>NC_136061.1:2000254833-2003233661 GCF_964261635.1 Lissotriton helveticus | reverse complement strand
TCGAATGGAAGCTGCAGCTGCGGCTGTAGCTCTCAAGCAACTAGGCAATGCTCTAGCTACCGGATCTAACGTTGATGAAAAATACGCACAAGGGCGTTGTTTATCACCGAATTTCTGCGTCAAAACACTCAATGCACAACCTTCTCTCTCGTGGACATAGAGCGTGAATGGCTTACTGTAGTCGGGTGTACCCAATACAGGTGCTGAACACAGTGTATTTCGTAATTCAGAAAAACTCTGCTGACATTCAGCAGACCATGGTACCGGACTCGGAACATTTTTCCCAGTCAAGGCTACCAATGGTTTTGCTAGAAGAGAAAAATTTGGGATCCATTGCCTACAATATGAGGTAATACCCAAAAAGGCACGTACTTCTCTCTGTGTGCTAGGAACGTTCATCTGTGTAATTGCTTTTATTCTCTCTGGGGTCAACTTCCTTCCCTCCTTTGACAAGAGATGACCTAGGTAGGTCACTTCTTGGCAGCAGTATTGCATTTTTGAAGGTGACACCTTGTGATTCAAATCCGACAAGTGATGCAATAAAGAAATCGTAGCTGTTTTGCAAGTTTCCTTGTCATCGGCAGCCACTAGAAGATCATCGACATACTGTACTAGAGCAGAACCACGAGGAAGTACGAAGGAATCTAACTGACTTTTTAATGCTTGACTGTAAATGGATGGGCTTTCACAATAACCTTGTGGAGCGCGTTTAAATCTAAAACTTCGTCCTCCTAGAGAAAAACCGAAGATATCTCTGCTTTCCTCGGCTATCGGAATGCTGAAAAAGGCATTTTTCAAGTCGACAACCGAAAACCATGCTGCTGTAGCAGGAATCAACGTTAACAATGCAGTAATGTCTGGTACTACTGGAAACTGTGGGATCACAATTTTATTAACCTCTCTAAGATCAATTACGAACCTATATACTGGAGGCTTTGTAGGGTCAGTTCGTTTCAAAATAGGCAGTACAGGACTATTACAGACATTACCTCTAGTCTCTTCTACAACATCTTTCTTGATCAGGTCTTGCACTATCAGTAGGAGCGCACGCTCACCTTCACTAGAGATTCTGTATTGTGGAATTCGTGGAAGTTTGACATTTGCTTTCAAAGTTACTACATAGGGTGGAATTTCCAATAGACCTACATCATTAGGACCAGTCGCCCAAAGAGTATCAGGGAGTGAACGCAGCTCTGGTGGGAGCGCATCCATCGACAAGTACATCGGAGAGATTATTCTTTTACCCAACGTAAGCTGTACTCCTGCTGGAGAACAGTACAATGTCGCGTACAGGCGTTTTAACAAGTCTAAACCAAGCAGATTTTCGTTACAACCTGTCGTCAAAATCAGGGGTGCTTTCAATTGACGGGGTCCAACAGAAATAGACAAAGGACCAGAAACAGGGTTGTGAACAGGGGCGCCCGAAAAACCTACTGAAACGTTTGTTGAGCCCGACAAAGGTGCGCCAGGGAGTTTCGCATGTATGATAGAACTTTTTGCTGCACCAGTATCCAACAGAAACGGTTCGACTATACCTGATGTTGCTACCGCGACATAAGGCCCACTCTGATCTACTGGTACTGATACTACTCCCTCTCTTTGTCCATGGCTGTCCTAGTATTCACTTTGCTGACCTTCCTCACTAGCTTCATAATAGTCTTCAACATGATACTGTGGAGACCTATTCTGTTGGGCAGATTGTCCATTACGCTGGTCGAAATAATTAGAGGGCCGATCACTTGTCTGTGGAGGCATAGCACCTCGTCCTCGACCTCTAGAGTTTTGCATAGAACTACCACGACCTCTCTGAGCTGCCGCATCATTATTTTGCGCCCGAACTGGACAATCACTTTTGTAATGACCTTCCTTTTTGCAATAAGCACATTGATTCCATTGGTATTGTGGCCTTTGAAAATTATAATCCGTTCTTTGATATGACCCTTGCTGCATATTAGTTTGATTCATGCGAGGCGGATAAGCTTGCTGTAAAAGTACTTTAGTTTTTAAATCTTTCGTCTTTTTATCTAATTTTTCCTTCTCTTCTTTATCCCTATTTTCGTAGTACTGAGCAGTCGCAAGTATTTGCGCAGTCGTAGAGACAGCCCACGCACTTTCAGAATTCTTTAATTTACTACTAAGTTCTGGCAACAGATTGTGCACAAATTTATCGACAAATAATCTCTGGCCTCCTTCTGTGCTCATATCCTGACCACTATGATCCACGAAAGTCTCTTCGAATCTTGTGAAAAAGTCGGAGACACTTTCGTCTTTCTTTTGTTTGCACGCGGACAATTTATCCCAGTTAACGCGTAATGCAGGCATTAAGGTTTTCATTAAATCGATTATTCTACCAGGCAAGTTAGCAATTAAAGGTTCAGGTTTGGAACCACCTATTTGTTGACCATCCGCTGCAGTTATAGCTGCCCAGTCACCACCTAGGGCAACTGGATGATTCTCTTTACGAATTTTAGCCCAAATTGGTTGCGGTACTACGTTACCAAATAGCAGATCTATGTCAGCAAGATTCAATACACAAGCGTCAACTGTTTGAGCCAACTCTTTGTAGTACCCTGCAGGATTTTTACGCGGATCTGGCAAGGCCTGTTTTACTGCTAACACTTCAGCTCGTTTCCATGGAATATGTATCCAGACTCTCTGGAATTGGGCCGGAGCGGCTGCAATACCAAGCGGTGCATTAGCTTGCACAGCTTCGCGCCAAATTGGTGGAACCTCTCTCATTGGATATTGACGATTTCGTTTCGTACTACGTTTCTCTAACTCTCTCGGTGAAAGAAGGGATGAGTCGGATCTATAACTTAAAATTAGTTCCATCGCTTCTTTTATATTTTGACCAACTATCATACCTGTAGCAAACTCTTTCTGAACATTAATTAATTCTCCTAAATTTGATTCAGGGTCATCCTCTTCCAATTCCTCACGTAGAAGGAAACACATTTCATCGAACACATATCGTTGTGTCGGTTCGTTCCATTGCATAAATGTATCTAATACATTTTGTACATTATATCTTCCAACTTTCGAAACCCATCTAAGGGCAGTGGAATCTAGTATTCCTCTTTCTTCAGTACTGGGAAGCTGACTACGTTTCTGCACAGAGTCAGAGGTAGGAGTCTTAATCAGAGTTTTATAGAAGGGAGATAGAATATTGGAGACAGAATCAGTGATTCTTCGTCGAACAGAAATCGGAGTCATAATACTCGCAGAGGCAGTGAATAGAGTAGTAGTTGGAATAGATAGATCAGGAACAGTAGGAGTAGCAGGCAAGATAGCTTGTGAAGTAGCAGGTGTGAGTGACACAGGCATAGGAAAAGAAGCCGGCAACCCTAGAAGAGGGGTTGTCGAAGGAACATTAATATTGACCACAGGAGGTACAGGAACTAGATTCAGGGGAGCGGGAACAGGGACACCAGGTTGTCCAGCAACCGGTAATTGAACATTCGGTATAGGTGGAGCCGTAGCACCTTGCGCATACGGTGGGGGTGATCGTAACAAGTAAGACAACAGGGGATCCTTTTCAGGGTCCTCTACTATCTTAGCCGTACTCGATGGTAAAGCAGGATAGCACTTGTCTATCGCTAAATTACGCTCTCTATCGGCCATCTCCATCGCTTTCTCAGACTCGTTGAGTTGCAGCTGCCTAGCAGACTGTTCTAAAGTCAACTCTTGCTCTTTCTGTTCTTTCTTCAACTTTTTAATTTCTCTCTGTTTAGATTCTTTTCGCCAATAACGGAAAGAATCAAACATTGCCGGCCGGGCTTTCTTCTTAAACAACCTTCTTTCTAGATTATCGAGAACTTCAGGTTCAAAACTACCATGCAGTGGCCAACTAAGGACACCGTCTTTCTCTGTGTAGCGGATCCATACCTCATTATAAGAGATAGGGCCCACACCAAATTTGCAATATAGATCATAAAGGGGAGTTCCAATCGGGGGAACCAAACACGAGTCCTCCAACCGGGAATCACTGTTGCAACTAAAACAAGACAACATACAATTTTTCCGACTTACCATTTTATAATCCGGAACACAAGACAAACAAGACACAAACAGAAAAGATGCGCACTCGAACCACGAACTTAGGCCTACCAGAACTGACAAATGTATCGATACCTGAACTGAACAGAATGATTATCGTAACCAGAATAACCAGCGATAATCTTACAGAACTGAACTGAACTGAGAACTAAAAGGATTATCCAAACAGGAGCAATCCTCACAAAATATTTAACTAGCAACCACTGAATACTTAACTGAGGCACTGAAGACGTCACCAAGGAGAAACCCGTCACGTTTCGCCGTACTGAGGACTGCACCTCGGGTCCAAGACAGGGCGACGGTCAAGGCAACGGAGCACTGCAGCCGTCTGAACGGGAACCCTCGTGGAAGAGGACGTCGGGGCCACTTTTGCGATATGCCGGGATCGATGAAGTGGGGCGCCTCCCTCTGAAATCTTCACACGAAGCTCCTCGAACTCTTCAGGCTTTTGGACCGGTACCGAATCACGTCGCCCCACGTTGGGCGCCAACTGGAGTTCTGGACTTTTTTTTTTTCTACGTCCAGAGGTGTCAGGGACAACACCCGAAGACCCCGGAGTTCAACCTGTCTTGGTACACAAACAAACAGAAACACGGGCTTCTCGATGGTGGCGTCAAAGACCAAAGGTTTATTACTGCAGGGACACAGAAGTCACAGAAACTACACATGGGCAGTATCTAGGAGCCTGTTCGATTTGTACAAAGAGGATTGCTCCTTATATACTAAATATTGGGCTTCAGGCAAATTCTTTACATGTTACCACAGTTCTAAACATTCGTGTCTTAAACAATAAATATTTGGCGTTGCACAGGAATCGTCAACAGTATCTGATGTCAAAACATTACGAATGAGGGGTTCCCACTAGTCCATCATAATCCCATGTCAATTCTTCATTCAAGACCCGGACCGCCTCATCGTAAATTTCGTTACCTCCCCCTAATAAAGGCCCAGAAGGAAAGGAGTAGAGCCAGGTGTGGAAGATAGAAAGACAGGATAAGAAATGTTTGTGGGTCGTAAATGGGCACGGTTACCAGCTTCGGCCGCTTAATCATGATCAGGCCAACGAACACAAGAACCAGTATAGCAGGACTGGCCTCAGGCTGGGGGGGGGGCAGTTCTTGCCGAGTCATGCTGCCACAGCGTTGCTGGCCTAAGGTGCACGTGTCACTAGCAAGGTGAATTGCCGGTTAAAGCCTACGTGTCCTTAATGAAAAAGAGGTCAGTGCGTGTCCATTGACTATGTGAGGGCAAGGAATACAAAATGGCTTCCGTGATCTAAGATGGATGCCATGGGTAAATCACAAATGTGTTGGTAACAGGAGTGCTCTTGCTCGTAGCATAGCGAAAATACCAGGATATACTAAATGGACCATTTGCGGTTCACTGATACCAAAATTATGTATTTACGACAATGTTACAAACACGAGCAAAAATGATCACGGAACCTCAACATGTTAAGACGCCGCGTGTCTTACTGTATAGGTGTGTTCTGTCCTGCAGTGATTTCTATTGGAGCATGGTCAGAGAGGCTATGTGGATGTATATGACAGCTGGTGACAAGGCCTACACGGTGTTGGGAGGAAGAAGTAGTCAATTTGTGAAAAGGATTTGTGGGTGTATGAGAAAAAGGTGTATTGTCTTTGAACAGGGTGCCAATTATTCCATACATTGGAAAGGGACTATGAAGATGAAAAAGACACAAATGGACTATGTACCGGTTTTGGCTGAATGGGGGTGGTTGTATTGATATAGTGTTGTGTCCATAAGGCCATTGAAGTCCTTTACCACAAGTAGTATCCTAGGGTGCCTCCAAGAATTTTGAGCCCAGTATATGGAAAAAGGTAAATGATGTGGTACGAGGGTGGGGGGCGAATATACACATTGAACGTCAGGGCAAGCCCAGAGACTGTGTCTATATCATCATATAAGGGCCTTGACAGGTGGTCGAAATGCATGTGACATGAATGGGAAAATATTTTTGGCAGTATGGTCACTCATTTAGAGCATCCCACAAAACCAGAATGAAAAGCCTTCCAGTTGGCTAAGAAATTGCATTTAGTGCCACCAAGTGCATCTTCTGGAACATGACCCCATTCGGGACATATTGCTTTGCCATTTTCAAAACTGCCCTACTTGTAGTATATAGGAGACACATGACATACCAGGAGAGACACCTAAACTGTGTGGGGTCTTCAGGTCCTACCACTTCAGCTATGACTGTGTATGGGGTAAGTATTGGGAGTACTATGTATCTGACATTGGAGACTTTAGTCGAAGCTCATAACAGAGAACATGAAAAACCCCTACCCTCCCAATATTTCAGCAAAGAAAGTATCTGCTGAAAATTGTGGCGGAAGGTTTAACCTCCAGCTAACCCAGTATTTGGAGTATCCTGATGAATATATTCCACTAGGACCCCGAATGATATCCCCTGAACAGTGAAAGTAAAACTTATAATTAGTGGTGAGCTTTTTGTGTCAGAGAAGCACTGAGTAATCCCCCTGATTCATAACTTAGTGATATGGTACCCCACAACACCTTTTTCTCCAGCTCACGAGCCATAGAACATATATATTATATGCAGTTTTGGTGTTGTGCCTGTGGATCATGCAGCTTCAAGATAATTTAGGCATGGTTTCGTCTTCTTTGATTACATGTGTAACATCTTTCACAGACAATTCAGACAATTCAGGAATGCTCTGTCTGTGTGATGTCTTCTTACCATGAGTCCATGATGGTTCAGAGTCAGAGGATGTGGTGCGTGAAGTACTCCTCAGTTTTACCCCTTGTAGTTGTTTGTTGTGATCTCGGTAAGTGGGATATTTAATCCTCATATTTTGCGGATGTAGAGTTCCTTGCTGGGTGAGTTATGTTGAGTGATCGAGATGTCGCATAGTAGTGCTCTATGCTGTTTAACCCACTCCTAGTCTGCTTCAGGAGTATCAAATAAAAGAAGCATATATTTCATGTTCATTGGATAAAGTGCCGGGACACTCCTGCTGGAGTAGCCGTTGCGCTATAGAAGAACCCAAATAACATAACATAACATAACATAACATAACAAGTTTTCCACTAATGCCGTCAAATGTTTTTCTCTGACTTTGTACTTGTCTTGTGTAGTTATATCAAATCAAATCAATATGAGCTTTATTCGATTTTTTTTGGGGATAATCAATTTTTATTGAAATTTTAAACACAAGAAAATTCATTCGCCACAAGTCACATATTTCCATAAAACACCAACGAGTCCCCAACTTGACATCCCACATCAGGGTAGCAGGAACAGAATAAATCACTAGTTCCCAGCGGTCACAGCCGAACAGCAGAGTCTTCACGGCGGGAGGAGCCCAAACCACTTGCCCCATATTGTATTAAAGAGTTCTGGGCAGCCCCGCGCCACAAAAACGGCCTCTTCCTGAGTCCCACACCAGTCCACCCCTCTCCTCCATTTCGACAAGGTTGGCGCTTCCCTCTGCAACCACTTAGCTGCAATGTCTCGCTTCGCCACCGCCAGTGCCGTGCCCAGGAGACGCTTATCGGCCCGAGAGCCATCCTGGCCATCAAACACTCCCAGGAGCAAACGTTTCGGGTCATGCGGAATCTCCCAGCCCATCACCCCCGTGAGCTCCCTCTCCACCCCCCTCTAGAAGGGTTCCAGGGCCGGGCAGAGCCACACCACGTGGAAGAAGTCTGCCGGGGTACTAGCGCAGCGGGCACATGCCGGGGACGGCCGCACCCCCGCGCGAAAGAGACGGACTGGAGTCAGGTATACCATGTGGAGGTAGTAGAGCTGGACTAGGCGCAGTTTTGAGGTCGTGGTGAGAGTTCTGGGTGCCATAGGGGCGAGACGCCAGTCCACCTCATCCAAGGGGCCCACCCAATCCTCCCATTTCGCTCTAAGGTGATCTAAGGAGGCAGGGGAATTATTAATGAGGGCCCGATATATCCGGGAGACCCCTCCTTTTCCCAAATCTCCCATCATGACTTGGGCTTCCAGGGGATTGAATTCCGGAAGGGAGGTCGGGGTGGGGAGGTGAGTATGGAGGGCATGTCGGAGTTGCAGGTACTTGTAAAATTGGGTGGGTAGGAGTGAGTGACGCCGTTGCAGGTCAGCAAAGGAGCGTATGTGATTCCCCCACCCAGACGTCACCAAGCAAGGTTATCCCCACCAGATCCCAGCGGTGGAATCCCATCAGGGCCGCAGGCTCGCCCAACCAGGTGCCGCACTAAAGGGGCGTCTGCCTAGTCAGTTTCCGGTCCCATCGCACCAGGCGTAGTGCGGCGCGCCAAGCCATAAGGACCGACCTGGTGATGGAGGGTTTGAGTTTGAGTTTGAGTTTAAAAGTTCTTGTAAAGCGCAACGTATACCAGCGGTTTCTTGGCGCTATAGCTAACGGGGACTGAGGTTAAAGGGAAGGAAGGAGAAGGGAGCAGTTATTCAAAGGATTTGGTGAATAAATGGGTTTTAAGGCATTTACGGAATTGTGAGTAGAGGGGGATGGAACGAAGGTCAAGGGGAAGAGAGTTCCAGAGGGTGGGGGCAAGGAAAGCAAATTTGGAACCGCCCCACTTCTTTCTCCGGAAACGTGGGATAGAAAGGAGGGACTGGGAGGAGGAACGTAGGGCCCTGGTGGGGGCATAAGAGACAATCTCAGAGGAGATGAAAGCCGGCGCCAGACCTGATCGGGCCAGGAAGGTGATGGATGCGAGCTTGAATTGAATTCTAGCTCGCACGGGGAGCCAATGAAGAGATTTCAGAAGTGGGGTAGAGTGGTGGAACTTGGGGAGATTGAAGGCCAGGCGGGCCGCTTGGTTTTGTATTTGCTGTAGGCGGCGCAGGCTGTAGGCAGGGATACCAGCATATAGGGCGTTCCCGTAGTCCAGGCGGGACATCACCATGGCCAGGATAATAAGTTTGAGGGCAGAAAAAGTGAAGAAGCGGGACACCCTACGTATAGTACGCAGTGAGAGGAAAGAGGAAGACACCACAGAACTAACCTGGGAGTGTAGGGTGAGTTGAGAATTAAGTTTTATACCCAAGGTTTTAACTGAGGAAGAGGGAACAGGAGAAGAACCAAGAGAAGGGGGCCAAAAAAGAGGGGACCGGGGACTGGACGAGCCACCCATCAACACCAACTCTGTTTTATCAGGGTTGAGTTTAAGGTGGTTGTGGTTCATCCAGTCCCTGATGTGAAGCATGACAGTTTGAAAGTTGAGGACAGCCGAAGGAGAGGAAAGATTGAAGACCAGCTGGAGGTCATCCGCATAATTAAATACGGCGACCTCCATCTGTTGAAGAGAGAAAATCAGGGGGGCAATGTACAGATTAAACAGGAGGGGAGAGAGAGAGGAACCTTGGGGGACCCCGCACTGAACTTTCCGGGTATCCGCTGTGAAGTCACCCAGGCGAACAGCCTGGGTGCGGTCGCTCAGGAAGGAGGACAACCAGACCAGGGCACTCCCCCCGATCCCCGCCGCCCCGACACGGGAGAGTAAGATGTTGTGATCTGTGGGGCACCGGAGAGCCGTATAGGAAGCCCTGCAAGCGCGCGAAGTCAAGGACAGTGAGCTCCACCTGGTAAGCGGGGTCACACCACCCGCCCGCAAACCAATCATGGATCACAATGAGTTTAGTAGCCAGGTAGTAGGCGTAAAGGTTAGTCACGCCCATACCACCATCATAGGGGGGTATGCGGGAGTGAGAGAGCGATAAACAGGAGCGGCCCTTTCCCCATATGAATCGAATCAGCATACTATCGAGCTCTCGAAACTAGCCGCTCGTGAGAGGGATCGATGTGTTTTGTAGGATATATAGGAAGCGTGGGAGGACCATCATTTTGAAGAGGGCACTGCATCCCAGCGGGTTAAGGGGAAGAGATTGCCAGTTACGGAGATTATGTTTCATCCAGGTGACTAGGGGGGCCATGTTAAGGGCTCACTCCAGTTCAGGCAGGAGAGTTATCCACACACCCAGGTATTTAAATAACAATTTCCAAAGGGGGATCGCATCCTGCCAATCAAAGCAGGCTCTGGAGGGGTGGAGGGGAACCAGTGTGGACTTCGACGGGTTAAGGCGGAGGCCTGAGACCCGCTCGAAGGCTGCCAGCGCCCTCAGGGCTCGGGGGCCAGAGCACTCAGGATCAGCCAAGTAGAGCAACACGTCATCCGCGTATAAAGCGATTTTGTCCGTGTAGCTCCGATCCCATTGCCATCCCTGAATCAGGGGGTCTTGCCGTATGAGCGCCGCCAGGGGCTCCATCGCCAATGCAAATAGAAGTGGGGAGAGAGGGCACCCCTGGCGGGTGCCCCTGCGGGTGGGAAACGGGACAGAGAGCTTGCCGTTGACAAGCACCCGAGCTCTGAGGCCATTGTAGAGGACTTGGATCAGGTGGCGGAAGGGATGGCCGAAGCCCAACCCTTCCAAAACATTGCCCAGATATCCCCAGTCCACCCTATCGAATGCTTTCTCGAAGTCTAGAAGGAGAAGGGCAAGGTAGGGGGAGAGCCGGTGACGGTGGGCCAGGGCGGGGTGAAGGCGGTGGATGCAATGTCGGGTGCCCCTAGCTGGCATAAAGCCACATTGATCAGGGTGGACCAGGTCAGGCAGGAGAGGGCAGAGCCTCTGAGCAATGGCGGTGGCGAATATCTTGACGTCTGTATTGATCAGGGAAATGGGCCTGAAGGCTGAGCAGTCCAGGGAGGGTGGATGTGTCTTGGGGATGACCACTATGGTCGCCACGTCTGATTCAGCTGGAAAGGACCCATCCTCCACCACATGGCGAAAGAGCTCAGTCAGGTGAGGCACCAGATCCTCACGGAACGTAGAGTAGTATTACTGGGGGAAACCATCCGGCCCAGGCGTTTTGCCGGAGTGTAAGAGGGTGATAGCCCCGTGAATTTCTTCCGGGGTAAGCGGGCCGTCGAGGGCGTCCGCCACTTCCTTCGAGAGGCAAGGCAGAGATACTCCAGAGTCTGCCATCAGGTCTGCGAGAGAGGCACTGGGGGGCACGCAGCGTATAGGGCCTCGTAATAGTGTGCGAAGGTTTGTGCTATTGCCTGGGATGCCACGTGGCAGGTCCCATCGGCCGCACGGATTTCCGGGACAATACGGTGGGCGCTGGGGTAGGAGATTAAATTATGGAGTAATTTTCCGTTTTTGTCGCCCCACCCGTAAATGCGGGCCATGGAGGAGCGCTAGAGCATCTTGGCAGACTCCATAGAGACCTGTCGGATCTCGTCTCGGATCAGGGCCAGTTGCCTGAAGGAGTCTACGGAGTCTGACTGCAGTCGATCACGCTCAAGACGGAGGGCCGAGGCCTCCAGGTGCGCCAGGTGGGCAGACTGAGCCGCGCGTTTGGCATGCACAAGTCCCCTAGCGACACCCCGAAGCACTGCCTTGCCAGCCTTCCAGAGCGTACCCTGTGAAGAGACCGACCCCACATTGGCGGAGAAGTAGGAGCGGAGTTCCTGACCGAGGGAGTCCACCAGGTCCGGGACCTGTAGGTACCATGCATTAAGATGTCAGGTGTTCCTGGGGCCAGTAGGCGGGGACCTAATGCGCACGGTGACAGGGGAGTGATCCGAGATCCCCCTAGCGAGGATCTCCGCCCCGGACACCAACTGACAGTCCGTGGTGGGCATAAGAATTAGGTCTATCCGCGAGTGGTTGCGGAGGGCAGCAGACGTGTGGGTGTATCGTGTCGCTCGAGGGTTCCACACCCTCCACACATCACAGAGGCCCAGCGCCGAGGTCCATCCCTCCAAACACCGCGCAGAGGCACGCCGTTGCACTGAAGGAGGACCCGAGACATCCCTGTGGGGCTGGGGGACCGCGTTGAAGTCGCCCCCGATGACTGTGAGGCCTTGGGGGAGGGAAGAGACCACGCGCATAAGGCGATGCAGGGTGGAGGGCAGGAGGGCCGGGGGCACGTAGACAGAAAGAAGATTCAGGGGGCTACCCTCAACGAGGCCCGATATCGCCACGTATGTACCTTGAGTGTCAGTGGTGACATGGGTAACCGTGAATGGAAGCCCGCGCCACAACAGAACGGCCACCCCTCTAGAGCCTCTGGTGAAGCCAGAGTGCCAGACGCGATCAAACCCGTAGCGCGCTAGGAATTGGCATTGAGAGCTCAGAAGGTGGGTCTCCTGGAGGAGCAGGACATCAGGGAGGTGGCGGCGGGCAGTACGAAGCACCGCCGTGCGTTTGATACGGTCCAGAAGGCCATTTACATTCCAGGAGAGAATATGGAGTGGCGCGTCAGAGATGTGGGCCATGCGGAGGGACATGAACTGGCGCTGAACGGATGGGGTCTGGGGGTTCCCTCTCAGCCGGGGGGAGGCCCAGAAGGGGACGGGACGTCGGGTCTCGCGCGGGGGCATATATGGCCAGTGCAGAGGGCAGCGGGGTGCATGAGGGCAGGTATGGGCCAGGTGGGATTGTCCAAAGTAGATCAGCAAGAACCAAACCAGAAAGGATAGAGTCCTCCCGTGAGCTGGGGGCAGGCCTGGATCCAACTCGGGGAACCAGGGTGTGTCATGTGGGGACATGGGCGTGTGCAGGCGCCAGGGAAGACAAAAAGGACAGGTGGCTAGCGATGAAAAAACAACACAGGCGGCTCGTAGGCGGCCGCAAACAACAAACTCTTGAGGGACAACGATCCCCCCCTTCCCCCAACTCCCCCCACCCTATACATCGAAACGGGAAGCATCTGTCGCCCTGAACTGGTTACAACTGCTTAGGACAAGTGCTAAACTAAAACGGTTAGCTAAGGGAAGGGACTATGGCTAGACTACCAACAGGGAGGACCCCCCTCCATAATGCAGGATAGAAACCAGCAGTGCCAAACGGAGACATCACCATCCAGGTGCCATAGCAGACAGCTGATAGTTTGAGAACAGGCCAGCGCCGCCGTGGCGGTGCAAGAGGGACTCCATTTATTCGATTTTTTAAAGAAAAAAAAAAAACAATAAAAGCATAATATATCACATAATATTATAAGCAATCCAAAGAAAAAGCATTAAAAAGTGCTGATTCTAACACGAATTTAGAAAAACATACAGTAAAAAGCATATTTAAAAAAATTCATGTACCAAACGATTTCCTATATTTAATCAAGCTTTTTAAGTAAGAGGCTATAGACCTAGTAAAAACTCCATTCTCTAAAATTTTGCAAAGCTAAAACACAGGATGACATTGTCTAATACCAATTAACCTTAACATTGGTAAAATCCACCTCTTTCTTGGCACAGAGTAAAATTTACAGAATAAAAAATCATGCATTGCTATTTGCAGAGACATATCATCACATGGGCACATACTCATGGTGCTAGACCAATCGTTCTTGACTGGGAAACTAGTTAGACTATGAAAGTTCCCTAGTCTAAAGCGGGTCAGCATCATCCTGTTGTAATCACCAATAATGACTTTAAGATATGGCTGTATCCTATAAGTAGGTAATAACTTTTGATTCTCCTGTACCGTTGACTTTCATATTTCGGTTGAGAATCTATTTCTCTCCAGAAGCATCAAACTCATTGTTTTTAAAGCTTTTCTCAGGACTGTAATTATACTGGCAGGGTCATTAAAATATTCTGGATGCCCAAGGTCTTTCATATTTTTTTTAACATATTTTAACCATTGGATACTTGTAGCCCGTTGTAATTTTAGGCTATCATTTAAAATATCTTGATTTAAACTGGTGTTTGTTGTGAACCATATCTTGTGCCATAGGAAGACGGGTTGTATTTTTATAAGGTTAGATATGTATAGCATCCCTAATTCAGGGTACACTGATAGAATATTGACCCTCAAAATATCCCCATAAACAAATGTCGAGTTATAAATATCAATGTCAAAAATATCGACATCCTATATTTATAATGGTAAGTGCAAAAATGCAGAGAAAAAAATATCAATGTAAATATATAGTTGTACAAAATATTGATTTTAATATATGTATGAAAAATAATATTAAAGGTATTAAATAATAAAATTAACTATATTTAAAATACATTTTAACAAATATAACAAATAAATGTAATTAAAAAAAATTAAACATACGTATATAAAATGTAATACATATATTTACTTTAAAACAATTAATAAACTATTAATTTTCCTTTTTTCTGTATTTGTATATATGAAAAATTTAAAATAAATGTATATATATATATATATTCCCTCGCACTCTACCTCGTCGCAGGGGGAACACTTTTCACGCTGGTGCCATCGTCGGGATCAAGGTCGTCTCCCGCTTTACATCCAACACAACAGTTTTCAAAGTATTGATGGCACTCCACTCAGAGGTTGCTTTTCAAATTATTTAATGATAACAATTGAGATCGCCTACGCGTTTCGAACTGGAGCGTTCTTGATCACGGCATAATTTTAGACAGTCAGTCCTTCTTTACTTTCACAGCAACCTCTGAGTGGAGTGCCATCAATACTTTGAAAACTGTTGTGTTGGATATATATATATATATATATATATATAAATTTTTCATAAATACAATACAGAAAAAAGGAAAATTAATAGTTTATTTTAAAAGACGAGGTGCTACGAAGACCAAGAGGCTGCAGGAACAGCCACGCCCACTGAGGCAGGGACTTCTTTATAATGAGTGCTCACAGATGGCGTTGTTGTGTTTCTATCTAGGACCCTAATTCGATATTCCCGATTTATGCCCTTATATGGCTATAATAAATAATATCCTTATAAAGGCATAAGAATCATATCCATATTTAGCAGTAGCCCATGCAGTTCAAATACGGCAAGGCTACTCCCCTATACTCCTAGAAAGTACAACACGTTCTTTAAACAAACCAAACCTCCAGCAACCTGGGAATTCCCCATGCTTTTGTTTTGATTTGTCCTAGAACTCCTGCGAGCACTGAAAGAACGGCCAGTTCTTAGTGACATCTTTTATTGACGTCTTATGTCCAACCTTACGTCAAACCCGGCACCTTTCAGGTATAAATATACCAAAAGTTGCCTTAAGCAAACACACAGTGGTTTGGAGCAGAGCGGCTATCTACTTGCCCGAGAGTCCAGCTGATGTGAGAGCCCACGGACGCCGCCCCTCCTTTTTGACGCACTGAGAAAGACGCTGTCTTTTTCTCCAGCCGAGAAAATCCAGCTCCGGTGTTTCCAGCCGCCCTTGCGGGTTGCTAGGATATCGAGTCCTGAGAGAGAGATACCAGACCTCCTACATTCTATTACCAAGGTACGGAGCTGACTAAACCCTTAAGAGAATTCTTGATTCAGATCCTTGGCAAAACCAACTTAACTTAAACTGCTACTTACTTACTCCTTCCCACGTATTAGGCTTAGGTCAGGTACACCGGGGTAGGCGTAGATTAGAAGCACCAGTTGAGTACGTTAGTCAATGTTTTTATGTATGTATATATTATATCCATTTTAAAGTATCATATGGCTAAGAAACCATATCAATGCTTTTACAGTATTATTTTATAATACTCCTTTTACTGTACGCACTTTACTTTATAATAAGTATTGCAATTGTGGTAATCCATTTCTCTTGCATGAGAAAGAAGACTGCTCAATAAATAACACCTTTTATTGAAAACGCCCGTCTCTCTATTTCTCTGCACTCTGGTGAAACTAAGTACGCATGATTGAATAGGTGAAATAATTGTCTATTTTTTTCACACGACTCTAGAGATACACTCTTTATTCTGAGGGAGCAAAGTTGTCATGTTATATGGTTGTCGGAAGCTAATCCCTTCTTGTCTATCCAGGGAAGTTAAACTCCTCCTTGTTTATTCGAGAAAGTTTCTAGTGACCTCTGAGCTAGCTGGCAAAACTAATTAAGTCTAATAGAGTCAGTAGAGACCTAGTCGACCTCAGTCCTACGTCTAAACTGCTGTTTATATTATTCTAATGCGCAGAGCCTATTGGGAATATAGGAACTACACTACAGCGTTTTTGCTTGGTAGTTGAAGTCAGCCCTGTGACGAAGGGCGGGAGCCCGAAACGCGTCGGCGTTTGACTTTCATACAAACTCTGTGCTGCTGGCGGTGCATTTTTCTTTGCTGCAGTCTTCTATAAATATGCACGAAATACTCACCCGTGTGGGCTTCATCTTTTGGAGGCAACTCTTTTTGTGTGAATTTTGAGCGGCAAGCCTGGCCGCGATGAATGCCCCGCCGCTGCTGCGGACCTTGGTGATACCGACTGGGTGGTCACCGCATAAGGACGAGGTGCTGTGTTGAAGGCTGGTTACTACAACAGAGACATTGACATCGTACTAAAGCCACCCACTTGGATGTTTATAAACTTTAAGCAGAGCATTCATGCCCACTCACATGAGTAATACTAATGGAGCACTACGAAGACCAAGAGGCTGCAGGGACAGCCACGCCCACTGAGGCAGGGACTTCTTTATAATGAGTGCTCACAGATGGCGTTTTTGCTCCAGTGTGCCTTCCCCGGTGGATTTCATTCGCAGTGCACGCTGGTATATGTTGTTTAAACAATATATGCAAGTTTTTTACCTCTGGTGGTTCAGCCTGCATTCATGCAGATTATAGGACAATTTTTCTTTTCAAAGCCCTCCAGTGGGCCCCAACACAGCGCCACGGAGGTGTGTTACAGAGTGTTGTAAAAAGGGGTGTGGCCTCTGAACACCTCTCTTCAACACAGCCCCCTGGCGCATACTAGAGGTACCTGGTGGGCTAGTTGGCCCCCAGGGGACCTCAGGATTCAAGGGCACGTAATCCTGCAACTTAAAATGCACCACGGGGCGTGTTTGCACACATGTCACCTCAGACCCCATCCCCTTCCTTCACCATTGTACAAACATTCCTCTAAAATCAGCCGACCTACGAATTCCAATTTACTCACCTGTTATCAGGAGAGAACCCAGTGCGGCATCTTTTAGCCCAGCACTGAACCTGAAAACTAATTCTAAGCGTACTTACAGTAACTTGTATTTACTTCCATAGGAATCCATTGTGTGGTTTTCAGCAGAAATGTTTCTAAGTGTTGATTTTTTGAAATGTACAAATATTGCTCTAAAATCAGCCGAACTACAAATTCCGATTTACTCACCTGTTATCAGGAGAGAACCCAGTGTGGCATCTTTTAGCCCAGCACTGACCCTGAATAGTAATTCTAAGCGTACTTACCAGTAACTTGTATTTCCTTTCATAGGAATCAATTGTGTGGTTTTCAGCAGAAAAGTTTCTGTGTTGATTTTTGAAATGTACAAATATTCCTGTAAAATCAGCTGAACTACGAATTCCGATTTACTCACCTGTTATCAGGAGAGACATCAGAGCTGCATCTTTGAGCCCAGTACTGATCAGGAAAAGTAATTCTAACCGTACTTATCAGTTACTTGAATTGCCTTCCATAGGCGAACATTGACTGGTTTCACTTGGAAATTCTTTTAAGTGTGGTGGTTTTGAACATTAAAAAATTCCTATAAAATCAGCAGAACTACGAATTCAGATTTACTCACCTGTTATCAGGAGTGACCTCAGTGCTGCTTCTTTGAGCCCAGTACTGATCCTGCAATGTAATTATAACCGTACCTACCAGTAACTTGTATTTCCTTCCATAGGAATGCATTGTGTGGTTATCACCAGTAAAGTTTCTAAGTGTCTATTTTCACAAACTAAAACTATTCCTTATAAATTGCCTGTATGACTTAAACGCATTCTTTCGACTGTTTACAGGAGATGCACCCATGCTGGAACCAGGATCCACCACTGAGTTAGAAAAAGTAACGTTAACACTACTTACCTGATAAGTGATTTTTCTCCCATAAGATAACATTGGTGATTCTATGTGAAAAAGTTTCTGTCTTCTTTTAAAATACAACAAAATTCCTCAAAAATCACTACTGTAACCAAAACGCTTTTACTCAACTGTTTACAGGTGATGTCTCAGGACTGAATTTAGGATCCAGCTCTGTGGTTAGAAATGTAATCCAAAAAGTAATTAATTGCATTTAACTAGAAATTTACATCGACCTCAATGTTGCATTGTGGTTGAAATTGAGTTGCCCATTGCAACAACTGTAACTACTGTACTTAAAAGTCTATTGCCTATTTGCAAAGTATTTAAACTAAAGTAATTCATTCTGAGGGAGTATATTTTGTAATGTAAAGTATAATGTAATTATAATGTAATTTAAAAAATAAAATATCTAAAAATAAACTGTTTTAAAAAATGTAGAAAATCAGTATAAAAAAATAAAAATAACAATAAATACATTTAAAAATTGTAATTGACAAAACCTATAACATTCACTGAAAAAACCATAGGTTTCATACATGTTATAGTTAGGAATTAGCATTTAAAAAACTTTTGAAATTCACTGAAAAACCATAGGTTTGAGGCCTGTTATAGTTAGGAATTAGCATTTAAAAAACCTTAGAAATTCACTGCAATAGGTTTCAGACATGTTATAGTTAAGAATTAGCATTTACAAAAACCTTAGAAAGTCACTGCAAAAACCATAGGTTTTAGGGGTGTTAAAGTTAGCTGGACATTTCACTCGTATAAAATCCATTGAAATTCCCCCGTTATAGTTAGTTGTGCTAACTATAACTCGCACGCCCGCAATCCACTGCTGATGATGTCACATATTACATCATTCATGACATGGTCAGTGACATCACTGATGACATCACTGATGACATCTCAAATTACACCACTGATTAAATCACTGATGACATCATCCATGTGACAAATTGAGACCGTTCCGGTGATAAGTGCGCTATACAAGAGCATTTGACATTGACATTGACATTGACATACACCTCATCATACAGTAGCATACATTTTCTACACTCATTATAAAATATGGAGTATCATGTTTGAAACCATTGACACACAAATAAAAGTTTCTAAAAACCCACTTAGTGATTCCTACATCTACACACACATCTAAACACTTACGTATGCATTCAGTCATAATTGCTAACAAAGATCAATAGAATACTATTAAATATACTTATACACCTACATCAACATTACACACCATCACACATCCTATTCACTTATGCAGACATCCTACTCACTTATGCAAACAATTGGTCATACTTATATTTACTAAGCTACACACTTACACAAACACCACTTTATTTATTCATATAGTTATAAAGTCATACTTAGGGCCCGATTCTGATGTGGGCTGGAAAGCATTCCCACCCAAGGCCTGATTCTGATACGGTTAGGAAGGCCTCCTAATGGCATTTGCTCCTTCCAAATAGGATCGGGAGCGACCCAGTGCCCAATTATGATGCGGTTAGGAACATGGGAGTCCAACCAAATCGTATCTGGAAGCATCCGGATGCATCGTACTTGGTCGGTCGGACTCTCCCGATTCGAGTGGGTCGGAAACCATTTCCAACCCGATTCGGTCGGAAAGCATTTCCAACCCGCATTAGAATCAGCCCCTTAGTGTGTTATAAAATCACTATTACAAGTATACAGTTATCCATACAGTCACTCATACAATCACTGAGTCTTAGGTATACTTATTTATATACAACAACTGTCACATACACTGCCTTTTATATTTCTACTTTGTGGGACATATATCATTCGGAAATATATTTACTCATCACCACACCCATTAAGAATTAATAATTAATATAGACTATAGACTTTCACATAGCTTGTAACCAACTTATGTAGTAGTTTACACAAGAGATAGAATGATACAGGTTTTCACACAGTTTAATCACTATCCCATATATTTAGTGAGACACTTGAAATTCGTCACTTAGACAGTTAATCACATTGCTACTAAATTCTCCATTCAGACATTTATATATCCACTCATTTGTCAGGGCAGATTGCTATATATATATATAATACTTATTTAAATATCGAACGAAACCACATTCACTGGATGATGTCATCAGTGATGTCATCAGTGATGTCATTTGCGATGTCATCAGTGATGTCACTGACCATGTCATGAATGATGTAATATGTGACATCATCAGCAGTGGATTGTGGGCGCACGAGTTATAGTTAGTGGGAATTTCAATGGTTTTATACATTTTTCACTTCAGTGAGGGCAACAGTAGGTAAAGTGATGGATAGCAAATGGTTAAAAATCACTTTTCTCACTCCAGTGAGTGCAACACTAGGGAAAGTGTTGGATAGCGGAGGCATAAAATGTACTATTCCTACTCCAATGAGTGCAACAGTAGGGAAAGTGTTGGATAGCGGAGGGTTAAAAATTACTATTTCCACTCCAGTGAGTGCAACTGTAGGATAGTGGAGGGGTAAACAATTCTATTCCCACTCCAGTTAGTGCAACACTAGGGAAAGTGTTGGATAGCGGAGGGGTAAAATATACTATTCCCACTCCAGTTAGTGCAACAATAGGGAAAGTGTTGGATAGCGGAGGGGTGAAAATTAATATTCCCACTCCAGTCAGTTCAAATTTAAAAACAAACAAAATATAGCCAACACAAAATATTAATTTAAACAAAAATGAAAAATATATACAAATATTTAAAAATCTAACAATTAAAACATATTATATTGTTAAATAGATATGACAAATACCTAGAAATATTATATTAAATACATTGAAAAATTATTTACAAACAAAAAACTATTTTTAATAAGAAATTATTTATAAACAAAAACATTAAATATTAAATACATATTTCTTTTATTTCTTATAACACCGTACAATTCACAACACACATCTACATTTGAAAAAAGTACCTCCATAATTAATATAATTAACTAACAATTAAAGAAATATTGTTAAGTAAAAAACAAATCAAAACAGAAAAAAATAATTTACTCCCCAAACTTTACCCCTATAAAACCAAAACTCTCACACACAAAAATAAACAATTACCCTAATTAATTATCATTGGTTAATTAATATTAATGATCAACTAATTATTAATTAATTAAACATAAATTACTTTCTACCCTCTAACCCTATAAACCCCACAACCCACACCTAAAAATCATTACACAATTTCCATAATTAATTTTAAAATAATAAATTAATATCAATTAACAACTACTTAATAATTAATTTAAAATAAATTACTTCCCACTCTTTACCACTATAAACCCCACAACTCACATCTAAAATTAATGACACTATTGCCATATTTAAATTGTAATTAATTGATTAGCACTAATTAACAAAGTATTAATTAATTAAAAAATACATTACTTCCCACCCTTTACCCATAAATCCCACAACCCGCTCCTAAAAAAATGACACAACTAATAATAATTAATTATCCAATAATTAATTAATAATAATTAACAACCAATTAATAATTACTTAATGATAAATTACTTCCTACAATTAGCACTATAAAATCTAAATTAAATAAATATTAATACATTTAAAAAAATCACACACTTATGAAAATTAAATTACTTCCCACTGTTTACCACTATAAACCACACAGCATTCTCCTAAAAAAATAATGTAATTACCATAACTAATTACCAATTAATTAATTTATATTAATTAACAACCAATTAATAAACAATTAATAATTCATTTCTTCCCACAATTCCCACTATAAAATATAAATTAAATAAATATTACTAAATAAGAAATAATTATTAATTTATTATAATTAAATTACGTCCCACCCTATTACTCTATAAAACCACAATCCGCTACGGAACTAAGAAACTTAAAATGTAATTACAATAAAATTGCTAACTACTACAAATTTAACGTATATATTAAGAAACAAAAACAATACTTATTCAAAAATAATAGATCAAATACAGTTACAATTAGAAAATGGATATTTTAAATAATTATATTTTTGCAAACGATATTAATGACTTCGATATATATTCTAAAAATGATATTTCTTACCTTAAAGTGGATATTATTGACCACGATATTCTTGCTGTCGATATTTCTGTGTCACGATATTTCCAACTCGATATTTATATAAGTTGACATTTCAAACTCAATATTGTGTCTGGATACCCTAATTCGGAATGACATATATAAGTAGATGTACTACTTGGGACTGCCAGCAAATATCTGAGAAAGGCATTCTCGACTAGCTGCAGAAGCTGGGGAATCTACATAGCCCCAAACAACTGCACCATGCATAAGCCGTTGGGATGCATTTAGCTTTATAAATGTAATATTTAACGACAGGTCATCTTTCCAATTTTCTTGCAAAGTTGGCTAATGCAGCTGTGGCTTTCATAGATAATAATGTTCTTACTTGAACAGCCTGGGACATGTCCTCTTCTGGTCAAAGAGAATGCCTAGGTAAGAAAATCTTTTAGTAAATACTAACTTTGGTATTATCAATAAATATGTCTCTACATTTTGGGCTATCTATTCTGAATTTCGTTATAAAAGTTTTGGAGGTGTTCCCTGTGAGGCCCAAGTTGTGCATCAATATTGAAAAACTAGACAATACCGTTTGAAACCCCAGTTGCATACGCAACATCAAGACAGCCTCACCTGCATATAATAGGGCAGGTATGAAACGCTTGTCATTCTGTGGCACTGGTTCGCTAAAACTTTATCTAATTCATTAATATACAATGTAAATAAAAAATGAGCCAAAACGCATCCTTGTCTTACCCCTCTTTGCATTGTAAACATAGCTGTACACTCCCCACTTGTCTCATACCGAACCCGCATGTTTGCATCACTACATAGCTGCCTAGCTGCCTCAAGAAGTCGATAAGTAGGGTTTCCACACCCATATCTTCTTTGATCTTCCATAGTTTAACATGTATAATCCAGTCGAAAGCTGCTGTTAGATCTACAAATGCCAAGTATAACCTCCCCTGCTTGGCTTGTGTATACTGTCCCAGGATAATGTGTAAGTTTAATCCCTGCTCGACCATACCTAGACTCCATTGGAAACCCTATTGTAGCTCGCTTATAATGCCATTATCTTTGGCCCAGTCCTGTAGTCTATTCAGTATGATACGACCCACCACCTTGACCAAAAAGTCTAACAGTGATATTGGTTGATAACAAACAGGATGGTGACAGTTGCCCTTCTTAAAAATTGGGACCAGAATAGATTCTGACCATGTTGGTATGGATCCAGAAACACAACATGCTCTTATTAATTGTGTTAGCAGGGGGCCCGAAAGGGACACATTCGATTTTATAGATGTCTACAGGGACTCCATTAGGGCCAGGGACTTTCCCACCCAAGCTTGCATTAATAGTACGGTTGACTTATTCTAAAGTAAAGTGTACATCAATTAGGTAGTAGTTCAGTGGCGTTATCTCCTCATGTTGTTGGGCCATAACCATTGGTGTTTCCTGTACAGTACAGTTGTACATTTTTGAATAATGGTTCACCAATTGGTCCTCAGCAATGGCTATCTCTATAGTTGGTATATCTCGAAGGGCCAAAAAAAGAGGCATTTGCTGGCTTCCAAAAGGCTGTATTATCTCTTGTTAAAGTGGCTTTGTGCAATGCTGACTGAATTTCATCCCTTATTGTGCCTTTACGTTCTTTAAGGGCGCTATTATAGACCTCCCCGGCCTCTGTGATTTCTTCTGGATTTTTAATAGGATTATGTAAAGTTTCTATCAAAATACGATAGGCTTTTGTGCATTATGCGTCAAACCAACCCTGTTTCCTGTTATGAGATAGTTTGTTCTCCATGAATAAGGCCTTCTAATCTCTAACCTCTCTAGTGATCTGCATAAAAGACTTTAAAATTTCAGAGTGGGTGGTAGTCTTATCAAGACAAACTAAAAAGGTGGATGTGCAGATGGTTAATAGTGACCTTATAAATTCAGTGGAGTCCACCATAGGACAGCCTAACGAATAACCATTTGTTTTGTTCAGAACTAAGGGGGTCATTACGATGGCGGGCAGACACGAGTCCGCCCACCATTGTTGCTGTGACTGGGACCGGCCGCCTGTAAGCTGGCGGTCCTGTTCCACAGATTATGATGCGACCACCACCATGGCAGTAGCATCCGGGCCATTTAACATTGCGGCGGGTCCTGCTGGCTTCAGCACCTGCCGCAATGCTAAAAAGTCATGCCTTGTATTTCCGTGAAATATGTGGCATGCACCATGCGGTGCCTGCCAAATAGTGCATGGAAATGTAGGGGAGTACCATGGTTACCCCTCCAGTGCAGCCAGGCACCCCCCCCCCACACCCACACCAGGGGGGCCCACAACAGGCCCCCAAATGCAATCCTCGCCAGCCTGTCAATGGCAGTTTCACCACCAAACACCAGCTGTTGGGGATGCAGCATTGTAATATGGCAGACGGTGCCTGCCAGTCACCGCCACCATTTTACAGATGCTGACCGCACTGCCAGGCAATTTGAATGATTGCCTGTGGCAAATCCATGGCTGGCGGTCTTTGTTCCCGTCACAGTCGCGGTCAGATTTCCCACGCCATCCTAATTCGGCAGGGGAAAATCACTGTCTGATGGCGGAGGGCTCGCCACCGGATGGCTGGCAGTGACGGGCCTTCAGCCATCATAATGAGCCCTCTATATTCTGAACAATATGATCTGAGTTACCATTCATGTTTATCACATAATTTGGAAAGAAAAAAGTAATGCTTAATGGAAAGTGGTCTCTCAGCGCATTTGTGCGAGTGATAAAGCTTTTTAGCCTGGTAGAATGCCTACTTGACAGAAGGATGTAAGTAATAGTCGTACAAAAGGGGGTGGTGGTGATGGACGGAGCATCTGAACCAATCAAACACTCACACCCAGTCAAAAGATCTCGGTTTGATCCATCACCGTTCTTTAGCCCACTCTGCCACCCCCTTTTGTAATTAATAGTCGAACACATCCCTCTACCGGTAAAAGTATAACTGAAGGGGAATGGCGGAGAGAAAAAATCATTGACAAAACCAAGATCAGATGAAAAGATAATATCGTTTAAATATTCCCCCAAGAGTTGTGTGTGGAAAATGTGTATATTTATATATATATATATATATATATATATATATATATATATATATATATATATATATATATATATATATAAATATATATATATATACATATATATATCTACATATAAATATATCTCCTGTTGTTATCTATGTTATACATATCATTTCTTTTGTGAGGTCAATCGATTGATATAGGAAGTGTCTCTATAGTTGAGGACTTATCCAGAGTAACCATTGAGCTGTGTGTAGGGGGCACAGTACCTTGCTCTACGCAAGAAAAGGCTTGAGAGCTTATAGAAATATCAGGTATATAGCCTATGTCCCGAGTTGTAATCGGGTCAGGAGTACATACTAATACATCGGGTGTTAGATGTGAAATGCTGTCCCTTGTTTGTACAGCATGTATGCATATCGTGTTTAGTCAGTCAACTTCCTCTAGGGTTGGCAGGATATCAAAACGATTAGAAACAGGAACGTTATATGTATGGCAAATGTTTTCATGAAAAACCATCCTATCTGTTCTTGTGTGCAGTACCTTTCGTTGTTGGTAAAAATATCCCAAAGGTACTATATTAATGTCACTGGTTATAATCAAATGATTGTTTGCTCTCCTCAAGATAGCTTGAAGTAATTGTGGGGTTTTAAATGTTAATACCACGCAATCGCCCTTGAGGGTTTTGCGATTTCTGCCAATCCAGTTGACTCTTCTTGCCATTTTAAATTCGGCAAAAAGGGCCTCTGTTAGACCTGTTTTTATACCCTGGCAGTGCAAAGCCTTATTTCTCAAGGCGTCCCAGTGTTCTATCGCCTGGAACGGTAATCTAGGTACATTTGCCAGAATTACTGTGTAAGGGGTAACTGCTGGTGGAAGATACAACAAGGTCATTTCTGGCTGTTGCCTATTTAGAGGTAGAAGCGGGCTGAGCTGGTTAGGTCTTAATCTGTAATTGTGTGCACCCTCAAGTTTTTTCCTTTGTTGTGGTTAACTATGTTTGTATTTGATAGAGTTGAATCCTCTGTTGTCTTTGAGGATTCAGTCGAAGGCATAGAACCGAGCCTTATATTACATTCTTTGCAATGTGTCCCTACTGATTGTATATCTTTCTGTAAACGTGTTGTCTTGCTAGTCTTGAGCTTTACTGAATCTGTACACTTAATTGATAAATTACTATTATCATGATGGGTTAAAATTCCTGGACGTTTATTTACAGTATCTTCAATTAAGGCCACTCTTACTGATAAGTTAGTTAAAGCATCTCTGATTAATTTATCTAAATTATCTATTTTATCAATCAACTTAATTAAACCACCCTTCGGGTTGTTAGTTTCACTCTTAATGAAAGCTTTTCCCCTCTGTTCTATCTCTGTTTTGCCTAGTTTAAACATTTGTTTGTGTTTTTTAATGGTTCCAGCCTGATTTCTATATAATTATCCTCAACAATTTTAGGGTCGATCACTGGGGCACTTTGATGGTGGTTGGGAATCACATTCCTGATCTCCAACGTAAATATGATTAGACACGTGTTGGACACAACCATTCAAGGGTAATGGGCCAATTTGATACCTCATTCTGATAATCATAATCATTCTTTCCTGCTGAGGTCTCAGTACTCAATACCACCCCTCCCCCTGTTTTTCTAAAATCAAAGGGGCCAATTATGATGGCGGGAAAACCGCGACCGCCGGGCCGGCGGTGAGGACCGCCGGACCGGGGGTCGCGGATTTCCCGCCATCACCCTGAATATTCCCACTGCCAAATTAGGATGGAGGTGGGAATGAGAAAGGTACCGCGGCAGACGGAAAGACCGTCCGCCGTAGTCCCGCAAGGCGGTCCCTTTCCGCCCGCCTTGAGGGACCTAGTACTATGCGACTATGGAGGCGGTGCCGTGCAGGCACCGCAGTGGGCATTAGGATGCCTGTCTTTTGCGGTGGAGTTCCCGCCGCAAAAAGACAGGCAGAAAATGCCTTTGGGGCCGTTGTGGGCACCCAGGGGGTGAGGGGGTAGGGTGCTGCATGTGGGGGGCACCTATGGTACCCCCCTACATTTGCATGTACAAGGTGGCAGGCACCGCATGGGCTCGGGCAAGGGTCCGTGACAAAGTGCACTGTGCGTTGGTCTTATTTAGTCTAGGAATACTCTAATAACTCGAGATTTATGATAAATGTCACCAAGAGTTCATAATGTCCGAAAGGTCTGATCATGGTGTCTATAGTTTAGGATCTTAGCAGTCATGACACTGGCGTCCGGTGAGTTTGTTCAATGACAAAATATTGGGACTGCTTGTCAGATGATACACTTTCTTTCAGTCAGTGTTCAAGGAGTAAATCTGGATGAAGTTCCTCTATTCCCTCTGGGAAACCCAGAAAGCGCAGAGTGGTGCACCTTATGTGGCCCTCTGAATCGTGGTGCTCTGCATCTTCTGCTCTCTCTGCAAGG
Organism: Lissotriton helveticus; assembly: GCF_964261635.1. NCBI lineage: Eukaryota > Metazoa > Chordata > Amphibia > Caudata > Salamandridae > Lissotriton > Lissotriton helveticus. The sequence goes on along the minus strand of NC_136061.1, from coordinate 2,003,206,265 downwards.
TTTTTGGCAGATGCAATGAGATGAAAAATTGTTGTTTGTAATGTGTGTACTCTGTTTTCCAACTTTGATACTCTGCACTCCGCCTGAATCACTCTGTCATCTATATGTAGTAGATCCTAGTGTAGTAGTGCTACCTCGAGTTGACTTCAAGACTCTTATTCTTCAAGTGCTGTGTGAAAGTCTTGGAAAGCCAGCATATTCATAGAGGTAAATGGGGTCTGTCCCAACTGGAGCAGAGCATTGGGCATGAATTTATGAATGCCATGGATGCACAGACAATTCAAACCGCACAGCTGTTCTGGTCTAATCCTGGTTTTCTAGTACTTTGATGTGAGCAGAGATCACTGGTTCAGAGTTTTATCTCTAGTAGAACTCACATGTCGGCCACATTATCAAACTTTTATTGCTTTGAGTTTGAGATTGGATATACAAGGACAGTGAAACACTGAAGAACGTTTATCTTTGATGTACAGTAGGATCGACTATTTCATTTAATACACTGTGCCGCATTTAGTGCTGGTTGGTCCATGTCTGGAGTGTCACATCTAAATTCGCTTGATTCCCCTATTCCCGCAGAAGAATCCTGCGATCAGGGAGTCTCCAGCAGCACATGGGGCATCCCCTCTTACATGATATACCTCAGGCACTGCAAAAGTACAGAGGCTCTGGGGGGGAATCAGGGACTAAAGGTGCCTGCCCCATAGATCTAAGTCAGACTGACCAACTTATCGTTGACCGGTGCCCCACGGGAGACGCCTATAGCACCAGGTACTGACGGATATCTATCTGCAGCCCAATGTCCAAAGAGACAGGAGACTGCCAGTCAGCAAAGTGGGCCCCCCTCTAGATTTGCCTCTACTGCCAGCTGATAACACTGACCACACGCCCACTGTGCCTCAGTTGCTCCAGTGTCTTGCCACCAACAGATCAGTCCACATAGTTTTGTTTTGGATGGTGCGGTATTAGTAGATATGAAACAAGCTGGGCAATGCAGGATGGTGCATGATTTCGGGCGTTGGGTTGGGCACTTAGTATCATTGCATCCACCATCTTTGGTGGCTGTTCGATGCACCTCTCAAGCAGAGTCTTGATGTGTGCAACACTGTCGACAGGGAACAAGACTAGTAGGTTACAGATCATGCCTGAAGCATAATTTAGATCTACAAGTTAGTGATAACTTGAGGCTCACCATCAGCACCGTAGCTGTACCACACAGCTGTGCCACAATACCCTGCTCCCAACATACATCCTGCTCTCACACCCACCGAGATCCTCATTCATAATGTGATGGAATGCCTGGCAAATATAAGACAGAGCCAAGAGGAGATAAAAAAAAGAGTATGCTTTTTAGAGTGTTGTTTTCATTAGGTGGGTGGGTCTGTGGGTGGTGGTGCCGGTGGGATGTGTTGGGAAGGCAAAAGATTTCTGTTTTTAGGATTTAAGCAGGGGAAGGTTTCTGTTGTGGGCAGTGTGAGTGGTATGAGTTGGGGAAGAGGATAGTTCAGTGTTTTTAGTGTTTAGTGTGGTGAGTGGTCCTGTTGCAGGTGGTGTGAGTCAGATGAGTTGGGGAATGGTTAGTTTAAATTTGCATTTTTTTCAGCGTTTAAGGAGTGATTGTGGCTCTCCTTTGGGTGGTGTGGGTGAAATGAGTTGTTTTTGTTAAATAAATATATTTTTATATTTCACCCAATGGTCCCTTCCTTAGTCAGTTTAGTGTTTTTTTTATTATTTGTTAATAACTAGCATCTGGTAAAAAAGAACACCTTTTATTTGTGTGCATTACTTTTTTTAAGCACTCTGATTATGTTGTTTCCCCTATAAATCTCTCCTGGAGGACGTCATAGACTTTTATGTATAGATGTCGTACTATAGCATGTATTGAAAAAAAGCACAGGTTCACCATACATTTACAAGTGTGCAAGAACAATAATATTAATGTTGAGGCACAAAACAGTGATGTCCAAAGGTCTTATTTGTTTGAATCTTTTATTTTTCAACAGTAGAAAAACGAACAGCCGACGCGTTTCGTCCCTGATGGGACTTCTTCAGGGCTAGGATAGGTGGCCAAAGCTTGGCATAATGGGCGTGCAGAATGGATCCGGTCAAAGAAGTCTGATTCGCAGTGAAAAATTAAGAAGTTCGAAGTGCAACAGCAATTGGAGGTCTAAATATTGTCTGTATCCTCCAGGAAAAAATCTATACAACTGGGCTTACGGTTTAACTATAGTTATTAATACAATAGATACACATGTGTACTCGAAATGTAATTACATAGGTGCACCATCCATGGGTTGTGCACCTTGATCTAAATGAATGTTCAGAGAGGACCTCAAGAAAGAAGGTGGCTTTTAATTTCAAAGAGTCCTCTTTCTCCCCGAACAAATTTCACGAGGAGAGTTAATGCCGTCTTGCGGAGCCCAGCCGCCGTACACTCTCAGTCCGTATAGCACCTTGAGGTCCTCTCTGAACATTAATTTAGATCAAGGTGCACAACCCATGGATGCTGCACCTATGTAATTACAGATAGATAGATAGATAGATAGATAGATAGATAGATAGATAGATAGATAGATAGATAGATAGATTGATAGATAGATAGATAGATAGATAGATAGATAGAGTGAGGGCGATAGATAGATAGAGTGAGGGCGATAGATAGATAGATAGATAGATAGATAGATAGATAGATAGATAGATAGATAGATAGATAGATAGATAGATAGATAGATAGATAGATAGATAGATAGATAGATAGATAGATGGATGGATGGATAGATAGATAGATAGATAGATAGATAGATAGATAGATAGATAGATAGATAGATAGATAGATAGATAGATAGATAGATAGATAGATAGATAGATAGATAGATAGATAGATAGATAGATAGATAGATAGATAGATAGATAGATAGATAGATAGATAGATAGATAGATAGATAGATAGATAGATAGATAGATAGATAGATAGATAGATAGATAGATAGATAGATAGAGTGAGGGCGACAGATAGATAGAGTGAGGGTGATAGGTAGATAGAGTGAGGGCGATAGATAGATAGAGTGAGGGCGATGTGCATGCGCTCCCACACATGCACTGTAGTCAATCCGCCCGGAAAAGCCTTTGGATGCATTTCTGAAAGCCTTTACATAAGTCTCGCAGACAACGCATGCGCGTTGTCTAAAACGAGACCTAAAAATGGCCTTTTGTTAAAAATCTTCTTTGGGGCAGAAGTCCATTGTATCAAAGTTATGCAAGAAACCTGAAACATCTGCATGAGCATCTAGAGACATGAACCGACACTAGTGTGCTTTAAGTCGGATATTGTTTGCAGCACTCACGTTTGAGTTGCAGTCTACGACTGTGGGGGCAGTTGCACCTAAGTAGGTATTCTTGAACCCCTCGGGGGCTCCTATCTAATTAACAGCCCATTCGCTGGTCCAAACATTTAAATACCACTTGCTGAGCTCCTGGAATCTCAATAAACTTTTTTTTATTTGTATCTAGTAATCACACAATTAAGGTGGCCATCTGCTCTTTACAAGTACATTGACATATTTTCAGATGACTTCTATATTGCGATGGTAACATTATCATGTCTAATTTCTTTTTATAGATACTAGAGCACATTGTAATAGCTATGTCCTGTCTACCTCATAACAAAGGATAGGACTCCTTTATCAAACCCCACGTATTTATAGATATGTGAATAGAACTATATAAAGCTGTAAATAGATTGTTGACTGGCTAACTAAAATCAGCATTGTAGGGAAGTTCATCTGTGTCCGTGGCGCAGACTGGCTCACGCAACCAATCCGGGCTCACTGTCTAGTCAGTGCAATCAACTTTGCACCTGCCTCCTCGCAAAGCGCCCTGAGGCGGCTGGCAGCAGCCTCTGGGGCCTTACCAAAACCCTGAAATATCTAAAACAATCTAAAAGGGTATTTTGATTATTGATTAAATGCAAATTACTGGAGTCATAAATGTCAAATAGGCAAAGAGGCGGATAATCAGTGTCTTGTGTACTTGTGCAGAGGCAGCGAGTGTACGTTACATTAACAATAATGAGCAGCAATCAAGTACAAACGCTCAACACACATTTTGAGGTGTTTGGGTTTATCGGTTTTCAGTAGAAACCCCAGCCGAGCCAATCACTGATATACCAGGAGCTGGATTAAATGCACTGCTCTCATTGGCTATTTGAAATAACAAACAATTGCAAAACAACACGTGTATGTACTAGCCAAAAGCAATAAAAACAGTGCGAGAGGCCGAGCAGAGCCGCGCACAATCTGTCCACCGCTCCTCCCCTGCACTACTTGCCGTTTTATAAAAGAAGGTATCCCCAAAGTGAACAAAATGCCTGGTTGCAAGAAAGAGCCGTGCACGAGTGAATAAGTAATGCTGATACAGGTGACAATAAGGGCGGGGGGAGTACAAACAAAGGAGCCTGATTAAAGCTGAGGAGAAGGGAGGGGCAAAGGAGCTATTAGAACAAGCTCTGGCATTGCACAGAGGGGGGCGGGGAAGCGGCTTCCTTTGAAGTCTGAGTCTAATGCCGATGTTGTGCGATGTGCACGCGCCCGGCTCACATAAACTGTACCCGATCCGCAGTTTGGGTAGACTTTTGAAAGTGTGGAAAAGTCAGCCCATAACGCACCTGATGCCCAGGCTGCTGGCGCAGGACGCCTCTTAGTTCCCATCTTGAACAATTACCAAATAAAGAGACGGGCGCTGGAAGCAGGAAAACAAGAACAGAGTTTTATTTCTTATTAGGAGAGCCTGTCATTTCGGACACTCGCATAGTGTCTTCAGGAGGTGCTCTCTTCTTCCTACCCACCCCAGTTTCTCTGAGGCTTCGTCTTTTATACACATGTTTATGATGCACAAACGTTCCTTATTACAATAAAGACGCTTTGAAGTAGGAAAAAAGGCAACTGGGGGTTGGGCCCACTGGGAAAGAGGGTAGGTAGGGCCACGATTAAATGCAAAAAATGGGGGTGTTTTTACCTATGCCTCTATTATGAATATGACAATGAATGCTGAATTTGGGTAAACTCGGAAAGAATTAGACAGCTGGTGTGCTCTGCGCGACAATGCGGTCAGGCTAACACGCCTTTGTACTGCTTGTATTTCCACAGAAATCAAGTTCACTCGTCAACCAATAGTGGGAGTGAACCGCTCCAGGGCGGATTTAAAGTAAGTCAGCCCCACTATTTTTCTTATTGAAACAATGCAAACACACCGAGTGCGAGCTTGACAATGGATATTTACATTATTGCAGAATATGTGATCCGCTTGAGGAATATTCTTGCAGCGGTGGGTGGAACACAGACGTGACGCCTACATCAAAACGTGAAAGGTAAAACACTGCCCTTCTGGCTTTGCCTCATTTTCCTTAATAACAGAGACTTTCACTAAAACAATATCACTTTGTTTCAGTGAGTACCCACGGCCTAGACCACAGTTTATGATAAGTGCAGCCCTGGAACTTGAAATCAGCAGGTAGGCTGCACTCTGTTCATTAGAGAAATTCTTTTGTAAATAAATAATGGATGGAGGACTAGATAGATTAAGTTTTTCCCTTTTTTTGTATTTCACAAATAGTTTCCATGGACCAGACTTTGACAGCCCTGATGAGAGTCTCTTGATTCACCTAAGGGACTCGAAACGCGTCGGCATTTTTTACTCTGTCGCATTCATTGGCAGTGATTAATGCAGAACTTTTCTAAATTTGTATAGAAGCAGATGCACACTGTATTGGGTTGAAATACTCTGTACATTTTTTCTGTCTAAAAGGTGGTTTACTAATCAGGATTGAAACTGTATTGTTGAGTAACAGCTCCATGTTTCACTGTAATTAAGAGCACTTTGATACTGTAATTGTATATATATGTAATTGTCATTTGTGTAGTAATGTTTTCATTATTGTAACAATTTATGTTTTGTTTGAAATAATTTTGCACTGCGGTAGTATATGGTAATACATGAAGTTGATGATGTTCTTTGTTTTGCCTATACTAAAATAATTGAGTAATTCAAAAGTGAATGAAATTAAAAGACTTAAAAGTCCGGATAAACTAATAAATTTTGGTTTACCCAAATTCAGCATTCATTGTCATATTCATAATAGAGGCATAGGTAAAAACACCCCCATTTTTTGCATTGAAGTAGGAAAAGGCATGCTTGGAATCCCAGCTTCAGGCCTATTCCCATACCAGTCGCTCAGATGTCATCCTCCCCGCCTGAATGTAACAAGAGATTGTGATCTCTCAGCCGGACATTCCTACAGGACACGAGGGCAGGAGGGGATGATCAGATCAAAGGCTGGGCAGGCGATAAGATCGGGCACTTCGGCTGGTGTATCACGGTTTTGTTATGCTGGGCAGGAAAAAGGGGGGGGTACATTCACGAGGCTTGGTCTTAGGACTTGGGACCGGGTCGAAAGGCCAAGTGCAGCTGGGGGGGGTGGTCGTCAGCTGAGGGGAAGGGTGTTCTTGGGAGGAAATGGGGGGGTGTGGGTCAAGCAGGAGTGTTACTTCTAGGGCAGGGTCACGCAGAGGGAGAGGGTCTTATGGCCGATGCATGAGCAGTGCGCGCGGGGAGGGGTGCCGGGAACAAACGGGCAGAGAGGCCATGGTGCCTAAAATGGCTGTCGTGTACGTGTGTGCATGGGTCTATGCTGGCGGGATAACACAGTCAGTGTTTAGCGATATCCGTTCTGCTTACAACAAGGGGTACAGTGAACACAAATGAACGCCGCTTATGTGCATATACATTGCCATTTTCAACAGTCGCCGCTTTTTTACATAAGCTAGTTCATTTCTATACAGTTGATACGATTGGCGGAATGCGGTACATATGATTTTACATTTGTTGGGTTATTCATACAAGTCTAGAGATCGGCATAATACTTAGTCGGGGTCAATCAAGAAAAAGGTTCCGACACATTATAGAATCAGGTTCTGACTTTCTCTCCGGTGACATCAAAATACAGTAAAAAGTGCTCTGATACCTTCGGATCTTGTCAGTGCTATAAGAGACTTTTGGAAAACTAAATACATGAGTGACCGATGAAACATTTTTGAAAGCAATACAAAATGGTTGAGGGAGGAATTCAGTTCGATACAAGCAATTAGTCAAGGGGTGGGTAGAAAGTTCAGGAAGGGGGGGGTCTTCGTCACAGTGTCTTTTTAACAGCGAGCCATCACTGGTAGGCTCTGGTAGTCCGTCTTCTTTCGTTGGCGCTGTTGAGCACCGGCGGTGGAGCTATAGGTCCAGCTCGGATTCATCCTTACGCGTTGCAGGGTGCGATCAGTCCTCTGCTGTTAGATCACAGTCCTGTTTCCTAACTGATCTTCTTAGGGGTGCCTCATGCTGGGCACCTGCGTGTCTTTCTTCTTCCGTATTCTATCTAAATGCTGCTCTTCTTTTCTGAGTCAAAAGTTATGCGAAAAGGGTGATGTTGTTGAATAATCAAGGGAAGAGAGGGCGGAGTGGGATCAGATCTTTGAACACACCAAGGGACCAAAGGAGCAAAGGACGACGAGCAGGCAGGCCCATCAGTCGGGCTCAAAAGGGACGGGGACTTCAGGCACGAGTGGGTCAGCAAATCGAGGGCTTCAAGGCAGCACTTCATTCCTTCACCTGCCGAGTTTGAGAGTGGTGCCTCGTCCCGCGTCTCGTTGCTCTGCGACTCCACCTTTGGTTGCGGTCACACGTGCTTCATGATCTGTGGCCAGGCTGTGCGTCACGTCCAGCTCCTCTCCTCCGGTGATTGTATCTTTGAATGGGTACAAAACAAGTTTTACAAAAACTGGCAGGAGAAGACATTTATACATCTCAATTCCGTCCCCAATCCTAAGTAGGTGGGGGATAGGTTCATCTGTCACAGTCAGAAGTCATCACTTATGGAGTATGTAGGAGGGCATTTCCACTGAATTCGTAAGCCTATTTGGCGTTCATTCGTGACGTACGTGGAGAGAAATCGGACTCCCATTGACAGTGTATTCTATCAAACTCGAAATCGAGTCCTTAGGTAGAGACTCGCCCTTTTTCTTTTTAACCCAAGTACTGACAATCTTACATTTCCCTTCGGGGTCGGCAAACTCTTGCAAGCAGGGGGGTTATCATCATGAGAGGGGGGCAGAGGTTAAACATGCTTTTCTTGGGGAGCGACGGTTAATCAAGGTCATCAATTACGCTTCGGGGATAGCTGATATGGAGCCGGGGTCAATCGGGAGAAGCGAGGACGCTTTGGACAGGGAGCTGGGGTCAATCGGGCTGAGGCGAGGACGCTTTGGACATCCGCACTTAAGTGCAGAGGGGTGAGGCAATCTGGGCATTGGGGATTGCATTTCTAACGAACTGAAAAACAGAAGACCATTGACGTTGTAGTCCCCCTATAAAAAGGCCAGATTAGGGGACATCAGTCGTCTTACCTGTCCTTTCTTTCATTACCAACTCGGGTTCTATCGTTTTGCAGAAAGGAGAGGTAGTAATATGGCAAGTTACAATCGTTTTAGTTCCTGTCAATTTTGCCGAACACCTTTGTGTTCGAAGAGACCCAATTAGGTGTGTGCTGGTGGGGCACAACGTTACCACACAAGGGAGGAGGGAACACGGGGACCCTCAGAGAGAGAGAGAGAGAGAGAGAGAGAGAGAGAGAGAGAGAGAGTCGTCCGCACTCTAAACGAACCATTCGGTACACGTATGACATGGAGAGAGAGAGAGAGAGAGAGAGAGAGAGAGAGAGAGAGAGAGAGAGAGAGAGAGAGAGAGAGAGAGAGAGAGAGAGAGAGAGAGAGAAAGAGAAACGTGTACAATAATGGGCCATTCAGTGCGCACACAACACAGAACAGCAGGGGTCAAGTAATACGGAAAAACAGGCAGAGGGACGACGTAGATCCATACATTACGTACACACAAACTCAGGCGGGGGAGACAGTACATGTATTATTTACAAAAATCAGAGACAAAACATAGAACAGTTATTGGCCAAAATGATCTCTTCCTGTATGCTGCGCATCCTTAGCATCCTAAGCTCTTTTTACCTTTTTCTTCTCTTTTATCGTCGGCTGCCTTCACTGGTGGCTTTGGTTGCATACACTTACGCCTTTGGCAATTGGTCAAGAACTAACCTGGTCGGGCTAATGTGTTTCCAGGCTGAGGCAACAGTGGGTGTCAGTTGTGAGAACAATGGGGCAGCTTTGAGGTTCATGTCTATGAGGGTGCGAAAAGGAGGTAGTAGATTTTAAATACTGGCAACATTCCTAGTCCTCCAAGCGGAGGGTACTTGGGTAAACCTCACCTCGGCATATTCCTTAAACTTTCCCTATTTAGTTAAACGTAGGAATTTATTCATTAGTGCACGTCATTCTTGGTTGTATTATTCGGGGTGCCAAGCGAAGTCATATTTTGTAGTTTCCGCTTCAGGCTGTCCTCCCAAGCGCTAAGTTCAGGGAGAGAAACAGTCATTGTTCGCTCGTCGTGTGTAGGTACCATAATCGAATCCCTTTTTCCCATCTCTTCGTCCGCTAGATCACCATTTTCTTTTTCGTACTTTAATCGATGTTCCGATGTGACCTGCAAAAAGAGGGAAAAAGAAGGGGGGCGGGGGCAACATTTTAAAAACACATCAGCGCGCATAAACTCGAAAAGGCTTTTACTTACTACATACTCGGGCTATCTCCACTGGACGCAGTACCTGCCAACTTGGCGTTTAAGCCCAGGTGGACCATTTAGTGTGGGAGAGATGATTATCGGAAGCCTGTGGATAGCATAGGTCGCCCAAGTGTGGTATTACCGATCGTGCGCAGGGGGGGGGTCAGAACAAAGGGCAGTCGGTGCAACGTGGGGGCGAGCTCGTGCTCTCCTTTGAGGAAAAGTGATAACCTACGGTGGTACGGGGTCGTTTGTCGTTCGTACCAGGGGGGGGTCAGGTGGCACTCCTTCGGGGCGACTTAGGGGCATTTTTAAAACAACTTTCCTGATACAGGTAGCATATAAAGTATAGGCTAAATACCAGGATCTTTAGCGGTTGCTTTAGGCTGTACAAAAATGCAAAACACATACAACAAAAACCTGGACCGTTCATATTTGCAATATTTCTGCGTACTATACTTTTTAACCCTTAACTAATTGAGCTGAGCCATTTCACCTGTAATTTAGTTATATCGGAAATAGTGGTCATTTATTCGAAACTTACCAATTTACGCGTGACAACTACGTTTGCTTTTTCCAAAAAATCTTTAATAAAAATGTCGGTGCATAAATACGGGCCTACAACCCCGTGGGCCGGCCACGGAGCAGGCTGGAACTGTACATGTGGGGATACTTATTAGTGGAAAACCTAATGGAGTCGGTGGTCGTTGATTTCATAATAAAAAGTGCGACAAGTACAATAAAATCATATCGAAACTTCAGTGTGAGCGAGTATCATAAGTGTTGAAATTCGAACTTTCAACAATCATGATGCGCCAAAACGTAACTACAATTCATTGTCCGAATGTTCAATCAGTACCCATCTCATGTCAATTCATTGTCCGAACACATAATCAGTACCCATCCCATATCAATTCATTGTGTTTTTAAAAAAACTGCATACATATCTCATGACACCAAGGCTGAGCAATCGGGGTGCAACAAGGAATTGAAAGTTTCATTTGTACCAGCGCCATTTTGGGTGCAGCCAGGCAGATCCAGGCATAGTCAAAATCTCCACCAACTCGTGGTTGGCCCAGAGCCTCTTTCGGCAGTCCAAAAGTTCCGTTAAAGGGCAACAGAAAGGATCGGCGGTATGAACCATCAGTCAAAGAGGGAGGGAGGCAACAATTTTTTCTACCGGGTCATACTGGGTTTTCACCGGAACTGATCCGAACTGTAGTCTGCAGGATTTTAGTCATTCAAACTGAGGCTGGCGCCAGCATGGGAGCGCCGACGTCTCGCGGCTACATTTTCATCGTTCCGCGGGCAATCATGGCAGTCATTCCCCATCGGGGGTGTCTGCGGGGGTCGGGGGCCCCCGTGGCTCCTATAGAATCTTCAAAGTGGAGGAGAACACTTTTGATTGTGGGACCCATTTCTTAATCAACAAGCAACCGGGCCATCTCTTCACGCCGGGCCCGCTCCTGCAGGGTCGACCGCCATTTTACGAGTGGACGAACCCTCGTCGGGTGAGTGGAGCGTTGGGGGTGCCGCTGGGGGCCTCCACCTGGGGAGGTGGGAGAGGCTCGTTTGCGCCGCCTCTCCCTCCCAGCGCACCCCACGCAGTTTTTCTCGGCGTTAATATTCATGATGGCCGGACCAGGCGATGAGAGGGGGGGGTCGGAGGCATAGGCAAGACACCCCCCCCCCCCGGTGGCCTGCAAGGCGCCGCTTCAGGGCCGAACGGGGAGCTTCTACCAAGCCGTGGCTGGACCAGGAGATGCGAGGGGGGGGGTCGGTGGCATGAGCAAGACATCCCCCCCCCCGTGTTGTCACAGCCATTATTGAAGAAAGAAGAGGGGACGCCCGGATCCCGTCGGCCTCGGCTCCTCTTCTGGCCCACCCTATGCGACGACCTCCGGCCGACGGCTGGCAGCAGGACCCGCACTACACGTGCCGAAGATCTCGTCTTCCCGATGGGCGTAGCCGCGAACCTGTAGCACTTCGGGAGTTTCCAGAAAGGGGGTAGGTATCTGCTGATTTGTATCTATCTCATGTTACCATTATTGGGGCGTGGCAGGCGGTGGGACAGACATGTTTGGAGCAGTGAGGGGTGGCGAAGCCTGGTTGCCTCGTGACCGTTGCGATGTCAAGCTTGGCTTCTTTCCCCATTTTCGTGTTTCTTATTACGGGCTTATTTCTAACGTTTCTTATTTCTAGCGAAATCATGTGTTTTATCGTGAGCTATTTCTAACGTTTTCCTATTTGTAGCGAAATCAAAAACTCATCAGTGGCCTACTGATTTTGCTTTCTTGTTTCTTTCTTCCCTTTTTTTTTCCTAGCGTGTTTCATGCTAAAGTTTCTGTTAACAGGATACGGTGATTACTTCGTTATTGTTGCATATGTCCTTTTTATTAGGGGTGCCCTCTGGTCGAGCCAGATGACCTACCTCTAATAAATGGTCCGGGTGGAACTAGTTTACCAATCAGTGGGGAGTAGATAGGCCCGAGAGATTACAACGGGGGACAAAGGTCCACATTACCTACCCTTCACTACTTGCAAAGATTAGACAGAATATTTCTATTCCACGTTATTTGCAAACAGAGAATACCTCAAAAGAACTATTCCTTGAACAATAAATGTCCAGACAATCAATCAATCAGTGGGGAGAAAAACAGGCATGACGGATTACAACGGGGACAAAAATCTGCATTACCTATCCTTCACTATCTGCAAAGGGGGCAGAATATTTCTATTCTTCCCTGTTTGTAGAGCAGGGAATATCTCAAAGAGCAATAATCGATAAAAATCGATAACAAACAATCAGTGGGGAGAAAGATAGGCATGACGGATTACAATGGGGGACAAACGTCTGCATTACCTATCCTTCACTATTTGCAAAGAGAGAGGAACGTTCCTATTCATCGCTGTTTGCAAATAGAGAATGTCTCAAAGAGAACCAATACTTCAAATACAATCAATCAATCAATCAGATGGATAAAGCCATCCTACCAATCGGACGTAAAGACGTCCTACTTAACCTTACCCGGACCGGAACGTGTGGGCAATTCTTCGCCTTCCCTTTTCCAGCGCCCAATCGTTCTCTTTCTCCATGTTTTTACCGCAGCATTCCTGTGGGATTCCAGTCAGGACAGTAGGTCACTTGAGAGAGGTCCATTCGGAATCGGTGAAGTTCATTCAATCGGCAGCCGGACGAGGGCCCTCTCAAGGCAGGTATACTCCAATCATTTAGATGTTCACCCCATCGTCTGGACCTCTCTTACCGGACCTTATGTCGCTGATGGACCCCGCGTTGGGACGCCAATTGTGGAAAAGTCAGCCCATAACGCACCTGATGCCCAGGCTGCTGGCGCAGGATGCCTCTTAGTTCCCCATCTTGAACAATTACCAAATAAAGAGACGGGCGCTGGAAGCAGGAAAACAAGAACAGAGTTTTATTTCTTTTTAGGAGAGCCTGTCATTTCGGACACTCGCATAGTGTCTTCAGGAGGTGCTCTCTCCTTCCTACCCACCCCAGTTTCTCTGAGGCTTCGTCTTTTATACACATGTTTATGATGCACAAACGTTCCTTATTACAATAAAGACGCTTTGAAGTAGGAAAAGGCATGCTTGGAATCCCAGCTTCAGGCCTATTCCCATACCAGTCGCTCATATGTCATCCTCCCCTCCTGAATGTAACAAGAGATTGTGATCTCTCAGCCGGACATTCCTACAGGACACGAGGGCAGGAGGGGATGATCAGATCAAAGGTTGGGCAGGCGATAAGATCGGGCACTTCGGCTGGTGTATCACGGTTTTGTTATGCTGGGCAGGAAAAAGGGGGGGGTACATCCACGAGGCTTGGTCTTAGGACTTGGGACCGGGTCGAAAGGCCAAGTGCAGCTGGGGGGGGGGTCGTCAGCTGAGGGGAAGGGTGTTCTTGGGAGGAAATGGGGGGGTGTGGGTGAAGCAGGAGTGTTACTTCTAGGGCAGGGTCACGCAGAGGGAGAGGGTCTTATGGCCGATGCATGAGCAGTGCGCGCGGGGAGGGGTGCCGGGAACAAACGGGCAGAGAGGCCATGGTGCCTAAAATGGCTGTCGTGTACGTGTTTGCATGGGTCTATGCTGGCGGGATAACACAGTCAGTGTTTAGCGATATCCGTTCTGCTTACAACAAGGGGTACAGTGAACACAAATGAACGCCGCTTATGTGCATATACATTGCCATTTTCAACAAAAGCCTTACTATAATCTCGACAAACATGCATTGCTAAAGCAATGCTGTAGTCGACACCTACAAAAGTTCTATTGCTGCCTGGGCAAAGCATTGTTTTCAGAGGGGATAGCCACTTAGGAGAGAGCGGTAGTGCAGGATGTCTCATCTTCAGCACTATTCTGCTACGTCATTGCAGAAGAACATGTAGGAAAACATGTCCATGCTACAGAACTACAGAACTACAGAACTACAGAACTACATGTAGATGATTACTGAGCTTGTTGACATGGACTGCAAAAGGATGCCAAATCGAATGTCCAGAGCCCAAAGTTATAATGTACCTCGTCACATGGTTTTGTCTTCAGCCTGATACTCATGGGTACATCTAGTAGCAGTTCCATATTTTCTTAGAACCAAACTAAAGGAATAAGATGTTTCTAGATTGAGATAGTATCACCTTGCTAATTCCGAAGTAGGAATATATTATGAAAGACAGATTCTAGAATACAGATCAGAGTTCTGGAAAAATGGTTCTCCTCTGGCTTTTATTTTTATTACTGACAATTGTGGAATTATTTGACATTGCTTGGTTCTCCCCATATGTGTGCTCTTTGTACTTCACTGATGAAGTCCTGATGATTGCAGTAAAATCAATTTTCAGAACTTTATGTTAGAAATACTTCCATAGGGTGGAACATCCTGACAGTGCAACAAAGTTGTTTGAAATTGGGTCAATGTTGAAGGGGTAACACCTCACTTAAGCAGAAACTACAATCCTCCTTCCTGGGTGAATTCATAAGGAAACCATAAATTATCCTATCCTCAACTTTCTGTTAGCTTGGCACAGACCAGTCAGACTTACCTCAGAGTTTTCGTGCAACACTTCAAACAGTAACAACATGAAAGAACAACAAAAAAATGACCCCACATCATATTACAAAAATAGAGTACATTTTAACCTCATCGCTGCCGCGGCTATTCCGCTGCAGCGCTAAGGGGGCGGGGGGGCGCGCCGCACGCCCATGCTGGTGACGGAACCGCTCTGTCACCAGCCGCGGTTAAGCTGTGCTCATGACGGAGCGGTTCGGTCATGGCCCCGCCCGCTTAATGGAACGCGCCGCGCAGGCCCGAAATCAGCGCCGCGCAGGTGCGTCGGGCGGGCCATGACGGAACCGCTCCGTCATCAGCACAGCGCCACCGCGGCTGATGACGGATCGGTTCCGTCATCAGCGCGGAAAGGGTTAATAAACAAAATAGGAGAAAACAACAAAAATTGCCCCAAAAAGCACAAAAGCTCCAACTGTGTTTATCTGGTCATGCTGGACCAGGACAAATTAACAAGTTCAGACTGACCGTGAAGTGGCACAGGTGGGCTGCAGAGAGCCACTGAACAAGAGTATTAAATCCTAGTTTTGGAGAGTTGCGGGTCCGACATCAATGATGTGTTGGGCAGCTGAGGCAATGCGAGGTCTAGGTTAGAAACACATTGCATAGCATTGGTTCTGGGGTACTCCATGGCTGCCATGCAAGGTCCTGCTCATCATCGAGGAGGCTGTTGGGAAAGGGGTGCTTGCAATGCGAAGTACTAAGTCGAGGATGCATTGTGCAGCGGAAGGCTACAAGAATATTAGAGCTTGCAATGTGAAGTTCTGGTGGCAGGAAAGTCAATACAGCAAAGGTTCTGCTCAGGGTTGCACAGCAGAGGAGATGTGTCTGTTCTGCTTGTTCCAAAGATGGGCTGCCAGAATGCCTTCAGGTCCACTTCCAAGGGTCTAGGGAGGCACCATTTGGCAGGGTAAGACTCACAGTTGCAGAGTTGGAGGCTGGTTACAAGAGACTGGCCATTGGAATCACTCTGCTGGTCCTGGGTACAAGCTGTAAGTCCAGTCCTTCTCACGCAGGCAAGAAGGCAGCAAGTAGGCACACCAGGCAGCAGTCTTTCAGGACAGTAGTCCGGAAGAATGTAGTCCTTTCAGCAGCACAGCATTCCTTCTTCCTGGCAGAGTCTTCTACACGTCCAAAAGTGTACTGAAGAATTTGGGTCTGTTCTTTAAAGCTGTCAGATTCAATCTGACAGTGGTGATTTTTGATACCCAGGCTAAATCCTAATGAATCCATAATCTCTTGAGTTTTTTAAGATGCAGGTTTGTTTTCTTGTTGATCCATGACACTTTGTCACAGGTGAACTGGTTCACAGGGTAAGCGCTGTGATGGGCCACAGGAGTTGCTAAGTGAGGTCAAATATTTATACCTGGTACATTCTTTGAAGTGAGAGAAACTTGTAGAGGATTCGCTTGGAAGTGCTTAGGTTTCCTGTTTCCTTTGTCCTGGCTTCAGGCTAACTACAGGGGGTATGCCATTCTTTGTGTTAAGGCAGGGCAAAGCCTATTCCACTGTACGTGGGGCTGTGCCTAAATCCACCCTCCCACCCAGCCAGTGATTGCCCATCCAGGCACACCTTAGGTCTTTACTGTGTGTGGCAGTCTAGGAGGTATACACAAAGTCCAACTGGCAAATACGCCCAGTCACATGACTCAGAGACAGGCAGACTGCAAGCACTTAATCGCTAATGCAAGAAAATGCCAACCTTCTCCAGTGGCATTTTCAAAATGATAATTCAAAATCCAAATAAAATGGGATTTTTCAGTACATTTCCAAAGACACCAAACATGAATTGTTTTCCTGCTCCCATTTTGAAAGTTACAGCTTATTAAATGTAATGAGGTAACTTCAATGCTATCCTATGGGAGAAGCAGGAATATGATTAGTGAAAAACAAATGTAAGTGTTTTTCACTAGGGATTTATAAGTAAATTAAATATGCCAACTGGGGACAAGTCAATTTTACGATGCCATGAGGAGTGAGCACACACATTTTAGCATTTGTGGTAAAGTGCCCAGAGTTCTAAGGCAAACAAGAACGAGATAAGAACAATTAGGGAGAAATAAGGCAAAAAGCTTGGGGCAAGACCACCATAAAGCTAACACGTTTAACAAAAGCCTTTCACAAAAAGGAAATCATATCAGTGGAACCTCACAATAGTCAATAGGCATTGATACCAACACATAGCACAGGGTCTGTGCTCACTTAGCAGTTTGACTTTTTTTGTGATATTACATTATTCCAGTGGTTGTACTATATATTGACAATATATTTGTAATTGTACTTATGCCCAGCAATCACTCCTCAATGATGCTTATACTGTTCTCTCACGCATGACCTAGAACTGGAGCACAGATGGCTTGGATCCCTTCTGAAGTCCCAGCCAGGTTATTGTTGAGGAAAGGGTGGGTAGAGGCTAAAAGTGTGAGGCAGGAGTCTATTCACCAGGGCCCATTTGATGGGAGCAATGTCACTGGGAAGGCATGTGAGGGCAATAGCAGGTTTGCTATTGTATATTTGACAGGTTGGTACATCATGGCATGGGTGAAGAGAGAACACATTCTTTTTGTACCAAAGCATGAGTGAGGCATAAGAGAGAATTGAAAATGTGGGGTACATGTGAAGTACTTGGAAAATAACTGCCCTGTAATAGATCAACATGCAAATTGAATTGTAAGGGAGTGGTAAAGGAATCAGGTTATTTTAAGGCAATGGATCCTGAAATAAAGGTTATGGAAGAGATACAATGGAAGCAGGTGAGAGGAGTGAGACATCGTCTGGGAATTAGTGAATGACGTGGGACCTTTGGTGTTGTACTCCTTGTCCACTTTGATTCATCCACATATACATCATGGTAGTTCTGTTCAGGAAGGGAGACTGCAAATGCATCACTGAAAAGAGCAATTTCAGGACTTATAGATATTCCTAACTCACTCCATTTTGGGAAAATCAGAATTTTGAGTGCTTTTTTCTTCATATAGTATTCATTTTTAGGTTGTACGTTAGCTAAGGCCTTTAGATTTTACTAAAATATTCGATAATATACTTATTTATAGGGGCTTTCAGCCACCTCTTCTAATTCGTTGGTCTTGTGTTGTGACTTTCAAATTTTGCTTCTGCCCATACAACATATAGAATGGGGCAGTGCAGCAGCCTGCCTAAGCCAATGGTTAATTTCACTCTTAGTGGCTGCATTTTGCTCTCTCACAAGGAGCACATCAGCACACAAGCTAGTTTCCTTCAGTACCAATGTTTTTTTGTTTTTACTTTATAAATACTTTAATGTGGGGGGGCGTGGCTTGCGCGCCGCTGTGGCATGGCGGACTGCGCTTGATCTCCGAGGTGACAAAGGCCGCCGGAGTGATTTTTGTCACCCATTCGAAACGAAGATTTCTCGGAAGGGCAGCATTTGGTGTCGGAAAATGCAGTGAGTGCTTTGTGCGATATCTGACACGCACGCTGCTTGGTAGACGCTGATAATTGGCGCAGTGCTCCTCGCGTCAGATCTTTCGACGTCCGCCATTTTCTACCACAGTGACGGCGTTCGTGTTCTGCGCTTCACCGGAGCCTCACTGCTTATTGAGGAAGAGGTATTTATCATTGAATTGACTTTGCTGACCCCTTCAAGTGTGCCTTTCCTCATATTTTGCTGTTTTGGCTGCTTTTGATGTGGTGGAGGACATTTGCTACTTTTCATGACTGACTGTCATGCTAATTCGACACCTTGTATGCCGGCACATCTGGTGAGCTACATGTATATCTTTTACTGCGCTTGTAATCCGGCTTGAGACTTTTTGGTTTCTCTTGCAAGACTCTTTTTCTATCTTTTCCTGCAATTTGATATCCAGTAATGTTCTCTTCGACAAAATGATATTTAGTGAATTTTTGCATTGCCCTCTGGTTTATTGCTGATATCACCGTTCGATGTCTGCTCAGCATTGTCTTCGGTGCTCCTTGATGTAGGACTCTTTGTCCAAATTGCAGTGGAGATCCGGCTCTTATATCTACACGCAAGATTGTTGCTGGGCTGCTAACTTGTTCTCAAGCTATGTCCATATGAGAACATAAAAGCTGGTGTTAAAGTATTATTCACATCCTAATCGTGAGGAAGAGATTTACATCTTCGTAAGGATACACGTGTATGCATTTTTATTTTTCTGTGTGCTCTAATGGCTGACAACATGGGTCTGTCTCCCAAGACTAAAGACTCTAAAGGTACTCTTAAAAGATTGAAACACACTTCTCCTACTCCAGAATCAGCTCAGAAAGATGTTGGCACTACGTTGGATACTATTTTGTCTTGTTTGAACACGGTCCATGATATTGCGCAATCGACCAAAACTAATACGGACCTTCTTTAGGTGGAAGTTGCTGCTATCAGAAATGATTTCAAATCCTTATCAATTCGTGTTTCAGCGGCTGAGTCACGGATTAGTGGTGTGGAAGATACTGCGCAACAGCAATCTAAAACAGTACGACAGATGGAACGTTCTATGTTGGCGCTACGGAGAGACCTTACAGAACAGGAAGATCGCAATCGCAGAAGCAATCTGCGCATCTTTGGTTTGCCTGAAGATTCAGAGAAGTCAGCTCCCTCCATGATAGACTTTTTACTTCAGTGGATTCCTTCTGTTCTAAAGCTTTCTTTTCAGAAGGACTTTGAAATTGAACGTGCTCATCGAGTTCCTACCTTCCGACCTAAATCTTCACCTTATCCTAGGGCGGTGATTTTCAAACCGCTGCGTCATCAACACTCTGAACAAATCTTGGCTCAGATGAGGAAGATTAAATCGGTCACCTGGGAAGGCCACAAAATTTCTATTTCTCAGGACTTTGCCAGAGACACTGTTATAAGGCGGAAAGGTTTTCTTAATCTCCGAAGACGTCTCCTTGACATGAATATTCCGTTCTCTTTTGCTGGACCGTCAAAATTCCGTATAACTGTTAGGGGTCGTTCTCAAATTTTTGATGAACCTTCGGATCTTTCGACCTTCCTGGATAATCAGATGGAGTCTCAGATGGATTCTTCATCCCTTCCTGGTCCTTTGGGCTCTTGAAGGCTTATTTTGCCGCTATGTTCTGCATGTGCTCATGATATACGTACGGTCCCCAATATGTCCTCCAAACCATTGGTCTCCTTTCTTTTTCAAGGTTGTGACATCTGAATATGTCCCGATGTTGTTTTTTTGTTCTTGTAGATGTTGCCCCTTTCTCCACCTTCTCTTGTTCCTTCTAGGTTTCGTAACTCCCTTGCATTTTATTGGTTTGTAACTTCTCTGTTTTGTCAGATTTGTTGATTTGCCAACACTATGGTCCTTATGGTTCTTCTATCTATGTTATGAGATGGGGTGTCTAATTGTCATGTATTATGTGTTTTACATTGTTGATCTTCTCTCTCATTTTTATCTTGTGTATATTCTATCTGACTCCTGCTTTTGTCTTTTATTTGGCGGTTATGGCTCTACATGTAGTGTTTTTTCCTCGTTGGATGTTCTGATTTACTATGTTGTTATAATGAACTTCTTATGTATTGTTACTGTGTTAATCGGGTTAGGCTTTTGAAAATGAGTTAACGAGTTTTAAGGGTTATGCAATGATTTGTACATATGACTTTTGCTGTGGTTTTTTACCTTTGATGTTATCTTCCATAATGATCAAATTTGTTTTGTTTTTTCCCCTTTTTTAATAGTACAAGTTCATATAATGTGTTTCTATATTGTATTCATGATTATCCCTTAACAACTTTTTCCCGCCACCGTATGGAGTACTGGTTTTTATTCTTTTTTCATTAACTGCTAGTTTTATGCTCCTGACTCTTCTTCTTCTCATGCAAATTATTTGTTGGATTCCTCTGGAGATCAGGTTCTCATCCTTTCTTCCATTCCCTTTTTCCCTTTCCGTTCTGTCGTTTGTCCATCTTGTCCTCAGACACTATCTCAATTGTTTTTACATTATGCTGTCTGTGTTTTTGTTTATGCTTTGAATTTATACTTCCTCTTGCTTTATCTCCTGCTTAAAAATCCATCCTATAAAAACTCTACTGTTTTTGTATCTTTGTTGTGAATTTCCATTTTTATGAAGATGGTTTTAATACTTCTTTGAACTTTTAGGGTTAAATTGATGAAATTACATTTATTACTATTCTATTGTAATATTTGTTCTTATTTAAGCTCTTCTTGATTAAGATGTATAGTTGGGAAACATGATTTCTTCTCTCCTTGCTGTTTATGGTCGATTTGATGAAATTCTAGTTATTATTTTTTAGTACTTGATCTTCTTTGTATTATTACTTTCTCGTCCTTTCTAATTTCAAATATAGATCTATACAATCAACTACTGCTTTTTCATGTCCTTATCCTAAGCCTGGGCGTTATGTCTTTTGGCATAACTATGTTCTCTGTTTTCAATTCTCTCATATGAGTTTTTCTGCCTTGCCTGTAGGTGTGGGTTATTCAGCTTTTTTATTTTTTTCTCCTGGCTGGCCTTCTGCTCCCCTCTCCATGTTCCCCCATGGTATGGATTTGGTCTTTTTCAGACCTCCCCTGGTGGGTTTCTTTTCACTCTTCTTTTTATTTTTTCTCTTTTCTCTTTCTCTTTTCTATCCTCTCTTTTCCTTTTCCTTTTCCTTTTCCCGGATCTCTTGTTGGTACCTAGTATGGTGGAGTGTTTTATGTTGCTGGGTCTGCGTTGCTTTGAGCTCTGTTGTTTCTGTTTTTGATTTCTTTTCTCTATTATCAGTGTCTAGTGTTTTTTTTTGCCCTTCTATTATTATGCCTGGATTAAATGTATTGTCCCTTAATGTTCGTGGGTTGAATCACCCGGTCAAAAGGGCTAAGATTTTAGACTACTGCAAACATCTGTCTACAGATTTAGTGTTATTACACGAAACGAAAGTTTCTTATAAGGAAGCCTTATTATTGAGGAAAGAGTGGGTTCTTGATGTGGTATGTTCTGATGCTTCTGGTAAAAAGAATGGTGTGATAACGTTGATTTCTAAAAACTCAGGTTTGTTGGTAGTGTCTGCAGAACATGACTCGGAAGGTCGATGGTTGTTATCCCGCCTTACCAATGGTTCTCTAGATCTTTATGTTATGAATATTTATGCTCTAAATATTGATGATCCATCGTTTTGGCGGTCGATCACCAAAAAATTGTCTGAGGTCCATCATAATGGTAATTTAATTGTGGGCGGGGATTTTAATCTTCCTATGGACCCCATTTTGGATAGGCAATCTGCTTTTAAATTTCGTCCTCCTAGAGCTCATGCACAGATGCGTAATATGTGTACTTGTGCAAATCTTCAAGATCTGTGGCGTATACATAATCCTACTGGCAGTGATTTTTCTTTTTTTTCTTCGCCTCATTCCAGTTTTTCTCGTATTGATTATCTTTTGGTTCATTCAGCCCTTTTACAAGCTTCGTCCTCCCCTTACATTCATCCTATCCTTGTTTCTGACCACGCTGCAATATCCTTTTCTCTTCTCAATATCTTTGATAAAAAAGAGCCTCGTACTTGGAGGTTAAACACAGGGATTCTGCATGACCAAACTCAGGTTGCAGCATTGAATGAGGAGATTGATCATTATTTCTCTGATAATGAGGGCTTGGTTGGCTCTCCAATAGTCTTGTGGGATGCTTTCAAATCTACGCTGAGAGGCCAGATTATTAAGTGTATGGCTAAAAGGAATGCTGATATTAAGAAACAGTTTACAGATTTAGCTGATGAAATTAAGCGACTAGAGTCGCTCTATCGGAATTCTAAGGACTCTCAATTATTACAATCTATTAAAAATTTGAAGTATTCCTATAACACTATTGTCACTACCCGTGCGCACATTGGGGTTCGTGCTCAGAAATCCAAACGCTTACTACTGAAGAACCATGCAGGTAAGATATTGGCGGCGACCTTAAAATTTCAAAATTCTGCTCCTAAATCGTTTCAGGTATCCTCTATCACTGATAGTTCTAGTGTCAAGAAATTTCAAACTAAGGAAATACTCGAGGTTTTCCGTGATTTTTATAGTAAATTATACACTCCGGTTAATCCGGCTTCTTTTGAACAATGCCAACAATTTTTAAAGACACTTCCTATTCAGAAGGTTTCGGAGGCTGATGGTGTTAAGTTGGGAGGCCCGATCACCTCTGAGGAGATTATTCATGCAATTAAATCCACACGCTCGGGTAAAGCTCCAGGACCTGATGGTTTCCCCATCATGTTCTACAAAACTTTTCTTGATTCTGTTGTCCCTCGTCTTAAACTTGTGTTTGATACTTTTATAACATCGGGTGCGGTCTCGGGTTCTGCTGCGGATGCTACTATAGTCGTGATACCAAAGGAGGGCAAGGACCATTCAGATCCTAAAAATTTTCGCCCCATATCCTTCCTGTACATTTACATTTATATAACATTCGTACCTTTTGCCACATTATTGGTAAAGCAAAATTGTCTACTCTTCCGGCGGCTGCTTTGGCCCTTGATGCCAAAAAGGCTTTTGATAAGGTTTCCTGGCCTTTTTTACATGCTGTACTGTGTGCTCATAACCTGGGTGATTCTTTTGTTAATATGATTATGTCTTTGTATGTGCACCCAAGAGCGAATATCAGAGTTAATGGTGCTACGTCCTCGTTTTTTGATCTTTGTCAAGGTACTCGACAAGGGTGCCCTTTATCTCCTCTATTATTTTCGCTATCTATTGATCCCCTTTTGAGGTTAATTAATCGTCATCAAGACATTAAGGGTTTTACTTTTGGTTCACACTGCATTAAGACTGCGGCTTATGCAGATGATGTCCTCATTTTCTCTGATGATATCGCTTCTGCCATAACGGCTGTTTCAGAAACTATTGAACTTTTTTCCAGTGTCTCTGGCTATTCCCTCAATAAAGATAAAACTGAAATGTTCCCGCTTAATGCCTATTGCTTTCCAGCTCATATGGGTAATGCTGGTTTCAAATGGCAATCAAAGCAGATCAAATATTTAGGGATCTGGTTTCGCAGCACTATCTATGACACTGTAGCCTATAATGAGACTCAAATCTTACTCAAAGTTTGTCAACTCCTAGATGTATGGTCTCCTAAATACATCTCCTGGTGGGGACGCCTTCAATCTTTAAAGATGATGATAACGCCCATTATTAATTTTGTTTCTTCTATGCTTCCTGTTAGATTATCTTCTTTTTTTCATGAAATAGATTCTCTTACTTCTAAGTTCCTTTGGAGCGGGAAAAGGGCTAGAATTGCTTATGGGTCTTTGAGGAAACCTTATGATATGGGTGGCTGCAATTTCCCAGATTGGGAGAAATACCAGGTGTCTTTTTTAGCATCTCAAGGTGCCCTATGGTTCGCCTCGGATACTCCCCATACTCCATCGTGGATATTCATTGAACAGGAACTTTCTTTTCCCTTCCCTTTATCCTCTTTTCTAACCACATCCACTTTGTCTATTCCGTTCTCTCGTTCCATTATTTTAGACACCATTGCAGCGGTGAAAGTCCTCGACAGGAAAGCTTCTACGCCACTTCAAAAATCTAGGTGGTCCTCTCTATAGCGCAACCCTAAACTCAAACTTTCTGTTGATCCTAGCTTAATGAATTATTGGGCTAATAAAGGCGTTACATTGGTTCATCACCTTTATGATTCAAATAATGACCCCTTACCTTTTTCATCTCTACAACGACAATTTTGTCTCGCTAATTTAGATTTTTATACTTTTTTAAAAATAAAAGTGGCACTTGCTAAACGTCGTTTTGAGCCAGTTTCTTCTACCGTAGATCTTTTACAATTGTGGCTCAGATCTGGTCATGCAGCCTCTAGAATCTATAAATTTTTGTCTTCCACTTCTGCTACCTCAATTACTGTCACTCAACAGAAATGGTCGCACCATTTTGATCATGACCTTATTGCACATATTTCTTCAGATACTTGGAAGTTGATTGGGAGACTTTCTCTGCGTAATAAAATTGCCCCTTCTTTAACTCAATCTAAAAAAAATTCTATTAATCTTCTACATTGGACTCCAGCACGTCTATTTTCTCTTGGTCTTAAAGATGATGATCAATGTTCGAGTTGTGGTTTGGCTGCAGGCACTTATCCTCATATGTTCTTCGGATGTACTTTACTTCAGCCTTTTGGGGATTTGGTCCATAAACATCTCATGTTAATATTTAAACTTAAATTTAAGCTTTCCTTTATGATGATTTTGTTGGGCCCATGGGCCTCACCTATTCCATTGCCATTAGATTCCTTAGACTTACAATTACTAGACCTACTTTTGTCCATAGCGGTTAAGGTTATTCTTATGGAATGGAAATCTTTTAACTCCGTTTCGTATCATACTTGGTGGGCTTGGGTGTCCTTTTTACATGGTGCTCATACCTCAGTTGATGAGGCTCGTCTCTCCCCTTATATCTCTAATAAGGTTTGGAGAGCTCTTGATGAATATATGGAGATTGCTTCAGTAGGGTTGGTGGACCAATATCCGTTTGTATCGACTTCGTGAAGTATGTTTATTGTTTTTCTCTTCTTTTTGTGGTGCCAATGGAGATCCTTCTTACTTTCTTTCTTTCTTTCTATCTTTCTATTTTCCTTTCTTTCTCTCCTTTTTTCCTACTTGTTCTTCCTCTTCCATTTCTTTTTTTCTTCCTTTCTCCTTTTTTCTCCCCCTAATTCATTATACCTACTAAAAGTGATACCTCTGACTTTTATTCTGGTTTCTTGAAAGTTTTTTGTCTTTTCATATATGAAATTCTTGCTTGATGTATCAGCCATACTTCTATTTTTTAGTTGATATTTTGTATTCCCTTTTTCATTAAGTGTATCACTTTATTATTATATTTATCTTTGTATATACCTCTTTGCAAATCTAATAAAATTTATTGAACAAAAAAAAAAAATACTTTAATGTTACGTTTGTGTTTAGAGCCTGACGTGATAGCAGGATGCTTCTGATGCACATTCCATCATTATCAGATCCTGTTTCCTGCCACTGGTGTTGTAATTTCCTTTTGCCGGGTGTTTTTCTTTTCTGACTGCTGCCATTTCACGGCATAACAGATTGTGTGCATTTGAAGCTGTTCAGTATTAAGCCATCCTCTTTTTACTTTTTACTTTCTCTCCCTCTTTCTTTCTCTCCTTCTTACTTTCTTTCCTTTCTTCTTTTTCCTCCCTTCTTTATTTTTCTTTCTTTCCATCTTGCATTCTATCATTACTTCTTCTCTCATACCTTTTCTTCTCTCTTTTTTCTTTCTTTTTTTCCTTTTGGACTTTCTTCCTTTCTCACACTTTCCATCGCTCTTTCCTTTTCTTGTTCTTTCTTTCGCTTTCCTTCTTTATTTGTTTTGCTTTTTCTCTATCCTGCATTCAATTCTTCCTTCCTTCTCACTTCCATTCTGTCCTTTTTATTTTCCTTCTTTCTCTTTCCTCCTCTTTCTTTCTTTCCTTTTCCTTCTTTTGTTTCCTACTTTCTTACCTTCTGCCTTCTCTCTTTCTTTCGTTCCTTCTGCTATTTCTTCACTTTTCTTTCGTTCCTCCTTTCCTTCTCTCTTTCCTGTTCCTTCTTTCCTTCTCTAATTATTTCCTGCTCTTTTCTTCTCTCTTTCCTTCTCTCTTTCCTTTCTTCACCCTCTTTCTTTCTTTTTCTCTTTTGTTCTTTCTCTTTCCTTCTTTTTGCTTTCCTTCCCTTCTTTCTTTCACTCTCACTTTCCTTCCTTCTTTCTCTTTCCATTTTTATTGCCTTCTTGCCTGCTTTCTTCTTTGGTTCTTTCTTTGTTTCTTTCTGTCTTTCTCAAAGGCAAGAGGCTTGCAGTCAATGCTAGACTGATTGCCTTTTTAAGATCTGTTTTATCCAAGATCTTTTGATTTTACTAAAATGATGTGAATAATATAGTGACTTATAGGGGTTTCAGTCAGACTTCATCCATTAGTCTGTGGGTGGTGCCATTCCCATTTTTCTTCCAAACACTCAGCATACATTAAGGAGCACTATATGAGTAAACTTAAGCAATTGGCTGAATCCCCCATGAGTTTCGGCATGCCATCTCTTCACAAGGATGCATTCACATACAAAGCAATGCCCTTTAGAACCAGGGAACACTATGGTAATATACATTTTGTTTGGAGACAAAAAAGCTTGCTTGCCTGTTGCAAACTGATTTTTTAGATTGATATGGTCCCATCATATTCCCAAACATTAGAGTTTTACAGAAACCAATCCAAAGCAAAACAATAATTGACAGATGGCTGTCAGCCGACGTCAGATATATTGGCTTTGTCAATGCTTGTTTAAGTTTTTCTATGGCACAGTCTAGCAGCATGTTTTAGAATGAAGTTACTTTTGAATACCCTGAGGGTGGACATATTTTAGAAGTAGAGAGGGCTTCTTACACAGAATATTTACAAATAAACTCCTTGTTGTACCATTAGCCTCTGGCATGATTTCAAGGTAGAAGTGGGGTGCTCATGGTTTGAAATTTAGTTACATTCAGACTTCCGATTCTGGATTTGTTGCATTCTTTCCATATTTCTAATTGGTGTACAGGTGTACATTATATTGCAGTACTTCAAATTATAAGGGGTCAGGCTCTTAGTTCAATTTTGTGGTTACAAGCGGGGACCGTTTTCTCAGCAGGTGTCTTATGGTGACTATAGAAGTAATCTGCAAGGAGAGGGGGATGAGAGTTGAGTTGGACACCCATGTTTTCTTTTAATTATACTGCTCGGCCGTGACCTAATGCCACAGATGAGTCAATCCCGAGATCAGGGCACTCCACGATATGCGAAGATTATGCCTATGATGGATACCTTTGGTTCTCTCAATTCCAGCAAAGGAAGCTTTACTTCATCTAAGAGAATATATGCTTGAGGGGATTTGTAAGGAAAGTGGTGTATATGAGTATCCACAGCATATATCTTGAAATGAATATAGTATATTTCGAGGACCTAGTCATAGGGGTAGATATGTATATTGAAAAGGAGTATGGTCAACAAGTATTCAATTTGTATCCCACTTAGGACAGCTCTCAAGCTAGACACAGCTATACCTAATGTGTTTAGTCTCATTGAAGAGGAAAGGTCTGCGCCAGTATAGCATTGGGCTTACTTGATATGCACAAGCACATCTTACATGTGCATATTGAGCAGGAGTGGAATCAACATGAATTCCTGAGGTAGCCCACATAAGACTGATCTCTTGCTGGACACCGCTGAACCTAATTTATTGTCCATCAGTCAAGAGGAATAACCTGATCCAGTACATCACTATGTTGATCCTCTTGCCCCATCTTGCAGATGATTTATTAGAATCAAACGGGCCACAGTACATGCCACTAATTGGCCCTTATAGAGGACAGTTAGTATGCCTTCTGGCATACAGATTACTTTAGACTATGTGCCACTTTTAGATCTGAGGCCTGAATATTGATAACAATAGATCTTTCCTTCCCTTTATTCTAAAAGTTGTTTTGTGACCATTTAGGTCCAAGGTATGAAGTTGTATACAAATTAACTTGCAATAAATCAGTACGTTATGGTTTCATTGGCAGGTGGGTGTTTACTGCTGGTTTCATCTGAATGTTAAAATGGATCATGTCTTGGTTATTCTATTTTACGTTTAAACTTACAATAACTGATAAAACACAATGGAAAGGGAAACAACTCTCATCAGTGTGAAAATATATGCTCTGTGGAATACTTGGACAATCACAAACTAAAATTCCATGCAAAGATAGGAAAGTGAGAGGGAATGAGTAATTTCAAGTTTTTTTCAAGGGGTCAACACATGTAAGTGTGTTATACAAGGTTGCAGCAAGAAAATCTGGTCTAAGATTATTCTGTTTGAGTTTTGTTGTTTGAGATGGCACTAAAATATTGTTTTCTGTTTGTTTTTTCCCGTTTTGGTGTGCTTTGATTAAAAGTGCGTGGATTAGAATCATGTTTTAAGTCTGATCTAATTATTTTATACACTGTAGAGAATGTGGGGATATTAAAATCATAGTTGACCTTTTGGCTGCGTTTAATTCTTTCACTGATTGGTGAAATAGCATAACAATCTTTAACTAACAGATTAGGCAAGATCGTTTGATGCATCAACCTCCTTGTCTAACAAATCTGTATTGATGGCAGGTCACCTGCCAAGACACAAGGCTTTAAAGAGTCAATGAAAGGTGTAGTGACAGGTATCTGTGATTAGAGTGCTGTCACCTTGCACACAGAAGAGCTAGACTTTTCGCATACCAACAAAATTCATAACTACAAGGTGTCCCATTGTAATGTATGTTAGCTTCATCTAACTCTGGCTTTTTGATTAACCACACTTTATTGCTGTGGTTTTTGAGCCCATAGGTACCATGGTATCATCACAATTTCAAGTCCCATGATACAAAGTAATTTGACTTCTGATTATCAGAACTGACTAAAAGTGAGATATTTACCCTGGCGACATTTGGCAGCTCTCATTGTAACCTTAATGTAGTCAGGCAAAGAGTGCAGCAAAGCAGTGGTGGCCATGCTTAATGAATCAAGTTTCTGGTTCTCTAGAATGCAGGGCAACACATTAATCTTGTGTCATTCAAACTCTCAAGGTTTCACTAGGTAGTATGCTATTGGCATGATTGGCAACCCCTAAAATGTCATAACATTCAGTAAGGAGTAGGTGAATGAGCCCAAACTATGTCCAAGAATTGTTAATGAAAGCATTTGAATATAGTATTCTTGGTGGCCCTCTGAAAGTTGTTACATCACCAGTCGAAGCAAGATGGCGACTGAGTAAGACCTGTGTCACACACCTCTGCGCTGCTCCGGAGCTCCAAGTGTTCTGTCTCCCGAGATATGCGCCCAGGCGATACCAATTGGGATCGTAGCTCTTGGCACTGCCGACATTCAGGAACACGGCGCCAGATCGAGATCGAGGAGGATCGCGACCGGGAATTTTGCTGCTGGCTGAGTCAAAGATCGTGCTGGGAGACTCTCGCCAGGCTGCTTCTCACTGCGCTTGCCGGCAGGAGCATGCCTGTCAATCACAGAAGCGGGCTCCGGTTGCTAAGCAATCCAGACGCCGAGGAGAAGGTGCTGAGGGAAGAAGCGTGCACAATGGCAGCTGCTCGATCCAAGAACCGGTCCACTGCTCCCGATCCCACGACAGCGACAGCAACAACGAATCGATCGGCCAAGAAGGATACCTCGAAAACGGAACATGTGACACAGAAGCTCGGTCCTAACCCTGGTAAGACTTTAAAAGACCGGGGTGGAAAGACCTCAAAACTCTCTCAGGTTAAGGGCACCGTAACAGCTGGGGATAAGAGGCAACATATTATACCCAAAATATTTTCAAAGAAAACAAACGCAGACCGGGGCATAGAGTGTGTGACAGAGTCCTTGACAAAGACAGATGCCACTGCCGGGGGAGCGGGGGGGTGAGCCAAATGGCATAAATGACTTAAACAGCGTAAATGACTGAAATGACTCCAAACAATCAAATATGGTGCGCAAAAAGTCTGTGTCAAATGAGGAGGCGCGTGTCTCCTGGGGGTCAAGTATTGATACAACAGTCTTGTCGATTTCCGATGTGGGGGGCATGACACCGAGAAGGGGCAAGGGGGGGTGAGAGCAAAAACTGATCAAGGACATATTTAGTACTCCTGAACCTGCACTAGAAGGTACTATAGATGGTACCCCAGGTAGGGTACAAACACTTCCGAAGCAGCAACTCACAGAGGGTGCGGCTGCCCTTCTTGATGCCACAGAACAGGGGTATCAGTCTCCGACCCCCACGGAAAACTTTTTTTCCTTAAATGAGGAGTCGCTTGGCTCGGAGTCTTCAGAACCACATAGCTTCAGTAGCGAGGTTGAGGAAGGAGATACCTCCGGAAGCAGTCAGCATGGAGGGAAAAAATCCAAAAGAAACGCAGGTCCTGATAGAAAGAAAGCGGTTCAGGAAACTGATACAGAGGATGAGACTGATCTTCGATGGGACTATTCCGATGCTCAATTACTGCCAGTCGACAGTCAGGGAGACATGAGCATACTAGAGGGGGCGAACAAACGGAAGAAGCTGGCGCAAGCTCCTGAGCCTACTCTAGCTACGATATTACAATCTTTGAGCACATTCCATAGCGAGGT
The DNA here is from genome assembly GCF_964261635.1 of Lissotriton helveticus. NCBI lineage: Eukaryota > Metazoa > Chordata > Amphibia > Caudata > Salamandridae > Lissotriton > Lissotriton helveticus. The sequence continues at coordinate 2,003,175,409 of NC_136061.1, read as the reverse complement.
TAAGTCAGAGAACCGGGTAGCTCGGGTGGCAGCAAAGAAATTACAAGGATCCATGCGTAAAATAGGTAAAACATGCACGGAAATTGCCAAAAGAATGACCATGAGAGAAACTCGAACAGAAATATTGGAAACCACAGTAGACTCCCTAAAAACCCAGGTTACTTCCCAGGAAAAAACGGTTACCGACATCATGTGGAAGCTCGAAGAAGCAGAAAATCAACAGCGTCGGAATAACCTCCGTATCCTTGGGATACCAGAAAATAGCGAAGGAAGCAATATTAAGGCATTTTTTATCAAACTGTTTAAAAACGCGTTCCCAGAATTAAATCAATGGGATTGGTACAGGGAGATACAACGAGTGCACAGATATTCGCTCTCGCTACCCAAACAACCTCGCAAGGAACAAGCCTTTCCCAGAGTAATTTAGATTTTCTTTGGCAATGTTCTGTTACGACAGGCGGTTTATGATCTGGCCCGACCAAATAAAAAAAGGGTCTGGGAAGGATTCTCTTTCTTTGCAAAACCAGACTTTGCACATGCCACGGTAGAAAGACAATGGAGACTACGGCAGCTGATTACCCCCTTTCAGAATGCAGGAGCCCTTGCTTTCCTACAAAATCCGGCTAAACTGAAAGTTGTGTCAAAGGGCCGTACAATGTTCTTCTCCTCGGAGATACAGGCTGAGCAGGCCCTTAAAGATATTGTTTCGGGGGGGACGAAATAATCACTCCTTCTATATGGGTCTCAATGTGAGATTTTTTTTTGATTTGTGAAACTAACAAAACTTACGGGACTAAGAGGCCGTTCTTCTTTGTTTTAAGAGAGGCAAGCAAAAGAACGAGATCGGGACATTGTCATGACATTTTTTGCCTTATTACTATGTTATATTCCTCTCTTTTGGTATTGTACACTTCCCTTATGAATCATTACGGGGTATTACTGCACTAGTGTAAAGATTGGAGCGAAGGTGGAGCGTAGAAGGTGGGTTAGGTTGGTCAGACGCTATCACACAGCCTCAGGATTGAGCCTGGCAGCTTCAAAAGTGGTGGAGGGTGGGGAGTTTGGGGGTTCGGGTGGGAGATGGGGGGGAGGAGAGGGGAGGGGGAGGAGACCAAGGGAATATAAACATAAATGTGGTAGATATAGGGTCTGGAACAGGGCAAATAAATCACAATAGCATAAAGATGGCAAGCATAAGAATAGGGGTCAAAAATACAGTAACAGTAAAAGCTTGAAGAAGGAAAAAGAATTGGGATGGCTAGATTAAGAATTGTATCGATGAATTTCTGTGGCCTTAACAACTTAAAAAAGAATCAAACGGTAGCTATAGGACTGCAAGCAATGGAGGCCAACATAATTTGCTTACAGGAGACACACATAGAGGGGGAACAGCAGTATTTGTTAAAAATATTAGGGTACCAACTCATAATCGCATCCACACAGGGAGCACGAACAAAAGGGGTGGCTATTCTAGTGAAAGGGGGGGACTTCAATTCATAGGATCAATGTCCGACAAATTTGGAAGATGGGCCATTACGGAATGCCATTACAATAATGGGCAAAACATAATGACTGTATGCAATGTATATGGGAATGTGGGGGATGATCCAGATATTCTGCTGAGTATTTCTAATGAGTTGGTACATTGGACGTTACCCCTAATTGTCTGTGGGGACCTTAACCTACATCTACCGGGGGATTGGTCATTGGGCCCCGAGTTTAAATACCAAGGGAGGAAACCTAAGGTTTTTAGGGCATTTAAGGATCTCTGTGTGTTACATGGCCTGACTGATGGATGGCAAGTCAGCCACTCTGGAGATCATGGATACACATACTTCTCTCACCCACATTCACGTCATGTACGGCTTGATTATATGTTCATCTCTAATTCAGTAAAGGATATATGCACTGTAAGAAAGCTTCCGAGGGTATTATCAGACCATAACCCATTAGAACTAAATATAGCTTGTAATAGTAGCACCCCCAATATAAGGACATGGACATTTGAAAGAGCTTTCTTAAAAAATGAAAATTACTGTCAACATATGAGAGAGTGGATATTAACTTTTTTAGCGATAAATGTGGGCAGCGCTCCTATTGAGGTAGTCTGGGATGCGATGAAGGCGAGCATTAGAGGTGAGACACTTCAGTTTTCAGTCAGGATTAATCGAGAAGGCAAACAACAACTAGCCACGTTACAACAGAACCTGAATAAAGCGGAGGCAGACCTGATCATTGCCGCACAAAGGGGGCAGGTTGCAGATGAATTAGCGCAAGTAGCCATTGCTAGAAACCTGGTTTCAGAGATCTTTACGGAGAAACCTATTACCAAAGCTACTATATACAAAGAAAAATCGTATGAAATCAGCGAACAAGTTAAGCACCAACTAGCAGTTCGCACAAGGAAGGAGATGACAGCTAATATAGTCAAGTCTATTAAAGATCTAGATGGTGGGCTGAGAACAGAGGCATCGGAAATTAGGGCTGCATTTCAGAGGTTCTACCAAGAATTGTATAAAGAGCCAGCGAGGGATCAAGAGGACCCCGAGGAATACCTAGATCAAGGGCTGGACGCTTGCGTGGATCAGAATGATCACGATAGGTTAGATTCCCCCCTTAGTTGGGACGAAATACTGTTATCCTTGAATTCATTGTCAGCTGGCAAAGCGGCAGGGGTGGATGGGATTCCAACGGAGTTTTTTGTGAAATTTTCAGACCAACTCAAAACAATCATGATGGAGCTATTCAATTCTATACTCCAGGGCGGTAATCCACCCCCTTCTTGGTCAGCTGCAAAAATGATGGTCTTCTTGAAAAAAAATAAGAGCCCCCTGGAAATGGGATCCTACCACCCCATACATTGATTAACGGGGACTCAAAAATGTATTCTAAATTCTGGGCTGGGCGACTAGCGCCGATTATCCATAAAATTGTCTCAACTCGCCAACATGGGTTTATCCCCGGCAGATCAACAACCGATCATGTACAAAGAGTGATTTCCCTATTCGATCATGCTGAGGCAACAGGAAACCCTATGGCCCTTATTCTACTTGACGCGGAAAAGGCGTTTGATAGGGTCTCCTGGAAGTTCCTATGGGCAGCTATGATGAACTGCAGAATCACTAGGGGATTTATAAAAGCCATCCAAGGACTCTATGTTAACCCGAGTGCTAGTGTTGTGATAAATGGGACTATGTCTGAGAACTTCACAATCACAAGAGGAACTAGACAGGGATGCCCCTATTCACTTCTTCTAATCGCTGTATATATTGATTCTTTTATCCGCAAACTTGAAAACCATCCCCATCTGCCACCTATTCGGGTTAATAATCATGAAACAAAAATTCTAGCATACGCGGACGATATAGCTCTGGTCACCACCAATCCTAATGGGGCTATTAAGATTATTGAGGAGGAGGCACAGAGGTTTGGAAATACCTCCGGATATAAACTGAACTCAGGGAAAACCCAGATTGTCAACAATGGTAAAGTACGGATGAGGGATAATAGGGTAGTGGATCATGCTGTGTATCTTAGCGTCAGTATAAGCGCAAAGATAGATAATAATGTCAAGATAAATCTCGACCCACTGATAAGCCGCACTAGAAAATAATTGATAAGACTGGATAATCTGCATGTTACCATCGGTGGTAGGTGCAATGTGATCAAAATGCTGTTTTTACCTAGGTTTTTAATATTTTTTTAGAACAATTTGCCTTGAGTTTTATCCACAATACTTTAAAACCATTGAAACTATGTTCTCTAGATTTATCTGGGGGTTTAAGAGACTTCGACAGGCTCTTAAATTGATCATGCTGCCAAAAGTAAGAGGGGGACTAGCTATGCCCACCTTTAAGGTATACTACTGGGCAACGGTGGCCAAGTATTGTGTGAATCTGATATCCAAAGAACCTAGCGATCACCTTATCCCAACACCGCAAGAAATGATCTTGGGGGACGGATGTGAGGGGCGCCTATGGCGTCATGCCAATGACAATTACTTTAAGAAAATAAAACTCAAGACTATCTCTAGCATATTTAAAGTCTGGAGCAATATACGAAAATTGTTAGGGTTGGGACGATATTCTTGTTATACGCCCGCAATAACGATCTCCCAGGGATCTTCCAGGATGGGTGTATGTCTAGGTGGATTGGGACAGGGATTATTCAGTTGGGCTGTTTTTATACATCAAATCGATTGAAAAGATTCTCAGAGCTTCGTATCAAATATGATATCAGCCATAGGGATTTTTTTTAAATACTTACAGATCAGGGACTTTTTGGTAAGGAAAATGGGGGGGGCGGGAAAAATTTCAAATTAATACAGCAATAGAAAACTTATGTAGGGAAACCACTCCTAAAATTGGGGACATTTACGAAAATTTAAATAGCTCCTTCCCTGACGACATGGATAAACATTGTGCATGGTGGCAGACTAATTTATCGCTGCAGCCAACAACCCCCGTACATGCGCAGGAGCTTTCACAAACATGTCTTATGTCTATTAAATTGCAAGCTCAATTTTATAAAACATTCTTCTCCCTATATTACACCCCTTATAAAATTGCTAAATGGGCAACAGGACAGGGAACTACATGACCGCGCTGCTCGCTCTTTGAAGCTGACATTATTCATATGTTCGCCACCTGCACTACATTATCTAATCTGATAATAGATATATCCGACTTTTTATCCTGGATATTTCACCTAAGAATTTAAATTTCAACTGAAGAAATAATGTTAGGAGTGGCGGAAACTCAGCATCCTATACACATGCAGGGATTGATCTTTGTGGCTATGGCGGTCCTCAGACTTTGCATAGCCTCTTCGTGGCTTGACCAACATCCATCAGTTTTCACACAATGGAGGGCAAGATTACTCGCGACTTGTAGTGTGGAGGTGGCCATCTAAAAAAACAAGGGGATTAATAACAGAAAACGAGGCATGTTGATATCGGGACCATTATTGCAGTGGATAAAAGATCACTCCTAGGGATAGAAACTGCGCAACAGGGTTCCCTTAAGATACCAAAGGGAGCATAAGCCCAGATGTCTATGTATTCAACTGTGGGGATTTTTGCGATGTTTTTATATGCTTCCTGTGCTTTGCACTCATTATTTTGTCTTTTTTATGTTGACCTACACGTGAATTCAAATGTATGTAATAATTTTGGGCTTAAAGTGGGATTTGAATCGAGACCTTGGTCTTTGGGGAGGGGTGGAGGGAGTGTGTATTTAGGGGGGGGGGACTGTGAATAAATTTTTTTAAACAAAAAAGAAGAATATAGTATTCTTGCTTTTCTACCAAACAATGTCCTGTAAAAGAGAAAGAGTGAGTGTGAGAGGTAATGTGATGTGGAAGAGGGAGAATGTCATGCGAATGAGAGTGTGATATATAGGCTTTCTACGCTTAAAATATTCGAAAATGAGTCCATTGGACACTATAGTAGCAGGAACACACTAGATATGCTGCATTACGTCTCCATTAAATTAAATATGTGCTCTATAACAATCATTCCACAAAAAACATATTTGTTAACAGTGAAAAAACACAGTTTATGTCTAATTTGGGGGTTAGGCAGTTGAGTACACACTGATAAGCACTGTTTTCAAAATGTGTTAAAACACTGGGAAAACACCACTGCAAAACCACAACAAATAAACACTAAAGTCCGGACGGCCTAATTATGATTGCTGCACTTAATTGGCACCCAGAGTTACGTTTTGGAAAGCAGAAATGCAGAAAAGCCCTAATGCTACATCACCACTCTCTCAATAGGGAATAAAAAGCCAAGTAGTGGGCTCAATTCCTCAGAACTAGTAGCTTGTTAGGAGGTAAATTTGACTTAGGCCGCAGCCTCATTTTCTGGTCTTGTAGTTTACTATTTCTAACGAAGGGGTCTCCAAAGAGTAAGTTATGAACTACCCCCAGTGTGCCCATTACTAGTAAGTAGCTCACAGAAGTGGAGCCCAGCCCACTTGGTCATTAATTGGGCATGGGCTTAGTGATGCTGTATCCTCTACATTGCAGAACACGGTGTCGTTTTACTCTGGTCACTCAAATTGAAAGCCAGCCAAACCAATGGCATGGCATCACGATTACTCACACACATACAGTGTAACTGGCAGAGTGGAACTAACAACACAACCAAAGCCACATGGTGATTGGTTGTAATTCTAGCAGCTACACTACCAGCTAAGCTGTGTATGTGTCAGTACAGGGCCTTGAAAGGAGAGTACTCGTAGTGTGTGTGTGCAAGCTGCCTGATGGAGCAGCTGAGAAGCGGGTGGGAGCAGAGGTCGCAATGAAAGCAGTGACATTTGAGTCCTATCTTTGTAGGCAGGCGGGTGCAAAACATGTGCATGTGAGTACATTAATGTGCTTGCTCGGTGTTTCTAGGTGCATGAGGGGATGTGTACTGCATGGTTGAACTCCTGGAGAGAGAATTTCCCTTTCCGTGGTCAACCCTGGAATAAGGGACTATCAAGAGTCTAATGTCTACCAGCAGTTCATCATTCGGTAAAGACAGTGCAATTTGTGCTCAGATCATCATTGGTGTTGGTGCATAAACACTTTCAAATACTCATTGCACCCCATATTCGCACGATCATCAAGGACTAGATGAGCTTCGAAATGATAAATTCTTCCCACCAGAAAAGCGAGAAATGATCAGAAGGTAAGCACTACTATTTTACCAAACCATAATTATAAAAACCTACATTTTCTGGGCTGCAATAGCCATAGAGGATACAGGCTCACAGTTCTCGTTATCAAGGCACTGTACATTGAGTGCTACAATTCTCAAATTTCATAAAACGCATTCTACTCTGCCAATAGTAAAGGCGAAGGGGTTATAATAGATACTACAGCTTAATGACATCCGTGCATAATGTAATTGTTATCTACCAATCAGGTTAAAGGTTTGATCCAGTCTTGATCCTAGGAAAAGCATCTCACGATGCTCCTAGAAATAAGAAAGCGAGAAAAGGCTTGTTAAAAAGTGATTTATTTAGCTAATGTGGTGTTCAAGTTTTGGCTCGCACTGCTCAGTGCTGACAAGCCACAGCTAAGCCTATAAGCTCATGCATTTCAAAGCTTTCATTATGGCTCTAATTACTTCACACATTCATGTTGTTGGAAGAGTCAACACAGGGAACCCCTCCGAGCCATAAAACTATTTGTCATTGCGGATGTTCTTGTCATCTATTTCACTTGATACTTCTGTCGTGAAATCAGCAGTTTCCATGTACACTACTTATCCTTTGACAAGAAGATGGACAAGAGATTGGAGTACCTACAACTTACACTAATTGTTAGGTATTAATAACTCATTTGTTCCTCAAAAGAAACTTTTGTAGAGTAGGTGGGAAGTTTAGAATTTGATTTCATTGAGTATCCTGACATAGTGGGTCAATTATCATATTTCAAAATGTTTTAATCACAGAATACAGGGGCATATTATCAAGGGTCTTTATCTCCGCTTTTTTGGCTTTAAAAGCCAAGAAAGCGGAGATAAAATTATCTCCCTATTACCAAGCTGTCGCTAACACCAGTTAGCGACAGCTAATAGGAGATAGTGACCATCTTGGGCCCCGCTTTGCATGTCAGTGATATTTATCACTAATGACATGCAAAGTGGGCGTGCCAAGATGTTAGCGACTGAAAACAGTCGCTAACATCGCTATCTCCTATTACCAACTTTTGGAGATATTCGCGCTAAGCGTGATATCTCCAAAAGCTAACACCTGCCCTGAGCAGTTCTTAGCCATGTTAACCAATGGGAGGTGGATAACATGGCTAAGAGCATTTGCTCGATAATGCATGAATATCGCTGACTTTTCAGCGATATTCATGCATTGCGGCCGTTTTTTATCGCATTTGCGATAAACCTTGCTAATAGCAAGATTTATCTGCGATAAAAATCGCCGATTTGCGGCGATAATTTTTGTCTCTAAACAAGTTGGAGACAAAAATTATCTCTATTGGTTGGTAATATGCCTCCGTGGGGCATATTATCAAGGGGGTTTATCTCTGCCTTTTTGGCTTTAAAAGCCAAGAAAGCAGAGATAAAATTATCTCCCTATTACCTAGCTGTCACTGACACCAGTTAGCGACAGCTAGTAGGAGATAGCGACCATCTTGGGCCCCACTTTGCATGTCAGTGATATTTATCACTAATGACATGCAAAGTGGGCGTGCCAAGATGTTAGCGACTGGAAACAGTCGCTAACATCGCTATCTCCTATTACCAACTTATGGAGATATTTGCGCTAAGCGCGAATATCTCCAAAAGCTAACACCTGCCCTGAGCAGTTCTTAGCCATGTTATCCAATGGGAGGTGGATAACATGGCTAAGAGCATTAGCTCGATAATGCATGAATATCGCTGACTTTTCAGCGATATTCATGCATTGCGGCCGATTTTTATCGCATTTGCGATAAACCTTGGTAATACCAAGGTTTATTTGCGATAAAAATCGCCGCAACTCAGCGGTAACATTTTCTCTCTAACCAAGCAATAGCGATATTCATCGCTATTGCTTGGTAATATGCCCCCTAGTTCTTTCTTTTCCACGCTTTTAAGCATATTTGAGTGAATGAATCGCGATAAGTCATTTAAGGAGGGTACCAGGGACATAACAGAAGAGGTGTGGCGCAGCGGCCAGGGCGGCTGGCTCTGAAACCAGGGCGATCTTGGTTCGATCCCCAGCGCCGGCGGCAGATCAGCCCAGCACCGTGTGACTCTGGGCAATAGCACGCTTAATCTTCCAGACGGCCCCCAGCTCCTTGACACCCTCAGGTAATTGTTTGCGCTTTACAAATACTGTGCTCTACTATGATATCATTAACTGGCCTGTTTCTTGTGCGTTTTATTTGTAAAATGGCTCATGAGTATATGCACGGGCCTCATATATATGGCAGTGTAGGTGGGGTTTTCTCTAGGCTTCTTCATAGGAACTTTAGGAGATTTATACCATTGACTATATAAATGTTTGTATGTGTTGGGCTGAATTCAGCTGCTTAAATTATGTTTGTGGTTCCATTAGTGTGTTTTCTACATGGGAAGCTGTCCGACGATAGTGTGGTATTTCAGTGCTCAGTACTGATTCATTTGGTGTTTAAAGCATTTCTATCAACAGTTGATTTGGTTTAATAATTGCACCCCCTTCAACCTCAGCATGGTGGGTAGAGCGTTGTGCCGAGATGTGATAGCTGACTTGAAAGCATTACACTAGTACAGCTAACAGGATTAGGGGGTCTCCAGTGCTTGTATAATATGTGCACTAATCAATACGATAAAGTTATATAAAGAAGCAGAACAAAGTTCATAAAGGGAAGTTATGCAGAGGTCATAGAGCCCAGGACTGCCTGCTGATATGAGCTGGTTACTGGGAAATGAATCCATGGCAGTTATAAAGGCCGACGCATCTGTGCACTAGGGGCATTGGGACTTCACTCACCTACCTCCAATTGGAAGCTACCATCATTTTGAAGCTATTATTTTGTGCATTGTGACAGTGCTTACATATCTCTGTACCTGGCTGCTTGACCTTAGATCCGATTGAAGCATATTCGGAAGGTCAAATACGCAAGTAAGCATGTCCAAATAAGATGAAGATGAATCAGCCCCACTACTACCAGAGGGAAGACTTTGTTATTCAGCTGTACTAATAATATGTAACTCCATCAGAGGGTGCAAAGCAATCGTTGGACTTTACCCCAACTTTAAACGAAAACATGGAGGATGAGATGACCTAGTGTTGCTATTATGCCAAACATTTAGCCTGATTAAGAGTTTAGTGGACAGGCTAGTCTTCCCCCCAAACATTTTGCCTTCACCCCCACTATCTTTGCTAATCTTGCTTTTTCGGGCCTTAGCACTCTGAGCACTTTACCACTGCTAACCAGTGCTTACGTGCATCTGCTCACTTCCTAAAACATGGTAACATTGTCTTATACACAATTGGCTTATTTAATTTATGTGTACGTCCCTAGTAAAGTGGCACTACTTGTGACCAGGGCCTCTAAATTAAATGTTACTAGTGCGCTGCAGCACTGATTTTGCCACCTGCGGAAGTAGCACTATAAACATGTTTCACTACTGCAAGGCCTACCTCTCCAATAAGATAACATTGGAGTTACTGTATTACAGTTAATAAGTTGTCTTTTCCAAATGGGAGCAGGTATAATTTTCGTGTTTGTTGTCTTTGGAATTGTAATTAAAAATCCTAACTTTTGGTGATGTCAGATTTAGAATTACAATTTCGAAAATTGCAGTTTTAGAATTTGGCATTTTCCTGCCTTAACACATTTACTGAACTACTGCTTGTTTCTGGATCAGATGACTCTGTATAGCTGGCAGTTGGGCTTTGTATATTGCTCCTAGACAGCCACACTATAGATAGCTGAGGTATACTTAGGCGGGTCATCACTGGCAGGATAGGATGGAGGAACTGTGTGCAGTCCTATTTAGACTTGAGTAGGATGTGTCCCACGTCCACACAAAGGGCTTCATATCCCCTGTAGTTAGTCTGGAGCCAGGGCAGGGAAGGCAGGGCACCTCCACACACTCAAAGGGAAGCCTCTAGAAGCAGATTCCATACTTCAAAGGCCTATACATATTGGAACTCAGACACCAACTCTTAAGTACATTTCTGAACTTATGGATACTCTGTCAGGAAGAAGCACTGCTGTGTTGCTGAAAGGACTGCCACTTTTCTTGATTGCTGCTCTAATGTGCTTACCTTCTGTTCTCTTGCCTGGATGAGAAGGACTGGACCTGCAGCTCTTGAAACTAGAAACCCAGAGAGGCTCCAAGGGCTAGTCAGTTGGCCTCCTGATCCAAAGCTTCAGGGACACAAGTGGCTTCTAACAATCTTACAGATGGACTCTTCCATTTGTGAGTCTGCCCTGCCAAGTGGTGCCACCCCAGTCTTGGACCCTTGGAACTGGGCTCCAGTGCTCTGTCAACTTCTGTGGATCCAGTGGAACCCACTCATTGCCTCTGCAATCTCGAGCAGAACCGATGCATCACCACTGCTGCGTGTATCGGAACCATAAAAAGACCCACATTGCCTCTGAGACTCTTTGGAACCGACTGCGTGATGGATCCTCAGTGCAGATCCTCGCATCCCTCACTAATGACAGCCTCGACAACGATGACAGAATCCACTTCTCAGCCATGCAGCTCTTTGGAACCGACACTACCTCGACTACGCAATGCATCCCCAACCCCAGACTTTGCATCACAAGCCCCGACAGAATCTTCTACAATGACGCAGGACCTTGCACCGCACCCTGGAACTGACACATCGCTCTAGTTCCTTTACACATATTGAACGCAGATCCTCACAACGCTCCGGAAACCAGAATTTAAGGGACTTTGTTCAGTGGGCCTAACTGGGTTCGCACTTGACCTGAACTTGTAACTTTGTCTCGGTCCAGTGTGACCATTGTTGGCTATTTTTCTAACCTAGTGTGGGATCCTTTAGTGGTGGATTTTCACTGTGTTACTGGTTGAAGTGTTGAACAAATACTTTGCACATTGCCCCTAAGTTTAGCCTGACTGCTCTCTGTCAAGCTAGCAGGGGGTTGAGCACAGGATAATGTGGTGTTTGCTTGTGCCTTACCCTGACAAGGATTGTGGTTGTTGCTTGACACACACCCCAGTCAACCAACGACCCAATTTCTTAGACTCCATAACTAATTAACATGTTTAAATGATTCTGAAGGAACATACGGTATCCTGATATTCTATAACTATCCAGTTTTCTAGGAATAACTGGTGCGCCCTGGTGGTATTTTGTCAGATGAAGGAAAAGCTGGTCATGGAAACATGGATCAATAGATGGATGGAAGGGATAGATGAATGGATGGATGATAGACGGACAGACAGAACTACAGGTGAATTGATTTTGGAATCACAAGGTGGATGGATGAGTGGAATTGGTTCAATATATGAAGGGTGCATGGGTGGATGAATCATATTTGTTGAATTGATGGATGAATGTATGAAGGCCACTTTGTGGGTAGAATGATAGATTAATGTATAAGTGGATGGGGAGGGTATGCCAATGGATGGAAGGGTGAGTGGAGGGTGAAGATTAGAGGATGGATGGATTTTTTGGTGTTTGCTTGTGCCTTACCCTGACAAGGATTGTGGTTGTTGCTTGATAAGGGCTCACACCCCAGTCAACCAACGACCTAATTTCTTAGACTCATTAACTAATTAACATGTTTAAATGATTCTGAAGGAACATACGGTATCCTGATATTCTATAACTACCCTGTTTTCTAGGAATAACTGGTGCGCCCTGGTGGTATTTTGTCAGATGAAGGAAAAGGAGGTCATGGAAACATGGATCAATAGATGGACGGAAGGGATGGCTGAATGGATGGATGATAGACGGACAGACAGAACAGCAGATTAATTGATTTTGGAATCACAAGGTGGATGGATGAGTGAAATTGGTTCAATAGATGAAGGGTGCATGGGTGGATCAATCAGATTTGTTGAATTGATGGATGAATGTATGAAGGCCACTTTGTGGGTAGAATGATAGATTAATGTATGTGGATGGGGAGGGTAGGCCAGTGGAGGTATGGGTGAGTGGAGGGTGAAGATTAGAGGAAGGATGGATTTTTACAAAGCCACCTAGAGTGTATCAATCCCACACAGTCCAAGACTAAACTACCCTTTTCTAGGTTCGACAGTTGAGTAACATAACAAAGTGAGGCAAGGTGAATTGCCCGGTCGCGCAGTGTGTCACATGGGTTTCATAACTTATTTTATAATGGAAATTATAATATCATAAGGATATTGAAGTCACATAGTACTTCCTTAAATGGATTTTGCCAATGTTTTAAGGTTGTAAGGGACCGAAAAGCGAAGTTTGGTTTCCAGATTAGAGTGTGAGTAGTTTGTTAAATATTACAGGAGGGATTCTGAAAAAATCTGAAAATGAAGTAGGAAGACGTAGAAAAAAATAAAGAAATATAGATTTTGATTATTTCAATTCCACCTTATATTTGGAAATCCTTCTGTTTAAAACCTTATTCTAAGAAAGAAGGAGCGGCAGAGTTCCAATGCAAGTTGAGGTCTGTCTCTTACTGCACTTTTCAGTTACCTCCACCTGCTGCTTATTTGTTTGACGGCTATTTAAGCAACTTAAATCCATCTTCTGAGGCGAAGGAATTATCTTCTGTGATCATAGCCTGGGTTCAGCCAAGAATGCGTGCTGCTACTGGAGGAAGCGGAAGTCATGTTAACAAGGTGGCTAGCAGCCTGATCATGTTATTGTTTGTTGCGAGTTTTGAAGTCTGAGTTTTGCCACACACGAACAGTAGTTCTGCCAATCCAATAATGCAGTCTACTTAATCCACTAAGAAAAGTGCTGAACACTGTAATGTGGGTACATGTAAACAGGAACTCATTATGGATTTCATTTTTTACAGACAAAGCACCACCAGTCATATCCATAGACACACACGTGTATGGTTCGGGTGAATTAACTTTGGCTTTGATAAGTACATCATTGGTCCTTATGAGAGAAATAATTGATTGTTGAAGGGCGTTGTTTCCTTACCATTGACACTAAGCTGAGCATGACAATGCACCATACTCATACATGAACATGTCAATGAGATCAACCCTATCTCTTTTAATATCTGCAGAAAACAAATTTCTTAAAAGTAAATTGAAGTATGACACACAAAATAGCAGGACCTAAGCACATTTTTCAGTTAATGATTTGGATCACCATTTTGCTTATTTTTAAGTTCTCACAATGTCCAGGAAGATTATATTTAGTTGCATAGGATTACACAATGAGATCAAGTGAGGAAGCAAGAGAAATAGCACAAACATCCTCATTCCGCAGTTAACATCATAGCTACTAAACCATGTCTCTTTGCTATCGAGAAATATCTTGCTTCATTTCAGCATCAAACTTTGCATCATAGCAAACATACTCAAATGAAATAGGGGAAACGGAGGGGCATATTACCTACAACTAGCGATACTTTTTGTCTCTAACTTGTTTAGAGACAAAAATTATCGCCGCACATCGGCGATTTTTATCGCAGATAAACCTTGCTATTAGCAAGGTTTATCGCAAATGCGATAAAAAACGCCCGCAATGCATGAATATCGCTGAAAAGTCAGCGATATTCATGCATTATCGAGCAAATGCTCTTAGCCATGTTATCCACCTCCCATTGGATAACATGGCTAAGAACTGCTCAGGGCAGGTGTTAGCTTTTGGAGATATTCGCGCTTAGCGCAAATATCTCCAAAAGTTGGTAATAGGAGATAGCGATGTTAGCGACTGTTTCCAGTCGCTAACATCTTGGCACGCCCACTTTGCATATCATTAGTGATAAATATCACTGACATGCAAAGTGGGGCCCATGATGGTCGCTATCTCCTATTAGCTGTTGCTAACTGGTGTTAGCGACAGCTTGGTAATAGGGAGATAATTTTATCTCCGCTTTCTTGGCTTTTAAAGCCAAAAAAGCGGAGATAAAACCCCTTGATAATATACCCCTAAATTCTTTGAGACTTACTTACTTACTGGAAATTTAAACCGATTTAATATTAGATCCTTGTCCACCAACCTCTCTGAAATTAGCAATAGAAATAATATCATCAGACCTTACAGAACTTTGCAATTTTTCTCTTTCAGAACGAACAACGCTGACCTAATGGAAAAAGACAATCATAAGATCCCTGCTAAAAATATCACTGCAGATCCTGTGGCATTAGCTATCTATAGGCCAATTTCAATGCTCCCACTATCTGCAAAAGTTATAAAGGGGGTAGATGGATCTTCAAATTTCTAAATCTTTGGAAGATAACTCACTATTGGACCCTTCTCAGTCAGGCTTTAGAACAGCTTTAGTAGCAGAGGTTGATAAGCTGGGAGAGATCCTGGACCAGTAAAGTATGGTGGCCCTGATGTTTTTAGATCCTTTTGTAGCCTTTGATTTGGCTTCTCATTCCTTATTTTTAAATATATATATATATATATATATATATATATATATATATATATATATATATATATATATATATATATATATATATATATATATATATATATATATATATATATATATATATATATATATACACACCAGCGACTACTTCCAGCACTTCCTTTCGGCGAACATGGAATCAATGGACCACCAGGCAGCTTGAAATGACAGGTAAGTTTTTATTTTTCCTTTTCTCTCACTCCTCCTATGACGCATTTCGGGCAACGAGTGCCCTTGATCACAAAGTGAGCCTGCGGTACGTCATTGTTTTTTATACATTTGATTTTTTCAATATGCTATACCACATGACAGTAAACAGTGAAGAAACACTCATGGAACACTTTTATTGCGAGGCTTTTTGCTCTGAGACCAAAGCTGTTTTTAAAATGTTACAGGTTGTATTAAAATATTGCCTGATGTATGTAACCACACAAACAAAAGGTTTTAAAATGTTTGTTGACACATTATGTACAAATTATGCTATTGTGCAAATACCGCTATTGACATGTGCAATTACAGCAATATATGGTCACTACCAGACCCTGTATCTAAGTCTTGAGGCGTATTTCATGTGCAATTTACATATCTGGCAATTACATCCCAAACTGTAGATACTTTGTGCAAATTGCAGCATAAATGCTGGGAGAATGTGCAAAATATACAACAACTATGTGCAAATTCCGCAATATATTAACATTTAAAAGATCTTATCCAGAAGTATAATTTTGTGCAAATCGCGCAAGAAGAACTTGTGAAAAATATGCAGACACAAGTGCAAATTACGGCTTAAATTCAAAGATAATGTGCAAATTATGCAAATATGAGTACAAAATTACTGCCTACATGCATAGATGTTTTCAAATATATTCAACCCATATAGTTGATATGATATGGCGAACTTTTGAGGCTTAGGCGCAATAATTCCAACCCTGATGATTTTAAGAAGGCAGCGGAGGCTAGTCTTCAAAGATTCAGGATAAGGGGTTACAGTGAAAAGGTGTTAACTAGTGCTTTTGACAGAGCTAACAAGATGCAGAGGAAAGCGTTGTTGGAACCTAAGAAAACTGTCAAATCCAATAATGGGGCATTTCGCCTCATTACCACCTTTTCCCGTAATGCTGGGCAAGTCAAAAAGATACTCAAAAAGAACTGGAATATTCTAATGTCCGATAACATTATTAAAGCTGACCTGCACAGTAATCACTTTGTGACCTCCAGTAAGGCCAGATCACTCAGAGACCAGTTGGTCTCTAGTCACTATACTGCTCCTGACAATAAACCAAAACTTCCTGCACTCAATGGCTTCTATCCATGTGGCCGGTGTAAGGCCTGCAAACACAGCAAGCGGACGCTTGCTTTTAAAGTTCCAGGTCTTTCAACACCGAAAAAGATCACTAAATTCCTGACGTGCTCAACTGCATATGTCATCTATTGTCTCACTTGCCCTTGTGGCTTAAACTACATTGGTAGTACCACCAATGCGGTTAAATTAAGAATATTAGAGCACATGCGTGCCATTGCCAAAAAAGATGCCACCTACCCCGTAGCGAGGCACTTCGAAAAGAAACACAATAGTAACAGGGATCTGTTAGCATATATTTGTATCGATAGTGTAGCAGCTAACATCAGGGGTGGTGACCGCCTTCTTAAACTCCGAAGGCTTGAGTCCAGATATATAATTGACTTGCAGAGCAAACACCCGAATGGCCTCAATATGCATGAAGAACTTTCAGTTCATTTGGGTTAATTTAAATGCATTTCTATTTATCATGGACATCCGTGATGGCATAAGCACTGTATTCTTGATTGGTATCTTTTCGTGTCAATACATATATTTAGTACTTCTGGTTTCAGGATATCTGAATCGTAAATTTTGTGTTTATAATTAGTGCTTACATCTCTTTTTATTTTGAATTCCCTCGTACAGGTGCAGTATTTTACTAGCCCATCCAGGGCATTATTTATGATTGCTATTTTGGCAATGTCATTAGAGGTGCATCTACACATAATTACAGGAGTTTTGTCTCTAGAAGCCATTGGATTTAGAGTATTTTCACTCTGGTTTTCGTATACCATAATCATGTATCCATATGTGCTCACATGGCTTTTCATATCGCTAAGTGTTTGATTTACTTTGTCTGCACCTCAACATGTAGTACTGTTCACCTGTTTGTTGGTATGCCCATTCAGGGCGTTGATGTGAAAGAAGGACTATTGGACTACTGGTGCCCATTATGGGCGTGATAACTCATGCAATCCCCAGATTATTTACGATGGGATTTACGCAAAAAGTTTTTATGTGTACATATATTCTGCATATGTTTAATCTAAGAATGTGATATCACAATATCTTATTACACCGTCCTAAGATGGCTGATCTATTTGTGACCCTGTATATAGTCCTTTTTTTTCTTTCTATTATAGTAGCGGAAGTAAGATTTTTGATTTAAATGAGTTGAGCGCCTCGGCTCTTTGCATATCTTGACGAAGCCCTCTGGTGAAACGCGTCGTATGCTGTAAAGTTCCCAAATAAAATCTTCGTGGAACCACCCCCTGCGTGTGCTGCTTTCCTTACGAACAGTCGGTTCGTGGATGTTTGTAGCTGTGATATATATATATATATATATATATATATATATATATACACACCAGCGACTACTTCCAGCACTTCCTTTCGGCGAACATGGAATCAATGGACCACCAGGCAGCTTGAAATGACAGGTAAGTTTTTATTTTTCCTTTTCTCTCACTCCTCCTATGACGCATTTCGGGCAACGAGTGCCCTTGATCACAAAGTGAGCCTGCGGTACGTCATTGTTTTTTATACATTTGATTTTTTCAATATGCTATACCACATGACAGTAAACAGTGAAGAAACACTCATGGAACACTTTTATTGCGAGGCTTTTTGCTCTGAGACCAAAGCTGTTTTTAAAATGTTACAGGTTGTATTAAAATATTGCCTGATGTATGTAACCACACAAACAAAAGGTTTTAAAATGTTTGTTGACACATTATGTACAAATTATGCTATTGTGCAAATACCGCTATTGACATGTGCAATTACCGCAATATATGGTCACTACCAGACCCTGTATCTAAGTCTTGAGGCGTATTTCATGTGCAATTTACATATCTGGCAATTACATCCCAAACTGTAGATACTTTGTGCAAATTGCAGCATAAATGCTGGGAGAATGTGCAAAATATACAACAACTATGTGCAAATTCCGCAATATATTAACATTTAAAAGATCTTATCCAGAAGTATAATTTTGTGCAAATCGCGCAAGAAGAACTTGTGAAAAATATGCAGACACAAGTGCAAATTACGGCTTAAATTCAAAGATAATGTGCAAATTATGCAAATATGAGTACAAAATTACTGCCTAAATGCATAGATGTTTTCAAATATATTCAACCCATATAGTTGATATTCTCGTTGTGTGTCCGAGAAAGCCTCCTTATTAGTATCTACAACCCTTAATGCTAACGGTTCAGAGTCAAAGAGAATATTTCTCAATGATATAAAATTCATGCATTCGCATAGAAGAAAGCTCCAAGTCATCCACATTCTTATTTTCATAGTCATAATATATGGTTCCAAATTAGTGTAAAGTGTCTTGTGAAGATTATGTGTGCAAAAAATAGATCCCCATAAAAAACAATTAAAACAATTTTTCATTAAAAATCGAGGCTGGTCGGACGGGTATACATTTTTTAAATTATCCACGTCCCAGCGTTTTTTTTCTCTTGTAGCAACTTGGAGAACCTACTACCCACAAGCCTGTGGGGATCGGTGTGTTATGTACAAAATCTCCTAAATACATTCATTATGACATTGTGATAGTAGTCATGTTAATTATTGATCTATAATAAAGTATGCATGTCTTCTGTGTTATTAAGACCATTTGGAAATTTACTGTCTAGGTCTAGGATGTATTTGGTTTCCAGCTGTCTTAATAATTTTTCTCTGTTGCCACCTCTCCATGGCACAGGAACTGAATCGATCACAAAATAAGATAAGCAGTTGATATCTTTATTATGTATTTCTTTAAAGTGACATGCGAGCGGATGTGCCTGATCGCAATTTATAATGGCTCGTAGATGTTGTAATATCCTCACGTTCACCTGGAGCCTGGTATTTCCCACATACCTCAGCCCACAGGTGCATGTGAGAACATATACCGCAAAATCTGTGCGACAATTGTAGTTGCCCTTGATGTCTAGCTCATTCTCTCTAAATGGAGTAGTGTATTTTGTTGTGTTTACTCCAAATTTACATGCACGACAGGTTATGCATTTATAAAAGCCTTTTCTTGGTTTCAGCCATGATTCTGTGTGCTCTAGCTCAGGACTGTTCCTTGAGAGTTAATTCCACATTGATTGAGATTTCCTAAACGTGATCGTAGGTTTCTCTGGCAGTCTGTTACTGAGGACATTGTCTGTCAAGATGATAGGCCAGTTCTTGTTAATTATGGCTCTGATTTTCCGTTCTTGACTACTAAATGTTGTAATTAGCCTAGGTGGATCTTCCGTTGCACTATCCAATTCTACTTCTTCTATCTCTTGTGGCATTAGTGACACTCTAGGGCCCAGATGTAGGTAAAAAATATTTACCGATTCTTAATTACCGAATTTTACCGATTCGGTAATTAAGAATCGGTAAATATGAAGGGTGGACATGTAGGTCCATCCAGATGTGTATTTTACCGATTCGGTAAAAATCGGTATTTACCGAATCGGTAAATACCGACCGGTAATGCTCCATTCATTCCTATGGGCTTTGAAGCCCATAGGAATGAATGGGGCATTACCGGTCGGTATTTACCGAATCGGAAAATACCGATTTTGACAAGGGTGCAGGGGGTGTCACTTTGACACCCTCTAGCACCCCCAAAAAAGGGTCGGGGTCATATGGCAGGCAGACCTGCCCTAAGGGCAGGTCTGCCTGTCATATGGCACAGGTGTGCATGCACAAATGTGCATGCACACCTGAATCGGTATTTCACCATCAAATTGAATTTGATGGTAAAATACCGATTTCTTAGGCCTTGTGGGACTCATAAGAGTCCCACCTACATATCAATTTTACCGAATCTGTAAAAATACCGGTCGGTAAATTTACAGATTCGGTAAAATTACCGATCGGTAAATTTACCGAACGGTAATTTTACCGATTCTGCCCCCTACATCTCAAAATACTTTTACCGGTCGGTAACGGCCGAATTCGGCCGTTACCGACCGGTAAAACCCTACCTACATCTGGCCCTAGGTCTCTTACTAGATTTCAGTACTGATTCTGCTAATACTTTATTTGTGTATCCTCTTTTCCTCAATCTATTTAGGGCTTCATTTTGGCTTTTATTAACATTTTCTGGTGTACTGCAAATGTGTTTCAGTCTTAAAATCTCACCATAAGGGATGCTGCCAATTAAGTGTTTAGGATGTGCACTAGCTGCGTGAAGTATTGCATTCCCTGCAGTTAGTTTTCTGAAAGCAGGTGTAGCCAGTTTGTAATCATTGACATGAATTCAAACATCTAAAAATTCAATTGGTGTTGGACTGATATGTGAGGTAAAATGTAATTTAAACAGTTGTCATTAATTCTTCTAATAAAATCCTATCTCCATTCCAAACAATAAAAACATCGTCACTGACCATGTCATGAATGATGTAATATGTGACATCATTAGCAGTGCATTGCGGGGGCGCGAGTTATACTTAGCTGAACTAACTATAACGGCCAAATTTCTCTGTTTTTGTACGAGTGAAATGTCTAACTAACTGTAACGTTCCTGAAACCTGCGTTGTTTTCAGTGAATTTCTAAGGTTTTTTAAATGCTAACTTCTAACTATAATGTCCCTGTAACCTATGGTTTTTTCAGTGAATTTCAAAGGTTTTTTAAATGATAATTTGTAACTATTACTACAGAGGCAGGACATGTGCAGAAAGAGGAAGAAAAGTGCAGAAAGAAGCAACAGAAATGCAGAAAGAGGCAACAGAAGTCCAGAAAGATGAAGTAAGTTGCAGAAAGAAGCAAGAGATATGCAGAATGAACCAACAGAGGTCCCGAAAGAGGCCTTTTTGCAAAGTAATCCTGTGCCCCCACTTCTTTGCTGACTGGCACTGGTGGTAATTGACTCTGACTAACTAGGCCCTGAGCCAGTGCTATGCTGCAAGACACTTAGAATACAGGAAAAACACCTACACACACTAGGGTACACTATGGGTTGGGGTATCCCTGTGATTGGCATGAGCTCCCCTTAAGGCCATAGTACATAACAGGGCAGGGGGGGTTAAAGCTACCTCTAAGTCAGAGGTGCAGAAAGAGGCAAGATAAGTGCATACAAAGGTAGGAGGGGTGCACAAAGAGACAAGAGAGGTACAGAAAGAAGCAGAAGGAATGCAGAAAGAAGGAAGAGAAGTGCAGGAAAAAGTAACAGAGGTGCTGAAAGAGGTGCGAAGGGTACAGACAGAGGCAAGAAAAGTACAGAAAAATGCAACAGAGGTGCTGAAAGACGCAAGCGAGGTGCATGAAGAAGCAAGTGAAGTGCAGAAAGAGGCAACAGAGGTGCATAAAGACGCACGAGAGGTGCCGAAACAAGCAAGAGAAGTGCAGAAAGAGGCAAGAGAATTGCTGAAAGAAGCAACAGAGGTGTAGAAAGAAGCACAGGAAGTGCAGAAAGAGCCAACAGAGGTGCAAAAAGAGGCAAGAGGGGTACAGAAAGAGGAGAGAAAAGTACAGAAAGAAGCAAATGAGGTACACAAGGAGGCAAGAGGGGTGCAGAAAGAAGCAAGAGCAGTGCAGAAAGAACCAAGAGATGTGCAGAATGAGGCAAGAGATGTGCAGAAAGAGGCAAGACATATGCAGAAAAAGCAAGAAGGGTGCAGAAAGAAGCAAGAGAAATGCAGAGAGAAGTAAGAGATGTGTAGAAAGAGGAAATACGAGTGCAGAAAGAGACGAAAGGGGGCAGAAAGAGACAACAGGATGCAGAAAGAAACAAGAGAGGTGCATAAAGAGGCAGTACAAGTGCAGAAAGAAGCAAAAGAGGTGCAGAAAGAGGCAAAACGGTTACAGAAAGAAGGAAGAGCAGTGCAGAAAGAACCAAGAGATATGCAGGATGAGGCAAGAGATGTGCAGAAAGAGGCAAGAAATGTGCAGAAAAAGGAAGAATTATGCAGAAAAAAGCAAGAGAACTGCAGAAAGAGGCAAGAGAGTTGCAGAAACAGGTAGAAGGATACAGAAGGAGGGAACAGGTGTGCAGACAGAGGCAACAGAGGTGCAGAAAAAGGGAAGAGGGGTACAGAACGAGGCAAGAGGGATGTAGAAATTTGCAACCGAGGTGCCAAAAGAAACAAGAGCAGTGCAGAAAGAACCAACAGAGGTGCAGAAAGAGGCAAGAGAACTGCAGAGTCAAGAGAGGTGCAGAAAGAAGCAAAAGGGGTACAGAAAGAGGCAAGGAGAGTGTAGAAAGAAGCAAGAGAAGTGCAGAAAGAAGCAACAGAGTTGCTTAAAGAGGCAAGAGGGGTACAGAAAGAGGCAATAGAAGTGCAGAAAGTAGCAACAGAGGTGCCGAAAGAGGCAAGAGAGGTACGCAAACAGGCAGGAAAGGTACAGATAGAGGGAACAGGGATGCAGAAAGAGGTAAGAGGGATACAGAAATTTGCAAGAGAAGTGCAGAAACATGAAAGAGAAGTGGAGCATGATTCAAAAGCAATGCATAAACAGGCAAGAGAAGTGCAGAAAGAGGCAAGAGAAGTGCAAAAAGATGCAAGAGAAGTACAAAAATAGGCATGAGAAATGCGGAAAGAAACAAGAGAAGTGCTGAAAGTTGGAAGTGAGGTGCAGAAAGAGGCACGCGTGATACCGAAAGAGGCAAGTAAGGTGCAGAAAAAGGAAAGAGAGGTGCAGAAAGAAACAAGAAAAGTGCAAAAAGAGGGAAGTGAGCTACAGAAAGAGGCAGAAGAGGTACAGAAAGAGACAACAGACCTGCAGAAAGAGGCAAGAGAAGTGCAGAAAGAAGCAACAGAGGTGCCGAAAGAGGCAAGAGAGGTGCACAAACAGGCAGGAAAGGTAAGGATAGAGGGAACAGGAATGCAGAAAGAGGCAAGAGGGATACAGAAATTTGCAATGGAAGTGCAGAAATATTTAAGAGAAGTGGAGAATGGTTCAAATGCAACGCAAAAAGAGGCAAGAGAAGAGAAAAACGATGCAAGAGAAGAGCAGAAAGAGGCACGAGAGATGTGGAAAGCAACAAGAGAAGTGCAGAAAGTTGGAAGTGAGGTGCAGACAGAGGCAGAGTGGTACAGAAAGAGGCAAGTAAGGTGCAGAAAAAGGCAAAAGAGGTGTAGAAAGAAACAAGAGAAGTGCAAAAAGAGGGAAGTGAGCTACAGAAAGAAGCAGGAGTGGTACAGAAAGAGACAACAGACCTGCAGAAAGAGGTGCCGAAAGAGGCAAGAGAACTGCAGGAAGAAGCAAGTGAGGTACAAAAAGAGGCCAGAGAGGTACAGAAAGAGGCAAATGAGGTACAGTAAGAGGCAAGTGATGTGCAGAAAGAAGCAAGAAAAGAACAGAAAGAGGCAAAAGAAGTGCAGAAAGAGGCAAGTGAGGTGCAGAAAGACTCAAGAGAGGTACAGAAAGAGGCAAGCAAAGTGCAGAAAGAGGCAAGAGAAGTGCAGAAAGAGGCAATAGAACTGCAGAAAGAGGAAAGAGAAGTGCAGAAAGAGGGAAGAGAAGTGCAAAAAGAGGGAGGAGATGTACAGAAAGAAGTAAGAGAAAGTACAGAAAGAGCAAATAGAAGTACAGAAAGAGCCAAAAGAAGTGCAGAAAGAAGCAAGAGAAGTGCTTAAAGAAGCAAGAGAAGTGTAGAAAGAGGCAAATGAAGTGCAGAACGAGGCAAGAGAAGGGCAGAAAGAGGGAGGAAAAGCACAAAAAGAGGGAAGAGAAGTGCAGAAAGAGACACGAGAAGTGCAGAAAGAAGAAAGAGAAATGCATAAAGAGGAAATAGAAGTTCAGAAAGAGCCAAGAGAAGTGCAGAAAGAAGAAAGAAAAGAGCAGAAAGGACAAGAGAAGTGCAGAAAGAGGCAAGAAAAGTGCAGAAAGAGGCAAAAGAAGTGCAGAAAGAGGCAAGCGTAGTACATAGAGAAGCAAGTAAGGTGCAGAAATAGGCAAGAGAGGTACAGAAAGAAGCAGGAGAAGTGTACAAAGAGACACAGGATGTGCAGAAAAAGGCTAGAGAGGTGCACAAAGAGTCAAGAGGAGTGCACAAAGAAGCAAAAGGGGTACAGAAAGAGGCAAGAGGGGTGTAGAAAGAAGCAATAGAAATGCAGAAAGAAGCAACACTGGTGCTTAAAGAGGAAAGAGGGGTACAAAAAGAGGCAAGAGAAGGTCAGAAAGTAGCAACAGGGGTGCCAAAAGAGGCAAGAGAGGTGCACAAAGCAGGCAGGAATGCAGAAAGAGGTAAGAGGGATACAGAAATTTGCAAGAGAAGTGCAGACACATGCAAGAGAAGTGGAGAATGATTCAAAAGCAATGCAGAAACAGGCAAGAGAAGTGCAGATAGAGGCAAGAGAAGTCCAAAACAATGCAAGAGACGTGCAGAAAGAGACACAAGAAATGCAGAAAGCAGCAAGAGAAGTGCAGAAAGTTGGAAGTGAGGTGCTGCAAGAGGCACAAGTAGCATAGAAAGAGGCAAGTAAAGTGTAGAACAAGGCAAGAGAGGTGCAGAAAGAAACAAGAGCAGTGCAAAAAGAGGAAAGTGAGCTACAGAAAGAGGCAGGAGAAGTACAGAAAGAGACAACAGAACTGCAGAAAGAGGC
This sequence comes from Lissotriton helveticus, assembly GCF_964261635.1. Lineage (NCBI taxonomy): Eukaryota > Metazoa > Chordata > Amphibia > Caudata > Salamandridae > Lissotriton > Lissotriton helveticus. Next base: position 2,003,150,550 of record NC_136061.1, on the reverse strand, counting down.
AAGAGAAGTGCAGCAAAGCAAGAGAACTGCAGGAAGAAGCAAATGAGGTACAGCAAGAGGCAAGAGAGATACAGAAAGAGGCAAGTGAGGTGCAGCAAGAGGCAAGGGAGGTACAGAAATTTGCAATGGAAATGCAGAAAGAGGCAAACGAAGTGCAGACAAAGGCAAGTGAAGTAGCAGAAAGACTTAAGAGAGGTGCAGAAAGAAATAAAAGAAGTGCAAAAAGAGGGAAGTGGGCTACAGAAAGAGGCAGGAGAAGTACAGAAAGAGACAACAGAACTGCAGAAAGAGGCAAGAGAAGTGCAGAAAGGCAAGAGAACTACAGGAAGAAGCAAGTGAGGTACAGAAAGAGGCAGAGAGGTACAGAAATAGGAAAGTGAAGTGCAGAAAGAGGGAAGAGAAGTGCAGACAGAGGTGAGAGAAGTACAGAAAGAGGCAAGAGAAGTGCAAAAAGAGGCAATAGAAATGCAGAAAGAGGAAAGAGAAGTGCAGAAAGAGGGAAGAGTAGCACAAAAAGAAGGAAGAAAAGTGCAGAAAGAGGCAAGAGAACTGCAGGAAGAAGCAAGTGAGGTACAAAAAGAGGCCAGAGAGGTACAGAAAGAGGCAAATGAGGTACAGAAAGAGGCAAGGGATGTGCAGAAAGAAGCAAGAAAAGTACAGAAAGAGGCAAAAGAAGTGCAGAAAGAGGCAAGTGAGGTGCAGAAAGACTCAAGAGAGGTACATACAGAGGCAAGCAAAGTGCAGAAAGAGGCAAGAGAAGTGCAGAAAGAGGCAATAGAACTTCAGAAAGAGGAAAGAGAAGTACAGAAAGAGGGAAGAGAAGTGCAAAAAGAGGGAAGACAAGTACAGTAAGAGGCAAGAGATGTACAGAAAGAAGTAAGAGAAAGTACAAAAAGAGGAAATGGAAGTACAGAAAGAGCCTAAAGAAGTGCAGAAAGAAGCAAGATAAGTGCTGAAAGAAGCAAGAGAAGTGTAGAAAGAGGCAAATGAAGTGCAGAAAGAGGCAAGAGAAGGGCAGAAAGAGGGAGGAAAAGCACAAAAAGAGGGAAGAGAAGTGCAGAAAGAGGCACGAGAAGTGCAGAAAGAAGAAAGAGAAATGCAGAAAGAGGAAATAGAAGTACAGAAAAAGCCAAGAGAAGTGCAGAAAGAAGAAAGAAAAGTGCAGAAAGGACAAGAGAAGTGCAGAGAGAGGCAAAAGAAGTGCAGAAAGAGGCAAAAGAAGTGCAGAAAGAGGCAAGAGTAGTACATAGAGAAGCAAGTAAGGTGCAGAAATAGGCAAGAGAGGTACAGAAAGAAGCAGGAGAAGTGTAAAAAGAGACACAGGATGTGCAGAAAAAGGCAAGAGAGGTGCAGAAAGAGTCAAGAGGAGTGCACAAAGAAGCAAAAGGGGTATACAAAGAGGCAAGAGGGGTGTAGAAAGAAGCAATAGAAATGCAGAAAGAAGCAACACTGGTGCTTACAGAGGAAAGAGGGGTACAAAAAGAGGCAAGAGAAGGTCAGAAAGTAGGAACAGAGGTGCCAAAAGAGGCAAGAGGGGTGCACAAAGCAGGCAGGAGTGCAGAAAGGGGTAAGAGGGATACAGAAATTTGCAAGAGAAGTGCAGAAACATGCAAGAGAAGTGGAGAATGATTCAAAAGCATTGCAGAAACAGGCAAGAGAAGTGCAGATAGAGGCAAGAGAAGTGCAAAACGATGCAAGAGATGTGCAGAAAGAGACACAAGAAATGCAGAAAGCAGCAAGAGAAGTGCAGAAAGTTGGAAGTGAGGTGCTGCAAGAGGCACAAGTGATTATTCAAGAAAACAAAGGTCCTGAACTCATACAGATAAGGTTAAGGGCAATGAGCATAGACTTAGTTAAGAACTATGTTTTTTAAACCCAATGTCCAGCCGGACAGAGGCATTTTTATTTTTGGAATAAAGTCAAGAAACAATTAATGAAAAGAACACAAATCAATAACTGGGCACAAGCCTGTACCAAGTAAGGAAGGGGTAAAGACAATACATGGGGAAAATGACAGGCAAACAGAGTGGAGCAAAAGGCAGCTTACAAAACAATGCGAATCTTGTGTAAGCTTAACCTAACAGTAACTGCAATAAATAATACAAAAGGGAAAATGCAGTACTGTTAGAACAGTCGACGTTTCGATCCCTATCTCCAATAATATACTGGGATCATCTTCAGGACTACATGAATTACTATTGCCTGAGTGGAAGCCTGCGGGAATAAACAGGAAAAAATAGAAAAGGGGAAGAGGGAAGAAGACAATTACATCTTACGAACAGTTCAAGTATATCAAGAAGCATGTCTCGCATTTAAGAGCATTTTAAGTTGTGTGACTTAGTGCTCTGAAGCTACCGGTAACAGTGACATATTATCAAACAATCAATAATGCATAAAGTGCAAAGTGTCGTCAAGGTGAGGGGTTATTGGGCAGTGTGGCTGGGCCATCAGCCGTGTGACTGCTGGAAAGGGCATAGGCGTGATCATGCTCATTTTTCGTGCAGCAGTCGTGATTAAGCTCATTTCCCGCGTAACAGTTTAGTTATATGGAGTGCCTATGTAGGACCATTGGCGTGTGTGTTCATGCTCATAACCGAAAAAACGGGTGACTGGAGTGCCGTGTATGTGAGGCACTGTGCGGAGAAACTACCGTGACGGGAGAGGGGCACCGGACTAGTGGACAGAAGTGCTGACCTTCTAGCCAAGGAGGTTATCGTCCAACGGCGTCTGTTACGAAGCCAATTGGAAGGTCGGGTAAACCTAAGGGTAAATTTAATTAGGTTAAACAAATCGGCGGTACAATGGGGAGTTAGTGAGGTAAACAACGCAGTGGAGTTTACCTGATAGAATACGCCGAAAGCCTGTGTGGCTTCTATGGAGGCAAGATTGCGCGGCAGGACGTCGGTGGAGCGTTCCTATTTTTTGCGATAGACCTGCTGAGGGGGATAAGCTTTTAGTAGGAAGTAGCCGTTATGTCTGGATAACGGAGAGGCAAGCCCGAGTGATGGAATACCTGTCTTAGTTTTAGAAGGCCCCGTGAAGGAGGGAGATTGCCAGCCGGGGAGGCGTGCTGCGCGGCACGGCTGCTTGTGAAAGCAGTCCGGGTATTTGTTGGTCCTGTATTGGATAAGAACAGAGATCAGGGCCAAGTGGTAAAACCTCGCCGGGTTTTTGGAGAGTGTTTTTGGGCAGCCTTACCTCAATGGGACGTCGGAGACGGGCTACAAGGAGTACCGTACGAGATAGCAGGATCGCTGGTGACGAGTGGCTCTCTCAGGGGCAGCATATACTGCGTGCATGGAGAGTGGTAAACACAAAAGATGGACCAGCGCCTGGATTCAATCCGCGGTGGGGGCCATCTTGGATTGGTGAAGGAATTAGGCCTAATAAGCGGACATATTGGAGTGGGTGAAGGTGGGTGAGGAAGTGCACGAAGTGACATTAAAACATTGGTCACAGCATTTGTCCTAGAACAATTCAATCGAGTCAATCAGACTAAGGTTTAAGAACAATTCTATCAGGATTCAAAATAAAGAATTCAAAATTCAGAATACAAGTTCAGGTCCAAAAGGTGGATATGGGAGTATCAGTGTGAGCATTTATGGAAAAACCGGTTTTATAGGAGATTAGTCCAATCCTCTGATCTATTCAGGCCATCCTGTATGGAGTTAAACTGGATGATGGATTTGAGTTCCTCTTTGTTCAACAATTGTCCAATGTTTCCACCTCTCTGAGGTAATTTCAGTACTTTCAGAACTGTCCACTTTAACTCATCTTCAGAGTGTTTATGAGATGAAAAGTGATCCACCAATGGGGCATTCAAGGTGCCACAGCGAATGCGGCTACGATGTTGTCCAATGCGGATCTTCACCTTTTGCGTTGTTTGCCCTATATATACTTTCGGACAAGGGCATTGGATCAAGTATATTACATTAGATGTATTACAGTTAGAAAATGCATGGCTATACACAGTGATCTTGTTGAATGTAAAGCTTTTACCTTCTATTGTCACTTCACAGTTGTTACAACTTCCCCATTTCGAATGACCAATAATGGGGGACAGACCCCATGCAGTATCAAGAGTGGAGGTAGAAGGTAAGCATGGTAGGGCTGCCCTCACAAGGTGGTCTTTTATATTTTTGCTCTTTTTGAAGGCAAAAAGAGGTTTGTCCATGTTTAGGACCCCTGAGTTAATGATGGACCATTGTTGCAAAATGGTTTTCCTCAACTTGTAAGAGATGGGTAAAAAAGTTGTCACGCATGCAATGCGTTTCAAATCCTTTAGGGGTTTTGGCGAGAGCAAAACCTCCCTGGGACAGTACCAAGCTCTCTTGGATGCAGCTTTTATGATCTTTCTCGGATAGCCGCGTTCTTTAAGTTTGTATGCCAGAACTGCAGCTTCCTTGAAATAATCCTCTTTAACCGAGCAATTGCGCCTGATCCTTAGAAATTGAGAATAAGGTAAAGAGTCCCTTAAGGCCCTGGGATGATTACTGTTGTAGGCCAAAAGTGTGTTTTTCTCAGTAGGTTTACGGTAGAGACGTGTGAGGAGATATTCTTCACTATGAAAAATAGTGAGATCTAGAAATGCAATGGAATCGTTATTAGTGGTGATGGTGAATGACAACCCTAGACAGTTATTGTTCATCCAATGAAGGAATTGGCGCAGGCAATCAACATCTTGTTTCCAAATGATAAAAATATCGTCGATGTACCTGCGCCAAAAACCTATCCCCATGTAAAAAGGATTGGATGGAGTAAGGATTACATTGGTCTCTAGTTGGTCCATGAAAAGTACCACCAGGTTTGGGGCAAAAATAGCCCCCATGGACGTGCCTTTGATTTGTTCAAAAAAATTATTATTGAACATGAAGAAGTTCTTTGTTAAGCAAATCTCAAGAAGTTGCAGGATGAATGTACTTGGGACTGGGTGTGGGCGGGGGCGTGAATCTAGAATTCTCTGAATGACTAATAGTGCTGATGTCTGTGGTATGTTTGTGTAGAGAGACTCTACGTCCCTGGTAACTAGAGTCTCCAAAGAGGGATCAAAGGGATGGTATTCAATCATGTTTATCATGTTCATAGACACTGGGTCTCAGGGACAAATTCCTTAATGAAATAGTCAACGTATGAGCCAAGTGGTTCCAGAATTGATCCACACGCTGAGACTATGGGCCTCCCTGGGGGTTTGTTGGTATCTTTATGCACTTTCGGTAGAGTATAAATAACCGGGGTTCTGGGGGTCTTCACATTCAGGAAATGGAATTCCTTTTTTGAGAGAAAACCTGCCTCTAATCCTTCTGTAGTGATTTTCAGATAAGTGCCTGGATCTCTTTAGTGGGGTTATGTGCCAGCCGTCGGTAGTGATCTTTATTGTCAAGTTGGCGCTGGATTTCTGTAATGTAGGCTGTCTTTTCTTGAAGTACTATTCCACCCCCTTTGTCCGCGCTTTTGATTATTAGAGCGTCATTAGTTTTTAATTTCTCAATTGCCTGTTTCTCTTTTAGTGAGATGTTATATGGGATGAATGTTTTCTTATTCTGGAGGTTAGAGAGTTCTTTCAGAATTACTTTCTCAAAGGTTAGAATTTCTGTGGGGACCATTCCAGCCGAAGGCAGGAAGGTCGAGGGTGGGCAAAAAGGGGTATTGGTGATTTTTTTCTGATGTGGGATGTAGCTGAAAAAAAGCCTGAAGGCGTATGCGCCTAAAAAATCGCATGAGCTCAGTCTGAAGTTCCATAAAGTTTGTTGGAACAGTGGGGCAAAAGAGAGACCCTTTTCGAGCAAAGAAAGCTCATCTTCTGCCAGAATGTGGGTTGATAAGTTAAAGATCGGGATTGAATCTACGTTATGCATGGTGCGTGATCTGGGAACTACCACTGGTAGTAATTGTTGCGGGTCTTCCGCTCTCCAGGTGGATTGTACCACCTTTGAGTTTTCTTTACTCGACCGCGTTGTGGTGGGTCTTGGGCTCCTGTCGCTAAAAAAGTATTCTGATGTGTTCCGCCTCTTCTAGCTGTACTGCTACCTTCGCCTGGGTCTGAACTATCGGATGACTCGGCAGACGTATCTGAAAAACCTACAAGGTTTATTATAGCGGCCCCACGGGCGGCTATTTTGGTATCGTGGGTAGGATTTGTTTGTGTAAAAGTCTTTCTGCAGATATGGGTATGTGTTCTCTACGTTATATGAATTGATATCCTTCTTGATTTTGTTGGATTTCTTGTTTTGTTCTATCCGGTGAAAGTCTGCATCGGTTTTGTCAACCTGTTCCAGCAGAGGCACAAGTAGCATAGAAAGAGGCAAGTAAAGTGTAGAACAAGGCAAGTGAGGTGCAGAAAGAAACAAGAGCAGTGCAAAAAGAGGAAAGTGAGCTACAGAAAGAGGCAGGAGAAGTACAGAAAGAGACAACAGAACTGCAGAAAGAGGCAATAGAAGTGCAGAAAAGCAAGAGAACTGCAGGAAGAAGCAAATGAGGTACTCAAGAGGCAAGAGAGGTACAGAAAGAGACAAGTGAGGTGCAGCAAGAGGCAAGGGAGGTACAGAAATGTGCAATGGAAGTGCAGAAAGAGGCAAACGAAGTGCAGACAAAGGCAAGTGCAGAAAGACTCAAGAGAGGTGCAGAAAGAAATAAGAGAAGTGCAAAAAGAGGGAAGTGGGCTACAGAAAGAGGCAGGAGAAGTACAGAAAGAGACAACAGAACTGCAGAAAGAGGCAAGAGAAGTGCAGAAAGGCAAGAGAACTACAGGAAGAAGCAAGTGAGGTACAGAAAGGGGCAAGGGAGGTATAGAAATAGGTAAGTGAAGTGCAGAAAGAGGGAAGAGAAGTGCAGACAGAGGTGAGAGAAGTACAGAAAGAGGCAAGAGAAGTGCAGAAAGAGGCAAAAGAAACGCAGAAAGAGGAAAGAGAAGTGCAGAAAGAGGGAAGAGTAGCGCAAAAAGAAGGAAGACAAGTGCAGAAAGAGGCAAGAGAACTGCAGCAAGAAGCAAGTGAGGTACAAAAAGTGGCCAGAGAGGTACAGAAAGAGGCAAATGAGGTACAGAAAGAGGCAAGGGATGTGCAGAAAGAAGCAAGAAAAGTACAGAAAGAGGCAAAAGAAGTGCAGAAAGAGGCAAGTGAGGTGCAGAAAGACTCAAGAGAGGTACATACAGAGGCAAGCAAAGTGCAGAAAGAGGCAAGAGAAGTGCAGAAAGAGGCAATAGAATTGCAGAAAGAGGCAATAGAACTGCAGAAAGAGGAAAAAGAAGTACAGAAAGAGGGAAGAGAAGTGCAAAAAGAGGGAAGAGAAGTACAGTAAGAGGCAAGAGATGTACAGAAAGAGGGAAGAGTAGCGCAAAAAGAGGGAAGAGAAGTACAGTAAGAGGCAAGAGATGTACAGAAAGAAGTAAGAGAAAGTACAGAAAGAGGAAATAGAAGTACAGAAAGAGCCAAAAGAAGTGCAGAAAGAAGCAAGAGAAGTGCTTAAAGAAGCAAGGGAAGTGTAGAAAGAGGCAAATGAAGTGCAGAAAGAGGCAAGAGAAGGGCAAAAAAGCACAAAAAGAGGGAAGAGAAGTGCAGAAAGAGGCACGAGAAGTGCAGAAAGAAGAAAGAGAAATGCATAAAGAGGAAATAGAAGTACAGAAAGAGCCAAGAGAAGTGCAGAAAGAAGAAAGAAAAGTGGAGAAAGGACAAGAGAAGTGCAGAAAGAGGCAAAAGAAGTGCAGAAAGAGGCCAAAGAAGTGCAGAAAGAGGCAAGAGTAGTACATAGAGAAGCAAGTAAGGTGCAGAAATAGGCAAGAGAGGTACAGAAAGAAGCAGGAGAAGTGTAAAAAGATGTATAAAAATACGAGAGAGACCCCGTGCAGCCAGGGCATTAGGGTACTAATCAGTAGTTAAAAAAGGGGAGATCCCATGGTGATCAACCTATTGGTACACTATGATGTATGGATTACATCATTGTAGCCCATATATAAAAAATAGATATTTGGCACACAATACAATTTTCTTTATATTTCCTTTTTATTTTAAGTAAGAAGGATTTTTTGGGGTATTTGTGCAAAATTAAAAACACAACATTGCAAATACATTCAAATCCATAAACATTGACATCATTTCATATTAAATTCAATCCTTTACTAGAAAGGGATATACAGATAAAAAAAAACAATTCATAAAAAAGAAAGGAAAATCACACAGGAAAGGAGAAATATAAGGAGAGAAACAAGACAGACAATCCTATTTGTCATGTGGGTACATATCAGGGAACTAGAATTATAGAAACCACTCCAGGACACACTTTGAATTTGTTATCTATGGAGTAAGCTCAATCCCTTGATTATGTTAATCTAGGCGTCAACGCGTTTCGATGGTTTACCTATAATTGACCATCTTTTTCAAGACCAGATTGATATGTCTCTCCTATTTCGGGCACTGGGTGGTTGCCGTTTTCAAAAAAAATTCCTGGGGATAAATATACTTGGATGAGTATTGTGTCAGTCCATCGAAACGCGTCGACGCCTAGATTAACATAATCAAGGGATTGAGCTTACTCCATAGATAACAAATTCAAAGTGTGTCCTGGAGTGGTTTCTATAATTCTAATTCCCTGATATGTACCCACGTGACAAATAGGATTGTCTGTCTTGTTTCTCTCCTTATATTTCTCCTTTCCTGTGTGATTTTTCCTTCTTTTTTTATGACATTTTTTTTATCTGTATATCCCTTTCTAGTAAAGGATTGATTTTAATATGAAATGATGTCAATCTATATGGATTTGAATGTATTTGCAATGTTGTGTTTTTAATTTTGTACAAATACCCCAAAAAATCCTTCTTAAAATAAAAAGGAAATATAAAGAAAATTGTATTGTGTGCCAAATATCTATTTTTTATACATGGGATACAATGATGTAATCCATACATCATAGTGTACCGATAGGTTGATCACCAAGGGATCCCCCCTTTTTTAACGAAGTGTAAAAAGAGACACAGGATGTGCAGAAAAAGGCAAGAGAGGTGCAGAAAGAGTCAAGAGGAGTGCACAAAGAAGCAAAAGGGGTACAGAAAGAGGCAAGAGGGGTGTAGAAAGAAGCAATAGAAATGCAGAAAGAAGCAACACTGGTGCTTACAGAGGAAAGAGGGGTACAAAAAGAGGCAAGAGAAGGTCAGAAAGTAGGAACAGAGGTGCCAAAAGAGGCAAGAGAGGTGCACAAAGCAGGCAGGAGTGCAGAAAGGGGTAAGAGGGATACAGGAATTTGCAAGAGAAGTGCAGAAACATGCAAGAGAAGTGGAGAATGATTCAAAAGCAATGCAGAAAAAGGCAAGAGAAGTGCAGATAGAGGCAAAAGAAGTGCAAAACGATGCAAGAGATGTGCAGAAAGAGACACAAGAAATGCAGAAAGCAGCAAGAGAAGTGCAGAAAGTTGGAATTGAGGTGCTGCAAGAGGCACAAGTAGCATAGAAAGAGGCAAGTAAGGTGTAGAACAAGGCAAGAGAGGTGCAGAAAGAAACAAGAGCAGTGCAAAAAGAGGGAAGTGAGCTACAGAAAAAGGCAGGAGAAGTACAGAAAGAGACAACAGAACTGCAGAAAGAGGCAAGAGAAGTGCAGAAAGGCAGGAGAACTGCAGGAAGAAGCAAATGAGGTACAGCAGGAGGCAAGAGAGGTACAGAAAGAGGCAAGTGAGGTGTAGCAAGAGGCAAGGGAGGTACAGAAAGAAGCAAGAGAAGTGCAGAAAGAGGCAAAAGAAGTGCAGACAAAGGCAAGTGAAGTGCAGAAAGAGGCAAGAGAGGTACAGAAATAGGTAAGTGAAGTGCAGAAAGAGGGAAGAGAAGTGCAGACAGAGGTAAGAGAAGTACAGAAAGAGGCAAGAGAAGTGCAGAAAGAGGCAATAGAAACGCAGAAAGAGGAAAGAGAAGTGCAGAAAGAGGGAAGAGAAGCGCAAAAAGAAGGATGAAAAGTACAGAAAGAGGCAAGAGATGTGCAGAAAGAAGCAAGAGAAAGTGCAGAAAGAGGAAATAGAAGTACAGAAAGAGCCAAAAGAAGTGCAGAAAGAAGCAAGAGAAGTGCAGAAAGAGGCAAATGAAGTGCAGAAAGAGGCAAGTGAGATGCAGAAAGAGGCAAGAGAAGCGCAGAAAGGGGAAGAGAAGCACAAAAAGAGGGAAGAGAAGTGCAGAAAGAGGCAAGAGAAGTGCAGAAAGAAGAAAGAGAAGTGCAGAAAGAGACAAGACAAGTGCAGAAAGAGGCAAAAAAAGTGCAGAAAGAGGCAAAGTGGTACACAGAGAAGCAAGTAAGGTGCAGAAATAGGCAAGAGGGGTACAGAAAGAAGCAAGGGAAGTGTAACAAGAGGCACGAGAAGTACAGAAAGAGGCAAGAGAGGTGCATAAAGAAGAGAGTGAGGTACAGATAGAGGCAAGAGAATTGCAGAAAGAAGCAAGTGAGGTGCAGAACGAGGCAAAACAGTTACAGGAAGAGGCAAGAAAAGTGCAGAAAGATGCAAGAGAAATGCAGAAAGAGGCAAAAGAATTGCAGAGAGAGGCAAGTGGAGTGCTGAAAGAGGCAAGGGAGGTAGTGAAAGAGGCAAGTAAGGTGTAGAAAGAAGCAAGAGAGGTGCAGACAGAAGCAAGGGAAGTGTAAAAAGAGGCAAAAGAAGCACAGAAAGAAGGAAGAGAAGTGCAGAAAGCGGTAAGAGAAGTGCAAAAAGAGGCAAGAGAGGTAAAGAAAGAAGCATGAAAGTGCAGACAAAAGAAATAAAAATGCAGAAAGAGGCAAGAGATGTGCAGAAAGAAGACAGTGAGGTGCAGATAGAGGCAAGAGAACTGCAGAAAGAGGCCCATGTGGTGCAGAAAGAGGCAAGAAAAGTACAGGAAGAGGCAAGAGAAGTGCAGAAAATAACAAGAGAAGAGCAGAAAGAGTAAGAAATGTGCAGAAAGAGGCAAGAGAAGTGCAGAAAGAGGCAAGAGAAGTGGATAAATAGGCAAAAGAAGTGCAGAAACAGGCAAGAGATTCACACAAAAAGTCAAGAGAAGCACCGAAAGAAGGAACAGAAGTGCAGAAAGAGGATATAGAAGTGCAGAAAGAGCCAAGAGAAGTGCAGAAGCAACCAAGGCAAATGCAGAAAGATGAGAGAGAAGTGAAGAAAGAAGCAAGAGATGTGGAGAAAGAAGCAAGTAATGAGCAGAAAGAGGGAAGAGAAGTTTAGAAAGAAGTAAGAGAAGTGCAGAAAGAGGCAAGAGAAGTGCAGAAAGAGGCAGTTGAGGTGCAGAAAGAGGTAAGAGAGGCACAGACAGAGGGAAGTGAGGTACTGACAGAGGCAAGAGAAGCACAGAAATAAGCAAAAGTAATTTGAGTACCACTAGTGCCAAGTTAACACCCACATTTAGCAATAAGTTTCAGTTGACCATTGCAGCTTTGCAAAGGACCTTCCACCACGCCGTAACACGTGTCGCTGCATTTTTGGTAACGTTTGATCTCTTTGAGCTAGAGACAAGATTTTTTTGTTTAAGTCTGCAGATTATTTAGCAGATGACGGATCATGCTGCAAATGCAGAAAATGGATACTTATGCGGAAATTAATACAGCCAAACAGTCATGTAATTCCAGTGGCCTTGCTCATACCTCTGACTAGGTCCAGAAGTGCTCCTCAGTGGTTCCTTTTTTTCTCATTGAGTTTATAATTTAACTTCTATAGAGACGAGGAAGACTAAACCTGAGGTTACCACTCCACACCACAGACTACCATGCCACATAATTACTCACTTTAACACATAATCACACTCTACATAATTCCAATACACTAAATACCACAAACTTTCTATCCACATAATGTAACTACACAACATACTACATAATTCCAATAAACACAATGTACATTTACTCCACTCCAAAAAAACATAAGTAAAAATCTTTTACATGTACAACGCCAATGGCTCTAACTCTCGCAAATGCGAAACCTATTACATTGCAAATGCTTCTTTAACTACTAGTCGCGTTTGCAGAGTGGTGGGGAAAGGGGGCTGGGCCACCGACCAGTGCTCAGGAATTCCACTGCGAAGGACTTGCAGGAGGTACCAGGAGGGCTTCTTGGCCCCTAAAGTCCCTCAGGAGTAAAGTGAACTTCATACCCCAACCCATAGTGTGCCAGGAGGTGCATTTGCATAGTGCTGGGGAATGGGGCGTGGCATCCAAAGACTGTGTAGGACTTACTGGAGGTAATAGGAGGGGTAGTTGGCCTTCAAGGACAACCTTAGGGGCCAACTACCACTCCTATTGCCTCCAGTAAGTCCCATACAGCAGCAATGGTAAGTTCTAAAAGAATGCCAAGCACCCTTTGCCCATCAGTCTGCAACAGCGCTCCCTGGCGCGCTCTTAGATGGGGATTGAACTCTCCTTTGCTGCAGGGGGTCATTAGAGGCCGACTAGCCTACCTGACACCTCAAGTATGACCCAAATAGTGGGATTGCTGAGAGTGGAGACAGGCCACGCCCCCTTTCTCCAACACTCAGCAAACACGCCTCCTAGCGCTCTCTTGGTTAGAGATGAAGTCCCCTTGCCTCCCGATGGACCCAGGGGGCCACCTAGCCCACCAGGTACCTTCAATAAGTGCCATACAGCTGGATTGCAGAGAGTTGGTCCAAGGCCAAACCCCATTTTCACAGCACTCTGCAAACGTGCCTCCTGGGGCACTGCTGCTCGGGGGATGAAGTCCATTCGTGTCCTGAGGTCCTCAGGACACCAGAGAATCTTATCGCCCCACCAGCAGTGTGCCAAGAGGCACGTTTGAAGAGTGGTACACGGAGGAGGCGCGGTCTCAGGCGAGATGCTGGCTTTTTTTTAATAGAAGGGGGCTGTGTCACTCCCTTCTTTTAATATTTTTAGGGGCCTGACTCCTTTTTTAAAAGGCCAATTTCAGCCTCTGGGATCCCATCCCCTGGTGCCTGGCCTCCTTTTTTTTATACTTATTTAAAGGGAAGGGGGCCACGTGGACCCCCTTGCCTGGGTGACTTTTGGCCCCGGGGACCAAATCCCCAGGGGCATGGCCTCTACTTTTTTTAAATATTTACAGGGAGGGGGAGCCACTATTGGCTCCGGGGACCCCATCACCCGGGGCTTGGCCATTATTAAAAATATAGCTTTTTGAGGAGGGACCAGGCCAATTTAGGACCCTGGGACACCATTCATCGGGGCCCGGCTGTTCTTTTTTTTAAAAAATTAAGGGTCAGGGCTGCGTGGCCCCCCTCCCAGGCAACTCCTGGACCTGGTGACCCCATACCTCGGGATGGCCCTTTGCATTGGGGACCGTGCGGGAGCCCCAATACCCCCACGTCCCTGCCGGCTCCCCGCCTCCTGCGGGAGCTGGAATTCCTTTTGAACAAGGAGAGCTGCTGACATGCAGCTTCCCTTGCCCAAAAGCAATCCTGCTTTACTTCGTTGAAGCAAAGCAGGATTTGCTATGGCAGGGCTGCCATACCAAACAGCAATGTCCCGGATGTGAGCAGCCCGGGACATTGCAGGAGCCAGCCCTGGGGGGTGGCGGTCCCCAGGGCCATCAAGGGCTCCAGGCGCGGCCCCCCTCCCTACATTGTCGAAGGTGGTGGTCCCCGGGGCTGGGGGGTCCGCAACAAACCCCTGAATTCAAATAAATAGTGCCCCGGGAGGCGGTGATCCTCAGGGCAGTGTGGGGGGGCAGAAGCCTACATTTTTGAAGCCCCAGGGAAGTGGCGGCCAGGTATCCCACACATATAAATAAAGAAAGCTCCGGGGAGGTGGCGGTCCCCAGGGCTGTGGGGGCCCCCGTGGCCTTCGCTAATTTACTAGGCATAGCCCCCGGGACCTGGCCCACACTGGGGTTACAGATAACGAAGCGTGGGAGCCCACCCTTCACTTTTTTTTAATTTTCGCAGCAGGATTTGTGCACTCAGCACAAATTCTGCATTTTTTTAATGCTTTTTTTTGGGCCAGGGGGTCTTTACCCTGTCCCCTTTTCTTGGTTTTTATCTTTTTTCCACTGTTTTCTTGTGACTCAGATACAGAGTCACAGGATGGCTGCCAACACTTCCTGGTTTGGAGTGCTGACAGGCAATCAGATCTCACGATGACTTGTGCAGTTAGGCTCTGCCCAGATATCTATATTTTTTTATTTTTTTATTTCTTAGAAAATACTAAACAGATTTACACCATTTAAGAAAAAGCATGCTTTCTAGACCAAGGCCAACCTTTTGCCAAATGTGATGTAATTCCGTTCAGCAGTTCGGGCTGTAACTTTTTCAAAATTCCTATGGAAATTAACATGGGGAAAACGCGTTTTGGGGCCCGTTTTTTCTCAGCCCCTGCATGACGAATCACATCGAAACTTTCAAGACAGGAGCTGACTGGTACCCCCATTAGTTTTTGAAATTTCGCGAAGATTCGTCAAAAGGCGCCAAAGATATTAGCAAATCAAAAAATGCTTTTTCTATGGAAACTAGATACTGGTGTCCGCCAGTGGAGAATATATGTATATAGCCCCTTTTGCAAACATTGTTACAGCCCATGGGCTGGGTTCGATATCCTGAGAAGATGAAACCCAAATTGCTCAGACTGCAGAGGTATTTGGGAGGCATATGAAAGAAATTTCTTTGCGTGTCTGATTGAACTAGCAGGCTGGATGCAAGAAAATTGCTTTACCCTAAAGAGGTACTGCTGTTTGGTGAGCAGGCTGCTGAGTAGTGCCTTTTGGGGTGGGCGAGACAGCTAGGTAACCTTCTCTCCACACATAAAAATTGTGATTTCACTCAGCTTTATGAGCCTGTGTATGCTATACATGCCATATAAGATCACCCCTGTTGCCTACTACCTTGAGGAGTACAGTTTTCCAATCTCTAATTGAATCATGATTGGACTATGGAAATGCACTGTATCAAGACCTTCTACAGTATTTGTTATGAAACCTCCAAATTGCTCAGAATGGAGCAGCCAGATTAATTCTTAGTCTCCCTAAATCATCAGCGATATCAATGCATCTGGAAGAACTGCATTGGCTGCTAGTAAGGAAGAGGAACTGATTTGAGATCCTATGTCTAGCATACGAAGCCTACCACTGTGAAAGGCATGTCTACCTCGGCAGAAAAATGAAGAAATATGTCCCTAGAAGATGCCTCCATTTGGCAGACAAATGTTAGCAGTTGTGCCAAAGACGTAGCTAGCGAAACAGGGAGGAAGAGCCATTTATAGCATGACTCCTATCATTTGGAATAAACTTGAATTGGAGCTTAGATAACATTAAGTAATAATCTTCTCGCTTGTCAGAAGCTCATGAAGACATGGCTCTTCACCATCTGATTCCTGTTTGCTTCTGGATTTAACGCGGCCAATTAGGACACTCTTGCGCAGCTTCAGCGCTTAAGCAATCCCAAGCAATCAATTACAGCCACAAGAAAGGGTGAATTTAGTAAAGCTTTGAAAGAGATATCTATATGGAAAGTGTACAGGGAAGACTCTTTAAGGCGGAAGTGGCGGAGTGAAACGTTAGCCATCCTGGCTTAACGCTGTACTCCACCAATTCATAAACACAGGGCTGCAGCATATTTACAAGAGTATTAAACTTAGCAGCCTAGCATGAATGCAGGCCCCCATGCACCATAGTGCAAGGGTGTCTGCGTTGAGGGGAAGATAGTTTACGTGCAGGAAGTTCCCTCTTCCTGCACATAAACAATCTTAAAATGCTGTTTTGTAACTTCTATGTGTTCTGCTTAATGCAGCACACATAGAAGTTGCACAACAGCATTTAAAAAAAATGATTGTTAATGTACAGGAAGGGGGACCTTCCTGTACATAAACAATCATTGGCGTTTTGCTGTCTCTGTGTATGCTGCACAATGCAGCACACATGAAAAAAGCAAAAAACTGGAGAAATTAAACATGTCTCCTCGTTGCGCCAGGGTAAGACCAGGTTTTCCCTGGTCTTGATTTTGGAATTGCCCCATATTTACGCTGTCCTTGTAAATATGGGGCAGCGTCAAAATCAAAATCAATGGGTGTTGCGGTGGAATGCCCACAGCAACACCCTTTGCCCTCTCCTTTCACGCCAAGCATAGCATGAAAGGGGGCCTTATTTATCGAAACCAGGGCCTTACTATAACTACATACTAGTGTCCGCCAGTGGAGAATATATGTATATAGCCCCTTTAGCAAACATTGTTAGAGCCCATTGGCTGGGTTCGATATTTTGAGAAGATGAAACCCAAATTGCTCAGATTGCGGAGGCATTTGGGAGGCATATAAAAGAAATTTCTTAGCGTGTATGATTGAATTAGCAGGCTGGATGCAAGAAAATTGCGTTACCCTAAAGAGGTACTGCTGTTTGGTGAGCAGGCTGCTGAGTAGTGCCTTTTGTGGTGGGCGAGACAGCTAGGTAACCTTCTCTCCACACATAAAAAAAGGTGATTTCACTATGCTTTATGAGCCTTTGTATGCTATACATGCCATATAAGATCACCCTTGTTGCCTACTACCTTGAGGAGGACAGTTGTCCAAGCTCTAATTGAATCATGATTGGACTATGGAAATGCACTGTATCTAGACCTTTTACAGTATTTGTTATGAAGCCTCCAAATTGCTCAGAATGCAGCGGCCAGGTTAATTCTTAGTCTCCCTAAATCCTCAGTAATATCAATGCATCTGGAAGAACTGCATTGGCTGCCAGTAAGGAAGAGGAACTGATTCAAGATCCTGTGTCTAGCATACGAAGCCTACCACTGTTCAAGGCCTCTCTACCTCGGCAGAAAATGAAGAAATATGTCCCTGGAAGATGCCTCCATTTGGCAGACCAATGTTAGCAGTGGTGCCAAAGACTTAGCTAGCAAAACAGGGAGTCAGAGCCATTTATAGCATGACTCCTACTTTGGAATAAACTTAAATTGGAGCTTACATTACATTAAGTAATAATCTTCTCCCTTGTCAGAAGCTCATGAAGACATGGCTCTTCACCATCTGATTCCTGTTTGCTTCTGGATTTAATGGGGCCAATTAGTACACTCTTGCGCCACAGGAAAGGGTGAATTTAGTAAAGCTTTGAAAGAGATATCTATATGGAAAGTGTGCAGTTAAGACACTTTAGGGCATATTTACAAGGGAAGTGGCGGAGTGAGGCATTAGCCTTCCTGGCTTAATGTTGTACTCCGCCACTTCAGAAACACAGGGCTGCACCATATTTACAAGATTATGGTGCAGCCCTGCGTTTCCCCTTGTGCTGGTGCTAAATTTAGCAGCCTAGCACAAATTCAGGCACCCATGCACCATAGTGCAAGGGTGTCTGTGTTGATTGGAAGATAGTTGTGCAGGAAGTTCCCCCTTCCTGCACATAAACAATCTTAAAATACTGTTTTGTAACTTCTATGTGTTCTGCTTAATGCAACACACATATAAGTTGCAAAACAGCATTTTTTTTAAAATGATTGTTAAAGTGCAGGAAGGGGATCCTTCCTGTACATAAACAATCATTGGCGTTTTGCTGTTTCCGTGTATGCTGCACAATGCAGCACACATGAAAACAGCAAAAAACAGGAGAAATTAAACATGTCTCCTCGTTGCGCCAAGGTAAGACTAGGTTTTCCCTGGTCTTGATTTTGGAACTGCCCCATATTTAGGCTGCCTTTGTAAATATGGAGCAGCGTCAAAATCAATGGGTGTTGTGGAGGAACGCCCACAGCAACACCCTTTGCCCTCCCCTTTCACGCTAAGCATAGCATGAAAGGGGGCATTATTTGCAAGGCAGCATTAAGCCACGTTAAGTTATCGCCACAGGAACGTCATGAAAAGTGACGGTCCCATGGTGATAGGAGCTTGTAAATATGCCCCTAAATTCATATCTTTGAACAAGGAATTCAAAGAGAGGAGCATTGCTTGGTATTTAAGATTGCAGACGCCTAATTTCATGTCTCTAACATCTCACCTCACCATCCACCAAAAACTACAGTAAATATGCCCAGTCAAGAATCAGAGGATGTGTGCCACTTCAATGGGAGCCACCACTGGTTGAGCCCAGCAGCAGTTTTTGAGTGGCAGGAGAATGGCTCCGGCGTGACCTGGATGATGACTGGGTCCTCCAAGATCGGGGCACCATACAGGAGAGGCTGCCTCAGCGCCAAAGTCGCTGTTTCCAGAATGGGAGATCAACAAATGGAAGACGTCTCTCCTGCTGGGGACTAGACCAGTGAGTGGCTCACTGTAGGAAGAAGAGCCACCCGATACCAGGAAGAGGTACAGAGTTTCTTCCCAAACTGTGACATAGTGGGGTGTCTGGAAATATGTGATGGTGCTGTGAGTTTCCTGCTTCCTGCTGACCCACCCCTCCTAGCCCACATCAGTCTGTAGTGGGGCATGGATCACTCAGGCCTTATGACCTGACACATATCGGGCCCTGGAATAACTTTGGGCTAAGGAAGGCTAAGGAAGGCAGTTCTTCCCACCTCTCTTCTCGTCAGTCATTGTCAAGGGGCTTCTTCCTTCCCCACCTTTTGCCATATTCAATGTGCCAGATGGCTCAGATTCATCCCCTCCGGCCATATTTTGAGTACCGTCCATATTGAGCTCTAGTGGTGGTCAAATGAGGCCATTGTCTTCCCTTTGACCCCTATTTTTGAACTAGTGCTCCTTGGGGGAAACCTGCCTTTTTAGCCCCATTATTGTGCAATGCCATACAATTCTATAACATTTCACTAAAAGTGGAATTAAATACTGGCAATTCTGGGAAGTATGCCACAAGCCTTGTGCCTGGGCTTGAAGCCCCAGATGCAGACCAGATGGTCAGCATGCGGCCAGGATGATGGTGGAGACCATACAAAAAATGGTCAAATTTACCATGATGCTGCAAAGGGCACCACAATAGATCTCGGGGGCTCATAACTAGGGCCGGATGACCGTGCCATCTCAGCCACAGACACAATATTGCAAGCCATTGCGGATACCAGATCTTTGAGCAAGAAAAAAAAATTAAGAAATGCAAATAAATTTAACTTTTCTGCAGCAGGACTGCCTTAACATGGCAGAAAGGGCTAAAGAAGCAGAGACAAAACGAGGAAAGGGTTGAGGATGCTGATGGGAGGGCAAGATGTATCAATGTTAGAAGAGTGGACATTCCAGAGGAGATGAGGGGCTGGGACATATATGCTTTCCTTACTATGTGGCTGCAAACATGGATGCCCAAAAACATTCCCTCCCAGTGCTTCATCTTTGAGCAGGCAGACAGAGCCTGCTGTAAAAGACCCCTCCTAATTCCCACCTTGATCAATAATAACTACTTTTCGTAATTACCATGACTGTGATTCCATTCTTAGGGCTGCCCCTGAGATCATCGCTATCATTTTCGAAAACAGAAAGATAATGTTCTTTCCAGACTACATGAGGGCTGTACAGCAAGAGCGCCACTCTTTTGCACAGGTAAAGCAAATGCTGAAGGCCATGAATCTGACCCACACTTTGATGTACCCAGCCAGGCTATGGGTCAGCTTCAATGGAAAATCTTTATTCTTTGACTCCTCAGAGAAAAATTGGGATTCAAATAAAGCAAGACTGAGGACTGACCTGACATGCCTCTTGCCACTCGTAAATCAGCAAAAACACATTTGGCACAATAAGACAATCTGAGAAACATGCTCAGGAGTACCCAACCAGATGGAGGAAGCCAACCCTCAACACATATCTCCTAGAGACAATGCTGGAGTGGCTACCTGAAACAATGGCCTTAACTCAGCATCAAAAATTAAAAAAAACTCCTCCCCTTCTTTTCAGCATCAATGCCCACCTGGCCTGGACCACTTGAATGTTACATGGTTGCAGTCCAAGTCTGGCACTGAAGATGGAAATCAGGGGGCCCGGACCTCTATCGGATGGTAGGCAGGGGACCTAGAAGGCATGTACACCCCCTTTTTTTCATTCTTGTTAGTTTGGTTGTTTGTTAGGTCTTTGTGGACTGAGGGGAAATTATACTTCTGGGGCAGAAGTATAGGCTAGGGGGAGTTAGGTGTAATGTGCTAATTGTGTTCTGTTGGAAGATTTCAATCCCAGATGGGTGTTCGTTTTCATTTCTGTTTCTTACATCAGCAGGCACTGGGCCTAAATTAATTTTTCAAACGAGATTATGCCGTACTCAGGATTCACGGGTCATATAGTTTTTTTATTATCAAACTATCAGAACCCCGTCTGTAAGTCACCACAAAGGCCTTGCTCATGGCTGGAGGACTTCACCCACAATGCACTTTTTTTATACTGATCCCATCTCAGCCCCTAAAGAGACCTTCTGGGAATTGTAGTTACAAACATTCTACGATCATCCTCGTAAACACAGACATTGTTTGCATTCAATAGAGGGGTGTGCTAACACATTATACAATGCTAATATGATTTACAGAGTCATTTCACATCATGTATTCTGTACAATGATGGTACTTCCAAAACGAAAAATTCGCCATTGTATGAGTTGAAATATACATTGATTCGACATGAGATTGGATTGCATGCATGTGTATACTTTTTCAAACAACGCAATATAAAAGATCTACAACATTCAGCCATGCTTCTTACTATGATTGAGCTATGCGTAAACAATAATATGTTTCTGTGTGACCATGAATTACATGAACAGAACTGTAGGACTGCTATGGGCTTTTCCTTCTCACCAAATTACGCCAACCTAACAATGGGTTGGTGGGAGAAGGAAATTGCTTGGGTGGCTGAAAATCAAGGCAAGCTGGACAAAGTTATATTGTGGCTACGCTACATCGATGGTTTATTTGTTATCTGGGAAGGTGAAAAAGAGGAGTTTTTGTCCTATTTTAACAAACTAAATCAAAATGATGTTGAGCAAGGCAGTTGTGGCCGAAACGCGTTGGTTTGACTTACAGACAGGGCCCTGATGGTTTATATCGAATTCTGAGTGAGGCGTAATCTTGTTTGCAAAAAAAAAAAATATATATATATATATATATATATATATATATATATATATATATATATATATATATATATCCAAAATACCCTCCACAAAGAAAGGCAGAGGCCACGATAGGGGAACACAATGGAGTCTCTATTCCTTATTGGCAAATGGGCGTATGCATTTCGGCTGTGTAGCCTCTTCAGCGCCCAGAATAAAACAGGAGGTGAGTATGCTGCCAAAAAGTCCTGCCCCAACAAACTTAGTTATAATAGTCTCCGCCCTGAAAGCGATGATTGATGTCACCTGCTTCATTTTCCCGATGGTCAAAGGAACTGCAACTCCCAGCATGCAATGGTTTGCCAGGATAGGACGGCAACAACGTTGTGGGGACTGCAGGTTTTTTCGAGTAGCTCTCTCCCAATGTCCCGTGTTGCCTGCAGGAATATCGTGGCTCCTTGGGTCCCCTGACTGCACAACCACCGCAACCAGGTATGTGTTCCGCGGGGGCAAGTGCGACAGTGCGCCTCGCCCAGGGCAGAGTTCCGTGACTCCGACACCGCTTCCTGTCCTCCTGTGCACAGTGGTGGGCCTGGTCTTTCCGATACCTCGGAATACGAAAATGTTTCTGCCGGAGCGAAAACAGCGCCAGTGAAGACCAGGCCAGCTTGAGTGCAGGGGCCCCTGTAGCACGCCGCTGGCTAGCAGTGCAAACTGTATCCAAAATACCCTCCACAAAGAAAGGCAGAGGCCACGATAGGGGAACACAATGGAGTCTCTATTCCTTATTGGCAAATGGGCGTATGCATTTCGGCTGTGTAGCCTCTTCAGCGCCCAGAATAAAACAGGAGGTGAGTATGCTGCCAAAAAGTCCTGCCCCAACAAAGCTAGTTATAATAGTCTCCGCCCTGAAAGCGATGATTGATGTCACCTGCTTCATTTTCCCGATGGTCAAAGGAACTGCAACTCCCAGCATGCAATGGTTTGCCAGGATAGGACGGCAACAACGTTGTGGGGACTGCAGGTTTTTTCGAGTAGCACTCTCCCAATGTCCCGTGTTGCCTGCAGGAATATCGTGGCTCCTTGGGTCCCCTGACTGCACAACCACCGCAACCAGGTATGTGTTCCGCGGGGGCAAGTGCGACAGTGCGCCTCGCCCAGGGCAGAGTTCCGTGACTCCGACACCGCTTCCTGTCCTCCTGTGCACAGTGGTGGGCCTGGTCTTTCCGATACCTCGGAATACGAAAATGTTTCTGCCGGAGCGAAAACAGCGCCAGTGAAGACCAGGCCAGCTTGAGTGCAGGGGCCCCTGTAGCACGCCGCTGGCTAGCAGTGCAAACTGTATCCAAAATACCCTCCACAAAGAAAGGCAGAGGCCACGATAGGGGAACACAATGGAGTCTCTATTCCTTATTGGCAAATGGGCGTATGCATTTCGGCTGTGTAGCCTCTTCAGCGCCCAGAATAAAACAGGAGGTGAGTATGGAATTTCAATGGTTTTGTGTGAGTAAAATAAGGTTTTTTAAATGCTAATTCCTAACTATATATGGTCTATAACCTATGGTTTTTTCAGTGAATTTCCATGGTTTTTTAATAGCAAATATCAAAAGCTGTCGAATGTCAAGTACGTGGTAAGTGAAAACATTTTCGTGTTTATGCACACTGATCTGCTTTGAATGGTGCCCCCCCCCTCATTTCTATTAGGAGTACTCTCTCTTTGCACATAGTGAAGGGTAGTTAACGCAGGCCTTTGCCCCCGTTGTAATACGTCGTGCCTGCTTCTCTCTCCATTTGATTGATTGTTATCCAAGTATTTACTGTTTTAGAATTGGTTCTCTTTGGTTCATTCTCTATTTACAAACAAACACAGAGTCGCAATACTCTGTTTAGTCTTTGCAGATAACGGCTGCCATGATTGGTTGCGGAATGGCCACGACGGAGCTACGAAATGGTGCTGCTCTCATGCTAACCCCAGCTTCAGTCTGAAACATCCAGAAACACTGTAGACTACCAATTCGATCAGTTCCGGTAGCGCCCCAATGTAACCCGGTAGAGAAGAACTAGCCCTCCCCTCTTTGACTAATGGTTCTTGTTGCCTGTCCCTTCTGTTGTCATTTAACAGAACTATTTAGCCTGCTGAAAGGGGTTGTGTTCCGACCGCTGGTTGGTGGAGACATTTTGACTATATTCTGGACCTGCGTTGTCGCGTAATGCGTCATATGACGCGCCGCGTTAGCGCATCCGGAAGTCATCCGGGGCGCGCAGCGCGTAACGTAAGCATAACAAGTCATGTGACTTGTTAATAAAACTTTTCATTGGTTCATTTTACTTTTCTTATTCTAATGATTAAAGGCTTGGTCATATGACCTAAAAATTACGCTTTTTATTACTTCCGAACATTATTTTTTCTTAAATATATGTTATAATGTTCCAGGCTAATGTACTTTCCCGGAAAATTTACAACTGTCCTGCAATTAAAATATATTCTTTTTTCGAGAAAAAGAGCGTTTCCTAGTCCCATGACGGAGCCGTTGAGCAAAAGAGGGTCGACCTGCTGTCTTAGTCGCCGATACGCCTGAATATGAGATTCTTATCGATCACTTTATGTTGCAGGAATAGAAAACACAACAGCCCTTGACCATTTATCTTTACTGCGTTCCTTCGTATTATACCTTTTACCCTTCATGTAATTGGTCTGCTTTATTTCACTTGCCTTTTAATGATTCTAAAACAGTGACTATTATTAAAAACTTTACCAATGTATATACTACTACCATGTTTTCTTTTAAAAACCTTTATTGTGAAAATTTCATTATACAAATACGAGCCTATACCCACGTGGGCCGGCCACGGAGCAAACTGTAATCGTATATGATGAGTAGACATTTACACTGTAGAGGAACGTAACGGGCGGGCCATTAGGTTGCAAGAACTAAGGTGTCTAACAGTTACGGAATCGGTGGACGTACATTTTATAATTAAAATACGACAGGGCCAGTTACAATAAAATTATCTAGATATACATTTGCGGGCAAGTACCATGGGTGACGTTAATTCGAACTTTCAATAGTACAGTAATCAATAACACATCAGAACTTAATATCAATAGGGATGTCGAAATATTCAATCAATTCTCGTCCCCGCCCGCCATGTGCTTCAAAACTGCATACGTATCTCGTGATTTCAAGGTTCTGCAACCAGTACACAACAAGGAGTTACGAGTCCCATTTATTCCGGAGCCATTTTGGGCGAGGACGGGCAGGTCCAGGATATAGTCAAAATGTCTCTACCAACCATCGACTATGATGATGTTCATATGCTGTATTTATTAGAGTAACACTCATCTGTCCACATGAAATTAATTTGCCACAATCTAAACATGTCATTTTAATCTTTCCAAAGTTCTTCTAAATATTTGGGACCGTTTCCCTTGCCTCTGATGCTGTCAGTGCCACTTCTTTGATGAATGTACTAGCAGGTCAGGGGTTCTCCTCCAAATCTCTCTTTTATGCAGCACTATAATTAATTGGTGCCACCTCTCCATATGACGATGCATGGTATAGTTACCATAACTATATTTTTTTTCGGTTCCTCTGGAGAGTTCATCGTGGCAGATGAAGCGTGTAACGTACCGGGCATTTACCTTTTTTTGCATGTACAGGAAAGGAAAAAAAAAACGAGCGTCCGAGTTCTAAGGTGTCCCAGGGCCATTTTAGTGGACCAGGCCCAAATCCAAAGAACAGGCCGCCATTTTGAGAGTCCTGTTGCAGCCGCCTGTCGCTGAAGCATCAAGAGCAGCCGAAACTCAGCTGAATGGCAACTGAAACGGTAAAGGGGCGCCCCACTACAGCAGATGAGCCTCCACCTAGGAAGGCCCGTTCACGCCGCCCCCCCCCCCTTCGGGCACCCCACGCCGTTATTCGGAGCAGTATTGTAGGATGGCCACACCAGTGCGGCAACTTGCTAGACATCACCTCGGTGGTAACCGAATCTCAGCGCCTTTTGGTGTCTTCTCTTCAGAAAATATTGTTGCGCTGCCTTTGGCCCCATTCGCACATCGGTCCGCTACTGACGCCATCTCACAGGCTAATGGGGCGCCCCACGCCGAGTTTCAGCATTGTAGGATGACCACACCAGTACAGCAACTTGCTAGACACCACCTCGGTGCCATCCGGATTTTGGCATCTCAACGCCTAGTGGTGTCTTCTATTCGGAAAATATTGTTGCGCTGCCTTTGGCCCCATTCGCACATCGGTCCGCTACTGACACCATCTCACAGGCCAACAGGGCGCCCCACGCCGACTTTTACCATTGTAGGATGGCCACACCAGTGCCACAACTTGCTAGACACCACCTCGGTGCCATCCGGATCTTGGCATCTCAGCGCCTTGTGGTGTATTTTATTCAGAAAACATTGTTGCGCTGCCTTTGGCCCCATTCGCACATCGGTCCGCTACTGACGCCATCTCACAGGCCAACGGGGCGTCCCACGCCGACTTTCAACATTGTAGGATGGCCACACCAGTGCACCTTACTAGACACCACCTCGGTGCCATCCGGATCTTGGCGCGTTGTGCTGCCTTCGGCCTATTCGCACATCGGTCCGCTACTGACGCCATCTCACAGGCTAATGGGGCGCCCCACGCCGAGTTTCAGCATTGTAGGATGACCACACCAGTACAGCAACTTGCTAGACATCACCTCGGTGCCATCCGGATCTCGGCGCCCCACTGCAGATGAAGTGCCTCTCAACTATGAAACCACCACGGTGACATCCGGATCTTGGCGCGTTGTGCTGCCTTCGGCCTATTCGCACATCGGTCCGCTACTGACGCCATCTCACAGGCTAATGGGGCGCCCCACGCCGAGTTTCAGCATTGTAGGATGACCACACCAGTACAGCAACTTGCTAGACATCACCTCGGTGCCATCCGGATCTCGGCGCCCCACTGCAGATGAAGTGCCTCTCAACTATGAAACCACCACGGTGACATCCGGATCTTGGCGCCTTGTGCTGGTTCCGGCCTATTCACACATCGGTCCGCTACTGACGCCATCTCACAGGCTAATGGGGCACCCCACGCCGAGTTTCAGCATTGTAGGATGACCACACCAGTACAGCAACTTGCTAGACATCACCTCGGTGCCATCCGGATCTTGGCATCTCAACGCCTAGTGGTATCTTCCATACAGAAAATATTGTTGCGCTGCCTTTGGCCCCATTCGCACATCGGTCCGCAACTGACACCATCTCACAGGCCAACAGGGCGCCCCACGCTGACTTTTACCATTGTAGGATGGCCACACCAGTACAGCAACTTGCTAGACATCACCTCGGTGCCATCTGGATCTTGGCATCTCAGCGCCTTGTGGTGTCAGTCAGAAAATATTGTTGCGCTGCCTTTGGCCCCATTCGCACATCAGTCCGCTACTGACACCATCTCACAGGCCAACAGGGCGCCCCACGCCGACTTTTACCATTGTAGGATGGCCACCGCAGTGCCACAACTTGCTAGACACCACCTCGGTGCCATCGGATCTTAGCATCTCAGCGCCTTGTGGTGTCTTCTATTCCGAAAATATTGTTGCGCTGCCTTTGGCCCCATTCGCACATCGGTCCGCTACTGACGCCATCTCACAGGCCAACGGGGCGCCCCACGCCGACTTTCAACATTGTAGGATGGCCACACCAGTGCGGCAACTTACTAGACACCACCTCGGTGCCATCCGGATCTTGGCGCGTTGTGCTGCCTTCGGCCTATTCGCACATCGGTCCGCTACTGACGCAAACTCACAGGCCAACGTGGCGCCCCACGCCGACTTTCAGCATTGTAGGATGGCCACACCAGTGCTGCAACTTGCTGGACACCACCTCGGTGCCATCCGGATCTTGGCGCGTTGTGTTGCCTTCGGCCTATTCGCACATCGGTCCGCTACTGACGCCGCCTCACGTGCCAACGTATTTTCTCCGCATTTTATACCCTATGCCGCATAACAGGTCATGTGACTTGTTTATAAAACTTTTCATTGGTTCATTTTACTTTTGGTTTCCTAATGATGGAAGGCTTGATCATATGACCTAAAAACAACACTTTTCATTGGATGAAAACTTTTTTTTTTTCCCAAACGATGAAAGCCCCACCTTGTTTCTGGATGTTTCAGACTGAAGCTGGCGTCAGCATGAGAGCACCACCATCTCGTAGCTCCGTCGTGGTCATTCCGCGAGCAATCATGGCAGCCGCTCCCCACCAGAAGCCTACAGGAGTCGGGGGCCCCCAAAACTTTTGATGAATCCTCAAGGCGGAGGGGACGCTTTCGAGAATGGGGTCCAAGACCTAGCAGACAAGCGTCCGATTTCCAAGGTGTCCCAGGGCCATTTCAGTGGACCAGGCCCAAAAAGGAAACAGCCTGCCGCCATTTTGAGAGTCCTGTGACAGCCGCCTATCGCTGCACCGCAAGAGTGGGCGCAACTCAGCTGAATTGCGGCTTTTGACACAGTGGACCAAAAACGGACGGAATGGCAACTGAAACGGTAAAGGGGCGCCCCACTACAACAGATGAGACTCCACCTGGAGAGGCCCGTTCACGCCGCCTCCCCCGGGGCGCCCCACGCCGTTATTCGGAGCAGCATTGTAGGATACCAAAACCAGTGCGGCAACTTACTGGACATCACCTTGGTGCCATCGTTCTGCTGCCTTGGAACTATTCGCACAACAGTTTGCTACTGATGACCCACCCCCCGCGACGCCCCACGCCAGAAATCTGGACGTTGTGCTGCGTTGGGACTATTCGCACAGCCGACCGCTACTTCGTTGTTTTTCCCTAAAAATGTTTATATGTTATTACTGTTTTTGTTTTCTTGTATATATTTATAAGTTATTAAAGTTTTATAATCTTACTACTTTGTCGGAGTGCTATATATTTTTAATGTGACACATAATTGTAAAAACTTTGATGTACAAAGAGTCATCCCTGGAATCTTCCGCTTCAGGCTCGGTCCCCTCCCCAATCACAATACAGGATGGTTTTCAGATAATAGGAACGCGTCTGCTGTGACGGATCTCATCGAGTGTGGGCCTTGATCTACTATAACTCCTTTGAAGAGGGGTGATTCTTTACAGCTGGGGCCATAAACTACATCTGCAGGGCTAGCTGATACCCTAGGACCGGCCTGGACAATCGGACACAGAGGAAAAGGAGTGTCAGAGGGTGCGGTAGTGAATAGGGCGAAAGGGAGGTGTCGGGCGGGCACAGGGTGTGATTCTCAGGGAAGAGCAGCGCAGATGGGGGGAGATTTATTACCCATGCATAAGACAGAGAGCGGGGGTGACCACTACCTGGGGGAGATGCTTGCGAGGGTGGGGAGCCATGCTAAGGATCGACAGCGTGCACAGAGTGGGTCTGGTCAAGGCATCTAAAATGACTGCCGTGCACGACAAAAGTGTGGCATTTGAAAAAAGATAAGATGGCGCAGACAATGTTTTTCAACACTTCCTGATTTCCTTCGAATCGAACGTTAACAGACGTTGGGGCATATTACCAAAGTTAAGCGATATTTATCCCTAACGATGCTTAGCAACGATTTTTTTACCGCTAAGCATCGTCAGAAATTATCGCAGATAAACCTTGCTATTATCAAGGTTTATCGCAAATACGATAAAAAACGACCGCAATGCATTAATATCGCTGAAAACTCAGCGATATTCATGCATTACCGAGCTAATGCTCTTAGCCATGTTATCCACCTCCCATTGGATAACATGGCTAAGAACTGCTCAGGGCAGGTGCTAGCTTTTGGAGATATTCGCGCTTATTGCGAATATTTCCAAAAGTTGATAATAGGAGATAGCGATGTTAGCGACTGTTTCCAGTCGCTAACATCTTGGCATGCCCACTTTGCATGTCATTAGTGATAAATATCACTCACATGCAAAGTGGGGCCCAAGATGGTCGCTATCTCCTACTAGCCGTCGCTAACTGGTGTTAGCAACAGCTAGGTAATACAGATATAATTTTATCTCCGCGAAGCGGAGCGCTGTTACAGATATATATCTTGTTTTTGAACGTTAATTTCTCAAAATCCACTGAAGCACATATATTGAGACCTAGCAAAGGCACATCGAGCTACCAGTCCCTACAATTTTGCCAAGTTTCGTGCAAATCCATTCAGCCGTTCGATTATTATTATTATTTTTTTTTTTGCCCCGCGGGGCCCTTTTAAAACCTCCACATCAAACCTAAGAGGTCAAGGAGGATCTACTATGCCCCCTTATGGTCATTTGCCCCTTCGCTTTGGCCTCCTCTTGTCTCTTGATCCTACCGAGAGACAAGATGGCGGCCGCTACGGACTGTTTGCAATGTTTACAGACGCCGGAGAACCAATCAGCTTCGCAAACCTCCGTTACGCGAAGCGGAGCGCTGTTACAGATATATATCTTTTTTTGAACGTTAATTTCTCAAAATCCACTGGAGCACATATATTGAGACCTAGCAAAGGCACATCGGGCTACCAGTCCCTAATATTTTACCAAGTTTCGTGCAAATCCATTCAGCCGTTCGATTATTATTATTATTTTTTTTTTTTGCCCCGCGGGGCCCTTTTAAAACCTCCACATCAAACCTAGGGGGTCAGCGAGGATCTACTATGCCCCCTTATGGTCATTTGCCCCTTCGCTTTGGCCTCCTCTTGTCTCTCGATCCTACCGAGTGACAAGATGGCGGCCGCTACGGACTGTTTGGAATGTTCACAGAGGCCGGAGAACCAATCAGCTTCGCTTCACAAAGCTCCGTACCGCGAAAAGTCCGCGAACCGGAGCGCTGCCCGGTCCGCTGTTACAGATATATATCTTTTTTTGAACGTTAATTTCTCAAAATCCACTGGAGCACATATATTGAGACCTAGCAAAGGCACATCGGGCTACCAGTCCCTACAATTTTGCCAAGTTTCGTGCAAATCCATTCAGCCGTTCGGGCTAAAAGTGAGGCCAACCGCCCTATGGAAAACTCAATGTTAAAAACACGTTTTGGGACCCCCCTTTTTTCTCGGCCCCCCCTTGACGAACCCCCCCCCAAATTTTCAAGGGCTGCTCAGAAACAAAATGTGCCATTTTCCTGAAAATTTCAGCCAATTCCGTCCACAAACGCCAAAGTTATTAGACATAGAATTTTCAAAAATCCCATAGAGAAAAAATCCTAACTATATATACCTACTGGCGACCGCCAGTAGGTAATATATATATATATATATATATTCACTGAAAAAACCATAGGTTTCACACCAGTTATAGTTAGGAATTAGCATTTAAAAAACCTATTAAATTCACTGAAAAAAACATAGGTTTCACACCAGTTATAGTTAGGTGGAAATTTTACTCGCATAAAACCATTGAAATTCCCACGTTATAGTTAGTTGGACTCACTATAACTTGCGCGTGCAATGCACTGCTGATGACGTCACATATTACATCACTCATGACATGGTCAGTGACATCACTCATGACATCACTGATGACATCTCAAATGACATCACTGATGACATCATCCAGTGAATGTGTATCTTTCTGAAAAATAAATATTTTTTATATATGTATATCTAAAGGTTGATGGAAGAATAAATGGGTAAATAAATGTCTAAATGGATGTTTTTTTGTGTAAAATTGATTGGTTAACTGACTTATTAAATGTATCTTAGTGAATACATATATTAGCGAGTAATGTGTAAATATTTAAATATCTGTATCTGTGTCTCACTTTGTGTATAAGTGGCTGCATGGGTTGGTGAGTAGCTACATGAGTGTGTATATGGGTTATTAGTTGTTTTTTTGAGTATCAGTATCAGTGTCTGTATGGTTCGGTGGGGGATATTACTGAGAGCACAGATGCATGAATGAGTGACTCACTATTTGTATGTATTTTGAAGACAGCATGTATGCAAGACTGTATGGGTGGATGATTGTGTGTATGGGTGGGTTAGTGAGTATGTGTTTTTATAATTGATTGTTTAAGAGAGTAAATATGTTTCAGTTTCTGTAGAAGTATGTGTAGTGGTGTGTATATAGCAGTATAATCAAGTAAATGTTTTTTTGATAGTTTATTTGCATGTGTGAATTTGTGTGTGAGTAACTATATGGATGAGTATTAGTGTGTAACAGGATGTATAGGTGTATGAGTACATATGATGAGTAAGTACATGCATGAGTGACTATATAGAACTGTTGGTGAATGAGTGGATGTGTATGTAGATGTTGGAATTACCTAATAAGTTGTTGTAATTGGTATTGGTTTCTCCTTTTTTAAGAAAATGTTAGTTTCTATTTTTGAATGTGTGTGTCAAAGGTTATTTTATGCTGATAGGAGGTCTGCCACTTTGTCACAAGGATATTGTCATCAGTGATGTCATTTGAGATGTCATCAGTGATGTCATGAGTGATGTCACTGACCATGTCATGAGTGATGTAATATGTGACGTCATCAGCAGTGCATTGCACGCGCAAGTTATAGTGAGTCCAACTAACTATAACGTGGGAATTTCAATGGTTTTATGCGAGTAAAATTTCCACCTAACTATAACTGGTGTGAAAACTATGGTTTTTTCAGTGAATATATATATATATGGCGTAGCTTGTCACACCGAACCAGGAAAAGTTCAATAACAGCAACAAAGAGCCGACCCATAGAGTGCTGGTGAACAGTGATTTATTTCTTCAAAGCCAGCGCTGCCGCCACGACGCGTTTCGCCTCCCAAGGAGGCTTGTTCACATGACAAAGCAGCGAGCATCGTACTCGACCTTTTAAAGTGACAGTGCATTGAATTGTGTTATGGAAATGAAGAAAATACTCCAAAACCTAAATGCTGTACACATCCGTAAATACAATGGGGAGTTACATCGTGTCCAAGTGGGCCATCAATATTTGAAATTAAGTAATATACATATTTACAACAAATAACATCTTGCTGAAAAGTAACCGCAAGGCTGTCGAAAACATGTAATATTTACAAAATTAGATCAATCAACCAACATACACTGTCAGAGAAATATCCATGATAATTAAATTCATCTATGTACAATCCGAAGTGTGTTGGACCCATATTGTTAAAAAAAAAATATATATCTAATATTTACAAATAGTGCAAATATCAGAAAATGTCAAATAGCAGCAAATATATAACACAATACAAAAGTATTTCTTTTTTATCCTTTTTTTTGGTGTATTTTCTCAAAATGGAGCCACAGTGGGCAAGTCACTTAGATGGTCGTAGGCAAAATGTAGTGCAAAATTTAAAGTGCAAAAATTCGAAAGTGCAAAATGCTTATAAATTCAAAGATTCCAAAGTTAAAATCAAAGGCAAATAGTTGCTAGAGATA
This sequence comes from Lissotriton helveticus, assembly GCF_964261635.1. Lineage (NCBI taxonomy): Eukaryota > Metazoa > Chordata > Amphibia > Caudata > Salamandridae > Lissotriton > Lissotriton helveticus. The sequence goes on along the minus strand of NC_136061.1, from coordinate 2,003,118,301 downwards.
AAAAAAGAGAAAGATTTCATCATATATACATCAGGAAACAGGTTTTCAGTATTCAGGGGAAATAAATCCATAGTCATTAAAATATCCGGACAGGCATTTATCAGTCACAACCATGAAAAATTAGAATATTTGAAGTTTTTAAAGGTTTTTAAAGGCAAGTATAAAGGTCCTCCCTGTCATTAAGGCCATTTGGATTTTTAGAATTCAATTCCAATATGTAGCGGGTCTCAAGGAGACGGAGCCTGCCCTCACGGTCACCTCCTCTCCTTGAAGCCTCGACACAGTCAATAAGGAAGAATATTAATGAATCAGGGACACCTAGGTGTTTATCCTGAAAATGCCTGGCAACCGGATAGTTCTGATCATGTCCAGAAATTGCTCGTATGTGTTGGAGTATCCTCTTGTGGGCGGGCAGCTTAGTGCTGCCCACATATTGGAGCCCACAAGGACACTCCAAAACATAAACAACATATTCTGTTTTACATGTCAGCCATTTAGAGATGGCAATAGGACTTTCACAGAAAGGACTTCTAAAATGTGTCCTGTTAGAGCCGAACTTACAGGCTTTACACTGGGGGCAAGTCTTAAAGCCCTTCCTCAGTGCTGACCACGTTGTGGAAATCTTTGGTTCTAAGGTGTTATTGACCAAGGCTTTCGACATCGAGGGGGATCTTCTGAAAGTAAGAATCGGTTTGGTAACCACCATGTGACCAATCACAGGGTCACTGAGGACCAAATTCCAATTCTTGGTAAGTATTTTTCGAAGAGCCCCATGTTGCCTATTGTATGTTAAGATTGCTCTAGGAAAGTTTTTCTGGACGTCCTTAGTTGCCTCACTATTTAGTTGCTCATTTTTCTTTCTGGTTATGAGAGCTTCCTGCCTGCTGACCGAATTGGAACGTGCTATTGCCTTGGTGAGAGTTTCAATTATTATTATTTATATATATATTATTTAAACAGGAAAGTGTTCATTTTAAAATTGATGGCAAGTACCTTAGTTTGGCAGAAATAAAGCCCTCAACTCTTAAAGAAATGTACCTCAGGTTTAAATTACAAAAAAGCAGAAAGTAATAGATACTGAAATCTTTTCATTTAAACCTTTACGGAAAGGATGAAAGAGGAAAATAACATGAGATAAATGTTTCATGCAGATGTCGTGTTTTTTACTGGTGTTGGAAAGACTTGTTCCTTTAAATTGACACTCTACACCTTGGTACTCAATGACACTTTGGAAGGCTAAGGCTGAAACGTGCAGATCAACTGTTTGTTTGTTTGTTGCACCTTATGAAGCCACTTAAATAAATAAAGAAGCTTGCTGGAAACTTACTTATCAATGCTTCCTGCTTCTGTCCTGCTGGAAACGTGTGGATGAATCGACATATGTAGTGTCCGTGAGGAGCAATAATATGCAATATATATTATCTACAGAGAGCAGAATTGCTAACAAACAAAAATCTGGAAGTGATGTATATATATATATATATATATATATTTATTATTTATATATATATATATACATATATATACATATATATATATATATATATATATATATATATATATATATATATATATATATATATATATATATTACCTACTGGCGGTCGCCAGTAGGTATATATAGTTAGGATTTTTTCTCTATGGGTTTTTTGAAAATTCTATGTCTAATAACTTTGGCGTTTGTGGACGGAATCGGCTGAAATTTTCAGGAAAATGGCACATTTTGTTTCTGAGCAGCCCTTGAAAATTTGGGGGGGGTTCGTCCAGTGGGGGCCGAGAAAAAAGGGGGGTCCCAAAACGTGTTTTTAACATTGAGTTTTCCATAGGGCGGTTGGCCTCACTTTTAGCCCGAACGGCTGAATGGATTTGCACGAAACTTGGCAAAATTGTAGGGACTGGTAGCCCGATGTGCCTTTTGTAGGTCTCAATATATGTGCTCCAGTGGATTTTGAGAAATTAACGTTTAAAAAAAGATATATATCTGTAACAGCGGACCGGTTAGCGCTCTGGTTCGCGGACTTTTCGCGCAACGGAGCTTTGTGAAGCGAAGCTGATTGGTTCTCCGGCGTCTGTCAACATTCCAAACAGTCCGTAGCGGCCGCCATCTTGTCTCTCGGTAGGATCGAGAGACAAGAGGAGGTCAAAACAAAGGGGGAAATAACTATAAGGGGGCATAGTAGATCCTCGCTGACCCCCTAGGTTTGATGTGGAGGTTTTAAAAGGGCCCCGCGGGGCAAAAAAAAAACAAAATAATAATAATCGAACGGCTGAATGGATTTGCACGAAACTTGGCAAAATATTAGGGACTGGTAGCCCGATGTGCCTTTGCTAGGTCTCAATATATGTGCTCCAGTGGATTTTGAGAAATTAACGTTGAAAAAAAGATATATATCTGTAACAGCGCTCCGCTTCGCGTACTTTTCGCGTTACGGAGCTTTGCGAAGCTGATTGGTTCTCCGGCGTCTGTCAACATTCCAAACAGTCCGTAGCGGCCGCCATCTTGTCCCTCGGTAGGATTGAGAGACAAGAGGAGGCCAAAGCGAAGGGGGAAATGACCATAAGGGGGCATAGTAGATCATTCCTGACCTCTTAGGTTTGATGTACCATTTTGCCAAGTTTGGTGTAATTCCGTTCAGCCATTCAGGCTGTAGACGTATGTAAATGTCCTATGGAAAATTGCATGGGGAAAACACATTTGAAAGTGTTGAAATTTAGAACCAATTAAAATGTTACTTTGGTTTTGTATTTGTGTGTGATGAAAGTTAATTGGTTATGTATATATGTCAAATGAGAGGAAACCACAGCCATTTTGTGATACTACTGTCTGAGGTACATTTGTGAGGAATTTTTGGTGGTGAATTTCTGGTGTTTGATTTACACAGTACTAACACTTCTGCTACTTTTAAAAAGGTGAGTTGTTAATTTGTAAGGGGAACTATGTTGTACACTTGAAGATAATTTGAAAAATGTTTTCTGTTATTTATTTGCAGTCCTTCTGTTATACTAAATACTTGATGAAGTTAGTTTTATATTATGTATTACTAAAAACGATAAATGAAAGTGATTATTTTTTTCTGCAATTTACAGCAAGCAATTTCAAAATAAAATGGCTCACAATGAAGAGACCGTGGCAATTTCTTTTGAATTGTCCACTACATTGATTGAAATTGAGAGCACCAATAATGAAATATTGTCACAAGGAGGACATGACTTGTATGATTCCATTAGATTGATTGAAATGGACAGCACCAAGAATGAAATATTGTCACAAGGAGATGACTTGAATGATTCCACTACATTGATTGAAATTGAGAGCACCAATAATGAAATATTGTCACAAGGAGGAGATGGCTTGTATGATTCCATTAGATTGATTGAAATGGACAGCACCAATAATGAAATATTGTCACAAGGAGGAGATGACTTGAATGATTCCACTACATTGATTGAAATTGAGAGCACCAATAATGAAATATTGTCACGAGGAGATGACTTGAATGATTCCACTACATTGATTGAAATGGACAGCACCAATAATGAAATATTGTCAGAAGGAGGAGATGACTTGAATGATTTTTTTGATCAATCTCTTGATGGCGAATTTATCGAGTGTTTGGAGACCATAGAGTTACAAGAATCATCATTGCAGACTTTTAATGAGGAGATTCCAGATGAGATGATTGAAGAGGAAATTACTGATGAGGACATGTTACTAGTTGTTTCAAATTTAGAAAATTCTGAAGAATAAATTTATATTTAGAAATCAAAAATTGTTTGAGACATTATTTATTTTTATTTTTAATTTATGAGGTTGTAGCGAAGTGATTGTAGTATAAAATGAGACTTATAGTATAGAGTGCAACATTTTTATGTTACATGGTAAGTTTACTCATATTTACTTCCCTTCTGCCACTATATTATCTCCAATGTGTATTTGACATGTCTTCTTCATCTCCGGCCTCCTTTCTCTCACTGTGTGTCTCCGATGCATCTTATCGCTGGTATTTTGTGTAATTACAGAAGAGAGTAAAATAAAATAGTTCGGAACGTGAAAAGGGGGCAAAGTAGAGTACTCCTCACCCCCTAGGCCTTTTTAGGCGGTCCCAAAAGGATCAGTTTCTGCTTTCCTGAGAGATTATGGTATGAGTTCCATATACCACAATAACTTGCATTACAACATGCAAGATATCTATCTCCTATTACCAACTTTTGGAGATATTCGCGCTAAGCGCGAATATCTCCAAAAAGTAACACCTGCCCTGAGCAGTTCTTAGCCATGTTATCCAATGGGAGGTGGATAACATGGCTAAGAGTATTAGCTCGGTAATGCATGAATATCGCTGACTTTTTAGCGATATTCATGCATTGCGGCCGTTTATTATCGCATTTGCGATAAACCTTGATAATAGTAAGGTTTATCTTCGATAATTTCTGACGATGCTTAGTGGTAAAAAATTGGTTGGTAAGCATCGTTAGCGATAAATATCACTTAACTTTGGTAATATGCCCCAACGTCTGTTAACGTTCGATTCGAAGGAAATGAGGAAGTGTTGAAAAACATTGTCTGCGCCATCTTGCCTTTTTTGAAATGCCACACTTTTGTCGTGCACGGCAGCCATTTTAGATGTCTTGACCAGACCCACTCTCTGCACGCTGTCGATTCGTAGCATGGCTCCTCACCCTCGTAAGCATCTCCCCCAGGCACTGGTCACCACCGCTCTCTGTCTTATGCATGGGCAATAAACCTTCCCCCATCTGCGCTGCTCTTCCCTGAGAATCACACTCTGTGCCCGCCCGACACCTCCCTTTCGCCCTATTCACTACCGCACCCTCTGACACTCCTCTTCCTCTGTGTCCGAATGTCCAGGCCGGTCCTAGGCTATCAGCTAGCCCTGCAGATGTAGTTTATGGCCCCAGCTGTAAAGAATCACCCCTCTTCAAAGGAGTTATAGTAGATCAAGGCCCACACCCGATGTGATCCGTCACAGCACACGCGTTCCTACTATCTGAAAACCATCCTGTATTGTGATTGGGGAGGGGACCGAGCCTGAAGCGGAAGATTCCAGGAATGACTCTTTGTACATCAAAGTTTTTACAATTATGTGTCACATTAAAAATATATAGCACTCCAACAAAGTAGTAGGAATATAAAACTTTAATAACATATAAATATATACAACAAAACAAAAACAGTAAAAACATTTAAACAACGAAGAGACCGTGGCAATTTCTTTTTAATTATCCAATAGATTTATTGAAATTGACAGCACTAATAATGAAATATTCTTGTCAGTAGCGGTCTGTTGTGCGAATAGTTCCAAGGCAGCAGAACGCGCTGAAATCTAGATGGCACGAAAGTGATGTCTAGTAAGTTGCCGCCCAGCAAAAAACGGCGTGGGGCGCCGCGGGGGTGAGTGAGTCCAGTAGGCACCACAGCTATTCTTACCGGCATTGCAGAATTACTGCTGGGGACAATGCCTGTGCTGTAGCAGGGTCACAGCAGAAACAAAAAGGATTCTGTTGAAGATGTTGTTGGTTTTCAATTTGAAAACAGTTCTGGTGTCAACTGCTATGCTAATGTAGTGGTTAATGTTTTGTTTTCTCTAGAAAATGTAAAAGAGGGGGAGGCAGTCCAAAGTTCCGTTAAAAGGGCAAAGGAAAGGATCGGTGGTTTGAACTATCAGTCAAAAAGGGGAGGGGGTGCAATAATTTTTCCTACCGGGTCACACTGTGCTTTCACCGGAAGTAAGGTCTGCAGGATTGTAGTAATTCAAAGTGAGGCTGGCGCCAGCATGGGAGCGCCGACGTCCCGCGGATACAGTTTCGTCACTCCACGGGCGATCATGGCAGTCATTCCCCATCGGGGGTCGGAGACTCCCGCGGCTCCTCTAGAATCTTCAAGGTCGTGGAGGACTACGGTGGTGGAGTCAACCAGTGACCGGGCCATTTCTTTATGTTGGGCCCGCTCTTGCCAGGTCGACCGCCATTTTGAGAGTTCGGCAGCTACCGGCGATCGCGGGGTCACATGAGCGGACGGGCTCCACCCTGCCGGGCGAGACGTTGCAGCATGGCCACAGTGGAAGAACCGTTATCTAGGTCGTTCCGAAACTGTGCAGCACTGTAGTTGTTAGGATGCCACCGCCTGGAGCGCTGAGGGTGCAGCTGGGAAGCCTCCACCTGGGGAGGCGGGAGAGGCCTGTTCGCACCGTCTCTCCCTCCCAGTGCACCCCACGGCGTCTCGCTTGAGATTTGTTATGGCCGGACCAGGCGATGAGGACGAGGGGGGGGTCGGAGGCATGTGCAAGACATCCCCCTCCAGTGTTGTCGCAGCCATTATAAAAGAAAGAAGTGTCCCGTCCGTCTTCGGGCCGGGCTTCCGGTGGATGTCGGCCGGACGCCCCTGGCTCTGGCCCCATGAACGGGTTTCTTGGTTTATCGGCTGCAGCCGGATCCCGTCGGCCTCGGCCCCCCGACCGTTGGTGGTCGGACCGGAAGAGCATGTGGCGGGACTACCTGCAACTCTCAAGGGCCACCGCGGCCGGACTGGGAGAGAGAGGGGAGGGTCGAGGAGACATTCCCCCCCCCCTGCAACTGTTCAGCGTTGTAAAGGCAATCCCCTGGCCGGGTCCCGCTGGTCTCGGCCTCTCCTCCGGCTACACCCTACGTTAGGATCTCCTGGCCGAGGCGTGGCAGCAGGACCTGCCTTATATGGGCTGCTCCCGGCTGGGCGTAGCCGGAACCCTGCCCCACCTTGGAAGTTTCCAGAGTGGGGGTGGATGTTCTACTGACTTGCATTTTCCCTAGTCTATCGATTTTTTTGGCGTGGCAGGCGGTGGGACAGCGAGGGGTGATTTGGTTTCTCTTACTGTTTTTCTGGTCTCTCACCACTGGCATATTTTAACGTTTTCTTGTTTCTAGGACATTAATAGGTTTTATCATTACGTTATGTTATCGTTTCTTTGTTCGTTGTTTAATAAAAGTTCATGTTCATCAGTGGCCTACTGATTTTCGTTTTCCTATTTTTTTCTTTCCAGGTTGTTTCATGGTAAAGTTTCTGTTAACAGGATACAGTGATCACTTCGTTATTATTGCATATGTCCTTTTCACTAGGGGTGCTCTCTGGTCGGGCCAGATGACGTATCTCTAGTAAATGGTCCGGGTGAAAAAGGTGCATCAATCAGTGGGGAGTAGATAGGCATGACAGATTACAACGGGGGAGAACGGTCCGCATTACGTACCCTTTCACTACTTGCAAAGATTTTCCTACGTTTATTTGCAAACAGGGAATACCTCCAAAAAGAACTAATTCCCAAACAGTCAATGTTCGGACAATCAATCAATCAATGAGGAATGAAATAGGTACGACGTGTTAAAGGCTTGCGTTACCTACCCTTCACTATCTGCAAAGGGAGATAGAATATTCCTATTCTTCCTCGTTTGCAGGTAGAGAAGATCGTTAAGAGAATTAACTTCGAACAATTCAATGCTCGATTGAAACAATCAACAAGGGGTACTGTGAACACAAATGAACGCCGCTTATATACATACGCATTGCTATTTTCAACAGGTTGTTCCTAATGTTTCTATTTTAGCGAGGTCAAAAGAGATCCCATTAGTGGCCTACTGATTTTGCTCGATTCCTTTTGTTTTTTTACACGATTTTTCGCTATCTGCAAAGACTAAACAGAGTATTGCGACTCTGTGCTTGTTTGTAAATAGAGAATGAACCAAAGAGAACAATCAATCAAATGGAGAGAGAAGCAGGCACGACGGATTACAAAGGGGGAAAGGGCTGCGTTAACTACCCTTCACTATCTGCAAAGAGAGAGTACTCCTAATAGAAATGAGGGGTGGGGGGCAGCAATCAAAGCAGATCAGTGTGCATAAACACGAAAAAAAAAATTCTTACCACGTACTTGACATTCGACAGCTTATGATATTTGCTATTAAAAAACCATTGAAATTCACTGAAAAAACCATAGGTTATAGACCATATATAGTTAGGAATTAGCATTTACAAAACCTTGAAAATTCACTGAAAAAACCATAGGTTATAGACCATATATAGTTAGGAATTAGCATTTACAAAACCTTGAAAATTCACTGAAAAAACCATAGGTTATAGACCATATATAGTTAGGAATTAGCATTTAAAAAACCTTATTTTACTCACACAAAACCATTGAAATTCCATATATAGTTAGTTGCACTAACTATATATTGCGCACCCACAATCCACTGCTGATGATGTCACATATTACATCATTCATGACATGGTCAGTGACATCACTGATGACATCACTGATGACATCTCAAATGACATCACTGATGACATCACTGATGACAACATCCAGTGACTATGTTTCTGTAAAGTTAAAATATGTCTTACATATTGAAGAATGAGTGGATGTATAAGTGTCTGGACGAAGGATTTAGTAGGTGCATGACTGAATGTATGAGTGAGTGATTAAATGTGTCTCACTGAGTGCATGGGTTAGTGACTAAACTGTCTTAATTTGTGCATCATTATGTCTGTTGTTCTGTAAACTGCTGCATGTGTTGATCAGTAGCTATATGAGTAACTATATGGGTTATTGATTGATTGCCCAAGTATTTGCATGGGAGACTGAGTGTGTGTGTGGCTGGATGGGAGGTGTGTGACTCTGTACAGATCAATGTGTACTTGTATCAATGATTGTATAAGAGAGTAAGTATGTGTTAGTATATGGTTGAAAACGTAAGGTGCTCTATGTTTAACTGTATAGAGTAGAAAATGGAAGTGTGATTGATTCTTTACAGGACTGACTAGGTGTGTGAGTAACTCTATGGATGAGTGGCAGAGTGTGAGTGTCTGTATAGGTGTATGAGTGCATATGATAGTGTTGTAAAGATGAGTGATTGTATGTATGAATGATTGTATGGGTGAATGAGTGAATGTGTGTGTAGACGTAGGAATCAGTGAGTACGTATGTAGTAACTAGTATTGGTGTGTCAATGGTTTCAAAAATTATACTCTGTTTTTAACACTGGGTGAAACAGAGGTTATATTAAAATGTGAGGAGATGCATTGTATTGTCACATGAATGATATCATCAGTGATGTGATCATTGATGTCAAGTGAGATGTCATCAGTGATGTCATTTGAGATGTCATCAGTGATGTCATCAGTGATGTCACTGACCATGTCATGAATGATGTAATATGTGACATCATCAGCAGTGGATTGCGGGTGCGCAATATATAGTTAGTGCAACTAACTATATATGGAATTTCAATGGTTTTGTGTGAGTAAAATAAGGTTTTTTAAATGCTAATTCCTAACTATATATGGTCTATAACCTATGGTTTTTCAGTGAATTTTCAAGGTTTTGTAAATGCTAATTCCTAACTATATATGGTCTATAACCTATGGTTTTTTCAGTGAATTTTCAAGGTTTTGTAAATGCTAATTCCTAACTATATATGGTCTATAACCTATGGTTTTTTCAGTGAATATATATATATGTGTGTGTAAAACTACCTCAAATATGTATAACGTGACCTATACATCATTAGCTCCTGGAATGTGAATGGCCTGAATGATAAATTCAAGGTGGGGCCATTTCTACTATATGCCAAAAATCACTAACACTGTGAGTAATCATAAGCAATACTGGTTCCTAATGTGGACTATACCAACAGGAGTTAAATGATGTAGTATTATATACAGAATGAGAAGATTATGAAAGCAGATGCTTTAATAACATCTGTATCAGGAGGGAAGTGCTACATCACATCTGAATCAGCAGCTAGTAATATGTTTAAAAGATGCAGTGTACACTGTTTAGTATATTTATGCTAAAGAGAAACAGCTGTGCTTTGAATTTGGACCAAAGTACAGTAGTATTCAGTAAGGGGCTTATTTGGTGCAACTCAGTGCAGCAAGTGCAGTTGTTGTTCTACATTGTGATAAAGAGAGAAAGAAGAGCAGTGCCATATTTTCAAAGGTGTGGGGCATTTCTGCTCTCTCCTTGAGCTGGCGCATTTGTGGCGCAATTGTGGCTGCCTAGCGCCAACGCAGGCACCCTTATGTCAAGGCCCAAGATTGTCTGCACGATGTCTGGATTATTTTTGATCAGGAAGTATACCTTCTTGCACAAAAACTGTCCTTTGAGGCTACCCTTGGCATGTGTGCTGCAGAATGCCACACATATACAAAGAGGAAATAACAAGGAAAAATAGAGATATTTCTGCTCGTTACCCCAGGCTCAGGTAGGCACATCATTTTGGTGCAAACCCATGTTTACAAGTCTGTATATTTGGGTTTGCATCAAAATACATTGTTGTCTGCACTGGAATGGCCATGCAGAACCCGTGTAATTCATCCCTCGCACAAGGTAACTCCAGTTAATGCTATGCACTTCTTTTTCTCTACAAAGCCACACAAAGCCATTCAAATCGAGATTTGTGTGACTTTGAAATCCCAAAATGGAAATTTGTATCGGGGCTGTTCCAAATAAGTGACGTAACACCAGCGCAAAAAAAGTCTGTCACCACAATCTTGACAAAAAAAACAGATGGAAGGAACAAATGAGTATAGAACAGACTGAACTTTCGTATTGAATCGTTAGGGTTTTCCTAATGGATCCTTGTCATAGTCCGGGAAATAGTGACATAACAGTATTAAGCAAGGACTTTTTGTTAGTGTAGACAATCCGCTAAACAATCAGCATTATCAAGTACCCACAATAACTGTCAAGGCAGTATTAATGTAGCATCACAGAAGTATACTGGTGAGTCAAAAGATGAACGAGAAAAGGCATGGCTTGATTACTGGCGGGAAAACCTATTAGGATAAGATGCTGTGATGATATCCGCATAGAGACCTCTGTACTTTCCAGTGACAGAGATCACAAACTGTGCAAGATACAGTCAAATAATTGATACAAACTATCAGTAAAAAGTGACATTCCGTTTTTTGCAAACCAATCCACTATGAAGAGATAGCAGATAAAACAATTATGTTTGTTAAAATCATTTTTCTATTTGCTCAGATCTCTCGCTTTCTCAATCTGCTGCCCGCTTGCCTAACAGGTCTTAGTTTCATCCATGCTACCTTTTAATCCGCCTTGCGTGCATTTAATTGCTAAACGTGTTCACTAACTTGTGTTTCATTCTTTTTTCAGCCATTGTTTCTTCTACATACTACTTCAGCGTAATGATGAAAGCAAAACGTGCAATGCCAATGGATGACACCCTCTAAATTGGATGCTGTTGAGTGTTTCAATTACCGTTCAATTTAGAAGTCAAACTAGGGCTATCACCTTCACACTAACAATAGCCCTTAGGTATGACAAAGTCAAATATAAGGTAAGCCTAGAGCTGCTATCTGTGTGTATTGCCTATCCTCTTGCGCCTTATCTAGGCCGGCGATCTGCTGCCTTTTCCAACACAAAGATCCAATGACCACTGGAGATCCCTTATCAACACCTTATCAAAAAGCTTCCCTTCCTCATATTCAGTAAACCATTAGCCAAGATATTCCGACATATAATGTGTACAGTAAAGAAGAATGGTTCAACGATCTTGCCAGTGCAAAGAAATCCAAAGTTTGAAAACAATTCTCAGTACACCAGAAAATATGTGCCATAGCACTTCATTTAGAATGGTTGTTCTCTATATTTCAGATGAAGGACTTTAATGTTACCATGAGACACATGCGATGAGCAAAGCACACATTTAAAAAACAAAACATTTTTTTGATTTGATCAGTGTATACTATGTCAGACAATAAGCACGAATGCACTTTATTACCACCACACTAATACAAAATACATCAATATTGAGAATCAAGTTTAGGTATGGTAAGAAAACAGTAAAAATATTTTTGTCGACAGACGTCAAATAGTTTTTAAAACCGTATGTTTACAGAGGGAATTTAAAACTAATCAATATTTATATTTGCTAATTTATACTTGCATATTGCTTTGCAGTTTAATAAATTTTTTCGATATGTAGTCCCAGAGGTTGACATTTCATTCACTTACCTTAGAGTTTCATTTACATTTAGCCCCTTCAGAATGGAATGCATTTTTTTCTACAGTTCAGCTGATTGTTTTCGGAAGTAACTAAATGAACATTCCCAAGGTGACACTTATTCAGCAAACACCTGTCAGCCGCTTGCACTGCTTGGTTGCAGACCACACAGAGAAACCCTATGGCTTAACTGTAAAGTCTGAACTCATTGGTGATAGATAGCACATTAGCCAATTGACAATATACAGGCAACTCACATCGCCTCTTCTTTTCTGATAAGACTCCAATACGTAATCTAGTGTGGTCTGCATTAGCATTTATCTGTTTGAAGGTTTTGCCTTGCATATATTATAGAATTTCAAGGTGGAAATAACAGGCTGCCAGGGAGCCGATATCTGACCCATTGCTCCCCTTACGATTTACATTACTGGTCAGGGCATATCACAGACCTATCTGGAGACCATCCAGGGAGGAAGAGGAAGGGAAAAACACGTGTCAGGTAAACTGTTATTTGCACCCATGTCCATTTATCTCTTTGTGTGTGACGTCACTGCCTGTAGTTTTATTTATTTATTATTATTTTATTTTTTTTGAGTTTTATTTAGCGCTTGCAAGACCCGGGGGTATCAGAGCGCTTCACAGCATACAAGTGAAAACATAAGCAATAAAGTATAATTGGAATCACAAGGATATTGGGTACTAAGAGTAACGAAGTCATTGTCCGGAAGCATAGAGGTGGCGGTTGAGGAGAAATTCTTTTAGTTGCCTCTTGAAGATTGTGAAAGAGGGAGTCGTCCTGGTGTGAGTAGGGAGAGAGTTCCAGATTTTTGGGGCATTCCCAGAGAAAGAGCAGGAGAGGGCTTTTTGTTTATGCCTTTTTGGGGGGATTAAGAGGAGTGAGTTGGAGCTTCTGAGGTTTCTTGTTTGTCCAGCTTTTGTGAGTTTGGTGGCGAGGTGATCCGGTTTGCCTGTGTGCAAGGCTTTATGTGTGAGGCAGGCCGTTTTGTAGGCGCAGCGTGCTTCGATGGGTAGCCATTTTAGGGCCTGTAGAGTAGGGGTGATGTGGTCAAATTTCCTCGTCCTTGAGACCATTTTTGCTGCAGCGTTTAGGGTGACTCTCAAGGGGGCTGTATGTGTTCTAGCTGACCCGGTTAGAGTGGCATTGCCGTAGTTAAGTCTGGAAAGAACTAGAGATTGTGTTGCAGTTTTTAGGTCCTAGGGGGGTATGAAGGGTTTGATTTTGTTGAGGAGTTTTAGGTTGTAGAGGGCGCCTTTAGCCGTGGATTTGATGTGGGAACTCATGTTGAGGCTTGGGTCTAGAGAGATCCCTAGTGATTTGACTGAGTTTCCTGGAGTGAGTTTGCAGTTTAGAGCGGTAAGGTGGTTTAGCCATTCTTAGATCTGAGCGGGTTACTCGTGATTTGAGAAGACAAGGATTTCGTTTTTTTCTTGGTTGAGTTTGAGGTGGTTGAGAGTTAGCCAATGTTCTATTTTAGAGAGAGAGGAGTTTAGGCGGAGGATGTCATTGTTTGAAGAGACTTTGAGGTACAACTGGGTGTCGTCAGCATAGAGATGATAGTCGATGCTTGCTTGTTTTAGAATGGCGGTGAGTGGTTCCATGTAAATGTTGAAGAGTGTGGGGGAGAGGACTGAGCCTTGAGGAACACCTCGAGTTGAGGGAGAGGTGTCGGACATTGAGTTTTTGATTTTTATGAGTTGTGAACGGTTATGTAGAAATGAGGAGAACCATTTTAGGACATTGCCATCAGCTCCTACGCGTTTTTGAAGGGCGCCTAAGAGTAGGTTCTGGTCAACTATGTCAAAGGCAGCTGATAGGTCGAGCAGGACAAGTAGGCAGCATTTGTTGGAGTCAAGGGAGTTGTGAATGTCGTCTGTAATGCCCAGTATAACTGTTTCTGTGCTGTAACCTTTTCTGAACCCAGATTGGTGTGATTCGAGTAGGTTATTAGCTTCCAGGTGGTGGTTCAATTGGGAGAGAACAGATTTCTCTAGGATTTTGGCTAGGAAAGGGAGGTTGGTGATGGGCCTAAAATGTTTGAGGTCATTAGGGTCGGCCTCAGGTTTTTTTAGGAGGGGGTGACTTGGCCTAATTTGAAGCAGTCGGGTATCAGTCCGTTGTTTAGAGAGCTGTTGATAATCTTTGTCCACAGAGGGGTTAGGGTGAGGTTGAGGTTCTTGGCTAGGGAGGCGGGTAATGGGTCTGCGAAATGGTTGGAGTGTTTGGAGTTAGCAATCACATTAGAAATGTCCTCTTTGGAGAGGGGGATGAAGTCTTTCCATTGCTTGGGGGGGCAAGGGCGGGGGGCAAGTTTGGGGGTTGATGGAGGAGTGGTCTCGGCTTCAGTGAGCGTGTTGTGGGTTGGGGATGGGAGAGGTTTCATAAGGGGTGTGGATATACTCTGTTGGGATTGGGGCTGGTGGTCTAGGGAGTGCTCAATTTAGGCGATTTTGTCATCGAAGAATTTAGCCAGATTATTACACTGCAGTTTGAAGGCAGGGGGGTTAGCCTTGGTGGGCTTGGAGGTCTGTCTCTGGATGATGTTGAAAAGTTCTTTGGGGCGGTTTTTGGCTTTGTTCAGTGCATTCCGGAAGAAGGTGGCTTTCTCCTTGATTATGTGTTTTTTGTAGTTGTGCGTTCTTTTCTGAGTTGGGAGAGGTTGATTGTGGACATAAACAGGGTAGGCAGAGGGCAATTTTATTACATTTGTAACACTTGTATCAGGTTTGTGGCTGCTCACTTACCTCTCATGCCCATTGGAACCATATTATCCCCATACCTACATTAACTGTGCATTCTGAGTGACAAACGTGTCTCGTGTTTGTTAGACTGCTACTTTCTTCACTTACTTGGCAACTATCGAGTGAAGAACAGGTTTTAGACAAATCATCAGTCAATGCCTTAACAGGAACACAAACTACACTTCAGAGACTCTTTTCATTACTCTCACCATAAAGTGTCTGTGCTTAACTCATCAGTGCACAAAGTAGGGCTTTCCACTGTCACAGACAACTATGGTGGTATGTGTTTTTGAGAACAAAAAATATTTTTCACTTAGTTATTTGACATATTGGCAGCAGCCCGCAGCTTTCCCAATATAAAGTTTTACAAAAACGATAATGGTTAACAAAACTGGCATTGACAAAGTAAAAAGTCAGGCAGACAATGACAGACCTGTTGGCTTTGCCAATGCTTCTTTGTCATATTTCTCATTAGCTTTACTTTTGTTTAAGAACTTTTAGTGTTTTAAGTAAACTGTATTGAGGAAAATGGATGTAAATTGATTTTCCAGGAGTCTCAGAGTTTGTGAAGGTGAAGGGAACGCAAAATGCAGTTCTCTGTTATCCCAGCCTCCAAAAAAACACTAAGCAACAACCTTTTGTGTGTGGTTGTTTTAAAACCGAGAAATACATACAGGTATAGATGTGTACGTAAAATATACAGAGGTTTCAAACTCTGGCCTAATTCACGAACCCCAAGTTATATCGGAATGAAAGCTGTTTTTTTGTAGTTTCCCTAGTGTAGGCCTGGGTGCGCTTACCTTAAATGTATGGGTTGTTTATGTTGGAAAAACCCACAATTGCAGATGAGAATCACTGTGCAAATGGCTGCCAATTATTTTGACTTTTTTTCCCCAATTGTAAAATATGTTTTTATGTCAAGATATTAATTCACCTATGTTCACGCCATTTGCATCGCCCACTACACTGACATTCATTTACATTCGAACGACCCACTTCTCCTACCTTAGTTGCAAGAATATTAGAACAATCTGGAATTAATGTACATAGATTACATTTTTCCAAGCACAAGTTACTGTTATGAGTGGGAACCATTTTGAGAATAAGACCTTTAGTTTTCAGGTCTAAGAGTGATGTTTTCGAGTAGGCAAAACCCTGGAAAACACATACTCAAATAGGCAATCCCAGTACATTGCAATTCATGAGAAATCCCACACGGATCAAACGGATGAAAGTCTGGTATTTCTTATCATCCATTGTCATACGTATTTATCATTATTAGGCATAAATAGTTCCTATTGGCAAATCAAAGACTTTGCAATTGCTACTCATGCTAGCTACAACTTTGTCAGAATCCACAAAGGACCTTTTTCATTGGGGCTCACGAGCATAAAGCACCGTCTGCAGGAATCGACTTCTGTTGGAATGAGCAGGATTAACGCTGCTTGGTTTCTAACCCTCTCCCAATTCAAGGTGTCTCCTGTTTTCCTGATTATCATCATGCTTTGTTTTATTTTTTAGCTGGGCTTGTTTAGTAGCTGTACTAAGTCATGTGTCTGTCGGGACCTAAATATACTAGGGCAGGAACAAAGTGTAACAGAAGAGGTGCTGCTGGCCAGGTTTGACTGTAGAACCAGATGAGGTGCTCAGAACCTGATACAATATCACTTTGAGGGGAGAGGAACATGACTGAGAGCCCAAAATATTCAGGGGCAGATTTACAAGCCCCTTGTGACACTTTTATGCCGCTGTTGCGTCACTTTTTTGACTCAGCGGCGTCTTAAACAATGTGCCACATTGCGACACATTTACAACGTGACTCATCTGCTTGAAACAGGAGTAAGGAGTGATGCAGCGTAATGGAAATAGGCAGTCCCAAGCATTGCTGCAATTGCGTCGTGCTTGCGACACAACTCCAGCAATGCGTTGCCTTTACGCCAATAGACGCATCTGTCCATCCTTGCGCCACGGTGCACCACATTGTAAATGGGACACATCCATTATGGCGCAAGTGTTTTTTTACATGACGCAAATTAACTGACGGATCTCTCTAATATTAAGAGATGCATCAGGTCTTGTAAATCTGCCCCTCGGTGAGGAGTATCATGTATGATATCTATCGGAATAACTTAGTACTGTGCTGGGCAAAGAAGAGTGATGGCACCTGTGGGGGGTGAGAAACAAGGTGCAGAACTCGGAGTGAACAATCCTATCTTGAGAAGCATGGAGATACTACAAAGAGGGACTTGTTTGGCCAAAAGTGCTACTAGCATTGTTACTCTGCCCACTGCACATCTTCCACAGGGCTGCCACCTCCATCGCACCCAAACTAAGACGCACCATCAACGCCTCACTCACATCCGGCACCTGCCCAGAAGACTGGAAACAGGCGGAAGTAAAACCCCTCCTCAAGAAACCTTCAGCCGACCCTACGGACCTGAAAAACTACCGGCCCATCTCGATCTTCCCGTTTGCGGCCAAAGTCACCGAGAGAATCGTAAATGCCCAACTGACCACCATCATAGAAGAGAACTCCATCCTGGACGCCGCCCAGTCAGGATTCCGTAGTAACCACAGCACCGAGACCGCCCTCCTCGCCGCTACCGACAACATCCGCATGCTACTCGACCAAGGACACACCGCGGCCCTCATCCTGCTAAACCTCTCCGCAGCTTTCAACACCGTTTAACGTAGCACACTCACAGCCAGACTGCACGAAGCAGGAATACAAGGAGCCACCCTCGACTGGATCAAATCCTTCCTCTCCGACAGAACCCAAAGGATCCGTCTCCCTCCTTTCCTCTGCAGACCCACAGAAATCATCTGCGGAGTACCCAGGGATCCTCCCTTAGCCCCACACTCTTCAACATCTACATGGCCCCCCTCGCTGCCATCGCAGACAGCACAGGCCTGACGCAGACGACACCCAGCTCATTATCTCACTTATGAAGAATCCGGAAGACAGCAAACTATGCTTCCAGTAAGGCATGAAAAACGTGGCAGCCTGGATGAAGGACAGCTGCCTGAAGCTAAACTCAAAGAAAACCGAAGTCCTTCCGCCCTCGGAAACCCACCCACCCATACAGACCACGTTCGGAAACTCTGCATCATCCTTGACTCCTCCCTCTCCATGAATCGCCAGATCAACTCTGTTGCCTCTACCAGCTTCAACTGCCTTCGCATCCTCCGCAAGACTTTCAAGTGGATCCCCTCTGACTACAGAAGGACCGTCACCCATGCTCTCATCACCAGTACACTGGACTAGGAAACGCCCTCTACGTCAGTAGCAACAAAACACTCCTGCACAGACTCCAGACCATCCAGAATGCCGCCGCCAGACTCATATTAGGAACTCCTCGCCACAAGCACATGACCCAACACCTACGAGACCTCCACTGGCTCCCGGTCGAGAAGAGGGCCACCTTCAAACTCCTCACCCACGCCTACAAATCCCTCAACAACATCGGATCCAAATACCTCAACGAATACCCAAGAGAAACATCCGCTCCGCCGACCTCGCCTTGGCAAAGGTCCCCCATATCTGTAGGAACAGAACAGGCGGGAGAGCCTTCTCTCACATCACAGCTAAGACATGGAACAAGCTCCCTTTGAACATCAGATGCTCTCCAACACTGCACACTTTCAGGAAGGACATCAAGGCCTGGCTCTTTGACTGATTCTGAGCTGTCACCCCCCCCCACACACACCCCGCCCAGCGCCTTGAGACCCTCATGGGTGAGTAGTGCGCTTTACAACCCCCTGATTGATTGATTGATTGATTCTGCTGCTGCAAGGAAATAATGACTATGAATTCCCATTATCCTATGTACGATTCTTTGCTTGATCCAGACTGGAAATTAATTCGTTTTTTTGATGATAGTCGAATCTCTGTTGTTCCTGGATTGTTAAAGTATAATTCTGTCAAATTCTGTGTAACATTCAATCAATCAATCAATCAGGAGTTTGTTAAAGCGCGACTACTCACCCGTAAGGGTCTCAAGGCGCTAGGGGTGGGGGGGGGGGTTGGAGGGGTGCAGGTTCCATTCCATCAAGGAGGGGGTCTGTCGAAGAGCCAGGTTTTGAGGTTTCTTGAGAAGATGGGGAGCGATGTTGACTGTCTGAGGTGGAGCGGAAGGGCGTTCCATGCTTTGGCCGCGAGGAAGGAGAAGGAGCGGCCTCCCGATCTGGTCTTTCTGGTGCGGGGGACCACAGCGTAGGAAAGCTGGGCTGATCGTAGGGTCCTTTGGGGTGCGTGGAATTTGAGTCGGCTGTTCAGGTATGCTGGTCCGGTGCCGTGGAGGGCCTTGTGTGCGTGGGTGAGCATCTTAAAGGTGATTCTCGCCTCGACGGGGAGCCAGTGGAGTGTGCGCAGGTGCTGGGAGATGTGGCAGTGTTTTGGCAGGTTGAGGACCAGTCTTGCGGCGGCGTTCTGGATGTTCTGTAGCTTGCGGATGAGGTTTTTGTTTATTCCGGCGTAGAGTGCGTTGCCGTAGTCGAGTCTGCTGGTGACCAGGGCGTGAGTGACTGTCTTTCGGTGTTCGAGGGGGATCCATTTGAAGGTCTTACGAAGGAGGCGGAGGGTGTGGAAGCAGGAAGATGAGACAGAGTTGATCTGGCGGTCCATTTTGAGCTCGGAGTCCAGGATGATTCCCAGGTTGCGTGCGTGGTCTGTGGGGGTTGGCGGGTTTCCGAGGGCGGTGGGCCACCAGGTGTCACTCCAGGCGTCGGGGTTTGGGCCCATGATGAGTACATTAGCACTCGGACTGTATTATGATTCCGTGCTAAAGGGCATGGACATGTTTTCTATGAAACTTCACTTCCAATAGAGCATGTACTAACTCAACAGGCCTATGAGTAAAATTTGGAAGCACAGAAGAGTGGTTGCCATTCTGTGTTTCTGAACAGTGCTGAACCCATGAACACATTTATAGTTTCTCGTTTAGTGTTTGTGTTGTGGATAGTACACTTAAAATGAAAATATGTTCAAGGGGTCTGTCTGCACGTTTGTTTTTTTGTGTCTATAGCTCATACACTGATTTAAAAAATATCCGAGTTAGTGCATAGCCTGTTTTCTGTGAAACAGGAAAGAGAGACAGTGATGTACTTCCCCTGCTGAATTTCAAAATGTGAAACCAGATGACCTGGATCAAAAACCTTCTTTCACACTTTGTCAAATTGTGTGATCCTTGGCAAACATTTTATTTCAGTGCCTCTTTTTACTTTATTATCACATATGAGAACCCATTTAAAAATGTCAGTTTAGGATGCGTGATGTACAAGCACCTTTTATCATTGACTTGATAGATTATAATGTTGCTCCATCCACAGTAAGAATCTCGGCTTCATTCAGGGTTTACATGGCTTCTTTAGTGTTCTTTAGTGTAAACATGAAGGGCCTGGGTGCCACTCACAAACTTCATTTTTTAGTACTACTATGGCAGTACAACATACTAAAAAATGCTATGTTCTGTATTATTTTAAAAGAGCAGTTTGGGAGTCACATTTTTAAGTATGTTTGTAGTAATATTGTAGTGCTACAAATGTACCACAAAATGCAGTTTGTTAATAGCCCCAAATCCCTTCAGTTTGGTGGAGACATGTGAGCAACACTTTTGGAGTAAATTTACACTCAATAGTGAAAAAGTTGTAAACTTACTCATAAGTGTAAATTGCTCAAACATGTAAGTTAACTTTGTGATTCAGGCACCAGTGACTGGTTTACCAAATATAGTATAGTAAATCTGCACCCATATAATTACTCCTTGAATGGGTGAAAATGTACGACTATTTGGAATTCGGATGCAATGGCAGTAGTGAGTTTGGAAAGCTGTTCCACTCTCAGGTTTCCAGGCATACCACTGGCACTCAAACACCAAAAGGGATTATTAGTTGTGAATATTCTAACCAAAGACAATCGCTTAGGGTAGCATTCTAACCCTTTTTTTTCACCCACTGCAGACAGAGGCCCACCTGATGCAAATCAGTACTGTCCATATTCCTCATGGAAACACCGCAACCTGAACCTTGGTCATCTCACCCTTCCACCCTGCAGCCCACTGCTTTTTAATAGGGACATTTGAGATTCACACCTGCTGAATCTCACTGACTAAGCTACATCCCTCTGCAGTGGTGCTGTACTTTGCACCGTTTTTAGATGGGTAGAACGACTATCAAATCTGTTGAGCAAAAGGAGCTTTGTTCTACAGCATGTAAGGGGTACAGGTACTTTGAAAGGAAGTAAGAAGTAAAGCAGGTACGTTGCTTTATTTATTAATTTGAAGACAGAGCAAGAGAATTACTTTCAACAGAACACATCTGTAGCAAAGCCCTGCTAGATAAGAGAGAAAAGGGAGAGGTATTAAAGCACATGCTGAAGCACAGCCACTGTGGATTACAACAAAGCGAGAAAAGGGGTCAGTAACAACATTTCAGGCAATGGGCAAGGCTGCCACTTTAACAAGGTTGTAGAGCTTCTGGCCGAAGTTTAAAAGGAACAAGTATCTCTAACCCAGTCCTTATCAAATGCGGCATATATGTCATTATTACTGTTTGTCGGCTATAGGAGCATGACCAAAAGCAAAATACATTTAGTAGCAAATGGTGAGACAATGGATTATACTTTAAGCAAATCAAACCAATTATCATGTAGTTCCACCCTCATCACCGTCTCTGAGTTGCGAAAACCTTAATGGTGGTTTTACTAGTAGTCATCTGCAGTTTAATGGGGTTAGTTTTAGGAGTTCTTCAATGTCTGAGCTCATCAATGACACTGGTGAATCGACTCTGCTTCGTTGTGTCAATCAAGCTGTCTATGGCTCTAGGTCTGAGGCTGCTAGTGCAGTCAGAGCTATGTGTTAAGTTGTATTTCTTAGATTTCTGTTGAGTAAAAACGGAAGCAGTGTGCCACTGGTTAGAACAGAGCCCGTTTTCTTTATGTTGCCTATTTTTTTTCTACTAGTGCTCTTATTTACCTAGTGAAGGCGAATAAGCAGACTGATCGAATTGTTCTGCCAACTCACTGGCTGCTTCTGGAGTTGTGCAGAACAAGAAAATCTGATTGGGTATCACTTTCGCTTAGCAGGAAATATTAGGGCATATTTAATACCCATCTTGTGAAGTTTTTGTTTGACCCCAACATGTGAGGCATGTAGGCCTGGGCGGAGTTTGCGGAGTTGTACTGCGTGAAACCCCGCAAAGTGCCACAAAAACTCTGCCGCGGTCTGCGGAGTTCCGCCAGCGGTGGAGTCTATTAAGTCACATTGTTCGCACTGATTTTAAACACTGGGAGTTTGTCCCACCCTCTAAAATACGCGCAAATGGCACTCCGCGTCCTCCCAGAAGGCACTGTTGTTTTCTGCTACTCGAGTAGACATTCTACACGAGCGGCTGCTTCCTCATTCCAAGCCGCAGATTTCTCAATGTAGCATTTAGATCCTTGTAATGGAGAGGCTTAGCAGCTCTGATTCTATGTTGAGTCCAGGGAGAAGGCCTGCATACCAGCATTCTGTTCACTCTCTCAACTGTAAAGAAGGGAGACAGGACCTGGAGGTTGACTGCCACAGATATTTAGCACACCACTTTTATGTTGATCCTTTTCCATCTGCTCTCTAAGCTCTTCTAACAACAGCACCCAATTGGTAACATAGCTGTTTCTGCAGATCCTGCATCTGGTGTTGAAGGGCATACAGTCTAGTTATGATCCGAGTTGCGCTCTCTGCATTTTCCATTGGCCTTGTTTGAGTATATTCAGATCAATAGCCAGTGCATCAATCAATTTTCGCTTTTAAGGAGCGTTGGGTATTATTAATAGCTAGCAATAAAGCACCAACCTGCAATGGTGTGTTATCGGACTCCTGGGGAGGATCTGCATTCTAATCCAGCTAGCTGTGCTCCACTGATCTAGGTAACATATTGGGAACAACCTGCCCGGTTTACCCCGTACCATGTTAACAAGGAGTCATTGCGCAGCAAGTGGTACCCAAGACCCGCAGTTCACCCATAAGCTCCACAGGAAAGGTCATGTACCACCTTGGGGTCTCACCGCCAGACCAATTTCCAGTCCTATGTCCCAGAAGGGAAAAGGACAAGAGCTCTGGAAGCACAAGCAGCTGGCTCAACAACAAGAAGCACAACTGTCTACTAGTGGAATGCAGTACAGGTAATATCACAAGTTCATGTAGATAGGTACAAGGATATGGACACAGACTGGGGAAAAACTCCAACTTTTAGATGTGTCATGGCTGAGCATTAGAAGTTGTAGCCAGAAGAGGTAATTCAGGCTCAATGTGAGCATGCAGACTTCATGTTCCTGTGAATACAGATCCTATAATGCCTCATGTGATGACGCAGAGTAGGTGCATCTAGAGATATCAACCATCAAGGAAAGGGGCTGGGTGGAGTAAGGAGGGCCAAAGATCATGTCTTTTAAATGAGAACATCTAGGTGAGGGGTGTTCCACGTTAAAATGCAACTCATAAGTTAAGAAATATGAACTGAGTTTTCCAGAAATGTATGGGAAATTCAGTCGCCCTTGACACTCACCAGTGTTCATTAATAATGGCATAATTGCGCTGCACCAAGTCTCTCTTCCCTCCAACAGGAAGGCTCTGAGGAAGAGCAAGGAACTCCAAAGCCACGAAAGAGTTTTTAGGAAGATATTTCTGTTTACTAATTTGTAGAAGCAAAGTTCCTGGATGGCTGTTTGTTAGATGGTAGGAGCGGGATTGTCAGATCTTAAGGCCACTTGTAAAGTGGCTCTGTCTCACATGTATTTACCCCATTGACACAAAAATGGACGTCACCTAAGAACGCTCGTCACTGAGTGACGGTTCGTTTATTCTGAGCCCAAACTCTTTGAGTGTGATTGCAGATGCTTTATGGCTGAATTCTAAGAGATTGGTTTGCCAAAATTGCTGTTTTATCACTACTGAAGAGACAAATAGTGTACACGGCCCACTAAACAATTTAAATTAGATCAAATACAGAAACTGCAAAACTTCATTGGCTAAAATTAAAGGTTGTCCAAAAAGGACCACTATACACTGCAACTTCTCCTGACTGGTGATCACAGACATTTATTTATTTATTATAAAGTTTTGTATAGCGCGAACAAGACCCGTGGGTATCAGAGCGCTTAACATGAAATAAGAAAAGGAAACAAGGTTAACATATGTATAAGCAGTTAGCAAGCAATCGCAGTGAGGTAGATGACATATATATTCGTAACACATGTGACGTTAGCATAAGTAAATATGCTATGATTAAATAAAAACAAAACATGTATATATAACAAATATGAGGTAGCACGGTATAGGTTCATGTATGAGGTAGCACGGTATAAGTTCATGAAAGATGCTGTTCTCCTGTTCAATCAAATCTCCATTCCTATTGGCCTTTGGGTTGTTCCCATATCATAGGATACGTATTCCATTATAGTATTGTCTGTGCCTCCCATTTTGATGGCGTACATGATCTGTACTAAGGCAGTATTATAGCAGATCCATGATCAGTGATCTTCGCTAAGTAATGTATCTATTCATCAGCAGGCTCTTCACTTCCCGTTTGAATGTTACCAGATTCTGGATCTTCCTGATGTTTGGAGGGAGTGAGTTCCATATTCTGGGGGCCGCTCCTGAGAACGCTCTGTCATAGGTTTTTTTCTTTCGGAAGAAGGCTGGTCGTAGTAGCAGCTCCCCAGCACTCCTAGATGGTCGGTTGCCACCGGACAACTGAATTTTCTTTGCTAGATATCTTGGGGTGTTGTCGTTTAATGCTTTATGTGTGATACATGCTATCTTCATTTGGATTCTTGCTTCATATGGTAGCCAGTTTAATGCTTTCAGGTGCGGGGATATATGGTCATATTTCCTAGTTCCGGTGATAAGTCTTGCTGCAGCGTTAAGGCAGGCTTTCAATGGTGCTGTGGACATTTTTGGTAATCCAGCCAAGGTGGTGCACCCATATTCAATCCTCGAGATAACTAAGGATTGGATTGCCAATTTGAGGTCTGACTCTGTGATGAATGGTTTCAATTTTCTTAGGTAGTTCAAGTGAAAGCGGGCACTTTTCGCCATTGAGTTAATGTGGGCTTTCATGTCTAGATTCTCATCTAAGATGATTCCTAGAGATTTGGCTGAGTTGACAAGGGTTGGGGTGCAGTTTAGCGCAGTCACGACTTTCATCCATTCCATTATTTCTGTATTCCTCTTTGGTGGAGAGATTAGTAGGAACTCTGTTTTATGTGCATTCAGCTTCAGGTGGTTTGCCGTTAACCATTGAAGTGTCATTTTTAGTGTCTCATTCATTAATTCCAATTCTTTTATGGATCAAATCTTTACGTAAATGTGCGTGTCGTCAGCATACATGTGATAGGATATTTGAGATTTTTGGAGAATTTCTGTGAGTGGCTCGACGTATAGGTTAAACAGATCTGGGGATAATGTCGATCCTTGAGGGACTCCAATTGTGGTAGGGCAAGGAAGGGAGATTGATTGGTTAACCAGGAAGCGCTGTGTTCTGTTCTGTAAAAAGGACTCGAACCATTTCAGCACTATTCCCGATATTCCCATCCTGTCCCGTAGCCTGGTCAGTAATGCTTCATGATTTACCGTATCAAATGCCGATGACAAGTCAAGGAGAATCAGTAAGCATGCTTGATTTTGGTCAAGGGCCTGTAATGCGTCATCAGTAATGTGGAGAATCGCTGTTTCAGTGCTGTGCCCTGCTCTGAATCCTGATTGGCATTCATCTAGCAAGGAGAATTTGGTGATGTGTTGGCTCAATTGGTTCTGCACACATTTCTCAGTCAACTTGGCCAGTAAAGGGATGTTGGTCACTGGGCGAAAGTTATTTGGATCTGATGTATCTGCTGTGGGTTTTTTGATTATGGGAACGACTTGACCTGTTTTTAGGCAGTCTGGAAGGATCCCTTGTGACAGTGACGCATTTATTATTTCGGTCCATATTGGAATCAGGATGTGATTGATTTCTTTTACGCATTTTGCAGGCAGAGGGTCTTGGTGGTGGTTGTTAGGTTTGATTCCTGAGAGCGTCTTGGCAATCGTGTGTTGGTCGTACAGTTCGAATGTTTCCCAGCTCGCCTTGTTTTTTGCCTTAGTGCAATCCGTTGTAGAGTTGGCATCGTTAGTAGACCAAGGTTCGTTGGGAAGGTTCAACGCCGAGTTTTTAAGCTCTATTTCGAGTGCTTTGGCCTTTTTGGTGAAAAATGTGGAGAAATCATCACAGCTTAGAGATGTTTTTGAATTTTCTTGCACTGTTTTGGCTAGTTTGTTTGATTGCTCCTTTAGGATTTCAAATAGTTTTCGTGGCCTGTTTTTGGCATTATCCAGTTCTGCTCTTATAAATTCCTTTTTTGAGTTGATGATCTTTTTATTATATTGTTTCCTTGTTTTTCTGAGGGCTTCCAGTTCAGGAGATGATGGGTGTTGCCTCCATTTTCTTTCGGCCATTCTCAATTTGCGTCTATCTTCATTTAGTGCTTCGTTAAACCACGGGTTTTTAGTCTTTTCTGAGATTCGTTTCAATTTTAATGGCATGGTGTTATTAACGATATTTTCGACAGTTGTTATGTAGTGTTCCGTCAGTTCGTTAACTTTTTCCAGGTTGTTGGGTGGCTTTAAGTCTCTTTCACAGCTTTCGACCAGTAGTTCCATATTTGCTTCTTTTGTGTCTCGAGTCCATTTTTTGGTCTTGACAGGTTGCCTGGTCCTACCTTTTCTCGTTGCGGGTATCATGAAAGTTATGGCGTGATGATCAGACCAGTCACATGGTGTTATGGAGTGGATTGTTGCAACTTTGTTTCTTGAGATTATCCAGTCTAACGTCCCTCCTTTAGAATGTGTGGGCAGTGTGCACGCTTGAGTGAGGTTTAGTTCAGTGAGGAAACCTTTAAGCATGTTGACCAGTTTGTCATTGCAGTTCTCCCAATGCAGGTTGAAGTCGCCTAGGAATATGTTATTGGCAGCGTCGTTAGAGTTGGCTGTTATGATCTCCATTAACTCTGCTATAAACTTTGTGTTATCTCCTGGTGGGTGGTAGAAAGTATGCAGGTTGCACCATTGAGTGTTAGTTGATCTTATGTTAAGACCAAGATACTCACAGGATTCAAGTGGGTCGGCCTGAATTTGTTTAACCTCTATGTCAGATCGATGAATACAGGCTATCCCTCCCCCTAGCTTTCCGTGTCTATCCAGTCTCAGAACGTTGAATTGCGGTGGTATCAATAGATCCATGGTTGGGGATGAGGATTCCGTAAGCCAAGTTTCTGTAAGGATTGCCAGGTCGATGTCCTTGTTGAGGATGAGGTCCGCTATGTCCGATGCATGTTTGGTAGCTGATCGGCAGTTGAGTAGTAGACAGGATAGATGTTTTTCTTTTTTACTAGCGTTCACATTTTCGGCTTCGTTTGGTGTTAGCTGTATGTGCTGTAAATTGTGGGGGTTGGATGTTCTATCGTTTTTTCTCGCTGTTCTGTTAACGTCTAGTGGGACTGTTTGGATTCTCTCTTCCTCCTTGTGGTCCGATAGGTCATATGTTCGGATTAAGGCCAGCGTTTCCTCTTTAGATAATGATTCCGTCCTGTCTGGTCGGTTGTCTCTCTGTTTTAAACGCATGTTCGCCTCGATGCTCTTTCTGTGTGAGGAATGTACAAGATTTTGGATATCCGTGACTTTGGCGTGAATGTTCGCCGTCCTCTCTTCGATTTTTTCTATCGCCTGTACGGTATTCATAGTGGCTTGTGTTAGCTTGCTCACAAGTTTCTGAAGCTTATTAAAGTCCTTCTTGTTCTGGTGGGGTTTCTTTGGGGCGGCCGATCTGTACATCCGCTCAACTCTTCTCCTTTTTGGAATGGTTCTTCGTTGCGCTGCCATTTTCTTTATCTTCTCTTTTTGATTGTCTATTCCATCTCCATTAGGTGTGTCGTTGGTGCTGGATATGTTCTGAGTTGGTAGGATCGTGTTAGAAGTTGAGGGTCTGTAAGCCGCTGGTGTTGTATTAGCGTGAGGTGTAGGGAGGTTGATGGAGTTAGATAGGTCCTGTGTTGTTGGGAGTTCGTTTGTTGATGTAGGTGTGTACGAAGTTGGTATAGTGCTGGCGAGGGTTTGGGATGTAGGAAGGCTGATGTCTTCTGTCTCATCCAATTCCTGGTTGTTGGGTGGCGCTACCCTCACTGTCTCACCCTCTTCAGTCTCATCCCACTCCTGGTTGTTAGGTGGCGCTACCCTCACTGCCAGTGTATGATCTACTTGAGGGGTCTCATGGTTCGGGAGTAGGGGCGATTCTTCTCTAAGGCGCTGATTTTGTTCTTTGTTTGTTTGATAGGTAGACCTCTCAGTTCTTCTAGTCGTGTTCTCTGGTAGAGGCCTTACTAGACCAGTTAACTTTACCTGGGTAGTCGCTAGTGTTGACGCCGGCGTATGATGGCTCCTGGTTCTAATTGCGCCTCTGATTGTGACATCGTGAGTGTCTAGAGTGTCTATTGGTGGGGTTAGGAGAAGTTGATTACTCGGGTCGTCCATTGAGTCTTTTATCGATAGGAAAGTCTTGGCAAATCTCTCTAGATCTCGATTTGCTGCTTGTATCAGCACTGTTCCAGATTTATATATCGTGATGTTAAGTTCGGCTCTGCATCTTTGTGATGGTGCGGTTGACATTTTTAAGCCGTGAGGAATGTTTTTCGTAGTTTTTATGGTAAGCATCCTAGTGAAGGCATTGCGCCATTTAGCTGCTCTGGATGTATAGAATATGAGGTCATTCATTTTCGTACCATTAGTTGCATTAAAGTATAGGTCTGCGAATAGTATGTCCGGGTTTTTTCTCAGGTAGTCGTGTTTAAACTTCTTAGCTGCATTTTTAGTTAAATTATTGGGGTATTTTATACTCTGGGCACTCAAGCCAGTAGATTCTGGGTATCTTTCGCTCATTTTTGCTCCGTTCTGCATTTATTATGGTGTTTCTTTTTCCGTTTTATTCCAGGTAGCCCCACTGCTGATGTTATTTATTGCTGCTTTTAGTCCCAGATCTAGAATTTTTCCATTATAGTTTCACTGAGTAGTACTGGAAAAGGCTTCTCTTTTCCATAATTATTCCTCATTTACCTCTAGTAGTTGTACTTTCAGAGTGCTTATTAATTAATTCGCCAGCTGACATTTGTTCTGCTCTATGCTTGGTGTAAAAACAATCCTTGTAAGATGGCTGCCGTTATGTTTGTTCTTATACAGGCAGGGAGTCCTTTCTCACTTTCCACTTCTTTCTCTGGTCCAGCTTCCCTCATTGATTGGTCCAATTTCCATGGCTTTCCTCTAGTAAGTTAGATTGATTGCTGTTGCATGTAAACTTGCAGGGATTCCGCTTTTCTGTTGGTTGCACCTAATCTAGCCGAGTTCAACTTATCCCACAAGTGTGTGGATACTTATGTCAGATCCTCTGCGCTATATGTGTAAATGTTTATTTGTTACTTGTCCGCATTGGCCGCCATTTTAAGGTCAGGCGGGGCGGACTGCAGACCTTTCTCACTTTCCCGGTCTGTCTTGAAGTGCGGCGGGGCGGGGGGGGGGGGCGATGACTGGGCGCCGTGGGGCTGCGCCGCAGCAGCGCGAGTGCCCTCACCTCCTCGTCTCTGCGCTCGGTCCCCGATCCCCGTCCTGGGTCCCGGTGAAGCCGCCTCGTCCCTCTCACGGATCGGACCCCGTTAGCACCGCTCCGAGAGTTCTCTGCTCTCCGCCCGCTCCGCCAACAGTCTCCAGGGCGTCCGCTGATGCTGTCCCCGCCTGGGCGCCCCCGAGTCCCCTCTCGGTCCGGATGATGCCAGGCTGCTACCTCTCCTACGGAGGTAATCACAATATCTACTTTTTCCTTCTGTTTCCGAGTCCTAGGTCGCCAGTCTTGGCAGGTCTCGGGCTGTAAAGTCGGGATGTTCAGGGATTTATGCCAGAATTGGCGATCCCAAATCCCGGAGCCCTTACCTAGGACTCCTGGTCAGCGGCCATCTTGATGACAGTGTGCATACATTTTGTGAGGCCCTTTCCAGACACAGGCATTTATTAATTGTGTTTATCAGTATTTTCTGTATAGCATTGTTTGATATTTTTTGGTAACTTCAGAGTGCTATCAGCTGAAGAAATGTAGTTTGACTACTGGATTGGGAAGTTAGCATCCAGTCAGGAAGAGTGAGACCCTTGTCCATTTTTTTCAACACAAACCACGCTCTTTTTCAAATCCACTAAAAGCAGGAATGAAGAGTTCAGTTTTCAGTAAGTTTCTGAATTGCATGGTCTTGAGTTCAGGTCTTAGGCTGAGCATTAGTGCATTTCTTAGTCTCTGACCTTGAATATCATGAAATATGCCACTGTGTTTCATCTTCGTAAAAGATCATTGGTTAAGTCAATGGAGTACACTTGATAAGGGTGCCTAATTCTAGATCCAATAGGTCCTGATCCAGACAATCCACTAATTTCATGTGCGATACCTTACAGAACTAGGGGATAAAAGTTGCCAATAGATCCTTAATCATTTTCTCTGTAATCTCATGTTGTGATTGAGTCTCCACCAGAATTTCTGTTTAGTTCCTAACTTTCCCTAATGATTTAGAGCCTATATTACCGGAGAAAGCACAGGCATAAATCTCATTAGAAGATTAAAAAGCTAAGGAGGAAGTCATCTCTTCATCATACCCTTTCCTGACATATCTAGTCTTGCCCAGGGTTACCATTAATTGTTTTATCATATAAAAAAGTGGCAAGTGATCTTCCAAGCTAATCAAATCTCATCCAGTACTCAGATTAGATGTAGTGTGAAAGTCGGTGATGGGTCTGAAATTGTACATGTTTTTGTTTGAAAAATTTAGAATTTGCGGCAATCAAGTTAGATCTTTTAAAGCGTTCAGTCTTGGCATCCAGCTTTGGGAAGAACAAAAGCATAAGTCCATCTTATTGTGGGGCCATTCCTGTTTTAGCCTGTTAGAGCCTTGTAGAGACTGAAAGGAGACAAAGGGATAAGCCACTGCCCTTTGACAATGAGCTCACATCTAGCCTTACCTTAGTCACTACTAACCTTCAGGAGAATTGCTGTGCCACCAACCAAGACTATGCTGAGTGCAGAGTATTTCACACCTTACAAAGACTTTCCACGTTCTCCAAATAGTTCACTTTCCCCAGTTCTCGAGTTTGATACCACCCCCCCCCCACACACAAACAGACTGAACATTAGGCTGAAGAGTTCTTTGTCCCTCCGCCCCCCCCCCTCGCCATTCAGGTGAAAATGAGAACGGAAAATGGCAGCTACTCTGTCACACTGCCTCCTTTCCCCACACCAGGACATTCTTCCCTAAGCCTCATGCATGGGTGTGTGAAAGCAGAGCAGCAGAACCATTTTTAAATTGTTCTTATTAATAAACATTGTCCCTTACTTAGAGTTTGGCAGAGCTGGACACCTGCACAGAAATGGCAGATGCCTAATCCTCCTTATTTACAGTACCATTGACGTTAATTCACTCTAAATTGTGGCAGACAAAGCATTTTACCTCCGCACATTTTCTGGCTGATGTCCCATATTTGCCAATTCTAAGTAAGGTCCTTTGTCAATTACAGGCTTCGCGAATTTTCAAACTCACTCATCTCTAGTGATAGGCAAAGATATCATCACGTCAAGTTCGAGTTTGTATCTCAGGCCTCTTTGTCTAACTAACTTTTGATGCCTTGTACAATATCGACAAAGTACAGGATACACAATGGCGAACACAACAGATATTGCAAACACGGTAACAACCTTATGTTTCGGAATAAATGTTTCAAAGATAAGGAACGTGAAATTAATTGACTAGCGGTGGAAATGCAAGCAGGCTCCCATAGTGAAAACAAAATATAATGGAGTAATGAGAATCTGGAGAAAAAGTTAATAAAATGTACATGTATGGGCATAAGAGAAAATAATTGCATACATACTTTGGTAATGGAAGTAATAATCCTCAACTTATTTGTATATCCATTTGGTTTATTATGCAACAGAATATATGTTAGTAGGCAGGGACAGGTGTGTATTTATGTTGTCTATTTAGACAAGATAGCTGTGGTCTTTGTCCACATATTTTAAACAAACATAGATGTATCCTTCTTCAAATATTATATTTTGCCTTTTGGACCTTATAAGTATTTAGTTATGCAGCACAATATTCTTGGTGCAACAATAGCATCTTGTTGCACCTAGCATATTGCATGGCTAAACACTTATAAGGTCCCAAAGGCGAGACCTATTGGCTATGCCAATGCTTGTTAGAACAGCATTTACTGAGCACCGACAGGACCCGACGCACTTAAAAACCTGATTTAGAAGACCCTTTATGATTGTAATTACTGAGTGTGCATGTGCGCAACATTAGTCCAGTATTTCTGTATTTGTGCAACAACGAGCACTTAAGTGAGTAGAAGGCACCATGTGACTGATGTATACGAGACAAATGAAATCATAAAAATAACAGAGGAAGAAAGCGCTTGAGCATTCATCTACTCTACGCAAAGAGGTGTAAAGAAAAAAGAGAAGAAAAAGATTTTTTGGCAAAGGCTTGGTAAGACACTATCCCCTCAGACACCACACACATCTATGGTCTTGGCCGGTATGGCAGTATCCCGTTTTCAACGCAATGGATAGGCTTGTTTGCTGCCACCAGTACCCTCCTATTGATGCGTCTTATTTCAAAGACCCTCAGTCATAACCACGATTCTTTGCCCCTTGCCACAACCACACTCAAACTAGGTCTGAATTTTATTAAAAAGAAGAGAGCACATGTTTTCATAATAACTTTGTTGCAAATTGCTGCAGCAGTAAAACATTTGCTGTCTTCAATGGGGACTTGTGGCGTGTGAACGGCCGTGCGAAGGGCCGAAGAGCAGAATAAAGCCTGTGTGTGTGTGAGAGAATGCTTGGGCGTGCGAGGCGGGATTCCAACAACTCCTAGTCGCCGTGGAAAAGAATATATGGACTCAGAAAAAGCCCTCTTACAGGGGATGGAGATAAAAGTGGAACAGCTTAGGGTGGCAGCCAAGGCTTGCCTGGCCTTTCGAGTGTACCCATCCATTGAGGAAGAAGTGTGTGCACTGCACCTGGAGTATCAATGTATGCTCGCGCAAATGAGACCCTCTCAAAAACAAGGCGCGTGGCCGCGAGACGCTCTCTGTGGTGGGGGAGGGAAGGAGCATTGAAGCTCGAGCAAGACGGAGAGGGGGAGCGAGGCGTGCAAGCTTGGGAGAGTTTAAAGCACTAAATGTCTCGCCAGAGCAGCGTATGCGCTGGCTCAGGCGTGACCTAAAAATCAATTGTGAAAGTCATGGTTATATCTTTTAATGTTCCATCTACATTTGTGATACAACTGTTTATGAGATTATTAATTATAGTAGTTTTATTACTGATTGCTATAAAGATTTGTTTATTTAAAATGATAAATTGCAAGGGAGAATTTATTGGCCTGTGCGGAGTCCTCTCCCATTACAAATTGCAATTCACAAACCATATGCAGAGTTATACATCGTAGCATTACCTATACTTATGTGTGCTCTCTGCCTCGACTAGGGAGTCTCTGCACAAGTAAGCACAGGTTTTAGTAGTAAATGTGGTAGGGATACCAGAGGAGCGGCTTAAAGAAGGGGCAGACTCACTACAAAAGGGGACTGTATTACAGAGGTGTCAAAGGGGTTTTGATAGCATTAGGGGTTTAGGGAGGGACGCCACCCATCCACACAACAGTAAGCCAATTTGAATACTCAGGGGATGGTGACATGTAACTTACACATTTGTAGTAAGTTTACACTCTGTGTTTATGAGTACTGAATGTAGTAAATTTACTTCAAAGTGTAAACTTACTCAAAAGTGAAAGTTACTTTTGTGAATTAGCCCATGGTGTTTTTGAGATTGTCATGTGTGGTTGGGTTTTCTATGTCGTTTTTCAGTCCACACAGTTGACCAATTAGTGTGAACTACTGAGGGGAGGTTTTAAGGCAAAGCATGGTAAAAAGTAGAACCTTCTATAAAGTGGGTGTCTATTCGAGAAACACAATCTTCTTTATTATGATTTAAGTCTGTGGCACGGCTTCATGTAAAAATATAACCCAGTGGGTGTTCCTCGATGATTGTAACAAAACATCTGAAAGCAACAATGGGGAATTTCAGGCTTTCATCAAAACCCTTCATTCCATTGCAACCATTCTATCTGAGAGAGCAAACTCCCAAGCAGAGCGGTCTAGCTACTTCAGCAAACCAATCCAGGATGAGAAGTTGTAGAGCAACTTCAAGACAGGCATTAGAGCAAAACACTATTGAATACCAGAGATATTGCTGGATACCTACTTGAATAAAGGTTTTTCAGTAGCAATAACTTGCCCTGCTCCTTAGCCTGTACTACCCAAAAACTGTGCAGTAGATGCATACTAAATAGTAACTGTTGATTTTGGAGTTGTTGGCCAGAAAGTATGTTCTTGTCTCCCTGGAAAGTGACACTTTGCCAGTTATATGGCTACATGTATGTGCCAGTTGACATATCATCTGTGCATATTGTTCTATTTGTGTACCGTAAACGTAAGATTTTCGCCATAGAACAATTCTTCAATAAGAATTAATGTGACACAGCTTACACATATGATGAATCTGGCTTTGGGAGCACAATTTATGCAGTATGGTGACACTGTGGGAGCAGAAAACGTTAAAAAAAATGTTTAAACCAATATTTTCCTCAAAAGGTAAATTACCATATACGGTTCTCACAAATCTTGCTCACCCCCAGAATCGAGGGGTACTCATACACAATCCTGCATGGCAAATTAGCTAAAACAGCAAGTTCATCAGGGCATGAAAGTAGGTAAGTAAGTAAGAAAGTAAAGTTTATTGTGTTGATTATTTAAAATCTTACAATATTGCACATTCGAAAAAAAGTCAATAAAAGCTATATTCATACATAAAACAGTTAAAATAGCATTCAAAATTTAAATATTTAAAATAGTTACATCTCCTAGTTTCCTTTTAACACTCGTTAGAAATTTTACAAACGTAGCATTTAAAATAATATCATTCGAGTCCAAACACCTTATTAGGGCCTGCCTGCATGTCCTTATGCCTCGTGCATTTAGAGGAATCTTAAGCAAAGTTTTTCTCTCTTGGGAGAGTTCCGGACAAGTACAAAGAAGATGAAGGATATCCTCCTCACAGGCGTTGCACAATCTACATTCGGTTTGCATTACCGTTCTTGCCCAAGGTGGACGATGGCACAGGCCTGGTATTTTACCAAATCTTGCATTGAGGATCACCTGTTTATTTTTTTCCGTCCAGGGAGTCACCAAATATTATTGGATTTCTTTCTTTTTATAACCATTTATTATTGTCCAATCATGTTTTCTTTTGGTAAGGATAACTTTATCTTTTAGAATAGATAGAAAGCTTGCAGTTTTGTTGATTATCCTCTTAAATGATGTCTTAGTTATATTTGTATCCCATATTGACGTCACCTCAAACTCTTTTATCGCTTTCGTTAGGTACAGCCCTGCCAGAGAGTTCGTGTCATTACTTAATTCTTTCCATAAAAGTTGCGATATTTCATTTTGGTGATCAGTTTTTATTTGGTTCCAAACTTTTATGAAATGTGCTTGCCTTGTATATTGTTGATTAATTAGTCCAAACTCCAACCATACTTGTGCAGGAGAAGTGTTTGCTGGAAGCCGGAATAACGCCCGATATACTCTGGTTATGTTTTTATTCAGGATTTCAGTATCCCTACCCATCGCAGCTTCACTACCGTATGTGATAGTCGGTTCTAGTCTTGCAGAAATAATACTGAGAAGAGGGCCGTAAGTTAGGCTGGGAAGTGATTTCTGCACAATTCTGAAAGCAGCAGTCAATGCATTTGTTTTCCTTTGGATGTCCCTTTTTTGTAATTGAAAATTGCCTTTTGAAACAAATAGAACCCCCAGGTATTTATAGGACTCCACTTGCTCCAGCTCGATGTTATCCATATACATTTTAGTAGTGTGTTTTTTTGTATTATTTTTAGTAACTACCATAACCTTGGTTTTTGTATCGTTTATGACCATACCATTTGCCTTAGAGTACGCGTGAGTCCTCCTAATTAATCGCTGTAAACCCACTTTGGTATGGCTCAATAATATCACATCATCTGCATATAATAAGTTTGTGAGCCGCTTATCTGCTAACTTCGGGGGGTGCGCATTTTAATTGTCCAGTATTGGCGTTAGGTCGACAAGAAACAAATTAAAAAGGAGGGGAGCCAAAACACAGCCTTGTTTTAGGCCTTCCTTTGCTGGAATCTCTTTAGTTAATGTACTGCCATCCCCCATCCTCACACTTACCCATGTGTCTGTGTACAAGAGACGAATCAATTTAAGTAGTGAGGATGGTATTTTCATTGTCTCGAGTTTTTCCCAAAGTAAATTCCTGCTTACACAATCAAATGCGGGTTTTGAAGTCTATGAAACATAGATATAGAGGTTGCTTCCGTCTAATTGACTTGTCAATAAGTAGGGTAAGAATAAGAATATTTGTGGTTGTACCCAATCCTTGAATGAAGCCTGTTTGATTTAAAGGCAATTTCTTATTGTCCGACACCCATTCTGTTAATTTAGTCAACAGGATTCTGGCAAACAGCTTGGCGTCCGTGTCTTGTAGGGTGATTAGCCTATAGTTTTCTGCCAGTGCCCAGTTTCCTTTTTTGAAAATTGGGGTTATTAGGGATCCTCGCCATGACTTGGGGACAGTTCCTGTTAGTATGACTTCTAAGAATAATTTCTCTAGGATAGGCGCCCAAAGTTCAGGGTTTTCCTTAAAGAGTGCAAATGGTATCCCATTCGGTCCGGGTGCACCGTTTTTCTGTTTTTTTTATTAATTTAATTATCTCTTCTTTCTCGACTGTTATTTGCATATCCAATTCTTTATAATGATTTGAAGATTTCATGTTGTTACCTTTTTTTTCATCATAAGACTTATCGGCGCGATTGTTTGAGTAATATCCTGAAGTAGGTAACAATTCTTAAGGATATCAGAAGGTATATCTTTATTATCATAACCATCCCATTTAAAGAAAGCACCCAGCATCTTCCTTGCTATTGCCTTCCGGAGATGTTCAAACAAAATATAAAAATTTCAACAATATCAGTTACCGCAAATGAATAGGACCAGTCTACACGGCGGAACAACTGCAAAAAGACCTTTTATGTTGCAACACATCATGAACACTGGAAAATTAATTGAATGCTTCGTATTCATAACTGTAGGAATGATCCATTTTATCAGCAGCCTTCGCTTGCAGAGCTTTTGAGGAGAGAAAATGAGCAGAGGGAGATGATGGGAGAGGGTGCATAGAAGAGTGATTGACAGATACAGCATCCATTTTATTCAAGATGGAGTTTTCTCATAAATGTGGCATAACTAACTTATGTTAATAAACACCCTTCTATACCTCATATTATACTTGTTTAAACTGTAATCACATTAACTCATCATTTGCATATTGGATCCATCATAAAAGCTATTTCTGTTCATAATTATTTATTGCATGAAATATAGCTGTGCAAAAATGCTTCCACAGCAGACACATTTACTCAGACTTCTTTGGGTGAAATCATGTGAGGATAGAGGGGCAGCATTTGATCTACAGTTCTCCTACCACACCCGCTCCTCAAACACATATTTCTCTTTATATGGTATCAGTTGGTGCCGGATTTCCTTTTAAAATGAACATGGGTACATCTGATCATTCACTGAACAATTCTGTAACAGAGTGAACTAGGTCAGAGTTTGCCTCCGGCGTGTAACACTGGCAGGATTGCACTTGGATGAGAGGAGCATCCGGCTTGACTTGCATCCAAGGGCTGTTGATAATCAGCTCCCTCCCCATTTATTGCGACCACCCCACCAACACATCACTTGTGTGCGCATAGCAGAGCCACCGGTGTCAACCTTATGAGATGTCATCGCGATTCAAACAGCACTTCATAAATCCAATCAGCATATCATCAGAAAAGCTGAAATATAATAAAAATCCGGACTTTTCTATTGTGTTTAATAATATGGAATTCTCAGCGAAGAGATGCAAGCATATCAGCAGTGATACGAAATGGGCAACAACAAAAAAAGAAAAACATTCTACATTTGTTTGAGCATACACATTTGAGCTAACTGTGTAATCCTTCAAATAAGTCCCAAAATCCTTTTTAGTTTTTTGATTACTTGTGTCATAAACAAATTCACCAAAAGAGCGTCACATTTCTAAAAGGTGAATTGAGTGTTAATTGAGTGACTGAACAAATGAAAGGCACAGTGTACTTTCTCACATTTTCTGCTTGTTTGTGCAGACGGTAGGTCAGTCATGATACTTTTATACTGTTACTGTTCTTTGCTCTCAACACTTCCCTTGAAGCCATTCATTTGCTCACAGTTTGTTTCAGTTCATTGGTGTGAAAGAGGTATCCGGGCTGGCAGCACAAGGTGATTAGAGGTTATGATAACAGGGAAATAATAATGATGGCGCCGCCTTCTTCACCACATCTGACACTGCTGGTGCCACAAACGGAAAACCTGCTCCTTTTTAGGTGTTTGAACTTTGCCCTCGTTCAACATAAAAAAACACACAAAACAAAAAGTTATTTGGCAGGAAATGGAAAAAAGACGGCTCTGCCTCATTTCCAGTTTTTGACAGGCAAAGCTGACATGTTTCTCTGGCAGAGCAGTGACCTCAATTCTTACCCAAACCTGTCCAAACACATATTGAGTGCAGATTGTCCCAGAGGTGAGCCGAGCAGTGCAGCTGTTTCCCAGTGCATGCTGATACTCGCTATTCCCAGTGCCTTACTGTCATCGCTGGGGCCTGCTGCAGCAGGTCAGAAACAATACTGCAGATAGCACACATGTAATGTCCAACTGCACTATACATACACACCAAAATAACCTTACATTAGGAACCATGACTCGCCGTAAACCGAGTTATTTTCGCAACCTATTCTAGCTAGATTAATGTGCTGAAGTGTTTGTGTGGGCCCAAATAATGACTACCAGCAACTATCTGTGTGTTTTTACATGGCATACATTGCATAGTGACATGTTTCTCAATAAACTCAATGTCAGCTTATGTTCAATATTGTTGCCAGCAACATTTCTAAAGGTCGGCAATAGAATCTAGGGCATTGTCCCCATAGGTCAAAGTCACTCAGACATGTTAATTCTATGTTAGCACGGGAGACAAGGATTATGCTTTAGCTTTCATAACTTTATTTTTACAGCAGCTATTTAGCAACATTAAACAAAAACTACCATTCCCAGAAACACTTAGGAATGGAACAACAACAGGCAATCAGCTGCCAACAGTCCCAATGAAGTCCTTTGTTTCTGTTGTAAGTGCCTCTTCCTTCGCTGCTCGCAGCTAGAGCCAAGTCACGTTTCTTCCTCTCTCTCTGTGTTTCAGGCGTTATGCTCACTGTGCGTACTGTAATTAGGCTGCAGGAATGCTATAACGCTCCTATGCAACAATATTTGACAATATGTACTGGGACAGCGCTGTGCAGTCCTCTGCCCTCCAGGTGGTGCTGTGGTCAGTGTGATAGTTGAAGGGAGGGTCAGCGGGGGGCCTAGCGTCAGGATGACGGTTCTATGGATAATGGGGCCTATAACTAATTATAACTGCTTCGAGCACAATAAGGCACAGCCACACTCCAGTACTCGTCTGTGCCGTCAGCCACGAGCGCTGACGTCACCTCTATTAAATACTCCCCGGTCCACGCCCGGCCCAGGGAGTTGAAGTGGTTACATTGTAGTGTAGGAGCTGGGTGGCTCACTACATCCCATCTCACCAATCTTTGTTCAAACAGAAAACTAAAATAATAACAACAAAAGAATAAACTAACATAACAAATGTTTCTGTGTGATTGGCCTCTTCGCTGATCGGTTCTTTAACATAGAAAGTCTCTCAGCCACTGACTAGGCTCTGGCTTGCTCCTCAGTCGATAAGGATGTTCTCTCTCGGGTGGGTCATCTTCTACTGAACAGCGACCCTCTGCTGGTGATAGCTCCATTTCACCATTCTCTTCACATGCTTGCTCCTCGACTTCACCGGGTACGGTTGGGTCATCACACGGACTCCCCTGTTCTTCAACTCCTCCCAAGTCCATAACTGGCGATGTTGCCTTTTATGAACCATTATGCATTCCTCGAAATCTGGCTCTCCCCTCTTTTCACCGTGACCATGGTTCCTTGCACTCGGACAACCTCCCACAGCTCCTTCTTGAAAGGTGTTCGGAACTTTCCTCCCAAATGCCTGTCCTTTACTACCACGTAGTCTCCTCTTCTGATGGTTAAATAACTCGCTCCCCTACAGTGGATAGCATTGTCATTGTTATTCAGTCATCTGGTCTGGGCTCTTGCACTGTCTAGGACTCCCAGTATCCACTCCTTGCTCACAGGCATCATGTCCCTGACAGCCCTCTGCATCACCAGATCACTTGGTGCGCACCCTGTCGTGCTGTGTGGCATCTGGCGATAGGCTCTTAGGAACCTGTGGAGGCATCCTTCCAGGTCTCCTCTCTGGTCTACCCCAATCCTCAGTGCTTTATTAATGGTCCTCATAAATCTTTCAACGTCACAGTTGATTTGAGGCCATTGAGGTGTTATCTTCCTGTGACTTATGTTGTATTGTGCCATGTATTCTCGAAATTCTTGCCCCTGAAAAGGAGGTCCATTATCAGTGTGGATTTCCCCTGGCATGCCCATTAAATTAAACGTCTTCTCCAGAATGGGTTTGAGGTTCTCAAAAGACATCGAGTTCACTAATTCCACCACTGTAAATTTCGAGTAGCTGTCGACCATGACCACAGTGTGTCTCCCAACCTGGGAAACTTCCAAAGTCCATACTGATCGTGGTCTACGGCGTGGTGCTGGGGGGTTCAATGATCACTTGCAGAACCGGAGGATCCAGTCCCATTATCAGACACGCATGGCATCCTCCAATTTCCAATTTATTTATTTATTGATTTTGTTTTGGAACTCCTACGGAGGTCCACAAAAACACACCAACAATTCAAAAGACAACCTTTACATACAATGCAAAATTCTTCCTTATACATTGCTATGAAAAAAATTATATCAACCATACTGAGAGATGTGCAGAATATGCTATAAATACATAAGACAATCAAATAACCGACCAATCATTTTTTTTTATATCAAACATACTATAAAATGTGCAAATAATGCTATGAATACATGAAACAATCAAATGACCAACCAATTGGTATTAAATCATAGCCAGAAAGCTACTGTTGACAATTTTCTAGTAAATAAGCAAAAATGTTTTAAAAAATTGATATATCTTAAAACAGACCATTTCATTCGGAAGGGACAAGACCAAAGATCATGCGTCCTGAGCAGGGTGAATATTAAATCCGATAAAAACTGGTTTTAGGAACACTCGCCTGGCACTTTGTAGCTTTGAACATACAAATAAGACATGATTTAGATCTTGGATTTGCAACTGGCACTATTCACACATTCTCTTCTCTCTAGGTGTTTTATCCCAGATGCCAGTAACATCTCTTAAAGGCAGCAGATTGAGTCTCAGTAGGAGTATCAGCCTTCTAATCCCATGAGGGATATTCCAAGTTAAATAAGGCTGTGGGTTATTCCCTAAAGAGCTTCCACTGACCGCCACATTACTGGACCTGGACTGGCTTAAAGCAGCGTCTCTTGCCAAAGTGATAGAGGATCTAAACATCTTTAAGAACTGTTTCAGAACAGATTTAGACATAAAAGAAATTTGATTTAACCCCTTCCATGCTCATGACGGAACCATTCCGTCATGAGTCACGGTTGGGCTGTCCTGATGACGGAATGGTTCCGTCACCACCACCCCCACAATTGGAATTTCCAGCGCAGGGCTGGAATTCCTGCCGCACGGAAGTGGTTAAACTAAGACCAAAAGTATCATTTGCACATACAAAAGAACTAAAAAACATTTATTGTTCTTTTAGTGTGCCAAAAATGTCTATTCTCAGGGTGGCCCTAAGTGTACCCTCTTCCCCAGAAGGAGGGAGTTACCCCACATGAGAACCGCTGCCTGGGCTAAATTGAAGGACGAGACTAATCCAAATTCAAGGCGCAGTACATGTGGGGCAGCCAAAGAGTTTAAATTGCAAATAATAATAATAATAATCAAGTTTGTAAAGCGCCTGGTTACACTAGTGAACAGTGTGTCCCCGCGCTGTATAGACTCATAGGAACAGGCTCACACATCTAGCACATAGAAATAGCCACACGCAGCACCAAAGCGAACCTAATATTTAGGGAAAAGGAGCGTTTTAAGTTTCAGCCTAAATCTCAGCTCTGATGGCTCCATACGGAGTTCCAGAGACAGCTCATTCCAGTACCTACTGGCCAAGTACCTAAAAGAGCTCCCCCCCATCCTTACTCGAAGGATTCGGGGCACCTGGAAGAGCATACAACCAAGAGACCTTAGCTGACGTTTAGGCTGGTACAAGGATAGCAAATTTTGGAGGTAAACAGGGCCCTTCCCCTGTGCAATGCGGTGGGCTAAACAGAGAGTTTTGAACCTAGTACGTTCACAGACCGGAAGCCAATGAAGTTTAGCTAGAGCACGGCTCCCGGACGACTTTCTTGAAAGATTCAGTGCCAATCTGGCCGCCGCATTTTGAACACATTGCAGGCGATGGAGCCCCTTTTGACTCAGGCCCACATATAATGAGTTGCCATAGTCAAGATGGGGTGTAACCAGAGTATGGATCAGAATTTTCCTGCTGGTCGATGGAAGAAGATCCAGCGTTTTGCGTAGGCATTTTAAAATGCCATAGCATTTGCCTGCTACCTCTCTAGTATGGCATTCAAAAGAGAGGTTAGCATCAAGTCTAACCCCTAGGTTCTTCACCTGCTCCACGGGGCGCGGGGAAGGCCCCAATTCCGATGGCCACCATGCCGGGGACCAAATGGAGGGAGCCTTTCCAACCACGAGGAGTTCCTTTTATTAGCATTGAGGCGCAGTCAGTTACTGTTCATCCATTCAGCCAATTTCCCCAAGCACGCTGAGAAATTAGCGGCGGTCTCTTCGGGGGGTTGAGACAGTGTCACCACCAGTTGGGTATCATCCGCGTAGGACACTATCTCAACCCCGAATGCTTCTACTAACTTGGCCAAGGGCTCCATGTACAGATTAAACAAGGTCGGGCTCAATATAGAGCCCTGAGGGATCCCTTGCTTTAGTGCCCGTACTTCTGATTTGTAAGGCGGGCAGTGTACCTGGAATTTTCTATCAGTTAGAAACGCCTTCACCCATTCATAGGCCGACCCTGTGATCCCTGCCTCCTTGAGGCGGGAGAGCAACATGGGGTGCAAGACGGTATCAAATGCCGCACTGAGATCTAATAGCAATAGTGCGGCCGTCCGTCCCTCATCCACCTCTCTTGCGTAATAGTTCGGTAGAGAAGAGCAGAGCCGATTCTGTTGAATGGTTAGCTCTAAAACCCGATTGAGATGGGTGAAGAAGTTGGAAGTCCTCCATAAATTTCACCAGTTGTGCATTAACAATTTTCTCTACCACTTTCGCACAGAAGGGAAGAAGCAAAATGGGTCGGAAATTGTCCAAATGCTCTATGCCCAAGTTGGCTTTCTTTGACGCATGATTCATCCTTCTGTCTTATCAAACCTGAGCCAATAATTCATGTCCAACACCTCAGCAGCATATATTAATGAGGGAGGGATTTTCACCTTAAAAAAAGATGAGACATGGCTAAAATGGCATCTCCCGCAATTTTTATAAAATCTGTTTAGTGCACTTGTCTGAGAGACAGCTTTACTAACACAGTGTTTAGTATGCTCCAAGTCTCAACCTGTTTTGGAAAAAACTTTCCCTAAGCATACATACGAGTCAACCAGTTCCAGTTTTTCAGAACCAAGCATCCATCTTAGACATCTCTTCATTCTAAACCCCTTCTTGCGGTAAACCAAAATCTTGCTTCTTGCAATATTAATTTTCAAGAAGTGAGCCTCTGCATATTTACTTAAAGCATCCAGACGACGTTGCAGGCAAATGAGCGTTAGATCGAATATTGCAACATCGTCTGCATATAATAGAGAGCCAATGGACAGTGTGCCAATTTTGGGGGCATCCCCCCTTACAGAGTTCAGAACGCCAGGGAGATCAGCGATACACAAAGAAAATAAAAGTGATGCAAATACAAAACCCTGCTTAAGCCCATTATGCGTTCTAATTTTACATGATAACCCCCGCGAACCCCCCATCTGAACCTGGCACCAGGTGTCTGTATGCAATTCCATAATCAGACCCAAAAGATGATTAGGTATGCCAAGGAAGACAAGTGTTCTCCACAGCGTCCGACGGTCCACCTTGTTGAACGCTGTGGAGAA
Source organism: Lissotriton helveticus (assembly GCF_964261635.1). Taxonomy (NCBI): domain Eukaryota; kingdom Metazoa; phylum Chordata; class Amphibia; order Caudata; family Salamandridae; genus Lissotriton; species Lissotriton helveticus. The sequence continues at coordinate 2,003,074,090 of NC_136061.1, read as the reverse complement.
ATCAATAAATGCTGTATAAATTGGCATCCCTTGGGAGAAAACATATTTCTCTACAATTGTCTAAACAACCGCTATATTATCCAGGGTGCCATTGTTCTTTCTAAAACCAGCTTGTTCCAGTGGAAGAATATCCTGATCATAAACCCATTGTTGTAAATGTCATAATATGCTTTTTGCAAATAGTTTGCCTGAGGCATCCAGGAGGGCAATCTGTCTAAAACAAATTGGGACCGTTTTCGGTCCTTTTTTATACAGTGGGACTATGATGCTTCCCTTCCAAGAGGGCGGGATTTTATTCATAAATATATTTAAAAAGTGGCTCTAAAAAATCACCCCATGCTTCTGGCTCCTTTTTGATTAATGCAATTGGGATTCCATCTGGCCCTTGTGCGCCGGAGGTTCTAGCAATATTTAAATACTTTTTACAGCAATTCCTTTCCTGACAGGGGACCAGATTCAGTGAATTCAGTAGACACGGATTTAACCCCATTAGTCATCACGGGAGAAACTGGGCTATTATTTCCATATAATAGGGAGATGTAATCCACCCAGTCTTTTTCTGGAATCGGTATGGGTGTAGCTCTCTGCCTTGAATAGCAATATTCAGCGATCAAGTTTCAATTCTTTCTTGAATCCTTGGCCCTTACGGCTTCTCTCAGCCCTATCCACTTAGCATCAAGCTCCCTTCTTTTTTCACTGAGCAGGAGGCGTCTTCTCACTCGCTTAAGGCGATTGATTTCCTGCTGTCGGCCAAAGAGGAAATGTATGTGCTGTATTCGAACAAGATGGTTAATTGCTTATTTTAAAGATATCATATGGGACATATCTTGTTTATACGGGCGAGGTTCAGAAGATGTGGAGCTTAGATTACAAATCTTCTTCTTACAGTTTCCTCCACCAGGCAGTCGATCCCTGGGAGCCACACATTCTCTCTGGTGCTCGTTTTTGTTTTTTCTATTCCTTGTTGGCCTGATGGGCGAGGTCCACCATCGTCTTCCTTAATTTGGCGGGTATCACTATTCTTGTCCCCTGTAAGATTACTCCTACACCACTTTCGCTCAGCTCTTCTCTGCATCTCCATGTCTCGAGACACACTTCTCGCTCCTCTTCAGTCAGTCTCCCCGATCCTTCCAGAAAACTCTTCCACTGGTGGCTATGAAGCATCTAGTTTACAGCCAGACGGCATGCATCTTCTCCCGTCACCACCGCTATTTCTTCCACTGCCAGCGCTCTGGGACATGTGGTGGTGACAAGTTTCTTGACAAATGACTCAGCACTCTCATCTACTTCCCTGGGAGCATCTGGACAGAGGGCCATTGGTTGCGGCAACAAGTAGTCCGCAGGATTGCTCGCTCCCAGACGGTACTCAATCTCAAAGTTGTAGTGTTGAATGTGCACCGCTCACCTTTTGATTCATGGTGGGACACTCCTGGATGTGCCTCCAAACAAGGATACCAATGGTTTGTGGTCGGTGACCACTTTGAAGCTATGTCCACACAGATAAATATCAAAATGTTGACATGCCCATCAGATTGACAGCGCCTCTCTTTCAATCTGGGCATACACCTTGTTTCCACTGCTGTGAGAGCTCGGCTTGCATATACGATCGGAACCCACTCGTAGTTCTGGCCTTTCTGCAGGAGCACCGCCCTCAGCCCACCGGGCTGGCATTGATAACTAACTCGGTCAGTTTCCCAGGCTCGAAGTATGCCATATCGCTCCTTGCAGCAGTGCCTCCTTGATCTCCATGAACGCTTGAGCTTCGGCACTGGACCACCGCCACTTGACGTCCTTATTTGTGAGCGCTCGTAGCGGTTCTGACAGTGTGACCGAGTGTGGTATAAACCGGCCACAGTAGTTTGCCATCCCTAGGAAGCTCCTTACGCCAGTCTGATTCTGAGGTGTGGCCGCCGCCCGAATGGCTTCTACTTTTGCGGGGTCCACTTGCAAGCCATGCGTCGAAAACTTGTTACCAAAGAACTCCACCTTGTTTGTGTAGAAAGAACATTTTTCTTTGTGCCCCTGTTCAACCAGCCTCTGCAGTGTTGCTCATAGACGTATGTGGTACTCCTCTAGGGACTTTGAGAACATTAAGACATCGTCGCTGACGTTTATGACCCAAACCAGGCTGGCCAGAGCTCCCCTGATGGCATCCTGGAAGACCACTGCGGCGGACGATAATCCGAAATTGACTCTCTTAAACTTCCTCAGCCCCACATGGGTGGAAAAAGTAGTTATGTATCTGCTTTGTTAGTCCAGTAGTAGGTGATGATAGCCTGAGTTTAAGTCCACTTTAGAGAACCATTTGGCCCCATTGATATCGGCCACTATCTCTTCAATGATGGGCATCCAATGCCGCTCCCTTTTAATCGACTTGTTCAGTAATCACATATCCACGCATAGGTGAATGGCCCCTGGTTGTTTTGGCTTTGGTGCTATTACTAGTGGTGATACCCACGGGTGGGACCAGAGACCTTTTCAATCACCCCTGCTCTCTCCAGACGGTCCAATTCGGCTTCCACCAGCAGCCTCAAATGAAATGGCACTCCCTGAAGTTGAAGTGCCACGGGTTTGACGGTCTCGTCTATGTGGAGCTTCACTGTCACCCCTTTTAAGCAGTCAATACAAAGGGGAGGGACTAGGATAGGACAATATTTTACGGGGTCCAGTGTACTGGTCCTATAGACTCGTGACACAAAGGGATGTACAAAAGTTCCCCGGGAAGAGTGACGGAGAGAGGTGTGTGTGCTGGTAAGTGGGGGGAATCCCCTTGTTGGAACTAGAACCCTCACACACCCAGCAAGCTAGGTGTCATGCTTCATCATATGGGCTCTGCTCCTCGTCAGACTGGCGCTGCAATGTCTGACGGGCTCCCGAAACCGGGGCTCTTTATCGGAGATCTTCTGTTCCCGCCATATGGTGCATGCGTGTGAGAGGGCCTGGGGAGTGTGGTCGTGACGTGAATTTTAAATTAAAAAAGGTGAGTCAGTCCACATACTGAATTTATTCTCGTAGTAGACTCCCTTGGTTAAAAACAAAGGATGGTGGTGTGGGAGGGGAGAGACAATTACCCTGACACTATTAGAGTGAATTGGACTACTACCCTCAATTATCGGTCAACATGTTTCTTGCCTGATGGCAATTCTTCAGGACCTAGTAGAATCGTACCACACAGTGAAAATTGTAGTGAAAAATATATATACACAAAAGTAAAGGGTCAAAACTTGCAGGCAGGTATACGACCGTATTTAGTCAGTAATACCAGGATGCAGGCCAGTCGGTCCTGCTGCAGTATGAATACCCTAAACAGGATCCCTGATGGACCTCTCAGTCTGCTCCCGTGGGACCGGCTGGGGAGGTATGGTACCTTCGGCGGCAGCAGTCCAAGCCGATTCACCTACCCCACGAGCAGCGTCTGGATAGTGACGCAGAGCAGCTGGTCCTAGTTCCAACAAGGGGATTCCCCCCACTTACCAGCACACACACCTCTCTCCGTCACTCTTCCCGGGGAACTTTTGTACATCCCTTTGTGTCACCCCTTTTAAGCAGCCCAGACATCTAAGCAGTTCCGGAAACTCCTCCATTATTCCCTCTGCGTGCGACTGCTGAATCTGTTTCACAAACATCACCAAGCCCAGATCTGCAGAGTGGCAGGCCAACAGAGTCCCTGCACTGTCCTAGGTTACGTGGAACCTTGTCATTGCAGATGAGTCCCTGTGTGTGACTTCAACTTCAATCACCCCTTTGAGGGGAATGGGGGTATTTCCCCCATAGGTAAATACATGAGCAGACGTCTTGAGAAGCGGAGGTTTGGGTACGAGTTGATCATACTAAGGAGCGTCAAGGATATTGACCGATGCCCCAGTGTCTATGAGTGCCATGATATCGTTCTCTCCTATGCTGATTTGGCATATTGGAGGTGGTCTTTTCTTCGTGTTTGTTCACCCTGTATATAATATCACAAATACGTCGTCATCTTCATCATCCTCCGTGACCTTCATTCTTCTGCACATACTTTCAGCCTCATCTCCCGCCTCTGCTGCATGTACCATGTGTTTGCTGGGCCCTTGCTTCTTCGGTTGGCTTCTTCCTGCTGTTTGCCTGGTCACACTCATGCAGACTTTCGCAAAATGGCCGGATTTGTTACACCTCAGGCACTGTTTGCCTTGCGCCGGACATCCCCTCGGCGGATGACTTTCCAAACCACGGTTTCCACAACTTTGCTTCCTGACTTGCCACTTCCATTCCCATGTCCACGGCCTGCTCCCTTACGGATTGCATCAACTTTTTCTTCCTTGATGGTGTTGGGATACGTCGGATGATGCCCTGCCGATCTCCTCGCCCATGCAGACTCCATCTCTCCTGCCCTAGCGTCTGCCAGCTCATGCGATCAACCCAGCACCAGGATATCATCTAAGGAGATTCCCGGCTGCCGCAGGATCAGTTTGCGGAGATCATATGACTTGCACTCTTGGATCAGCTGTGCTCTAATTTCCAGTTGTTTGTCAATTCCAGTACATGAGCTTGCTAATTTGCGCAGACGTGCGTAAAACATATCCATCGATTCCTCTTCTTTCTGCTTGGCTTGCCACAGTTTAAAATGTTCAAAGTCTGGGTTGACCTGCGGGTCAAAATAACGATCCAATGCCCTCACAGCCTTCTCGTAGTCATTCATGTTCCCTGTGTCCGGGAGTTCCTGGAACAGCTTGTATATTTCATCCCCTCCCATGTGCAGCAGGGTGGAATGTTTAACAGCACCATCTGTCTCCCGCGCAGCAATAAAGTAGTTCTCAAGCTGCCCTATCCATTTGCGTCCGCGATGCGGCTGTCTCCAGGTCAGACAGCTGGCTGAACGGGGGTGGGGCATTCAACGACGTGTGCAAGCTCTTTTCTGCAGACCCCTGGGCACCTTCCTCGGCTTGCACCGACATCTTCCTGCATGCTCCTTTTACTAGCAGGCCCCCTTGTGTGTCACCACTTTCCCTTTGAGACTCTCTTTCTCCTTCACTTGGTTCTAGAGCTTGGCAGTTCCCCAAACCACTGGTGCTATCCAGCATCTCACTCAACGCGCAGTTGACTTTGGCCTGCTCCACAGTACCGGCTTTCTCTTTCCACCTGCCCTCCTCACGTGGCCGCAGTGCGTGACACACACACACACAGCTCCCTCTCAGGGCACCGGCCGGCTCTCTTGCATCCTTGTATGCAGACCCAGGAACTTCGAGTGGTGTGCGCGCACGCCCATGCGACAGATCACATGCTGCCCTCAGCCTGCTGGCTGCACGTGCTCCTGCATACAGCCTCTTCGCCCCACATTCGCGACTGCCGCCCAGGCCAGGGACCCGACCACCGTCAGCGCACTCTCCCCCTGACCGGCAGCACCCACCTGAGGTCTTCAACATAGGATGTGAGGGGTTGCGTGTACTTGTCCACACATCCACCCATCAGGGTCAGAACCACCTCACGTGCCTCACCGCTCTCTGGGGTGCACAGCTTCGCTGCATTGGTGCCAGCTTCGCTGCCACTCAACCATTGCTGGCAGCCGTCACTGGGCTCGCAGGATCCACAGCCCCCAGAGGCACCGACATCCCACTGCACCGGCATGCCATGGGTCACCTCATAAGTCCTCCTTGCGGCCAATGGATATTTGAAGGGAGGGGGTCAGCGGGGGGGCCTAGGTCGGGATAACGGTTCTAGGGATAACAGGGCCTATACCTGCTTCGAGCACAATAAAGCCCAACCACACTCCAGTACTCGCCTGTGCTATCAGTCACCAGCGCTGACGTCATCTTTATTAAATACTCCATGGTCCACGCCCAGCCCAGGGAGTTGAAGTGGTTACATTGTAGTGTAGGAGTAGGGTGGCTCACTACAGTCAGCACAGCTCCCGGCCCATGACACGCAGTCTTCGAATCTCGTCAGAAGCGGATTTTGAGTCGCGCATCATGTTAGCCTTAGGAGCTTAATCCTGGCTTGGAGAGTGACGCCAAACATGCCAGGGTCTATATGTGCTGCAATAAATAAAAATTGGATACCCTTTCATGGGTTGGCATTGCCCTCAGTTCAAAATGCTCCACGGTCTGTAGTTTCATCAGAGGCTGCCCAGCCCAGTTGTGACCACAATCCCAGGCCATCTCCACATATAAACCAAAAGGGGGTGTTGCCAGGCTCAGACAAATTAAAGCATGTGGCTTGGCCCACACACATACCTTTACGGGACCACCAGTAGCAAATCCGACAGCGCTGTGCCTGCGAGCATTCCCTTGATCGGTGCCTTTGTGCTCACTTCATTGAGACACATGAAAGCAAGCCTATGGAAAGGGACTCCATCGCTTTCTTACCTTAGGAGGATGAATTCTATAAGGCAGTAGATGTCTCTAGCTACAGGTCAGAAGTAGAGGCTATGGGCCCTTTAGAACAATGCTTAACGAGGCAAATAGTTTGAGAATGCGCCAGGGCTTCCTGGTTAGACTGCAAGCCTGAAGGGGCTCCTGGGCCATCTGCTTCCTCTCAACCCTCAAAGAGGCAGGACACACTCCCACCAAATAAGAGGTGAGAGGCCAGGGTGGAGTATGATGCATTTGCCCATCTCAAAAGAGCCTTCTTGGCCCTGCCCCACCTAAATTATCTTGCCTCTGGCACCCTCTTTGGCTTTCCCAGAGCCTCCACAGTTGGGTGTGCCACACCTGATGATGACTCCCAAGGAGACTCTGCCGAGGAGGCAGGCCCCTTGAGGCTTTGGCATCCTTCCTCAGGCCATTCCCCTTCAGTGAGCCCTCATCCCTGGATGCAGGGTCTGACATGTTGGACCCTGATGACATCCTCCACCCTAGGCCCTCGGATTTGGCCCCGGTGGATAAGGTGGTGAGTTATGTAGTGGGGCGCCTGCAGAAGCCAATGGATAAGGAGGCTCCTGGCCGCTTATGAGTAGAATGTCTGGAGGACAAGTTTGCCCTGACTCCTGGCATCGACCCCAGGAGAGCAACCTTCCTGGCGAAATTCACAAAGGACTCCAAGATGGGAATCAACAGATCCTTGAGATCCGTCCAGGGTGAGCTGTTGGATGCAATCAGGCCCCTTACTAAACTATTAGACATGGCAGAAGAGGCCACGTCTTCGGGCTCCCTTATATCCTCTGATGTTCTCTTGGGTTGGGTGCAGTGAGCAATTATCTTTCTGGGCAATGCCAACTGAGACTATCCATGGAATGCTGCTGTTTCTTGCTCAACCACAGCCTTATTGAGCCTTTCATTCCAGAAGGTGACGAAGATCTGGCACGAGTTGCAGAAAACACTGGCAAGGCAACGCACCTCACTGTGACAGATTGCTTACATGGTGGGCCTGCTCTCATTGTCCATTCAGGCCATCTTCCCAGGACCCCTCCACAATTGGGCCCTGCAATGCCTCAAAGAAAGCTTATCACTTGTGGAAGGGGCTCACCTACTCTCAGTTCGCACCCCTATCAGACAAAGCGAAGGAGGAAATTGGTTGGTGGCTTTCCCACATGGAAGCATGTAATGGGAATGCAAATTTCGGTTCAACTCCAGACCTAGTTATATAGTACGATGCCAGCAGGTCATGTTAGGGCGTGAGGGGTGGGAATTTTTCACAGGGTGCTCATGGTCACCACAAAAATAGAGGTTGTATATCAATTTCTTGGACCTCCTGGCCGGCTCCTTCGTGGTCTATTATTAGACCAAGGACAGGATTTAATACTCAAGACGGACAACATATCAGTGGTCGGATACATAATTTACCTTGGGGGAACTCAAGCCAAAGTATTGTGAGATCTGGCGATCGATTTTTGACAATACTGCCTAGAGCACCAAATATCGGTCACAGCAAAAAAGTACCTCCCCAGCCGGGCGAATCAAATGCTCGATATTCCTGCCACTAATGGGATTCCAGCCTTTGGAAACTCAATCCGTAAAGTTTTTCCATCATCAAGGACTGTTGGGGCCCATTTTCTGTTGACCTGTTTGCCTCCAGGCTGGATCATCAACTGCCCATTTTCTTCATCTGGGGGCAGGACCTACAAGTGATGGTGATTGATGCATTCCTCCAGGACTGGAGTCAAGAATAAGGCTACATTTTCCCCCCATTTGCAATGATCACCTCAGCCCAGGTCAGAAAAAGCATGTGGAAATGGTACTAATCACTCCCATTTGGAGATCTCAAGTTTGGTTTCCAGTACTGATAGAACTTTCTTGGGATTTTCCAATCCGTGATCCGCTGTTCCACACTCTTCTTCTGAATATGGACCAGATTCCCCACTGGATGGTGCTGGAGGGCTGTTTGTGCTTGATCGCATGGTGGATTCCAGAGAACAATGGATGGCCCTGGGCCTTTTGAGACAGGCTGATGACCTCCTATACAAGTCCTGGGCCGACAGTACAGTCAAGCAGTGCAGGTCGACATTGACAAGATGGACACCTTGGTGTCTGTGATGGGGTGCTGATCATGTGGACCCCAATACAGTACAGGTTTTTCATTTTGTAGCCAGTCTGGCAAAAAAGAGCTTGGCTTATCGCTCCATTAATGCTTTCTGTTTGGCCATCTCTGTGGGATACACGCCAATTGAGGGCACCCCGGTGGGGGGAATACCCTTTTGTCTCCCAGCACCTTCAGCGGATCCACCTGTCCCTCCGACAAGGACTGCGCAACTCAGTGCTCTTGGATGTGAATCAGGTGCTTAAGTTATTTTTGTCTTAGCATCCTAACAGGTTTTTGTCTCAAAAGGAACTTAAAGTGAAGTTGGCCATGCTCCTATGCCTGGTATCCTGCAGACTCGTCTTGGATGTACAGTCCCTGGATATTACAATTAGAATGTTTTCCCCATCCTGAGTGTCTTTTGCAGTCAGTAGGTGGACTAAGAACCATACCGAAATCATTACCTATCCAGCCTTCCCGGATTCTCCGAAGCTGTGTATGGTGCAGTGCCTTAAAAGCATAAAAGGAGATGTCAGAGGAGTTTAGACCACCAGGTGAACTGCGACTCCTTATTGTTCTGTGTAAACCGCATAAGGCGATCTCTTCTCCTACCATAGCCCACTGGGTCGGGTGGGTCTTGGAGAAAGCTGGTATTGACCTCATGGTATACAGGGCACACTAGGAAAGGGACAATGACTTCAAAGGCATTCAGCTTAGGCACCTGTTCGGAAGACATTGTGAATGCGGTAGACTGATCCTCAGTCTAAACTTTTAAAATATTCAATTTGTAACCAGTGCTGGATCTGGCTTATTTGGTGGTGAGTAAGCTTTGAACCTGCATAATGAAACATTTCCTAGCTGTCGTATCTGAAAGTTTCAATTCTATTAAGGCCTCGGAGGCGAGGATTATCCCACCCAGTGGGGAATCTTATCTGCATTGCCCTTCCCGTGGCTAGTAAGTATTATGTTTTCTGATACTTTATCTGATTGTATACTAATGTAATGCTAGGGTGGGATTTTAAGGCAATTGCTAGGTTGAAAATTATGATTATGTTCATGCCTGTGATCGTATTTAATAACATTTTATATATACATTTTAGGTTTGTTCCATTCTGCTATGGTGATACAATCAGAGCTAGGGCATCTCACATTATAGACTTTATTAGCTTCCCCATGAAATCTCAGGATACTGTTATTATTTTTTTGAAAAATATGAACGAGATTTTTCACATGTAGTTCTTTTGGCTCAAATGTATTTATTGTTTTTTTCAGGAAGAACAGTTCGCTCTTGGAGAAAACCGTTTAATGTAAAAAATATCAACAACCAGATTTCTTGTTTTTAACCCTCAAATGACCTATGTAGTTTGCCTACATAGTCGATGATCTATAAAAAAAAGTCCTAGTTTACCCTGCTCTCCCAGATGCAGACCCAACTAATGCATAGTACATTTCATCTTCACTTGTATGTGTGCAAGGTATGAGGTTTATAAATGGGAGAAGCTCTGCATTTTTTCATATAGCACACATTGTTCCCACAAGTTGTGAGTGTGCTACACGACAAGGCCCAGGTGAATGAAAGCAGGGCTTTTGCAGTGCTCTTCTTTGCAAGATCCCCCTTTGCACATCTGGTTGCGGGTATAAATTATCTTGCTTAAATTTCTCTTGTGACTGCCCACTGTCCAATATCTATAAGTTGTGCAGTGATTTCTCTCAGGGTAGAGCACACATCCTGGAGCTAGATGTACTAAGATACTTGGAGATTGCAAACCCTTTGATTTGCTAAATCACAGAGCTTGTGACCACAAAATAACTTTTTGATATGTGCTAAACCAATTTTCTGATTCTGTAATTAAATCTCAAAATGGGTTTAAAAACACACAGAAATTTTTTATTTGAAAGGTGTATTTTTAGAGCATCCCTTCCAAATTGTGATTTGCAATAATTTAAGACCAACATTTCGGTTGAAAAACAAGGGAGAAGATATCTAATCCTCAAAGCCAGGGGTAATCCATTCGTAATGGGAAGAGATCATAATGGACCCCTGCCAACTTCCAAACAAACCTTTAAAACAATGTAACTTTTTTCTATAAATGCATCCCTTTTTTTAAGGAGAACGGGCTGCATTTAACACAATACTTTCCCCTTCTTTCCTGCCTTGAAAAACCTATCCACCGAGACAGGGAGCAGTTTGCTGAGTACATTACTGACTCCCATGCCCGTGCCAGGGGTGGTGGCACTCCAGGCACCAACATCTCAGCTCTCACAGCAGGTAGGAGCAAGAGAAACACGCTGCTTTTCCTGCGTGAGCAACAGAAGATTTGCCGGCACCTGAGTGCAGCACCAGAAGTGATGTGTGAACAGTGAGCCATCTGGCTGGGAGTGGACTCTCCATACTGCCCTCACTCCTTTAATGCACCTGGGGGCCCGGGGGCACAGGCACCTGGGATTAAATAAAAACATAACTGAAATGTGCAATACAAGGCTACGCACGAGAAAACCCAAAGACCGGCAACACACTCATCAGTTATGCACAGATTCGCTTGTGGAGCACTCAATTATGAACCGTATGGGTACATTTACATGTTTGCTAGTGCTTGTGGTGACACCAAGGTTGTGCACTAGTATTGTGAGGAGCTGCAGGAGTGCAGAAACCCCCTGGAATGTTTTCTTATGACAAATCCGTTATGACAAATCCGAAGTCTTCTGAGGCTCTAAAATTATGACCCAAGGAGGGTCATAAGGACTGGAACATTTGCTCTTGGGCTCTACAGTGTGGGGAACCCTAATGGTAGGTCCCATGTCTGCATTATATGACCTTTAGAGTGTAAATAAACATTCTGACACGTATTTGTATTGTTGTTTTGAATACAAATTCTATCTTGACAGTACTACTGATGAGCAATGCTTATGCTTCTAATGACTGTGTATGACTGATTGAACTATTTCCATTAATTTAAGTGGTGGTTTAATATTGAAATATGACATGTGGTTGCTATTATTAATGTGGTGACACCCTGAGAACACTGACAAGCTTGCCTTATATACACTGACACCCATTATAATATGTTACATTGAAAAAAGTATATCCTATTTTTATGGCCATTGTTGTGGTGACACCATGACAATGCCAGTAGGCCCCCTTTAATTAAAATGACACCCCCTTCTATCATGATTTTGCATCTGGTATAGGTGGGGGTATTGAGAACATGGGGTTCAGTGTCCATTAGGGGTGTAATATGATATAAGGGTGTCACCAAAGGTATTTCAATATATCTGATGTATATATTTGTAATGTAATACATAGCAATTAGTAGTATGTGATACTAGTACTTTTCCTTGTAAAAAAGAAAAAGCCCTCACTGGACAATCATTTATTGAGCATTGTTGTTTTGTGCAAGTGAATTGGGATTGCTTGCCCACATAACCTCCCCTGGGTAGGCTTTGGACTGCTCTGCTTCACTACCCTGGGAGGGTTCTGTTTGGGTACTTGGTTTCCACTAATAAGACAAATTGTGGACCTGTTACTTGTGACGGACTCACATCCTTTGCAAATAATAACCTAATTTCCTCCACTTCTAATTGTTGTTGCAACATACATCCAGCATGTGTTTACTTTACCATAGGGCATTGTTTTGCTATGTTATTCTATCCCTCTAAATATACTCATCAATGCATTTTCACCCTCTTAAAAATTGATTGCACATTAAGTTTTTGCCAAGAGCTAAGGGGATGTGTTGCTTACTTCAATAGCTGCTCACATATTCTGCCAGTCACCAGTATGAGTGGTTACAAATCTGAATAAGCAGTAGTTGGCCAAGGCCGTGCAAACTGCTGCTTAGCCACAAGGTGAGATGAGTTTAGTGTCTGCTTAGACGGTGTCTGTCACTACATTAAGGTCAACAATATCCAACTAAAAATTGCAGTCATTGTATCATATAACTACATCATCGTGGTAGTATATATAGATATATAGATAAATATAGATTTACTATTCTTAACTCCACATTTACCTGCCATGATGATAAAAGTGGTAGTCAATTTAATGGATGTACTATTTTTGTCATGTGATATAGTGATCTCCTGCAGGTTGCTTGTAATCAGGTACTACAGCAAACCTTCACTGCATACAACCAAAATGTGTGTGCAAAGGGTGTCAGCTGTTTGGTTGATTCGGTGCAGGGTCTGATCACAGGACATGCCTCTGGCCAACCCTCATTGTGCACTCTTGAAGGCAAGAGATTGGCTCCATTAAGGGTTGGCCACACATCTGCTTGTGCAGTCTGACCACAGGCCATACCAGAATTCAACATTCTCTGAGGAAAGCTAATCTGGATTCGGGTACAGGGTCAAACTAGGAGGTCAATCCTGCTGAGCACTGCTAAAATGAAGTTTAATTCCGTGCCTACAACAAAACTTAAAAAGAAATCACAACATTTTTAGTTATATTATTTCACTAGGCTCTATAGTTATGTACCTAGAAATCATAATTGCTATTTAAAATTGAATAAGCTTGCAAAGACTGCCTTTCAAACTTTTACCTAGCTAGGGGAAAGTGATTCAGATGTATAGGAAGCTATTTTGGTCTTTGACAAAGCAGTTTGAGTCACATGGAGACTTCATGCCTGACTTGATCAAAAGCCATATTTTATTCATATGTGCAGCAGAAAGCCATAACTAGTAGGTTATGCTCATACTCTGCACATCTGTAGGTCTATGGAAAAGTCTGAATGGAAGAGTGCCGGGAGCTAGCATTCACTCCACCAAAATCACACATACTTGAAAATCTCATCAATAGGGCTCACGACCTAGCCTCTGCCCTCTTCCCCTTGGCCCTACTTTGTGGACTGCAGAAGCATGTTAGAACATCTACAAAGCGGCTTACACCACTCAAGAGAAAGAGGAACTCCACAGAACTTCAAACAGGAGGTGGCATGCCTTGTATTTACCTTCCTTTTTTATCATTACAGGAAATTACACGGGCTGCCTACATATGCCTTCAGTGTATCAGAGAAGATGGCTATGTTGAAAGAGCTTAAAAACTCTGTCAATGGATTAGAGGTTGGAGGTACACATCATGAGAAAACTTAAAAAGAAGTTGCAATATGAGAGGACATGAGTGAAGGAGATGTTTTGTGGGATATAAATACCAAAGGATTGAGGGGGTGTAATGTGTCTGGGTGCAATGTGTCTTCACACCCTCGATTCATATATGCTCTTTACCATGCACCCTGATTTATTCTTAAGCTGGCGGAGTGTGCAGAGTGGTGCTCCGCGTAGTTCAACGGAGTTTAAGAAAGCTTTAGAACTACGCCCTGCGCCCTCCCCCCTTCCAAAGTAATTAAAAATAATTAAAAAGGCACTTACCTGCCGCGTCTTCCTCTGCTGCCTCCTCCTCGCAATGGCTGCTCTCTACCTGCCTCCTCCTCGCACTGAATAACCCCTATGTGTATGTCTTGCAAATACACATGCGCATGAACAAGACGTACAATGTAGGGGTTATTCAGTGCGAGGAGGAGGCAGGAGAGAGCAGCCATTGCGAGGAGGAGGCAGCCGAGGAAGACGTGGCAGGCATGTTCCTTTTTAATTATTTTTAATACCTTTGGGGGGCTGGAGGGGCTGGCCTACTACGCTCTGCCACTGATTTGTAGTTTTGCCTGAACTCTGGGTTCACAGAGGAACCCAGAGTAGGCAAAACTTTGCAATAATTCACGGGCAGGGTGTAGTTACCAGCCCGGGGTTACTTATTATATGGCTAGCTTGCTCAGTGAAATCTCAATATAAGGCCAGCTAAGAACCCAAAATCATCTACATTTCCATTGAATTTAAAGTCCACACTCATGTCACACTCACCTCACTACTCCCAAATAGACACACCTTTAACAAATGTTTCTCACAATCAGCTTCCCCAACCATCTTTATAATGTAAATTGATTATACTAATCTTCCTATTCTCCAACTTCTCTTCATATAATTTACCTATCAAATATATTAGTAGCAACAGTTGCAGCGGTAACATTCCCTACCATGCAAGGTTGACAACTAGGCCCTGTGTCTAAAAGGATACCTACCACTCATACACTATGAGTTGCCTATATCATTGTCACTAAAATACATCTTTGTTTGCTGTACCAAAACACTGACATTAATCTGTTTAAGCCATATGTTAAAACAAAATGTACTTAGCATATACTTATTTTCTAATTAAATATGTGTCTATTTAGCTTGTTCATATTATATCATCTTTTATTTCAAGGTTCAGTGTTCGGTGTGGCCCATCCCCCAATTACTACTGTCACCTCTTCAGCTCCAACTAGTACACGGACATGAGGACTGGCCACAGGCAACAGACAAATGTCAGACCCTGGTAAGTCTTTAGCAAAATCAATTGTAATTATTATACAACTATTTTTCTCTTCAGGATATTTAACACAATATTTATAACATATTATAATTCCCACATTTAGCATTTGTAAAAGAAATTATCTAGAGTGTGAACTCATATGTCTAATTTCTCTGTCCTCATGTCTCTAAATTCATCCTTCCACAGAAACTTCATTGTTAAGTATATGTGTATGTTTCTTGTCACCCACTCTATCGACCCATGTCCTTATTGTATACAACTGTGGGGTGATGTTTTCCATAACAGTTTCTAACACTCACTCACTTCATTTCCTTGTTTGACTAGAAATAAGAATGTTATTCAATTAGATGTGATGCAGGAGTGTATGTGGTTGTTACTGCAGTGTTTATCTATACTATCGTACTATACACTGATACTATTTGTGTAGGGATATTTCCTTACTCTGTGTATGTCTATCTCTACCGCTTCAGTGGTACAATAGATTCTGGTGTGCTAGCACTTTTGACTTATCAGATGACATCAGAGGACATCCTGCAAGAAGCAATTTGAACCTTCACCATCCATTGATCAGGTAGTCTGTGACGACAACTCATGCACTACTATCTCGATCCACTTGTAACTTATTTTTACCCTAATTTCTAACAAGTGTCTTTCCACTGACAAAAAACTCCTATCCATGTAACTGTATTCAGATTTCTACCATGTGTGTCACCTAGCACAGTCCTCTGTATTCCCAATGTAACAACACTGAAGTTTTCCTTTGCTTCTATATCTGCTGTTGGATTTAAGGACATATGTCCACCACCATCTTCGAGGATTGAGTCGCAGCAGCTGGCATCTAGAAGACCATCCAAAAAGGATGTACCTGTGGCAGGAATAGGTATGGGCCTATATTAACTTATTATTAACAATGCATACAATTTGAATTACATTTGAATGTTTTATATATACATCCTAATGTGCCATCTGTTGCTTTTACCTATTTTACACAAACTTACTAAATATATTAATATGTTCTTTTAGGTCTTGAGGACCAAGACCCTGATAATGATATCATAACATCCACAAGTTGAGGATGACTGGAAATACTGTCTTATTCCAAGTTGCCTTAGCTACAGCTTTCAGAGGCAAAGAGGAGAATAATGTTGGTCTCACTAAGGAGAACATCTCTAAAAAGACTTCAATGTGGTCAGCATTCTCACATCCAAGGAACTCCTGTGTTCCCAGGCAACCGCCAAAATGCTCATACCGCTATGTAGGACTTTCCTGAATCCAGTCCTTATCTCTGTGGATTATCTTACTCCAACCTCCAGTGCAAGTACATCTGTGATCATCTCACAATTTTTTAAAAAGAAGCAAGAACCCCCTGGTGAGGATGACTTCTTCCCCATTCTTCATACCACATCCTCCCAGATGTCAACCCTCAATGATGCAGACAACCTGCCGGCTCTGTCAGATGTCCATGCATCCTGAGGGGGTGGTGTTGCAATGGGCATATCCAATCCTGTAGGAGGATCAGCGGAGAAGATTACCTGTGCCGACATTGTGGATTCTGCAATATATATATATATATATATATATATATATATATATATATATTACCTACTGGCGGTCGCCAGTAGGTATATATAGTTAGGGTTTTTTCTCTATGGGATTTTTGAAAATTCTATGTCTAATAACTTTGGCGATTGTGGACGGAATTGGCTGAAATTTTCAGGAAAATGGAACAGTTTGTTTCTGAGCAGCCACTGAAAATATGGGGGGGGTTCGTCAAGGGGGGGCCGAGAAAAAAGGGGGGTCCCAAAACGCGTTTTTCCCATGTTAATTTCCATAGGGCGGTTGGCCTCACTTTTAGCCCGAACGGCTGAATGGATTTGCACGAAACTTGGCAAAATTGTAGGGACTGTTAGCCCGATGTGCCTTTGCTAGGTCTCAATATATGTGCTCCAGTGGATTTTGAGAAATTAACGTTCAAAAAAAGATATTTATCTGTAATCCCGACGGCCCCCCAGCGCCTAGAGACCGTTACGGGTGATTGTGCGCTTTACAAATGTGGACTTTACTTTACTTTAACAGCGCTCCGGGTAGCGCTCCAGTTCGCGTACTTGGCGCGTAATGGAACTTCGCGAAGCGAAGCTGATTGGCTCTCCGGTGTCTGTCAACATTCTAAACAGTCCGGAGCGGCCGCCATCTTGTCTCTCGGTAGGATCGAGAGACAAGAGGAGGCCAAAACAAAGGGGGAAATGACCATAAGGGGGCATAGTAGATCCTCCCTGACCCCCTAGGATTGATGTGGAGGCTTTAAAAGGGCCCCGCGGGGCAAAAAAAGAAATACATTTTTTTTTGTTTTTCTCCGGTGTCTGTCAACATTCTAAACAGTCCGGAGCGGCCGCCATCTTGTCTCTCGGTAGGATCGAGAGACAAGAGGAGGCCAAAACGAAGGGGGAAATGACCATAAGGGGGCATAGTAGATCCTCCCTGACCCCCTAGGTTTGATTTGGAGGCTTTAAAAGGGCCCCGCGGGGCAAAAAAAGAAATAATTTTTTTTTTGTTTTTCTCCGGTGTCTGTCAACATTCTAAACAGTCCGGAGCGGCCGCCATCTTGTCTCTCGGTAGGATCGAGAGACAAGAGGAGGCCAAAACAAAGGGGGAAATGACCATAAGGGGGCATAGTAGATCCTCCCTGACCCCCTAGGTTTGATGTGGAGGCTTTAAAAGGGCCCCGTGGGGCAAAAAAAGAAATAGATTTTTTTTTGTTTTTTTTGCGTGGGGAGCGCCCGGTTCGCGAACCGGGAAGCGGCCTGGGGAGCGTACTATATGGAAAAAAGAATGATAGACTTTTCAAATATTGTATGTTAATTGATTGTTTGTTTTGTTGATTTTTTTTTTTTTTTTTTAAACAATTATTTATTATTGTGATTGTGTTTCAAAATTTAATAAAATGTCTATCATTTCACTGTCTGAAATGTCGTTATTTTCATTGAACATAGCTTGTAATGTTTGAGTGTGTAAAATGTCCTCATTTTCAAGGAGGACATCTACTGATTGCACACATTGCAGTAGTTCTTGGTCCCAAGTTTCATCCATAAATTCAATATCATTTGGATCAATGATTTCTTCGTTGGTCTCTGCAAGGACATTTTCAAATGATACTTTCTGTTCGCCTTCCATTTTGCCTGAAATTTGCATAAAAAAAATATATTAGTAGAGATAGGGCACTGTTGAGATTAATTTTAGATAGGCAGTTTTTAACAGTGAATTTATCTTTGGGCAGTGTATAGTATCAGAGTGGAAGTAGGAATATAAAAAAGTGTATGTGATTTAACGTAAGTAAATTCATAATTATAAAAGACAAGCCTAACTCCATCCATAACTATAACAGAGAAGTCTATCTAAATCTATAACTACTACAGAGGGATAGTATATAACTATCAGAAAAAGTTTACCATATTAACTTAAAGTGCACAATATACTTCAGTTTTTAAAATAACAACTTACCTTTACAAAGAAGTTGAAGTTTTTAGTGAAAATCCTATTGAAATGTACACCAGGAAGTAGTAGTCAAAATGGCTGTGTTTCCTTCTCTTCCTTTATATTTAGGTACATAACCAATCAAATGTCAGGAAAAAAAATGGAAAAGAAAGTAACATTGTCATTGGTTGTCAATTCCAACACTTCAGATGTGTTTTGTGAAGTAATTTAACTCAGGGTATTTAGAGAGGTCTACAGGCTAAATGGCTAAATGGAATTCCAACCAAATTTGTGAAAATGGTAGGGATTGGTATGTAGTATGAGCAAATCTATATTTGGTGAAAGTGTCTCCAGGGTTTCTTCTGTAAATTACTTTCCCACCTTTTTTAATGGAGCGCTTCCCAGCGTTACGGGAGTCCACCATTTTGTGTTTCGGTCGAATTAAGATACAAGATGGAGGGCAAATAATGTTCAGAATGGGTAGAAGGGGACACGGTAGACGTATTTTGACCCCCTAGGTTTTCTGAGGATGGCTGAGGAGGCCCATTTGTGCGAAAAAAAAACATTTTTTAAAAAGATTTCGCGCGGTTAGCTTCCGGTTCGCGTACCGGGTAGCGCTCCGGGGAGCGTACTTTGTTGAAAATTAGTGAAAAAAGTTAGAGTAAAATAATAATTGTGAGTGATCAGATGTAGGGTAGCTCTGAGAAGAGCTTTTGGGTTTATGGTACATTTAGGTACTTATAAGTAGGTACCAATGCACAGTCTTAAATTCAAAATTAAAACTCTGTTCCCTCATCTGAGAAGTGAACTCCATCTCCTCTGTAGATATCTTGCATGTAGTAACGCAAGTTATTGTTGTAGATGGAGCCCATTCCATGGTCTCTCATGTAAGCTGAAACAGATTTGTTTACATGCTTCCTCGACTTCTCAATTTGTGGACAAAATTGGTTCGACCACCTCCATTTCTGTCTTTGGCATATATTTGAATATACCAAGGCAGTTTGAGGAAAAAGTGCCATCAATTGCTCAAAGGTGTCATTTAAAAGCATTTCCAGACCTACACCAGTCAAAGTGCCCAAGTCATTACCTCCACAGTGCACAATTAACAGGTCAGGTTTTGGCAAATGCATAAAGGTTTTCACCAATGGTATCAATTGGTGACATTTTAATCCTCTGTGGCCAAACCACTTAATTTCCACATCTTGTAAATTGAGGTTAGGTACATTTCTGTTCTCAGCATACCTTTGAGCCCAGTAGATGTAACTATGTCCAACAATCCAGACAGAAAACATGGTGAGAGAAGGTTCTGCTGCAGTCAGATGAAGTGTGGCAATGAAATGGTAGTTGGAAAAATAAGAGTTTAAAATGAAAAAAACTGTGGAGTTTCTGTGTTAAGGAAGCAGTAGCAGTAATTGGTGGATTTTGATTGCTGAAAACAGAAAGTTAGGGTGCATGGATGTGTTGTTTGAAAGATGTAATTTGAATGGTCAAGAAAAAATCATTTAATGAAAGATTGCACTGGATACGCAGGTGCACTGAGAGTTCAGAGTTCAATTGAAACATTGTTGTGTGAACTTGCAAACATGAGAGGTCTTTCAGGAGGTGGTTGCTATGCAAAAAAGGCAGAAAGGCCAGAGGGGGGAAGGGTGTTGATTTGAAAAAAGTGAGGGAAGAGTTTTGATTGGGTGACATGAGAGATATGTGTGATGAGTTACAGCATTTCTGTGCTTTTCTTAGCTGCAGACTCTGGAGTGCATACCTTTTGCTCTGCTAAAGACAATTTGGTGTGTTTCTGAGACTGTTTTGAAACTCATAAAGTATTTGCTAAGGTGAGAAAAGATTCATTTAATTTAGGTAGAGAATAGTATGGTTTAGGGAGAAAATTATGAAGAAAGTTGTGTATTTAAAATGTTGCTTTGTGTCAAGTGTTTTACAAATAGATTTTGTTTCTTTGTGTTACATAGCCATGTTCAAAGTGATGCAAAAAAAGTGCAAGGGTCTTACAAAAATGCTTTCATGTGTCTTAGGGTATTTTAACTCACTTCCCCATGTATGTATGAATATAATTGATTTACAAGATGTGTTTAAAAACGTTTTTTGAAATCAATTAGGTTTCTTGATATGTACTGCTAGAGTTTCATAGGTTGCTTGGGGCATATTTTCAAGGCTTTTGACTTCCTTTGATGTAATTTTTCCCATTTTAATTTAAGACCTTTCCCCGTGATGCAAGGTCCTTGTAAATATGCCCCCATCTGTGCTTGGCAAATTTAGATTTTAATTCTTTGACTAACATAGCCATGTTAAAAGTGACCCAAAAATGTTGCAAGGGACTTTAAAAAAACGCTTTCATGTGTCTTAGGCCATTTTAAGTCATTTCCCCTTGAATGTAGGTATCTAATTGATTTAGTTGATGTGTTTAAAAACGATTTTTGAAAAAAATTAGGTTTCTTGATATGTACTGCTAGAGCTTCATAGGTTGCTTGGGGCATATTTATAAGGCCTTTGTGTCTCTCTGATGTTATTTTTCCCATTTTAATTTAAGACCTTTCCCTGTGGTGCAAGGTCCTTGTAAATACGCCCCCATCTGTGCTTGGCAAATTTAGATCTTGATTATTTGACTTACATAGCCATGTTAAAAGTGATCTAAAAATGAAGCAAGGGCTTAAAAAAAACGGTTTCATGTGTCTTAGGGTATTTTAAGTAACTTCCCCATGAATGTATGAATATAATTGCTTTTAAAGTTGTGTTTAAAAACAATTTTTGAAATCAATTAGGTTTGTTGATATGTAATGCTAGAGGTTCATAGGTTGCTTGGGGCATATTTATAAGGCCTTTGAGTCTCTCTGATGTTATTTTTCCCATTTTAATTTAAGACCTTTCCCTGTGGTGAAGGTCCTTGTAAATACGCCCCCATCTGTGCTTGGCAAATTTAGATCTTGATTATTTGACTTACATAGCCATGTTAAAAGTGATCTAAAAATGGAGCAAGGGCTTAAAAAAAACGATTTATGATAGGTGTATGCCTCTTTTGCGTCACTGTGCGTCACTTTTGTGACGCAGCGGCGGTGCAAAAGATTTGCTATATGGTGACATATTTACAACTTGATGCATTTAGGCAGATGTGTCATGCTGTAAAGTCCCCTGGCACATGAAACCGATGCAGCAGTGATGCAAAAGATGCACCATGTTGCAAGACAGGCCTCATTTCATCTCCACGCACAGTGTTCTCACTGTCACTACAATATCACTTGCTGTTACTTACTTGCTTTAATGCTCTCCTTTTTCTCCCACCACTTTAGGTAGGAACAGTGTCAGACAGGTAGTACCACTAATGTGCCATGTTTAAACTGATACTTTTAAATAGATCATGTTTAAGTAGATTGTAGGTTTAATATAGGTCCTGAAGAATCGCAGTTAATAAACTAAATGCGAGAAACATGTCGACCACACTTTTTGCACCTTTAGCCCTGGTTTGCTCTGGGAAACTATAGTTCCCAGTAATACCGGCTATCCTTGTTTTTACTTGTGGCAGGGGGCCACCAGAATAAAACTGTTTCCGGTACCTGAGCCACATTTTATCTTCACCCACACTTTCTACTCTTACCTGGCCCCTCACCCGCACTTCACCATAAGGCAGTTGGATAAAAGATCTCCGACAAAGAGCCCCTCATTGAGGTGAGCCCGTTGGGCATTGCACCGCCTGCCCAACGAGGAGCATTGCCGATGATGAAGCATGACACTCGCAAGGGTGTGTGAGGCCTTTATATCCAACAAATTGGATACCCAGGGGTGGTCGTCCATTTGAGCACCAGCCCCTCCCTAGTGACCGTCACCGCCCTCCCCTTCTCTTCCCTTTCTTCCTTCAACTCTTGTAGGAACAACCCAGTTTTTTCTTTGCTGTCTCCACCGTTGGGGCTACGACTGTGGCTGGACCTTCCATTCCGTTTCCTGTGAATGGTAATATCTGCCCTACTGGATCGCACTTGATCCCTCCTTTTCCCCTACTTGTTGTTATATCCTCATTTCATCTCCAACAAGATAAGAAGCTGAATCTTCTGTAAATGTCACAATTGTTGTATACACTGCTCAACTTATGTGTACTCTTTGATATGCTAGACTCCATCTGCACTATGAGATACCTAAGCAAAGGAAACACAGGTGATGTGATTGTGAAATGAGGAAAAGAAACTCCACATTTTTAAATTACATCACCTGTGTTTCCTAAGTTTACGAATGACATTGGGCAGATGAGGTTTAGGTCTGTCCACGGACACAGAAGAGGTCTGGCCTTTGTTCAAGAGTGAAAGTGGACATGACTTACTTCATTGGTAGGCCTTCACATGTATTATCTCCTCTGTAGTCTTCAACAAGCGTAAATTTCATCTGAAACCCTGAGTAGGCCTCACCTCAAACAAACCTCTGGATAGGCCACACTTTATCGTCATCCTGAATCAATCATTTAAAATGTTAGGGACAGATTTATGATAGGTGTAAGCTTATTTTGCGTCACTGTGTGTGACTTTTATGACGCAGCGGCGGTGCAAAATATTTGCTATGTGGCGACATATTTACAACTTGATGCATCTAGGCAGATGTGTCATGCTGTAAAGTCCCATGCCACATGAAACCGATGCAGCAGTGATGCAAAACATGCACCATGTTGCAAGACAGGCCTCATTTCATCTCCAACAAGATAAGAAGCTGAATCCTCTGTAAATGTCAAAATTGTTGTATAGACTGCTCAACTTATGTGTACTCTTTGATATGCTAGAGTCCATCTGCACTATGAGATACCTAAGCAAAGGAAACACAGGTGATGTGATTGTGAAATGAGGAAAAGAAACTCCACATTTTTCAATTACATCACTTGTGTTTCCTAAGTTTACGAATGACATTGTGCAGATGAGGTTTAGGTCTGTCCACGAACACAGAAGAGGTCTGGCCTTTGTTCAAGAGTGAAGTGGACATGACTTACTTCATTGGTAGGCCTTCACATGTATTATCTCCTCTGTACTCTTCAACAAGCGTAAATTTCATCTGCAACCCTGAGTAGGCCTCACCTTAAACAAACCTCTGGATAGGCCACACCTTATCGTCATCCTGAATCAATCATTTAAAATGTTAGGGACAGATTTATGATAGGTGTATGCCTCTTTTGCGTCACTGTGCGTCACTTTTGTGACGCAGCGGCGATGCAAAAGATTTGCTATGTGGCGACATATTTACAACTTGATGCATCTAGGCAGATGTGTCATGCTGTAAAGTCCCGTGCCACATGAAACCGATGCAGCAGTGATGCAAAAGATGCATCATGTTGCAAGACAGGTCTCACTTCATCTCCAACAAGATAAGAAGCTGAATCTTCTGTAAATGTCAAAATTGTTGTATACACTGCTGAACTTCTGTGTACTCTTTGATATGCTAGACTCCATCTGCACTATGAGATACTTAAGCAAAGGAAACACAGGTGATGTGATTGTGAAATGAGGAAAAGAAACTCCACATTTTTCAATTACATCACCTGTGTTTCCTAAGTTTACGAATGAAATTGTGCAGATGAGGTTTAGGCCTGTCCACGGACACAGAAGAGATCTCGCCTTTGTTCAAGAGTGAAGTGGATATGACTTACTTCATTGGTAGGCCTTCAGATGTATTATCTCCTCTGTACTCTTCAACAAGCGTAAATTTCATCTGCAACCCTGAGTAGGCCTCACCTCAAACAAATCTCTGGATAGGCCACACTTTATCGTAATCTTGAATCAATCATTTAAAATGTTAGGGACAGATTTATGATAGGTGTATGTCTCTTTTGCGTCACTTTTGTGACGCAGCGGCGGTGCAAAAGATTTGCTATGTGGCGACATATTTATAACTTGATGCATCTAGGCAGATGTGTCATGCTGTAAAGTCCTGTGCCACATGAAACCTGCGTCAGTTTTCATATAGGTGTTTTGTTGCAAGGTATGCATTAATTTGCATGAAAGCCCTGTAAAACTAACACAGTGAAATTTAGAAGATTTTACTGACTCAGCTTTATAGCATTGCTGAATCAAATCCTTACGCCTGTTTGAAACAGGCATAAGAAGTGATGCACCATGCAATGTGAGGCTTCCTCCTGTGCATTGCAGTAGACATGTCGCGCTTATGCAAGATTCCTGCAATGTGTTGCTTTTGCGGCACAGATGTGTGACGCATCTGTGCTGTTTTTGCTCAATGGTGCTCCACATTGTAAATGCGGCACACTATGGGTGGCAGTGCAGCGGTGCACACTAACTGGTGCATCCGTGGGGATGTGCCACTTAGCATAAATCTGCCCCTGTACATTTAAGTATGAGCAGGGGACACAGAGCCGGTGAGGCTTATCCAAGGTTAAGAAGAGATGAGTCCTGTTCACTGAAAAGTTGGACATAGGCCTCACCTCCTCAGCATCGCTGGACATGGCTAAATAATAGCTGCAAAATGTTACTCTTGTTAAACAATTTTACTATTATAATCTCTGAGATTTGTCTCTTACTCTGCAACATCTCATTGTTGTTCTCTTTCTTTAAAGATAACGACAGCATCAACCATGAGTGACAATCAGCAATCAGTTGATCTCGACCTCATCATTGAACTTGTAATTGAAATGTCAGTAGAAGTAGATCCCTTGGATGATTTAAATCCTGAGGATGATGAAGAACATGATGAGGATGCCGATTTTTCAGAATTGTATGACATAGGGTGGGAAGCTGACTTGCTTGGGCCTATGGAACTATAAACATTTATTTTTAAAATTTACAATAAATGAAAAATAAAAATGTAAACCGTTTCATTTAAAATTAAACACACCTTCAAAAACAGGTTATGTGTAGTGTCTTCAATAAAATATTAAAATATGCTCATAAAATTAGATCAGATTCACATATAAAACAGGACAGGTAAAATGAATAAGAATTCCATTTCTTTTCTGATATTTGTGTATTCTAAATTTGCCAAAGCACTAAAAAATATTCTATGTAAAAATGTCATGTAGTGTGTTTAGTTTTTGATGACTGTTATTGATTTACTGTTTGGTAATAGTGGTTAATAACATTTTTTATTATATTTTACCACAGATTCAACTGCAGATCATTTCAAATTTTGAGAATGCCAACTAAAGATAGAATGAGAAAGGCTACAAAACGTCAAAGACAGCAGGTCCATCATTTACTGCAGCAGTCCTCTACAATAAAAAATCGTCAAGTCACCAAGAAAGCACCGGGTAAGACCACGAAAACATTCATAAGAAACATTTCTAGAAAAAAAAGTAGTACTACAGAAAATGTTTTTGTCCAGAAAAAGAGAAGCAATTTAAACGGAAAGGAAAGGCCAGTCAAAAATGTTACTGCTAGAGCAAGAGATAACTCTGTGCATGATAGTAGAAGGAAACAACAGTTTAGGGACATTCGTAAACGAATGTTCCGCAACAGGATAATTGGCAATTTGTTAAAAAATATTAAGAAAGGTCAACAGAAAGTTGTTTTTTATAAGAGAAAAAAAAAAGTTGAGAAAGTTATTGATCAGGCATTTGAAATTAAATGAAAGTTATTTATTTTGATAATCAATAGAATTAGAAAGCTAAACAAGGCAATTTATGATTTCAAAAGAAATAGTAGATGGAAGAGAACAGTTATTCGTAGAAATTTTTGTGAAGTTTTTTCCGGAGAATGGATGCATAGTTCAAGTTGTGAGGCATTTTTCAATGAGGAGAGTTATTTCCAGGATAATGATTTGGTGCATGCAGTTGACACCAGCGGTCGAGCTTATGAGGTGAAAGATGGTTGTCCAGTTGAAAAAGAAAAACTTGTGACAACAGAGGCAGAAGAGATGTTAGGTAATGAGGTTTTAGGAAGACGTCCTAAGGGACCTGTGTACACCTGGAAGTGTAGTAGTATTTGCAGTGTGCGACAGGATTCCATAAATTTGGTTTGTGATTTTGTACGGACATTTAATAAGAAAAGTTTGAAGCAGAAAATGAAGTTGTTGCAAGAATTAGATCCTTGCAGAGTGAGAGAAGTGACAGGTTTGCATGGTCATTCACTGGCTTGTCTTTCCAGGAGAGTATGCCAGAGTGTTTTTCATCATTTCAGGATGCTAGCAGTGCATCATAATAAAGTGAGGAAATTAGTTAGAATGTTGTATTATGCTAAGAGTCCAGCAGTTACGCTTAAACAATTATGCGCTGCTCTTTTGCATGGTTCTGAAATAGATGTGAAGAATATGTGTGAAGAAATTGAGTTTTGTTACTTTGGAAGTAAAGAGGAGAATGTTGAAATTGACCCAGAAGAAGAGGGTAATGTGGAAGATAGTGTACAGGTTTCCAGTACAGATAATTTTCAGAAGGAAATTGCCACGTTTCAGGTGAAATCAAGTGAGAGGCCTAATTTCACTTGTGTGTGTTGTCGACGCACTTATTATAAGAATCAGACTAAGTTAGTGGATTTATATGCAAAAAGTGAAAGGGAAAATAATAGTGAATGGAAGGATTTCGCAACATACTTGATGGTAGAAAATTGTTTTGATTTGGGATCGGATCAACGTGTGTGTACTTATTGTTGTAATAAATTAAATCAAAACCAGATGCCTGCTAGAGCGGTTCATAATAATCTGGAATTGGTTGAGATTCCTTCTGAATTGAAGGATTTAAATACTTATGAATCTATTTTGATTCAAAGTATCCATCCCTTTCAGGCTATTGTAAGAATGGAGCCAAAGACAGGGAAATTGCCTCCATCAGATTTACAGAGAGGATTAAAGGGAAGAGTTGTTTATTTGCCTCTAGATTTGAAGAAAAACATTAACACAATTGGAGTAGAAAAAGTGGAAGAGGAACCTCTGGTTATCTTAGTTAATGGGGTTCCGACAAAGAATAAGAAAATATGGCAAGATTTAGTAGATGTTAGGAAAGTGAAAAAGGCAACATTGTATTTGAAAAAAAATAATAAGTACTATAAGAATGTATATGTTGCAGAAGAGGAAGTAAGTGAGGAAGAGGATAGCGATTTGTGTGCTGGTCAAATTGAGAAAGTAGAACCCTCTAAAAGTGAAGAAATATATGAACATTATAGTGTTCATCCTTTGCATTCCAAGGAAGTCATGGGGAATGCTATTGAGTTGTTTCAAATGAAACAAGCCAAAGGGAGTCCCATTAGTGTCTGGAAGGAAAGTTTGGAAGCTCGGTGTTTCCCACAGCTATTTCCAACAGGTCAAGGAGGAAGATATGATGAGCGACCTCATCAAATTCCTGCTTCTGAATACCGGACTTTACAATTGTATGCAGAAGATGCTAGGTTTCGACAATGCATTCCCTATTTGTTTCATCTCCTGTTTGAAAGCGATCTGTCTGGACTGTCATATGCAGTGAACCACATCTTGAAAAGTGGTATACAGATGCAAAACATCTCGGCAAGTGACTTTATGGATAAAGTCAATGTCCAAGACAGTATTTTGGATTCTCACCTGATTAATCTCATGGCGTGTCAGCGTGGTACTAATGAGTACTGGTACCGTCGTCATGGTGATTTAAAATGTATGCTGAGGAACTTAGGAACTCCCACATGGTTCCTCACTCTGAGCTGTGCCGAGTATGGCTGGGAAGACTTACTTGAATTTCTACGAGAGGCAAATGGAAACATCGAAAACATCGAATTCAAGACACCCGGAGAACTGTGCTCTTTGGATCCAGTGAATGTATGCAGGTACTTTAATCATAGATTTGAAGCTATGATGTCTTTCATCATGAATAAGAAGAATCCACCTCTTGGAGAGGTGTTGGATTTCTTCTGGAGAAAGGAGTACCAAGCAAGAGGTGCTCCTCATATACATATGCTGCTGTGGATCAAGGATGCACCTAAATTTGGAACAGATCCAGAAGACTTAGTGATGAGTTTCATAGAACAGTATTCTACATGTGCTGTTCCAAACGCAAAGGAGGACAAAAGCCTAAGAGAACAAGTTCTACGCTTCCAAAGCCATCGTTGCGGAAAGTACTGTCGTCGTAAATTCAGAAACAAGGACAAGTTCTACACCAAATGTCGTTTCGCCTTTCCACGACCGGTGATTTCTAAAGGAAGAGTGAACAGTTTGATGTCTTCGCTGCAACATAATGTGATGAAGAAATCACCTAAAAACACATACAATTTGAAGAGGAATGAAGAGTCCAAGTACATCAACGACTACAACCCAGTGATTTTGTCCATGTGGAATGCTAACATGGATATACAGTTTGTGGCTGATAACTGTATGGCTGTGGCTCGGTATGTGACATCTTACATCACCAAAAAAGAAAAGACAGAATTGAAGGATATGTGGGAGGACATTTCCCATGAAAAGAGCCTCAGTAAGAAGTTGTACAGTTTCAGTCTGAAGATGTTGTCGCATCGAGAAATCGGAGCTTACGAATGTTCTGACCGGTTGTCTTCAGCAAGTATCTATGCCAAATCTAGGAGTATCGTTTGGGCGAGTCTTGGTCTTGCTGCAACGCGTAATCGAGTTCTGAAACCTGTGCGGGAAATTGAGTATTTGGCGGAAAAGGAGCCAAACAGTACTGACATTTTGAAGACCAACATGTTGGATACATATTATCCAAATCGAAGCAGTCACCTTGAGAATGTTTGTCTGTATGAGGTTCTACAAAATTACATATTCAAGAGGAACATCAAAGAAGATATTGATAAAGGAGTGTATGCTGTAATTGGAAGTGAGGGATGTCTGGTCAAGCAAAGAAAATGCCACTTGGTAAACCATCGAAAATTGAGTGGCGAATCTCCTGAAAAAAAGGAGTTTTTCTATTTAGCACTTTTGCAACTTTTCAAGCCTTGGCGTGCAGAAGAGGAACTGCTTGGAGATTTCCTCTGTTACGAAGACTCTTTCACTGCCGCCAAGGAGACCATAGAATGTCCTGCTTTTCCCAAATATGTAGAAATGTTGAATGCGGAAATCGAGCAGGAAGCAACGATTGCAGCCGAGATTGCCAGAGACAGTTCTCAGGACAGTCAGAGTTCTGTTTCATTGAGTCAGGATCCACTAGGAGGACCTGTTATCGAAAATGAAGCTGCCACTGCCATGAATGAAGTGGAAAGAGCCATGGCACATGCTCAGGAGGATGCGGTTAACTTAGAAGACTTGGAAAGACAACTCAACGTTGAGCAGAGGAAAATATATGACGAAGTTACCAAGCAAATTGATCATGGATTAAGTCATGAGAAGAAAGAGTGCTCATGTACGTCGTTGAAGCCTGTCCGACTGTACGTGAGTGGAGAAGCGGGAACTGGAAAGAGTTTCCTCATTAAAGCAATTTCATGTTATTTGAAGGAAAGGACTGAGTCATCGCTGTCTTGTGTTGTCACCGCTCCAACTGGACTGGCAGCACATAACATTAAAGGTATTACTTTGCATCGTCTACTGATGCTGCCAGTGGAGCATGATAACAAATTACAATACCACAAGTTATCTGGAGATGCTTGTTGTGAAGTTTCAAGAGTCTTGAGGAAAATGAAACTTCTTATCATTGACGAAGTAAGCATGGTTTCCAATGTCATGCTTGCCTTTGTGCATTTGAGAATGCAAGAAGTTCTTAAAACAGAGTATGATGTGTTATTTGGTGGCAAACACATCATTGTTTTCGGAGATCTTCTGCAGCTGACACCAGTGAAAGGACAACCTGTGTTCAAAATGCTCATGCATGAAGATACCAGGAAGTGCCTAGGGAGCATTGGCAACTTCAATATATGGTTAAACTTCAGTTATGCTGAACTGCATGAAAATATGCGTCAGGCGAAGGATGAAGTTTACAAGAATATTCTACAAGATGTTAGAATTGGAAAAGTGACCGAGCATGGGAAAGAAGCTTTACATGCACGATTACTGTCAAATTTATATCCAGAACAAGACGTTGTGCCTGAGAATATTTTTCAGAAAATTACTGAGAAGAAATCTGGAATATGTTTGATGCCAACTCTTGCAGAATGTGCCATCTTCAACAACAAAATGTTGCATTTAGAAAACCAAGAGATTGTGAAACTGGAAGCTATTGACAGAGTAGAGCATATGGGATCAACAATTATTTTGTCTGAGAATTTGAAATCAAAATTGGATTCATTAGAGAAGACTATATCTAAAGCTGCAGGTTTTGAAAAGTCTCTGAATGTGTGCTTAAATTGCCGTATAATTTTAAGAAGGAATTTACATGTTGAAAGAGGTCTGGTAAATGGATCAATGGGTAATGTTGTTGATTTTGTGAAATACAGAAATAGAGATGGAATTGAATTTTTAAAAATAAAATTTGATGGCATTGAGGAAGTACAGCTAATTGGTTGTTGTTCTGCTAGATTTTTGCTTGTAAAAGACTTATATGTTCGCCGTAAGCAGTTTCCTGTTTGCTTGGCATATGCGGTGACAATCCATAAATCGCAAGGTTTAAGTGTAGACAGTGCATTGGTGAATATTGGCAGTTCTGTGTTCAAGGAGGGTATGGCATATGTGGCATTGTCACGAGTTAGAACTTTATCGGGATTGTACTTGATTGAGTGTGATGTCACAAACATTTGTGCGGATCTAGATTGTGTTAAGGAATACAATAGGTTAAGAAGAGAGTATGCGCCACATTTGCCTCAATATCCTTTGTTTGAGAAACGTGTGGTAGGCCGGAAACGAAGAAATGTGACCAATACTAGGGAGGTTGTAGCAAAAAGACGAAAAGTCGATGAACCTGAAATTATAAGCAGAAACAAAAAGGATTCTGTTGAAGATGTTGTTGGTTTTCAATTTGAAAACAGTTCTGGTGTCAACTGCTATGCTAATGTAGTGGTTAATGTTTTGTTTTCTCTAGAAAATGTAAAAGAAGAGATTGTGGTCAATTCTGATCAAAGATTTAGCAGTTTGTTAAATTCTGTGTTAGAGAAATGTAGCACTGATAAAACAAAAATAGAAAGTGTGTCTGAAATTCGAAATCTGTTAGACAGATGTTCAGGTCAAACACAATTCTCTCAAAATATTCAGCAAGATTGTCAGGAGTTTTTAATGTATATGCTTGATGTATTGCATGCTGAAGGTGTAGATGTAGATCACCTGTTTGGGCTTTCTTATCAATGGCAGCATGACTGCGAGAACTGTAGGGTATCAAGTACTACTAGTGTAGACTCAGAAAGATTTATATATTTAACTTTGCCAGACAGTAAATCAGTCTCCTTTAATAAGCTAGTAAAAGCAGCTGATCACAACATGGAGTGTAGCCAATGTAAATCTGAAATGATGTCAACATTATTTATACGAACATATGGCCAGTATGTCATTTTAATGTTCCAACGATGTAGGCCTGATGGAACAAAATTGACAACTTTAATTAAAAATGTTGTGGCTTCGCAGTTGTCAATATCAGGAAGGACTTTTGTAACTGCAGCAATTATATATCATGACGGTCCTTCAATAACATCAGGACATTACACAGCTTATTTAAAGTCTAGAAATGGCTGGTCATTCTGCAACGATTCTGTTTTAATTTTCAAAAAAAGATTGCCGTATGACCTTAAAAATTCTTACCTGGTGTTTTTAAAACCAACATTTTAGGGAAAGAATCTCGGGATGTGCTCTGAGGAATTTCAAGAGGTTCTAATGGCTCCTACACGATTTGGCCTTGAGGATAAGTGTAGTACAGAGACATAAGTTCTTACCATAACACTTGACGTCATGGAAAAATAACTGCACTTTGAATGAGTTCAGAAAAACTGTTTCTTTTTATAAGCTAATTCAAGCAGTCAATCAAAACATGGAGTAGAGGGAATGTAAGTCTGCAATGCTGTCTACTGTTTTATATTGCTTTGTGATTAAAAGTGATGTAGAGAATTAAATAATTGTAGTAGTCATAGAGGTAGTGTACGTCTGCTTCATAGTAAGCAGTATCAGTGTCATAGGAAATGTAGAACATGAGTGAGCAAGAAAGGTAAGATATTACTAGTCCAGGATTGTGAAAGTGATCTTGAACGTTTTCTTTCTGAAAGTTGCGGAAATACAAAATGACGGGATTTGCTTACAAGAATTCCAAGAGTTATAAATGGCTCTTACATGATTTGGCCTTGTGGAAACGTGTGGTAGAGAGTGAGAAGTCATTTATTGTATGTAACATATTTTTCAAAACGATGGAGGTTTTCTTTCAGAAAGTGGCGGGCTGAAAATAAAAACAGCACAACCGAGTGTAAGCTGTTCATAGGACATCCTTCGACGTCATGGAAAGTAAGTTACTTTTGAGGAGTTCTGATTTCTGATTGGTTATGTTATATGGGTTTTTTAAACACAATCATTTTGATTGTGTTTTTTTTTCCCCGCTGTTATATGATGAATACCTTCAAGTCACTGTTTTTAGTGAAATTTGATACATTCTGAGAACAGCAAAAATAAACCATTTAACATGTATAATTAATTCTGTACTGTTTGTATTTATGATGTACATGTAGAACTGTGTAGGAGGCATGGAGAAGGTGAGGCTTCTGTAAGTGTCAAAGTTGTTGCATACAGTGCTCACATTCTACGTAGTCTTTCATATGATAGACTACATTTCCACAATGAGATACCTAAGCAAAGGAAACACAGGTGATGTGATTGTGGAATGAGCAAAACAAAATTGCACGTTTTTCAATTATATTACCTGTGTTTCCTAACATTACACATCACATTGTGTAGATGAGGTTTAGGCCTGTTCCAGGAGACAGAGGAGGTCTGACATTTGTTCAAGAGTGCAGTGGACATGACTCACTTCGTTAGTAGGCCTGCACATGTATTACCTCCTCTATACTCTTCAACAATCCTAAATTTCATCTGCAACCCTGAGTAGGACTTACCTGAAACAAATCTGTGGATAGGTTACACCTTATCAGCATCTAGAAACAATTATTTAAAATGTTAAGGGCAGTTTTATGAAGGCTGTGTGCCTCTTTTACGCCGCTGTTCCGTCACTTTTGTGTAAAAGATGCACCATGTTGCAAGATAGGCCTCAGTTCATTTCCAGCAAGATACCGTCAGTTTAAAATGTATATAATTAGGACTGTGTAGGGGGTATGGAGAAGCTGAGGCTTCAGTAAGTGTCAAAGTTGTTGCATGCAGTGCGTACTCTTTCATATGCTGGACTACATCTGCACAATGAGATACCTAACCAAAGGAAACACAAGTGATGTGATTGTGAAATGAGCAAAAGAAATTGCACGTTTTTCAAATACATTACCTGTGTTTCCTAACATTACGAATCACATTGTGCAGATGAAGTTTAGGCCTGTCCAGGGAAACAGAGGAAGTCTGACCTTTACTGGTTGGCCTGCACATGTATTATCTCCTCTGTACTCTTCAACAAGTCTAAATTTGATCTGCAACCCTGAGTAGGCCTCACCTGAAACAAACGTCTGGATAGGACACACCTTATTGCCATCATGAAACAATCATTTAAAATGTTAGGAACAGTTTTATGATGATTGTGCACCTCTTTTGCGCTGCCATTGCGTCACTTTTGTGAGACAACAGCAGTGCAAAAGATGCACCATGTTCCAAGATAGGCCTCACTTCATCTGCATCAAGATACTGTTAGTTTAAAATGTATATCTTTAGGACTGTGTAGGGGGCCTGGAGAAGCAGAAGCTTCTGTAAGTGTCAAAGTTGTTGAAAAACTGTTTGTCCTTCAATCTTTTCCCTTGTCTTTTCTAATTTTTAAATACATGTTTTAATATTTTTCAAATGTTTGTTATCTCTTTCACAGATTGAAAGTATAAAAATAACAAGTGAGTAAGTTAACGACAATTATAAGGTAAATGTTTTGTACTCTTTTCGTTACATTTCTATGACATTCACCTACTATTAGTTCCACAGCTTCATTTCTTTAACCCTCAGTTTCCT
Organism: Lissotriton helveticus; assembly: GCF_964261635.1. Taxonomy (NCBI): domain Eukaryota; kingdom Metazoa; phylum Chordata; class Amphibia; order Caudata; family Salamandridae; genus Lissotriton; species Lissotriton helveticus. The sequence continues at coordinate 2,003,039,937 of NC_136061.1, read as the reverse complement.
GCCTTTGCTACTTCCCTCATTCCTTTCTCTATTACCTACTTAATCTACTCCTTCCACTCCTTTTCTCAGTCCCTCTCTTCTCATAGTTCCTCACTCTTGTTCACTCACTCCATCTCTATTACTCTTAGTGTCTTTGACTGATCACTCTTTCACTACTTGTTCATTATGCTTTTTCTGTGTGGTTGAAGCACACTAAGGGGCATATTATGAACACAGCCAATAAAATTATTGCTGTTTTTATCGGCAGAAAACTGCTGCAAAAGTGGTTTTAGCGGCAGTTTCCTGCCGCAAAAGCGGCTTTAGCGACACATTTCTGCCGATAAAAGCTGCAAAACTTTTATTGCCTATGTTGATAATATGGCCCTATGTTATTTACATTTCTTTGCTGTTTCAATTATTCTTTTTCTGTTACTTCTTCTTTTCTGCTTTCTGTTTTTTCTCTCTGTTATTCCACATGTTTTAATCTTATTTTGAACATTCACTCATATTCTCTAAGAAACTCTTCTTTGTTATTCTTCTACTCTCTTTTTTTTCTTTCACTTCCTTATCTATTTTGTTTTTCACAATTATACCCTCTTCCATCTTTTCTTCGGTAAATACATCTATTAAACAGTATCTCTGGTTTACTCCCTATAGCTGTCTTTCTTTTAACATTACTCTCTGTTTACTTCCCTTATACTTACTCTTCTTTTTTTTTTTTTTTTTCTTTTTTTAGTTCGCTCCCGGTTTGCGTACCGGGGAGCGAACGGGGAAGCGAACCAAAAGAAATAGAGGTTGCCAGAGTGCTAAACATTCTAGCAATTTTTTTATAAAGGGGAGGTAGTTCTGAAAAGAACTTTTTTTTTATTTTTTGTTGTTTTATATTTTTTTGTGTTTTTTTGGAGGGGGGGGAAACAAAAATGATTCAGTACAAAGGGCTCAACAGGAGCAACCAAAAAAAAAGAAAATTTTGTTTCGGGGACGTTTTGAACATTGATGATGTTCATATGCTGTATTTATTAGAGTAACACTCATCTGTCCACATGAAATTAATTTGCCACAATCTAAACATGTCATTTTAATTTTTCCAAAGTTCTTCTGAATATTTGGGACCGTTTCCCTTGCCTCTGATGCTGTCAGTGCCACTTCATTGGTGGATGTACTGGCAGGTCGGGGGTTGTCCACCAAATCTCTCATTTGTGCAGCACTATAATTAAGCGGGTGCCACCTCTCCATGTGTCGATGCATGGTATAATTACCATAACTATATTTTTTTTCGGTCCCTCTGGAGAGTTGATCGTGGCAGATCAGGCAGGTAACGTATCTGGCATTTACTTTCTTTTCATGTGGAGGCAAAGAAAAAAATTACCAAATAAAATTTACTTTAACATGGGACGTCCTTGGCATTTCTTTCAAAAAAACCCTTGTCCCTTGCTCCTGTTCCTCATCTTCCTCTTCTTCCTCCTCTTGTTGGAAGATGACCTGGCCAGTTAGACCTCTCTTCTTTGGTGGTGGTGGAGGTGGTGGGGAGCCACCAGCTGCAGCTACTACAGATGCCATGAGTAAGCACGCAAAAACAGGTCTTTCATAAAAATGAAAGTCGGAGTGAAGAAAAAAAGTGGGACTTTCATCATTTGGGAAAAAAAATGTTGTAAACCAATGAAAAGTGATTATTTTACGTCATATGATCAAACGTTCCATCATTAGGAAACTAAAAGTAAAATGAACCAATGAAAAGTTTTATGAACTAGTCACATGACCTGTTATGCTTACGTTACGCGCTCCACGCCGCGCCTCGGATTGTTTCCGGGGCTCTGCGTTTCGCGCCTTGGTTCGCGTTCCAGAGTGCTTCCGGGTGCGCTAACGAAGGGTGTCATAAGGCGCATTACGCAGTAACGCGATACGTTGTGATTACGCGTCGCGTCACGATGTGGCTTTCTAACGTGGTACTTGCACTAACGGGACGTTTACCGGTACGCGTACCGGCTGGAAAAATAAAAAATAATTTAAATTATAATATAAATTAAATTAAAAAATATAATACAAAAATATATAAAATATATTTTTCCTTTACAAGAAGAATAAATGTTACAGCTTTTCATATTTGCTATTAAAAAAACATTAAAATTCACTGAAAAAACCATAGGTTAGAGACCATATATAGTTAGGAATTAGCATTTACAAAACCTTGAAAATTCACTGAAAAAACCATAGGTTATAGACCATATATAGTTAGGGATTAGCATTTACAAAACCTTATTTTACTCGCACAAAACCATTGAAATTCGCATATATAGTTAGTTGCGCTAACTATATATCGCGCACCCGCAATCCACTGCTGATCATGTCACATATTACATCATTCATGACATGGTCAGTGACATCACTGATGACATCACTGATGACATCTCAAATATATATTTCCAGCAAGAGGCCCAGAGGAACTCCCACTGACACTGGACCTGGCTCAAACATATCCACTCATACTGGTACCATTGTGGGGCACCCCATCTGTGGCAGCTCAGGTCTGTGGCATCCCATCGATCTGGCGCCACCAGGTTCTGGACAGTGGGACTACCATTATCTGATCTGAGCAAGAGCATAGCGCATAGAGAGTTGGGTTGAAGTTTCAGACCTGGCACCACCTTCTTATCCCTGCAATGCTTACCACTCTGAGCCCTACCCGGACTCTGCCCTGACTGCCCAACAGTTTTAAATGAGCCTGGACACAGCCGAAGAATAGAGCGCTAATCACTTCAAAATGGCAGCTTTAGCAGAAGGCTCGCAAGAATAAAATTGGCTGCCAAGTTTGAATGTAAACCAGTATATTTTCAAGTTCCACAACCCATCTTTGCAAATAACAACCCCAAGATTCAATTCAATTTTAAGGATAAAAAGATAAAGGCATGATAGAGTACAATCTGATTAAAATTAGGACTGCTTAGGTTCCTATAAAGTGCCACAACTAATGTGCAAATAGACTTTCATAACGTGCTTTTTAGGAATATGTCATCTATCGTGCCTTTCTAGCAGCAGTTTACCTCTATTGTTGCACGTTCCAATGTTAAAAGAGCTTGGACACTGACGATGGCTAGAGTGCTTTCTTAAAAATGGCGGCTTTAATGGGACGCTCGCAAGAATAAAAATGTCTGTCTCGTTTGAATGTACCCCCGTATATTTTGAAGTCCCTTAACCCTTCTTTGCAAATAACAACCCCGATTCAATTCAATTTTTACACTAAGGATAAAAAGATAAAAGCAGGTCACTGTACCATCTGATTAAAAGTAGAACAGCTTAGGTCCCTATAAAGTGCCACAGATAATGTGCAAAAAGGCTTTCGTAAGGAGCTTTTGAGGAATGTGTCATCTATAGTTCCTATCTAGTAGCAGTTTATCTCTGTCGGGTGATGAGAAATAAAGTTCTATTGCTTGGCCTCTTTTTTAAGGACGGTTTTGGCATGAAAACTAGTAATATCACTTACTGTCCAGATGGGTGATGGGAAACTCAGTGATATCACTGAATGTCTCATTGATCCTCTGGAGTAGTCCAGGGCCAAGATTTGGAGTGCAGGCAGTTCATGACATGTCCTACAACGATCTGAGAGTGAGTTGTAAATGGAATGAGGTCCCGTTCCTGTCTGCAACAATGTCAGGGATCACATCTGGAGAGAAGTGGTATTTTACAATGACTGCTTCACTGGACATGCCAAAAACGTTCATCCGCTGCCTAAAATACTTTTTTTTTCTCCTTAACATTTGTTCCTCATCATGTTTCATCAACGTGGTGAAAACGTGGTTTTGCCTGTAGCTTGTCTTCTTATGTGGACAATGTGTGTGTGATTGGTTTATGATGCAAAGAGTTTCATGTGTTGATCGGTTTTTGCTGGAGTCCTGAATGTTGACAATCCCCTTTCATAAGCAGGTAAGTTGACAGTGCCCTAAGCCTTGTTTCTGTGTAGCTATTTTCACTGTTGACTGACTGTTATTTAAAAAAACAAATTTATAGTTAAAATCAAAATGTAACTTTTTATTCTTTTTTCTTTTCTGAAACAGATAAATATTTTTCTTCATTTTCATATTTTTTTGTTCTGCAGAGCTTGTGTTATTCCCACCCTCAATTGAGTTTTTTGGAGTGTGCCTTGCAGGACTGGTGATTGGCCATGTTTTTTACTCCTGGCCTTTGCAGGATTAGATTTGACCCTATTTCAACTGTAGGACATTAGACTCGATATGAGTCTATCTTTGTGATTAGCAAGTGAACTTTTGTGGATGTGTTTTAGCATTTGCACATACCTTCTTACGCCCCTTCTTAATTTTCCCTTAACTGCACCCATTTAGTAGTAGACACTCCACATTTTCCAACCATTGTTTGACCCTCCTGCAGTTACACCAAAAATCTGAAACTTCTGCAGGCGGAGTTCAGCCCACTTATTGTGGAGAACTCTGCATATAGGAGAGCAGGAGTAAGCAGACATCTCCGATCAGAGATTATTTAACAGCTTATGTGAGTATGTAAAGAAGTACTACAGGTGTACTACTTTATGTATTCAAGAATTGTTTGTTGAATATGCCCCATGGGCAGCTACATAGTTCTAAACTGGCCATTGGGTCTGCAGGGTAGGCTCAGCATTTATACCACAATAGGACTAGTGACAGAAGGCCAACTAATCCATATGAAAACACGAGTAAGTCAGGCATACTGGCAAGTGAGTCAATAACTCTACAAAGGCAAACAGATGGATCCGTGATTTAAATCAGTGACGAGCAGGGGCCATGCAGGATTTGTAGGCAATGATAGTGCCTATTGTTGTACAGATGCACTTAATGAATGAGCTAAGCAGTTGAAGAGCATTCAAAGTTGACATCCTAGGCATAAACAATACAGCCTTTAAAGGTCCATATTCAATTTTTCCTCCTAGAGAGAATTAGGACAAATTCTAAACAACAATTTACACTCCAAGTCTCTCTCATTCTTTTGAGGACTCTAAACGATGGATGTGTTCCAGTCAGGCACATCTTAGTTGAGTTATGCATCAAATCCTAGGCAGACTAGCAATCTGCACATGTGTGGATGATATATTATTCTGCTGACAGAACAACAGTAAATCCGCCCCTCCTTGTTGCCCTCCATCCACACCTCTCTGCGTTAATCCAACAATTTCTTTTAGATGCCAGAAACTCTTGTTCTTAGTTGTTTTTCTTGAGCAGGTATCCTCCTACTTTTACAAAATGTCCTCCCATGCTTTTTCCATTTTATTTATAAGTAAGCAATTACATTTTAGGATAAAAATAAACCATGTGGTGAAAGGAGCCTAACACTGTTTTTATTGTTTTAGCTAGGACACCAGCATAACATGGATTCAGTAGGGCTAACGTTTTAATCTTAGCTCAGCTCATCTCTTGTATATGAGTCTTGTAAAAAAAAAAACAGCTCTTGTATGTCTCCACAAATTCCTATGTGGCCCCAGCCCCTCCCCCATTATCTCTCCTGACACCTCTAGAAAAGGCCTTTAATGCAAAGAAAAGTAGCTTAAAATGCCATTTCCTATTATAGACAATTTGTTTCAAGCCAGCTAAGTGACTTGATTAATTAGTAACCGAATTATACAAAAAAGTGATGCATGGAATGGTTTAATTAATCTCAGCCGCTGGTAATTACTCGGGCCGCATCCCATTCCATTGTTATTTTGCACACCATGCCACCACAGTTTGGATGCAGCTGTATGCAAATCAGTCTTGACCCTGCTCCAATGGGAACAGCCTAGCAGGGACTGTCAGGTAATCACTGAACTGGACTGTTCCTAATGGAGCAGGGTCTAGACTGACTTGACTAGGGCCAAACTGAGGTGGTACAGTGGGTGAAAAATTATGGACTGGGATGCGGCCCGAGTGATTGACAGCGACTGAGATTATTTCAAGCATTCCATCCATCACTTTATTGTTGATGCAGTTGATGCCTTAAGTGCGACGAGTATGCCCAGACGTAGCTCTTACTTTGCCACTGGAACCAAGTTATACCCGATTGATGAGCCATAATCAGGGTAACACTGGTCTTGGGTTGCTTTTAATCTAGTTCAGGGAGGACCTAGACTGGCCAGTCTGGCAGTTCAGGCTGAACTGTTCCTATTGGAGCAGGGTCAAGAATGATTTGCATATGGTTGGGTCAAACTAAGGTGACAAGGTGGGCCAAAAACAATGGACTGAGATGCGCCCCGAGCAATTGCCAGTAGCTGAGAATAATTAATGTATTCAATTCATAACCTTCTTGTTATTTCAGTTGATTAAGTACCAATAAATTATTGGACAATGGTCATTATAGTCACAGTTCTACATGAACTGAAAATTCTTTTGTATCAAAGAAGAATGCCTGCTTTGATCTTTTTTTTCATCTATAGCTTGCCTTTGACGAAGTGTCACACTGGGCCGCACATTCACACCTTATTAGTGCTCGATGTGTGAGAAAGAACTTTCAAGCCCATTTTCCATTTTTGTATGGAAGTTTCCAAACACTCATTCTCCCTCCTTTTCATTCATCAATCCTTTTTCAGTCATCTGGTAAGTCGCCTACTAGTGGGTGCCACAAGTGCCCCTAGTGCTTTACTTCATCCAACTGACTTTATATGTCACTTCACTTGTTATGTCAATCATCCCTTATATTCTACTTTTACGACCTCTGTTTATAACGTGCAGGTTGTTTTACAGCTTGATAGTTTTGGGGTTTCAGTTCTATCAACGTTTAGATGATGTTTATTGGCTACTGCTGAGAGGATGAATGCTAATTATTTAAAAATGAATTTTGAGAAGACTCATGTTCTCATTGGTGCCCACAATCCTTTCATCTTCCATTCATCCAGTTCTCATGGCCATCATAAACGACCAGTTCCCTTACTCCATCTTCGTCACTTCACAAGCTGAGATCCATTTGTGATCATTGTTACCACCTTACCTCCCTCGGGCCAGTAAAGTATCAAATACCTTCTGCTACTTTTTGAGCACGTTCTGGAATGTTTTCCTTTCCTTTCTATTTCCTGCCACTTTGCAGTAATGCAGGTTCTCGTAGGATCCAGCATGAGTTATTCTAATGTGGTCTTTTGGAGTGTTGGCATTTCTTCAACTATGTCTACAGACTGCACAATATTACTCAGCCTGTTTGCGTCCTATACTTACTTGATGCTGCACATTCCTGGACTATTCAACAGCATTCCTTCGTTGCCAGTGGACGAGAAATCTTTGATCAAAACCTGTGCATTAAACTACTAAACAAGCACTTCAACCTTACTCCCCATCAAGGGCTTTTTGCACCTATCTCTTATGGGCCCCGGATTTTTAAGCATTGGTTTAGCGGTTGATCTTTTTCTTACTTGGGTATAAACCATAGGGTTTCTTGCCATTGCACATCTAAACAAGTTCTGCCTTCTTTACTTTAGGAAGCTTTTTAAAACATGGTCATTAGCGTTTGAATGTTGGTAATGTTTCTATGTGTGACTTTCTAATTCAGCAACAGGACACCCATTGTGTTTCCATTAATAAATGCAAACACACTTAAGAACTTTAAACTTGGGGACCTGTGTGGACTTTTACTCCTAATAATTCTGGACGGTGTGCATTTATCCAGGGATAGCCTCCGTGGTTTTGGCGCACCTGGCCACATCCTGCTGACTCTTACAATTGCTGAGAGGTAACCACCAGCCTGCTTTTATATGGGCTGAAAGGACAATATTACTGAGATACTGTTTCAGTGATTAACCGCATGCGTGCGGGCGGAATTCCGCCCGTACGCTGGGTTTTTAAAAATCGCACTTCACGTGACGAGCTGGGCTCGTCATGAGCGTGCGAGGAGGCTACGCCATGACGAGCCCAGCTCGTCATGAGCGTCGAAGGGGTTAAATAGAATATAAAATAATTATTTTTGCGGAATAACATTTGCAACAGCATCTACTGAAATGTGTAGTATTATTTCTTGGGAATCACATGTATTTTCTATAGCATTTGGAAACTCTTTTGAATTAATGTGTGTTAAGATGCCAAAAAAGCTAGACATTAATTACACCGATTATGCCACATAATTTTCCGCTAAACGCAGAACATCTGCATAGTTTGCATTTCTGTTACCACCTTACTTATACAGCCCGGCTGCATAATTTGATCTCTCGTTTTTGCATAATTCAAGTGGCCATGACGCTACCCACTCATGCACCCTAATTAGAATCATGTCTACCAATTGTATATGGTTTATTGAATGGTGCAAACTTGGTTGTAGCGTTTGTTTACTGTTAATTCGACATTGGGATTATTCAGACATTGTGCTGGTTTACTGGACAAGAAAAGTTAGCAGAGAAGGTAGAGATAGGAATAGGTGGTTGAGGAGGAGAAGACAGTATGTGATTTACCAACAATCTTCGGACGTTGAACAGTCAGTACATCTCATGAATTTAGTTTACTGCTTTAAGTTGAGTAAGGACACAGTGGTATTATATTATTTCCTGCACCTACACCTTGTGTTGGTTACTTTTTAGAAGACGTGACTTTTAATAGAAAGAGCAGAAGACTTGGAAAACGAATTATTAAATATTGAGTGATAAACAGGACATTGATGACATTTTTGTTATGTTAGCAGGATTTCCCTATGGGTCAAACCAATATACCACATGGCCAATGTGTCTAAATTTAAAAAGGACTGCCCCATATAACTACCTCACAAAAGGAGAAGAAAGAATACAAGCTGGGTCTTAAAAAAAAGCATGATCGAGAACTAGCACAAGTCAGATCTGAGCAGTGGATGAAGTATTTGGCAGTCTGAGCACCCTTTTATAGATTTTGAACACTTGTCGATGAAGTGCTGTACTGAGCTTGCCACGAGAGATCTCAAAAATGTATGACATGATTGGGGCTATCTTGGCTTGCATTACTTCCAGAATTGAAGCTAAGATGGGACCAGTCAGCTTTTTGGAGAGCTTAAAAAAGGCTAACTTGAAGAGGCATGGCTTTCATGTCAATTTTGTGGCAATGTTTAATTAGTGTGCCCCCGGAGTCAATGTGGATTCCCAGGTACATGTGGGTTTTGCCATCTCCCATCCCAGTACAGCTTCTCACCAAATAAGACCACTTGGATTTTCTTAAGGTTTACCTCCTATTTGTTCATGGTGGAGTAACAGTGCCGGATCATGTACTTTGCAGATCTCATGCTGGGAAATAATTTTGAATAACCACGTATTCCAAGAGCATTCAAAAATTGATGCTGGATTTCTCTATCAAGAACATTAGATTTGTTCTGACAGATCGACAGCTTTGCGGTCCTGACGGCCATCATATCACTAAGGCCACCTCCATTGTGTTTTCCCGCATCAATCTTTACTCAAATAGAAGGGGCTTTTCCTGCATAAATCAATTGTCCTGATGATGGTCTCATTGACTTAAGCTGCAAAGACCGAAACGTCGACCTCTCCATCATCTCCAAAGAAATTGATTATCTTAAGAGTAACGTTTAATCACTGTTGGTTTTGGTTGCTCTTGTATATATTTTAGGAGCTGATGTATGTTATGAACTGTTTGTTTAATTGATCTAGACATCTTTTCATGACATTTTGTTATTGATTTATTTTCTGTATATGTATTCCCTTGAACTAATTTTCTTATATATAAAATATACAAAAACAATTCAATACAACTAGGATTTTCAGTGTGCTCTCTATTATTTATTATTTATTATTCATACACATTTGATGTTGTTGTCCTGAGGACACATTTAAGTTTGATCCTACATGACCCACTCACCGATTTGAATTGAAAAAACTAAAATTATACCAGAAACAAAATCCCTTGTAGACTCCTTCACATTGCAATGTTTCTGAGGAATGGCATTATCAACTGGCAACTGTTTGCAACACGCCAAAAGCCATTTACATCCAAATGATTTAAGAATGTTAAATATATTGTTGGCCTCAAGCAGGTTCCTAGTGAGAAGTTGAATACTTTCCAAAAGATGGCACCAAATTGGCTGAGTGGTAGTGCCCCTGTTGACAAGTGAATGAGTGTGTTGAATGTAAAGGGAATGTATTGTAATTGGCTTTTTGTTTGGTCTTACAGCCCTAATGTGACCCTGGGGCACATTTCAAGGACAGCATAACTGTCAACTCACACTTTTGATGTGTGTCACCTGAATGTTACTTCTATTCACTTGCCTGATTAACATAATGCCTACATAGACTTTAATGAAGGCACCAACTATATAAATCTATATTACGCTCCAAAAAACGTTTTTCCTCATTTACCTTAATGAATCACCCTCTTAAACACATGACTTCACGCACATTTTTTAGACAAGCGGTTGGGAGGCATTGGACAGAGAACTCTCTGTTCTGTGGGGTGTGCTTGGTAGATTGCGGATTTATAATGTGCTCGATATGGAAAATGCTTTTGCGCCATGTGAGGTGAAGTGACGGCTGCCACAATATTAAAGTGGGAGGGGGCAGAATGGGAGGTTAGGGGGATTAATATATATTATTTAACTTACCCGACGGCGCGGATGCCTCAGTCCTTTTCTCCGGCTCTCCTCCCAGCATGCACTGGGGCACAGGCTCCTCACCCAATCCCAGTGCTCTTCTCATTCTATACCTAGCATGAGAGCAGTGCCAGGATTGGTCTAAGCGGTGTGGTTTGCTGCTCCGACAGTGCATAGGAGCCTGTGATGTTTCTCCAATCCGGCTGTGCAATGTAGCTGGTTTGGTGAAACCTACGAGCGCAAGACGGCCGGTCAAACAGACATGTGCACTTACAGTGCGCCTACCACTCCTCCCTGCTGTGCCCGGCCCGCCTCTCCCTACACTGATGCGAGAGCGAGAAAACAACTACGGGTGGGCTCCAATCAGCAAGGCTGAGCCAGACTATCGAAAAACAAGAATAGGGTGCCAGTGCTGATGCAACTGATTTAAATAAACAGTGGACCAAACAGAACTCGAAAAATGAATTCAAGAACGGGAATTGCTACTTAATAGCTTTTTATTTTCATATTTTTAGAAAAACAGACTTATATTTTTAGATCATCAAAAGGAACATATTCAAAAAGGACACATAAAGATAGGAGAACTGGATACTAATCATCAATCATTTGCTGCTACAGGCATATCTCCGGCATTCAAAACACTTTCAAACCAAGTAGGGAGAGGACTACAAAAACATATATTACAATCTTAAAAAAATATATATATACAATCTTTACTTCAAAAGAAGCATGAAGCCACAATCTGCGGTCACTGTTTTAGAATGATAACAAAAAAAGAATTTTTCAGGTGTACATTCTTATCAGATAAATTCAATCTTCAAACAGATGGTTATTAGTAATGTACAAGCGGCGTAAGAAAATTATTTAAATAACCAAGCCGCTCTCGCAGACGTTATGTGGCAGACACTGATGGCATCTGGTCAGTCAGTCAGCAGTCATTTTAGTTTTCGCTTGACCACTGACTGGCTGACCAGAGGGGCGACGCTCCTCTGCCATTACAGAAGAGTTGCTTCTGGTGCGGGGACCAGAGGCATGCCCTTATTGTGTCACGTGTAACTGTGCGTCAGCCTGTAGTCGAGCAAAGAGAACTGTGAGATAGAGGCACCGAGAATTCTTACATATAAGATCACTGAATAAGATAGGGAAAGTGTGGGTTTATAGTTTGGCTTATATGTTTTTTAGCGATGTCCTAGACCGACACAGACCATCCTTCAATGATCACTCTCGTTTCCGGTCCCTTTGACTCTGCACTCAGACAGTACAAGTGCGGAAGCAGCAGAACGCACAGGGTTCGGAGAAGCCAGCGCCTCGTGCTCACAAACATAAACATGGACGCCTTCCATTGGCACCAGGGAGGATTTTCTACCCGGTGGCTTTAAATGCTCCCAAGATTCAGCTTGGTCTAATTGCGAGCCATTCCGAAAAGACAGAAATGTGGCTCCACATCCAACTGCATCAGCATTTGTTCCCGAATATTGCTCCTGAAAGACCTCAGCGCGGAGATTTGTGTTACTCATCAGTCTGCCTTTGAGGTGCAGCAGAAGCGGGAATAAAATGTCACACATTGCCTGGCTCCGATTTCCAAAATTAAAAAGAATAACAAAGATATGTATGCTTTTTATGATTGTGCAAATCAACCCGGCCTAGCAGCCCTGCTCTCTTAACCTTGGCAGGCACTTAAAGCGGGGAAAAAAGGAAAGCAATTACGGTTTGCGTTTTTGCTGGCTCGCATAATGTTTCATTTTACAGTTACCATTAGGGCTTATTGTCGCCCCTTGCACATCGCATTAAGCCCCTTCGCGCCGCATTGTTGTCGGGCTCTTCCATCAGAGCGTTTCAGGCTGCTGACATTCAACACGGATGCTGCCTTCGTCCCGCCTCGGCGCTATTATCTCTCATGCGCTTATTCCAACAGGTCTCCCCTGGACCTCAAAACTGGCCTTTGCGTAAACATGTCACTCAGCGCCTTCTCAAGCTGTCTGCATTAACAATGCCAAGGTTTTATCTGACACGGAAAAGAAAACCTTACCTGGGTGGGCAGGTACCTGCAGCATCGAAAGGTCTTAATGGACTGAAACCTATAGGCGCTGTGACGGCCTTGGATACACACCGCGCAATCCCGTCCATTTTAGCATCTCCTAAAAATAATGGCGCCGTCACTATCTGAAAGCACATCTCTGAGCTTTTTTTTTTTAAAGAGGTAGCTCATCTGTAATTCAGAAAACAATAACACAAAGTGAATAATAAAGGTATGGCGTGGTGTTTTTTTTCCGATATTTCATGTAACGAGGATTTAGCACCGTGGGGCAATTCATAGGTAACATTTTCATTGCAGTATGTCGATTTAATTCATGAGTTTGTGTACGTTGACCTTTACAGCATGTACAGTCTAGTTAAAACTGGATTACAGGCCCTTGCGCCCCTTACGTCACTTTTAACATGGGGAAAGAGTGACGCACCAGCGGCACAAGGGTCTTGTAAATAAGACACGTGTAGAGAAACCTACGCTTGACCACATCTCTTCCAGCTGGCGGTACAACACGAAGTGTTACGGACGGCTAACATTGAACAAGCTTTGAGAAAGCCAATAGATCTGGGTTTATTGTGCTGACTTATGTAGCATCAGGGCCGTATGTATCATTGGTACAGCAGGTGCATTGGCACCGGGGCTCAGAGCCCTGAGGGATACATTGGATATGATCATTGCTATACTTAACTATTGCAACAGCACTCAAGGGGTCGTGTTCCTTGCTTGCTCCAGGGACAACGGCATCCTTGCTACTTTACTGTGTAGCATTAGTACTTTGGAGCAAGATACACGACAGGGACCCAGCAGGAGTATTCAGAGAGGGACATAGTTGTAAAGTAGAGTCTCGTGCAGGTCAGTGAAAGCACTTGAGAGGAAGCGGAAGGGTACACTCAAACAGCCACTAACAGTAGGTGATACATACTCTACTGAGCTAAGCATAGTTGACTGGAAAGTGTCCATTTTTTTAGGTCAATGACTGAAAAAGGCTGATTGAAGAAAGCCAGTGGCTTAAACGGGTGGACCCAAGGACCACGCTATATATTCTGTTAGCAATAGATCTGTTTGACATTTTAGCTATCAAAACTCAGTACTAAAAAGTGCAACTGTTAAATAAAATATGGAGTTGTACCGAACTCTAAGCATTTTTGTATCCAGATAGGCCTGTAAAAAAATGTTGTCTGCAGTCATTACATTTGTACAGTTTCAGTGAAACAATGTCTTAAAATGTAATATCAGTACTATGGAATGTACCAAATTCCAGGCTTTCAACAGCAGTATCAGCTGGTGTAGGAGTGGATCGGTGGGGCAGCAGGGGTGTGGAGATGACGGGGAGTTGGGGAGGAGGGAGGGAACACAGACAACAAATAAACATTAAAAAAATACAAAGAACTTACCTTCCGCCTGCCGCCCGACACTCTTTTTCGTGTCCTCGCTGCTGTGCATCCTGTGCATGCGGTCTCCTTCTTCCTCTCGGCGCTGACTTGGGCGGAAAGGGAAGGACTTCTGCCCTTGTACAACACAAAACCAACCAATCTCCAGAATTGGTTGGAGCACGCTAACCCAGCACTAATTTTGAGGCTGAGGGCCTGCCGTTGCAATCCCTCGGCTGTTCGACAGCCTTGGGATCACAGGCTCTGAAGTGCACAGGTCAGATTGGTTGACTGTAGACAGCTGGACAATCTGACCTGCACACTGGCAGGGAGCTGCATTAATAGTGCAATTGCACTAATCAGTCCCCCAACCCCGCCATCGCACTGTAACAGCGTGAGCCTGGGACACGTTAATTAAATGCTATTTATTACAATGTTATTAATGTGTGTGTCATCTGCACTCGCAGCAGGCGGGACAACTCTCCTCCGCCATAATGGAGGAACCGCCACTGTTCAATAGTAACAGTGAAATCTGTTTTAAATCTCGCCATTGGATGCTACAAGCACAGTTTACTATACTGTTAGTTTTTATTATGCGTGGTGTTGCTCTTGCATTTACCAGCTTACTCAAAAGCATTAAAGCTAATTAAAATCTCCCCATTGTTTTCGTCTCCTTTGGTTATTTAGGAGTTGCTGCAACGAAAATACTGATACCTTGAGCAATCGAATCTTAAACTCTTTTAAGTAAAATGTGAGTTACTTGTGTTTTTACCTGTTACGTTGTTGCGCACACCCTATGTGTTGGTATATCTGTTCTAAGTAAACTTGTGGTGCTAGTTTGTCTATTTGTGTTTTTGCCATTTTCCAGCACATAATACTCAAAATGTAGATATTAACGCCAGCCTGTCTATCAATGCCTCCACGAGCAAACTCTAACAGATGCTCTTAAGAACCAGAAAACAGAGAGTGATTCATGGAAGCCAGAGCAGCTGAATGCTCTTGGACAGTGAAGTTGCCTAAGGATGGTGCTTATACTGAAGTATAAGGCAGTAGCGGCTCATGGAGGGAGTTCCTCAGCGCGGTGAGGCGGGGCGGGGAAGGGGCATGGTGGTGGGTAGTACACTCCGGCTCACGGCCGACCGGAATAATGTAAAGAAATAAATAAATAAAACACATTTAATTGTGTCCACTGAAACGCCAAGTGTGTTTCAGTGCGCGCAATGAAATTCATTTTATTTGTTTATTTATTTACATTACTCCAGTTGGCCGTGAGCTGAAGTTTACTACCCCCCACCCTATCCTTTCCCCGCTCCGCCACGCCCCACCATCCCACGGAACTCCCTCCATGGGCCACTACTGGTATATGGGATGGGGCATTGTGTTTCTTAGGAAGGACAAGATGTGTCCAAGTTAAGACAAAGTCATTAGATGTGGGTGAATTTACATAGAGCTGGAGGTTATGGGCATCTCAGAGCAAGGTGTCATCTCAGGAGATTTTGACCACCATGACCGGAGCCATGTAAAGCCTGCAATTGAGAGATGGGCATTCTGCAGCAGATGGATATGTTTATTCTCTATTTGGATAGAAAATGCCCATTTAGTGGAATCATTCGTCAGAGATATAGAAGTTACAGTGTTAATGAATCGAATACATTTTTCACAGGTGTGATGTGTTCCTACTTGTTCCTCCAGTGTATGGTCATACTGTTTTGCATTTAAAACGTGAAAAGCTATCTCACATTCTTTTGCAGAGCTATTCATGTTTATGACAGTGTAACATGATGTACATCAAATTTGGAGCACACTTTCAAACCTTATGCATGATGTCATAACATACTACTCATAGCTAATACCTCAACAGATAACCTTCAAACCATGCGCAATAAGCAGAAAATATTCAGATATTTTTCCAGACAGGTTAAAAGGTGGAAAGGTTCTAGACAAATGCTAAACGGTGCATTGTGGTTCTTGATGGGGCTTACATCCAGGTTTAATCTAATATATCCATTAATGGTGCTAGGATTGCTGTATGGCACTAACGATGAACAAAGAGCCGAATTTTCTAACATTTTGTGCAATGGTTTCATCACAAAGTCATACAAACTCATTACAGCTATGCTGGGATTTACTTTCCAACACAAATCATGATTTGCATTGAACAGCTGTCTTAGGTAATACAAAGTAGCGCAATGTAATACCTTGCACTACTTTGCGTAAAGTGCACATCGCATGGGTGGTACATTAGTTATTCCTTAAGCAACCGCCCATGTTTTTTCATGCAAATCCCTATACACAAACATTGGTAGACCAGAATTTGTGCTAAAAAGTGACAGCTACTATGAAGTAACTTTTAACTCTCCACATATTCAACCTGCTGTAATGTAAAGTACATATGCAAGGTAGGAAAATAATTAAAGCATTGTTTTTGTTTTGGGACAGGCTTCTTCCAATTCAAAACATATTGGCAGGAAAAGTTAGTCCTTTGAGTCACTTGACTCTCAGAGTGGTTACTATGTACAATGAAGGCTTACTCCAGGATTGGGCAGTGGTAAAAAAAAAAAAAATCAGCATGGCACAGAGCATGGCACAGTAGTAAATAACATAATTTGTTTGTGCTTTCATGCTTGTGTCCCACAAGCATGTGGCATCTAGTGTGAACAAATTCGGATGTTTATAATATACTTCATGTCACCTTGCCTCATAAAGGCTTGATGCTGCTAGGTCCATAGTTTATAATGAGCTAGCTCTCTATTCACATTGCTAAGCCTGCTAAATTGCTCCTCCCTCCACACACCCCTTTGTCTATAACTCTCCAGTAGCACCACTTACAAGGCCCATCAGGTATTGTCAACAGGATTCGATGTGAGAACAATGGCCTGTGAGCAATCATTTTTTGCATCCATGTTTGGGAGGGTTTCCCTACAATGGCTAATATCTGATGTTTACGATGTACGGCATATACATTTGTCTCGCATGAGTCCAGTGCTGCTGAGTTCCCCCTTCCAAGTATGGAATAGAATCTAGTCCATGTAACAGGCCTGCCGATTGCCCTTCCATCACACCTACCAGTTGGTCAATCCGTCTCTCGAAGTTTGGCTGTGATATGAAGAGGGAGAAACAGTGACCAGACCTTCTTCGCACTTTCAACAGGACCCTATGTAGTAGCATTGCCTGTCAGTAGCCCACTCAACTAGGATTTCGTGCATTTATGTTAGTGAACTATAATCAGGATGCATATATTCAGATCTCAAGATGTACTGCTTGTAACTTTGTCTCAGATGGCTTGTTACTAATGGCTTTTCTTCCAGTCACAAGATAACTTCCGGCCCGTGACTTAGGCCATACCTCTTTCTTCTCCCTACCAACTAGTCTTCGTCTAGCTCTCTCTTATGGCACCTCTGAGAAGCTGGCCTGGTATATGATGTCCACTAAGGTAATGGGCACATTGCACCAGTCCAGACAACCCTTATGGTGATTTAAGAGGTCTTAGCTAATGCAGTCTTAGAAAGCTCTTTTAAAATGTAGCTGTGAACAGCAGCCTTCAGTCTCAGTCCAGAAGGAGTGTAAAGCAGTTTGTTTCACCAGGATGCAATCTTATAGTATGGATTGAGTGAAAAAGAACCACACCCAGTATTTCGAAAAATATGTATTTATTATATAATACTCTCTAGTATGTTCAAATACCTCCTACATGGAGATAAACACAATGCACACATACTTTAGCAAAGAAACGCTGTAAATAACACAAAATACACAGTGGGCCCGGGGGGGGGGGGGGGGGGGACTAAACCGTATACTAAGAAAGTGGTATAAGAACCATGACTCCTATCAAGACAGGGTCGAGAGGACGTGGAAGTTCTGGGGACCCAAGTAACCACCCAAGGTGAGTAGATAGGGACCCCACGGAAAGCATGTTCAGGTTGGAAACAGGACCACCTGCTTCGTACAACTCTACGTGTAAGTCGTGGTTGGATTTTTAAAGATTAAGGATCATTCCCAGTGGACCCTGGAGAAACCCTGTGGAAGACAGAAGGATAGAGAGCAACCCCACCCGTGGATACCCTACTACCGACATTACCTTCACCAGGGCAGCCGGGTGCATACGTGTGAATTGGCGTTGGAAACTGCCATCAAAACCGAATGGAGGACTTCAAGAAAGCAACACTGTTGCGGGAGGAAAAAGTGTCCGGTGGAATCCAAAAGTGGATTCAAGATGAGAGATGCCCGCATGCAGAGGGGACAGAGTCTATGTCACTCAGGTGTGACCAGTAGAGTTGGAAGACCAATGCTGTCTTATGTCGAGGATGGATAACAATGACCTTGACTCTGCAGCTGTGAAGACCAGGTGATGCTGAGGAAGACCAGGAGCCATGCACGAGCGGTCGCACAAAGGATGTCGAGTGCTGAAGGGTTAGCATCTAGAGGGAGCAGCGACAAGCCTTGGCAAATGCAATCAATGCAGGAACCGAAGAAGGTACAACGTTGGGACCAGCAATGTCCAAGGGACTCAACAAAAGCAGGGGAGTCAGGACCGACTTCGAGCAATCTGGGGAGACCAAAAGAAACAAGTGTGACCCTCAAGTGGACCCACAGGCCGGATGCACTGGAGTCATGAGAGGACCTCAAGCAGCTAACCAAAAGATGCAGGCTACGATGCACATAATGTGGTGTGGCTGAAGATTCTGGTCACCGGAGGTGCTTGAAATTGGGGCTACTTGGAGCCCGAAGATCTGCTTGGAAAGAAGTAAACAAGCCTATCCAACTGCAAGTTGACGCAGTGCACTGGGGCTTAGTTACTGCAACTCCCACGAGTGATGCTGGGCTCAAACTTGGTAAGAGGACAAGGTAGGGTTCAGGAGCTGTGGAAAACCATCACCTGTGTTGCAGAGCCTTTGGAGTCCGGATCACCCTATGATCAGCAGTCCGGTCGACTTAGTTGTGCTGCCTGCGAATGCAGAGGAGTGACTCCTTCACTCCAAGGGAAATTCCTTCACATGTCTTTGATGCTTCACAGGCCTTGGAGCCCGAAGAGCTTCTTGGAAAGAATTTAACAAGCCTTTGTAACTGCAAGTTGATGCATTGCACAGGGGTTCAGTTATTGCAACCCCCATGGGGATACTGGCCTCAAACTTGGTGAGAGGGCAGGGTAGGGCTTGGGAGCTATGGAAAACCACCACCTGTGTTGCAGAGCCTTTTGAGTCCGGAGCACCCTAGGATCAGCAGACCAATCAACTTAGTTGTGGTGCCTGCGAATGCAGTGGACTGACTCCTTCGCACCAAGCGAGATTCCTTCAAGTGACTTTGATGCTTCATATGCCTTGGAAGGTTCCTGTATGATACACAACCACAGATGATGCAGCAGACTGGAATGGGAGATGAAGTCAGGCCCCAATGAAATACAGCAAAGTCCAGGTTGCCCAGACAGTAGAAGAGTAATGGTGTCTGATCTGAATATTATTCCACAACTAATCTAGGGAGCTGCGCCCAGGTAATCCCTTAAGTACCCTAGGGAAAGGGTTGGGAAGATCCAGAGGACCCTCCTAGGGGAGAATCTGGACAGGGGGGAGGTTACACTCATGCCCTTTGTCCAGCTTGCTCCAGAGAGGGAGCCAATGGCTCCCAGGACTGGTTTGAACTGGACTGGGCACAGGGACACCAAATGTGCCCCTCATGCAGACTGAGTGGCGCTGGCAAGCCCACCTACACCATCCCAATACACTAAATCCTGTCTGGGAGGGGCCTATTGTTCTGCCTTCCCCTACTAGAACTTGGCCAGGCAGCAGGAGGGCAGAATCGTGTCTCTGGTAGGCAGCAACCATTTTGCGCTGTTCGGATCAAGAAGGCTGATACCAGGGCACCACCACCCCATCCACCACCACCACGTTCATCACCACCACGTCCATCACCACCATGTCCACAACCACCACGTCCACCATGTTCACCACCACCACACCCACCACCACCACATCCATCACCACCACGTCCATCACCACACCCACCACCGCCACGTCCTTCACCACCATGTCCATCACCACCATGTCCACAACCACCACGTCCACCACCACGTCCACCACCACCACATCCACCACCACCACACCCACCACCACCATGTCCACCACCACATCCACCACCACTACATCCACCACCACGTTCACCACCACCACACCCACCACCATACCCACCACATCCACCACCACATCCACCAACACCACATCAGCCACCACATCCACCAACACCACATCCACCACCACCACCATGTCCACCACCACTACCACCACCACTACATCCACCACCATGTCCACCACCACCACGTCCACAATCACCACCTCCACCACCACCACCACCACCACCATGTCCACCACCACTACCACCATCACATCCACCACCACCACCTCCACCACCACCACGTCCACAATCACCACCACCTCCACCACAATCTCATCCACCACATCCACCACCACTACATCCACCACCACTACATCCACCACCACTACGTCCACCACCACCATGTCTACCACCACCACATTCACCACACCCACCACCACCACACCCACCTCCACCACCACCACCACATCCACCACCACCACCACCACATCTACCACCACATCCACCACCACCACATCCACCATGTCTACAACCACCACAACCATGTCCACCACCCCCACCACCACATCTACCACCACTATGTCCACCACCACTACATCCACCACCACCATGTCCACCACCACCACGTCCACCACCACGTCCACCACCACGGCCACCACCACCACTCCCAGCACCACCACCACCACATCCACCACCACATCCACCACCACCACATCCACCACATCCACCACCACCATGTCCACCACCACCACCACATCCACCACCACCACGTCATTCACCACCATGTTCACCACCACCACGTCCATCACCACCACGTCCATTACCACCATGTCCACAACCACCACGTCCACCACCAGCACGCCCACCAGCACCACATCCATCACTACCACGTCCATCACCACCATGTCCACAACCACCAAGTCCACCACCACATTCAGTACCACAACATCCACCACCACCACACCCACCACCACCACATCCACCACCACCACATCCACCACTACTATGTCAATTACCACCATGTCCACCACCAACACATCCACCACCACCACCACCTCCACCACCACCACATCCACCACCATGTCCACCACCACCGAATCCACCACGTCCACAACCACCACGACCATGTCCACCACCCCCACCACCACATCCACCACCACTACGTCCACCACCACTACATCCCCCACCACCATGTCCACCACCACCATTTCCACCACCACAGCCACCACCACCACACCCAGCACCACCACCACCACGTACTCCACCACAACCACATCCACCACAACCACCACCACCATTTCCACTACCACCACCACATCCATCACTACCACGTCCATCACCACCATGTCCACAACCACCAAGTCCACCACCACATCCACTACCACAACATCCACCACCACCACACCCACCACCACCACATCCACCACCACCACATCCACCACCACTATGTCAATTACCACAATGTCCACCACCACCACGTCCACCACCACCACCACCACGCCCACCACTACCACATCCTCCACCACCACCACGCCCACCACTACCACATCCTCCACCACCACATCCACAATCACCACCTCCAACACCACCTCCACCTCCGCCATCACCACATCCACCACATCTACATCCACCATCACCATGTCCACCACCACCATGTCCACCACCACTACTACACCCACCTCCACCACCACCACGTCCACCACCACCAAACCCTGCACCACCAGCACCACATCTACCACCACTACCACCACCACGTATACCACCACTACCACCACCACATCCACCACCACCACATCCACCACCACCACGTCCACCACCACCACGTCCACCACCACCATGTCCACCACATCCACCACCACATCCACCACCACCAAAACGTCCACCACCACTACACACATCACCACCACATCCATCACCACCATGTCCACAACCGCCACGTCCACCACCACCATGTCAAACACCACCACACTCCCCACCACCACCACCATGTCCACCACCACATCCTCCACCACCACATCCACCACCACTATGGCCACCACCACCATGTCCACCACCACCACATCCACCACCACCAGACCCACCACCACAACATCCACCACCAAACCACGTCCACTACCACCATGTCCACCACCACGTCCACCACCACCACGTCCATCACCACCACGTCCACCACCACCACACCCACCTCCACCACCACACCCATCACCACCACCACCACATCCACCACCACCATGTCCACAACCACCACATACACCACCACCACGTCCACCACCACCACCACATCCACCACATCCACCACTACATCCACCACCACCATGTCCACCACCACCATGTCCACCACCACCACATCCACCACCCCCACGTCCACCACTACCATGTCCACCACATCCACCACCACCATGTCCACCATCACCATGTCCACCACCACCATGTCCACCACCAACAATGTCCATCACCACCACGTACATCACCACCATGTCCACAACCACCACATCCACCACCACCACGTCCACCACCACCACACCCACCACCACTACCACTACATTCACCACCACCACATCCACCACCACCCCATTTACCACCACTACGTCCACCACCACCATGTCCACCACCACCACATCCCCCACCACCACATCCACCACCACTACATTCACCACCACCATGTCTACCACCACCAAGTCCACCACCATCACACCCACCTCCACCACAACCACGTCCACCAACACTACCACCACCACCACATCCATCACCACCAAGTCCATGTCCACCACCACCATGTCCATCACCACCACATCCTCCAGCACCACCACTTCCACCACTATCACGTTCACCACTACCACATCCACCACCACCACATCCACCACCACGTCCACCACCACCATGTCCACCACATCCACCACCACCTCCACCACCACCATGTCCACCACCACCACGTCCATCACCAGCACGTCCATCACCACCATGTCCATCACCACCATGTCCACAACCACCATGTCCACCACATCCACCACTACCATGTCCACCACCACCACAGCCATTACCACCACCATGTGTACCACCACATCCACCACCACTATGTTCACCAACACCACCACACCCACAACCACCACCACAACATCCACCACCACATCGACCACCATGTCCACCACCTCCACATCCACCACCTCCATGTCCACAATCACCACCACTACATCTACCACCACTATGTCCAACACCACCATGTCCACCACCACAACATCCACCACCACCACCACACCCACCTCCACCCCCACCATGTCCACCACCTACCACCACCACCACCACATCCACCACCACCACATCCACCACCACCACATCCACCACCACCATGTCCACCACTACCACCACCACTGCGACCACCACCATGTCCAACACCACTACGTCCACCTCCACCATGTCCAGCACAACCACATCCACGACCACCACGTCCACCAACACCACTACATTCACAACCACTACATCCAATACCACTATGTCCACCACCACCAGGTCCACCACCACCACGTCCACCACCACCACACCCACCTCCACCACCACCACATCCATCACCCACATCCACCACCACATCCACCACCACCACGTCCATCACCACCATGTCTACAACCACCACGTCCACCACCACCATGTCCACCACCACCACTCCCACCACCACCATGTCCACCACCACATCCACCACCACCACATCCACCACCACTATGGCCACCACCACCATGTCCACCACCAACACATCCACCCCCACCAGACCCACCACCACCACCACAACATCCGCCACCAACAGCACATCCACTACCACCACGTCCACCACCACATCCACCACCACCACGTCCACCACCACACCCACCACCACCACATCCACCACCTCCTCCACCACCACATCCACCACCACCCACCACCACCACCACATCCACCACCACCACATCCACCACCACCACATCCACCACCACCACTGCGACCACCACCACCATGTCCAACACCACTACGTCCACTACCACCATGTCCAGCACCACCACATCCACGACCACCACATCCAACAACACCACCACATTCACCACCACTACATCCACCACCAGTATGTCCACCACCACCAGGTCCACCACCACCACGTCCAACACCACCACACCCACCTCCACCACCACCACATCCATCACCCACATCCACCACCACATCCACCACGTCCATCACCACCATGTCCACAACCACCACGTGCACCACCACCATGTCCACCACCACCACATCCACCACCGCCACCACCATGTCCACCACCACATCCACCACCATCACATCCACCACCACTATGGCCACCACCACCATGTCCACCTTCACCATATCCACCACCACCAGACCCACCATCACTACCACAACATCCACCACCAACACCATGTCCACTACCACCACGTCCACCACCACATCCACCACCACCTCCACACCCACCTCCACCACCACCACCACCACATCCACCACCACCTCCACCACATCCACCACCATACATCCACCACCACAATGTCACCATGTCCACCACCACCACATTCACCACCACACATCCACCACCCCCACGTCTACCACCACATCCACCACTACCATGTCCACCACGTCCACCACCACCATGTCCACCATCACCATGTCGACCACCACCATGTCTACCACCAACAATGTCCATCACCAACAATGTCCATCACCACCATGTCCACAACCACCACATCCACCACCACCACATCCACCACCACCACACCCACCACCACTACCACCACATCCACCACCACCACATCCACCACCACCCCATTTACCACCACTACGTCCACCACCACCATGTCCACCACCACCACATCCACCACACCCACCTCCACCATAACCACGTCCACCACCACTACCACCACCACCACCACATCCATCACCACCATGTCCACCATGTCCACCACCACCATGTCCACCACCACCACATCCTCCCGCACCACCATGTCCACCACTACCATGTTCACCACTACAACATCCACCGCCACCACATCCACCACCACGTCCACCACCACCATGTCCACCACCACCACGTCCACCATGTCCACCACATAAGAACTGTTTGCTGCTGCTGCCTTTAATTTCTTGCTGCTATTTTTTAAAGTGTTGGGGTACCTGTTCCTTTTAAAAATTTGTATTTGCTTCACCTCAATAATTTAAAAAAATTCTTGCTGTCACTGTCACTTTGTAATTCACGTTCCCCCGGAACTCCGCATTGCCTGCACTTTAATTAAGAGTTAAGTACAACTCACCATTCGGGTGATTTCCATGCCGCCTCACGCCCGAACGCCATCTTAGGTGTGGGCTAGAGACGCTGACAAGACGTCTCGGGGGTTAGCGCTATAGTCTTTGCGAGTACCCTTAGCCACACACTACTAATACGTCCAGTATGCAAGCACGCAGCAGACGCGCGCAGCGGCGCGCCAGTGGAGCGCCAGAGGAAAGCCCGTCTGTGCCCGTCCGGGCCAGGACGGGCCCTGGGGCCACCCCCCCTCGCCGACCACGTATATATTCGCCCGATACCCTTAGGGCTCTCAACACAAGCAATACTGTGTTAGATGGGATAACCCTAGCCAAACTACGGTCAGAGGCTTTGTTGCAGGGAGAGGATGTACTCACCCATACCAGGACCCAAGGCCTTATTATTGCAACGTTAAATACACGCTCTCTGCAAAAGCATCACTTAGAGGTATTCTCGCTTCTGGCGGAGGGCGAGATAGACATCCTTGCTCTCTCAGAGAGTTGGCTGGGCACGTCATCGATACCGGACGTTCTAGCAGCCCTGCCTCCTGATTTCGATGCACTTTGGTACAACCGCCCTAATGACAGCAGAGGGGGAGGTGTTGCCATCCTGTTCAAAAAGAATCTTAAGGTGACACAGATTGTAGCAGAAAATTGTGCTTGCGCAGAGCTGCTAGGGATAAAAATTTCACTTAAATCTTCATGCATCCTACTGTTGCTAGTATATCGCCCACCTCAGAACTCACCTGAATTTAATGACACCTTTTTTGAATTGCTGACAGACTTGGCCTCTAGATATAAGTCCCTTATAGTGGTAGGTGATTTCAACTACCATTGGGATAAGGTTCCCAGAGAGCCCACTGAGACAGAGTTTGAAACTAATCTCTCTACACTTAACCTACAACAATTAGTAATGGGTCCTACTCACGTGAAGGGCCACACACTTGACCTTGTTTGGTTCTCCCTGTCCCATATGGAAATAACTGAAGTTAGCCCTTGCATTTGGTCAGATCATTTTCTGATCAAGTGCTGGGTTCCGGGAGATCCCTTGCCGGCTGCCTCAAAGCAAATGCGGAGGAAAGTTCGGTCTTGGAAGAAGATTGAGGCCGACTCCCTAATATCGACCCTGCTCTCTTCTCCCCCCACCCCAAGATGACACAGATGAACCTGGACTCTGACACTACTGCCCTGATGACCTGGATCCGGGCCGCCTTAGATAAGCTTGCCCCGGAGCAAATGGAGAGGACTAGAACAAAAGGAAAGGGAGCCCCATGGTTTGACGACTCTCTTAAGGAAAAGAAGCAAGCCTTCTGCAAGGCGGAGAGAAGGTGGAGACTCAATTACTGTCCAGCAGAGTCACTAACCTTTAAATCACTTCTTGCTAGTTACAAGATGGACATCCTGGCGAGGAAATTCGCCTTTTATGAGAACAGAATTAGGGAGGCTACAAACAAACAAAGGGAGACCTTTGTGATTTTAAGGGAACTTACGCAGCTGGGCGAGAAAAGTCTTGCGGGTGATCAACCCGATTGCGATACCTTTCAAGGCTTTTTTCTCCAGAAGGTACAGGACATCTTGACGGATATTACTACGATCCCAGCTGGACCGTCTTTGCCATCCTGCCAAGATAGTCAGCTGCAAACTGGGACCATGAACAGCTTCCCATATATTGATGAAAAGCGACTGGTGGAGCTTGTCGGCCATTTCTAATCAGGTTCTAGCACAGATCCCTGCCCCCCGAAAATTTTTAAACTGGCCTTGCCCGGTATTCAGTCTCAGTTACTGAGTCTACGGAATGCCTCACTAGAAGCGGGCTACCTTCCAGCCCAGCTGAAGGAAGCTCGAGTCTCCCCACTCCTCAAGAAAGTGGGATCCGATGTTAAGGTACTGAAAAACTATAGGCCTATCTCCCAGCTGCCACTCCTGAGTAAGATCTTAGAAAAACACGTCCTGAACACCTTAGCCAGCTTTCTGGAGGAACACCATCTACTCCATGCCAGGCAGGCTGGTTTCCGGCCACAGCATAGTACAGAACTAGTTATGGCCACGGTCACCGATGAGCTGAGAGTCAGGGCAGACAAGAAACAGCCGCCATGCGCCCTGATTCTGTTAGACCTGTCGGCAGCTTTTGATACGGTCAGCCATACCATCTTGCTGGACTGCATCGCTAAGCTGGGGATAACAGGACAGGCGCTCAAGTGGCTAGAATCCTTCCTGTCAGGACGTACTCATGGGGGATCAGCTGTCAGTGATTAGTGAGGTGACATGGGGTGTGCCCCAAGGGTCCGCAGTTTCCCCCTTACTTTTTAACATCTACCTACAACCACTGATGGAGGAGCTCATGCGCAGGAATTGTGAAATCTTTAACTACGCAGATGACACCCAGCTGCTGGTGCAGCTGGAAGATACAAGGGAGGCTCAGGAGTCAGTGAAGAACTTGCTCAGATTCACGGTCAATTGGATGACCAACAACCTCTTGAAGGTGAATGCTGAGAAAACGGAGGTACTGGTGTTCACCAACCAGGCAAATCCTTGGGGTGATCTGTACTGGCCCCCAGAATTAGGAAAAACTCCTACTCCCGGTACGGTGGTAAAAAGTCTAGGTCTAAAGATCGATGCAGATCTTACCATGGCCCCTCAAGTTTCGGCTGTGGTAGGCTCTTGCACGGGTGTGTTGAGGCAATTACGCAAGCTGACCCCTATTCTTTCAGCCTCCACCCTACAAACCATCGTCTCTGCTACAGTCATCTCGAGGCTAAATTATGGCAACGCTGCGGTATCTTGGTTTGCCACAGAAGTTGCTGAGGAAGCTGCAGGTCGTGCAGAACGACGCAGCTAGATTGTTTTTTTCTCTACCGAGAAACTCACATGCAACCCCACTCCTTTGGAAGCTGCACTGGCTGCCTGTGAAGCTCAGGGTTCAGTTTAAATGTCTCTGTGTGGCCCATAAGGCACTCTTTGGTAAAGCCCCAGAGTACATTAAGCAGCGCCTGAGGAGGTATGTTCCCGGCAGAACTCTGCGCTCAGGTCAGACCTCCAATCTGACTCAACCCAGATTTAAACTAAAAACTAAAGGAGGCAAAGCTTTCTCGGTGATTCTTCCGCAACTTTGGAATGAGCTACCGGCCAGTCTGAAGGAAGATTCACAGCTACTTTCCTTCAGGAAGAAATTGAAGACGTACCTATTTAAAAAGGCAATACTTCCGGCCTAATCAGAGATGGCAGAGGGTTTTGGGGTGACAGCATGTTATGTTCTTTCTGTTTAAGCGCTTAGAGACCGGCGGTGATAGGCGCTATACAAAAACTTTTTAACATAACATAACATCCACCACCATGTCCACCACCACCATGTCCACCACCACGTCCATCACCACCATGTCCATCACCACCATGTCCATCACCACCATGTCCACAACCACCACTTCCACCACGTCCACCACTACCATGTCCACCACCACCACACCCACCACCACCCCCATGTCTACCACCACATCCACCACCACCACATCCACCACCACATCCACCACCACCATGTCCATCACCCACATCCACCACCACATCCACCACCACCACGTCCATCACCACCATGTCCACAACCACCACGTCCACCACCACCAGGTCCACCACCACCACGTCCAACACCACCACACCCACCTCCACCACCACCACATCCTTCACCCACATCCACCACCACATCCACCACCACCACGTCCATCACCACCATGTCCACAACCACCACGTCCACAACCACCATGTCCACCACCACCACACCCACCACCGCCACCACCATGTCCACCACCACATCCACCACCATCACATCCACCACAATGGCCACCACCACCATGTCCACCACCACCAGACCCACCATCACCACCACAACATCCACCACCAACACCATGTCGACTACCACCACGTCCACCCCCACATCCACCACCACCACGTCCACCACCTCCACACCCACCTCCACCACCACACCCATCACCACCACCATCACATCCAATACCACCACGTCCACCACCACCACATCCACCACCACCACACCCACCACCACCACATCCACCACCACCTCCACCACATCCACCACCACTACATCCACCACCACCATGTCACCATGTCCACCACCACCACATCCACCACCACCACATCCACCACCCCCACGTCCACTACCACGTCCACCACTACCATGTCCACCACGTCCACCACCACCATGTCCACCATCACCATGTCCACCACCACCATGCCCACCACCAACAATGTCCATCACCACCATGTACATCACCACCATGTCCACAACCACCACGTCCACCACCACCACGTCCACCACCACCACACCCACCACCACTACCACCATATCCACCACCACCACATCCACCACCACCCCATTTACCACCACTACGTCCACCACCACCATGTCCACCACCACCACATCCACCACCACCACACCCACATCCACCATAACCACATCCACCACCACTACCTCCACCACCACCACATCCATCACCACCATGTCCACCATGTCCACCACTACCATGTCCATCACCACCACATCCTTCAGCACCACCACGTCCATCACTACCATGTTCACCACTACCACATCCACCGCCCCCACATCCACCACCACGTCCACCACCACCATGTCCACCACCACCACGTCCACCACCACCATGTCCACCACATTCACCACCATGTCCACCACCACAATGTCCACCACCACGTCCATCACCATTGGAGAACCTGACCTTATGGGCCAGGCGGCGCAGGGCATGCCTAAAATCTCCGAGTTCACCTGCCTCGACCGACACGAGACACTCTGTTAGGCGTAGAAAAGTAGTTTTATTAGCTGCAGCTAAGCACAGTTATCTAAGAAGTACCACACAGGTAGGTTCTCAAGAGACTGCCACTTCAATCCGTGGCGCACAGTCTTTTATACAGCACAAGTTTATAATGACAACTCCCAATATACACAAAATTGACCAATAGGAATAGTTCGAAAACAAGCTATCGAATGTCTAAAACACACCCTCCTTTCAAACCCCGTGTGCTCTCCTCCCCTTAGGTTAATCAACACTAGTACCCGTAATTCAATTTACAGGTGGCAAAACATATGTAGAATGCTTCAAAAGAAGGGCTATGTAACAAGAGAACACACGAAGAGAATAGTGAAGGCCAGTTAAATAAGATAAGGAATGAGAAGAATGGTGGGACCCAAACAGTGGAGTAATCAGTCTAGACATGGCTTTGCGAACTCGGCCAGACCCTGACATCAGTATCGCACACAAGGACAAAGGTTGTTTTTAACGGGCAAAACATGGAGCAGCAGCAAGAGACAGAAAGACCATTTTACCGCGTTAGCCGTGCTGCCTGAGTGAGGCAACATAAAATGGTGACTAAACACAGAATGGAGGCCGAAAACTACGTAACCTCAGACCCTCCGTTTGCCATACTCAGGCAATGCACAAAGGAACCCATGTTAGTCTGAGTCGATATCAATGGTCATGAGGTCACTGAGATGTTGTTGCACCATCATCTTAATGTGTTCTGTCTGCTGTGCTACTGGTTTGGAGACACAGATCGTGGCACAGAGTCCACAAATGGCTGGACCACACTGTAGACAAAGACAACAAGAAAAGACGAGTGCTAGAATCATTCCAAGGAAAGTTAGCACTTTCCATCCCCAAGTGGACAGTAGTCCCCAAAACCATCCCATCACAGACCAATCTCCAGTATCTTGGTGAATAGCCTCAGAGATGACATGTAGCTTAGAGATGGCTTGGTATACTGTAGGGGCATTGTCAGGAATATAAATACAACAACTAGACCCAATCAGTTTACAGACCCCACCTTTATCCGCAAGAATTATGTCTAAAACCATTCTACTCTGTAAAGTCATAAGTCGATCCGCCTGAATCTCAGCAGTCAAATTCTTTAATGCTCCAGAAGTCACATTTATTGTGGCATCAACCACACGGATCAACTGTCTGATATTTTTGCTATTGGCCATCGGACCCCAAAAGGGAAGAACCCCTTTCAGAAAATCCCCTCCTTCTTGACCTGCTGTATCTTCCGAATCTACAACTCCTCTAGTGACTCTCTTTTTATGATAATCAGTAGGGGCAGTATATGTAGGGGGAAGGAGAAAAGCGATATAACATGTTCCTGAGAAGTATGTGGGAAGCCATGTATAAGCTTTGTCATGACAGATAAAATATGTACCTTGCGATGCCACCAATGGTGCGGGGGTAGAAGGAGTATAGACATAAGTATGGGAGCAATTGCTCCTCTCTTGCTTAGTTTTGGTATCCTGGCCATTAATTTGCAAGCACAAACGACCTCTTTGGGGTAGTACCCAAATCGGTGTAGAACTCTGTTGCTTAAGCTTGTCGGTGAGGCTGAGAGTATAACGAGTTATATTCCACCCATCGTATGCTCTCTTCTCGTCTTTGGGAATCTTGATAATGTCAGCAATCTTTGCCATCGTTACAATACCCTTTATCAAGGAACTGTGACTGAAATCCACTCCACCATTATAGGATCCACCAGAAGGATATCGAAGTAAATTCTGGTATGCATTGGAAAACATAGCCATATAGGCCCAAGCAGAACCTTCGTATGAAAAGGGGAGGACTAGATACGGCATTCCTCTTTGTGTATTATGTGGTATGAGACCACAAACCCAACAATCAGTAACATTTACTATCAATTGATGCTGGTGTAACAGTTGAATGAACGAATTGTTAGGATATTCCATTCTTCTCATTTGCTCGTGATCGGGGAGTGAGTAAAATTTATGCGGAGAAACAGTAGTAGAGGGATTTAGAGGGGCAGAAGCGGGAACAGGTACTAACTGCAGGCCGTGAATAAGCCATCCTATACATGCTAATAAACTACATAAACACACTAAAATACATAGTGCTACACCACAACAACCAAATAATAATTTCTTATAATGAGATCTCTTCATCATTTCAATATCACTTCCTTTCCCTGTACTATCCATTACTCTAAAGGCGTTGCTCACGATAATCTTCCTTAATCACTTGGCTGTGATTGTTAGCCGTCCTATGACACTGCAAGTCCTGTTGACCTAGTCACTAGTCAGGTCACAGCTCACGACTCCTACCGTGACACTGCAACTTGATGGATAAAGGGAAAAAAAGTTTCTTTATAAACAGAATTAAAGAAAACCAAAATGAATTGTCTTTCGGCAATCTCTTTCTCAGATTGTATCGTCTCTTTCCAGGCGTCGTTTGGTCCTTGAACAAATGTTTGGGATCTGTGGTGTTAAGTCTTAGATGCACAGGTACAGCTTCCTGTAAGACATCATCGTCCTCCTTCTCTGAACTAGTCCAATCCAGGTGTGCACTGCTGAATGGTACGAAGTGGGGGACCTTCTCACATTCACTATCACCAACACCTTCTCGGACCCACTGGTCATAAGGTAAAGGTAATGGTACCCTTTTGCAATGCACACCGTGGATCCAGTTCTTCTTTCCCAGGACCTTGACAGCTGTACGAGTCGTGAGTAAGACTTGTCGCGGCAGCCCCCAGCGAGGTTCCAAGTTCTTTTTCCTCTGGAAATTTTTCAGACACACCCAGTCCCCAGGCTGGATGGAGTGTCCAGGATCTGAGGAGGCCTCCGGTAAAGCGTTTTGGACCTGTTGACGAATAACATGCAATTTAGTGGTGAGATCATGCAAATAGTCAACCAACAGTGGGTACCGAATATCTGAGTACTTTTTGGGTCTGGGGACTCCCCAGACATTAGCTGGGCGTCCAAACACAATCTCGTATGGGCTAAGCCCCAAACGAGAATGAACAGTCGTTCTAGTTGAAAGGAGTGCCAAAGGCAGGGCATCAGGCCAGGAAAGGCCTGTGCTGGCCTGAATCTTTGCTAATTTAAGTTTGAGAGTTCCATTATAGCACTATACCAGACCCGCTGACTGAGGATGGTTCGCCGCATGGAATTTCTGCCTAATGCCTAGACCTACACACACCTTTTGCATAATTTGACCTACAAATTCACTTCCATTGTCACTCCAGACAATGCGCGGCAAACCAAATCTCTGGAAGAATTCTTTCAAAAGTATTTTTGCAGTGGACAAGGCAGTGTTGTCCTTTAGGGGTAGGCCTCTATCCATCTGGAAAAGGCACAAACCACCACCAGGACGTACTTGAGATTGTTAAAGCGTTCCATATGAATATAGTCTATTTGCAGTACCTCGAATGGGTACGTAGGGGGTGCAAAGTGACCTGCTGGAGTTGGTGTACCTTTTCCTGGATTGTGCATCAAACAAACAATGCAATGTTTCACCACATTTTCTGCACATTTAGGAATACCTTCATTCTGCCATACTGGAGCTAAAAGCTTACATATACCCCTTGCATTAATATGGGCTGGTCCATGAGCCATAGTAACTACAGGCAGTACATATGCGTTGGGTAACAACCATCGTTGATGCTCTGACAATTCTGTCCAACATCCCATACTATCCAACATTCCCGTACTTTCTCTCCACGTACTCAATTCTGTCTCGGTGGCCTCCTATTGAATTGCTTTCACACTTTCCACTGTGTCTTCACACATACCACCTTCTGTGACCCATCTTGCAGGGCCCGCAACATACATACGACTTTCAATATTCCTTGCTGTTTCCCTCGCTATCTCATCTGCAAATGCATTTTCTCGACCAACATCATCAGTAATCTTTTGTGTGTACTGCACTTCACAATCGCTATTTGAGTAGGCAGAGCAAGTGATTCAAGAAGGTCAGTTACCAACTGACCATGCTGTATCTTGGTGCCATGGGAGGTAAAGAATCCTCTTTCCCTCCACAAGCGGCCAAAACTATGGGCAACGCCAAATGCATACTGACTGTCAGTATAGACAGTCAGTCTTTTCCCTTTCGCCAACACACATGCTCTTGTCAACGCAATCAATTCTGCAGCTTGCGCTGAATTGTGCGAAATACGTGCAGTTTCTACCACTGTGCGCAAAGTTGTTACTGCATAAGCAGCTGTGGTTTCGCCATTAGGAAGTTTGAAACAAGACCCATGTAACATTTAAAAGATGAACTTTGAATCCAGTTGATAGAAATAGATCTGATTTATTGAAGATTTGTATTAGATCAAGATGATAATAAAGTATTAAGTAAATTCAATTATAATCCCACCAGGAACAGCTGGACTGCTGCTCAGCCTCAGATGTAACTGACTCTCCTCTCAAGCATACACAACCAGTATTCTATGTGACATCATAGATGTATGCTGAGCAAGTTATAACAAACACTAAAGAAGGACAGAGAAGAAAGAAAAGCAGGATGTAACTACCCATCTACCCAAAGGATCCCATCCGTATCCACAAGTGGTGTATCCTTCAGGTCTATTCAACCCTTCGTTTCTTCTTCAGTGCGAAGAAAACAATCATGCTGATCTTGTACATGGTTCGCATCCAGAATAGGCAATAATGTTGCTGGATTCAGAACATTACATCTTTTGATGTGTATATGACTAGCTAGAAGTGTCAACTCATATCCAGACAAACGGGCACTCGTTAAGTGCTGAGTTTTCGTCCTGTTAAGAAGAGTATCTACTGCATGTGGCACCATAACATTAAGAGTATGATCTAACACTAGTCCAGCAAATTGACGAATAGAAATTGCCGCTGCTGCTGTTGCTCTAAGGCAACTAGGTAATGCCTTAGCTACTAGATCTAATGTTGCAGAAAAATAGGCACACGGCCTTTGTTTGTCGCCGAATTGTTGCATCAGGACTGATAATGCGCAACCTTCCCTTTCATGGACATAGAGCGTGAAAGGTTTACTGTAATTTGGAGTACCCAACACAGGAGCAGAACACAAGGCAGTACGTAAATCTGAAAAACTCTTTTGACATTCATCAGTCCAAGGAAGAGGCTGGGGCGTATCTTTAAGTGTAAGTGCCAACAGAGGTTTAGCAAGTAGGGAAAAATTTGGAATCCACTGTCTACAGTGAGAGGTAATGCCTAAGAAAGCACACACTTCTCTCTGTGTGGATGGTACAGGCATCCGTGCAATTGCATGAATACGTTCTGGGGTCAATCGCCTTCCCTCCTTCGACAAGAGATGACCTAAATAGGTAACTTCTTGTCGACAATATTGTAACTTAGAAGATGATACTTTATGATGTAAATCAGACAAATGTTGTAAGAGGGACACAGTTGCATTTTTACAGACATTTTCCGAATCAGCAGCGACTAACAAGTCATCCACGTATTGGATAAGAGTAGCACCTGAGGGCAAAGAAAAGGTGTCAAGCTGAGATTTCAAAGCTTGACTGTATATTGAAGGACTTTCACAATAGCCTTGAGGTGCGCGCTTAAAGCGGAAGCTTTGGCCTCCGAGAGAGAAGCCGAAAAGATCCCTACTTTCCTCAGCAATAGGAATGCTAAAGAAAGCATTCTTAAGATCAATAACCGAAAACCAGACCGCCGAAGCAGGAATCATAGTAAGCAAGGCTGTTATATCTGGCACAACAGGAAACTGAGGGACAACAATTTTGTTGACCTCTCGAAGATCAATCACAAAACGGTACACAGGTGGCTGAGAGGGATCAGTACGTTTAAGAATAGGCAAAACAGGACTATTACAAACATTCCCTCTAGTCTCTTCAACCACACCCTTCTGAACCAAATCATGAACAATGGCCAACAAAGCTCTCTCACCATCACTAGATATTTCATATTGAGGAACAAGTGGCATCTTAACATTGTCTTTAACAGTAATCACATATGGTGGAATTTGCAATAAGCCAACATCATTCGGACCCGTAGCCCAAAGTGTAGCAGGAAGTGAGCGCAATTCAGGTGGTAGCTGTTCTTTAGATACATACATTGGAGAAGTCAATGTATCGCCCAAAATGAGATGCACACCAGAGGGTGAACAATACAGTATAGCATGTAGACGTTTCAGTAAGTCCAACCCCAATAAATTTTCTCCGCATCCCGTTGTTAAAAGGAGTGGAGCTTCCAAATCATATGGACCAATGGAAATGGGCAAAGGGCAAGAAATAGGATTTGAAACTGGGGCGCAAGAAAATCCCACAGAAACATTCGTTAAGCCAGACAAAGGTGCCCCAGGGAGTTTAGAATGCATTATAGAACTTCTCATTGCACCAGTATCCAAGAGAAATGGTTCTGTAACACCTAATGCCATAACATTAACATAAGGTCCTTCCTGATCTACTGGAACCGATACGACTCCCTTACTTTGCTTATGGCTGTCCTAGCTAGTATGAAAATCAACATCCTCATTATCGAGACAATAGTCATCATTGTAATATTGTGCAGATTGAGAAGTCTGCTTGTCAAAGTAATTTGTAGAATCCTGAGGGGGAGAGGGATGTTGTTCCTGAGTCGACGCACCCCGACCCCTATCTCTGGACATGGACCGAGAATCACCACGACCCCGTGGTGCTAATGGTCCACCATACCGCTGTAATAAAATCGGACAAGTATTCTTAAAATGACCATCTTCCTTACAGTAAACACACTGATTGGGGCCCAATGGAACTCGTGGAACTGAGGGTACCGGCTTCTGCAACAACCTCTGAAACTGTGGGGGCTGTTGATATTGGGGCTGAGCAGAACGAGGGGGATAAGCCTGTTGCAGAAGAACCTTCGTTTTCAAGTCTTTAGTCTTTTTCTCCGCTTTCTCCTTATCCTCCTTATCCCTATTCTCATAATATTGAGCAGTAGCCAATATCTGAGCAGTGGAAGAGACAGCCCAAGAACTCTCCGATTGTTTTAATTTATGCGATAATTCCGGAAGTAAATTAAAAACAAATTTGTCTACGAATAATCGCTGTCCACCTTCAGTGCTCATGTCTTGACCACTATGGTCAATGAAAGTCTCCTCGAAACGAGTAAAGAAATCGGAGACACTTTCATCCGTCTTTTGCTTACACGCCGCTAACTTATCCCAATTAACACGCACTGCAGGCATCATAGTTTTCATCAAATCTATTATTCTTCCAGGCAATTCCGTAATCAAGTCATCTGGTTTGGCACCACCTACTTGTCCTGCATCCACAGCTGTAATAGCAGCCCAATCACCACCCAAAGCTGCAGCATGATCCTGCCTACGAATCTTGGTCCATATTGCTTGTGGGACTACATTTCCCATAAGTAAGTCAATATCTGCCAAATTCATAATACAAGCGTCTTTATAGTACCCAGC
Organism: Lissotriton helveticus; assembly: GCF_964261635.1. Classification (NCBI taxonomy): domain Eukaryota; kingdom Metazoa; phylum Chordata; class Amphibia; order Caudata; family Salamandridae; genus Lissotriton; species Lissotriton helveticus. The sequence goes on along the minus strand of NC_136061.1, from coordinate 2,003,002,474 downwards.
AGGATTCTTACGAGGGTCCGGTAAAGACTGTTTCAGTGCCAGTACTTCTGACCTTTTCCAAGGGTCATGTACCCATATACGCTGAAAATGAGCAGGAACACCTGGAACATTACCCGCTTGTGGAACCTCATCTCTCCATATCGGAGGAACTTCTCGCATAGGATATTATGCCGTCGTACGACGAACCGCGGGATCCTGTTCAAGAGAATTTTGAGAGAAAAAGGCAGAACGAAAAGTAACAAGCTTTTGAATAGCGCGTTCTACAGCAGGACCCACAATAAGTCCCTTATCAAATTGATCCTGAATTTCAAATAAATCCTGAGGCGGTGAATCTAGATCCTCATCTCCCCAACCTTTAATCAGAGTATTGCACATAACATTGAATACGTATCTCTGTGTGGGCGCATTCCATTGCAGGAAGGTATCTAAAATATCACGTACGCTATACTGTACACTACTCATAATCCAATTACGAGCAAGAGAATCTAATTTAGTCCGTTCTTCCAAATCCGGAAACTGACTACGGGATTGTCTCCTAGACGACGCAGGAGAAAAGAAAAGAGGTCCAAGAAAAGGCGGCAAAAGACCTGAAACAGTGTCGACTAAACGCCGTCGTGCTGCAGGGGAATCTGACACTAAAACAGGGGACAACGTATTCTGTAAAACAGAAGAAGAATCTGCAGCAAAGGAAACAACAGATGGAGAAGGCTGAGGAACAGGAGATTGGGGTACAGATGTCGCTGACAAAGGGGGCGCAGCTGGAATCACAGAAATAGGCAATTGTGCAGGAACCAAAACAGCTGGATTAACAGCAGGTTGCAATGGTGGTGCATTAGCACCTAACACATAAGGTGGAGGTAATGTCAACAAATGGGACATAAAGGAATCGTCATCAGTAGGTTTACTCTTTGATACAGTAGGTAACACAGGATAGCATCCATCTATTGCCATACGGTGTTGTCTTTCCGACACCTCAATTACTTGATCCGCTTCGTCATTTTTAAATTGTTGGGCAGCCTGTAGAATTGACATACTCTGCTCTTTCTTATCTTTCTTCATATGCTTAATTTCTTTCTGTTTGGCTTCCTTTCGCCATAGGCGAAAAGAGTCAAACATTGCCGGCCGGGCTTTTCTCTTTAATAGAATTGTTTCCAAATTATCTAATATATCGGGCTCAAAAGAACCATTTTGTGGCCACTGTAAAACACCGTCTTTCTTAGTGTATCGGATCCATGTTTCATTAAAAACAATAGGACCCAGACCATGTTTTGAGTACAACTCATAAGTAGGAGTTCCAACTGGAGGAATCGGACAAGAATCCTCTAGCCGGGAATCCCTAGAGCAACCAAAACAACAAAATTTCTTAAACTTACTAAATCCAGGCATATCGTAACAAACTGGACTTCCTTTCAAACGTCAAGGGATTTTCAGACAATAGAGTCACAGCACAAACGTACTTACCCCTTGGCTTCGGTTAGCGCGCTAATCGAATAACAAATACAAAAAAAAGAGAGTGGGCGCTACCCACAAATACTTAACTAAATGCTTTTCTCACACCAACAGATGTCCGTCTAACGTCTCGCGATACCAATCATCACCAAAGGGCCAAGGCACGGCGACAGTCAGGGCAGCAGTCGTCAGCAGCTGTCGGGAAGGAGTAGCCACGCTTCAAAAGACCTTCGGTCCACTTCGACATGCAGGGGTCGCTCACGTGGTTCGCGAAATCCTCCGGAATTTTCCTGCGAAGCTCCTCACGACTCTCGGGCAAAACTACTACCACTGAAGTCGCCCACACGTTGGGCCGCCAATTGGAGAACCTGACCTTATGGGCCAGGCGGCGCAGGGCACGCCTAAAATCTCTGAGTTCACCTGCCTCGACCGACAGAGACACGAGACACTCTGTTAGGCGTAGAAAAGTAGTTTTATTAGCTGCAGCTAAGCACAGTTATCTAAGAAGTACCACACAGGTAGGTTCTCAAGAGACTGCCACTTCAATCCGTGGCGCACAGTCTTTTATACAGCACAAGTTTATAATGACAACTCCCAATATACACAAAATTGACAAATAGGAATAGTTCGAAAACAAGCTATCGAATGTCTAAAACACACCCTCCTTTCAAACCCCGTGTGCTCTCCTCCCCTTAGGTTAATCAACACTAGTGCCCGTAATTCAATTTGCAGGTGGCAAAACATATGTAGAATGCTTCAAAAGAAGGGCTATGTAACAAGAGAACACACGAAGAGAATAGTGAAGGCCAGTTAAATAAGATAAGGAATGAGAAGAATGGTGGGACCCAAACAGTGGAGTAAGACATGGATTAATCAGTCTAGACATGGCTTTGCGAACTCGGCCAGACCCTGACATCAGTATCGCACACAAGGACAAAGGTTGTTTTTAACAGGCAAAACATGGAGCAGCAGCAAGAGACAGAAAGACCATTTTACCGCGTTAGCCGTGCTGCCTGAGTGAGGCAACATAAAATGGCGACTAAACACAAAATGGCAGCTGTAGCGAAGCGAGGCCGAAAACTACATAACCTCACCACCATGTCCATCACCACCACGTCCATCACCACCATGTCCACAACCACCACGTCCACCACGTCCACCACTATCATGTCCACCACCACCACACCCACCACCACCCCCATGTCTACCACCACATCCACCACCACCACATCCACCACCACTACGTTCACCACCACCACCACACCCACCACCACCACCACAACATCCACCTCCACATCCACCACCACGTCCACACCACCATGTCCACCACCTCCACATCCACCACCTCCATGTCCACAATCACAGCCACTACATCCACCACCACTATGTCCACCACCACCACCACAACCACCACCACAATGTCCACCACCACCACCACACCTACCTCCACCACCACCACGTCCACCACCCACCACCACCACCATATCCACCACCACCACATCCACCACCACCACCATGTCCACCACCACCACCACCACTGCAACCACCACCACCATGTCCAACACCACTATGTCCACTACCACCATGTCCAGCACCACCACATCCACGACCACCACATCCACCAACACCACCACATTCACCACCACTACATCCACCACCACTATGTCCACCACCACCAGGTCCACCACCACCACGTCCATCACCACCACACCCACCTCCACCACCACCACATCCATCACCCACATCCACCACCACATCCACCACCACCATGTTCACCACCATTACATCCACTACCACCATGTCCAGCACCACCACGTCCACCACCACCACACCCACCTCCACCACTGCACCCACCACCACCATACCCACCACCAGCACCACATCAACCACCACTACTACCACCACCGCATCCACCACCATCACATCCACCACCACCACATCCACCACCACCACATCCACCACCACTACATCCACCACCACCACATCCACCACCACCACATCCACCACCACCACGTCCACCACCACCACGTCCACCACCACCATGTCCACCACACCCACCACCACTAAGTCCACCACCACCATGTCCACCACCACCATGTCCACCATCACCACGTCCACCACCACCACATCCACCACCACCATGTCCACAACCACCACATCCACCACCACCACGTCCACCACCACCACATCCACAACCACATCCACCACCACAACATCCACCACCACCACATCCACCACCACCACGTCCACCACCACCACATCCACCACCACATCCACCACCACCACATCCACCACCACCACACAAACCACCACCACATCCACCATCATGTCCACCACACCTCCACCACCACCACATCCACCACCACCACATCCACCACCATCACATCCACCACCATCACATCCACCACCACCACGTCCATCACCACCACGTCCACCACCACCACACCCACCACCACCACATCCACCATGAGGCCACTTCCACATCCACCACCACCACGTCTACCTCCACCACCACCACATCCACTACCACCACCATGTCCACCACCACGTCCACCACCAAGTCCACCACCACATCCACCACTACATCCACCACCACCATATCCACCACCACCACATCCACCACCACCATGTCCACCACCACCACTGCAACCACCACCACCATGTCCAACACCACTATGCCCACTACCACCATGTCCAGCACCACCACATCCACAACCACCACATCCACCAACACCACCACATTCACCACCACTACATCCACCACCACTATGTCCACCACCACCAGGTCCACCACCACCACGTCCACCACCACCACACCCACCTCCACCACCACCACATCCATCACCCACATCCACCACCACATCCACCACCACCAGGTTCACCACCATTACATCCACTACCACCATGTCCAGCACCACCACGTCCACCACCACCACACTCACCTCCACCACTGCACCCACCACCACCATACCCACCACCAGCACCACATCAACCACCACTACTACCACCACCGCATCCACCACCATCACATCCACCACCACCACATCCACCACCACCACGTCCACCACCACGTCCACCACCACCACCACATCCACCACCACCACATCCACCACCACCACGTCCACCACCACCACGTCCACCACCACCATGTCCACCACACCCACCACCACTAAGTCCACCACCACCATGTCCACCACCACCATGTCCACCATCACCACGTCCACCACCACCACATCCACCACCACCATGTCCACAACCACCACATCCACAACCACCACGTCCACCACGTCCACCACCACATCCACCACCACATCCACCACCACCACATCCACCACCACATCCACCACCACCACATCCACCACCACCATGTCCACATCCACCACCACCACATCCACCACCACCACGTCCACCACCACCACATCCACCACCACATCCACCACCACCACATCCACCACCACCACATAAACCACCACCACATCCACCATCATGTCCACCACACCTCCACCACCACCACATCCACCACCACCACATCCACCACCATCACATCCACCACCATCACATCCACCACCACCACGTCTATCACCACCACATCCACCACCACCACACCCACCACCACCACATCCACCATGAGGCCACTTCCACATCCACCACCACCACGTCTACCTCCACCACCACCACATCCACTACCACCACCATGTCCACCACCACGTCCACCACCAAGTCCACCACCATATCCACCACTACATCCACCACCACCATATCCACCACCACCACATCCACCACCACCACTGCAACCACCACCAGCATGTCCAACACCACTATGTCCACTACCACCATGTCCAGCACCACCCCATCCACGACCACCACATCCACCAACACCACCACATTCACCACCACTACATCCACCACCACTATGTCCACCACCACCAGGTCCACCACCACCACGTCCACCACCACCACACCCACCTCCACCACCACCACATCCATCACCCACATCCACCACCACATCCACCACCACCATGTTCACCACCATTACATCCACTACCACCATGTCCAGCACCACCACGTCCACCACCACCACACCCACCTCCACCACTGCACCCACCACCACCATACCCACCACCAGCACCACATCAACCACCACTACTACCACCACCGCATCCACCACCATCACATCCACCACCACCACATCCACCACCACCACGTCCACCACCACTACATCCACCACTACCATGTTCACTGCCACCATGTCCACCACCACTACATCCACCACCACCACATCCACCACCACCATGTCCACCACCACCATGTCCACCATCACCACGTCCACCACCACCACGTCCACCACCACCATGTCTACCACATCCACCACCACCATGTCCACAACCACCACATCCACCACCACCATGTCCACCACGTCCACCACCACCACATCCACCACCACATCCACCACCACCACATCCACCACCACCACACAAACCACCACCACCACCACATCCACCACCACCATCATGTCCACCACCACCACACCTCCACCACCACCACATCCACCACCACCACATCCACCACCAGCACATCCACCACCACCACGTCCACCACCACCATGTCCACCACCACCACACCCACCACCACCACATCCACCACCACATCTACCACCACCACATCCACCACCTCTATGTCCACCACCATCATGTCCACCACCACCAGACCTCCACCACCACCACATAAACCACCACCACATCCACCATCATGTCCACCACACCTCCACCACCACCACCTCCACCACCACCACATCCACCACCATCACATCCACCACCATCACATCCACCACCACCACGTCTATCACCACCACGTCCACCACCACCACACCCACCACCACCACATCCACCATGAGGCCACTTCCACATCCACCACCACCACGTCTACCTCCACCACCACCACATCCACTACCACCACCATGTCCACCACCACGTCCACCACCACGTCCACCACCATATCCACCACTACATCCACCACCACCATATCCACCACCACCACATCCACCACCACCATGTCCACCACCACCACTGCAACCACCACCACCATGTCCAACACCACTATGTCCACTACCACCATGTCCAGCACCACCCCATCCACGACCACCACATCCACCAACACCACCGCATTCACCACCACTACATCCACCACCACTATGTCCACCACCACCAGGTCCACCACCACCACGTCCACCACCACCACACCCACCTCCACCACCACCACATCCATCACCCACATCCACCACCACATCCACCACCACCATGTTCACCACCATTACATCCACTACCACCATGTCCAGCACCACCACGTCCACCACCACCACACCCACCTCCACCACTGCACCCACCACCACCATACCCACCACCAGCACCACATCAACCACCACTACTACCACCACCGCATCCACCACCATCACATACACCACCACCACATCCACCACCACCACGTCCACCACCACTACATCCACCACTACCATGTTCACTGCCACCATGTCCACCACCACTACATCCACCACCACCACATCCACCACCACCATGTCCACCACCACCATGTCCACCATCACCACGTCCACCACCACCACGTCCACCACCACCATGTCTACCACATCCACCACCACCATGTCCACAACCACCACATCCACCACCACCATGTCCACCACCACCACATCCACCACCACATCCACCACCACCACATCCACCACCACCACACAAACCACCACCACCACCACATCCACCACCACCATCATGTCCACCACCACCACACCTCCACCACCACCACATCCACCACCACCACATCCACCACCAGCACATCCACCACCACCACGTCCACCACCACCACGTCCACCACCACCACACCCACCACCACCACATCCACCACCACATCTACCACCACCACATCCACCACCTCTATGTCCACCACCATCATGTCCACCACCACCAGACCTCCACCACCACCACATCCACCACCACTACCACCACTACCACCACCACCACCTCATCCACCTCCACAACCACATCCCCCACCACCACCACGTCCACCACCACCACATCCACCACCACCATGTCCACAACTATCATATCCACAACCACCACATCACCACCACTACGTTCACCAACACCATGCCCACCACCACCACGTCCACCATAACCACACCCACCTCCACCACCACCATGTCCACCACCAGCACCACCATGTCCATCACATCCACCACCACTTCCACCACCACCATGTCCATCACCACAGCCACTATCATGTCCATCATGAGGCCACTTCCACATCCACCACCACCACGTCTACCTCCACCACCACCACATCCACTACAACCACCATGTCCACCACCACGTCCACCACCAAGTCCACCACCACATCCACCACTACATCCACCACCACCATGTCCACCACCACCACGTCGACCACACCACCATGTCCACCACCACCACCACATCCACCACCAACACATCCACCACCACCATGTCCACCTTCACGTCCACCACCATCATGTCCACCACCACCATGTCCACCACCACCATGTCCACCACCAGTACATGCACCACCACCACATCCACCACCACCATGTCCACCACCACCACCACCACATCCACCACCACCACGTCCTCCACCACAATGTCCACCTTTACATCCACCACCACCATGTCCACCACCACCAAGTCCACCACGTCCACTACCACCACCACATCCACCACCACGTCCACCACCATCATGTCCACCACCGCCACATCCACCACCACGTCCACCACATCCAGCACCACTACCATGTCCACCACCAACACCACCACATCCACCATGTTCACCACCACCACGTCCACCACCACCACATCCACCACCATCGCGTCCACCACCACTGCATCCACCACGTCCACCATCACCACTACCATGTCCACCACCAACACCACCACATCCACCACCACACCTACCACCACCTCCACCACCACATCCACCACCACCACTCAAAATACCACTCAGTGCCACATAATTGCACGCCACATATTTATACTGCACTCAATGCAACATACACTCCAAATACCACTCAGTGCCACATAATTATATGCTACATAATTACACTGCTCTCAATGCAACATATACTCCACACAATACCACTCAGTGCCACATAATTATATGCTACATAATTACACTGCGCTCAACGAAACATACACTCCAAATACCACTCAGTGCCACATAATTACACACCACATAATTACACTCTACTGAATAAAACACACACTCCACACAATACCACTCAGTGCCACATAATTATGTGCTACATAATTACAATGCAACATACACTCCAAACAGTACCACTCAGAGCCACATAATTATATGCAACAGAAGAGTGTCCGCACAGGGAAAAAGTGGTATCCAGCACAGGATTTGTGCTGGATACCACTTTTTCCCTGTGCGGACACTCTTCTGTTGTTTATAAATAGAACCTGGGGGACGGAGAGTGTCTCTTCCCTCTCTCTCTAGTTGTTGTTATTATTACATAATTATATGCTACATAATTACAATGCAACATACACTATAAACAATACCACTCAGTGCCAAACAATTACACGCCACACAATTAAACTCTACTGAATACAACATACACTCCTCAAAATACCACTCAGTGCCACATAATTCTATGCTACATAATTACACTGTGCTCAACGCAACGTACACTCCAAATACCACTCAGTGCCACATAATTACACGCCACATAATTACACTGCACTCACTGCAACATACACTCCAAATACCACTCAGTGCCACATAATTACATGCCACATAATTACTCTATCTATCTATCTATCTATCTATCTATCTATCTATCTATCTATCTATCTATCTATCTATCTATCTATCTATCTATCTATCTATCTATCTATCTATCTATCTATCTATCTATCTATCTATCTATCTATCTATCTATCTATCTATCTATCTATCTATCTATCTATCCATCTATCTATCTATCTATCTATCTATCTATCTATCTATCTATCTATCTATCTATCTATCTATCGCCCTCACTCTATCAATCTATCTATCACCCTCACTCTATCTATCGCCCTTACTCTATCTATCTATCTATCTATCTATCTATCTATCTATCTATCTATCTATCTATCTATCTATCTATCTATCTATCTATCTATCTATCTATCTATCTATCTATCTATCTATCTATCTATCTATCTTCACTTCACTTTGATAACTTTATTTCGGTCAAAGACCATAAAAGTGTAATAAAATATGTACAAGCAGGATAATAAAACATAAATACTTCAGAATTAAAAAGTTATTAAACGTTGGTTATCAAAGGAATAGTAAAGCATAAAAACAGTAGTCCATTATTCCTTATGGATAAATGCAGTTCTTCTCCGCCACATGCCGAATAAAAACCGGGAGACGGCAAAAACAATGAGAGGGGCAGTGTCATAAGTTAGGACTCTACAGGCATGTACACAATGTCTAAAACCCAGGTTTTTGCATAATGGGATAATCCAGCACTTCCGAATTTCACTGTATGCTGGGCAAAAAAAGAGGATATGTATAATGTCTTCCCTGGCGTGATTACAGGCAGGGCAATTAGCCTTCATCGTTTTTGTCCATCTGGATGTGAATGCCTATCTATCTATCTATCTATCTATCTATCTATCTATCTATCTATCTATCTATCTATCTATCTATCTATCTATCTATCTATCTATCTATCTATCTATCTATCTATCTATCTATCTATCTATCTATCTATCTATCTATCTATCTATCTATCTATCTATCTATCACCCTCACTCTATCTGTCTATCTATCGCCCTCACTCTATCTATCTATCTATCACCCTCCCTCTATCTATCTATCACTCTCCCTCTATCTATCGCCCTCACTCTATCTATCGCACTCACTCTTTCTGTCTATCGCATCACCACAGCATCACTCAGCACCACCACAGCATCATTCAGGGACACCACAACATCACTATGCGCTACCACAGCATCACTGAACTCCACAGCATCACTCGTCGCCACCACAACATCACTCAGCGCCACCACAACATCAATCTGTGCAACCATTCGACAACAACTGGTTCAAATATGTTCTCTTAATGTTTCAAGCTTTATTACGAATGTCACAAAAAGATGTTAATATTTCACTTCTGTTCTTGGATTTTCATCACAATAAAAGACACTGAACATAATCTTCACAAAAGTTATTTACAAAAGTTTAAGCTACTGCCATTATAAATTACAATAACTTGTATTTAAGTATTAATTATTAAAAAAATAAAAGCGATTGACATTTGTAATATCAATAAATCTAAGTCACGTAAATACAACACATATTGCATTACAAATACTATAGGTGTCACATTTGCGAAAGTTATAACTATTGGCATTGTAAATGACAAAGCTATTAATTTCGCTATTGTCAAAACCAACACATAAATAAAAATTGTGTCATTTACAATACCAATAGCTCAAACTTTCCTAATGCGAGACCTATTGCATTGCAAATGCTTGTTTAGATAGTCATAGCGTAATTATGCATAATACATGCTTTAGCCCATGGGAGACCTTTGGGGTACCTATGCCTTGGGTACATGGGTACCATATACTAGGGACTTATAAGGGAACCCCAGTATCCAATCTGGGATGTACCTAAGAACGGAACATGACAATGTAGGAAGAAAGCAGATAGACTGGGTTCCTGATTAGCAGGATCCCAGTCAGACTAGTCAAATACAGCTTAGCACCAGGCAAAAAGTGGGGGTACCATAGAAGCAGATCCTACTTTCCTACAGCACCCTTCTTGCTTGATACTTGAGAGGAAACTTCACTAGTGAGCACGTCTGAAAACATACACGTGGCCCAGTTTGAGAGTGCTAGCCTGAGAGTAGCCCACTGTATCAGCTTTTTGTGCATTTATGTTTGTAGGCTGCATCCACAGTGACTAAAATCTGATGTGTTCTGAATGTAAATGTGTCTAGGTAGTGCTTAATGCTGACGTGTCCCCCTTTTAATCACCCACAAGAATTTTGTCTACATGTTGCCTGCTTGCTCCTTTCTACCATCTACCCTTTGCTTTATTCCTCTCCAGTGGCTGGGGTATGGAAAGAGTGACACCATTAAGATCATTCTGACCCCTTTCAAATTACACAATATGAGAGCACCAGCCTGAAAGTGGTAACTCTACTAATGAAATTAAATGAAGTTTGATGCTACAGGGTTCCATTTTCATTTCAAAGTATGTTATTGGTTTTAAGGGTACAGAAAGACAAAGCATTCATTTTGTATGCAATACTTACAACACATTTAACATGGGGTGGCACAATGTAAGACTCATGGGTGTGACATAGGGGCTCGTGTCTAGAGCAGAGCATTGTTGATTATACCCACATTGTGAAAGAATGAAGTGAGGTATGGGAAAAGAGGGAGAGAAGGCAAGGGAAGAAATAAAGTCCCAAAGGAAATAAAACAAAGCAAGAAGGGGGTAGGGGAGGAGCAAAATCAGTAGTGTGAGCGATGTGTAAATAGCGGAAAGTATTGGTACTAATCTGAGTAGTTTATCGATGTGCTTTGTTGTGCGCATAGGTAGTTTGTATACCACAGTGCTCATTTTGTGATAGAATTGAAGAGAAAGTGATTTTTTTTTAGATAAAAGGATCCAATTTTTCCATAGCCCCTCCCTAAACTTATTTTGATCCTGGGAACCCCACCCCTTGGGGCATTTCTACTTTATAGGTTGGATGACCAGGCATGGCACCCACCTTGTATCACGTTGGGGGTTACAGGGTGAGCCCTAGAGCTACCCAGGCACAAGCTGCCTCCCCACATGATGCCGAAGCATGCATTGCTCCTGCCTGGAGAGAACAGCTATCTTTACAGCAATATATGTTCTGTTTCCCTGCCCGCAGCAGAACAGAAGTCTGCTCACAGCCGGCTGGAGCATTTTAAAAATCTCCTGCTAGCTGGGAGCACAATTCCATGTTTGCTTCCATTTGGGGGAGATTTAAAATTGCTCCACCAGACAGGAACAAGTATATGTTTCTCTGCCCGTGGCAGTGCTGGCAGAGAAACTACTGTGCCCCGGGAGGGGGCTCTCTGGGACTCAGTCACTGATCTGGTCTCACGGGATGGGTTCCTAGGGCCTTTAAAGGCTCGGGTATGAGGCCCATACGGCAAATCTACATCACCTGAGTGACCATGAAGCACAACATAAGGTAAAAAGACAATTATTTGGAACTTTCTCCATCCTCTTGAAGAACCAGTGAATAGATCTAAATAACATATCACATAGTAATAGAAGAGCCTGACTCTCACACGATCTCCTCCAAAAGATATAAACATATTATGGTTGGTGTATGTAAGAAATAACATCACAGAAAGAGAAAGAGTGATTTTTTCTAGTGGAAAGTAGAAACAATATCATGTTTCTTCAGGGAGCGGAGTGTTATTTCCCGTGATTCAGAAACAAGGGCCGAGAAGTGCAGGATTTTCAAAGCCAAGCAGCCTGAACCCTGGACACCACTTCCTGTGGAAGGGATGAACCGGACGTGCGGGAAAACAATGGGCAGGGCAGTGACAGTGTGGTTGCCGATAATCTCTGATAGAAGTACATGCAAATATATCAGTGAGTAATGGAAATGAAAGATGTAAGCATAGGTATTGCAGAAGTGTTCTAATTTACTCATGCAATTTCCATTCTTTTCATATATTCCTGGATTTTTTCAGTTTATTCACCATATTATTTGGAAATAAGACATTTGAATAAAGTCAAAAGAGAAAGAGGCACAGCGTTGGGTGGGATAGAGAAGCTTCAGGACAATGGTATGTGTGGTGGAACAAACTCAAGTGGGCTAAAATAATTGAGATGTTGACAGTGTGATGAATAGACATGGCGGTGGGGCATGCACGAACTGTCCTGTGATCACGTTGCCTTGCACAAAGGTAAAGGGTCAGCTGCGGATATTAAAGCTGACAAAGACGGAAGGAAGGGAGAAACCCAGTTCATCTTCAAAAACAGTATGTACAGAAAAGTACCGTTCCAGAAACTCTCATTGATTTTTAAAGAAGAAAACTATTTTCCTCCCGCACATATTTTTAAATAACGTGAGTACCTTTTCAAAATTCTCACCTGTTTATTGTTAACCGTTGGCTTACCAGTAAGATGTAGCTTAGACCTCAAAAATGCCAATGGGAGTTGGTTATTTTATCTAAGACCATCCAGTCCTAAACGTCAAACCCTGAATTTCGACACCCTCCCCCCCGCCCCATGTAACTTGTGTAACTATCAAACGTCAGAGACGCCTTTTATGCAAGTATGCAACCTGTACTATGGTACTTGGTTATGAGCTAAGTAGCCTGTGTCAGAGCTGTCCCTCCTGCTGCTGGAACTGTAATATGGGCAAGTCGCTATCTATTCAGCTCAACTCATTACGTTTTGCGGTGTGTGATTTTTGAGACAAATAATAAACATAAACCTATTAGGGGGGCAACTGCATTGCTGGAAATATATTTAATCAAAACTATGAATAGAAACGTTTTTGATTAGAATGAGTTTGATATTCTGTATGTAATCTTCATTCTCTAGTCATCCACAGTTTGAAAACTCGTGCTCGATGGCGCCCCCTCGCGTATGCAGCGCATACGGTTCACAGTTCTCTAAAAGCAGCAGAACAAATCGAAACGCAGGTCTTTATTCGAAAATAAAATAAAAAAAACAGTTTTCCTAGGTAGCGCGTCCTCTCTGTGCAGCTCAGCGGAACAGAAACCTGGTGCCCTGAACTGACAAACTTCCCCATAATTGCAAACAATCAAACGGTGACATGGGTTATTTCGATGGAAATATCACTTTCAACTAAGCCTTTACCATCTGTTCCGCCCTCTAATTACAAAATGCAAAAGGAGCATAATTCACAATTGCCTCGTAAAATAGCGATGATTAAATGGATGTGTGTGTTCTTTATTCAATGCAGCATGCATCTGGTGTAGACTCCTGCTCAGACTCCGACACATACCGGCAGGAAATCATTCTCGGTAATTCAGAGATCTACTTGAGACTCGGATTTTATGGGTGTTGGGCCAAATGTTAAGTAAGTTTCATCTCCACAGGCAATTGCCTGCTTATAAACAGTGCCTCATGTTGAGATGCCGTTTCCCCTTCGGCGGGCGGTGCAGCTGATGGTATCACCTACACGTTCATATGTGCACATAACAATGGCTTAATTTAAAAGTGAAGGAGAGGGGTGCTCAAGTTTTCTAACAACATCCGCGGAGGAGACTTTTTGGACAGGATAAAGTGTCGTTAAATGCAGGACCCTGTTTCGGAAACTGTGCAATGTCTGACCTTGTTCACTTCTGCACACCACCCAGAATCAATTCCCCCAAAGCCAGATAATCTGACAGTGCTTTTGGTTTTCTGTTCATTTTTTTTATAGATAATGTGACCAAAAAAAGCTAAATTGAAGGTGCATGTTTAATGGTATGATAGCATAGGGGCACTTTTAGATGGCTTAAATATTAGTCCAGCAGTTCTTAAAAATAGGTACCATAGATGAAAAGGCTGGAACAAAAAATATAAAAATGTTTTTGGTATGAGAGAAGGTTAGAAAAGTCTCACAGACAGTTAACCACAGTGCATAACTTAAAGCTCCAGGAGAGGCGCGTTATTTACCAAAGGTGCTCCAAAGAGGAGGGGAGTGCTACAAGGGGAAGAGAAAGGAAAATGAGATCACTCTCCTTGAATGGCAGACATGTGAGACTGTAGGAGAATGGTGTTGTGAAAGTGTCTGAAGATGCAGAGTCCTGGAAGATAGGACAGTGGTAGACGGTGAAAGGAAGAATATTTCACATTGTGGGTGATAAATGAGTTGAACTGAACTTCAGAATTATTTCTGAACACCCCCACATTTTTTTGCTCTTTTGTTTGCTTAAGATGTCCAGTCGAAACTGTAGGTATTTCTAATTTTGTAGTAGGAATATAGGGGCATATTACCAACAGTTAACGATATTTATCGCTAACTGAGCTTAGCGTTAGTTTTTTAACGCCGCGCTTCGCCCAATATTATCGCTGCGATAACGTCTTATTACCAACGTTTATCTCAAAAGCGATAATATTGCAGGTGTTAGCGTGAATATCGCTAGAAAACCAGAGGTGTTCACGCATTAGCGTGCAAATCCCATTGGATAACAGCACGAATATTTCCATCGCTTCGCCTTTCTTGGTAATAGGCGATAGGGAGGTTAGCAACTGCTTCAAGTCGCTAACCGGTTGGGTACGCCCACTTTGCATGTCATTAGCGATAAATATCGCTGACATGCAAAGCGGGCCCCAAACCGCTCGCTATCGACTACAAGCTGTTGCTAACTGGTGTTAGCGACAGCTTGGTAATAGGGCGATGGAATTATCGTCGCTTAGCGGCCAAAAACGGCCGCTAAAGCGGCGATAATTCAATATCGCCACCCTTGGTAATATGCCCCATAATCTTAACTAGTGAAAGAGGAGTTTTTGTGAGAAAATAAAAACCTCAATCCTTGGTCTTGCTTTCTCGTGGCACAGCACTTCTGAGACAGATCCTCTGGTGCTTCCGCATGTAGTCTGGAGGGCCTCTTGAATCCGTGCTAGTAATTGTCATAACTTGTGTGACCGATGTACAGACAAAGCATGCAACTGAATATGACTAGGCGTATGCCTTACATGTTCCAAGCAAAACACGATGGAACAACTCAGCTGGTCCACCCCACACAACCATGTGGCATTGCCAAGGGCTGTGGGGTAAATTCCAACTTCTCATGATGAATGTTGATTTAGTCTATTGACAGGCTCTGCATTCCTGGTGCAATCAGTTAAAATTCTGCCACGCATCAACACCTCCTTTGTGAGGGATACAATTGTATTCTAGAACTAGATTTTGGGAAGATGCACAAATACCCCCCCTCCTCCATGAAGAACTAACTTCCTGGTGAACTTTAGAGATCAGAATCAAACATGTCTGTGAACTTTTTTCTTCTGCAGGCTCAGTGACACAGAAGGACTCTGATACAGAACTTCCGTTCTAAGAGCACTTTACCAATGGCCATAGTATAGCTTATGAAAAGGAAATATATTTCTGAAGGTAGCTGGAGTAGATTCATGACTGGTCAATGAAGTTAGAGGTACTGTAGAGAAAGTTTAAGATTGCACCTTGCTGCATGTCAAATGGACTTCAGTCGTACTCCAGGGCCTTTCCATAAAAGCGTATCCTCCATTTAAAATGGCTTCAGATGGGTTTAGGAAAGACAAGAGCAAATCAATTGTCTTCCTTCTGATACTCAGGTATAAATTGTACCCGACGATGAGATCTATAAGGATAAAGAGCGATGGTATTATGTTCCATATTGCTACCGAATTAGATGCAGAACAAAGACAGCAAGTGCTAAATGAACAAAAAAGGTTACTGTTGTAAATATAGATATTAAAATGCCTGGATAAAACAATGTGTCTGGCCATCCCTACTAAGATCAAGACACCATTGTGCCACACAGGTATTTATGTTGATATATGGAGTTCTGGGTTGACAATCACACTTTATCCACATTTGTTCATCCTCTGAACAGAACCAAGAATAGTCAAGTAAAGCTGAATCTAAAACTAGTTCTGCACTGTTAGTATAGCGGTGCGCACAGCTGCACAGCTTTTTCTGTGTCCTCGTTCTGCCAACTCTCTTGCTAGTGTTACTCCTACCCCTCAGATGCAAGGAGGGAAAATAAGGGCATTGCCACACAAGAATACTGCGGTTTCCAATTCCATCTCCTTCACGAATTAAGACCCAGACGCAGGAGAATCCAGGACCGACAGCATGTTTGGCTTAATCATCGGACCTGTGTGGGTTCTCTCTCCAATCCACCAACATTGTCCAAAGCTTATCCAGGCTCCTAGAGTCACAGACCATATCAGACTGGCTCATATAGATAATGCTTTTGAGGCACTTGGCAAAAGATGGAGGATTACCAGATTTCCAAAGCTTACATATCTCTCGCCTCGCCAACAGAGCCAGATAAAATATAAACATAATGATAACTGTATTTGTCTGCACATTCCCGTCTTGATTAAGCCCAAAGAATACAAGACGAAGGCTTACCTTGATCTTTTTGCCAGTTACTTCCCCCAGAGAGTCACAAACTGAGGACCAATAGGAAAGAATCTTCGGAAGGAGCATAAACAAATGCAAATCATCTGCTAAGGAAAGCATACATCTTGGGCAGACGTTCGAGTTGCCTGTAACCCTTGAACGCTTAGCTGGAGACCAATAAACTCTAGGGGTAGTAAACAAATATTTACGTTTAAGCGAGGCAGGTTTCACCACTGTTCGTAAAATGGAAAAAGAATCAAACCAAACTTGCTTTAAATCACCATCCCCAAGCTCTTCTACCCATAGGTTTGATATTTCGTAGTCGATCTTTTCATCCGCCTCCAGGAAAGCCCAATACCAAGATGCAGTTTCCTTTTTCCATCGGTCACTTCTCATCACCTGATTGTGGCTCGAGTCATCTTCCTCTTTCGCCCACTCTTGTCATGCCCACCAAGAACGTAGGTGATAATATTTAAATCTAGTCAATTGACCCATGGTGCAATTGCTTAACACTTCCCAATACACTAGGCTTGATCCCATCTTAAGATCACCCCAATAAATAACCCCCCCAGATTTTAAAGGCAGACTAAGTTGATTCATCAAGCAATCCGGGGATTCCCAAATCAGAGCCCATGTTGAATAATATGGGATACCCAGCCTTTTTCTCACATACATCCAGGTACTTAGGTCGGACCTCAGAATCTTCAACCTCACCTGTTTGAAGAACACTGGCCTTGACAAACATCAGCTAACAATGCCTCAAAAAGTAAACCCATAGGTGACCTATCTGTCTTATTAGCAAGCATAAGGACGTTCTTAAAGTGAAAGGCATAACAGTACTCTAGCAAATCAAACCTCCTGCTTCTAGCCTTCTCCTCAGCTTTTTCAAGGCTATTCTGGGTCCCTTTGATGCCCAAATGAAGCTACCTATTTTCCCCTGGAGCTTGGCTATATCCTCCTTCCGGAAAGTTAAAGGAATAGAATTAAACAGAAAGGTGATTTTGGGTAGAACAATCATTTTTATAAGATTTACCCGACCATATGTATTCAAAGGTAAGTTGGCCCATCTTGTCAGCAGACTCCCTATCTCCTGGCTAACTTTTCCCCAATTTATTCAAGGGACGTCATCGAGTGTCTGTGTGATCAATATATCCAGGTAGCGCATTTCAGTTTTGAATCCCCGACTACTCATCTCCTGATTCCATTCCATAATTTAGGTCTTATCCGCGTTAAACTTATATCCTGAAATTAAACCAAAGCTCTCTGCCTTCATCATCAAATTAGGGATTGTATCCTGGGGAATGGTGGTATAGAGAATCAGGATATCTGCATATATAGCCAGTTTTGCTACAAACCCAGAGGACTTAAAAGGGAAAATAGAGGGATCTGCTCTAAACAAATTTGCAAAAGGCTCTATATACAAATTAAAGAGGAGTGGGGACAAGGGACAACCCTGGCTTGTGCCCCTTGTGAAGTTAAACCAGTCTGATAAATCTCCATTCTGAGGTTCCGTGAATTCTGAACCCGTTTCATAAAGGTCATGGTTTCGTTACGAATTTGATATTAGCGAACCGTAACTAGTTAGTACGGCAAGTATGAGTGTTTTCGTCACGTTAGACCGATGCATTCACTACGTATTTAGGGATTTCGTTCTGAACCCTTGGGTTCCATTTTGTGTATGGCAGCCATTTTGTGGTTGCCCTCACATAGGCCGATGACTACGGCCGAACGAGTCTTTAGCACACGTACACTTTAGCTGACTTCTGAATGACCTGAGCGAACTGACCCTCTTGCCTGAAGCCAAACTTGTTAGGCCAGTTCCTTTCCCAGTAGCTGATCAAGATTGAGGATCAAAGCACAGGACATAGTAAAACTTTATTGCACACAAATATGCCTTATCCACTCTCACCTGTTTCTGCTCCTTTCTTTATGTTCTATTTACGATGGGGATGTGCCCTTTTTTATTATGGGTTTGTTCGACCTGTCTGAAGAAGAATGTTGGGTTTGACCAATGATTGATCATGGGCTGGGCAACTGAAAAGTGGGTTTTACCGTCATGTGATACCTTTGGTGTGGATACATGTGATTGGACAGTTTGTAAATGTAAGGTATTTGTCTGGAATGTGATTTTTGGCATAAAAAGGGATGACTTGCTTTGTAAAATTGAGCAGTCTCCTGAGAACTCATACCATGTTGACTTCTAGGACTTCTGTTACTGGCTGCAGCCAATAAATTTGATCTTTGACGCCACCAAGAAGTTTCCGTGTCTCTGTGTTCTAAGACAGGTGATACCCGAAGACTTTGGGCGTGCCCCTGGCGCCGCCGGGTCTTAAATAACCCGGTTCTTCAGTTGGCGCCCAACGTAGGGCGACTTCAGCGGTACCAGTCCAAGCCTGAAGATCGTGAGGAGCTTCGTGAGGAAATTCTGGAGGATGGCCCCCACTTCATCGACCCCGGCATGTCGAATGTGGACTGAAGGTCTTTTCTGCGAGGCTTCCCGCTTTCCTGATGGCTACGAAGGACTGCTGCCCTGACTGTCGCCCTGTATTGGACCCATTTGTGATGCTTTGTATGGCGAGATGATAGACGGATCTTCTGGTGGCGTGACTGATACCTCAGTTAAGTATAAGTGGGTCGCTCCCATTCCTTAGTTTTTGGTCCTTTGGTTCTTAGTTTGTTTGGTCCTTAGTTTTGATTTGAAAATTGCAATTTCCAAAGCCGAGGGACTCGTATATTTGCGAGACTATCGTTGTAGATAATCCCTTGAAGTTTGAAGCTCGATTAGTGAGCGAAGATGCCTAATCGTAGCAAATTTGGTACTTGGTTTGGTTGTGATTGCAACAGGGATTCCCGATTGGAGGATTCATGTCCGATATCTCCAGTTGGAACTCCGACTTATGAGCTCTATTCTAAACACGGCATGGGTCCCATTACGTTCAATGAAGTATGGGTCCGATACACTAGGAAAGACGGTGTTTTAAAATGGCCACATCATGGTAGCTATGACACAGAGATTCTAGATAATTTGGAAGTTAAACTATTTAAGAAGAAAGCCCGGCCGGCAATGTTTGACTCCTTTCGCCTTTGGCGTAAAGAAGCCAGACAACGAGAAATTAAACAAGCTAAAAGAGATAAAAGAGAAAAGGATGTATCAATAATGCAAGCTGCTAGGCAGTTTAAAGAAAAAGAAGAAGATAAAGCAATTGAGGTGTCAGATAGGCAACATAATATGGCTATTGATAAATGTTATCCAGCTTTGCCATCTCTTCTTGAGAATGCAACAAAGGACCCTGAGAAGGATCCTTTGATGTCACATTTGTTGAGATTACCACCCCCTTATGCACAGAGTGCTACGGCACCTCCGCAACCTCCAGTTGCACAACCTCTTGTTGCTGCTCAACCACCGGCTCCTCCTCAGCTGGTTCTTCCTCCTACGGCGCAGCCTCCTCTGGGGCCGCCGACTTTGCTATCGGTTTTGTCTGGAACTACTTTGCCTTATTCTCCTGTACCTTCAACTTCTCTTGCTACTAACCCTACGCTTCTATCACCTCAAAATACTTTGTCTCCTGTCCTTATGACAGCTTCTCCTTCTGCTCGACAACGAATGACTGATACTGTTACTGGTCTCTTGTCTCCTTTCTTTGGGTCATTGAGTATGACCCCTGTTTCTGCACGTAAACAAATGCGTAGTCAGCTTCCTGGTCCCGAAGAACGGGCAGTGTTAGATCTCTTGGCTCGCAGATGGGTTTAGAATGTTTCGAGGTATAACTTAGAATCAGTTATGGATGTCTTCCAACAGTGGGAGGCACCGAAACAAAGGTACGTTTTTGATGTTATGTGTACTTTCCTTTGTGAGGAATGGGAAGATAATGATTTGGGTTCAGTCCCTGTAGAATTGCTAAATGTCCAGTCTGAGTTTGCGAAAGGGACGATAGTGGGTCCCGGAATTGAGAATGCAGTTGCGATGGTACTTGCGTTAAGGAGCGATTTCCCTTCTCAGCGACTGTTTGAGCCTGATTCCGCAGTTAGGAGGAAAGTGAGACAGTATCCGATGAGAGAAGTTCCTCCAGTGTGGCGTGATGCGGTAGCTGCTGGTCCGAATAATGTTCCCCCAGCTATACCAGCACATTTTCAAAGAGTATGGGTACATGTGCCACGGAAGAGAGTAGAAGTTTTGGCCCTTAAACAGTCTTTACCTGATCCCCGTAAAAATCCAGCTGGCTAATACAAAGAATTGTCCCAGACAGTTGACGCATGCATCATGAATTTAGCCGACATAGATATGCTGTTGGGTAAGGTAGTACCTCAACCTCTGTGGGCAAAAATTTGTCATGAGGATCATGCAGTTGAATTAGGTGACACATGGCTCAATATTGCTGCTGCAGACGCTAGACAGGTTGGTGGTGCTAAACCTGAGGCTTTAGTGGCAGATCTACCTGGCAGAATTATAGATCTTATGAAAACGATGATGCCAGCGTTACGAGTAAATTGGGACAAGTTAGCAGCATGTAAGCAATAGAAGGACGAAAGTGTATCTGATTTCTTCACTAGGTTTGAAGAGACATTTATAGATCATAGTGGTCAGGATATGAGTACGGAAGGTGGGCAAAGATTGTTCATAGATAAGTTTGTCTTTAACTTACTGCCTGAACTGTGTAATAAGTTGAAAGATTCTGAAAGTTCTTGGGCTGTTTCTTCGTCGCCCCAGATATTGGCAACTGCACAGTACTATGAGAATAGGGATAAGGACAAGAAAGATAGAGTAGAGAAAAAGACTAAAGACTTAAAGACGAAGGTTCTTTTACAGCAGGCGTATCCGCCTCGCTCGAATCAGCAAGAGTCACAGCAACGCCCACAGTTTCAGCAACCTCCACAGTTTCAGAGACCGCAACAGAACGCTGGGTATTTTCCTCCAAGACCACCCTTGGGTTTGAATCAGTGTGCGTATTGTAAGGAGGAAGGTCATTATAAAAATGAGTGCCCTGTTTTACGACAACTTGCGAGTGGTATGCTGGCCCCGAGAGGTCGTGGTGGTTTTCAGCAAATGTCTAGGGGTAGAGGACGTGGTGCATTTCCTCAGAACGAATGTTCCTTTCCTCCACAAAATTCTATGAATTGCTTTGATCAACAGAAAATTTTATCTGGTCAGTCGACTCAGTACTATGCTGATGACTATTAGGTTGAGAGTGAGAATGCTGACTATAATGATTGCTAGGACAGCCATGGACAAAGAGAGGGAGTAGTGTCGGTTCCAGTAGATCAGAGTGGGCCTTATGTTGCAGTAGCCACATCGGGTGTGGTAGAGCCTTTTCTTTTGGATACTGGTGCAGCGAAGAGTTCTATCATGCACTCTAAACTCCCTGGCGCACCTTTGTCTGGCTTAACTAATGTTTCAGTAGGATTCTCTAGCGCCCCAGTTCGTAACCCACTTTCTAGTCCCTTGTCTCTTTCTATAGGGCCTTGTGAATTGGAAGCACCTCTCATTTTAACGACAGGTTGTGGTGAGAATTTGTTGGGTTTGGATTTGTTGAAAAGGTTGCATGCAACATTACGTTGTTCTCCTGTGGGAGTACAGCTTACATTGGGTAAGAAAGTGATCTCTCCGATGTATTTGTCTAAAGATCAGCTTCTACTGGAATTGCGTTCTCTCCCTGATACTCTTTGGGCTACTGGTCCTAATGATGTGGGTCTTTTGGAGATCCCACCTTATGTTGTAACGCTTAAAGCGAATGTTAAATTGCCGTGCATTCCCCAATATAGGATTTCTAGCGATGGTGAAAGAGCGCTTTTAGCGATCATCTATGATTTGATTGAGAAAGATGTGATTGAAGAAACTAGAGGCAATGTGTGTAACAGTCCCGTTTTGCCTGTCCTGAAGTGCACTGACTCTACTCAGCCACCTGTTTACAGGTTTGTGATCGATCTTAGAGAGGTTAACAAGATCGTCGTGCCACAGTTTCCAGTTGTTCCGGATATTACTGCTTTGTTGACTTTGATTCCTGCTTCAGCTGCTTGGTTTTCAGTCATCGACTTGAAAAATGCTTTCTTCAGCATTCCAATTGCCGAGGAGAGTAGAGATATTTTTGGCTTCTCTTTAGGAGGCCGAAGCTTCCGGTTTAAGAGAGCTCCTCAAGGCTATTGCGAAAGTTCTTCTATCTATAGTCAGGCTTTGAAAACCCAACTTGATACTCTTGTGTTGCCTGCTGGTGCTGCTCTTATTCAGTATGTGGATGATCTGTTAGTGGCCGCTGATGATGAGAAAACTTGTAAAGAAGCTACTCTTTCTTTGTTGCGACATCTGTCGGACTTGCATCATAAAGTGTCACCTTCTAAGTTGCAGTATTGTCGACAAGAAGTGACCTACTTAGGTCATCTCTTGTCAAAGGAGGGAAGAAGGTTGACCCCAGAACGAATTCAAGCGATTGCGCGAATGACTGTGCCAAATACGCAGAGAGAGGTACATGCTTTCTTGGGTATCACGTCATATTGTAGACAATGGATACCGAATTTTTCTCTGCTGGCCAAACCTCTGTTGGCATTGACTTGTAAAGATACACCGAATCCTCTCCCGTGGTCTGACGATTGTCAGAAAAGTTTTTCGGAATTACGTGATGCATTGTGTTCGGCTCCTGTGTTGGGCACTCCAGACTATTGCAAGCCTTTTACGTTGTATGTGCACGAGAGAGAGGGATGTGCATTGTCAGTTTTGACACAGCAGTTCGGAGATAAGCAACGTCCATGTGCGTATTTCTCGTCGACTTTGGATCCGGTAGCTAGAGCGTTGCCGAGTTGTTTGAGGGCCACAGCGGCAGCAGCTGTTTCCATTCGACAGTCTGCTGGCTTGGTGATGGATAATACACTGATTGTGATGGTTCCACATGCAGTGGATACCTTGTTAAACATGACCAAGACACAGCACTTAACTAGTGCTCGGTTGTCAGGTTATGTGTTGACACTCTTAGCGAGTCATGTGCACATAAAGAGATGCAATACGTTGAATCCAGCTACGTTGTTGCTGATTTCAGTAGAGGCAGATGTTTCTGAACAGCATGATTGTTTTCTTAGGACAGAAGAGGAAACGAAAGGAAGAATAGACCTTTGGGACACTCCTCGTGTGAAGTATGATGGTACCTTATGGGTGGATGGTTCGTGCTTCAAGCTTCCGAATGGTGATACGACTGCGGCATATGCTGTTACGACTTTGCATACGATTGTTGAAGCTGCACGTATCTCACATAATTCAGCTCAAGCAGCAGAGTTCATTGCACTTACGAGAGCGTGTGTGTTGTCGAAAGGGAAGAGAGTGACTATATATACCGACAGCCAGTATGCGTTTGGTGTGGCTCATAGTTTTGGACGCTTGTGGAAGGAACGTGGGTTCCTCACGTCTCCTGGAAGGAAGATTCAGAATGGTCAGTTGGTGAATGAGCTTCTCGAGTCACTTACCTTGCCGTTGCAAGTTGCGATTGTGAAATGCAGTGTACATAAGAAGGTTACTGATGACGTTGGTCGCGGTAATGCGTTTGCGGACGAAGTTGCGAAAGATGTGGCGAGGGATGTGATGAGTCGAATGTATGTTGCAGGTCCGGCGAGATGGGTTCCAGATGGAAGTATGTGTGAAGATACAATAGAAAGTGTGAAGTCTATTCAAGCTGAAGCTACAGAGAAAGAGTTGAGCGTATGGAGAGAGAGTACGAGTAAATTGGATGCGAATGGTTGTTGGGTTGAGTTGTCAGAGCATCAGAGATGGTTGTTACCTGATGCGTACGTGCTTGCAGTGGTTACGATGGCGCATGGAATGGCTCATATCAGTGCGAAAGGGATTTGTAAGTTGTTGGCTCCAGTATGGCAAAATGCTGGAATTCCTAAGTGTGCAGAGAATATGGTCAAGAATTGTATGGTTTGTCTGATGTACAATCCTGGTAAGGGAACTCCAACTCCAGCTGGTCACTTTGCGTCCCCGACGTATCCGTTTGAGGTTTTGCAATTAGATTTTATCCATATGGAGAGATGCAACAACCTGAAATACGTACTCGTGGTTGTTTGTGCCTTTTCGAGATGGGTAGAAGCATATCCCCTAAAAGATAATACTGCCTTCTCCACAGCTAAAGCCCTTGTTAAGGAGTTTTTCCCTAGGTATGGTTTGCCGAGAATGGTCTGGAGTGACAATGGGAGTGAATTTGTGGGTCAAGTGATGAAGAGAGTGTGTGATGGTTTAGGAATTCGACAAAAGTTTCATGCTGCAAATCACCCCCAATCAGCTGGTCTAGTGGAGTGCTATAATGGCACTCTTAAGTTAAAACTTGCCAAGATACAGGCGAGCTCTGGTCTTAAATGGCCTGATGCTTTGCCATTAGCACTTTTGTCAACTAGGATGACTGTACATTCTCGAGTGGGACTTAGTCCATACGAGATTGTTTTTGGTCGCCCGGCAAACATATGGGGAGTGCCGAGGCCGAGGAAATTCAGCGAGATTGAACACCCTCTATTGCTTGACTATCTGTATGATTTGACGGCTAAATTGCGTGTCTTACACCAACAGGTTCATGATACATTGCCTCAGGCTTCTGAAGATTCAGGACACGCCATCGATCCTGGCACCTGGGTCCTAATGAAAAATCTCCAGCGGACAAAGAACGATCAGCCCCGCTGGACTGGTCCCTACTTGGTGCTATTGTCTACGCGATCTTTAGTGCAAGTGCAAGGAAAGAAAAACTGGATCCACGGCATACATTGTAAGAGGGCTCCTTTGCCTCTGCCGTACGACCAGTGGGTCCAGAAGGGTATTCCTGATTCAGAAACTGACACTGTGCCTCGTTTTCTGCTTTTTAGCGATGCACGTTTAATTGGGACAAGTTCTGAGCGTGAAAGCGACGATCTCCTGCAAGAAGCTGTGCCACCGTCAGTTCGACTGGACACTACTGAGCCTGAACTTTTGTTTCGTGATCAGACATTGCCTGATAAAGGCCGTTATAATTTGCGAACAAGAATCGTGGCACTAATAAAGTAAAAATTATTTTCTTTGCTATTTTTTGAAATTCAGCTCTCCCATCTGAGAAACTGTTTTGACCGATTTTTGTTTTTCGAACCGCCATCCGGGTTCAGCTATAAGGTCGTGGTGTAAAGACTTGGGAGTGCAAGCCGAAGACACAAGGTTGAGGTTCTGGTTGGTTCTAGGGCGTTCCCTGGACTGACAGACGCATTCCTTAGCACGGAAGAACCAACCGCCGCGAACAGCACAGTTAGAGGATTGAGTTTTTCGAGATGGAGAGACGTGTTGAAGAAATGAGTTTTAAGAGCAAAATGTGTCGAATTATGAGTAGAAAGTGTTTCCTAATATTATGTCTTTTTATGTTACTTAGCTTGATGATGTTTTTGATGGGATATATTATATTCTCTTTTCAAGTGACGTTTGCACCCACTACACAACCCATACTTTCTTCTACAGTTTCTTCGCATTCTTTTCATCCTCTGCCTGAACATGAATCCATTAGAAGATTGTAATTTGTTAATAACTCCTTTGTTCAGCTTCTGCACCAACACCAGCTAGTAGTGAACACGACTAACTGTTGGGTGTGTGGTCTTATGCCTCATACTACTGATAAAGGTATTCCTTACCTGGTCCTGCCATTCAGCTATAATGGTTCTGTGTGGGCATACAGAACGATGTTCATCTATGCTCGTGAAGTCTACCCCCTACGTTCTGTGAAGGACAATCCAAAGAATAGTGCTCTAGTTAAGGGTATAGTCGACATGATTAGAGGAGTTAGTTCCTATGAGACGATCCCGAGAGATGAGACACTAGCATATATTGGATGGAACGTGACTGGATATGGAGTTAGTCTGAGTGATAACCAGCGAGCGAAAAGATCCTCTCCGATTTGGATCGTACCCCATCAGGGTCATCTTTGTCTGCAAGGTAATGGCAAGAATCCGGGAGCTCAGTTAGGGAAGAGTATCTGCACTGAGACGTATGTTTTTGCGTCCCAGGCTTCCCCATCGTTTCTAGCAGCTAAGGGTACCTATTTTGTCTGTTACGATAGAGCGTACACATGGTTGCCCCCTGATTTCTCTGGCACATGTTTTGTCTCGTTCCTGTTGCCTCCTACCTATACAGCTGCGGCAGATTACCACAAGACGAGAGTTGTTAGAGGTGTCTTCAGTAAGGAAGATACTGCAGGACAAGAATTAGGAGATTTCTTGAAGGGTTTTCTGCCGTTTTGGGGACCTATGGTCAACAGCAGGAACATACAGCAATTGACGATAGTGGTTGAGTCCACCGTAGTTGAAACTGCCGATGCCCTTAGTAACTTGACTGCTGAGCTCCAGTCGGATCGTCTTATGACTCTCCAGAACAGAGTTGCGTTAGATGTCATACTTGCAGATAGAGGAGGGGTATGTAAACTGATTCAATCGAGCTGCTGTGTTTTCATTCCAGACAATGCTCCGACAGTGTACCAAGCCATTTCCAAACTGCACAAGATCTCTGAGTCTATACATGTGGATGAAGGAGATTGGTCGTTAATGGGATGGTTTTGGGGATTGTTATCCACCTGGGGATGGAAGATTCTGATGATCATTGGGATGGCTTTAGCGATTCTTTTCCTGTTTTGTCTTTGTGTGCAGTGCGCTCCTGCTATATGTGGCCTCTGTGCTACTACGTGTGCAAGGAGACCTGTCCCAAGAGAGGTACTAAGTAATAGGATTATGCTCCAGCAACATCTTGATGATCTGATGAATATAGACCTGGACTCAGATTGACGTGAGTGTAGGTTATTGCCTATGTAAGGGCAAAAGGAGGGCTGAGGTTCTGTGAATTCTGAAACCGTTTCATAAAGGTCATGGTTTCGTTACGAATTTGATATTAGCAAACCGTAACTAGTTAGTACGGCAAGTATGAGTGTTTTCGTCACGTTAGACCGATGGATTCACTACGTATTTAGGGATTTCGTTCTGAACCCTTGGGTTCCATTTTGTGTATGGCAGCCATTTTGTGGTTGCCCTCACATAGGCCGATGTCTACGGCCGAACGAGTCTTTAGCACACGTACACTTTAGCTGACTTCTGAATGACCTGAGCAAACTGACCCTCTTGCCTGAAGCCAAACTTGTTAGGCCAGTTCCTTTCCCAGTAGCTGATCAAGATTGAGGATCAAAGCACAGGACATAGTAAAACTTTATTGCACACAAATATGCCTTGTCCTACTCTCATCTGTTTCAGCTCCTTTGTTTATGGTCTATTTACGATGGGGATGTGCCCTTTTTTATTATGGGTTCGTTCGACCTGTCTGAAGAAGAATCTTGGGTTTGACCAATGATTGATCATGGGCTGGGCAACTGAAAAGTGGGTTTTACCGTCATGTGATACCTTTGGTGTGGATACATGTGATTGGACAGTTTGTAAATGTAAGGTATTTGTCTGGAATGTGATTTTTGGCATAAAAAGGGATGACTTGCTATGTAAAATTGAGCAGTCTCCTGAGAACTCATACCGTGTTGACTTCTAGGACTTCTGTTACTGGCTGCAGCCAATAAATTCGATCTTTGACACCACCAAGAAGTCTCCGTGTCTCTGTGTTCTAAGACAGGTGATACCCGAAGACTTTGGGCGTGCCCCTGGCGCCGCCGGGTCTTAAATAACCTGGTTCTTCAATTCACCAACACCCTGACGAGATAATAAAGATTTTGGACAGCCCTCACCATATTCTGTGGAAAATCAAAACTACTTAAGGTCTCCCAAAGATGCGCCCAGTGCACTTGGTCGAAGGCCTGAGCTGCATTCACAGCTACTATAGTTAGAGGTAAGCTCTGAGCCTCCACCATATCCACAACCCCCATCATCGAGAACGTAAGCTCATTAAGCTGTCTCCCTGGTATAAAGCCTTTTTGATCTGAGTGAATAACTCCCTTTATAACCTTTGCTACTCTTGAAGCTACGATCCCTGAGAAGATCTTATAATCTGAATTCAAGAGAGATATCAGTCTGTACGAATCCACTCTTAGCAGATCTTTATTTTGTTTCAGTATTAGAGTTACTGTAGCCTCAGACCAAGAACTGGGAGCAGTTTCCCCATCTATATAAATGGCACACACTACTGACCTGCCTTGAATCAATAAAATAGCTGCTAACCATCTACCGGAGAGATACGATTCATATTTTAGTAGCCTAATTCCTGAATTATTCCTAATATTTAAAGCCACTCCTCTAATGCATCCTTTCTGGTCTGAGCACACTACCTCCAGGACCCAACATAATTTATTAAAACATGACCTACACTCATTCCTTTCCAGATGAGTTTCTTGAAGCAGTATAATTTGCGCTTCACTATTCCTTAGATATTAGGTCACTTGGGACACCTTTTCCTTGATCTCAAGCCGTTAACATTCCAGAATAAAAAATTAACTAAATCTGAGCTAGTCATACTTGAAACCCCAAGCTCTATCCCCATTCAGCTCCTTCATTGCCTTGAACAGAGACCCTTGATTAGACTTCCTAACCGGATCGAACCCATATATGACAAAACCCAACTTAGAGAAAGCAAAAAGAGGACTATTTGTTTTCTTTTTTCCCCATGCTCCCCACATCCAGTGCCCGTCCTATTCCACCCCCGGAAACCCCCTCTTCTCTCCCTGGGTGATATAATCCACCCTTCGTGACCCCCCTTCCCAAAGAGTGATATATGAATGTTCTTAGTATACTTAAAGAGAGAAAGCCTAACAATACATAATGAAATAATATTTATCACCTATTTCATCCGCTACGAGACCTTACAAAAAAAATAATGGACAGAAAACTCATCCCTCCATCTGTGCTAGGAAGGTATCAACCTCTTCTGGACTACTAATATTATACAATTTATTTCGCTACATAATTTTCAACAATGCTGGGAACCTCATCTGGACCTGGGCACCTTTACTACGTAACTCCTTCATCCTTGTACCCAATTCCCATTGCCTCTGTGCCGATCCTTTGCCTAAATACGATCTCACTTAATAATTAAAGTCTCCATGCTTCAAAGATCCTTCCTTCAAGGCATGCCCCAACACCAACTCCTTAACAGGCATATGTAAGGAAATTGATCAGAATATTTCTGGGTGTCTTCCTAGCGGGTTTTAACTTAAAGGGATCCCTGTGAACTCTCGGAATCTCTTTCTCGAGATTAAGATCCGTCCTATCATGCAATATTCCTTCTCTGAGTAAGTTACAGATGATACTCTTAATATGCCCTTTCTCTGATCCTTCTGGGATACTAAGAACTCTAAGGTTGGTACATCTAGACTGGGTTTCAAGCCTCTCCAAATCTTCCTGCAGGGATTTGTTAAGAGATTTCAAAGACTCTATATCTCTGGAATTCTCAGATGCAACTACAGACAAAGCCTTCACCTCTCCTTCCAAAATTCCTGTACGTTTCGAAATATCATCCAATTTTTCCTCCAGAACCCCACACTTGTCTTGGAACCCTTTCTGGTTGCTCTCAGATATTTCGAATTGTGTGAGAATATCAAGCCTCAAGTTCAGAATTTTTTTTTCCACCTGATCAGTGGTCCCTTCTTCAGCCTGAGAGATTTTATCTCCTTGGCCTGGACCCCTGCCATAGCTGATGTGCTATTATCAAGAGGGGGTCTCAGGCCCAAATCTGGACTTAAATTCAACCTTGGACTTGAGCTTGGCCCATTCCCATCTTGTAGATCCCCAGCCAACAGGGAGAAGCACATTTCTAGAGAGAGCGGTTCTGTCTGTTGGGGACATCTTGATCCTCACTCCCTGTGTTACTGTAACTTGTTACATTATCATAAAGTAGGAACTAAGAGAAGGTAGGGGCTTTGTATGTGCAAGGCCCACAGCGCTTTTTTCTTTGGGAAAACCACTACTACGTCCCACACTACCTGCTTCTTGCTTCTCCCACATTTGCCTTTTCCCTCAGGGACTGGGCGTGATGGATATCGGCTCCTAACTTGCAACGCTTTTCCAGCTTCTGAACTAACTGGGGTGCTCTCCTCCCCAGTACTCGGTATATTCGGTGCGCTCGTACCTGCTCCTGCAGAACTCTCCACCCCCACCTTCAAACACTCTTTTATGGAAGAGAATAATTTCGGGGGAAGGTCCCTTTCCATTGGCCCCAGCAGTACCTTTATTTATTTATTTAGTTTTGCAATTTATTCAGCGCGAACAAATACCCGTAGGCGTCTCGGCACTAGACTATCTGCCATCTTCAAGGAATATCACTGTAAATTTATTGGCTAAAAAGCCAGGTCTTTAACCGCTTCCGGAAAAGCAGGAGTGAAGGGCTGGTCCTGATAGGTTGTGGCAGAGTGTTCCACAACTTGGGGGCCAAGACCACAAATCGACGATCACCCCAAATAACAGTTTTTGTCCGTGGCACCACTAGTAGGTTCAGGGTGGTGGAACGAAGTTGTCTAGAGGGAGTTTAAGGAATTAGCTGATCCCTGAGAAATTGCGGGCCTTGATTATGTAATGCTTTATAAACTAGACATAAAGTCTTGAACTTGATTCGATTACGAATCAGCAGCCAGTGGTAGTTCATTATCGTATCTGAGACTGATTTAAATCTGGGTGTTCCAGAGAGAAGTCAGGCCGCCACGTTCTGAATGGTCTGCATTTTATTAATCACCCGAATCTGTACATTTGCAAATAGGCCGTTACAGTAATCCAGGGAAGATAGGACTAAGGCAACAACCAAAGTTTTTCCCGCTGTGTCAGGTAAAAAAGGAATAATTTTCCTTATCAATTTTAGTTTATGACAGGCTGTTGCTGCTGTTTTCTTGGCATGGGCCATAAAATTAAGGCCATCATCAAATGTCACTCCCAAATTCCTCACCTTGAAAACTGGCTTAGGCGGAACTCCGAAAGATGCAGGCCACCAGGCCGGAGACCATCCTGGCGAGAGAGGTCCAAAGATGACCACCTCCGTTTTCTCGGAGTTTAACTTTAGACAATTAGAGGCCATCCACTCTCCAATTCCTAGCATACCTCCTTGAAAACGTTTTGCCACCTTGTCTCCATCACTGTTTATAGCCAGAACCAGCTGCGTGTCATCTGCGTATGAGGTTAGGCTCATCCCATGGGCTTTAATGAGTTTAGCCAGGTCCGACACATAGATGTTAAACAGTGTCGGACTTAGGGATGAGCCTTGAGGAACCCCACACGGCAGAGATAATTGAGCTGATTGAAAAGATCCCAGAGTAACCATCTGGGTCCTCCCGGCCAGAAATGAGGCCAACAAATCTTTAGCCATCAGTTGGATAGCCGTTTTTCCGACACGGTCGATCAAGATCTTGTGATCGACCGTGTCGAAGGCTGCAGATAGATCGAGCAGCACCAGGACAGCTGTACCTCCCTGGTCTCGGATGACTCTAATGTCATCAGCTGCTTTGATTAGTGCAGTTTCCGTCCCGTGATATTTACGGAAACCAAATTGGGTACTATCCAGCTGATGATGTTCCTCAATAAAGTGCAAAAGCTGTTGGTTCATGGCTTTTTCAGCTACCTTTGCTAAAAAAGGGAGGCTGGCTATGGGTCGGTAGTTTTTTAGTTCATCCCTATCCAAATTTGATTTTTTTAACAATGGTTTTAAGAGGGTCTTTTTCAGTATGTCAGGGTAGATTCCTGATCTAAACATGGAATTACATACTTGTGTAACTACGGTAATGAGAGAATCCATTACTGGAGGCAGGACTTTGAAGGGGCATGGGTCAAGCGCTGAACCCGTTTTAATGGATGAAATAATGTCCTTTGTCTGATCATCCGTCAGATCAGTGAATTGCAATAGCGGAGAGTGAGGAACAGTGTTGCAAATGGTTTTCAGGGAGATATCCATTTTAGAGCGGAAAGCCAAATATATGTTGTTTACTTTCATAAAAAAGAAATGTGTAAGCGCATCACAAAGTGATTGCGAGGGCATTTGAGCTAGATCGGGAGTATTTCCTGCAAGCTGCTTTGTAATTTCATAGAGTTGCTTGCTAGAGTTTCTTGCCTTATCTATTTGTACAGTGAAGAACTTCTTCTTAGCCTCGATAATCATAGATTTAGAGAGAGAGAGCATTTCCTTATAACTGATTTTGCTCTCTAGAGAATAGAATTTTCGCCAAAGCCTTTCCCTATTCCTACAGAGTTGTTTTTGTGTCCTTAAATCATCAGTAAACCACGGTGCTGAGGGGGTGGCTCTGTTTCTGGACAAGGTTTTTGTAGGTACTAGTGAATGGGTGGCATGCCCTAACCATTCATGATATTGAAGAGTGGCGGTATTAGGATCTGTGGATAAAGTAGGGCGGGTACTGTCCAGTAGCTCTTTTAGGTCTGCTTTATTTAAATCTTTCCAGACCTTAAATGATGCAGGTTTAGTAATAGTGGCCCTTTGAATAATGCTCTCGGTAACAACTAGTCTACTTAGGATGGCGTGATGGTCCGACCATGGCAGGGGGAGGATATCTGTTATACAAAGGCCCTTCAGATTAGAAAAAACGCCATCCAAAATATGGCCAGCCTCATGAGTGGGGGAGGTAACCAGCTGGTCGAGCCCTAACATTTCCATATCAGTTAGTAGGGATTGCGTGTCTTTATGATCGATCTGCTCTAGGTGGAAGTTCCAATCACCCAAGACTATATAAGAGTCTTCAGCCACCAGAGACTCCAACATCGAACCTAGGTTAGAGAGGAAACCTGCCCGTGCTCCTGGAGGTCGATATAGTAACACTCCTTTAAGATTAAAAGAGGCAGTTAGCTTGATGTTAAAATATAAAGCTTCACAACATGAGGAAGGGATAGGAGATGTTCTTACTATATAGCTGTCTCTGGCAATTATCGCCAGCCCACCTCCTCGCTTGCCATTTCTATCTTGACGATAGGCCTTGTATCCAGGCGTAACCGCAATCGTAAGATCCGGGTCAGACGTGTCGTCCATCCAGGTTTCAGTGATTAAAAGGATGTCTAATTTCCTATCCGAGATAAGGTCCGCTATCTCCTGTCTGTGCTTTCCCACAGATCGAGCATTAATAAGTGCCTCCTGTAAATGCGGTCCGTTTACCTCCACATTTCTTGCTATCACACAGATACCCCCGAGTTGTTCAGGTCGCTCATCCTTAGATCCAGTGCGTCTTCTCTCCGAAGCCTGCCATCCTCTGCTGGCACTACCTTGACTGACCCGGAAGCCGGCCAGCGCTACAGCCGCCCGGGTCTACTGCCGGAGTGACGCTGCCCGCAACCAGATCCCCCGCTGCTGCTGCCGCCTTACGTCGTATCCCATGCAGTCTAGTTACAAATAATCCTCTGGAAAAAAGACGATTGCGTTACTATTTCATAATACAATTTGCCACTTCAGCGCGTTTCATTCAGCTGCTTTCTGTCTGCCTTCCCTCCTTGGTCCGGGAGCTCCAGTGACCGGCGTCAACGTGCCGCCATGTTCCCCCCTTGCAAGAAAATTTTTCCGCACAGCTGCATAGTGTTTCTTTACGAGGTACTTTGCTAAAACTAAGAAAACCACGTGAAATACCCATAATTCTGCATGGAGCGACTCTCACAAAAAAATCAGCACTTTTGCAAGCAATTTGTATGCGAGTGCTCAGAGTTGGGTCACTAGTGAAGGTATGCGCTCGAGCACAAAATGTGCACACGTTTTGAAACAAGACAGTTTCAGTCACCCGTGAGAAAAAGCAAAGCAAGGTGTTGCCAATCTTGAAAAATACCATTTAACAGCTACATATACCACAAGCTGTGACACTGCAAACTTCTGAAAACTTTCGTTTTAAGTCATAATTTTCTTTCCATTATGCTTCCTAGTTTGAAATTGTGGAAAAGATAGGCCATGCATTGATAAAATGTCCACTAGAAAGATAATATTAAACCACTTTTATTGTATTATCCAGACTGATTTTTCCTTTCCTTTATTTGTTCAGTTATGATTTCATTCACTCACAACGTTTTAGATTACATCTGCACACTTCAGATTAATGGTCCTGTGTGTTGTTCCATGCATTTTAATCTTGACCTCCATTCTTCCTGAGTTTATTTCGTCTTTAACCGAACTCTGTCAATTACATCGTCAGTGAAACATTGTTTTAGGGACGAAAACGGATTTAACGTCTGATGATATCAACTGCACTAATGAACTTTTACTGACGAGGGTCAAAGAAAGACCACCCAACTCATCACATGTCATACACCAAGACTGCCTATTCATGGCCCAGAGAGCTCAGTAATCCTTCTTGACATCAGCCTGATAGATGAAATTACTCAACAGAGCGAAATATGCTACCATGCGACAGCAGGTGTTCTACCCCTCTTCCGGAAAAATAACCATTTTCTTATTTACTTTACATCTTTCTGCACTGGATCTGCTTTTACAGGTTAAGAAAAGGTCATGTGAAGAGCTGCCTTTTAGTTTGACCTATATATTATGTATTTGAAGCTGGCATATGAACTATGAAAAAACTCAAAAGGCCGAGGCTCTGACTTTAAAAATGAGAAATAAAGCTGCAAGAAATTGTAGAGCAGAGCCTGACCTTCTTACTACTCCAGTCAATGGAATCTATATGGCCTACCTTTGGCTCCAACAAACCCATAAAATTGACCTTTGGCTGCAACAAAACTATTACGATTCATAGTAATATTGTGCAAACATTTTATCAGTCCCTGGTTCAATTAAAGCTAAAGAACTCTTGCAGAGAAAGTCAAGCTAGTCAATAAATTGATACAGAAGATATTTTGAGAATTGGCATTTCATTTGTTGAAAATTGCTGAACTGAAACCTCGTACTACTATCTACCCTATGTTTCAGCAAACAACACATGCAAGAATTGACTCAAAGAAGGTGATTGAATGCAGATTTCCTAACAAGAAGGGCATCCCTGTTTTTAGGAGTGGCTCTCTAATGAACAGCAGTAGAGACAACAAATCCCATAATCCCACGGAAAGACAAAAACAAAACAAGAGAAAGCAACCATGAGTCATATGGTTCAATAGTAAACTTCTATGCACTTTGAAATACGGTTTTAGCTGTGTGTTGTCAAAGACCTATTGTGAACAATACCAATACATGCCCTTGGCTTTGGGTAGGTCCCATGCTTACAATTGCAAGGCTTTTCTTATCAATCTCATGTGTTTGCTTCTTGTTCAACGACTTTGCTTCCTCTTCTTGTGCATGCACTTCCTTTGGAACATAGCTTCTTCACATCCTTTTGACTGGATAACTTGTATCCTTCCAGTGCACACATCCTGCAAACTACTTTTCCCCCCATCAGCAAGCCAAGTGAGTGCATGTGTTTTCTTTCCATCTTCCTCGTGTGCTGGTTCCAAAATTAAGCTCCTGTGTCCCGCTCCTCCACGCTGTCTGTGTTGCACCCCTATTCTACCACTCACATGTCTTTTGCTTCTCTGGCCTGGTTGGTCTGTTCTCCATTGCTTCCCTTACTAAGCGTCAGCACGTACTCTAGATCCCCTCCACTCCTGGTCTTTCTATTCTGTTTTAACATTTTTTTCATTTTTTGGAGAGCCTGGCAGCTGAATTTTCTGTTGGCCGCTCCTTAAAAAGAAAAAGTGCTTGGTGCACTTTTTAATATATTTTTTAATACTCATGCCAAGATGTGCATCCACCATCTTGAAATGGTAAATTGAATAAAAAATATAATGTCCACGTGTCATAATGCACGTAAGTACACACATGGTGCACTGGGGCTGCTGTAGCATTGTTCTGTCTACACAGGAATACATAATGGTACATGTGGGCATATGCCTCACTGAACACTTTTTTGTTGTTTTTAACCAATGCTGTATCAGCAAACAAGCAATTTTTTTCTTTTTACCTATGCTGAACGGCAATCATCAAAAAATCATCAAAAAAAGTACCGGCAAAGCCTAAAGGTCAGGTCTCACCATTAAAAAAAGAGTCCTATTGGCTTTGACATTGCTTTGACATTGCCTGCTTTGGCCGGCACAATTGATGAGGTTAAGGTCTCAGAA
Organism: Lissotriton helveticus; assembly: GCF_964261635.1. NCBI lineage: Eukaryota > Metazoa > Chordata > Amphibia > Caudata > Salamandridae > Lissotriton > Lissotriton helveticus. Next base: position 2,002,964,904 of record NC_136061.1, on the reverse strand, counting down.
GGAAAAGCAATATGTCCAGCACATCTGAAAGGAAAAGAAATGTAATTGGCAAGAATAATGAAGTCTCACTGCTGCTGTCATTCCTAATGCAGTAATTAAATAAAAACAATGATAGTTAATGGGTAGAAATTAATACTATATATGTAGAAAATGATCACCTCCATATCTTTCACGAATAGAGGATTTTTCTTTGTTAGTTTGAAAAATCTGCATTTTATAGCAAGGTCAGAGGCTTGTTTATGTTGATTCCAAACATTAAGTGATTGTTTTGGCAGCATGTAATAAAGTGTGTTGAACAAAGACTATGCATGTTAATTAGCTGCTCATACACCATCATGTAAGTGAGCACCAGACAAAAACGTATTGGCACCACAGTTCTTCTATTATATCATTAATTAAAAAGAGAAAGGACCAACCTGCCTATTCCATCACCCACTTCACTGTTCTAGTGAGTGTGGGACAGTTGGCTGGAATCTGTGCGATAAGAAAATCAGCCAGTAATATCAAGGCCTCAACCATATAATACCCAGTGAAAAGAAATAAGCCAGACCACCATAGAGATTGATCACAGTAAGCTGACAAAGCCTATAAGAATTTAAGAACCTTATTAATGAACATTTTGCCTGGAGTGGTTGAGTGGAGGGGGTCAGGTGCTCCTTAACGTTGCCCTGAACAGCAGATTACCAACTTCAATGTGACCATTCAGGCAGCAAACTTTGCAATATTAATAGACAAAAGCCTTACCTGCTACGGCAATGCAGCGAAGACAAATTCACAACTTTTAAAATATCTACTGTAGAACATAGATTGCGTTGTCTACATCACCTACTTTATGAAGCTCAGGATGATCTTTAATTCCTTCTGGTGCTGAGGCTTGCATGAGTAGTGAAGTAGACACTCCGAATGGGTAGGGACTGCACAGGGAACAAACATGAGAAAGCAAGGAGTGCCTATAGGGTCCAATAAGTGAAGCTGAAAGGGTGCATATAAGGTCCATGAATGACAATACATACTCACACATTTTTCACTTTGTCCTAAGGTTCTCAAGCATTTAGTTCTATTGACAGCAGCTCGTGGGTTCTGTGATCATCTGGTGATCCTCAGGTGAGGTGTTCCTTAGGTACACTCCTGGTGTAACCAGACCTTGGTAAGATCCTCAATGTTTCTCACCACGCTCTAGTCTTTTAAGGGAAGCCCCCCTTTGAAGAGGCCCTGGCTGACCAGTAATATGTTAACAAGTAGGATTTACAATGATCAGACATTGAAATGGTTCTGTTGGCAGACATGCTGTCATGACCCGACAGTTGGGCACTAGGGGTATGGGGTATGACCATGGTGTCATATGCCGATGACACTCAGCTAGCGGTTACGATCAGCGGGGATGTAGATCAGGACGCTCCCATGTTTCAGAGTGGACGTAGGGCGGTGGCAAGCTGGATGGAGCTCAACTGCCTCCAGCTTAACGCGAAGAAAACCGAGGTCATGATCGTCGGCAGACGGGCGGACCTCTGGGGAGATAGGTGGTGGCCTCCGGAGCTTGGGCCGGCCCCCCTTCCGGTGACGGAATTGAAGAACCTGGGAGTGTGGATGGATCCCACTCTCAGTTTTGAGGGGCACACAAAGAAAACGGCAGCTTGCTGCTTTGGAATCCTCCGGTCCCTGCGCCCAGTCCTAAAGTTTTTTGATTCACGCACCCGGCAGCTGGTTATACAGGCGACTGTTATATCACGCCTGGACTATGCCAGCTCTCTTCTGGTGGGTGTTAACCAGGCCGAAATCACCCGCCTTCAGCGGGTGCAGAACGCCGCTGCAAGGGCAATTGTCGGTCTCCCCCGTTTTTGCCCTGTCTCTAGTACTTTGAAAGCTCTTCACTGGCTGCCAGTTAGAGCCAGAATTCAATTTAAGGTACTATGTCTAGCTTTTAAGATCTTAAAGGGTACGGCTCCTCAAACTCTGATGGATCTTCTGACCTGGTATGTCCCCACTCGGCACCTGAGATCTATGGGTCAAGCTCTCACCACTATCCCCAGATACAAGTTGTGCCGTGTTGGCGGCCGGTCTTTTCGGGTCAAAGCAGCCGAATTGTGGAACTCCCTTCCGGTGGGGATTCGGTTGACGGAGGATCTCTTGTCCTTTCGTAGAGCGATTAAAACCTTCTTATTTTAAACTAGCCTTGACTTTTCTTTAGCTGTTGTGTTTCCCGTGGTTGTTGCATGGTACCTTGCCGTGCGCCGGGACGCCCCTTGGCTGGGGCAGCTGTGCGCAGTACAAATTCACGTAACATAACATAACATAACATAACACTAGGACCCACTGGGTCAAGTGACTTTGGGAGCAGGACACCGGACACCACATCCGGTCAAGGGGGCGGAGGGCAGAAGGCCAGGAGCGGGGACCGAGTATGGACGTATAGATGGGAGTCTGCACTAAGCTACAATAAAGAGATCTCTACATTATACCTGATTGGCGTGTGTTCCTTGGTGGGACTTCGGTAGACACTACACATGCTTGAAGAGTACAGGTCTCTTGAGGGCAGCTGTACCGAACATTTAATACAATCAGTTATACAAATCGATGCAAGATGCTGGTGAACAGGCTCCCTGGCATCAGAATCTGAGACCCCACCCACCAGCAATGGTTCTTGTCATTTAATGGAGACAGAAGCCACAACATGTGCCTGTCCCATTGAGTACTAGTATCAAGAAAATGATCTGTAGACTCCATCAATGGCCAGTTTATTCACCCAGACTGCTCAATGTTTATGTTGTCACACTGGATAGACTAATTCAGGTGAATAGTCTTCTGTTGAGCATATAAACTGGTGATAAACAAACCACCCTTCATTTGATTGATGGTATGGAAACAACAGCATAGAAATGTCAGAAACATCTGCGGACGGTCAGTGGCTAAAATTAAATCCTGGCCAAACTGAGATTTTGGAGATTGATAGTCTACAGACTTCTGGGTTAAGTTGTGTGAGCTGTACACTACAAAAGGTTTATATTTAACTATTATCTTTTTGTTGCATCTCATACATCAGCTCTTACATTGACATGTTTTCTTCCAACTGAAATTGCTGGGAAGATTCCTGCCTCCTTCATCCTTATAAAATCGTAAGACAAAAGTAATGCCCTATAAGACACTGTGCCTAAACTGTTGTGTTGCCAGAAAGAGGCCAGATGGGGGCCACGCCATAGCTCTATCTTCTGCCCCCTCTTGTGCCCCACCACGTAAGCTATTGAATGTGACAAGAGAAACAGAAAAAACAACACTGCACCTTCCCACACTCATTTATTTGTCATGCCAGCATTAATTAGTTTGAAGCAATGCACCAACCTATATGTCTGCTGAGAATGTTTGAATCGGAATATGTAGGTGTGTGTTCGAATATGTATATCTATATATACACGTATAGATAACCATAGATATAGCCATCACACACATATAAAAAAGCATGTGTATGTCTGTATATTCACACAAACAGTGAGTGCCCATGTGTTTTTATAGAAATATCTATTTCTCAGGAGCTATAAGTGACACACTTCATCTCTTAAATATGTATTCGCGTGTTGTATCCAAAATGGTTAGTTGGAAAGAATAATCCTAAAACACCCCAAGTAAATAGGTTGCCGGAGCAAATGACATAATCCTGAAATATTGTGACTGCTGCTCTTTAGATTGCCACCTCGTGGATATAGATTTTGAAGTAGGCAGCAGTGGAACCCGATGCTAAATATGTGTGTTCAACTTGCCACTGGCAGTGTTCAATATTAAAATGCTTACCCAGAGTACAGAAACACTGAATCAGACACAATAAACAGCTTTCCTGTTTGTTTTTCTTTATGCCTTCCCTACCTCCCATGATGGTTGTAGGTGTGGTGCATATGTTGTGGTGCCTGTAGTAGTTAGACACTGTCCAAAAAGCAATAATTTACTTTGCAACCCTTAATTAACAAATTATGGATTTAGTCAAAATAAATCATTTACAAAGGAATTTACTTTTTACCAAATGTTATACTAATTCAGTGTTACGTTTATATCTGTATTCAGTATACATTCCCATTTGTCATAAAATGATTACCTTGCTGTCGAAAATATGAGCCATAACATTCTACACAAATCTAAGAGTTTCAAAATCGAAGTAAAAAAAAACCATTAAAATATAATAGAACTAGCTCTACACAATTTCTCACCCTCTAACTAGCATTCATCCTTCAGTTGGTATAACTAGAAAGTCAAATAAATTACGAATTATCATCAACTGTTCCTAATTCTATATCAGTTGACTTGCGCCCTATCCTTAGTCACTGATTTCCACTCTATTCTCCTAAAAATGCTTATCTGTCCCTCAGGGGCGACACTCCTCCATAAAATGTCCGAGCCCTGAGCTGAAAAATAAAATCGTAATTCATTACCATTTTATTTTTCAGCCTACTATCCCAAACCAAGAGTCAGGGTGTGGCTTAGTGAGAGCAGCAGCAGGGAAGAGGGTGGACTGTATGTGTACTTTTCATACTGCGCATGTCTTTTTAGCCAGCCATCTTGCGACGAGCAGCTATACATGTGCAATCAGACGTCTAACCCAGCTGTCTTAAAACGGCTGGGTTAGAGCAAGCTCAGGACTCCAGAGCTCTGTGGAGCGCCGAGACAGGCTGCTCCTGATTGGTCAAGGGAGTTGCTGGGGCCTGCACTGCAGTCGAGATGAGTTCTGGAGAGAGGAGGTTCTGTAGAGAGGTAAGTGTTTTAAAAAAAATATATTTTGATTTTATTTGCTTGCACCTGTTTATTTTTATATTTTGATACATTATTTACATGTACACACCTGGGCCCATAGATGCCAGCCGCCACTGCTTACCCTTTCCCACTCATTTCTGATCAATCAGCGCATTTTGAAGTTCTTTGCCATGTGAAACAGAAGGAGAATAGCTCAGACTATGAGCTAGCTTGCAGTGGAAATGCACAGTGTGTATGTGGCCCAATACAAGTTGGACTATTGTCTGCCCAGTATCAGTGGCAACTGGCAGGGGACGGTTGTGGTGGGGAGACAACATTATTTTTTTTAGTCCAAAACAATCTTTTTTACCTTTATTGTTGCCAGCAAAAAGTTATGGATAAGTTTCAACACGAGTGAAGACAATCATTCTCTCAACTAGAATTGGGCAAGTGTCCCTTACTCATGAGGTCTTATCTTCAACAATTTGCTTCAAAGAATGTGTACTTGTTTAACACACTCCTTGCTGGACTGGAAAAGAAGCTGCAGCAAGAAAGTGGAGTGGTTGAATTCGGCTGTATGAGTACTGCAATTTCCTAGATTTTTATGTTAAATGTGTTCTTTTATTTTTGGTCTAGATATGGAGCTCCTCGATCTTGATGGTCTCCCTTCTTCTTGTGCCCAGAGACAATGTCATTAAAACGAAGCAATAAAATTGCAATTTCCACTGCAGTTTTGTAGATCTGTAGTTTCATTGCTAGGGACTCCCAAATTGATTTGATTTGATTTGATTTATGGTTTTATAAAGCGCGCGTATGCCCATGGGCGTCTTGGCGCTAGAGAAGCAGAAGACTGGTGCGGTGATGGGAAGCCTGAATAGAAGGACCTGAACAGCCAAGTTTTTACTGATTTCCTGAAAGACAACAGGGAGGTACTGTTTTTGATTGCAATTGGGAGCCGATTCCAGTCCTTGGCTGCATGCAATAGGAAGCTTCTTCCTCCCCACCTAGCCTGTTTGAAACGGGGGATCTGGATCAGTTTCGCCTGACTGGAGCGCAGTTCCCTTGAAGGTACATATAGCTTGAGACGTGTTCTAAGGAACAGCGATCCCGAGCCCTGAAGTGCTTTGTAGGTTAGACATAAGGATTTAAATTTAATTCGTTTTACCATGGAGAACCAATGTAAGGTATCCAGGTGATGCGATATATGTTCGGACCTGGGGATGTCTAGTATCAGCCTAGCTGCTGAATTTTGCAGGCGTTGCAGTTTGGCTAGGTGCTGGGCCTGCATTCCGGCATATAAAGCATTCCCATAATCTAGTCTCGACAGGGATAGTGTCATGACCACAGTTTTATGGGAATCCATAGGTATGTAGGGCAGTAGTTTCCTGATATTTTCAGGATAAACCACATGGTGGCTACTAGTTTGTTAGTTTGGGCATCAAACGCTAATCTGTTGCCCAGCATCATACCCAGATTTTTGACTTTGTTGACAGGAGTTGGGCAATTGCTGAGATTGGCAGGCCACCATTCAGGGGACCATACTTCATTATTTGCTCCCAGTATCATGACTTCATTTTTATCCCCATTTAGTTTCAGACAATTTCTCTCCTTTCAAAGGCTGACCTGCCTCATGCAGTTTTTGAACTTGTCTGCAATGTCTGAAGTGTCGTCTGTAATTGAAACCACAATTTTTGTGTCATCTGCGTACGACACTGGAAGGAAAGCACAAGCCTTGATAATTCCTGCCAAAGGTGCTACATATAAATTAAAAAGAGTTGGGCTTAACGATGACCCCTGTGGGACTCCGCACGGGGAGCTAAACGATTTAGATTTTGCCTCCCCCAGCTCTACTGTGAAGGTCCTATTATGCAAGTATGATGCCAGCAATTTCCTTGCATCTCGATGGACCCCAGCTTTTGCATATCGACCCAGGAGTGTAGCATGGTTTACCGTATCAAAGGCCGCTGAGAGATCCAGCAGGATCAAGGCGGCCTTCCCCCCGGCATCCAGTACACTCCTGAGGTCTTCCACTGCCATCAGCAGGGCTTTTTCTGTACCGTGACCCTCACGGAAGCCGTACTGGGAATGATCAAGGATGTCTGTGAGAAATTCAACAAGCTGTTTATTCAGCATTCTCTCCAGAACCTTGGCACCGAAAGGTATCCTGGCTATGGGTCTGTAATTCCCAGGTTCTTGTGGATCTAGGTTGGGTTTCTTGAGAAGGGGTAAAACTGATGTAGATTTCCAAAGATCAGGGTAGTGACCAGAGTTCACTATATGGCCCATAAGCCTAACAAGTTGTTCGCTTAGGAGCTCAGGAAAAAGGTGTAGTATTTTTGGTGGACATGGGTCCACAAGTGCTCCTGATTTCGTAGTCATAACTGCCTGATATACCTGTTCTAGAGCGGGCGGATAAAATTGGAACAACGATTTGAGTTTTGTTGGCTTTTTTTTTTCTTCGCCTGGTTTGGGCTTTTCGAATGCGGGGGACTGTAATTCAGCAGATTTAAATGACTCATAGACAGAGGTCACTTTATCAATAAAAAATTGACCTAGGGTATTACAGAAGTCATTGCTAACGGGCGTTTGATTGTCCTATTTCCTTCATGTCAGTCAGTGTTCCGGTCTCACCATTAACACCCCACTATTGACTTCCCTTTTGTGTATGCTTTGTTCTTAGTGAAGTTAGCACACAGATGGTGCTCGCACCACAGTTCTGAATGAGTGTCCTTGGAATTACTTCCAGTCCCTGTGACATAGCACGGTATGGCCACTGCTCCACTCCAGTCATTTTATTTATTTTTTACAAATCCACTTACCGTTTGCTGCCGGCTGGCCAACTATCTCTCCCCTTTGGTCCCTTTAGCGACCTTCTCCTCTGCTTCTTTAGAAGCAGACAGGCTCCCTCCCCATAGCCAATCACAATGCTGCTCTGCAGCATTGTGATTGGCAAGAGCGCCGTGGTTTGGCGCACAGATGGGTACTCTGAGGCTTAGCATATTCTTCAGCAGGCTGTGTAAAATAAGCCTGTTGGGGAAGACGCAAAGTGCGCAGGACCGTTTGGCCAGCCCAAGAGGGCCAGCCAAGCAGTCATGCACACCTGGAGTGGGCAAACCGCTCCTCCCCATAACCCCAGCCTTGCCCCACCCTGCCCTAACTCAGTCCGAAGTCAAAAATAAAATGATAATATCCAGGTTCTTATCATTTAATTTTTCTGCTGCACTGCTCTTAAAGCAGTGGGGTGACACACCTCCACCTTAGCGGAGGAGTCGACACTGCCCAGTATTAGCCTCTACACATACCCAGAGTTAATGGTACAGGGGCAATGGTAATTCTGTGGAAGCTGAATTGCAGGGTAATGTTTTTTCTAGTATTTCACAAAAATATCAGGCGAAATACTCCAGACCAAAATACTTACCCTGGATTTTATAATGCCATTTTATCTGAGTTCATTTGTTCCTGGCTCAATTGGATTAACGCAGGACTTGTAAGGAGGCCCTATCAGTACTTATGTGACGTAGGTGCTTTTGTGATGTGTAATAATTTAGGGCCTGATTGCGATAGCGGTAAACCCGCCACCAACAGGCTGTCGGTGGCGGGTTCACCGCCATCGTGAGGCCAGTTTCCGACCACCAGATTGTGATGGCGGGCAGTGTACTGGCAGGCAGAAAGCCCGACCGCCACAGGTCCGACAGAAGCAATCGTTCCAATTGCCTGTGGTACAGCCCCACAACCCCAGATTGGTTGGGGTGTCTAGCAGGCACCGCCAGCCTGATAGGGATGTGGGATCCCCGCCAGCCTTTCCATAGTGGTTCAACAGCCATGGAAAGGCTGGCGGGGATGTAATTTGGGGGCCTGTTGCAAGCCCCCCTTGACGAGGGGCAGTTGGTGTATGCACTTGGGGGGCACTTATGGTCCCCCCTACATTTCCCTGCACCATGTGGCAGGCACTGCATTGTTCCTGCCACGAAGTGTAGGGAAATGTTCAAGGTGCATTTTTAACATTGCGGCGGGAGCTGCAGCTAGCAGCACCCGCTGCAATGTTAAATATTGCAGATCCGACCGCCGTGGTGGCGGTTGCATCTTATCTCCATGTGTGAGACCGCTGCCTTACAGGCGGCCAGTCCCCATCCTGGGATGATGGCGGAGAGACTTAAGTGCTTACGCCATCGTAATGACAGCCAAAGCCTAGATATAGTTGAATGAGCCATTGTGTATGATTAGCTGTTGTGAACCAATTATTTTTGTGCAGAGACCACAACATAGGGTGTAAATGAGAGGACAGATGGTGGTTATTATTGACATGGACTAATGAGGTCTTTGAACTCATTTGATGCAAACCACAGGACATCCAGCAGTTCATTATTTCTTCCAATAAAAATTTACATTGTTTCGGATTTTTTATCAAACTACTGCACCATAAATTTCTCTTCAATATAACATAGCCAGCATCTGAATGACTATACTGTAGTAAATGATGGACGGAGTGCTGAAACCTTTTCGATAATCATCCCAATCACAGATCTGGGTTGAATCCATCATCGTTCTTTACCTCACTTTGCCACCCCAGTTCAGACACAGCTATATGCAAATCAGTCTTGCCCCTGTGCCTCATGGGAACAGTCCAGTCCGAACTGCCAAGTCATGTTTTCCCTGGACCGTAAACAAGCATCCTGGGACCTGTTTTGGGCTAACAGCCTTCATCAGCCAGGCTAGCCTAAATCCAGTGGTAAAGTGAGCAAGGGACCCACATCTGGACATACCCTGTCAACTTAGGGCGAACAAGCAAACACAAGGAGATGATGGACAGAGCACTGAAACTTTTCAGACACTCATCCCCAGTCACAGATCTGGGTTGAATACATCATTTTTCTTTAGCTCACTTCGCCACCCCAGTTCATACACAGCTCTATGCAAATCAGTCTTGACCCTGTGCCTCATGGGAACAGTCCAGCCCGAACTGCCAAGCCATGTCTTCCCTGGACCGGAAACAAGCATCCTGGGACCAATTTTGGGATAACTGCCCTGATAAACCAGCCTAGCTTGAATCCAGTGGCAAAGTGAGCAAGGGACCCACGTCTGGGCATACCCTGCCAACTTAGGGCGAACAAAGCAAAAACAAGGAGATGATGGACGGAGCACTGACACTTTTCAGACACTCACCAACAGTCATAGATCTGGGTTGAATCCATCATGGTTCTTTAGCTCACTTCGCCTCTCCAGTTCGGACACAGCTATATGCAAATCAGTCTTGAACATATGCCTCCTGGGAACAGTCTAGCCTGAACTGCCAAGCCATCTCTTTCCTGGACTGGAAACAAACATCTCTGGACTGGTTTTGGGTTAACAGCCCTCATCAGCCAGGCTTGATTGAATCCAGTGGTAAAGTGAGCAAGGGACCTACTTCTGGGCATACCCTTCTAACTTAGTCTGAACAAAGCAAACACAAGGAGATGATGGACGGGGTGCTGAAACTTTTCAGACTCTCACCCCCAGTCACATATCTGGGTTCAATCCATCATCATTCTTTAGCTCACTTTGTCACCCCAGTTCAGACACGGCTATATGCAAATCAGTCTTGACCCTGTACCTCATGGGAACAGTCTAGCCCGAACTGCCAAGCCATATCTTCCCTGGACCAGAAACAAGCATCCTGGGACCGGTATCAGGCTAACAGCCCTCATCAGCCAGGCTAGCTTGAATCTAGTGGCAAAGTGAGCAAGGGACCCACGTCTGGGCATACCCTGCCAACTTAGGGCGAACTGCGCAAACACAAGGAGATGATGGACGGAGCACTGAGACTTTTCAGACAGTCATCCCCAGTCACAGATATGGGTTGAAGCCATCATCATTCTTTAGCTCACTTCGCCACCCCAGTTAGACACAGCTATATTCAAATCAGTCTTGACACTGTGCCTCATGGGAACAGTCAAGCCCAAACTGTCAAGCCATGTCTTCCCTGGACCAGAAACAAGAATCCTGGGACCGTTTTCTGGCTAACAGCCCTCATCAGTCAGGCTAGCTTGAATCCAGTGGCAAAGTGAGCAAGGGACTCACGCCTGGGCATGCCTTGCCAACTTAGGGAGAACAAAGCAAACAGAAGAAACTGATGGACGGAGCTCTGAAACTTTACAGGCACTCACCGCCAGTCACGGATCTGGGTGGAATCCATCATCGTTCTTTAACTCACATCGCCACCCCAGTTCAGACACAGGTATAGGTAAATCGGTTTTGAACCTTTACCTTATGGGAACAGTCCAGCCCAAACTGCCAAGCCATGTCTTTCTTGGACCGGAAACAAGCATCCTGGGACCGGTTTTGGGCTAACAGCCCTCATGAGCCAGGCCAGCTTGAATCCAGTGGCAAAGTGAGCAAGGGACCCAAGGCTGGGCATACCCTGCCAACTTCGGGCAAACAAAGCAAACACAAGGAGATTATGGATGGAGCGCTGAAACTTTTTAGACACTTATCCCCAGTCACAGATCTGGGTTGAATCCGTCATTGTTCTTTAGCTCACTTCGCCACCCCAGTTCAGACACAGCTATGTGCAAATCAGTCTTGACCCTGTGCCTCATGGGAACAGCCCAGCCCGAACTGCCAAGCCATGTCTTCTCTGGACCGAAAACAAGCTTATGCAACTGTGCACTATATGAGGTCAGTAAGCAAGTTCCACCTAATTAATCTTCATTTGGTGAGCCCTATGTGTCTCATCACAGACAGTTCTCTTAATAAATTAGTGCAGCCAGCACCGGGTGAAGAACTGTACTGTTTTTGGTGTTGCATTGTGCAAACAGCGTGATGAGGCCAGTTCATATGTGAGTGCTAATGTTTCAGCCTTTATTTCTACTATGCATGAACCACTGATACATAGTTGTGTGAGTAAATGCTAAAGGAGTGCTAGAGAGGAAAAGAAATAAGGAGCTCGCATCACTTTCTTATCATTACAGGAAAACAATATTGACAAAAACACCCAAGGCCTTCATACCACGGCCGGTAATCACGTGTGCAAATTGTGCATCCGCTCATTATCATTAGCAATGGATGTAGTAATTTAGTTATATGCAATGTGCAGTCGATTCCGAGCTGCAGCCCGCTAAGCAGTTATGTATAAATTGTGCACGTTTTCTCTTATTCCAAGATGTGCAAATTACCCCTCCAATTTCCAATTTCTGGCAGATTTAACTGTACAAATTTTAGGGGTCAGACGTCCACATTGGGTTCAATTGACACCCACATTGAAATTCTATTGTGGATTAAATGTTACTTTGTGCCTAACATTACATTGCTGGCCCAGTTCCATTAGGGGCCTAACATATCTAAACTGCGGTGAAGTGAAGTTTTGTTTGCCAGAAGAGAGAACCAACCAGTAGGCACTTTTCTAAGCCTGCTCAGTGATTTCAAATCTATATTCTTCAGAAGTAACTTTTGTGGTTGCAGTTCACGAAAAGTCAGCGCTCTCTCTACTGTTCTATTCCCAGTCCTGTCGGTATCTTCATGACCTTGTCACTGTCCTTCTGACTCGCCATGCCTCGGTTTATCTAAATGTCATCAGAAAATAAGTCTGATAGCATTCTTTGTGCTGCTTATCCTAAGCTCTTATCCATGGTGTGCATTGGTAGCCAATGTAGGAAAGCATGCAAATGTGTTTTACTTGGCACAGTGCATTGAAAATGGATTTTTGATAAATAGCGCAATAAAAATGAAGCAGGTTATTCTCTGATATTATCCTATTTGTGTTGTGGTGTCGATGTGGTGTAGCGCCGTACAAGTCTCCGATCAGGATCCAACAGGTAGTTGGTGCTTACACCTTCGTATGCACCGGGCAATGTTTTTTTCCACTTATGACTGAAAGCCACCTGTTATCTACTACTTTTTGTCGCTAGCGTCCATCTAGTGTCATCCTAAACCAATCATTGACAAAGCAAATATCTGATATTTATTAACACATGGAAAGATACAGGATACTGAGCAGCAGTGCAATCTTCTCTCCTTCACAGCACTTATGATTTTTTTTTAGAACAGAGATCATAAGTGCGAGACTCAAACAGGGCTTAATTTGTAAAATAATAAGTGCCAGGGCTCTCATCAGGAGGCCACTCCAGCTTGCACCACACATTGCCCCTGCCATGCTCCCAATGATAGTAACAACACAACTACTAACCATCACACCCCTACAACTGTAACAAATCGGACTATTCCAGGACCCCCCAACCTGTAAGAATGGCTTGGGCTGCAGGTAATACTCGTTTTAATGTATATTAAATTAATAATTAAATGTTGCTGTGGTCATTTCTATTTTTTATTTTTATTTTTAAACATGGTGGTCCAAGAATATGGTACATTCAAGATAGTAAAACACAAATGTAATGCAATTTTCACACTGTGGCCACAATTCATTAAGCAATAATAAAAATTGCTAAAATAACATAGTCAATGAATTCATTCATATACATATATAGGCTAAAGGAGATAAATATTATGCAAAACCTACGTTACCGGGTACAAGAGGTCGGAAATTACAGCAGGGTACAAATTTAGTGCGGATACAGCCCCTAGCTGTTATTAAAAAAGCGAACTGCCTAATAGAGGCTAATCACTGTGGGGGCACAGAGGCAAACCAATCCCTATTATCCACCCCCACCTTAACCCAGGTAACCATAGGGCCCCAAATCTTAGTACCTCACTTCTTGAAGCGTCTGCCCTTACAGTTAAATAAAGCTCTTTTTGATTATAGACGTGCAGTAACTGGGCAAGCCAAGCATAATAGGTAGGGGGTCTGGGTCTTTCCATTTTGTTGCAATCAACAGGTGGGCTACTACAACCGAAATAAAAATAAAATATATCTGTTCTACTTGAGCTTTATCATCGTGACCTAGGAGCATTATAGGTGGAGAGATACTAACTTTCCGCCCCAGTGGTTCTCGCAGAAAAGCTTCAATTTATTTCTTTAAAGAGTTGAGTTTTTCACAGTCTTAAAACATATGAACCACATCTGCTGGGCCTTGCCCACATCTTGGACAATTATCATTTTCCATTTCCCCCCACCCAAATAACTAAGCCTGAGTAAAATAGGTTAAAAGCTGTTTTATAATGTTGAGCCTTCACGTTGGCCAAAAGGAAGATCTTCCTTGCTAATGCAATGGACATATATAGATCAATATCATCTTCCCCTAGCTTCCTTGCCCAGTTAGATTCTACTTTCACCCTATAGTCCAGAGAGGATTCCAGAATTTTGTAGATATGTTTTATCCGACAATCTTTATGAGTGATGGCTTCTACAAGAGGGATTTTATCTGAATAGGGTACATCGCACTTATGTTGTTTAATAAATTCTCTAACTTGGACATATTTAAAATACAACCTAATGTTTATTCCATAGGCCTCCCGTAACTCGACAAATGAAGTCAATAGTTCTAAAAAAAAAAATCCCGTATTTTACGTACACCACCATTGCCTTCCCATCCCATCATACAAAAGGCAGGGAAAAGAGGCAATCACCACAAAGGTGTATATTTGTGGTACCTTGGTAGCTTCAACAGCTTACCAACCTTGTGCCGTACATTCAAAGCTGCTTTGAGGCACTTAAAACGTGTTTTCTTATAGTAGCTAGCGTGCAGATGTCGCAATAGCCCCCTTCGTGCTACTCTATCAATAGCCAACTAATATGTAGACAGGGGAGCATTGTCAAATTCACATTGTTCTATATATCCCTTATTCTTTGTGAGCAAGATTCCCATCTGTTGGAGCATTGTAGCCCAGTAATAAAAGATCAGATTCGGAATCGCCCAACCACCTCGCTCCTGGGGAAGGGTTAGGAACTTTAATGACCATCTAATTTTCCCATATTGCCAGATAAAGTTTGAAAACAATGTGTCTAGCTTCTTAAAAATAATACATTTAACCTCAAAGGGGATAGATTGCAATAAATAAAGTACCTTTGAAAACATAACCATTTTAAGAACATTACACCTACCAATTATTGCTAGATGCAGCTTATCAATTGGTCTTAAATCTGTTCTAATTTTAGCTAGCAGAGGGTCCATGTTAATTTGATTATTGATAGATGCAGCTTATCAATTCATCTTAAATCTGTCCTAATTTTAGCTACCAGAGGGTCCATATTAATTTGGTTGTGGTCATTTCTAAATGAGCCAGACAGCGCCACACTGTGGCAGACAGCCACAAGCACAGGTGCTGACAATTAAGCGCCTGTGCCGAGCAACGGAAACCACAGCCTCAAATTAAGAACTGAACTCAAACACACGAACTCCAACGGCAAAGGCAGAGCAAGCCTCACCCCAACATTCACAAGAGGTTTAATATTGGCAGTGACCAGCAGCGTATGCTTCCGTCGCAGAATAGCGTTTTACCATACTCATGAACAGACAAAGCACTGCCAGTAGAAGCAATGCAATCGTCCCTCACATACACTACAGGTCACAACATTGTCACTAACCAATGCACTCAGAAAAGGAACAGCATGGACAACAGCAGCAGGCCAAACGTAAAACACATAAACAACTGGTACATTAGAGACAGCAACAAAGCAAAGTATCTCGCAGACACAACAGGTAACATAAAAGAAATAGGCTTCTTTCACGCACTGAATATGTGCAGCATGGGAAGGAGGAGGCACTAGTGTGTGTTGTCATCTCACACACACTAATTACAGCTCAGGCAATTAGAAGGCAAATTGAACTCACAGCCAGAACTGGTACTGAATGGCTAGCAGCATTTCAAGTTGTACCCAAAGCCACCGAAGATTTACAGCAGTGCATGCCACTTTGACACAGGAAGAGCAGCACAAAGAGCAATAAATGCAAGCTCTTCACACACTGAGAAGGTGCAGCATGGGTAGTTCCAGAAGCAAAATAGGTATTGTGTAGGGGTGTGTGAAATTTTTGTAATTTGCCTTCGTGAAATTGCAGGAAAAGTATGTGAAATTAAATGTAATTATGCAACTTGCAAACCAGTCTTTTAGTTCTATGTTTAATCTTGTCAATTTTTTGACACGTTTATGCATTTCACAATTAAAAAAACACAAGTGGCATGAGCAGCAGCAGCTGACCTTTGACCGTTTGCATCATTCCAGCACGCTTGCAGTATAATTTTAATGCGAACATCGCATAATTACACAATGTGTGTTAATTGCACAATTGCAGGTTTTTCACATTACAGACATAACACAAAAGTCTTGAAAATTATATGAATGACACAGGCTTAATTTAGATTTAGCCCAGGCCTTCTATTTTATGGACAGCAGAAGCAGGGCCGGACTGGCCCCAGCTGGCACCGGGCAATCCCCCGGTGCGCCGCATGGGTGGGGGCCGGTTTTGGGTCCCTGGGGGCCGATTTTGTTACAGGGCCGTTTTTTCAGCCCTGTAACAAAATCAGCCAAAAACCGGCCCTGGCAAAGAGATCGGCAGCACTCCCAACTCCCCCCTGATAAGGGGGGTGGGGGGGCGATCACTTTGTCAGGGCCTTTTTTGGTTCCCAGTCCGGCACTTGGCAGAAGTGCAAGTCACTTCACTCAGTCCTTAGATCTAGTTCAGGCAGCAATAGCACATGCTTCACTGACACACGGAACAGGTATAAAACATACAACAGATTTGTATATTTCCCTCTTGCACACATAGTAGGTACATGATTGGCAACCATTCACATAACAGAACCGACACATCATGATGATGAAATACATTTCTAAAGTCTGAACAGCTACCCAACTATGGGGCCAATTACGATTTCGGTTGGAAACTTCCAACCGAAGCGGTTTCGGACACTCTTCTGACCAAATCGAGTTCTGCGAGTCCTACCTACCGATTACAATGCTTCCGAACATCGTTCAGTCGGACTCGGATTGACTTCAATGGGAGCCTCTGTTTCGAAAGAGAACACAGGATCCCAGTGAAAAAAGGGGTGGTTGGGCAAAACCTTGCACTCTGTGGCAGGCACCTCGTCGTGCTTGCCACACTGTGCATGGTTGTAAAGAGGGGACTCTTGGATACGCCCACGTGCCCCATTTGAAGGCCTACGGGTGAAGGAGGGCCTGCTATGGGCCCCCAAAGTCAGATTCCGACAGTCGTTTCATGTCAGTCAGACCGATTCGGAAAGGCTGTCAGTATAGAACATCGTAATCGCTTGGTCGAAAACCGTTTCCATAGAGCTGTACAATTCGGCTCCAAATGACTCAGGCTGTCTGAATGCCACTCGGAAACAAATCGGACAGCCAGAATGGTCTCCTTGCATCATAATTGGTCATTCAGAACTGTGTCTGATTTGGTCAGAAGATTAGGTTCCAAATTGGATTCACATAATCTGAATCCAGTTAGGAGCCTTTCCGAATGCCATTGTAATTGGCCCATAGGTGTCCCAGTGAAGACAGTTGCAATATTCGATGTGGGACAGAAACCTACTTCTGAAAACTGTGTAATGCAGCGTTGTAAGGTGAGAGTTGCAATAATCTATTTAGGAATGAATGATGGTTTTCAAAACTGTACCAAGATAGAGTTGCAAGAATCAGAGGGAGTGTCTTTCACAACATGCACACATTATTAAAACAACTGGAGAGAAGGGTATTTCTCGGCTTGGTGAATGATAAACAGAAATAAAAATATACACCTAGGTTGTTATTTACTAATTCCCTAGGAACAAGAGTATGACCAAGTTGGTTTGGCAACCAAGCTTAGTACTAGAATGAGGAAGCAACATTTAACAACAAAAGCTCTGTTTCCTTGTCATTAAGTTTAACTAAATGACGTCTCATCCAATCTACCTTCAATGAACAAGACCACTATTTATGTGTTGTTGGCATATAACATCATGGAGAATCCATGGATTTTGATAGGATTAACCAATGGGGTCATACAATAGTAAAACAAAGGGTATGACTCAAGGAGGAGTCTTGAGGAACAATAAGGTTTCAATGTATCCAACTGAGTGCTAATGATCATAAATGAGTTAAAACACTTCAATAGTTGACCGCATATTCCAATTGATTGTAGCTGTGAGTAAATGGGTTATTAGTTGGGGGGACAGAGGTCCACCACAAGTGATAAAGTTAGTATCATGTTAGATCCACTAAAAGGATCCAGTGAACCTGAACTCAAACCTTGGTAGCTATGGCAATGAGTAGACAGGCTTACAATGTGCAAAGCGTTTAGAAATGAAAAAAAATGTAGAAAGTCAAAAACACAGCACAATAAAAATATCATGCCAATGTATAAATATGGAGAATAATTTATTGAACAAAATGTCACCAAAACAACAAGAATGTAATAAGGGGAAATGGAGATATGAATTTTAGAAGATTTAAGTGAAAATAGCACCAAACGCCACTGAGGGTGAATGTGGGTCAGCTTGTAACAGTAGACTGGGACCGAGGAGGTTTTTTAGGAAAACCACATCGGAGAGTAAGTTCGATACACCAATCAGGTTCGACCCGGTCAGAGATTTTACCTGGGAACATAGGGCTCAATTTGTCTGTTGGCGGAAAGCATGCTCCATCACAATGGCGATAGAATATGTTTACTGGCAACATAATGGCCCATCCGTCAAATTAAGGTGCAGGCAGACCTTTGGTTTAATCACTGCATAAACTACTCCATCTCCCCGTGTTTAGACATCTCCGATGGCCCTGTGGAGTAACGGCTATCAGAGGCATACCTCTAATTTTGCCCACTTAATTTAGATGGGCGGAAAAAGTGGTTAGATTTGGCTACCCTTCACTGCCAGTAAAACCCTGACTGTAGGAGGCAGAGAAAAATGCAATGAGGGAGCATTTTCTTTTTTATTTCCAAAACAAAAATAAAAATGTGGTATCTTCTTTAAAAAATAAAAAAGAAGACTTTTGGTGCAGGGCTCCAACATGTTGAAGTAGCCAAGTACCAAACTGCAATAAGCATTGATAGGAACTGCGTTGATGCCTGCTGTACTTCACTCTGTCGCCCTTGTGAAGAAGGAAGCCATCCATCAGATTATATATGGCTATTGGCCTAAAAAATGCTCAAAAATTAAACTCAAAAACATTTAGCTGGGCAAGGCAGCAGGTGTAACCAAGAAGGGCTCCACGACATAGAATAGATGCTTGATAGGTGCTGGACTAGGTTCCATAGAAGCTGTTAGTTTTGGTGGGAAAAGCTCCAATTTAGTTTTACACCAAGGAAACTTCTCTTGCTGGTCGGATACTTTTTGTTCCTTTGCTCGGTCAAGATTTTAACCTTTCACTCAACTTCGGAGGCTGAGGGATGTGTCTTATGAGGGCTTACAATGCTGAATACCTTCTCTCTCAGGTCCAGCTGAAATGGATTTGTTGCTGCGGAGAAGCTCCAGTTGGTGGAGAAACTCTTTCACACCTTGGGAGGTTCGGCTTGTCGAATTTGTCTCAGTCCTGCAGAGTTCTTGAGGGCCAACATATTTTAAGGCCCAAGTTTCCAGAGCTGATAGAAGATGTCCAGTTATACACAGCCAAGGGGCCACTCAGGGATCATGTGTTCTGCAAAGGAGGTGATGAGCCAGTTGTGAGACCTCAGTTCCAGAAGGTGACGCAGTCTCGATGATGCGTCAATGTCGAGAATACGATGCATCGATTCTTCGGTGTGGAAGTTGAACCACTGGGATTAAGGTGATGCGTTGGCAGGAAGCCATGCAGAGCTGGGGATGAGTCGGACAGTGCACCACGGGCATCAGTGGCAAGCAAAGGCAGTTTTTCGGAGGTGCTGCAGCAAAGTAGGTGCTGCATTGAAAGTCAAGGTTGTTGCATCATGCACTCGCTGAGCAGTGTCCACAGCTCAGTGCATGAAGTGGCAATGTGTTGATTTCACAGGGATGCACCAGTTCAAAACTGACACTTGGAGTCGATGCATCTATTTCTTTGTTGCAGCACCAAAATCACATCCAAAGGCCCAGGACTGGATTTGGCACCACTTGGCAGGTCAGGACTAACAGCAGAGGGACACACATGCTGGTAGCAAGATGCAGGAGAAGTCTTTGATGTCCCTGAGACTTCTGCAACAGGAGGCAAACTCAGTCAAGCCCTTGGAGAAACTTAGAAAGCAGGATGCAGAGAGGAAAGTCCAGTCCTCTCACTTCCAGGCAAGAAGCAGCAAGCCAACACAGCAAAGAAAGCAGCAAAGTGGCAGTCTCTCCTGGCAGCACAATAGATCTTCTTCCTGGCAGAATATCCTCCATCCAGAAGTGTTCTGAGTATATGGGGTCAAAGGTCTAGTACTTATACCCATTTTAGCATTTCACATAAGGCGACTTCAACAAAAGGTTTTTTTTAGTGTACAGGAACCTGTCATTCCTGGCCCTGGCTCCAGACGCAATACAGGAGTGGTGGTATGCAGCTCTTTGTGAGGGGACAGATACAACCCTGTTCAGGTGCAAGTGTCAACTCCTCTCACAAGTCTAGCTCAGAAAGACCTATCAGCCTGGTGATGGGCCATCAGGATATGCAGGGCACGTCTCAGCTCCCTTTGTGTGTGACTGTCTAGAGTGAATTCACAAAGCCCAGCTGTCACCCTGACCCAGATGTGCATTCTAGGGACAGGCAGACGAACAGAATGGTTAAAGTAAGAAAATGGCAACCTTCTAAGTGTGCCGTTTTAAGGCCTGCAATTTAAAAACCAGCTTCACTAAAAGATGTGTTTTTAAAATGCGAGTTCAGAGACACCAAACTAAAATTTTCTATCTGCTCCCAATTGGAAGTTACACTTGTAAATTGTTACAAGGCAGCTCCAATACTAACCTATGGAAGAGATAGGCCTTGCTGTAGTGAAAAATGAATTCAGCAGTTTTTCCCTACCAGGACATGTAAAACTTAAGAACACATGTCTTTCCTTTTAAGTACACTGCACTCTACCCATGGTGCTACCTTCGGCATACCTTAGGTGGGCCTTACATGTGATAAAATAGAAGATTTGTGCCTGGCAAGTAGGTGGACTTGCTAGGATGAGATAGCAGTTTAAAACTGCACACACAGGCTCTGCAGTGGCAGGTCTGAGACAGGTTTGAAGGGCTACTCATGTGGGTGGCAGAATCAGTGCTTCAGGCCTACTAGTAGCATTTGATTCACAGGCCCTGGGCACATGTAGTGCACTGTATTAGGGACTTATTAGTAAATCAAATATGCCAATAATGGCGAAAATGCCATTACATTTGAGAAACAGAGCACATGCATGTCAGCAATGGTTAGTAGTAGAAAAATGCACAGAGTCCTAAAACTAGCACAAATAAAGTCCATCACACAGTCAAAAACAGGAGCTAAGAAGTAAAAGGACAGTGGAAACCATGCAAAAGATGCCATGTCTAAAGTATATCCCCCCAGCAGAAAGTGGGGAGAACTACTAAACCTCTTGGGAGATGTCCACACTAAGACAGAAGAACCTAGAAAGACCATCAGCGTTGGTGTGCTCTGTTTCAGGAGTGTGTTCCACTGCAAAGTCCTTTCCCTATAGGAAGATGAACCACCTCAATAGTTTAGGATTCTCACCCCTCATCTGCGTTAGCCATCTGAGGGGCCAGTAGTCTTTCTAAACTTGGGAATGAGTCCCAAATAAGTGGGGTCTTAGCTTCTTCAGCACCCAGACCACAGTAAAAGTTTCCCTTTCTATTGTGCTCCACCTCTACTCCCCGGAAAGTAACCTCCTACTGATGAAGGCTACAGGTTGATCTAGGCCCTCTTCATTTAGTTGTGAAAAGTTGGCCCCCATGTCAACAGTCTGCACCACGAATTCCATGGAGAAATCAGGAGCCTTGTGCACCAGTGCAATGCACATGTTCTCCTTCAGGGTGTCAAAAGCGGTCTGGGACTCTTCTGTCCAGATCACCTGACTTGCGTCCTGCCTCTGGTCCCCTTCCCTTCTGAATGTCCCGCCCCTGCCCCTTGACTGGATGTGGTGTCCGGTGTCACCTCCCCACATCCTTGACCCCAGGGTTCTAGTGCTCGCTGTCTGGGTATGACATCTCCCCCTTTGTTGCAAACAAACATTTTCCGTGGCGCGACCTGTGGTCACTAGTCGGTGAGTGCTGATAGAGAGAGAGAGAGAGAGAGAGAAAGAGAGAGAGAGAGAGAGAGAGAGAGAGAGAGAGAGAGAGAGAGAGATCCTCACAGACCCTCATCACATTACATCTCTTCAATCAGTCTCTGTGGTTTCTTGCATGTTCTTCTCGGTCTTGTTTCTCTGTCGTCCACCTGTACATTTCCTTCCTCCTTGATTGCCTCAGGCGCTGGTGCCGGCTGTTCTTCCTCTTTCATTCTCAACTCTTTGAAGTGCGAGCTGTACCTTGTGATGTGATAACGCCCTGCGGACGCTGTTATCATGGGTCCTTACACCTCCGTCACGGTCAGCAGGTCCTTCGAGAACGTACTGTCCGATTTCCTCTGCTGTCGTTGCCGCACTACCACTGTATCCCCTTCTTTTAGTTTTGCTTTGGTGGCGTGCCTCATTTGATCTGCGTATGCCTTCATTTTTGCTTTTGCCTCTTCGTCTTTGGCAGCTATGTTGCTTCGCTCCACACTCGTCGTTGCTTCCATCTGCGGTAACCGGGTCCTGCTTGAGCATCCCAGCATGAGCTCGGCCAGGCACCGGCCTGTGGAGCTGTGAGGGGTGTTCCTGTAGTCCCTCAGTGTCTGACATAGTGCTTGTCCTATCGATATTTGCATTATCTTCGCTCTCTGTACCGCCTTCTTTATGATCCCCATGAACCTTTCCCCATCCCATTCACTTGTGGCCACAGAGGCGTTATTTTCCGATGGCGTATTCCTAGGTATTCCATGAACTTTCGGACCTCTTCTCCTGAGAATGGAGGACCATTGTCAGTCTTTAGCGTTTGGAGCGAGCCCCATGCTGCAAACACATCATCCATGACTGGCAGTGTTGCATTTGCTGACGTTGGCGCTACTTACCTGACAATTGGGAAATGGAAGAACTCATCTATTATTACCAGCAGGTAATTTCCCGTCTCCAGCGGTCCATAGAAATCTGCTGCCAGTTCGGTCCACACCGCTTTCGGTAGTTCAGACATCTGTAGCGGCTCCAGCTTGGGCGGTGGCCCCGTCACTTGGCAGACGTGGCAATGAATGACAGTCGCCTTGACCATGCTGTCCAGCCCCGGGAACCACACTTTTTCTCGTAGCATTTTCTTAGTTGCGACTATCCCTCGGTGTGACTCGTGCGCCAGTTCTATTGTCTATTTCCTCAGCGTTCGGGGCATCACTATTCCCGTTCCTCTCATCATGTTGCCATTTTCGGTCTCTGAGAGCTCTTCATGGATCTTCTTGAATGCCAACAGTTCCTCCTTTATTACTCCTTCATCCAGGATGCTATTGTTGTTGATGTGTCTCCACCTTTGCTGTCTTGTCACTTTCTGTATCGCTTGCATGATGGGGTCTCGCTTTGTCTCGTGTTCCAGCTCTGCCATAGTTATTGAGGCCGGCGTGTTGTGCTTCAGTATGAAGTTCAGGTATTCCTCCGCCATTGTCGTTGCCTCAACTGCATGTGGCAAAGGATGTCTTGACATGTAGTCAGCCGGGTTGTGTTCCTTTCCAGGCTTGTGTATTATTTTGAAATTGTAATCCATTAGTCTTATTCCCCACCTCTCTATCCGGGGTGGTATTTTTACTTTGGGATTTCCATAGATTGTTATTAGTGCTTGGTGGTCTGTTATTATTGTGAATGGTTTCCCATATATGAACATTTGATAATGTTCACAGGCCCACACAACTGCCAGACTCTCTTTCTCCGGTTGAGAGTATGCTCGCTCAACGTCTGATAGGCTCATGCTTCCGTATGCCACCACCCATCTTGGTGAGTCCCTTCCTGGTCTGTGTTGCGCCAGTATTGCCCCCAGCCCCACTGGGCTGGCATCTACTGTCAATTCGATGCATAGTAGCAGACCAAAGTATGCCAGGTGATCTACTGCGGTCACAGCTTCTCTGATCTCTTCAAAGGCGTTGCTGCATTCCTTTGTCCAAGCAAAACTCTGTCCTTGTTTTGTCAGTTCTCGCAACGGTGCGCTCACTGTGGCAAAGTCTTTGATGTACCTTGCACAGTAACTGGCAAGATCAAGGAATGACCTCACTTCTGCAACATCGCTTGGCTGCCTTGCTTTTTCCAATGTGTCCACCTTGCTGCGATCTGGCCGCATTCCTTTTTTGGAAAAAATTTGTCCAAAGAATACCAGTTCATCTCGCCCCAGTTCACACTTGTCTTCATTTAGTGTGAGCCCTGCCTGCTCTAGTTGGGAACATACTTCTCGCAGTGCCTTGTCGTGCTCCTCATCCGACTTGCCGAACCCCAGAATGTCGTCACTGTAGTTCAGGCTATTCTTTACTGGCCTTATTACTTGTCTTATTGTCTCTTGAAATATTTCAGCGGCGGATGATATCCCAAAACTCAGAAGCTTATAGCAGAACAGACCCAGGTGCTTGGAGAACGTTGTGATATACCTGGAATGAGGGTCGAGCTCTAGTTGGTGATATCCTTTGCACAAGTCTAGTTTGGAGAACCGTCTTGTGCCTGTTAGGCAGCTGATCATGTCATCGAGGCGAGGTCCAGGGTGTCTTTCCCGTTCAATTGCTGTGTTCGGTACTCTCATGTCAACACAGATGCAAATTTTGGACGTGTTTTTCTTTGAAACGGCCACTATTGGCGACACCCAGGGCGTCGGTCCTTCGGCTGGTTCTATGATGTCCTGTTTGAGCAACGCTTCAATCTCTTCTTCTACTTGCGGTTGCAGGTGTATTGGCACTCGCCGGTGGTGTTGAGCTACCGGCTTTATTGCTTCGTCGATGTGCAGTGTTATTTGGCGCCCCTTTAGATTCCCCAGCCCCTGCAGTAGTTTGGGATACTCCTTTAAGATGCTCTTTTTTTCTGACATGTTATACGTCATCTCGAGCAGGCCCATCACTTGGGCTGTGACATTGCTCAACAGGCACGGTGCTGGAACGTCACCTCTCAGCACATGAATCTCATCTTTTGTCATTTGACTTTTGTATGTTAGGTTCTCTGTGAATTTTCCCAGGTTGGTCACGGGCTTCTTTGACCCCCATGTGAACACCTCAACTTTCAACGGTTTCAGCGCTGGCTTCACTTCCATCCTTTCATATTCCGACGCACACATGATGTTACATGTTGCGCCACTGTCGAGCACAAACCGTGCACTGTGTAGTCCTACGTCTATCGTCACAGACTCCATCTTCTTTATGGTGCTTTTGTCTACGAGGCGGATGCTTTCTTCTTCAGTCTTGCCTTCATCTGTGGACATGGCAGCGGTGTCTGATATGAGGTAGAGTCGTTCTACTTTTTCTTCTTCCCCTTCGTCTCCCGACTCAATCGAGGAACTTCTGTTAGTTGTCTTGACATGCCGGAAAATGCCTGCTTGTCGTCATCCGTGGTCTTTCCCTTTCACCTCTAAACTGCAGCCCTAGGCATACACTGGCAAAGTGGTTGCTCCTGTTGCATTTCCTGCAGGTGTGACCAAACGCTGGGCACGCGCCTCTGTGTAGGAATTCGAGTCCACATCTGTAGCATGATGATTCCGGTTGCTTTCTTGTCGCTTGTTCATTTTGCCCCTTCTTTCAGTTGCTGGTGCGGCTGTTCTCTGTCATGTGGTGTGCCTGTTCGACTCGTCATTCTTTTCCCCGCTCCTTTGCTTTGCTTGCATTGCCGCTCTTGCTTCCGCCCTTGCTAGTGACAGGATATTCTCCAGTAATGTCGGTTCCTTCAGAATCCTTGTGCAGAACTCTGTGTCACTGCACCCTTCAATGATGCGCAGGCGAATTGCTTGTTCGTTGTCGTATTTGTAGTACTCGCTGTGAGTTACTAGCTTCCTTAGTCGCATCGCAAAATCATCTAGCGACTCGTCTGTGTGTTGGAATGCTATGGTGAAAGTGTAGCGCTCGAAATCAATGTTTCTTTGCGGATCAAATTTGTTTGTCAAGCACTTTATTAGGTCTTTGTATGTTGATATCTAATTTTCTGGTAGGGTCACTAACAGGTCATCTATTTCATCGCCAACTAGGTTGAGGAACAGACCTAATTGCTTGGCCTCAATTACATCAGTGGCCTCCATGTATCTCTCAAATCTCTTGACCCATCGCTCCCATCTTATCCCCACTTGTGGCTCTGAGAGGTTGAATGGGAGAGGTCTGCGATATTGGGCGCTCTGCCTTTCGCTCCTTGGCTCTGCCATTTCTTCTTTGTGTGTTCTTTCTATCACTCATTATACCCGACTTTGTGTTGTTTCTTCTATTGATTGTCTCTTTTTGGCATCTCTTTGTGCCTTTTTTTTTTACTGTCTTGTATTATTTATGCTTTCTTGTTGTTGTTTTCTTTTTGTTGCCCACTTTCCTTACTTATTTTGTCCTTTTCTTTTTGTTTGGGCTTGTTTATCACCCTCGTGGTGCTCTTCCTGGCACTTTTTCAATCTTTTTCGACTTTGCCTGGTCCCAAAATGGCCAGCGGCCCTTTCTGCTTTCCTATTTGTCCTTTCGCCTGCCTTCAAAATGGCCGCCGAGACTCTCGCGAGACTTCGGGACCAATCCGAGCGTTGCCTGGTTTCAAGATGGCTGCTCGTTATCCTCATGCGCTGATTGGCTCTTTCTGCCTGTCCTGAAAATGGCCGTCAAGAGTCTCGCGAGCTCGCAAAAAAATTTCTTAAAATCTCGTGCTCGGTGCTTACCGGGCATTTAGGATCTTGCTTCTGCAGCGTTCGGGGTGGGCTCCCGGGTTGTTGCTTTTCACAGTGGCGCGAACCAGGGTGGGCTCCTGGCTTCGCTGCAATCCTCTTTTCTCACACGACGCGATCCAGGGTGGGCTCCTGGTTTGAAATTGCGAGGTAGGCGACACACACGTGTGTTCTTCGTCCTTCGCTGCCAGTTGTAGTATCTTGATGGCCCCCCAAGGAGTACACAAGACTATTGCTTCGTTCAGGTATGTTTATTTCTCATGGTGGCACAGCTTGTCTTGCGTCCTGCCTCTGGTCCCCTTCCCTTCTGAATGTCCCGCCTCTGCCCCTTGACCGGATGTGGTGTCCAGTGTCCCTTCCCCACATCCTTGACCCCAGGGTCCTAGTGCCCGCTGTCTGGGCATGACACTAAGAAGGTCCTCAACTCTGTCTGGGCTTTTGGAGGTGCCCATGCCTGAATGGTATTAATTCTTTTGGTTGCAGGGACTGCACCTTGTTGCCCCTACTTGGTGTCCCAGGTAAACCACTTATCCCTGCCCTATCTGGCAATTACTGGCCTTGATAGTCCAGCCTGCCCTCTGCAGGGCCCTAAACACGTATCCAAGGTGATGCAAACGGTCCTCCCAACTGGAGCTGAAGACTGCAATGTCATCAAGGTAAGCAGCACTGACGTTCTCCAACCCAGCCAGTACCTGGTAGACCAACCTATGGAAAGTGGCAGGGGCATTCTTCAACCCAAAAGGCATAGCACAGAACTGGTAGTACCCTTGTTGTGTTGAGAATGCTGACCTCTCCTGTGTCCCCTCGGTCAAGGCAATCTGCCAGTACCCAGACATTAAATCATCAAACATGCTGAGGAATTTGCCAGCTCCAAGCTGATCAATAAGCTCATCAGCTCTGGGGATGAGGTGTGGGTCAGTTTTAGTGACTGCATTGAGCCATGGTAGTCTACACAGAACCAAAGTTCAGATGTGACACTGGGTGGAGCAGCCTTGGGGACTAGAACCAATGGACTGGACCAAGGGATGTTGGAGGGTTCAATAACCCATTACTCCAGCATCTTAGAGACTTCCTCTATGGTGCTGGCCCACTTTTTGTCAGACAACCGTAAGTGTTTTGCCTAACAAGAAGGCTAACCCCAGTATCAATGTTATGAGTGCACCAATGGGTGCCTCTTGTGGTAAGTGAGAACAGAGATGAAAACTGTCCCAGCAACTGGCCAGTCTCTCGGCTGCTCAAAGGTAAGAGATGGGGAGAAGCTCACACCCTTGCTGAGCCATCCTGCTCTTTAGAAGACAAGAGGACGGGAGAGGTTCACTCTCCTCTTATACCACATCTTGTATGACCAAGAGCATGATCAGCTCTCACCTCTCAAAGTGTGGCTTGAAGCGGTTCACGTGCAGGACCCTCAAAGGGTTTCTAGGAGCCTGCAAGTCCACCTGGTAGCTGACATCACTCTTGCACACCTTCACCTCAAATAGAGTAGACTACCAGTCTTGCAGAGCATGGGGCTCTACTGGCATCCTCACCCACATCTTTTGACCAGGTTGAAATTCAATGACAGTGATATTCTGGTCAAACCAGCATTACATGTCCTCCTGGCTAGCTCCCAGATTCTCCTAGGTGAGTTTCCAGACCCAACTGCCTGGTTGGGGAAGACCAGCATGTAAATGGCCTCTGTGCTGACGCTAGCGCCAAGATGCCTACGGGCACTCACTGGCTCTATAAAAATAAGGAAATAAAAGAGAATAAAGAAACTGAATATATCCTGGGGTGGCTTCCTAGGAGCTTGCTCCCAGCCCTACTTCACCAAACTTAGAGGTCCTCTCACAGGGTGCCCATACAGAATTTCAAAAAGGCTGAAGCCAAATCCCTTCTGCGATACCATCCTGGAAGTAAATGAAAGGCATGGCGAGTGAATGTCTCACTTATGCCTGATGGGTTCTGAGAGACCCAGAATAATGAGGATACCGTTGAACCTTTCCACCAACCCATTGGTTTGGAGGTGGTAACAAGTGGAGCACTTGTAGGTTACTCTACATGCCTTCCACAAGGCCTTCATGTACAAGGACATGAAGTTGGTATAGCGGTCAGATACCACCTCCTTGGGGAAACCCACACAGGTAAAGATCCCCATCAGTGGCCTGGCCACGGCGGGCACAGTCACCACCCTCAGAAAGATAGTTTCTGGGTACCGCGTGGCATGGTCCACCAAGACCAGGACGAACATGTTGCCCATGAGTGTCTTGGGTTCCAGAGGCCCCACATTGTCAATGCCCACCTGATCCAGCGGCCTATAGGAAATATGTCATAAGCAACACTACCTAACTCTTTAACCTATATCATTAAGCACTACTCTAACTCATGGACCCATTAATCAAATATGACATATTTTGACCTACTGAATCAGGTGGCCAAATTAAACTTATATACAACTTATTTACAATTTATATACAACCGCGGTAAAAGAAATCATTATTTTAAACAAACCTAACTATTTATATGACCACCATGGCGATGGCATCTAGCTAATAGTAACCCACACTTCTGAATAACCAAGACCAGCTTGTTTTCATAAGTAAGATTTTATTAACTAATTATAGATTGTTGTGAATATAATTTTATAAATGTAATTTTATTAGAATCATAGTAAGCATGTTAGAAAACATTATAGAAAATAACAGTTTTAGCATGAAATTATAATTTTAGCATTTCTAAAATCCTAAGTCCCTAGCTAAGCTTAATAAATGGAAAGAAAGTAAAGTCTCTAAGGGTTCTTACGTGCTCCACGCAAAGTCTGTCGGCACGACACCCTCATCCGAAAGTTGAAAAGCAGCAGCCAGCCCTAACCATAGGGCAAGGGTTTTTTATACCTTTCTAAGCTAGCTAATCTAAGTAAAGGAAAATTTTCTGCAAAAATCGATGTCCCATTGGTCCGAAAGTGACAAGTGACATGTCACCCCATATTTCAAAACTTCCATTCTGTCATATTCTTTGAGACCATTGTCTTTATCGTACGTGTTCCAAAGCTTCCTTAGTTTGCAACAATTTGAACAAGAGTTCTCACTGACTTCATTTTACTTCCTCAGATGCCAAGTTATCAAATTTTCTTTCTGCCGGTTTCTGACCTTGGCCACGTCCGACAAAAAAAATAATGACAGCGCTTCTTCATTGTTTAGTGAATGTATCTTTCATGGAAACTTTATGGTGGACATCGTGCTTCAGGCAGAAATTGAATTCATCTTTTAGCAAACTCGAGCAAACTAGGCCCAAAAGCAGGCAACTTATTTTTCTAGTATAAAACAAACACAAGAAAAGTATTAATGTAAGAAATCTTATTTTATTCTGTTTCCACCCTTCGTTTACTAATTCATTAACCCACCCTATTAGTCTAGTATTACCTAGCAAGAAGCAAACAAATAAAGCAGCATTTTATATCTACCAGTCTTCAAGAATCCATGAAATCTTATATGCACCTATAATAGTAGAAATGACATCACATAGACAAGGAAAGCAAAATAAGCACATGCCACTTAAAATTCTGCAGCAGTTAGTAATGACAGAAAAAAATGAAAACGACAAATTAATTAATTATTTTTACACGAACAAAAGATGCAACAATAATGCACGTTTATGAGCACACATGTTAATGTCCCCATGTATATAGTTTAATCTAGGTTAGGTTAGAATAACACATCACAAATCATTAATATTATTAATTTATTTTATGAAAGTGTGACTTCGCGAGTTTAAACAAAATTTTATTTTCTATCTCGCTCCATCAACTCCCTCATCTGGTGATTAACAAATCACCACACCATAACCCAAAAATTTAGAAAATTTAGACTTCCTGGAAAATGATTCAAATTCATTGGAGTCAGTATTTCTAGAAATTTGTTTCTGCAAAATCCTTGCAATTGTCATACTGCGCTCTGTGTAATTCTTGTAATTCAATTTCCCTTTCTTCTTCTTTTTGAATTTTATAAATTCTTCTCTTTTCCTTCATTTGCTTCTTCCTCTTATGCAACAAACAACCAATTTTTGTCAGAACAAATATGAATATTATTACAATCAAAGGTGCCAAAATCTTGCCAAGAATTGAGCTTCCAATATCATGGAACCAGTTTTTTATTGTTTGAAATCTTTTTGAAAGTCTTTCTGAAAAATCTTCTTCTTCTAATGGAATTATCTCTGAATGCATTTCTGTAATGTTCTTAATATACATCTCAATATTCTTACTCTCATCAGGAATGTAAGTGCAACAATGTTGCACATGTAAAATGCCGCAGACTCCTCCCTCTTTTGCAAGGAGTATGTCTAAAACAAGTCGATCTTGAATCACCATGGATCTGATTGCAATGACCTCAACGTTCACTAATTGGAAACCATCAGCTGTATCTGTTGACAATCTGTCAACAATTGTGGACAATTTTCTGATTCTCCCTGAATTCAGGGTTATACCTACTAAAGGTATCACTGCTTCAAAAATATCTCCCAAAATTTCTGTAAAAGTTTCTCTTTTAGCCCTATTTACATAATTATTAATTTTGAACAATCCTTCTGTATTTCTATCAACATGAAAAATTTTAGGAAAAACAATCCCAACATAACAAGTCCCATACCAATGGTCAGGAAGGTTGTAGTAAGCTTTGTCACCACAAACAAAATATATCCCAGGGAAAATTGGATCTTTTCCACCTTTGAATCCCCAACCTCCCATAATCTGATATGTATCTTCACAATTGCTTGCACCCACAAAGTAATTATCAAAAAGTGTATTGTCCCTTCTAATGCAAAGCTTACCACTAATTGGTTTATCTATGTGAATTGCAGCGTTATCAAGTGTTTTACCATTTAACTTCTCATCCTCTTTTTGCCAGAACCTAGACTTAGTCTGCTTGACTATTTCATTTCTCTTATAAATTGCTCTCCTCTCTTCAACTAGGTTCAAAAATGTCTTCCCTTCAACACTTAATTTGCAGGTTAGATTATTTTTGTAAGCATACTCATATGTGAGTTCATTAGTAACAAGGAAAAATTCCCTCATCTGTTTAGCCTTTTTATGCTTATTCAAAGTAGCTTCAATTTTTAAATTCGCGAAGATTTCATCGTAATTCGAATAATAATATTCTAAGCGTCCAGTTTGATAGAACAGACTAGCTAACACACTACATGTTACACCATATGTAAGAGGAAGCATATTGTATGTCACTCCCTCAGAAACAGAAGCAGGTAATTTAACACAAACATAACAGTCTTTAGCATTCATTACCTTGACATATTCGCTCAAAAGCCTTGTAAATGTATTGCTTGAAAAATCACTAATTGATTTGTCCTGATGAATGTTAGGTCGATGATCAATAACTTTGCCTATTGCACTATGTTTGTTTTGACTAACTGAAGTTTTGCTTGTCATGTTTACCTTGTGATAATCTTTGTTAATTTCAAAAGGAATAACAACAGCTTAAATTAACCAGAGCAGAATTAAAATGAGCACACACACCAGAGTCATCTTACAGCATCTCTTAAAAATGGAACACCTTGAAGTACTCTGTTCCTTGACGTAAGGCATCTTTTTATTAGCTTTGCCTTAAAAGAAAACAAAAATTATTTTAAAAATGATTTAACTAATTTTATATATACACCCCCCTTTTTAAAAGAAATTTTTTTTTTCAAACCCTAACAGTATTTCTTCGACCTTATGTCACAAATAAATTTTCACAGCTAAACAATTTTTCTTCGACCTTATGTCACCTAACAAGACTTCTTCGGCCTCTTGCCAAAATTAAAAACCAAAAATCCAAATTAAAATCTCTATACTTCAATCATTGTCACTAATCTCTTCAATTTCTTCTTCTTCTTGGCTACTATCGTAAATATCGATGACAGGGGGAATCACTAAATAAGACCACTCAGGAGATTTATATTTTTGATTTGGCTTTATAATCCTCCTCGTCTTTCTCGTCACTACTTCAATTTTTCTTCCAACTCCAACTTCCTTTTCACCATCCTTTTGACTACTAATTTCTTCCACCTGCTCCTTCGGTTTTCTGATTAATCTGACTCTCAGCCTTCCACCTGGCCAAAAATCTGTTTTTCTCAAAAAATTTCTTTTTGGTTCAGAAACATTTACTTCTGACTTCCAAGATCTTTTCTTTGCATTTCTACTTTCACTTTCAACATCACTTTCTCCAGTATCGTAGTCTGAAACTTCAATGATTGACTCAGGAACTTTTCTAATCAGCAGTTTCACTCTGTCAGGAACTATGCTTTGTCTTCCATCACTGGTACTCGGTAATTCGTCCTCCACCTCTTCTTCAATTACCTCCAACTTCCCAGTTTCTGGTCTTCCGTTCCTTACTTCAGAGTTTGAATTCTGCTTTTCGATACTCTCCTGGTCAGAAATTTCAATTTGTTCAGTTTCTCTGTCTTCAACAGAATTTACTCCATTTATCTTCTTAACTGAATCTTCAGTTGTTTTTCCCTTCAATAGATTCTCCTCTTCTCCAGAATCTATTTCAATAATTTCCAAGTCTTTTCTTCTCAACTCTTTATTTACAGGTACATGTTCCAGATGTCGACCTCCCTGTCGATCTTCAGAATCTGGATTTGATTCACTTTCTACTTCGGAATCAGAATCTTCCGTAGTATCACTCTCATCATCAGAATTTTCAGGAGTAGGCACTGGAATAGTATGACTAGGATGGATCCGCCTTTTCAATCCTCTGCACTTTACTGCATTAGTAGTGACAAGAATAATTTGTCTAGGCTTCTTCCACCTAGGGACCAGACAATTTCTTCTTCGATGTACTTTTGTTCTGACCCAATCACCAGGTTTCAAATCATGTGTCTGAACTTTTTCATTTGATTGTGCTTCAGTTCCCACCTGATTAGACACAGAAGTTACTATATCAGATAACCTTTTACAGTAATCCAAAATAGCACTGTCATTTATGCTTAACAATTTACCTACAGGTACAAAAG
Organism: Lissotriton helveticus; assembly: GCF_964261635.1. Classification (NCBI taxonomy): domain Eukaryota; kingdom Metazoa; phylum Chordata; class Amphibia; order Caudata; family Salamandridae; genus Lissotriton; species Lissotriton helveticus. Next base: position 2,002,931,520 of record NC_136061.1, on the reverse strand, counting down.
CTTGTCTCATAACTCTGCCCATGAGAATTTCATGAGGACTCAAACCTGTCTTTCTATCAGGTGTACTTCTTAATGACATTAAGACAAGTGGAAGAGCATCAGTCCACTTTACACCAGTTTCCAGACACATTTTTCCAATCCTGTTTTTTATTGTCCCATTTATCTGTTCAACTACCCCAGATGCCTCTGGTCTGTATGCACAGTGTATCTTCTGCTCAATGTTCAATGCCTCACATATCAGTTTCATAAGTTTGTTATCAAAATGGCTTCCACCATCACTTTCAATAGTGACTGGAAAACCGTACCTTGGGATAATTTCTATGAGCAGCAGTTTTGCTACTGTAATTGAATCACAATGTCGTGTAGGAAAAGCTTCCACCAATCTTGAAAACAAACAAACAATCACAAGAACATATTTTAAACAATTGTGTAGAGGCATTTCAATAAAATCCATTTGCAACCTGGTAAAAGGACCACCCTCTCGGCCAATTACTCCTGTCCCAACAACTGATTTTCTGTTGGGGTTCATTTGTTGGCATGACAAACACCTTTGACAAAAAGATTCTGCAATTGTTCTGAATTTTGTGTTAAACCAAGTCTCTCGGAAAAGTCTGATCATAGCATCTCTTCCAAGGTGAGCTGGACCATGATATAATCTGGCCATGTCAGCAATCAAACAATTTGGTAAAACTATTCTGCCATCCTTGTAAGTCCACACTCCATCCTCATCACGTGGTCTACATTCCGCTCTTAACCACAAATCTTTTTCCTCATCATCTGCTTCATTTTGTAAGTCCCTGATCTCCTGCCATGTCTCTACTGTTGTTGTTAGCATCAATGAATTTGAATCACATTCCTTACTATTTTCCCGATTATATGCACGACAATTTTTCGCACAAAATTTTGCAGTTTCATCAGCATAGGCATTGCCTTTTGAAATATAGTCCACTCCTTTAGTATGAGCTGCACACTTTACAATTGCAATCTCTTTTGGCAATTGTATAGCGTCAATTAATCTCTTAATAAAAACTGCATTTTTAATTGGTGACCCTGCTGAAGTTAAATAGCCTCTCTGGGACCAGAGCTGTCCATAATCATGCACAACTCCGTACCCATATTGACTATCAGTAATGATGGTAACTCTTTTATCTTTTGATACTTCACAAGCACGAATTAAAGTAATCAATTCAGCCACTTGTGCTGAACGAATTCCCTCAAGACATGATGCTTCTTCAACGTCTGCAACTGTACAAACTGAGTACGCTGCTTTCAAAACACCTCCTTCTGTCCTCAGACAGGAGCCATCCACAAAGTAGACGACATCTGATTCAGGTAAAGGTACATCTTTAATATCCTGTCTTGGTTTGGTGCAAAATTCCATGACATCCAAACACTCATGTTCCACTTCATTCTCATCAATGATTTCTGAATCAGGTAATAACGTAGATGGATTCAAATTCAGACATCTTCAAATGGAAACATTGTCTGCTCCTAGAATGATTTTCTCATATTTTGTCAACCTGCTGCTGGTTAAATGTTGAGTTTTACCTCTTGTCAGTAATATTTCAACTGAATGAGGCACAAAAACTTTCACAGGAAATCCCATTATGATTCCTTCACTCTGTTCAAGACTAACACTAGTAGCTGCAACTGCTTTCAAACAACCTGGTAAGGCTTTTGCTACAGGATCAAGAACTGCAAAGAAATATGCAATGGGTTTCTTCAAATTCCCATGTCTCTGAATTAACACAGACAATGCACATCCTTCTCTTTCACTACAATATAGTTCAAAACCTTTCTCATAATTTGGCATGCCTAAAGCAGGAGCTTGACATAAGCTCTTTTTCAAATTCTCAAAACACTCCAACTCAGCTTCATTAAGAATAATAGGATCTTTAACATCAGACTTGGTAAGTCTTTGTAGTGGTTTTGCAATTACCGAAAATCCACTTATCCATTGTCGACAGTAGCCAACCATTCCTAGAAACATCCTAACCTGTCTCTGTGTTCTCGGAGGCTGCATTGCTTGAATCATTTTTATTCTCTCAACTGTCACCTGTCTTTTCCCTTTAGCAATTCTATGACCAAGATATTTCACTTCTTGTTTACAAAACTGCAATTTTGCTGGAGACACTTTATGTCCCTCATCAGCAAGATGGTTTAAAAGAGTTATGGTGTCAGTCACACAATTTTCTCTTGTTTTAGCAGCAATCAACAAATCGTCAATATACTGCACCAACGTTGACCTGCCAGGTAAATTCAAATCTTCCAAGGATCTTTTTAACAGCTCATTAAAGATTGAAGGACTCTCTGTATACCCCTGAGGGATTCTACACCATGCAAGGGTCCTACTCTGGAATCTGAAAGCAAAAATTTCCTGACTTTCTGGATGTAAAGGAACTGTAAAGAATGCATTGCAAAGATCAATGACTGTGTACCATTCAGCATCATGTGGGATCTGATACAGAATGACTGCTGGGTTTGGAACTACAGGACAACATGGAACTACAATCTGATTAATCTTTCTCAAATCTTGAACTATTCTGTACGTTCCGTTCGATTTCTTAATTCCCATGATCGGTGAATTACAAGGACTACTCCCAATTTCCTTTAAAACACCTTGTTTAATGAATTTTTCAATCACAGGTATAACTCCCTCAATTGTCTCAGCTTTCATTTTATACTGAGGAATGTTAGGAAATTCTATTCCCTGCTTCAATGTAATTTTGACTGGATCGACATGTTTCATCAGACCCATCTCATTTCCAGTCAAATCCCAAATTTCAGTTTTTACTGTACTTTTTAGCTCATCGGGCAAAATATCTTTTTCAAATGTGGGAAATAACTTTGATTCCTCTGATTCCATCAACATCATTGTCATTCTGTATAAGCCATCTTCTTCTATTGTTTGCAATTCAACTCCATCAGGAGAACAATATATTCTGCAATTCATTTTGCACAATATATCTCTGCCCAATACATTTACTGGACTACTGTTACAAACTACAAACCTGTGTTTGTCTTTAAAATTTCCAATTTTGACCGGTACTGGATCAGTTAAATTGGTTCTGATCTGTTGATTACTTACTCCGACAACTTGGATGGTTTCCCCAGAGAGAGGTAGGTTTTCTATTTCCACTGATCTAACAGTAGAACGGGTAGCACCAGTGTCCACTAGAAAAGTGATGTCTACATCATTAACTTTCCCATTTACAAAAGGACCAGACTTGTCAACCTCAAGAGTGGCTCCAATAACACACTCTTCCCCCTCTCTCGGGCACCGTCAGAAGTAATCATCAGAATCACTTCCCTGTCCTTCTGTTAGTAAAAACTGTTGCGAAGCATTTTGCACAGTTTGCCTTTGGGTTTTTATTACCTGTCCATCTCCTTGAAATCCCACACCAGAATTATATTTTTGTATTCTCTCAGAATTAGGAAAAGGAGCCTGTGGCAATTGATTCTGTTGGTGATTCACCTGATGCTGCAACTGTCGCTGAAGATTTAACTCATTAATATTCTGTTGTAACTGTAGCTGTCACTGCAGATCAACATCACTCTGCATCTGTGGATTTAACAATGGATTTTTTAAATTTCTTGGAGGTTTCTTACATTCATCTCTCCAATGTCCAATCTCGCCACGATTAAAACAAGGTAATTTCTGTTTCATTTCTTCAATCTTAGGATTAAATTTTCTAAAAATATTATTATTCTTAAATTTTCCTTGACCAAGATTTGAGTTTGAAGTCTGAACAAAATTTGTGTTTTTATTTCCAATATTAGCAATTTGTTGCTCAGCCACTTTTACTTGAGCCCACATTGCTTTTTCCTTGAGCTTCTTTTGTCTCACTTCTAATTCATCACTACAGTATTTTGCCTTTCTCAAAGTGTCATCAACAGAAAGAGCTTGCCATCCGACAATACTGTTCCGAATCATATCAGCAATTTCTGGTTTCAAACCATAAACAAATCTGTAGACGAAATGACTCATATCTTTTTCGTCTAGTTTTTCATAGCCACTATATTGTTTAAAAATCAACAACAATCTTTCATAAAATGAATGAATTGATTCCTTTGGTTCCTGGTTTGTTCTTTCTATTTTAACCCAATCAACCTCTTTAGGCGGAATTTTTTCTTTTAACCAGTATATCACTTTTTCATAAAAATCCATTACAATCGGATTAGGAGCACCTGTTTCTTTTATTCGATCAGGTTCTACTTTTGGCCAACTTATGGATATTTTACATTCTGTCCAAAGATCTGATGGAACAACAATGTCAAAAAATCCATCCAGATCAATCCACAGAACTTTTGAGACTTTAATGAACCTGTCTACCTGTCTATACCACTCAACAGGTTTCTCTCTCAGCCTCGGAAAATCATTTGTAAAAAGTAATATATCTTGTCTTGACCAAGGGACATGAACATACCCTCCACCTGCAATTTCTCTCATTGGAAATTGTTTTGATAATTTTTCCAGTTTTTCATCTTCCTTCTTTCTTGTCCATTTAACTCTCCACTTACTCAATTCTCCCAGTTTTTTTATATAAACAATTAAATATTTTATGTGCATTATTCTTCCCATTGAGTTCAAGTTCTCAATGTCACTTTCTGAAAAATCTAATCTGTAATGTTTTGCAAAATTCTTTTGCCTGCTCAAATCAATTTCAAGTTCTGCTGCCAGTTCATCCAATTGATCATATTTATTTTTTGTTTTCCACTGAATACTTTTGCAAATGAACAGTAGTTCATCATCTCGATAAAATTTTAAACTATCAGGACCTATCGTTCCAATTATTAATTCTTCCAAATTTGCTTTCAATTTTGCAACGTCAAGTTTAGATTTTGCTACCCTGATTTCAGAATACTCAGCATCAGATTCTGCACCCATCGGTGATTTATGAAATGAATCCTCATTATAAGTTAAATTAGGCATTCTCGTTTTTGAAGAATTAATTTCAGATATATCTGAATAAAATGTTTCAGCAGCCTTTTGAATTTCTGCATTTAAAGGAATAGTCAAACCTGGCTTGTTAACTTCTCTTTGCTCAAAGACAGGTTGAACAGGACCAATTGTTACTGGAACAGTCACAGCTTCCATGCCTTTTGTTATTTGTCGAATTAATTCTTCTTTTGATCGTAAATACTCAGAAGAATTCACAGCTTCCACATTTCTGACTTCTCTCACATAATTTTTTGGAGCTTCCCTATCTCTTGGAATTAATGAAAAATGTCTACCTTCAATACAGACATCTGTATTCGTCTCAGTTTCATATTTTCTAGGAGTTTCAAAAGATTCAGATTTATTTGGATAAATCTTAGAAGAATCATTAATTGGAGGTGCACTCGGTGTGACTTCTGTAGAAGTCATCGGAGTAGACCATGACCTAGGGGGTCTCAAAGGCTCATTCTTTTTATTAGAAGTGTAAATTTCTTCTAAAACTGTATCTTCAGTTTCACTCTCTACAGAAACATTATTTTTCTTTTCAGTTCTTTTTTCACCAGGAGAACCTAAAACCATCTCTCTAATTAAATAGAGTCCCTCACTCATACTTCCCTGTCTCCACATTCTCATTCTGTCCTCATGAGTCTCCCTTCTATAGCTTGGAGTTTTAGGAGGTCTTTTAATTCCACTTGCTTCTCTTTGTAATTGAAACATCTCATCCTCCCATTCGACTAAAGCTTCGAATTGAGTAGGTCTCGGTTTTGGAATAAGAGCATTCATTTTCTCTCTCAAATTCCTTAAAACCTTTACGTTAAACGAACCATCATCAGGCCAAGACAAAACACCATCATCCTTAGTATAGTGTTTCCAAATATCAAACCACAAAACTGTATGATAACCATATTCACCTTCCATGTACGCTGCAGGTGTTTTATACTTATGAAGTAATTTACCACCTCGCGTTTCGATTTTCTTGTCAGGTGAGATAAAAATTTTAAATTTCTGGAATAACGTTGGCTTTTTCTCAACATGTTTAAAATAATAACTCATTTTTAAAAGTTAAATTCAATTAACAAATTTGTTCGTAAAATATTTCCGGGATGTTCCGCAAAGCCAACCAATCCGTGCACGAAACACACTAACAAGCCAATGAGAGTTGAGCTACGTCACTATCTTGGTCAACCAATAGATGTGAAGTTTTTCTGAAAAGCCAATCAGCTAACAGTTTGTCAGAAACTCAAGAACCAATCAGAACACAGGTAGTGACGTATATCACCCAATCACAGCGCGGCTCTGTGACGTACACAGTAGCTGCGGTTTCTCGCGTCTCACTCTCAGCGCTTACCCCTCCTTCACAGAATCTTTTCACGGCGCCATTTTAAAAACGCCTTTTCAGTGAAAATTAATTTTAACAACGACAAGAAAGACTCATCTGTCTGTTTCTCTAATAAGTGATAGAATTGCAATCACTCAAGTATTCTCTTTCTTGGAATATAAGGCGCTATTCCCATAGAATATACAATTGCTAGTACAGTAATCTTTTTACTCTACCCTTCAAACAAGTAATTATGAACTCATTTTCCTCAGAACGCACAACTAAGTGACTGTTCGAAAGTTCCACTTGAACATAATTTACAAAACAACTTCGCACTTTCACACGGAAAAAGTCCCTAAATTCAATCACACATGAAATCCGTACAGGACTCTCACCTGTTTATAGAAATCATGCACCGTTAGTAGAATAACAAAGTTATGCGTACAGGACTCTCACCTGTTTATAGATATAAAACATGTACCCCTACAGGACTCTCACCTGTTTATAGATAATCATGCACCGACGTTACCCTACCCTTCACTCGAGCTCGAATATATACTAATACTTTAATCACAGTGAGTTTTAGAACGGGCACATTGTCCCTATACTCATGCTGTTCAAATTTCTTAGATAATCCTCACTATTCAACATTCACACTTAGCCCTAACATGTGTTGCACGGCCACAACACGTGTGATACACGGCGATATCACTACTCTGAAACAGATCAAATGCCCTGTGTGACTGCCTCCTCATCACACAATCTGTACCGGTACTACTCACATATAGCACAAAAACGAACTTAACATGTGTTAAACATCGATCCTATATCTATACCATAACAAACTGGTTACCTTTAGCAACCATCAATCTCTGCTATCAGAAGAATTGATCCAGCGGCCTATAGGAAATATGTCATAAGCAACACTACCTAACTCTTTAACCTATATCATTAAGCACTACTCTAACTCATGGACCCATTAATCAAATATGACATATTTTGACCTACTGAATCAGGTGGCCAAATTAAACTTATATACAACTTATTTACAATTTATATACAACCGCGGTAAAAGAAATCATTATTTTAAACAAACCTAACTATTTATATGACCACCATGGCGATGGCATCTAGCTAATAGTAACCCACACTTCTGAATAACCAAGACCAGCTTGTTTTCATAAGTAAGATTTTATTAACTAATTATAGATTGTTGTGAATATAATTTTATAAATGTAATTTTATTAGAATCATAGTAAGCATGTTAGAAAACATTATAGAAAATAACAGTTTTAGCATGAAATTATAATTTTAGCATTTCTAAAATCCTAAGTCCCTAGCTAAGCTTAATAAATGGAAAGAAAGTAAAGTCTCTAAGGGTTCTTACGCGCTCCACGCAAAGTCTGTCGGCACGACACCCTCATCCGAAAGTTGAAAAGCAGCAGCCAGCCCTAACCATAGGGCAAGGGTTTTTTATACCTTTCTAAGGTAGCTAATCTAAGTAAAGGAAAATTTTCTGCAAAAGTCGATGTCCCATTGGTCCGAAAGTGACAAGTGACATGTCACCCCATATTTCAAAACTTCCATTCTGTCATATTCTTTGAGACCATTGTCTTTATTGTACGTGTTCCAAAGCTTCCTTAGTTTGCAACAATTTGAACAAGAGTTCTCACTGACTTCATTTTACTTCCTCAGATGCCAAGTTATCAAATTTTCTTTCTGCCGGTTTCTGACCTTGGCCACGTCCGACAAAAAAAATAATGACAGCGCTTCTTCATTGTTTAGTGAATGTATCTTTCATGGAAACTTTATGGTGGACATCGTGCTTCAGGCAGAAATTGAATTCATCTTTTAGCAAACTCGAGCAAACTAGGCCCAAAAGCAGGCAACTTATTTTTCTAGTATAAAACAAACACAAGAAAAGTATTAATGTAAGAAATCTTATTTTATTCTGTTTCCACCCTTCGTGTACTAATTCATTAACCCACCCTATTAGTCTAGTATTACCTAGCAAGAAGCAAACAAATAAAGCAGCATTTTATATCTACCAGTCTTCAAGAATCCATGAAATCTTATATGCACCTATAATAGTAGAAATGACATCACTTAGACAAGGAAAGCAAAATAAGCACATGCCACTTAAAATTCTGCAGCAGTTAGTAATGACAAAAAAAAATGAAAACGACAAATTAATTAGTTATTTTTACACGAACAAAAGATGCAACAATAATGCACGTTTATGAGCACACATGTTAATGTCCCCATGTATATAGTTTAATCTAGGTTAGGTTAGAATAACACATCACAAATCATTAATATTATTAATTTATTTTATGAAAGTGTGACTTCGCGAGTTTAAACAAAATTTTATTTTCTATCTCGCTCCATCAACTCACTCAAAAGGGGTGCTCACATCAGAAAGAGGTTTCCGAAGAGCCTTACAATGCCCTCCTGTCACTACTTGCCCGACAGGTAGGACAGAAAGAGCCAAATGCATCTGATGCCTTCCGCATTTGAGGCCAATAGAATGGATGACAAGCCTGTCAAATGTCTTGTCTTGCACCAAATGACCTGCCGGAGGCACATTAGAATCAGACCCAGTAGGAATGCTCTGAAGAGCTGGGGTACCACCAGCACACGGCTGACCCAGGCTCAACAACCTTAGGCCAGCTATACAGGAAATCATGTGAGTTCCAGATGTGTCACCAGATGCCTGGGTCTCGGCCTGTTTCCAAAGACCCACAAGGGTAGGGCATTCCTTTTGAGCTGCTCAGAACTCCTCTCTGGAGGGAACTCCTTCCTGCTACCAATGGGTCAGCTCAGGCAGGTTCCCCAGTTTGGCCATATCTTCCCCTGCAAGTTCTGGGCCTTTTCCCTCAGGTTCACCCTGCTCCCAGACTGTGGGAATTTGAGGAGCAGGTTCCCATGCCCCTTGCCCGTCCTCTTCTTAACAGGTACCTGGGCCACTCTTTCAGGCTTCAGGTCCTTCTGACCACGTTCACAGGCTGCCATTTACCGTGTGGTCAGGCACACCACTCAGGCAATCCCAACATCTCCTAAAGTTACATGAGTTTTGGATATTTATTAGAGTGCCCCAACACTTTCTATTAAATAAAATACAAACCCTGCTTTTGGAGAGAGTTTCAGGTGAGTATGCACAAAAGAGTTAACAAGTTCTGTCTGCTCACATTTAAATCAGTCCTCTTGTTACATCACAACCTGGACAGAAAAACATCCTTCTAGGTGGTATGCCTCAGGTCGTTGTCCAGCAGAGAATCCCCAGGCATTGATTGACTCACAGTTAACCTCAAGGACCTTGAGACCCCCCACTCAAAGGGAACTTGAGCCACCAAACACTGACACCCACTGTTGTCTACAGTAGCTACTTGGTGGACCACATTGGGGACTACCTGCTCAGAAGACACCAGGTGACATCTGAAAAATGTCATGCTGGTTCCTGTGTCTCTCAGAGCCTCCATTTACCTCCCATTTATGGCCACCCCCTGCCTGTACTTCCTAGTGTTGTCAGGCATGAGGGCTCACTGGACCATCTCGCTGTCACCAAGGTTAAACTAGGGTTAAAATGGCTGGCTCCCCACTACTAACTGGGAGCAACTCCTCCCTAAGCGCTACACTAACCATCCCCAGAGTCTGCCCACTGGTGCAGGCTGTGCCCGCTTGGGACACTTGGGATCCCCCTCGAAGTACCCTTCCTGATTTCATACAAAATACTTCAGAAGTTCCTTCCCTGCAAGCTTTCTTGATGGGAACCAACTTTTCTTCTCAATCCTTACCCTGGGGACTAGTTTGGGGCCCTTTAGGAACTCCTGACTTTTATTTTTTCCCCCTCCTTGTTCTGTTGGGGACCCTGCCCACCCTTGGCGGAGTCGTTCACACACAACTTCTTTTGGATCCTGGTGCTGAGCCAGAGGTCTGCCTCCTTAGAAAGCTTCCTGGGATCAGTAAGCTTACTATCAATCAAGTGCTGGTGCAGCTCTGGAAAATAAAGACTAGACATGTGCTCATGTGCAATTAAATTGTGCAATTAAATTGCACAGTTCCTGATAGTCTTTTACCGCACTGCCCTTCATCCAACCATCCAGTGCTCTGCAGAGAGAATCCACACACTCTACCTATGTCTGAAGACTACATTTCTGACTTTCCATAAACCTCTACCTGTATCTCTCCGGGGTCAAACTACATCTCCTGATCAGCGAGGTACCTTGTCCTGTCTTCATCTCGTAGGCCCAATTGGGTGTCTCTCCCCAGCAATGTGAAATGCTTCCATAAACCTGCACCATAATCCCTCTCAGCAATCCTGTGCATCTGCAAAGGTATCTCATAGGCCTGAAGCCACTGATCTATGTCATCCCCCATTCCATAACAGGCACCAGACTTTTGGGTATGTGTACCTTTCCCTTTGAGTGTACTGAAGAAATGCTGCTGTCATCTGCACTCGATTCAGCTCTCTATGCTCCTTCAGCCTCAGCTCCATTAAAAGCTAAGTATGTTAAGACTAAGATTTTAAATTTAATTATCTTGCTCAAAAGGATTCAGTGTAGGGATCTGACATGTGGTCTTATACATGTTTCTTAGCCTCTTAGTTCTTTCTGACACTGGCAGCGCCGGAACGCCTCTTTGCTGAGGCAGCTGTGCACTATATAAAATCAGATAACAATAACAATAACAATATGTTGATGACTTGTTATTGTCAAATTCAGCCTGGCTGCAGCATTTTGCTCAAAATGAAGCTGTGTAACCAAGCAATGAGTAAAACCAAGATAAATGAGTTTGAATAATCCAGTCTGGATGCAACCAGAGCATGTATGACTGAATTTTGCACTGAGACAGGCAAGATGTCTGAACATCTCTTAAAAGAGTGTTACAAAGAAAAAGTGGAGTCAGCAGTGGACAATATATGAGGGAGGAAAGATAACTGAGCGTCAAACTTGACACCCAGGTTGTTTTTTGCCATGTTAATAGGTGCAAGGGGAATCCTTCAGTTCTATTGGCCTCCATTCAGGTGACCAGATGGACTGAGGGGCGCCCAGAGATCAAAATCTCAGTTTTGACCAAGTTTTATTTCTGACAAATGCTTTTTATCTATTGACCAACTTGAGTGAGGCATAGCTTAAAGGCTTTCTTAGAAATGGGAGGATTTTTATCAATGAGACCATCAGCTGTACATTGCCAGCATATGAAACCACCCAAAGGCCATACACTAAACACTTATAGCTAAAGAGGCTGTACAGACATTAAAAAATGCTGGGATCAGTGAAGAGCCCTCTGCCCCTCCATGGTTTAGCTCTTTAATATTTGACCAAAAGAGAGAGATTGTAATTAATTGTCTTCTGTTGGTAAGGAAAGATTTATCCAGCTGAGGGCCAGACCATCGATCCCCACTCTCACAAGTTGTGCAGTCAAGATGGAGTAATGGCAGGGTTACATGCCCAAGGATTTAGACAAGATTTAATAATTGTGAAGATTTCCTTAGGGCCATTAGGGGAGCTAATGAATTTTCTGCATATATAAATCTGCCTGTGTCTTACTGATAAAGTTATGATACTTATTTGAGCGCCTCCTTGTAAATGGCTTTATCAAAAAGAGGGTAATTCCTTCTCCATATTCCTTCCAGTGTTATACATTTGCTTTGTTTGTTTCACAAGACCTGTGAGAAACGGTATACAGTCATAATATCGAGTACAAAATATCGAATGGGCAAAATATCGAGTTAAAAATATAGAATGGGCAAAATATCGAATGGACAGAATATAGAGTACAAAAATATTGAATAGAATAGCAGTAATATCGAATCCAAAATATAGAATGGACAAAATATCGATGGACAGAATATAGACAACAAAAATATCGAATTTTAGGTAAGTAAGTTAATATTTATATTTTTAATATTATGTAAGTGTTTTTTATGTTAGTATATGTGTTAAAAGTGTATTTTTTTAAAATTAATTAATTTTATGGTATTTATATTTTGCGTAGTATAATTCTAGAGCGGGTTGTGGGTTTATAGGGGAATAAGGTGGGGAGTAATTTAAATATAATAAATTAAATATTTTAAATTATTTATTGGTATTTATTTTGAATTAATTGTTCATTAATTTTAATTGGGAATTCATTCAAATATAATTGGTAATTAATTTTTATTAATTGATTAATTGATAATTATGTTCATTTTATTAATTTATTTTCTGTAGCGAGTTGTGTGTTTATAGGGAAATTGGGTGGGAAGTAATTTAATTGTAATTAATTACATTTTTTAACTTATTAATTGGTATTTTTTAGGAATTAATTGTTAATTATTTTTCAATTGTTAATTAATTTGGTAATTAATGTTAATTAATTTGTAATTGGTATTAATATTTAATTTATTTTTAATTATATATGAAGTATTTACTTTCCCTACTGTTGCTCTCCTTGGAGTGGGAATAGTAATTTCTACCCCCCGCTATGCAATGCTTTCCATACTGTTGCCCTCCCTGGAGTGGGAATAGTAATTTTTACCCCTACACTATCCAACGCTTTCCCTACTGTTGCACTCACTGGAGTGGGAATAGTAATTTTTACCCCTATGCTATCCAACGCTTACCCTACTGTTGCACTCTTTGGAGTGGGAATAGTAATTTTTACCCGCATGCTATCCAATGCTTTCCCTACTGTTGCCCTCTCTGGAGTGGGAATAATATTTTTTACCCCTACGCTATCCAACGCTTTCCCTACTGTTGCACTCACTGGAGTGGGAATAGTAATTTTTACCCCTACGCTATCCAACGCTTTTCCTACTGTTGCTCTCTCTGGAGTGGGAATAGTAATTTTTACCCCTACGCTATCCAACGCTTTCCCTACTGTTGCACTCTCTGGAGTGGGAATAGTAATTTTTACCCACCCACTATCCAACGCTTTCCCTACTGTTGCACTCTCTGGAGTGGGAATAGTAATTTTTACCCCTACGCTATCCAATCCTTTCTGTACTGTTGCACTCTCTGGAGTGGGAATAGTAATTTTTACCTTCCCCCTATCCAATGCTTTTCATACTGTTGCACTCACTGGAGTGGGAATAGTCATTTTTACCCCTACCCTATCCAACGCTTTCCCTACTGTTGCACTGTTTGGAGTGGGAATAGTAATTTTTACACTCCGCTATCCAACGCTTTCTCTACTGTTGCACTCTTTGGAGTGGGAATAGTAATTTTTACACTCCCGCTATCCAACGTTTTCCCTACTGTTGTTCTCCCTGGAGTGGGAATAGTAATTTTTACCCCTACGCTATCCAATGCTTTCCCTACTGTTGCACTCACTGGAGTGGGAATAGTAATTTTTACCCCTACGCTATCCAACGCTTTCCCTACTGTTGCACTTCCAGGAGTGGGAAAAGTAATTTTTACCTTCGCGCTATCCAATGCTTTCCCTACTGTTGCACTCTCTGGAGTGGGAATAGTAATGTTTACCCCTACGCTATCCAACGCTTTCCCTACTGTTGCACTGTATGGAGTGGTAATAGTAATTTTTACCCTCCCGTTATCCAATGCTTTCCCTACTGTTGCACTCATTGGAGTGGGAATAGTAATTTTTATCGCTATGCTATCCAACGCTTTCACTACTGTTGCACTCTTTGAAGTGGGAATAGTAATTTTTACCTTCCCGCTATCCAACGATTTCCCTACTGTTGCACTCACTGGAGTGGGAATAGTAATTTTTACCCCTATGCTATCCAACGCTTCCCCTACTGTTGCACTCCCTGGAGTGGGAATAGTAATTTTTACCCCTCCGCTATCCAGCGCTTTCCCTACTGTTGCACTCTCTGAAGTGGGAATAGTAATTTTTACCCCTACGCTATCCAACGCTTTCCCTACTGTTGCACTCTCTAGAGTGGGAATAGTAATTTTTACCCTCCCGCTATCCAACGCTTTCCCTACTGTTGCACTCACTGGAGTGGGAATAGTAATTTTTACCCCTACGCTATCCAACGCTTTCCCTACTGTTGCACTCACTGGAGTGGGAATAGTAATTTTTTCCCCTACGCTATCCAACGCTTACCCTACTGTTGCACTCCCTGGAGTGGGAATAGTAAATTTTACCCCTCCGCTATCCAGCGCTTTCCCTACTGTTGCACTCTCTGGAGTGGGAATAGTAATTTTTACCCCTACGCTATCCAACGCTTTCCCTACTGTTGCACTCTCTGGAGTGGGAATAGTAATTTTTACCCTCCCGCTATCCAACGCTTTCCCTACTGTTGCACTCACTGGAGTGGGAATAGTAATTTTTACCCCTACGCTAGCCAACGCTTTCTCTACTGTTGCACTCAGTGGAGTGGTAATAGTACATTTTACTGTCCCACTAATCTACGGTAAAAATATTGTATATTTTGTGTTAATATTATGTTTATATATATGTATGTATTTAAAAATTAGATTGTATGTTTATTTATTTTTAACTTAAATTAATTATTTATTACTTTTAAGGTTATTTAAGTATTTTAACTATGTTTAAGTTAATTATATTTAATATTTTATTATTTTTCAATTACTTTTAAGCTTTTAAGACTTCGATATTTTGACTATCTATATTTTTTACAACAATATTTTTGATTCGATATTTTTGCACTTACCTGTTTGGAGATAGGAGTTTGATATTTTCTTATTCTATATTTTTTACTCGATATTTTGCTACATCGATATTTGTGTTATTGATGTTATGTCAGTGATCCGTGAGAAACATATGCGGTGACCTGAAGCTTTTACTTCAGGATGGGCTAAGCATAGATGATCCAAACAGGTAATTAGGAGAGACATATCAATTGTAATAGATGGCCTTTTCTATGAGTCAGAGCAGAACCCAACTGAAAATTCAAAGCAATGAAAGCATCAGTCAATGCATAGGCCGATGCATTATTTGGGTCATCGCTATGGAGATGAAACTCTCCTAAAACATGGACAGTGTGAACAAGCCCATCAGAAGAAACTAAAGAAAAAATAAAGTGTGCCTTGTCTCAAAATTTAGCCATTTTACTCTAAAGTAATATGGCGAGGAAGCCCGGGTCAAAGAAAAAAATATATAATTTCTCTAAATACAATAGTTATTGTGTGCAGCTGAGCAATGTGAGCACAGTTACTCAGAAACATACCACCATCACTCATGAGCCAGATCTCTACTGCCTCAACTTTCATGTGTTATGTTACAGCCATTTGTGGAGCACGCAACTAACTTTGGCAGGCAGCCTGGTGCTGAGAAGCACATGGATTAAACCAGGGCAGAGACTACTTTAAGAGTTATGTTTTATGCAAAATGTAAGAACTGAGGAGGTGGCTGTGATGTTCAGGGGTAGGTTCCAGGCTATGGAAGTGAGATAGGAGCAGCCTGTGGGAAAAGAGCAGATCCAGCAGAGAACTGGTCCCTGAATAGTAACATAGGGGTCGATTCCGATCCGGGAAAAAGCGTTCCGAATAGCCGTTCGGAGCGTTTTTCCCATACGATTCGTACCCTGCAACGTCCCCCGTACGTACGATGAAGTAGGATTCGTACCAGGAGCCGTACTCTGTACGAGTCATACAGAGACCGTACGACTCTAATCTCCGTGCGATTGTCCCTCTGAACCCGCTGTACGCGACATCGCGGCTGGTTTTTACGACCCAGCAAGTACGATACATCTCGGGGACGCACAGTACGACCCTTTTTTTACGGGAGCTGATAACAGCCGTAAAATCAGAGTTCGCGCCAAAACAGGTACGGAACGCACCCCCCCCCGGTTACTGCGCGTACCCCCATGATCGCAGGGACACGGCCCGTACACTCAGCGTACATGGGGTATGGTGCGTACCCCCATGATCGCAGGGGTACGGCCCGTACACCCAGCGTACATGGGCTACGGTGCGTACCCCCATGATCGCATGGGTACGCGCCATACCCCATGTATGCTGGGTGTATGGGCCGTACCCCTGCGATCATGGGGGGTACGCACCGTACCCCATGTACGCTGGGTGTACGGGCCGTACCCCTGTGATCATGGGGGGAACGTGCCGTATGGTGTCTATGTGATTGTGCGCTTTTCCATACAAATCGCCCTTACCTGACGTGGACCGTACGGATCGCGTCCTGATGCTCCGGCCCGGATCGTAGTCGCCGGGTCGTACGTCATGTGTACGAGTCGTACGGAGACGGCTCCGGATACGATTCTAACGGACGTTCTTTTTACTGGATCGGAATCGATGCCCAAGTGTAGGCATTGAATATGGATATAAATGGAGACTGTATCAAAGGCATTAAATAGATCTAGAGGGATAAGGACAGCAGTGTCTCTGTGCATGATCAGTGAGATCTTTATAGAAACGAGAGGGACCCCTTGTACCTCACCAAGGGAATGGGATAGTTCTATCAAGTTAAAAAGGAATTTTCCCTGGTTGCTATATAAACATGTAGACAAAAAGTCTCCTATTGATAAATACTCACATTAAAAATTCTTAACAACCAGCCCATGTAATAGACAAATCAACAAAATACATGAAAAAACTAAAAAGATTTAAATGTTATAAAAAAATACTAATTAAAATTCATATCACAAAATCCACAAATATCACAATAAAAATGACGAATAAAAATGACTCTATTACAAAGATTTTTTGTTACATACAAGGTGTCACAATAATGAATTGAAAGATAATTATAGTGAGAGCACTACAAAATGCAATACAACACAAACATGAAAAAAGAGGGAAAAATCCACACCAGACAATATACTTTGTCATTTACAAGTACATATCCATTTACACAATGTTGTAGCTGGTTGCCGAAACGGCCTGGCTTAGGTATCTATGGTTCCAACAACTGATATGGATTATGTGAGAACTATGTCGACGCATTTTGATGGATTTATTATTATAGTTTCATATTTATCAAGACATCAAAATATAATTCTCTCTTAAATAAGGTCAGCTTCAATCCTGTCAAAAACAAATGCATTGATATGTATCAGGACTTCTTTATATTAAAAGATAGTTGTATCATACATTCTCTCTATAATATTTGTGTTTATTGCACTATTGCACGTATGCCACTTCATTGTAACATCAAACACTTTTACTACAATTGTTTGGAAACAAAACAATCTACTGTAACAGTTTGACACCCATTTGTTTTGTAAAACAAATTCTATAACATCTTTTCTATTTCTGTGTGGTAGTGGACAATGATTTTTCAATAATACCAGGGCCCGAGAGGAGGAAATAATAGGCATCACCTATATCACTATTTCTTAATAACTGTTTTAAGAGATTATCACTAATTTGTATATCTCACACTTGGGTACATTAGTTACCTTGGTACACCACTATGAGCCCACCGCTTGTTAGCCGCTGCCTCAATGGGGATCCAATTAATAAGGGATCTTGATTGTTAGAGTATCTTTATAGGAATCTGGAAAAAAACATCACTCTTAAGATTATCCTGATTTTCTCACGCCTAGGGGTCCTGCTCCAAAAAAGTAATTTGAGAAAATGTGCATGCCTGATGAGGGTTACTCCATTACAAGATTCATTGGAGGCTCTACATAAAAGGGTCCCTCACAAGTTTTATCTTTTCATCAGAAAATTATATATGGAGTGAAAGGGGAAAAAGCTAAAATTAATTTGACAAATAAGAGAGAAAGTTTTTTTTTTAAGTAATAGATGATAAGCCCCTACCCGTTCTGATCTCCTATTTAGGTATATCTCGATCCAAAAAAATCCTGCTGTGCCCACCGTTGATAGATCAATGCTAAAACATAGACCTTATGCTGAAAGAGACCAGCTTCAAATTATTGAGCACTTAATAGCAACCCTGTGATATATAGTTGTCCTGCAACACAATCAGGGATATTTCCTGTTGTAGAACTAAACGGGGGGCCATAAGTCTATTACTGCTTAACACCTGTGTGCCCAACTCACTACTGCGTCTCTCTCCTTACCCGCAATGCGTGATACGGATTCCACCATCAAATCTCGTTTCACTGCCGGCATGCAGTCGAAAGCGAGTCTAATACACCACGTTTAAATATCCGGTGCGAAACGAGCCTCACCTGAAATCCCTCTCTTCATCACAGACATCAACCTCATCTCCCCTTCCTGGATCGTCTCCTCTCCTTACCATCCTCACATTTTTTTCCCTATTACTACCACACCTGGGACTGACCCCTCTCCTGCTCCCCCCCCCCACTCTCACTGACACTCAGCCCTATGTGGCCTCCATACTGAAGGAAATCAACTGGGAGCTACAAAAACTCATAAATTACATACAAACGCTCATAACCATCACTTCAGAGCTGGCCTCAAACTTATCCCACAGTCGTACCTGCAAATGCCCAACCACTACCCTGAGAGTAGTGGTGGGCGGAAGTCGCGTAAGGGACTTACGCGGACAGGCACGGAGATTAACCCAATCTCCGTGCCTCTCCGCATATTTCCGTGATGCGACGCCCTCCCGCCGCCCGCCTGCCTCCCACCCGCATCCCGCCCGCCTTCCGCCAGCAATATTAAACAACATTAAAGCCTAAAATAAGATTTAAAAAACGTACCTTATCACGGGGTCATCTTCCTTGTCTATCTAGCCTTCTTCTTGGAACTGCGCATGCGCGGGAGCCTGCGCATGCGCATTCCTCGCCAGGAATGCGCATGGAACTAAAACCTTTCCTTCCCTCCGATGACCTCAAGTTCGCAGTACAAGCATTAGTCATCTCACAATTGGAATATGGCAGTGCAACACTCTGTGGTCTGCCTAAGTACAGACTGGCCCCCCTCAGAGGATCATTGACTGCGGCCGCCAGGCTTGTCATAGGCACCAAGAAGTACAATCACATCTCCCCGGACCAGAAAACACTCAACTGGCTACCTTTCAACGCAAGGATACACCTTAAACTTGCCTGCATGACCCACAAAGCCCTTCACTTTAACACACCTCTCCACCACGCAAAAAAACTAGAGCTGTCGGGCAGTGCCCTTACCTCCAGGAGCACTAGCACCCTCCTCCTTAAACCAAAGAAATTCAAAAAAACAAAAACCTCTAACCGTTCCATCTCAGGAATCGCCCCAAGAATCTGGAACGCCCTTCCAACGGAAATGAGACTGATTCCATCAACAGTGTCCTTCAAAAAGGAAATGAAAGCGCTAATGATGAATACCTACCTGCCCTAAAGTCCAGTCGGGGTCCTTAGTCACCTCATATACTATCACGCTGATGACTTTCTCCCCTTATCCTACTGACTAATTTTTTTGCCCACTATTACAACATTATGTAACTATTGCTATTTTTGCCTATCATGTTGTCACATAACTATTGCTATTTTTGTCTATCATGTTGTCCCGTAACTATTGCTATTTTTGTCTATCTTGTCATCACGTAACTATGCTATTTTTGTCTATTGCTATGATTCTGCCATGATAGCCCCTTCTCATATGTGTTGCATCCTTCTGTAAAGCGCTCTGATACCCTCGATTGTCATGTTCGCGCTATACAAAACTTTCTAAATAAACAAATAAAATAAATAATCCACCATGTTTAAATATCCGTTGCGAAACGAGCCTCACCTAAAATCAATCTCTGCATCACAGGCATCAAGCTCACGGTGTTGTGCTCTGCCTAACATGACTCGGAGTCGTACTCAAAGGTTGTTATTTCTTAATGTTACTACCCATGCTAACCCGGAACTAGAATCCCCCGTAACTAACAAAAATGCGAGCCACCAGCATATCAGCGCCCGGATTGCCACGGCAATATGTTATAAAGAATGCCCCTATCGAAATAACCAATTCACGAAAATAATAGATATATTTAAGTATGGTGTTGCAGAACACCTATATATCATGAGGTTGGTATTAACAGTTATTAAGAAATAGTGATTAAGGTGATGCCTATTATTTCATCCTCTCTGGCCCTGCTATTTTTGAAAAATCGTTGTCCACTACCACACAGCCAATTTGATATGCAGAAAAAGAAAATCATTTTTTAGAATTTTTTTTTACAAAACAAATGGGTGTCCAACTGTTACAATAGATTGTTTTGTTTCCAAACAATTGTAGTAAAAGTGTTTGATGTTACAATGAAGTGGCATATGTGCAATAGTGCAATAAACACAAATAATATACAGAGAATGTATGACAGAACTATCTTTTAATATAAAGAAGTCCTGATACACATCAATGAATTTGTTTTTGACAGGATTGAGGCTGACATTATTTAAGAGAGAATAATATTTTGATGCCTTGATAAAGATGGAACTATAATAATAAATCCATCGAAACGCGTTGATGCAGTTCTCACATAATCCATATCAGTGGCTGGATCCGTAGATACCTAAGTCAGGACCCAGCTACAAAATTGTGTAAATGGATATGTACTTGTAAATGACAAAGTATATTGTCTGGTGTGGATTTTTCTCTCTTTTTTCTCTCTTCTTTTATGGTTGTGTTGTATTGCATTTTGTAGTGCTCTCACTATAATTCTCCTTCAGTTCATTATTGTGACACCTTGTATGTAACAAAAGAATCCTTTTAATTGAGTCATTTTTAATTGTCAATTCTATTGTGATTTTTGTGGATTTTGTGATTTGAATTTTAATAAATACTTTTTGATAAAATATAAATCTTTTTTAGTGTTTTCATATATTTTGTTGATTTGTCTATTACATGGGTGTATGTTAAGACGTTTTACTGTGGGTATTTATCAATAGGTGACTTTTTGTCTACATGTTTATATGGCGACTAGGGAAAATTCCTTTTTAACATGATCAGTAAGATTTCATCCCTGGCAGCGATGAGGGTGTTTTCTGTGCTGTGGTTGTGTCTGAAGCTTAGGTGGTGTTGAGTAGATTGTTCTTATTGAGGTGGTCAGCTCGATGTTTGATCAAGACTTTCAGCACGGAGTTGGGCCGATAGTTTACTAGGGTTTTAGGATTTGTTTAGTGTTTCTTTAGGAGAAGGAGAACTAGGGCGTGTTTCCAGGTATTTAGGAAGGTTGCTGTGCTGATCGAGTTATTCAGAAACAGATCGGGCTGAGCTGGTGGGTTACAGTCCTTTGCTGAATAAACAATGAGGGCATGGTTCTGATGGTTCTCAGATGTGTATGGTGAGCATAGTTTCTTGAATGGTTTTGGTGAGCCATGTGGTGAGGGTAGCCCTCTGGGCATTGAAAGTGATGGGTAGGGCAGCTGCAAGTGTGAAGGTATCCAGTTGGAGCTCAAAGTTTTTATAGATGTTAGAGATCTTGCTGGTAAGGATAGAGGAGGAATGACTGGCTCAACATTTTTTTAACAGTTTAATGTGGTGCACTGACTCACAGGTGCATGAGGGTGATTCACATGGAACTTAATTACAATGCAACAAACAGGATCAACAAGGTATTTTTTATTGTGGTTCTTTATTGTGTGTTGCTATGCTTTTATTGTATTATATGTTATTGTAACATTTATTTCATTAAAAAAAGTTACAGAAATGTATTTTATGTGTTATGTTGATTGGGTGAATTGTGTTTTACATATTACTTAATTCTAGTTTATTAATATGTTAAATATTTTATAAATCTAAATCTTTTTAATGTTTATATGTTTCATGCATTTTTTAATCACAGACTTCGATTTAAGTTCCGATTTGGGGTGGGTACCACTGTTTAATAAAATATTATGTTAATTGATTATTACGATTACTAGTTAACGCATTTATACCTTGAATTTAATATTTAAGTGTTTGAATCTTTTTAAATTATGTCTTACATTTTTGTTTTAGGTTGTGGGTGTTGTGGGGGTTAGTGAGCATTATTTTAATAGTAACATAAATATTATTATTATTGATTGGTGTCTTTATTATGTATTTTTTATTTACAGTTGATTAATTATAAGTTTAAAAAATATTAAGATTTGAAAACGTGTTTTATAAAAGGCATTCTAGTAATTTCTTGACTGATTGTGTACTATATTGGTGGAATCTGTGGGTAAACCAATAGCTAAAAATTGGAAGTAACTAAAATGTAAATATTTAAAGTGTAAATAATCTGTCATTTTTAATTTCTAAAAACTATTTTAATTAATTTTCCAAATGTAAAAAAGTTGAAAGACTTTATTATTTGTAATTCCATTTCTTAAATTATGGGTAATGTACTGTAATTTAATTTATAGTCCTTACTTGTGATATATTTTGTATCTCTATACCACTTGAGGGCAATGTAGTGTAACGAATCTTAACTCACCTTAGCCCCCAAATATATACACAATGCTGTAGCATATTTTCCTGCTTTTACCAATGCTCGTTCCTCATCTGCTTCACTTATCAGCTTGCCTAGCTGAAATACTGTTAACATTAACTTTGGTGGAACTATTTTTTAATAAAGTTTTTGTCTCTTTTTGCTTTTTCATCTTGTAGCAGATTCATATAGCAATTTATGGAGAGATTAAATGATTTGACCAGGATCCCAATATGTTGCGCGGCCAATAATCGTAACGGGATCCCCAGCTCTTAAATCAGCAGCTTTGGCCACATTGCCACATCCTCTTCACTCCGTGTTACTTGTCAGGGAGCTTTTTACTTTGTCTCAGACGATGATTGATAAAAACTGTTTTTATTCATCACATTTCAGAAACCGATGCATTACCAATGCTTGTATATTTATCCCCGTCTTTCGTGTTTGCTGAGGGTTTTATGTTTACTACCTGCTGTGTAATATTTTACCATTACTGTCACACTTCTAAAAGTAAGATAAAGCTGTGCTCTGCTACTGCTCAGCTCCGTGCAGTTCGATGGCAGATTTGTTTGTTTTTTACACTATTTTTGTAGAACTGGCTATCGTGCCAATTGGTAACAAGACACTATAACCAGCAATTTCTTGTGCGTCTGCAGTGCTGCAAATAACAGTAGGTAACGTTGCAGGCCTTGATAGTGTTGTGTTTATCTCCCTGGGAAGGATTATTGCTATGATTACGTTTGGTAATCCCCATTACTCTTAGTCCTACTCGTCCTCGACCCAGTCATCACTCATGAGGTATTCCACAGACAGGAAGCAAAACAGGAAACGCTTTTAGGCTCCACCCCCCCTCCTGCCAGGTGCTATATCAGACCCAACCACCAGAAGCACATCCTGACACACCAAGCAACAAAGGCCTGGACAGGGAGGGAGGGTGGGAAGTATGACTGGGTCGAGGACGAGTAGGACTAAGAGTGATGGGGATTACCAAACGTAATCATAGCTCTACGTCCCTCGTCCTCGACCCAGTCGTCACTCATGAGGCATACCAAAGCAACGCCCAAACAGGCTTTTGGCAATCCAAACACAGCAAGACACAAAGGAGTGCAGCAAGTAAAAAAAGTTTAATAAAAAAAACAGAACTCAGAGTGGAGGGGGAACCTCCACAGCCTGCAACACCTCACGACCAAAATTGGTCTGGTCAGACAGGGCACAATTCAACCTGTAGTGCCTCACAAACGTGGACTCGAGGCCCAGGTCCCAGCCCGACAATTCTCATCTAGAGACACACCATGGTAAGAAGCCCAGGAGGCAGACACGCCCCGAGTGGAACGCGCCTGAACACCCGCCGGACAAGGCAAACCCACAAAGTAGTAACCAAGAAGAAAGAACGCTACAAAGAAAACACCTCCCCCCAGTGGACTATATATATGCAGGGCACACCCTACCAATCAGCCCCCCCACAGTAAGAAGACACCAGAGGGAAAAAAACGACCAATGCACCTAAAACAGGCAGGGAGGCAAGCCCCCGGCCCCGCAGCCAACCGCAAACCAGGCCTGAGGAGAAAAGAGAGGGCCGAGCAAAAACGAAACCGCAGCCCAACAGCCGGCGCGGTAACCACAAAACCCAAACCACGCTGAAGAGAGGAGAAGTCCACTCACCCAGCGCACCGTCAACCGTCCCTCCATCCCTCGTGGACAGAAAAGAAAGGAAATGCCCCTCAAGGAGTCGGAACGCCCGGAGCCCACCCGGGCATCCGATCAGGACAAGGTCCCAGTGAGACACCACGCATGCGCGAACACCGCGCATGCGTGGACACAGAGAACAGCCGGGCTTCCGTATGCAGCACCAGAGGAAGCCCGGCGAGCGGACCGCAAGCAGACCCAGGCTCGCAGGGATGGGGCAAGAACACAGGAATCCCCTCGCCCCCCCCCCGAGCAAGGAGAACACCGGAGGTGGGCCCCCACGCAGAGCGGGTCAGGTGCGAGCAGGAAAACACCCAGTGTCACACCAACCAAGCGCTCACAGCCCCTACCTGCATGAAGCCGGCAACCAGGAAGCAGGACAATACCACCGAGGACCCCTCGCTCAGCAGGAGAACCCACGGGGCAGGAACAGGCAATCTGGGCAGTACCAAAAGCAGGAGACCCGAGAAGCCAAGCAGCTCAGGTCTCCCGAGCCCAGGAGGAGATAGGGAAGCCCAGCAGCCCCACTCTGAGGAATCCCACGACGGTCCACGGGAGCCTCCCAGGGTCCATCAGGGGAGGATCCACAGGACAAAGAAGCAGTTAAGTGCCCGGCACTCACCCCAGCGTCTCCCATCAAGTAATTCACCGACAGGAAACAAAACAGGATGTGCTTCTGGTGGTTGGGTCTGATATAGCACCTGGCAGGAGGGGGGGTGGAGCCTAAAAGCGTTTCCTGTTTTGTTTCCTGTCTGTGGAATACCTCATGAGTGATGACTGGGTCGAGGACGAGGGACGTAGAGGTAATGGGTGAGCTGCATCTGGGGGGTTTCAAACACGTTATCTACTGGTTCTTCAAGAGCGCTACAACAGATGCTTTAACCCACTAAGACTTTTGCCTGAATGTGTTCATCCCTCTTAGTTACTTTATTTATAAAGTGGTGACACAGTTGTTTGAGTTTACAGAAATGAATGTGCTATTTTGTAAAAGTACAGAAAGCGAACCGGATGTGAAAGAATGTACTTAAAAACATAATATGCTGGCACACACACCATTGATGTGTGAACATACTCGCTTTTGTCTTATGCGAATGTATGTGTTTTTAAAAGAATGGCAGGTGGAGTAGCTCTTGAAATTGCTACTTTTTTGGGTTGAAATTTCTGCAAAGTCCACAAAGTTGGCTAAGGACGTGAAACTGTGAAAGCAGTCCAATTATGCTACGAGTGCTGATGAGTTAGTCAGATGACACAGGCTACATGTGTTCACACCCTCCGGTGGGGGGAAAGGTAGAGGGGTGAGGGCATTGGTGAAGGAGGTGTATGAGAGCAGTGCTCGCAACAGACTCAGGGACCGGCTCATGCGGTGCCTGCCGATTTCTGCATACAAATGCAGGGGGGTACCATAGGTACCCCCATGTGCACCCCCCACGCCCCTTCACCCAGGGGGCCCGCAACAGGCCCCCGCAGTAAAGTTACACATGCTTTTCCACGGCGGAAAACCCGCCGTGGAAAAGCATTTTTTAAAGCCCTTCCTAATATGGCGGACGGTGTCTGAGAGACACCGCCACCATATTAGAGCTTTTCCGCCGCGGTTGTAAGCCAACCGCAGCGGAAAAGCTGCGGACGGAAACCAGGACCCACCAGCCATCCTAAGTTACAGTGAAGTTACACATGCTTTTCCACGGCAGAAAACCCGCCGTGGAAAAGCATTTTTTAAAGCCCTTCCTAATATGGCGGACGGTGTATGAGAGACACCGCCACCATATCAGAGCTTTTCCGCCGCGGTTGTAAGCCAATCGCAGCGGAAAAGCTGCGGACGGAAACCAGGACCCACCAGCCATCCTAATGTGGCGGTGGGTCTTTGGTGGGTCCGCTGCGGTTTTTCCGCATCCTCCGGGCGTGGAAGAATTGAGGTCCCCTGAAAATGCAACAAAGTAGCTTTTGAAATACTTACCAAAATACATTTCTGAAACTTGCCTAGTGAGAAAATGTTTGTGGGGAAGGTGCAATGCCCTCCCTGGCAAGCAAAATTAGTCAGAATAAATGCACAGAATTGACCTGCTCCAACGAAATAATAAGAAAGTGTTTGACATGGATTACATTTCAAGCATGCAGTTTAAATCCAGGCCTCAATCACTGAGTAGCAACTCTTCAAATGGCAAATGTCCAGGCATAACCCATTTAGGTAAGTGCGGTGGAGCCGGGTGGAGTGGAGGGACCCGACAGACGACGAGGTAAACTTAGATTTTAAAAAACAAAACCCACTTAGCTTGGACTCGGCGATTCAGCGAGTGCAAGGTAAGTGTTTTTTAAATGTATTATTTAAGTTTACCTTATCGTCTGTCGACTCCCTCCCAACCTTGGCCCCCTACCCCACCACTCTTACCTGCATGGTCTGCACCTGCAAATGTCCAGCTCTAAAGGCACATGCAGATATTTGAGCATCATTAGCATCTGGTAGTTGGAGATCATGCATATGGCTACTAAGGGGCTGATTACGAGTTTCAGTGGTGCATGAGCAGACAGTACGCCACTGCCGAGCCCCCGCACTACTGAAACTCGCCGCCGCCCACCCGATTATCACTTTAAAGTGGTCTGGCAGGTGGGAGGTGTGGCGGTCCTGCAGTGGTACCTATTTCAAAGGCAGTGGTGCCTTTGAAAAGGCACTGCATTGGGACTGCACAACAAGGTTCTTGCACGGCATGGACTCAAAAATCCATGATATGCAGTAACTGGTAGAATGTAAGCCAAAGGTCCGACTGATACGTTTTTAGTATTAGTCTTTCCAAATAGTAAATTGGTTATGATCAAAAATACAGAGACATCAATCTTATATTCGTTTTTTAACAGGAAAGTACTATCCACATTTTAAAAATACCTGAAATTAAAGATTGAAGTTGAGATTGAGCATCCCGTGAAGGGTCTCGTAATAGTATTGCTATCATGAAATCATCTGGAATAAGAGTCAATTCAATAGCTCAGACATATTGAGAGAAGTCAGCCTCTCTGGATCATTCCAAAGAGAAAAGGCAGACCCTTCCAAATATTTGTGGAATTTCACCACAAATCAATGCAACTGTATTCACAAACAAAAGATAAATTTTTGAGAACCTCTCCATTTGATGAATGGCTGCTGCAGCAGTAATAGCATGAATTCATCCTCAACTGATTACCAAATTGGAACACCTGTCTAGTAATAAAAGAGTTTCAATGAGAAAACGAGCATTGGCAATGCCAAAAGTTCTTACCTTCCAAATTCAGGCTCAAAGCATTTGGCTTTACCAATACTTTCTTTCGTAGAAAGATTGCCATAAGTGTGCACACATCAGTCGTGTTTGAATATTTTTTCTTAAGATGTACGCAAAAGCATTTGAAAATGGATTGAAGAGACTGAACATGGAGAGATTGAGGAAAGCCATGCACCCTACTGGAGTGCTAAAACACAAATGAAAAAAAATATTACCTGATGTAATCAGTGAAAGGATATGTCTTATCAAATCAAAACAGTGGTAAAGAAGCTGTGATCCATGAGTGGGACAAAAACAAGAATGTGGAGGAAACCCATAGCATCGAGCTAAGATAGACAAGAAAGCCATCCAATCATGAGCAAGAGGTTGACCCAAAGCCCACTTTAAGTAATTTATTTGAGGCAACAGATCTTCAACGTAGACAACTAAAACAGTCATAGTCGAGACAGTAAAAGAGAAAAAATAAATGTGGTAAATGTGTTTGCAAGGGAATAACATTAGAATAATAAAGATGGTACATTTGGTAAAATCGAGAATAATTACAAAAGGACAACTTGTATTCATGTTTAGCAAAAGAAGTAAAGCATAGTTAAAACAGAAAGAGAACATGTGTGCAACTGCAAGAGCGTGTTTCTGCTAATCAGAGATGTGCAAGCAAGATTGCTCAATATGTTAACCTTTGTTGCTATCTGTAGTGATCTAAAGGTCATCAGTTTGAATCTCAGCAAAGCCAACTCAGCCTTACATTCTCCCAGGGGTGGGATTTCAGTACCATTAATCTGGAATTATAAATGACAAAAGAGCACCATGAAGTGCTAAATTAAAAATATTATATATGCTTACAGGCACGTTTACATGAAAAAAAAATCACCACAGATTTATTTCACATAGTGCACAATATGGTTGATAGTTTGAATACCTTGTGCACAAGGCTTTTAATACATGAACAGTATTAAAATAGCATTACACGAATGTCCCAGCAGGCACGTTTATGTCGAGCTCTAAAGCTTTGGAGAATTACGATATCCCTGGAAACAGAAAGGAAGATCATAGTAGGAGAAGGGTGCAGAAGCTACTGTCGCTAGATGAAAAGATGCTGGAAAGCCATCATCATGTACATAGGCGCACATTTCACTGGACAAGGTTGGCAAACTCAAAAGACGAAAAGGCCTCCTTACTCAAACACCAGTCTCTGCCTCACCTAGGTGTCTCTTGTGCTCCGAACTTTAGAAGCTCAAACAAACTTCCCTGCACTTGTAACTTCCCCAGCACTAGTGCACACTGGACAGGGGAAAAAAGAGCAAGAACAAGAGAAAGGATGGTAAAAGTGGATAGGACAAGAAAATAACTGAGAGCGATAACATTGAGAAAAAAAGCAAACAATGATCTGGGAGCATGGTGAGCGTAGTGAATTTAAGGGAATTTAATCGAGTTAAAAGAGGAGGGAAGAAGAGGTGAAAAGGGAAAAAAACATGGAAAAAAAGTGCAGATAACATGACGCCTGAAAAATAAACGGTGGTGGGGAATGCAAAATAAAAGACAGCACTAGGCATCTGGGATAGAAAATGATAGATAGGGATTATAAAATTGTTTTTCGCATTTTAAAAACTGATGTTAGGCAAAGCCTGGTTTTTACAGTGGCCCGCTTTTTTATTGCAATATAGAGAATTAGGCAAAATATGTGCCTCTAAATGTTTGCTTATTTTAATTACTGTATTTTATTATCTAAAATCAGTTATCTTGTCATATATATACTGTATGTATTTGCTTCTTAATATTTTATGGGGTTTCACTCATGGCATGTAATTTTATTTGTTTTACTTTTATGGCATATAGACCAAAATAAAGTTAATAAAGTAAAGATTAAAAGTAAACAAAAAGGGAAACTATAAACTATAAGGAGTAAGGATTAAACATGAAAGAAGACCGCAGACAAGGATGAACCAGATCTTGCAAGGAGAGGCAATGAAGAAGAGAACATGGAATGTGATAAAAATAGTAAGGGCTCAAGCACAAAAATAAATTAGCTCAGTGACATGTAGATAGTGACTGGCTGCACAAGTGTATGAAGTGGTCCTAAATCCCAAATCTGACCTTTTAGCAAGCTATTAATTTGTGAGACAAGACTGTATGTTCACTCCTGTCCGGTTTACCATTGTACAATGATGGGGAAGCGACCACATTGCGTCACTAGTGTATGTGGATAATGTGCTGATTGACACCTCGTCTACATCCCAACCAGGCTTTCAAAATATCACAGGCAATTTGTTTAAAAAAATTAATTTGACGAAAACTAAAATCATTTGCTTTCTTAGAGTCCCCTTGGCCTGTTTTTCCGTAAAACTTAATGCACTCAATTCAATCGCACCTGGTATGCTGTGCGGTTTCGCGATATAGACATGATCTAATACTTTTAAAATGTATTGTTTTAAAGATACAGATTTTTTCCTGCTTTTACCTCACATCCTTGCTCACTGCACAGTTGCATCATTACCCATACCGTGTCACCATTCACTATTGAACAAAAAAACTCAAGGCATCTATTTAATTGGCTATTGTTTCCTCTGGCCTTTTTTCACAAACTCTATTTTTATTTCAATTTCTGATAATTAACTCCTCCGAAAGAATATTTTTGTTTTTGCTTTTAGCATTGTCTGCAAGAGTACGGCATTTTGGCGCGCACGCATGTGCTACAGTCAAACCATGTTGCGCCTTTTCTCACTCTCAGCAATGAGTAGTCCTGTCGTGCGAGTCCCAATCGATTCCTCTTTCCCACGAAGGTAGTATTGACGAACTGCTCTGGGACATATGCTGCGGTCTTGCAAATCCCCATTTGTGGGAACTGGGAGTGAGTGAGGGCAGATGCTGGTGTTTAGGAATCTATAACTATTGTCTGTGAAATGATCTACTACACGTGACTACACAGACAGGTCACAGATGGTAATCTGTAACTGGGTAAAGGAATGAGAGTGAGAGTGTAATAAAACCAACCCCTCCAATTTCAAACCAATTAGGAGCCAGAGTCTGGTAAATGGGTGCAGAGGCATACAAAGGCTGAAAGCAAGCTGATGTTCTCAAGGAGTTTTCCCAAAATGTTTGTAAAAGGAAGTCTTTTTTCCTGATGTAAAAAAGTATGCCCTTTTCGGATAAGGATTCAGTTGCACTGTTATAATGTGTCAAATTGTTGTATGTAATGTTTGTTTTGCATAGATCGTTTTCAGATGTCTCAATGTCCCTACATTCCTACACCTGGAACGAATTTGATCGCCGTTGATAGAAGTAACACTTAAGTCTGGTAAGCGATGCCTTTGGAATATTAATATTGCCTATAGTGCACCCTTCAAACAACATCAGGCATGAGTTTAGCATCCCTAAAGGTGCAAAGCAGGGGAGGCTGGAGCCTTATTACAGAAAGTTTGCTCTGATGAGAAAAACGAAAAAAATCCACTTGTACCAATTTGACAGCAGGTGTAATCTGGAATGGAGCAAACAGTATTTGCACAAAGTCAAAAAGGGTTGAAAGTAAATTCACATTGTTTTTGTTATGCTGTTGCAATACTGAATTACAATAGTTTCTTGAATTAACTATAACTGGTAAATTTCAGTATGTGTTCAGTTTAAATGCTACGTGTACACTGACATTCACCTAACTATAGTGTAAATTAAGGATTTTTCAGTTAATTTCTAAGGTTTATGTAACATAAAGTTAGATTGTGTTACCATATGTAACTATGTCAAACTCCCGCAATGCATAGCCTTTGGCCGTGCAAAGAAGGAGGTTTACCACAAGGCCAGGCCTGCAGCCAGGCCCTACACCCACCTCCTGGCTGGCCTTCCCCTCCAGCCTGTCTCCCCAACCTAAACGTATACCAACCACTTTCTCTTTTAAAAAAAAAAAACCTGATCCTGTTGGACTCTTGGAGGTGCTAACATAGCACATGTAATACTTGTGAGAGTTTAGCCATGGCGCTTGTTCCTGGCATCCCAAAAATAAAACATTTTTTATTTGTTTGACCCTGGGTTGGGACCCCCCTGCAAGGTCTCTTGAGTTAGGGTACACCAACCCCGCCCTTTTATATCTTTTCTTTTATTTTCAGAGCATGGGGACTGATTGCCTGAGTCCTATAATGTTAGCCACAACACTTCTCTTCATGTTGTGGCCAGGCAATCAGAGCGAAAGCTCCTGTAGGGCTCACAGGAACTTCTTGCTCCCACTGGATCAGGGTGGCTGATGGAAAAAAAACATGGGATAATTAGATTGCTTTATTATTTGAAGTTGCAGTGTGCAGGGCTACTGGGCTCCTGTGAAAGTACCCAAACATAACAATCCAGATATACCTACATTTTAAACCTTCATTTCTAGCAAACTGCTGAACAGATTTACATCAAATCATTAAAAGCACACCTTCTGATTGCAGATCTAGGTTTCTGCTGTATTTGGTGTAATTAATTCCATTCAGTCGTTTGGGCACTAGTACTGTTCAAAAAACCCTACGGCAACTGCATGGGGAAATTGCATTTTTGGGACTCCCTTCTTTTTTTCTCAACCCCTGCTTGACAGATTACCCCAAAAGTTTCCAAGACAGAGCTTAGGTGGATGAACTTTTTTCTTTTGGAAAGTTGCGTGAAGCTTAGTCAAACAGAGCCAAAGTTATTAGCAAGCCAAAAAATCTATTTCTTAAGGTAACTAAGTCCGAGTCCCAAAATCAGACCTCAGCACAAGATCTGTTGGATTTGGGCAGGGTCCGCGCCTCTAGATATCCAAGTTTATATTTCCTTTATTATCTTGAATACTACAGAATGGACTTAAATCAAATCACAACAAAAAGGGTCCTTTCTGAACCAAGAGCTAGTTTTATGCCAAATTTGTTGTAATTCCATTTGGCAGTTTTAGCTGTAGTTGTGTCTAAAATCTGTATAGGAAATTGCATAGGAACAATGTGTTTTGGAAGCCCCTCTATTCTCTGACCCTGCTTGACGAATCACCCTTAAACATTCCAAAGAGCAGCTGAACTCAGGTGCATACTCGTTTTAAATATTTAGTGAAGATTTGTCAAACAAGGCCAAAGATAGTAGCAAAACAATAAGTTCTTTCCCTATGGAAACTAGGTCCTAACTTTAACTATTTTAGGTTTACTTACAAATTGCTACTCGAGATGCAAATGTTATTTGATTATGAAGTGACATTGTATTTTATTTGTACTGCAGGTGAACATTGGGATTATTTTTTCTATATCAAGCTTTGTGGAAGTATATAACAAGCAACCTAATTGCCACTTAAACAAGATTGAGAAAGGCTGAGATTCAGCCAAAACGCGTCTCTTATTCAAACTGGATTTATTTGCTACCTAGTGTATTTAAAATGGACCTTACTATGTTGCTCGGTGCAATAATCAAGTGAATATTTTCAAGTCCTCAAGTGCAGGATCTCTGTGAATGTAAGAGAGGTTTTGGTAGTTTTTGCTAGTGGTTGGCGCTCTAATTTGCACCACCTGCGGTTAAGATGCAAGCCTGCATAACCGCATTGAACTTTTGGCTATATATATATATATATTTTTTTTCTTTTCCTTTCCCCTGTCTTTAAGTTGAAGGATGGTGGGTGCGGTGAAGTATTTTATTTATGTTCATGCACCATGTGACTCACTTTGGAGGTGGAGCACTGCAAAGAAAAAAATGTATTTAAATGTGTGCTGACCAGGTGTATGGTGTGTGATCAAGAGCACGTGTTGCTTGAAACGCGTCGCCTGAGAGGAGAATAAAATCTACCTTACTGCAGCCTGGGGTCCGTGTCTTCTATTTGCAGGAGCTTGTTGCAGTGTCGAAGACTTGGTTTTTTACATGTTACGGAGGCGAGCTGTCCCCGTTTACGGTACCCACTCGTTTACAAGCGGCCTCGCTACAACAGCTTTCTTTGTTTGTATTCCGAGGAGGAAATTTTGCGAGGCCCCCTGGACCGAAAGAAACAACCACGACGAGCATTGGAGGAAGACGCGCCAGCGGCTGATCTGATAGGTGAGCTGCCAGCGGGTGTCGTCCAGTCACAAAGGTGGTGTTATTCCGGGATTTCCAGGTAGCGAGTTCAAGGCACAGGGCAGTCAGAAGACCGACATCGGCGTTTGCCCTCGGTGAGCTATATCGAACACTCCTCGCGTTGTCACCATGTCAGCAAGTTTGGAGAGAGAGCGTGAAGACGCGGCCGAGGCGCTGTTCAATAACGTGCAGAAGAACGCTTCAACTGCCACCGCAGCTGCATCTGTTAATCAGCCCAGCAGTGTGCAACTTAATGCTAAACAATTATTGAAGACCGTTGAGAAAAAGACCAAGTCGGAAATCACCAAGTGGTGGGAGCATAAATCGCTTACTAAATACGTGGAGGCAGGTAGGATTCCGCGTGGCCTGCGAATCATGCTGGCGCCGAGTTTTGAAGATCCCAATCCGGCAATGCTGAAAAAGTGGGGGGAATTGAACCTAGATGCCTCAATGAATCTGGTGAAAGTCCTTATTGAATATGCCGTGATAGACAGGGATAAATTACTGGAGGAGATCAAAAGCCTTAATGATCAATTGGATGCCATTACCGACTCTGAAACCAAACTGTTGGTAACGGCGGCACGCAAAGAAATAAGTGAACGGCTCCGCAAACATGAAGAGCGCATCAAAGTGAGAAAAATCCACAAGTTTGCGAGGGATTTGAATGATTACACGACTGGCCAAATATATACATTTTCCCGCAAGTTCGACAAAGCGAGACAGTCCAAGCTGACCAAGCAAACGATAAGGGCTGATGGCGCAGCAAGCACCATTCGAGTGGATGAACAGAGTGAGAACTCTGATGCAGACTCAATCTCATTGGCCAGCACATCGAGCACTTCACTAGTGGATTGTAATGGGGCAGAAGGAGGTAACCCTGGTAGAATCCTCAACCTTGCGGAAGAGATTGATTTTTTAGTGGAGGACCGGCTGCAAACATTGCGACCCAGGACGCGAAAGAATCAAAACGCAAGAGGCGCAATGCAAAACGTCACGCAAGACGAAAAAAACGAAAAACCACAGCAGCAGCCACAAAAGAAAAAGAGGCAATGGTACAACAAAAAGAAATATTAAAGGACTGTACCATTACCAATCTCACGAATGTTACCCTATCAACGGCGGAAGAACAGCTTTTAAGCTTAGGATTGAACTTTTGTCCCGAGAGTTCGTTCAATTACACAAACACTAGAGCGGATGTATTTAAGTTAATTCGCAAATTAAAGCTGAAGAAATTCTTTTCATCGAAACCAGCAATAAAAGATAAAGACAAAACCACCAAACAACCGACGAAGACTGCAGGCAGTATTTCAGCGCCAGCAGCACGAGATGCTAGATTGCTTCTGACACTGTGCAACCTGGAGGATTCTAGGGACTCCGGGAATTCTACCACTAAGGATGATGTGGTTCCATCTACACAACGTGAACTGTACAATGTGGACATCTGCCAAAAAGGATCTGGTATCAGCCCATTTAAACCGGTAAGCACGTTTTTGCCTGTAATGCCAAAAGATGCGGTAGACATTTACCATGATTGTGTCATTGAAGATCTTAAGAAACTAAACCGCAAAGTGCAGGCTCAAACGCACATGAACAATGCTAAAGTAAATCAATATAACATGTTAATGAAAAAATTGAGTCAGAATCATGAAGTGGTGATCAACAAATCAGACAAAGGTGGAAATATTGTGTTATGGAATAAGGAAGAATATATTGTAGAAGCCATGAGACAATTAAATGACACCTCTTGTTATGATAGATCGAATGGAATGGCATATAAGCGAGCCAAGGATGAGGTGAAAAAGATGCTAATGTCATTTAAAAGGAATAATTTGATCTCACAAACTGAGTATGACTTTTTGAATGTTGAGCACCCAGTGATACCCATACTATATCTGATTCCTAAAATACACAAACAGAAAGTTCCAACACCTGGCCGTCCGATTATTGCGGCTATTAATAGTGTAGGAGAGAACATTTCCAGTTACATTGATTTTTTCTTACAAGACATTGTGAAAAACTTACCAAGTTACATTAAGGACACAGGGGACTTTTTGATGAAATTGTCCTCTATTGTGTGGCAAGAAAACTGGTGTCTAGTAACTCTGGATATAGAGTCATTGTATACGTCTATAGATCATTCTAAAGGTTTGGAGGCAATCAAACACTATCTTGGTCTACGATCATGTGAATACTACGCACACAACAAAATGTTATGTGAACTAATACACTGGTGCTTGCATAACAATTACTTCATGTTTGCTAAGGGCATATGGAGACAGGTACGGGGTGTGGCGAAGGGATCGTGCTTCTCCCCCAGCTACGCGTGTTTACACGTGGGCTGGTGGGAGGAGCGCGGCCTCACTGCCACACCAGGATTTCAGCATGTGCGATACTGGAAACGGTTTATAGAGGATGTTTTCTGTGTATGGGAGGGGGATGAGGTGAGTGCGCAGGTTTTTGTTGATGCACTCAATAATAATCAAGAGAATCTTTTCTTCACCTCCAATATCAGTAAGGTACAAGCAGATTTTTTAGATGTTCATCTAATGATTGAAAATAATTCTGTGACTACCTCTCTTTTCCGTAAACTGACAGCTGGAAACAGCATATTACATGCCAGCAGTAACCATCCGCAACATGTGATTAATAATGTCCCATATGGAGAATTGGTGCGGGTCAAACGAATAAGCAGTACCCCTGAGATATTCGAACAAGAAGCCAGAAATACCATTGATAGGCTAAGAATCAGAGGGTACAGCGATAAGGTTTTGAATAGTGCCCTGAGAAGAAGTCGTGATAAATCTAGAGAATCATTACTCAGATCTGAGACACCAAAACCTACTTCAGGAAACAGTACTCCGCTCTTGATTCTAACCTATAGCAAGCAGGAAAAACAAATTAGGTCCATTGTTAGGAAACATTGGCCTATTTTGATGACAGATGGTTTTTATAGTGAGGTATTACAAGATTCACCAACGATAACCTATAAAAAATCACATAGTATGCATAACAGCCTAGTGAAAACCAGCCCAGAATCAGGTGGTGGCAGCACCTGGCTCAAATACAAAGGTTTTTTTAAATGCTCCACATGCAGGGCGTGCAAGTTTGGTGTGAACACCACTCATTACAGCACACCGTTCTGTCCTACGAGGAAGGCTATTCGGGGTAACTTTAACTGTCATAGTGAGTTTGCAATATATGTCC
Source organism: Lissotriton helveticus (assembly GCF_964261635.1). Classification (NCBI taxonomy): domain Eukaryota; kingdom Metazoa; phylum Chordata; class Amphibia; order Caudata; family Salamandridae; genus Lissotriton; species Lissotriton helveticus. Next base: position 2,002,894,883 of record NC_136061.1, on the reverse strand, counting down.
TGACATGCACCTGTGGACTGCGATATGTGGGCAGCACGAAGCTACAGGTGCATGTCAGGATCTTGCAACACTTGCGTGCAATAGTGAACAACGACAGTGCGTACCCAGTGGCACGCCACTTCAAATCAACACATAACAATGATTTGTCACAATTGACTTACTTTGTTATAGATGTGGTGGCCCCTCTCAGTCGGAGAGGTGACAGAGAGGGATTCCTAAGAAGAAAAGAGACAGAGTACATTGTGGAGCTGGATAGCAAATATCCGAATGGGCTTAATACGACTGAAGATCTGCATCATCTTCTATAATTATGCACATGATGTATGTTGTGTTACGTAGTATATAAGCAATAGTCAACATGAATTAGATACTGTTAAGGATTCTTATTTTCTTTATTCTTCAAGGGCCTTCAAGGATTACGAAATACAGTACGTAACATGAGAACAGTAGCAGCATTAAGTTGTACCTATGTGGAAACAATCGTGCGAATTACATCGTCCACGACAATGAACTGATAACAAGCTGAGAATTCTGTTAAAACTCTCATCCAACGAATATGTATAAATCAAGAGAAGAGCACGTTTAATGATATTTACTAAACACAAAGGTTTTTTTGTACTTTGTTGTTTTTTTAATTGTCTACAATCACTTATATATGTATTGCCACTTAGGGTTAAAGTATGGACTATAGGGGAAATGTGAATATATGAAATATGGTGTTCTCAAATACCTACCATTTAGACCGGCCATAAACACCAGTTTAGTATTTTTTCTATGCAAAAATATTTAGTTGTATATATTTGTAGATAATGTATATAGTTATATAGGAATATAATATATGTAAGTATTTGTATATAAGAATTGCACATATATATATATATATATTTTTCTAAGTACGTGGATAATGGTTGTGAATTGGGGTAGTTTTTTGGATTTGGTCTATAGGAGATGAGATTATAACCCTTGTATGATGGATTGGACAAGGAGTGATTTATGAGAACATTGTTATTTATTGCATTCATGCAGCTATATATTTTTTCTTTTCCTTTCCCCTGTCTTTAAGTTGAAGGATGGTGGGTGCGGTGAAGTATTTTATTTATGTTCATGCACCATGTGACTCACTTTGGAGGTGGAGCACTGCAAAGAAAAAAATGTATTTAAATGTGTGCTGACCAGGTGTATGGTGTGTGATCAAGAGCACGTGTTGCTTGAAACGCTTCGCCTGAGAGGAGAATAAAATCTACCTTACTGCAGCCTGGGGTCCGTGTCTTCTATTTGCAGGAGCTTGTTGCAGTGTCGAAGACTTGGTTTTTATATATATATATATATATATATATATATATATATATATATATATATATATATATATATATATATATATATATATATATATATATATATATATATATAGTCATTGGAAAAACCAAAGGCTACCAGGACGTTATAGTTAGGGTCAGATTTAACTCATACAAAACTAGAGAATTTCAGCCGTTATAGTTACCTGAGTTAACGTTAACTCGCCACCTGCAATGAGCTGCTTATGACCTCAAATATTACATCACTCATGACATGGTCAGTGACATCACTGATGACATCAGTGATGACATCATCGAGTGACTGTGAATGTTTTTGAAAAGTTTATGAGTGTTAAATATATATACTTGGTGAATCAGTGGAAGTATGAGTGACTGTATGGATGACTCAGTGGGTGCGTGACTGACTGTATATGTGAGTGATTGGGTGTCTCTGTGAATGTATGAATGAGTGATTGGTTGTGTGAAATGTGTACCACATACTGTGTTCTCAGATATGATGCAATTTGAGATGTCATAACTGTTGTCATGAATGCTATGTTTTCACATGGTTTAGGTCACTGTGTGCGGATGTGTGCAAAATTGAAGGCGGTGCATAGATTATTAATGTAAGTTATAACAGGTGGTGCTTAAATTACAAACTTAAGTTGGAACTATAATTTTTGAATATCTATTGTTTGTATAGTTTAAGCTTGGTGTTTTTTAGAAAGAATACATACAATTTTCCAAACGATAAATTATGCTTAACCTTTGTTCTTTTCATTGAATAGAAATATACACATTGTAAACACAGAACCTTGTTAGTAAAATGTTGCACTGCCCCACATTGTACTTTATTCTTTATCTTTATGTATGCCTTGTTAACCCAAATGTATAGGGTTCATTGTGCTACAAAATAAAATCACTTTCCAGAATGCATGTTTTTAATATGATACCCATGTGCTTTGCATTTAAATTTTAATTTCTAATAATACACATTTTTACATTAAACACATTCTAAATATTAGCACATTATTCCAAATAACCCACATTCCTCAAAACATTGACAAACATATCTGGAGTCTCAGGTGAAAAAGGAATAGCAAACACATAATTCTCAAATGCTCTAAACACACACACACAAACACATATGTGTGTTTATTAGTGTATATGTGTGTATATAGAGAGAGAATTCATAATTGGTAACTGTAATACGCGCCTATACTGCCATTGCGGGGTTCTGGTGATGTTCATAACATAACATAAGTGTTAGACCTTGCATCTGTGGCGTGGTTTCCCCTGTCTTTTTGCCTCTGCCTCCGGTATTTTTGACGCTGTGCTGGATTTCGTTTTTGCTGGTTTAGATGCTTTGGGCACTCTGCCACGGCTGATCAGTGTCAAAGTGCAAGTGCTCCCCGTGTAAATTGTTGCTGTGATTGGTTATCCATGATTGGCATATTTGTATCACCAAGAAGTCTCTAGTAAAGTGCATTGAGTGTGCCAGGGCTGGTGATCCAAATGCTACTAGTGGGCCTGCAGCACTGATTGTGCCACCCACATGAGTAGACCTAAAATGGTGTCTCAGGCCTGCCACCGCAGTGCCTGTGTGCAGTCTGTGAAATGCCATGTCCTCCTGGTAAGTGTACCCACTGACTATTCCTAACCCTTCCCTTTCTGTACACATTGGTCACCCCTATGGAAGACCCAAGGTATCCCCTTCGGCAGGGTGCAGTGTATGTGAAAGGTAGAGCATGTACTAGTGCAGGTGACATGCTCTGGTAGTGAATTACAGCCATTTCCGTTTTTCACTATTGTAAGGTTATCTTGCCCATAGGCTATCATGGGGAATTCTGGCTACAGTGGTTACCTGCATATCTTCCCATAGGAGCTAGATAGGACATACAATTCTGGTATCCCTGAATTCAGAATTTAATAACACATCTTTTAGGAAAGGTGGTTTTTAAATCCTGTGTTTGAGAACAGCACTTTCAGAAAGTGGCTGTTCTCTTGTCTGACCTTTCTGTGTGCCTTGGCCAGTTTGTGAATTGACTGTCTGGTTGTGAGTGACAGGGGCTGGGTGGCTCCCAGAGGTTGAGTGGGCCATCCCTGGGCTGAATAGCTCCATCTGCATATAGAGTGGTGGGAGGGGGTAGCACCTGGGCCTGAATAGGGCTGTGCCTGTCTTCCACAATGCTGGCTCCACCTCCTGCTGGGTGGCTGATGACCCTGACCCTCTCTCTGAAAGGAAAGGAGAGGCTAGGAAAACAAAGTGCTCAAGGAACACCCAGAACGGGTTCAGACCGGGCTCAGAGCCCTCCTGTACAAAGGGAACAAAGACTTTTAGGGGTATAAGTACAGGACCCCAGACTACAGAAAATTAGATCATCCTGGAATCAAGAAGGAACCTCTACCAAGGAGAAAGCTGGAAGACTGAAGAAGGAAGACTGTCCTGCTGTTGCTTTGCTGGACTGACCTGCAGTTTCTTTGCTGCCAAGGAGGGGGGAAGGACTTTGCTTTGGGCTGTGTCCCTTTGCTTGAAGGAATCTCCAAGGGCCTGAAGAAGAGCTGGCTCCCTGTTAAGAAGTCCCAGGAACAAAAGGATTTCACCCCCAGCTTCCCTGAACTCTGCTGAGAGACTTCTGTCCTTCCTAGAGTGCTAGGACCAGTTGTGGTGACTCTGGAAGTTGTACCTCTGTTGGGAAGCTGGAAACCAAGATTTTGAAGACTTTCTGCAAGTTTTAACGCATTGCTTGCTTGCGGAGCGCATCCCCGTCAGTGCGAGGAAATACCCACCGCCGCGAAGGCCAAGATCATCTCAGCACCTGTTGCCATTGCCAGAGTCATCGCATCCTTCGCTTGCGGGATGCACCAGTCCGGTGCGGGAAGATTACCATTGCTGCGAGTATCGTCGCAGAGCCTGTCGTCACTGGGTGAGATCGTCGCACCGCTCACTTGCGGACCGCATCACGTCGCTGCGAGAGTCGTCGCAGAGCCATCACATCGAGGGGCCGCGAGAGGAGAAGATCGACGCTGAGCCCCGCATCATCGCCGCATCGGAGATTGGCGCCGCCCCGAAGATCGTCGCATCGTACCTTTTGCGAGCCACTTCCACCGAATCCTGTGCACTGGAATCCATGCAAGGTATCGCATCCCTCCCCATACAGACCGGAGTCACCGCAACACGCCCGCTACATCCAGCGGGGTTGTCGCATCGCCTCCCCAGGGTCTCAGGAGTGACGCATCTCTTGCTTTTAAACGCCACAGCTGTCAGTTGGAACTTTTGTCGCATCTAAAGGTACTGTTGGCTAAAACGTGACGCAACTGTGGATTATTTTACGCAACCTTAAGAACGCATTTGAAACCATATTCTTGTACTGTGTATGTTGGATTTTTGTCGTTTTGGTCTTGTGTAGTTTAGATTAAATAACTTTAGTGTTGGTACAAATACGTTGCACTTTGCCTTTAATAAGCCTGACTGCTCATGCCAAGCTACCAAGGGGGTGAGCAGGGTTTATCTGAAGAGTGTTTCTTCTTTACCCTGACTAGAAGCAAGGGTCTCAATTGGACAGTGATACCTACCTCTGCCAACTAGAGACCCCCAGTTCTAACAATAAGTATTTGTAAAGTGTACGTTCACCCAGAGATATCTTGGCGCTGAATAACAGATGTTTATACCCAACTCAATGGTACTCATTTTATCGACCTCGGATGGATAAAAGGCTGAGTGGATCCCATGGGATTTGTACCTGTGACCATAGGTCAAACACAGGCTCCTGCAGTGGATGCATTAGTCTACTGAGCCACCAGACCCACCTGACAAACCGCAACCACAAACCACAAGGCCACAGACTGTGAGTTATTAACGTCTCCTGAGCCCAGAGATGGCACCACATTACATATGTTAATCATTATATCACATGTATCAATTGATTTTAGTACTGTTTGGAAATTGAATCTCTAATGAGTCCCTGTTTGCATCCTGCACACCTAATTAAAGGCGCACCATGGTGTAAACAGGGACAATGCGCCGTTTACATAACACAGCACCGAAGATCATGAGTGCTGGCCATGGAAGCTACTGAAGTGATGGCAGCCAGACCTTTCTCAGCAGGAAATGACTAATAAGCAGGTAAAGCGTCAAGATCACTAAAATGTGACACTGACAGTCTCAGTTGTTTCATGATTCTCTGTCCACAGTTTCTTCCCATTTGAAAGGTATGCAAAACCAAGCATCCATTATTCACATAAACAAACTATCTGACTTCTTTGCATGGTAAAGGAGCTTTTGAGATTCACTCTTTGTTTTGTTGCAGTTTTATATAGTGTGAACTCGACCCAGAGGTATCAGAGCGTTTTACAAGAGCTCCAGTTGCCTTACAGATGGACACATTCATATATATATATATATATATATATATATATATATATATATATATATATATATATATATATATATATATATATATATATATATATATATATATACATATACATATACATATATATATATATATATATATTTGCAAAAACTTACAGATCATTTAACTGGTCTAAAGGCCATTATTAATCTCATTATGATTGACATGTTAAAATCCTCCTTATTTAATCCTCCCAGAACTACTGTTTCAGGGTGTCCCAGTCAGGGTCGGACTGGCCTATCGGGCAATCAGGCAGTGCTCGATCGGCTGATCTGAAAGTCAGTGTGTGGGCTTATTTTTCATATTTTTGTGGGCCTGCTTTATGGTCTGAGGGGCCAGTTTTTAGGGGCAGGTTTTGCCTGCACAGCGCTTGCTCTTTGCTTGTTAAATGTATTCTTTTTAATATAAAATTAAAAGGGACTTACATCCCGCCACCTCTCTTTCCTGGCTTCTCATTGGTTCCTGTGCGTGCCACTTACCTTTCCTCTATTTCTATTGGCTGTAGCATATTTTCCTGCATTTACCAATGCTTGTTCCTAGTCTGCTTCTCTTAGTTGTCCGCAGACGAATACTGTCAACATCCACTTTGGTGGAACTATATTTTCATAACGTTTTGCCTTTTACTATTACAACATATTTATATAACAACTTTGGAGAGTAAGTGATTCGTAGAGAATCACAGGATGTTGCCTGTTGCCGCTGAGAATCGAACCTGGATCCTCAGCCATCGAGTCAGCAGCTCTGGCCCCTGCACCACATCCTCTCTACTCAGAATTAGTCCGTGCAGGTAAGTGGGTGGGCGGGGTAGGGTGGGATGTCGAGAGATGATCGAATAGGATTTATTAATTTATTTATTTATTCCTATTCCTTCGTCTGTCAGCTTCCTTCCCTTCCGCCCTGCCACAACACGCTACCTGCACGGACTCCCGCTGTCTCCACTCCCAATTGTCTGTCAGGGAGCTCTTTCCTTCTTCTGGATGATGATTGATGAAAACAACTCTTTATGCATTACATAGGCAAAACCGATGCATTACTAATGCTTGCTACTATTATTTTCTGTCCCAGTCTGACCCTGGTCCTAGTAAATTCATGGACAGGAATAAAATGGGGATTAATCGTTTTGAAGTATAACATATTGGAATCAGTGCTTTCACATCAATACCCAAAGTCTCCCTCTCCCCCCATTGTGAGAAACCAACATTTGTAATTCCGAGGAGGTCAGTAACTATTGTTATCAGGCTCATCGGATTTCAAGGGCCACAAGTATTCAGGGTGTATTTGTCTCTCTCTTTTACCACTCACCTCACTTACCCTCATTATGTGCTCGTCTCCACGGGTTCTACTTCTGCGCCAACAATGCAGGGTTACATATCTTTTAAAGATTACACACCATTGTTTAGATCAACTAACAATTGCAAACAGCCAACTGAACAGCACAAATATTACTTTGTGACAAATGATGATGCAAAGGTCAGTGCAAAATCGCAATACTTCCACCAGGTCAAACCATCTGTCAGATGTAAAACCCGTTTTTTTTCTAACGATATCCTTATGATCGGCGGGTTGTCATTAAAATCAATAGATTATCACAAACGAAGTGCAAAATACTGAACAGATGCGTAAACAGTGTCACGGCCTGAGAAACAGTGGAAGTTCAATAGAGGAAAAACTGAATACATGATATTGAGTCCAAGATGGGAACTAGCCAAAAGGCTACTTGAATTGATCCTGAAAACAGATGTCTTGTGTTGTTCCATTCTGAAAGGACAGAGAAGAAAGCGTGGGAATGTAATTTGATGGGAAACTTTCTATAAAAGTACAAATCAATAATGTACTGCGATCGTTCTTTTTTTTTTAAAGAAATAACCCTGGGGGAGATGAACAATACATCATTCAAGACACAGCAACGCTGTGCTGCAGGTGTTCATCTGTCTACGGCCTCACTTTGAAAGTCTCCAGCTGATCAGTTATCAATTGTTCCTGCTACACCCAATCTTAGTATGCGAGTTTTGGGGGAATGTTGTGCTACATTAAAATGAGAGATTCTACTGTTTATGTAAAAAAATCTGCGGGAACTAATAAATGTTTTTTGTTTGTTTTTTTACAAAAAATGCTGCAAGGTGCAAATAGAATTGAATTAATTGTTCACAATAGCAGTTAGTCAGATGTACCATATGTCAAATATTTTAAGGGCGCAAAAAGTGTGTTTAGTGCTCACAAAAGAGGGATCCTCATTTACAGAGCAAAGTTGGGAAAATATTTACAGATGGTATGGCATTTACATCTGTAGAAACATCCGCAACTGTGATACTTTATAAGGCCTTAACCATTGGATAGGATAACAAACCTCAAGTAGGGAGCGGAATGTGGACAATTGATTAGGTGGCCCAACATTTTGTGTTCTTGTGGGTGCTTTTTGGTGGGGGGAGCAACGGACCTCTGCTTCCCATCCTACACGTGGGAGTTGCAGTCATTTATGGCAAAAAGAATATGGTGCATGGGGTCCAAAGAGCCACAGGTACTCAGTCAGAACTGTGCTCCAGTATGCCCGTATGGCTGGGACACTAAGGGGCAGATTTACAATAACTGGCGCATTCCCAGGGATGCGCCAGTTATTGTGCGCCGCAGCTCCGCCACCCATGGTGCGCCGCATTTATAATGCGGCGCACCATGGGGCAAAAACGGCACAGATGCGTGACGCATCTGTGCCGTAAAGGTGGCGCATTGCTGGAGTTGCACCGCAAGCGCGACGCAGCTCCAGCAATGCTCTGGGGGCCCCTATCTGTCCAATACTGCGTCAAGCCTTATGCCTGCTTCAAGCAGGCGCAGAGTTTTGATGCAGCATTGGCCTAAAAGTGCCTGCGCAGGCCCTTTTGCGAGGTGCACCTGCCCCGGAACGCCCACCCTGCGCAGGAACGCCCACATGTGGCGCAGGGCTTTACAACGTGACGCATCTGCCTAGATGCGTCATGTTGTAAATGGGTCGCAGGGATGCGCCATGTTTACGCCGCTGTTGCGTGACGCAACAGCGGCGTAAACGTGGCGCAAGTCCGACATAAATCTGCCCCTAAATATTACACAGTGGCTGCCACAATTGTGTAGTTGTGGTTTAGCCCCACTAGCCATTACACATACCTTTTTTGATTTGCAAATAGCTGTGGCCCCCATTAATTGATCTGCAACATATTTGACACTCAGTGTTGTCAGCTAGAGTCCAGCACGCAAACCTTTGTGGAATTCTGTAAAAAATGAAGAGGTGGTAACAAGGATGTATTTTCCAAGTACAGCTCCAATCGAAATGTAGCTTGAACTTGAAGACAAAACTGCAGAATGGATTTACACCAAATCTGGTACGAAAGTAAAACGAACTGAGAAACCAAGCTTTGCATGGTTTGGTGTAAATCTGTTGCATTTCAAAAACATAGCAGTGGGGCTTTAAATTATTAACACTTTTTGCATATTGTGGCATTTCATACTGCAGAAGGTCCTCAAATGCACTACATGGACCATCTGTGGAGTAACATAAAATACCCCCCACCCCATTTAAAAAAGGGATTTTTGGTTCCTTTCATCCACTTTGGTGTCTTCCATCTCAGAAATGCGAGAGTGGACCACAGATAGTGATTGGCTTGCCGAAAGTGTTACATTTATTTTGTGCTCTTCATTGAAGGGCATGGCTCCCGCATGACAAACAAACTAAAACGCCACATAGGGGGCGGTGTGAGACTATCCTCAATTCCAAGCCTTAATGAGAGGGACTCTCGCCATGGGCCCACAAAAACATTTCAAAACTGTCCGTCTGTTAGTTGCTGAGGGCTATTACTTCTTTATTATGCCACCCATAGACTGCCGCCTCTGTGTATAGACCATGTATTATGAAACTCATGGAATTGTGTTAGGTCCCCTTTCATTATTCACAGATACCGAAACCTCTGGTAGTGGGCATTAATTTAGTCGTGTCAAATGTGCACCCTTAAAAAATAGTCCAAGGCCTACCAACACATTTGGGGGCTGCAGGCATAGGCACCTAAAATGTCCCCCTTGGTGTGCCCTGGAATTAGTTACAAATTTTAAACAGGCTTTCATTTCCTATTCAACTTTTTATGTTGCACTGAGTATGTGCTTTGAACCTGTGACCGAACACAGATCCCTACATTGAATGATTTAGTCCACTACGCCACCACCAGACTAGGCTAACAATAACATTAAAATACGTTATTTTCATTATTTTGATGAGGGGCCATGACTAGAAGAGACAAAGCATTGCGTGAGTCATGATTGCATAAAAATGTATTATACTTTGTCAGTGTTCTGGTAATTCCCAACCTATGGTTCTTCCTAGACCTGGATTGGTTACTGGGGGACCTGATGTGGGGCAGTAGGAGACGAGTGGCCCTTAATAAGGTCCAACTGTCGGTGGGTTGAGGAGGTTTGGTTGGACCATCCATGGAGACCTATTACCTCACGGTGCAGTCGCTGACGGGTGTGGACCTTCAGGAACCTTTATAAAAGCAGCACGTGGAAAGGCCCTCTTTCCTTACATATATTTCGTCAGCTCCTCCACCTCACCATCAAACTGCAACGCTCATGGTTCCTTCATGTGTGGTTCGACCGGAAATGTCTAGCAAGGGTCTCCCAGCAAACAAAACAGATGCTTCCCTGTTCCCCGGTCATGCCCTTGAGTTTTACTGCAGACCAGCTGACACTCTGGCACGAGCGCTCTGTAGAAACAGTGGGAGGCCTCTATCATGATGCTCAGATACATTTAATCAGCTATACCAGGATTACAATATTCTTCCAAATAAGTTCCTCCTGCATGGTTAGCTACTGGGAATACTTGGGCCATTATGGGGCACGATAGATGAGGAGCCACCGACCGACTTGGGGATGCAGCGATCACAAGGTAAGTGGTTTTATTTATTTTCTTATTTAATTTTACCTGTCCCGTCATCTGTCAACTCCCCCCCAGCCCGCCCTGCCCCCACCCCACTGCTCTAACCTTTACGGCCGGTAGCACTGCACATGAAGATCATGCGCCGCTCAATAGTACATTACTCATTAATTCCAATATAATTTATGTTACCATATTGTACATTTCTGTATTTTATTGTTTTTTATTGTATTATATTTAATAAATGCTAATAAATAATTTCAACACAAAAAAATAGTACATTACTCATTGCTCAAATTGAGTCTTCCATTTCAGACAAAGAATGTTACTTCTTTTAATTCTCTAACTCTGCTTTTTGTTACCCTGTGCCGACTGTCAAGTAACACCACTGCACTATATTGAGTTTGTCAATATCGTGACATGACTTTTGTATACCATTTATCTTGTCTTTTGTCACGATGTAAACCACAAAATCTCAATAAAATATTTTTGGAAGAAAAAAAATCATACTCATCTGCATGTATGGTTCATGACATGTTTATGTTTATATTTGTTTTAAAAAGCTATTTAACCAAAACCAGGAATCAGGTTTTTCATTTTGTACAGCATGATGTAATTACATTGGAGGTGTCTTCGACAATTAGAAAAGTAATCACCTGTGTAAAGAAATTGCGGCATACAGTCTAGGAGGCAGTGAACATGGTTGAAACATGAACTTTGAGCTTAAGTTTGAGCTTGAGTTATAAATCTTCAAATATGCAATTCTTATTACAGTTTCGTTAAATACATGTATTATTGATCAACATTTCTTTTCAATACCATCCCATAACAATAATTAATAATTTCCCATTGGATTGAAATGTGGTTTTTTTTAGGTTTGCTAATAATTTTGCATCATTTTCATGTATTTGCACAACATTTCCCATAATTCGCACATCTGTCTAATTTATGACATGTCAGGTTTCATACATCTCAGATAATTTGAGGATCCAGGGAATGGGATTGGTTATCTACAACCGAAAATATTTCTTTTAGCAAACATTGTTCGATTCTGGGCACCAAACCTGTGTCCAGAGCGGTAAATACTACCCCGACAATAAAAAACAAGTAAATTAGCATGCATAATTTGTAGAACCTTTATTTAGGATTCATTAATCTGAATGCTTGATTCCGGACTTGGATCACAAAATCTAGATCTCAAATATGGATGAGAATTGAGGATCATATCTGTCGGTGTAAAATAATATGAAAGCTATGGTAACTGTGCTTGATGAACCAGTAGGCGATCCCTTCTTGTGCATGGTTAAACACATGCAAAGTGAGCATGCAGGAAATTAGGCACATGATCTGGCCAAAGGCAATGTCCTACAACTGTTCACCTCTACACCAGGCTTGCACATTGTGGGGTTGGGCATGCAGAAGGGTGGGCGCACAAATTGGCCATGTGCTGGTTTCTATGGCTGGTCCGCACTGGACATGGCCACAGCAAGTGGCTGAGAGTTGGTCACTTTGGAGGTTGGGCTCAGAGCCTGACTGCTCTATGTATGGACCATAATGGCGACTGGGCTCATCGGAGTTTGCACACAGACCTAACTGCAGGTCTGACCCTGCTGTCAGCAGCCCCTGTGAACAATTGGGTACGTAGGAGTAGTAGTAGCCCCTGTTTCAGGCCTAGTCCCTCAGCAGGCAGACAAAGACCCTGTACTGTAGGTTATGTCTATACAGGAGCTGTATATTTCGCTTGGCTGTAGCTGAGGTGATACGAGGCAACAAACTACACAGCACAGGACACCAAGTGGCACACCTATACAAAACCCTATGCCCAAAATCCACCAAACTCAATGATAAGGTCACAAACTTCTGGGGAGCTTTAGCAGGGAAGGTGCTAAGTGAGGACGAGAGAGCAGAACTATGGAGATCCACCACTAGGAAAAAGGTAACGGCAACCCTAAACCAGACCAAATATTGGCTAGTACATAAGGCATACTGGACACCGGCCCGCCTAGCTTCCGTGGGGATCCGAGAGAGCGACTCCTGCTGGAACTGCGACAAGGGGAAGGGAGACCTGGAACACCTAATACTCAGCTGCCCTAAGGTTAGGGATTCTGGGGGAAAATAGAAACACTTATTAATGAGATCACAGGAGTAGCCCTACACATTGATTTCCCAAGCCTAGTCCTGGGCTTCACATCCCCATCAATCGCAACCACAGAAGACCGCGACCTCATTGACCTACTACTGACGGCTGCAGTCAAAACAGTCCTAAGCAATTGGAAAGACACATCGAAAGCTGCGCCACAGGCATGGCTTAACTGGATCACCTTCCTAAGGGGGGCTGACAACATCACAGCGAAACACTCGCCGAAAACTCACAGGCAGTCGAACATGTGGGGTTCCCTAGACCTCTACTTATCATCGCACAAACCCCCATAGGCGGCTAATCTAGACAATGCACGAGGTGGCACACCTCGCTGGTCCGAGGGCACACAAAAGGGAAACAGCCTGCAGAGCTCCTTTCTTTTCCTATCTTTCCCTATCCTCTCTATCCTCTCCATCCTCCGGGGCGTGGGACAGAGATGCAACCAAGCAATACGACGGGGCGGCAGACGACAAGGACAAGCAGGACTTGAAAGACTGGCAATCGAACTAGCTGAATGAGACTGGAAGCTAAACAGCTAACCCCCCCCCCGGGCGTTTTTCTTCTCCTTTCCTTTTCCATCTTCCTCCACCCATGTATATACCATGCTCCATGTAAATATATATTTTTTCTATATACAATAAAAAATTACTGAAATAAAAAAAAAACTACACCGCACACTATTACACAAGACCAGTAAAGAACAATGCATCATCAAACAAAAAACAATTGCATATCAATAGTGATGAACTCGGTGTTGTTAATGGTGAGGAGAAATGTGATGCTACCAGTGATGTCATCAATTATGTCATCTGTCATATTATCTGTAATGAAAGGCAAGTGCATGTGTTTTGATCTGTGCATATTACTATAACTTAGGGCGTATAATGTAATGAATGCACAACTGTATTAGTATTTTTAAGGACATTTCAGAATATTTTTTATAAATAAAAGTTAACTTGTTATGAGCAAATGTAGCAAAAATGTAACTTTATCAAATGTGTATTCAGTGAGTTTTTTTGATGGTATGCTAAACTCAGCTCTGCCCCAGCCCCCATACCTTGCATACATGTTTCTCTCACACACACCCAAACCAGTTGCACACATACTTTACCTCATGAACAGTGAGCTGTGGTGCAAGGTTTGACTTTTGACATGTGCTTGCACCTGACCACCTTTTCCACAAATACCAGCTGCACATACATTTTGGCCACGTGCAAGGAACTCTCTTATCCGACCCACACGAGCTGTGCACAGCCTTCAACTATATACATTAGTCAGTGAGTTACAGGGCCTGGCTGATAGCCGGAACCTGTGCCCTGCTTCTGTCAAGGCGAAATAAGCCTTATATGACGTCATATGTACTTAACATCATCTCCCAACCCACAGACATCAAACTTCCAAGACCTCTGGTCATATGCAGCAATTTTTAGTCAAGCAATTGGCAATGCTGACACTTTTGCAAACATTCCATTCCCCAATGTTTGTTGTTTTACTGAGAAACCATGAGTGCAACTGATATGCAGAGACATAGGTCCCATGGTCATAGGATCCCACCTGCACCTCTCTGATTCCAGTCATCACCTTTTTTGTGCTTGGTACCGAGGCAGTCTATACCATCTCTTTGAGAACAACATTAATATTGTCTTCAAAAAAGACAATAACAACTTTGTTGGATACATCCAATGCAGGTAACTGTATTCCATCTTTGTAAACCATAGCAGGATTGCTGTAATCCTGTGCATTGTGAGGGTTTGTGGCAGACAAAGATATGTTGTGTTGCTTTTGTGTAAAAAGCACTCTGGGAAAAGAAACAATCGACTGGAATGTGGTCCCAAATGGTTGCCAGCAGCTGAGATTTTTTCAAGCATCCCAACCATCCATTGTTCTTGATTTTTTTTTTTTTTTTTTTAAGTTTGAATTTTATTAAGGAATGAAATAGAAAAGCAGTACAGGAAGAAACAATCATAAGTTATAAAAAACACAACTTTTCTCTTACATTACAGTGGAAGGATGCATAAAAAATAAAAAGAACAATATGTAGTGAAGAAATGCTAGAGTAGTGAGGAGAAGGGAAAATCAGTAAAAATATAAATCTTAGAAATAACAATAAGAAACATAGTGTGTATCAATAAACTTATATATATGAAGACAAAACAGTCATGGTGGTTTTTGAACTTCGACATTGCGTAATGGAGAAGTGGGAGGTGGTCTGGAGATCTGGGATAGATATTCGGTAAGGGGGATCCATAATAGGTCACGTTGAATTGCTAGGGAAATAGGGGATACAAAATTTGTGTCTAGACGATGGTTAAAACACACTGCGTTCCACCATGCAGTGAAGGAAACCTCATTAGCCTGTTTCCAATGTGATGTAATATGATGAAAGGCTATGGCAATCAGGAGGTCCAGTAGTTTGAGTTTGAGGCGGGATCCAGGAAGATCAGGGGAAAGGGAACCTAGAAAAATATGAAGGATGGAAAAGGGATGAGTGATGTTGAAAAGTTTTTGGAGTTGGGACCAAACTAAATGCCAGAAATGGAGAATGGGAGGGCATTCAAAGAGCATGTGTTTCAAATCAGCTATAGGACAAGAACAGGACCAACAGGTGGAGGGAGTGTCTGATGAGAAAGATGATAGAATAAAGGGAGCATATAATGTACGATTATAAATAAAAAATAAGGTTTGGGTAGTATTGGCAGCTCTAGATGTTTTGTGAATTTTAGACCAAATTTTATCCCAAAAAATAGGGAGCCAGTTGTGAGACAAGTCTGCTTCCCAAGCCAACTCAACTTTAGATTTAGAGCGTTCAGTCGAAGATTGTAGAGTTTTACATAGAAAAGAAGCAGAGGGGGATTGGTCAAGGGCATTAGAGATGGAAAGATGAGGTATAGGAATAGAATTGGTATTGGGAAGATCGGAGAGATATTGGAGAAGGGATGGGATTAGCGATAAATATTGTTTACGAGAAGAGGAAGGTAGTGAAAATTGTTCTTGAAGAAGGTGAAAGGGGAGAGGAACTGCATCAGAAAGAAGTTGAGAAATCCATTTTAAACTACGAGAGTGCCAAGATTTCCAATAGAGAGAACGATTGCGAATTTGAAGATGCTTATTATGCCAAATAGGTTGAGTGTGAATAGAAGAAGTAGAAGGATAAGAGGATAATAAGTAAGGCTGAAGAAGGGAGCGGGTGCGAGAAATTATAGGAGATCGAAGAGAGGAGACATTAGAGGAAAAGGAAAGAACTTCACTGAAGTCATAGGGATGAAGGAAGGATGTTTCTAGCGTGAGCCAAAGTGGAGGATAATACGGAAGATCTGAAGAGAGCCAGCGTAAAGCTTGTTTTAAAGAAAAGGCTGTATGATATGCTTTAAAATTGGGGAATTTGACCCCTCCCATAGATTTATCCCTCTTCAAAACAGAAAGAGCTATTCGAGATCTCTTTCCTTTCCATAAAAATTTCAGCAAAATAGAATCTATTAACTTGAAGTAATGATTTGGAATGCGAATAGGAGTCATAGAAATGGTGTAGAGAACCAAAGGCGCTAGCATCATTTTTATGGAGTCCAATCGTCCCCACCAAGAAAGAAAGAGAGGATTCCAACGTGTGGTAGAAGTAGTGATCTTATTAGAGAGAGATTCAAAATTAAATTTGAGGGTATCAGAAAGGCGAGGGGCGAACCATACACCCAAATATTTAATCTTAGAGGGTTGCCAGGAAAAGCCAGAAGTGTCAAATAGATGTTTGTGGCATAATGGGTTCAGGGGAAGTATTTCACATTTGTCCGTATTAAGTTTATATCCAGATACGATAGAGAAAGCAGATACTTGATTAAGGAAGGAAGGTAAAGTTGTTTGAGGGTCGGAACAGTAAAATAAAATATCATCTGCGTAGACCGATAACTTAACCTGTTGTTGGGAGCCATATTGAAAACCAGAAATGTGCTCATCTCGTCTAATTTTAGTTAAGAAGGGCTCTAAAGCTAGAATAAATAGAAGAGGAGACAGAGGACATCCTTGACGGACTCCTCTGCGAAGAGGAAAATAATCAGAAGTGATACCGTGGGCAAAGATGGAGGCATGGGGACTGGAATAAAGTAAAGAAATAAGAGAAATGAATTTAGGTGGAAAACCAAACCAACGAAGAGCTTGAAACATAAAATCCCACCCTATTCTATCAAAGGCCTTCTCGGCATCGAGAGAAATGGCAGCTAGAGGAGATGGAAGAGAGGTCACTTTACTTAAAATGTTAAAGAAAACACGAGAATTATCGGACGACAAGCGACCTTTAACGAATCCGGATTGCTCCGGGCCGATAAGTTCTGGTAGGAGAGGATCAAGTCTAAGGGCTATAATTTTGGCGAAAATTTTATAATCAGTGTTTACCAGAGAAATTGGGCGATAATTCTTACATAACGTATGATCTTTATCTGGCTTGGGTATGAGACAAATTAATGCTTCCTGAAAAGATCCCTGAGAAGATCCAGATTGGACAAAGGATTGAAATAATAGTAAAAGCTTAGGGAGGAGAAGGGAGGAGAAGTGATTGTAAAACTCAATAGTAAAACCGTCCGGTCCCGGGGCTTTGCCTCTACGGAGGATCGAAACCGCATGTGAAATTTCAGAGGGGGAAATGTCCAAATCCAAGGATTGAAAATCTACATGAGAAGATTGAGGGGAAGGGATACCTTGGAAATATGATAAAAGGTCATCAGGATCAGGGCTAGACTCAGGAGTGTATAAAGTTTGGTAAAATGAGACAAACTGAGCTAATATATCTTTGTCTTTGAACAGAGAAACACCTGCAGAATCTAGCAAGGACTCAATCTTTGTTCTTTCTTTGCGTATTTTTAAGTAGTTAGCTAGAAGTTTGCCCATTTTGTTTTGACCTCCATAGTAGCGGGAGTTACATTTAAGAAGAGAGTTGGAAGCTGCGTTAGTAGTAAACCTATTAAATTCAATTTTGGCAGAAAGAAGTTCACGAAGTGAAGATTCAGAGGTAGATTTATAATATGTATATTCTAGTTTCTTTATTTTATCCAAAATTTGAGTTGACTTAAGAATCGACTGTTTTTTCTTTTGAGAGACAAAATTAATGATAAATCCTCTAGCGGCTGCTTTAAAAGAGTCCCAAACAGTGACAAAGGAAGACAAAGGGAGGTGATTTAGTGTAAAAAATTCAGAGGCAAACTCCATAAATTTAGTGGTGAAAATGGGGTCCAAAAGTAGAGAATTATTAAATCTCCAACGTCCCGAAGTAGGGGAGAAGGGAATAAGGTCAATATCGACAAAAACGGGGGCATGGTCTGAGATTAGAATGGAACCTATTTCTGAATGGGTGACTAGTTGTGCTAGGGATTTACTAAGAAATAGATAATCTATACGAGATTGCGAATGATGGGTGGGGGAATAAAACGTGTATTCTTTAAGGTCAGGATTACATAATCTCCAAATGTCAACTAGAGCATAGTTTTGAATCGAGGTAATAAATTGGGAATGCATCTTGGAAGGGATAAATTTAACTTTGGAATTTCTATCAAGAAAAGGGTCTAGGACTTGGTTGCAATCACCACCAAAAATAACATATTGTTCATTAAGAGTAACTAATTTATCAGAAATAGCAGGCCAAAACAACTTATCAACACCTGTAGGTGCGTAAACATTAAAGATAACAATAGGTATTTTATCAATAAGGAGCTTAATAATAACCCAACGGCCACTATCATCATGTTCTTGAGATACAACAGAAACATTTAACCTCTTATGACATAAAATAACAGTACCATTTTTTTTACCTAAAGCAGGAGAATGAAAAACATGTCCTACCCAGCAACGTTTAAGTTTAGTAGCTTCTGTGTCCGAAAGGTGGGATTCTTGTATTAGAGCTACATCGGCCTTAAGCCGTGCCAAGTGAGTTAGGACACGTTGACGCTTAATGGGGTTATTTAACCCTTTAACATTCCATGTAACTACTCGGAATTTGTAAGCTTATTAAAATGATATGAGGTAAGATATATTAAGAGATAAGTGAGAAATTGAAGAGAAGTGCAAGAAAAATGCGAGAAACATGAAATGTAAGAGACAAGGAGCAAAAGAAATAGAGATGATAAAGGAAAGGAATAGGAGAGAAAGAATTGAGTAAAGGAAGAGAAAAGAGAAGTAAATAGAAAAGATAGAGCGATGAGGACAGAAAGAAGTAACATCGTAACTAACAACGAAGAAATCAAGAGAATTGAGGGATGACGACGCCAGAAGAGGACGACATCAACAACGAAGACTCACATCGTCGAACACCGTAGGAACCAGCGAAGGAACAAATGAATGAACATATGGATACACCGGGATGGAGAGACACAAGGTTGGGATCTGTGGAAAGATACAAAATTGGAAAAAACATTAGAAATACATACGAAAAATAAGAGAAGAAGAGAGTGCCAGATTAATTGTACAACGGGTGTAGGATATAGAAATATAGGAGGTATTCAGTGAAAAACAAGCATTGGAAACAAGAGACGGCAGGAGACATAGAGGGAGACAAATCGAGAGAGCAAGATAAAACAAAAATGGTTAGACAGGTCTTGCAGTGTCCATGTTAACAGTTTCATGACGACGAAGGAACTCTTCCAGGACGAGTGGGTCTTCAAAAGTAGTTGTTTTTTCTTTGTAGGTCACTTTGAAGAGGCATGGATGTAGCAGTCCATATCGAGCGCCAAGATCTCTCAAACGCGGTCTTAAATCAAGGAACTGCTTTCGACGATCAGCTGTGACTTTAGCAACGTCCTGAGAGAGGTATAGCCTGTGACCTTCCCATACAATTTGTTTTTTAGTCTTTGCTGCTGATAATACTTGAAGAAGATCAGTATACTGGAGGAACAGCATGATGACTCCTCTGGGCTTGGTGGAGACTTTAGGACCAAGTCGGTGCGCACGTTGAATATTAAGAGAGGTGGAAGAAGGAAGGTCCAAAATTTTTGGCAAAAATGTTTGGAAGAAGGCTGTCGGATTGGATCCTTCTGTAAGTTCTGGAAGATTATAAAGGCGAAGGTTATTCCTCCTGTTGCGATTTTCCAACTCCTCCGACTGTCGCTTCAGGAGAGAGATATCCTTTTCCAAGAGTGTAATTTTTGCGCAGGAAGTGTGAAGAGTTTCTGTAGATTGTTCCACCAATAAAACCCTCGATTCCAGAGTAGACCATTTGTCGTGAAGGAACTGTAAAGTTTTAGTCGTCTCAGCCATGAAGGGTTTGAGTGCCCGAAGCTCTTCCAGAATAAGATCCATTGACGCAGAATGCGCTGAGGAATCTGGAGATGGAGGGGTTGTTTTCAGACGTTTTATTGAGGCATTTTGAAGAGTCTTACTAGTTGTAGTAGTTTTAGGAATTGCGCCGTGAGCATTGTTAGGTTTGATGGGAGCAGAGTCATCCATAACTTGAGGCGCAGAGTCAGAGTCTGAGGAAAGCTGTGGCTTAGCTTTGGAGGCTGTAAGCTTGAGATTGCGAAGCTTCCCCATAAATAACGGGAAAAAGAAGAGTAGTGACACCACACCTTGTCAGGGAATGCAGAGATTGAGCACAATGTTCGTCAACAAAAAATATATATTGTCTCCTCAGGGAAATCAGGAAGATTGTGGAGAGAGAATATCACCTCATGGCTGGGAGAAAAACAAACTGAAGCGCTGGCATAACCGAAAAGTCAATGTGAGGTTGCGTGACAGAACGTTGTAGAAAGTATGATAACATACATGGGTAAACAGCGTTCAGTTAGGAGATAAGAAAATACATCGTTGCTTCCTGTCACTGAGGCAATAGATACACTTTACAAATGAAGCGGTAAAGTGGTGGAGAGGAGACAGTAAAATCAAGCGTTCATTGCATGAAACAACCGCATTGCGTATATTGTAGTGGAAAAGCGGCGTTTGAGGAAAAGGAACGTTGCGCGCCGAGACTGGCGAAAATGGCGGCCGCTGAAGAGCGAAGCGCGTCAGTGGTGATAAAATCTGACACCGCCGGTTCTGAGGAGAGCAGATTAGTTCCCCTTGCTCACCTCATGTTCCGGCGGTGGAATCTGATGACAGCGCTCGCATTTGCTTGGAGAATGCGGGGAAAATCGCCGGTTCCGGTGCACGACTGTCGGAGCTCCGCAGTTAAGCCGCCATCTTGTGCGGCGTTCAAGCCACGCCCCCCTTGTTCTTGATTTTTAAGTCAGGCCTCCTTGTACTAGAACACTAGATGTACAGAGAATAATAGTAGGATGGTCTTTGAAAGAGGCTATGTCCCTATCTTTGGGCCTAAGGCAACAAACTCTTCAAAGATGTGGGCTCTTCATCCAAACCATAAGAACTGTACTGAGAAACTGCCACTTTATGAGGTGGTGCCATTCATTTTGTAGCACAGATGACTGCATTGTAGGCCTAGTCGGAACTTTTGTAAATGTGCAGTATGAAACTCTGCTATATTGCGTATACAAAGTTAAGAACACTTACAGTTTTGTTTTATAGCTAAGGCATCAGTGAAAGATGTAGACCTGCTGAGATTCACAATTGGTACCAAGTTTCTAGGGGTCTATGAAAGACTTGATTACCTCACAAGAGAAATTAGTGTAATGGAAAAGGAAGAAAAGAGAGGTAGAAGACACAGGAGTGCTTGGTGTCACGCGGAGGCATTGAGAAAACACTGAATGAACTGATGTCTGCATGTGAAAAGGCATGCTAAGTTTCAGGTGGAAAATGGAGTGAACATGGGTACTTACTCAACACACACATGCTACGTTCTACCATTTGCCATAACAAAACACAATATAGCACAGCATAACATGCCATATTGCAGGAAATGGCATATAAAAGACTTCAGTAGTCACCTGTGCAGAACTAAAACTTCACACCTGGACTTCTCCACTCATGGTACAGTCTGTCCTTTCTTAGCATCACCTTTAGGTGACTGTAAAATTAATCTTTGAAGTGTCTCAGCAATTTACCCCATCAAAAATGTGACTTAGATTCAGAATTGACATTCACCTCATGATTTCATCCTATTGATTGGACATCTTCAATTAAGACCAGTAAATGTTTTCATTGATTGAATCAGTACATTTTTCTGATGTAGATTTTTTAAATTTCAATAAACATAACTGAAACACATTTTCTCCTCCGGGGGAATTTCTTACAAAGCCACAACTGTGATTTTGAGAGAGAAACAAACATGTCTAGCACTGAGTGTACTTTCGCTTCTTCCAATCGTTATCTACCTGACCAGTTTTAATTGGGGTCACACCACATGCTGCAAAAGGGGAAATTGCTGAAAATATATAAATCGCCTTTAAGGCGTTGTAAGACATGCAGGCTGAAGTTAATTTGCGCGCCATGCTTTGCTTCCAGCCAGAGCAGGACATTCTGCTATTGCCAGTTTAGTTTTATATATATATTTTACCAGATATAAAGTTCAATCTCAGTTCTTTCTTTCTTTCTCTATCACTTTTCCCACAACAGACAAAGAAGGAACCAACAAATCAGGGACACAAGAAGGAGCCGTCCTCTTGAAGGGAGACAAGTACTAATTAAATAAAAAACGCCTTCCCACCACTCTCCCACACCCACTCTTCTAGCAGGGCAAGATGGAAGGCTGCCCCGGTGTGATGTCATCGACTGGCTTGGTAATGTCTTCTGGGAGGAGAGACGGTGAATTCCAGGCACCACGATTTATCTTCACCCCTTGTCTTGTGCAGCAACAAAAGGGCGCAACTGTTGGGTCCAACCCCCCTGTGCAGCTGCAAAGAGAAAGGGCAGGCACTGGTACTTTCAAGTGTCACTGCTTTTGTACCCGTTACTAGTTTATGAGGCTGATGTCAAGCATGTTACTCAATGAAGGCTTTGTCCTAGGTGTACAGGGCAGGACAGTGGGAAAACTGCCCGCTCTTATTCCAGGCCCATCCATCTTCACCAAGGCCGCCTTATTTTTTTACCCCTCTCTTCAGTGATTCCCTTGTGGAACTCCTCGGGTTAATGTACTGGAAAATTGCCCTGCGTGTTTATGAGGGGGTGCCTTCCAAACGAAAGAAAGCTGGAAACAAAATCGCAGGGAAATTTGTATTTTTCCCAGTGAACTCCCGGGGCAGGACCCAGCTTGTCGGTGCTGACCCTGATTGAGCCGGCATCAATGACCTGCTAGGGGGTGCTTTGTCGAGTTTGGCAGAAGGTACTTCCGAACAAAATTTTTTATTATTTATAATCACAAAGGTGACTCGATGAGGGCATACCCTACCGACGGGGTGCCACCTTCCACTTCCTCTGACAGTCTTCTGTCTCCAGCCTCCAACCAGAGTCCTCGAGTCTCAGTGACGTTTTCTAAGCAGATGACATGATGCAAAGTGCTGAGCCAGCTCTTTCTGCAATTGGCTTCAAAGAAAGTTGACATTAGCACTGAAAGGCAGTCATATGAGCGGTTTACAGCAATTGGACTTCGTGTTACAGTATTATTTTCATTCTCTATCAGATTAACAAGAACACAATAGGAGATTTTACTATTGAGAATGATCGTTTTTTTTAATTTTTATCACAGAACCACTTACTGCCATGTTTAAAAAAAATGAAGATACTAACATAGAACTGCTGACCAGACACAAACACACTGAATAGCTTTTAGGACAAGGAACACGACTGCAGAAAACACAGAAACGCTTCCAGTTGTTTACAGGAGTGCAACGCTTTTTAGGGCGGCATCACAAATTCTATCTATCTATCTATCTATCTATCTATCTATCTATCTATCTATCTATCTATCTATCTATCTATCTATCTATCTATCTATCTATCTATCTATCTATCTATCTATCTATCTATCTATCTGTCTGTCTGTCTGTCTGTCTGTCTATCTATCTATCTATCTATCTATCTATCCATCCATCTATAGAAATATGGCCTATAACTGTGTAATATGTTTCCAATATTCACTTTGACGGTTTCTGGTGACATCATCATAAACCGTAAGGCCGAAGGTTAAATTGTTTTCACATGTCACCAGAATCACGAGATGGCAACTTAAAACCATATTAGACATGTTGTCTGTTACTGATTTTTTTATATTGCATGTTTATTTTGGTGTAGTTCATCCGAAAAAAAGGGTTTTTTTCAATAGAAAAATGTTTGACAATAGAAGGTGAAATACTTCATTATATTGTTTGGTTGTATGTCAAAAAGAACTAAGGAAAAATACATGATTGTATGATTGTGTAGTTAACGAATAATGGGCCTTATTTATGAGGCCTTGCGTGAGTTTTGCGCTTCCGATGCGTCACTTTTTGTGACGCATCGGCGGCGTAAAACATGCCTCCTGATGCACACTATTTACAAAGTGACGCATCTAAGCAGATGCGTCACTTTGTAAACCCCTGCGCTACATTATACCTGCGTCAGGTATAATGTATGCAGAGGGCGCGTTCACCCGCAAAAAGCCTCGTAATAGTGACGCAGTGAAATCTATGAGATTTCACTGCGTCACTTTTAGGATGCTGTTGCGTCAAAATCTTGCGCCTGCCTCACAGCAGGCGTAAGACTGACGCAAGCCCTTTCACATGGGGCTTTCCCCATGTGAAAGGAAGCATTGCTGGAGTTGCGTCACTTTTGTGACACACTCCAGCAATGCGTCACTTTTGCGCTTACAGATACGTCAGAAATACTGACGTTTCTGTAACTCCTTGCGACATGATGCGTCATATTATAAATATGACGCATCAATCATGTCGCAGAGAGAGCGCAGTGAAAAGTGACGCATCGCTGTTTTCACGCAGCGATGCGTCACTTTTCATATATGAGGCCCAAGATGTTTTGAAACGTGTTGTTAAAAAACACATTCTGCTCCCTCACCTACCAGTATCTCTCAGCCTCGGTATAAATGTCATTGAGGTTCCTCTGTGTCATAAAATTTTTGTTTTCTGTTCCGTTTCTTCCCTGTTTACTCCCTCCTTGGTGCTCCCCTCTTCCTCTTCTACAATTTTCCCACTTTTTCCCACAAAGCGCATACTTGCTTTACTGTATGATCTAGTGGGCTGTTGAAGATGCTCCCTCAACTTTTATGTATGCTTCCGATTGTTCGCCACTGCTCTCATGGTGTTTTAGATATGTCCTCTGGGCTTTGGGGTTATAGTCCGTTATTGAATGTTTGAAAATTTCAATAACGAGATTTAAAACGGAAAAAAAACATTCTGTCTGCTGAACGGAGACACTGTTGAGGATGTGATCTTCAAGGAGCAGATAAGAATGGGCAATGATTGTAACTAAAATATCTAGGTTTTGTTTATCTTTAATTAATAGATTGTTGAGATAAAACAACGGACAATGGTCAGTACCTGTTGAATTATGTGATGTGTGGCTGTGCTGTTAAACGTATACTGTAGATTTAAAACATTTGCCAGATATGTTGCCACATAATTTGAAAACTTCAATTTAAAATACTTTTTCTAGCTCAAATGGATCAAAATAATTGCTGCCAGAGAATGAGTTGTATAATGTAGCATAACTTGCCTATTCGTGCCACATAGTTTGTCCCCCATTACCGCAATGGCAATGGTCTTGCAAAGGGCCTGAGAATGATAATGGTCTATGAGTGGTTTGGGGGCTCACGATCATTTTTCATAGAGATCTGTGAATTAATCCCATATTTCATGGGTTATCAGGCGTATGTTTTTTTACCACTGCACCCTGTGCAATAAAACACCACAATATGTATTATAATATATAACTGAAAATAAAGGACCACGAATAACCTCACACATGATATCATAAATACCATAAAAAATGACATTGATTACATAACAGTTGACATCATATACCACCTTACCATTGACATTATTGTTGGCATCATTCCAGATGTAGTATAATTTCTTTATTTAGATGTTTAGATTTGAAGTACACTTGCTTATTGTATAAATGTAGTGAGTTAATCAATTGTACATTTCAGTGCAAGCTTTTATGGCCCAGGTGCAAGCTATGGGTAGGGCAGCACAATTTGCAAATTTCAGGGTATGTTAGATTTTCTTGTGGAACTGTTATGTCACTTTAGCTGTGTCTTTTTCTGATTAAATTGTTTATCTTTCATACACGTGAAAGTTACAGTGTTTTCATTTGGTGCACCATTACTTTTTTTTCCAAAAGTTTTGTTTAGTGTGTTTGTGAGATTTTGTTTTTTAAAAGATCAATAGTGGTTGGACTCATGGCAAAGGCCACTGTGTTAACCCCCATCGCAACCTTCCTTCAGCTGTGTGTGGAAGGTGTAGGAAGCCGTTTTTGGCATGAATACCAGGCCCTGCATCCATTTGCCTGTGTTTCCAATCGCCTGTCTGTCCAACCCTGGCCATGCATTGCGGGTCTTGATGCAGAAGCTTGTCTTTGGCTAGAGCATACATGCAAAATCTCATACCTTCAGGTACGGCTGGCACAGGTAACGGTGGTGATGCAGGGCGGGGCAGGAGTGAGGCGGTGGAGGGGGAGTGAACAGATGATGGGATAGGGAAAGTCAAATAAAAAAAATTAATAAAACCACTTACCTTTTTAGCAAGTGCAAGGCATGTTGTTTTTAGGTCGAAGCACGACCTGCATTCAATGCGTAAGCATTGATTGCAGTGTGCTTCGACAACTATTGCTACCCGTTTTTGGGAATGTGGACAGGAGAGGGTGCACGAGCGCAGATCGGCGCAGTTTTGACCTCGTGAGCGCGCACGGCGCCGTGCCCCTCTCCTGCCTCATTCCCTTGGCAAACACACTCCACACTCACGCATGCGCACATACACAGGCACACACACACTGCATACACACACGCAGACCCACGCGCACACACACAGACAGACACATTCGAACAGACACACAAGCGTACACACCCCCCCACTCACCGGGCTCTTTCGGCGTGTTCCGTGGGCACTCACCGGGCTGTTGCTGGGGATCGGGCTCCTCTCTGCGGCAGTCTCATCTCGTCGCGGCACCAGGGGGCGGGACTTCCTGCTGGATTGCAGGCCCCGCCCCCGTCTCGGCCAAAAGTGCCTGTCTTCCGCCTTCCCCCAGTCCTTCGTCACGCTGCACAGATGGCGCTGCTTATTCAAACGTATCATTGCTATCTTATCAAGCACTCGTTCCTCTTTGAAGCTTTTGCTGAGTCACAAGGTGGGTCAGCCTTCTGGCCCTCAAGAATCGCGCCTGACATCTGTATGCGAGTTACTGCCATACTGAAACAAGCGTTTAGATGACGTGTTTTCACTAATCACGCAGGCTCCTGCTGGTGCTAGAATGCGTATTTCCTAAAGTTTATCAGCCCCCACACCACCGAGCAACGAGGGCTTTCTCCTACAAGCCAGCGCTATCTCTTTGTATGTGCCCAAACAACCCGCGTTCGCTCTTAAAGACGCCGCCTTGCCACAGAAAACACACTGCTTCGCCATTACAAACAAATAAACCACAATTGTGGTGCAAACGACAGCGGGTGAATTGTCGAGGGAGAGCCACAGATACCTTCTCTGAATGACAGACGCAGAAACTATTTATTAACAGCCCGCGCGTCACTTAAAGCATATTGGCTTAGTCACGAGTGCAGTGATCGATGGTGCCTCATAAAACGGGCATGGTAGCTGTGCAGGGTGTCAGAGAAATCGCACTGCGTGCCCTGTTCACCTCCAGTGAGCACAGAAAAATAACACCTTGCTGTAGCCCAAGAATTGAGAGATGTCGGCATGAATTACAGGGAATCCCTCAATTGCAAGGATCTACCTTCTAAAGTATTCCTGATGAGACAACCTCGCTAATTATGTTGTGACACATTCCGTAGGCACTAGTCAATTGTTTTAGACAGACAAAATGTGCTTTGGCGTATTAGCTCGTTAATAAAGGGAGGTGGGATTTTAAAAGTTAGTTGTCCACAATATGGCCTCCTGCGCGCACAAGCAGAGATGCAGCTCGCTCCACCGGCAGCTATCTCATTAGGACGAGAAATAGGTTTACCAGTAGTAAACTAGGGTATCAGAGAAGCCAGGAGAACTTGTCAGCTAATTAGAATGTGCTTGTTGTAATTGCCACCGCACGTTTTTTATGCAGATCTGGTGCCATAAAGGGGCAATCTGGCTCGGTTTTCGTCTGTTGAATTTAACATGTCACATGCATAGAGCGGCTCCATCTATAACTGGTAAACCCCCTGCGTGTATACGTGGTGTTAGGCCAGAGTGCTGAGGACAGTGCAGAGTGCAGATTGTGTGTGCATATTGTGTGTGCATATTGTGGGTGCAGAGTGTAGATTCAGAGTGCAGATTCAGAGTGCAGATTCAGAGTGCAGATTCAGAGTGCAGATTCAGAGTGCAGATTCAGAGAGCAGATTCAGAGTGCAGAGTGCAGATTCAGAGTACAGAGTGCAGATTCAGAGTGCAGATTCAGAGTGCAGATTCAGAGTGCAGATTCAGAGTGCAGAGTGCAGATTCAGAGTGCAGAGTGCAGATTCAGAGTGCAGAGTGCAGATTCAGAGTGCAGAGTGCAGATTCAGAGTGCAGATTCAGAGTGCAGAGTGCAGATTCAGAGTGCAGATTCAGAGTGCAGAGTGCAGATTGTGGGTGCAGATTGTGGGTGCAGAGTGCAGATTCAGAGTGCAGATTCAGAGTGCAGATTCAGAGTGCAGATTCAGAGTGCAGATTCAGAGTGCAGAATCAGAGTGCAGATTCAGAGTGCAGAGTGCAGAGTGCAGATTCAGAGTGCAGATTCAGAGTGCAGAGTGCAGATTCAGAGTGCAGATTCAGAGTGCAGGTGCAGAGTGCAGATTCAGAGTGCAGAGTGCAGATTCAGAGTGCAGAGTGCAGATTCAGAGTGCAGAGTGCAGATTCAGAGTGCAGATTCAGAGTGCAGATTCAGACTGCAGATTCAGAGTGCAGATTCAGACTGCAGATTCAGACTGCAGAATGCAGAGTGCAGAGTGCAGAGTGCAGATTCAGAGTGCAGATTCAGAGTGCAGATTCAGAGTGCAGATTCAGAGTGCAGAGTGCAGATTCAGAGTGCAGATTCAGAGTGCAAAGTGCAGATTCAGAGTGCAAATGCTATAGTCGTCACATGTGCGAAAGTTATAACTATTGGCATTGAAAATGACAAAGCTATTAATTTAGCTATTTTCAAAATCAACACATAAATACAAAAATTGTCATTTACAAGACCAATAGCTCAAACTTTCATAATGCGAGACCTATTGCATTGCAAATGCTTGTTTTATTTTTTATTATACGATCCCTATCCCGTCATCTGTCCACTTACCCCTCCAAAGCATCACCCCGCCTCAAGGCCACACTGCTCATACTTGTGCCAGCTGTGCTTGCATACCTTCAGCCCCTGAGGGGCACTACCATGTGCTGCATGGTTTGGACGTAGACCCTGTGCTGTGGACAATCACCACTGTATCGCAAGAGGACCTGCAAGCAACAAGTATACTGAATACCTAGTTCTTTTTTCTGTATATTTCTTTTTAATGTCTTTTAACTACCGAACTCCTTCACTGGCATTTCACAGATCAGAAAATTAGTCCCTGTCCAAATACAAAGTGCCAACAATGAGCGCTCAAATGTTATGGGTTTACCATCCATCAAATATGTTATTATTTTTCATTTTCTGTGCACCTTTTCCACGGCCTGAGTCCTGACTATTCCTTTGTGGCCTTGAACTCTTCATTGGATCTCCCTTTTTCCTTGTGAATTTGTTTTTCACAATGGTGTGAGCCTCATACGTTTTTGCAAAAGTCTGAATTTCAAGAAGACAGAATGAAATAATTCACGCCTTTGTAGCCCAAAAAATAATTATTTCATGAAAAATTCAAAAGTTACTGACAGAACCTGCAAGCTTTCAGCGCAGCAGATTCGTAAAACTGACTCAGTGAAATTTTGTAGATTCCACTGTGTCAGTATTACGGAGCTTTCCTGCAAGGGAACACCCACCCTGCGACAGAACACCCACATGAAACCTGACGCAGGTTTCATGTGGGGCAGGGCTTTACAACATGACTCATCTGCCTAGATGCATCACGTTGTAAATAAGTTGCAACGTGGCGCATGGTTTACGCCGCCGCTGCATCACAAAAGTTACACAACGGCGGCATAAAAGTGTCGCAAGGGGCTTATAAATCTGCCCCTCAATGCTTTATTGGTACAATGGAAAAAATTGTGGTTTTCTGCGGCCAGTCTAGAATATGTATTCACATTTGTGGAGCGCTTCCCACGTCTGGCGGGTGTGGTCTCTAATGCCGAAATTTGCTGCTGTGGCATTCTTTTTAACCCAGTAGTATGAGAGAAAGGTGTGCTCGTGGATGCTATGGTGGTTTGGCTCCAGGTTCCCAATGCTCACGATGGGCTAAGTAATGATGACCAATAGACCAAATACTGTGTAGTCTCTATGTAATCAAGCTCATGTAAAGAGCTACAGGCCTCTGAGAAATACTACCCCTAAAACCGTAAGGGTTTGGGGATTTGAAGGGAGGCACTGGATTTACAAATAAGGGGAAAGTGTTAACTAGGGTGTAGGGTGTGATGGAGTGTAAACGATTGCCGCTATTAATTCTCACCATTATATGAGATTTACGGCAATAATCTTGATTCAAAACGTGCAAAATGGTTGGAAATGAAAAACGTGAGATTTTCTACTGAATCGTAAATGCATGCAGAGATGTTCTGAAAATGTGAAAAAACTTAAATAGAGAGAAAAGGTTATTTGCACATGCAATTAAAACACATGTTTAAGATTTCAAACATGATTAACAGAAATTGTCCTGAAGATTTCTAAATGTGATAGAAGAAACTAATGCTTATATAATGAAACACTTGAAAATGATTTAAATGTTTAAAGATGCTTGATAATATGAAGATTTGCAGTTTTATCTTAGCAATATGTGATACAAACCTGAATAACAAAAGTAACACGCATATTAATCTGTTTTGAAAATTAAAAACTCACAAGATTTTTTTTAGTGGTACCTAATATTGTCATGTAACTTCTGAAGTAAGGAATAATGCATGAATTAATTAAGACAATTGAATTTTTCACATTAATGTGTGTTTTAAATTAACCTTAACATGATAACGATTCAGCAAGTTTCATGTAGGCCTCACATTCTTTATTTTCCTTGTTTCGAAAAGCAGAATCTAACTGAAGTAGTCATTTCAGATGCCATGAAGTTTCTTTTTACGCATGAGAACAATAGGTTTTTTTCTGATTCAGCAACACTTTTGACAGAAATGTATCAATACAATTGCAAACCCCAGAGACGTATGGGAATGGACCGACAGTGAACAAGGGTTTTTTCTCACTTCCAAAGAGAGGATGGAAATTATAAAGTTGTTGAAATAGATGATTTGGCAAAAGGATTAATTAATGCTTCCAGATTTCTTAGTGAGGTATTGATCACACCTTGAGCAGCCCACTGTGGACAAGCAATGGAAATCTTATCGAACGATGGGAAAGGAAACTTTAGGAAGTATAATTGCCCCCTTGGAGGAGGAGACCGGGCTGGTTATCTTTTTCAATATCCCTGCCTGGCATGCTGTCAGACTGAACTCTGATTTATTTTTCCTATGCCAAACCCATTTGAACTGAACTTTCTGAACGGACTCAACTTATACTTTGCCGGCTGGTAAAGTGTGCATGTATAACTCTTCGGCTGGAGAGTTATGGACTCATTCCTGTGACTCCTTACATTTCAACTCTGCATATTTGGTTTGTATAACCTAAATGCTGAATTTGACTTTCCCTATGTTCTCTCTCTCTCTTCTTCCCTAGATAATCGGCATAAGTCTATTTTATTGACTCTCTATGGCATTTTGTGACTAATTGTACTAAATGATATCTATAAAAGAAACTTAAATGTGATTTGTGTTTCCTGACCATTCAAATTGAGGCTTAGATAAATGTTTTACATGAGTAAACTTTATCGTATTTGGGTTATTCGTGGTGTGAATTTTCTTTTCACAAGTTTTCATCATTTAGTGCCTACAAAAGTTATTTGTTGTCAGAATAAATTCAGCATCTTCTTATTTCAGGTCCTCATAAGGATTTGCCACTTTCTCTAAATATCCAAGTCCCTGTGAGCTCGCATAAAATATCCATTGGTGGACCAATGACTGCTTAGTGTTTGACATGGGTCCGGAGAGGAAATAGATTGAGATATGATGAAAATTATATGAGTTTATTGAAAATAGTTTTTGCCCAGCTTCACGCTGGATCAGGTGAGAGAGCCTTTTTTCCTGGGCTCGCGGCTAACACCTTAATGACTGTTTAAAAAAACACTTCCAGAACACAGTTAAACAATGCTGTTACAAAACATAACTTGTGATCATGAAAATCATAACTAGTCAATGAAATGCATTCTTCACAGTGGCGGCTCCTCCACTAAGGCAGAGGAGCATAGCCCCACTGTTTCACAACAGTTAAGTAAAGGAAACATAAAATTATAATAACTAGCATTATAATAATTTGATGTTTCCTGCTGCTGCAGCTTTGCGATTGGGGTGAGGCTGCTCCGACGACAGAGGAGCAGTGGAGGCATAGTCTGTCTACTCCTAAGTGCACATGACTGTTTAGCCGGCCCCCTCGGGCCGGCAAAACATTCATGCGCACATTGCATCATCTCCATGCAGGCTTCATTAAAGCCTGCAAGGAGAACATGCCCAGGCCCCCATTCCCTGACTGAGCATTGATCCATGATGCTCAGACCAATCAAAACGCTGCACTGCAGCATTGTGATTGGTGCTTCCTGCTGCTTCCTGCATTCTGCTGCGGGACCACAGTCAGGAAGAAGAGGATAGAGCAGAGGCGGAGACCAGTCAGCAAACTGTCACAGGTGTTTTCTTTTAAAACTTCCTTTATCCCCTCCCCTCCCGGCCCATGCCCCTGCGTCACCACCCGGGTCTGGTAGCAGCCGCTACTGATTCATCGTGTCCTCGCACATGATGTGATTAATAACATCACAAACAACATTGTTAGCATAACTGATGAGATTATCTATCACCTTAGCATTCACATTATAGATGTAACTGTGGATGTAGTATCATGTGTTTGTTTGAGAAGTCGTGTTGTCCTGAGCAATTGGTGTGTCAGTTGATGTTTTCCTGGCTATATTTTCTATCAGTTTCAAAACAGTTACACTTTTATAAATCAATATTTTAAGACTGTGTATTTGCATTTCTCATCCTGAATCTAATGCTGTAGTAGAAACACCTGACAAGACAAGTCACCACTAATTTTAGTACAGTTACAGGGTAGAGAGACAAAATATCGAAATTAAAATATCGATATACAATAATATTGATGTTTTAATTTCGATGGAATAGAATATCGATGTGCAACAATATCGATAGACAGAATATCGATATTAAGGTATGTATGTTAGTAATATCGAAATTTTGTTTAGTGTTATGTATTTTATTATGTTGTTTATATGTCTGTTAAACATGTTTTTTAATGTATGTTTAGAATTAGTAATTTTAT
Organism: Lissotriton helveticus; assembly: GCF_964261635.1. NCBI lineage: Eukaryota > Metazoa > Chordata > Amphibia > Caudata > Salamandridae > Lissotriton > Lissotriton helveticus. The sequence continues at coordinate 2,002,861,667 of NC_136061.1, read as the reverse complement.
TTACATTTTGTGTTTTAGTATCAGAGCGGGTTGTGGGTTTATAGGGGAATAGGGTGGGAAGTAATATAATTATAATTAATTGATAAATATGTTTTAAAAATATTTTTGATTAATAAATAATTAATAATTAATCGGTAATTAATTATTATTAATTAGTTAATTAAATGAATTAGAGTTAATGTAGTGGTATTTATTATTTTTTGTTATTGTTAATTAATAATTATTTGTTAATTAATTATTTATAATTAGTTAAATAAATTAATTAGAGTTAATGTAGTAATGTTTATTAATTTTTGTTATTGTTAATTAATAATTAATTGGAAATTAATTATTATTAATTAGTTAATTAAATTAATTAGAGTTAATGTACTAATATTTTTAATTTTGTGTTATTGCTAATTAATAATTATTTGGTAATGAATTATTATTAAGTGATTAAATGACAATTAAAATTTTTATGTGATTTATTTATGTGTAGTGGGTTGTGTGTTTATAGGGGAATAGGGTGTGACATAATTAAATTAAATTAATTAAAGAGATTGTATTTATTTATTGGTATTTATTGTTAATTAATTGTTAATTAATTAATTGGTTATTAGTTTTTTTAAAATTATTTCATAATATTAATTATAAATAATTTATTAATAAATATTGTTTATTCTTGTAAATATCTTGTTAATTAATTGGTAATTAATTATTAATTGGTAATTAATATGTGTTAATTAGCTCATTTATAATTACATCAATTTAATATTAGCTGTTATTAATTTATTAATTGATATTTACATTAATAGTGTTTTTTTGTATGTGTAGTGTGTTGTGTGTTAAAGGGGGAGTAGTGTGGGAAGTAATCCAACGCTTTCCCTACTGTTGCACCCTCTGGAGTGGGAATAGTAATTTTTACCCCTACGCTATCCAACGCTTTCCCTTCTGTTGCACCCTTTGGAGTGGGAATAGTAATTTTTACCCCTACGCTATCCAACGCTTTCCCTACTGTTGCACCGTTTGGAGTGGGAATTTTAATTTTTCCCCTACGCTATCCAACGCTTTCCCTACTGTTGCATCCTTTGGAGTGGGAATAGTAATTTTTACCCCTACGCTATCAAACGCTTTCCCTACAGTTGCACTCTCTGGAGTGGGAATAGTAATTTTTACCCCTACGCTATCCAACGCTTTCCCTACTGTTGCACCCTCTGGAGTGGGAATAGTAATTTTTACCCCTACGCTATCCAACGCTTTCCCTACTGTTGCACTCTCTGGAGTGGGAATAGTAATTTTTACCCCTACGCTAGCCAACGCTTTCCCTACTGTTGCACCCTCTGGAGTGGGAATAGTAATTTTTACCCCTACGCTATCCAACGCTTTCCCTACTGTTGCACCCTTTGGAGTGGGAATAGTAATTTTTACCCCTACGCTATCCAACGCTTTCCCTACTGTTGCACTCACTGGAGTGGGAATAGTAATTTTTACCCCTACGCTAGCCAACGCTTTCCCTACTGTTGCACCCTCTGGAGTGGGAATAGTAATTTTTACCCCTACGCTATCCAACGCTTTCCCTACTGTTGCACCCTTTGGAGTGGGAATAGTAATTTTTACCCCTACGCTATCCAACGCTTTCCCTACTGTTGCACCCTTTGGAGTGGGAATAGTAATTTTTACCCCTACGCTATCCAACGCTTTCCCTACTGTTGCACTCTCTGGAGTAGGAATAGTAATTTTTACCCCTACGATATCCAACGCTTTCCCTACTGTTGCACTCTCTGGAGTGGGAATAGTAATTTTTACCCCTACGCTATCCAACGCTTTCCCTACTGTTGCACCCTCTGGAGTGGGAATAGTAATTTTTACCCCTACACTATCAAACGCTTTCCCTACGATTGCAATCTCTGGAGTGGGAACAGTAATTTTTACCCCTACACTATCCAACGCTTTCCCTACTGTTGCACTCTCTGGAGTGGGAATAGTAATTTTTACCCCTACGCTATCCAACGCTTTCCCTACTGTTGCACCCTCTGGAGTGGGACTAGTCATTTTTACCCCTACGCTATCCAACGCTTTCCCTACTTTTGCACTTTCTGGAGTGGGAATAGTAATTTTTCCTACGGTTGCAATATGTAGAGTAAGTATATATATTAATTTAATTGATTATAAATGTGTATGTATTAGTTATTAATTTTGTAATATGTTTCAATGTTTATATTTTTTATTTGCTAAATTATATGTATTTTTAAATTATTTTTACATTATTATTAATACATTAAAAAAACGATATTTTTAACTACGATATTTTTTTACTACTATATATTTTTTCGATATTTTTGTACTTACCTTTATGTAGATAGAACTCCGATATTTTTGATTTCGATATTTTTGTGTCGGTGTTTTTGTATGTCTATATTCTGTCTGTCGATATTATGTCATAGATTCCAGTTACACCTTTTGAACCCTTTGATCAATCTCTCAATACGGGTGGCCAAGAGAGTGACAGAGGTAACCCTCCCACTTGCTAACAAAATCTTAAGGATAATATATGTCATGGGGAATAAACATGGATACAAACTCTTTTAAACTGACAACTACGAGTTATCTTATGAGGTTCTAACACCACAACTATAACAAAGAGAATTCACAAAAATGTTTAATGCTAATCAAGAACATTGTCACATTCTGTCCAATTAGATAGACATCATCTTACGTGCTTTCACACACTAGGATGTACCCATGATCTGCAGGGCAAGCAAAATTCCTCAAATAGGCAGATGCACAGACAATCGTATCAACTTGAGGGAATATCACTTGTTTCTTATAGAGCGGCGCCTCCTCCGCTATGGTGGAGGAGTGTCGCCCCCAACCAGCAGCTGCAAAAACAGAAAAATAAAATGATAATAAACCAGGTTTATTGTCATGTACTTTTTTTCTTCCAGGGAAATCTTGGGGTGGGGCCATCGGGGTGGGGGGCAGTCACAGAGGGAGAGCAATGTGAATCTGTGCGCAGGACGGTTTGGCTGGCTGTCTTGGGCTGGCAAAAGTGTCATGCACACTGAAGCTCTCTCCAACCCCAGCTACATTGTTGGGTTAGAGAGAGCAGGCACAGAATCCCAGTTTCCCTGGGAACGCAAAGTGACTGTGCTCAGGCCAATCGTGACGCTGCTCTCATGAATGAGAGCAGCATCAGGATTGGTTGCAGGGGATTCTGGGAGTCTCTGCTGTCGACAAGAAGGAGAAGAGCGACGGTGAGGCAGAACGGGCAGGTAAGCTATTTTTTAATTTTTGTATTTGTATTTTGCTGTAATTGTTAATCTACCCCCTAATCCCACGCTCGCTCCGTCGTAGTTGTTAATCTCCCCCTCAGTCTCCTCCCACCCACGCCTCTCAGTGTGGACACCAATCACTGCTGTTCTTATGCGTTATTGAAGGAAGGGCTTTCATTGCGGCCTCATGTTTGAGAAACCTAGCGTTTGAATCCATCGAAACGACACCGGTGCAGCACGGCCCATCCATTGGGCAGGATGACGGTTGCCCAGAGACGAAAACTCCATCACAGGATTACGGACACTAGAAGTGATTGCCATAATTTGAAAAGCACCAGGACAATTTAACTTTTGCCTTGATTTCCCAAGAATCGTACATGGTACACAAGCCCTTTTTGAATGACACATTATCCCTGATGAAGACATTCATTTAAAGCACAGCCATCAAGAAGGTCGAAACGCTTTGGTTTCACCCAAGAGAGGCTCACAACAGAACCAAGTTGGAATAGGGTCCTTTAATGGGACACAACAGAACCCGTTAAAGGGCACTACCCTTGAGCTCTGATTTCCATCTTTTGACCTCTCCCTTGGCTATAAGAATATTACAATTCAAGGACAAGAAAAGTAGTAACTTGCCTTTGTTTCATCCTATGGTGATAGAGTGTAATAGGACCTGTCTTCACCGGATGCAATGATTTAGGATGTTACATGTACCTGAGCTTAATTTTTGATTCATCATTTTTTTGTGAATAATGCACTGTATGTTTTAAAACCCCATTCTTTTGCACTGTACATAATTATTGGGAACATTGTGTTGATTGTTTATTTGTTGTGTATATATCTACAGAAGAGATAAGAGAAGGCAAGATAACAGTGTCTAGTTTGCCCAGTGACAGGCATGTATGTTTTGTAAAATAAATGTGAAAAATCAGACAGTATATATGAATATACCCTAAGGATAATTAAAAAATCTTTTTGGAAAAGACATTGTCTGTTGGATCCATGGTGTCAGAGGCACTTTTGCTTTATTAATACATATTAGGATTCCAGCCTCTGCCAGTTCCAAAACTGAATTGTTTGACCTGTTCCTATGCAGCACAGCACACTACACGTTGGCAGCTCAGAGCAGCTTTTTGTTCAGAAATGATTACTACATTTTTACAAATGAAGGAGGGAGTGAGACAGGAGCTTAATGGTCATCAGTGCACCCTATCACACACCATTGAAGGAGGGTCCTAGGGAATTTTTAAAGACTTGGCATGGACATAACACCCAAAAATCCAACCATACTACATAAAGATGTCCACGGGTCTAAAGCAAAACAACATCTCTACCCCAAAGATAAATCAAAGACCTAAAAAATGTGTATGTATAACAGGTCTCCTTAAGAGTATGGATACTCATCAGTCACCAAACGGTTCTTCCCTAGTCATCATGTGGGTATCCTCCTAGCACTTCCATTGTGACACATTGATGGTGAATTGATGGTGATTTTGTCCCACACCAACTCATGAATCACTGGATGACCTGCAGATGTGAACTAATTGTTTTTTGTGATGGGAAAACCTATATTGCAGTGCAGAACTAAATTGTGAAAAGTTAATTAGAATTGGGTAAGTGAGAGAAACATTATATATATTGATATCGCTCAGTGCCCAAGATTAAAAACAGTGCAAAAAGGCAGTTTTCAACAAATAGCTGCCAGAATGATTATGTGGTCGACATGTTTCAGCAGTAATAGGAAAAAAATATGTCCTCTGCCTTCCTCTGGACCTCGATTAAATTGCTACTGCAATGTGCATAACAATTAATGAATAAGTGAAAAGTGTATATGTAAAAGAAAAACAACCATGTCACCTGGGATCCTAGGTGTAAATAAAATCCTCTGCACGTGTACTGATTTGCCACTGTAATAAAAACAAAATTACATTATCAGACTCAATGTTTTTTTTATCTATGGTGTAGAAATTGTCAGGTGTCCACAGCTGTCAACATCCTGATATGGCCCAATAGCCATCTATTTTTAAATTCTTTAGTCTTAACATCATGTGAAACCATATCCAGTGATGTATTGTTACTCCCAGCTTACCCAGTCAGCAGGAGGATTAGACCTCACCTCGCCTGGCTGCGGCTCAGGGAGACGAAGCACCGCTCTATAAAAATCAGAAAAACACAGAACTATTGGAAACAATGCCCTGCTTTTCCGATGTGCCTATCCATGTTTGTTTATTTTTTGTTTATTTATTTTTTAATTTTTTTTATGAAGGAATAAACACAGTGCCTATCCATGTTTGAATGCGAAAACACATAGCCAAATGCTCAAAACCCACAGTAATAAAACTTCTCAGTCAAAGCAACCTAGTTGTCATTATTTGCTATGACTAATTCTATATCAAAATCCTGTTGTAACCCCCGATGAGCTTACTATAATCAAGGGTTGCCATGCCAAGAGACATTGACAAATAGCATCAACTCTGCTCTTCACTTCTTTGAGGTTTTCCCCATTGGTACATATTCCAAGCTTGCTGTAGTCTTAAGCAACCCAATCATATGCTATTGGCATATCGCTAACACTAATACGTGCTGCTGTTCAATCAACCCTCAAAACTTTACAAACAAGAGGCTCATAAAGATTGACCATACCAGCCTGCATTTTTCTAAATAAACAGCACACAGCGGCAGCTTGTGGCCCTCCCCTGCCTGTCGGTACTCCAAGCCGTCTCGGGGAGGTAATTCCACTGTATACCCGCCATGTTTTATTGCCAGTCCTTCCCTCTCGGGCGTCAATCGAGAGCGTGATCATGTCACGTGACTGCCAAAAACTCTGGGTAATGTAGTCCACGGTCACTTGAAACTCTTATCGTTATAAGAGAACGGACCCATTTAATATATTAGATGTTACCAATTCTTTGCATCCTAAAACAGTATTCCACAACAACCCACTACCTTTGGAAATCTTAATGATTAACAAAGAGATATTAAATTGAGTCAGTGTCATTTTTTTCGCTCGACAATCGAGCACGTGATCGCGTCATATGACCACTAAAGGCTCTGGGTAATGTAGTTCGCGATCATCCCTAGCTTCGGCAATTTTTAAGAAAGCGGACCCTTTTAGTATATTGAATGTTACCAGATCCTTGCAGTCTATGGCAATGTTCCACAGCAACACACTATCATTGGTAATCATATTAATCACCAGAGTGGTGTTGAGCCTTTATTTTATTGTGTAAGAGAATAGACTCATATGGTATATCGGATGTTGCCAAATTCATTATATCCTGGTACAATATTCCACAACAGCCCACTATCAATTGAAATCATCATGATTAACAAAGTGATGTTGAATTGAGTCAATATTATCTCTCTCGCTCGACAGTCGAGAATACGATCACGTCGTATGACCACTAAGGACTCTGGGTAATGTAGTTTGCGATCATCCCAAGCTTCCGCAATTTTTAAGAAAACTGACCCACTTAATTTTGCCAAATCATTACAGTCTCAGACAGTATTCCACAGTAACCCACTGTCATAGGTAGTCATACTAATTACCAGAGTGGTATTGAGTCATTATTCTTATTTAGTACTGTGAAGGGAAGCAGATCTCTTGTTAATGTCATATCATCACAATAAGCATATTTATAAAATATTTTTTCTGATCTATGGAGATTCATTTATAATCTTTATTATGTTGATTCTAGCTCAAAGAGAAAGGGATAAACTTGCCCTACAGCAACACACTATCATTGGTAATCATATTAATCACCAGAGTGGTGTTGAGTCTTTATTTTATTGTGTAAGAGAGTAGACTCATATGGTATATCGGATGTTGCCAAATTCATTACATCTTGGAACAATATTCCACAATAGCCCACTATCATTTGAAATCATCATGATTAAAAAAGTGATGTTGAATTGAGTCAGTATTATCTCTCTCGCTCGACAGTCGAGCATACGATCACGTCGTATGACCGCTAAGGACTCTGGGTAATGTAGTTCGCGATCATCGCAAGCTTCTGCAATTTTGCAGTGGCCTGAGTGGGGCTCTTTTGAGCCCGCTAAACTCGATGCCCTTGAGCGTAAATTAGACAAACATCATCCTCCCGCTTCCATGTGGGAGGCTTTCAGTCTCTGGAAAAAAGAAATACAACAGAGGTAAAAGGGAGGCACCCACCTTATCTCCCCTCATCCCTCTCTGTTAACTAGAACAACATGTGCGGACAATTGTTCTGTGGCTGCTTGTGCATCATAAGAAATGACCCCCAGCTGATTGCGTTATCTGGACATTGCAGAGGCTCCTGAGTCATCTGCCTTATAGCCTTGAGAGACCACCCAGCCTACCTATCCCCACCATTCGCTCACCTACCACGGGCTATATGTGCCACCACCACCACCTCAGTGAACCCAACGGGTTTCACACCTGTTACTTGCTCCAGATTTCCCCTGCGGTTAGGCGCCACCGCGTCTCTATCTTCCTGCCACCCACCACTCATAGACGCTCACACGAGTTTCGGGTATCACTGATTGAGTGAGAGATAGTCCACCCTGATTGACCGCATACTTTACTTATTGCCGGTCTTCATCCTGCCTCACATTCATTGCCCATTAGCCCAGTGCACCAGTTAGCCCTAACCCATGAGTCTCCCCTTTTTTCCTTTCTCCCCCCCTCCACCCCATTTTTTTCCTTTCTCCCCCTCCCCTTCCCACGGTCCCCTTCCCCTCCCCCCTCCCATGTAGACCTGCGGGCTCCGCCCCGCCATGCCAGTAGACTCGAGCCCTTCTCACACTGATCACAGAGGGAGACCTCTAGTTTTTCTTCCACGCCACCATAGAGTCACGCCTGCGTACCACTTCCACCTGGCCGTGCATCCCTGTCTCACCCCTTTCCTTTGCCCCCATGTACAGCACTGCCTTCGACCCAACTCAGTCCTGATGAAGATCCCGATTAATGTGGATCGAAACGCCGTCGACACAGTGGTTCACGAACAGTATATTGAACTGAAGTAGATACTATCTCCTCAAGTCATCCGGAACCACACTGTGTCAACTATTCACTGTATATTTATGCACCAAGTCACCTTGCACCGCTCACGCTGTTCACATTGTCACCTGAGTTGCTACTTTGGTCTTCACTTACACACCACAAGCACCACGTGCAATTTGGGTTGTCTCAATTGCTTTTATTTTTGTAGTACAGTGCTGTTACAACTGTAAATTGTCTTTCTTTTCCTTTTTTCCTCAAAATGTTTATATAAATGATGCCGTGAGCACATGCTATAATCATATAGAGTCTCCGTGCCTCAAACCTGATAAGGAGAACTCCACATCCTATAAAGACTGCTGCATGCCGTGGAGAAAGACACAGCCTCCGTAGACTCACCTAGGTGACTCTGGGACTCTGTCCGATAACTCGAGTTATATTCTGTATAATAAAATATCTTGTTTCCCTTCTCACTCTAGAGTCTGCCTCACTTCTTTGATTAAAAGAAACGCCTGTGGACCCGTAGATTTTAGGTGAAGCCCTCCACCGCTGGGGGTCCCTTTGGAACCCTTTGGAATCCCTTTGGAACCCAGGTTTTCTGGTCCCTTTTCCAGTTCAGTCTGATTCTGGGTCTGGTGGTGTCTGCCCCTCGTGGATGTCTTTCCTTGGCTGGGGCCATGTGGTTGGCCTCTTTCCTTGTTCGGTGTTGTGCTTAGCTGGGTTCTGGCTTTCCCCCTATTTTTTCCTGTACTGGTGGGGTTTGTGCTTCTAACCGTCTAGCCCTCCTGGTTGGTTTTTGGGCGGCTCCTTTTCTGGTGCTTATCTGACCTGCCTCCTTCTGGGAACGGTGGTGCTGTTGTTGGGCAGGGTTCCAGTGGTTGTGTCCCTGTATTCCCTGCACTCTTTTGTGGGTTCCTTGGTATTGCCCTGTTGGCCTGTCCCGATGCCCTGGCTCCTTCTCCTTGTATGGGGGATTTGGCAGTCGTCCTGTCCCAGCACTGGTGGTTAGTTCTTGCCTTTGGGCGTGGTGCTCCTCAGGGGTTTCCAGTGGCTGTGCTGTCCTCTGAGCTCGCGGAGGGTTGGATTTGTTGGGTTTGTGGGGGCTTGCTTTTTGGTTGGTGCCTCCTCCCTTCCTGGTCTGGTCTGTGTGGTCATGTCCTTTGCTGGTCCTCTAGGTGTAGGCCTAGGCCCTGTTGGCAGTTCTGCTCCTTTTTTGTTTTGGGCTGGTGTGCTGTGGGCCTCCCTGGTGGTGATGGGGTTGGTCTGGTTGTTGGCCCTGTCGCTCTTGGTTCCTGGTTGGGACAGGTGTGTTGGGTCTTCCCCTGCTTCCCCTCGGCTCTCGTCTACAATTGGTTGTGTGGCTTTCGGCATTGGTGGGTGTTCCTTCCATTGTCTGCTTTGGGACGCTCTTTGTAGTTTCTGCTGCCATGTCTCTGGGCTGCTCGGGGTTGATAAGCATGGTGTTGTGCTGTCATTTTTCACCCCTGAAACCTTGCCACGTCAACTCGCTCCCTCCCTTGCCTGAGGTGGGCCCCTGCACACGAAGACAAGCTGCACACACCCACCTTATCTCCCCTCACCCCCCTCTGTTGACGAGGTCACGAAGGACAAGCTGCACGCACCCACCTTATCTCCCCTCATCCCTCTCTGTTGACTAGAACAACATGTGCGGACAATCGATCTGTGGCTCCATGTGCGTCATAAGAAACGACCCCCAGCTGTTTGCGTTATCTGGACATTGCAGAGGCTCTTGAGTTATCTGCCTTACAGTCATGAGAGATCACACCCGGTTGATTGTATTATCTGGACAATGTCAGAAACCCCTGAGTCATCTGCCTTGCAGCCTTGGCCCTCCACAACCCAAGACACAGTGACGCCTCAAACCTGATAAGGAGAACTCCACATCCTATAAAGACTGCTGCATGCCCTGGAGAAAGACACAGCCTCCATAGACTCACCTAGGTGTCTCTGGGACTCTGTCCGATAACTCGAGTTATATTCTGTATAATAAAATATCTTGTTTCCCTCCTCACTCTAGAGTCTGCCTCACTTCTTTGATTAAAAGAAACGTCTGTGGACCCGTAGATTTTAGGTGAAGCCCTCCACCACTGGGGGTCCCTTTGGAACCCAGTTCTACACTTGGCGCCTTGAACAGGGACTTCATCAGAGGTCCGTGTCCAACCCGGTAGGCTTCAGGGGGCCAGCGAGTGGAACCCCGAAGGGAGTGCACCTACGCGAAATTGAAGACCCTCGTCTGCATAGCCCGACTGACTTCTGACGCTGTTCCTCCTCCTGCTTCTGGGCTCTTCGATGCTGAGCCTGACTGGAGTCCCAAGTTCTAGTTTCTAGATTCCTGAGGACGGACACGAATTATCTGGTAAGGTCAAACTTTCGACACCCATATTTCTGTTAGCAAGTAGTCAGTAGTTCTGTATATTCGTTCTTTGCAAAGACTGAAGGAGGGTATATAGAATCAGTACTAAATTGTACATAGAAGTATAAAGGTGCGATATTTCGCTTTTGAATTTCTGTCTTCAAAATGCCCGCTTTCATTACATTTGGGATGTTTTGTTGGTGTTGCTGTCGACCCGACCTCTATGCCTTGGCAGAAAGTCAGCCGGCTCCTCCGGAAGGTACACCTTCTAAAGAAATGTATGTAAAATATGGCCTGACAGCTGTAATGTTCAATTCCCTATGGCGCTGTTACACAAAGAAGGAAAAGGAACTGCAGTGGCCTGAGTGGGGCTCTTTTGGGCCCGCTAAACTCGAAGCCCTTGAGCGTAAATTAGACAAACATCATCCTCGCGCTTCCATGTGGGAGGCTTTCAGTCTCTGGAAAAAAGAAATACAACAGAGGAAAAAAAGGGAGGAAGCTAGGGAAAGAAAAAACCTTAAAAACACTACCTACTCTGAAAAAACGCATGAACTTCATCTCCAGGCCCACAAAACAAATGTAGAACGAGCTGACCGACAACAGCGTCTAGAAACGACCGGCCAGTATCCTGTCCTTCCTCAGAAAGACCCCGATGACTATCTAGATGATGAGCTTCTCCTTTCCCGACAAAATCCACCACCTCCCTATCCAACGATGCCCTTATTACCCCTCCCCGATCTAGACATCGACTACCATGCATTTCCACCTCCTCCACCTCCAATCCCTGACCCATTTGCAGCGGCCCCAGCCCAGGCTTCGGCCCCCACACTGAACGATATCCAAACCCCCCACGCGTTACCTAGTTTTTCTCCCAAAGGCAGACTGCCCCGCCTAACGTCCACCGAAAAGACCCGTCTAGACCTAAAAGCCCAATCATTGACCGTGCCAGGTTTTACCGGAGCGGCCCTAATTAAGGCTCTAGGTAAGCAACCCATGCACCTCCGCCACCATCTTCTTCAACAGGTTGCCTACCACACACTAGCCCGACTGGAAAGAGAAAGACCGGCCTTAGTAGAATGAGCCTTCAGACCCTTTATACTAAATCGACCCAGGGTTCCTCCACCACAGTTCAACTAGAAACTAGAAACCATACTGTATCGACCATCTGCACCTTTTAGAACAGGATTCTCATCCTGACCACGAGTCGGACGGTTCTGAAGACACAAAAGAATGGTTGTTAAGCAGCACCAACATGCCTGTACGCGAAGCTGCCCCTATCTATGTTCCGGCCAGGGGGGACGGCACGGGGACTGATGACGCTAATGCCCGAGAAAATTGCTATATAACTGTGTATGTACCCCTTGGACTCGTGCTGAGGTCATGACCCTAAAGTCAGGGATCCCTGACCTCCATACGAATCCAACAGGATTTTATAAAGAGATGCGACAGATACTGGACACCTACGACCTAACCTTACAAGACATCCTACAGATATTTGGCAGTGTAGTACCCCCGAGATATGGCACTCAATTAGGCACACCGATGATGCCCTAAACCTAGCAGATTCATGGACTAACTTGCGCACCCACGACACTGAGCGTAAACCAGGGGAAAAACCACAGGCATTGGTTTCAGAATTACCAAACAAATTATTGACTAAATTACAAACAATTGTCCCTGAACACAAGGTTGATTGGCATATGTTGACATCTTGCAAACAAAAGAGTGACGAGACTGTAGCCGTTTTTTCTCTCGGTTAAATAAAGCTTTCTCTGATTACAGCGGCCAAGACATAACATCTGAGACAGGTCGACACTTGTTAATTCAAACCTTTGTTGACAACCTTTTGCCGACTATTTAAAATAAATTCCGGGCTAGCGAAAGTACCTGGCAGGCAGCAACTCCCCAGACTATTATATTGACAGCCCAGTATTACGAGACCCTTAAGGACAAGGTCGAGGAAAATAAGGAAAAGCGCAGAAAGGAGCTTACGGAATCTGTTCTTCTAAGCCAAGCGGCAGAAGCGCGATACACCAATATCCGTGCCCCATCCCATGCACGCAGACCTGACCCTGGCCCTACACCGCCTCCCCAACACACTCTTCAACAGTATGGAGATAACTGCAATTATTGTAAAAAGCCCAGCCACTACAAAAATGAGTGCCCTGTTCTAGCAGACAATATCCGTTCAGGAAAAACAATTCCCAGAGACAATTACAGGGGCCCCCAGAATCGCCGTTCCAGCCCCGCTCTGCTAATACTTTTGATAATAGGCAACAGAATGTTCAAGACTTCACATCTGACTTTTTAGAGACCATGGACCGATTATTTTCATAGGGCTGTCAAGGGAGGGGTTCCCGGAGCACTTGAAGTACCTGTCGATCCTCAGGGACCCTACGTATCTGCCTACTTGGCGGGCCCCCTGGCGACTTTCCTGGTTGACACCGGGGCCTCTAGGAGCACCCTGGCGGGTAATTTGGTCCATCGGGCTGCCCCTTCAGGCAAAAGAATAACATCGACAGGTTTCGATGGTAAGCCCTCACTTAACGCTTTCTCACTTCCAACTACGTTCACTCTGGGGAAGACACCACTGAATCTTCATTTCTCTTGTCCCCTCCCTGCCCTGACAATCTTCTAGATATTGACCTTCTGAAACATTTTAGGGTCACTATTCGTTGTTCCCCTGATAATGTCCGGGTGATTCTTTTTGACAATACAACGGGTACTAATCAACTGCCCGTCACCATCCAAGACTCCATTGACCTTTCCGGCCTCCCAGCCTCCCTTTGGTCTCAAAGTGACACTGAGTTCGGCACCATGGACATTGAACCGGTCCACCTCACTGTCCGTCAAAACGGCCCCTTGCCTCGCCTCTCACAATATAAAATATCCCATGAAGTAGAAAAAGCACTATTGAACATCATAAATGGCCTGATTGCAGTCGGAGTGGTTCAGCACTCCTCCAGCAACATCTGTAATAGCCCTATCCTTCCTGTCCTTAAAAAGAGTACAATGGGAGAAAAGATCTATCGATTTGTTATTGACCTTCGAGAAATTAACAAAATAGTCGTTCCCCAGTAGCCAGTGGTCTCAGACATTACAACGATACCTACTATGATCCCACCAAAGGCCTGTGTTTTACAGTAATTGACTTGAAAAATGCCTTCTTTTCTATCCCTATCCACCAGGACTCACGCTACCTTTTCGGATTTACTGTCCGGAATAGATCATATAAATTCTGTCGGGCTCATCAAGGTTACACCGAGAGCCCTAGCATCTACAGTCAGGCCCTCAAGAAAGAACTAGATGAGCACACTTTTCCCCCTGGTGTGGCCCTTATCCAGTATGTAGATGATCTCCTCCTGGCCGCGGATTCTATGCCTCTCTGTAACTCTGCCACTTTGTCCCTGCTACATTTCTTGGCCCTCAAGGGCCACAAAGTCTCCTGTTCCAAACTTCAATGTTATAGACCGCAGGTGACCTATTTGGGCCACCTGCTGTCTAAGGAGGGGCGATCCTTGACAACTGACAGAATACACACTTTGCGTACTTCCCCTATACCACACACACAGAAGGATGTCCGGGCATTGGTGGGTCTCACTTCTTTTTACAGACAATGGATCCCCGCCTTCTCCCAGCTCATCAAACCCCTCCTTTCTCTTCTCACCAATGATACTCCCTACCCTCTCCCGTGAACAGAGGAGCACACCACGATTTTTCACACCCTCATTCAAGCCCTGTGCTCCGCCCCTGTTTTAGGAACCCCTGATTACACAAAACCTTTTTTTCTTTTTTGCCACGAACAGGGTGGTTGTGCCTCTTCCGTCCTTTGCCAGATGCATGGGCTCTCAAAAAAACCCTGTACCTACTTCTCTGCCATCCTTGACCCAGTCGCATGTGGTTTACCACCTTGTTTGCGCGCTGTGGCAGCTGCAGCTGTTTCCATTCGGCAATTAGATGGGATAGTCTAGGGCCATGACCTTGTACTGTTCGTTCCCCACTCTGTCGACATTCTACTTAACAGAACACGCACTCAACACCTCACTAGTGCCCGACTTACTGGATATGAGTTGACCCTCCTCTCTTCCCACATTACTATCAAACGATGCACTACCCTTAACCCTGCCACTCTGTTGCCACAACCTTCTGGGGAGAGTGACCCGCCCTTACATAACTGCATTTTACAAACTGAAGCTGACACCAAAAGCAGGGTTGATCTCACAGACACAGCCTTATCAGACACTGACGGCCAGCTCTGGGTCGACGGGTCCTGTTTGAAGAGACAGGACGGCACCACTTCTGCTGCTTATGCTGTAACTACGACCACCACAGTGATTGAAACGGCCCGGATTATACAGACTTCTGCGCAAGCCGCAGAACTTGTGGCTCTCACTAGAGCCTGCATCCTCACTACAGATCTCAAAGTAAACATTTATACTGACAGCCAGTATGCTTTCGGAGTGGTCCACAAAGTAAACATTTATACTGACAGCCATTATGCTTTCGGAGTGGTCCATAGTTTTGGTAAACTCTGGAAGGAGAGAGGATTTTTTTTACTTCCCATGGTACGGCCATACAGCATGCTCCTCTTATCTCTCAACTGTTGGAAGCCATTACACTCCCTAGTAAATTGGCAGTGATTAAGTGCACTGCCCATAAACGAGTTACTGATGATGTGGGCAAGGGCAATGCTTTAGCAGACGAAACAGCCAGGCTCACCGCCATGACGGCTGAAGCCACTGTCTACGTCGCCAGATCACAGACAGAAAAATGGAGCGACAGCAGGTCACAGATTCGGGAGAAACAGAGCATGGCCACGTATGAGGAAAAACAAAGGTGTGAAGAGGAGGTGTTGAGAGACGAGGAGGGCTGCTGGTGGTCAAGGGACGGAACAAAATGGAAATGACCAACTGCCTACCTCCTCCCGGTGGTACAATCAGTCCATTTGCCAGCCCATTTAGGGCCAGGTGCCATGATCTCCCTTTTAACACCTGTCTGGGACAACCCTAAGTTACGAAAAACAATGGAGCATTACACCGCAAACTGCCTGGTCTGCCTCCGACATAACATTGGAAAGGGATTGAAATGTCCCCAGGCTGGTTTGGCCACTCCTGTGGCACCTTTTGAAGTCCTCCAAATGGACTACATCCAGATGGAGAGGTGTCGAGGGATGAAGTACGTGCTAGTGGTGGTATGTGCTTTCTCTCGTTGTATAGAGGCTTACCCTGTCAAAAACATTACCGCCATCACCACAGCAAAAGTATTACTTAAGGAAATCTTTCCCCAGTTTGGGCTCTGCAAACTCCTGTGGAGCGACAGTGGGAGTCATTTTATCGGACAGGTCATCAAACACATTCTGGAAGGCCTGGGAGTTAAACAAAAATTCCATGCAGTTTTCCACCCACAGTCTGCCGGGTTGGTGGAACGCTACAATGGCATCCTCAAAAATAAAATAGCAAAAATAACTGATCACACTGGCCTCAAGTAGCCGGATGCCCTCCCTCTAGCCCTGCTATCAATCAGATCAGTTCCACATTCCCAAACTCAGTTGACTCCCTATGAAATATTGTTCGGACGACCTATGAACATATGGACTGCCCCAAGGACTGAGAAACTAAGTTGTATTGAGCGAGTATCTGAATGTTTTAACTCATACTCTTGCTTCTCTCCACGATCAGGTCCCTGCCGCCATCCCTGACAAATACGAAGGTCCGGGCCATGCCATCAGAGCCGGCGACTAAGTCTTCGTGAAAAACTTCTCCAGGCGTGCGACACTCGAGCCAAGGTGGAAAGGGCCAGCTCTGGTGTTATTGATGACCTGCACCGCAGTTTGTGTGGAGGGAAAAAAGAATTGGATCCACATCTCGCATTGCAAAAGACCGTCCAAACTGGATGAAGACCAACTAAAAACACAGCAAGACATTCTGACCCTGGACAGACCGGTCAAAGAGGAGGTGGATCCTGAACCACAACTGGACCTGATCAACGAACCAGAAGGAGGCTACAATCTCCGTCCCCGATTGAACAAATAAACCTGACACTTTATCTTTGACAACCTTTTGTGCCCCCCCCCCTTTTTCTTATTTCGGCTGTAGGGCTGTGATATTGTCTGGACCAGCGGACCAGTGCAACACCAATATGGGTGCTGGAATCACTGGCCAGTGAAGCAACCACCAATCACAGACAGCACCTAGGGAGGGGTGGGGTCTCTTGGAGTACACACACATGAGCACAAGCAACAAGAAAATGGGACCAGTCGAAACACATAAGACACTTTTTTTTTTTCTTTGTTTTTGCCCCCATCAGCTGTGCCCTTTGCTGTGCCCTTTGCTGCCTCACTGCTGCCTTCGTTTTTTTCTTCGTTTTTGCCCCCATCAGCTGTGCCCTTTGCAGTGCCCTTTGCTGCCTTGCTGCTGCCTTCGTTTTTTCTTTTGTTTTCTCCCTCTCCTAACCTTTTTTTCACAGGGCGACCCAGCCGCTGCTGAGCCGCCCCCTGCCCTCCTTTCCCGCCGCTGCCTCCCTGCGGCCCCGCCCCCCTCCTGCCCATTCGCCGCCCCGCTCCCGCCACCCAGCTGATCCTCCCTCCCGGCTCCTTCTTATGTCGCCCCCACGTACGTGCAGCGTTGACGCGCAGCGGGCGCGCCGATTGTGCGCTGAAGGTGCGCCAAAGGCAAGCCGGTCTGCGCCCGTCCGCGCCTGGCCGGCGCCCAGCGCCAGGACCCCTGGACCCGCCGATGCAAGACGACCCGACTGATCTATGATACCACCGCCCTCAACGCACTCAATGCCGGCCGGAACCCTGCCTGCTGCCGATCCACCCCGAAACGCACCCACGGACCTTTCACCTGCACAAGCTGCAAGTTCACCTGCCTCCGACCCTGCACCGCACCCGCGAAGCCTAACACCAGCAGCAAGCACCTGAAGTGCATCCTGCTCAACACCCGCTCCGTCCACAGACACGCTGTGGAACCTCCACGACACAACGTCACCCGACATCGCCTTCCTCACGGAAACCTGGATGAACGTCTCCTCAGCCCCCGACATCGCCATCGCCATCCCGGACGGGTACTAGATCATCAGGAGGGACCGCGTCAACCAGACCGGGGGAGGCATCGCCATCATCCACAAGAACACCATCCGCATCACGACCGACTCCTACGACACCCTTGCCGCCGCGGAACACCTCCAATTCCAGATACACACCGACCCTAAGACGACCCTCAGAGGCACCCTCGTCTACAGACCCCCGGGACCACGCACACAATTCAGTGAAGACATCGCCGACTTCATCAGCCCGCACACCCCCACCCACTACGCCGGCCACACGCTTGATCCCGTCTTCTCTTCCAGCAAGTACATCACCTTCAGCCACGCCACCGGACTCCACTGAACCGACCACAGCTGCGTCCACTTCAGCTTCAAAAGAACCACGACCCACCACCTCCCGCAACAGGTACCTCACAGGAGTTGGAGCAAGATCACCGCCGACCAGCTCACCACCTCCCTCAGCCAGAGCCCACCCGCCAGCACAACGGACCCCAACGAAGCAGCCCGCTACTTCACACAGTGGCTGACCGCCGGCGCCGACGACCTCGCACCACTGAAGAACCCTCCCAGCAGACCCAGAAGCAAGAAGGCCTCCTGGTTCACCGACAAACTCAAGGACTCCAAAAAGAACTGCCGCACCCTCGAGAAAGCCTGGCTCCTCGACCAGACCACAGACAACATGACCGCCCTCAAACAAGCCACCCGAAAGCACCACCAGCTTATCCGCACCACCAAGAAGAAATCACTAAAGGATCGACTGGACAACAACGCCCACGACAGCAAGGAACTCTTCAGCATCGTCAAGGAGTTCTCCAACCGAAGCACCGGCAACAGCGACATCACTCCTTCACAAGATCTCTGCGACTCTCTCGCCTCGTTCTTCCACCGCAAGATCGCCAACATCCACAACAGCTTCGGTGCACCACCCACGCACCCAACCGTCGAACCAACGCCCCCCACCGCCACCCTCCGCACCTGGACCACGGTGACCACCGAAGACACAGCCCGCACGATGAACACCATCCACTCCGGATCTCCGACCGACCCCTGCCCCCACCACGTCTTCAACAAGGCCGACTCCATCATCGCACCCCAACTCCGGGACGTCATCAACTCCTCCTTCAACACCGCCACCTTCCCGGAGAGCTGGAAGCATGCCGAGCTCAGTGCCCTACTGAAGACACCAACAGCGGACCCCACCGACCTCAAGAACTTCCGCCCAATCTCGCTCCTCCCTTTTCCTGCTAACGTCATCGAGAAGATCGTCAACAGACAGCTGGCTGCCTTCCTCGAGACGAACGGATCCCTCGACCCCTCGCAGTCCGGTTTCAGAGCCAACCACAGCACCGAGACCGCCCTGATCGCAGCCACCGACGACATCCGAGCCCTGCTCGAAAACGGGGAAACAGCGGCACTCATCCTCCTGGACCTCTCTACAGCGTTCGACACTGTCTGCCACCGCACCCTAGTTCAACGCCTCAGCAAAAACGGCATCCAAGAGAAGGCACTGGAGTGGATCATCTCGTTCCTCGCTGGAAGAACACAGAGAGTTCGCCTCCCCCCGTTTCAATCTGAGGCCAACGAAGTCATCTGCGGCGTTCCACAAGGATCATCACTCAGCCCCACCCTCTTCAACGTCTACATGAGACCTCTTGCAGCCATCGCACGCCAACACAACCTCAACATCATCTCCTACGCCGACGACACCCAGCTGATCCTCTCCCTCACCAGGGACCCGACACCGCCAGAACCAGCCTACACGAAGGGATGAAAGACGTCGCCGAGTGGATGAAGACCAGCCGCCTGAAACTGAACTCAGACAAGACGGAAGTCCTCATCCTGGGACCATCGCCCTCCGCCTGGAACAACTCCTGGTGGCCCCCCGCCCTGGGCACCGCTCCCTAGCCAACAGACCACGCACGCAACCTGGGCTTCATCCTGGACTCCTCCCTCTCGATGACCAGACAAGTCAACGCCGTCTCCTCATCTTGCTTTCACACCCTACGCATGCTCCGCAAGATCTTCCGATGGATCCCGACCGAAACCAGGAAGACGGTCACCCAGGCACTCGTCACCAGCCGACTGGACTACGGAAACACCCTCTACGCCGGAACCACAGCCAAGCTACAAAGAAGACTCCAACGCATCCAGAACGCCTCCGCCGGACTCATCCTTGACATCCCCCGACGCTGCCACATCTCCGGCCACCTGAGGGACCTGCACTGGCTCCCCGTCAACAAGAGGATCACGTTCAGGCTCCTCACCCACGCACGCAAGTCTCTCCACGACCTGGGCCCCAAGTACCTCAACGACCGCCTGACCTTCTACACTCCCACCCGCCAGCTACGATCGACCAGCCACGCCCTCGCCGCCGTTCCACGCATACGAAGAGCCACCGCCGGAGGAAGATCCTTCTCCTACCTGGCGGCCAAACATGGAACTTCCTCCCCATCCACCTACGACTGACCCAGGACCATCTCGCCTTCAGGAGACAACTCAAGACCTGGCTGTTCAAGCAGTAGCGGACCCCTTCCCCCAAGCGCCTTGAGACCCTCCCGGGTGAGTAGCGCGCTATACAAGTGTTATGATTGATTGATTGATTGATTGACTTTGTGGTGGGCGGACTGTCCTGCTGCTCGTACTTTTGACAATATTTTTCCTATCCGCTATCATTTTTGGGACAATTGAGTTGACATCCCATGGGGCAACGCCACCTACAGTTTCCCCTGTTGAACACGAATTCGCTTCACTACCTCCGTATGTACAGAATAGGTGCAGGGAATTTTGGAACAATACCTTCGTGCAGCTGTTGCATTAGCATCACCTCGCAATAAACACAACAAACTGTTGGATATGTGGCCTCATGCCTCATTCTGCCGAAAGAGCAATTCCTTTCATCCCCGTCCCATTTTCTATTCACGGGTCATGCCTGGCCTGGAAGATGTTGATAACACAAGCACTCAATGACAATACTATGTCCGATGTCACTCACTCCCAATTTAATGACGATTTTGTCGTAACAAGAGTGGGAATAACACTTATCCTTTCTGTCCACACGTGCTTATCAACGACACGTTACAGCTAGACATCCCTGAGCAAGAACGAGAAGAAATGCAAACTTACAAAAAAAAGTGGAAAAACCATATTCTCTGCACTAAAGACAAGAGTGGCCGAAAGACGGACAGTGGCCCTGTCAGTAGTCAATGTCCATGGGCACGTCTGTGTGGAAGGTGAAGGTAAAAAGGACGTGGGATTCAGCCACTGCACCATTATCCGTGCTCTGAATAGCACCAGTCCACAGTCCCTTGTGGCCTCACTTAACACTTACTTTGTGTGTGGAACAGATGCTTATACGTGGTTACCAGCAGGATGGAGCGGGGTCTGCTACCTTGCCCTTATCTTGCCAGCCATCTACACTGCTCACCCAGGCCATCATCGAAACAAAAGGTCACTGGAGGTAGACCAAACAGACACTATCATGGGGTGTTCACGTTGTGGGTTGGCTGCCGTCTGGGTGGCCCTATTATTTTTCATTCTCCTGGGTCATCTCCTGCTTGTTCAGGGTAGAGTGGCCCTTTTGCTTGGTTGGGTGTGTTGCAGTCGGTGTGCTCCTGACTGTCTTTTCCTAAGGTTCTCCCGTTTGCTTCACTTGGGATGCTGCTTTCAGTGTGGTGTCCTGGGTGTTCTTTGGGCGTTTGGAAGGCCGGATTCCTAGTTATGGTATGCTACTATGGTCCACAAGTAATGGATGGTACGAGGAGTGAAAGGACCTTGTGGTAATGCCCTATTACTTACTGGTAATCTTCTTCACTTTTGGTCTCTTTGTCCTCGTCCCATCCATTACTCCTCTCCCTCCCTCCCGGATGTCTGGCCTTCTTGTTGGTGGCTTGGCAGTTCAGGCAGAATGCTGGGTGAGTACTGGTTATGTACTCCCAGTGGGGGGGGGGGAGTTAGGGTCCCAGTATTCCTCTTTTTTTCTATCTGGGAGATGGTTATATCCACAAGTAATGAATGGGACGAGGACAACGGCACCCGGAGTAATGAAAATGATTGGTAAAAAATAGGGCATTAATTCATTGATTTGAGCATTTAGAAGATCGACGTGGAACACTTTACTAAGTTTATAGTTGGCAATGCACACAAACAGCACAGTAGAACATGGGGGTTATTAAATGGGTTATTCAAAGATGTAAAGCTTGACAATACGCAACTCTGCACAGATTTAGGTAAACTTCCCCAGCATCACAAAGTGTAAGTTTGGTAAAGTTTTAGAAATGGGAATAGAAATGTGTCCTGTGCATCAGCGGGAAACATGTTTCCATTGCTGGGCAGGGTTGCTAAATCACAAGCGCAGCCACACGCCACAACTAACCTTTTGTTCATGAAGAGTTGAAATGACCTGTAGCATACCTGCATCCCTTAACAGGTAGGCCATCCAGTGGGTGGTAATGAATAGTGCCTAAATATTTCCCTACTATCCAATATTTTTGTGAGGAGGGACAACAAGCAGCAGGCAAAAAGGTGAAATTTACTTTAGTGAAATTGCTTCTCGAGTATGAATTTACCTTGAAAGAATGAAAGACAAGAGGCAATTGGCAAACCAGGAACAATTGGTTTAATTAAACGAAGTGGCCAGGAGAAGAGGCAACGGAGTTGGGATCCGAAGACTGTCTCAAAGCAAATTGGTTACAGCCATCATTTTATACATTACATGAGGTGTCATAAAACAGTTATACATTCCTTTGGAGACAGAAATCCGGGCCTAGTCACAGGGCCATAAATCTGATCTTTTCATAAGAAGCGCAGGTTAGCCTCAATGTCATGAGGACACAATGCAGGGCCAGTTGGTATGTGGCCAGATGTCCAGCATGGGGAGTGCGTCATCACTGCATGTAATTGGTTTGCTGTGCTCTGATTGGCTGTGTGTTCCTAACTTAGGGGCCCATTGGGATGGCGGACAGATCGCCCCCGCCATCCATGCCGGAATGACCCCCTGCCATATTAGTATGGCGGGGGGGTCCGCGGCGGACGGAAAGACCGTCCGCCGCTTTTCCGCCCCGGTCGCCTTTCGACCAGGGCAGAAAAGGGTTTATATGGTGGCGATGTCTATCAGACACCGTGGTACAAAAGGGGGTGGTGATGGACGGAGCATCTGAACCAATCAAACACTCACACCCAGTCAACAGATCTGGGTTTAATCCATCACCGTTCTTTAGCCCACTCTGCTACCCCAGTTCAGACATGGCCATATGCAAATCAGTCTGACCCTGTGCCTCATGGGAACAGTCCAGCCCGAACTGCCAAGCCATGCCTTTCCTGGACCGGAAACAAGCTTCCGAGGACCGGTTTCTGGCATTTCAGCTGTCTTCAGCCCCGCTTGCTTGAATCCAGTGGCAAAGTGAGCAAGGGACTCACGTCTGAGCATACCCTGCCAACTTATGGTAAACAAAGTGGTACAAAAGGGGGTGGTGATGGACGGAGCATCTGAACCAATCAAACACTCACACCCAGTCAACAGATCTGGGTGTAATCCATCACCGTCTATCAGACACCGTCAGCCATATTAGGATGGGTATGGGGCCCGTTGCGGGCCCCCAAGGACTCTGGGGGGTGGGGGTGCACATGGGGGGTACCTATGTTACCCCCTAGCAGTTCCATGGACAACATGGCAGGCACCGCGCGGTGCCTGCCATGTTGTGCATGGAAGTACACAGCATGCCTTCCTGCCATTGTGGCAGGCGGTGCTGAGTGCACCGCCCCCCACAATGGTAGGAATGCTGGATGTGCCTGCCACTGTGGCGGGGGCATCCTAATGCCAACATCGGGACCACTGCCCTGATGGCAGGCGGTCCCTTTTTCCGATGGGATGGCGGGTGGACAAAGTCCGCCCGTCATCCTAATGGGGGCCTTAGTGTGACATCTGACTTCATGATGTATTTGGGAAAGTACGCCCCTCAGGCCAAACGTGTTTTATTGGGGCCAGTCTTCTGAGACCATTGTGGTGTTGCTGCCTATCTGTGGGATCTTTCTGGGTTTTCCTGTTTGCACATTTGTCTAAGGGTTTCGTGTCCCCCCACCGGTGATCTGTCAATCAGTTTATTTTATTTTTATTTTTTTATTTAGTGTTTTATAGAGCGCAAACCAGACCCGTGAGGGTATCAGAGCGCTTTACAGTAGTATCAGGTGGGATACAGAACAAAGGGGTGAGGAGAGCCAAGGGATAGGGAAAAAAATAGATACAGTATATGGCAAAACAAACAATCATAATATCAGACTACTATAAGGGATAGGAACAAAAACGATGCAATAAACTAGAAAAGCAGTCTCATCACCCTGAGAGATTGTTCAGAAGTGCAGGGTGGGTAACATAAGGGGAAGCAGCCAAGGAATAGTCCAGTGACGATAGACAAAGTCAAGGTGTGGGGGTAACATGATGTACATTGACATCATATGTATCAATATTAACAAAATCATGCAACTTCACCTGTGTAGGCAAAGAATGAAGTTTCACAATGTTGCAGTCAAAGGCAGTGCACCCCCTCCCCTTAGTTTTGAAAAGACCCTTAGTTGGATGGAGTTTGTGGTAAACGGACAACTATTAAAGGTCTCCATATTCATCGTTTTTGGGGATCTTACCAGTGGTTTAAAGTTATGCAAGCAATTTCATAGATGGTGCAAGATAGATGAATGTACCTATGTGGATTCCAAAGTGGACCTTGAGGGCTGCTTTGAATTAATTAATGATGGTAGTGAAGTACATGGTAGGTTTTCCCTATAATACATACATGTTACCTACAAATCAGGCCTAATTGTATGGTAAAAATGGCATGCACTAATTTGTTAGAGTGTGTATGTGCAAGTCTTAGGACTCCGAGAACTAGCACTTTGGTGAGGATAGCTAACAGAGTGTGTATATAGAGATATGTATATGTATATAGAGATAACTCTAATCACTAGTATATTCAGTAGACCTTTGTACTCTCTACCATTCCTATGAGACTCTTAGAGTATATTCATTCGTACCCCTTCCCTATGTATATAGAGATAACTCTAATCACTAGTATATGCAGTACACCTTTGTACTCTCTACCATTCCTATGTGACTCTTACAGTATATCCATTTGTATCCCTTTCCTATGCATATAGAGATAACTCTAATCACTAGCATATGCAGTTGACCTTTGAACTCTCTACCATTCCTATGTGACTCTTAGAGTATATCCATTCGTATCCCTTCCCTATGTATATAGCGATAACTCTAATCACTAGTATATGCAGTAGACCATTGTACTCTCTACCATTCCTATGTGACTCTTAGAGTATATACATTCTTATCCCTTCCCTATGTATATAGAGATAACTATAATCACCAGTCTCTTCTTTGTGTGACTTTACATCTTGTACATTTGCAATTTTTTTCTGTGTGTATCTTTGATGTAACACATGTAATCCTAAGTCCTTATGTTTTGCAACTGGTTCTTATGTAAAGCGCTCTGACACCTTCGGATAAAGTTTGCGCTATATAAAATCACATTAAATAAATAAATAAAAATAAATAGAATAAAAATTAACCACACTAACAAAAAATATGAGAAACGCAATGGAGAGGAACCTTTCATTCTGCATCTTAAATAGCTCCCTGTAGTGATTAATAGTATAAGGCCATCCAGCCTTGCTCCGAACACATATGGAAGGAAGTAAGGTTGGACACATCTGCTTGTCTATTGGATTTGTCTGTGATTGTGACATTGTTTTGTGCAGTGCAGTGCTTTGATTTGGTCAGGTTCAGAAGAGAATCTAGGGCATTATTTTGCTAGTGGTATGCAACCCATATAGTAGAAATTGATCAAAGCTTGATGCAGCGGACATATACAGGAATGCAATGGAACAACTTGACTGTTAAGAAAAATATTTTCTAGCCTAGTCAGGCCTAGTCAGCTTGAGAACCGGAAAAACCTTCACATACCTGGGCCTGGTTTTTGATGGGGATTTAAAATTTAAATCCTTGCTCGAAGAACACTGTTCTAAGTTGGTTCGTTCTAATGGTGCAATACTGGATTTTGCCCATAGGCTTGGTCATTGGTCGCCCGAACAGGTACTAAACCTATACACCTCTATAAGTACTGCAAAAGCCCTGTACGGAGCAGACGTCTAGGGTTTCGTGGATGCCTCCCAGCTGCAGCGGGAAGGAGATAAATATCTTCGTAGGCTATTAAAATTAGCACAGAGTACCCCCGCGGAGATTGTGCAAAATGAATTAGGAATACCCCATATTACTGATCAGGTTAGGCTAAGACCTATAATGGCCTGGCTCAGAATTTGGAAAAACCGTGAGGCAGAACTTAGTAGAACAATCATTGCTGACTGCCTATCAAGGGATAAGGGGTCCCAAATCCAGTGGCTACATTATGTCAAGATGACTCTGGAGGCAATAGATAGGAAGGACCTCTTTACCAACCCAGAGACCATTGCCATCTCTTGTATCTCTCAGACTAGGAAACAACTGTTAGACTATTTTGCACTCTGTAGAGTTGAGCTAGAAATGTCAAAGAAATCTGTAATTGCTCATCGCCTTGTGACTAATGGTGAGGGCATGGAACCTTACCTTTTTTTGATTTATAACTCACAAGACAGGTTTTTAATGTGCCATTTTAGGCTCAATTTGTTGCCAAAAATGTTGTCTTATCCATCTGGTTTTACTGCGACAATTGAGCAGAAGGGTGCCTGCGGCTGCGACAATAGGTCTCCGCAGGACACCCTTAATTTTGTACTTTTATGCCCATTTTATCAGAATCCTAGGCGGAAATTTTTGGTGGAGATTTTAAAAGAGAAAAAGTTCCGTCAGGCGAAGGCTGCTTTACTTTTCTTACAAAGGGCAAGCGACACAAGACCTTTATGTTTTATTTTTAACTTTCTCAGAGTAGCTGTTAGTCTAAGAAACACAAGAGGTGAACATTAATGAATATGAATTTGTGGATATGACGAGGATATGTATACTACAATGGTTTTTATAATTCTTATCTGTCTATCTAATGTACTTGGTTTTAAAATAATTGTTCAGACATATGATTTAATTGTATTTTAAATGTACATGTGTATTTTTATGATGGTTTTTAATCATCGAAATAAAGTCTTACTGAACTGAACTTAGTCAGGCCTAACCTCTATAATAGTGTGTCAGCCTAAGACCCATTATTATTGGTAGCCAATTTATGGGTCAACTTCAGACAAAGAAAAATACAATTCTGCCTTTTTTTCTTTCAAACCTGAAAGTCGGCTTTCTACTTAAAGCCTAAACTCGCTGTAACAAAGATTGCTTCCCTCACAAGTGACGCTTTAAAATCCCAGGTTCAGTTCTGGATCTTATCAATGGCCATCGATGGTCATGTTTTCTACATTAACATGCACCTCAGCTTAAGGGAACATATCATGAAATCCCAAACTCACGGATACATGCATATTCTCTATTAGAAAACAAAATCTTATGTTCTAGAACATGACCTCTCAGCCACTATCTCAGGTCTCAGCCTTCCTGCATGAAACTGGAGTTTTTCAAATATATGCGGAAATAAATATAGAAAACACTAATTTCACATATAACTTCTCACTTTCCAAAGGAAATCTTGTAATATGACATAATTACTGCAAACAGTAAATCCCATACCATGTGATACCAGTATTTGCCGGCTACAATACCACATGCCCGCTTCATAATCAAGAACTTATGGTCCTTCTCCACAATACCATTTTGCATAGAAAATATCAAATAATGTAGACTTCCAGAGGAAAACTTGGCATGTATTTGTCAGCTTAGAAATATGAGGCAAATATGTCAATAGCATGAGACACGTGTGGCTTGACTGGGTTTCATTAGGGTCAAAATGAACTTGCAATGCAAGATAAAACATTGCATTGGCAAAGAGAAATAAAATCAGAATTCTATGTAAAATACAAGAAGTGCAAAAGTAGTATAAAATGTCACAAATGCCTGCTGGTAAAAAAAATCTTTTCAAACCCCTAGTTTCATAAGTAGGTTTCCAAAATGCTTGCTAAATAGCGCAAATTAGTATATTAAATTTTTGATAAGAACAAACCAAATACACTGTACAACTAGCTAAATGAGAGAGAACTGTGAATATTTTGATAAGTATAATATTGTACATAGGACTACTAAAGTAATTATTCAGATTAGAGACTGGAGGCCTTCGATACACACATTAGAATGTAAACAAACACATTTTTTGTGAAATTACAGAATACAAGAGGTCATTAATAAAAAAAAATTTAAAAATGACAATAGACTGACAGGGACGTAGGATTCTTCGAACCTCTAGTGACTAGGGCATTGTGAAGAGTTTGATACGTTATTGGAAACATACTCAGCTAATAATGGGCAAGCTGACCCAAAAGAACTTTCTCTAATAAAACGTTTTTCGAATTTTGAGCTTAGAATAATGGGGAACACTGATTCTGAGGTTTGTTGCCACTTTCAGCAGAAATAAAAATAACATATATGCAATGCCCCAATTTAAATTAAATAAAACATGATATGTATGTGGTAGCTCTAATATTTGTATCTATAAATGTAATACTCCTTCGCCTAGTAAAAGTGCAAGCCCTGTTGACCGAATAATTTGTTTAGGTTTGAAAATAGTCTGACAAAGCTGGCTCAAACGAGGCTTAAGGCCAACTAATCTTGCAGTTTGCCCCCTTTGCACATAGAGGTCAGTAACTTTAAATCCCCATGGGCTCTTAATAAGCAGATACTGTAACATGGTCAGGGGGAGAAGCATAAATACGACCCTTGACCTTTGGCGTTAGCTGATCCAGCGAGGCCCTCGAATATATACCCTTAACGTTTATCAGTTCAAACTTTTTCCCACCCTCCACTTGTATTCATGCAGGCCTTTCCCTGTGGCTCTCAGGCCTGGGACCTGCAGAAGTGGCGCTTGCACAGTTGCTCTCGGTCGTGCCCCTCTCTTTAGAAAGGTCATAGGCCACAGACCCGAGGGCAGGCCTCTCCCCCCCCCTTTCCAAAAGCTTGCTGATGAATCATTCGCGACCTGAAGGGACTGTCGGGAGGGAGGGTGGAAGACGTGCACAGCGGTTGGCAGGCCCTTTCAGAAACAAACAACTCTGCCCCATAGATCACCAGTTACACTATTCTGACACTTCCAAACTCACTTTCTTCCACGGGAATAAAAAAAGCAGAGTTCAAAGGCTCGCGACCGGGACCCAGGAAAGATAAGAGACTGGCCCGATACCATCTTCAGGGGTGTAACATGAGGCGCTCAGGTCGAAAAGAAAAGACACATAAATGCCGCCATTATGTCAAAAGGGACGCCTGCAGAAATGAAACATATTGGTCGGGGGCTAGCTGTCTATTAAAAAACAATCACCAGAGGAAACATTGACCCTGATATAAAGGCGGGGAAACAAAGCACGTTTGAAACGTGTCACTGGATAATCAAATCTGAATAACAAAAACCCGTGTACCTGCTACCTCTTCAACGGCTACTAAATACAATTTTCTCAGACGAGATACTGTTAAATCTGTCCACAAGGATATACAAAACTCCAACGACAACGTAAGGGACAAAACAGATCTTCACAAACACGAGCCAGCAGACAGAATAGAGCTGTTCGCGTTGGCTCAGGGAGATTCGGAAATTAAAATATTTGAAAGTGAATGCGGACGTGACGCTTTATTTTAATGACGATGTTGCAGTGGCATCCTGCAAGCTGTCGCGAATTATTAAACATGCTTTGCTCACTCTCTCTCTCTCACTTTTGCAGGTCACGACGAATGTAAAAAAAGTGTACGTAAAAAGTGTGTATTTGCTGCTAATACACTCTTTAGAAAACGCGCACACCCATGATGATTCTGGAAGTAGGTGGTCTTAGCTCCTGACAGTCACTTTAAAATATGAGCTATAAACATTGTTCATTGGCATGGCCTACATGCCAGAAGACTTAAGTGACAATATTATGTATTCTTGATGGCTAAATTCAAACTCTACATCAAGAAATAAATTAATCAGCCGAAGACCTAATGTGCAGCTCTTTTTTTATTAGCCAGGGAATCAGCAGCAGCTCTTGAAAGACCAGAGGCCCGCACACATTTTTGTGGTTCACCAAACACCCATTTTTTGAGCAGACACCTCATTAGCACTGTTCGCCATATGATGAAACACTCAACTGGCTTATGTTGCTAGCTCCCTATGACAAAAGCAATTAGCCTCTGAACAGTGGAACAGTTATTGGCCATAAAACGGCTGGAGATCACATCGTCTGGAAAAAAAATACCTAGGAGTGCTAAAGCCTATTTGAGTACCTTCTGATTGTTTTTATGGGTTGCTATTCTGCAGGTTTTTGGTCGTTTTCCACGGAGTTTGTATGCCATCTTACTATTCTTTTGATTGTATTTGGAAAAATGCTGTCATAATGATTTCGGTGATTTTGATCTGTATAGAATTTGAATTATTATGTCATTTTTTTTAGCCCTGGCATCCAAGCAGCTGTCATAACACATGTTTCAGTTCCTTTTCAGTCTACATTGGTTTTTACAAATACAATGTTCTCGTAGCATTGACCTAGTCACATGATAGCTATAGTTACAGGTGTGGCACTTTAACAGCTTCAACAGCTATGGGTTTTCAGAGGACAATTGGGCCCAGATATATCATCTGGCTACAACCCAGCTCAGCCCTTTGTTTGCAAAGACTCAGCAATCATGTCAGGGTTTGCTTTATGCCAGCTGTACCAATCTGCACAGGGCAAAGTGCTGAATTGATTCTTTAATACTTCATATTTATGAGGCAATATTTAATCTGTGACTCCTTGCTTAAAGCTGTTCTTACAAACTAATGAGAATGATGCGAGAGTAGCCTGCAAGAGGGAAAATACTTCTATAGCTAAAACTGCACACCAATCTCGAGCCCTTTAGGAGATAGGCAAAACTGCACAAAAATACATGTCATATAGCAAAAAGGATATTGGAAGGAATTGATTAATTTCTTTGCAACACAATGAGTATAGGGATTGCCTTCTAAGTGTTTCTTTTTATATGAGCTTTGAGAATTGCACTTTTGATATTCCAATTCCCAAAGCCCATTTTGAACTGCAACATAGTTTGTTAATTATGCGATATGGCATATTGGAAGGGCACAGATTGCCTCTTGGACAGCACAGCCTTTGGTCAAATAAAATGCCTTTCAAAGATCGAATCTCAAGTCACTCGAGGTGTAAATGCCCATAGGTCTTTTACAAATGACTCTCAGTTGTAGGTAAGACTGGTAAAATCCTTCTGGTGTATTACAAAGATATTTATGTGGTCTCTCAGTCAAGTCACACAACACATGCAAAATGACCACGAAGCACAAAAATTGCAGTTGTCAGTTTTAACACTTAAGTGCCCAGAAAAGCAATATTGCGCACCTTACCCAAAGCTTTGTTTTTTTAACAGCCCTTACGTCTCTTGTGTCTAAGGACAATAGGCGGGATGTGAGCCCTCCCTAATCTATCTATCTATCTATCTATCTATCTATCTATCTATCTATCTATCTATCTATCTATCTATCTATCTA
Organism: Lissotriton helveticus; assembly: GCF_964261635.1. Taxonomy (NCBI): domain Eukaryota; kingdom Metazoa; phylum Chordata; class Amphibia; order Caudata; family Salamandridae; genus Lissotriton; species Lissotriton helveticus. The sequence goes on along the minus strand of NC_136061.1, from coordinate 2,002,830,431 downwards.
TCTATCTATCTATCTATCTATCTATCTATCTATCCATCCATCTATCTTCAATGCAAAGGAATTTTTGCTCTTCTAATAACTTTCGGGCTGTTTGACAAATCTGCACACAATTGGGCACTGGCTTAGGGTCCAGACTTAAATTTTGACACTCCAAGTTTTGTGGTGATACATACAGGGCTCATGGGTTTATAGAGGGGGGAATACAGAATGCAATTGCCATTCAAGCTCCCAATAAATATTTGTTCATCACTGCAGCAACAATTGGTAAACAGAATTACACCAATCTTGAATACATGCTCACATTTATCCCAATAGTATTCACACATTCAGATTTTCAAATCCTTCATGAATAATACATTTGAAAAAGAAGAAGCATTTTTCCCTTCATCCAATGAGGGTCTGGAGATTCCTTGAACATTTGAAGATCTGGCAAACCAATAGGGCTGCCGCAAGCAGAAACTTTTTATTGTACTGGCCTTTACATGATACCTGGTTGGGATCACTGACAGAATATCGAGGAGCAAAATATCGACCTGCCAAAATATTGAGGAGAAAATATAGAAAATCAGAATATCGAATTCCTATCTACAAACGGTAAGTACAGAAATATCGAATCCAAAATATTATTGTAAATAATATAGTTTGTTAAAGTATCACATTTTTTAAATGTCTTAAAAGTAATGTAAAATTAATGAAATAATAAATATAATTAAATAAAACATACTTAACAATACTTACATAACCTTAAAATTAATAAATTATTAATGTAAGTTAAAAAAAGAAACATGCATTTTTATTTTTAATACATATATATATATTAACTGAATATTAATGAAAAATATTCAATACTTTTAGCGTAGGATAGCGGGAGGGTAAAATTTACTATTCCCACTCCAGTGAGTGCAACATTAGGGAAACCGTTGGATAGCGGGATGGTAACAATTGCTATTCCCACTCCAGTGAGTGCAATAGTAGGGAAAGCGTTGGATAGCGGAAGGGTAAAAATTACTATTCCCACTCCAGTGAGTGCAACAGTAAGGAAATTGTTGGCTAGAGTAGGGGTAAAAATGTATATTCCTACTCCAGTGAGTGCAACAGTAGGTAAAGTGTTGGATAGCGTAGTGGTAAAAATTACTATTCCCACTCCAGTGAGTGCAACAGTAGGGAAAGTAATGATTTAATATTTAAATAAACATACAATAATAATGCATACCAATACAAACATTAATTAAATTAATTACCAATGACAAAATATGTAATAATTAATTAATTATAAATACCAAGAAATATTATTTATTGAAAAGTAATTACCTATTAATAATTAATTAACAACCAATATTTGCAATACCAAAAATTAATAAGTAATCAAGAAACAACTAATAATTTAATTAACAGTAAGTTAATTATCAGTACACAAAAAATAATTTCAATAATTACTTAATTAAAATTAAATTACTTCCCACCCTATTCCCCTATAAACCCACAACCTGCTCGAATAACAAATTAATGTAATTATTATAATTATTAGTTAATTAATAGAAATTAATTACCGATTGTTAAAAAAATAATTACCAATTAATACAAATGTATTAACAATTAATAATTAATTAACAATAAATTAATTATCAATACCAATAATTACAAATAAATAATTACTTAATAACTATTAAATTACTTCCTACCCTATTCCCCTATAAACCCACAACCCGCTACAGAACTAAAACGCAAAATTAAATTAAAAATAATTAATAATTCCTAAAAATTAATATTTACTTTACTATAATTAAATTACTTCCCACCCTATTCCCCTATAACCCCACAACCTACTACGGAATTAAATTACACAACAATTTAAGAACATACAATTCATTACTTTAAAAAAACCTCAAAGATACATTACAAAAATAATATATACTTTTAACACATATATTAACACTTAAAACACTATAAAAAATGCGATATTTTTAACAACTATATTATGACTGTCGATATTACTAACTTCGATAATATGGAAATCAATATTTCTTACCTGAATTTCGATATTCTGCACCACTCTATTTTTGCAATTCAATATTCTGTCCATTCTATATAAAAAAACTCTATATTCCGTCAATTCGATATTTTTTGTCGATATTATGACTGTTCACTCTGGCATCGAATCCTGTGTCATGAAAAATACATGACAGATGGGATATGAGGACTGTAGAGTGGAGTGGTGTAGAGTGGAGAAGAGTGTTGTAAAGTGGAGTGGTATATAGTGTCGTAGAGTGTAGTGGAGTAGAGGGTAGTGGTGTAGAGTGGCGTTGAGTGGCATATAAAGGAGTGGAGTGGTGTAGAATGGAGTAAAGTGTCATAGAGTGGAGTGTTGTAGAGTGGATTAGAGTGTCATACAATAGAATGGAGTAGAGAAGTGGGGTAGAGTGGAATAGGGTGTCAAAGAGTGGAGTGTCATGGAGGAGAGGAGAGTAGAGTGTTGTAGACTGTAATGGAGTAATGTTGTAGAGTTGAGTAGAGTACAGTGTCATTGAGTGGGGTGACTTAGAGTGTCATAGAATGGAGTGTCGTAGAATTGAATAGAGGGGAGTAGAGTAGAATGCAATGGAGTAGAGTGACATAGAGTGGAGTGACATAGTGGAGCGGAGTAGAGTGGAATTGCCTAGAGGGGAGTAGAGTGGCTTGGAGTGTCATTGAGTAGAGTGATATAGAGTGGAGTGTCATGGAGTGGCATAGAGTAGCGTGAAGTAGCACAGTGCAGTAGTGTGTTATAGAGTGGAGTTTAGTAGAGTGGAGAAGGGTGTAGTAGAGTCAAGCATAGTGGCATAAAGGGGAGTGGAGTAGAGTGTTGTGGAGTGGAGTAGAGTTGAGTGGTTTTGAATGTGGAATACAATGGCAAAGAGTGGAGTAGATTGGAGTGGTGTTGTGTAAAGTGGAGTAAATTGTCATGGAGTGCCTATAGTGGAGTGATATAGAGGTATAGATTGGAGTGATGTAGAATGGAGTAGAGTATGGTATAGTGGAGTGGCGTCGAGTGGAGTGTAAAGTGGAGTAGAGTCGCATAGAGTGAAGCAAAGTGTCGCAGAGTGGAGAGGCATAGGGGAAGTGGCGAAGAGTGGGTTAGAGTGTCGAAGAGTAAAGTGGCATGGCATGGCATCCCATAGAGTGGAGAAGAGAGGTGTAGAGTGAAGTACATTATCATTGAGTGGAGTGAAGTAGAGTGGCGTGGAGTGTCATAGAATAGAGTGGCGTATAGTGGAGTGGAGTGTTGTGTAGTGGTTTAGAGTGGAGTAGAATGTCATAGAGTGGAGTGGCATATAGTGTCATGGAGTGGAGAAGCATAGAGTGGCGAAGAGTAGAGAGTTATAGGGCACAGTGGCATAGGATGGAGTGGTGTAGAGTGGAGTAGGATAGAGTGGAGCAGAATGTCATTGAGTGGAGTGACAGAGTTGGGTGGCATAGAATGGAGTGAAGTAAATGGTCATGGAGTAGCATACAGTGGAGTGGTTTAGAGTGGAGTGGAGTGGCGTAGAGTGGAGTAGAGTAACATAGAGTGGAGTGGCATAAAGTGTTGTCAAGTGGTGTGGCACAGAGTGGAGTGGCATAGAGTGGAGTGGCATAGAGGGGAGTAGAGTGTCGCTGACTGGAGTGGTGTAGCTTATTGTAGAGTGGAGTAGCATAAAATGGAGTATACTGGAGTGGTGCAGACTGGAGAATGCATTGTGTGGTAGTGCACTGCCATTACAGACAACACATTTTCAATTGAAATCACCATTGCAGTTGAACAGACCTGCAGTTTTGCTGATATACCTACACAGTGCACTAACGATAATATGTGGAAATCAGCATCATCCAGTGTATTGATTTGTTTTGATTGTATTAACATATTTGTTCCCACCACACTTTAGAATTACAAACATTCTGTTCCATTTGTCCTTTCCTAATTCTGATACATTCTAAAATATCCGTACAGTTCATTGACTGACATTTAAAAACATGCTACTGCCTTTCCATTCACACCCCTTGTACCCACCATGATTGTCACATAAATCATATCACTTTGGAGAAAGAAAAGTAAACAAGAACCTCTCTGGGAAGACAGAGCTTAACATTCAACCCCTGTCTCTAAATGCACAACAAATGTGACTAGATAAAAACACATTTTAATGACCTGTTTATTGCTCATTCACTTCCGAACACCAGTATCGTTTTGGGGATGCTCCAGCACCCCCACTGCCCTGCTTCCAGCACCTATGCATGGGCATGAAATTGTGGAAGAAGATTGTTTAAGTGATGCTACTAGCAAAGAACACTGACCAAAATAAACAAGCTCGTAGATAGAACATCGTTCCTCACAGGCATATGAGATTGATGAACTGGTAGTGGCAGAAATACTCAGAATCAATCAAGAAGAAAAATAGAAGGCAGGAAAACATTTCAAAGAAATAAAACATGTTTACTGCTGTGAACTAGCATACAAGGGAGACAATTGAAAAAAATGCTATCATGAAGTGCCTCATGAAAAAGAAAAGCAGAGTTCCAAGACGGTGATCACTTGTGGAAGAATACAAGGAGTCAGTCAGAAAGGAGGTAAACAGGCTATGTGCCACAGGAGGAACAAGGACATGCTTGGCAGCCTAAAACAAGCAAAGCAAGCACATAGAAAGCGAAGACGTGTGAGTTACAAAACACAAAGAAATGGTAAGTAATGGCGGAATGCATTCTTATGGAAGCTTTTAGCATGTCCCCAATATGTCTTTGCAACCAGCTGTCTGGCTGGTATCAACTTAAAAACATCCCAATCAAGCGATGAAATGTAAAAACTGTGTAAAATGAGCACTGTGGTACTGGAGGGTTGGTGCATAGTTGTGTCCTGTTTCTAAAACCCTCTGTGCACAGCCACAGGCTAAGCATAGCTGTTTCAATGGCATGGGCTGCAGCAGCTCCCTGCTCCCAGAGCCCATGGCTGTACGCAGGTGGTGCAATGGAAGATGAGGGTGGGACATAGGTCAGGCCAAACAAACAGAGCCGGTTCCATGAGGCAAACATCCAAAAGCCATGTGCAGCTGGTTTAATGACAAAGGGGCTTGCTGTCATAGAAACCTGTGCAGGGCTAGACCATGCAAAGTTCCTTGAGTGGCATGGGGCTCGCAAGCACCTACACTGTCCCTACAGCTGAATGGTGGGTTAGTTGTAGGGGTTTTGCTGTACAGTGGGTGGCCTCATGACAGGTTGGTTTGTCTATACCCTCTGGCTGACACCTGCTGTGCAGCAGGGGTTGACCACACTGTTGGTTGGTCACATAGGTGATTGAGCCCTTAGAATGTTGGGACTAATTGAATGTAAAAATGTGGGAGGTCAACGCAGTATGTCAATACAATATTAATACAAAACAATTTGCAAATCTGTATTACAATGGGGAATGAAGTGAGACCAGCACATTAGACCTCTACATGCCAAGTCTAAAAATAAACCTGAGACAAACACAAAATCTATAGAGATTTACTGTGATTACAGCAACTCCCTTAAATGTGTCATTAGTGATGGTGAACCATCAATAAGATCTTTCGTTTTTCTATTACTAATGTCTCTTTTTTAGAGGAAGTAAAGAGGATCCAAAAATTTGAAGGAAACAATTGTCCTTAAGAACGGTACAAAGATCACTGAAAAGTTAGCAAAAAGGAGGTCTTAATAAATACAATAGAAGAAAGCAATAGTGGCGAGTGAATGAAGAGATTGAAGAATTAACCTGAGAAGAAGATAAGGTGACCATAGCTTATAACCTACCATGAAGGTCATTATCTAAAATGCAAGTGCAAGTATTAAACAAAAAGACTAGCCTTGGTACATTCAGAGCATATTACTTTCATTCAAAAAATGTACTCACTAATATTTGTCAGCCTGTTAAAACTCTTAATTTGTCCTTGAAATTTCTCCTTCAAAAGCAAAAATCAAAAATTGTCCTGCATTAGAACTTTCTAGTTATTTTCCACAAGACTCAACAAATATACAAAACTTGATGTCTCTTAATAGTGACTACTCATTCCATTCACAAAACAACAGAATTTTTATACTGATGATGCCATAGATATTGGTCACAAGCTCAAATCCTTATTTATTCGAAAACTATCTAATGAAGACAACATAGAAATATTTGTAGAACCGTAAGTACCCACCCACGGGGTCTCAGGGGCAGGCGAACCGCCCAAGTCTACCATACCCTCCTTATGTATCAAAAAGGAGACACTGGAGCCTTCGTCTGCAGGAGGAACAAGGTTTATTATTATAACCCGGGCTATGGAACAGAATCCCAGGCTCGTCAGCGACAAGACAGAGGAGGCTGCTGCTTCACTCCGCAGCATACAAGCCTTATATACATTGCCCACCCCCACCCTCTGCATACGTCCTGGAAGTCACAAGCCCCTGCTTGGGTAAGGCTTGGCGCCTCGTAGTCTTGGACATGGTTTTGCAACTTCCTTGTTCGGACAGGACGAAGTTGCAACAGATGGCGTGACTGAATATTGCAAAACAGGATGGGTGCTTGCAAGAATTCAGTTCAGGGGCGGTGGCAAGGCCACTTTTTGTTCTCTTTTTGGAAATCGGCTTAGCCGCAAGGAGCGGGGAGGGCTGAGTGTACGTGACAGTCAGAGCGTTAACAAACAACAGCATAGATGATCAGGGGGCTCAGATAGGGGTGTTTGACACAAGATGGCAATACAAAATGGGCGCCAAGGAAAGGATACTTTTCCTTATATTTGTTGTGCATGCAAATGCACAACATGCATTTTTGGCATTGCGGCAGTTGGTGCTGAAAGCACCGCCCGCTGCAATGTTGAAAATGCTGGATGCGCCTGCATCCTAATCATCCCCATAGGACCGCCGCACTTATGGCGGGTAGTCACTTTTTACGTCGGGATTGCGGGCGGACTTCCCGAATGATGCCCATTGCGTTGTAACATCTTTCCCCCAAACCTGTCAAGAGCATATATAGGGAAACTAAAATCTCTGTAGAAAGATACTAAGATATTAATTCAAAGTACTGACAAAGGTGGTGAGGTTGTGAATCCTAATGAAGAGACAATACGACATTTGACTGCAACCTCATGTTATAAAAAGGCTCTCATAAAAAAAATGAAAATCCGCTGAAACAGAATTAAATTCTATTTTAACCAAATGGCATAGTTTTGCAATATTAAATAATGATAAAATCTGCTATCTTACTATTTCCTGTGCCAAAAATTCCTGTTAAATATTTCCTGCCAAAAATACTCAAGACCTTGGAAATGACTCCTGGAAGACCCATTGTATCTGGGAACATCTCCCAATCTGAATGGTGTCAGAATGTATTGATATATTCATTTCACTGCTAGTGAAAATAATTCTGTCATATATTAAGGACACGACTGAGTTCTTGAAGTGCATTTCATAGGATGTAGACATGGTACTTGCTCTAATGGATTTTTGAATCCCTTTACACTTGCAATTCACACAGTGATGGCTGTACAGTATTAGATAGTTTCTTAGACCTGACTTTAAGATGGCTGAAGTGTTTTGTATTTTGAGTACTGGTACTCGAGGTTCCAAAATAGCCAATGAGTGCAGATGCAAGAGTTGTGTGGTTTATGGATTAGTGCAATAGATTCAGATTGGATATAACATACTGTTCATGTTACATATGAACCATGTTTTTTTCTTTTACAGAGATTTATATAGTGTGAACTTGACCCAGCATCGGGTATCAGAGCGTTTTACATAGCACCAGTTGCGTTACATGAGGACGCGTTCATTTTTGTTAGGCAAGGGGAGATTAAGTAATTTGCCGAGAATCACAGAATGTTAAGCCTCATTGCTGAGACTCGAACCCGGTTCCCCAGATTCGAGGTCGACTGCTCTAGAAGTTAGGCCAACTCTTTCCCCCATGTTTGATTGGGTATTTAAAAATGGGCAACAAACAGAAAACAGATACACAGTATTGACGCTCTAGTGTTTATGTCTAGGTTGAAAATAAGATTCTTTTATGGTATCGATATGTGAGATTTCTAAATGGTCAGTGAGTGCAAACGCAAGAGCTATGTGGCCTACGGATTTATTTAATTGATTTAGATTGGCTATTACATGCTGTTCATGTCAATTACATATGAACAATGCTTCCTTGGCTATTTAAAAATGACTGACTGACTGGTACACATTAGTCATTTGATTTACTTAAATCTGGGCAGAGTTTCCAGAGTTTTACTCTGCAGAACTCCGCGAAGTGCTAGAAAACTCTGCCGCAAAACGTGGAGTTCCACCAGCGGCAGAATCTGTTAAGTCACGCTGCTCACACTGATTTTTAGTGCCGGAAGTTTGTCCCGTGCTGTAATATCAGCACAAACAGCATTATGTGTCACACCAGAGGGCACTGCTGCTTTCAGCCACTCGAGTAGACCTTCTACTCGAGCAGCAGCTTCTTCAACGTGAGTGGCAGATTTCTCAACGTGAGCAGTCGCGACCACATGTGTTTTATGCTCAAGAGTGCTCGCCAACCTAATGTTGGCAAGCCACTCAAGAGAAACAACTCTTCTCTGCAGAGTTTTTCATAACTCTGCACTATGCACAGAACACAGAGTGGGCAAAACTTGGGGAAATCTGCCTGCAATGCGGGATTCTTCGCCCACCCCAAATTTACGGTCTAGTGTTTATGTCTAGGTTAGAAATAAGACTACTTTTGTGTTCATTACATGTTCATTACACTTTCAGGCCACTGTCTATTTGAAGACAGCATTCTTAACATGGTGTCGTTTTGAGACTCGCCCCATTGTAGAAGTAATACGTAGGTTGGATTGGGACACAGGTACAAGAATGCTGAATATGCATAAGAGTCACTTTGCTAAGATTGAACATTAAATTACATTATATGAGGGGATAGGTGAAATTGGTTCAAATGGGTGTGGTTAGTTTCACTTGGATTATTGTTGGTTTTGTGAATTAGATTATGAGTGTTTTTATAATACCTTTTAGGACATTTGATGGATGAATAAGTAGAGGTTATAACCTCCAGAGACCTTTTCGGATGTTATGTGAGTAAACCATGACTTTATTGGAGCTGTGTAAAATAAGTCTAATACGGTACACCTTTCTCTTGAAATACATTTTGCTCTACCTAGAATGTGCCAAGATGGTATGGGTTTATTGGAGCTGGGCAAAATGTGTCTAATATGGGTCACCATTTTTCAATACCCCATTGAACATGCTCAGAATGTGCCAAAATGGTTCGGGTGGACATTAGAATATTTGCCGGGTATTTGAGAATGTGCATTGTTGGTATTGTTAATAGCAGAATTTTCAAAAATGGTAGCATGGGCGAAGATGCATTATTGGTATAAGATGCACAGGTGCTCTGTGGATGTTTGGTGACCATGCTTCTAGCTAATAGATATTAAAAAAAATGCTGATGTGTGGATCTTTGATCTAATGTGTGTGTTAGTGATCCAAAAATGAGATAGGTATGTAAAGTCGGAGATAGCATTTTTATTTTCTTTGTAAAACAATTAATTGCAGATGCTTTCACTTCCTGGATATGTAAAACTTAAAAGTAAATGTCCAACTTTTAAAGTACAACACACCCTCCCTTGTGGGCTCATTAGGGCCGAGCTTATGAGTGATTTATGCATATTAAAAAGGAAAGTTTAGGCCTGGCTAAAGATTATTTTGCCAGGTTGAAAAAGCAATCTAAAACAGGTTTTAAAGGGTTACTTAAATGAATGGAAAAATAAGTGCTGCAAGCCCACTAGTAGCATTTAATTTTCCAGCCCTGGGTATATGGTATAACACATTACAAGTGACTTACAAGTAAATTAAAATACCAAGTTGTTGTAAGCCAATTATTCCATGTTTACATGAGTGAGCACAAGATTTTAGCACAACTTAGCAGTGGTAATGTGGGCAGAGTCCTAGGGCCAACATAAACAGATTCAGCAAAACAGGAGGAGTGAAGGAAAAATGTTTGATCGAAAACCTTACTAAGGATGTGAGGTCTAAGAACTATCTATGGATTTTGATAATGAAGCTAGGACAATAGAAAATTGCTTTCTGAAAAAAGATTATTCCAAAAACACTGTAGCTAAAGTTGCAGAGAAAGTGTCTAGAGGTGGGCGTACTTCTGTGTAGTGCAATCAAGTGGAATAAACTGAACATTCTGCAATATTACACAGATTTACATGGGATGAGTAATACTGCATTTAGCCTTATTCTTATAGCGCAAAAGTTCCCCCTCGCATCCAAAATGGACTCAAAGATGCATTTTGCTCTAAGAAAAACTACTAAATGCAACAGAACATAAATAGCAGCACAAGAAGCCATTGACTCTCACTAAATGTGCTCTCATGGTAGGATTCTTATCCCTTTAAATTACTTTAAATTTCATGAGTGGGTGTAATCTCATTATTCCTCTCAAAGAGTATTGCAAAATTACCAAAATTACTCTGATTACCATGCCATAATTAAAATTACTCCCAGGCCTAAAAGCATCCCCAATTTCTAGACAGGATTTGATCTAAAAGCAAAGAGAAGTAAAGACGCAGGAATCCAAACATCAGAAAAGCAGGTTTATTAGAAATGACAGTTTAGGAAGCACCCAAGTATTCCAACTAATTAACAAGGTGTGGCATATACCGAAGTTCGATAATGAGGTAGCAAAATTCTTCACTCACAATCACTCATTAACTTTTAAAAGAGGAAAAACCCGGAGAAACACTTTATGCCTGATCATACAAGTAAATACACAAGTACTTCCATTAAAAAAAGTACTTTACCAGACCTCACATGTATAAATGTGATAACTGTATATGTTGTCTTTTTGTTAACAAAAAACAATGTTCTTTCCAAGATTCATATATCAGAAAGACATATGAATGAGGAGTTTGTGATTTGCAATGCTACCTTTGTTGCGTATCTTTTTACTTGTACCTGTGGTCAAATGTAGGTTGCTTCAATAATCAGGACAACAAAGGAAAGAACATTTTAGAGACTTCAAAAATATGATTTGAAAATACCCTATGTCATCACACATACATGAAAGTGAGCGTAAAAATAATATTAAGAGATTATGTTTCAAGATAACTACATATCAAACAAAATCACAGAGGGGACAGTAGAGAACAACACTTAAGAATGAAATTTGGATTTTCACATTAGGTACAGCAACTAATGGGTTTAATTTTTAGGAGGATCAACTAATAAATCCATAAAGACTTTACACATTGTGTGTTCATTTTCACACCAACAGTTAGTATTAGAAAATCGAGTATAGATATACTGGCTCTATTGATCCACATATGAGTGGCTGAGCTCTGCATAACCCTGGTAGCTCAACGTAAATTTATTTTATGTTAAAACATATGCTGGTGGTTTGTACCGTATTGACTACCAAATATTAACAATAGTTTTACTAGTTATCACCAAACTATTTTGTTCTTTAATAAAAAAGTATTATTTAATCCCTAGCTGCCTGCAGTCATGCTATTATAGAACCAAGAAAAGCCCACCTCAAGGAGGAGTCGGGGCTTGGCGGTGCGGGAATCACCCGAGTCTACTCTTACACTCCTTATATAATAAAGTGGACCTGGAAACCTTCATCTGCAGAGAGAACCACCTTTATTACAATAGCCCGGGCATTGGAACAGAGGGCCATATTATCAAGGAAGCTGCGGTAGTTTATCGCCGCTTTACCGGCAGGAAACTGCCGATAGAGCGGCGATAATGGCCTTGATAATATGCGATTCGAATTTTAATCGATGCCCAGGTTAGATAGTGAAAACTTATTTTCTTCAGACCCTCCTTTTGCCATTGAGTGGCAAAACATGTTCTTAGGAAATGTCTATCTGCATTAGGTCGCCAATCTCTTGTTGAAGCATTATCCTTACGTTGGTGTCACGTGTACTGACCGGGCAACTTTAAAGGGTCTGTGTACACATAGCACAAAGCATAGGCAAGCACTGGATACACAGGCAGCATGAGATGATGACTGCTATTTCCAAAGCAAAAAAAAATGAGGATCCCCCATCCCCATCTGGAAAGGAGGCCCCAAATCTAGCCATCAGGGACCAGTCGTCTTGTTGTTGATGAATCTCATAGGAAAGTTTATGCAGACGTTCGATAACTTCATAGACTGATGGAGCCTTATCAGGTATGTAAATGCAGCAGCTGGAGCCAATTAGTTTACATACACCACCACTGTCAGCAAGGATGATGTCAAGTACCATTCGATGTTATAGTGTTATTAATGGTTGCCTCCACCACTCGGGTAAGGTGTCGTATGTTGCGGCTGTTGACCATAGGACCCAAGAACGGCATGAAACCCTTGAAGAAGTCCCCCGCCTCCTGTCCTGCAGTGTTATCGGCCTCAATTACTACCCCTAGGCATACGATGGTGGAGGTGGGGATTGGTCAAGTGATGTGTACCAACAGCAGTAAAGGTAGGGGGAAGAAGAAAGGCCAAATAACACACACCTGACCAATTTCCTGGAAGCCAAGTATAAGCAGACTGCCCACAAACAAAATAGGTATTTGGAGAAGCGATTAGGAGTGGTGGTGAGGTAATATTCAGTGTACTGACTATTGCGCAGTCACTGATTCCTACCTCCCGGGTCCCCAGTCCTTTTTATGCACATTTGGCCATGCGTGTTGATCACATTGAAAGCCTGCAATTTGGTGGGAACTTTGCGTCTGGACCGAAAGCTGGAGAAGATTATTCTACTTGAGGTGTTGAACACAACCATCTCATTGCGTTCAGCACGAGAGATGTTCAAGATGTCAGATGTCGTAGTAGGGCAGAAAGGATTACTGACATTGCCAGTTCTGTTTCGGGTGAAAGTGTCATAAAAATCGCCACTGATGGAGCTCCTTGTTCCATTGATCATATATGCATCCTGACGAGCATCCTCCAAGCCAGACAGGACCCAAAAACAGAAAATGGATAGACGAAATAGGGGACAGTGTGTGTCATAGAGTGTGGCATGAGCCCACATACCCAACAGTTCGAGGTATTAATCACAATCTGATGCTGGTGCAATAATTGTACAAAAGTATTGTTCATGAATTCCAGGTGTCTTTGTAGTTCATGGGGTGACAAGGTGGCGTGGACATGTTCTGCAGGTGTCGGTGTCTTAGCCAGAAGAGCTGGGGGAGAGGTCAGCAACAGAAACCATCCCACAACCAGCAGGATGAGGAGAGCAAAAAGTATTACTATCGTGGAAAGGAAGCATTTATTGTTCAGAAGTTTGACATATTTCTTGTGCGCTTCAGACCCTCGGACTGCTGCCATTGTGCTCAGCCTGTTGTCACTAGCGGCTGTCTGTGATTGGTGGTTGCTTCACTGGATGTGGATACCAAGAGTCCTACGGACTTCCCATTGGTCCAGCATACCAGCACCGGTCTCAGCCGGAGATATCACAGCCCTACAGCCTATTAGATACCAGACAGAGTCAAGGGCCAGAAGGTATGGAGTGGTCTGGAAAGAGAGCTTCTTGTTCCTTCCTTCCTCTGATCCTGCAGAGGAGGGATGACTGGACCCCCTAAGATTCGATCAGTTTCAGCTTCCGTAGTGGTGTAATGAAGCTGAGAATCACTGAAAGGGACAAAGGTCGGTACTACTTCTGTGTCACAATCCGGCAGTCCTTCTTTCACCCATTGGTCGTACGGGAGGGGGAGAGGCACCCTTTTACAATATGTAGCATGTGTCCAGTTCTTTCTTCCTTCGACTTGTACAGCAGTGCGGGTGGCCAGAAGAACCTGTCGGGGGTGCGACCAGCGGGGCTCCAGACACTTGGTACGCTGAAAATTTCGGATCATCACCCAGTCACCTGGTTGAATGGTGTGACCTGAACATTCGCTCTTGTCGGGGATAGCAGCGTGTACCTGATGATAAAGAGTACAATAAGATTCGGTTAACTGGTACAGGTAGTCAGTCAATACTGGGAACTCAACAGCAGACAATTTCTTTGGCCTTGGTACGCCCCATACATTAGCTGGTCTACTGAATACCAATTCGTAGGGAGATAATCCTATCCTTGAGTGGGCAGTCGTCCTTACTAACAAGAGAGCAAGGGGTAGAGCATCTACCCAGATAACACCTGTTTCCGCCACTATTTTGGACAATTTTAATTTAAGTACCCCATTGTATTTCTCCACCAATCCGGCTGACTGGGGGTGATTAGCAGCATGAAACTTTTGTCTGACACCAAGCCCGGAACACACAAACTGGACCACATTGGCTGTAAAATGTTGGCCATTGTCACTGTAGAACCGGCTTTTTTGAGACCCCTCCCCACTAGGAGAGTCAAAGCCAGAGGTGCAGGGGACACCTAGATTCTGCGGGTTCTTCTTGCTTAAATCATACATTACCAAAGAGACCAGGACAACCAGCCGTGGAGGGAAGCAAGTTATTTATTAGCTTGAGCTAAGGACAGGGTCCCAGAAAGGTACAAAGACAATTCTTTGGAGACTGCTGCTTTACTCCACAGCGTACACATATTTATAGCGCTAGCCACGCCCATTTGCACAGTACAAGTTCCTTATTTCGATAAGTTCCTCATCTGACAAGTTCTTCGTCAGTCTCGTGTGGTGCAATCGTGGCCAGGGGACATCTGTCTCTGATTGCACAATGTACGCAGCCCCGTGCTTCCTTGCCCAACTGGTGTGGTCATGGGGCACAGCCTTGTGCTTCCTCCATCAGTTGGTGTGGTCACAGTGCACAGCCTCGTGCTTCCTCTATCAGTTGGTGTTGTCACGGGGCAGTTGGTCGTGACAGGCTGAGTTACCAACAATGGACAGGATGTGGTTGAGTCTCTGGCACAACTGGGGGGGGTGAGGCACACAGGCAGCTTCTCGGAATCGGCTTGACCACAAGGAGCAGGGAGGGTTGTGCAAGTTTCAACAGGGACGTGGAAAGCAATTCTTCACCAGGTTGCCGAGAGCATGACAACACAAGATGGAGTCATGTGAGTCTTTTTTAAAATACAGTTCAACATCACTCCAAATCAAACGGGGCAACCCAAATCGGGGAACGTATTCTTTCAAAAAAACTTTGGCCGTTGTAATAGCTGTGCAATCCTTGGTGGGGTAGGCCTCCACCCATCTGCTGAAGGCACAGACCACTACAAGGACATATTTCAAATTCACACACCTGTCCGTGTGGATATAATCCATATGGATGGCCTCAAAAGGAATCGTAGGTGGGGAGAAGCCACCAGCGGGGGTAACTGTACCTTTTCCTGGATTGTGCATAAGGTGGATCATACATGACTTAACCACTCAGTCAGCATATAGGGGTATTTTTTCATGATACCATGTTGGCTCTAGTAACTTGCATATTCCCTTTGCACTGATATGGGCAGTTGTAGTCACAACTGGGGGGACATGACTGTCTGGTAACATCCATTGCCTCCCTACAGATATACGCACCCAACATCCCTCTATCTCTTTCTCTGCCAGATGTTGCTCCTATGGGTGCAGTTCTTTTGCAGTGGCATGAGATTGAATCTCGACCACACTCTGACTAGTATTTTCCAGCATTCCTCCTTCCACCACCCATCTGGCTGGTCCTGTCACAAATATTCCATCTGATTTACTTAGAGTAGTATGTCTTGCTGTTTGGTCTGCAAGGGCATTGCCTTCTCCTACATCATCAGTCACTTTCAAGTGGGCTTTACATTTAATCACTGCAACTTTTCTAGGTAATGTCAAGGCGTCTAAAAGTGTGTGTATCAGGGGGCCATGCTGTATTCTAGTCCCATGTGAGGTGAGAAAATTTCTTTCCTTCCAGAGTCTATCAGAATTGTGAGTCACCCCAAAGCCATACTGACTGTCCATATAGATATTAACAGTCATGTTTTTACTGATTTCACAAGCTCGTGTCAAGGCCATTAATTCAGCCGCTTGGGCCGATACCTGTGAAATTTGTGCTGTCTCAACTACTGTAACAAGAGTGATGAGGGCATATGCAGCAGATGTAGTTCCATCCAATCTTTTAAGACATGAACCATCTATGTATGGTGTTCCCTCAGCATCTGTTAGGGGGGTGTCTTGTAGGTCCACATGACCTTTTGTCTCTTCTTCAGTCCATAATATGCAGTCATGAGGGTCAGAATTTTTCCCTTGCTTCTCAGTAGGGAGTAGTGTAGCTGGGTTTAGAATATTACATCCCCTAATGTCAATGTGACTGGAAAAAAAGAGTGAGCTCATGAACTGTAAGTTGTGCTTTGGTAAGGTGTTGTGTCTTGGTGTTGTTGAGCAAGGTATCTACTGCATGTGGGACTATTAAGGTCAAGGGTGAAGACATAACAATACCTGCGCCCTGGCAGACCATAAGTGCAGCAGCAGCAGTTGCGCGTAAACATCCAGGGAGGGCTTTGGCTACTGGGTCAAGTGTAGCCGAGAAATAAGCACAAGGGCGATGTTTGTCTCCAAAAATCTGAGTTAAGTCCGCGCAAGGGCAGCCATGTGTCTCATGGACAAAAAGGAAAAATTGTTTGCCATAGTCTGGGGTGCCTAACACTGGGGCTGTACATAAGGCATCTTTGAGTGTCTGAAAGGCAGCCACACGCTCCTTTGTCCATGGAAAACCTCTTTCTTGCATCTCTTTAGTAGTGAGAGCTAAAAGATGTTTGACAATGGCCGAGAAGTTAGGGATCCATTGTCTGGAATAGGAAGTGAGGCCTATAAAGGCACATACTTGTTTCTGTGTCCAATGGGGAGGCATGGAGGTAATAAGGGACACTCGGTCCGCGGTAAGTTGTCTTCCCCTCTTCAAGAGAGGTGGCGGAGGTACGTCACTTTCTCTCAACAAAATTGCAATCTGTTCAAGGAAACCTTATGATTGTGGAAGGCAAGGTGGTGAAGCAGACGTACTGTTGCTTGTTCACAAAGTGGAGCAGACGTGGCTGCAATTAAGAGGTCATCTACATATTGCAACAGAGTGGCTCCTGCTGGGAGCGAAAGGGAGTCTTGAGAACCTGACTATAGATTCTGGGGCTTTCAGTAAAACCTTGGGGGGCGCGGCAGAACCGGAAACTCCACCCTCCAAGGGAGAAACCAAAAAGATGTCTACTGTCAGGATGTATGGGAATGCTGAAAACGCATTCTTTAGGTCAATAACAGAAAAATGAATGGCAGTCGCTGGGACCATGGTCAAGAGGTCTGTGATATCAGGGACAACGGAATACTGTGAGACCGTAATTTTGTTGAGCGCCTGCAGATCGATGACAAACCGATAATTTTGGGGGCCCGCGAGAGAGGGATCAATACATTTTTTAAGAACTGGTATAATTGGGCTGTTACACTCATTACCACGTGTCTCCTCAGCTACTCCGGTCTTCATGAGATCTGATAATATAGATAATAGGGCAGCCTCACCTTCCTGGGGAAGGCGATCTTGTCGAAGCTGGGGCAGTTGGGCACCTTGCTGGATACAGACACTGTGCGGAGAAATGTTGAGAAGTCCTACATCAGTGTCAGAAGTGGCTCAAAGTTATGAGGGTAAGGCCTGCAGAACGCGAGGGAGGTGTCCAGAGAGGAACATAGTGGCGGAGGAATCTGGTGATATGGTAAGGGAGATGCCATCAGGACTACAAGAAATAGTAGTATGTAAAGCCTTTAACAAATACATACCCAGCAAATTTTCACTACATCCAGTCATGAGAATCAAAGGAGCATCCATATGAGCTGGACCGAGATCCAGCGGGAGAGGCTTAGAGACGGGGTTGGTGACAGGGACCCCAGAAAAACCCACAGAGACATTGAGAGAGCCAGAAAGGGGTGCCTCCGGTATCTAGGTGTGCGCAACAGAGGATCTAGTAGCCCCAGTGTCTAGGAGAATCTTCTTTTTATCCCCTGCAACTAAAATCCGGACATAAGGACCTCGCTGATCCATAGGAATCGGTACTCTTACATGACCCCTTTCCTGGCTTTCCTATGGCTGGTAGAAACCTGTCTCATCGGTCTCATCATAATCATCGTTAAAGTATGTCCTAGTGGCCTCATGCCCATTGTCAAATCTGTTAACTGTACCCTTGGGCGGACCCATACGGGATCGAACACTAGGATCTGGTGCACGCCTCTGCCTAGGAGGTCCTATATTTCCCTCCCTTCGAGTTTGGGACCTAGTTTTTCCTGACTGAATATTCTGGGCTAATACCGGGCATTCACTAACCCAGTGGGCATAAGTCTTACAGAAGGCACACTGGTCTTTATCAACGGGACCTGCCGAACTGATAGACTTCTGTAAAGGAGACTAAAGGGGGGGCTGGGGCAGCCTCTGGAACTGGTCCGAAGGCGGACTTTGGCCTCTAGCATTTTGTCCCCGGGATCGATAAGCTTGTTGTAATAAAACTTTCATTTTAAGGTCCTTGTTCTTCCTAACCTCTTTGTCTTTATCTGCATTCTCTCTATTCTGATGATATCATCTCCCTGAACATGACCCTTGGCAATAGTTAGTTTTAAATCAATCAATCCCCAGGGAGTATCTATGAAAAATGCTTCGTATCTTTTCATTATAAGTGTGCATATATACTCGGCCACGTCTGTTTCTTGTATGGCCGTCCATTGTCTAAATGTCGACCAGATATCTTTAACGCCATAAATATTACCATTATTTACCTAAAATACACATTGTTTTTGCATAGCGTCCCTTTCACTACCCCCAGCGAGTTCAGCAGGCCTCAAAGACTCCTTTCTAGGGGTACTGAAGAATCCAAACAGGGTATTGGGCATAAAGGAGGACCATCTTGTTCAGTCCGGAGTGGCATAAGAGTCACCAACAGGGGTACCAATAGACTGATTACCAAGCAGACAGGAATATATGGTCAGGGTTGGGTCAATAGGTGGGGCGGTATGAACTGTCGGAGGGAGGGGTGCTGGCAGGATGACAGGAGTCAAACGATCAGACAGTGGTACAATGGGTGGGGCAGCCTGAACCACCATTGGTGGGTATGTAGCATTAGTAAAGTAGTGTGTTACGTGGTACGTAAACACAACCCTGTATGCGGGCACACTTGTGTAGCTCAGCGTGGCTTTTGAATCAGCCACGCTGAGCTACACAAGTGTGCCCGCATACAGGGTTGTGTTTACGTACCACGTAACACACTACTTTGCTATAATTATTGGACGTATTCTGGCTAGTTACGTCACCTGTTGGAGCACCTTTATCTTTTTTTCACCATATCAACCGCCCTGTACAATTTGTGTTTATTTCACATTGCTGTGCGCCTAAGCCTCTTCTTCAGTTCGATATGTAGCATTAGTAACATTTTGAGGAAGAGCGGGATACATAGGAGCCGGAGCATAGGCAGGAGGTGGACCTTCAAGAAGAGCATTCAATAATGAGTCCCCCTCTTCTCCTTCAATCTCAAGGTCCCTGGGAGAACAAGCGGGGTAACGTTTTGTAGCCTTAGCCCTCTGATGCCTATCTGCCATTTCAACCCCTTCCTGAACCTTATTTTCTAAATGCGCTTTTGCATGATCAGCCATAGACATCCTCTCTTTCTTTTTAATCAACGCTTCCTTTTTTCTCATTTTTGTTATCTATTTCTTTCCTCCACAACGCGGTGGCGTCAAACATGGCTTGACGAGACCGTTTGCGGAGCAGCTGCTCGGCTCGAAAGAGCCTGGAGATCAAAGGAGCCAAACTGTGGCCACTGTAATTCAACATTCCTTCGTTTCGTATATTTTACCCATAAGGAAGAAAACATGATAGCAGCTGGCCCATATTTAACATACATCTCATAACTTGGAGTTCCTTCTGGAGGAAGTGGGCAGCTCCTCCAGAAGGGAGTCCTCTGTACATACGCAACAACATACCTTTCGGAACTTACTACTGACTGGCATATTTTTACTTCAGGCAGACAACAGCGGGAGAAAAACACTCACCTCACTGGCTTGGCTTTTGCAAAAGTCAATACAGACAGAAAACAGAGCACAAGTGATGGATGATCAGTCCACCCTTACCCGAAAATGTTGTTCTCTTCTGCAGATGTAGACATGAATCCAGATCCAGACAGAGACCGCACTAAAGGGGGCACCAGCGGGAAGCAGTCAGGTGGCCCAGACCGGATGGGGAAGGCCGTGTGCAAGACTTCTGGTCTATCGGACTCAAAATGGTCCCTCGGGTAGGGTACCTCCATCGGACTTCCAACACGGCCCCCTCACTACCACCGGGCTAGACCTACGTCTCAGTGGTGTCCCTGTTCAGGCGCCATTGGTAAAATAAAAAAAAGCACACCTCAAGGAGGAGTGGGTGCTTGGCGGTGCGGGAATCACCCGAGTCTACTCTTACCCTCCTTATATAATAAAGTGGACCCGGAAACCTTCGTCTGCAGAGAGAACCACCTTTATTACAATAGTCCGGATTATGGAACAGAGTCCCAAGTAACCCTGGACAAAGCACTACGCTACGCTCGCGGAGTTTGCGAAGTTTTTGCAACTTCGAACTACGCGAACTGCACGTAGCACAATGCGAACATGCGTAGTGCAGCGTAGCGTAGTGCAGCGGTCATTTTTTGCTTGTTCGTGGTCCTGAAAGTCATGTTCGCGACCGCGAGCAAGCAAAATGACATCCCGGCGAGATTCTCAACGCGAGGAGGTCAGGTTTCTCATTGTGATTGGTTGCGCATGCTCGAAGTGCACTTCGCGTAGCTTTGCATAGCGTTACTTCGCGAACTACGCCCACCCTTAGTCCCAAGCTAGTCAGAGACAAAACCCAGGAGGCTGATGCTTTACTACACAGTGAACAAGCCTTATATGTATTTTTATTACCCACTCTTTTGGCATTCAGTCAATTGTTCAATCAGGGCGGTGTTTGTAGTTGATGACCTGATCAAGGCGGTGTTTGTAGTTGATGAGCTGATCAAGGCTCGGCATTTAGACCATTGGTCAATCAGCTTGATCAAGACTCGGCATTCAGACCATTGTTCAATCAGCTTGATCAAGACTTGGCATTCAGATAATTGTTCAATCAGCTTGATCAAGGCTCGGTCAGTAAGACCATTGTCCAGATAATCTGATCACGGTGTCAAGGATGTTTACCAAGCAGGGAGCAGAAGATGAAAAACAAGCTTGTTTACACAGGGCGTAGGTGTCTCCTGGCTTTCTGTTGTTGAATTGGCTAACTGCAAAGAACAGGGGGGCTTAGGTATGTTTTTTTAGCGTCAGCAGAAATGGAGGCTGTAGGCAGGGTTTTGTCATGAGATGGCAAGGAATGGAGGAATGTTAAGGAAATTAATAGCACCTGGTGAAAACTTATTTTCTTCACTATAGAATAACCAATCAAGTAGATAAGTTGAAACATACGTCTATTTTCATAAATATCTTGATGGCTCATGATATGTGCCGCTCATCTTATGGTGCAAGACACCACTGTTTCGTACTGTAGGTTTGTATGCAATTCAATGTTTGTAAGTTCCACATGGTTCACAGATTCTGTGAAATCATATTTAAATGAAAATGTGCCATATGAAATTATGTAGTTATGTGTCCATTGTATATCACAAACTTAACGCAAATGCAGAGAAACACTGTACATGGTCAAAGACAAAGATAAAGTCACCAAGTGATTCGAGGAGTAGCTGCCTCCTGAAAGAGTCTTTGACTGTTTCTATATTATTTAAAGAAGTAGGTCCATAGAGTTTTCCTAAGTTGTAACAGGATTTGGGTTTTCTCATGGATACAAGAATGTTGTTCCAGATCCTAAATGCATAGCTAGTGGACTCATGCCTTCCTTTTTCTTTTTTACTCTTCTTCATCATCAGTTTAATAATGTCCTGACTGCTGGTGTGCAGAGAGTCAGTGGAAATGGTGAGCCTATCACTCAGGTAGGTGGGGTACACTAGTGAAGAATTTGTAGATGGTGCAGAAGATTTTGAAGATAGTGCTGACAGGCAATGGACCCCACAGTAAATTGCGTGGGTGTGATGTATGCATATTTCTTAATGAGGGATGCTACAGCATGTGGGATCCTCTTAAAAGGAGCCACTGTGGAATCTGGAAACCTTGGAGCAAGGCATCACCACCATCCACATACATTTTGCTTGATTATGTGCACAAGCAGGAGATTGTGTTAACATAACCAATAATAAAGGCTATTCATTAAGTAGCATCAAATGCAGCAGGCTTGTCCTTAAATGTTTGCGATCCATTTCTTGCTGATGTTAAAGTCTCATAATGTTCAAATGTATGCCAATATACAGGCATGGTTTTATGACAGGTCATGCTCCTCACTACATGTAGCCCAAAAGGTGAATAGCACATCTGGCACAAAAATATTGCGAGTTTTTGATATTTATTAGCCACTTGATATTTGATTCTATAATGACACATGGATAATAAATAGGTCACTAAATAGTAGTAGATAGGATCCTGGGTATGGGAAACATCCTTTTTTTAACACATATGACTTTAGTGTTTACAGCCAAATTAATGTTATGCCTTTATGGGGCACTTATCTGAGCACCAAGAAAAATATAAACTGCGTTTGGGTAGCTGCTAATTCATTCTGGACTAAGTCTCTTAGTCCTCTGTAACTTCTAAATCCCCATAGGGAGGTCAGATCAGGTTCAGGCATTGGTGTCACATTTTCAAGTAATCAAAGTGGAAATTACATGGTCCTCATTTGTTTCTTCTATATTTGACTGCTGAAAGGGTGCGCTCCTTTCTCCCAAGGATAGACACCAGAGAGAAAGTGTGAAATCCTTGCAAATGTGCTCTGGGATCACCCCCCCATAAATATAGCACTAAACATATACTTAGCATGTAAGATATATTGACAGAAATTATTTGTAACTGTAGCATTGCTTGATACTTCACTTAGGGAAGAGAAGAAGCTTGATATTACTATATTTTGTTTCAAATTATTTTATGATGTTCAGTAGTGCACAACTGTGTGACAGATTTACTAGTTTTAATGAGGACATTTTGCATCTTCATGGATGCTGCGATAGGTAGCATAGTGCAACTGGACCTGATCAAGCTGGGGATGTTGCTCATTCACGACCAGACTGGGTATGATACTACTCCCGAAACGGGTTTTCTCTTCTTTGCAGTGGAGAGGGAGATACCAATTATATTGGGTCAATTGGCGGTCAGCAGATATGATGAACTGTGTAGTTTCCAGAGATCAGAGGCCATGAATGTGGAAAGAGAGAGAGAGAGAGAGAGAGAGAGCGAGCGAGAAACCAATAGAAATCATAATGTCTACTTTAAAAAGGATGAACTATTCAATGATCACATGTAAATAAATAAACTACAAGATCTACTTAAAGATGTATAGCAGTAGATGTGGAAGTGGCCATTGTAAAAGGGATGATACAGTTTAAGTGTCCCGCTGCATGGTGACATCAGTCATGATTGCAGAGGAAAAGGGGATTATAAGGGGACTGACAATGCCCTTAGCCCAGGTGGGTTAGAGATTGTTTTATGTAACAAATGTGTTGAGGAACTGGTCCCTGTCTTGCTAAAGGGATATAATGATGCCCTTGTAGTAGAGCCCATTATGAAGCCAGTTTGTAAACCAGTTACCACTCTGTGTGTTTAACCTGCCAATCCAACTGATGGATGTAAGTATTACCAATCATTGCAACTGCTGAATACCAATACAATTTCTCATGAAATCATAATGAAGTAACTATTCAAACATGTTCTATCCTCAATATACAGAGACTAGTCTCTCTTCATCTCTGGTTACTATGTACAGTTGACCTGGAATTAATAGGTTTGGGTTAGGTCCTAGCATCTGCAGAAGGATCAGAAGTTTACATAACGTTTCTACTTCCCAATGAAACTGTGTTATTTGATTACTTTTGGCTTGTAGGGGTATACAGAATAGGGATGAGCTCTATGACTTCCTCTTTTGTTCTTGGCGTTGAGCTCCTCATTTGCTGGCCACATTGTTCCCACATGGACAAAGGTGTACCAGTTTTGAGACATAAAGTTTTGATTTCATTTTATGTTGATGAGGTGTCACACATTTCCGCTCCTGACATCAAATCTCCCTCTTTGCCTTAGACATCATGAGATTGATTGTTTTACATGACTAGGATTGACCAGATCAACTCTATCTGCTAGCCTTTGTTGAGGGATTAAGGTTGGCAAACTGTGCTGTTTTTATCTGGTGAGGCACACGTATTGCTGCTTATTGATGTGGACGCATTGCTGTATTATTACTCCCTGCCCAAGTGACAGAAACTCCGTATTATTGGTCTGGTTTGGTCCATCAGACACCAACCACAAGTTGAAATAGACATGGTTATCATCTCACTGGTTGCTTTGGACACATAACTGGTGCATGGGAAGTGCTTGGTGCTGAAATGCCTGGACCTGATTGAAAGCACAGAATGGACATGGGAGTTTGGTGTATTGGGGATATCTCTCTTTGACTTTAACTTCAGCCAGCACTTGGACCATATTGTTCTGTGATTGAACACTGCAGTAGTCTTCTTCTAAATGGGTCCTGGAAGCCTCTTAACAATGTGCATAGTCTTCTACAATATGTCAGGGTGATAAAGATTCGTAAGAATCATCAGCCTGACCTCTCAGCCAACAGATACATCATTGTCTGCCCAGTAGATCTCTAGTTTTGGACCCCATGGAAAGGTGCTCTAAGGTGTATATGCATTTGACCTAGATAATATGCAATACAATACTCTTCATTTGAAGTTAGAATGTGCTAACTAAATGGAGCACTCAATTATAAGCTGTTCTTTATGATATGCAACCAAAGTATAAATGTCACCCTTGACTGAAGGCTATATGTCATATATTTATATTTCATTCAGAGGATATATTGAGCCCAGCCCACTACATAAAACGTACCTTCTCTCCCACTGACTTCTTCCACAAGGCCCAGAGTTGCCCCATGAGAGGCCTTTTAGAATAATTTTATAAGTACTTTGTAATAGTCTTGTAATCTAAGTAAGCTACTTTCCATGTGATCATGTCTAGTAGGATACTTTGATAGGAATACTGTCACCCACTTCAGATTTTGCAGGACTCCAACATTAATTACGAATGTGATGGTGCTCCAAATAAAACTTCTCCCAATGGTTTTATAATATTGATATAACAATGTTGAAGCTACCATTTCATTTGTGAATTGTATGTGAAAAAGTCAACCCAGAGATGTTAAAGGTCAGGCTACCAACCGAATTAAAAGAACCTTAAGTATTGCCCGGCGGTGTCGCCTCTTAAACCCACAAGTTATTAACCAATGAAGAGGCAGGCGCTGGAGACTGGAAGGCGGGAAACAAGGGTTTTTTATTCTCTCCGGAGGAGAACACTTCAGTTCGGACAGCAAGTATCGTCACGAGGTGCTCTAACCGCATCTCTGAGGCCTGGCCTCTTATACACGGGTTTATTGCTTTATTACATACAACACATTCTTGGCAATGCTTTGATGTACGGAAAGACATTCTCGGAATCCCCACTCCAAGCCCGTTCCCACACACATATACAGTAGAAGTCCCCACCCCGGTCGCAACAGGTGATGATTATCGCGCAGCGGGACATTCCGCCGATTCATGGAATGTGGGGGGTTTGATCGGATCTCATAGGGTGGGGGCTTTGATCAACTCGAGGGTCCTTTAATGAGGGAAGCTTCCTACTGTACGGGGGGGGGGCAATAAACAGTATCCGCAGAGCTTAGGTGGTGGCCTGGGAACGGGGAAGACAAACGGGCACACAGGAAAAAGGGGTTTGCATCAAAGGGCCTGGGACCATGAAAGGAATGAAGGGAAGTGTCGCGCTGGGAACAGGATGGGGTTCCGAGGCAGAGCCGCGCAGAAGAGGGGTTTATGACCCAAGACATGTGAGAGTAGAGGGGGGGTTGTCAGCGCGCGGGGGGGGGGTTGCCTGCGAGGTCGGGAGAGAGAGAGACGCTGGCTATCGGCAAGGGGCAGGGAGGCCATGGTGTACAAAATGGCTGCCGCTTACGCGCACGAATGGGCCCAAGGAGAGCAAGATGGTGCCGATAATGTTGACATTTTCAGTCTAACTTTTAACAGTCCTCCCTTTTCAACATATCTAGCCAACTTGCCTACTCAATGTCAATCTTCATCAAATTCCCAACCTCGGCATCATATAATGCTCCCATGCGTTCGTTTCCAAAGTCCACGGCCTTAGGGCAAATACAGTTTGCACATAATGCACACAGGGGTGGCAGACATTGAATTCCTAAGCATAGGCCACATATTACTACTACAGGAATTAGGATAATGGTGAACAGTCTCCAGCCCCAGTTCTTAACGGTGTTCCAGAACCAAACACCAAGCGACCATTCTTCCTGTTCCTGGTGGACTTCCGAAGAGAGTCTGTGAAGATGTTCGATGGCTTTGTACACTGAGGGCGAGTTGTCCGGTATGTATGTACAGCAGCTGGACCCAATAATGCGGCATGCTCCACCACGGTCCGCAAGAACCACATCTAGGACAAGGCGGTTCTGTAGGGCCACCAAGCGGACCGCTTGGAGTTCGGCGGTGTTGTTGGCAAAGATACCAGCTGTGATGTTCATTGTTGTCTCAACGGCCTGAGTCAAATGTCGGATGGCCCGGCTGTTTGCCATCGGGCCCCAAAGAGGAACAAGTCCCTTCATAGCATCGAGGAACTGTGCTCCTGTTGAGTCGGCTTGCTCAATGTCCTTGGCTCGTTTTTGCCTATGATGATTCGCTGGGGCCACATAAGTCAGAGGAAGGATGAAGGAGATGAAACAAGTGCCCCCCCAGCCTTTGGGGAGCCAGGTGTAGGCCTTTGTGCCGCAGACGAAATACATGTTTGGGGACGATACAAAGGAAGGTGGATCCGTAGTGTCCAAAGTTCTGGTAAACCGGCAAGCACTGCGGCCCACCAGCTGTGTCCCATGTCCTTCTATGCACATGTGGCCTGTGACGTTGACGACTGATAGGGCCACAGTCAGAGTGGCAGCCGTTCGTTTCCGCAGGTAGGAGAAGGTGGGTCTGGTTGGATTGTTGAACACCTGCATTTCAATTAGTTCTTTAGCAGGGATGTCCATGTGGATGGAGTCGTTGGAGGTCTGCGGGCAGAAGTGTGTCTTTGTTTTGTTTCGCCGGACCCCGTGGGAGAAATGCGTTACAGTTTTGCTGGAGGTGGCATTGTCCTTATAGCTTTCTTGCAGGAGGATCAGCCAAGCAAGGCAGGAGCCATGAACTGAGAAGGGTGAAGGGATGAATGGTATCGAGTGTCCAGTGGCGTGGGGTAGCAACCCACAGATCCAACAGTTGGTGGCATTGGTGGCAAGATTGTGCTGGTGAAGGAGCTGTACGAAAGAGTTATTCCAAAACTCCTTTCGCCTCTCTCTGAGTTGGGGAGAGAGCAAAATCAGATAATGTTCCTTCGTGGTGGCAGGCTGAGCAGTGGTCAGGAATGTTTCGTGAGCAGGTGCATTTTCTTCCACAATCCAGAGTGTGGTCATGAGGAGAAAGCAAAGAAGGATTGCGATGAAGAGTGCAATTGTCTTTGAGCTGTGGAGTCTGTCTGTTCTTGGGTTTCTGTAGTGGGTATTTCCTGTTGTCTCCATCATCTTCTTATTTGGCGCTTCCATCATCTTCTTATCTGGCGCTTCCATCATCTTCATTTTCAAGGTGCTCGGTAGTGGGCAGAACCACAGACTTAGTTTAGCTTCTCTCCAGGCAACCCTTGATCGCTTTGGGTCACCGTGTTGAGTTTCAACTTAGTTTGTGGTCTACTTAGCCGAAGCTCCCTCCTTTCGACGCAGGAAGTACCCTTCTCTGGATGGCACAGTGGGATCAGGGAATTTTGAAAGTTCAAGTGCTTCGGTATCAGGATAGCAGGTTAGTGACGGTCGGTCCTTGTTCAGGAGCTCTTCTTGGTCGCCGATGTTTTCTGTCGTGGCCAGGGTCGGGGAGACCTTCTTACAGTGGTGCGCGTGCAGCCAATGCCTTTTCCCCTCCACACGAAGAGCCGTCCGGGTGGTGATTAGCACTTGCCAGGGGCCCGTCCACCGGGGTTCCAAACTTTTCGCCCGCTGAAAGTTTCGGATCAGCACGAAATCCCCGGGTTGGATGGCGTGACCCGGACCCCTGGAAGCATCGGGGATGGCCTGCTGCACCTGCTGATGAATGACAGACAGAGTTTCAGTCAACTTATACAGATAATCAGACATTAGGACGTCCGGGACGTCATGAATGGAAGTTGGCTTTGGTGCAGACCAGATACTCATGGGTCGGCCGAAAACAACTTCATAAGGGGTTAAGTGATGTCTGGTGGGGGTGGAACGCATCGATAGCAATGCTATTGGGAGGGCGTCTGGCCATTTCAGACCCGTGGTAGCTACTATCTTGGCCAGTTTAAGTTTTAGTGTGGCATTGTGTCGCTCAACAAGTCCAGCGGACTGGGGGTGAAAGACTGCGTGAAATTTTTGCTTGATGCCCAACCCCTTTAAGATGAACTGGATGACTTCGTCTATGAAGTGGGGGCCATTATCGCTCCATAAAATACGACAAAGGCCGTAACGGGGGAAAAACTCCTTTAACAGTACCTTCGCGGTGGCCATAGCAGTGTTGTCACGGGTTGGGTATGCTTCCACCCATTTGCTAAAGGCGCACACCACGACAAGTACATATTTCAGGCCTTGACACCTATCTAGCTGGATGTAGTCCATTTGCAGGACCTCAAATGGGTGGTTTGGGACCCCAAATCCTCCCCGGGGCACTACAGTTCCTTTCCCGGGGTTGTGTTGCAGGCATATCAAGCATTGTTGGACCAGACGTTTGGCGGAATCTGTGATTTTATCATTGTGCCAAACCCTGGAGACAAGTTCAATCATGGGGACTGATCCTATGTGGGCAGGGGAGTGTGCCATAGCCAGTATGGGAATCAAGTATGAATCGGGTAGCAACCACTTGTTTGTGTCTCTTGTCCGCCAGCAGCCTTCATCGTCTTTCAATCCCACCCGTGTCCATTCAGTCAACTCGTGTTGTGTGCTAGCCGTTTGAATGTCTCTAATAGTGTCTCTAGCGTCAGTCCATTTTTCTGCTTGTGACCTGGTCACGTACATATGTGTTGTCGTCCTATTTTCAGCTGTCGTTCGGGCAGTGATGTCGGCTAGCGCATTTCCCTGCCCAATGATGTCCGTCACCTTTTTGTGTGCCTGGCATTTGACGACTGCAAGCTTGTTGGGGAGGAGGACGGCCTCGATCAAGGCGGAGACTAGATCCCCGTGCAAAATGGGGGTGCCGTGTGAGGGCAAGAATCCCCTTTCCCTCCAAAGGAGTCCAAAATGGTGAACCACCCCAAAGGCATACTGGCTGTCGGTGTAAACGTTCGCTGTAGTTCCTGTTGCCAGGATGCAGGCTCGGGTCAGGGCAATCAGTTTCGCTGCCTGGGCAGATCGTTGCGTGATACGGGCTGTCTCAACTACAGTTCGGGCCGTGGTGACTGCATAGGCAGCGGAAGTGGTGCCATCGGGGAGTTTGATGCAAGAACCGTCCACCCACAGCTCTCCGTCAGGATCAGGGAAAGCCGTGTCTCTAAGGTCAACCCTACTTCTAGTTTGCTCGTCCGTAAGAGTCACGCAGTCATGTACAGGGTGCACGTTGGGATCGTTTTCCGGCAGGGGTAACAGAGTTGCCGGGTTCAGTGTGGTGCATCTTTTCAGGGCGATATGGGGTGCAAGCAAAGTCAGTTCGTATCCAGTCAGTCGTGCACTCGTCAGATGTTGCGTCTTGGTTTGGTTCAGGAGGGTGTCGACTGCATGGGGTACCAGTACCGTGAGGGAATTCGAGAGTACGATCCCCTCACTCTGTCGGATAGAGATTGCAGCAGCAGCTCCAGCTCGAAGGCAGGCAGGCAAGGCTCTGGCTACAGGGTCAAGAGTGGCAGAGAAGTAAGCGCACGGTCGTTGCTTTGGGCCAATGGCCTGGGTCAGGACAGATAAAGCGCACCCCTCCCTTTCGTGAGTGTAAAGGGAGAAGGGCTTTTTGTAGTCAGGGGTACCTAAGACAGGGGCTGAACAAAGGGCATCTCGTAGTTCCGTGAAGGAGGTTTGACACTCAGGGGTCCAAGGGAGTGGGAAGGGGACGTCTTTACCTAGCAGAGAAAGCAGTGGCTTCACAACGAGGCTAAAGTTCGGTAACCACTGTCGGCAGAAGGAGGTGAGGCCTAATAGGGAGCGTACCTGCTTCTGGGTCTTAGGGACAGGAGTATCGAGAATGGTTTGGATTCGATCAGGAGTGAGTTTCCTTCCGTCTTTGGACAAAAGGTGGCCTAGGTAAGTGACCTGGGGTTGGCAGAATTGCAACTTCTTCTTGGAGACCTTGTGGCCATTTTCCGCAAGGAAGTGCAGGAGTTGAATGGTGGCTGTGACTGCTAATGGAGTGGTGTCGGCTGCTAAGAGGATGTCATCGACATATTGCACTAACACCACTCCGTCGGGTAACTGGACTTGATCTAGTTGTCTCTTGAGGGCCTGGCTGTAGATGCTAGGGCTTTCTGTGTAGCCCTGGGGTGCTCGGCAGAACCTATATGAGCGTTTTTTTAGGGTGAAGCCGAAGAGGTATCGGCTGTCTGGGTGGATGGGGATGGAAAAGAATGCGTTTTTGAGGTCAATGACAGTGAAGGTGGTGGCAGTAGAAGGAATCAAAGTCAGGATGGTGGTGATGTCCGAGACCACAGGGTACTGGGGTACCACTACTTTGTTGATCTCTCGTAGGTCAATGATAAAACGGTATGCTTTCTCATCTCCCTCTCCCTGTTTCTTGATGATGGGCAAGATAGGGCTGTTGCAAACGTTGCTAACTTCTTCCTCTACCACTCCTGCGTCTATCAGTGACTGGATAATCTTAGCTAATGCCTTCTCGCCCTTGGGCGATATCCGATATTGTGGAAGTTTTGGGAGAGTTGCGTCTGGTCGGACAGTAATGTGCACTGGGTCAATCAGCATGCGCCCTACGTCCGAATCCGCCTTGGCCCACAGATACGGAGGCAGAGTGTCAAGTAGGGATGTGTCAGCGTCGGAGATGGAAAACATGCGTCGGGGAGGGCAATGTCTAAGTAGGACAGGGTTGTCGTAAAGGAAAACTCGAACTCCGTCTTGAGAACATCTGATCGTCGCTCGGAAGTGTTTCAATAGGTCAAGTCCCATAATGGCGTCAGGGCTATTGGAGGAAAGCAAAAACGTGGTGTCAGTGGTGTTGTTTTCTACGTCAAAGAGGATCGGGGCGGACAAAGGGTTAGTGGAGGGCGTTCCATCGAAACCTGTCGATGTTATAAGTGAGCCAGACAAGGGTGCCCCCGGAATCAGTCGTTTAGATAACGCACTACGTGTTGCGCCAGTGTCTACCAGAAATGGAGACTTGGTACCCAGGACCTTAGCAGTGACGTAAGGGCCTTGCTGGTCAACATAGAGCTCGACTGGATCCCTCCCTTGCCCTTGGCAGTCCTATGCAAAGTTGTGGGTGTCATCATAGTCAGATTGCTGGTATTGGTTCTGCCTGGGTCGATCAAATATATTTGGTCTACCTGATCTGTCGTTAGTCGTGTCATTTGGGGGCCCTCGCTGTTGTCCCTTATTTCTCGGCCCATTTGCTATGTCCTTGGGGTCTTTGTTTCTGATCATGTCCAGAAGAACTGGGCACTGGGATTTCCAATGGCCAGTCCCTTTACAGAAAGCACACTGGTCCTCTCTAATGTCTGTACGTCCACTGTGGGGAGTCGAAGTACGGTCCTGGGGCTTAGGGGCATTCGTCTGATAGTTTCCCCGGTATTGGTCTCGTCCTATAGTCACCCCTTGCAGCTGGGCTATCATCACCCTCTCTTTCAAATCCTTCTTCTTTCTCTCGGTTGCCCTATCGTTTTCATTTTTCTGATGTTCATAATATTGGGCCATCTGGAGGATAGCCGTAGGTTTGGAGGCTGCCCAACTACTCTCGCTAGCCTGCAGTTTCTGGGAGACCTCGGATGACAGACCCTTAACATAATTCTGGACAAATAGATGGTGTCCGGTTGCAGTGGTCATGTCCTGGCCGCTGTAATCGGAGAACACTGTTTCGAACCGAGAGAAGTATTCCGATACATCCTCCTGGGGTTTCTGGCGACAGGCCGTTACTATCGACCAGTCCACTTTCTTTTCTGGAATCAGGGTTTTTAATTTCTGCACGATTTTATCTGGGAGGTCTAAAATGGATTTCAAAGGCTTTTGTCCCGGTCCTCGTTGTTTATCAATTTCCTCGAATTGTGTCCAGGTATGTCCGAGCAGCTCATGGTGGTCGACTTTCCGGATTTGCTTCCACACATCAGCTGGTAGACATAACCCGAAAAACAAGTCGATGTCAGCCAGGGTCATAATCGTTGAACCTAGGGCTGTACCCAATTCAGTATAGAAGGCAGTAGGGTTTTTACGTAGGTCGGGTAGAGATTTCCGGAACGTCAGAATCTCTTGTCGGTCCCATGGCTGGTAGACCCAGTTGTACACTACTCTTCCTTTTGCATCTTGGTGGTTTGCATCATCGTGAGTCCCTGCACCTCGTGGAGGCACCCAGTAAGGGGCAGCCTCTCGTATTGGCATCATGGCGTTAGGTTGCTCAGTTTGTGGTTCGGTCGCCACGGATGTCGTGGGTTTAGTTCCCGATTCTCGTTCAGTGAGGTGGCGGAAAACCTCAAGCGTACGCGTAAGGAGGTCCGTCACATCACACTCGCCCTCATCCCCGATATCGACCTTCCGGTACAGAGTCGTTAGGCTCTCGGGACCTTTGTCTCGATATCGGTCCTCGTATGCGTTCAAGACATGGTAACACAGTCGTACAGTAAAGTGTCGTCTGTGACTGCCTGTATATGATTTAAACATATCCGTGATGTACTCTTCACCTTCCTTCCTTTCTACCAGTGTTCTTACTATCTTGTCGATCCCTGCTCGCTCATCTTTGCTTAGTCTGTTTATTCTTGCGGAACCGGTCCCTCGGATCTCAGGGTCGCCCAACGTTGCCGTTTGCGGAGTATTTGGTACAGGGGGTTCGGCCGACACAGAGACCATGGGGGCCGATACTGTGGCACCGCCCTCATTTGCACCTGGGGGTGGTGGGTGTTGTGTTAAGGGTTGGGAAGGGGCATATGGAGGGGGCATGTAGATGGTCGGAGGGCCTAACAGCAGATCATCGCTCGCTCGTTTTTGTCTCGCGGATAAATCAGGGTAGAGCATGGAGGGCGTTCTAACCGGGCACTGGCTTGATGTTTCCATTTCTAGTTTCTGTTTGGCTTTCTCTCTTTCCTTTATCTCTCCTTCTAGTTTCTGAGCAGCTAGGTGGGCTGCTTTTCGCAGCTCTTTTTCCAACCTACTCTCAATTTTCCTTTTACGTTGTTCAGTTTCTTTGCGCCACATGCCAAAACTATCAAGCATAGCGGGCGTTGTCTTGTTTTTACCTAGGGCTGTTTCTAGCGCGTTTATTTTGTCATCATCGAAGGATCCTATCAGTGGCCACTGACTTTCTCCATTCTTTGTCGTATATTTATGCCACAGTTTGTTATAGGCTATGGCGATCAATCCATGCTTCATGAACATGTCCTTATTAGGGGTGCCTTCTGGTGGAGCCGGATGGTTCATCTCTAATAAGCGGTCCGGGCTAAACAGGCTACCGATCAGTGGGGAGAAGACAGACATGACGGCTCGCAACGAGGGACAAAAAGTCAGCACTGCCTATCTTATCACTGTGTGCAAAGACTAGACAGAATATTTCTATTCTACGTTGTTTGCAAGCAGTGAATACCTCATGAACCAATATAAAAATAAAAAAACAATTCAGTGGGGAGAATAAGCAGGCTCGCAAAAGGTCTGCGTTACCTACCCTTTCACTATCTGTAAAAAGGGTGGGGAGAGGGGCTCTTTCCTGTTTGCAGACAGAGAATCTCCAGAAAAACAGTCTGTGAACAATAGTTCAGTTTCAAGTAATTAATCAGTGGGGGAGAAAGATAGACACGACAGTTGTATTACCTATCCTCCACCGTTTGCAAAGGGAGAGCCTGTTGTTTCTCCGTTTGCAGACAGAGGATCTCCAAATAAATTAACAAAGAGTAATACTAGTATTTTCTAGACAATTCAAATGACCATTTCGTAATTCGTCGTGTTTACACGACCTTACCCGGACCGCATGGACAGCTTCTCGTCTTCCGAATCCAGCGCCCGATCGTCCTCTTTTCCTCGTATTCCTCGCGGCACTCCTGATGGTTCCCAGTCAGGACCGTAGATCACTCGAGAGAGGCCTGTTCGGAACCAGTGAAGTTCGGATGATCGGCTGTCAGACGAGGGTCTATCGGACAGGCGCGCTCCCGATCGTTGCAGTCGTTCACTCTGTCGTCAGGACCTCTCCCACTGGATCCACGAGTCACTGATGGGCCCCACGTTTGGGACGCCAATTGTTAAAGGTCAGGCTACCAACCGAATTAAAAGAACCTTAAGTATTGCCCGGCGGTGTCGCCTCTTAAACCCACAAGTTATTAACCAATGAAGAGGCAGGCGCTGGAGACTGGAAGGCGGGAAACAAGGGTTTTTTATTCTCTCCGGAGGAGAACACTTCAGTTCGGACAGCAAGTATCGTCACGAGGTGCTCTAACCGCATCTCTGAGGCCTGGCCTCTTATACACGGGTTTATTGCTTTATTACATACAACACATTCTTGGCAATGCTTTGATGTACGGAAAGACATTCTCGGAATCCCCACTCCAAGCCCGTTCCCACACACATATACAGTAGAAGTCCCCACCCCGGTCGCAACAGGTGATGATTATCGCGCAGCGGGACATTCCGCCGATTCACGGAATGTGGGGGGTTTGATCGGATCTCATAGGGTGGGGGCTTTGATCAACTCGAGGGTCCTTTAATGAGGGAAGCTTCCTACTGTACGGGGGGGGGGGCAATAAACAGTATCCGCAGAGCTTAGGTGGTGGCCTGGGAACGGGGAAGACAAACGGGCACACAGGAAAAAGGGGTTTGCATCAAAGGGCCTGGGACCATGAAAGGAATGAAGGGAAGTGTCGCGCTGGGAACAGGATGGGGTTCCGAGGCAGAGCCGCGCAGAAGAGGGGTTTATGACCCAAGACATGTGAGAGTAGAGGGGGGGTTGTCAGCGCGCGGGGGGGGGTTGCCTGCGAGGTCGGGAGAGAGAGAGACGCTGGCTATCGGCGAGGGGCAGGGAGGCCATGGTGTACAAAATGGCTGCCGCTTACGCGCACGAATGGGCCCAAGGAGAGCAAGATGGTGCCGATAATGTTGACATTTTCAGTCTAACTTTTAACAGAGAGATGCCCGGCTTGAGTTTTGCTTCTATGTCAGTAGGGAGTCCGGTGCATCCACCTTGGTCAGGGCTGCACCCCGCTCTGCTGGTTTAGAATCATTTGCTCCGATTCTCACTTACTGCTATTGTGGAATTTCAGAAATATTCATTGCGCAAATTTTTCTGACATTTGACATCTATTCATCGGTGTGCATGACTATGCATCAGAGTTTCTTATGTGTGTTTCTTCATTCACGTATGAAATGTGTTGCACTAGTCTTTTGAAGTGTCAAATACATAACGTAAATAAAGTTTTAAAAAAATAACAAAGACAATATATCATAGAGCACAGTAGCACATCCAGGATTGAACTCCTTCCACTAAAATTTAGGGGTAAACAACATTTACAACGCAACTTTTACAACGCACTACCATTACAACGCATTTTTTACAACGCAAAAACTTTTACAACGCATACCATTACAACGCATGTTTTTACAACGCAAGTACTTTTACAACGCATGCCATTACAATGTAAGTATTGGTAAGTATTTAATATTTTATATGTTTGGTTTTTTTTTACGTTTTCAGCTTTTGGGTAAAGGGGTATTTTTAGGGTTCAGGGTCAGTTTTCAGTTTTTGGGTAAAGGGGTATTTTTAGGGTTCAGGGTCAGTTTTCAGTTTTTGGGTAAAGGGGTATTTTTAGGGTTCAGGGTCAGTTTTCAGTTTTTGGGTAAATGGGTATTTTTAGGGTTCAGGGTCAGTTTTCAGTTTTTGGGTAAAAGGGTATTTTTAGGGTTCAGGGTCAGTTTTCAGTTTTTGGGTAAAAGGGTATTTTTAGGGTTCAGGGTCAGTTTTCAGTTTTTGGGTAAAGGGGTATTTTTAGGGTTCAGGGTCAGTTTTCAGTTTTTGGGTACAGGGGTATTTTTAGGGTTCAGGGTTAGTTTTCAGTTTTTGGGTACAGGGGTATTTTTAGGGTTCAGGGACAGTTTTGGGTTTATGGGATACAGGGGTATTTTTTGGGTTCAGGGACAGTTTTGGGTTTTTGGGGTACAGGGGTATTTTTAGGTTTCTGGGTTAATTTGGGTTTTGGGGATACAGGGGTACAGGGTAAAAAAATTAAATTAAATAAATTAAATTAAATTAAATTATATTAATTACAATTAATTTAAAAAAAATATAATAAATACTTACCAATACTTACATTGTAATGGCATGCGTTGTAAAAGTACTTGCGTTGTAAAAACATGCGTTGTAATGGTATGCGTTGTAAAAGTTTTTGCGTTGTAAAAAATGCGTTGTAACGGTATGCGTTGTAAAAGTATGCGTTGTAACATCATACATCCAAATTTAGGCTTGTTGGCGCAAAGTTGGAACACAGAGAGGGGTGATGTCCTGAGAGCTGACCATCGATGTTCCATGATGCGGTAGTGCTTGGGTCCCATTGAGTGTCAAGGTAAGGTATATGGCAGGGTTACAGGAAGGATACGTTGAGCTCACAGACAATGAGACAAAGGGTGGGTGGAATGGGTAGGCTCAAAGTCAATCAGTGACTGTGGGAGCATTGACAATGCTGTTGTATGTTGTGGAAACCAGAACTAAAGGTTGGGAGCAGAAGTACTAGTCTGGAACAATACATCCTCTGGATGATCACTGCAACCAAAAGACGGGGCCCATGTCAATATAAGCTTTCTTTACCCCAGATGGAATCCCCACTTGTTTTTTATAGCACACATGAAGGAAAAGAAAAGTAAGTATAGTTATTTTGTCTGTCAGCTTAAGACTGAAAATGGAAATTCAAAGCAACTTGTTTATGGAGAACCACTAGTGGTGTAAATAGGTTCGGCCCTAGCATCCAGGAAGGTGATATTCTGACAGAGAGCCCACCCGAATGAAAGATCTTTGGGGCATATTATCAAGGGGGGCGATAGGGAATTATTGCCATTTTCGGCCGCTAAGCGGCGATAATTCTATCGCCCTATTAGCAAGCTGTCTCTAACAGCAGTTAGCGACAGCTTGTAGGCGATAGCGAGCGGTTTGGGGCCCGCTTTGCATGTCAGCGATATTTATCGCTAATAACATGCAAAGTGGGCGTACCCAACCTGTTAGCGACTGAAAGCAGTAGCTAACATCGCTATCGCCTATTACCAACACAGGCGTAGCGATGGAAATATTCGCGCTAAGCGCGAATATCTCCAAAAACTAACGCCTGCTCAGACCAGTTCTTAGCCATTATATCCAATGGGAGGTGGATATAATGGCTAAGACCCTGTTAGCGATAATGCGTGAATATCGCTGTAATCTCAGTGATATTCACAGATTTTGCCGCTATCGCCGGGAATTTTTATCGCTTTTGAGATAAACGGTACTAATAGCACGTTTTCTCAGCGATAAAATCCGGTGATGTGGGCGATAAATATCGCTATTTGTTGATAATATGCCCCTTTGTTCTCTAAAGTGACTCTTTGGCATTTGACATCTGCAGATAGGAGTAATGTAATACTATTGGTATCCGCTATGGCTCACAGGGACTGGCCATGTTGTTGAAAATACATTTAGAAGAGGCTTGATACATGTATGAGGCCTTTTTATGACATAGTATGTGTATTTGTAAAGTGCACATTCATCCAAGGGTATTTTGGCGCTGAGTAACAGATGTTTATTGTTACCCAACTCAATGAAATGCATTTTATTGACCTCGGAAGGATGAAAGGCTGAGTGGACCCACCGGGATTGAACTTGTGACCATGAGGCAACCATGGGGTTGAACATAGACCCCAATAGAGGATGAATTAGTCTACTAAGCCACCAGACCCAGTTATGGTGATTCCTAAGACCTAGATTTGAACTCAGTCTGTTTATGTGATGAGATAATATGGAGACCGAGCAAAGAATGTGGCTAGCTAGCTTCCCCTGTGGAATTTGTAATTCTGTTGACTCTTGTGCCATGATCAAATATGCACAATGCTTCTGAGAGGTAGATTAGGACCAACAGGCATGAACCTCCAGTTTTGATATTGAGGAAATTATCATTGACACCACAAATGTGGCTGTTTCAGTGAAACATCCTCAAAGAATCTTGAATGGTTCATCCTTATGAGAATTTGATCACACCAGACAATTATTTATTTATGTATTTACTTTGTATTTTTGAGTTACACATCTAAATTGTGTCCAGCTCATGCAGCTGGTTCACTAGGATGGATGTGGTTAAGATGGAGTTTCAGATCAGATATGCCTCTCCATTGTAGTGGACACTGTAAGAAAGATGCGTTTTCGTACTGGTCATTCTGCTTTTATTTGAACCAACCCCTATTAATCGCAACAGTCAAACGGAAAACCTTTTGGTGGTTCTCCACTTTTAGGAGACAATATCTGAAACATCCTCCCATTCACAGTATCCTTGTGGAAACCAACCGCTGTGTGTTTAACAAAAAAATCCAGAACTCCACCTTCTCAATTACTAGGGCCCTGCATTGCCAGTAAATTATGTGACCCACAGAGTGCATGTGATAAAAGTCGCACTCACTCAGTAACTTAAAGCAATATGGTATTTTGCGTGTGTTTTTTATTGTGGAAAATGCATATATATGGGTGGAACAATGTTAATTCCAGTCCAACTTACATTGTGCCAAGTAGTTATGTTAGGTAACACTGAATACATGTCCTGATGCCAGGCCCATGTCATTTGGGGACAGTGCTTTTTTTGGGTGGGGGGGTTTGTATTCACTATTCAAAACTCCAGTCCAATTTACATCGTGAAAAGTGCATGTATTATGGGAGGGTAAGATTTAATATTCTAACTCTAGGCCCAAATACATTATGTAAATTGCACATGTTATGAAGGGGCAATTTTCTAGACTAAAGCCAGACCCAAAACAAATGCATATAGTGCATAAATTAGAAGAGAATCATGTTTAGTATTCTAACTCCAGGTACACAGACAATGTGGAAAGGGCATCTTTTTTGGGGTTCATGTTTACTATACTAACTCCATTCCCACGTCCATTGGGGATAGGGCGTAAATGAGGGGAGGGTTAGAGGTACTGTTATAACTCCAGGCCCACAGACATTGAGAAAGTGACTATATTTTTGGAAGCGGATTCAGATTTGCTATTTTAACTCCAGTCCAGCTTTTCCTAGGGAAAATGCATAAATTATGAGAGGGTTAGAATTATTGTCTGTCGGTGTGGTGGGGAGAAGGTTCACACCAAGGGTCACAAGGCCAACTTAGTTGCAGGACAGGCATTGTTTTGGATCTGGGTGGTAAGTGAGGGGAAGCGTAAGGAAGGCATGGATGGTTGAAGGGAAGAGGGTGGACAAAGCTCTGATCTGGACAATTATGTTGTGGCTCAGGTGCCCCACAGGGCTAAAAAGAGGAGCTACAACATGAAAAGCAGTGAAGGTGAAAAATGGTATTAGGAAAATGAGCGCAGGAATGTCCGCAGATATTTATTTTATGACAAATAACACTAAAGGTGGTCACCTCCAGGGTTTTGAGACTCTCTGTTGGAATATAAATGGTATGCGTGCCCCTGAAATAGTGATGTATATTAGAGAGGTACTCAGTGCACTTGAACCTCATCTTCTCTGCATACAAGAGACACATCCTACCAGCAGAGAGCACTATAAGTTAAAAGGTTTAGACTAATATACACTGGCAGTATCAGGGATTGACAACCCTCAGTGGGGGGTTGAACTGTTTTCTAAGGGACAACAGTGGACTTCTCACCAGGTTAAGCTGGACAAAGCCCGGAGGTGGCTAGTTGCGTGCAAAGGGAATACTCATATACAACTAACAATATGCGTGGTCTATGCCCCAAA
The DNA here is from genome assembly GCF_964261635.1 of Lissotriton helveticus. Taxonomy (NCBI): domain Eukaryota; kingdom Metazoa; phylum Chordata; class Amphibia; order Caudata; family Salamandridae; genus Lissotriton; species Lissotriton helveticus. The sequence goes on along the minus strand of NC_136061.1, from coordinate 2,002,790,355 downwards.
CGATAATGATCATACTATGTTTATTCAACTTCTCAGAAAGCTTAGCATGTCGCCAGACCCAATTATTCTGTGTTGGGATTTTAACCTGGCTATACATTCTGGGGTAGACTTGATCACATCCTTGGGCACTAATTCATAGCATATGAAAAAGTCCAGGACAACGACTTTCAGCAGATTCTCACTACACATGCTCTCTGGGATGTCAGGCGAAACTATCAGAGAGGCGAACTATGGTTCACCTTTCCATCTATACTCCATGGTACATCCTCTCACCTCAGCATGTTCTTTGTTATCAGTAGCCTCTTAGCCATGGTGTCCATTAGGTTGAATCCACTGGCCATCTCAGATCATACCTCTGTGTAATTAGCTACTAAGACAAGCAAAATGGTGCACTCACAATCTTCTCGCCGGGGGACCTTTGTTCATAAATTGTTGTTAGACCCTACATATGTCCATTTTATGAGGGCTTATCTTTCTGAATTTATTAGCATCAACAGAGGCTCGGCTAGTACAATCATAGTCTGGGATGTTTTATAAGCTTTTGTCTGGGGCCAAACCACCAGCTTTATTATTAGCAAAGATAAAAATGAGTGGGCTATGGAAGCGGAATTACTGGAGTGGTTGACTAGATTGGAGTTGGAATACTAATTATGTCATGTGTATCAGGGCTGCCATGAAAGTATTTCAGGGATATATGGACTTATGACAATGTCACAGGTCAAACTAAAACAATAATCTGGGATACAGCTTGCGCCACACATCATGCAAAGCATTTACCTTGCTTTGAGAATAGTGAGAAGATGTGGCTTCTGCTGCCTTTCCAACTTAAAGGAAAAATGTAGTATGAACTTAATATCAGGCATAAGAGACACCAAGGGTAAAGATATAACTGGGAGCACAAGATACTATCTCTTTTTCAACAGTCTTATACCGATCGGTATCGGGAGGACTGTCACGCCTCAAAGGACACTATTGATACCTATCTATCGGGCACAAGAGTTAATCAGATAACAATAGATCAAGGGGCCATGCTGGAGCTAATATTACCAGTGCAGAGATTGAAAGGGCCATCTCACAGCCAGTGATAGCCAATAGTAGAAGTAGACCACACCAGGTCCCTACGAAATTCATTATAGAACTGGCCAAAATCTGCCTTAAAAATAACTTTTTTACGTTCAAAGACTCCCTTTATTTACAACTGAAGGGAGTCGCAATGGGTTGCTGTTTTGCGCCTGAAATTGCGAATCTGGTGATGGACCAATTCGAGGAGGTTTATGTCTTCGGTGTGGCGAACCCATTTCGACATTTGTTGTCGAGGTGGGTTCGCTACATCGACGACATATTTCTCATATGGAACAGTAACAATGAGGAATTGACCCTCTTTTACGAGTGGCTTAATTCGTGTTCCCTTGATTTGAAATTCACTATAAATGTAAGCAATGACAAAATCAATTTCCTTGATGTCTGGGTTTTTAACAACGAAGGGACCCTGAAAGTTAATCTCTTTACTAAACCTACGGACCGGAACACGCTTCTAGAATTCAGTAGTGGTCATCCTAGGAGCCTCAAAGAAAATTTGCCCTATGGGCAATTTTTGCACATTCGTCGCAATTGCTCCAACAAAAGTGATTATTTTGAGAATGCAGAGATCTTAATGAAAAAACTATGCAATAGAGGGTATCCCAGGAAGTTGATCAGAGCAGCACTCAAACGGGCATGGTACACGCCCCGAGAAAGCTTACTTACACCTAGAGATAAAAAAGAAGGTATTGCATTGACCTGTTTATTGACTTTCAACCCCAAAGCGAATAAGGCCAAACAAATTATTTAAAAAAACTGGAGACTGATAGACCATCTGAGTATACCGAAACCTCTTTTTGCTTTTCGTAGAGGAAAGAATATAAAGCAGCATCTGGTGAAGGTAAATAGAATGCTACCACTCAAGAAAGACACTAGGGGATTGCTGGGATTACCACCGGTAACTGGACATTATCGCTGTATGAACTGCTCTGTATGTCCAAACACTAGAGACCTGAAAGAAATAAAGATCAATGGCCATACGCATATGATACGCACTTTCTCTAACTGTAACACCAAGAATTGTATCTATGTAGTTATTTGTCCTTGTGACCTGGCATATATTGGTCAGACGTCACAAGCGGTCAAAATGCGTATTGGTCAGCACAAATCACGCATAAGATGTAAGTACATTGGGGCTCCATTAGTACAGCATTTTATGGAAAAAGACCATAAGGAAGAAGATCTTACTTGGGCAGTTCTTGTCACCATCCTAGCTAAAAATAAAACAGATTTAGAGACCAAGCTGAATCGAACTGAAGCAAGACTAATAGAGAGATACCACACGTCTGAAATAGGGTTGAATGAACGTGATGAAATTTGGGCATTGATCTGATCTGTTGTAGGTTTCTTTTCTAGCCTCCGAATGTCCTTCCTCCTGTTGCGGGCCCTGCCCTCTTTCATTGTTTTCTTACTTCAATTTTTATTTGAAGTGGATAATGAAAATATGATGCATAGCCCGCGATATTGATTGCTGAGCACATTACTTTATGTATATATATGTTTCACTGAATATGGGTAATCTAATTTGGATATGTAGTTTTAATTGTTATCACATCCAGAATGTGAACCCAAGCTGTGGAAATGTAAATCTGCTTTTGCTTGATATATATTAATTTGTTTCTTTTTTCCTGTCATTATGTGTGTATATTGACTGCTGTCTGTCTGATGATTAATCACTCACTTCAGTCCCTTTGTGTGTTTTCAAATGAGTTTTCCTTCCTTACATGTATGCACAAGCTTTCTACTACTTGAGAGAATCTGGATGGAGTCAAGCCGGTGTTGCACTTTAGACGTGTGACTACTGGGACTATTTAATTGTGATACTGCGTTGTGGGGATATTTGTCCTTCCTTAGTGGTTATGACTAGACTGACGCTGGAGCTGACGCGCTAGATATGCCCTCTATATGCGTGTGGAGACTCGTCCTTTTTTAGTGTTTATGACCGGACTGACGCTTGTGCTGACGCTCTAGGCGCACACTCTTTATGCGTGAGGAGGCCCGCCTTTCCCTTATTAGAGTTTCGATCTCGCCGGAGCGAACATCGGTTGTCCGTGTCGCCTTTAGTTTGTTGCTGCAGGTAATTACTTTTGTTCATTTGTTGTGGCGCCAGATCCTTTGGACCGGAATAGTTATATATTCGCGCGAGCTAGCGCGATAGTTACCATCTAGAGAGATTTGCGTCCCTTTCCACTGTGGTCTGCCGTGTCTGCTGGGAATCATGCTGGACAGCCGACCGGCAGTGTGATAATACCGGGGCGAGTTTGTGATATACAGGCGGGCTCGGTTGCTCACCGCGTCCTTTGGACTTTAGATACATGAAACTTGCTGACATTTGCATGCCTAGGTTTTTTGGAAGGTTCCCCATTTGTTTGGATTAGTTGTGCGAGGTGTAGACATATGCTGACAGTGCTGACATATGCTTGCAGTGCTGTCCACAGAGTGACGCGTTCTTTACCTTTGCACGCGCCTGGTTTGTTTGGTAGACAGGGGTCATTGAATTTGTGGGAACAGAGGCCAAAAGGAGGTTGCTAATGGACGATTCCCTTTTCTTTCTTTTTGTTTCTCTCTTCCATGCACGATGTCTGTGTGTCGGCAGACAACACGTGGAATTCGAACCACGCCTGTGCCACGTTTGACCCATCCAAGTGGATTCACCACATATATATTAAGGTATGACAGGGCTCAGATTTATGGACATTGTGATGAGATTCCCCTATTTTTAAGTGACAATGGGGATCACTACTTAATTGTGTTTTTGTTATATGTTAATTTTAGGAAGATTTCCTTGTCGTGGGGTCAGATAGTTATCTCTGCCCCGTCCCCACACACCCCTCCCTTGAGGGTGGGTGTGTCTGCGGGCTGCCAACACCTGTCCAAGAATCTTCGAGGACCGATAAGTATAGGTATATTTATTCCTCCTGTTGGGCGCCAGGTTCTGAGTCTCCTAGTATTGGAATTTATCGTGGGAAGACAATTGGTGTATAATTTTGGTGTCACTTTTTGTTCTTCGAGATGTCTGTCTTCTCACATAGAGATACAGTTGATGGCCTCTTCTATACACATGTCAGTATATTTAATATCTTTTCGCTCATTTTACTTGAGTCTTCTTTACACACTGGTGGATTATTGGTGCTCATCCTTTGCCTTTTCTTGGCTCTCTTGCAGGTTCTTTCACCTATTCTGTGTATATATCACTAGACATTGCATTTCCACACATGGGGGAGTTGATGTTATTGGTGCAGCTTTGATGTGATTCGAACATTTGGATTCTTACTTTTTGACTTGATTAGTAAAATGTTATAATACTTGTATTTAATTGTTGTTATCAGAGTACCCATTGTCCTGATGAAGCCTACATCATCTGGCTGAAACGCGACCGCGACTGCGTCGACACCTTTTGCTTCAATTGGAGTCCCTTGTTACGTTGAAATTATTTGTTGGATTTTTCCTGATTGGCACCTATATAAATATAGATTGGGTTGACTTTATATCCCCCAGGTGCTTTACTCTTGGGACTACCATTGTGTTGTGCACTCATTATAAACTAAGTGGAGGCACCGATCCGAATTAGGATACATATATATATATATATAGATTTTTGTATATATATTTGTTTTGTTTTGTTTGGGGTACATAGAAACGTGTTATTGTAAATGTAATGTATATTTGTATATATGTATATGTGATATTCTGTAGATATATTGTTGGTTGTTGTGCTCCCCTTGATGTCCGCTCATATGTGCGCTGAAGAATTTATATAGGAATTTTTTGCATGTTTGATTTTTGTGTCACAAGAGAATTAATTGTTTCTTGTTTGAAAATTAAATTTGGATCTATCCCTTTGGTACCTTTTTTTGCTACTTTTTCATCTTAGGATGTCTCCTGCTCAGGTATGGGAGGGTTAAATGGGCAGAACCCCTGACCATTTTTTTGTGAGTGATAGCCAAAGCAGCAGGACCTGACTCTATACCATCATAATTTAAAAACAATTAAAAATATTCAGAGCCCTCTCTTTCGTGTGCTGTTTAATTCTCAGCCTTTCTGGCTTTGACACCCCCCCCAGGGCTGAAACCCATAGAGCTATATACGTTAATAAGAACAAGGATCTGCTCAATTGTGGTTCATACAGCTCCATCTCGTTAATTAAATGCAACTACAAAATCCTTTGCAAGAGTCTTATCCAATCGACTTGCAGGGGCTATAACTTCACTGGTAGATCCAATGCAACAAGTTTCTTCCTTCATGTGATACCACTTCGCATATAAATCTAACAATATCTGCTCTGGATGTGGCAGAGGGATTGGGGTGCCCTACTGGTTTGATCCTGTTGAATTCAGAAACAGCATTTTATAGTGTGTCCCAGTTGTATCTGTGAGCCCCGGGTTCCTTTCCTGGAGTACAATACTATATTCCTCTTTAATGGCAAGGACCAAATGCATTGGGGATGTTACATGCACTGATCTGTATCCACTGGGGCATCAGACAGGGATGTATCCTGTCTCCACTACTGCTTGCTTTGTATTTAGCTCCATCTATTCAGGCTCTTAAGCTATCTTTTGCTATTTCACCCTAGCTGATGCATACGTTGGAAGCCAAGCTGTTGGCATATGCAGACACTATTGCCATTCTCACCTCCTCCCCTGAAAAGGCATTGTGGGCACCAGAAGATGCTGCCAGCATTTTTGGACAACTCTCTAGGTATAATCTTAACCTGGCCAACACGTAGATTATTGCGAATAGGGAGCCTGACCAACCTGACTATCGATAAGTTACATCGACTAAGTATTCTGGGGTCTAAATATGGAGACTATGTTACCTCTAAATTATGACTCACTGTAATTGGAATCCAAGAAAGTAGGATAGACTGCACGTTGGATTCATAGGTAGGTGTAATATAATTAAGATGATCATTCTGCTGAGGTATATCTACCTATTTAGGTCTATTACTCTATACCTCTGCAAATGTTTCTTCAAAAGAATCGAAAGTTGCTGGCAGAAATGTATATGACAATACAAGAATCCCAGATGTATCATAAGATATCTTCAGCTGCCACGTAATGGGGGTGGGTTCACACTTCCAATATTAGGTAGTTATTTCTTAGTGGCTTTTACATTTAGACTGTTTGATGTTATGGGGACTGGAACCTGGGAACATGGCAAATTATTTCCTGTGTATCGTACAACATCTCAACTGGTAATGCCTTGCAAAGGTCTTGTTGGCGTGGCTCTTTTTAAGCACACACGGTTCAAGACTCTTTTAGAATTTCACTAGGTGTGGCAAGATATTCGATCAGTATGTCACATATCCCATTTTCTTTCTAACACATCACTGGGAAATAACCCTTGCCTGCCTCAACCGCTGCAAGATGCCTACTCTAGGTGCTGGTAGGAGGAGGGCCCGTGATCCCTTGGACAATTTTTTAGGGATGGCAATGTCCGCTCTTTTTCAGACATGCAGTGAAAATTGACTTTCCAGAATTAGCGTCTACTATTCTCTACAGATAAGAGTGTTTCTTTCACATCTCCCCCCAGCAAAATTAGTATGAGTCATAAAATATTTCTACAAAACTTTTTCAAGATATCCAGTTTGGAGTATATTCTTAGTTTCTACCACATCTGCAGGGGCCAGTGAAAGGAGATCAATAAATGTACCACTTAATTGGTTAGGTGGTCTCACAGCTTGCTTTGTAAAGTTTTCTATAGCTAACCTCCAATACACTAATAGCCTTGCACAAATCATCCTCAATGTATCCAGGCTTTAGACATTTGCTTTTAAAATTATGTACGATCTGTATTACATGCCAAATGAATTGGATAAATGGGATCTAAGGGCAATGTTGGGCTGCTTTACTAAGTACTGGTACAGGGTCTTTACATTTATTAAATAACTCCTGAAGACTAATTTTGAGTTGAGCCATCCACGATACTCCTTGGTCACACCCCAAAGATTCTGCATGATGTGGGAAAGGCTTTCTACTTTACAATTACATCAGCTAGGCTAGTTATCACCCATGCCTAGCTCCAGAAGGCTGCCCCTGACCCTGTATCCTGGTGGCAGGAGTTTGGATGCCTCTGGGGATTGAGCAACCCTAATCGTTCTAAACTGCAAAGAATGTGGGAACTGATCGGGCTGGGTTTCCAGGAAATGGGACCTGGAGGTGACCTTGAATCAGGACAGAATTGGGCTATCTAATCTATCTGGCTGGTTCTTTATTTCCTTTCATTTCGCTGGTATATGGATACATTAATTGTACTTGCTGACTTTCTCTATGCTGGCATGATGGATTTTGATCATGATTAGTTGTTTTTTACCTGCCTTTGCTGCTTGGTACGTATTGTCTGATGTTATGATCCCTATCTCCTTAAAAGAAAAAAAAGAACAAAATTAAGGTTCCCGGAAATTGTGGAACCAACAATACTTCAATACAAACTTCTTGAGCCAATTCTTCTCCTAGGCAAACAAATATATGCAGTTGTTGCGTCCATGTGAAGTGTGGCGGTCACGTTCTACAAGTATACACTATTCACAAGTCTATTTCCAAGATGCTTGTGATTTACTACCAGAAATATGTTGATGAAGCATCCAAGAAGGAAATCAAGGCTGCATTGATCCAGTATGACAGGAATCTGCTGCTAGCAAATATTCATTGTTGTGAGTCTATGAAAGTAAGTGGACATTGAGCTTGTATTTGCTACACTTTCATGCAATGCATATGAAGTGAAAACAATGAAAAAATAACTAACATGCCTGTGAATTTCACCAATAAAATCAAAGTACATGACCAATAGCCCACTAAAAATAGTGTTCAATTTGCAACCAATCATTAAAAATATAACCTGTCATTTAAATAACACATCTTATTAAAAGTTCTTTCAAATTAAAATGTAATAACAATAAAACCCTACCCGCTGAATCTTCTTTAAAATAAATTGATTACCACAGTAATAAATGAATAACTCCATTAAAAAATATAATGAAGTACAAAAACCAAAATAGATGTTTTTAAAGTTAAACAAAACCCATCCAAAGCCCAGAAACCCCACAATCCAATAAATAAAAATGTGAACCAATTTAAATTTAAAATACAAATATTTGAACAAATATTTTATTAACATTATTTAAAAAGATAAAAGTTATGTATATAAGCTCAAAATTGTGTCCCAAGATAATTTGGAACTGACTGTATATTGGCCATGAAATGAAGGTCAAACAGTATTTTGAATTATTTGTATTAGGCACACACCTGCATAAACATAGTGCTGTTGCATTTGAATTCTTCTTGAAGGAGATTCAATGTATTATCTTCTACTACTCTGATACTTATCAAACTTTTTTTTCACTCACCCCTATTGTGTTGCTGCTGTATTAATCTCTTCTGCTTCACTGATTCACTTGCTTAACTTCTACTGTCTCTCTAACACCCTAGACGCCCCATGCCCTTCTCTATCTGAAGGATCCAAAACACTCTCCTTCTACAAAGTCATCCCACTACAGATTCCCAGCGGCACCTTCCACATGGTGAGCAAGTTAAGCACACAACCATGGACATCATAGTGGGCTGGACATTGCAGGGTTGCAGAAGGATGAGAGCTGTGCCAAGGCTCAGGACAGCTGGCTAGATAATATCACAGGTGCAAGGAACAAATTATCTCAATATATGCCTTTTCCTCATGGAAAAGGGCTAGTAATATCATCTTAATTTATCAATGTCCTTTTTAAAAAAAATATCTGCTCCACAATCAATACATACGTTTAAGACTTGCACTATTTTTCATTGTATTAAGTCCTTTATTAGAACAGCATACCACATCATCTTGTGCATATACAACACTTCACAGATATTCATATCTTTTGGCTATCTAGATGGTTAAATGCAAAATGGATTCAAACGCACAGAGAGTCTTCCAATCAGACATTCTACACATTTTCTGTATACGCTGTAGTTGACTTTCACCAAAAACGTACAAGTTTTTACTAGCCCAGATTTATATTTAGTTCATGCAAATGTTGGATGTGGTCCTTTCTGCATACTTTTTACCTCCTATTTTCTGAACCCATTTTTGATAGCTTTTAGGACTTTACCACTTCTAGCCAGCGCTAAAGTGTTTGTGCATTCTCCTTTGAACTTGGTAAAGTTGGCTTACACCCAACTGCCACATTTAATTTACACTTAAGCCCCTAGTAAAGTTGTTCTACAAGTCCCAGAGCCTGTAAATTAGATTCTACTGGTGGCCCTGCAGGACGCCTTATGGCACCCACTTAAATATCTCTTTAAACATGTCTGAGACCTGCCATTGCAGTCTGTGGGTGTAGTTTTGGATGGTCATTTTGACTTGGCAAAATAAACCTTTTGCCAAGCCTAAACCTTCCTTTTTAATACATATATGTCACCCGTAGGGTAGGTCCTAAAAAGCCCATAGCTCAGGGCGCATATGTATTTAAAATGTTGGACTTGTAATTTGAGCTTTTACTTGTCCTGGTAGTGAAAAACTCTCACATTTGTTTTTCACTACTACAAGGCCTACCTCTCCCATAGGATAACATTGGGCTACCTTATTAAATTTATTATGCAATGCATTTCAATTGGGAGCAGGCTTTAATACCGTGTTTGGTATCTAAAGAATTATAATTTGATATGCTCTTTAATAGTAAAGTTGGATTTTAGGTCAAACTTCTGAAAATTCCACTTTTACAAAGTTGGCATTTTCTTGACCCAACCATTTGGTGCCTGTATTCTGGGTCATATGACTAGGTGTAGCTCGCAGTTGATCTTTGTGTATTAGTCCCAGACAGTGGGACACAGGGGGAATAAGGGTTGGCAGGATGGGTCATCTCTAACTTGATAGGGGGAGGAGTTGTCAGCTACCACAATTACAGATCACAAAGGCTCTGCATATTTAAAAAGAGTTTCATGCTAGTCTTTTGTGCCCCTAGACAAGCTGGGTCCAGGGCTGGGAGAAAGGAAATTCAAAACGCATCATGGGTGGAAACCTACTGAACATTCTCCTACTTAAAAGAAGGCACTATGTATAAATATGGACGCTCAGTCCCAACTCTTCAGTACACCACTGGAGCTGTAGATGACTCGGAAGGACTGCTGTGCTGCTCTGCTGCAAGAAGGACTGCTACTCTGCTGCCCTGCTGCTTGATTGGAACGGATGTTATCTGCATCTTGAACCCAGGACCACCAAAGTAACTCCAATGGGTAGTTGGTTGGGCTCCTGATCAGAGACTCTGGGACAGAAAAGGCTCTAACCACCTTGAACCCAGCACTTGGACACTATCTGCTGTGAGTCTTGCCCCCCAGCTGGTGCCACGTCAGTACTGGACCTTTGGAAGTGGGCCTGAAGGGGCTCTTCCAGCACAGCTGTGGTCTCTTGGGCATAACCGACACAGCTCAACACATCTCCTTGCGGTTTCACATAGGAACTACTGCATGATGCATCTCCAGTGCAGGACCTTGCATCGCAGCTCCTCAGAATCGCCCCAGCACAATGCTTTACCAATGCTGGATTTCACATTGCAAGCCTACGTCTATAGTATCCATTATGACAATGCAGGACCTCACATCGCAAGTCCCATTGATGGCATCATTGGATCCTCTGCTATGCAATGCATCTCAGATGCAGGAATTTGCATTGTAGCCCGCAGTTTCATTGGAACTGCTGCTGCACGACACATCCTCGATAAGGGATCTTGCACTGCTGCGCAACTAGGACTTAAGGTACTTTGTTCAACTGGCATAACGTGGTCCCTCTATGTGGCCTATGCTCCATTGTGGTCAACCTGAACTTGTGACTTTGCCCCAGTCTGGCACGACTAGATAACCACAGTTGATGCTTTGTGCTTTTAAGCCGTACTTTTACCTAAATCTTTAAAATTGCATTGTCCGGTTCTACTGATTGGATTTTTGTCATTTTGGTGGCAAATAATTTATTGAAATGTACTCTATTTTTCTAAATTGGTGTGGGATTTTTATTGTGTTGTGTTTTTACTTTATTTTTTGAAGTGCTGCTTAAATACCTAAAGCACTGCCTCTAAGTTAAGGCTGAATGATTTTCTGCCAAACTTCCAGAGGGTTAAGTGCAGGTTATTTTGGAATTGCTTAGAGACTTTGCGCTAAAGAGAATTGTGTTTGCTGCATGGGTAGGGGCTCACCCCCCCCCCCCTCAACCAGCAACCCAATTTCCTACACAAAGAAAAATAATTTGTCAGGCATCTTCATGGACATAAACAAAGCAGAAAAAGTGATAGGTTTGGCAATGTGTTGCACTTCGACACCATGTGCAGGTGGTTTCACAACAGACCCATTCAGAACAAGTTAGGTTTTAACATTCAATTATTACACGTGCACAATATTCTGCTGGATAATAAAAGGTAAGTTCATTAATCAGCAAAAGGAGACTGTTCTTCTGCTAGACATAATTATCTTTCCGTCACGGTATAAAAATTAAATAAAAGCTAACTATAAAGATCCCTAAAAGGGTGGGTGTGACATATCTTTCTTATTCCATCAACCAATATGAACTATGAATAAGCAATATGCTGCTAAGACAGGCCTTCACTAATAATTCTTAGTGACAACAATCCAATTTAGCTCTAGTCAAAGAAATGCAAATTCTGGAAATATACCATACCATTTAAAAAAATTAAAAAAACATATTTTAGAATAATTGACTAATAAGAAAGTACTTTATATATACTCTGGTTCCAGCCCCGTGAAAGTTTTTTTTTACATATTGGATCTGGCATTCCTTAAGTCGGAATGTGGTGCAAGAGGGACTACTGGTCATCGCAATCTCTTATGAGGAAACTCTAACATCAGGCATGTGCTTTCTCCTGATGGGGGAAGCCTGGGTAATTTGTATGTGGCCCTGCCGAATCCTTGCACCCTTTGTTACTCTTGTTGGGGCAGTGGGAACCAGGAATTTATCACATTAATTAGCAAAAAAATGTAGTTAGATTTATGCGTCCACATACTTTCGAGGTGTGAATCCATTTTTTTTAATAAACGGAGCCCTCAATGAATTGTCAACGATTGTTGGTTTGCCTTTTTCAGAACTGTACAGAAAAGGTCGCAGGGTTCACTCGATGTCACTTCTCAGAGACAGGGCATTGTCAAATACATAACTCGTAGCAAATCAAGGTTAATGTAAGGAACAATGTAGCACTTCGAGAGGGTATTCACCTGCATATACTAAAGACATTAGAGGTCAACGCTTGCCATAGGTGACAGCTTCTTTATGAGCCTGGTTATCTACTATGACATAGTAAAGTAGCTTGAAGTCACGAGGTCAGATCAGACAATGACATTTGAACAACAGAGACAGATACCAGTCAGGCTTCAGTCTTTGAACAACAAACACACTACAAAGTGAAACACCCTATAACTGACAGCTTAACAAGACCAGGCACGCAGAAACGAGAACTGGCCGGAGCTGTTGCAAATTCTCCAATGCCAATCTTGCTCGAATCTCCTTCCTTCACTCTTTTCTACGCGCTATTTTCATATTTGTAGTTGCAATTGCATTTCGCGCTCACGCGCTGGTGGAAAGCACTTGCCACAAAAGTGCTAGGAAACATAACAACATAATATACTACCGAACATAACAGTTGCTCTGTTAGGTTCGGTACTATTGTGTTATGTACAGAAAGCAGACAGAAAAACATTTTCGAGCTAAATTTTGCATTCTATTTGGTTAGGGAAAATAGGTCGCAAGGGCTCAGCTGGACTCAAAACCAGTAGTACATTGTTATCCATTGTGATGTGATGCATTCAACAGAAATGTGTTTCTTTGGAGAAAAACAAGTCAATATTAGCTCGCTGCCTGTACAACATGAAAAGGGACTGTTTCTTTTTTAAATAAACGCTCATTAAAAGCCCAGCTGCTGGGCTGGTCACTTGGGTTCAGCTTATCTCCAGTAGAACAAGGGCAAAATGTTATTTTTCCATTGGAAGCTTTCCCTCCCACTCAATATTTTTTTAACCACCTCCCATGCTTAACTTAATGTGTTTCAGGCTTAGAAATTCACTGGGTCAGAGGTGAGTGGCAGAAGCCCAAAGGGAGTGAAAGGTTGAACGACTTGAAAGGAAAGCGATACAGTTCTGAGAAAGTGGAGGGACCGGTTTGGACTTATCTTCAGATGGCAAACAGCCAGCTCTTTCCTTTATTGACAGATGACAAGCGAGGTGCAAACCTGTCAGCTCCTGCAACTTGATATGATGACTCCTAAACACAGTGGCCCACTTACAGCGGTGGCAAAGTCAAACTAACTTAAAAGCGAACTCTGGTCGCTTAGCTGATTTCAAGACACGTTTGGACTTTGTTTATGGAGGCAAATACTTTTTGCCACATCCCGTGGCAATATTATAAATGGGTTTAATTCAAATAATATTAACGCAAACCACGTTTCCTTTTCTGAAAATATTTCTGAAAAAAATATTGTATGACAACTCTACCCAAGTTTATATTGTTTGCTGAAGTCTGTAAAATAATGCATTAATTTGTGCAAGCTTTCCAGGTTGATCTGCATCTGCTCTCTTCATACATACACAGACTCTGAAGCTGATACTATTTCTTTCAGTGTACTAGCACAGTAGGGACACAGCCTGCTCAAAGGTTAACGTACTCCAAATGGTCAATTATTACACTTTTATAATAATTATATACGTATATTACAATGATTTCATAGTTACCCAAGCAAGCCAGGTCTATCACATTAGTAATGTTAAATTCACCCCCTGTAAAGAAAACTATGCAAATATGGTGGCAACTGGTGAATTTGTCGGGACAATCACCCGAAACCAAAGGCAGTTTAAACCGTCTGGGTGTCCAGTTTGACATCCTATAATTTGTTAAATGTGTGTCACAGCTTTCTTAACTTCTTTTCATTTTTGCATCTTGCCCTTTCCAAATAAATTATCAGTTTGGGTTTATACTGAGAGCCACTGGTAAAACGCGATTTGGTGGCCCAAGGTCTTTCTGTCTAAATAAGAATTTGCCACCAGCACCATATTATTCACCAAATGCCCTAAAATTTGCAGATTGTAACAAAAATATATTTTATCCATAGCTCAAACAGTTCAAAATTCATTAAAAGTGTGACAATAGTTGCCTTAAAGTAGTTGAGGCAGCAACAATTCTGCCAATATAGTGTAATCACGCCCAGTTATTCAACAGGGGGATGTTTTGTTGTAATAGGTAATTGGCTTTTAGGGTTCGGTGATCGGAAGTGTGAAGTAGTAGTAATGAGTTTTTAGGGTTCAGGGAAGGGACGGTAAGGAGTTTTTATTTAAGGTTACGGGATGGCCAATGTTATTGGGTAGTAGGGAGTTTTTGTGGTTCAGGAATGTGTAGTGCTTAGGGGTTGTAAAGTTTTCAGGAATGAGGGATGGTTAGTGTAAAGTGGCAGTAAGGAATTTAAAGCTTTCAGGGATGGGTAGTGCTAAGGCGTGGGAAAGGGTTTTAGAATTTAAAGATGGGTAGTGTTTAGGGCTCATATGTGTTTTTTAGGGTTAAGGGATGGGAAGTAAAGTGTTTTAGGGTACAGCAATGGGTTATGATAAGGAGTGGTTGGAATTTTATATGTACATATTCACTTGAAAAAACAAAGGTTACAGATAAGTTATAGGTAGGAAAAAGAATAAAAAAGCCTTAGAAAATCAATGGGAAAAACCCAAAGGTTACAGCAACGTTATAGTTAGGTTCAGATTTTACTCGTACAAAACCAGTGAAATTTAGCTATTACATTTACCTGAGCTAACTAGAACTTACGTCCCCACAGTGCACTGCTTGTGATCTCACATATTACATCACTCAGTGACATCACTGATGACATCTCAAATGACATCACTGATGACATCTCAAATGATAACATCCACAAAACTATTCACAGATCCATTCACAAGCAGATGGTGTCTTCACCCTGATTTTATTAGATCTGTCAACGGCATTTGACACCATCTCACATTCCACACTGATCAGACATCTAAAAAAAAGTGACATATGTGGGTAAGTACAGTAATGGGTCATGTCGTTTGTGCAAGACAGATCACAGACATTGAGATTATCTGATTTTAGATCATCTCCTAAACAGGTCTCCTCAGAGGTTCCTCAGGGCTCTGTTCCGGCCCAACTATCTTACACTTAAAGGAGATAAATCTGAGGTGGTAGTCTTTAGGCTGGACACCACGTGGTTGGACTAGTGGTGGCATAACAGTTCCCCAGGCTAGGAAAGTAGGTATTAGAGTAGACAAGGATCAAACTTTGAAACCCATTGCAGGCCCAATTAAAAAAGATCCTTCTCCACAGTCATGGTGGAGGCTTTGCAGTCGGGGTGGGATATCTGCACTCATGGCGGGATCTCCGCAATGAAAAACTGCAGTCCGGAGATCCCACCACAAGTGCAAAGATCCCACCATAACTGCAGAGGCTCATTGCTAATTGGGTACATTACGTTTATATGTGCCACAGAGTTCAGACTATTACATGTGCTCAAGAGGATTCTTCCCTATATAATTAAGTCCCCTAGAAGAGACATGGTCCAAGCACTTATCTCACTCATGGACTACTGCATCTCCCTTCTGATAGGTGCACTTAAACACCTTATTTATTGTCTTCAGTGTCTTCATAATGTAGCTGCTATTCTGGTCTTAGGTCTTAAAAGAAAACATTTGTACTTCATGAAGACCTCTGTGAAGGCATTTAGAGGCCCAAAAGGTGGTAGGCAGAGGCCTCGGGTCGGTCAGTCCAGGCCTGGCTGCCATTGGTCAGCTGGGCAGTTGCAGGAAAAGGGATCTTGTAGCTTGCTGTGTGTCTCTTACGCTTTCACAGGAGGTCAGCCTAATGGCCCTTGGAGTCAACGTTTTTGATCTAGATACAAGAGAGAGAGCCGGTCCTGTCTTTTAAGCTCATGTCAACACTCTAACAGCAGTTTTAGTCCTCTTCTGATCTTCCACAAGTCACACAGGAGTGTTCTTAAGTGTCAGCCTGGTGATGCCTCATTTCTGCCTGGCACAAGCTATTGGTAGGCAATGAATGACACTTAGGTATATCCTAACCAATGAGGAAGAGGTTTCCGTAGCTAACTCTACCCAACTTGGAGAAATTTCAAGATGGCTGAAGACATCTGTCATACTACATTTGGGCTCTGAGGGCTGGTGCAGTGTGTGGGGAGTGTATTATGGTAATTATAATGTCTTCACACATTAAACACTCAAATTCAGTTTTAGGCAGTCCCTGTAGCCCCCACAAACTCAGAAAAACAACATTGTAGAACCAAACCTTCAGCAACTTGACAGCAGATATACACAACTTGTTTTGGCATTCTGTTTCCCTCCTTTAAAGGGCATCCCAAATGTTATGTATCAACCCAACAGACTGGTCAAACATATCTTGACACTCCAGCAGGATCTGACAAGAGGCCCACTGGCTGGGGGGGAAAAAGCTGGCTGGCTGGCAGTCGCACATATGTCTTGGCAGTCACAGAGGCTCTAGATTAGAATATCATTATACACTATGTCACTAGTGGTTGACAATTTGAGTAGTATCAGTGTTGCTAAGTGGGTTTTATCCAAGGTGGTAAAGAGTTCCTTGCTGATGTGCTTCAGTATGGATTCCATTAGTCTAATTGCCCAGAATTATGACTGGTGATCATAAACAGTATTGTGAGATTCTAGGAGCACTTTGGTTCAGCAGGTAATTACTGTTTGCAGGCAAGGAGACTGATTAGAAGACATATCTAAGTTGCCTGTGTTACCTTCTTTATTTTTCTAGTTGCAACCTTAACAAGACAAACCTTGGAAATTGAAATGGGACTTTTTCACATTTTTTATAGGATGACACAATAGGGATAATGTTTGTCAATTGTAGGTGTGATGGCCTTAATGTATTCCATGTACTCCACAAGCTTCATTCTCAGGGCAGTGACTTGCCTTTTATCATCCACCCAGAGGTTGAAGCCCCCCCATGATTACTGTACTTCGATACAAATACAATAGGACAGTCACCAGGTAAAGGACACTATTCATAAAAGCTGGTGTATCCTGGAAACGTTAGATCATTTGGAGGTAATTGAGCTATTCAGGGTGAAAGCACATTAGACCTACCACTATTTATGTCTTTGGCCAGAAATGTTCAGTAGCATATATTGGCTCTTCTTTGCTTCATATCTCATGAACTCTGTTTTATGTTAAAGCTTTTTGAGTTGGGAGAACACTTCCTTCAAAATCCCTGAAAAGTGGATGGAAAATCATGCTTCTTGATTTTGAAAAGGTCACAATTGAATCCTTAGTTGTGCAATCAGGGTGAGCCATTCTAGGGAGTGCTTCTGTACTGAGTGCTTATTGGTTACAACAAATCTGAAATTGGAGGTCTCGTGCAGACCGGAAATCTTCATTTGCTATGCACCTACTCTTCTCTGGAGGAAGCTGAGATTTAAGCTCTTGAATATATGCTGGAGAAGAGGCATTAGTAAAGATATCTCCTTAGAAACATCCGGTGACCATGTGTGCATTGAACACAGTAGTTTTGATTTCACAAGATTGTGTGGGCAGTGTGTGGATTTAGCCTAGTGATAACATTAGTGTTGCTTGGCTGTGGTAACATGCATTCTATCATCTTGGCTTTATTTGTTAAATTGTTGCTTTTCTCGTAGGAGAGTGCCATGGCCAGGAACATTGTGTTATTGTGTAGGCTAAGTAGCATCATGCGTGTTCCTGCTCTCAGCCTGGGCTCAGCCTTGAATAGGTGTGAAATATTCATGAAACTTCTGCATCCCCAGGAAAAAACAATAGACTGACCTGAATGGGCAGAGATGACTCCACAAACTGTACAGAATATTCAGAATGGGGAGCTTTGGGCATGCTTTCTGACAAAAAAGTCCAAATCCTCCCTGACAGTTCGGTTGAGCCATATGTAATAGCTGGCGCACACTTGAATGGGAAAGAACTGGATGCCAAGACCATACTTGTGCATCACCTATCTGGTTTGCTTAAGGAACCTACATTTGTCCTACAAGACTTCTGTCTTTGTGTTTGTTGTGAGAACAAGGCCTGCCTCAAACTGGATTTTAGTGTTAGATGTAAGAAGGCACACAAATTACTACAGTACACTCCCCACAAACACCCCGAGCTCTCTGAGCCCTGATTCAATGTGGCTGAAGACTTTCGCCATCTTGGATTTTCCCTAACATATTGCATTTGTGTCCTGTTTGCAGTAAAGCAGGACTGGGCATAGGAACCTTAATCCTTTTAGTTAGGGAGGGGCAAGGGGACAGCACACCAACTACCTGCTGCCAAACAAAAATGTGGCATCCCCTGGCACCCAATTCAGAACACTTTCTGGACATGTGGAAGATAAGAAAAGGACTTGATCTACTGTCTATACTGTGAGAAGAGACGACTGGACCTGTTCCTTCTTGTACCCAGGACAAAGAAGTGGATTTCATGAGTCAGTTGGTTGACCTGCCTTGTGGTTACAGTAAGATATCAATCAGCAGGAGCAGTTTTCCTAGAAGGACTCAACTGACCAGTATTGCTAGACCTTGGATGGACTTTGCTGTTGACCTCTGCCTTGCACCCTGTAAGTCACTAAGTGCCTCAGCTGAGGTCCTGGGTGCCCGAAAAGTGTACTCTGTAGTTGATTGAGACTTAAAAGAATAAGGGCCTGATTACAAGTTTGGCGATCCTACAGCAGCAGTGGTCTTCCACCATCTGTTCTACGACCACCAAACCTGTGGGGCGACCGCCCGCCAGATCAGGATTTAAATCCTGGTCTGGTGGGTGTTTTTGAGGTGGTCTGACTGCGGTGGTCTGCAATGCTCATAGAAGAGCCTATAATGCAGTACTGCGGCAAACAGACCTACAAACATGCCACATCGTGCAGGAAGTTGTGTTGCAAATACACGAGGCACTACATGTGCTTCCCCAGCCCAAATCTGGCAGGAGCTTGCCTTTCCCCAACCCTTTTCATGGTGGGCTCACCGCCATGACAACGGTGATGAAAATGCAACTCATAATATGCTCGGTAGTGCTGCAGTGGCACCGCCAGCATATTGTAGCCAGTTGCAGACCACTGGCCCTGCGGGATCCTTGATCCCGGCGGTGCCGGCAATCTCATGGCAGTCCGACCACCCCAATCGTAATACTGCAGGTGGTTCTGCAGTGTGGCAGTCGTCGGACCACCACCACAGGTTCGGCTGTCTATAATCAAGCCCCTCGTCGGAAGATAAAATCTTTGACCATGATTAACCTTCTTGGCGTATCCAACCATGCTCCATCGCAGTTGGTCTCAAATCGCTCCTAGGTCCTGATCTATAGCAATGATTGACTGTCATTGGTGCCTCAGTTTTTCTTGGTGCTATTTCTCCTTAACATTTTACAAATCCATATCTATTGTTCCCCTATTTGAATTTCGGTGTAATTTTGTTTATTATGTTTTCTTTTATCTTTCTAATCGAGATTAGGATTTTTATTGTTTTGCATTTTGAGTTTATTACTGTTTTGGTACTGGATAAATACTTTACTCTTTGCTCTAAGTTAAGCCTGTCAACTTTACACCATAGCTACCAGGGAGTTTGTGAGAGCATGGATTACTATTTTGGGTGGATGGTAGTCCATCACAAGTAATAATGTTAATAGTCCTGTTAGATCTGGTAAAGGTTTCAGGAATTTGAACCTCAGCTCAACCCCTGGTATTCATGGCACAGAGTAGCCAGCTTAACTTAAGAAAGTATGTAAAGCCTTTAGAAGTACCAGTTACAAAGTTGAAAACCCAACACAATTAAAACCTCCAATTCATACAAATAAAAGTTAATCTAATAAACAAAATGACACAAAAACAACAAAAACAACAAAAATCCAACAAGGGGAACTAGAGATATTAATGTTTGACCTTTTAAATGAAAATAGAGTTAAGAGTTAACCGCGGTCATCTGGTTGCGCTTGACATGTACCTAGATATGATTTAAAGCTGCTCGCAATGGAGCGTGTGTCAGATAAATAAATCAGGCTCATCCCAGTCGCAAGATTTACTTTCTGACTTAGTCACTGAAATGGAAGTTAAAAATCCTCAGCTGGGCAAGACAGCAAGCAAGATGTAGCCAAGATGGGCTCCATGAGGCTGGCTGGCTCTCAGATGAAGTGCAAGTGATGCAATTAACTTTTGGTGGAAAACCTCCAAGTGGGAGGGATTCACATTTCACCCAAGGAAAATCCCTCACCAGCCCCTTCACCTGGTGAAGATTTCTACACTCTGACTTGGGTTAATTTGACATTTGTGGAGCCTGGATTCTTCCAGCGGCGCAAGGCTGAAAGCTGTTGCCGAACAGGGCTGCACAAGGCTGCACACCTTCTCCACAGGTTTTCACTGAAATGGATTTGCTGCTGTGGAAAAGCACTAAGTGGGAGAGACCTAAAGCTTTTGTTCAGTGGCAAAGTTCCTTCGCGGGATTGACTGGTTTATCACAGTCCTCCAGAGGTTTTTCGAGTCAAAAAGCTTCTGAGTCCCAGCTTTCTCAGGATTTTAGGAGGAGCAGACTTTTATACAACCAAGGGTCTCAGGCACTCAGAAACAGCACTTGTGGACCAAGATCCACTCCAGAAGAAGCCACCAGCAGAGTCTAGAGTAGGTCCAGTTGGTTGGTCAGCTGGGTTCTTCACGGAAGGGGATTCTAGTAGCTTGTTGTGCCTTATAACTTGACAGGAGGTCAGCCAACTCCCCTTGGAGTTCACTTATTTGTCTTGGGTACAGGTGAGAGCAGGCAGATCCTTTACTTTCTCCTCACAGGTGTTAACTAAAGGTGCGGTCCTTCTTCTGTCTTTCACAGGTCTACAAATGATCTAAAGAGAATAGCCAGGGGTGCCACATTTATGTCTGACACCTGCCTGTGGGTGGCGGTGCCTCCTTTCCTCTCCCTAAACAATCGGGAAAAGGTTACCAGGATTTGCTGCATCAACTAATTCCACAGTGCCCCTCTCTGCCTAAATCCAACATGGCAGAATCATTTGTCACATGTGCAGAGCTCCTGCACCAACCGAAGAGATGCAGCCAGGAACATGAGAAACCCCTCCTCTGTGCTCACTCAAAACTAGTTCTTGAGACATATTTTCTCCCACTGGGATTGATGTCTGGCTGGCCAGAGGGGCAAAGAAGGTGCAGGCCAAGGTGTTAGCTATACCTTCCTTTAATAGGGTAAGCCCCTCTAAAGTTAATTAGATTCCTGGGTACTGCCCAGGTGGTTATCCTGTCAGAGGAACAGAATGCTTCCCCACACTTTGTCTAAGCTCTGGGACCAAGTTCACACCTCGTCAAAAGGGCTATTCAGCTCCTGAGTAACAGTTGGAGGCGCTTGTAAATATACTTCCAGAGGCTTTTGGCAGGCAAAAGATGACTTTTTGAAAAGTACCTTTTGTAAAATACTTTTCACAAATCAGAATTCACAATGAATTGTGCTTGTAATAAAAAGTTTAGAAAAGTCCAAGAATGAACTTTGTGGATATTCCTAAGAAGAATTAACATTATTTCATTTTAATATTTTATCCCACTGCTGCCCTGTGGAACAGCTAACCATGAAAAATAGCTTTTGGGCCCTTGTCAGTGTAAGGACATGCTTTTCATCAAACCTTCACGTGTCTTTCTTTTAAATACCATGCACTTTGCCTTATTGGGCAATAAAGGTTACTGAGGGATGATTTATTCATATTTTAAAGGAGGGTTTAGGAAAGTCAAAGTAGTAGGCCTGCATTCATGTTTTGCACTATGCCTCTAATGGTGACACAATGTGTTTTGCAGTCCAATAGTGACATTTAACTTACAGGCTGTCAGTACAGGTTATACCAGATATATAAGGGACTTAGAGGTCTCATCTGTGCCCGTCGTCCCTGGCTGCACCCAGCGCCAGGAATCCTGTTTTTTCCACCCTGTGCAGCGACACCGTCGCAGACCTCTGAGCCATTTATCCCAGGCGCATAAACAACTGCTGCTGAACATCTCGCGCACCACCAGAGGACTGTTTTCCTGCTAGCACTTCCACTTCACTTGCAACACCGAAGCAACCAACAATGTCGAAGACACCAAAACCATGACTGCGCCCACAAAGCCGATCGAAACGCCACAGCACAACTCCAGCACATTTTACTCAATGTGCGATCGCTCCGCAAATATGCCATGGAGATCTTGAACACAATCTCTTCCCTCATCCCGGATGTGATCTTCATCACAGCAATCTAGCTGAACCCCCCCCTCTACACTGGCCATTGCCATCGCCACCTAAAGTCTTCAAGATAGCACACCGAGACCGAACCAAAAAACATGGAGGTGGAATTGCAATCTTCTACAAGGATACCATCCACTGCATAACCTCCTCAGATGACTTGACCCTGATAATGGAGCATCTCAATTTCCAACTCCCCCCCCCCCGAGGGAAAGAGCACCATCTAAGGCACACTTCCCTACAGACCATTAGGACCAACACCAAACTGAGCTTCTGCAACGCCATCCCTGACCTCATCTTCCCGATGACTATTTGCTCTAGGCACTACATCTTCCTAGAGGATCTTAACTTACACCTCGATGACCCCAGTGACACTAATACAACTGACCTCCTGGAAAGCAGGGGCAATATTGGCCTCCAGCAACTTGTCACCTCCCCTACCCACATTGCAGGACACACGCTCGGCCTCTTTTTCACGTCGAGTGATAGAGTGAAGTACAACCACATCTCACAGCTCACCTGGACCAACCACTACATCGTCCACCTCACCATCTCAGGACCCACCAACATTGGCACCATGCCCCCAAGCTCCACATGTAAAAACTGGAAAAAGATATCAGAAGCCCAGTAGAACAACGCTCTCAACTCCCACCTCCCAAACATAATTCCAACCCAGAACAGACTGTGAAGAACTTCTCCCAGTGGATCACAGAATGCACTGATACAATCGCCCCCACAAAGCCAGCCAGAGCCAAAAGACTTGGCAGAAGAGTCAACTAGTTCACTGGGGAGCTGAAATCAACCAAAGGCAACTGCCAGCAACTAGAATGGAAGAGGCGCAACAGCAAAGAGACATGGAACCATATCACCTACAGGACAGCACTCAACCAGTACCACCGCCTCCTGAAAGAAACAAAGAAGAACACCCTAGTTAACCACATAGAAGCCAGCACAAACTGCAGCAAAGAGCTTTTCACCATTGTGAAGGAGTTCTCCAATCCCGTAGCCACTGAGAATAACATCACCCCCTCCAAAGAATTATGTGACACACTGGAGGACTTCTCCCATGACAAGATCTCAATCATCTTTGAATACTTCAAACCCCAACCCCTCATTGACAGTATCAGCCTGCTTACTCCCGCAAACACAAACCTTGAATACATGCTCACCCATTGGGACCCTCTAACAACTCAAACCACAATCTCCACCTCTGTGCACGCAGGTGCACCCATGGACCCCTGCCCGCAACATATCTTCAACCTCGGTAGAAAGGTGATTGGCGACAAGCTCAAAAAAGTCATGAACACCTCCATCACTTCAGACTCCTTCCCTGAGGACTGGAAACACACTGAAGTGATGCACCTCCTGAAGAAACCATCTGCAGACTCAGCAGAACCAAAGAACTTCCGGCCCATCTCCTTGGTCCCCTTTCCAAGGAAGGTTCTCGAGAAGGCAATCAACCAGCAGCTCGAAAATAAACTGGAACACAACAACCTCCTGGACTCCTCTCAATACAGAATCTGAGCCAACCACAGCACTGAGACATCACTGATCACAGCCCCCAATGACATCAGGGCACTCCTGGACTGCAGCGAAATGGCAGTTCTTATCCTCCTGGACCTGTCAGCCGCCTTCAACAGTATCTCTCATCACATCCTGATCAACAGACTCCAGCACATCTGAATCCAAGGAGATGCCCTCTAATGGACCACCTCATACCTCACCGTAAGAACCCAGGGAATCCGTCTTCCACCATTAACCTCGGTCCCCAAGAAGATCACCTGCGGAGTGTCCCAGGGTTCATCCCTCAGTCTCAGCCTCTTTAACACATACATGATCACCCTGGCCAACACATCATATCACACAAACTCAACATCATCTTCTATACTGCCGACACCTAGCTCATCCTCTGGCTGTCAGAAAACTCCTCCACCACTAGGGCCAACTTCCACAGATGTATGATGAACAATACAAAACTCAATGGCAAGACTAATCCTCGACCTTCCCAGACAGACACACATTACACCACACCTCAAGATGCTTCACTGGCTCCCGAACTAGAATAGATACCAGTTTAAGATGTTGATCCATTCATATAAAGCCTACACAATGAAGGACTAGTATGCATCAACTAATGCATGACCAACCATCCACCAACTGACCAGATACCTACGATCCCCCTCCCTCTTTCTGGCAGACACCCCACAGATCCATCAAGGCAACCTTCTCACACTTGAGGGCCAAGACTTGGAACAACCTTCCCCTGCACCTCAGGACCACCTCATCGCTCCGCAAATTCAGGAAAGGACTCAATACATGGCTGTTCAAATTAACCAATCACCACGAAGCAGCTAACAACTCCAGTGCCTTAAGACATTCACAGGTGATTTGCTGTGCTCAATAAATCCTGATTGATTGATTAAGAGGTAAGGTAAATATGCCAATTAGGAGTGTAGCCAATTTCAAAAAAATGTAGGGACTAGAGAGGTGGAACAAGATTAGTCAAGAGCATCAGCCTGGGGTGTTATAGGATTGTTGTGATCAAAGCTGTCGTGGTGCCGTTCCAGATCTTAAAGTCCTTTGTGAAGAAAAATAAGTTGGAGGATGGTATATCCATTCTACAGTTCAATGACTAGTTCACACTCATGGATTTTTAATACTTGGTCAAGACTGCTTTCTTGAATGTCTTTTTGGCATTATTTCACTTGATGACGTTGGGGTAGAAAATTACCCAATTAGATGTGCCAGATTCTTCGGGGGTTTAACTAAAGTCAATTGTAGTCATTTCTAGGAAATGTGCATTAGGATTGTATTGGAGTTGTTCAAGCTATCTTGTGTGGAATGTACCTCAGAGTGACAACCAGTTTTTCTATTTATTCAACAGTACAGACGACTTGTGATGTGATTCTGAACGAGATAAATCTTTCAAAACCTTCCGCAATGATTGTTGTGAGGGAGACATAAACATATTCTCTATACCACAGTGATCAATAATAATATATTATGTTTAGGTAGTAACAGGGTGATGATTTTAATAATGGTTCACACAACACTACATGCAAACAAAATGTACTTTGTAACCAAATGTAGTCCAATTGTTTTCTCCCAATAGAATTAGAAGAAAGACCCAGAAATAAAATGAGGCCCAGGTATCCCTTGAAAGTTGTCCACATTTCCCAATTTTGATTTGGCTCTTTTGGAGTGAATCCTGGAGGCCATGGCTATCCCCAGGATCTGCCAAGCTATGCACTAAACAGGAGTTGGCAATTGCGACCTTGCACTGGACTTTCATTTGGGGATTTCAATGAACATCTTACGGGGCGTATATGCATGTCTGTATATAGTGTGCAACCAGGCACTACAACTCCATCCCCTCTCTTGGGGCCAGATCATGCCTGCTGCTATCTTGTCCTAGTTCCGAGGAATTTTACATCATTCTTTAACAGATATTTCAAGCAACGGACTGGTACAAAATGTTGTTTTATCATTGTTCAGTCAATGCTACTTTAGTTTTTCTCTCGTTACACCTGGAATCTGTGTCAATTTGTGTGGAACCAGCACGAATTTGACTGGCTTGGGTATGATTTCCCTGATCTTTGCTCACAAAGTTCACAGTGTGCTCTAAATGTAACTAGTGCTTATTTCTAAAAGCAATATGTTCCTTTAGTTTGATTATTTATGCCTAGTGGTTGTATGAAATCGATATCAAGCAGAATATTGTGACAACTAATTCAAAGTTGTAGTATTTACGGTTAAGGTAACTTTAGGTATATTATCCCCTTTAAGTGTCATATCCTGGAATGGAATAGGAAAATGGTCTTTTGGCAAATCAACAGAATGGAAAGTGCTGTCGGTTGTTTACATGTTTACCCAAAAGATAAACACAGCTTACACTGAAGGCCCAAACGTTTTTAGGTGTAGAACATGTCATGTTTCCCCAGCCCGAGGGAAGAGGTAAAACAAGCACCTCCATTTAACTGTGAACTCCACAGCTGGCACGGGCCGGCCTGATCTCTGTTAATAATTATGACAAACGAACGAGAAGCTTTCTTCTTTTTTTCTTTTGACCTGCAGTTAAACAACGTTTGCTTGTTTAATTTCTGCTGTAATAATGATGAGGCAGCACAAGCCTGCCTTTCCCCCGGGGCTGCTGGATTTCCCCTGCCTTCCTAATGGGTTTCAGACAGTGAGTGCGCAGTTTCCCATGTAAGTGGGAACCGGCCATCCTTGCCAAGCCCTTTGGGCGTGGATGGAGGGGGTGGAGAGCGGGTTGACAGTTCATGTAGTAATGGGAAAGTTTTAAGTATTTACTGACTTTTCTCAACCACTGCCGCATGCATTATTTGACCTTCTCACTCTCTGGCACTCTACCAACTCCGCAATGTGAATTTCTCGAAGCCATAGGACCACTCACTCACTGCTAGCACCGTACAGCAACCTGTAGTTCATCTTTTTAATGGCTTCTCCTCATCCAAATGGACGTTCTGTGTACAATCGTAATTTGTCCTGTGGTGTGTGCATGATCGGGCCTTGTAGCAAGTCAATGCGATAATGCCTCATTCACTGAGGATATACCTTGACTTCTGGTGCAAAGGGTGCGGGGTCAACTCTTTTCAAGCACTCCATGGTGCACAATTTAGAGGTTTTTATTTATTTATTTTAAATCTTTAACAAGAGCCACTCAAAGGAGATGGTGTCAGTAAACTGCACAGTAAAAACAAGCATAGACAACCCCTTCCATAAAACACATAAAGAAACTATTTGTCAACGTAATACATGAACTTTGTTGCGAGTGGTTAAGCTGCAGTCCCGGCAAAGATCAAGAGAGGGCATAGTTCATGGAAAAAAATGTAAGTTTTGCATAAAGGGCGGCAAAGGAAAGCAAGACAAGTGACAGTGAAGGTTGCTAGCACAAGGATTGGGGTAGTGAAAGTGGTACGGATAATTTCTTAATAATAAAGGAATAGATGTTAGCCCATTATGAAAGTAAAGGAAATCAACTGGAATCCAGTTTTCAGACAAAGACTGTGTGGCTGTTTTGAAATTTGTAAATATTAATGGTAAAGAACACTCTTTGAGCCCTCCTAGGTAATACGAATCTCAAAATTCTCAATTTTTTGGTTCTAAGAACTGTCTGGATTCCATAACAGCCATGCATTATTCTAATATTCACTTGTGGTTTTACTCAAAGTATGAATACCATCTGACCTCTTTGTTATATCTTCTATCACATAATCCACACTAGGAGCAGAATCAATATATTTGCTCAGTGCAAGTTTTTTAGAATATTAAACTTTTTTAACCCCTCTGTCCCCACCCATTTGTAATTTTGGACAGTTTACATTAAATCCACTATTTGCTCATAACTTGAGCACAGGTTCAGGGAAGACGTAGACCTAGGGTAGAGCTATATGCCATGCGTTAGATTAATGATAAGCAAAGTCAACAATTATCTACTCAACATTTGACCCAATAAAAAGAGTACACACACAACTGTATATAGAATTAAAACTCACAGAGTGAAATCCTCTGATTTATTGATTGTACAATATAAATATTCCTCCCCTTATTTAAATGTGTTTTAAGATTGAATTAGTAGTACGATGCACACCTCATCAGGGTCAGAAAGTGTCATAGCTTAAGACATAGCAGTGACCTTCCCCACAAGAGAAGCACCAGAACTCCTCCTTGTGTTGCACCAGTTATTGATCACCAAGATTCAAACACTTCCAAAAAAACCTCGATCACCCAATAAGTGGACCAAATCAAACAAAGACATCCGCAAGTTGATACTCATATTATGAAATCCCTACATTCTTTTATGCTATAAACTTTAATATCATGGTTGACAAGCATGAATGCAGACAATCTATCTGCTATTGCTAGCATGGTGACCACACTGCAAAGCATTAAAGGGTAGAATTACAGAAAGTGACACCATGCTTTTAATATCATGCCTGCTGCACATTGTCACCAGGTTATTTAAATTTGAAAACGTGAAAGTTAAAGGATTGAGGGTGTGAGAGAGGTCCAATCAAGCCTGTTCATGGGTTCCTGGTGAGGCCAATAAAACCTGCAAAATTTTATGGAAGGATAATTTGACTTTGACCCTATTCATCATGCAAATCAAGCAGAATTCAGGAAGTGAAGGTGTGAGGAGGAGGAAGAAGATGCAGCGTACAATAAGAGGTGATGACAACGGTTTGAGGAAACCCTTTCTGTGGGCTGAAGAGATTGCTGGTTATCAGTACAGTTTCTGACATAGACACAGGTATGAAGTGGATAAGATAGGCATGCGAAGAAGGCCATAATTTTAATAATATAACCTGTATCTTATTAATATATAATAAAACAAAATCCACTACTACGAAATACTACTACTAATAATAACAATAATAATTTTATAAATGTATGAACAGGTTTTAAATAACTAATATTAATTATAGATTTATAGGTGTATATACCATGGTAGCATAACTTGTGGAAAGCCTCTGCAGTATATAATTGGATGTGACGAAAACTACAATATCTTTGAAGCATTTGCTACAGAATTCAGACAATCGATCAGAGGTGTGTGAATCTATCCCTTCACATTTTTGGGGATAGATTGGAGGGAATGAGGAAACGTCACAAACCATCTTCCACGTGTAATTGAGGGACAGCGTGATAGGCTGGGGATCGGTGTAAATTAAACTGGGGGACTATCCCAGCATTATAGCGTTTCTCTTTCAATGACGGGGCATGCTCGGTCATTTCATTCTAAAAGCCTTCGTCTGTGTCTGCTTTATAATCATTGTTCTTACACTCCTGAAAAGCATGTGCGAAAATATAACTAATATGCGTGTTGCCATAAAAATAGCTCTAGATTAAGAAAGAAGAAGATGCCAAAACAAAGGCATTAGTGTGTTCTGGCTATAAAAGAAAGGGATGTTCCTTTTTACATCCTAAATGACTAAAATAGTTTTTAAAAAAAGTAATTGCTTCTGGGATTGAAGTTAAAAAGCAGGTGTTTTGAGGGAAGCATAAACATTTTTTCCTAAATGAGGCGTTGAGGGCTGGGAGAAGGGCAGTAAAATTAGTGGAATTACTGCCTGATTTTAACCAGATGATTGGTCTAGTTGGACACCGGCGAGTTTTCATTAGGGAGTCTAATTTACAAGCCATTCACCACATTCCAGTGGAACACAACAAGTCCCCCGGGGTCCCAAAGAATGCCAGCTCTTCGGCTTTATGACAAAGATGCCTGAACGTGGAGAACTTAAAAGACAATGGAAACCAGAAGCTAAAACACGTGTGCGTGTATTTTTGTGTGTTTATCTGTGTTTGTGTCTGTGTGTTTCTTGTGCCTCGACCCTGTGCAAGAGACAGGCTGCATGCCCCAGTCTAACTTGTGCTGGGAAACAATTGCTTAATACTGTCCCACTTATTAAAACACATGTTCCTAGCTCTCATTGTCTTGCACGTTCTTTTTTCACTCAGCATGCTCACATTAAAAGATGAATCATTGTTGGATTTTTGTAAAGTTTCATCCCTCTCAACAGTCTTGATGCCCAAATACCAAGCATTGTAATCATCTGGCGTTCATGAATGAAAGATTGATTCAAACCAATAAAGTATTTATTTGAAACAATATTAATATTTGACTGTACCTCTTATCAAGTAAATTAGTATGCCAATCATAAAGTGGGGCTAGTCAACCCATGATCGTGCAATCAGCAGGCCGTACTAAAATGATTGCCTTTAATATTTCTTAAAGAGTAATTGGGAAGAGTTTCTAAAAACAGTACATATTTCATCACATATAGCCGGAAAATGAGGTGTGTGTTTTAAGTTTGATGACACTCACAAATTAATTTTCATGGTGGGTGATTGGTACTAGAACTCAAATGTAGCCACTGCGTCAAAATCACTTTTCAAGTTCTATTCGTTGCCTTTGCACGGCAGCCGAGAAATACTGTATGGTAGGCACATCGAACGAAAGGTTGTGTATATGTTTCTCAAATAAATTATTGGTGCTGTGTGGTACTATCAGGAAACATATGGAAGTGGGCTGTAGGTCATCATTGAACACGGAGTGTGGGGATGATGTACTTGATCAATTGGTGTTCAAATCAAGGACGAACTACAATCCCATTTCTATGACATTGCCAGAACACTGATTAAGTCCACTGGCATATTTTGCAGGGTGTCTCACTCTCCAACACTACGCCCCACTTTGGAGAACAGTGATAACATATAATCCATAGTTAACTATTCGCTGTTTCCGGTAAAAGTATGATTGTATACTGAAGGCTTGTGCCCTTCTCAAAATGGTGTCTCTAAATCTATGTCAAAAAGAGTTCTCCATTTAGCATTTCCGATGGAAGCAACATCCAGAAAATGTCATACTAGATATGAATGATATTCTTTTAGTGGAAAGTTGAATCTTGATGGTATCAGAGCAAAAGTATGGGTTAATTCAAAATGTCTCAGGAAGAAGTAAATATAAACTGTGATCCATGGGTATGGCGGCTTTGCTTGTCAAATTAAGTTTCAATGCTGAATGTTTCATGACTCCCAGAACAAATACATAGAGGATAGTAGATGGTGATTCATGGAGAAACAGCTGCCAAGGAAATCTCTTGTGGTAGAGTGGCCAGATCTTGATAAGAATGAAGACACAGTCAGATCCTCTAAGACATACAGTAGGTCTACTCTAAAGTCAGTCTTCTGCTGTATTGTGGAATTAAAGAAAAAATATGTACAAGGCAATCATCTTTGTACATCTGAGTGGCCAGAGATGTTTCGCTGGTCTTGAGCAGCACCGTTAAATGATATTACATTGTCGCAATGTTTTGCAGACAAGACTGAAGGTGCAGGTGTAAGGAATCACCCCCTAGATGCTATAAGAACAATGAATTCCTTATTGAGCAAACAACTGCTATGAATTCTTCTGTTTTCACAACTGTTTACATAGATCATTGCTCATTGGTGGTTGCTAGTTGTAGAGCCATGGATTCTGGAAGCTTGTAAGACCTGTTTGAAGTTCTGTCCTAAGGAGAATGTTTATTGCTGCACAATATATGGACTAGTGCTTATGGTGTAAGGAAGAATATGAAAGAAAAAAAATCTTGACATACTTTGGAAAATGTACTTAATTATAACATCATTGGTTTCTAGAATAGTCAGGTTTGATTGCACATTTTATTTTAGCAGAATTTCACTCACCTCACTATCAAAGCCTATAGTCTGGTAAACCCAGCGATGATCACAAAAGAAGCCCAAACAGAGGAAATCCAATGTGAGCAGTTAATGGCCCACTGAAGAAATGTGGATGGAAACACGCAGAAATAGACTGCACAGCCTGAATGGTAACTTTCTTGAGCAAATCAATTGGAACCTGAGATGGACCTCTTTATTAACATGAGGGCATTATGTATCATTTCAAATTGTGCATTATTAATTTCCTGAATATGTTTATTACATAGCTCAAGAAAAGATTTGCATATTATCATGAAGGTAACGGTTTATCAAAAAGAATAGACACTGGCAAATCACTCCGTGTAGCTCAATAATGATACAAGTTTAACTGTAAGTCGATTATAATAGAAACGTTGTGGACATATGGAACTGGGACACATTTCCTGGCTGAGTAGATTTGTTTTCAAATGCGAAAGAGATGAATGACAAAGATACAATATATGATATGATGTGTTGTCTTTAAAACGGAATGCTTTGCGATTCAAGAAACAACACATAATTGTATTAAAAGGTACAAAATCAGTTTACTGGTCTATGAGCAGTTAGATAAGGACTAATTAATTTAAGAAAGCAGGGACGTTTTCTGAGAATTGTCCAATGTTGGCATATGCACAACCCATTTCTAAAATAAACATGACTTTCCCTCAGTTGTTTAGACATGCCTTCAAAGTCAACATGCATTCATCAATGTCTTGCATATGATAGGCAGGGCATCTCTCTATAATAAAACAATGAATATTTATTTCCTAATTTACTATATTATTGCTTATTAGATCAACATGAAACACACTAATCGGGCTTTTTAAAGAAGATTTTGCACCAGCACATAATCACGCGAAGCAGCACATAAAGATGCAAAGTCTTGAAAGTGTATTTACTTTCCAGGGCAATAGGCTATTTTGCATAGGAAAGGTGCCTTTTTAGGTCTCACCTAGGATTGTAGCACGCATGCGCTTCACGCTCTGTGAGGCATATTGTAGTAGGGTATGTTTTAGAAGTCGAGTGGAAGCCCCGTCCATCTTTTTCATTGGCTGGCGTCATCGTCCATGCTAAATGCTGGCTTCCGATTGATAATGAGGATTCTTAGTCCCTCATTGTTACCGTCCTGTTTCCTTTTCATTAGTCTACAAGCACTTTTTTTTCTCATTAGGCCGCTGCTTCTTCGCATTTGGATTTCTTTTAAACACCTCTCCCTACACGTAAAGCTGCTTAGGCGCTTCCTCCTTTGTTCCCCCTCCGTCCCCCTCTACGTCCTTCGTGTGCCTTTGATTTGTTTTTTAACCCGAGCGATGCGCTATAAGTTTTAAATAGCT
Organism: Lissotriton helveticus; assembly: GCF_964261635.1. Classification (NCBI taxonomy): domain Eukaryota; kingdom Metazoa; phylum Chordata; class Amphibia; order Caudata; family Salamandridae; genus Lissotriton; species Lissotriton helveticus. The sequence goes on along the minus strand of NC_136061.1, from coordinate 2,002,757,508 downwards.
CCGTTCCAAACCCTCTGCCTTCCTGCACAAACATATTCACATACTTAAATGGCAGCCGCACGTCTCATTGCGGCGGCTCACCACATTCGAAATTGCTCAATTGCCTGCTGCCCCTCTCGTTTTAGATATTTCTATGATCTATGTCCTTGTTTTTCGTGCCCACGAACCTACACACTGCATTTATGTGAAATATAAGTCTATGCTTAGTACACATCGAAAAGACGATAGAATATAGTCGCGCAGCAAGGGTACCACGGGCCCTCACCACAGCGAGTAAAACTGATACCTCTACCTGCAGTTTGGTTGCAAAAGACAACTATTTTTGGGGTACCATCGCACCCCCCTGTGCCAATGCAACTAATGCATCGTACGCCGCAGTGACGATACTGTAGTGAATTGTTTGCAGTTGTGAACGATTCAGGATTGTCCTACGTCATAGTTGTCAAATGTGAGTCCAGAAAAGCCTGATTCGTGCCAGATTTTGTAGGTATTCACATAAGGGAACATCAGACACCATGTAGCTAACTGTCTGGAACTAATTTTAGCTACAGACTGCCCTCGAAACTGGCGGGATCCTGGACTCCCAAGACTCCAGGTTACAAACATTGCCCTTTTCAGGGTTCTCTACAATGATGTCATGTTCAAAGCATCGGTCTTTAAAGCGCTTGAGCAGTAAGGTGCCTTTTGTTGCGATTTATTTCACGGGACATGCCCTGTGATGTCCATTTTAAGTCAATAGCGCCAACCACACTGCCGTCGAGGAACCTTGCTGTGGTGTAAACAGCACGTTACATGGTAGCTTTGAAAACACTCCACTCCACCATTATTTTTGGTTTTACAGAACCCAGTGCCATTTAGTGCACTTAACAACACCCCTTACACTGGTCATCCGTGATACATTAAATACCCCCTTGCCAGTATGCACGAGCGGGAATACCCCACGGAGCGTGTTTGTACATCAGTAAAATGTAAATGTAAATGTCGGAATTTTGTAAAGCGCACAGCTACCTCCACCGGAGGTGTCCCGGCGCTGTCCGTATACCGCTTAGGAACCCTTCCTGGCTTTCCTGGGAAATGTCCACTCCTGGGCACCCTCCAGGTGCAGCCAGGCATCCCAGCGCTTTTGGGGCCGTTGTGGAGACTAAGCAAGCTATTGCCCAGAGTTGCAGCGTGGGACCCATGATCAGAACAGGCACTGAGATGGGAATATCCAGTCAGGGGAATTAATCGAACCCTGGTCCCTGGCCAGAGCTCTGCATCAAGGTCTGCCTGCTCTAACTATTGAGCCACACTTCTCCAGTGGCCAATGAGTCAGTCTGAAGCACATTTGGTCTACCAGTACAGTGTCCTCCACAAACTGACCAGTTTGCGTGATGCCTAAAGCCGTATTTTTTCAAGTTTGCAAAAATGTCTCCCTGGAGATAGAAAGACCAGGGGTAAGTTGAACTGTGGAAAGTGTTACAAAGGCAAGTGTTGTGTTCTCCCGTGCTGTGCTAGACACACAGGCTGCAACCATGGTTGTCACGAGCTGCGGTGCACATTCAGCAAGAGCTGTGGCTGTGCTAGGCATGCACAGTGCAGGCAGTGACGTGGGAACGCCGTCTGAGGCATGTAGAGACTGAGTACAAACTCTTGGATATTGCTGGGGAGGGTTCAGTGAAACTGAACTGCCAGAGTAACACACACGACTGGATGCACAATAAACATTCACTGGGCTGTCTACAAGTCATCAGCTGAGGCTGAAGAAGCAGATAGCCGCACAAGCGTCTGCGCTACTTCCCGGCCCGTTCTGACAGCCCTGAACCCCATCTCATGATTCCTATCTGTACTCCACCACCAGACCAGACACTGAATGCCATCACAAGCGCGTCATGAAGAGCGCCAGCCATGATGAATCAGTCAATCTGGATTTTTAAAGCGCGGCTAATCACCCAATAGGGTATCCAGGAGCTACATCTAGTCCTTAATTGGGTAGGAACTAGGGCACAAGACCTTCACAAGCATTTGCAATGCAATAGGTCGCGCATTTGCAAAATCTTTAGCTATTGGCATTGTAAATGACAATGCCTTTTATTTATGTGTTTTGAAAACCTGCAAGCAGCGACTAGAAGCATAAAATACACATAAATGAAAGGCACTGTCATTTACAATCCCAATAGGTAAAAGTATTGAAAATGCGAGACCGATTGCATTGCAAATGCTTGTTCTCTTTGCATATAGAACTTTGCGCTGCTTTGTTTCATTTTGTATCAAGGGCATTACATGGAGTGTCAGATCATCGAAAGCAAACATTTTTTTAATACAAAACCCAATCTACTTAGACTGGCAGATGGGGCTTTTAGACAATAAAACAACAGCTTCTGAAGAAGATGCTAACTCAGAAAAATATTTTCATTTCTCCAAATATTCCACTCAACACATGTGTGTTGCACTGTACAGCACATTTACAATGTGTTAAATGTCTTAGAATTTGACCAGGCACAGGATTTTGTAACCGAAAGATAAACGTTCAATACAAATCCAATGGCAGAAATCACACACACTTCCTGACCACAATGCAAAGGTTGTTTGTGTTGGTATTCAGCTTGTTAGTTCTCCAGCACAGAGAGAACAGCAGCGGCCATAAAAAAAAAAAAATATATATATATATATATATATATATATATATATATATATATATATACTTATATATATATATATATATATATCCATAAACAAAACCGCTCCTGTGGCAGATTCCTGGCCTTTTTCCGGGGTGGCTCGATGCCGGTGGAGCAGCCGGTAATCAATATTAGCAAAAGAACGGAGTTCCAGCGAGCACTCGGATCATCAGAAAACACACCAGGGACAAGTCCTTCAAATCAAAGTAACCAGGTTTATTACCTCCATAAACCCGTCGTGACGTGTTTCGCGCTTCACAGAGCGCTTGTTCACACAACTTGGATGAATAAAGTTAGTCAATTTAAACAACACTTGCAGTGTAACAATTCATCACAATCGAAAGAGGACTATGCATTCTACTACATTTGTGCGCCATCTTTGAGAATGGTTTTTTCAACTTTACTGCATTACAACATTGTTATATTGTAGCATGTAATATCCCACATTCTATGTATAAGGGTGTTATTGCTGGAGCATATATAACTGCTTTCTGGTCATTGAACACACAAATTACAATTTCGTGGCATGAGTCTCGTAACACTCCCTGTTTCTCAGCACTCTGAGTGCATGCCGGACCTCGTAGTGTGAGAGTGCCTCAAGATGGTCTGGAACTTGCATAGTCTGAGTTACTATTTGCATTTTATACATTTTTACACTGGCCTTGTGAATGTCATACTGTGAGGGATCTATGGTGCTCACCCCGATATTTTATATGCATCCGTATACTAAGTTAACGTGTAGTGTGTTAACAATCGATGTGCCATATCAACTTGGCTATGCTGATTGTGTTTGCATGTATTCTTGCTGATTCAAGCCAACTTGATGCCATCTCTGTAACTGATGGCAAGTGCCCGGTTTTGTCCACGACTAGTGCGGTATCAGGCGATGCCGTGTGTTTCCTCAGTGGAGTGCATCGTACACGGGCATATCCTGTCAGGTACCTTCACGTTTAAATTAAGTTAAATAACTGAAAATGAACATCATAATCACTTTGGCTGTTTAGTGCCATCTGTTCAACACAGTGGAGGTAATGCCACCTATTCTGGGATGTGGTCTACTAGTGTTACACTGCAAGTGTTGTTTAAATGGACGAACTTTATTCACCCAAGTTGTGTGAACAAGCGCTTTGTGAAGCGCGAAACGTGTCACAACGGGTTTATGGAGGTAATAAACCTGGTTACTTTGATTTGAAGGACTTGTCCCTGGTGTGTTTTCTGATGACCTGAGTGCTCGCTGGAATTCCATTCTTTTGCTAATATATATATATATATAGGTATATATAGTTAGGATTTTTTCCCTATGGGATTTTTGAAATTTCTATGTCTAATAACTTTGGCGTTTGTGGACGGAATTGGCTGAAATTTTCAGGAAAATGCCACATTTTGTTTCTGAGCAGCCCTTGAAAATTTGGGGGGGGTTCGTCAAGGGGGGGCCGAGAAAAAAGGGGGGTCCCAAAACGTGTTTTTAACATTGAGTTTTCCGTAGGGCGGTTGGCCTCACTTTTAGCCCGAAGGGCTGAATGGATTTGCACGAAACTTGGCAAAATTGTAGGGACTGGTAGCCCGATGTGCCTTTTGTAGGTCTCAATATATGTGCTTCAGTGGATTTTGAGAAATTAACGTTCAAAAAAAGATATATATCTGTAACAGCGGACCGGGCAGCGCTCCAGTTCGCGTACTTTTCGCGCAACGGAGCTTTGTGAAGCGAAGCTGATTGGTTCTCCGGCGTCTGTAAACATTCCAAACAGTCCGTAGCGGCCGCCATCTTGTCTCTCGGTAGGATCGAGAGACAAGAGGAGGCCAAAGCGAAGGGGCAAATGACCATAAGGGGGCATAGTAGATCCTCCCTGACCCCCTAGGTTTAATGTGGAGGCTTTAAAAGGGCCCCGCGGGGCAAGAAAAAATAAAAAATAATAATAATCGAACGGCTGAATGGATTTGCACGAAACTTGGCAAAATTGTAGGGACTGGTAGCCCGATGTGCCTTTGCTAGGTCTCAATATATGTGCTCCAGTGGATTTTGAGAAATTAACGTTCAAAAAAAGATATATATCTGTAACAGCGCTCCGCTTCGGAGCTTTGCGAAGCTGATTGGTTCTTCGGCGTCTGTAAACATTCCAAACAGTCCGTAGCGGCCGCCATCTTGTCTCTCGGTAGGATCGAGAGACAAGAGGAGGCCAAAGCGAAGGGGCAAATGACCATAAGGGGGCATAGTAGATCGTCCCTGACCCCCTAGGTTTGATGTGGAGGCTTTAAAAGGGTCTCGCAGGGCAAAAAAAAAATATATCGTTTTTTTAGTTTTTTTGCGTGGAGTGCGCCCGGTTCGCGAACCGGGAAGCGTTCTGGGGAGCGTACTTTCTTGAAAATTAGTGAAAAAAGTTAGAGTAAAATAATAATTGTGAGTGATCAGATGTAGGGTAGCTCTGATAAGAGCTTTTGGGTTTATGGTACATTTAGGTACTTATAAGTAGGTACCAATGCACAGTCTTAAATTCAAAATGAAAACTCTGTTGCCCTCATCTGAGAAGTGAACTCCATCTCCTCTGTAGATATCTTGCATGTAGTAACGCAAGTTATTGTTGTACAGGGAGCCCATTCCATGGTCTCTCATGTAAGCTGAAACAGATTTGTTTACATGCTTCCTCGACTTCTCAATTTGTGGACAAAATTGGTTTGACCACCTCCATTTCTGTCTTTGGCATATATTTGAATATACCAAGGCAGTCTGAGGAAAAAGTGCCATCAATTGCTCAAAGGTGTCCTTTAAAAGCATTTCCAGACCTACCCCAGTCAAAGTGCCCAAATCATTACCTCCACAGTGCACAATTAACAGGTCAGGTTTTGGCAAATGCATAAAGGTTTTCACCAATGGTATCAATTGGTGACATTTTAATCCTCTGTGGCCAAACCACTTAATTTCCACATCTTGTAAATTGAGGTTAGGTAAATTCCTGTTCTCAGTGTACCTCTGAGCCCAATAGATGTAACTATGTCCAACAATCCAGACAGAAAACATGGTGAGAGAAGGTTCTCCTGCAGTCAGATGAAGTGTGGCAATGAAATGGCAGTTGAAAAAATAAGAGTTTAAAATGAAAAAAACTGTGGAGTTTCTGTGTTAATGAAGCAGTAACAGTGATTGGTGGATTTTGATTGCTGAAAACAGAAAGTTAGGGTGCATGGATGAGTTGTTTGAAAGATGTATTTTGAGTGGTCAAGAAAAAATCATTAAATGAAAGAATGCACTGGATATGAGGTGCACTGAGAGTTCAGAGTTCAATTGCAACATTGTTGTGTGAACTTGCAAACACCAGAGGTCTTCCAAGACGTGGTTGCCATGCAGAAAAGGCATGAAATGGCAGAGGGGGGAAGGGTTTTCATTTGAAAAAAAGTGAGGGAAGAGTTTTGATTGGGTGACATGAGAGATATGTGTGAAGAATTACAGCATTTCTGTGCTTTTGATAGCTGCAGACTTTGGAGTGCATACCTTTTGCTCTGCTGAAGACAAATTGGTGTGTTTCTGAGACTGTTTTGAAACTCAAAGTATTTGCTAAGGTGAGAAAAGATTTCTTTAATTTAGATAGAAAATAGTGTGCTTTAAGGAGAAAATTATGAAGAAAGTTGTGTTTTTCAAATGTTGCTTTGTCTCAAGTGTTTTACAAATAGATTTTGTTTCTTTGAGAAATTGTAATTGGAGAAAATGTGAAGTATTAGTACTGACAGGGTTTTTATGTGCATAGGAGCTGTGGAGTGTTTTCAAATTATGACTTGTAAATCGTTTTTGAGAAAAAGCAATGGTTTTAATATTGATGACAAGGACATAATGGTGTCTGCTTCTTTATAAGGTAATTGAGAGTCTCTGATGTTATTTTTCCCATTTCAATGTAAGAAGTTTGTCTGTGGAGCAAATTGCTTGTAAATATGCTCCCACCTGTGCATGGCAAATTTAGATTTTGAATGTTTGCGTTACATAGGCATGTTAAAGGTGACTGAAACATGCTGCAAAGGCAATCAAAAAACGCTTTTATGTGTCTTAAGGACATTTTAAGTCATTTCCCCATGTGCAGTGTTTTCAAATTATGAGTTGAAAATCGTTTTTGAGGTAAAGGAATGTTTTCAAAATTTATGTGCGCCATATGCCCCCAAATTTCTTTTTCAGGGGTGCAGCAGGGTGTTCTTGAGACACCCCTGCACCCTCGGAAAAATTCGTAATTTGCGATGAGGTAATTGCTAATCGCAAATTGCACCTTCATTCCTATGGGCCTCCTGCTGCATGGAAATGAATGGGTAATTTGTAATTAGCAAATAGCTCATCGCAAACTAGGAATGGTAAAGAATCGCTATTTATTCCTTAAAGTTGGCTATTTAGGAAATGCAAAAAACTTTGATGATACATATGGCGGTTCATCTCTAACAAGATAAGAAGCATAGGGATAGATTTATGATGACTGGCGCATCACCAGGGATGTGTTAGTCATTCTGTGCCGCTGTTCCGTCACCTATGGTGTGCTGCATTTACAATGCGGCGCATCATGGGGCAAAAACAGCACAGATGCGTGACGTATCTGTGCCGTAAAGGTGGCGCATTGCTGGAGTTGTATCGCAAGTGTGATGAAGCTCCAGCAAGGCTCAGGGGTGTCCCTGTCGCAGGGTTTCTGTTCTCACACAGAACTGTGGACAGAGGATTGGAACCTCGGCGAATTAGGGTGCCCCAAAACTCACCTTAGTAATCAAAAACCCCTTAGCAAGCTAGGTACAGTGTCACATTGGATATAACAAACTCTCAATGTTTAGACAATCCAGAATATGAACTTATAGTACCTCAGGATACGTGGAACTCATGAACAGTCGGTCGTTATATATTTCTTAGAAACAAGAACATGGAGTTAAGAAGAACACATGTGTATTTGAAATGTTTATTTACTAATGCCGTCTTCTCAGGCGTAGTATCTTAGATAATAGAAGTACACATATTATCAGTAGCAAAATTACCAGCATAGTTACTAGTACATAAAAAGCGAATGGTGACAGTATGTTAACATGCTGTAAATGAATAAGAGTTAGCAACACTTATAAGCAGCCGCGGGCCGTGGAGGGAGTTACGGTGGGGCAGGGAGGCGGGGAGGGGGAGAGGCAGGGTGGAGAGGGCTCCACCCTGCCCCTCCCCCTCCCCGCCTCCCTGCCTCCCTGCCTCACCGTAACTCCCTCCACGGCCCGCGGCTGCTTATATCTGACCCTCCCTAATACACATATTATATTATTTGCTAAGAAGGTCTCTTTGTGTTGGTTTAGGGCGTGCCCATACTTTAGTGTCTTAGATTTGAAGGAATCACATCAGCATACACCAGCTCTCTCTTCATGTGAACCGCATCAAGTGTTGTGTATGTGTGTTCGGCAAAGCAATATAAAACCCGCCTCATGCCCAGAATTGGCAGAAGCTGCACTTATGTTATGAGTATGAAGTCGTGGAGATCAGACCTCATAACAATTCTGTATCGTGTTGTTCTTGAAACTTCAGCAGTCGCTGTACAGATATAGTTTAACAAGCAAAGCAGATAGTAGAGCAATAACATATTATTCTCATGTAAACCACGATGAACTACTAGGTTGAAAGCTAAAGCAACAACTAAGTGTCGTGTGCAGAAGTTGCAAAAAAGGAAAAATGGCGTTTAAACCGGTAATGAGCCCATGCTAACTTAACACGGTGTAAAGATATCCAGGATCTAGATGACACCTCCCCATGATCCGGAAACGAACTGAATAAGATAATAGAAGTGGCATCTCATGAGAGCAGATTGCAACTTTATATGTGGACGGTCCGCAAGGTAAAACATTAAAAACTAGGAAAATTTAATGCTAAAGAAAAATAAAACAGCCAACTACTTTATCGAGGCTTAAGCCAATAGGCAAGCTAAATAATAAAAACTTGACAAATAAGTCAATGAATTGTCAATGAAATGCTAGTACTCAGCATATCAAACATGAAAAAGGTCTATGACATAACTGTGTATGCAAAATAAGCTGCAACAGCCTCCAATAGGAAGTCACCGTCTTCATCCGAAAAGAGTTCAGCCATCCAATTTAAAAGCGGAAAAGAACATACGTGCTCTCCCAGCACCGGATCCTCTATCACCATCAGAGGACAGCTCGGTGGGTTTTCAAGAAAGCTCTGTTCCAAGAAAGACTGTGTTGCCGCCAGTAAATTCCAGGGACCAATTAGTCCATGCATCAATGCCACAGCCATAATCCTTTCGCCAGGACAAACCAACTCGTGAGTAATGATAGGAGTCATCAGCTGATTAAAGTCGACGTCAGGAGAAACCGGTCCGCAGAGACACAAATCAATGGCCCAATCGAAATCACAGGTCAGGCAGTGAAATACAGGCTGGACACAGGTGAAGTAGGAGAATCGAAAAGATAATCCATATGCCGTGCTTAATATCGCCAACGGCATTGTGCCATAATATTCAAGCATGCGATTGCGGAACAGCGTCAGCAGCTGCAGGGCGGGAGCTTGCACAGGAGGGACATCCATATTTAAAAATGTAAAAAAGCACAAGAGCGTCCGCTGGTAATGCAAGTAAAAATGGGAATCCACCAAGCACAGTGGAAAAAATAGAATGAAAGAAAGCAGGGATGACTCCAAAGATTTTCTCAAATGAAGTCACGAGACCACTGGTAACAACTTTAAAAAAGTGCGCCAGGCCCTTTGTGGAGGACGCGTTAAAGATAGTCCGAACCATCTTGCTGAAATGGAAAGGCAAATCTGTATTTAAAAGGGTCTGCACCTCTGTACGGGTGTTCGCTATGTGAAGCACGAAAGTTTCACGGGCCGAACTCAAGGCCACCTCTCTCTGAGACAAAAGAGCTCTTATTCTTGCCATGCCGTTGAAATCTGTTCCCAAGGTTGGTATTTGTGGCCAGATTGAAAACTCCCTATTTTCATGTGTGGGAGGAAATAGAACATTTCTGCAGCAAATAACCCGTTCACTTACTGTTACGATAAAAGGAATACTTTTAATTAACCCAGAACAATCTTCATTATTGAGCATCAAATAACTACCATTTTCCAAACAACTTGAACGTGGGGATGATAGCAGGAACTGGCGTGCCTTGCAACACGCAAGCCATATTTGGTCGGTGTTTGTTGCATGAACCGTGTAACTGTATGTGCCTACACATTAGTGAATGATGTGGCGTCTCAGTGCATTCCTCTCCATTCAGATAAACTTCTTGATCATCTTTGAAACATCTGTATGTGTATGGAAGCGACCAGACCTCATGAAGAAAACCACTACCTAAAGGTGCATAACGACCTATTGGTATATATTTCATACAATTTGAAAACTTATATAAAGCAAAAGGCAGCGTTATTAAACCGTGGATAAGGCACGTTGCCAAAGCAGCCAACCTTTTGGATTTATACTGGAAATGTTAAAGGAAGAATTATGGAGTAGGGCCTGTAAATCTTTAATGGACAACCGAGTAAAATTACTCCAACCATCATATTCCTCTAACTCCGGAATAGTAGGGGTGTTTAATTTTTTAGAAGTAGCCAATCCAAAGCATTTGGTCTGGGAAATTGTTTCATTCACAAACAACATATGATTTGGGATGAGATATGCACGGTGCAAAGCCTCAGTGCCTTTTACCTGCCAGGTTCGTGAACCCCAAACTGATGTAGATCCTGGATATCTTTACACTGTGTTAAGTTAGCATGGGCTCATTATTGGTTTAAACGCCATTTTTCCTTTTTTGCAACTTCTGCACACGACACTTAGTTGTTGCTTTAGCTTTCAGCCTACCTGCGTCAAGATCTATGCCTGCTTCAAGCAGGCGCAGGGTTTTGATGCAGCTTTGTCCTATCTGATTGTAAATGCGGCAGACTGTGGGTGGTAGAGCAGCGGTGCACGTTAACTGGTGCATCTCTGGGGATGTGCTAGTTAATATAAATCTGCCCCTTTCCATACATACTGAGCATGTCATGAATGATGTAATATGTGACATCATCAGCAGTGGATTACGGGGTAATAGTATCTCTAGTTTACTCCCCTATAGCTGTCTTTCTTTTAACATAACTGTCTGTTTCCTTCCCTTATACTTACTGTTTTTTTGGTTCGCTTCCGGTTCGCGTACCGGCGAGCGAACTGGGAAGCGAACTAAGAGAAATAGAGGTTGGCACAGTTCCAAATATTGTACCAATTTTTTAATACCGGGGAGGTAGTTCTGAAAAGAACTTTTTTTTTATTGTTTTTGTTGTTTTATATTTTTTTTATTATTTTTCTGAACATTTTTTTACTTTTTTTGAATTTTTCTGAACAGTTTTATATTTTTTTTGTTTTTTTTTTGGAGGGGGCAACGAAAACGATTCATTGTAAAGGGCTCAACAGGAGCAACAAAAAAAAAAAAAGAATTTATTGTTTGGGGCGTTTTGGACAAACATGAGCATGATTGTCAATAGCTCTGTTGATCAGAGTGATGCTACTTTCTCCGTAGCAAATGAATCCACTGCAATGTACGCAGACTTGTTTTACTTCACGAAATCTCGTTTGTATATTTGGCACCATCTCCCTGCCCTCTGGTCCCGTTACTTCCGGTACAACAGATCTTCTGGCCATAATAGGGAGATTATCTAGGTCGTTACGAAACTGTGCAGCACTGTAGTTGTTAGGATGCCACCTAGTCATATGGCGATGCATTGTGTAGTTTCCGAAACTGTATTTTTTGTCGGTCCCTCTGGACAGTCTATCTTGACATATAAGGCAAGTTACGTATCTTGCATTTACTTTTTTCTGACCTTTGGGAATTTTAAAAAATTGCCAAATGAAGTTTTCTTTCCGGTGAGACGTCCTGGGCTCCTCAGGCAAAAAGTGCCTCTCTTCGTGCTCTTCGTCCTGTTCCTCTTCTTCCTCTTCTTGCTGAATTATAACTTCAGCAGGTGGTCCACTCTTCCTTGGATGTGGTGGAGGTGGTGGGGAAGCACCAGCTGAAGCTACTAAAGAAGCCATTGCTCACTGGTAACAAAGGGTCTTTCTCTCACAATGATGAAAGTCAGAGTGAGGAAAGAAGGAGGGATTTTCATCATTTGGGAAAAACAATAGTTCTCAACCAATGAAAAGTGTTCATTTTAGATTATATGACCTAGTCTTACATCATTAGGAAACCAAAAGTGAAATGAACCATTGAAAAGTGTTATTACCAAGTCACATGACCTGCTGTGTTTACGTTACGCGCTTTGCAGGGCCTCCCGGTTTGCTTCCAGAAACCTGCGCTTTGCGCCTCGCTTCGCGTACCAGTTCGCTAACGTAGCACGTCATATGACGTATCACGCGACAACGCGAAACGTCATGTGGACGGGAGGCATCACGATGTTGTTTTCTAACGCGGCAGTTGCGGTAAAGAAACGTTTACCGGCTCGCGGTCTATTTCGCGGCATCAAGGTCAGCTAACGGGAAGTTTCCCGATTCGCGAAGCGGGAACGAAGAAAAAAAAATATTTAAAAAAAATTTATTAATAAACATATAAAATATATTTTTGGATTTAAAGAAGAATACATTTTACAGCTACAGATATTAGCTGTTAAAAAACCAATGAAATTCACTGAAAAAACCATAGGTTATAGACCATATATAGTTAGGAATTAGCATTTAGAAAACCTTATTTTACTCACACAAAACCATTGAAATTCCATATATAGTTAGTTGCACTAACTATATATCGCGCACCCGCAATCCATTGCTGATGATGTCACATATTACATCATTCATGACATGGTCAGTGACATCACTGATGACATCACTGATGACATCTCAAATGACATCACTGATGATATCTCATTTGACATCAATGGTCACATCAATGATGATATCATTAATGTGACAATACAATGCATCTCCTCACACTTTAATATAACCTCTGTTACACCCAGTGTTAAATACAGAGTATAATTTTTGAAACCATTGACACACCAATACTAGTTACTACATACGCACTCACTGATTCCTACGTCTACACACACATTCACTCATTCACCCATACAATCATTCATACATACAATCACTCATCTTTACAACACTATCATATGCACTCATACACCTATACAGACACTCACACTCTGCCACTCATCCATGGAGTTACTCACACACCTAGTCAGTCCTGTAAAGAATCAATCACACTTCCATTTTCTAATCTACACAGTTAAACATAGAGTGCCTTACATTTTCAAACATATACTAACACATACTTACTCTCTTATAGAATCACTGATACAAGTACACATTGATCTGCACAGAGTCACACACCTCCCAGCCAGCCATACACACACTCAGTCTCCCATACAAATACTTGTGCAACCAATCAATAACCCATATAGCTACTTATATAGCTACTGATCAACACATGCAGCAGCTTGCACAACAACAGACATACTGATGCACACTTTCAGACAGTTTAGTCACTAACCCGTGCATTTAGTAAGACGCATTTAATCACTCACTCATACAGTCAATCACGCACCTACTAAAACCTTCATTCAGACACTTATACATCCACTCATTCTTCAATATGTAAAACATATTTAAACTTTACAGAAACACATAATCACTGGATGTTGTCATCAGTGATGTCATTTGAGATGTCATCAGTGATGTCATCAGTGATGTCACTGACCATGTCATGAATGATGTAATATGTGACATCATCAGCAGTGGATTGCGGGTGCGCGATATATAGTTAGTGCAACTAACTATATATGGAATTTCAATGGTTTTGTGTGAGTAAAATAAGGTTTTCTAAATGCTAATTCCTTACTATATATGGTCTATAACCTATGGTTTTTTCAGTGAATATATATATATATATATATATATATATATATATATATATATATATATTCACTGAAAAAACCATAGGTTTCAGGAGTTATATAGTTAGGAATTAGTTTTTAAAAAACCTTTGAAATTCACTCAAAAAACTATAAGTTTTAGTGGTGTTATAGTTAGCTGGACATTTTACTCATACAAAACCAATGAAATTGCTCCTATATAGTTAGTTGTACTAACTATATTTCGCGCACCCGCAATCCACTGCTGAAGATGTCACATATTAGATCATTCATGACATGGTCAGTGACATCACTGATGACATCTCAAATGACATCACTGATGACATCATCCAGTGAATGTGGTTTGCTTCGTTATTTAAATATGCATTATATATATAGCAATTTACATTGAAGAATGAGTGGATATATATAAATAAATATTTGGATGGAGGATTTAGTAGCAGTGTAATTGACTGTTTACTTGACCAATTTATAATGTCTCACTAAATATAGTGGATAGTGACTAAACTGTGTGAATATCTGTATCACTTTGTCAGTTGTTGTGTAAACTGATTCTACAGTTGGTTACTAGCTATGTGAAAGTCTATATTAGTTATTGATTAGTTAACTGAGTATTTGAATGGGAGTGTGAAAGTGTGTGTGGTTCGGTGGGGGGTGTGTGACTGTCCAAAGATGTGTGAATAGTTGATTCAGTAGATATATGAAGTTAAAACTATATGTTCTAACAGTTTGGGTGAGGGAATCTCTTTATGGGTGTGGTGATGAGAAAATATATTTCTCAAAGGTACAGGTCCAACAAACTAGAAAAATAAAAGGCAGTGTATGTGTCAGTTGTTGTATATAAATAAGTATACATAAGACACAATGATTGTGTGAGTGACTGTATGGATAACTGTATACTTGTAATAATGATTTTATAATTCACTAAGTATGACTTACTATCTAAATGAATAGAAGAAGTGGTGTTTGTATAAGTGTTTTGCTAAGTAAATATGTAAGTATGATCCATTGTTTGCATAAGTGAGTAGGATGACTTCATATGTGAATAGGATGCGTGATGTTGTTTAATGTCGATATAGATGTATAAGTATTTTTGATAGTGTTCTATTGTTCATTGGCAGCATGTATGAGTGAATCCATAGGTAAGTGATTAGATGTGTGTATACATCTATGAATCACTGAGTGGATTTTTAGATACTTGTATTGCTGTGACAATGGATTTAAATATGATACTCTGTATTTTACAAACAGTGATGAAAAATTGTAATAGTGTATGAAAAGGTGTATGTGATTGTCACGTGGATGATGTCATCAGTGATGTCATCAGTGATGTCATTTGAGATGTCATCAGTGATGTCACTGACCATGTCATGAATGATCTAATATGTGACATCATCAGCAGTGGATTGCGGGTGCGCGAAATATAGTTAGTACAACTAACTATATAGGAGCAATTTCATTGGTTTTGTATGAGTAAAATGTCCAGCTAACTATAACACCACTAAAACTTATAGTTTTTTGAGTGAATTTCAAAGGTTTTTTAAAAACTAATTCCTAACTATATAACTCCCGAAACCTATGGTTTTTTCAGTGAATTTCAAAGGTTTTTTTAAATGCTAATTCCTAACTATATAAGACCTGAAACCTATGGTTTTTTCAGTGAATTTCAAAGGTTTTTTAAATGCTGATTCCTAACTATATAAGGCCTTAAACCTATGGTTTTTTCAGTGAATTTCAAAGGTTTTTTAAATGCTAATTCCTAACTATAACTGGTGTGTAACCTATGGTTTTTTCAGTGAATATATATATATATATATATATAAAATTTCTATGGCAAAATGAAACCCCTCATTTTGTTCCTTTTCAAATTAAATGTATTAAGTGTTACCACTTTATTCCAATCAAGATGACTTCAGGTGTGCCATACTTTTGTCATAAGTAAGACTGTTAGCGTTCTAGTTGTTCTTTAGAACACTCTGGGACATTCTGTCATTGGGCTATAGTTGGGCTACATCTGGCTGATATTTGGGCTACATTTGGGCTCTTTTGTCTCTGGTGGCCATCTTGGGAGACTGCATATCAGAATTTTTTTAATGAAATATAAGAGGATTTGAGAAGTCACTCAAAATGTGCCCTAATTTTTCTTTCTTCAGAACTAATCATAATTTCTATGGCAAAATGAACCCCCTCATTTTGTTCCTTTGCAAATTAAATGTTTTAAGTGTTAACACTTTATTCCAATCAAGATGACTTCAGGTGTGCCATACTTTTGTCATAAGTAAGACTGTTAGCGCTCTAGTTGTTCTTTAGAACACTCTGGGACATTCTGTCATTGGGCTGTAGTTGGGCTACATCTGGCTGATATTTGGGCTACATTAGTTTTTTTTGTCTCTGGTGGCCATCTTTGGGCTACATTGGGCTACATTGGGCTACATTTGGGCTCTAACATATATATAGCCCAATGTAGCCCAATATATGTTTTTTCAAAGTTAATTTTCGTAAAAACCACTGGAGCACATATCTTGAGACATAGCAAAGGCACATCGGGCTACCAGTCCCTACAATTTTGCCAAGTTTGGTGGAAAACCATTCAGATGTTCGGGCTAAAAGTGAGTCCAACCGCCCTATGGAAATTAACATGGGGAAAACACGTTTTGGGACCCCCCTTTTATCTCGGCCCCCGCTTGACGAATCCCCCCCAAACTTTCAGGGAAGGAGCGGAGCGCCGCGAGGCAAAGTTAAGGAAAATTTCAGGAAGATTCCTCAACCGGCGCCAAAGTTATTCCCAATAGAATGTTGCGATTTCCCTATGGAAAACAATCCTAACTATATATACCTACTGGCTATCGCCAGTAGGTAATATATATATAGATATATCTATATATATCTATATATATATATATGTATATATATATATATATAGATATATATAGATATATCTATATATATCTATATATATATATATATATGCCTCTGTGCTACTTTACCCTCCTTGTGCATTACAGCAGCTTTGGCTACTGTGGCCCCTCCATGCCTATAATCTGATTCAGTAGTCGGACTCAAGCAAGCTTTGGATGTATCATATTTAAGTCCAAATTGTTACCAAACCCACACTGCCCACATATATAGAAATACAGGAAAAATGCAAACTCTCCACACATTTGTCGTATTGAATAAACAAAGAAAACATCTCACATACAAATAAAAGTTTTCAAGCTTATTGTGGTAAGGAGGAAAAGTGTCCTTCTTGTCTGCATTTATTTTGTGTCAGGACTCCATTATTTTTGCATTGCCATTTCGTGTGAAACACCTCTGCACGATCCTCCTGGTCGTTTCTGCTGATGTCTGATGAAATTCTAACAGTCACGACCACCCTGCCCTTCCTGCTCCTTGTGGTTGAGCCTATTTCGAAAAAGGGAACAAAGAATTGAACTCACCACCCTCGGACTGAACTCCTGCACACATCCATCCTGTTTCGCAAGACTTGGTCATGCCACCGTCCCAGAACTTGTTTCTTTCACATATCTTGTTGTTCAAGATCTGTCTGTTCTCTCACATCCATATCCTGTTTTGCAAATCCTGTTCGTAATCTTTTGTACCATCTTTTGCAGCCCCCGTCCTGCCTGAACAAAGAATGGTGTAACTGCATTTTGACTCGGGGGCTCCAGGCCCCCATCCAAACTGGTTTCTTAAGGTGGGAAATGTGTATATAAGGCCTGTAAGCCGCAGAGTGAAGCAACGGCCTCCTCTGTCTTGTCTCCGATGAGCTTGGGACTCTGTTCCATAGCCCGGCTATTCGAATAACATTGGTTCTTCCTGCAGACGAAGGCTCCTGTGTCTCCTTGTTCTATATAAGGAGGGTATGGAAGACTTGGGCGGTTCCCCCGCCGCCGAGACCCAGTAAGTTGGTATAAACGGTTCTTCAAATGGTGCCCGAATAGGGACTCCAAGAGCATGAAGGTCAGCCCCGGTGGATGTGAGGAGGTGCATGGAGAGACTCCGACGGAGGTACCCTAACCAAGGTATTCTAGCAGTCCGGTAGCCGAATGACTCGCCCGCTGTTCTTCCCCACCCGGTCTGGGCCACGTGACTGCGTCCTCGCTGGAGTCCCCTAACAAAGTGATTTCTGGAACAGGTCACAGCCCTACGTCTGCAGAAGAGAACTATCCCTGTCAGGTAAGGGTGGACTGATCACCCACCAACCCACCAAGTCTGTATGATTCTGCTGTTATTGACTTTTGCAAAAGCCAAGCCAGCGAGGTGAGTTTTTTAAAACCCGCTGTTGTCTCTTATCTGTTTACAAGCATGCCGGCCAGTAGTAAGTTTAAGAAATTATGTTGTTGTATGTGTGCGCAGGACTGCCAGCTGGAGGCGGCCTGTCCGCTTCCTCCAGAGGGGACCTCTGGTCACACAATGTATACTAAACATGGTCCGTCTGCTATAATGTTTTCCCCTTTTTGGACCAAATACACTAAACAAAGTAGCTCAGAACTACAATGGCCGCCTTATGGGTCGTTTGACCTGCAAATTCTGGCAAATCTAGAAGAACAGTTATTAAAACGGAAGATTCGTCCGTCGATGTTTGAGTCTGTCAGGTTGTGGAGGATGGAAATTGAGCAGAGAGCAAAGAGGGAAAAGGCACTATAAAGGAAGCGGGAGCGGATGTCAATGGCTGACCATGCTAGGGAGCACTTACAGGAACGAATTGAAAAATCTGTAGAGATAGCTGATAGGGAACATAGAGCGTGGGTGCAGAAGTGCTACACGGCCCGTGAAGAGAAAGGAAAAGGCTTTATGGAAGAGAAGGGGGCGATTCCCTGCTCGATACCATGTTGGAAAGTCCTCCTGCTTTTACCCCCATGTACCCTGCGCTGACACACCCTGCCCCGCATACAGCTGCCCCAGCCGTGCTGCACACTCCTGCCCCCACTGCCCCTCCTACTGTTCCCCCGTCACACCGCCCCTCCCTATTTTGATGCCCATGACACCGACTGCGCACACTACCCCTGTCCTCGCCACGGGAATGACAACGAGTCCCCATCCACCCAATCCCTGCGGCTTTACCACTGCCCGCCCCTTCCCTTCTTCCCCGTGGTCTATGGTGAAGCAGGATTTATATAGATTATTGAATTCCCCATGACTGGCTTCCTTGCGCTCTGCAGTCAGCTTTCGTCCCTTCGAGAGGATGACCTGCAAAAGCAACAGTGTGAATGTTGGATAAATAGCGGGAATATTTATCCATTTAAAGAAATATGTGTACCTTGGTTATGCAGAGATTCGAGAATTCAATTATGCAGATACCCGCCGGATTAGTGGACCTCAGGTCACAAAGAAAAAGAGGCGATGTGCAGGGAGAGGGGATGTTTGGAGCTATATCCACTTTGATAGCTTACCGTGATATGACCGCCTTCCCCAAACCCCTTCTAGAGACAGCTATGCCAATGAGAGAGGAGGCCCCTGTCTTTGTTAACGCACTCACCGATGCTCAAAATAATGGCCAAGGGCCTGTTGAAGCCCAGTAGCGTAGGCTATGGGTTCATGTCCCTTGGAAAAGGTCAGAGGTAATGCAGTTGAAAGGGCAGTTACCAGATCCTCAAAATAATCCGGCTGCCTTTTACAAAGAATTAGGCCAGATAATATCTGCTGGTACACTTATTTTTTAAGACATCGACTTGCTCTTTGGTACAGTCGTTACTACTGAAATTTAGGATAAAATTCAACATACTGACAATGAAGTAGAGCTGGGAGGTCAATGGGCTAATCTGAAAGCTATGGAAGACGCAAGGGCATGGGGGACTAAGCCAGAAGCTGCTCGGTAAAATAATAACACTTATGAAAACATTTTTGCCAGAAACAGTCATTAACTAGGATAAGTTCATCAATGCCTGTAGGCAACAAAAAGATGAAAGTGTGGCTGACTTCTTTACCCATTTTGAATCAGAATTCAAGGGACATAGTGGCTTGGACCCCCGGATCCCAGGCTCTAGCCCAGTATTAGTCGATGAGGTTGTCAGCAACTTGCTTCCTGAGATTTCCGCCAGGCTCAAGAAGGTTGAGAGTACATGGTCTGCCCTAACTATGACTGGTATCTTGGCAATGGCACAGTATCACAAGAATAGGGAGAATGAAGGTAGAGAAAAGGAAAGTAAGAAGGCTAGGGATCTTAAGACTAAGGTACTTCTACAGCAGGCTTACCCTCCCCGGGGTCCCGATGCCCACGGGAATTTCAGACCACAGCCCCAACCCCCTCCTAGGGCTCGCCAGTCTACCCCCTCAGGCCCTCAACGCACAGAAGCCCTCCAAACAGATCAGTGTGCTTATTGCAAAGGGTACGGCCATTGGATAGATGAGTGTCCCGTATTAGCTGCAAACATCCGAACAGGTAAGACTCGGCCTCGTGCTCCTAGGGAGGGAAGGCCAACTAGGAGCCATAGCCCGCCCTATCCACAGGACAAAGAGCATAGATCCAGGGATGGCGCCCCTATCCGGCAAAGCCCGGCCAATAGGTTTGATGGATACGAAGCAACACGCACTTATTACAATGATGATTATGATGAAGTTGATGAGACAGGGTTCTATCAAGTATAGGACAGCCAGGAAAGGGGTATTACTAGAGTGCAAATTTCAGTGGATCAAAGGGGCCAGTATGTTCAAATGTCAGTTGTGGGGAACAATCAGAATTTTCTGGATACTGGAGCCACCAGGTCTTCTATTGCACGTCTGTCAGTCCCGGAGGCACCCCTTTCTGGCAACATGAATTTCTCCGTGGGTTTTTCAGGAACACCCGTGACCAGCCCTGTCTCTGAACCCCTCCCTCTCGATATTGGCCCACACATGTTGACGCACCCTTGGTCCTAACTACAGGTTGCAGTGAAAACTTACTAGGCCTGGATTTACTGAAAGCTCTGTATGCGACCATATCATGTAGTCCCCAAGGTGTATCCCTAACAATTTCCCCCACCACAGGCTCCTATATGTATCTGTCCGGTCCCCTCCCACCAGAGTTGCAGTCTTTACCTTCCTCCCTCTGGGCATCATCAGACACTGATGTCGGCTATCTCAATATCCCCCCTCATGTGGTACGTATTCAGCCCGGTGCCATGCTTCCCCGCCTTCAACAGCATCGACTGCCCGCGGAAGGGGAAGCGGCCCTTTTAACAATAATATCTGAATTGATGGACAAGGGAGTAGTGGAGGAGACACGTGGTAATATTTGTAACAGTCCCATTATTCCGGTTCTTAAAAAGACCAATGGAGATGCTCTCTCCCCTAAAATATACAGATTCGTGATTGACCTTAGAGCCCTTAACAAAATAACGATCTCCCAATACCCTGTTGTCCCCGACATTACAACCCTCTTGACGATGGTCCCTTCTGACGCCAAACACTTTTCTGTTATAGACCTGAAGAATGACTTTTTAGGGTCGCAAAGCGAAAAGCCCTTTTGCATGGGGTTTAAAAATGGACCTTGGAATTCCACACAGCTCGTGCGTGTGCATTTCCAAGGTCCATTTTGATTAAGCTTTGCGTGGGTGCTGTTTTTTAACAGAACACGCAATAGGCCATAGGCGGTCACGTAGCTCCGCCTATGGCCTATTGGTGTCTGTTACACGCACCAAAGCCCATATGTGCTTCTTTTTTTGGGGGGATCTATTTCACGGCGAAGCACGGGCTGGAGGGTGTGAATGACATTAAATAAAACAGCTGGCTGGACAAGGGTTCCTGCAGAGTTGACAGTGATCCAGCGAAGGCGATGAGTAGAGCTCTCACTAGCACAGATTTAGGGGTGAGCACCCTAGTGACTCACTGTAACACAAGCGCCTCAGATGGGGTTAACGCGCCTCCTCTGCCCCAGTTGCTTCTGTGTTTTGCCGGCGTGTTGGGTGCCAGAGTTAAGGCGGCGCTGCCAGGAGCCGCTCTGCTGCCTCTGGCGAGGGCCTGTGAGGCTGGAAGGTGCCGGTAGATGAGCTAGGCTCCGTCGGAGGCATCCGTCAAGTGCCTACCAGCAGCGAGGCGTCCATCCGTGTCCATGCGCGCCTCCTCCCACGGATTGAAGCCTTTTTATCAGCTGTGTCAGGTTCATTATTCAGGAGGCGATTAGTAACAGCCAGTGCTATTTAAGCCATTCATCTGCTCGAAGTCCAGCCCGCGCCCCCTCCCTCTCCTCCACCCTCCAAAGTCCAAGTCTCAGGGGGGAGAAAAAGAACCAGAGGGAAACAATTCCTTGACACATGCTCCTAACGCCAAGACGAAGTCTTAATTTGTATCTGTCTTGGCGGAATGCAGCGGAGTTTGATGAGAGTCAATTACCGGCAACCTCGGTGGGAGATTCCGAACAATAAGGCGGGTGATGCCAGGCTGCTCGTTTCCACAGAGCTGCGCCCTGTCACCCAGCGGCATTCTGCCCGTGCGCATCCTGCCCTAGAGAGCCCCGCCTCCCAGAGTCCTAACATGAGCATAATGTACCTGCACCGGTGCCACTTACCGGGAAAGGGGCCTGCACCGCTGATTCAATAGGATGCAAAAATGCAGGTGCTGCCATGATGCGTGTTTCAAATTGTGTGCCATGCCCTCTGCCCATCTCCTGCTTGACTTTCAGTTGTGAGGCGCAACACTGGATTATAGGCAGGCTCCAGGATCGATTTTCAAGATGGCAATAATCAAATATCTGCAGTGACATCTACATGAGAATCATGTAGAGACCTTGTTCACTGTCAAAATCTGGTGTCCTTTACGGATCGCAACCACAGGCACACACACAACCACACACACCACCACACACATGACCACACACACAACACACACAACCACAAACACAACACACACAACCACACACACAAACACAACACACAACACACCCACAAACACAACCACACACATAACCACACAAACAACCACACATACAACCACACACAACCACACACAGAACCAACCGTCAGTGCACACTTTCACCAAGCACAGAACACCATCAGTCATCAGTGCATGCTTTCACCGGGCACAAACGCCACCGGCCGTCAGTGCACGCTTTCACCTGACACAAACACCACTAGCCGTTAGTGCAGGCTCCGACCAGGCACACACCACCAGACGTCAGTAAGCGTTTTCACCAGGCACATCCACACCACCAGCCGTCAGTGCACGCTTTCACCAGGCACACACACCACCAGCCGTCAGTGCACACTCTCACCAGGCACACACACACCACCAGCCGTCAGTGCACACTTTCACCAGGCACACACACACCACCAGCCGTCAGTGCACACTTTCACCAAGCACACACACACCACCAGCCGTCAGTGAACGCATTCATCAGACACACACCACCAGCCGTCAGTGCACAGTTTCACCAGGCACACACACCATCAGCCGTCAGTGCACGCTTTCACCAGGTACACACACCACCAGCCCGCAGTGCACACTTCGACCAGACACACACACTACCAGCCATCAGTGCACAATTTCTACAGACACACACCACCAGCCATCAGTGCACATATCAATTATTAACACATCCACAATTAACTATTGTAACAATAGCAGTAAGGCGCACTTTACTTTTAAACATGTTCATTTAAAGCGCAGCATGCCACCTTTGCTACAAAAATAAATACACATATTTTTGGCCTACAATTTATAGACTTTTGTTGCAATTGGTGTTGGAATATCTAGCAATGCCAATAGCTCAAACTTAATTAATGCGAGACCTATTACATTTTAAATGCTTGTTCAGTATTCCTATACATCCTGATAGCAGATATTTTTTTGTTTTCTCCCTTCATGTCCTGTTTTGCAAGACCTGTTCGTAATCTTTTGTACCATCTGTTGCAGCCCCCGTCCTGCCTGAACAAAGAATGGTGTAACTGCATTTGACTCGGGTGCGCCAGGCCCCCACCCAAACTGGTTTCTTAAGGTGGGAAATGTGTATATAAGGCCTGTAAGCTGCAGAGTGAAACAGCAGCCTCCTCTGTCTTGTCTCCGACGAGCTTGGGACTCTGTTCCATAGCCCGGGCTATTCGAATAAAACGTGGTTCCTCCTGCAGACGAAGGCTCCTGTGTCTCCTTTTTCTATATAAGGAGGTTATGGAAGACTTGGGCGGTTCTCCTGCCGCCGAGACCCAGTAAGTGGGTATAAACGGTTCTTCAGTAATTAAATGTCCAGTAATTTCTTAAGAATGTATTTGATTTGCCCCAGTTCATTCTTATTTGTTGGCTCTTACATGCAACGTTATTAGAACAACCATTAGGGCATCCCTAACGTGAAAGGATCAGGCGAGCCTCTTGCCCCATGGTGTGTCAAAACTAGAAAAGGTAGGCAAGCAAATGCTGGACTGGAGAATGGATTATTATATGTTATGTTATTTCCGTGATGGGGTTATTGATTCTGAGTTGCATGGCAAAATATCTTTATAAAAGACATAGAATGTTCTGCAATATGTTAATGTTCCTTTCCTGCCGCATAGTACTCGCTTCTAGTCTGAAAGTTTAGTCAACCCTGTCCCATAATGTTGCCACATATTGTCACATAGAGATCTCACGTGCATGAAGGCAATATTTATGGGATTCAAAACCATAAGTAGATATTTGGACAATGTAAATGGAGGAGATGTTTATAAGGCAGGATATTTTAAATGCATGGCATGTTTGAAATTATTGCTTTGGCTGTTGACTTTCCTTTTCCTTCTCAGAATTCATGGCCTTAATATTTCTTCCAGTCTGTGTGCAGGCACTCTATGATTTTCCTTATAGTTTACAATCTTAATACATCAAAGACATTCTATATGTTTGAGATTAACATTTAAAACTTCCTAATGACTCCTATGAAACAGAGGAGGTAGTTATTCTACAGCTCTGTTTAATAGATTTGGTTTTTGATAGTTGTTATTTAAATTCTGTGGCCAGCTCTAAGATCCTTTAGGCTTATCCCACTAGTATCAGCATTCGCATGTGGACACTGTAAAACTTAATTTCTCTGGGCATCTCTGGTCTGCTTATGCTGCCTTTTAATATTTATGACAATAACATTTTTCTATCCTCAATCATCTCTTAAAGCTTGCTGTTGTTTTAATAATATTGAGAATATTGGAATGCTGGAGGCTCTTTGAAGACAATGAAGAGGCTCAGGGCTAATAGTGGCTCGTATGAGCCTCCTGCTCCCTCATTCCAATGTTTGTCTCTCTGTTTCTTTCTTGTTAATTTAGAACATTCTACCCTCAGTGTATGAAATGTTAAAATATCCTAATAGCCCTTCTCCCTCGGGCTATACAAGTTGTTAAAGGTCATCTCCCTTGTTATAGGCCTGAGCCGCATGGCCTTTAACAAATAGTATTTACCTCTGAAGCAGGCTATAAGGCTATATAATAGGGCTTGGACTTCATAATTGTGCTCTAACGTCAGTATTTGTCTCCCTGTCCAATTGTGTCTCTCTTTTTTGCAGCCCCAGTCAGCTGTTAGTGTGATGTGTATCTATTGATCATGTCAAATGTTGTGTTCTTTCCTACCTCCAGTACAATAAGGTGAGTTTGGGCATTTGGGGAAGCGAGGCAGGCAATGAGTGTGTAGAGGTTTAGAAGGGCAGGGTCCATAAGGAGGGTCAAAACCTAGGTGGGTCAGATTCAAGTCAGACAATGTAGGCATCTATTTCCAAACAAGTCATTCAATGGTTTCTATCTTCACATATTGTACCACAAAGGGCAGACCTACTACTGAGCAGTTTGTTGTTTGATTTTGGGGTTATGGTACCCTACTCGATATTTCCCTAGGTCCCTTTTGTGGTGCTTCTGGTTAACCTGGGTCTCACCATCACCACATCTGGGTTGGTTCCATAGATCCACAACTATGTTTTTTTTATTATCCTTGTTAGTTGCAGCATTACTACTGGTGGACTCCATAGATCCACAACTGTGTTGTCCATTGTTTGATTCATGAGTTGTGATGCAGATGCCTATTGTGGTGTCTCTGGTATCTTTGAGTTAGGCTGTCGCCGCACTTCAAGGTTATATTTCGAGACATTGTTGTTGATTTTTTGAAGGAGCCAGCCCTCTAGTTCTTAACAACAAATTCTGTTGCCAAAATATATACATGTGATAAGATAATATGGAAGGTATATGGAAATACAACAATGCAACATACATCTTTCCACCACATGCTATGCTTCTGCTGCAACACATTTTTGGCACTCCTCTGAGAATCATGTGCAATGTAAAATTTCGTCCTACATAGAATACTACACAAATACCAGACATACATAACAAATGAAGTAGCTACTTACTCGACTATCTGGAAAAGGAGTTAGGCTATACAGTATATGAATGCCAACACTATACTGTAGATATCCAAATGCTCTAAAAATCCAGCCATTCCTTAACATTTTGTATTTTCCTACTGCAATTTAGCTATCAAAGGTAGCTCATCTGTCATGTGACACGCTCTACCTGAGGAAGCACAAGCTTGGCATACACAGATGAAGACAATTAAGACTGAGTTAACTAAGGTGCTAATTGTCCATATCTAGGAGCTTCCTATTTTGAATTCCTCATCCTCTTTACCACCTTCTTCTTCTCCTTTAGACTCTTCCTAGAAAGCACTGCATATATCCATCTGTAGAGCTGAGGTGAGCACCAGTTTATGTCGTTGGCTACCTCATTTAAGCGTGGGTGTCCAATCAGTTTCCCAGCATCTTGAATGTGTTTGAACTTTATGCTTTCTCTGAACGCACCATCTTCTACCTGGGACATAAAAGTGTGATTTAATCTGAGGAAGACGTAATAGTGAGTTTTTGCATTTTGCATTTTTTTCTGTGAGTAAGGCATGTGCTGTCGATGTGGCAACCCTTAGCTATCTAAATTGTTTTGGTGCTCTATTGTGCATGTGAGGATGTGATGACGTCTGTCTAAAGTATTTTCTTAGATTTTTGTGTACCAGTTAATAACAAAGTCAACAAAATTAACATCAAGGATGGTTGTATAAGGGCAAACATATGTTGTTTGTGCTTGGGGGTGCTGTGAACATATGAACATATTGTATTTATTTTGGATACCTTTCAACAGGATTTTTTATTAATTAATTAAAGAAAGACATCTCCATGTACTACCATGTACTACCATCCCAGTCATATTACTAAATGGGAGGTGAGCAGGATAATTTGGCGCCGGTGTTCTATAACATTCTATGGCTCCAGTTGCACATCTCTTCATATATTAAGTTGAGTGCTTCTTGCCACCCTTTAAGCTTTTTGATCAGTTAAATGAAATCATGGGCTTAAAAGGAGTGAGGGGCAGCAATGGTTGCAAAAAGTTCAAATACAGCTCACAAGCAAAGCTCATACCACAATATTGCAAGCCACCAAAAATACCCACCCTGCATTTAGCCAACATTTCTTTCTGCATGGTGCAACATCAGCAGAACGAGTTCACATGGTGCCACGTGCAACACACAAAATATTCACATGGTAAAATCAGTACTCAACAAAAGTCGTATTTTAAGCAGGCTTGCTCCACCAAAGTCTGAAAATAAGCAATCAGAAAGGCAACCTGGATCCATTTTCTGGCCTCTGACTTTTATTTGTAGATCCATCTCAAAATCTTTTTTGGATTAACGTAAACCTGTGTCTCTTTTTATTTCTTTAATGGTTGCTAAGTTGTCTGACCAGGGGCAGTATAGTTTCTGCCAGACGTTGGTGCTGCCCATTGGACCTGTCTCTCTTTGATTTAGATTTTATGTGTTAATATTTAATTACATGCATTTCCTATAAGGAACACCAGACAAGAACTAAAATTTAAATGTTTACTCAAAGAATATCAGTACAGAAAAGAATAAACCGGACCATCAATCAATTAAGTATATCAGCAAATAAATCATAAAGAATATAGGAAGAACTCAGTAAATGTACCGCAAATCCAGCATAGATTGGCCTTCTAAGAAAGGAAATGGTGAGGGCCCCTAACATATAGAAATTGTATCCTTTTATAGGACCTTAAACAAGGAGCTTCATACATTTACACAGAGTATGCACTAATAGGAAACAAGCAGAAGGAAACATTTACTATGGCATACATTTGAAGATTCTCTCACCATTCTACTACATTAAAGTTGCACATTTCCAGGGTTTATTCAGGTGACATGACTTATTACATAGTATGTTATTCAATGTGGGGCTGTTAGGGTGTCCGTGATTAGGTACATCTCATTCAGTGCAACTTGGAAAGTCTCAGTACTTTCATTGCGAACCCAACAATTCTTTATTATAGTAAAAATTATAATTCCAAAAATGATCACATGATATGCAACAATGTCACATCCCAGGTGGAAGAAAATGCACAGTTGTCTTATGTTAGTGTAAGCTTGGTTGCTCATGTGTTAAGCACCACAATTTAGTGAAAACAGGTCCCACATTAGCATCACAATGTAATTTCTCACCCAGTGACTTAAGATTTAGTTATCAGAAGGTGATAATTGGATGGTGATGGACTGAATGTGCCATTCCTCTCTTCACAACAAAGGAGTAACAAACTGTCATGGTGAATCAGACATAATGTGGGAATTTAATAGTTTTTGATGTATTTGGTGAAAGAACATGTGGTTATGAACTGATAAAAGTGCTTCAGCTCTTCTGATGGGACCCAAAGCCATAAAACTTCCAAAGTTTCGTTATATGTTTTTACCTACGCATCACATGCCAGGTAATGCTGCATTAAAATGCTTGGGCGCACCTAAACAACCATAGTACTTGTATCAATCGCTTATGAAAGATTTAGAACAGAATGGGCTTTTCTACACTCTTAATGGATTAAATGGAGCAAATCAGTGTAATGTTGTAAGGTATTTGTTTTACATATTCCAACATTTTTAGCCAGTCATGCAATGTCCATAACTTATCGAGTGACCCTACCAAAAGTAATTGGAAAAGAAAACACCAGCCAGAAGCTAGAAGAAGTCCTCCCAATATGGAGTATAGCTCAAAGCATCCAATAAGAACACAATTTTCCAATTGGCACATGCTCTTTCTTCTGCCTATAGAAACAATGGGGTGCTATGCAAGAGAACAAAAAACTATAATATGCGATGTGTCCACTGCTAGAATTACCTATGTAAACCACAGTTCTAGAATACCCACGATGACCTTTGCGAGTCTTGGGAAATTCATTCATCTGATTAGAATTGCTTTAAAGGCAGCAAACGATCACAAACAAACCAAGGCCACGAGCGAGGTACAATAAGGGGGTCAATGCAGCCTCCCCTCAAATGAGGGAGGAGCCATGATCCTATCCAACCGTCCTACAGAAATTGCACCACATCAATGGCTCGAAACGGAAGGGACAAGGAGAACGATCCACAGACTGCTGTAGGAGAAAACTGCCAAGGCCTACGCAGCTGTCTAAGAAACTTGGTGCAAGGACTTATGATAAAGACCCGGTGCTGGCGGTCCGAGTAGGTACAGCAGAGAAGGCATATAATACTTGAACAAAAAACGTGTTAACCAGCAGTGTTTATAGTTTTAATGTGATCATTTTTTACTCACCAGTTTTATTCTTTCTTACTGTAATGATTTTAATTAATTGAACAGTTAACAAATTAATTCACAGTGCTAGGACAAAAGTGCTATTAAAGCAATGAATGGCTGTAGGAAAGTGCCTCTTTTTGCATGGTTGTCCCCCACTTTTTGCCCGATGTTGACGTTCTCTGACTGAGTGTGCCCTGGGTTCTTGTCAACCAGGTACCCAGGGCCTATGTTCTTTCCCGTAAACTGTACTATTGCATAGCCCAATTGGCAACTCTATGGCCATATGTAAGTCCCCTGTAAAAGGTACCAATGGCACTGTGACCAAGGAAGGCCTCTAAGCGCTGCAGCACCTATTGTGCCACTCTTAGAGGCGCTGTACCTTAACACACACAAACTGCCATTGCAAGCTGCGTGTATTGGTGCAGAACAACGTGAAGAGTCGACATGGCACACATCCCTGTGTGCCATGCCTAAAATCCACTGCCATGGCATAGGTAAGCCACCCCTCTAGCTGGGTGCACTATACCACTGGTAAGGGTACATGTGCATGAGCCCTGTCCCCTACAGTGTCCAAGTCCATTCTTGGACATTGTAAGCGCAGGAATGCCATAAAGAGTATATGGTCTGGGAGTTTGTCATTACAAACTCCACAGCACCATAAGGACTTTACTGAAATCTGGGAAGTTTGATATCAAACTTCTCAGCACAATAAACCTGCACTAATGCCAATGTGGGATTTAATGCCAAATGCACTCAGAGGGAATCTTAGAGATGCCCCCTGAAAAACGTACTCACTCTAGTGTCCTGTCACCACCAGACATGTTTCTGGACCCCTGGGACAAGAGCCAGATGCTCTCTGGGTCCTGAAACAAAGCACATCCTGGATCGAGGTGCCAAGTCTCCTCTTCCAGGATGGGCATAGTCCACAAAGGGGAAGCTTCAAAGGCTTGCCACCTTTGTGAGCTGACCCACCTATTTGCTGCTCCAGCAACTGATTCCCTCCAATTTTGACTCCCACTTTGGGCAGGAGAATCAGTGGGAAAACTAACATAGGAGGAGAGGAGGGGTGTGACCACCTTTGCCAATCCCACCCCTCAGGTGGGGGAGTCAAAGCAAAGCACAAATCTCAGTCCATGCCATCTTGAAGATGGGGGGGGGGCCCAGCCAACCAGAGTGAGGTATATGCCCCCCCCACACTGTAGGCATAATAGGGGATGTACCAACCCCTAGGAGGGGACCCAATGGTCCTGACCTGTACCTACCTGAAACGCACCTACATTTTGTATTTAGGCCAACCTCAAACCTTGCATCCTCAGACAAGAAGAAACAAGAAGAAGGACCGAAGATTGGTGCTGAAGGAAGAAGAGGAGGACACCAACTGTCTTGGCCCCAGTGCTCCCGGCCTGTCCCGACCTCAACCTGCTCCACAGAATCCTGGTGTGTCCTGCAGCCAGCAGCCCCACAAAACCCAGAGGACATGCCATGCATTCACTAAAAAGACTTTGTATCTTGTGAGCACCGGATTTGCTCACCAACAGACTCTGGCTCCAGCCAAATCTGCATGTCTGCACCACTCTGCACCTGAAGCCCACGGCCTGAGTTCGAGTGGCCCAACACCATGAGCAGGTCTCCCTAGTGAGCCTGAAATGGGATCTGGTGATCCGTGACCTATTTCAATTCCACCAACAACGCCTGCAACCCCTTTCTGGAGGATCCCCCCGACCGCCACCAGAGCTGGTAAGGAAAACCAGACGCCAAAAGACACCCTTGCATCCAATGCTCCACAGCCTTGAGTGGCCCAACCAACAGTGACCAAGCATCCCTACACATCCCAACTTACCTCTCCAACCAGTGGTAACCTCCAGAAGAGCTACGTGCTCGAGCCAGAAGTGTTTGTTCTGACTGGAGCCTCCCCATTGAATCCAACAGGGCTCCAATGTCGATTCAGCACCCTGCACCCACCCGCCCCTGTGCCGCTGTGGGTGCACCTTGTGTGCTGTCTTGGCTCCCCCTTTGCCCTTATCTAAACCCTAGGAGCTTTGCTCCCACATCCAAGTGGCGTGCCCGTGAGCTGTCACCAACCGGAGGCACCCTATCCCCCATTGGATAACATCGGGCCTCAGCACTCTGCACTAGACCACCCTAGTGCTGCTGAGGGTGATTTTTGAGTGCATCCTTGACCCTGGGGGAACCCTGGTCTAACCTCAAAAACCCAGCTCCCACAAACTAGTACTTACCTTTAAACTGAAAACTTCATTTCCTACCATAGGATTGCATTAACTGCTTTTCTGTGAAAAAAGTTCTAGGTGTGGAGTTGGAAATTGTATGAAAACTCAAGAAACTGTTTTTAACCAAAAGTGGCTTACTTACCTTTTATATACCAACAAAAAGAGAGATAGGGAGCGGTATGTGACACTCTTATTCCCCGGTTATGTCTCTTAAACAAGAAAAGAGTGTCATATGGTTTAACAAGACCACACGAAGGAGCGAAAGAAAAAGAACCAGCCTCACTCAGGTCAGTTCAGAAAGCCCCCACTCACCACCTGGTGATGACATGCTTCATCATTGGGCCCCACTAAGAGGCCGAGTGCCTCTTTAGGTG
This sequence comes from Lissotriton helveticus, assembly GCF_964261635.1. Taxonomy (NCBI): domain Eukaryota; kingdom Metazoa; phylum Chordata; class Amphibia; order Caudata; family Salamandridae; genus Lissotriton; species Lissotriton helveticus. Next base: position 2,002,725,907 of record NC_136061.1, on the reverse strand, counting down.
CTTCGACGCCAGATCTACTGCGGAGCAGGACTTGTGAGTTCAGGCGTGCAGTGAGAATTAAATTATAAGGTGGTGAAAGGGTTAAAAATGTATTTAGTGTATCCAAAAAATGATTTATTGTTTGATCACTTAGGACATACATTTAAAATTATGTGTAGGAAAGTAGTCCACAATTAGTTGTGTGGTTATTTCCAAAAAGTCGTTAATCGTCAGTCAACATGTTTCTGCCTTTGAAACGGTGTAAAATTACCAGGCATTCGTCAGGAAACTAGAAGTGTACTAAACCCTGGCGGTATGGACACGCTAAGGCCCACCCTTACCTAGGGACGTGAAAGTGAAAAGGAAAGTGAAAAAAGTGCATAAAAAGGAAGAGAGGTTGGTCTTCCTAATAACTCCTGGTTTAGGAGGCTTTCTATATTAGGTTTCTGCACCGGTACAGAAAGAATGACATAGACAGACATAAAGGACAAGACAAATAGTTAGTGGTTGGTCTTAATCACACTGGTAGATCTATGGTGCTCCATTCATTGTGAATAGACAGTGAGTGGTGCTGTAACGGTATGTTTATCACCACCTCTGTCCCTGGGTTAATAAGCACTAATCACTGGGAAGTGGTAAAAGTGAAAAAATTATAAGGTAGTTGGGAGTTTCTCAAAAATGAAGCATGTGTTCCTCATAGCGATCAATGTATCAAAGTCTGTGAAGCGATCGCTAATAAAATAAGGTTAAAATGTCTCACTTTGATGGTGTAACAGTGGTACACCATGGGTCACGGGAGGGGGGTGGTAGCGTAAAAAAATAAAATGTGTAATCATGTCCCCTTGTGCGAGTGATGATGTACTGAATGTTTTATTAACTTCACAGTGAACATTTGGCATAAAAATAGGTGAATTAATTGTCCCCTATTTTCGAATAGCGCAGAATTTGTTCCTCCTTTTTCCATTGTTGTGTTTTTTCCAGTTTGATATCTAGGCATATCACACTGAGTAGAAAAAGTAATCTGAAAAGTAATCTAAAAATTAATCACAAAGTAATTGCAAAATAACGAAAAAGTAAATAACTATTTCTGAACATTTGGGCAACCTGTGACAGCATTCATCTGCATTCAACTGTATAATAACTATGCTATGTATAATCAGAAGGAAGGAGGCAGAGTGAGGATCCTTTCAGTCTCCGTAGTCTAATCTTTTAATCAAGAAGGGGAAAGGATCACTGGTCCGGACTTTTTAGAACCACTACCAACCCCCCACTGTTTCACGATCACTACTGCCTTAAACCTAAGGTAAAACCTCCTGGTGGAGGGTGCACACACAAAAAATGACCCAATGATTACGCACGCACGTGTAAAGAAAAGCGGGGACACAGTATATACCGCTCAGAGAAGTTTCCAACATACACGTGTATGAGGGCCATATTTTGGGAGACACCAACCTTCGACCTGCAAAACCATGGTTTAAGCAGGACCAGTGATCCTTTCCCCTTCTTGATTAAAAGATAATAACTATGCTATACAAAGGAATATTTTTATACAAAACAATTGGTCAGAGTTCAGTCTTTGAGTGTGTGAAATCATTTCTTGCCTCAGGGTATACAATATATGCTTAACAGTACCCTCTGATAAAACCTTACTGCTAGTCCAAACTACCACAAATAGAGAGTAATGTAGTATCTACTTTTACCACTGTAAGCCTTAGGGGATCCACTGGACCCTGTGCACACTATACCTTACTTTGGTATAGTATATACAGAGCCAGCTTCCTACAGTGGCCTCACCTCAACCTCTCTGACCACCGCGGAGCTCAGCCATAACATGCAATGGGCATTGCAAGGCATAGTGAATGTGTGTGTATAGAAAACAATATTATGCATTTTTTGCAAGAATACATTCAAATCGTTCTCTCCTACTTTCAGAGAATGTGTGTATCTGCTTTTTAAAATAAAATTCTACAGTCTTGCCAATTCACACGGTGCCACAGTGTGTCACACAATATCGTCTCCCTTCGATCAGGAAATGAAAGGACATGGTGGCTGGAAAGATGAGCTGAAAACAACTGTAAACATAGTTTTCGGCCACGTGGAATTGCTGATGTCCATCTAGAGGTGTTGAAACATCCCAGGAGTTCGGCACCAGCCTCAGCACCAGCCTCAGCAAGCTTTTTTATTTTTTTGGGAGTAGGGTGTGTGGAGAAGAGGTGGGATCAAAAGTGTTCCTCTTACGTACATCTTGGCACGAGGCCCCCCAACCCCCTCCTCACAGAATGACATTTTCGTTTTAGTTGGCAGGTCTGATTCTAATCCATTTGTAATATAAACCATCATTCTCCTGCCCAAAGTTAATGCCTTCATTAGCTCCTTCTTGTCTTTTTGCTTTCAGTACTTTTTCTACTCAAGATTTTTGTTTAACATAGTGGTGGAATATCCGCTACTAAGAAGCCTCCTTTTGGTCTCAGCTACATAGAAACCTACCCTAGGTCCTCGTGCATTTTGATGTTACAGTAGTCACACTCATTATTTCGCTTCATTGCCCATGAGTGGAAGCCCATTACCAAGTATTTAATTCTCGCAGATGAATATGAATCTCCAACCAAAGTAAAGGGGAATAAGTGTAGAAATTAGAAAAACATATAGCCAACCGTGGTTCAGACTTTCAAGTAAAGAGGAAAGGTACACGTTCTATTAGGCACTATATTAAGCAGAGGCGGGTTTTTAGAAAAGTGCCCGCCTCTCTGGCAGCAGCTCATTCACTGGTTGTGCATGAGTAACAGCCCGTGGAGAGCAGGCAACATCTGCCTGGTGATATTGGAAAACCCCGAGCAGGACTCGAAAAACACACACATGCCTTGCCAGGTATGGAACTGTCTGTTGATGTGTTAATCTCTACAAAAACCTTACAATAAGGGAAAAGGAGAACATTTGGCTTTATATTGCCATATAATTAAAAACACCTTGGCGTAGTCTGTTTTCTTCCGCATTATTTGAACAGTCACCCAGAGGTGGGAGGTCTCCGAGGGGGTCTCATTAGGAACTGTGGTGGGGGAATGGAGGAAAGGTTTTTTTTCGCCAAGGTGTGAAGCTGCTTTTGTTTTGTGTAAGGCTACATTCAAATTTGATTTTCAGATGTAGCCTAAAGTAGGTTCAGCACCTGGACCTTCTGTTTTCTCTGCCTGTCAGGGCCAGACAGTCTCCCGCTGATATTTGGAGCATTCCCTCATGTCCTGAGCCAGTCTCTGTCTGCACCAAGGTCCCACACCCAAGGACATAATTGTTCTCCATCCCACTCCGTTCATAATCCTTAATGTGAAACCACCGAGGGGGCCAATGGAAGCTTTACCCTGTCAGAAGAATAGCGAAAGCCATCATTTAACGGCGTTTCAACACATTGTGAATTGGAACCATACTTCAAGCTCTCTTTGAGTGCTCAGCCAAATGGCAACAAGCCTTTCTGCTGCAGAACAGCTTACAATTAGATCCCTGTTTTACGAGGCACAAATATTTGAAATGCATGAATTAACCAGTTTTATAATACTTAATTTCGAGAAAGGAAAAAAGGAATATTCAAATATGATTTTTTTGCCTATGCCTTCAAGTTTCTGATCAATGCTAATCAACGTTGATGTAGGGAAGCATATTGAGTGTGTGTGCCTGCCAGTCTCCAAGGGGCTCTCCTCCACCGATGTGTTAAAAAACTAATAACCATGATGTTAACATATATGTCTTTATTGTTATTGTAAAATATTCAACAAATTCGCTACTCAATAATAAAAATAAAAAAGTACGTCCATTCCCAGCCCAAATAAACTTTGATTTATAACTAAACTTTATCATTAACAGAAGGTCATTAAGGTTCCACAGATAGCAGCAGAATTAAATTAACAGTAAACAGGACTGAAAAATGCTAAAGTAATACAGAATTCTGGGCCATATTATCAAGTAAGGGCGATACATTATCGACGCTTTTATTGGCAGGAAACTGAGGCTAAAGCGGTGATAATGGGCTTGATAATATGCCCTTGTGAATTCCCATAGAAGCCCAGGTTCTGGTGTTAACCTGGGCTTCTATGGGAATTCATAAGGGCATATTATCAAGCCCATTATCTCCACTTTAGCGACAGTTTCCTGCCGATAAAATCGGCGATAATGTATCGCCCTTTCTTGATAATATGGCCCCTTGTTCTTGACCAATCACACTTTATGTTGGCAAAATTAAACGCAAAAATTGTTTACCATATCATAAACTGAGAGTACAAATACAGATATACCCCAGATGTTGTGTAGTGTGCCACCTTTTGCCATTTTTGTTGAGTGACAGCTGATAAGTAGAGATTGATGACCTGAGTGATAAATCTCCTTATGGCGGTCCTGGAGGGCTAGATCCATGCCAGATTTTTAGCATATCCCCAGGTAGATAAATGTAGTTATCTTACAAATCTGGCATGGACCAGGCCCTCCAGGACCGACTTTAGAGAACCCTGCCTTAGGGAGAATAAATTGTCTCTGGGGCTTTAGTTTCATAGAGAATACCCACAGTGTACAAAGGAAATCAAAGCAGTGACTAGACTTTTTGATAGGGGTCTCCCACTAGATTACAGGTTGGTGAAAATATTGATAACTGTATCCCACTGGAAAATGCAGACAAAGACTAGCTGTAAATATCAGACCCACTGATGGGTGTGTTTGTGTCTAAGGCAAAACAATAAGATCATTACATGGTACTAATAGCAAACATTAGAATAATCGATACAGCACAAAAAAGGAATCTGGCAAAATGACCAATTGGTACAACACAAAAACCAGATCTGGGGAAATTAACAATGAGCTAAGATTTACCTTTGTAAATACCTAAAAGGAGGAAAACGGCATCAAAGAACTTTAAACAATTGTGGTGGGATGGATCTACTGACAAAAAAATGTTGGTGCAGTGTTGTGCTTGGCTCAGTGGATGAAGTGTTACACTTAGGTTGCGCTTATGTAAGTCTTTCTTTTTATGGCTAGTGGTACTCCCATATGCCAAGTGTGTGTGTGCCTTTTAGAGTTGACGTATCTTTAGTTAAGAATGCTAACCATATCAAAATCCCACTCCAACATGTGGATAGGGAAGAAGGCCTCCTCCCTTGTAAAAGTGAACAGGTAGGTAAATAGAGTTTTATTTATCTGCAGAAATAGTATATATTAGATGAGACTTTAGATCTGTGCACCTGCATTTATTTGGTATTTAAAACTCTCAAATAGGTATTGAGCTATGCAAAAAGAATGAATCGCTCTGTGTTTAAGTTGTCACATTTTCCAGTCTCAGATTCCTGCAGTATACATGTTCTATATGTTGTTCACAGTCATTTACTCACTCCATGTTTGATTGGCAATGTTTTAGTTAGACAGTTTGCAGGTCTAGTCTTTCCACAGTGGACAATGGTTCTGTGGTCTGGCTCTATGCGGGTTCGTCACTTTCTGATAATCGTACTGCATTGAATTGTATACTATAATCTCTGCTAAGGGAGAACTCAAAACAAGAACGAACAATACCCCTCTTGTGGGAACAGAGGGATCCTTGCATCACCCAGATACCTCTGAAAAAGGTCCATCCTACACCAATGCAATCTACATACTAGGACACTAATTCTATTGTTCTGGTGACTTTTAGGGGGTTACTTTCTTTGACAAAGCGTTCTTCTTACTGGAGCACATTGACACCTTGTGACGTGGAAGGCAGAAATGTTTAAGTATTTGTTAACATTATGTCATTCCTGCACCTATGCTATGAATGTATGCTGTGAGGTGGAATGGAGACTAGTAGGCAGAAACTCCAGATAGAACAGATTTGAAAGATTATTCGATCCTGGATAATGAGAAGGGAACTGTTATACCCTTGGTGTAGACCGAGGGATACATAAAAAGAGAAACAACATAGAGAAGGAGGATGTTCTAACACTAGATGAGGTCTACATGATAATAAGAAAAACTCCCCTTCACGGAAATAAAAGGGAAGATATAAAGAAATCTAAGTCTAATAAAAAGAATTGAGAAATACCACAGGGAAAATTAATTGTATTTCCTGGGAGATGGTAAAAACAGTACAAAAAGGAGAGATACATCAGCAAGCGATGTAACAGATTTATAGCCACAACCTTTCCCATCTTGATGAAAGCCTAAAGTGATTTGGACAACACTATGGATTCCTACTCGATGTGTACCTAGAAATGAAGAAGGGTATAAGGGAAGAGTCTGGAGGGGTACAATCTTTTTTGTATTTAGGATAAGTGTTGAAATATGTACCCCACTTATTACAGATGACTTGCTCTTCCAAGTTTTTTTTTTTTTAATAATGAAGGATGGATGTTGGGTCTGCTTAGTTAAGTTGTCAATGTTATTATGTATATGATGTATCAATTGTTTAATGAACTTGTACATGTATATGTATGACTACATTAATGAATTTTGAGTAAAGAAGTATTTTTATGCAATTTCTTTTATGCTATTTTTTTATGCAAGTATGCAATATAAATGTAATCAACATATATTCCTTGTATTGAATTAAATAATGTGTATGAATGCCATTTATCATTGGACAGACACCATTTGTAACTGGGACGTGCCACATGTAATCTCATAAAACAATGTGAAGTTGGTAAGTAATTATATGCCTGCTTGCCCCACGGATGGCTTGAACACATTACTGTAAAAAGGCTGACAGCATGTGACATGCCTTATTTTTTATTACATCTCTCATACTTTACGTAGCACTACTGATGCCAGCTCTGGTCGATGATTGAAGGAATAAAGCTTGCAATATAAATTTAAGTATAAGGGAGGGGGGTAATTCACAGAGAGATAAACCCACTAGTGGGATCCACCCATAAAAAAGAAGAGATTGACACTGCTGCAAGAGCTTAGTGTACACGTACATATGCTGAAGACCCTCACCCGAACAACTATTGCCTCACTCCTTCACTGCGAAGTAGACATGCAAATGCCCACCCAATGTTCGTTCACTCACTCAATCTCATCCCCTGAATATATTGAGCGACTATGTCAAAAGACAAGTTCTCACTTTTTTTATACACAAACACACAGATGTAGCCAGGAAACCCATTTATCCCCTAGTAATGCAGACAAACTGAAGTGGGACTAAGTGGGGAGAGTAATTGACACCTGTTGTACCACCACAAAACCGGTGATAATGTTCAACCAACCAATGTAACTAAAACATGGGGAGTTGTCATACTAATTGCTAAATCACTTCCACTCAGCATGATGTGCACATTGATGGTGGTCGAAGCTATGTGTTTGTAAAGACACTGGGCCAGACTCTGATAATTGGTACCTAATATTTGACCCTAAAAACAAACACTCCTTTTCACACATCTAACCAGATGTCTAACTGAATTTAGGTATACAAATGTAGTGGTCATTGGAGACTGGAATCTGATGATTGACTCAACCATTGACCACCCGACAGGGCCAATGCACAAGACAGAGACCTTCTGAAGAACTTGAAGGAGAATCATGGGCTTGTAGATGTATTGAGCCTGGCTCACCCAATTGACAAGGATTATATCTTTAGATTCTCCTGTACACAGTGCATTTTCTTCTGAACAAAGTTGTCTTAACTCCTGTCCCACTGTGGGTCCAACATTCTTACCAAGGGATATCTCAGATTACTGTCCAATCAATCTCTCCTAACAATTAGATTACTGTAAGCCAACAAGAAGGAACTGGCGAATGCTCAGATGAGAAACACCACTTGAATGCACATATTAGAGCATATCAGGGTGACAATGAAGACTCGGTCACATCACACCAAATACTATGGACAACAGGCAAGGTGACATGGAGAGGGTTATTAATGAGGGACACTGCAAATATTAAGAAGCAATCACGTGCTGAATGGTGATACATATAAGCAGCTATACTGAAATTATCTGCGGAATACATCACTAACCTTTCAGCCAACTTTCAGCGTCACCTGAAGATGGAAAAATTGACATTAACACGCACTACATGACCATAGCAGAAAGGACAGGGATGACATTGAAATGGTGCCACAATGAGAAGGGGGGAAAAGGCAGGAAAGATGATTGTATATTAGATCTGCCAAAGGGAAGAACAGTTAGTAATTCAAGCTGTTCGGGACAGACAGGAATGTCTTCTCACACACCCAGAAGACATTCGAGATGAGTTTTCCTATTATTATGAGAATCTTTATACTGTGGCAGCTGATATTGATATAGCCACAGTGGACAGATTTTTGGACTCACTCCTGATCATCAAGTTATCTGAAGGTTGTCAAATCATGTGGAGGGGGCCATTACACCTGACTAAATCAGTTAGGACAAATCCAAACATCCCAATGTGTAAGTCACCTGGGGAAGATAGCTTTCCTGCTGAGAATTGTAAAACCTGCAAAGCGCAGATAGTCCCTATGCTTCACAATGCATTTAAGGAGACAGAAGAGGCAAACACACCTCGGGGCCATCTGCAAGAAAACAATCATTACACTCCTGCATAAGATGATAAGGACCTGCTGGAATGTTGGAGTTATAGGCTCACATCCATCATATACATGGACATTGAAATATTGGTCAAGATATTGGTGACTAGGCTGAGCAAAGTGATACCATCCCTAATACACCCCTCTCAATTGGGCTTTGCATTACTATGCTAGTCCAGAATCCACATGGAGACCTTTGCATGCCTGCTATGTTTGTACAAATACTCGAGAAACACATGCCATCTCACTGGACACAGAAAAGGTCATTGACCAGGTTGCATGACCGTATATACTGAAGGTATTGGACTATTCTCCCTGTCTTTGGAACCCTTATCAACAGCGCTCAGACTGTGCCCTCATATCCATAGCATAACAAGTCAAAAGACCAGCATCAAGGCACTGTTATATGGTTATAATGTCCTCATGAGCATCACTGTGAATCCCTGACAGCTCTCATAGAACTCCTGAATACTTTCTTCCAGTGTTCCAGATTTAAGGTGAAGTAGTTCAAGTGCGAAGTGATGTCCATGTCTTGAGTCACCACAAGAGCATGCTTAGAGAGTTATCAATTCAGATGGGTGCCAAAACTGATGTAATATCTTGTTATCCTTATCAACGAGAGTCTGTCCAAAGTGATGGAAGACAATATACAGGCCTTGCAGTCAGAGACACACAGTAATTTTGAGAGACGGTCAGCCTCCAGTTATATCTATGGGGCAAAGTTCAGGCAGTTATAATAGTTCTTGCTTTCAGATACACCCACACTACATCTTTGGTTTGCTCCCTATCTTGGTTCCCAAAACGTTGCTAATGCAAATTAAATCTTCAGTCAAAGTGTTCATTTTGGGGAAAACCCAGTCCACACTTAAACTCAATAAATTATACACTCACATTGAATCAGAAGGGCTACGACTTCACATGCCCTCTTATTTTATTTTACAGACAGCTATATTTCACAATTGATACACTGTATACCCACAAATCCGGTGCCCCCCCATAGTTTGACATTCAAAGGGACATTCTTATGGAGAACAGAACTTTAGACACCAGTACCTTGACCCCCATACAGTTATCCCTGTGATAAAAGCCATGCAAAGGGCATGGAAACAAGCACTCAAAGATTTAGGAGTTAATTCATAGCACCCTTCTGAAAGAACTGCTGGATCTGGATTTGAAGGGGCACCAATATCTTCGTCAACCTGGCAGACACACAGCATAAAGTACATTATTCAATTACATAATGAGAACACACTAAAATACTTTCTAGAGCTCCATGCCAAATATTGTTTGAACCAGTCTCAACACTAGACATATACCCAATTATGGCACTGCCTTCAGAGTCAAATGGGTGACCCGACACACGATATTCGCTTTCCTATACTTCAACCAATATCTAGAGACTTGGGGCACGTATAAGGGGGGAATGTGGGTATTTTGATCTTCTGATGAAGCGCCTTTTCTCCACTCTTTCATGAATGCACACAAGAGAACACCAGCAACATAGACTACAATGGCATGATACAAAAACTTCCTAACTGATAGTGGATATTCATCTTTGTTCCAACTAATTTCAATTCAATTTATATTAGCTAGAAATATTCCATAGCTTAATATTTAAAACTGTGGGTCAAAAAGTCATTGTAACCAAATATGTAATTTGCTTCTTTTCGTCAGGACTCTTTTGACTACATTTCTTTCCAAATCACCCAAATGGAATACTTATCTCTATGTTATCTATTCAATTTCTGTTCAATCAGCTTTATTTGGTTAAAATACAAACCATAAAATCATTCTAAAATATATCAACAGAAAATATACATTCTACTCTAGTTATCATTAGCACAGTTTAGAGATATACAATTAAAATCAGATCAAACATTTTATAAAATCCCCTTAAAGGGGTTTACAATAAAACAATGGAAGATAATACTGTACTGGTAGTTAACAACTTGTGTTATATTTAATCTTATCTGGCAGTGGTCTAAAACATGGAAACGTAAAGAGTTACTCTGAGAGTATATAGCCTATACAGTTTCATAAACTAGGGTCTCAAGATGTGAGCAAGCCTTCCTTCTTTTAATGGCTAATTGAACATAGGAGGCCACAGCGTAACATACTCTCTCATTTTCTAGACTACAAATAAAATTAGATGCACCTTTATAAGAATATATTTTCTAACTGTAAAAAAGAGGGTGTCAAATGCTCTTCCTAATATCCCTGTAGAAATTGCAAAAAAGAATAAAATGTAGAGTTGACTGAAAAGACAAGGGCAGTTTGGCAACTTTTGGTTCCATTTGTCAATGTTGGGAAAAGCTATCAAGAATTGGAGAGTACCCAATCGTGTCTGGTAAAAAAAAACCTGGGCTACAAATGTAGTGCCCAGAACAGATATTTTTGTATGCCTTTCTTGATTTGCCCTTCACAGTAAAACGTAATTGTTGGCTTTGCGCATTCACAAGTTTCCCTTTGAGATTCTCTGGCTCCAAATATCCTAATTTCAGTTCCTTCTTAGTATAACACAAAACTTCCATGGGGTCCCTAATATCAATATTCTCATCAAGCTCCTACAGGAGATTGTTGATATATGCCAGCCATGGGATTTTGTTGCTGTAGTCAAGAGTCAAACAATCAGCTATAATATCCTGAGTAAATTTACTTCCAGATTTTCTCCAAATCCTACGCCAAACAATAAGTGGGGTGATGCTGATACAGTCTTCAATAAAAGGAACTGCTAACTCTTTGTGTGCTATATAAGAAGTAGTTGAATCTGGAACTGCTAATAATCTTCTTAGGAAGATTTTCTCTTGAATCAAAATGGAGGCACAATTGGTCGTTCCCCATAATGCAGCGCCATAGTTAATTCCACTTAAACACTTCCTCTTGTAAAGTGTCAAGATCTTGTTATTTAATTATCCTCCATTAATGTTTACTTCAATGTAACTTTCTTTTATCTCACAAAATTGCAAATGATCTAATTCTCTCCCCCTTACAATACAATTAAATTGACTTTTAGGTATTGTTTATCCCATCTCAAATCTATGCTTGTTGATCCAGACAGTCAATATAACCCATTATATCGCTTGAGATGATTATATTTTATTAACAATACTGTTCTGCTGTGGCTGTTACTTGCTAACTATGCTTTCTATTCGTCTCAGGGTCATGGATCTTAGCATGAAATAACTGGTGTCATTACCAGAAAAATGCACTCAATGCCCAGACTTGGCAACCCTCTATCCTTGCCCTGATTGTTGAAGTGATAAGTTCCACAGTATCTACCCTATCCTCTTCAATTTCTACCTCAAGCCACTGAGCCACATTGTCTGGAATTAACACCCTACCATTTCAGTGTGACCCGAGTGATAAAAAGCTCTGCATTACACTTGACAGGAACAACAGCTCTCCTGATACTTCTAGATGTAAGCCTACCAAATAAATCTATATTTGGATATGACTCAAGCTAATTATTTGGTCTTCAATAGCTTTAAAGTATAAATCTTCAATTTTACACTCTATTATCCTGTCATTCTAATGACCTAAGTTTCTAGGAGAGCTCTCTGACTTCAGTTTTGCAGTCTATAACCCTGTCATTCTAATGGCCTCAGTGTCTTTGAGACCTCTGTGACTTTAACTTTGATGGTAAATAACTTAGGGGTCATCTTTGATGAGTATCATTCTGGGGTCAACAGGGCAAGCAGGATAAACTAGGAGCCAGTTGTAGGGGCCTGGAGTAATTTGCCTCTGATATCTAAATGCATGTCCTGTGATGTCTCTGCTAACTGGGTCAAGTACAACCCCTTCAGCACTTGATCCTCAGTAGCAGTGATGTTGAGCAGTTTACTGGCTTCTCAGGGAGGTAGTGTGAGGGTGCCCAAATGTAGCATTCAACAATCACCTAGCAGTGCAATAACTTAATGTCCACCCTAAACTTTACTTTGATAACAGGTAAAAACTTTATTTTATGCACTTAAAACGTGTACTGCACAGCACATACAACTGGCACAATTCTCATGCTACACTGGGGCTGCTTCACCTTGTATTCTGCCCTACCTCACCCTTCACTCAGGTGCCACCCCTTGCAGGTCTAGGTAGATTTCTCCCATGGGGATGGGTGTCTTTTAGATAAATATCAAGGCATCGGAGCAGATTATTCATAAATTCAGTTTTTAGTGTTCAGCGCTTTTAGTACGTCTCAGGTTTACCACAATTCAGGCCTTAGAGTAAAATTGTAGTGGCAGCGGGAGCCTGTAGCATGCTTATTGCTTCACTCTTGCTTCTCAGAGAGCTGTTCTGGCTGGAGTCTTCACTCATTATCTGGGGAAGACCACAGCAGAATGACACTGAGAGCCAAAGCCTTTGCAGGCAGGTGACAACTTTGTTTAACTGAGGGTTCTCTTCTGGGTCATCTTTGATTTGCGGTTGGTGGTCCTGTGAGGGCACCCACCAAAAGAGTCCTATGTGCAGTGGCATGCACTCCTGAGGTGCATGGTTTGAATGATAGTGGCACGGTCTGCCTCGGTGCAAACTTCTTGATGGAGGTGTACTTTCCTCAGCATAAAACATCTCGTTTGTGGCACACTCTTCTTTAGGGACAAAGGGGCATCACATACTGTCTTTGGGATTCTCAACTAGCGATTTTTGGAGAATCGCTATTTGAGAATCGCAAAACGAGATGTAATAAAAAATTCACAAATATTTTGCGATTCCTTGGTATTCCTTAATTGCGACTCTCAAATTGCGCCCAGAGGCCCATAGGAGTGAATGGAAAGACATTCGCAATTTGAAAGTCCCAATTAGGTACTCGCAAATTGCGAATGCCATTTCAAGGGTGCAAGGGTGTCATAAGGACACCCTGATGCACCCCTCAAATGCACCCATGTGTGCACATGTGGTGCACATATATGCCCTAAGGGCATGTATGTGTGTCACATGGCACAAGAATTCACAATTTACCACCAACTGTCAGTTGGTGGTAATTTGCGATTTCTTGTGCCAAATTCACACAACTTAGGTGCTTTCTACATCGCATTTAATGAAGCGCAATTTGCGATTCCTTAAATGCAATCTCAAAATAGAGAATCGTTTGCGATTCTCTAATTTGCGATGCCCTTTTGGGATCATACATAACAAAAGGCCTTTTTGCATTTGCAAACGGGCCGATTCTGAGAATCGGCCCATTTGAGAATGGGAAAAGGGCTTGATACATATGCCCCAAATTTCTTACGGGTGAACTTTTGTCTTTAATTCCTCTAGAAACCGTTCAGAGAGTCTGAAGCCTACATGACCTCAGACAGGTAGATCGCTCTCCTCAATCTCCCTTTGGCTGGTGGATTCACACACCAGGGGTCAAGTTGATTAAAGGTGATTTCAAAGTTCAAAAGATTATGTTAACATTTTATTTTAGTAGCTACATAAATACGAGAAACGATTTTCAATATCCACAGTTAGCAAGTGGAATCAATTATAACACCACACCTATACCATGTTCCATACTTTTGGTAGGCACAACAGTCCCACTACTTGCTCTCTTAGTTTCATCCTGGTCTGTTAGATTGCTCTTATACAATGCCTTGGTGGGGACTACAAACCTACTCCTAGCTGTCTATGGTTCAGAGTGGATAGCTAACATATTGCTTTTGAGTACACCCCTCAGGGCCACTACTACAGCGTCCACTCATTTCCCATGCCTACATTTATCTTGACTCCCGGATCACTTTATTTCCAACTCTTCATCACCCTATCCCATTGCTTTGAAACACCATAAGGCGCCCATAGGTGTAATTAAGGGCTTGTCATGACTTACAGCTGGGACCCCTAGTACTGTCTTTGCGACCCCTGGCTTCAGCAAAAGCAAAATCGGTGCCAAAAACGTAGGGGCTGGTTTCTCTTGTGCCAATTTTCTATTACCCTAATAGTGAATAACAGCCTATTATTCACTATTAGTGAAATAAAAAATGGAGCATCAGGATCTGTAATAAGACTTGTACTGGCAGCGGAGGTAACCGAAAAAATGTTTTAAGTGTATGTTTTGTGCATGCTTGTGGATAAGTATGTGTTTGTGTGAGAGTAATTGTGTAAATTGTGATAGTGGCATTGTTTTTATGAGCATGTGTATCTGAGTGAGCATGTGTGACTGAAAGGAAGTGAGAGTCAAAGGCATGTAGTGAGTGAGAATGAGAGAGATTGCAGCAGCTGTAGCAAGGGCGGCTGCAGCGGTAGCGGCACGTAAGGCCCGTGTGCAGGGACTGCAGAAGCTGCAGAGGCAGTGGAGAAGGCAGCTGGGGGAGCGATATTTGGGACCCCCCACCTCAATCACCGGGCCAGAAGAAGCTGTTCTCCCCTAATCCGGATCAAGACCTTTTGACACCACTGCCTCCAAGGAGAGGGAAGGGTACTCCCCTCCCAAAGATCGTATGGCAGGGCCTTCTGTGGTGGAACTTCTGCAGAGGGCAAGGGCACCCAAGGAGACTGTTAATGGCACGGATTTGGGCAATGATACTGGTGCAGAGAGCGAGGAGGACACCCCCCTCGGCGATGAGGTAAGCTTGGCTGCAACGAAGGGGATCACAGTCGAAGAGGTTGCTCCACTCATCACTCCCACCACTACCCCCACTCTCCCCACTCCAGTATCTCAACTGCCTCCAGTACCTCCAGCACCCCCAACAATGTCAGGGTCCGGATTTGGGTCTGTGTCTATGATAAATGCAAATGAGGATCCTGAAAGACCCACGCAGCTCAATATTGTGCCGGCCTTAAGAGGGGGGCCCGATATTGACAGTCTGGAGATTGGTTGAGGGTCGGGGAGGGGCAGTGTCAAGTTCTCTCCAAGCCCCGCACATGTCGGACCGGTGGATCAGCTGAATGGGCAGCCGCCGCCCCATTGTACTGATACGCCCCCGCAGGCTAGCCATCATCAGGAAGTACCAGATACAGTGATAAGCTCTTCATCTAAAACTTCCCAGTCATCTAAATCAGGCTATCAAAGAGATGAACAAAAGAAGAAAAGAAAGGAATGGGGGAATCGGTGCAAGAGGAGCAGGAGGGGGGAAAAGTGGAGAAGGAGCCTAATGACTGTTTCTATTTACTCTCTGAAGGTGCAGAGTGGTCAGATGTGAGAGAAAGCACATCGCTGGGGGGGAGCAGTCCAGATTCAAATGGTGAAGACCCAGAAGATGAAGATGAAGCCGAAATCTCTCAAACAGCCATTAAATCCGTACTGAAAGGGGCACAGAATAGGAGGCGACGGTCTAGGGGAAAAATGGAGCCAGCCCAGGATAACTGCTCTATTACCCCCTTGCTGAAATTGAAAGAAATGATGCCAGCTGAGGAAAGTGGATCTTCAACGCTAGATGTAATACATCAGGCCATCCTGGCTCACAGAGAAGAGGCTAGACAAGATAGTCAGAAGGTGCAAGCAGGGATGAGGAAAATGCAGGGCGTTGTAAGTAAGCTCTCAAAAGCTTTCTCAAATTTGGGTGACAGAGTTTCGAACTTGGAGGAGAGGACTGTTGGAACTGATGTAATCGACCTCTTCAAAGGGGCCTTCCCAGAATTATCAAAATGGAACTGGCCAGCTGAAATCCAAAGAGCACACCGCATCCCGATGAAACCGCGGGCACCAGCTAAGGTCGGGGAGAGACCCCGGGCTCTACTTGTCTTTTTTGGCAACTTTCTTTTGCGGCAGGCAATATACGAAAAGGCAAGGCCAGATGCCAAAAGATCAGTTGGGAGATCAGTCTCCTTCTTTGTCCGCCCTGATTTTTGCCATGTGACAGTGGAGAGACACTGGCGGCTAAGACAGCTCATCAAACCATTTCAGGACAAAAAAGTACAGGTGTTCTTGATTAACCCAGCACAACTAAAAGTAATTAATATATGTTCTGTTGTATATTTTGCGTCAGAGATAAAGGCCAAAGAATACCTGGACACATTGGGTAATTAGGAGGCTATTCTGCTTAAGTCCTGTTAAAAAGTAGCGACCAAGTTATCGAGCTGTTGGTCAATCGGTATAGCGAGCATGGAAGGCTGTTTTAATCCAACATGCACTAGAGGAGAATAGGGGGCACATGGGGTTGGGAAAAGAAAAGGAGGTCTAGTGTCTATGTCTGTAACTCCAGCATAATTGATAGCTAGGTACGGGGTTAGTGGGGTTAGTGAGCTTAAGTTGTTAATCAGAAGAATCTGAGTAGGACTCTACTCTCCCCCCCTGCTTGAGGCAAGACCTGTGAATTACCTGTATCTATCTATGATAAGCAAGGATCACTGTGAAGATATAGGCGCACGATAAGATAGCCACTGCCCACTCCCACAGTACACATCACATGCTCAGACCTGTGTCTGAGCGCCCCAGTGGGGTGAAAGGGAGTGCTAGGGTGGGGAGGGTGGTTGGGAAGGTTGGTGGGTGTGGGGGTGGAATGGGATCGAGGTAGGGAGGAGGGTTCAATAAAGGGGGGGGGGAGATGAAAAAGTTTCACTATACCTGGTATAAAGTTTTGGTCAGAGGGATTGATGGAAATTGTATGAGGTGTCTGAAAAGGAGAGAAATGATATTAGAGTTTAAATTATAAACACGTAATGGGGAGACTTAGTATCTGCTCTGTTAATTTCAGGGGTCTTAATGACTGGGGTAAAAGACAGAGGATGGGTCAATACATTAGACCCAGTCAAATTGATGTACTCTGTCTACAAGAGACTCATCTACTATGGGCCAAGAAACATCTGCTGAATATAAGAGGATACGAGCTCTTGGTTAGCTCCTCTCAAACCTCCAATATTAGAGGAGTTGCTATACTGGCTAAACTGGGTTTGGGGGGGAGTACACGACACCTGGCAGATGCTCATGGTCGCTGGGCAATGGTTGAAATGGAGTTGGGATTTATATTATGTACCATATATGGATCGAACTACGATGATCCCGAAATTTTTGATGGTCTCGAGATTGAATTGTTGAATTGGCCCTCCCCTCTTGTAATCTGTGGGGACTTCAATATCTCTGCGGATTTTGCAGAATCAGCGATAAATATCCCATATCATGGACGGAAGCCCAGGGTATTTCACGCAATAACCGTATTAATTAAAACTCATGGGCTGCAGGATGTCTGGGGCGAGAAGGAACCTAATAACCCTGGATATACATATTTTTCCTGTCCTGCTAAAAAGTTTTCTAAACTAGATTATTTTCTTGTATCTGTTTTGGTGGCAAATAGGGTGGAAATTAAGAAAGTACCAAAAATAATCTCTGACCATAACCCTTTGATACTCCAATACCACATTGATACCCTGATTAGACCATCATCAAGGTGGACTTTTGAATGAAAGCTACTAGCTGACAGTAAATTTGTCGACCACCTAAAGAATTGGGCCCAAAGCTTCTTCAATATCAATCATTACAGTACATCTCGTAATATGGTATGGGACTCATTTAAAGCGACCTTAAGAGGGGAGGTAAGTTGTTTTTCTGCCAGGCTTAGGAAGGAAATCAAGGCCCATAATGAGAATCTCCTGACTCAATTAGCAGATGCAGATGAAGTATTGGTCAGAGCTATAATCAGGGGGCGGGAGATCACAGAAACGCAACAGAAAGTTATGGTTATTAAAGCAGAGATAAATCAGTTGATAGCCCAAAGAGCGGCCGATCAATATCAAACAGACAGGGGCTCTTTGTATGAAACCGTGGAGCAGGCGGGTAAATTATTGGCTCTTAGAATTAAACAAAAGTGTAGTCAAAATGTCATTAAAAACATTTGTGAGGGAACCCAGAATTACTCCGAGCCAGAAGAGATCCGAGAAATCTTTAAAAATTACTATCAGGCACTGTATAAAGAAGAGACCAGGTCGGATTTTTCTAATATAAGCTGGGACAATTTGGGGCCAAAACTGACCGAACAGCATCGACTTGGGTTGGAGGAAGAGATATCAAGGGAGGAAGTAATCGAGGATATAAAGGACCTAGCAATAGGGAAAGCCGTAGGACCAGACGGCGTCCCGTTGGAAGTATATAAACATCTATATTATAGTTCCCTTACTAATGGATCTATTTAATGGGATAGTTTATACTATGGATATCCCTAATTCATGGAAGGAAACAAACATTGTGGTATTCCATAAATAGGATAAACCTAAGGATGAACCCGGAGCCTATCTACCAATATCCCTCATAAATTCAGATAAAAAGATCTACGCCAAAGTTCTGGCTAATAGATTGGGGAGGGTCATCGCCTGTCTGGTGTCCCCTTGGCAGCATGGGTTTATCCCGGGTCGGGGAACAACGGACCGTGTGAGACGGGTAATCACTCTATTCGATATCCATGCTGCAGGGGGGATCGGATGGCGATGATCCTCCTTGATGCCGAGAAGGCATTTGATCGGGTTAACTGGCGGTTTATATGGGGTATATTGGTACGAAGGGGTTTTGGTCCTAAAATGATCAGTGCAGTCAAAGCGATGTATCGCGAACCCAGGACGCGGATCCGGATGATGGGGGGAAGTACGGAAGAGATTTTAATATCTCGTGGGACCCAACAGGGGTGCCCATGCTCCCCAATACTGTTTGCCCTCTTTATAGACCCCATGATTCGTAGAATTTTAGGATGTGAGGCAATTAATCCAGTGGTATGCAGGGGCTACGAGACAAAAATGTTTGCATATGCCGATGATTTGGCTGTAGTAACTCCTAATCCAGAGACGGCAATAATAGCTCTTATGGACATGGCTAGGGATTTGGCAATTACTCTGACTACCGTCTTAATGAAAATAAGACCCAAATAATATGCACTAATAATATGGTAAGACAGGATAGTAGGTGGGTCGACTCAGCAATCTATCTAGGGATCAGGATAACCCTGGTAGTCAATTCAATAATCGAAGAGAATTTCGGTCCATTGCTTGCCTCCATTACGCAGGAGCTAAAAGGAATAGATACTATTCATCTTTCTTTAATTGGGCAAGTAAATGTATTGAAGATGACTATGCTACTAAAAATTCTCTACCTTTTTTGCTCAATTCCGCTTCTGGTTGGTGAGGGGTGGATAAAAAGTATAGAAGTAGTATTCTCAAATTTTCTATGGTCCTATGGTAAAATTAGAAGGTCCCTAACATACCTATCACTTCCGCAAGAGAGGGGTGGCTTGGCAGCCCCTAATATCAGATTCTACCATTGGGCATGCCTTATGAGCCAGATGGCTACATTATTTGATACCTCTTCTAACCACACTCAGCCCTTAGATCCCCCTTCTATCTTCGAACTACTAATGGGTGGCGATGCTCAAGGGCTGCTGTTACGTCAAACAGAAAGAGGGTATTATAATAGAACTACATATAAAATTATGGATGGTATTTGGAAAACTTGGGAAGCTATTCAGAAGGTATTAATATTTCCTAAAATAAACAAAAAAAGAGAATGAGAGGGATTGGATGTCCTTAAGTGACTATGCGTGAATCAGAGTGAGCAGAAATTAGTGAGTAAGGGCTGTTGCAAGTGAGTGATAATGGATGATTGAGAATGAACAAGAATGAACTTGAGGGGGTGTTAGAAAGAGTGAGTGAGTGGGAATGAGTAAGAATCAGTTAGAATAAGTGAGAGTAAGTGAAAAAGTATGAGTAAGTGATAGTAAGTGTGAATTTGAGTGGATGCAAGTGAGAGTGAGTGATTGTGAACGAATGAGTGAGTGCGATTATGGGAGGAGAGTAAGAAGAATGCAAGCAAGTGTCAGTGAGTAAGTATGAGTAAGTCAGAGTAAGCATGACTGAGACTGTGTACGAATGAGCAAAGCTGAGTGAATGATAGTGTGCAAGTGCAAGAGAGTGAGAATGAATGAGTGCAAGTGAGTGTGAGTGAGTGAATATAACAGAGCATGATAAGAATGTTTTAATGTGCTTGGAAGTCTGACATCGGCCCTGGTATGATAAAGATAATTCTTGGCTTTTAGAGGTTACCAATACAAAAAACTGTAGGAAATTCTTCACACTGCAGGAACTGGTGGCGTAACGCGGGCACTGGCATACTGGGGGTAGTTTTTGGGATAATTGGCACCTGAGGTAAAATACTGTTGTTTGCATGCTAGAGTTAGTTCTTTGCATAAGGGGATCCTGTAGAAAATACTGGAGCTGGCATACTTGAGGAAACTCTCGGCATAGGGGCATCTTGTGCAAAATGTTGGTATTGCATTTGAGGTACTTCTTGTAATAAGGGAGGAGTACTGTGACATATGGGATGGTGGCCTTGACATACTAAAAATATTTTTTTACATAAGGATATCTCATGGTATATGCACATCACTAGTAGTAGAATTCTAGCATGTGCGCATTACATTGAATTTTTGCAAAGGCGGCCTCAATGACAAAATTATAACCCTAGCAGAATGTGAGCATTTTCGACATATAGGAGCACAAATATCGCATTTTGGAGAAGAAAATTGGATCAACATTTGGGCAGTGTCAGGTTGAATTGGCTAGGCACACCGTGGAAGGACTTCAATATTTAATGAATGCCCTTTCGCAGCCTATGGGTTTTTTGAACATATATGTGAAAATTGTACTTCAAAACGCACAATTTGACCCAATTATTTTCAAAAATATTCTCAACGTAAGAACTTCTATCTGAACACCACTAGAAGAGAGCTGTCTCATTTGCTTCTCTCGTTCACTACAATTCTGGGCCAGTATTATACACCACTACTTTCAATGATCCTGTCAGTACTCTAATATAGGTGGTACCTAAAGTAGATATACAGAGAGAACCTCAGGGTATAGCGGCATAGATTTGAACATTTAATGGTACAAAAATTGGAATTTAGCAGCACATACATCTGCATTTGGCTGCATTTAGCGGCAATTTAATTTGCTAAAGTTATACATTGCCTCTAAGTTTAACCTGTGTTCTCTGCCATAGCTACCAGGGAGTTGAACTTACTTTAGAGGTTCACCTTTACAAGGATTGTGATTATTAATTCAAGTGGGTATTACCCCCCCCTCAACTAATACTCCAATTTCTTACAGGTGTTTTTTGGGCATGGGTGGCAGGATGGGGGATAGTGGGGTGGAGGGGTGAAAGGGGCACTGCTAACCTTGGGTGGTTGAAAGGGAATTGGGGCCCCCTGCAGGACCCACTTTATTTTGGGTGACAATGGGGTGGAGGGCCTTGAGTGGGGGAGTGGAGACTGAGAGTTCTTGCAGCCCAAATTACTGTTGGGCACCTGGTTGTGGGGTCGGTGGGGCACTAGTGCCATGGGTGAGGGTGGGGTGAAGTGCCGTGGATGAGATCTGGTACCTGTACACACTTAAACACAGAAAGTAATAAAGCTTCTGAAATTTGCTCAAATCTAAAACACGGAAACAAGGATTGTACATCCTTCCCACACAAAAAATTCTGAAAGAAAGAGGGCCTCTGTAATCTGTCCAACCTAAAACTGTCCACTCATTTTTATTGTCTGCGGAAATAAAATGTACAACTTTTGCTTTTTCGATAGATTTATATTGTTTAAGAACAAATGGCAAGTACAAATGGCAGTCATGAGTTTCGGGGGGTTTCTTCTTTCTCATTACAGGTGTTCACAACTCCATTTTATTTAGTTGTTGATCCTAATCAAAACTCTGAAAACTAAATACAGAAAAGTGTTTTCTAGCTTCAAAAGTCTTGGGACAAGAGGAAGCATTCAGCATCAGAGTTAAGGTAATGTGATATGAATTCCTGGGAGATTTGGAGTCAAACATCATGTGATGTCTCTTCCTGTGATGTCATTAAAGTCAAAGGATGTGTGATGTCACATCCGCTACCACTAGCATTTTGGTTTATCAACTTTGTATCTACAAGCTGCAGCTGGCACTCCTCTATAGACCGACTACATGGGTGCTTATGGCTCATCATGGATTTCTTCTACACCAATTCTTGTTAGGTTTCACAAATGTACTATCTGGTGTCTTTGTTCATTCTGGGTCAATGTATGCGATGATATATGTGGATGTATGATGTTACAACGCATGCTATTACAACGCATGCCTTTACGAAGCAAGTTTTACAACGCAAGTCGTTACAACGAATTGCGTTGGGGGGCGCTGGATAGTGAATAGTTTAATTTACTATTCCAACTCCAGTCCCTGTGGATAGTAGGGAAGGTGTTGGAAACTATTCCCTATCCTAGAGCGCCCCCCAGCGCAAGACGTTGTAAAAGTTGCATTGTAATGGTTGCATCGTAAAGGTACTTCGTTGTAAAAGTTGCGTTGTAAAGGATGTTCCCCGATATATGTACGTAAAACAATGGCCTCGGATCACAGTTGTCAAATCCACCCAATATGACCTCCCCATCAACCCGGAGTCAAAAATACGTAGACAGGCAGGCCCTCGACCTACACCTGAAGCAATGATTGACAGATCGCAGACGGGGTGACACGTAAGCCTTAGAAAAACCCACAGATAAGCAGCTATACCACAATGTTCTCAGGAGACTGGCCCTAATAAAACACGTTTGTCCGGTGAGGCGCGCATTCCCAATACACCATAAAGTCAGATGCTACACTAAATTAGGAACACACAGCCAATCAAAACCCCGCATGCACACTACATGCAGTGATCACATGCTGCACATGTTGGACATCTGGACACATACCCAGGGCCCCACATTATGTGCACACATGGTCAAGACACAACTACGATTCTTCTCCAATGGCCAGATTTTTGGCCACATGACGAGGCCCCGATTTCTTTCTCTAAAGGAATGTACAAATTACTTTATGACACTTCAATTATGTATCAAGAAAAGGAAAAATATGTGTAGGAGGCTGGTTTAGTATATGGTGCACACTTATTTAAGTGGGACACCTTGCTTATATCCAGACAACCATTATTGTGATTTTAGTGTTCTTAGACAACCTTAGAAAGCTCTCTAAGTGGTAGCTGTGGAGAGCATCCTTCAGGCTTAGTCCAGGAGTGTGAAGCAGCGTGTTTTACCAGATCTAATCATATAGTGTAGGTTAAACTAAAAAGAACCACACAATGTAGATACAAAAAATAATGTATTCATTATAAACACTCACTCACACATTGCAATATCTCCTCCCCAGAGATATGATCACAATACACACAATACTTCAGTAATAGAACAGGTGCTGAGAAGACAGTGCAGGCCTCGAGGATGCTGCAGAACTATGACCTGTGTTGCAGAACCTTTCGGAGTCTGTGGGAGCTCAGGAGCAGCAGACCAGTCAGCTTTGTTGATGTGCCTGCAGATGCAGAGGAGTGACTCGTTCACTCCAAGGGAGATTCCTTCAGGTGTCTTGGATGCCCAGGGGTGTGGAGAAGAACCTGCATGGAGCACAGGCACAGATGATGCAGAAGACCTGCAGGATGACGAGACCAGGAGCTGCAGGAGTCTTTCAGATGCAGTCTTGATTCCCAAAGTGAAGTCCAAAGTGCCCAGATGGTTGAAGAGGAAATAGTTTTCAGATCTGAATCTTGTCTCAAGACAAATATGAAGAGCCACCCACAGGTAAGCTCTTAAGTACCCTAAGAAAAGGTTTGAGATGATTCAGGGACCCTCCCAGAGGAGGGGGCTGGACAGTGGGGAGCATACTCCCATATCCTTTGTCCAGTTTCATGCCAGAGTGGGAGCAAATGGCTCCCTGGACTGGTTCTAACTGGAGTATGCAAGTAGGGCACCAAATGTGCCCTTCAAAGCAGTTTAGTGGCGCTGACAAGTGCCCCCACTCCAGCCCAATTCACTAATTCCTGTCTGGGAGGTGGTCACTCCTCCCTGTGACAGGAAACCTATTGTTCTACCTTCCCCTGCTTGAGCCTCACAGTGCATGGAATCATACCTCCAACACCGTTTACAGTGTTGGGGTATGATTCCAACATGTTTGATACTAAACATGCCAGGGTTCGTCACAGGCAATTTAGAGTTAGCCACCGCGTAATGACCCATGGCCACTATATGTATTGTAGTGGCTGACGCACTTATAACACCTGGAGAATGGGCTCTGGTGATGGAAGGGGTGTTCTGCTCATGTAAGAGCACTCATAATCATGCACCCTGCCTTCAGGATTTAAAGGCCTGCCTTAGGGGTTGAGGTTCTGTAATTCTCGAGTCTGACTCCATTTTGTTCTGTGCCACCATTTTGTGTTGCCCTCACGTAGGCCTGTAAAGGTAACCTGGCGAACGAAGTGGCCTGGCCTTCTTAGTTCATGTATACATTAACTAGGTTTCTTTTTGACTCTGAAATGAACTGTAAGAAACTGACCTCCCAAAGCCAATTTCCCTGATCGATCTTTGTCTGAGATTGCCAATCAATGTTCAGGACATCGTTAACTTTTTAGTTTCCTTGCACGTGCTTTATCTTGTTCAGCATCTGTTACTGTTTCTTTTGTTATGTTTCTTCATTACATGGGTTATGCTTTCAATTATAGGGTTGTCCGGCTTGTGGAGATTGAATTTGGGACATTCCTAATAATTAACTTTTGGGTTGGGAAACTGTAAATTGAGTTTTTGCTATGTGATACTTTGTTTGAAAATGTATCTTATTGGCTAGAATTTTGTGCAGTGGGTGTACATTTATAATGTGAATATTGGGTATAAAAGGGGATGTCTTGCCTTAGTAAAATGAGCAGTCTCCTGAGAATTTACACCGTGATGTATTTCTAGGATCACTTTTACTAGCTGCAGCTAATAAACTTGGTCTCTGACGCCATCCAGAAGTATTCCGTGTCTTTGAATACCAAGACAGGTGACCTCGAAGATCTTAGGCACGCCCCAGACGCCGTTGGGTTAAACCCTGGTTCTTCAACTGGCGCCAAATGTGGGGCGACTTCAGCTGTACTGTTCCAAGCCCAAAGATTGTGAGGAGCCCCGTGAGGAAAATCTGGAGGACGGCCGCCACTTCATTGACCCCTGCATGTCGACGTGGACCGAAGGTTTTTTCTGTGAGGCTTCCCCTTTCTAAAGGCTGCGAAGGACTGCTGCCCTGACTGTCGCCCTGTCTTGGATCCTCTTGTGATGATTTGTAAGATCAGACGTTAGACGGTCTTCTGGTGGCATGACAGACATTTTGGTTAAGTATAAGTGGGTCGCTCCCACAACTTTGTTTTGTTTCTTGCTTTTGATTCGGCCATTGCAATAGTCGAAGCCGAGGGGTTCGTATATTTACGAGTGTATCATTTTTGATAAC
Source organism: Lissotriton helveticus (assembly GCF_964261635.1). Taxonomy (NCBI): domain Eukaryota; kingdom Metazoa; phylum Chordata; class Amphibia; order Caudata; family Salamandridae; genus Lissotriton; species Lissotriton helveticus. The sequence continues at coordinate 2,002,700,265 of NC_136061.1, read as the reverse complement.
CCCTTGAAGTTTTAAGCAAGAATAGCGAGCTCACGATGCCTGGTTTTGGCAAAAATAGGAAATGGTTTTGTTGTAGTTGTAATAAGGATTCCCGATTGGAGGACTCGTGTCCGATACCTCCGGTTGGAACTCCAACCTATGAGCTCTATTCAAAGCATGGTGTGGGTCCCATTACCTTTAATGAAGTATGGGTCCGTTATACAAGGAAAGATGGTGTTTTACGATGGCCCCCACATGGTAGTTTTGATTCAGATGTTTTAGATAACCTAGAAGTTGCGCTATTTAAGAAGAAAGCCTGGCCGGCGATGTTTGACTCTTTCCGCCTTTGGCGTAAGGAAGCCAAACAGCAAGAAATTAAGCAAGCTAAGAGAGATAGGAAGGAAAGGAATATGTCGGTAATGCAAGCCGCTAGGCAGTTTAAGGAAGATGAAGAAGATCGTGCGATTGAAGTGTCAGATAGACAACATTGCATGGTCATTGACAAATGTTACCTGGCTTTGCTACCTCCCCTTTCAAATGTGACTGAAGACCCTGAAAAGGATCCTTTGATGTCACATTTACTGAGATTACCACCCACTTATGTGCAGGGTGCTACTGCACCTCCGTTACCTCCAGTTGTTGCACCCCTTGTTGTCGTTCAACCCCCTGTTGTTGTTCCGCCACCTGTTGCTTCACAGGTGGTTCTTCCTTCCGCGGCGCAGCCCCCTCCAGAGCCGCCAGCTTTGCCTCAAACTCCTTTGCCTTACACTCCTTTATCTTCGACTTCTCTTATTTCTGTCCCTACGTCTCTATTGCCTCAAAACACTTTGTCTCCTGTCCTCATCTCAAATTCTTCTCCTTCTGCTCGGCAACGAATGACTGAGACTGTCACTAGTCTTTTGTCTCCTCTCTTTGGGTCACTAAATATGACCCCTGTTTCTGAACGTAAGCAGAGACGTAGTCAGCTTCCTGGTCCCGAAGAGCGGGCAGTGTTAGATCTCCTTGCGCGTAGATGGGTTTCGAATGCCTCCAAGTACGGTCCACAAGTGGTTATGGATATCTTCCTACAGTGGGAGGATGTCATGTGTACCTTCCTTCGTCAGGAGTGGGAAGATAATGAGTTGGGTTCAATTCCATTGGAATTGATTAATGTTCAGTCTGAATTTGCTAAAGGAACGATAGTGGGTTCCGATGTTGAGGAAGCGGTAGAGACACGACTCACTTTTAGGTCTAGACTTCCACCTCAGTTATTGTTCGAACCTGACCCTTCTGTTAGGAGAAAAGTGAAGCAGTATCCTATGAGAGAGGTCCCCCCTGTATGGAGAGAGGCAGATGTGGCTGATGCCGCTCATGGTATTGTGGCTGCACCGGCTCATTTTCAGCGAGTGTGGGTGCATGTCCCTTGGAAGAGAGCTGAGGTCCTGGCTCTTAAGCAGACCTTGCCTGACCCCCGTAAAAATCCTGCTGGTTATTATAAGGAGTTGTCTCAGACAGTTGATGCATGTGTTATGAATTTAGCTGGCATAGATATGTTGATGGGTAATGTAGTTCCTCAACCCTTGTGGGCGAAGATCCGTCATGAGGATCACGCGCCAGAGTTAGGAGATACATGGGTTAATATTACTGCTGCAGACGGTCTGCAGGTAGGAGGTGCCAAACCTGAACCCTTAGTTGCAGAACTACCTTATAGGATTATTACTTTAATGAAAACTATGATGCCTCCTTTGCGGGTGAATTGGGACAAGTTAGCAGCATGCAAACAAAAGAAAGATGAGAGTGTGTCTGATTTCTTCACTAGGTTTGAGGAAACATTCATTGATCATCGTGGTCAGGACATGAGTACAGAAGGTGGTCAGAGGTTGTTTGTAGATTAGTTTGTTTTTAATTTACTTCCTGAACTTTCTAATAAGTTAAAGGACTCTGAGAGTTCATGGGCTGTTTCTTCTTCGGCCCAGATATTGGCTACTGCACAATATTATGAGAATAGAGATATAGATGAGAAGGATAAAGTAGAGAAGAAGACTAGAGAATTAAAAACTAAAGTTCTTCTGCAGCAGGCTTATCCGCCTCGCCCTAATCAGCGTCAGTTTCAGCAACCCCCACAGTTTCAGAAACTGTTGCAGAAGCCTGAGTCTTTTGCTTCGCGACTCCCGCTAGGCCCTAACCAGTGTTCTTATTGTAAAGAGGAAGGTCATTTCAAGAATAGTTACCCGATCTTGCTACAGCGTGCGAATGGTATGTCTGGTCTGAGAGGTCACGGTGGTTTCCAACAAGTACCTAGGGGTAGGGGATGTGGTACGTTTCCCCAGAATGAACGTTCCTTTTCCCCTCAGAATTCTATAAATTATTTTGACCAACAGAATGTTCCGACCGTCCAGTCCACTCAGTACTACACTGATGATTATTATGTTGGAAGTGAGAGTGCTGGTTTTAATGATAGTTAGGACAGCCATGGACAAAGGGAGGGAGTAGTGTCAGTTCCAGTAGACCAGAGTGGACCTTATGTTGAAGTGATTACATCAGGTGTGGCAGAACCTTTTCTTTTGGATACTGGTGCAGCGAAGAGTTCTATCATGCACTCTAAACTCCCTGGCGCACCCTTGTCTGGCTTGACTAATGTTTCGGTAGGATTTTCTGGCACCCCAGTTCGTAACCCGGTTTCTTGTCCTTTGCCCCTTTCTATTGGTCCTTGTGAATTGGAGGCTCCCCTTATTCTAACGACTGGCTGTGGCGAGAATTTGTTGGGTTTGGACTTATTGAAAAGATTGCATGCGACATTACATTGTTCTCCTTTGGGAGTACATCTTACAGTGGGTAAGAAAGTGATTTCCCCGATGTATCTATCTAAGGATCGCCTTCCACTGGAACTGCGTTCTCTCCCTGATACACTTTGGCTACAGGTCCTAATGATGTTGGTCTCTTGCAGATTCCACCTTACGTTGTTACCCTTAAGTCGAATGCTAAATTACCTCGCATTTCTCAGTACAAAATTTCCAGTGATGGCGAAAGAGCTCTTTTAGCGATTATCTATGATTTGGTTGAGAAAGGGGGGTTGAAGAAACGAGAGGCAATGTGTGTAATAGTCCTGTTCTGCCTGTCCTTAAGCGTACTGATTCTTCTCAGCCACCTGTGTATCCATTTGTGATTGACCTTCGAGAGGTCAATAAGATTGTTGTGCCACAGTTTCCTGTTGTCCCAGGCATTACTGCTTTATTGACTATGATCCCTGCCTCAGCTGCTTGGTTTTCTGTTATTGATCTGAAGAACGCTTTCTTCAGTATTCTGATTGCTGAGGAAAGTAGGGATATTTTTGGTTTCTCTTTAGGAGGTCGCAGTTTCCGGTTTAAACGCGCTCCTCAAGGTTATTGTGAGAGTCCCTCCATTTATAGTCAGGCTTTGAAAAATCAGATTGATACTTTTGCATTCCCTTCTGGTGCTACTCGTATCCAGTATGTTGATGATCTGTTGGTTGCTGCTGATGATGAAGAGATTTGTAAAGAGGTTATTCCTTCTTTGTTGCGACACCTGTCTGACCTTCATCATAAAGTGTCACCTTCGAAGTTGCAGTATTGCCGACAAGAAGTGACCTACTTAGGTCATCTCTTGTTGAAGGAGGGAAGATGATTGACCCCAGAACGTATTCAAGCGATTGCCCAAATGACTCTGCCATGCACACAGAGAGAGGTGCGTGCCTTCTTAGGTATCACCTCGTATTGTAGACAGTGGATTCCAAATTTTTCTTTGTTAGTCAAATCTTTGTTGGCACTTACTCTAAAGGACACACCACACCCTCTTCCTTGGTCTGACAATGTCAGAAGAGTTTTTCTGAATTGCGTGATGCATTGTGTTCTGCTCCGGTGTTGGGTACCCCCGACTATAGTAAACCTTTTACATTTTATGTACACGAGAGAGAAGGTTGTGCGTTGTCAGTGTTGACGTAACAATTTGGAAACAAGCAGCGCCCATGTGCGTATTTTTCAGTCACTTTAGATCCGGTAGTTAGGGCATTGCCTAGTTGTCTAAGAGCTACAGCAGCAGCGGCTGTTTCTATTCGGCAGTCTGCTGGTTTGGTATTGGATAATACATTGATTGTGATGGTTTCACATGCAGTGGATACCCTATTAAACAGAACAAAGACTCACCATCTTACCAGTGCACGTTTGTCAGGTTATGAGTTGACACTTTTGGCTAGTCATGTGCACATCAAGCGGTGCAACACATTGAATCCAGCTACATTGTTGCCAATTTTTGTAGAGACAGATGTTCAGGAACGGCATGACTGTTTTCTCCGGACAGAGGAGGAAACGAAGGGTAGAGTTGATCTGAAAGATACTCCTCTTTCGAATACTGATGGTACCCTATGGGTAGATGGTTCATGCTTTAAGCTTCCGAATGGAGAGACGACTGCAGCATATGCTGTCACAACTTTGCACACGATTGTTGAAACAGCACGTATTGCACAGAATTCAGCACAGGCAGCGGAGTTGATAGCATTGACTAGAGCGTGTGTGTTGTCAAAAGGAAAGAGAGTGAATGTTTTTACTGATAGCCAATATGCATTTGGCGTGGCTCACAGCTTTGATCGTTTGTGGAAAGAGAGAGGATTTCTTACTTCCCATGGTACGAAAATTCAGATTCGACAATTAGTGAGTGAACTTCTTGAATCACTTACTTTGCCGACCCAAATTGCGATAGTAAAGTGTAGTGTGCATAAGAAGGTTACGGATGATGTGGGTCGAGGGAATGCGTTTGCAGATGAAGTAGCAAGAGAAACAGCGAAAGATGTGACGAGTCAGATGTATGTTGCAGGTCCTGCCAGATGGGTTGTGGACGGAGGAATGTGTGAAAATACAACAGTAAGTGTAAAGATGATTCAGGCGGAAGCTACTGAGAAAGAATTGAGTATGTGGAGAGAGAGTATGGGAATGTTGGATTCAACAGGCTGTTGGGTTGAGTTGTCAGAGCATCAGTGATGGTTGTTGCCGGATGCATATGTGCTCCCGGTGGTTACTATGGCTCATGGGCTGGCTCACATTAGTTCAAAAGGGATATGTAAGTTGTTGGCTCCGGTATGGCAAAATGGTGGAATTCCTAAGTGTGCTGAGAATTTGGTTAAACACTGCATGATTTGCTTGATGCATAATCCTGGAAAGGGAACCCCAACTCCAGCGGGTCATTTTACTCCTCCAACGTATCCGTTCGAGGTGCTGCAGCTACATTCATATGGAAAGATGCAATAACTTGAAGTATGTCCTTGTGGCTGTTTGTGCCTTTTCCAGATGGATAGAGTCCTACCCCCTAAAGGATAATACTGCCTTGTCTACAGCCAAGGTTTTGCTCAAAGAATTTTTCCCCAGATATGGCTTGCCGAGGATGGTATGGAGTGATAATGGAAGTGAATTTGTGGGTCAGATTATGAAGAAAGTATGTGCAGGTCTGGGTATTAAACAGAAATTTCACGCTGCAAATCACCCCCAGTCAGCAGGCCTGGTCGAGTGCTATGATGGCACTCTGAAGCTGAAGTTGGCCAAGGTGCAAGCGAGCTCTGGTCTTACATGGCCCGATGCCTTACCATTGGCACTTTTGTTCACGAGAACGACAGTACATTCTCGCGTGGGACTTAGCCCATACGAGATTGTTTTTGGACGCCCGGCGAATGTCTGGGGTGTGCCGAGGCCTAAGAAGTACAGCGATATCGAGTACCCTATGTTGGTTAACTACTTACATGATTTGACTGCTAAATTGTGTGTTCTTCACCAACAGGTCCATGACACTTTGCCTTCAGTTTCTGTAGACGCAGGCCACACGATCCAACCTGGCGACTGGATTCTAACCAGGAATTTTCAGAGGTCAAAGAACTTGGAACCAAGATGGACCGGTCCATACCAAGTCCTGTTATCAACTCGGACTGCTATTAAGGTGTTCGTCAAAAAAACTGGGTACATGGTACCCATTGCAAGAAGATACCTTTGCCCTTACCGTACGATAAGTGGGTCCGGGAAGGTGTTGCCGATTCCGAGAGTGAAAGGGTTCCAAGATTTGTACCTTTTAGCGATGCACATCTGGAATGGACTCAGTCAGAACGTGCGGATAATGAAGTCTTGCAAGAAGCTGTGCCGCCGTGTTTGAGACTTGATACTACGTATCCAGAGACACTCTTTCAGGATCAAACTGTGCCTGGTAAAGAACGATACAAATTAAGGTCTAAAAAGGACAAATAAAATTTGATTTTTTGTGTGAATTGCACTCTTTTAGACAAGAGACTATTTTTCTTTTTCTTTTTTGAGCCACCATCCGGGTTCAACTGCAGGGTCGCGGTATAAGACTGAAGGGGTGGCCCACGTATTGACAAAAGGTCTGCGGTTCTAGGGACGTCTAGGACGCCTGGACGCACACTTGAGTGAAGAAGGAAAATTGCCGCGAGCAGCACGTTAGACGATGGAGTCTGTTGTAACTGAAAGAGATGTTGAGAGAATAGATCTTAAGACAAGATTTTGTACATTGATATGTAGCAAATGTTTTATAATATTGTGCTTTTTGATGTTTTTAAGTATCACATTAGCTTGTGTGGGTTGGATTGTCTATGTTACACAACAGACCTCTGCACCCACCTCCCAACCTATGCTTTCTTTCACTATTGTTTCTTCGCATCAGTTTTATACATTGCCTGAACTAGGCAAACAAGGAGATCAGAATTCGTCAACAACTCGTTCATTCAGTTGTTGCATCAGCATCAGTTAGTAGTAATTGTTGGGTTTGTGGTCTTATGCCTCATACGACAGATAAAGGTATGCCATATTTGGTTTTACCTTTTTCTTTTAATGGGTCTGTGTGGGCTTTACAGACCATGTTTATCTATGCAAATGAGGAACGCCCCTTACGTTCCCTTAAAGATAACTCCAGCAATAATGCCTTGATAAGGGGAATAGTAGCTATGATCCGAGATATTGATGCATATAATGCTATCCCTAAGGATGAGGTGCAGGCTTATGTTGGTTGGAACGTGACTGGATATAGTACCAGCTTGACAGAGAAGGAGAGCCGAAAAAGGTCTCCCCCTATTTGGATTGTACCCCACCGAGGCCATTTTTGTTTGCAAGGTACTGGTCGGAATCTGAAAGCTCAGCTAGGTAAGAGTGTGTGTGCTCAAACCTATGTCTATTCATCCCGGACTTCTCCACCGTTTGTGCCAGCTAAAGGCACACATTTTGTTTGTCATGACTGAGCCTACACATGGTTGCCACCTGATTTTTCAGGAACATGTTATGTGGAGTTTTTGCTTCCCCCTACATACACTACTGCTTCAGACTATCATAGAACGAGATATGGTAGAGGTGTCTTCAATCAGGAAGATACTGCAGCACATGAAGTAGGAGATTTCTTCCTATGATCAATAGTAGGCATATTCGACAGCTCGTCCGCGTTGTTGAAGCTACTATTAATGAGACAGCAGGTGCTCTTAGTAATGATACAGCTGAGCTTCAAGCGGACCGCCTTATGACTTTGCAGAATCGTATGGTATTAGACATCATACTTGCAGATCGAGGAGGAGTATGTAAATTGATTGGATCTAGTTGCTGTGTTTACATACCAGATAATGCCCCTATAGTATGCCAAGCCATCTCTAGGTTGCATAAGATCTCTGAGTCTATCCATGTAGACGAAGGAGACTGGTCTTTGACGGGATGGTTTTGGAGACTGCTGTCTAAGTGGGGATGGAATATTCTGACATTCCTTGCTATGGTTTTAGCCATCCTTTTCTCTTGTTGTCTTTGCATCCAGTGTGGTCCCGCCATTTGTAGTCTTTGTGCTACTATGTGTGTTCAGAGATCCGTCCCGAGAAAAGTAGAGAATAATAAAATGATGCTACAGCAACACTTTGATGACCTAATGAATATTGATATAGACCTAGATTCAGATTAACATGAGTCTTAGGTTAATGCCTACGTAATGGCAAAAGGAGGGTCTGAGGTTCTGTAATTCTCGAGTCTGACTCCATTTTGTTCTGTGCCACCATTTTGTGTTGCCCTCACGTAGGCATGTAAAGGTAACCTGGCGAACGAAGTGGCCTGGCCTTCTAAGTTCATGTATACATTAACTAGGTTTCTTTTTGACTCTGAAATTAATTGTCCTCGCAAAGCCAATTTCCCTGATCGATCTTTATCTGAGATTGCCAATCAATGTCCAGTACATCGTTAACTTTTTAGTTTCCTTGCACGTGCTTTATCTTGTTCAGCATCTGTTACTGTTTCTTTTTTAATGTTTCTTCATTACATGGGTTATGCTTTCAATTATAGGTTTGTCCGGCTTGTGGAGATTGAATTTGGGACATTCCTAATAATTAACTTTTGGGTTGGGAAACTGTAAATTGAGTTTTTGCTATGTGATACTTTGTTTGAAAATGTATCTTATTGGCTAGAATTTTGTGCAGTGGGTGTACATTTATAATGTGAATATTGGGAATAAAAGGGGACGTCTCCCCTTAGTAAAATTAGCAGTCTCCTGAGAATTTACACCGTGATGTATTTCTAGAATCACTATTACTAGCTGCAGCTAATAAACTTGGTCTCTGACGCCATCCAGAAGTATTCCGTGTCTTTGAATACCAAGACAGGTGAACTCGAAGATCTTAGGCATGCCCCTGACGCCGCTGGGTTAAACCCCGGTTCTTCAGGGTGACTTGCAGGTTTTAAGTGTAGTGACCTCAGATATAAGAAAAAATATATCTGTCTTAAGTGGTGCTAGCACCAGCTTACACAGGCTGCAATGGCAGGCCTGTAGTCACAATTTGAGTGTTCTCACATGGGTAGCAAAATACATGCTTCAACCCATGGGGGACCCCTTGTGTACCTATGTCCTGGCTACCTTAGTACCATATACTGGGGAATAACAAGGGTACACCAGCAACCAATCTGGGGGAACCTAAGTACTCAGCATGGCCCAATTTAGGCAGGAAGCACAGAGACTGGGGTCCTGATGAGCAGGATCCCAGTCAGACTGGTCAGAAAACAGAATGGCACATTCAGATAGTGGGGGTAACCATGAAAGCAAATCCTACTTTCCTACAGTATCCATTGTAAGTTGGTGTTAACAATATCTAGGGAAAGGCTTGACTTCATTAGTACCAGTTTGCCACTCAAATACAGAATGGTGACCAGTTAACCTATTCAAAGGGCTCTCTACTGCACGGCAACATGTCAACAAGTCTTTACTAACTTATGATCAGTTTGAGCAAGAAATTTCACGTTATGCAGCAGATGATGGATTAAATGGCAACCGTGGCAAATACATCATATGCAGAAAATTCAGCAGTCGCAAAATCATATAATTGAAGTGGCCCTGATTATATGGCGTGGATGATAGATGTTGAATTCACACTGCTCATCCAAGTGGAAACTCAGCATGTTGTGTGTAGTATGATGATACGGGATTCCAACAATCATATATTCAATTGTAGACACACACATGTACTTAATGTACTTGTAACTTAAGTTATAAGCAAGGAATCATTCTAACAGATTTGAATGTTTTTTCTTCAAAATATGAAAAAAACAATTCTTAAAATTAAATTATACAAATAAATTAGCTTCTCTCCTCAGACATAAGAAGAGAAGATAGGGTAGTTGTGAAAACAAATATAGCGTAGAAGACGGTTTATGAATCTGTTTGTGTAGCAACAGAAGTGATAGCCCGCAACATAAACATACTCATTTGTATGGGTGGGTAATATTGAAACTTTGCCCATAAAGCCTGGAAACATCACCATTCGTGAAAGTGGACAACGTTTATCGAGAGAGAAGGTTACCTGCTGCTAGATTTCCATTTTAATATGGATGTGGCTTCAGCCTGCAGGTGGCTTCTGAGTAGAAGTATTTGCCTTGCTGCTATTTGGACAGTGACTTACCTTGGATTTGTTGGGCCCTGGGTAGAGACTGAGAAATAGGGCCTCTCAATTGAAAAACAATCATTGACAAAGCCAATGGTTTAACCTATGGGAGAGCTTTGGCTGTGTTAATTTATTTTAGTTTTAATTTCTTTTATCCATGATGTACAGCAGAGCGACTGCTGTGTAGCATGGCAGAAATGTAGAAATAAAGGACTATGACATGGCCAATGGTGACTGTGAGGGGCAGTGATCCATTTTCTTAGTATTGGATTATTCTCTGTCTTAAATTTTTTTTTAATTATCTTACGTCCAAGTTGAAGTTCAACGTTTTGGCCCAGCATGAAGACAGCACCAAAAAGGCAATGCAGAGCAGGGAGCACAGTGCCATTTGTGTCTTTGGAGCATCTTGACAACTGTGTGGCTTTTGGCTGATTTGTTTTTCTCGCAGGACAGAAGGTGGCAAGCAACGAAGAGGAGGGATTTGGGGTGGGGCAAGGGACAACAGGGGAGGGGCGGTCTGGACAAGCAACAATGCAGGAGCAGAATGAGGGCAGGGAAATCAACACTGCAAGAGGGGGAGCGAGAGGATGGGGATGTAAGTAAAAGGGGAAAAAGTAGCTCTGCAAGTTGGCAAGCAGTGTAAGGACACTCAGTTAGGGAAGCAGTATTTGGCTATGCTTCAGAGTATCTACAAGCACATCAACACTTGCCGACTAAAGAGAAGCAAGGAAGTGAGGACAACAATGAAGACTACCAATGGTAAGCCCCATAATTAAACCAAATGTCTTGGAACTGACAGCGCATGCTCTGTCTCAGTTGAAACCTAAAGTATAGGGTGTGAAGGTACAGGGAGAGGGAAGTGGGAAGTGGCAAACAGTCAAAGAGGTGAAGTGCCCACCAAATATACTGAAGGGCATAAAACAACTGTCAGTGCCCCCAAAACATGTGTGTCCTGTCTGAGGTGAAGCAGCCTTTACCTCACTGCTTTTACCATGCAGACCTTAATCACGCATTCTTTTACCATGCAGGTAAGTGCCAGGCAGTTAAGTATTTGTACCTTTATGTAAGGGTTTTTTTATTTATTTTTTATTTATTTGTTTTCTTTTGTCCTCATCTCACCTTTAGGCACTGTGCAGAATGTTACAGCGTATTTTGAACCTGGGCTCCTTCTGGCCAACTGCGGTGACTTATGTCCCCAGACCAATTCCTTGTACTGGAGTTTTAAGGTGTAATCATTGGACTGGGGAGTTATTGCATTTCAGTTCTACAGTCTCAGATCCTTACCCATGGTGATAAAGAGGTGCCAAAGGCTATTAGAAAGGCTGCCAACACTAGTGAGATCCAATCGGGCCATCGCAAAGGCGGAGTTCAGCCAATCCTCCAGCCTTGGGGGGTTGGGGTCCTTCCATTTCAGGCAGATTTCTCTACGGGCCAGAAGAATCAAGCACAATAAGAGGCCTCTATCCCTTACTGCTAGATCTGGTGATGAGAGGCGGTCTCATTGACTGTGATATTGATGCCAAATCCCAGAATGTTTCCAGCTTCGCACAACCAAAAAAAACATGGATATCATTGGCTTTAGGGGCCGTGCATCTATAAAATTTTGGCTCTGGAATTGGAGCAAATTTTGCTATTTTCGCTGGGGTGTAATAGATGCGATTAGTTACAAAGAAATGGTTTTTCTTTAAGCTGGCGGATTTGGTGTATTTATATAAGAGTTTTAAGGAGGGTTCTAATAACTTCTCTATTATTGGTTCAAAGGGGGATTGTCTCCACACCGAAGACTGAGGTGGAACATCTTGATCGTCTGCTTCGACCAATTTCTAGTACCAGATCGATACCTCTCTCTTAATGCGATTTTCTGACAAAAAGAGGAGCTCAGTTTCCCAATCACCCATTATACCCTGACTCTCTGCCTCGAACCAAGATTTTAACTGTAAAAACTTACATTTAGAAAGCCCAGAGCCTATCCTAGCTTCCAGAACTTCCCACAAATGTACCCCATTGATGTCCCCCAGATCTGACCAAGTGGAAATTCCTGCCTCCCTAATGGGGGCAGTCAACCCATCTTTAAGACAAGGTGGAGTCCCTGGGGAATCCCAAATGGGGGTGTGATCCGAGTAATAGCCTATCCTGCACTTTGTCATTACTTTACACCAAATTTCTAATGCGTTCTTCAAGATCTTCTGGCGCACTTTCTTGAAGAATTTTGGTGCCCCAAATTTATAAAGAAACCCTTCTGTTTTGCCCCCTTCGATGTTACAGATCTGTTGGCTGAGAAGGGTCCCCCAGGAGAAAGTTGTGGGTTTCGATAAAAGCATCCTAATTGCTTTAAATTGGAATGCCACCAGGTACCAACTTATATCCGGGAGGGTCAACCCGCCTTTAAGCAGCCTACGCCTCAATTTTTTCCAGGACAATCTCACTCCCTTGTCTCCCCAGATAAATCTCCCAATCTTGCCCTGTATTTTAGAAATGTCATGCTGAGGGAATTTCAAAGGGATAGCGTTAAAGATGTAAGTCAATTTTGGTAGAACAGTCATTTTGACCAAATTCACTTTACCAAAAATGGTCAGTGGGAGATTTTTCCACCGTGCAAATAAACGATTACTCTTTTCAAATTTAGGGGAGCAATTCGGTCCAGATCACTTACTATTGCGACACCTAGGTATTTAAACTCTTTGCTGGTTTGCCCCGTCCAGTGTGTTATATTCCAGCACATTACCTCTGTTTGGAGGAGTTAGCTAGGTATCCAGAGATTGTCCCAAATTTCCCCAAAAGAGCCTCCACCCTTGGCATTGTAGCCTCTGGATCGCTGGTATAAAGAATAATATCATCCGCATATAATGCGATCTTAGATTCATACTGTTGAGATCTAAAGGGTAGAATCTGATCATCTAGCTTTATAGCCTGGACTAACGGCTCTATATATAAATCAAACAGGAGGGGGGAGATGGGACAACCCTGCCTGGTTCCCCTTTGGATCTCAAAACCAGAAGTGAGTGTCCCATTTACCAACATTTTTGCGGTCGCTCCCTGATAGCATTGTCTGAGTGTATTGACAAATATAGGTCCAAAACCCATGATCTCCAAAACTTCCCAAAGGTAAGACCAACAGACCCTGTCAAACGCCTTGGCGGTATCGAGAGTGACTACCGCCAAGGGGTCGGATCTTGCTAAGGCCAAATCGATATTACCAATAAGGAGCTGTGTCTGTTCCTCAATAAAACGCCCACTGATGAAACCTTTTTGATCAGGGCTAACCAACCCTGGTGCCAGTTTTGCCAATCTCCCTGCCAAAATACTCATAAAGATTTTATAATCGGAATTTAGCAGGGAGATAGGTCAATAGGAATCGGCCCTCAGGTGATCCTTTCTGGCCTTAAGTATTAGAACAATACTGGCTTCTCGCCAGGAGCTTGGTATGGCTCCCGAGGGGCTATAGATCGATTGAAACAGGGAACATAATGTTGGTGCTATCTCATTCTCCAAAAGTTTATATATTTCGTTTGGGAGGGCATCCAAACCTGATGCTTTCTTGTTTTTTGACGATTTTATTTGCATCTTAATATCCTCCAATGAGATCGAGGAGTCCATAAGGTCTCTACCCTCCTGCGTTAGAGATAGAAAACGATTTGGAACTCAACCAAGCACGAATTTGATCCTTTGAGGGATTCAAGTCCTCTTTGTAAAGATCTTTAAAGAGACAGAAAAGACAATTCTTTATATCTTCTATATCTTTTGATTTATCTCCCCTTTCATTTATAACTAACTCGCTTATGTCATTTTTGGAGCGCTCAGTTCTGGCCTGCCAGACTAGCAAAGCACCAGTCTTTTCCCCGTATTCAAAATTTTCCATGTTTTTAACTAACCATTGGGCCCTACATTTTTCGTCCAGTTTGCCTCTATATTCTGACCTAGCTTTTGTAAGATCATCCTGTATTTTTCCAACGCTTTCAGGTGGATAGCTCCCTGACTGGAGAAGATCTGCTTCTAACATCATAATTCTGTCTTCCCTTAATTTTAACTCACGGAGTTCGATTTTGTTTTTGGAGGATATAAGACCGTGCAACCTACCTCTAAGGCTAGCCATAAAAGTGTCCCATACAACCCCTATGGCTGCTGAACCAATGTTAAACTCAAAAAACTCCAAAGAGGAGGCCTTAATAGCTGAGATTGTTTCGGGGTCTGATAACCTTCTCCTGTTCAGAGTCCATCTCGACTCAACTGCCTTCATAGATGTTTTATATGAAAATAAGATAGGGGTGTGGTCTGAAACGTGACTAGCTAAAATAGAGATAGCCATGGTTCCGGGCAGGAATTCTCTACTCATGAGTACATAGTCGATCCTAGAGAAGTGATGATGTCTTTTGCTACAAAATGTGAAGCCCGCTGCCTCTCCCTTCAGCTCTCTCCAGACATCTACCAATCCCATATCATGGATCAGATTTTTTATTACGTGCCGTACATGAGGAGCTCCTATATATAGTGGCTCTGATTTGACCTATCCTTATTTGGGTCAAGGAGGACATTAAAGTCCCCCCTATGATTATGGGGAGATTCTCCATCATTAACTTAGAGTAAAGTTTTGCAATATGTGTTGAGTCATCGACATTAGGTCCATAGAAGGACACACAAATCACCTCCATTCCTTCTAGAACCAAATGCGCTATGACCCACCTCCCGGTTTGGTCTGTCTGAAAATTTTTTATTGAACAGGCTGACCCCCGTTTTATTAAAATTACGACACCACGGGTGTTTGTTATTTGGCCAGACACACAGAAGCTCTCAACCCAAAAAAAGTTTTTAAACAGTTTCCCAGCTTCACCTGTGGTCAAGTGTGTCTCTTGAAGAATACATATCTGTGCCTCAGAAAGTTCTAAATATTTCATAACCATTCGTTGTCTTCTGGGGCACCTCATTCCGTTAATGTTCCAGGAGACAAAGCTTCTCTTCCTACCCTGAGTCACTACTCCCACCATGCCTTTTGAGATCTTTGCCAAAATGCCAACGGCCCATTAGTGAGAATTCTAACGTGAGATGAGGTTTTTTTTCCTCTGCTACCCCCTATGTGCCCCCCTCCTCTACCCCTCCCATCCACCTGTGCCCCCATACTCCCTAGGGAAACCCTTGCCTTCCTAGCAAGCCTATTTAGTCGCGCTCACCTCCACCATCAAATAAACTTCAAAAAATAAAAATAAATGGATAGGCGATGTTAGCTGCCGCTATACGGGCGGAATCCTGATTACTGACTTCTTTAGTATTCTTATGGACTCATTATGAGATGCTACCACTATCGGTTCCCAGACTTCCCCGCTCCACTTTCTTGTATATCTGTTATGAAGTTGTCAACCTCTTCAGTGGTACGAAACTGGTGCATTTTGTTATTAAACATTGCTCGAATTTGGGCCGGGAACTTCAATTGGGCCTTGACCCCTAGGCTTTTTAATTCTTCAAGTCCTCTCCCCAGCTCCCATTGCCTCGTAGCTGTAGCATGAGATATGTCTGATCTGGAAGGTGGTCGGTTCTTGCCCAGTTAAGGAGAAAGAAACAGAGCCAGCCTTAAGACCCTCAGACAATATTTGTTCTTTAACTGTGTATGAGAGAAAATTAACCAGAATCTTCCGGGGTTTAATTTGGCCTTGTCTTCTCTTGAATGGGTCCCTGTGTACCCTTTGGATCTCATGAGAGAAATTTAATTCTGATGAGTCTTTTAGTACAGTTCCTTGTAACAGTGATATCATAAACCCCTTCAGGTCTGTCCCTTCAATTGTCTCTGGAACATTTAAGAGTCTCAGGTTGTTATTCCTGGAGTGGTTTTCCAATCTTTCCAATTCCTCCTGAAGTGTTTTATTCTGAGCTGCCAACTTTGCCAATCCCGATGTAGCGGAGCTTAGTGCTTTCTTAATAACAGGGATTTCTGCCTCAATCTTGTCTGTTCTCGCTACAACATCCTCCAACCTCTGAGCCAGCACATCGCAAGTTGACTTTTTTTGCTGTTTGGTTGGCCTCTGAGACAGAGAATCTGCTTGCAATCTCAGCTTGATTTGTCTCTGAGATCTTAAAACCCGATGTCATTTCCTTCTTCATGGCCATTAGAATATCGGATAGAGAGTGAGGCACCATTATGTTGTCCCCTAAGGCTCCAGAGTTTTCCAGTCCAATTTCTGCTTCCTCTTGCTCGCAGTCTGAATCCAGCTCAGGTGCGGGTTCGAGTTCAGGTTCAAGTTCAAGATCGGTGATGCAGTTCGCACCTGTTAGGCCTTGATTTAAACCCCCACACTGATTTTCTTGTATGTCTAAAGGGACCGGGGGGAGTGTACACTGATCCTGGACCTCCAGGGCCTTGAACTTATTAGACAGAAGCACCTCTGGGTGTTACTGAGCTTCACGGCCCGCTAAGGGTGAGTCTATCTCGCTCATAATATTGGTTTGCTTAGCCCCCCTCTGTTTGCACTTATGAAAGGGGGTCAAGAGGGGAGTTGAGTCCTTGTCAAGATCTGAGGTTTTAGGTTTTAGCCTTATTATTTTTAATTTTGCCAGCCCCCTTTTCCTGCTCCTTTTGGGTGTTTGTATTGGGTATTTTACTTGGGCTTACCGTGGAGGACATTATTTTTTGGTATGTTTTCAGTGAAGGGGTTATTCTAGTTTTTACAGCAGCTACCTTCTTCCCCTTACTCTTCCCTCTGTTTTTCGGGACTTCCCTTGACCTTTGTTTCCCCTTCTTTTAAGGCGTTTTGGCTCTTCCGCTGATCTTTTCTATTAAATTCGACAGTAGGGGGAGATTTCCTTGGGGTCACTATGGGAAGGGTAATATCTAAATTTGGGGCTAATAACGCTGCTCGTGTTCTAAGCGTATACCTCCCTGCTTTTGGTGGGAATATACCTCTGCCCTCCACCGCCGACGCCGGTTCCTCACTGCTCCCTTTTTTCCTCCATAAACTGCAAAGTATTGCTAAGAAAATGCACCGCTACGCAATACCCATGCAGTAAAAAGATCGTCTCCTCTAGGTCCCCTCCCAAAAAGAAACCGAGGGTAACATCAAGCTGATTAAGTATCTACCCATCCAGTCCCTCTTTTGCTGGAAGACGTGCTCCCTGGTTCAGAGGAAAAAACTTCAGCCTAAGCGGTAGCGCTAATGGCGACCTTACCGCTGTCGAAATAGTGCTCCTGACCGTGTTGCTTCCAATCCCAGGCTGAAAGTAGAGGCAGGCAGCGTCTCGGCGTTTCCAGAGCCGGGCTGCCTCCTCCCACATCCAGTCACTCACCATGTCATCCAATGAGCCGGCGGAGCCTGTGGAAACCGCCGCACTTGCAGCCACCTCAGCCGAGCCCCGCTGCATCGAGAGTAAAACCCCTCGCAAACGTGAAGTTTAGCAGCACAGAACGGGACAGGGTTCCAGAACAATTGCTGAAACAGGATTCTGCTGAAAATCAGCCCGACGTTGAGCCACCGTCCATTATTCAGCGCCAAGAGGTGAGCACAAACCACGGCCGTTTAGCTGGCGGCTGCCATTTTTCCCCTTCCCCGTTTCCCCGCAACACATCAACACTTGCCGACTAAAGAGAAGCAAGGAAGTGAGAACAACAATGAAGCCTACCAATGGTAAGCAATGGGCGGGCTCCAAGCCCCATAATTAAACCAAATGTCTTGGAAGTGACATTGCATGCTCTGTCTCAGTTGAAACATAAAGTATAGGGTGTGAAGGTACAGGGAGAGGGAAGTGGCAAACAGTCAAAGAGGCGAAGTGCCCACCAAATATACTGAAGGGCATAAAACAACTGTCAGTGCCCCCAAAACATGTGTGTCCTGTCTGAGGTGAAGCAGCCTTTACCTCACTGCTTTTACCATGCAGACCTTAATCACGCAGTCTTTACCATGCAGGTAAGTGCCAGGCAGTTAAGTATTTGTACCTTTATGTAAGGGTTTTAATGAAAGCATCTAAACCAACTTCATTGGCTATCAGTAAAATAAAGAATAAAATGTACAGACTTAATGATTATTCATAGAGCTATTCACTAAATAGTCATGGCCCCTTGAAATACCTTTGTAAAACATTGTCCAGAGATTTTCATTGTTGATTTGTGTTTTTGTATCATCCAGGAAGTCATTTAGATTGGGTAGACATTGCTAATCCGGGACACATTTTTCTGGACAACATTAAAAAAAAATGGCAGATGTGTTGCTGTGATGATATAATCTTTCTGGAACCATGAGACCTATATACTTCATTTTTGTGTCAAAACATTTTGGGGGTCAAGTAGTCTTATAGAGACAGAAAATAACTCCTCTGAGCAACCCTTATGCTATTTTCCAAAATGGCACCTCTATAATGATGTGTTTTAACCATCATATTGGAATATATTTTAATATTGTTTTTGTTTCAGGTTTTCCATTGATTTATAGATTCGTAAACATGAGTGAAGCAGGTGGTTGCAGAAGACCTTTACCTCCTGACAGAGTGTTGCTAACTACAACATCTGAAAAAACCTTCAACAAAGAAGAATGTGTCATATACCAAACAAATTTGAAAGAAAAACTAACATCAACTGTGGCTGGAAACAAGAGAGTATGAGATGCTGTAGGAATACCACAAGTTAAAGTTTACAAGACTGACATTGATGGGTGAAGCGGATCGAATATTTTATCATGTAACAAGAAGTGCTACAAGTCATGTACAATGGATAAAATGCATTAAAATAGCAGGAACCAGTGATTAACAAGAATCCAAGTCTTCTGAGAAAGTGAGCAAACCCAATGGCGATCCACTTAGAAAATCGATGGCTACCCATCATCCACCTCAAAAAACGGATCAGAAAGCAATGTGTTGTCTGTGTTAATGTGTTCAATGTGTTATCTGTGATTTAGACACAACAAGGGACAAAGGGATTGATGAAAGAACAAGGTTCGGAGTTTGTGAGTCTCAAAGGGCAAATGTGTTTTTATCTGCAGCTAGTTTCTTACAAGATCAAGTTTTCAGCCAGTAGCTGATCTAAACAGCCAGGTAAATATATTTGCAACGGATCTGTACCCACCCAAACTGCATGCCTGCATACATTCAAAAATATGAAGGAACACAGAGCTCCAAGCAGCAAAGTAATCACCAGACTTCAGTTGAGGTTGCACTCTTTGAAAAAGTAAATGAAGTTTTAAAGCCTCCCTTGAGTACTGGCTATGTGTTCACACTCAGTGATATCAGAGAAATAATTGTCAACATTAATGAACTTGTGTATTAATCCATAATAAAGAAATTTAAACATTTCTGGTGAGAATGTACAATGACAGAATTTGTTTTTGTCAGTAACAAAAAGAATGAGCCAATTAAGGTGTTCTCAGCGTATTTGACTCCTGAAGTTCTTGCTGCCAAAAAAATCACAGGGTGCATTCAAATCATCAGGGACAATTTAAAGAAACATCCTAAAACATTTAGATTTTGAAATCGATGACAAATTTTGTGATTCCCAGGAGCTCTGCAAATCATGAGATTCAACAAGAAGGCCTGATGTTGTCTTAACATTTTTCACACCATAGTTTAATATTAGCAAAGCAAAACTATTACAAACTAAAGATCTTGAGTTTGTAACAGAAGCTGAAACATTGATGATGGTTTTGAAAATATAAGCAAAGAAGTGGAAGACAGTCCCATGAACTGACAGCCTTGTGCTATGCAAATGTACATTTTTTTCCAAATCATGTTTTATGAATTACATCATGGCAAAAAGAAATCTCTGCTACACATGATGACTGCCCAATCTATGACAAGTTCAAAAGTAGAGAGCTAATAACTTCAATGAATAGGATTGGTGTATCAACAAGTTATAAGGACATAATACAGAGCAGGACCTTGTTAACAGCACATGCTATAAAATCTTATGACTCTGACAGCTCACCACTTCCAAATCACTTTAGCAGGAAAGGATTTCCAATTGCTGCTCTTGATAATTTGGAATTTGAAGACAGCTCTTCTTTTTCTGGAACATCCAGCACACGTTATATTGCCATTGTGCTTTTTTAAGACTTTACCAATGAAGTAGCTGCTGGAAAACAAGTTGTGTCAGCTGTAGGCATAAACAAATACGAACTTATAACCCAACTGCCTTGCCAACATGTGCAAAATCACTACAAGACATCAACATGTCCCAGTCTGCCAGAAAGTTTAAAAGTGGCTGAGGACATGGATCTTCTTCTACCTGATGCTTTGGTCCGCAAAGCTGATTTAAATAAATGTATCATATTGATATTCGGTGTGGACTGACGGATGATGAAAAGCCAGTTCCTCTGTGGGCTCAAATTCATACTCTGGTCTCCCAGAATACCGTCTCACTACAGAAGGTTTGGTTTTTACCAGTAATACCATCTCCAGTCACAAATGATGCATTAGTATGCAGAACTCTAAAAAAATTCCAAAATGTGTGTGCTCAGCTTGAAGACTAGCCTATCCAGCCAAGTTTCTGTGATGAAGGTGTTTTCCATATTGTAGCTGACATTTCTATGAGCAATTTAGTAGAACTTGATGATCCTTAATCAATAATGGACATTTTCTACATGACAAAAGTTGTGTTGCGATGTGCAGGAAGTTATTTCAGTGGATGTGTCATAGATGATGCACTAATTGAGGCTGAAACCTTTGGAAACTAAACTGCCCAGCCAGTCAGTGGAACTCATTATGTTTGTTCGTTACAAGCCATGCTCAGATCTGAGGGTGCCGAAACATTGCATTGGAATGCTTTCTGGACAAGAATGGCAAATTAGTTTTTTTTATATCTTATCTCAGAAGTGAACAAGGCACAAGGTGTAATTCATTCAAAAGACATAATTCAAAGGCATGTAATCTTCAATACACTCAATTCAAAAACAGAAAACCTGGTAAACAAGTTTGTAGAGTTTGTCTAAGAATGTGAAGGAAAATCAGAACTTTGCAAGTACTGGGGAATGTTTTACACATGATAGCGCTAGTGAAAAACTTGGGACGTGCTGATGGGGAAGGTGATTTGGAGCTGATCGTGAAGACTGCGGAGTCAGTGATTATTCTGTTCGCGAATTCGATTGCATAAATTACTTGAGATATTGGTCCTAGTATTTGGAAAGAGTGAAGAAGTGGAAAATCCATACCTCTACAGAAAATTCATCCAAAGACATTTTGTGGTAAAAAACAGAGAGGGAACGTTCGATGCGTTACCTTAGATATGAAACTTTAACATATCCAAAGATACCAGAAAATCTACAAGGGAAATTGTTGGTCAGACATGTAAAAGTGAATATGGTGCTCAATGGCAGCTAGTTTACCATGAAGTCCTTTCTATTTGCAATGTTTCTGAGAGATGACAAATTCAAAATTAATGGATCATCGTGAGACTGTTCCTCACCACAAACCTGAGGGAAAGAGAGGGGAATGTCTTAATTAACATATTGACAGCCTTCCTTATTTCATGCAGCAGCAAGGTAACCCCTTTGAAATGAATGAGCCTGTGTGACTACACAGCTTCGTGAAAAAACAATATGTTGATAGTAATATATAAAGAAATGTCTACCATGTCGTATCCCCAGACCCAGGAAAGCACGCAGGACACGATAGTGTTGTACAGGTATGCCTTTATTCTTATTCCTTACAGCATATGCAGATCACGACCTCATGCCTCGAGGTCCAGCACCAGAATGTTTCTCTCCCCACCCCTTGACCGGATGTGGTGTCCGGTGTCCCCTCGCCCCTGCGCTGCCCCAGGGTCCTAGTGCCCTTGTCCTGGACAGGACATCTCCCCCCTTGTTGCAAAACAAACATTTTTTTTTTTTTTTTTTGAGAAAGGAAAGAGAGAAAGAGAGAGAGAGAGAGAGAGAGAGAGAGAGAGAGAGATGTTGTTCGATGGCCCAGAGGCCTCTTCGTTTACACCTCTTCAATTAGTCTCTTTGGTTCCATGTGTTTCCTTCTTGATCGCTGTTTTCTGATATCTGCTTGAGCTTCTTCCTTTTGTGTGCCTTTCTATAGTTCTTGCTTTGACCTTTCCGCTTCTCTTGCGTCTGCCTTGCTGACATGCGAAAGGTGCCCTGTGACGTGATACTGGCCAAACTGCCGCCTTTGCCATCCGTTCTTTTGCTTTTGTCATCTTCAATTTGCCTCCGGGGATCTCGTTGCTCCATTTCCTCGCTTGTCCTTCTTTGACCATCGCAATGCCTCCTTTCTTTCTTTTCCGTTTCGTCGCATGTCTTCCTTTTTTCTCCTGAGCCTTTGTTGTTGCGTTTGCTGTTTGAGCTCTTGCAGCAGTGTCTTCTTGTTCCACTCTTTTTCCTTTCTTGTGTGTGATAGTCTCACTCTTCTTCATTCTCTCATTGCCACCACCTGTCTTCGGTGATTTTTTTCTTTGTTGATGTTGTGTCACCTTTGCTACCAGTTCTATTTCGTTGCCATCGGAATTTGGCTTTCTGCGCTGTCCCCGGTCAGCATGTGCTGGGTCGTCCTCGGCCGTCATAGCAAATCTGATCTCTTTCAATTCTTTGTGGTGCTCTTCGGTCCATGTGAAACGTTTTCCTTTGTTTGTTAGCCCCTTCGGTGGGGTGCTTGTGATGGCATCATCTTCTTCCAGTCTTTCAGTTGCCATGAGACCCATCATTTGCGTTGTGACGTTGCTCAACAGGCACGGCGCTGTTTCTTCTGTGAACTTTCCTCGCTCCATTTCTTTTGCGTCTGCTGTCGCTCTATCCTCCGCTCTTGCTAGGGCCAGGATGTTTTCTAGTGATGTTGGCTCTTTTAGTATTTTTGCACGGAAGCTCCTGTCACGGCATCCTTCTATTATTCGCAATCTTATTGCTTGTGTATTGTCAAATTTGTCAAATTCACAATGCGTTACAAGTTTCCTCAGTCTGGTCGCAAAGTCATCTGGTGTTTCGCCTAATTGTTGAGACGCAGTTGCGAAATTGTATCTTTCAAGATCAATATTTCTTTGCTGGTCAAATTTCATTGTTACACATTTCTTTAGTTTTTTATAAGTAGTTGTTTCCTTTGTTGGTAGCGTCACTAGGAGGTCCCCAATGTCATCGCCTGCATGATTTAGTAATAGACCCAGTTTCTTTGCCTCTGTCACATCAGTCTCTTCCATGTATCTCTCCAGATGTCTGATCCAATTCTCCCACCTTATTCCGACTTGTGGCTCCGACAAGTTGAATGGTGGTGGTTTTCTGTATTGTGCACTTTGTCTTTCTGGCTTGGGGTCTGTCATTTCTTCTTTTCTGTGCTCTTCTTGACACTCTTTCGTGTGCGCTTCCTGGTATTCTTTTGTTGTTTCCCGTGTTGTTTCTTTTGTTATTTCTTTTGTTGTTTCCCGTGCTCTTTCTGGCACTCTTCTGTTTTCTGTGCTCTTCCGGCACTCTTCTATTCTCCGTGCTCTTCCTGGCACTCTTTTTTTTTTTTTGTTATTTCTTCTATTATCTTTTTCTTTTGTTGTTTCCCGTGCTCTTTCTGGCACTCTTCTGTGTTCTGTGCTCTTCCTGTCACTCTTCTATTCTCCGTGCTCTTCCGGCACTCTTCTATTCTCTGTGCTCTTCCTGGCACTCTTTTTTTTTTTTTTTTGTTATTTCTTCTATTATCTTTTTCTTTTGTTGTTTCCCGTGCTCTTTCTGGCACTCTTCTGTTTTCTGTGCTCTTCCGGCACTCTTCTATTCTCCGTGCTCTTCCGGCACTCTTCTATTCTCCGTGCTCTTCCTGGCACTCTTTTTTTTTTTTGTTATTTCTTCTACTATCTTTTTCTTTTGTTGTTTCCCGTGCTCTTTCTGGCACTCTTCTGTTTTCTGTGCTCTTCCTGGCACTCTTCTATTCTCCGTGCTCTTCCTGGCACTCTTTTTTTTTTTTGTTATTTCTTCTACTTTTTTTTTCTTTTGTTGTTTCCCGTGCTCTTTCTGGCACTCTTCTGTTTTCTGTGCTCTTCCTGGCACTCTTCTATTCTCCGTGCTCTTCCGGCACTCTTCTATTCTCCGTGCTCTTCCGGCACTCTTCTGTTCTCCGTGCTCTTCCTGGCACTCTTTTTTTTTTGGTTTTTTTTTTTTATTTCTTCTATTATCTTTTTCTTTTGTTGTTTCCCGTGCTCTTTCTGGCACTCTTCTGTTTTCTGTGCTCTGCACTTTGTCGTCTTTATTTTCTCTTATGTGTCTTTATTTTCCTTTCTTTCTTTTTACTTGTTGTCTTTTTCTCTTATTCACTGTTTTTGTCTTCGCTTGTGCTTTATTAGCGCTCAATTCCTTTAGTTCGATTCTCTTATTCGTCCTTGTCACCCTTTGTTCTTTCTTTATTTTCTTCTTTGTCTGTGCTTTGTTCTCTTGTATCTTCTTTATTTGCACCTGTTCGTTGTGCTGTCACCTTCTTTTCTGTTCTTTGTTCTATTGCTCCTTGTTTCGTCTTTATTTTCTTATTTTGCCTCTTTTTGCCTTTGCATATGCTTGTTTGTGCCTTTTTATTAATTTCCTTTCTTTTCTTTCTTTTGTCCTTTATTTTGCCTCTTTTTGCCTTTGCATATCCTTGTTTGTGCCTTTTTCTTAATTTCCTTTCTTTTCTTTCTTTTGTCCTTTTATTTGCCCCTTTTCTTCTGGTGTTTCTCTTATGTACATGTATTTATGTATTTATGCCCACTTGTCGTTATTTGTCCTTCTTTGTGCCTTTTCTCCTCTTTGATCGGCACTTTCTGATGTTTTTCGCCCTTTGCCTGACTTTAAGATGGCCGCCGCGCTCGTTCTCTGTTCCTATTGGCTTGTACAGCCTTATTCTAAGATGGCCGCCGTCTTCTCGCGGGACTTCGCGGCCAATCGCGATGCAGCCTGACCTCAAAATGGCCGCCGCGCTTGTTCTTCGTCCCTATTGGCCCTCGCGCCTGGCCCCAATATGGCCGCCGAGACTCTCGCGAGAGCTCGCGCTGGCTTTTCTTTTATTCCTTGAAACTCGCGCTCTTTGGCTGGCGCTTACCGGATTCGTTTCTTCTTCGTTCGCGGCGGTCGGGGTGGGCTCCCACGTCGCTGCTTTCTTCTGGATGGCGCTTCACTCTTCCCTCTTCCTTTTGACCACGACGCAATCCAGGGTGGGCTCCTCGTTTCAATCTCGATGTTCCGATGGGCACAGCATGCAGTCCGTCGAACCTTCGTCGCCAGATGTCGTATCCCCAGACCCAGGAAAGCACGCAGGACACGATAGTGTTGTACAGGTATGCCTTTATTCTTATTCCTTACAGCATATGCAGATCACGACCTCATGCCTCGAGGTCCAGCACCAGAATGTTTCTCTCCCCACCCCTTGACCGGATGTGGTGTCCGGTGTCCCCTCGCCCCTGCGCTGCCCCAGGGTCCTCATGCCTCGAGGTCCAGCACCAGAATGTTTCTCTCCCCACCCCTTGACCGGATGTGGTGTCCGGTGTCCCCTCGCCCCTGCGCTGCCCCAGGGTCCTAGTGCCCTTGTCCTGGACAGGACATACCAGATGCCCTGGAACATGGCTCAACATACTCGCAGAACTGAAGCAGAATAGAATTGAATTGAAAGAGATAAAGCTGTTTGACATAATCACCAAAGCTAAACTTCCACACTTTAATTGCCATAGTAAGATTTTCCTCCAACCAGCTACTACAAAACAGATTACAAAAAAAACAAATTTCACAAGCATATGGAGAGATGGGTGAATTTATCAAGGACATTCTGTTGCATGATCTTCTTCCAACACACGCATTATTTGATGGAGATACTTCAACCAAACAAGTTAAGCAAAAACTTGTACAAGAGCTTGAAAAAAACCTTTCACCTCAAGAATTTCAGTTCGAAAAGGTGTCCTCATTGAAAACTGCTGTTGTTGTAGACTATATGTCTATATGTCACAATTGTGAATGGTAAAGATGTAATCCATGCAAAACGTCATAGAGGTACACATTGTCTTTGACAGTTATTTTGAACTATCAAAGAATCTGAGAAAATCAGTCGCATGTCTACAAGTGGAACAATTGACCTAGCTTGCATCAAGCTTGTGTGTTTAGATCTTGGTTGGCTCTAAAAAGAGCCCTTGTCCTTATTGAGAGATTTTGGTATCTACCGATGCAGAGTCTAAAGTTGATAGGGAAGACTCTGTTACCCTCTACTGTACAATGTACACCATTTCTCCTATAGATGTCTTCCATATTGAAACGCAGATTGTTGTGGTAAATGGACCCCATCCTATAATCTCGGAGAAAAGCAGAAACAGATTTATTGACATGTTTCCTAGCTTTCTCAATCTGTGGACAAAATTGATTGGACCAGTTCCATTTCTGCCTTTGGCATATTTTGGAGTAGACAAAGGCAGTTTGGAGGAAAAGTGACATAAATTCTCCAAAGGTGTCCTTCATAAGCATTTCCAGACCTACCCCAGTCAAAGTGTCTAGGTCATTGCCACCACAGCGCACAATTATGAGGTCAGGGTTTTGGATATGCGAAAAGGATTTAACCAATGGCATCAATTGGTGCCACTTTAACCCTCTCTGTCCAATCCATTTAATGTCTGCATTTGGCAAAGCTAGGTCTCTGTCAATGCCTTTGCTTTCTGCATACCTTTGGCTCCAGAAAATATAGCTATGTCCCACAAACCACACTCTAAGCATCTTGAAAGGAGGTCAGTATGCACTCAGGTGTCTGTATGTGAAATGGCAGTTTGAGAAGTAAGATTTTTCTAAAATGGTGGATAAGATGCCGTTTTGAAAAAATAAAAAAAATGATTGGCTGTTTGACAACATTCTAGTCTGAAAAGTAGGCTGCATGTTTCTGTTTTTTACAAGCATGTTTCTTATTGGTTAAGATAAAGTGTTTGAAAGGAACATTATATAGGATAGGCTGATATTTTGAAAAGTCAAGCACACTTGCTGTTTGGATTAGCAACATTGTGTGTTGAACTTGTGACCTATGTGCTCATGTGAGTGTTCCATGAACTCTTACAATGGTAACAGGCAGTAGGCAGATTGGGGGTAGGGTTAAAACTTGTGTCAATTGGAAAAGGTTGAAATGTGTGACCAATAGAAATGTGTGTTAGCTTTTGAATTAATGTGGGAAGCAATGTGATTTGATATTTACATGTAAATGTGTGCAGAATGAGAGGAAAACTTTGCCATTTTTTGGTTTTGATAAGAGCAGTGCAGTCCAGAGATTCTGAACAAGAAAATATGGTGTGTGACGGACATGCTTCTTAGTCTACAAATCAATTTGAAAGGGGTGAGTTATTAATTATTCAGTATGAGGGGTTGTATGTGGTGTCCTTGTTTTTAATAAGATGAATGTGGTTCTCCTGGTTAAGTCCAGGGAGTACACTTGCTTGCCAAGAATCACACTGTGAGTCTGTGTGCATTTGGGAACTATTGTGACAGAAGCATTTGGATACTTCATGTGCTTGCAGATACATAACTGTTTAAAAACCTATGCTGTTCTCAAGTTTTGGTAGAATTAGAAACTAGTCATTGCTTATGTATTTTCAAAATGAGTCAAGCTTCCACACTAAACTGCAGTTCTAAAATATGTATAATGTGTGCCGTCATCTTACCTCTTCCAGATTAGTAAATAATTTTTGGTAAAGTCCAAGGGATAGTGTTGCTTGTCTAGAATCACACTGTGAGTCTGTGTGCATTTGGAAACCAATGAGCCTGGCTCACTGCATGCATGAGTACATGCATACTGACTGAATGATTACAGAACTATAAGAAGAGACACTGGGTGAATTCATAATTGGTTAAGTTTAACTTTAGTGAATGGATTAGTACATGGTACTGAAAGAGTCACTTTAGGTTTGCAAAAGCAGTCACAGAGTGTTTGCTGGAGTGTATGGATACTAACTGGGGAATTGGAGGCCTGAATAAAGTGTGAAGGGGGTTAGAGTACTACATACATAGTCCATAGGAGTTTGAAGCATTCCATGCCCTAAAGCCTGACTCACTGCATGCGTACATGTATACTGACTGAATGATTACAGAACTATAAGAAAAGACACTGGGTTAATTCATAATTGTTTGAGTTTTATTTTAGTGGATGGATTAGTACATGCTACTGAAAGAGTCGCTTTAGGATTGCAAGAACAGTCACAGGGTGTTTGCTGGAGTGTTTGGATACTGACTGTGGAATTGTAAGCCTGAAACACAAGTGTGAAGGTGGTGAGATCACTACATGCATAGTACATAGGAGTTTGAAGCACTCCATGCCCTAAAGCCTGGCTCACTGCATGAGTACATGCATACTGACTGGATGATTACAGAACTATAAGAAAAGACACTGGGTGAATTCATAATTGGTTGAGTTTTACTTTAGCGAATGGATTAGTACATGGTACTGAAAGAGTCACTTTAGGATTGCAAGAGCAGTCACAGGGGTTTTTCCGGAGTGTATGGATACTGACTAGGGAATAACCAACATAATGTGGCTAAAAAGACAAAATCTTCTGGTAAGACCACTAAGGAATTTATTAAAAATCATACTAGGCCCAGAAAGAATGTTCAGAATGTTGAAACCACTGACAATGCTTCAACCAGAAGAAATAGTCAAAATAATAGGAAAGGAAAAAAAGCCAATGTACAGACAAAGGATACAACATATGGTAAAAGAAGAAAAAATCAGTATAAAGAAACACGCAAAAAATATTAGAGTAGTACATCATTTGCTGAAAGATATGAAGAAATAGAAAAAGAGAGCACTATTTTATAAAAAGAAGAAGAACATTGAATCCATTTTTGGAAAGGCTTTTAAAGTCAAGAGGAAATTATTTATTTTAGTTTTAAACAGAATTTGATCACTAGATAAACCAATCCATTTAATGAAGGCCAAAATTAAGAGATAAAGAGTAATTAATAGAACTAATTTTTGTGATTTTTTTTGGGGGGGGAATAGAAACACAGTTCAAGTTCAGAGCCTTTCTTTAATGAAGAGAGTTATTTTCAGACCCATGATTTGTTGCATGCAGTTGACACCAGTGGTCGAGCTTATGAGGTTAGAAATGGTTGTCTAATTGAGAAAGAGAAAATGTTCCCAGAAATGCAGAAGAAGTGATAGCTGATGAAGTTCTAGGCAGACGTCCTAAAGCCTCAGTGTTCACATGGGAATGCAGTAGTATTTGTAGTGTACAACAAGAATCTATTGATCTTTTACGCAATTTTTTACGAGCATATACTAAAAGAGGTGTTAACAAAAGATTAAGATGTTGCAAGGACGATACCCTTGCAGAGTGAGAAAAAATACTGGTTTGCATGGTCATTCTCTGGTTTGTCTTTCTAGAAAAGTATGTCAAAGTGTTTTTCACCATTTCAGGATGTTAGCAGTATATCATACTCAAATGGGGGAGTTGGTCAGAAGATTGCATTATGCAAAAGTCCAGCACTAAAGTTAAATGAGTTGAACAATGCTCTTTTGCGTGGATCAGTATCAGATGTGAAGAAAATTTGTGATGAAATTGAGTTTTGTTACTTTGGTCCTGAACAAGAGAGTGCAGAAACTGAGACATTAATAGAAGAAAATGTTGAAGAGCATGTGAAACATACTATTACAAAAAATGTTGACGATCAAATTGCAAAGTTTAAGGTGATTTCAGGTGAAAGGCCAAATTTTTCTTGTATTTGTTGTCGGTGAACTCACTATAAAAATTCAGACTAGGAGTGTTGATCTGTATTTAAAAAGTAAAAGAGAAAATAATTATAAGTGGAAAGAATTTGCAACTTATTTGTTGGTAGAGAATTGTTTTGATTTGGGTTCTGATCAGCTTATTTGTAAATATTGTTATGATAAATTAGATGAGAATAAAATGCCCGCTAGAGCTGTCCTTATTAATCTAGAGTGTGTTGCTATTCCTCCAGAACTGATAGATTTAAATACCTAGGAGTCTATTCTCATTCAATGTGTGCACCCGTTTCAGGCTATTGTTTGTATGGAGCTTAAAACAGGTAAATTGCCTCCTTCAGATTTACTGAGAGGATTAAAAGGAAGAGTTGTTATATATTGAAACTATTGATGTAGAGAGTGTAGAAAGTGAACTACTAGTCATTCTAGTTAATGGCGTGCCTACTAAGAGTAAGAAAATCTGGCAGGAGTTAGTGGGTGTTAGGAAAGTGCAAAAGGCGACTTTGTATTTGATAAAAAACAGTGAGTACTATAAAAATGTGCGTATGGGAGAAGAAGAAATACTTTTACCAGAAGATACGGAAACATCAAGTGGACAAATGGAAAAAGTGGACATGTCCAGAAGTGAAGAAATCTATGAACATTACAGTGTACATCCACTACGTTCAAAAGAAGTGATGGGGAATACTATTGAGTTATTTCAAATGAAAAAAGCGCAGGGAAGTCCCATGAGTGTATGGGAAGAAAGCTTGGAAGCTCGTTGTTTTCCGCAGTTGTTTCTAACAGGAAAATGAGGACAATATGATGAACGACCTGTGCAGATTCCTGCATCTGAAAATCGGACAACAAGATTGTATGCAGAAAAAACAAGATTTCAACAATGTATCCCATATATATTTCATCTTTTGTTTGAAAGTGACTTGTCTGGACTTTCATATGTAGCCAATCAGATGTTGAAAACAGGAGTACATCTGCAAAATGTTTCTGCAAAGGATTTCATGGATAAAGTGCACCAGAGAGATGATCATTTAGAATCTCAGCTGATTAATCTGATGGCGTGTCAGAGTGGGACTAATGCATATTGGTACCGTCGTCATGGAGAACTTAAATGTATGCTAAGGAACTTGGGGCCATATGTAGGTAATCTACTTTTACAGATTCTAAAATACAGAATTTTACCGATTCGGTATTTTAGAATTGGTAAATGCTATGTAGGAAAAAATTTGGTAAATTTGACCGAATTGGTAAAATTTGGTAATTACCGATTCGGTATTTACCTATTCGGTAATTCCCATTCATTGCTATGGGCCTGTAGACCTGTAGGCCCATAGCAATGAATGAGAATTACCAATTCGGTAAATACCGAATCAGTAATAGGGGGAAGACTTACAAGGGTGGCAGGATGTCACATTGTTGACACCCTGTTGCACCCCTGAATAGTGCATGGGTGCACATGTGGCACACATACATGCCCCTGCCACATGGCACTGTTAAAAATTGCAAAGAATTGCTTTTTTAACGGTTTTCGATATTTACCCTGAAATGAGAAAAGCACTCATTTGAGTGCTCCCTACATTAAGGATTCAGTAATTTACCGAATCGGTATTTTAAGAATTCAGTAATTTACGAGCATATACTAAAAGAGGTGTTAACAAAAGATTAAGATGTTGCAAGGACGATACCCTTGCAGAGTGAGAAAAAATACTGGTTTGCATGGTCATTCTCTGGTTTGTCTTTCTAGAAAAGTATGTCAAAGTGTTTTTCACCATTTCAGGATGTTAGCAGTATATCATACTCAAATGGGGGAGTTGGTCAGAAGATTGCATTATGCAAAAGTCCAGCACTAAAGTTAAATGAGTTGAACAATGCTCTTTTGCGTGGATCAGTATCAGATGTGAAGAAAATTTGTGATGAAATTGAGTTTTGTTACTTTGGTCCTGAACAAGAGAGTGCAGAAACTGAGACATTAATAGAAGAAAATGTTGAAGCGCATGTGAAACATACTATTACAAAAAATGTTGACGATCAAATTACAAAGTTTAAGGTGATTTCAGGTGAAAGGCCACATTTTTCTTGTATTTGTTGTCGGCGAACTCACTATAAAAATTCAGACTAGGAGTGTTGATCTGTATTTAAAAAGTGAAAGAGAAAATAATTATAAGTGGAAAGAATTTGCAACTTATTTGTTGGTAGAGAATTGTTTTGATTTGGGTTCTGATCAGCGTATTTGTAAATATTGTTATGATAAATTAGATGAGAATAAAATGCCCGCTAGACCTGTCCTTATTAATCTAGAGTGTGTTGCTATTCCTCCAGAACTGATAGATTTAAATACCTAGGAGTCTATTCTCATTCAATGTGTGCACCCGTTTCAGGCTATTGTTTGTATGGAGCTTAAAACAGGTAAATTGCCTCCTTCAGATTTACTGAGAGGATTAAAAGGAAGAGTTGTTATATATTGAAGCTATTGATGTAGAGAGTGTAGAAAGTGAACTACTAGTCATTCTAGTTAATGGCGTGCCTACTAAGAGTAAGAAAATCTGGCAGGAGTTAGTGGGTGTTAGGAAAGTGCAAAAGGTGACTTTGTATTTGATAAAAAACAGTGAGTACTATAAAAATGTGCATATGGGAGAAGAAGAAATACTTTTACCAGAAGATACGGAAACATCAGGTGGACAAATTGAAAAAGTGGACATGTCCAGAAGTGAAGAAATCTATGAACATTACAGTGTACATCCACTACGTTCAAAAGAAGTGATGGGGAATACTATTGAGTTATTTCAAATGAAAAAAGCGCAGGGAAGTCCCATGAGTGTATGGGAAGAAAGCTTGGAAGCTCGTTGTTTTCCGCAGTTGTTTCTAACAGGAAAATGAGGACAATATGATGAACGACCTGTGCAGATTCCTGCATCTGAAAATCGGACAACAAGATTGTATGCAGAAAAAACAAGATTTCAACAATGTATCCCATATATATTTCATCTTTTGTTTGAAAGTGACTTGTCTGGACTTTCATATGTAGCCAATCAGATGTTGAAAACAGGAGTACATCTGCAAAATGTTTCTGCAAAGGATTTCATGGATAAAGTGCACCAGAGAGATGATCATTTAGAATCTCAGCTGATTAATCTGATGGCGTGTCAGAGTGGGACTAATGCATATTGGTACCGTCGTCATGGAGAACTTAAATGTATGCTAAGGAACTTGGGGCCATATGTAGGTAATCTACTTTTACAGATTCTAAAATACAGAATTTTACCGATTCGGTATTTTAGAATTGGTAAATGCTATGTAGGAAAAAATTTGGTAAATTTGACCGAATTGGTAAAATTTGGTAATTACCGATTCGGTATTTACCTATTCGGTAATTCCCATTCATTGCTATGGGCCTGTAGACCTGTAGGCCCATAGCAATGAATGAGAATTACCAATTCGGTAAATACCGAATCAGTAATAGGGGGAAGACTTACAAGGGTGGCAGGATGTCACATTGTTGACACCCTGTTGCACCCCTGAATAGTGCATGGGTGCACATGTGGCACACATACATGCCCCTGCCACATGGCACTGTTAAAAATTGCAAAGAATTGCTTTTTTAACGGTTTTCGATATTTACCCTGAAATGAGAAAAGCACTCATTTGAGTGCTCCCTACATTAAGGATTCAGTAATTTACCGAATCGGTATTTTAAGAATTCAGTAATTTACGAGCATATACTAAAAGAGGTGTTAACAAAAGATTAAGATGTTGCAAGGACGATACCCTTGCAGAGTGAGAAAAAATACTGGTTTGCATGGTCATTCTCTGGTTTGTCTTTCTAGAAAAGTATGTCAAAGTGTTTTTCACCATTTCAGGATGTTAGCAGTATATCATACTCAAATGGGGGAGTTGGTCAGAAGATTGCATTATGCAAAAGTCCAGCACTAAAGTTAAATGAGTTGAACAATGCTCTTTTGCGTGGATCAGTATCAGATGTGAAGAAAATTTGTGATGAAATTGAGTTTTGTTACTTTGGTCCTGAACAAGAGAGTGCAGAAACTGAGACATTAATAGAAGAAAATGTTGAAGCGCATGTGAAACATACTATTACAAAAAATGTTGACGATCAAATTACAAAGTTTAAGGTGATTTCAGGTGAAAGGCCACATTTTTCTTGTATTTGTTGTCGGCGAACTCACTATAAAAATTCAGACTAGGAGTGTTGATCTGTATTTAAAAAGTGAAAGAGAAAATAATTATAAGTGGAAAGAATTTGCAACTTATTTGTTGGTAGAGAATTGTTTTGATTTGGGTTCTGATCAGCGTATTTGTAAATATTGTTATGATAAATTAGATGAGAATAAAATGCCCGCTAGACCTGTCCTTATTAATCTAGAGTGTGTTGCTATTCCTCCAGAACTGATAGATTTAAATACCTAGGAGTCTATTCTCATTCAATGTGTGCACCCGTTTCAGGCTATTGTTTGTATGGAGCTTAAAACAGGTAAATTGCCTCCTTCAGATTTACTGAGAGGATTAAAAGGAAGAGTTGTTATATATTGAAGCTATTGATGTAGAGAGTGTAGAAAGTGAACTACTAGTCATTCTAGTTAATGGCGTGCCTACTAAGAGTAAGAAAATCTGGCAGGAGTTAGTGGGTGTTAGGAAAGTGCAAAAGGTGACTTTGTATTTGATAAAAAACAGTGAGTACTATAAAAATGTGCATATGGGAGAAGAAGAAATACTTTTACCAGAAGATACGGAAACATCAGGTGGACAAATTGAAAAAGTGGACATGTCCAGAAGTGAAGAAATCTATGAACATTACAGTGTACATCCACTACGTTCAAAAGAAGTGATGGGGAATACTATTGAGTTATTTCAAATGAAAAAAGCGCAGGGAAGTCCCATGAGTGTATGGGAAGAAAGCTTGGAAGCTCGTTGTTTTCCGCAGTTGTTTCTAACAGGAAAATGAGGACAATATGATGAACGACCTGTGCAGATTCCTGCATCTGAAAATCGGACAACAAGATTGTATGCAGAAAAAACAAGATTTCAACAATGTATCCCATATATATTTCATCTTTTGTTTGAAAGTGACTTGTCTGGACTTTCATATGTAGCCAATCAGATGTTGAAAACAGGAGTACATCTGCAAAATGTTTCTGCAAAGGATTTCATGGATAAAGTGCACCAGAGAGATGATCATTTAGAATCTCAGCTGATTAATCTGATGGCGTGTCAGAGTGGGACTAATGCATCTTGGTACCGTCGTCATGGAGAACTTAAATGTATGCTAAGGAACTTGGGGCCATATGTAGGTAATCTACTTTTACAGATTCTAAAATACAGAATTTTACCGATTCGGTATTTTAGAATTGGTAAATGCTATGTAGGAAAAAATTTGGTAAATTTGACCGAATTGGTAAAATTTGGTAATTACCGATTCGGTATTTACCTATTCGGTAATTCCCATTCATTGCTATGGGCCTGTAGACCTGTAGGCCCATAGCAATGAATGAGAATTACCAATTCGGTAAATACCGAATCAGTAATAGGGGGAAGACTTACAAGGGTGGCAGGATGTCACATTGTTGACACCCTGTTGCACCCCTGAATAGTGCATGGGTGCACATGTGGCACACATACATGCCCCTGCCACATGGCACTGTTAAAAATTGCAAAGAATTGCTTTTTTAACGGTTTTCGATATTTACCCTGAAATGAGAAAAGCACTCATTTGAGTGCTCCCTACATTAAGGATTCAGTAATTTACCGAATCGGTATTTTAAGAATTCAGTAATTTACGAGCATATACTAAAAGAGGTGTTAACAAAAGATTAAGATGTTGCAAGGACGATACCCTTGCAGAGTGAGAAAAAATACTGGTTTGCATGGTCATTCTCTGGTTTGTCTTTCTAGAAAAGTATGTCAAAGTGTTTTTCACCATTTCAGGATGTTAGCAGTATATCATACTCAAATGGGGGAGTTGGTCAGAAGATTGCATTATGCAAAAGTCCAGCACTAAAGTTAAATGAGTTGAACAATGCTCTTTTGCGTGGATCAGTATCAGATGTGAAGAAAATTTGTGATGAAATTGAGTTTTGTTACTTTGGTCCTGAACAAGAGAGTGCAGAAACTGAGACATTAATAGAAGAAAATGTTGAAGCGCATGTGAAACATACTATTACAAAAAATGTTGACGATCAAATTACAAAGTTTAAGGTGATTTCAGGTGAAAGGCCAAATTTTTCTTGTATTTGTTGTCGGCGAACTCACTATAAAAATTCAGACTAGGAGTGTTGATCTGTATTTAAAAAGTGAAAGAGAAAATAATTATAAGTGGAAAGAATTTGCAACTTATTTGTTGGTAGAGAATTGTTTTGATTTGGGTTCTGATCAGCGTATTTGTAAATATTGTTATGATAAATTAGATGAGAATAAAATGCCCGCTAGACCTGTCCTTATTAATCTAGAGTGTGTTGCTATTCCTCCAGAACTGATAGATTTAAATACCTAGGAGTCTATTCTCATTCAATGTGTGCACCCGTTTCAGGCTATTGTTTGTATGGAGCTTAAAACAGGTAAATTGCCTCCTTCAGATTTACTGAGAGGATTAAAAGGAAGAGTTGTTATATATTGAAGCTATTGATGTAGAGAGTGTAGAAAGTGAACTACTAGTCATTCTAGTTAATGGCGTGCCTACTAAGAGTAAGAAAATCTGGCAGGAGTTAGTGGGTGTTAGGAAAGTGCAAAAGGTGACTTTGTATTTGATAAAAAACAGTGAGTACTATAAAAATGTGCATATGGGAGAAGAAGAAATACTTTTACCAGAAGATACGGAAACATCAGGTGGACAAATTGAAAAAGTGGACATGTCCAGAAGTGAAGAAATCTATGAACATTACAGTGTACATCCACTACGTTCAAAAGAAGTGATGGGGAATACTATTGAGTTATTTCAAATGAAAAAAGCGCAGGGAAGTCCCATGAGTGTATGGGAAGAAAGCTTGGAAGCTCGTTGTTTTCCGCAGTTGTTTCTAACAGGAAAATGAGGACAATATGATGAACGACCTGTGCAGATTCCTGCATCTGAAAATCGGACAACAAGATTGTATGCAGAAAAAACAAGATTTCAACAATGTATCCCATATATATTTCATCTTTTGTTTGAAAGTGACTTGTCTGGACTTTCATATGTAGCCAATCAGATGTTGAAAACAGGAGTACATCTGCAAAATGTTTCTGCAAAGGATTTCATGGATAAAGTGCACCAGAGAGATGATCATTTAGAATCTCAGCTGATTAATCTGATGGCGAGTCAGAGTGGGACTAATGCATATTGGTACCGTCGTCATGGAGAACTTAAATGTATGCTAAGGAACTTGGGGCCATATGTAGGTAATCTACTTTTACAGATTCTAAAATACAGAATGTTACCGATTCGGTATTTTAGAATTGGTAAATGCTATGTAGGAAAAAATTTGGTAAATTTGACCGAATTGGTAAAATTTGGTAATTACCGATTCGGTATTTACCTATTCGGTAATTCCCATTCATTGCTATGGGCCTGTAGACCTGTAGGCCCATAGCAATGAATGAGAATTACCAATTCGGTAAATACCGAATCAGTAATAGGGGGAAGACTTACAAGGGTGGCAGGATGTCACATTGTTGACACCCTGTTGCACCCCTGAATAGTGCATGGGTGCACATGTGGCACACATACATGCCCCTGCCACATGGCACTGTTAAAAATTGCAAAGAATTGCTTTTTTAACGGTTTTCGATATTTACCCTGAAATGAGAAAAGCACTCATTTGAGTGCTCCCTACATTAAGGATTCAGTAATTTACCGAATCGGTATTTTAAGAATTCAGTAATTTACGAGCATATACTAAAAGAGGTGTTAACAAAAGATTAAGATGTTGCAAGGACGATACCCTTGCAGAGTGAGAAAAAATACTGGTTTGCATGGTCATTCTCTGGTTTGTCTTTCTAGAAAATATGTCAAAGTGTTTTTCACCATTTCAGGATGTTAGCAGTATATCATACTCAAATGGGGGAGTTGGTCAGAAGATTGCATTATGCAAAAGTCCAGCACTAAAGTTAAATGAGTTGAACAATGCTCTTTTGCGTGGATCAGTATCAGATGTGAAGAAAATTTGTGATGAAATTGAGTTTTGTTACTTTGGTCCTGAACAAGAGAGTGCAGAAACTGAGACATTAATAGAAGAAAATGTTGAAGCGCATGTGAAACATACTATTACAAAAAATGTTGACGATCAAATTACAAAGTTTAAGGTGATTTCAGGTGAAAGGCCAAATTTTTCTTGTATTTGTTGTCGGCGAACTCACTATAAAAATTCAGACTAGGAGTGTTGATCTGTATTTAAAAAGTGAAAGAGAAAATAATTATAAGTGGAAAGAATTTGCAACTTATTTGTTGGTAGAGAATTGTTTTGATTTGGGTTCTGATCAGCGTATTTGTAAATATTGTTATGATAAATTAGATGAGAATAAAATGCCCGCTAGACCTGTCCTTATTAATCTAGAGTGTGTTGCTATTCCTCCAGAACTGATAGATTTAAATACCTAGGAGTCTATTCTCATTCAATGTGTGCACCCGTTTCAGGCTATTGTTTGTATGGAGCTTAAAACAGGTAAATTGCCTCCTTCAGATTTACTGAGAGGATTAAAAGGAAGAGTTGTTATATATTGAAGCTATTGATGTAGAGAGTGTAGAAAGTGAACTACTAGTCATTCTAGTTAATGGCGTGCCTACTAAGAGTAAGAAAATCTGGCAGGAGTTAGTGGGTGTTAGGAAAGTGCAAAAGGTGACTTTGTATTTGATAAAAAACAGTGAGTACTATAAAAATGTGCATATGGGAGAAGAAGAAATACTTTTACCAGAAGATACGGAAACATCAGGTGGACAAATTGAAAAAGTGGACATGTCCAGAAGTGAAGAAATCTATGAACATTACAGTGTACATCCACTACGTTCAAAAGAAGTGATGGGGAATACTATTGAGTTATTTCAAATGAAAAAAGCGCAGGGAAGTCCCATGAGTGTATGGGAAGAAAGCTTGGAAGCTCGTTGTTTTCCGCAGTTGTTTCTAACAGGAAAATGAGGACAATATGATGAACGACCTGTGCAGATTCCTGCATCTGAAAATCGGACAACAAGATTGTATGCAGAAAAAACAAGATTTCAACAATGTATCCCATATATATTTCATCTTTTGTTTGAAAGTGACTTGTCTGGACTTTCATATGTAGCCAATCAGATGTTGAAAACAGGAGTACATCTGCAAAATGTTTCTGCAAAGGATTTCATGGATAAAGTGCACCAGAGAGATGATCATTTAGAATCTCAGCTGATTAATCTGATGGCGTGTCAGAGTGGGACTAATGCATATTGGTACCGTCGTCATGGAGAACTTAAATGTATGCTAAGGAACTTGGGGCCATATGTAGGTAATCTACTTTTACAGATTCTAAAATACAGAATTTTACCGATTCGGTATTTTAGAATTGGTAAATGCTATGTAGGAAAAAATTTGGTAAATTTGACCGAATTGGTAAAATTTGGTAATTACCGATTCGGTATTTACCTATTCGGTAATTCCCATTCATTGCTATGGGCCTGTAGACCTGTAGGCCCATAGCAATGAATGAGAATTACCAATTCGGTAAATACCGAATCAGTAATAGGGGGAAGACTTACAAGGGTGGCAGGATGTCACATTGTTGACACCCTGTTGCACCCCTGAATAGTGCATGGGTGCACATGTGGCACACATACATGCCCCTGCCACATGGCACTGTTAAAAATTGCAAAGAATTGCTTTTTTAACGGTTTTCGATATTTACCCTGAAATGAGAAAAGCACTCATTTGAGTGCTCCCTACATTAAGGATTCAGTAATTTACCGAATCGGTATTTTAAGAATTCAGTAATTTACGAGCATATACTAAAAGAGGTGTTAACAAAAGATTAAGATGTTGCAAGGACGATACCCTTGCAGAGTGAGAAAAAATACTGGTTTGCATGGTCATTCTCTGGTTTGTCTTTCTAGAAAAGTATGTCAAAGTGTTTTTCACCATTTCAGGATGTTAGCAGTATATCATACTCAAATGGGGGAGTTGGTCAGAAGATTGCATTATGCAAAAGTCCAGCACTAAAGTTAAATGAGTTGAACAATGCTCTTTTGCGTGGATCAGTATCAGATGTGAAGAAAATTTGTGATGAAATTGAGTTTTGTTACTTTGGTCCTGAACAAGAGAGTGCAGAAACTGAGACATTAATAGAAGAAAATGTTGAAGCGCATGTGAAACATACTATTACAAAAAATGTTGACGATCAAATTACAAAGTTTAAGGTGATTTCAGGTGAAAGGCCACATTTTTCTTGTATTTGTTGTCGGCGAACTCACTATAAAAATTCAGACTAGGAGTGTTGATCTGTATTTAAAAAGTGAAAGAGAAAATAATTATAAGTGGAAAGAATTTGCAACTTATTTGTTGGTAGAGAATTGTTTTGATTTGGGTTCTGATCAGCGTATTTGTAAATATTGTTATGATAAATTAGATGAGAATAAAATGCCCGCTAGACCTGTCCTTATTAATCTAGAGTGTGTTGCTATTCCTCCAGAACTGATAGATTTAAATACCTAGGAGTCTATTCTCATTCAATGTGTGCACCCGTTTCAGGCTATTGTTTGTATGGAGCTTAAAACAGGTAAATTG
The DNA here is from genome assembly GCF_964261635.1 of Lissotriton helveticus. Lineage (NCBI taxonomy): Eukaryota > Metazoa > Chordata > Amphibia > Caudata > Salamandridae > Lissotriton > Lissotriton helveticus. The sequence continues at coordinate 2,002,660,086 of NC_136061.1, read as the reverse complement.
CCTCCTTCAGATTTACTGAGAGGATTAAAAGGAAGAGTTGTTATATATTGAAGCTATTGATGTAGAGAGTGTAGAAAGTGAACTACTAGTCATTCTAGTTAATGGCGTGCCTACTAAGAGTAAGAAAATCTGGCAGGAGTTAGTGGGTGTTAGGAAAGTGCAAAAGGCGACTTTGTATTTGATAAAAAACAGTGAGTACTATAAAAATGTGCATATGGGAGAAGAAGAAATACTTTTACCAGAGGATACGGAAACATCAGGTGGACAAATTGAAAAAGTGGACATGTCCAGAAGTGAAGAAATCTATGAACATTACAGTGTACATCCACTACGTTCAAAAGAAGTGATGGGGAATACTATTGAGTTATTTCAAATGAAAAAAGTGCAGGGAAGTCCCATGAGTGTATGGGAAGAAAGCTTGGAAGCTCGTTGTTTTCCGCAGTTGTTTCCAACAGGAAAATGAGGACAATATGATGAACGACCTGTGCAGATTCCTGCATCTGAAATTCGGACAACCAGATTGTATGCAGAAAAACAAGATTTCAACAATGTATCCCATATATATTTCATCTTTTGTTTGAAAGTGACTTGTCTGGACTTTCATATGTAGCCAATCAGATGTTGAAAACAGGAGTACATCTGCAAAATGTTTCTGCAAAGGATTTCATGTATAAAGTGCACCAGAGAGATGATCATTTAGAATCTCAGCTGATTAATCTGATGGCGTGTCAGAGTGGGACTAATGCATATTGGTACCGTCGTCATGGAGAACTTAAATGTATGCTAAGGAACTTGGGGCCATATGTAGGTAATCTACTTTTACAGATTCTAAAATACATAATTTTACCGATTCGGTATTTTAGAATTGGTAAATGCTATGTAGGAAAAAATTTGGTAAATTTGACCGAATTGGTAAAATTTGGTAATTACCGATTCGGTATTTACCTATTCGGTAATTTCCATTCATTGCTATGGGCCTGTAGGCCTGTAGGCCCATAGCAATGAATGAGAATTACCAATTCGGTAAATACCGAATCAGTAATAGGGGGAAGACTTACAAGGGTGGCAGGATGTCACATTGTTGACACCCTGTTGCACCCCTGAATAGTGCATGGGTGCACATGTGGCACACATACATGCCCCTGCCACATGGCACTGTTAAAAATTGCAAAGAATTGCTTTTTTAACGGTTTTCGATATTTACCCTGAAATGAGAAAAGCACTCATTTGAGTGCTCCCTACATTAAGGATTCAGTAATTTACCGAATCGGTATTTTAAGAATTCAGTAATTTACCGATCCCTTAAATTACCGATTCGGTAAATTACCGAATCCTTCAATTTGGCCTCCTACATCTGAAAAGCCTAATACCGGTCGGTAACGGCCGGAAATCTGTAATTTTGGCCGTTACCGACCGGTATAAGGATACCTACATCTGGCCCTTAGGAACTCCTACATGGTTCCTTACCCTAAGCTGTGCTGAATATGCTTAGGATGATTTACTTGAATTTCTTCGAGAGGCAAATTCCAATACAAAAAATATTGAATACAGGACACCAGTAAAATTGTACTCTTTGGATCCTGTAAATGTATGCAGGTTTTTCAATCATAGATCTGAGGCTATGATGTCTTTTATCTGCAATAAAAAAAATCCTCTTGGAGAAGTTGTGGATTTCTTTTGGAGAAAGGAGTAACAAGCAAGAAGTGCTCCACATATACAAATGCTGTTATGGATCAAGGATGCCCCCAAATTTGGAACAGATTCGGATGATACTGTTTTGTCTTTTATTGAAGAATATGCCTTATGTGCTGTACCCAAAAGCACAGAAGAAAACAACTTAAGACAACACGTCTTGAGATTCCAAAGCCATCGATGTGGAAAATACTGTCGACAAAAATACAAGTCTATGGATAAATTCTATACCAAATGTCATTTTGCATTTCCACGTCCTGTACTATCCAAAGGAAGAGTGAACAGTTTTATGTCAGCTATGCGACATACCATCACAATAAAGTCTCCTAAAAATACCTACAATTTAAGAAGAAGTGAAGAGACAAATTACATAAATGACTACAATCCTGTTATTCTGTCCATGTGGAATGCTAACATGGATATTCAGTACGTTGCGGACAATTCCATTGCTGTTGCTCGATATGTAACGTCCTACATTCCAAAATTAGAAAAGACGGAATTGAAAGAAATGTGGGAAAAGATTTCTCCCAGAAGGCTCTCAGTAAGAAATTATACAGTTTCAGTTTGAAGATGTTATCCCATCGAGAAATTGGAGCATATGAATGCTCAGATCGGTTATCATCTGCAAGTCTATACTCCAAATCTAGAAGATTAATTTGGGTGAGTCTAGGTCTTGCTGCAATGCGAAATCGTGTATTGAAATCTGTTCAAGAAATTGAATATTTAGCAGAAAAAGATCCAGAAAGTACAGATATTTTGAAAACGAATATGTTGGATACATATTATCCAAACAGAAGTCATCATCTTGAGAACATGTGTCTCTATGAAGTGCTGCAAAACTACACTTTTAAAAGGAATACTACAGAGAACATCATTGATGAAAAATGTGGAGTGATTGGTTCCGAAGGAAGTTTGGTAAAACAAACGAAAGGAAATTTGATTAATCACAGGAAGCTGAGTTGCGACATTGCTGATAAAAGGGAATTTTACTATTTAGCTCTTTTGCAACTGTTCAAACCGTGGCATTCAGAATTGGAATTACTTGGAGATTTCCAGAGCTATGAAGATTCCTTCAATGCTTGTAAAGATACCATACAATGTACTGCGTTTGCAAATGATGTGAAAATGTTGAACGATGAAATTGATCAAGAAGCTACTATTGCAGCTGAGATTGCCAGAGACAGTTCTCAAGACAGTCAAAGTTCTGATGCGCTTAGTCAAGATCCACTAGGACAACCAATTGTTGAAAATGAAGCAGCAATTGCTATGAATGAGGTGGAAACAACAATGCATCAAGCTCAAGAAGATATAACGGACTTAGCAAACTTGGAAGAACAACTACATGTTGAACAGAAAGAAATATATCAGCAAGTGAGAGAACAGATTGACCATGGATTTCTTCATGAAAAGAAAGAATGCACATGCACATAATTCCAACATATCCGAATGTATGTGAGTGGACAAGCTGAAACAGGAAAACGTTTCTTAATTAAAGTAATCACCAGTTATCTACAGAAAACAACTGAGTCACATTTGTCTTGTGTTGTAACTGCTCCAACTGGGTTGGCAGCATACACCATTAAAGGAATTACATTACATCGTTTACTTATGCTACCTGTGGAGCATGAAAACAAATTGGAATATCACAAGCTATCTGGAGAAGCTTGTTGTGAAGTTTCACGAGTACTGAAGAAAATGAAACTTCTGATTATTGATCAGGTAAGCATGGTCTCAAACTTAATACTTGCTTTTGTGCATTTAAGAATGCAGCAAATTCTCAAAACAGAGTACGATGTGTTATTTGGAGGAAAATATGTCATAGTTTTTGGAGATCTACTGCAACTTACTCCTGTAAAAGGACAACCAGTATTTAAAACACTTGCGCATGAAGACACCAGAAAGTCTCTGGGTAGTGTTGGAAACGTTAACATTTGGTCATATTTTGAATACAAAGAACTCATTACAAATATGCGACAGGCAAATGATGTTGTTTATGGAACTATTCTTCAAGATATAAGAATTGGAGTACTGACAAAAAATGGCAAGCAAGCTTTGCAGATTTGGTTACTTTCCAATTTGTTTCCAAATGAAAATATAGTTCCAGAGAAAATATATATGAAAATTGCAGAAAATAAATCTGTAATCTGCTTAATGCCAACGCTGCGTGACTGTTCTCTATTCAATGAACAACTTTTGAAACTGGAAAATGAAGAAATAATAAAAATGGAAGCTATTGATAAACTAGAGCATAAAGGAATCACTATTATTTTCACAGAAAAATTGAAGACAAAATGGGATTCTTTAGAAAAATCGATATCTAAAACTGCTGGTTTAGAAAAGAAACTATATTATAACAAGGGGAGAGGTGGCTCACTCTGTCCCAGGGGGCTGAGCCTAGTCTAAGGAAAGCAAAAGGTTCCCCTGGACTTCAGTATTAAACAAGCAAAGTTAATATTCATTCAAAACCTAATTCTGTTTCACACACTCAATCATCCACCCAATCCAGCGATTTTACCCTTTCTATCAATAGTCTATATCCCAACCGGAAAAGTAGTGCTGTTATATACTTCTTTTTTATTTTTCATTAAAAAGGTTTTTTTTAAAGCAAAAATATGGTTGTCACAGTACAGAATGTTAAAAAGAATACATTTTAAAACAGTTTATATAGAACAAACATTAGTTCATTAAAAAGGATGTTCCATATTCTAAACACAACTTTTATAAAAACAAGATCATGAAAGAAACTTTTTTACGAACAATTCATTAAATCAAATAACAAGATCCTACAGCCAACAACAACCCAATAGTGACCTAAAGTTGTGGCTAGATTGTTTGATCCCAAGCTGATATGTATATTGACAGGTGGTTTCGGCAGGTAGTTATTCTTAATTTATTGTCCTGAAAACAACCCTTCAGCGATGGATTCTTTAACGTATGCCTCGACGCGTTTCGGTGGAAATACTGTTTCTTTCTCAACCACTTTCTTTAAGACTAGCTTTAATAAGTAAAGGGTCTAATTTTCCACAAATTTCAAATCGTTAATCTAGATAGAAAAAACAGATATCAGACATGTCTCTATATAATATACATAGTACATGATGTTATATTGTTTAATTCTATGATAGTCTATTCCCTCTCATTTGTTCATGTTCCCTCATTTTCTTAGCTTTACCTATTATTATCAACTTGACTTGAACACCTTTGATCTTGAAAGTTTTAATTTTAAGAAGTTTTAATTAAGCACTACCTTCCCTTCGGAAGTTCCACAATTATACCCACATTTCACCTAGGTGATCCTCCCTTCCCCAATCAGTTAACACTCGGGGTATTATCTTTAGTTTAGGGCATACTCATACATACAAGAGCCCTTTGAGTATTTCAACCACTCGCCATCACAAGTCGTATTCTCTAATTATTTGGTTCTTGCTGTTTTTATTTCTCTCTGTTCTTAAGAGTTGTTCCCACTGGTTGGAACTGAAACAATATTTGAAATTAGGAAGACTTATTAATGTCGGTGGCTCTTCCCGATACATCTTATTTTCCACTCCTTTTAATATGGCCACCTCACGTTTTGTATACAGGCTGCTGATCCCTCTTGTTTCCTTCTATATCACGTTCTCATTAAAACCAAGCGCTGATATGTCGCTACCTACAAAGTGATACATAGGGCGATCTGTGACTGTCCACTACGAGCAGCTATTTCATTAATTGTGTTAGAGCACTCTATTAATTCTTTACGAATAGGGCTTACCTTGATACTTGTATTATCATGAAACGCTTCCTAAGATTCTCTATTATCCTCGGTTCATTAAAAATCCTCCAGCTTCTATTGCACGGGTATATGGATCTTCTGTAGGGATTGCCCCGGATACGATTCGCGATGGAATCTGTCAAAGTTAAACAGTGATAAATTGTCTAGCTTATGTGCGGTTTTTTATCATTTCATATCCTATTCGGTTGGGGTATCTATGCCCACTCTATTTCCCGAAATTCAGTATTTCCCGTTATTCCTGCCTGCCAACCAGTGGGAACAACTATTAAGAACAGAGAGAAATAAAAACAACAAGAACCAAATAATTAGAGAATATTACTTGTGATGGTGAGTGGTTGAAATACTCAAAGGGATCTTGTACGTATGAGTATGCCCTAGACTAAAGATAAAACCCCGAGTGTTAACTGATTGGGAAGGGAGGATCACCTAGGTGAAATGTGGGTATAATTGTGGAACCTCCGAAAGGGAAGGTAGTGCTCAATTAAAACTTCTTAAAATTAAAACTTTCAAGATCAAAGGTGTTCAAGCCAAGTTGATAATAATAGGTAAAACTAAGAAAATTATGGCACATGAACAAATGAGAGGGAATAGACTATCATAGAATTAAACAATATAACATCATGTACTATGTATATTATATAGAGACATGTTTTTTCTATCTAGATTAACGATTTGAAATTTGTGGAAAATTAGACCCTGTACTTATTAAATCTAGTCCTGAAGAAGTTGGTTGAGAAAGAAACAGTATTACCACAGAAACGCGTCAACCCATAAGTTAAAAAATCCATCGCTGAAGGGTTGTTTTCAGGACAATAAATTAAGAATAACTACCTGCCGAAACCACCTGTCAATATACATATCAGCTTGGGATCAAACAATCTCGCCACAACTTTAGGTCACTATTGGGTTGTTGTTGGCAGTAGGGTCTTGTTATTTGATTTAATGAATTGTTCGTAAAAAAGTTTCTTTCATGATCTTGTTTTTATAAAAGTTGTGTTTAGAATATGAAACATCCTTTTTAATGAACTAATGTTTGTTCTGTATAAACAGTTTTAAAATGTATTCTTTTTAACATTCTGTACTGTGACAACCATATTTTTACTTTTAAAAATACCTTTTTAATGAAAAATAAAAAAGAAGTATATAACAGCACTACATTTCCGGTTTGGATATAGACTATTGATAAAAAGGGTAAAATCGCTGGATTGGATGGATGATTGACTGTGTGAAACAGAATTAGGTTTTGAATGAATATTAACTTTGCATGTTTAATACTGAAGTCCAGGGGAACCTTTTGCTTTCCTTAGAAAAGAAACTATGCATGTAGAAAGTGTCGGGTAATTTTAAGGTGTAATTTGGATGTAGAAAAAGGTTTAGTGAATGGTGCAATGGGCAAAGTTGTGGATTTTATTAATTATCCAAATAAAGATGGTATTGAGTTTTTAAAAATTAAATTTGAATAGATTGCAGAATTGCAACAAATTGGTCGTTGTTCAGTTCGTTTTTTGCTTGTTAAAGATTTATATGTCTGTAGAAAACAGTTTCCAGTTTCTCTGGCATATGCAGTAACTATTCATACATCTCAAGGTTTAAGTGTAGACAGTGCTTTGGTGAACATTGGAAGTACCGTGTTTAAAGAGGGTATGGCATATGTTGCTTTGTCGCGAGTCAGAACTTTATCTGGTATATTTCTGATTGATTTTGATGACACAAAGGTTACTGCAGATGCAAACTGTGTAAAAGAGTATAATAGGTTAAGAAGAGTGTATGCTCCCAATTTAGGTCAAATCCTGTATTTGAAAAGTGTGTGATAGGTTGAAAAAGAAGGTATGAGAACATCTGCAGTGAAGGTAAAGAGAAGGAAAAGAAGCAAGATAATGTGATTGGAAGCAAAAAGAAAAAGGACACTGTTAAAGAGATTGTTAGTTATCAGTTTGAAAATAGTTCAGGTGTCAACTGCTATGCTAATGTAGTGGTCAATGTTTTTTTTCTTGAAAGTTTGCAACAGCAAATTATGGAGAATCAGGAAAAAAGATGTTGTTCCTTTTTGCATTCCGTTTATGAAAAATTAAGAACTGATACAAGTAAAATACAAAGCGTTTGTGATGTTCGTAATCTTTTGGATGTATGTTCTGGTTCTACACAATTTACGCAGATTATCCAACAAGATGCTCAGGAATTTATAATGTATATGTTTACCGTATAGAAAATGAAGGAATAGAAATTGGAAATCTTTTTGGCCTTTGTTATAAATGGGAACATCATTGTGAAAATTTTATGTATACATGTAGCACTAACATAGACACTGAAAGATTTATGTATTTGACATTACCAGACTGTAAATCAGTGTCTTTCAATAAACTAGTTAAAGCAGCAAATCAAAACATGGAGTGTAGCCAATGCAAATCAGAAATTTTATCAACATTATTTATACAAAGATATGGACAATATATAATTTTAATGATGCAACGTTGTACAGCTGATGGGAGAAAATTGGACACTTTAATAAAACATTTTGTAGCAAGTCAACTATCAATATCAGGAAGGACTTTTGTAGCAGTAGCAATAATTTTCCATGATTGTCCTTCCACAACATCTGGACATTACACTGCCTATCTAAAATGTGAAAACGCTGGACACATTGTAATGATGCTCAGTTGGTTTTTAAACAACGTTTGCCTAGGGAATTACCAAATTCCTACCTAATATTTTTAAAGCCAAAGTTTTAGGAACATAATTCGGCCTCTGAAGAATGTATTAATATGTATTAATATGATTAGTATTGGACTATTTCAATATAAAGGATTTCAATAATACCAATTGGTCTTGAGGAAAGGTGTTTCTTTGAATTATGGACTTTTTCTTGCACATTGTCTCGGCGTATAGTTTTAAGCAACAACATTTACAGTGTTTATAAATGTAAGTTATAAACTTTTTAAAGCAGTAAGCATTTTATATATGTGTGATTTGTATTATATGGTATTTTATTGAGGATGGTTTCTTGTTTTTTTTTAAACAATCGTATTGCTTGTTTTTTTTTTGCCCGCTGTTATGTGAGAAGTACGATTGAAATCACTGTTTCTAGTGAACTTCAATATATTCTGAGAACAGCCAAAAAGGCAAAGAAAATAGTTATTTAAATGTTGAAATTATGTTATGTTGTTGAAAATATATTATTATATATTACAACATTTTTTGTTTTCTTTCACAGATCCTAATTCAAAAATATGTAATTTACCACAGTTTAGATTATAAAAAACAACTGAATAAAATGTGTGTTTTTTTGTATGTCTATTACTGTGAAGGTAAGTTTAACTAAGTATTAAAATGCACAATGGCCTGTGTTTGCACACTGGTGAAGAAAGGGGAGATGGATGGAGTAGATATGTGTGGAAAGATACTCTGTGGCGTTTTAAGTTACAGGATAAAGTCAACATGAATACTGACTGTCAATGGGGGCCAAATAACCCACCACCTATGTGCAAAAAGTGCCAGAGAATTGCATTGCAGACAGGTATCAAATAGTACACAGCTTCAGAGCACCTCTCTGCAACACACCTGTGTGGTATTCAATAGAGGGTTTGGTGGGCTAGTAGGGCCCAGGGAATTTCAGGATTGAAAGAGACAAAGGGCTAGATGTAGATGGCTAATTACCGGTCTGTAACGCCGAGATTCGTTAAATTTCAGCGTTACCGACCGGTATTTAGGCATTTGAGATGTAGGGGGGATTCGGTATTAAGGAATTGGTATTTCCAAGTTACCTACATCTAGCCCAACATTCCTTAACTTAAAATACATCACAGAGTGTGTTTGCACATGTCACATCAGGCCCCATCCCTTCCCTTCACTAATCTATAAACGTGTCCTATCAGTTTGCCAAAACGTAAATACTAATACATTTATCTTGTTCTCTGTTTGCAGTACTGACATTATTCTACTTATTACTCATATAATAAGGATTGGCCTAGCCATTAACCCTAGTACAAATTAATTTCTTTATATACTATGCATGCACATCATACTTTAGCGCAAGACACTCTTTCATATTTACAAAGAGAGGAAAAGGCAGTCTGTGTACCTTTTCTTCTCCATGTAAATACAACCTCATCATACATACCAATTTGCGTTGAAAGGGCGTTCTATGGGTGTTGCTGTGCGTGTTTACACAGAACACTCATAGAACAAGAAACATCTCCAGATTTATCAGAAATCATAAATCCGGATATGTGTGTGAATGCTGCACCATCCTCAAATTGGTGTAGCAAGGCACAACAAGGGGAATTGTTTTCATTTCAAGATATGCTACAATGCACAGCATACATTGAAGGAGAAAAATGTCTACATTGATTGTTTTTGTGCAGGAAGGTGTGTCTTCGTGCACACAAACAAACTTCACATGACTCCCCATAGCAAAGCAACCTATTGCATTTTACGCAATGGATTTTGGCATTAGCAAGTTGGGGCCGTATGTCCAAACTGGATGTTGAAGGGGACGCCCCAGAAGTGCTTGCAACTTGCGGTGCTGGTGGTACATTCTGATGCAGTCTTCTGCATTCTTCTTTTGCAAGATTTGCAGGACGCAAACATTGCAGGTGTTTAAACATGCTGGCAGTTCCACAGGAATAGTTCTTGTTTGGGTTTCCTCGAGATAGAACTGTCTTGCAAATTTTGCACGTCACCTTTGTAGCATTCACTTTTTTCAGTCCCTCTGGATATGTACTAAATTTCCAGACAATAGATTCATATTTTTTTGGACATGGTGGTTCTGGAACAAACCCCTCTTCATTTGAGTGTTCAGAATCTGAAGATGGTTGTTGTGAAGCCATTTTTCAAAGATAAAGGACTTCCAGATCTTCAATTCCCAAAAAACAGAAGTTCTTCTCAGCAGAGGTCTTCAACCATGGAAGGTCTAAGAAGAGTGATTGAAATGGGTGGGGTCCTTCAATACTTAGAATAGGAAGTATTATGAACCAATCAAATCTCTTTCTTTTTGGTCACATGGGCTCCGCGTAGGGTGCGTGCACGCAGCACGCACCCAGCTCGCACCGAGCGCCACTTTGCGAAATTGCATTTAGAAGTAATGTAACTTTATTAAAAGTAAAAGAATATTATTTTTAGGATGAGCTCAGATAATGTCTTGCCTTAATATTTATAATAGATATATATATATATATGTTTTTGGACATTACAATTTTTTGCGGGAGTTGTGCACCCAAAGCATCCAACATGCATATGATGCCACATGGAACTGCGCGACCGTCACGTAACGTAATACGTACATATCGCGTATGTGCCACAGGTCACGTACCAGTAGAATAGCAATCGCATAGGAAAATTTGTACCCGTCGCACACCCTACGCGGATCTTACATAACAATCCTAAAATGGTGGCTAGGTTCCGCACAGTGATGGGGAAAGGTGCGACCGCCAGTAGGTAATATATATACATATATATATATATGTATATATATATGCCAAAACCCCTCCACAACGCAGAAAGAAGCAGCCACACGAGGAATCCAGGGAAAAGCTTTAATAGACAGCCGTTTAGGGCATAATGCATTTCGGCTGTAAAGCCTTCATCGGATGCCTGCTGCTCACCAAAGTCACGACCATGCCTCCGCTTTGAATGTTTCTGCAGTGCTCTCGTAAAAAAGAGCAGGCACCTCCCCCAACCATGTGATCATCCACCTGCAACAGCACGGTAGGTACTGTAACTCCCAGGATGCAACATTCCTGGGCCGGCGGTATGTGGGGGAATCAGAAAATATCCAACCATGTAATGGTGTCCTGCAGGGCAAGGTGCGTGATACCAGGCGAAATAAAGTCATTAAGCCTCCCTGGGTCCCCGCATATGTTACAACCTTCTAGCCAAAAGTCCTGCATGCCAAGAGTCGAATACAATGAAACAAACTCTGTCATGAAGTCACAAACTGCCAAGGCAGAGGCCTCTGCCAGACTGATGCTTTCAGTTGGGCTGGCGTAAATCCATTACCATGGAAAAAAGAAAACTGCAGCCGCAGACGCCAGAATTACTGCCAGCCAACTTATGTAATGGGGCTACTTAACACGCCACTGGCAGACGTGATAATATGCCAAACCCCCTCCACAATGCAGAAGGAAGCAGCCACACGAGGAATCCAGGGAAAAGCTTTAATAGACAGCAGTTTAGGGCATAATGCATTTCGGCTGTGAAGCTTTCATCGGATGCCTGCTGCTCACCAAAGTCACGACCATGCCTCCGCTTTGAATATTCCTGCAGTGCTCTCGTAATAAGGAGCAGGCACCTCCCCCAACCATGTGATCATCCACCTGCAACAGCACGGTAGGTACTGCAACTCCCAGGATGCAACATTCCTGGGCCGGCGGTATGTGGGGGAATCAGAAAATATCCAACTATGTAATGGTGTCCTGCAGGGCAAGGCGCGTGATACCAGGCGAAATAAAGTCTTTAAGCCTCCCTGGGTCCCCGCATAAGTTACAACCTTCTAGCCAAAAGTTCTGCATGCCAAGAGTCGAATACGATGAAACAAACTCAGTTGTGAAGTCACGATCTGCCAAGGCAGCGGCCTCTGCCAGACTGATGCTTTCAGGTGGGCTGGCATAAATCCATTACCATGGAAAAAAGAAAACTGCAGCCGCATCATCGGCAGTGGATTGCTGGTGCGCGAGTTATCGTTAGTACAACTAACTATAACAGAGGAATTGCAATGGTTGTGTATGAGTATAATGTCCAGCTAACTATAACACCCCTGCAACCCATGGTTTTTTCAGTGAATTTCTAAAGTTTTTTAAATGTTAATCCCTAACTATAACATGTCTGAATCCTATGATTTCAGTAAATTTCCAAGGTTTTTTAAATGATAATTCCTAACTATAACAGGCCTGAAAACCTATGTTTTTTTCAGTGAATAATATATATATATATATATATATATATATATATATATATATATATATATATATATATATATATCACCTACTGGCGGTCGCCAGTAGGTAGTTATAGTTAGGACCTATGATCCATAGGAAAATCGCAACATTCTATTCGCAATAACTTTGGCGCCGATTGACGAATCTTTGAGAAATGTTCAAAACTTGTGGCCCACTCTGGTTCGCTCCTATCTGCAAAGAGGTGGCCCAGGCCGTGCCCCTTTTTACACCACTCTGCAACGCAGCTCTGTGGCGCTTACTGGAGGTACCTAGGGGGCTAGTTGGACCCTAGGAACCCTCAGGATTCAAGGGGACTTAATCTCCCAACTTAAAACGGCCACAGGGCGTATTTACACAGTGGAGAAGGAAAGGGACAGGGCCTGAGGTGACGTGTGCAAATACGCCCTGTGGCGCGTTTTAAGTTGGGGAAATAATTCCCCTTCAATCCAGAGGGGCCCTGGGAGCCACCTAGCCCACCAGGTGCTACCAGTAAGCGCCACTGCACTGCGTGGCAGAGAGGTGGTCCATGCCGTGCCCCTTTTTACACCACTCTTCAACCCAGCTCTGTGGCGCTTACTGGAGGTACCTAGGGGGCTAGTTGGAACCTAGGGACCCTCAGGATTCAAGGTGACTTAATCTCCCAACTTAAAACAGCCACAGGACATGTTTACACAGTGGTGAAGGGTTCAATGGTTTTGTACGAGTGAAATGTCTAACTAACTATAATGCCCCTGAAACCTATGGTTTTTTCAGTGAATATATATATATATATTTATATATATATATATATATTACCTACTGGCGATAGCCAGTAGGTATATATAGTTAGGATTGATTTCCATAGGGAAATCGCAACATTCTATTGGGAATAACTTTGGCGCCGGTTGAGGAATCTGCCTGAATTTTTCAGCAACTTTGCCTCGTGGCGCTCCGGTCCTTCCCCGAAAGTTTGGGGGGGATCCGTCAAGCGGGGGCCGAGATAAAAGGGGGGTCCCAAAACGTGTTTTCCCCATGTTAATTTCCATAGGGCGGTCTGTCGCACTTTTAGCTCGAACGGCTGAATGGATTTTCACCAAACTTGGCAAAATTGTAGGGACTGGTAGCCCGATGTGCCTTTGCTATGTCTCAAGATATGTGCTCCAGTGGATTTTGAGTAATTTAGATTCAAAAAAATGTATATATCTATAGCAGCTTACGTGTAAGCTTACTGTAAGCTTACTGTAAGCTTACCTTTCGAGCTCGAGATGCATTCTGATTGGCTGCCAATGTCTGTCAACACTCCAAAACAGAAACTGTTGGCAGCCATCTTGTGCCTCGGTAGACTGAGGCACAGGAAAGCAGAAAAACAAACGTGTAGAACTCAAAAAAGGGACAGGGTAGAAGCACCCCGACCCCCTAGACCTGCTCAGTGGGTCCCACAAGGACCCCCAAGGCAAATAATTTTTTTTTTTAAATCGCGGGGTACGCATACGGTACGCGTACCCCGACATTTACAAAAAAAATAAATATATATTATTATTTTTTTTTTTGCCCTTGGGGTCTTTGTGGGACCCCCTGAGCAGGTCTAGTGGGTCGGGGTGATTCTACTCTGGCCCCTTTGCGAGTTTCACACCTTTGTTTCACTGCTTTCTTGTGCCTTGGTTCTAACAAGGCACAAGATGGCTGCCAACACTTCCTGGTTTTGAGTGTTGACAGACAGTGGCAACCAATCAGCATGCCTTCCCGAGAAAGCTGCATGGTCATTGGCTGTCAACACTTCTAACCAGGAGGTGTTGGCATCTATCTTGTGCTAGTGTTGACAGACAGTGACAGCCAATCAGCATGCCTTCCCGAGAAAGCTGCATGCTCATTGGCTGTCAACACTTCTAACCAGGAAGTGTTGGCATCCATCTTGGGTCTTAATAGACTGAGGCACAAAAAAGCAGAAAAACAAACGTGTAGAACACAGAAAGGGGGCAGGGTAGAAACACCCTGGCCCCTTAGGGTGCTCAGGTGGTCCCACTAGGATATTAATATATTTAAACGTTATCCGCTAATAGAATTAGCATTTAAAAAACCTTTGAAATTCACTGAAAAAACCATAGGTTTCAGGCCATATATAGTTAGGAATTAGCATTTAAAAACCTTTGAAATTCACTGAAAAAGCCATAGGTTTCAGGCCTTATATAGTTAGGAATTAGCATTTAAAAAACCTTGCAAATTCACTGAAAAAACCATAGGTTTCAGGCCTTATATAGTTAGGAATTAGCATATAAAAAACCTTTGAAATTCACTGAAAAAACCATAGGTTTCAGACCTTATATAGTTAGGAATTAGCATAAAAAAAAGTCTGAATATATAAAAACGTTATCCGCTAATAGAATTAGCATTTAAAAAACCTTGCAAATTCACTGAAAAAAACATAGGTTTCAGGCCATATATAGTTAGGAATTAGCATTTAAAAAACCTTGCAAATTCACTGAAAAAAACATAGGTTTCAGGTCATATATAGTTAGGTATTAGCATTTAAAAAACCTTGGAAATTCACTGAAAAAACCATAGGTTTCAGGTCATATATAGTTAGGTATTAGCATTTAAAAAACCATTGAAATTCACTCAAAAAACTATAAGTTTTAGTGGTGTTATAGTTAGCTGGACATTTTACTCATACAAAACCATTGAAATTGCTCCTATATAGTTAGTTGGACTAACTATATTTCGCGCACCCGCAATCCACTGCTGATGATGCCACATATTACATCATTCATGACATGGTAAGTGACATCACTGATGACATCACTGATGACATCTCAAATGACATCACTGATGACATCTCATTTGACATCACTGATTATATCACTGATGATATCATTCATGTGATAATACGATGCACCTCCTCACACTCTAATATAACCTTAATATAGCCTAGGTCTAAACACATCATCCACTCATTCACCCATACAATCACTCATACATACAGTCACTCATCAATACAATACTATCATATGCACTTATACACCTATAGAGACACTCACACACTTTCACTCATCCATGGAGTTTCTCACACACCTAGTCACTCATGCAAAGAATCAATCACACTCCCATTTCCTCATCTATACAGTTATACACACAACACCTTACTTATTCAAACATATACTAACACATACTTACTCTCTTAAACAATCACTGATACAAGTACACATTGATCCATACAGCCACTTGCATAATCACTGGCTCTCATGTATAGGCATTTATATGTACCAACTCTCACATGCACTGTGTTTTACATATGTACTTACTTGGACATGTAGCACTGAGATATACATTCAGTCACCAACACACCAATGCACACAGTAAACCGCCCATACAGCTGTTTCCACACCTCCCAGTCATCCACACACAGACACACTCTCATATACAAATACTTGGGCAACCAATCAATGACCCATATAGCCACTCATATAGCTACTGATCAACACATACAGCATCTTACACAACAGCAGACATACTGATGCACACATTCAGACAGTTTAGTCACTAACTCATGCATTCAGTAAGACACATTTAATCACTCACTCACTCAAACAGTCAGTCACGCACCTACTAAATCCTTCATCCAGACACTTATACATCTACTCATTCTTCAATATGTAAAACATATTTAAACTTTACAGAAACACACAGTCACTGGATGATGTCATCAGTGATGTCATCAGTGATGTCATTTGAGATGTCATCAGTGATGTCATCAGTGATGTCACTGACCATGTCATGAATGATGTAATATGTGACATCATCAGCAGTGGATTGCGGGTGCACGAAATATAGTTAGTCCAATTAACTATATAGGAGCAATTTCAATGGTTTTGTATGAGTAAAATGTCCAGCTAACTATAACACCACTAAAACTTATAGTTTTTTTAGTGAATTTCAATGGTTTTTTAAATGCTAATACCTAACTATATATGACCTGAAACCTATGGTTTTTTCAGTGAATTTCCAAGGTTTTTTAAATGCTAATACCTAACTAAATATGACCTGAAACCTATGTTTTTTTCAGTGAATTTGCAAGGTTTTTTAAATGCTAATTCCTAACTATATATGGCCTGAAACCTATGGTTTTTTCAGTGAATATATATATATACACACACACACACATTTGTGTGTGTGTATATGTACCCTTTAATTTACCCTTCTGCACTTTCCCTGCTGCTAGAAGGTATTCCAGGACATCCGCTTGACAGTTCTCATGCCACTCATAGCTATCAAGCTTTCCTTTTGCTTCTGTGTGCTTATGTGTGAAATTTCAATATTTTCAGTGTGTTTCTACGTGACATTTCAAAGAAGTTTGCCTGACATTTTGAGTGACGTTTAAATGCGGTTAAAGTTAAGCTGTATGTCCATGTTATAATATGCATGTTAATAAAATTAACATATTTTGTACAGTTTAGTGGTCTAAAATAGGCCTTAAGAGAAAATCAACGCTCCTGAACTGCTTTTGGAAAGTCACTGATTTTTTTCCCCTTTTTTGACATAATCTCCCTGGAACATTACTGCAAGGATAGGCAAGGCTGAGGTTCTTAACCACTTTTGTCAACTCAGAATATCATGACAGATCATCTAAAGTACTTTCTATACAACACTCCTACTGGTGTAGAGTTGTCAGATGTGGTTGGTCAGTGACTTATAAGCTGCTGATGTGGTCCTCTGGAAGGGCCCACTCTTACAACCACCTTGTACCATTCATACAGCTGCAATATTATAGTGACTAGCATGGTTCACTGAGCAGTGGCATGACCCTGTTCTAACTAATATTCCCTCAACATCTCCAGTGATTACTGCAGAAACCGAGACATAGCAAAGCAAATATTTAGTAGAAAGGGATACTTTATTGCACCTCATTAGAATTATGCATTGGAATGTAGGATCTGTCGTTATGTTAACCAAAGGAGATGTTAGGTGCACCACAAGTCAGTGCTTCAAATGGTGCTTCACACACACACACACTGTGTCAAAATTGGCACAGATGATTGGAAAGTCATTTTTTTACTACTAGGAATACATTGCTTTGAGGGTACTTAGATTCGGGTCCACATAGTGCAATTAAGTCCCACCTTGAGTGTTATCATCCCCACATCTCCACAAGGATAGCAACACAGCAACCACAACACACACTCTCTTTCTAACTATCTATCTCTATGTGTGTCTGTCACTCTCTCACACACTGAATTAACAAAAATAATCAGCAAGGATTAATGCTTCTCTGTCAGAAGTGTTTTCAGATATTGCACACTGTCCCAGAAGTATAATGTATTAACAGCTACACAGAATATGAGAGGGAAACCATTTGCTTGATATAACTTGATAGTGAGTTCAAATTAAACACATTTGTTTTTTTCTCCTGACAACAAATTCCTTTGCAATGTTGATTTCTAATAATTTCAAGATTGCAAGGCTCGAGTTCATAGATGCCTGTTGGTCCCATGTCATGTCTGTTATGGGACCAAGGTTGCAAGAATCAGCCCAAACATATCTCAGTAAAAAGACTTCCCTTTCACTCATTCAGTGCGATCCCTTTGCATACTTGGGCATGTGGTCTAAAGTTGGCTGTGCATCTTAGGTGTTGTGTAAGCTCTAAAAGTATAACTGTTTCCGGACCTGTTTCCGGAAGTCAGGGATTCATCGCGAGGCACTCAGCTGAGTAGCATATCTCTCTCCTACAAAGTCTGCAGAAGTCTGTGCTGTTGCGTGCCTGCTGGGGTTCAACATACCTGCGGCGTCACAAACAGTTGGTCCTAGTTGCTGCCACTGGGTCAATAAGCACATCATAGAACTCACAGGTCAGTGCTGGGCTCCTAGATACTTGTTGTGGACAGCTTCTTTCCTCTGAGCTAAAATTCCTCGCTGTACCATTCTAGAGCAGCAAATATCAGGTGCAGGCCAGTTCTAAGTTGCTCTGCTGGTTCTGTGTGACGTTTGCTGCCTATCGCCATTATAGACCATAGAGATGACGCTGTGCAGTATCCTGCTGGTGCTATGACTCTGTGCTCACTCTCACACATAGAGTTGTGGTATTATTGGCTGTCAGCTGACTTATGACTGGCCTAGTTCTCACTCTGCATGCTGCATTGTGAGCCCTGTGCTCACCAAGGGAGGAGCTTTGGATTGGATATGGGTTGCTGCGTACTTTTACAGTGCCTGACAGCCTTTTTGGTGGCCGGGGGTTCAGTTGTGGAGTAGGCATTTCAGTGGCACAGGGCCTCATCATGGTTCTTTTCCTTCTGGTGATGCAGAAGCCATTTCTCCAGTTTATTCTTATTTTTAGGAGCATATCAAGGACAGTTAATCCAGGGATATAATACATTTTCTTCTACTGGGAAGTAGCAGACATGAAGGTCAGCAAAATGTGGCTCCCTATACCTTATGTTACCTGTAACTGGATGGGAGGATATCCTTGCTTACAATAGTGCCTGCATGCACTGATGCTGAGCACCTCTATTAGTAAAGATATCTTGGAAAAACTCCCTGTGTTTTAGCCTGGTTGAGTCGTCCATTGTTGTTTCTTTATAGTGTACTTCAGTACATTTAAACCTTCCACTTCATCATCAAAATCAGTGGAAACAGCTTGAGAATGTAAAAAGAGGCTTCGTAATTTTCTAACAAATTTGATGTATTCTTTGCAGTTCAGCTCTGGATAGTCCCTTCCGATTTACATCAATTAAGTGGAATTTGCCCGATTTTTCCAGTCATCCACGAGGAAAACATTTATTCTTATTTGTATCTTCAGAGAAACATTGGTTCTCTCCAGAAGAGGTGTTGCTGCACATTGTGTGGTACCGAGGGCATGCTTCGAGACCAACCTTTCAAGAATGCCCAGTTCAATAGTTGTGATGTTCTTGGACAAAATCTAATTTTCATGATGTTGATCATACCTACTTTGGCACTGATGATGCTCCCTAGAGTATAAAGTATATATGTAGCGAACACATAACCTCCAGTCAATGGAGTACTTTACAAGTGAAAAAGATCTCATCCAGTTACAAAAGATCAGCAATGAGGTGGACTTTGAGTTCAGCTGGGAATGTATAGTCTAAATAGCTGTGTTTTAAGTCTTTCTGAAAGGAAAAAGGTTAGGATTTAGCGTTATGAAGTACGAAATACAGTCCCACAGTATTGGGGCTAAACAAAAGAATACCTATTTTGCTGTATTGCTTTTTTTGATTGGAGGAGTTTCCAGAGTTAATTAATTTCTGCCTCTTGCTTCTCGATTCCTGCCTGTGAGTTTGAGTTTATTCTTCAGAGAGGGAGTTTGTGTATTGTGGATTGCTTTATGAGTACCACAGACAATATTAAAGGTTCAAGGGGTAGCCAGTAAAGGTGCTATAGAATGAGGGTAGCTTGGACCTGTTCGGTTTTCAAGCTCCCAGTGGCTGAATAATATTGAATTAAATTAGCCACGAGGTGACAGGACTGTAAATCTGGAAGAAATGTTCTCTATTTCTTAGACCAGGGATTGATTTGGCTGAGATCACAAACAAATCTTGAATTCTTTATCAATTTTGTTTCAGGATTGCTCTTTGACTTTGGTTTCCATGTTTGACTTGTTTAACATAGTCAAAACTGTCCCACTTAGTTTTCCGCGGCCAGGGTGACTGACTCCTGAATCTGGGGATCACGGTTCAATCCGCGGGCTGGCGGCAGATTAGCCCAGCACCATGTCACTCTGGGCAATAGCTTGCTTAATCTTCCCAATGGCCCCCAGCGCCTAAGGACCCTAACGGGTGATGGTTCGCGCTTTACAAATGTGGATTATTATTATTATTATTAAATTATTATTCACTTCTGGTCGTTTACATTTCTTTATATTTTACAGCTCATTTTTGGGGCTTTTTCACGGCAAACAGTTTTTCATTTCTGCATCGATCCAGCACATTGCACGGAGGCTTTTTGTTGCAGGTAGCTTTGGTGATGGCTTATCTGTTCATCTCCTAAATTACAAAGGGTAATAAAACACCATTTCCATATTTGTTTGATAAGATGAAACCTTAGTCAGTTGCGTTCTGTTACTGTGGGGTCTTCATACATGGTATGCTGTATTACTTGGTGTCCTTCCACTTTCACTGGACATTCATACCATGCTCTGACTTCCTCATTAGTCACAATGCTCCATTTAATTCCTACCTGATTGATGGCATTGGGTGCAGTTTTGACAACTAAAGGGTTGGGGCAATTATCCGAAACGGCGATGAGGTCTGTCCAAGTGAATTTAAAAGGACATTGGTCACTCTGGATGCATCACTCCATAGAACATTCACTGAATTCACTCCACTTTGAGGTGGAAGAAAATGTTGCAAACTTTTGATCTTGATAATGTCTTGCCTTAATATTTATAATAGATATATATATATATATGTTTTTGGACATTACAATTTTTTGCGGGAGTTGTGCACCCAAAGCATCCAACATGCATATGATGCCACATGGAACTGCGCGACCGTCACGTAACGTAATACGTACATATCGCGTATGTGCCACAGGTCACGTACCAGTAGAATAGCAATCGCATAGGAAAATTTGTACCCGTCGCACACCCTACGCGGATCTTACATAACAATCCTAAAATGGTGGCTAGGTTCCGCACAGTGATGGGGAAAGGTGCGACCGCCAGTAGGTAATATATATACATATATATATATATGTATATATATATGCCAAAACCCCTCCACAACGCAGAAAGAAGCAGCCACACGAGGAATCCAGGGAAAAGCTTTAATAGACAGCCGTTTAGGGCATAATGCATTTCGGCTGTAAAGCCTTCATCGGATGCCTGCTGCTCACCAAAGTCACGACCATGCCTCCGCTTTGAATGTTTCTGCAGTGCTCTCGTAAAAAAGAGCAGGCACCTCCCCCAACCATGTGATCATCCACCTGCAACAGCACGGTAGGTACTGTAACTCCCAGGATGCAACATTCTTGGGCCGGCGGTATGTGGGGGAATCAGAAAATATCCAACCATGTAATGGTGTCCTGCAGGGCAAGGTGCGTGATACCAGGCGAAATAAAGTCATTAAGCCTCCCTGGGTCCCCGCATATGTTACAACCTTCTAGCCAAAAGTCCTGCATGCCAAGAGTCGAATACAATGAAACAAACTCTGTCATGAAGTCACAAACTGCCAAGGCAGAGGCCTCTGCCAGACTGATGCTTTCAGTTGGGCTGGCGTAAATCCATTACCATGGAAAAAAGAAAACTGCAGCCGCAGACGCCAGAATTACTGCCAGCCAACTTATGTAATGGGGCTACTTAACACGCCACTGGCAGACGTGATAATATGCCAAAACCCCTCCACAATGCAGAAGGAAGCAGCCACACGAGGAATCCAGGGAAAAGCTTTAATAGACAGCAGTTTAGGGCATAATGCATTTCGGCTGTGAAGCTTTCATCGGATGCCTGCTGCTCACCAAAGTCACGACCATGCCTCCGCTTTGAATATTCCTGCAGTGCTCTCGTAATAAGGAGCAGGCACCTCCCCCAACCATGTGATCATCCACCTGCAACAGCACGGTAGGTACTGCAACTCCCAGGATGCAACATTCCTGGGCCGGCGGTATGTGGGGGAATCAGAAAATATCCAACTATGTAATGGTGTCCTGCAGGGCAAGGCGCGTGATACCAGGCGAAATAAAGTCTTTAAGCCTCCCTGGGTCCCCGCATAAGTTACAACCTTCTAGCCAAAAGTTCTGCATGCCAAGAGTCGAATACGATGAAACAAACTCAGTTGTGAAGTCACGATCTGCCAAGGCAGCGGCCTCTGCCAGACTGATGCTTTCAGGTGGGCTGGCATAAATCCATTACCATGGAAAAAAGAAAACTGCAGCCGCATCATCGGCAGTGGATTGCTGGTGCGCGAGTTATCGTTAGTACAACTAACTATAACAGAGGAATTGCAATGGTTGTGTATGAGTATAATGTCCAGCTAACTATAACACCCCTGCAACCCATGGTTTTTTCAGTGAATTTCTAAAGTTTTTTAAATGTTAATCCCTAACTATAACATGTCTGAATCCTATGATTTCAGTAAATTTCCAAGGTTTTTTAAATGATAATTCCTAACTATAACAGGCCTGAAAACCTATGTTTTTTTCAGTGAATATATATATATATATATATATATATATATATATATATATATATATATATATATATATATATATATATCACCTACTGGCGGTCGCCAGTAGGTAGTTATAGTTAGGACCTATGATCCATAGGAAAATCGCAACATTCTATTCGCAATAACTTTGGCGCCGATTGACGAATCTTTGAGAAATGTTCAAAACTTGTGGCCCACTCTGGTTCGCTCCTATCTGCAAAGAGGTGGCCCAGGCCGTGCCCCTTTTTACACCACTCTGCAACGCAGCTCTGTGGCGCTTACTGGAGGTACCTAGGGGGCTAGTTGGACCCTAGGAACCCTCAGGATTCAAGGGGACTTAATCTCCCAACTTAAAACGGCCACAGGGCGTATTTACACAGTGGAGAAGGAAAGGGACAGGGCCTGAGGTGACGTGTGCAAATACGCCCTGTGGCACGTTTTAAGTTGGGGAAATAATTCCCCTTCAATCCAGAGGGGCCCTGGGAGCCACCTAGCCCACCAGGTGCTACCAGTAAGCGCCACTGCACTGCGTGGCAGAGAGGTGGTCCATGCCGTGCCCCTTTTTACACCACTCTTCAACCCAGCTCTGTGGCGCTTACTGGAGGTACCTAGGGGGCTAGTTGGAACCTAGGGACCCTCAGGATTCAAGGTGACTTAATCTCCCAACTTAAAACAGCCACAGGACATGTTTACACAGTGGTGAAGGGTTCAATGGTTTTGTACGAGTGAAATGTCTAACTAACTATAATGCCCCTGAAACCTATGGTTTTTTCAGTGAATATATATATATATATTTATATATATATATATATATATTACCTACTGGCGATAGCCAGTAGGTATATATAGTTAGGATTGATTTCCATAGGGAAATCGCAACATTCTATTGGGAATAACTTTGGCGCCGGTTGAGGAATCTGCCTGAATTTTTCAGCAACTTTGCCTCGTGGCGCTCCGGTCCTTCCCCGAAAGTTTGGGGGGGATCCGTCAAGCGGGGGCCGAGATAAAAGGGGGGTCCCAAAACGTGTTTTCCCCATGTTAATTTCCATAGGGCGGTCTGTCGCACTTTTAGCTCGAACGGCTGAATGGATTTTCACCAAACTTGGCAAAATTGTAGGGACTGGTAGCCCGATGTGCCTTTGCTATGTCTCAAGATATGTGCTCCAGTGGATTTTGAGTAATTTAGATTCAAAAAAATGTATATATCTATAGCAGCTTACGTGTAAGCTTACTGTAAGCTTACTGTAAGCTTACCTTTCGAGCTCGAGATGCATTCTGATTGGCTGCCAATGTCTGTCAACACTCCAAAACAGAAACTGTTGGCAGCCATCTTGTGCCTCGGTAGACTGAGGCACAGGAAAGCAGAAAAACAAACGTGTAGAACTCAAAAAAGGGACAGGGTAGAAGCACCCCGACCCCCTAGACCTGCTCAGTGGGTCCCACAAGGACCCCCAAGGCAAATAATTTTTTTTTTTAAATCGCGGGGTACGCATACGGTACGCGTACCCCGACATTTACAAAAAAAATAAATATATATTATTATTTTTTTTTTTTGCCCTTGGGGTCTTTGTGGGACCCCCTGAGCAGGTCTAGTGGGTCGGGGTGATTCTACTCTGGCCCCTTTGCGAGTTTCACACCTTTGTTTCACTGCTTTCTTGTGCCTTGGTTCTAACAAGGCACAAGATGGCTGCCAACACTTCCTGGTTTTGAGTGTTGACAGACAGTGGCAACCAATCAGCATGCCTTCCCGAGAAAGCTGCATGGTCATTGGCTGTCAACACTTCTAACCAGGAGGTGTTGGCATCTATCTTGTGCTAGTGTTGACAGACAGTGACAGCCAATCAGCATGCCTTCCCGAGAAAGCTGCATGCTCATTGGCTGTCAACACTTCTAACCAGGAAGTGTTGGCATCCATCTTGGGTCTTAATAGACTGAGGCACAAAAAAGCAGAAAAACAAACGTGTAGAACACAGAAAGGGGGCAGGGTAGAAACACCCTGGCCCCTTAGGGTGCTCAGGTGGTCCCACTAGGATATTAATATATTTAAACGTTATCCGCTAATAGAATTAGCATTTAAAAAACCTTTGAAATTCACTGAAAAAACCATAGGTTTCAGGCCATATATAGTTAGGAATTAGCATTTAAAAACCTTTGAAATTCACTGAAAAAGCCATAGGTTTCAGGCCTTATATAGTTAGGAATTAGCATTTAAAAAACCTTGCAAATTCACTGAAAAAACCATAGGTTTCAGGCCTTATATAGTTAGGAATTAGCATATAAAAAACCTTTGAAATTCACTGAAAAAACCATAGGTTTCAGACCTTATATAGTTAGGAATTAGCATTAAAAAAAGTCTGAATATATAAAAACGTTATCCGCTAATAGAATTAGCATTTAAAAAACCTTGCAAATTCACTGAAAAAACCATAGGTTTCAGGCCATATATAATTAGGAATTAGCATTTAAAAAACCTTGCAAATTCACTGAAAAAAACATAGGTTTCAGGTCATATATAGTTAGGTATTAGCATTTAAAAAACCTTGGAAATTCACTGAAAAAACCATAGGTTTCAGGTCATATATAGTTAGGTATTAGCATTTAAAAAACCATTGAAATTCACTCAAAAAACTATAAGTTTTAGTGGTGTTATAGTTAGCTGGACATTTTACTCATACAAAACCATTGAAATTGCTCCTATATAGTTAGTTGGACTAACTATATTTCGCGCACCCGCAATCCACTGCTGATGATGCCACATATTACATCATTCATGACATGGTCAGTGACATCACTGATGACATCACTGATGACATCTCAAATGACATCACTGATGACATCTCATTTGACATCACTGATTATATCACTGATGATATCATTCATGTGATAATACGATGCACCTCCTCACACTCTAATATAACCTTAATATAGCCTAGGTCTAAACACACATCCACTCATTCACCCATACAATCACTCATACATACAGTCACTCATCAATACAATACTATCATATGCACTTATACACCTATAGAGACACTCACACACTTTCACTCATCCATGGAGTTTCTCACACACCTAGTCACTCATGCAAAGAATCAATCACACTCCCATTTCCTCATCTATACAGTTATACACACAACACCTTACTTATTCAAACATATACTAACACATACTTACTCTCTTAAACAATCACTGATACAAGTACACATTGATCCATACAGCCACTTGCATAATCACTGGCTCTCATGTATAGGCATTTATATGTACCAACTCTCACATGCACTGTGTTTTACATATGTACTTACTTGGACATGTAGCACTGAGATATACATTCAGTCACCAACACACCAATGCACACAGTAAACCGCCCATACAGCTGTTTCCACACCTCCCAGTCATCCACACACAGACACACTCTCATATACAAATACTTGGGCAACCAATCAATGACCCATATAGCCACTCATATAGCTACTGATCAACACATACAGCATCTTACACAACAGCAGACATACTGATGCACACATTCAGACAGTTTAGTCACTAACTCATGCATTCAGTAAGACACATTTAATCACTCACTCACTCAAACAGTCAGTCACGCACCTACTAAATCCTTCATCCAGACACTTATACATCTACTCATTCTTCAATATGTAAAACATATTTAAACTTTACAGAAACACACAGTCACTGGATGATGTCATCAGTGATGTCATCAGTGATGTCATTTGAGATGTCATCAGTGATGTCATCAGTGATGTCACTGACCATGTCATGAATGATGTAATATGTGACATCATCAGCAGTGGATTGCGGGTGCACGAAATATAGTTAGTCCAATTAACTATATAGGAGCAATTTCAATGGTTTTGTATGAGTAAAATGTCCAGCTAACTATAACACCACTAAAACTTATAGTTTTTTTAGTGAATTTCAATGGTTTTTTAAATGCTAATACCTAACTATATATGACCTGAAACCTATGGTTTTTTCAGTGAATTTCCAAGGTTTTTTAAATGCTAATACCTAACTAAATATGACCT
Source organism: Lissotriton helveticus (assembly GCF_964261635.1). Lineage (NCBI taxonomy): Eukaryota > Metazoa > Chordata > Amphibia > Caudata > Salamandridae > Lissotriton > Lissotriton helveticus. Next base: position 2,002,633,517 of record NC_136061.1, on the reverse strand, counting down.
GAAACCTATGGTTTTTTCAGTGAATTTGCAAGGTTTTTTAAAAGCTAATTCCTAACTATATATGGCCTGAAACCTATGGTTTTTTCAGTGAATATATATATATACACACACACACACATTTGTCTGTGTGTATGTGTACCCTTTAATTTACCCTTCTGCACTTTCCCTGCTGCTAGAAGGTATTCCAGGACATCCGCTTGACAGTTCTCATGCCACTCATAGCTATCAAGCTTTCCTTTTGCTTCTGTGTGCTTATGTGTGAAATTTCAATATTTTCAGTGTGTTTCTACGTGACATTTCAAAAAAGTTTGCCTGACATTTTGAGTGACGTTTAAATGCGGTTAAAGTTAAGCTGTATGTCCATGTTATAATATGCATGTTAATAAAATTAACATATTTTGTACAGTTTAGTGGTCTAAAATAGGCCTTAAGAGAAAATCAACGCTCCTGAACTGCTTTTGGAAAGTCACTGATTTTTTTCCCCTTTTTTGACATAATCTCCCTGGAACATTACTGCAAGGATAGGCAAGGCTGAGGTTCTTAACCACTTTTGTCAACTCAGAATATCATGACAGATCATCTAAAGTACTTTCTATACAACACTCCTACTGGTGTAGAGTTGTCAGATGTGGTTGGTCAGTGACTTATAAGCTGCTGATGTGGTCCTCTGGAAGGGCCCACTCTTACAACCACCTTGTACCATTCATACAGCTGCAATATTATAGTGACTAGCATGGTTCACTGAGCAGTGGCATGACCCTGTTCTAACTAATATTCCCTCAACATCTCCAGTGATTACTGCAGAAACCGAGACATAGCAAAGCAAATATTTAGTAGAAAGGGATACTTTATTGCACCTCATTAGAATTATGCATTGGAATGTAGGATCTGTCGTTATGTTAACCAAAGGAGATGTTAGGTGCACCACAAGTCAGTGCTTCAAATGGTGCTTCACACACACACACACTGTGTCAAAATTGGCACAGATGATTGGAAAGTCATTTTTTTACTACTAGGAAAACATTGCTTTGAGGGTACTTAGATTCGGGTCCACATAGTGCAATTAAGTCCCACCTTGAGTGTTATCATCCCCACATCTCCACAAGGATAGCAACACAGCAACCACAACACACACTCTCTTTCTAACTATCTATCTCTATGTGTGTCTGTCACTCTCTCACACACTGAATTAACAAAAATAATCAGCAAGGATTAATGCTTCTCTGTCAGAAGTGTTTTCAGATATTGCACACTGTCCCAGAAGTATAATGTATTAACAGCTACACAGAATATGAGAGGGAAACCATTTGCTTGATATAACTTGATAGTGAGTTCAAATTAAACACATTTGTTTTTTTCTCCTGACAACAAATTCCTTTGCAATGTTGATTTCTAATAATTTCAAGATTGCAAGGCTCGAGTTCATAGATGCCTGTTGGTCCCATGTCATGTCTGTTATGGGACCAAGGTTGCAAGAATCAGCCCAAACATATCTCAGTAAAAAGACTTCCCTTTCACTCATTCAGTGCGATCCCTTTGCATACTTGGGCATGTGGTCTAAAGTTGGCTGTGCATCTTAGGTGTTGTGTAAGCTCTAAAAGTATAACTGTTTCCGGACCTGTTTCCGGAAGTCAGGGATTCATCGCGAGGCACTCAGCTGAGTAGCATATCTCTCTCCTACAAAGTCTGCAGAAGTCTGTGCTGTTGCGTGCCTGCTGGGGTTCAACATACCTGCGGCGTCACAAACAGTTGGTCCTAGTTGCTGCCACTGGGTCAATAAGCACATCATAGAACTCACAGGTCAGTGCTGGGCTCCTAGATACTTGTTGTGGACAGCTTCTTTCCTCCGAGCTAAAATTCCTCGCTGTACCATTCTAGAGCAGCAAATATCAGGTGCAGGCCAGTTCTAAGTTGCTCTGCTGGTTCTGTGTGACGTTTGCTGCCTATCGCCATTATAGACCATAGAGATGACGCTGTGCAGTATCCTGCTGGTGCTATGACTCTGTGCTCACTCTCACACATAGAGTTGTGGTATTATTGGCTGTCAGCTGACTTATGACTGGCCTAGTTCTCACTCTGCATGCTGCATTGTGAGCCCTGTGCTCACCAAGGGAGGAGCTTTGGATTGGATATGGGTTGCTGCGTACTTTTACAGTGCCTGACAGCCTTTTTGGTGGCCGGGGGTTCAGTTGTGGAGTAGGCATTTCAGTGGCACAGGGCCTCATCATGGTTCTTTTCCTTCTGGTGATGCAGAAGCCATTTCTCCAGTTTATTCTTATTTTTAGGAGCATATCAAGGACAGTTAATCCAGGGATATAATACATTTTCTTCTACTGGGAAGTAGCAGACATGAAGGTCAGCAAAATGTGGCTCCCTATACCTTATGTTACCTGTAACTGGATGGGAGGATATCCTTGCTTACAATAGTGCCTGCATGCACTGATGCTGAGCACCTCTATTAGTAAAGATATCTTGGAAAAACTCCCTGTGTTTTAGCCTGGTTGAGTCGTCCATTGTTGTTTCTTTATAGTGTACTTCAGTACATTTAAACCTTCCACTTCATCATCAAAATCAGTGGAAACAGCTTGAGAATGTAAAAAGAGGCTTCGTAATTTTCTAACAAATTTGATGTATTCTTTGCAGTTCAGCTCTGGATAGTCCCTTCCGATTTACATCAATTAAGTGGAATTTGCCCGATTTTTCCAGTCATCCACGAGGAAAACATTTATTCTTATTTGTATCTTCAGAGAAACATTGGTTCTCTCCAGAAGAGGTGTTGCTGCACATTGTGTGGTACCGAGGGCATGCTTCGAGACCAACCTTTCAAGAATGCCCAGTTCAATAGTTGTGATGTTCTTGGACAAAATCTAATTTTCATGATGTTGATCATACCTACTTTGGCACTGATGATGCTCCCTAGAGTATAAAGTATATATGTAGCGAACACATAACCTCCAGTCAATGGAGTACTTTACAAGTGAAAAAGATCTCATCCAGTTACAAAAGATCAGCAATGAGGTGGACTTTGAGTTCAGCTGGGAATGTATAGTCTAAATAGCTGTGTTTTAAGTCTTTCTGAAAGGAAAAAGGTTAGGATTTAGCGTTATGAAGTACGAAATACAGTCCCACAGTATTGGGGCTAAACAAAAGAATACCTATTTTGCTGTATTGCTTTTTTTGATTGGAGGAGTTTCCAGAGTTAATTAATTTCTGCCTCTTGCTTCTCGATTCCTGCCTGTGAGTTTGAGTTTATTCTTCAGAGAGGGAGTTTGTGTATTGTGGATTGCTTTATGAGTACCACAGACAATATTAAAGGTTCAAGGGGTAGCCAGTAAAGGTGCTATAGAATGAGGGTAGCTTGGACCTGTTCGGTTTTCAAGCTCCCAGTGGCTGAATAATATTGAATTAAATTAGCCACGAGGTGACAGGACTGTAAATCTGGAAGAAATGTTCTCTATTTCTTAGACCAGGGATTGATTTGGCTGAGATCACAAACAAATCTTGAATTCTTTATCAATTTTGTTTCAGGATTGCTCTTTGACTTTGGTTTCCATGTTTGACTTGTTTAACATAGTCAAAACTGTCCCACTTAGTTTTCCGCGGCCAGGGTGACTGACTCCTGAATCTGGGGATCACGGTTCAATCCGCGGGCTGGCGGCAGATTAGCCCAGCACCATGTCACTCTGGGCAATAGCTTGCTTAATCTTCCCAATGGCCCCCAGCGCCTAAGGACCCTAACGGGTGATGGTTCGCGCTTTACAAATGTGGATTATTATTATTATTATTAAATTATTATTCACTTCTGGTCGTTTACATTTCTTTATATTTTACAGCTCATTTTTGGGGCTTTTTCACGGCAAACAGTTTTTCATTTCTGCATCGATCCAGCACATTGCACGGAGGCTTTTTGTTGCAGGTAGCTTTGGTGATGGCTTATCTGTTCATCTCCTAAATTACAAAGGGTAATAAAACACCATTTCCATATTTGTTTGATAAGATGAAACCTTAGTCAGTTGCGTTCTGTTACTGTGGGGTCTTCATACATGGTATGCTGTATTACTTGGTGTCCTTCCACTTTCACTGGACATTCATACCATGCTCTGACTTCCTCATTAGTCACAATGCTCCATTTAATTCCTACCTGATTGATGGCATTGGGTGCAGTTTTGACAACTAAAGGGTTGGGGCAATTATCCGAAACGGCGATGAGGTCTGTCCAAGTGAATTTAAAAGGACATTGGTCACTCTGGATGCATCACTCCATAGAACATTCACTGAATTCACTCCACTTTGAGGTGGAAGAAAATGTTGCAAACTTTTGATCTTTTCTTCCAAGCATTGAAAGACATGGGTACAACCATTTTCAAGAAAAAAAGAAGCCAAACGTCTGAGTCTCAGCATCTTATGATATAAACTCTGATGTACTTGCCCTTTGTGCAATAAAACGTTCCTGCACAAAAGACTATCTTCTGAAACTGAGCATCAAACAATGAAACCCCAGTAAATGCTGTACAGTTGGACAAACTCGCCACTTCCCATAACTGAAAGGAACCCCCAACCACAGAAGTTGCGATATTCCAGTTGTGATAGAATATTACTCGTTACTTCTATAATCTCCTACTCCAAATCCACTGACCTCTTAAATCCTAGTGATGCTCTCAACAGTGGTGTTCAACTTGGTGCATTAATTGAGGTTCGTGTGGGCTGTCCATTATCAGGATGCTGCACCGCCTCCCCAGTTGGAATAGCATTTTAACGTAGAATGGAGCAAGGAATAAAGGTGACCTTTAGTTGCCGATCCACGTTTATACTGGTTGTTGATCAGGGAACCTGGTAATGAGGAAACCAACTAGAAGTGTGTTGCAACAGTATGGGAAACCTTTCGCCCTTGTCTCTGCTCTTCACGATTTTTGTTAGGTTGCCATATAGTATTGTTTTAACTATTTAGGACTTCCCTCTCCTGGCTTTGATCAAACGTGTTACTGGGTTTCAATAAGGAACACACCAAGGTTCTGCATATGACATGTGAACCACATGGACACTGCCCATGTATATAAAAATACACTTTCAAACACATTTAGAAATTATGATATTTGAAATCAGTTCACCAATGCATGCTCGTCCGCTCAAAGGCAGATGCATTTGGAGGCACACTGGATTTCTGAGCACGACATGTGAACTGCATGAACATTATCCGTGCACAAAGGCACTTTCAAACACATCTATTGTTACAATATTTAAGGCCAAGCCATCAGTGCGTGCTCCTTAACTTGATGGCAGATGTGTTTGGTTGTACAAGTCAGCAAGTAATTAGGAATTATATGCCCTGGACTGTCAAGTGAGGTCAGTTATGTTCCATTTGTTAGCCTCCCTATTTTTGAGCAGTATACCTTTCAATATGTGTTACTGTGCTTCTACCTTGATTTGCCCGAGATTACAGTGTTGGATTCCACAGTGTATGGCATTCAAGTGAAGGAAATAGAGGTCATATATGTTTTTTGATGTAGATATTAATCTTTGGGTAGAGTTATACATTTAAAAGCTTGCCTAACTATCATTTTTGTGGTTTGTAAATAAAATAAAGGGTGTTCACTTTAACACAGTTAAATTAGATAGATTGAGGCAAACACAACTTATCTGAATAAGACTGGCATCAAAGCGGAAAATCTATGGGCGCCAACACTCATCTTAAATTTTCAGTGAATTCCCTGGCCAATCACAACTTTATGAAAAGCAGGGTGAGAACGTACTGAAAAAGATGTGGGTCTCTGCTTTCCTCAGCATCTGCATCCAAGATGATGAAGGGTACCACAAGAACATCCAAGAAACAGTGTCCGTAATGCTATGGAGTGAGGTGGTCACAGTATTAGGGGCATGTCCAACAATTGACCTCACCCACTCTTCTCCTGCAGCTCCGCTGACAAGCGCTGGACTGATTTCACTAGGCCTGTCACTACTGGAACCAGAGTTTGCTGTCCAAAAAATTGTGGTGCAGAGGCACAGAGAAACCTAGAGTGGCCCAGAATAGCGTCCCCTACGGAAATATCATTGCGGGCCTCTCGTAACAAGGGCCACAGTGTAATACAGTCAGATAAAATCTCAGTGCACATTGTTTTCTCTATGCAGGTAAAATAAGCCTTGCTTTACAGTGACTACTGGTGTTAGGCACAGGAGTCTTTGGTGCACTTCAGGCTAACTCTATCAGAGAGGACAGGAGGGAAGACAGATGTGAAGTAAGAGAGATACAGGAATTATTGTAGTCCTTTTGGTAGACATAGGTTCTGAACTGAGTCTTTGTGGTATCGTTGGCATGGCCTGGATGGGTTGACAGGTTGCGTGGGTGCCTACATTCTCCAGCAGTGGTGAGCCGATGCTATGGAAGGCTACAGATGTGCATGGGTGACAGCAATTCAATATAAACCACCACAAGACACTCTATTAAATGGAACATTTTATTTAAGTGTATTGCTGTCATGAGTTCTGCTGGGGAAGCTGCAACTTGGAGCTGCACCTTTAAATGATCACCAGTGACTCGTGTTTCAGACGACATAAAAAAAAAATAATAAATGTTGCTACAATATCATTGCAAGGATAAGGCCCGACGTGCTCCCAGCAGTAGAGCAAGGGCACTATCATAAAACATAACTTTTGGGCATGCATCATCATCCTTTCACTCCTACCAAAGCCAACTGCACCTTGCCAAAAAAAAGAAAAATTACTTTTTTACACAGCATAGTATTTTCAAAATCTTGGCAAATCTGTCTATTGGATATATGGGCTGGCTCTAATAGGGGAATTTCGTTCTCATCCTCCAGTGATATAGTCCCGTCGCAGGTCATAAATTGAAAAGAACGTGTCCATAAATCAGCAGAGACCGATTCCGAGGGACATCCTGCATTTTCAGGGAAATCGCCCAGTTTATCCTAAACATTTTATTGAAATGTCACCTTAAGAGAAAACCTTGCCTTGACGTAAAGTGACACTGTCAGAGGCTGAATGGATGGCTCATCTTCTCTGACCTTCTCATTGTAAATGGCTTTTTTAAAGAGGTACTGACTGCCTCGCAGGACTGGCTGCACCCGCTATGACCCTTCTGCAGAGATGCGCAAGAAATGAAACTGGCAGAGAAACAGACAGTGTAAAAAAATATCTGAACTTAGATCTGCATTATGCCTATGCTAGATTGCAAAATCGTACATCTTGCAAAATTATATTTGAGAAAAAAAATACTGTGAGCTTCGCAAAGTGTGAGAAGCTTAAAAAAAATCTAAATATGGCCAACGTTCCTGCTGCTGCCACAGGAGGACCAACCCCCACTTTTGCAAGTCCTGGCTTCCCAATTGCCCAGCTCCTGCATACGCCCAACCATCCAGTTATGCAAAGTCCTCAGTCCCGCCCCTTTGCCCGATGCACCATTACCATCAACAGCACCCTTTCAAGCATCTCTTGCCGGGTGACCACAGAGGACTGCAGGCTAGCACCATATCTGTTTTAGGATGCCCAACTTATCTGTTTTAGGATGCCCTGCCCACTGATCACCCTGGATCAGGGAATCAAAACAGGAGAGGCGTACCTCTATGAATAGTGGGAAGCAAATCCATGAACTTTGTTTGCCTGTGCCCTCTGGATCTTCCAGATAAAAATGATGTGAAAACGTTTGGAATTGCAGGATCGGAGTAAACAAGTCACCCTGTCCTTTAAATGAACTAGTATTGGCTAATGGCAAGAAACTCACACAGAAACTCACACAATAAGTCATATCTCCTGGACAAACAGTTAGCACATGGTTCCTTTGCTTGGAAATATTAATCAAGTGCGCTCTTTTTTTTAACGAATTTTTATTGATATTTGAGTGTACACAATAGAATAGTCATTACAATATAAGGATACAAACGACAGTACCGCATCTGTACCCTCCAGGGTTTACACATTTTACACAAAGATGTTTAACACAACATGAGATTTTGGTTCAGCTTTCCATAATCAGTAAACAGTATTGAGAGCAAAAACAACTGACAGGTCATTACAGACAACCGTAGTCAAGATCCCTGACCGTGCACCACACAAACAGTACAGCTTTAGTCATTGATAACCAGGGGTTCGAGATTGTATAAGCATTAGGCAAGAGCGCAAGGGTACTCTCAATATAAGGGAACAGCTTCCAGCTACACGCACTGGCTAACTCTCAGCAAGATACACAGTGAATTGAAGCGCACCGTTACGCGCCAAGAGGTCTCTGTCTGCCCATCTACCACTTCATCTCTGGGCTCTTTAGAGAGCACCTGCAACTCATGCAGAAGTGTATCCCATTCCAGAGTAATGGGGGTGTTCACAGGCCTTTAACCTCCTTCTGATGGACCGAAACCGATTCTGCCCGACTGCATTTCAAGGTGGCCACATACCAGTAGGATAGATCGGGAAGTTGGGCATCTTTCCACCTCATGTCGCTTACCCTCCTAGTGATAAGGAGGGCTAGGCCTATGAACTGGCTTTAGGATCCCCCAGTCATTTTACGTTTCAAGAGCCCCAGCAATCCCACCTCCATAGGTGTGGGTCCTCCTTCACTGTGATGGTTGTCAGGGCATCTGTGACTACTTTCCATAGTATTTGCACTTCTGGGCAGGACCAGAACATGCGTGCCAGAGTCAGGGACAGTCTCAGGTTTCTGGCATAGCTGTCATGCGCTATGGTTAGGAGTTTATTGGATTATGTGGGAGTTTTCCTGTTGGTAGGAACAGTTCATGGATCAACCTATCAGCGCAGTCTGGTGCAGGAAGGCCCAGCTCTGTGAAATAATGACCCATCTGCCACCTGGATGATTATTGCAGTTTTGCTGCTAGATAGTACTTCTCACAGTTGGGAGCTCCCAGACCGCCCTTGTCGACTAGTAGTTGGAGCTTCCGAAGGGTAAACTTCGGCATATGGCCAAACGGAGTTGAGTAAATAAATAAATGAATAAAACGAATTACATTGCGTGTGCTGCATCGCCATTTGGCGATGCAGCTCACGTTAAGTAATTCATTTTATTTATTTATTTATTTACTCAACTCCGCTCGGCCATATGCCGGAGTGTACTACCCCCACCCTGCCCCTCCGCTGCCCCTGCAGCACTCCCTTGAGGAGCCGCCACAGAGAGGGAGACAGCGTGAAGTTCGTCCCCCAAGAGTACAACTCATTCTTCTCCTCCCTGCCACAGTCGCTGGGCCAGCGGTTCCACCGCTAGTGTGAATAAAAGTGGTGACAGCAGGCACCCCTGGCGTGTAACCCGGCTGATCTCTATCAGGGCCGAAATAATTTGGCCAATCTTGACTCAGGCTGTGGGAGGTGTGTAGAACAAATAAATGAGACGCAGTACGCACACTTGGATGCCAAACCGCAAAAGAGCTGACAACATGTAGGCCCAGTCTACGGTGTTGAACGAATCAAGTCCTCTCTTTCCCAAGACATTTCTCGACCTCTTTTCCTCACCGTGGAATGATACCCTGGACGTAATGATGCTTCATCAAATGGAAAAGATGGTTATGGGGATAAAAGAAGCCTGTGTTTTCCATTTGATGATTTTTAAAAAGATAGCCACGTAAAGTCTGCATCATATAGGTGAAGCCTCAGCATAAAATGTAAAGTAAACTTAAATTAATTTGTATTTTAGATTAGTAAGAGCATCCAAATTTCGAATGAAAGTAGGCATGGAGAATGGAGAAAAGCACACACTGGGCCTGAAATATATTTTTCTGCAACTAGGTGTGGTGTACTATCGCTTACACTTCAATTTCTAGGAGTAAGCACATCTACTCGTAGAAGCAAGCTTTGCTAATAGAACTCATTGAAGTTAATAAAGTACAGATTTTTAGAATCTAGCTCGAGCTGGTACCATCACTCAAAAATGCAACCTATTGGTAGCAGTCCCCACAATTCTTAGAGTTCTCAAGTTCTTAACCACGGGCACTTTTGGCTCATGGGAGATTAAATGGTAAAGCCTCATTGAGACTCACTTAAGTAAATCACTATCTTGACACCCCACCTAACATGTGCCACTCTTAAAATGCACTCAACCTTTCAGTGTTATAAACAAACATCATATCTCCGGCATTAAAGTTCTGCCCTATGTGAATACTCCATTGAAATGATTGGTTAAACATGGTAAATTGGTGATTCATAGTAGGAAATTCCTTTCTCTAAATAAATTAAAATGTGTATAAAACATGGGTACCAACCATATTGCACTGTTTCTATAAAGAAATAAGCTTTTTCAGCTATGACCCTCCAACTTATATCTGCTGGCCAATGCTGTTCATCAACTATAAAATTCCAGTCACTTGTTCCAAATGAAGGTCAGGCCCTCTAAAGAAAGTTTTCCAACATTTTACATTCATTTTAAACAAGCAATTGCAAAGACAATCGGCCTCGCCTATAAGAGAACTACTGACTTTGTCAACTTTTTTTTGCCTTGTTGTACAGAATCACAACTGCTGGGTAGCACGGCTGAAAGTTACAACAAGCATTTACAATGCAATGGTCTCGGCATTATTAAAGGTAGAGCTATTGACATTGCTCTTGATTTTTTTTTTTAACATCATAAATAAATGGCATTGTCATTTACATTGCCAATAGCTTAGTCGTTAAATAAATGGCATTGTCATTTACAATGCCAATAGCTTAATCGCTCGCAAATGCATAACCTATTGCATTTACACCCACACAGAGCCACACACACAAAGCCACCCACACACACATACAGAGCCACCCACACAGAGCCTCCCACACAGTCATTCACATAGAGCCACCTACACAGAGCCACTCGCACACAGAGCCACCCACATATAGAGCCACCAACAAAAAAAGCTATCCACACAGAGCCGCACACACAGCCACACACACAGACAGAGCCACACACACAAACAGAGCCACACACACACAGACAGAGCCACACACACACAGACAGAGCCACACACACATGGACAGAGCCACACACACAGACAGACCCACACACACAGACAGAGCCACACACACACACAGATAGAGCCACACAGACAGAGCCACACACACACAGACAGTCACACACAGACAGAGCCACACACACACACACAGACAGAGCCACACACAGACAGAGCCACACACAGACAGAGCTACACACAGACATAGCCACACACAGACAGAGCCACACACACAGACAGAGCCACACACACAGACAGAGCCACACACACAGGTGCTTTATGCGTTCACAGCCTCCCCTAGGGGCAGGACTTCCACCTTCTGCGGGAAGCCCGTGCCCACAAAGTCACTGGAGGAGAAGGGCAGAAGGCGGAAGTCCCGCCCCAGAGGAGGCTGTGAAACGCTGTAGGCACGTAGGAGGAGCAGAGGCCGCCGATGCAAGTGAGGAAAACCCCACGTGAAGGAGTCTGTAGCCCGGTGAGTGGGGCGGGTGGGGCTTAGCTGTAGAGGGGGGTGCGTGTGCCTACAGGTGATACCGGCAAGGAACCGGCTCACAGATGAAACGCATCACGGGGCGACTACTGCTTTCCTTCGCAGGAAGTCCTCTGGACTATGTCAGCGCAGGAAAGTAAAGTCTAAATGCATTAAGGGGTGGGTTTAATGCTTAAACGTCTGCAATGAGAGATGTGATCACTGGGGTAGGGGGGCCTAACTTTTTGCCTTGAACTTTCTAAATATACATAACCTTTAGAAAAGCGGTAAAAATTGTGATTTTGCTCCATCCAATTGTATGCAAAATGAAAATCGCTTTTCTCCACTGTAACATGCAAACATGAAAGTGTACAAAATTGATTTGCTCAATGTTTTCTGTCCTGAAGCTAAACTGTGTGCAATACGCCACGGCCTACATCTATCATCAGAGTATGTAAACTTCTTTAGCAAGCAAATTTCTTTGATGGGCTTGCAACAGGTAGACGGTACAAGCTCTTTTTTCAGACCGCAAACGTCATTTCCACCTGTCAGATATGCGAAGTTGGTACATCTCGACTAAACCTGGGTTTTTTCTTAAGGTTTGTCAAGGAATGAGTGGCAATTCTTATAGGTAACGAAAGCTACAAGTAGCAGTACAAAGAACAAGCAAACATACAAATGATAAGTACACACCCTGGCAATGATAAGGAAGGATTGTCTGCCTGAACATTCTACTGAAGTTGACTTTTGTTTTCTCTGACACAGGGGAACTTTTCAATGCAGTATTGCCCCCACCACTACTATAGCTATTATTATCATATTATCATGATTCTTCGTATTAACAAAAGTAACAAAAATAGTTATTTGTGTAAATTATTTAAAAAAAATAATGACGGTAACAACATTATAATATTAGGTATAATACTTAGTAACTATATGTGAATAATAATAGTAACACCACTGCAGTTTACCGTTTGAGTGCTCCTCCTCACTAGCAACACGACCTTTTGTTGTATTCATTATCTGGCACCTTCCTGGGGCATCTTGTGTGGCACCCTAAGGCAGCAGCCTAGAGTAGCTTGGATGTAGTGCGCTGCTTAGGCGCCTTTAAATGGGGCGGCATCATGTGACTCTTAAAAGCATCCGAGGATGTCCCATCACTGCCGGAAGGAGCGGCGAAAATGACATTTTACCCAGGGCGGCAAAAATCATCGCAACTGCCCTGGGGAAAGACGTCTGGAAGGCGCATTTCTTCCAGTGCGGGTTGCTTGCCAGGCCGGAGGGGAGTGTGCTTGCCCCGGGGGACGGAAGGGGTTAGGTTGTGTAAGCAGGCCGTCATTTGTAGAATAGATCCGCAATGACAGCCGCCTCGCTGTCATAACATGACGGGAGGCAGCTGTCGGTCACATGACAATTATGGGGGGCACATGCCTCGATAGTTATGGTCATGTAGTGTGTGCAGCGATTGCAGTGTAGGTTAAGATAGAAAAGGGTAGTTTACAGTGGAAGCAGTTACCTGTCTGGCAAGAGAAGATGCAAGGGTACTTTGATACCCAAGCAGTCACTTATTATACTCTTAGAAGCACTCCGTGCCGGACGATATTAAATGAAAGGACAGTATCTTGGTTTTGATGGGACCATTTTACCCATCTTGCAGGTGAAAAGACCTGGTCATAGCGCCAACCATCCAGATATTTACAAGCGGTATTTGGAAGATCTGATATGACGGTCTTTGAAGGAGGTGTGCGCGGACATTATTCAGGTGGACTGATGTACACTTAGTTGAAAAGAAATGAGTCTGCACATTAGTGCTGTCGGTTACCAAATTTACAGCTCACTAGGCGTTTGAAAGTTCGTGAGACTATCGGTTAACGCCTAGTACAAAATCCGGTATGCTTTAATGGGTGGACGTGTTTAGTTTTTACCTATGCATACTTGTCCACCCCAGCTGGTATAAAAATGCATTTTTTATTTCTACTCCAAATGAGGAACACTGACTTTTATATGATGCCTGCTTTCACGAACACGAGGGCACCAGCTACTGCAGTCAGACGGAACTGTTAATTGTCGCCGACTACCAAAAACCGCTGATGAACCGGGCAGAGTGAACAGGGTTGTGGCTTAGATGTCAGATGAAGGCTCCTGTCACACGGGGGTACATTTATGGACCTTGATGCGCACTGCTCACGGTCACCCAAGTGTCAAAAGGAAGTCCTTGTTAGCAGAGCGACTATAAATTTACAGCTGACTCCACCTGGCTTGTGGTCGCAAACCAGGCTGCGCACACTGGGCTCCTTTCGAGCGCACACGGGGGTGGGAGCGGCGAGGGACGCGTGTGAAGAGCTGCTTCCACACGGGGCCCGCCGAGATAAGACCCCATATATCAGACCCCGGCAGACTGTAATCGCCATCGAGGTATCCGCACCAAGGCAGAGGTATTAGATCCTGAGCACAGATGCTTCAGGTGGGCACTTGAACCCGCCCTCGGCGGCGCACACTGTGGTTTCCGCACAGCAGCTCTTCGGCTGCGCCTGGCCAGCGGCTCGGAATGCTGTCGTATTGCTGTTGCGGCATCTCAGCTGTGGCACATGTTGAACCACTTTATTAAAAAATCCACTTGGCAGCTTCCAAAGCAGCTACAGCGATTTGCGGCGGAACACGAGTTAGGAACGATGTTCGTGGTTGACTCATGAGCTTGGCAACAAACCTCTGATGACAGGGGCAGGCACGGGAAGGAGCTGTGACGGGGGCGGGCACGGGAAGGGCCAGAAATGGCGGGGCGGGCACGGGAAGGAGCTGTGACGGGGCAGGCACGGGAAGGAGCTGAAGATGACGGGGCGGGCACAGGAAGAAGCTGTGATGGGGCGGGCACGTGAAGGAGCTGTGATGGGGGCGGTCACGGGAAGGGGCTAATGATGATGGGGCGGGCACGGGAAGGAGCTGTGACGGGGTGGGCACGGGAAGGAGCTGTGACGGGGCGGGCACGGGAAGGAGCTGAAGATGACGGGGCGGGCACAGGAAGAAGCTGTGATGGGGCGGGCACGGGAAGGAGCAGTGACGGGGGCGGACATGGGAAGGGGCTGAAGATGACGGGGGCGGGCACAAGAAGGAGCTGTGACGGGGCGAGCACGGGAAGGAGCTGTGACAGGGGTGGGCATGGGAATTAGCTGAAGATGGCGGGGGCGGGCACGGGAAGGAGCTGTGACGGGGGTGGGCACGAGAAGGAGCTGAAGATGACACGGGCGGGCACGGGAAGGAGCTGAAGACGACACGGGCGGGCACGGGGAGGAGCTGTGATGGGGCGGGCACGGGAAGGAGCTGAAGATGACAGGGCGGTCACGGGAAGGAACTGAAGATGGCGAGCACGGGAAGGAGCTGTGACGGGGCGGGCACGGGAAGGAGCTGTGACGAGGCGGGCACGGGAAGGACCTGAAGATGACGCGGGCGGGCACGGGAAGGAGATGAAGATGACTGGGCGGGCACGGGAAGGAGTTGAAGATGACGGGGCGGGCACAGGAAGGAGCTGTGACGGGGCGGGCACGGGAAGGAGCTGTGACGGGGCGGGCACGGGAAGGAGCTTTGAGGGGGGCGGGCACAGGAAGGAACTGAAGATGACGGGGCGGGCATGGGAAGGAGCTGTGATGGGGCGGGCACGGGAAGGAGCTGTGACAGGGCAGGGAAGGAGCTGAAGAAGACGCAGGCGAGCACGGGAAGGAGCTGTGATGGGGCGGGCACGGGAAGGAGCTGAAGATGACGGGGGCGGGCACGGGAAGGGGCTGTGACGGGGGCAGGCACGGGAAGGAGCTGTGACGGGGCGGGCACGGGAAGGGGCTGAAGAAGACGGGGCGGGCACGGGAAGGGGCTGTGACAGGGGCGGGCACGGGAAGGAGCTGTGACAGGGGCGGGCATGGGAAGGAGCTGAAGATGACGTGGGTGGGCAAGGGAAGGAGCTGAAGATGATGCGGGCGGGCACGGGAAGGAGCTGTGACGGGGGCGGGCACAGGAAGGAGCTGAAGATGACGCGGGTGGGCAAGGGAAGGAGCTATGACGGGGGCAGGCATGGGAAGGAGCTGAAGATGACGCGGGCAGGCATGGGAAGGATGTCAAGATGACCTCCGTTTAGGAAGCCAGCCAATGGAGGAGAGAGGCGGGTTCAAGCCCCCATACTCAAAATCATTAAATCTCCTGCCGGAGACTGCTCAAGCGCAGCCTTCGGTCCTCGACCTAAAAACACTATGGTGCGACCAGTGCCGGCCATGCCATAGTGCCTTTATCTTTTATTAATTGCAGGTTGAGAGGCAAGAGACAACACAGAGGTGGGGTGGGAGGCAACACGGAGGGGGTAGGAGACAGCACAGACAATAGAGCGTTGAAGGGTAAGGCTGGGGGCAAGCTGACAACAAAGAAGGGTGTTGGGGAGTGGCTGGGGTAAGTTGACAGCAATGGAGAGAGGGAGGGACTGGGGCAGGCAAACAGACAGTGGATAGTGGAGTGTCGGTGTGCAGGAGGAACATGGAGGGGAGCAGGTCCACGAGGGAGAGTGCTCAAAAGACGCACTCTTGTAACACCTAAAAAAATGAGCAGTGGAAGGATATACGTAATGCACCCATTCTACAGGGAGGGACTGACACACGAAGAGGAAGGAAGGACACTTTTGGCAATTGACACAAGGAAATATGAGCGACAATGAAACCAACCAATTTTACAGACCCTCCAGGATTTTGCGATTTCGCTGTTTGCCGCGAAATCGGCACTTTTGTAAAAATGCCGCAATCTTTATAAAAGTGCCAGCGAAAACGGCTCTTTTGTAACAATGCCGCGATTTTTACATAAGTGCCTGCTTCACGTTATGATGACACCTATTTTGTTAATTTCTCCAGAAAATATGGTTTGTACTGGGCCGATAAGAGTGTTTATTTTTTTCACAAGATTAAATAAGTGTATCTGTACATGCTGTTAAATTAAGTATTATGTTGCTGCCTATTAAGTGGGCCCTGTAGCATGTGATGGGGATAGACTTATCATTGTTTCGAATGCTGTGTCCGGAACATTCTCTAGTTAAAATTATCTTCCCAAATCTATGAAAAGTGCAGCTGAATACTCGCTATTTGTAGGCAGCAATTTTCACAGTGCCATCCATTAAGCAGCACATTTATTTTTAGCATTACGCTGCACCTTTCACGACATTGTAAAAAGATCTTCCCTTATATAGTGCACTCACAACCTGCCAATCGCTGCCCCTACTTAAACTGTATCCCAGGGAGAGAGAGAACTTCGGATCTGGTGGTTCCACCAAGACGTAGCCTTTTTTCACACATTTCCAGCGAGAAATTAAAACTTTAGGTAAGTAGAAATTGGTTATGAGGATACAGGACGCAAGAACCAGTGCAAAAATTGTACAACAACAGTTGTCTTTGTCTTTTCTATTGCAGTGCAACCTCTCCAGAATACATTGTGCCAGGAGGACCCTTTTGCTTATACATCACCCAAGCTCTCCCAAAAGGCTTCAGAGAGTTTACTGGCAAAGCATATATTATTGACAACTTCCCCTCTGTCTCCCAGAGGGATGGGCAATATCCGCATTTTCACACCAACACAGAACACCAGGGCACTGTATAGCGCTCCGTCCCTGCCGGGGTACCTGTCACCAGGTGAAGCCCCCTAAAATGGTCAACTCTAGGCATCGCAGGGTAGGGCAGAAAGGTCCAGGCCCACAAGCAGATCAGTCCCCCTCCTGTCAGTCTAGCACCCACACAAATCAACACCCCGCCATAGGGTCAGTCCAGGAAATCATCCCAAATTTTTGGGGTAGCCCCCTTTTTCGCTTGCTAGAAATTCCACATCAGGGGAAAGAGTTCATTGGCAACTCAGCCTACCTCCTCCAGATTGCTTCAGGGATGGCCCCTAAGACTATGTGAGTGAAGAGCTTGTGGCCCCTGGATGACAAATGTGCCCCATCCCTATGGTACAGCTCTTTATCTCCAAGACACCACACTATGGGTGCTTAAAGATGTAACTCTGCACTAGTATTATAGACTGCCCCGGTGAGCTACAGCTCCTGATTCGCAGCCCACCAATAACCCCTCGCTCATCATCACATCACATCAGGGCCTATTTCAAAGTGGAATACTCTGCTAAAACCGTTTCCATTGTTTTAAATCTGAAAATTAATGATTATAAGTAAAATGAAGTGCTGCAAAAATGCAGCTAAATTTCCATATTTGTGCCGCTAAATTTCCATATTTGTGCCGCTAAATTTGCTAATCCATGCCGCTATATCCTGGGGGGTCAGATTGTAAGTAATAGGTGGCCTCCAAGTCTACTGTTAGAAAACAAAATGACTCTAAGCGACAACTCATGCTCTGTCTAGGCGAGACCTAACAATTATGAAATAATGAAGTAATGCTTCGAAATGTGCTACATTAGGCTTCATAATTTGGCTTTGCTTGACGGATAGTTTAGTTAACTCTGCTGAATAATTTGGTCTTCCATGTTACATAATTTCAGTGGCTCTAGCCGAGAACTATGCCTAGACTAGTTATAATTCTGGTGCTGATAAACGATAAACGATCCTATCTATTGTCATAAGGGAGCTAGTTTGCCCATAAATATAAAATGGATACATTTTGTGTAGAACTACAATGGTTTTAAATTAAATTGCAATACAGATTACTGTACACAACATCAACAACTCTCTGCAAACCCTCCAGAAAGTTCCAGAGTCATGAGAAAATGCACATTCCAGATAGCCTACTGAACTATGTGTACATAGCAATAACATATGAGTACAAATACTTTCAGAAGAAGTGTGGGATGGAGGGGCGGGTATGTTGAAAAGAACAGAGGGCGGAATGGAGGGGCATTTGGGAAGATGACAATAACAGAACGGTAGAGGAAGGGAGAGGCAGGGCAAGCGGATGGACAGTGAAGGGTCGGCGGGCAGGACGAACATGGAGGGGTGGGAAAGTACAAGAGAGAGACAGCCCAAAAGATGAACTCTTGTAGAGTGCTGAAACATAAATATCAAAGTAGTGGTTAATAAATGAGCAGCACAAGGATACAAGTAATGCTCCAGGGAAGGGACAAACATCTGAAGAGGAAGGAAGCTTTAGGCAGCTGAACAATATGAATAATCGAAATGAGAGTGACAATGAAACCAACCAATAGTAAGTAATGGGTGGCCTCCAAGCCCACTGTCTTAAAGAGACAGCGCATGAACTGTCTAGGTGAGACCTAAAAAAGACAAAATAGTGAAGTAATGCTACAACATTTGTTGAAAATGGCAATATATATGTACATAAGCGGCGTTCATTTGTGTTCACTGTACCCCTTGTTGTAAGCAGAACGGATATCGCTAAACACTTACTGTGTTATCCCGCCAGCATAGACCCATGCACACACGTACACGACAGCCATTTTAGACACCATGGCCTCTCTGCCCATCTGTCCCCGGCACCCCTCCCCGCGCGCACTGCTCATGCATCAGCCACGAGACCCTCTCCCTCTGCGTGACCCTGCTCTAGAAGTAGCACTCCTGCTTGACCCACACCCCCCCATTTCCTCCCAAGAACACCCTTCCCCTCAGCTGACAACCCCCCCGGCTGCACTTGGCCTCTCGACCCGGTCCCAAGTCTTAAGACCAAGCCTCGTGGATGTACATCCCCCTTTTCCCTGCCCAGCATAACAACACCGTGATACACCAACCGAAGTGTCCGACCTTATCACCTGACCAACCTTTGACCTGATCATCCCCTCCTGCCCTCGTGTCCTGTAGGAATGTCCGGCTGAGAGATCACAATCTCTCTTGTTACATTCAGGAGGGGAGGAAGACATCTGAGCAACTGGTATGGGAATAGGCCTGAAGCTGGGATTCCAAGCATGCCTTTTTCTACTTCAAAGCATCTTTATTGTAATAAGGAATGTTTGTGCATCATAAACATGTGTATAAAAGACGAAGCCTCAGAGAACTTGTTAGAGCACCTCCTGAAGACACTATGCGAGTGTCCGAAATGACAGGCTCTCCTCATGAGAAATAAAACTCTATTCTTGTCTTCCTGCTTCCAGCGCCCGTCTCTTGATTTGGTAATTGTTCAAGATGGAAACTAAGAGGCGTCCTGCGCCAGCAGCCTCGGCATCAGGTGCGTTATGGGCTGACTTTTCCACAATTGGCGCCCCAACGGGGGGTCCATCGGCGACATAAGGTCCGGTAAGAGAGGTCCAGACGATGGGGTGAACATCTAAACGATTGGAGTATACCTGCCTTGAGAGGGCCCTCGTCCGGCTGCCGATTGAATGAACTTCACCAATTCCGAACGGACCTCTCTCAAGTGACCTACTGTCCTGACTGGAATCCCACAGGAATGCTGCGGTAAAAACATGGAGAAAGAGAACGATGGGGTGCTGGAAAAAGGAAGGCGAAGAATTGCCCACATGGTCCGGTCCGGGTAAGGTTAAGAAGGACGTCTTTACGTCCGATTGGTAGGATGGCTTTATCCATCTGATTGATTGATTGATTGATTGTTTTGGAATCAGTATTTAAAATACTGGTATTGTTCATTGATTGGTTCATTTAGCCTCGGTTGCTACTTGAAGTATTGATTCTCTTTGAGACATTCTCTGTTTGCAAACAGCGACGAATAGGAACGTTCCTCTCTCTTTGCAAATAGTGAAGGATAGGTAATGCGGACTTTTGTCCCCCGTTGTAATCCGTCATGCCTATTTTTCTCCCCACTGATTGATTGGTTGCTTTGTTGCTCTTTGAGACATTCGCTGTCTACAAACGGGGAAGAATAGGAATATTCTGCCTCCCTTTGCAGATAGTGAAGGGTAGGTAATGCAGACTTTTGTCCCCGTTGTAATCCGTCATGCCTATCTTTCTCCCCATTGATTGTTTGTTATCGATTTTTATCGATTATTGCTCTTTGAGATATTCCCTGTCTACAAACAGGGAGGAATAGAAATATTCTGCCACCCTCTTTGCAGATAGTGAAGGATAGGTAATGCAGACTTTTGTCCCCGTTATAATCCGTCATGCCTGTTTTTCTCCCCACTGATTGATTGAGTGTCTGGACATTTATTGTTCAAGGAATAGTTCTTTTGAGGCATTCTCTGTTTGCAAATAACGTGGAATAGAAATGTTCTGTCTAGTCTTTGCAAGTAATGAAGGGTAGGTAATGCGGACCTTTGTCCCCCGTTGTAATCTGTCATGCCTATCTACTCCCCACTGATTGGTAAACTAGTTCCACCCGGACCATTTATTAGAGGTAGGTCATCTGGCTCGGCCAGGAGGGCACCCCTAATACAAAAGGACAAATATGAAGAAAAAAAAAATGCGGATTAGCCGCTGCATCGTGCTAGCAAATAAAAAAAAGGAAGAGAGAAAAATATATATATATAAAAATCGTTAGGGAAAAGAAAAGGAATCGAGTGAAATCAGTAGGCCGCTGATGAGATCTCTTTTCAACCTCGCTGAAATGGAAACATAGGGAACAACCCCTCAGGAAATATGAAACTGGTGAGGAAAGCCGAACTCAACGCTATGACTTCGAGACAGCTTGGCTCCACCACCCACCCCGCCCAATTAACGACAAACCTTAGGCGAATAATAGAAAATATACAACACTATAGCGAAGTAACAGGTGAACACGTTTTATTTTTTTTAACAAACAAAAAAAACATTTAAGCAACTATTTACATGACACACGGCTGCATCGACAAACAAAACCCACAATGCATTTCGCCGTCTGCCTGACGCCGTTCCAGTCCTTCCTTCCCCAAAGTAGCAATGTTGGGCTACTTTGGGCTACTTTCTAGTAGTTTTTGGGCGTTTTAAAGTCTACAAAAACCGTCAGGGGCGGCCTGGGGTGGAAGGACCACTACGCGAATAGCCCGAAGGCGGCACCACGCGCCAAGGCCTGTCCCCCGGATGAACGAAGGGACCCGTTCCTGGGGCCAGGGCGAAGAAGCGTCCGGCCGCCATCGGCTGTAGGCCCGGCCCGAAACGTGCCAGACGTCCCCACTTCTTCAATAATGGCTGCGACAACACTGGGGGGGGATGTCTTGCACATGCCTCCGACCCCCCCCCTCGTCCTCATCGCCTGGTCCGGCCACAACAAATGTCAAGCGAGACGCCGTGGGGTGCACCGGGAGGGAGAGGCGGCGCGAACGAGCCTCTCCCACCTCCCCAGGTGAAGGCTCCCCAGCTGCACCCCCAACGCTCCTCGCACCCGGCAAAGGGTTCGTCCACTCTTACGGTGCAGCGACGCTCCACTCACCCAGCAGGGTCTCGTCCACTGTTGCGGTGCTGCGACGCCTCGCCCGACAGATTGGAGCCCGTCTGCTCATTTGACCCCGCGATTGCCGGTAGCTGCCGAACTCTCAAAATGGCGGTCGACCCTGCAAGAGCGGGCCCAGCATGAAGGAATGGCCCGGTTGCTTGTTGATTAAGAAACGAGTCCCACCATCATAAAAGTTCTCCTCGACCTTGAAGATTCTATAGGAGCCGCGGGGGTCCCCGACTCCCGCAGATACCCCCGATGGGGAATGACTGCCATGATTGCCCGCAGAACGATGAAAATGTAGCCGCGGGACGTCGGCGCTCCCATGCTGACGCCAGCCTCAATTTGAATGACTAAAATCCTGCAGACTACAGTTCGGATCAGTTCCGGTGAAAAACCCAGTATGACCCGGTAGGGAAAAATGTTGCCTCCCTCCCCCCTCTTTTGACTGATGGTTCATACTGCCGATCCTTTCTGTTGCCCTTTAACAGAACCTTTTTGACTGCCGAAAGAGGCTCTGGGCCAACCACGAGTTGGTAGAGGTTTTGACTATGCCTGGATCTGACTGGCTGCACCCAAAATGGCGCTGGTACAAATGAAACTTTCAACTCCTTGTTGTACCCCGATTGCTCAGCCTTGATGTCATGAAATATGTATACAGTTTTTAAACACAATGAATTGATATGGGATGGGTACTGATTATGTGTTTGGACAATGAATTGAAGTGAGATGGGTGCTGATTGAACATTCGGACAATAAATTGTTGTTAAATTTGGCGCATCATGATTATTGAAAGTTCAAATTTCAACACTTATGATACTTGCTCACACTGAAGTTTCGATATGATTTTGTTGCACTTGTCGCACTTTTAGTATGAAATCAACGACCACCGACACCATTAGGTTTTCCACTAATAAGTATTCCCACATGTACAGTTCTGGCCGGCCCACGGGGTTGTAGGCCCGTATTTATGCACCGACATTTTTTATTAAAGATTTTTGGAGAAAAACGTACGTAGTTGTCACGTGTAAATTGGTAAGTTTCGAATAAATGACCACTGTTTCCGATATAACTGAATTACAAGTGAAATGGCTCAGCTCGATTAGTTAAGGCTTAAAAAGTATAGTACGCAGAAATACTGCAAATATGAATGGTCCAGGTTTTTGTTGTATGTCTGACTTTTCCACACATTTGTTACACTTTGCCTCATAATTTGGTTTTTCTTGATGCATAATTTAGTCAACCCTGCTGTATGATGATAGCTACCCATGTTAAAGATTGGTAGAAGAGTGACAGAAGGAGAAATGTGTCTAGTTGAGTAGCAGATGGATGTGGAGCCAGGATACCTGGTTAGTTATTCCAATTTATTGATTTCACCACATTTATGACCTGACGAAGTTCATCTTACTTCCCTGCACCACAGTTTCTATGTCACAACACATTAAAATTGCTGAGAAACACAATGATCCCAAGAACTTATCACTGAATAACAGATTTACAGTTACATTCATAGCGCATAAAGTTGTGTACCATGGGACAACATGTGGCTTAAATGTTCCCATCTCTTGGTGAGCAGAGATTTCTTCTTGAAAGTTGAGCAGAAACACGTATGTTTAGAGCCTCTGTGAGAAAATACAGGGAAATATTGATCACGAGGAAAAGTGACCTGCTTTTATTTCTCTTTCGTGACAGGTTCTGCAGCACCTGGGTTCCATTTCTCATTTAAGCCTACTTTGCACATTTGAAAGGTTGAAGTCTCCCCTGCCCTTGCCTGACCTTAACAAGTCAGAGCGCACATATGGTTCCTAAGTAGCAATTTCTTTCTAATAAACTTTCCTTTGGAGAACATGTGCCATAGATTTTGGTGATGATTAAAAAGAAGGCTTCCACGTCTGTGGATAGCCCCCTTGGTCTGAAGTTTGTGGTTGGAGGCCGCCCCTGTAGCTTTCCAGCTGGATACGGAATTTAATTGCAAGTGTATGTTTCGATTATGTTTCATGCTCGACAAGATTTGTGGGTCCTTTTGCGTGACAAGTAGCTGGTCCTGTTACCAAAAATGTGACGTTTTCTGTGACATGTGCCAAGAGTTACCAGGTTGAGCAGTGGCTTGACGCATGGAAAAGAAGAGTAAACAATGCTTTACATATCCCGAATTGTGGGCCTAGGAGCATACTAACAAAAATGCATTAAAGCTCTGAAAATCTCATTTTACATTAGACATCCGTTTGTAGTAGATCATAACGCACTGTGCATACAATATTATTAATCATTTTGTTTAATGTAAAAAAAAATACTATAAATGAGTTGTATTGCATACAAAGAGACATAACGTACTTCAATTTATGAAAATCTCTGCAAATATTTTTTTCTTACCCTTCACCTCGAAAGATCTGGCATTTGGAAAGACATTTTTAAAATAGAAATCTAGTTTGTACTGAGGCACTAAAAGGTTATCGTTTTTTTGCTTAAATGCGATAAACTCTCCAATCCTCTAACAAAGATTGTTGTCCAGGACAAGAATCAGAAGGAATGTGTCCAAAGAAAACAGCCCTTTTCCAAATAGAGAAAGAGCAAATTCGGATATAGGTTGTGAACCTGCAAGTGTTGAAAAAAATCTGTACTATTTCCTTAAGGTGAAACTTATTAACTATCAAGGCCCATATGATCTTTAGTATATGATTTTGGACTGCATAAACGACCGTTCCTAACCTTCAAAGCAATGGTTGTGCGCTTCATGAGTTATGGAGCACTTAGGCGATAGAACCACCACACTCTGAGGTTTTCAAAGTATGAGTGACATATGGGAAACAATGTAAGGCAGTGATATGCATGCACCGCACCCTTGTCCTAATTTTTTCAACTTCATTGACTCCCCTGAAACTCAAATGGAACAAACACTTGGCCACGACATATTGGACAGGGAATGGGGGAAGATATGTGAATATACTAAAACGGTGAATAGGAACCCACAATTCAAGTATGCCCAACTCAACAATTTACATTGTACTTACCTCTCCCCGGCGCGCCTGGGTAACATCTACCAAGGGCTTCAGTCAGACTGCTCTCGCTGCCAGACTGCATTAGCAGACTATTTCCACATGGTGTGGAACTGCCCCCGCATTGCCCCCTACTGGACTAATATCCTTACATTTCTGACAGACCTGACGGGCATTCCATTGCCAAACACGGAGTCTGTATGCCTACTGGAGCGTTTCCCAAGACTGAAGTTGACCAAACATACCATGGAGGGCTTTGTATGCATGGGTGGCAGTTTGAATTGTCATTGCTTCTGGATTGGAAGTTAATGTAGCTCTATGAGGTGGGGAGTGATGTGTAATATGTGGGATGAGTTGAAGATGAGTCTGGCGGCAGCATTCTGGGTAGTCTGGAGTCATTGTATGAGTTGGTTCCTGATTTCGGCATAGAGTGTGTTGCCATAGTCTAGTCTGCTGGTTATGAAGGTCTGGGTGACTGTGCGTCTGGTGTCAGTGGGGGAGACAATGGAATATTTTGCAGAGCATACGTAGTATGAAGAAGCAGAAGGAGATGATGGCTTTCACTTGTTTGGCCACCGTGAGAATGTTATCCATGATGATGCCGAGTTTTTTTTTGTTGTAGGTGGATATTGGTGTAGGGTCCAGATCTGTTGACCACCAGGAGGAGTCCCATGGAGAGCTCTTGTTCCCGACGATCAGCACTTAAGTTTTATCTGTGTTGAGCTTTTGGCAGTTCGGATTCATCCAGGTTGCTATGTTAAACATGCAGGTGGTGTTGAATTTGGTCTTGGTGGTGTGGTTGTTGTTTGTGAGGGAGAAGATGACTTGGGTGTCACCTGCATTGATTCCGTGGGATCTTATAAAATGGGCGAGTGGTGCCATGTATACTTTCAAGATGGTAGGGCGCAGTAATGATCTTTGAGGGACTGCCATGTGAGGTTCCTGGGTTTGGAAATATAGGGTAGGAGCCTGATTCGGGTGGTCTTGTCTGAGAGTGTTACGTGCCTGGTTAGGCCCATGAAGCAACGCGGCCCGTTTTCTAACATTGTCCTATTTTCTGCACAATAACGTTATTCGCTGCGACCTTTGCGCAAATTCGTGTGCGTGACAATATGGGATTAGTTTCTCTGAAACTACTTTTGTTTACACATACAGTTTCGCGCAACATTATCATGATGCCTCAAACACCGAGTATAAGGCCTTTTTACACATGATGTACACATTTCGGTCTATCTTCATCCACAGGGTGACAGGGCTATCTACATATCCACAACTATGCTAATCTGATTGTACATCACAAGGATGCAATTTATCATAAATAAAGAAGCATTTCCGGAGGTTAGCAGAGAAGACACTTCAGCTGACACCGAGAGTCCATGCATGTTCATGCTTCACCAAGCAGCTGCCTAACATCTCCGTGAGGGGTGTCCAATTTGTGACCAAGACAGGGTCCAACATTCTTTACTACCTGGTAATGGGATTGTATCATACCTTGGGGGGGGAATTCTTGGCTCTTCACTTACATATACTCTAGACATAGACAGAGTAGGGATTGCATAGTAGGAGTATGCCTGATTACTACCTTGTATTATATCTCTACATATATACACTGTCTTAGCACTATGGTAGATCTGTATCTGCTATTTACTCTTTTGGTGTTTGTAATCCCTTTCATCTGCTTCTATCTAATGATTATTGCAGCATATGTAATCTACACAAGAATAACGTTGGTTCAATAAATATATTGAAAACATCCCACTGTGTAGTCTCTGTATATTTGCCTGGGAGCAAGAGTGAGTGGAAGAGTTCTGATCTGTTACTATGATCCCTGAGGGATCAAGGTTGTCATGTTCAGCGGTTGCCAGAAACTATTCGCTCCCAGTTCATGTTAGCGGGCTTGTGGTGGCTCTGTGTGCTAGCTAGTCTCTAGGTCAACATATCCTGCTGGGGTGCTTGGAAACAGTCTAGGCACCTCACGCAAAGGAGCAGGTCCTACGGATTAGTGGGAACTACATGGCAAGAGGAAGGAGGCCAGACAGCTCAGGGCAGGACCATGTATTTTGGAATTGTGGAGTCTTGTGATGAAGGTGCAGTGGGTGGCAGTATCAAAGGCTATGGAGAGGTCAAGTGGTATGAGTGTTGCGCTTTCACTTTTGTCCATGATGGTCCGGATGTCGTCAGTTGCTGCAATGAGCGCAATTTCCATGCTGTGGCTTTTGCGCAATCCAGATTGCGTGATGTCTAGTAGGTGTTGTAGTTCGAATTGGTTGTTTGAGTTGTTTGTTGATGGCTTTATCCACGAATTTAGATGTGAAGGGCAGGTGTCAGATGGGTCTATCGTTGCTGAGCTTTTTTGGGTCTGCCGTGGGTTTTTCCAGAAGAGCTGTGACTTCTGCAGGTCTCCAGTTGTCTGGGAAGGTTCCACTTTCTATGTAGATGTTGATGACAGTGGTGAGGTGGGAGCTGATCAGAGTTCCTCCTAGAATGAAGATTTGGTGGGGGCAGCGTGGGCCCTAGAGTGGATTTTTCTCAGGATTTCGGTTGGGTCTCTGGGGTAAGGGCTTTCGGTTTGTAATCTGGTTGTCCGATTTGATGGTGATTGGCAACTTTCTGATGAGTGACTGGCCTTGGGGATTGAAGTTGCTGTAGATGATTATGATTTTATAATGGAAGAAATTGGAGAGGTTGTCACAGAGCTCTTGTGAAGGGATGATGTACTTGGTGGTGGCTGTGGGGTGGGAGAATTCTTTGATGATGTTAAAGAGTTCTTTGCAGTTGTTGAATCTGTTTTCCAGTCTAAGAGCTAGGACTGTGCTTATTGCCTGAGTTGGATGTGGTATTTCTTGAATGTGGATTGTACATGTTTCTTGCAGTGGTGTCCCAACTACTTCTCCATTTTCAGTCCAGCTGTATAAAAGTTGTTTGAAGTCTACCAGGGCTTGGTGTACCAGCTGGCTCATGTGTTGGTTATTGAATAGTCTGACATTCTTAAGTGGGCTAGGGTGTCTGCGCTGACAATGATCCAGCTGCTGAAGGCATTGATGTCAGCTCACAAGTCACCATGAGGTTTGGTTAGTGGGCAGTGAGGGTGTTGGTCCAGTCTATGTCCTTTATCTTGTTCTGGCTTCCTCTGAGGTTGTAGGTAGTCTTGGCAGAGGGGCATTGTGGTGTGACAATAAAGAAGTGGACGATGGAGTAGTCTGTCCAGGTGAGCAGAGTGAAGAGGCTGAACTTGACCTTGTTGCTGGTGAAGATGGGGTCAAGGGTGTGACCTGCATAATGGGTGGTGCCCAGGGCCAGACTGGCTACCGGGCAGTTGTGTGTGCTGCCGAGCTGGGGGCTGTTTTCGTTGATAGGGACCTGCATGGGAAAAACGAAATTCGTTTTGATTTTTTTATTTTAATGCGCACGCAGGTCCCCATCAATGAAATGAGCCCCCACCACAAAGAAATTAGCCCCCAGCTCGGCAGCACACACAACTGCCCGGTAGCCAGTCCGGCCCTGGTGGTGCCCTAGATGATCTGGGTCAGTCCTAGAATCTCGAGGCTCTCAAGTAGGGCCATGGAGTTGGGATCTTTTTGGCCTTTGAGATGGAACTTGATGTCACCAAGTGGCGACGGGGTGATGAAGTCTGTGAGGAGCTTGCTGAAGCTGGTGCGTGGTCTGAGTGGTCAGTAAACTAAGGTGACTTTGATGGAGGTATGGTTGCCAGACTGAAATCAGAAGTGCATGTGTTCCATGAAGGTTATGTCTTCGTCGGTGGAGTTGCTGAAGGCGATAGAGTCCTTATGTATTTAATCCTCCTCCTAGTTTTTTCGGTCTGTCCTGGTGGGAGATTTTATAGTACAGTGGAATGGCTGTAGCAATGTTTGGTGGGTGTGGCAGGTCTCTGTCAGGAAGATGTCCGGGGAGTGTGTCTTGATGGTGACCCAGATCTCTGTGCTGTGTTTGCTGAAAGATCTGGTCTTGAAGAGCATGCATGTCCGATGGGGTGAGGCATGTGTGGTTCATGGTGAGTGTGTGCTGGTGCATTTGAAAAAAGGCAGGGAGTGCATGAAAAAGGTCTTACCATGGAGCGAGGTGAGGCTCAGAGGCAGCTAATATGGTGGTGGCAGGTGTTGAGTGCATGCGGGCTAGAGGCAGTGTAGCTGCGGCGTTTGGTTGGACCAGGGTCTGTGGTGCGGGGTACGAACAAGTGCAGATGGGCTTGCCGTTTGCATACCTTTGGCATGCCAGAGGTTCACCCTCTGCGTGGACGCACAGCAGCCACCATTAAATAGGTCCTGAGAGGGGATAGGTGTGGGTGGCGGTGTTAGGGAAAGGTGGGGCACCGGATGCTGGAGAAGACATGCGTCGGAGCTGCAAGTAAGGAAAAGGGGGCAGGTAAGCGTCGGGGAGGCAGGAGTAGCGAGGGCAAATACAGTCACACAAAAGAGAGAGTGGAGAGTGGGAAAGCAGTCACAAAGAGAGAGAGAGAGTGGGAAAGCGGTCACAAAGAGAGAAAGTGGAGAGGCAAAAATGGGCACAAAGAAACTCAGAGAAAGAGTGCAACGTGGAAAATGGACACAAAGAGAGAGAAAGGGATGAAGAGAAGGAGCAGTGTGCGAGAGAGAAGAAGAAAAGCAAGAACGAGAGGGGCCTCGAGGCAGCACGGAAGGGTCTGGAAGGGCCTCAGACTGGTCAGAGGATCAGTCGAGGTAAGTAGGAGCTGGGGCCTGGGTCATTAAACAGCTAAGTATAAGGCCACCAAGTATTGGCATTTCCAGTTAATGTTAAACAGAATGATGGTGTACTAAATGCAATTGAGTATCACCAGTTTATGCACCCAGCACATGCCATATTCAGATTGTTTAGATGAAGTGACAGCATTAGCATTCTGTGGTCTCTGTCAATGTTATGTATTAAGGCAATATTGGGAATAAAAAGCGGCAAAATAGTAGTATTTTTTATGGATGCAGCCCTTGCCTTTACAATCTGTCCTACATTCTATCTTGAAGGTGTATGATTTACTCTCATGTATTGGGTGAGTGACATATTTTGCTGTCTCTATAAAGATTCTGTGGTAATATAGGATTCGATGCCAAAAGCACTTGAGGGGAAAAGGAGACATTTGCTCCCTCAGAATTACTCATGCATTAAGAATAAACTTCTGTCCTTTATGGATTACTGAAAGAGCCCCAAGAGTGTGCCTGGAAACCTATCCCTGCTGTATATAGCCCGTAGTACTTCTATGCATCCATTTATGCATGCAGACAGGTTGAAAGGCATCATCCAGTGGTGAGGAATATAACATGGATGTTTGGCACCACAGGCAAAACGTATGTTTGCCGCAGGCTAAAAAGGCAACTTTCGGCCATTTGCTTTTAATTTGGTGCCACCTAGTGGGGGCATTCTAAGGCTACTTACAATACTTCTTCTATGTGGGGAGGCGAAAGCCCTGGCAAGCAGTATTTGAGCACTTGAAAATGTGCGTGGTTGTGTGTACACCTATTTTTGCAGACATGACAACTCAGGAACGCTGCCCATAAACTTAAATTAGGAAATGTGGAAAATCTACAATGTAAGCAGTTTCTGTGTTTTTTTTATCTGTGAAAGCCATGTGAGCAAAGATAGGTATATTATTTAAGGACGTTCTGGCAACAAAATACACATAAAACTGTATTAAAAAAGTAGCTTATTCTGTAAAAGTAAAATGTGTGTCAATGATTTTGTTTAGTTTCTTTGTGGAATGGTAGAATTGCTTCTGTAACAGCTAAACATGTCAGGGGACAAGAAGAATGTAAACAATAATAGATCAGCTTTCCTGAGGCATTATTAATTGAAATGGGTCCTTTCATGTGGGATAGAGAGAAACCTATGGGAGAAGAACACTAGAAGGCTGAGTGATTGAGCTGGTGTTGATTGGCAGTCATTCACCTCTGGGTCAGTCTTCCACATTCAGCCCTGGTTGGAGGTGACCACAGGCTCTTGCCATTTGACAGCTGCCTGGTGTACGATTTGAAATAGGTTGTCTGGTTTCAGTATCCAACCGGCAGGTACGCACGTCAGTAGCATGTCAATCAGATGGGACAGTTTCAGCAGTGAGGTCAAGGATCGAATGGGCATGAAATTGAAAATGAGCATACCAGCATTTTAATACTGAAAGTTGATTCTGCAGAACAGAATGCCATGAGGGTCGCTCTTCAACAACTGGCAGTACAAATCCGATCGATTTGCCTTTTTTCACTTGTTTAGCCAGCATTATATGCCACAAAACTACGGCAACGCACTGCAGACTAAAGAATGCAATATGCAAATGAGCACACATGTTACTAAATGAGTCAAGGTGAGATTCAGGGAAAGACATGAAGAGGTTTGTTCGTACTCTCATTTACAATATAATAGGTCACAGGCAGCTGTGATACATAAACCGAGGTTCTGCTGCAGTTTACTACTGCCCTCTATGTAATACAAGCTTCATGAATGCTGTTCCAGCGCCTATGTGTAGACTCGAAAGTCCCAGGTCCTAGGTTCATGTGGCAAACTGCTCTTCTTTTTAACATTTTTGACAGACGGCGTATGCTTTCCTGAGCAGGAGACCCCCGGCAACAAGTCTTCTATGAATTGTACTGTATGGTTTTGTATATTGCTCTACAACATATTGTAGGCTGGGTTTGGTAGTAGGGATGTACCCGACGTTGTACTCCTTTTACTGAGAGTACTTTCAACTCCTATGACTAGGTCATGACTCTGCCAACGGTTTGTGCTGGTTGTATAAATGTCTTATTTAGAAGGTGAATGCCCTGAAAGGCAGTAATCCAGAGACTTCGGGAATAGTCACGACCCCTGAAATTAGGCAGTAACAAAGGGCGAAATTACGTAGCAGATTTGAAGAAATTATGTGATTTTGAGACATTTTATGTGATGAAAAGCACATTTTCTTGCACCTTTAAGAGCCATTGTTACATTGTTGTTTAACAGTGTATCACTCGTACTTATTGATACAAAAGGCATCAGCATGGCGTAAAAAAAGAATTTTTATTGCATGGATGCACAAAACTTAATTTTTGCAGTCTAGCTACTGACAACTTTAGCTGTCTATGGAAACAGCATTCTTACCAATACTAAGAATAAGCTTTGGCCCTGCTCCTATTTTATGATTTGGATGGCTAACTTGACTATTTCCACTCCCTGCTCTTAATTCCATGGCCAACTTGATTTCACTGTTGAGGTTAGGAACCCATTTTTCCTTTTGCAGATTTCCATAGCATTTGAATATTAGCACTTAATGTGAGCACATGCCTTTCCTTTGTCTTCTTTCCACCGTTGTCACCCTCCATCTTAGCTCCTCCTGCACTTATTCTCTCTTCTTCCTCCTACTCTGTCTGCCTCTCTCTCTCTCTCTCTCTCTCTCTCTCTCTCTATCTCTCTCTCTCTCTCTCTCTCTCTCCCTCTCTCCTATTTCTCTCAGGCTCCTCCAACACTGTTCTTCCGACTGACACTGTCCCCTTCCAACACACTCTGTTGCCAGTATAAGGTTCACCAATACTTGTGGATCTGCTGACCAAGCAATGATAAAGCCAATAATTGTGAACATGCACCCTGCAAAGGTATTTTGTATTCTTACCAAATGTACATCATCTTGTGTGTAGACACAACATGATGGCCATATTGGAATGGTATATCATATTTTACTTTGTAAAGTTATTGTTAAACAGTTCCAAACTAGCCAAAGATGGTTAATATCAACAGTGAACACGCATCAGCTAAATTAAATGGATTGCCTTTGCCAATCCTTGCTTCTAGCATATTTCTAACAATTAAAGTGAAGTAGTGTATCTAAAAGTAGACCATTGCACAAGCAGAGAACAGGTCTATTTGCAGACACATCTCGTAATAAATAATGTGTCTTTGTTATTCTATCTCTTCGATCTATTTTTCAACACCTCTTTTCTAGAACTCAGTTGAGTATTTATTCTGTGGCCACACTATGGTACATTTGAAAGAACCCTATTTAAACCAGAAACAGCCCCGCCAGACAGTAATGTTAATTACACCATTATAAGGTGAGTGTGTCATTAGGAGCCACTTTAAGAAAAGATTATGGGCTAGATGTAGGTAATTGCAAATTACCGATTCGAAAATACCGAATTTTACCGATTCGGTATTTTTGAATCGGTAATTGCAATGTAGATAAAAAATCGGTAAAAATTGCCGAATCGTCAAGATTCGGTAATTACCGAATCGGTATTTACCGATTCGGTAATTGCCATTCATTCCTATGGGCCTGTAGGCCCATAGGAATGAATGTCAATTACCGAATCAGTAAATATCTATTTGGTAAAATAGGGAAAAAGACAAGGGAGGCAGGGTGTCACTTTGACACCCTGTTGCACCCATGATTAGTGCTGGTGTGCACATGTGGCACACATACATGCCCTAAGGGCATGTATGTCTGTCACATGGCACAGGTGTAAATGCACATATTTGCATTTACATAGGAATTCGTTATTTACAACCAACTAATAGTTGGTGGTAAATAACGAACCCTTTGAGCCCAGAAGCACTGTTTGAAGTGCTTCCTACATTTCATTTACTGATTCGGTAAATACCGAATCGGTAAATGATGATTCGGTAAATACCGAATCGGTAAATACCGATTCGTTATTTACCGAATCTGTAAAATAGCCTGACACTCACCTTTGTGTAGAGGTTGTGCTTCATTGGATTAATTTCCATCTCCAAACAAATGAGGTATTTGGACAAAATATTGAGTTGTAAATATCAGGACACAGATACTTTGGGGGAAGAAATATCATGATACAAAGATATTGTGATACAGAAACATCATTGATAAGAAAGTTGTTGTAAATTTCATTTTAAATAATTCTGGGCTTCATTATGATGTCGATCAGATTAGAAATGACAGGCCATCGGTTGCAGTCCAACTGACATTTGGGGCCTCAATCTGACTGCCACATTATGATGCGTGACGGTCAGAGGCAGTGGGCGGAGGGACCGACCGACACTTCCGATGGGCTCAAGGAGCTGACAGGTGGCCGGAATGTAATCCTGTGCAATAGGGTAGTGCCTGCTCTGGCACTGCCACAGGGATTATGAAGTCCCTTTATCCAGCCTTTCAATGGGGGTCTGATCGCCTTTGAAAGTCTGTCAGAAATGGACTTTGAGGGTCCCTAGCAGGGCCCTTATCCCTTTGCAGCCTCTGCCATGTGGCCTGGAGGGCACCTGTGGTGCCCCCCAAACATCCATCCCCTGTGTGCCAGGCACCACATGGTACCTGGCACAAAGTACATGGATGTCTGCAAACATGCATTTTTCCAATCCAGCTTGTGCTGCGTCCCTTTTGCAGCTGCAGCACAAGCCGCAATTGAAAAACAGATCTTTCCGATCGCCTCATGGGCGGTCGCATCCTAATTTATCGGATGGAACTGCTGAATAGTATTTGGTCGGTTTCCATTCTGAAACAATGCCAGTCAATCGTGCATCCGACTCGCACTGTATTTAATTGGGTTTAGATCATATATTAATTGTGGTGCAATTGTTTGCATAATTATTAATTTTAATATAGTATGTAATTTTAAGTGATATAGACTTTTTTATTTAATTTCTAATAGCAATGTAAAGTAGTGGGTGTTGGGTTTGTAGGGGTATAGGGTGGGTGGGAAGGTAATTGTAAATGTAAATTGATACTTGTATAGCGCACTACTCACCCGCAAGGGTCTCAAGGCGCTTGTATGAATACCGCTGCGGAACCCATCCTGGCTTTCCCTGTGAGGTGTCCACTCCTGGGCACCCCCAAGGTGGAGGCCAGGCATCCTTAGCGTTGTGGAGATTAAGCAAGCTATTGCCCAGAGTTGCAGAGTGGGACTCCATGATTGGAATAGGCACCGAGGCGAGAATTATCAGGTCCGTGGAACTTTGAGCCCAAGACCCGCCGAGGCGGGGAATTGAACCCTGGTCCCGGACTACACCTCTGCATCAGGGTCTGCCGCTCTAACATTGAGCCACACTTCTCCACTTAAGTAATGATTAATTAATGAATAATGTTTAAGTATGTGATTGATATTAATGATGTATATTATGTAATACTGATTTATTTTACTTATATTTTAGGTGTTGGTAGCTATGTATGTAGGAGTATAGAGTGGTAAGTTAATTAGGTAATAATTAATTAACTCTTAACGTGTAATTTATTGATTAATAAATTGATTAATAATTATGTAAATTGTGTAATGTAATAATTATATATTTTAGCTATATTTTAGGTGTTGTTTGCTAGGTTTATGGGGGTATAGGGTGGGAAGTTAGTTAATTAATAATTATTAACTTATTATTATTTACACATTCTGTAATACTGATTTATTTAAGTTATTTTTAGTTGCGGGTTTGTAGGGGGTTGGTGAAGGAAGTTAATTAAGTAGTAATTATAAAATAATAAATATTAATGAATAAATAAATATTTAATTAATTAATAATTATGTAAATTGAGTACTAATTATATATCTTTTAGTTATATTTTAGCTATGGACTGCTAGGTTTGTTAGTTTGTAGTAGGGGCGGGGGTTAAGTAATAAATGTAATAGCTACCTTATTAATTGTTAATTATGTAATTGATTATCAATTATGTAAACTTTGTTATACTTATTTATTTTAGTTATATTTTAGGTGTGGGTTTCTAGGTTTTATGGGATGTAAGCTGGAAAGCTAATTAAGTTATAGATAAATAACTATTTTTTACTTGAAAATTAATTATTACATTGTTCATGAATGTTTACATTGGTTAATTTCTTTTTTAAATACATATATATTTTATGGTAATTCATAATGTTTATATTAGGAGTTTTCTAAATTAATAGGGTTATTCAAATATGTAACAGCTGCATTTGATACTGTCTCACATTCCATCCTGATTCAATGTTTCTACATGATATGTATTCAGGGAACAGCCCTTGACTGGTTCAAAGAGTTTCTTAATGACAGGACCCAAATGGTTTCCATCAACACCTTTCAATCAAAGGTCCCTTCTCTGGGCAAAGTGGTTCCACATGGCCCCTCCTGCAACTCCACTCTTTTTAACATCTATGTAGCGCCCCTTGCCCAGATAGTTAAGTCATGTGGTTTTGAAATTATTTCCTATGCAGATGACACCCAACTAGTCTTTTCTTTTAGGTATGACATAGAAAATGTCAAACACAGATCCATTGCATGAGGAAAAGTGCCACATGGATGACCCGCAATTGTCTTCAGCTAAATGGAGACAAAACAGAAATCTTTCTGTTTGGAAAACCTCAGCTATACTGCCGAAGGGATGGTGGCCTCCTTAGCTAGGCCCCGCACCTTATTCCAGTTAAATGGTGAGAAATGTAGGTGTCCTTTTGGATTATAAGCTACCTGTTTTGGAATGATCTACCTTCTCAGGAGAATATTTCAGTGGCTCCGGCTGAATTCAGGAAGACCTCTTACTCAAGTATTAATAATGAGTCACCATGACTATGGAAATGCCCTAATACCAGCGTTCAAAGAATCTCTTCTTGCTAAAATGTAGGTTATCAGGAACACTACTGCACGCCAGGTTAAGAAACTGCCACAAGGTGCGCTGTTGGCTATTAGATCAGAGCCCTCCATTGGCTCCCTATCAGAAAACGAGCGCTGTTCAAATTGCTCTGCCTGACTCACAAGTCCCTGATTGGCAAAGGCCCAGCATACTTGCAAGAGAAAGTCACCTACTACTGTCCTGGCAGAAACCTAACATCAAAAAACAAACTGCTACTATGTCCCTGCCCCATTCGTATGTCAAAATATGGTAAGCTGTCCTTTTCTTACCTTGCCCCGTACCATTGGAATAGGCCTCCCTTATATATCCAATGCTTTCCCTACTGTTGCACAGTCTGGTGTGGGAATAGTAAATCTAACCTCTTCAAAGTCCAATGCTTTCCCTACTGCTGCACAGGCTGAAGTGGGAAGAGTAAATCTTACCCATCCGAAGTCCAATGCTTTCCCTACTGTTGCACAGACTGGAATAGGTATTGTAAATCTTACCCCTCCCCCACAAAATCCAACGTTTTCCCTACTTTTATACAGACTTGAGTGGGAATAGTAAATGTAACCCCTCCGAAGTCCAGTGCTTTCCCTACTGTTGCACAGACTGGAGTGGCAATAGTAAATGTAACCCCTTGAAATTCCAACGCTTTCACTACTGCTGCCCTGTTTCAAGTGGGAATAATATATTTAACCCCTTTGAAGTACAACACTTTTTCCACTGTTGCATAAACTGTAGTGGGAATAGTATATCTAATATTCCCACGCTCCAATGCATATTGATGAAATATAAGTATTATTAGTATTTGTTTATGTTATTGATTTAGTATTTGTTGATATATTTGTTTTTACATTTGTACAATATTACAATATTTCTTGCAATTTACTTTCTTCTTTTTTATTGTTTTATTTTATTTATTGGTAATTTAATGTTGTGTAATTGAATTCCTAATATTTCTTATGTTTCATGTTGATATATATCTATATGTGTGTGTGTGTGTATTTGTGTGTACGTATATATATATATATATATATATATATATCTATATCTATATATATATACACGTGTGTGTGTGTATATATATATATTTAAATACAAAATCTGATTTTTATAGTATTAAATCTAAAGATAAATAACAAAATGTAAAATATGTATTTCTTATAAGTGTGTTGAGATATAGATAGATAGATGGATAGATAGATAGATAGATAGATAGATAGATAGATAGATAGATAGATAGATAGATAGATAGATAGATAGATAGACAGATAGATAGAATGTTGGAAGCAATCTGGTGTAATACATTTATTTATATATATATACATAAAACAAACACACATATATATATATGTCTGCGTGGTTATGTAAGGATATATTTATATATAGTATTACATATTAGTAAGATGTATTTAATTAACATTATATTAATTATATATATTAAAATATCTAAGATGTACTACTGTTAACTATAGATATAAAGAAACAATATTTGTGTATGTTTTTTTACAATATTAGTGTGAAATGATATTATCTGTGAAACAATATTTTTTTCCATACTTTTGTCCTTGCAATTATAAGGATAGGGGCACAATATTTCTGTCAATTATATTTTTGACATAATATTTGTGTTACACAATATTGTTGGTTTGAATATTCAGTGATCCAACAATTGAGTTACCATCCATTGACTTCAGTGGGACCATGGGTCATGAAAACTTTCCTTGCTTTCCAAAACAAAGCTAATCTCTGTTAATTTGAAAGGGGTTGCCAACCACCACCCTCTCCTCCCCGCCTCCCCCCGCCCACACCAGCTCAAGACTACTAGACCTCACCTTCCTCATTGACTCCTAAAACTATTATGTACACTTTGATTCTGGTACTGTGACGAGGTCAGTCGTGGATGTATTAATCTGATACTGTGTGTGTCGGGGTGGCCTTGTTATAAACGTCTTTCCCGTTGGGGGGGAGGAGGGGAAGTGCTGCTTTTCAACAGTATGGCTCATCTATTGAACAAATTCTCATGGTGCCAAGTAAAATACTTTGTGAATGCCAAAGGGCTGCGATGCTACACTTGCAGTTAACAAACCAGACTGTACGTTTTGCTTACACATTTTAATATGAATGACATCCACAGTGCACTGCTATGACATTTCTAAGCACCCTGGGATAACATGTTAAACCTGAAGACCGCCAAGAAGCGTGTATATCTGTCAGAAATGAAGCACTCTGCAAATGACTGCCCGTGTGCAGCATGAATCACCGCTTCACATTCCAGGGCAGAGGAATGCAGCAGAGATCTCAACTGCTCTTAAGTCAATAGTGAGTAGCTCAATCAGATCTATCTTTAGTTGCATTTTGGGATGTTTATTCCTGAATTTATATTATAAATAACGGCAGGTACTAGATTGCAAAGTATGAAACATGGACTTAAAGAACTACTCACACTTAACATGAAACAATTAAACCCTGATGTACCTGTCAAATGATTCCAAGCCAAACACTTTCCTGTAGTGTCACTTTGCATTTTGTTTTTGTAGAATCATCATAATACAAGGAGTGATCCACAGAATGCAAAGCATTACAGCTTAAAAAGCTGTTACTGGCTGAAGTTGTCACGGCTAAAGTGCGCATAATTTAGCTGAACGGGGGAAAAACACTTCCTGGCATATGGATTGCTGCAATATCGCAAATGGACCTACCTGACATCTAACGTGATCTTTTATCTTATCACATGTGTTTGCAAAAAGAAGAGCACGTGTCCCAGCTGTCAAGTTGTGCCATGTCAAGAATGAGTCAGTGTGTGAATATTTGTAAAACACAGCAAACACCTCAAGGCTTCTTGCCGCTGGAATTTTATGCAATCCTTTCCACACACGCCCAGTCATTCATACAAAAGGAGAAAAAATCAGCTAAAGAATAAATACATCTTAAGTGCTTTCCAGAAAGCTAGAAGATTCTTACTAAAGTGAAGCTTCATGGGTAGTTTGATTCATAAATGAAATATTAATATTGAGAAGGCATGACCCCTCACACCAGGCATGATGAACACTAGGAACACATAGTTAACAATGAGAACCAGACAGCAATGAGCATGTGGGGACACATCTGATCAATTTACCCTGAAAGACATTGGCATTGTTCACCTGGATACATCTCCTGCTTTTTCATTACCTATGATTTGAAATTAGAGGTTATGAAAGGTCAAATTTTCCTAAAACGTCTCATCTGGTGGCACACTGACCCTTCCTTTCCTTTTGTCACTGCAACAGGTGCATCTTCCAAGTTTTTTTGGGGAAAAACATGAAGGTTAAGGGATTCTTTTGCCCCAGCAAGAGTACCTCTGTCTTTGATTCTTTTGGTACAATAACATTGTTATTCTTCCTTAGATGGGTGGTTGAAAGGCAGACATGATGGATGAATCTGGGGCCCCAAGATGGTAAACCCCAGTATCAACTGAGTATTGTCCACACAGGAGAACATGTGAACTCCACAGGTACAGATAATATTTTCCACGGGGCAGAGATATTGATGTAAAAGTATGTGACGCAGGGAGGAGCCCTGAGGCACCTGCATGTGATCTCATGGGGTTTTGATCAGCAAAGAGGTAAAAAAAGTGATTGGCTTCATCCTGGAAGGAAGGTGCTGAACCACTCCAAGGCCACCCCTTAAACATAACCCATCACAAGATGGGAGGAATAGAATAGAGTGAGCCATCAAATGAAATATGATAAAGATCTAACAGAATGAGACACGTGGGGTATCCACAATTCCGAAAAAACATAAGTATGATTATGGCTGTAACTAAAGAGTTCAGATTTGATTCAGTCTTAGATGTTTAGCAAACAACCCTTTGCCTTCTGAACCTTGTAGACTGCTTCACCGCATAAATTTGAGTTGAAAAACCACAGCCTGAAAACTGTTGTTGGCAAAAAAACAGCAGGAATGGTTGCAGGTGTAACACATTTTCGTGGGGTTTATGGCAACTATATATAGCTCTGCTTCCGTTCTGGAACTCGACTCCTGCAATTCTAATCAGAATGTAAACTATGAGTACCAGAATACAAAGGTCATTAGGCGACAGGATGGAAAAAACCTCACCACACATGGGGCAACTTGAGATGTGTGTGAATCATACATAGAACCTTGGAGACTTTAGGGTTTCACAAAAACTCAGTGTTCTGGCAGCTCCATTATTTTTCATTTGGGTGATTGAGGGGAAAAGGGAAAGGGCAAACAAATATTTGCTTTTAGGCAACACTATACAACAGAAATATTAAATTATTAATTATAATGAAGATTAAAAATAACTTTGTTCAGAGTGAGAGAAAAGTTTGGAAGCGTAGCTTTTGTTATGGGTTCGGCTAGTCCCATTGGTCGTCTCGAGAATGTTGCAATGTGATGCTACCAGAAGTGGTTTGAGAAAGTGGAGGCATTGTTAGAATGGCACAATGTTTCTGCCTCCCTCAGACCTCCAGAAGTTACAATGGAAGCGCTCTGAAGAAGAATGCCCTTGAGACGTCCACAAATCTCCCAGGCCCACTGTGCGGCTCGGAGTGTGTCCTTTCACTCCCGAGGCCTCCTGCTTCGCCCGCCTTTGTTTAAAATATGCTGACCACACCATGACCCCTGCTCACCCTCCATCGAAAATTACAACCAGCCATGCAAACAAGCGGCCCTAGGGTCACGGGGAGCAGGGTCTGCTAGAAGTTAGCAATAATACATTAATTCCACGACATAATTAATCAAAATGAGGCTGCCTTATCTAGCCAGGAACCTTTACCCTATTACAAAGAGGTCAATTTGCAAACCACTTGAGTATGGGAGTTTGGAACAAATAGCATGCACCCGTCATCTGGGGTGCTCTAAGTAGGAAAAAATGCCTTTGAAGTCCAGAATCTACCAGATTCAGATATAA
Source organism: Lissotriton helveticus (assembly GCF_964261635.1). Taxonomy (NCBI): domain Eukaryota; kingdom Metazoa; phylum Chordata; class Amphibia; order Caudata; family Salamandridae; genus Lissotriton; species Lissotriton helveticus. The sequence continues at coordinate 2,002,592,387 of NC_136061.1, read as the reverse complement.
TTTCATCAATCAAGTTTAAAAGCTGCAGCCCATCCCCCCACCCCTCCCGCTCCGAGCGGATCCGTGTAGATACGTCAGGCGGCCCTTTGCAGCGGGTGAGCGGGAATCCATTTGTCAGGCTCTGCTTGTCAGGCCGCAGTTGGCTCGACCTGTCAAAACAGCAGAAAGTTTATCAAATTGAGGCCTGCGAGGGATGATTTGTAGGGAGCCTCTCTCGGCCTAGCAGGGAAGGCAGTTAATTAGAGCTTTGTTACGCCAATAAGCTAATAATACTTCAAGTTCAGGCCTTCGTGATGCATTGCATTTTAATCTGATCTGCATACCCGCGCGCAATTTAACAGCAGAAAACGTCTCGTGTCAGCAGAGCTATTTGATTGGTTGGAGGATGCGTATAGCCATGCAATTATCTTATGATGGATACGCATTAGGTCTTGTTATATGCATTACTCAGCCAGTGCATGGGGAAGGGCAATCAGTGAAGAATGCAGGTAAAGTCATGAATTTACCAATTTCTGTTTCTTCAATATGGGTAAACTTGTAACGTTTTATTTGTCTCTGTGAGACTCTATAAGTGTTTTTCGTCATAGTTTTAGATGAAATGTGTAAATAAATGATGTAATCGGGGTAAGTACACTTTAACCTTATTTCAGTCGTATTCATATAGTTATTATCGTCCTCGTGAATAAATGATAACGTTGTTTACACACGTCACTATAAAAAAGTTGAAGCAAGTATTTTCATAAAAGATAAAACAATTCCACCTTGGATCATTTCCATCTACAGCATATCCACCTTTGAATTTCCGTTTAAAAACAAGAGTGGACTTTGTATACATACATATATGGATATTCTTTGCAGATAAAGGCATCCTGGCCTTTCTAGTCTGTCTATGTATCTAGCTGAATCATGGCTGCAAATGTCACTATGTTATTAACTTTGTATTGCATTTTTTTTAGCATTTAGCTGTCACGGTTCAGCTATTTTACAGACATTTAGACAGCAGAGTTGTGTATGCTTGTCAGTCCATGCATGTCATATCATGATCGAAAGGAAACTACATGCCCCAGAATTCAAAGTGCTGTTGGCTGAAGATGTCAGACACGACAAGCTCTACTGCGTTTGTGCCAAGACTTAAAAAATAAAATCTGATATTTATTTTGCTACTTAAAGGCAATTCTATACATATACAAATATGTCGGTGGCGGAGAAACTTTCGCCCATATTACATTATCATGCCTCTTTGTTCTGTAAATACTTGCCTTTAAATTATATACGTTATAATGTACTGCATGGATTAGAATATGTTACCTTAAATGCACTCTCCTGCACAGTAATGGCTGCAATCACGAAGACATTGCTATGTGTGACATGGATTAAGAAACAAGTAATCATGTTTGCCTGAGTGTTTAAAAAAAAAACCTCATGCGTGAATCTCTTCTCCATTACGCTCTAGCTGTGACACGTTATGCGCTTTAGCCAACCTGCGAACTACACATGAGGTATGTGTTAATATGTAAAGGGACCTGGAGGACTTCAGGGTAAAGTTCAGCCAAAGCTTTTCAAAGGAAAAACAAATACTTGCTTAATGTGCCATCACAAGTACACTGCATATTTAATTAGCCAGATGTTCCATGCATCATCAAAAACCATCCTGCCAGTTCAGCTTGTGGATATGTTTAATGTCTCACGCAGGGTGCACAGGTCAGAGGTCATGCTTCACGAATTGTTCTGCAGAGCTAATCTAAAGAGCAGACGCTCAGGTAGCCATGTGCGGGGAGACATAACATGCACACCAGTTTAAAGCTGCATTCAGGGGACAGGAGACGGACATAGACGCTCTCTCACGCGCCCTGTGTGTCATCTCGAAGGCATTACAGTTTTAGCCACATTTCAAAGACATGGCAACTATTTGTGGGTTCAGCCAAAATATTGAAACGTGCTTCGATTCTCAGTTTGAGTGTAGGCTTAAAACGATTTTAAAGAACCCTTTGAGTTGAACCAAACTCTCTCTGCATCCTCCGGCAAATATATATCACACATTGGAAAGTAGCGAGGCTTAAACACACAAAGTTTCAAAACACACCATACTGTAGAAGAGTTGCATCGTTTGAGAGAGAGCACTGTTTACGTAAGAAAAGATGAATACTTTTTATTCTAAAAAATACTTCCATTTAGTGAATAGTAGAGTACTTGATAAAGGAAAATGTCAAAAACAAAGTTTCTAAGTTTAAGTATTTTACAGCATACATACAATCAAGGAAAAATGTTAAGGGATTGTATTTGTACTAGGAAGTTCCCCTTCCCTTCTGTACAGAACGCTCACACCCTTGCATTATGGCATAACAATCTGTGCGTTGGCACATGGCACTCTAAAGTGCGGCAGTACAGTAGAGAAAGATGGCACGATATCTTAGCAGACATGGCTCTGTTCAGGTCTCTCCATTTCACGCAGCGCAGCAACTTTTTTTCTGATATGTGTTGCATACATTTTTTGTAAATGTGGTCCCAGAATCTCATTCATGGCAATTTAGGGATAGGGCAGCACATCAAGGCATCTTACTGCGCTGCCCTAAGCCAAAGTGAAAGGGCAGGGATGCACAGTATATAGGGTCTTAATATGACTACAGCGGTCCATCGGAATGCTGTAGCCATGGTGGCGGTGAGGGTGCCACCGCACTGGCGGTCCTACTGCCCCATTACAACTTGGCCGGTCAGACCGCATTGGCACCGCCAGGGATCAGAAATCCCTGGTGGTGTTGTGGCAGTTTTGAGGTCGCAATATGCATGGCACAATATCTTAGCAGACATGGCTCTGTTCAGGTCTCTCCATTTCACGCAGCGCAGCAACTTTTTTTCTGATATGTGTTGCATAAATTTTTTGTAAATGTGGTCCCAGAATCTCATTCATGGCAATTTAGGGATAGGGCAGCACATCAAAGCATCTTACTGCGCTGCCCTAAGCCAAAGTGAAAGGGCAGGGATGCCCAGTATATAGGGTCTTAATATGACTCCAGCGGTCCATCGGAATGCTGTAGCCATGGTGGCGGTGAGGGTGCCACCGCACTGGCGGTCCTACTGCCCCATTACAACTTGGACGGTCGGACCGCATTGGCACCGCCAGGGATCAGAAATCCCTGGTGGTGTTGTGGCAGTTTTGAGGTCGCAATATGCGTGGCAGGGCCACTGCAGCCCCTACCAAGCATATTACGAGTTTTCAAACTGCCACACTTTTCATGGCGGTGTGGCCGCCATGAAAAGTGTGGCGGTGAGGATTGAGCCTCTGCACCATGAGGTGCAGGCAGCGGGGCACATGTTGTGCCCCCCTGTTTGCATGCACCCCCAGTTCCTACAGGAACTTCCTTTGACGCACTCATTGCAGTGTCTTTTTCAAAGGCACCGCCGAGGGACCGCCATAGACCTGCCCACCAGAGACTTTAAAAGCCATACAATGGCATGTGGTTTTTATGGATTTGGCAGTCTCGGACAGGGAGGCAGCATGGCAGCCCCGCACCGAGACCACCAAAGTCATAATATGGCCCGAAAGCAATATAGTGCATTTCTGTTCTTTCTGCCTGCACTGGCGTCGTTTTGGCAGCCAAGTGCCAATGTAGGCAACCTTGCACCATGGCCCAAGGGTGCCTCTATTGCAGACAGTATTGTTTTGTGCAGGAAGGGGGAACCTTCCTGCACAAAAACAATCCTACAATGTACTTACCTCCTTCTAAGTGTGCTGCCGAATGCAGCACACCTGGAATGAGGAAAAAATGAGTAGAAATGAATACCTCTCTCCTCGTTAAACCTCACCTCAGGAGAAATACAGATTTTACACTTCCCCAGGTTTACATCCCTTTGTAAATCTGGGCAGCATCAAATTCCACAGCTGTTGTGTGGGAAACCCCACTGCAACACCCGGAGCATATCACTGGATTGAGTATAAAATGTAAGTTGCAAAAGGTGACGGAGGCAAACAATCACAATGATACTTGCCAAAATGTATGCAAAAACTGGTAGTGAGGCTAATGGGATGCACAGGAGTTATGTGTTAGGCAGGCAAAGTTTGAATGTTTAGGGGGAGAGGGATTGATGCTTCATGTGTCAATTGTGGAGGCCAAGTTCAAGTGGGTCACATGGTCGGGGTCTTAGGGTTTAGGACAGGCTTTTGATGTTAATAGAGAGATATTGTTGCTAGGTTAGAGAGAGAGAAGTTTGGTCTACACATAACATAGTTTCACAGCAGCACAAATGGTTTGTAAGACAGGAGCGATACATACAATAACAAAAGGAAATGACTGCAATATCCTGGAATGTCAAGGGGATACAAACGATATGGTCCTATATCCATAAGCATCAGGCATGAATAGTAGTTCTATAGGAGACACATCTACTTCCGCAGGAACATGAGAAGATAAAGGATAAATGGGGAGGCTGGTTGTGGTATGCCAGCTTGACATCATCGGAATGAGGGGTACTACTATGGGTGGAAGCAAGTGTGCCACTTAACCGCATCGCTGCTAGAGAGATTCCCCTGCTGTGCTGGACAGCAATAAAAACGGGTGTGGTCATGACGAGCTCAGCTCGTCATGAGCACAGGAGCACTGTGCTGCATGACAAGCTGAGCTCGTAATGAGCATGGAAGGGGTTAAGGTGAAGAATGAGCTAAAAGCTGCTGATGACAGATATTTTAGAGTGGTGGCAAATCCACACTACCTTTAAACACATATGCATCAAACATAGATACACCAGATTTATTTGAGGGAGGGGTTTGTCTTTTAACACCATACGCACATTATGATATCATTTAGATGGGTGATTGTAACTGCATATGAGGCAGAGCTCTGTACAGTTCGAAGTCTACCACTAGGCCATTAGGCAGGTCCTCAAAAGCATTACAAGAAGGTATGGAGACATGATAGGATTATGGACGGCACAACGTGATCAAGTGAGGGGCTATTCTTTCTTCTCCCGACCTCATGGGACTTTCTCCACAATAGATTATATGTTCATTTACCCAGGACAGGCCGTGCACTTTGGGATAGCTCGGTTTTTAGACCAGACTCTTGCAGAGCACACTCGCTTGTAGTCAGGCGGGCAACTAGAGCCAAATTTCGGGGGGGGGCTGAAAAATATTTCGGGGGCGGGGGGGGTAATTCTTCTAACCATAGACAGAGTGACTGAAAGAAGGGGTGAAAACACAGCAAAAGCCTAATTTACAAGTAAATGGTCTTTTAAAGCCCTGTTAAGTACTCGGGTGCGGCTGCAATTAGATGGTCGCCAGCCCGCAAAGCTGTGTCAGCCCGGGCTGACACACACGACGGGGGTGGCTGAAGCCCCGTGAGCCCAATGGGTGTTGCGTGCGTGCTTGTAGTAGATCTACAAGGTCAGGCTAATGTGGCACTGATACCACAATGGCGGCTTTAACCCCATGCCCTGAAAGTCAAGAGCGCAGTAAGGGAATCCTTTGATGTGAATGAAGGAACTGTGTCCTCTGCCGGGGTAGTATGGGAGGCTTTCAAAGTAAGCATATGAGGGTTGTTGGAGCTCACTCCATTGGAACAGCAGATAGGGGATATAGAAAAAGCAGGCTCTACATGGTGAGGTGACTTGGGGGACTTGACACAAGCTGATGGCTGAACTAGAAGAGACCCGGGAAACACTGGGGTAACATGACTACAGAATGTATACTGGAGCCCAACACAAGCAAGGGGATAAACCAGGACACCTGCTAGCATCGCTTATCAATAGAGAAAAAGGTTGGAGTGCTGTTGTGTCTTTGAAGGCCTCCACTGGATAGGTACTGATGGCTCAAACTGATGTCTTAGACTGATTTGCAGAATTTTACAAAGTGCGCCATGCATAGTGCAATTTCAGCTATGAGGCAGGCATAGATGCCTCATTGGCTTTTAACTATAGTCAAGGACACATATGAGCTCGACTGCGCAGCATCTTGGAAGCTGCTTCTGTTACATTTTCGAGCCTTCCTAGATAATTGCACTCTTGGGCATTTTTAGTATTGATTTGTCTCGATTGTTGTTTTACTTCTAGAATTTGGAGTGTCAGGCTCCACCTTTCTGCTGCTCTAAGTTTGCTGTTTATTTTAATTTCGCCAGCAGCTGAAGGTTTCTGTTTACGTTTGCTTTCACTTTATTGGTTCCACACTTTTGTTATTTACAATTGACTTTTCCACTAGTTCACTCGGTCAGCCATTAGGACTCTGGCCTTCTGTTTTCCTTTTCCTCCATTAGTATCTTGGGACACGTCCTGCACCCATGCTTATGTTGGTGTTGCCTGGAGACACACACACCGGACACGCCCTTCAGTCATGTTAGCTCAGTGGCTATTTTAGTATATGGTGGTTTGGATCAGGAGTGGGTGCATCACTGGTGCACCAAATGCACACTTAAGGCGCGCCCATCCATTCTTAGAGCTAGAAACACTGCCAGCTTTTCACTACGACTGCAGGAGGTAAACCGAGATAGCACCGTCACCTCTCGTCATTCTCCTCTTAGTCAAAACCTACCTGTTCTAATGGGTAAACAGTCATAATATCGATTCCAAAATATAGAATGGACATAATATCGAAGTAAATATATAGAATGGACAAAATATCGAATGGACACAATATAGTGGTTAAAAATATCGAATTTAAGGTAAGTAATATCGATTTTCAAAATATAGAAGTCAAAATATCGAAGTATACAATATAGGCATTAAATGTATCGATTTTTTAATAATATCAATTTTTTAAAAGTGTTTTGTATGTTTGTATATGTGTGAAAAGTGTATATTATTTTTGTAATGTATGTTTAATGTATTTTAAGTAATGAATTTTATGTTATTTAATTTTTGCGTAATTTAATTCTGTAGTGGGTTGTGGGTTTATAGGGGAATAGGGTGGGAAGTAATTTATTTATATTAAATTAAATATAAATTTTTTGCAATTATTATTAATTTTTTATTACATTTTGCTTTCTGGTTCTGTAGCGGGTTGTGGGTTTATAGGGGAATAGGGTGGGAAGTAATTTAATTGTAATTAATTAAATATTTTTATTTATTTATTGGTATTCATTTTGAATTTATTGTTATTTTTAATTGGTAATTAATTTTTATTAATTGCCAATTAATTTGTATTAATTGATTAATTGTTAATTATGTTAATGTTCTAAATTTATTTTCTGTAGAGGGTTGTGGGTTTATAGGGGAATAGGGTGGGAAGTAATTTAATTGTAATTAAGTAAATAATTTTTTTCATTTATTGGTATTGATTTTAATTTATTGTTAATTAATTTGTAATTGGTAATTAATTTCTATTAATTGGCAATGAATTTCTATTAATTGGTAATTATTTTGTATTAATTAAATATTTGATAATTATGATAATTGTATTAATGTATTTTCTGTAGTGGGATGTGGGTTTATAGGGGAATAGGGTGGAAAGTAATGTAATTGTAATTAATTACATATTAAATATACTTTTTGTGTATTGATAATTAATTTACTGTTAATTTTTAATTGGTATTCATTTTTATTATTAATTAGTTTTTGTTATTGAAAATGAATTAGTTGTTAAATAATTATGAATATGTTATTACTTTTTAATAACTAATATGTAGTTGTATTTCTAATTAATTATTACATAATATTAAATTAGTTATTAATTTCAATTAATGTTTTATTGGTATTGATATTTAATTTATTTTTAATAATATATTAAATCATTACTTTCCCTACTGTTGCACTCTCTGGAGTGGGAATAGTATTTTTTACCCCTACGCTATCCAACGCTTTCCCTACTGTTGCACTCTCTGGAGTGGGAATAGTAATTTTTACCCATACGCTATCCAAAGCTTTCCCTACTGTTGCACTATCTGGAGTGGGAATAGTAATTCTCACACTCCTGCTATCCAACGCTTTCCCTACTGTTGCACTCTCTGGAGTGGGAATAGTATTTTTTACCCCTACGCTATCCAACGCTTTACCTACTGTTGCACTCTCTGGAGTGGGAATAGTAATTTTTACCCCTACGCTATCCAATGCTTTCCCTACTGTTGTACTCTCTGGAGTGGAAATAGTAATTTTTACCCTTCCAATATCCAACGCTTTCCCTACTGTTGCACTCTCTGGAGTGGGAATAGTAATTTTTACCCCTACGCTATCCAACGCTTTCCCTACTGTTGCACGCTCTGGAGTTGGAATAGTAATTTTTACCCTCCCGCTATCCAACGCTTTCCCTACTGTTGCACTCACTGGAGTGGGAATAGTATTTTTTACCCCTACGCTATCCAACGCTTTCCCTACTGTTGCACTCTCTGGAGTGGGAATATTATTTTTTACCCCTACGCTATCCAGCGCTTTCCCTACTGTTGCACTCACTGGAGTGGGAATAGTATTTTTTACCCTCCCGCTATCCAACGCTTTCCCTACTGTTGCACTCTCTGGAGTGGGAATAGTAATTTTTACCCTTACGCTATCCAACGCTTTCCCTACTGTTGCACTCACTGGAGTGGGAATAGTATTTTTTACCCCTACGCTATCCTACGCTTTCCCTACTGTTGCACTCTCTGGAGTGGGAATAGTAATTTTTACCCCTACGCTATCCAAAGCTTTCCCTACTGTTGCACTCTCTGGAGTGGGAATAGTATTTTTTACCCCTACGCTATCCAACGCTTTCCCTACGGTTGCACTCACTGGAGTGGGAATAGTATTTTTTACCCCTACGCTATCCAACGCTTTCCCTACTGTTGCACTCACTGGAGTGGTAATATTAAATGTTACCCTCCTGCTATCCTACGGTAAAATATTGTAAATTTTTTATTAATAACTTAAATTAATTATATCTTAATTTTAAGGTTATTTGAGTATTGTTAAGTATGTTTTAGTTAATTATATTTATTATTTCATTAATTTTAAATTACTTTTAAGACATTTAAAAAAAATCGATATTTTGACTGACTATATTTTTTACAGACTATATTTTGGATTCGATATTTTTGTACTTACCTGTTTGTAGATAGGAATTCGATATTTTGTCATTCTATATTTTGGTGACTATATTTTGCTAAGTCTATATTTTGTCATTCTATATTATGTCAGTGATCCGTTCTAATGACGTCCCCCCGGACCTTGAACGACTTATATGTTCCGACACTCCTCTGCTATCAACCATCCTCATATATCCCCACCCACCCATGATATCAACCACTCGATTTTCAAGTCTATTAACACCAACAACATTCTCATCTCCGCCTAGCTTCTTAGTAAAATACACCATTGAAGCCAGACTTCATTGCTTCATCACTGAACCCAAGCTTGATCTCCTGTGTATAATGGAAACTTGGCTGACGAATCATTTGTGCCCATATCATTCTTGATATCCCTCCTGAGTATTGCATTGCTTGTGCTGCTCATCAGTTCTGCCCTGGAGGTGCAATCGTCGCATTCAACAAATACTTAATCACTATTTCCTTTTTTCGGTGGGTGTCTACTCACACGCTGCAATACTAACTTTTAATATAGCCATGAACTCAACCATAAATTTCAAAATTCTACTTTCGCACCCTCCCCATTATCCCGCAGGAATGTTGCTTCATTCCTTCTTTGACATTTTCCTCACCCTGCAACTTAAAGAGGATACAATTCTATTGCTCGATATCTTTACGATCCAAACAGGCTACTGCTCGGTAGTTGAGGCCCCAACTACCGAGCAGTAGCCGGGTGAGGTGAGGCATACTCCCACAGAACGTTGGGTGAGTAGTTACTAAATTCATCTTAATATAAACTGTTAGAAAAAAGCCACTTACAGGGCTGGGACGGTTAATTACTTGTTTGAACTAATCGCTGACTTACAACCTTTGTGCTCAGTTCTGTTTCGCTCACCTTACACTCAGTTTAACTTTCTTTTAGGAAAGAAGAGTACGCATTTTTCTACATGGACATGCTTTCCAGTTCTGGTAGGGTGGTCTTTGACCACTGATGTCCTCCTTCCTTTCTTTGAATAAAGCTTCTTGAATATTTTTTGACACATATGTTATTCTGATGCAGTAGTAGTTTATCATCCACTAAGTCCTGAAGAAAGCCGGGCACATGTGCCATTACGGCTGAAACATGTCGACTTTACCTATTGTAAAGAGATAGTAAAAATGTTTCCACACTATCAGGTTGATTTTACCCATGACATACAGACGATCTTAAATAAACATATTTTTCGTCTCTATAGTCATTTTTATTTTCACATTTCACTGTATCACTGCACACCATCAGCGCTCGCATACCTTGATAAACATTTTGGCTGAGTGAATTTGGAGGAAGCAGTTAGGTATCCAATACTGTTAGCTTGTGGACAACATTGGTTACATAAACTCTCCTCCGGTGCATTCCAGATGACGAGGCTCCGCCAACAAGGATGGGCTGATGGAATCTACACTCATGCCGACTGCTGAGAAGGTGATCTGAGTCGGGTGGGCTTCCTTTCTGAGCACTCACCAGGTTGTTTTGTCTGATCCTCCAGACTGGCTCCCTCCTTTTTGTTGTACCCCCATCTAAAGTAGCCATTGGTTTGATAGTTTTTTTTTCCTTCAAGTAATTATATTAATTGTTTTACTGTCCCTCCACACACAACTGACCACACTTTGGATATTTTGTTTGACATCCTGATTCATACTCATTTTGACCCCTTCAACAAATCTGAACTGACCATAAAGATTTTTTCTTTCTACTGTTCCACGTGTCATTCCATTAACGTGAAACTTCGATGACCCCCACTGAACCATTATTGGAATCTGGGGAACCGCTTTGAGTCATTACTGGAAACTGGGCAGCCCCGCCTAAGCCTTTTTGATTATTTGAACTGAAAAACAATACAGTAAAAATACAGAAACAAGCATTCATCAGATACATAGAGAAATGATTAAACATTTGAATAAATTCACACACTAATGATTTTTTAAATAGTATTTTAATGGGAAGGTTGGAGCTTTTCTAAAATCAACTGAGACCACTCATCCTAGATACTATATTCTGTCTGATGCCCTTTCATGTCTCCCACAAATCAAATTGAGGATACTCACTTAATTTGTAGTCTACTGTTTCAAGTTGGTTCACATTTACAGAACTTTTAACATTTTCAATTTTATATTTTCATTCTTCATTTATATATATATTACTAATCTGTTAATGTTGCCTAGTTTTCTAAGCAGTCGCTGACACCCCAGACCAGAAGTTGAGAACCACTGTTCTATATAATTCCTTCATCCATCCTCATTCTGCCAAAGTGATGGTCTCTCCATATCAGCAATAATTCTCTGACTTATTTAACTTCTTCTATTGTAAAATGGCAAGCACCTTCCTCTCTTTTAACACTGCCACTGTCTCAGCCGCATTACCTTCCCTTCCTTACTCTGCTACAAGTTCTGATTGCAGCAGTTCCTCTACCTCTGTCTCTACTTTAAGGATTTTCTCCAAACATTCGTCAATCTCATCTGGTTTTCTCCTTGACCCAAGTCCTTCCAGGATTGTCTACTGTCTTGCTTCTGCTATGTGTTTGGTACTTATTAATCTATGCAACTTTTCTTTAGATTCTAGGGCTGTTCCAGCTATCTGGTAACAAGCCCTAGCTGTTCATCTGTTAGGAAAACGCACACCACACCTCCACGTCTTAGCTAATTCCATACCAGTTTTACTTCTACCTTTCTTCACCAAAATCACAGATAGGATTGTCAATTTGCAGTTATTCACTTTCTTATAAGAAACCCCCTTTCATGTCCCCTAACAATCTGAATATATGCTTTGGAACTGAAGCCATGATAGTCTAGTCAAATTAGTTAAAAAATGGGCTAACCTAGAACTAATTGCAATACAATTTCTGTGAGTGGATTCTTATTGAAAATTTTCCGTATAAAACGATGGTGAAAAGTCTACCACTCTATAATGACGCGTTAATCCAATATGGCGGATTTTTCAAAATGGCTGCCCATTATTTGAGATATAGGGTATAACTGTTTATATGCCCATGTGTGGTATCATTTTATATGTTTTTAGGGACGGGAAAGTAAAAAATAACATCAAAAATTGTTTCTGATGACTATAACATCGAATTGGGATTAATACAATAAACAGCGATAATTATATGTTAATATGCCAAACATAGTTTTGTCATTATTTTTTATTTCTACTTTTTAATATCATTTGAAAAGGATAAACAAATTTCAACTAGATAATATAGCACTTCTCAATATGACACTGACAAATGAAAATTGTTAAAGAGATAAATTCAAACAGCACTCCTTAGTATAAGAATAGGATGACTTCGGAAAACATGGTGGTAGCAGGCTAGCTGCAGCGGTACTCCGCCCGAGTTCTTAGCGGAGTGCAGCGCTAATAAGGTTTTCCTAGACCTAATTAAAGCGGTTTATGGAAATTAACTCTCTATATGAGAGTGTGTGGCTCGTACAGACCTTTCTGCAGTAATTTGGCTGTTCTTTTTCCCGTATTTTTCCCGTATTCTTCTTCTTCCAGGGCTCGGTTTGAATGTGCCTCGCTGAGGGGGGCGTGACACCGGCTGGCTTGGTGGCTCCTGAGGTCAGCGTCGATGGGTTTCCACCCGGGCTGACGCGGACAGAGCTGCAGCCGTGGTATCGGGCCGCCCTGGAGCTCCGTCGAGGGAGACGTGTGAGGAGCCTCTGGAGGGGCTCCCGCGCCGTAGCTTTCACCGGGGCCTCGGCGGATTCACCAGCATCGGCGGAGTCAGCGGATTCAGCGACATCAGCAGAATCGGAGAAGAGGGGAGTGGCTCCAGCACCCGTATCAGAGGTGAAGGGGAGAGTGGTAGGGGCTGGGGCTGCGACGGTGGAGTTGTTTCTGGAAGAGGCAGGTGTTGTTGGTATTGGGGAAGCAGGTAGTGCACAAGTTGTGTTGCCAGGCAAAGTCGCCCCCCCTTTAAATGCACATGTCACACTGCCTGTGACTAAGAGTGACTTCCTGACTAAAAATAACAGCCAAAAGAACAGCAAAGGGAAAACGCGCAAAAAGAAGGGGGGGAAGGAGCTTGCCCCGGTTCCCCAGGTTGTTCAGTCCACTCCTGGTTTGGAGTCAGTGGGCTCTCCTCAGGGCGGGGTGACACCTCCAGTAGGTTGTGTCCCAGTAAAGACCTCGTCATTTCTTTCAGCAGAGGTGAAGGCTAAGCGTTCAACAAGGGGTAACAAAGCTGTAAAGTCTGTGTTTGCTTCTAGCACCAGGATAACACCTTCATTGCGCTCTTACTTTAAAGTTATACCACAGGTATTGGACTTGGGGCAAGACCTTTGTCAGGACCTGTGTCAGGTTCATCCCTCCTCTTTAGCAAGTCAAACCCCTCCGCCCCCGGGTACTCCTGGTTTAAGGGATACGCCAATGCAATCGGACCTCCTTGACATTTCGCCAACCACGGATGCGCTTTTTCCAGCAACAACTGTCCTAGGCGCAGTGTGGTAAATAAATAAATAATTACCGGTACTATTTTTCTATGCATTAACTGAAAATGATAGCTCAATAAATAAGAGGCAGAATCCGTGGTATCTGAGTCATACGGGCTTTAATTAAGTGGCTCGAGCCAATGGACATCGGGTTCCATCACCTGCTAAGGCTCAGGAAGGGACAATCTCAGGAAAAGAGGGGACAGCGCATATTTCATTAACATCATACAATATATATAGTAAAACAGTACAGTTGCATTGAATACAGTAGGCGTAACAAGTGACAAACGGAAGATAAGAACATATGGGCGTGAAAAGAAGGCGTGCACAGGGCGTGCACGGAGGTGTGTGATGTAAACGTCACAGAAGTGTCATAAATGGGTGGATACATGGTGGGGGCTTCATGGGCAGCTGGAACCTTTAACCTACTGGTGCGCGCAAACGGGTCATGACGTGTAACTGGGGAGAGCTGGGGGCTCTGACTCCTAGCACTAGAAGAGGAGACTAAAGTCTGGGATGTCAGAATGACCTGTACCTATAGCATATCTGATATCTCGTGTTTGGAGTACATGTTGCTTGAATCTAAAAGTCATCAGGGCGAAGGCTACTTGTCACTAAGGCTAGTGCATGCATATATTTCTTCATGTATTGCGGGTGCTATGAATCTTCTTATGGGTATTAATTCAGTAATTCTCTTGCCTGGAGACAGGAAGACTAGACTATAGATGAAGATGTTTATGCGGTTCGTTAGCTAGGAATGTGAAGCCGGGGAACTGAACAGATAACTGTAGGCATAACATATTCTTGGCAGGCAGGCAGGCTAGGCCAAGTCGGGCACCGCGCTGCTTGGCAGGAAGTAAGTGAAGGGTCAGGGATGCGGGTGGGGCTGCATCTCTCCTCGGAGCGGTTCAGGAGACTTGAGGCTCGAATCTGGTGTCCGGGCCCTGTGAGGCCTAGAAACGGGTACAATTCGATGATTTAACGTGCACAATGTAAAGACGTTGGCAACATAGGCATAGAAGCCTAATTCACGTTGCTTTACGGGGACTGGATAACTGACATACTAACGTGGGACGCAACTATAACTGCGTCTTTATTCGGTCATAGGGGAAAATATGCATAGCGATCATGCACATATAACATATGATGGGGAACACGTAGGGACACATAACAGGGCAAAATTCGATTTTCCTCATTCCCTCCTTGTTCCCTACGTTCCCTTCAGGAAACATCAATATTCATAATACCATCTATCTGTTCATACAGCATCATTTGCTCGTCTTTTATCTTTTGGGAATGGGATCGTGGACGTGGAATACAAGATGTAGCGCACAAGCCGCAAATCGCCGGGCCACATTGTAAACAGAGACAACAACTGAATATAATCATTACTACTACTCCTAGGAATGACAGTACTTTCCATCCCCAGGCAGATATTATACTCCAGAGCCAACCGGACCATGTCCAGGTGCCTGGATTCTGGTGTAGCTGATGGGCTATTTTATGAAGTCTAGTTATTGCTGAATACACAGACGGTGCGTTATTAGGAATGAAAACGCAACAACTAGATCCGATGACTCTACAAGCTCCGCCCTTATCGGCCAGTATGACGTCAAGAACAAGGCGGTTCTGAAGAACAACAAATCTCATAGCAGACTGCTCTTCTGTTAGGTTACCTAGGGCGGAAGTAGTCTCATTCACTACTGCTTCAAGGGTTCTGGTTAACCTGCGTATTAATTTACTATTCTGGACAGGACCTATGAAGAAGAAGAAACCTTTATTGAAATCTGTATACTGTTCTAATGCAGTTTCAGTCTGATCGACAATTGGGGACTCAATCTCCCTTCTATGTCTGACGTGTACTAGATGTGTATTTCTGTGATAATCGGATGGGGCTAGGAAAACTGGTGGCAGTAGGAAGGCAATGTAACATGTTCCATCCCAATCTTGGGGCAGACGTACATATGCGGTCTGACCACATATAAAATAAGAATGACGTGAGGCTTTGAAAGTAGATTTCCCACTGTCACTATACTCGACCACAGTAGTACAATCACTGTGTCCTAGGTGTACTGAACCATTCTTTCTAACACATAATTCGCCTTTCACTGGTAGAACTGTTATAGAAGGCAAATCTGGAGTAGTCTCGGACTGAACATTCAAAACCATGAAGTTGGAGGAGAAATTACCTAGATCATATACTTCATTTTCTAGATCTAACCCTGTCCTATGGGAAAGACCTTACTTGTCTGGGAAACATGTCTTATTCAGAAGGGACTTATCGTCTAAGGATGATGTTAACATAAACCATGCTCCACACGAACCATTGTGTGAAAACGGATAGGGAAAGAGTGGCAGAACTCCCTTCGGTGTCTGGTAAGGGGGGAGTCGACCACACACCCAACAATTAGTGGCATTGCTGGTCTGGTGTGAATAGTGTAACATACGAATAAAAGTATTGTTGCGCATTGCAAGTCGGTAGGATAACTCGTGAGGGGGTAGTTCACTAAAAGTGTGCTCTACTGTATCATTAGAGGAAAAATGTACATGCGAACCAAGAGGAGGAAAAAATATATGTAGCACATAACTTATACATGTGATCGTAGGACTCAGAAATAACATAAACAATAATGTAACAACACATCTGCTTCGCAGACTTTTACAGTATCTTTTTTTCTTGGAGTTTCGTCTATCTCTCTCACTATGTGGGTCTATCTCATACATGTCAGGAACCTGTCTAACCGCTTCACCCGAGAGGGACTTAAACAATTAAACGCTGTCTGACTTACTAGACCTCAATTTAAGTTTATACTCCTGCTGCGGAGTATTCTCTAACAGGGGAAGTTTAGAGTCAGTATCGGGGCAGTCCTTGAAAAAAGTCTTTGGACGCAGTCCATGGAAACGCTTGATGTGACTGGAGTGAAGCCAACCCTTCCTTCCTTCCAGCTTCACGGCAGTCCTTGTGGTCATCAGAACAAGTTTCGGCTCCTTCCAGCGGGGCTCCAGGGGGCTTGAACAATCGAAATTCCTAACGAGGACCAAATCGCCTGGAACGACCTCGTGCGGTTTCAACTGGGTGTTGTCTGGAAAGGCAGCCGCGACCTGTGAACGACAAGAGAGTAGTGCAGACATCAAGGAAGCTAGGTAATCTGTCAGCATATTACTGTCAACATCGGTGATTTTACGTGGCATAGGTGTACCCCACAGGTTTGGGGGACGACCAAACACTACTTCGTAAGGTGACAAACCCGATCGGGAGTGAGCGACCATTCCCATATAGAAGAGGGCAACCGGCAGGGCTACCATCCAATCTACACCTTTTTCGGCACAGACCTTCGCTATTCGTATTTTCAGAGTTTGATTATGTCTCTCGACGAGGCCAGCTGCCTCGGGATGTCGTACGCAATGGAATTTCCACTGGTACCCTAACAGAAGTGATACCTGTTTCATGAGTTCGGACGAGAATGGCTGTCCGTTATCTGAATACACGACCCTGGGCAAACCATAGCGTGGGAAGAACTCACGTACCAACTGCCTGGCAGTGGTCGCGGCAGTGTAATCTGGGACTGGATATGCTTCTGTCCATCTGGACAAGGCGCATACAACTACGAGAACATACTTGAAGCCTCGACATCGGTCCATCTGGATATAATCCATCTGGAGGACTTCAAAAGGGTGGTCAGGAGGATGGAATCCACCTTGTTCCACGGGGATACCTTTACCTGGATTGAACTGACAACAGATCATGCAGGTACGCACTTTCTGCTTCGCTGCTGCTCGTAAATGCTTGTTAAACCAGAGGTTCTGGATGCTGTCTAACATGGCTTTTTCTCCTAAATGTGCTGGACTATGTGCTGTGTTAATAATGACTTGAACCATAGAGTCGGGGAGAAACCATGTGGCTTTTCCCTTCGTCAACCATCCCTGATCTGTCTGGACCCCTCCTTGTTCAGACCATTTCTTGATTTCATCTGGGGTAGCATGTGTCTGTATGTCTAGGACGTCTTGTGTAGGGTCCTTAACTGTCATACAAGTCGTCTGAACTGGAACAACTGTCTTTGTCGTGTTGACTGGAACGTTTGGAGTCTGAGCTGTAAGCTTGGCTGTTCGATCTGCTAGATCGTTACCCTGGGAAATGGTGTCAGTGGCTTTCGTATGTGCTTTGCACTTCATAATGGCAATAGCTGTCGGTAAATGTATTGCTTCTAAAAGAGCTTGAATGAGGGGGCCATGCTGAATCTTGGCTCCATGAGAGGTCATGAAACCTCTTTCTTGCCAAAGGACTCCAAAGTCGTGAACGACTCCGAATGCATAACGTGAATCTGTATATATGTTTACTTTTAGGTTCTTGGCTCGTATACAGGCTTGGGTCAGAGCGATGAGCTCTGCTGCTTGAGCAGACAGGGTGTCAGTACGATGTGTTTCTATGACTTCAGTTTCAGTAGTTACTGCATATGCGGCTACTAACTCTCCTGTACTTGTTCTCATACATGAACCATCCACGTAAAGTGTCAGGTCTGGATCAGGTAATGCAATGTCCGTCAAGTCTTGTCTTGGCTTCGTCATGGTGTTAATGACTTCCACACAATCATGTGTTGCAGGGTTTGAGGTAATCGAGGGTAACAGTGTAGCAGGATTTAATATGTTGCAGGGTCTGATTTCTATGTGTGGCTGGAACAGTGTCAGTTCATATCCTGTTAATCGTGCAATTGTCAAGTGCTGAGTCTGTGTTCGGTTTAAAAGAACTTCCACTGAGTGTGGAACTTGTACTGTCAGGGAGTGTCCTAACACTATGGAATCACTTTGTCTGATAGCTAGAGCTGTGGCTGCAACTGACTTGAGGCACGCAGGCAAAGCCTGGGCTACTGGATCTAATGTGCTAGAAAAATAAGCACAAGGCTTGTGTTGTCCTGCTTGATCTTGTGTGAGAACAGATAATGCTGTACCATCACGTTCAGTAACAAAAAGTGTAAAAGGTTTACTATAGTTTGGTGTCGCTAACACAGGTGCATTACATAAAGCTTTCTTTAACTCATTGAAAACAAGTGTATATTCCTGGGTCCAAGGGAGGACAGTCGATGTCGCTGCCTCCTGTGTTGTTAACTGTATCAGTGGCTTGGCTAGATGTGCGTACTGAGGGATCCATTGTCTGCAGTAAGAAGTGAGGCCGATAAAAGCTCGTACCTCCTTCTGTGTCTTGGGCTGTGGAAGATGTGCTATTAACTGGATACGGTCAGGTGTCAACTGTCTACCCCACTTGGACAGCAAGTGTCCAAGGTATACCACTTGCTGGACACAGAATTGCAGTTTCGAAGGGGACACCTTGTGCCCCATCTCTGCCAGGAAATACAAGACTGTCAGTGACGCTCGTTCGCAGTCGTGTTCTGTACGGGCTGTGATCAATAGATCATCGACATACTGGAGCAGGGCAGTGTCAGTTGGCATGTGAATACTGTCTAGTTGTCTTTTAAGTGCTTGACTGTAAATACTAGGACTTTCTGTGAAACCTTGAGGTGCACGTGTGAATTTATAGCTTCTTCCATTTAAACAGAATCCGAAAAGGAACTGGCTGTCTGGATGAATGGGGACACTAAAGAAAGCGTTCTTGAGATCAATGACAGTAAAGAACGTAGCTTCAGAATCAATGGTAGTTAATAGAGAAGAAATATCTGGAACCACTGGGTACTGGGGTATGACACATTTATTAAGTTCTCGAAGGTCAATCACTAATCGATAAACTGGAGGTGCATTTGGGTCAGTACGTTTAAGAATCGGAATGATAGGAGAATTACATACATTGGAGTCAGTTTCTACAACCACTCCTTGAGCGATGAGCTCGTCAATAATTTTCGATAAGGCTGCTACAGCCTCAGGTGGTAACTTGTATTGTCGGATTCGTGGTAACACAACTCCTTGTTTCAGGGTGACACGATATGGTTTAATGTGCATACAACCTACATCAGTTGGACCTTGCGCCCATAAATGCTGTGGTACATTCAATAATCTTGGATCAAAATCTCTTAACACATAATGTCCTTTAAAATCACGTAAAAACAATCTCACTCCTTCCGGAGAACAACAGATTACTGCACCCAATTCTTTCAATGTTTTAATACCAAGTAAATTTTCTGGACATGATTTCGTAAGTAACAAATCTGTAGTACGGGACAATGGACCAACTTCTAGGGAAACTGGTTTCGATATTTCATTAACAATAGGCTTTCCTGAAAATCCCAGGGAAACATTTCTTGAGCCTGAGAGTGGAGCCCCTGGAACCTCGTCATGACTGATGGTAGTCCTACTTGCCCCTGTATCAATCAGAAACTTTCTGTCTTTCCCTAATACTTGACTGTGTACATAGGGACCCTCTTGATCTACAGGAACCTCAATGAGAGGCAAGCCAACCTCCCTCTCTAGGCTGTTTCATGAATACTGCTGATGTTCTGGGTAATCGGACTGTGCGTACTGGTACATCTGTTGTGTAACGTGTTGTGTGGCAGCTATAGGCTGCGGTACTGTAACTGTCTGTTGTGCGTTCTGCGGTGGTTGCGTATTCTGCGGAACATGTTCTTGTCTAGGAGGACGCGGTCTCTCTTTCGTCTTACCTGTAGCTATGTTATGTTTCAGAACTGCACATTCGTTTATATAATGACCTGGCTGTTTACAGTAATTGCATGTCCCTTTAACGGGAGCTGCAAAATGACTAGTTTGATTCGTACCCCTCTTTTGACTATCTGCTGGAACAGACTGTGCAACTAGTACTTTCATTTTCGTGTCTTTCATACGTCTCCTTTCGTGTTCTTGCTCTTCCCTGATTCGATTCTGGTGAAACTGTAACATCTGTAGCATTTGGGACGGGGTATTAGCTTGCCAGGTACTCTCGACCTTTAATACTCGATTTTTAACTTGTGGTAAAGAATTCTCAACTAGTTTGGTAACAAAGAGATGTGGATACGACTCACTACTTGTTTTCAAACCGCTATTAATAATGAAACATTTCTCAAATCTGGAATAAAAATCACTAGTGTCTTCGTCTTGTTTCTGTTTACAGGCTGAGATGGCATCCCAGTCTTCCTTTTTCGTGGCTAGTAATCTTGGCAAGACTTGTATTAACAGTTCGGGCAACTCTTTGACTTTATCCCCGAGACCAGTACCTGGAACTCGTGTGTTATCTTCGTTCTCTAACGCTGTCCAGTCAATCTTTTTCTCTCCCACCTCCCATTCTTTCTCTTTGAGTTTTTCATATATGCCCGCAGGCAGCAGGACCTTTAACATTTTGATGATATCAGGATACGTGTATTCTCCCATACGGAGCATGTCTTTTAATTCACGGTGGAACCCTGCTGGATCTTTATCGTGACAGGGCACTAACTTTTTCATTTCTAGTAGTTCTATTTTCGTTATAAGGGTGTAAACAAATACTCGTTCGAGCTCACCCCCCGTTCCCTTAACAGGATGCACTTCTCGCAAGGGATTCTGTCTATCTATGTAGAATGTCTTTCCTACTGGGGGTGGAACAGGAACAAAATGTGGAGTCAGGAACGTTCTGTATTTATGGCGTTGTTCTAAAATGACGCTAATCAAATCGGTACCTAGACCTTTCCATCTGTTTAGGAGTAACTCGTTCAATACATTATATAAAGGACCTGGATCAGAATGCTGATCCTCGTACAGTGTAATGAGATGCTGGATCATGTACGTACCCACCAGTCGCTGTTCGCCTGGCGGAAGCTTCAGAAACATTTGGGCCACTATTTCGTCTGGAAACGTGCTAGAATCACTAGTCCATCGAACTGCTGATCGGGCTAGTTCCTGTTCATGCATGGTACTAAGCTCACTGTAACCTATTCGTAGTTTCAGAACTTTATCGGTAGCCTGGAATAAATGTTCAAGAGAACACTGTTCTGGTACAGGAGGAAGAAATGTTTTCTTGTATTCTAGGCATGTGTGTCTGTCAAAAGGTCTAGTCCTACCTACATACGCTATTCTGTTTGGATTCTCGGAGTCTACTTCTTCGTCTGAAGTGTCATTCTCTTTCTCGGCTACTCTCCTTGCTTTCTCCCTCTCGTGTATGCTTATAATTTCTTTACGAATCTTTCTGTACATGGTTTCTATACTATTATGTGTCTTGTGTTTTCCGTCTCCTATATTGTCGCTCCATCTTATCAGGACCTTCATCTCGTCTTTGTCTTTATCAGGATGATCCTGTTCTCTTATTAAACAATTTATTAAAAATTGCAAAATCATGCCTTGAGTCTCGACTTTCCTGTGTGTCATAGCTTCGTGAATACTTTCTGGTTTCTCCCCTGTTCGGATGAAATGATATATTCTGTCTAAATGTTCTTTCATATCTGATATGGTAATCAAAAAGTTTGCAACTCGCCGTAAACGTACGGAATATAATATCATGTGGTCCTCGCCTGGCACTGGGTCATATCTACAATCAGTAAGGTACCTTTTGAGGGCTTCGTACGTAGCCAGCTTTGGCGTGCGCTGTAATGCTGCGTCTCTGAGCGTCAGTCGTTTTGTTTGAGGCGGGGTGATAGGAATACCTCCCCCTGCTCCTCCTGAACTAGAATCGTCAATTAATACTGAATGTGCAGCTGCTGGTAATGTAACTGGTAAAGTAGGAGTACGTAATGTGGGTTGGTCCTGGGGTACTGGCACATTAACAGGATTCCCGGGACCAACAGCTGGAGGCACAGTAATTACATTATTAACAGGGGGCTGAGGTTGAACAGGCGGGGTAGGATTCGTATTAGCATATTCTGGAATAGTATCGTCTAAATAGGAAGAAAGAAAGATCTCAGCTGCAGTCGGTTTATGACGTAGCTTAGTCGGAGCTAATGGTGGCGGCAAATTACGGGGTGTTTCCGGGGTCGCCTTAGGCAAACCCTCGGCGAGAAGGGGATACATACCTTTAATAAGGGCATTTCTTTGTCTGTCTGACTGTTCTGCTCTAACTCGTTCACCTTCTTCTAGTAATTCCCTTTCTTGGGCTTTTTCTGAGGATTCCCTACTTAGTTCTGCTTTTCTAAATTCCTTTTCTGTTCTTTTGTGCGATTCTTTACGCCACAATTTTATGGCATCTTTCTGGGATTGTCTGGCTTTCTTTTTCCATAATGCTTCCTCTACTCTCATGATGCACTCGGCATCCCATGTTCCTGAAACAGGCCATCTATATTTCTCTTCGAGATCCTTGGTGTAGTCCACCCATAAGTCTAGATACAGTATGGCATCTAAGCCATGTTTATGATACATGAAATGTCCAGGACTGTCCCTAGGAGGGACAGGAACTGATTCTTCGAGTAACGCTTTTCTGGTTCCTATCTGACGTAACTTTGAAAACAGAGGCATATTTGAACCGTACTTGAACTTGAACACAATACACAATGAACACAGTACTGAATAGCAAAACAATCACTCATACCACGACATCAAAAACACATTGATAACAGCTCGAACAGAATACATTGAAAACACAATACTTCGAAAACAGAATACTGGAACTTCTCGAGGAGCTATATCAGAGAACAGACTTACTAGAATTACTGGATGCACTGCTAAAACAGTACAGAACATACCGGTCTCCTAAAGAGACACGTCATACCGTATTCACCTAGGTGAACACGTCGGACCGGATCTGTGTACCCAAACCCGTCGGACCGGGGACAAATTAATGAACCCGTCTAGATACGTTCCCAGCAACGGTACTCACCGGGAAGCAAAACTGAAGGCCTCTGACTGGACTGGACTGCTACGACGTCTGGTTACTGCTACGCACTACGCATGCGCCTCGGGCTTCAGAAACAGGTGGGCCTCCGGATACCTCGGACCTTGCTCTCTCGGCTTGGGCTCTGGTCGGGACGATCCGCCTTCCTCACCGCCTCGTCTGGATGCCGGACCGCAGTCTCCGTCTCCTCCGTGGGCCTGAGGGAGACTCGAAGCAGAAATATCTGCACGTGCACAGTAGGGGTCCGTCACGGCTATAGAAGGGTCAGGGGGCCTGCGTTACATCGCCGGCGCGTGGGGAAGGGGCTCGTTCCTGTTCGGGCGCCATTATGTGGTAAATAAATAAATAATTACCGGTACTATTTTTCTATGCATTAACTGAAAATGATAGCTCAATAAATAAGAGGCAGAATCCGTGGTATCTGAGTCATACGGGCTTTAATTATGTGGCTCGAGCCAATGGACATCGGGTTCCATCACCTGCTAAGGCTCAGGAAGGGACAATCTCAGGAAAAGAGGGGACAGCGCATATTTCATTAACATCATACAATATATATAGTAAAACAGTACAGTTGCATTGAATACAGTAGGCGTAACAAGTGACAAACGGAAGATAAGAACATATGGGCGTGAAAAGAAGGCGTGCACAGGGCGTGCACGGAGGTGTGTGATGTAAACATCACAGAAGTGTCATAAATGGGTGGATACATGGTGGGGGCTTCATGGGCAGCTGGAACCTTTAACCTACTGGTGCGCGCAAACGGGTCATGACGTGTAACTGGGGAGAGCTGGGGGCTCTGACTCCTAGCACTAGAAGAGGAGACTAAAGTCTGGGATGTCAGAACGACCTGTACCTATAGCATATCTGATATCTCGTGTTTGGAGTACATGTTGCTTGAATCTAAAAGTCATCAGGGCGAAGGCTACTTGTCACTAAGGCTAGTGCATGCATATATTTCTTCATGTATTGCGGGTGCTATGAATCTTCTTATGGGTATTAATTCAGTAATTCTCTTGCCTGGAGACAGGAAGACTAGACTATAGATGAAGATGTTTATGCGGTTCGTTAGCTAGGAATGTGAAGCCGGGGAACTGAACAGATAATTGTAGGCATAACATATTCTTGGCAGGCAGGCAGGCTAGGCCAAGTCGGGCACCGCGCTGCTTGGCAGGAAGTAAGTGAAGGGTCAGGGATGCGGGCGGGGCTGCATCTCTCCTCGGAGCGGTTCAGGAGACTTGAAGCTCGAATCTGGTGTCCGGGCCCTGTGAGGCCTAGAAACGGGTACAATTCGATTATTTAACGTGCACAATGTAAAGACGTTGGCAACATAGGCCTAGAAGCCTAATTCACGTTGCTTTACGGGGACTGGATAACTGACATACTAACGTGGGACGCAACTATAACTGCGTCTTTATTCGGTCATAGGGGAAAATATGCATAGCGATCATGCACATATAACATATGATGGGGAACACGTAGGGACACATAACAGGGCAAAATTCGATTTTCCTCAGCAGCACTACTGGTCCCTTCAAGCATAACTATGCAGGCAGTTGTTTTGGATCCCTCGGGGGGGGGAAGCACAACCTCTAGTAGTACTACCCAAGATAACTGTTCTATATCATCTACACCCCCAAATTCTTCGACTGCCCTGGTAGAGGCTCCACTGGGACCCTCGATTGAGGCTTCTACGGATTGTAGCATCGTTTCAGGGTCCTCTACTCCATTAATTGCTGTCTCATCCACTGTTTCACCTACTGACGTATGTAGCAGGGCAAGCATGGAGCAAGGTCAAGTAGACCAGGGAGAGGTGCAAATACGGGTGGATCCTGGCAGCTCACTGCAGATATCCCTCGATATACCTCCTACAATCGAATGTGGGAGTAATGCTATGTCTACTCCTACACCCACTCCCACTCTCACTCCAATTCCTTCCTCAGCAGCATGCATCACAGTAGCCTCCTTGCAGCTTATGTTCTCTACCCTTTCGGCTGACATCAAAAGGGGGTTTGAGGAGTCAGCATTAAACCAGAGAGAAATAAGAAACTACTGTGAATCTTTAGATAGTAAAATAGATGGTCTCACCTCAAGAACTGAAGTCTTGGAAGGGGCAGTCGGCGGGTTTACTCAGGATCTTGAAAAAGTAAAGATGATATACAGAAAGTTAAGAGGGAAGAATTGGCAATTGCCGAGAGAATGGAGATTGTGGAAAACAATGCAAGGCGCAACAACATCCGAATTTTGAATGTCCCGGAGGGGAGCGAGGGAACTGACATTAAAAGCTTCATCATTCCGCTTTTAAAGCAGTCTCTGAATTTGGATCAGCCTGAAGACGAGATAGCTAAGGATATCCAACGGATACATAGGGATCCTTTTAAGCGTAACCCTCAGAGGACAAAGACAAGGAAGATCCTAGTGAACTTCCATACGTACACTCTTAAAGAGCAAATCCTCAACATAGCCCTGAGGCAGAAATCCTTAGCAGGGAAAGGGTTTACCTTTCAAATAAGATCTGACCTATCAAGGGTAACGCTGGAAAAACAATGGGAGCTGGGAAGGAGGATGGATGCCTTTCGGAAGCTTGGCGCCACGGTCCAGATGGGTTTTCCTGCCGCCTTAAAAATCATGTTTAAAAACAAGATGCACAATATTCGTTCTGTTCAGGCGGCAGACGAGTTACTGATGTCTCTTGGGGGGGACAATGAGGGCTCGGGGTAAAGGGTAGCTATCTCGCCTTAATAGACTAAGGCCTTCTGATTCTAATTTCTTTGCTTTTTGTCTTCTAGTTCTCGGCTCTCCAGTTTTTTCTCTCTTTTTATATAAATAGGGTGCACTGGAGGGAATTTACTGAGTAAAGTAAAGTAAGCTAGACTAACGAATACGAGTCCACACAACAAGGGTAGTTCTCGCATAAGAAAAAAAAAATAAGTAAAATGTAAAAATAAAAAATTTGAGAAAGCACTAAAAAAATAAATAAATAAATAAAAATAAATAATAAATAAATAAAGGGAAAAAAAATTCAATATGCACTCTGCGAGGGCTTGGGTAGGGTAAGGGGTCCCATCAACCGGCCTGTTCCGGTTAGATTGTACATGGGTTTCCTGCGGGTGGGGGGGTCACATGGGTGCAGGGGGTAGGGTAAAAAAGCATAAAATATTCCTCATTGCCGTTCTGGTTACTGGCAATTGTTTAGATAAAACAAGGATAGTATATTTAATTTGGAGTGTTCTTTTCCCTGTAGCTAGACTTGGTGTTTTATGGGGTCAAATAGGTTGGCCGACCTATGAGCAACCTTAGGATTCTTTCCTGGAACGTAAATGGCCTGCGCACCAAACCAAGAGCTAATAAGATCGTGCAATATCTACGCGATTCGGATGCGCAGGTCATTATACTCCAGGAGACACACTTAATTGAGGTAGAAATGCTCGAGTTGGTCAAGAGGAATAGGTGGATAGACATCTCAATTTCTACCTCCCAAACACTAAATATAAGGGGCGTGACCATTTTATTTAAAAAACCTATGAATGTAAGGGTTGTTATGCAAGAGGTGGATCCTGGGGGAAGATGGGTAATCGTCGCGGTTGATATAAGCGGAGCACGTTTGACTTTAGTAGGTTATTATGGGACTAATCGTGACGACCCCACAGCTGTAGAACTTGTTTTTTCTCACATTTTGCATTTTCCTGAGCCAACTATTATAGCCGGGGATTTTAACATCGTGCTTGATCCCAAGCTAGATAAGACTCCTAGTAGTAGGCAACAAGTTTTATCAAGGACGAGAGCTTTCTTACTTAATTGTATGAATCAGTATGGATACATAGACATTTGGAGGGCAAGAGCAGGATCAGATTCTGGATTTTCTTTTCGTAATTATAAATATCGTCACCAATCCAGAATCGATTTCATTTTAATAAGTCGTAACCTGGTAGACTCTGTAAAAAAATTAAGTTATTTGCCATCACACTTGTCTGATCATTCATCAGTATCCTTGGACCTTGCCGGGGTTATTAAACCTCCCTCCAGATCCTGGTCTTTTGATAGATCTTTCCTCTCGTCATTGGAAGATGTCTCATTTATTAAATCTGAAGCACAGGAGTTCATGCAAGTAAATATAGGCTCAGCTGCGCCCGGAATAGTATGGGATGCATTTAAGTGCTCTCTCCGAGGTATAATCAAGAGTAAGGTGGTGTTTCGAAGGAGGCAGTATACACAAGAAATAGAGTCCATCAAATCTAATCTGCTTGCAGCACAAGCCAAAATAGATGCTAGCAGCAATGATCCTACTTGTGACGTACCATTGTTACATAGGAATTTGCTCGCATTAAAGGAGAATTTGGCTTTCGTCTTAAATCAGCGTATCCTCCAGAGGTGGGAGGCGAGTAAACTAGCCCACTTCGAATACGGCGAAGGCGCCGGTAAATTATTGGCCTGGAAATCAAAAACAGACCGGGCACGTAACACCATAGACTCGGTTACAACTGGCCATGGCACCTCTCATTCAGACGAGGACATCAGGTCAGCCTTTAAAGACTTCTTCCAGAACATATATCAGGAGGATAGGAACATCACAGAGGATAGTATAGAAAGGTGGCTCGATGGTATTTCCCTTCCGTCGCTATCCTCTGAACAGAAGGTCTTCTTAGACAAAGTGATTACTGAGGAAGAGGTTGTGTTGGCGGTTCAGGGCAGTAAGGGGGGTAAGGCTACCGGTCCAGACGGTGTGCCAGCAGAGCTTTACAAAATTTTGGTAACAGAGATCTCTCCCTTCCTTGCTGTCCTGTTCAATCAGATACTACAGGAGGGGGCGCTTCCACCATCATCTTTGAACAGCGCATCTATTTCGCTCATTTTAAAACCGGGTAAGCCTGTTAACAACTGTGGCTCTTATCGTCCCATATCAATCCTCAACGCAGACTATAAAATCTTTGCATCCCTCTTAGCAAATAGATTGGGCCAGGTCGCCCCCGATATTTTGCATCTTAGCCAGAAGGGTTTCATTAGGGGTCGTCAACACCATGAATTAACCTACGATCTTATAGGGGCGGTGAAAATTGCAAAAAACACAGTTTTTGGGGAAGTCTCAGGCTATGAGGTGAATGCCTCAAAGACGGAGATAATGGTATGGAACGACGAGGTGAGCGGTTTTAATGAGCAACTGAGTACATCTTTGCGCTACCTAGGGCTAAACATTGTTAAGGATATTAGCTTGATCGCCCCCTCGAACTTTGCTTTGGTAGCAAAGGAATGTCGGAAGCTGATGAGAGCATGGCAGCACCTCCCTTTGTCTTTACTAGGTAGAGTCAATCTAGTAAAGATGTTTATCTTACCGAAGATTGCTTTTTGTTTAATACAATTCCTTTATTTTTTGACCCTACCTTGCTGACTAAATTACAGGGCGAAATCACCTCTTTTATTTGGAACAATAAAAATCCAAGGATAGCCTGGAAAAACATCAGGCCTCGCAGGGAGAAGGGGGGACTGGCAGGCTCAGATTTGCAGATGTACGCGTGGGCATTTCAACTCTCACACATGCTAGAATGCTGCTAAAGATGCCAGTACATGGGGGCATTGGAAGTATGTTTGCAGCTTTATTGAATAATGAAGGAATTGGGCAGTCTGGTTACCTGTTTAAATTTGGGGATCCCAAATGTTAAAAAAAAATAAAACTGAAGGTCCTACAGGGCTTAGCGAGAACATGGGCCAAGGTGAGGTCTTCAATAAAATTGGGATATTACTACAGCAGATCCCCAATATGGGACCTTCCCTTGGCTCCAGGTTGGATGGCCGACAGCCTAGCGCTCCCACTTAGAGAGGCCGGGTTAACAGTATGGGGGATCTGTTTATGGATGGGACCCTGCTTCCATGGAAATATCTGGTACATAAGGTGGGGCCCGGTCTTTCGAGATTTAAATACCTGCAAATATCAAGTTGGGCTCAAGCTGCAATTACTCGAACTCCACGTCGAAACAACTTGCCAATAGGGGGAGGAAGCAAACTTGAATCTCTTCTGCTAGATAAACCACCAGTAAAGAAAGAGATATCCCTTTGGTACAATTTGATACTGGAAGAGACTGACGGTGATTTCCATCTTCCCGAATTACTGTGGGGTGACCTGATGCCAGGCTTGAACGTAAAAGATCTGTGGCTAAGGTCTTGGAGCGTAATGTGGGACTTAGACAATCCAGCCTGGCTTCGCAGAAACCATCTTTTTACCCTGCACAGGGCGTATTACTCCCCTCAGAGGCTGTCTAAATTTACCCCGGGGGGCCTGGTGGCTTGCCCACATTGTGATCTGAAGGAAGCCCCGGACACACATATGTTCTTTGACTGTCCTCACCTAGTACCTTTTTGGGAATCAATCACCAGTAAACTTTCATCTTCCCTGGGCTTTACAGTAGTGATTGACCTATGCCTCGTTATTTTTGGAGTTGGGGACCAGACTCGCAATCCCGCAAAGAATCTTTTATTCTACTCTATTCTGGCAGCTCGTAGAGAAATCTGTAAGCAGTGGAAGGACGCTTCCCCCCGACCTTGTACGACTGGCGCTCTTCACTCCTTCAAATTTCGAAAATAGATCTTGCCAGGGTTGGAAACCCAGCAAAAGAACATTTTGGCATATGTTTGATTGGTCCCAATGAATGATTGAACCGGAGTTTTTTTTTTTCCCCCCCGGATCCAATGACTACGTAGCCATGGTTTACTCTCCTTGCTATACCAGCCTTCTTCTTCTTTGCTCCCTGTTTGTTGGCCTGGCAATAGCTATATGGTAATTTGCTATCTGGTTGTTATCTGTCTCCTGTGCAACTGGCTGAGAGGATAGGTGTGAATCCAGTCGTTGTTGTTGGGAACGGGTTGCCATCTCCGTATTCTCTCCATCCCGACCAGTCTAGGCTGAGGCAGCACAACTGTATTTCATCGCACCCTTCTCCCTTGTTCCGCTATATGGCAGTTGGAAACCAGGAACGTATATGAGGATAAAAAAAACAAAAAAACAATAGTATGACTTCATCATCATCCATGTCCACTTCCATGGAATTGCCAACAGCTTATTCCTCGACAATCCGTGCACGCATCTGTGCACACTATTCCCTGTCTTTTGCATATACATTGCAGAGTCGCACATTGACTCTTGATACAGCCACATTTCACACATTTTAATAAATAATCTGGTGCTGGTGCTTGACTCATTCTAATGGGAGCCAATCTTCCATCTTTCACTTCAAATCCCTGTAATGGAACCATATGAATACCCATCCACTGCTGCACCTGATGATATACTCTGAGCGAATGAAATTTGCAGGCATCCTCTGTAGGAGGCAAGACTTCCGGTTTCACATGCATTGTTGATTTTGTTGCCTTTGAAGTAAAAGTTCGAAGTCTCATATCATGTAGTGTGCTGTCTCCTGTTATTTCTCCATACAAAGATATAAAAGCATTAAGACCAGCATTTTCATTTTCTTCTGTTGATTTTTGTGAAGTTTGGAATACCGCAGCACTTTCTTTGAAGCTGCCTGATTTTCTTAGCAACTTTATGGAGTCACATTTTCCTAATCCAAATGGTTCGGAGGTGGTATCACATCCTAATACGGCGTGAGCAAATAAGATGTGAGAGCAGACGTCATTACCTAAAGCTTTTGCTAATTTCCTAATATCATACACAGTTATGTTTTTGGAAGATTTCTTAGGTTCTGGGCAAAGGAAAATATCAAATAGTTTTTCTAGAAAATGATGAAGGAGTAGTATGAGAAGATCGGTGTCCTCGCCAACAATGGCTGTAGTATGAGTTTTGGCCGACTCGTGGGAGCACAGCTTGCATAATTGCCTGTCCTATAGAAGCTACTTTTCTCTCTCTGTTGGTTTTATCAGTAACAAAAACTGATAATAAGAGCCTTAATGAATCAGGAATATAGATTATATTATAGTCAACACTACTCATGTTTTCAATGGGTGGATATATTTCTGGTTCTACAGGGATGTCTTTAATATAATTTCTTATTATTTCTGCAGCTGCCATAAGGAGATTGTTTCGATCCTCTTCAACATCTTCATGGCTATGACTGTGGTACTCTTGCAATACATGAGCAGCTGTACTTTTAAAAGTAACGACATCAGCAGTCCCTGCAACTGTTCCTATGAAGATTTCATCTTCAAAATGCTCTTTGAGTTTTTGTTTCATATACTTCGAACTGTATGGTTTGCTATCTTCTGGCAGTAATTCTCGCATTTTATTAACAAATTCTTTAATAGTAGTTTGTTCTTCATCATTTTCCTCCATGTATTTAACCACTTGAAGAAAAGTTTCCTGGCGAAATGAGTCCTCTGGTCGACCTGAAGATATTGGAGGGTTATCATTCAACTGCCCGGGAATTAATTTTCCAGTATAAAAATTGACGTAACACTGTTTGTGGTACCACGCATCTGCAGCATTTAAATCAGACACATTTTGTATATGTCTCTTAACTTTGGCTGCCCATTCATCATTGCATTTGTTGCATTTTTGTAAAACTGATGATTTGAATTCAACTGTTCGTGCATTAAACCACGCATTTTTTTTCCTCTCCCTGAAGTATAAACTTAATTCAGTACCACAGAAAAAACTATTTTTTCTAAAATCAAATGGGGTTTCACACTACCGTAGAACACGAGAAGTTGTGGGATCTGATTCTTTCTCCTGGAACGGAGTTTTCAGGTTAACAAAACGCTCTCTACATTTCTTGTGAACTTTCTGCGCAACACAAACGTGAAACTTAGATATTTATCTCTCCTTGCATGTTTTTTGAATTCCAGTCACTCCTCTTTCAGTGAGTACACATGCATCGTCATCTTCTTGAAACACCACATCACAAATAAAACACTTTTCTACGTCCATTTTCACTGTTTCTCACAGCAACCCGCAAGAACCTGTAACACATATATGAAACATTTTTGATTAACAAAAAAACAAACAATAACAACAGTTACAAAACAAAACACAAACAATAGCAAACTTTTTATTTCAAAATTGAATTGTAATATTTACGTTCCTTCACACTTTGTCATATAAGTCAATGAAATAATTATACAAATTTTGTCTATCTGACATACTGCGCGATTATTTGATATTATGGTCATCAGAAACAATTTGTGATGTTATTTTTGACTTTCCCGTCCCTAAAAACATATAAAATGATACCACACATGGGCACATAAACAGTTATAGCCTATATCTCAAATAATGGGCAGCCATTTTGAAAAATCCGCCATATTGGATTAACGCAGCATGATAGAGTGGCAGACTTTTCACCATCGTTTTCTATGGAAAATTTTCTATAACAATCCACTCACAGAAATTGTATTGCAATTAGTTCTAGGTTCCGCAACAAATTGACTAGTCTATGATTGTTTCAGGAGTCAAAAACATTTGAATGCGGCTGGACCAAGGGGGTAAAGCCATCTTTATCTTTTTAGATCTTTCAGCAACATTTCATTCAGTCTTTCACTCCATTTGCTCTTTTAATCTCACATTTTATGCCTACTCTAAGGTCAATTAAGTCTTTGGGTGAATGGTGATTTTTCCTCCATATCAGGGCCGGCTGGGAACCCAGAGCATCCCCGGCAATTTTCTCACACCAACCCCTGGGAAAGCACTGCCTGGCCACAGGAGTCTGGAAATGCTTGCTGCTTTTGTTACTGTGGGCCGATATTGCAACACCAGTAACAAAACCGGCTCCCACCCTTCGAACCTCCCAGAGAAATGCCCAATGTCCGTTACAGGCAGTCTGGCCCTACTCCATACAATTTAAATTTGAAAAGGATATGCAAGCTGGCTCCAATTGAATCTTTGAGAATTCCTTACCCCTTAAGAGTGATAAGATAGAGAACCTGATTTTTGCAAATCTTCTGTATGGTTCCTGGCCGCTATCCTGATTACCTTGGCCCCATCTCTTCTCCTCTATCTACGGCCGCAACCTTGCATTATCTTTAACTCTCCTCTCACATTTATTCTGCACAAACCAAACTCACAACCACTTGCTTCCTCTTTTTTCAGGTGTAAGTAATTCCTTTTCTCCCCACACCCTTTAACATTGACAATGAATCAGAGCCTTATTCTTTCCTGCCTCAACTAAAGTAACACTTTTTTTAGGCATTCCTGTCTACTCTATGACTAAATCACATATTATTCAGAATGCTGCAGTGCATCGTATCTTTGGTCTAACCAGACTTTCTCTTATTCCTTTCAGCATAAATGCTTAAATGCTTACATTGGCTGTCCACGTAGAAGCACTGATTTTAAAGTATCTTTGCCATTCACACCACCAACTGTCATTGTGACCTGGCTGCTCATTAAAGGATGGCCCGCCAATGAGTTGCCCGGTCTGAGCTGTAAACCAGAAAAGCCAGAGGATGCTCCACAGGTGCAAACTTTGTGGTTCAATGACCCTAAATAGAACGGTACGCCAGGTCTGAGGTTTACACCAAAAACGCCAGAGGATACCCCCATGGTGTAAACTTGGTGTTTCAAACTACCCTAAATAGATACTGGGATATTGGAGTGGCAAGAGATCTGTTCATTTAGTGTAGTGGATCTGCTCCACTAAAGTCTGCAATAGGCCAATAATGCATAACTCTTGATATCTTATTGGAAAGTTTAATGACTAAGGTGAACTGCAGATAAACCCAACTGTAGGTTTTATTTTTACAGATGATGAATGCTCCAAATTTTATAAAGTCTTCTGTATGGTTCCTGGCTGCTATCCTCATTACCTTGGCCCCACCCCTTCTCCTCTTATTCTGCACATAACAAACTCACAACCACTTGCTTCCTCATTTTTCAGGTGTAAAAGAAAGTAATTCCTTTTCACTCCACACCCTTTAACATTTACAATGAAGTAGAGCCTTATTCTTTTCTGCCTCAACTAAAGTAAAACTTTTTTTTAGGTATTCCTGTCTACTCTATAACTAAACCACATATTATTCAGAATGCTGCTGTGAATCGTTTCCTTGGTCTAACCAGACATTCTCTTATTTCCTTTCATCTTAAATGCTTAAATGCTTACATTGGCTGTCCATGAGGAAGCACTGATTTTAAAGTATCTTTGCCATTCACACCACCGACTGTTATTGTGACCTGGCTGCTCATTAGAGTTGCCAGGTCTGAGGTGCAAACCAGGAAAGCCAGAGGATGCTCCACTGGTGCAAAGTTTGTGTTTCAATAAGCCTAAATAGAACGGTTCGCCAGGTCTGAGGTTTACACCAGAAAAGTCAGAGAATGCTTCTTGGTGTAAACTTGGTCTTTCAAATGACCCTTAATAGATACTGGGATATTGGAGTGGGAAGAGTTATGTTCATTTAATAAATTCTGCAATGGGCCAATAATGCATAGCTCTTGATAATCTAACTGGAAAGTCTAATGACTACGGTGAACTGCAGGTAAACCCAACTGTAGTTTTTTTTAATGCTCCAAATTTCTTAAAGTTGGTGCTGGACTAAAACATGTGGCAGAAGATACTTCAAATTTAGTTTTGTTAACCCCTAAGATGGCAACATTTAAATACTGAGTGGAATATCCATTGCCAAATCATTTTTGCAGTAATTTTTCCATTCAATTTGTACTGGCAAGTACATCTAAAAGTCCTTACAACATTATGCTTCACTGGTTATAAAATTAGACAAATATTTTTACCATACACATCGCAGAGAAAACCCTCCTGACCACAGATGAAGACAATCCCCGTCTCCTGATATTATTGGACCTCTATGCTTCTTTAGACACAGTCGACCATCACACCCTGATCCACACCCTGAAGTCTCAAAATGGATTCACTGGCAATGTCTTTCACTTGTTCTCCTTCAACATTGCTATTCGCCATTAGTTGATTTATATAGACACTACAAAAATATTTGCAACATATGCTAAGTCCAATAGGGTTCCATAATGTCCCCTCTCATCATCTGCCTCTACATAAACGCCCTTGGTGCTCTATTCACAGAAAGCAACATCCAGATCCATCAATATGCCAACGATACACAATTCTACCTGAAAGTTGTCTCTGCCAAACATTCAGTGTATCAAACACAGCTCTCACTACCAGTTTGCTCTTCTAAAAAAAATGACACTGTTTCTTCCAGAAAATGATTTCTGGACGCCCTCCTGAAGAAACCCACAGCAGACCCCACTGACCTCAAGAACTTCCGCCCCATCTCGCTGCTCCCCTTCCCCGCAAAAGTCATCGAGAAAACTGTCAACAAGCAGCTCAAGACGAACGGGTCCCTCGACCCATCCCAGTCCGGATTCCGAGCGAACCACAGCACCGGGACCGCCCTCATCGCAGCCACCGATGACATCAGGACCCTGCTGGACAACGGGGAAACTGCCGCCCTCATCCTCCTCGACCTATCAGCTGCTTTCGACACAGTCTGCCACCGCAACCTGACAACCCGCCTCCACCACGCCGGAATCCAAGGAAAGGCCCTGGAATGGATCACCTCCTTCCTCTACGACAGAACCCAAAGAGTCCGTCTCCCGCCCTTCCGCTCAGCAGCCACCAAGATCATCTGCTGTTTTTTCTAGACAAGGGAAAACCCGAAGGAGTAGCACTAGGGTCCTTGGGCAGTAATCTATTGTACAAGACAGTGGACCCTAGTTATTTAGGATCATGTAAAGGAATAGACATATACTAAATAGTATATAACCTCTGTCCAGCCGGACAGGAATTTATTATTTAGATTTTTTGTAATGGTTCAGATTTTTCAACATTTATACAAAAGTGGGCACAACCTGTGACCCACAGGAGACAAGACAAAACAAGTGACAAGATTTCATGTAGAAAGCGCACAAGGCGTCTGTACTATTACTCAGTATAACAGACTAAGATTCATTTTGAGCAACCCATTGTTAGCAACATTTCTGTAAATTCATAACAACATATGGTGCTTTTAAAGTCGACGACGTTTCGATGCAATTCAAAGATACATGCATCATCTTCAGGACAAAACTATTAAGCCATGTTTGTCTTGAGATTATTTTACATATGTTACATAACCACTGTTGCGATTCACATAAATACAAGTGGAGAAAAAGAGGAAAAAACATAAACAGAAAAATTTCAATTAGACGCTAGGCATGACTGAATTTCATAGTCTGGTGCTACTGTCAAGGTTTAGAGGTGACATGGTGATTTAAAAAAAAAAAAACATTGGTGAAGGTTGTGCATCGTTTCAACAGTTGCATGCGTACCACCTGGGTTTTTTTTTGGTGTTCGGCGCTCTGCGCAAGAATGCAAGTGATATTGTTGAGGTTGTGTTGACGTGCGATGGAGGCGAGAGGACTCATGTAGACGTTGAAGAGGGTGGGACTGAGTGAGGAACCTTGAGGTACGCCGCAGATGACTTCGGTGGGCTCTGAGTAGAATGGGGGGAGTCGGACTCTCTGGGTTCTCCCAGCTAGGAAAGAGATGATCCAGTCCAAGGCTTTTCCTTGTATGCCGATGTTGTTGAGGCGTTGTATGAGGGTGCTGTGACAGACAGTGTCGAAGGCGGCGGAGAGGTCGAGTAGAATGAGGGCCACAGTTTCTCCGTTGTCTAGGAGTGCTCGGATGTCGTCGGTCGCCGCAATGAGGGCGGTTTCGGTGCTGTGTTTGGCTCGAAAGCCGTTCTGTGAGGGATCCAGGGAGTTGTTGGATTCAAGGAAGGCGGCGAGTTGGCTGTTGATGGCCTTCTCGATGACTTTGGCCGGGAAAGGGAGGAGGGATATGGGTCGGTAGTTTTTCAGTTCAGAGGGGTCTGCTGTGGGTTTTTTCAGAAGGGCGCTGAGTTCGGCGTGTTTCCAGATTTCTGGAAAGGTGGCAGAGTTGAAAGAACAGTTGATGACATCGCGGAGTTGGGGAGCGATGATGGAGTCAGCTTTGTTGAAGATGTAGTGGGGACAGGGGTCAGAAGGCGAGCCAGAGTGGATTGAGTTCATGAGGCGAATGGTGTCTTCAGTGGTGATTGGGTTCCAGGAGCTGAGGTTGTTAGTTGGAGGGGTGGGATCTGAAGGGGGTGGGGCGGGTTGGTCACTGGGAGTATTCTTGAAGCTGTTGTGGATGTCGGCAATTTTGTTGTAGAAGAAGGAGGATAGCGCATCGCAGAGGTCTTGGGAGTTAGTGATGTCGTTGGATGCTGCGGAAGGGTTGGTGAATTCTTTGATGATATTGAAGAGTTCCTTGCTGTTATGAGAATTGTTGTCGAGACGGTTCTTGAATGCTGATTTCTTGGCGGATCGAATCAGTTGGTGGTGTTTGCGGGTGGCTGTCTTGAGGGAGGCCATGTTGTCTGGGGTTGGTTCTTTTCTCCAATTCTTCTCCAGGGTGCGGCATGTTTTCTTGGATTTTTTAAGGTCATCATTGAACCAGGGAGCCTTTTTGCTGGATGATTTCAACTGGTGTTTTTTCAGGGGTGCTAGTTCGTTCGCACTGTGGGTAATCCATTGCCTGAGGTTGGTGGCCGCTTGGTCTGGGTCCATTGCTAGGGTGGGGGGGTTTTGGTTGAGTGATGTGAGGAGTTGGTCGGTGGTGATTTTATTCCATTTTCTCCGGGGAATGGGTTGTGGACGGTTGTGGGATAGGGTGGTTTTGTAGCTGAAGTGGACACAGCTGTGATCCGTCCAGTGGAGAGCTGTAGTGCGATCGAAGGAGATGTGCTTGCTGGATGTGAAGATAGGGTCGAGCGTGTGTCCGGCTGTGTGAGTGGGGGTGTCAACAAGTTGTTTGAGTCCGAGATTGGACAGGTTGTCCAGAAGGGTGGTGGTGTTGTTGTTGAGTATGTTTTCAAGGTGGTAGTTGAGGTCTCCTAGAAGAATGTAGTTCTCGGAGGCGAGGGCGTGCGGGATGACGAAGTCTGTGATGTCGTCGTTGAATTGAGATCGGGTGCCTGGAGGCCTGTAAATGAGGGTGCCTCTAAGGGTGGTCCTGGGGTCGGTGTGGATCTGAAAGTGGAGATGTTCGGCGGTTGCAAGATTGTCGTCAGAGCTGGTTGTGATTTTGATGGTGTTTCTATGGACGATGGCGATGCCTCCTCCAGTTTTTTTATTGGTGCGGTCTTTTCGAATGATCTTGTAAGTGTCCGGTATGGCTATGGCGATGTCGGGGGCAGAAGATGCGTTCATCCATGTTTCAGTAAGGAAGGCGATGTCAGGTGACGCAATGTCGATTAGGTCCCAGAGTTCTGTTGCATGTCTGTGGACCGAGCGCGTGTTCAGTAGGATGCATTTCAGGCTGTTGAGTTCGGAGCTGT
Source organism: Lissotriton helveticus (assembly GCF_964261635.1). Lineage (NCBI taxonomy): Eukaryota > Metazoa > Chordata > Amphibia > Caudata > Salamandridae > Lissotriton > Lissotriton helveticus. The sequence continues at coordinate 2,002,553,957 of NC_136061.1, read as the reverse complement.
GTGTGGAGGAAGTGGGTTTGGTGAGGGTCCTGAAGCAGTTGAACTTGCAGGAGAGGCAGGCGAATGGGCCGTGGGTACGTCCTGGGGAAGCTTCGCAGCATAGTGGGGTGCGTCCGGGGTTGAGGGCGAGGAGGGTAGCGGCATCATATGTGACTCTAGAGGGTTGGGAGCGGCGGGGACCAGGGGGTCTGGCGCTGGGCGCGGTCCTGGCGCGGACGGGCGCAGACGGGCTTACCTTTGGCGCACCTTCGGCGCGACCGCTGCGCGTGACCGCTGCGCGCAAATGCATCTGTCATATGTGGATGGTAGAAGGGGAGGGGCGAGGGCGGGTCAGCTGGGAAGGCGGGAGCGGGGCGGAGACTCGTGCAGGGCGACAACAATAATAACAACAACAACAAAATGGCCGGCGGGACGAAGCAAGCAGGCAAAGTAATGCAAAGTGTGCAAAAAGGACACGAAATATAGAGTCAGTCAAGGCAACACAGCGATGGCACAATAATCTCAGCAGCTACCTAGCAGGCGGGCATTAATTATAAAATACACGATATTGCTATGTGAGTAGCCTAGATGAGTGAGATCGATTTTTTCAATAAAGCGGTCGTGCAGTGAGAGAAGCTTAAATCAATAGCAGCGATGTGTGCAGAACGAGCGGTCCTGCAATGTGGGATAAATTAATTGCTTGCAGCGGTGTTAACAAATAGAGCGCTCCTACAATGCGAGCTGGTTAAGTAAAAACAATTAAGTAAAAGAGTAGCAGCGCTAAGCAGTCCTGCAAAGCGATCACAATTAATCTTAGCGGAGAGTGCAAGCAGCTGGGTGAGCTACGATACCAGGCTGATAGGGGAGGCAGGTCGGGAGCAGCGTGGAGGAGCGGCCGTGTCTGTGGTTAGCAGGACGGTCACAGCGCGATCAGCACAGCGCGGGCCTGATAACCTCAGTGGGAGGGCGGGTCAGCTGGGAAGGCGGGAGCGGGGCGGATACTCGTGCAGGGCGACAACAATAATAACAACAACAACAAAATGGCCGGCGGGACGGAGCAAGCAGGCAAAGTAATGCAAAGTGTGCAAAAAGGACACGAAATATAGAGTCAGTCAAGGCAACACAGCGATGGCACAATAATCTCAGCAGCTACCTAGCAGGCGGGCATTAATTATAAAATACACGATATTGCTATGTGAGTAGCCTAGATGAGGAAGACGGTCACCCAGGCCCTCGTCACCAGCCGACTGGACTACGGGAACGCTCTCTACGCAGGGACCACTGTCAAACTTCAGAAAAGACTCCAGCGCATACAGAACGCATCCGCACAACTCGTCCTGGACATCCCCCGACACAGCCACATCTCCACCCACCTGAGAGACCTGCACTGGCTCCCCGTCAGCAAGAGGATCACATTCAAACTCCTCACCCACGCACACAAAGCTCTTCACAACATGGGTCCCGAATACCTCAACAACCGACCTCACGTTCTACACACCTACCCGCCAGCTCTGCTCCTCCAGCCTCGCCCTCGCCGCCGTTCCACGTATCCGCAAAACCACCACCGGAGGAAGATCCTTCACCTACCTAGCAGCCAAGACGTGGAACACCCTCCCCACCCACCTTACGACTGACCCAGGACCATCTCTCCTTCAGGAAACAACTCAAGACCTGGCTGCTCGAGCAGTAGTGTCCCCCCCTCCCAGCGCCTTGAGACCCTCACGGGTGAGTAGTGCGCGCTATAAATTTCGTGATTGATTGATAGATTGATTTCAAAACTACAGTTCTCGTAATCTTGCAATCGGATGGTGGTAACACTCTGCTTTATGGTCGAGCAGACTCCAGTCTGGCACCCCTTATGGCATTCTACACAATGCAGCTCTCCTCATCAGGGCTTGTAGAAACGTGATCACATGGTCACCATCCTGATGGAAATCCATGAGACTCTCATTAATGACCCAATGCTTTTTCAAAACCCGCTACATCATTTACAAAGCCATCACGACTAGTACCCCACTTGTCTTGCAGAATGGCTCACCATCTCTGGTGGCTCTTGGCATACCAGCAGTCAGTCAGGGCACTATTTGCCTAGAGACTACGAAGTGTAAACAATAAAAAAAACTTAGGCAGCAAAGCTTTTCCAAACATGCACCCAGGATCTAGACCAAATCCCCTTGCCAATGAAGACCACCAGAAACCAGCTACCTCTTATATTACTTATTGATAGTATGGTTGCTTTTGATCCTGTGTAGTGCACTACTGCCTTTGCTTAAGTTTGTGCAGTATAAATTCCACATACATACACGTACGTACACCCAAAGTTTGCCAGACAAAACCTATTAAATGCAGTAAGAGATGTCTTTTCATAGTAGTAGTGTAGCACTGAAACAGCTTTACTTTAAGCTTCTAAAAGACGTTTTGTGAGTGCAGGTTGACCTTTAGAGACATCCGTAGATAAATAATGGCATTTCGATGATTTTTAATCTGATTCATTAAACACCATTAAAATGATCATTCCCAGAAAAGCAAATCAGAACATTAGGAGTGAGTTGATGTATATTATTGCGCCAGATCTGCACCAACCTCAGTAATATGTACTGATATTATACTAGTGCAATTTGTCGTCACTCGGACAAAGTCAGGAGTGACCGCAATTTTCTTGCATTATGTTGAGAGCAGCAACCTGATGCCCATGAGAGAGGTCTCTTTCAGTTCCAGGTGTGCCCAATGCCTCACTTAAAGCACTATCAGACTTCCTTTGTTCAAGTTGCATCCTGGATGGGACATACCTGTATTTGTCAACACCTTGATGGCAAAGTCATGAGGAAACCAAAGTTCTTGAGCCAAAATATTAAAGGCAGATTTTTTGAGTTTTGCAAACTCTGTCGAGAAATATGAATGTCGTGTAAGAAGGTCAGATATATTTCTCTTTGTAAATAATTGCATTAACACCTTTGTATATAGCACTTACTCACAAGTCTGTATTACTACCCAAAGTAATACTTTTAAGCAATCTAAGCATAATGAAAGACAGAAAAAAATGTAAGGTTCTATGCTTATGCCTTTTAGTTGATTTGCATGAAGCTCTTTGATGTTGGTTCGTTAACCATTGAGCTAAATTGTAGGGATTATAATGTGTGACCTGTGGGTACACAAAAGGATCTCTGCAATAAAAGCAGTAACCCACTGAGCTGTCTACATAAATACAAATCTGTGGCCCGTGTATGACACATCGGGCCTTGCAGCTGGCACATTAACCCGCTGTGCTACTTTATTATGAGCCAAACATGTGAATAAGCTGCATACATATTTCTCCAGCAGGTGCAAGTAGCATCTGAGTTAACCTACTGTTATTGTATTGGAAATTGCAGCTTATACAAAGACTTCTGCCGCAAGTGTCTTAACCCTTAACCCATTTGCTGCTTCAGTCGGCCAACGGCCATCGCGAGCACTACCTCGGTAGTGCTGTGCACGTCCCTTGGCCGGCAAGGCCCGGGCCGCTTAATAGAACGTTCCGCACTGGCGTGGAACATTCGAAGGAGCAAACGGGTTAATAGATTTTAAAATGCAGTCTACTTACGACCATTTATGTAAGCTAGTGCAGAATTACAATAAGAATTGTCCTGGGCAATTTCTTTAGGGCAGAAGTTTAAAAAACAAAATGTGTAAGCTAACTGTCAACCTCCACTTTTAGTGATACTTCTCCTTGTGACTCCACTCCTTTCTGGTACCCCTTGGCACCCAATTTATGGGATCCCAGAGATCCACTTCCTTTCATCAAGTTTACTGTATAGTTTATAGAAACTGTGATCTCGAGAACCTTCTAAAAAGTGAAGCTGCTACAGAACAGGAACATGAAGCACTACAAATATGAGCGGCGGTGAATTTAAATTTTTAGTCGGTTTTGTTTCCAAGTTGTGTTTGTTTGATTTTTAACTCAACAGCAAGTTTTGGGTTTACTGATCTACGCATTTGAGAACATGCTCAAATCCTGATAGAAACTGCAAACTCTACAAAAATGTAAAGTTTATTATAGAAGTCATGGTGGCAGATTCACAAAAACATTTATGAGTGAAAGAAAGTAGTTCTACATAAGTAGTCTTTTACATTCGCTATGCCTTTGTGACTCAGTCAACGAAACGGCCAATTGTGAAAGTGCACAGAGGGCACAGTTATTTGTATTGAATTGTACAAGACATGGACGATTCTGGGTTACATTTTGGGAGAACCAGGGCAGGCTGTAGGAACATCTGGGTGAGGGAATATCACAGAGGGACTTCAAGAGCACCTGCTCCGGGAGCCTAGAGCACCAGGCCTGCCTGCTGGCAAAGACCAGAGTGCCCTGTGAGGCATGGGGAAGTTTTGGAGGACGCAAGGTCCAGCAGGGGATCATTTCGATTGGATCCCTGTATCGAGGTCTGAAGTAGCAGCTGCTGTCAAGTGCTGCCTGTGTGCAAGTAACAATTTGTTGACTCTGTATGCCAGGGGGTGAACTGAGTTCTACCATGCTGATCAGGCCATAGCCTTGTGCAGAGCTAAATCAGCAACCCATATTCCAGGTGGAGCCTTCGTGCTAAAGTGTTGATGTGCCTGTCGGTCTATAGCCCATGTACACTGTGAGGATAGTAACCCCATATGTTGGGGACGGCCACTATGACAAGGCAAGGAGCATGGTCTTATTGAGACCATCTTGGCGAGGTGGTGGCTACCATAGTGAACCATGCAGGCTCAGGCCTTGAAAGAAGGCAGTGCCAGGAGCATAACAACCCCGCCCACTTGTGTGGAGGACACAAAGAAACTTACTAGCTTTGGAGGACCATCAAGGCTCCCTTGGTTGCTGCCTCTGAACGACATGTATGAGGAACTCAAGGACATCTGACTGCTGCCCCACCAGAGAAACTTTCTGGAGACAGCTGCTGCAGCGTGAGCACCTGTGAAGGGGGCAAGCTCAGAGTCTCCAGTAGTTCACATTCTGTTGGTGTGAGTAAGACAGATTTACAGACCAGGCAGCCCCGGGGAATTTGCCTGCGATATATTGCTTTGGCACTGGAATGCTTTTATCTTTCATAAAGAGTCGGAGTGGAACTCCTGAGGCTTGGACTACTAATGGGCTTACCCTGAATGTCACCTGCAGTGAATCGGAAATAACCCCCACCACTAGCTAGAGGGGAGGTGGCACTCAGGGACAAACCTATAAAACACTAGAGTCCTGACCTTGGGGAATGTGTGTATTATTGTGAAAGTTGTATTTTACTTTATGTTTGTTTATAAATATGTCTTTTTTCATAAAAGCAAGTATTTGACTGGACAATTAATTATTGCTGCTGCTGAACGTGTTTTAGGTTGTGGGCCTTTGTCTAGCCCTCGGTGTAACCTCCCCCGTGAGAAGCCTTGAACTTCTCGACCGACACTACCACAGAGAGTAAAGTGCTGAAAGGGTACTTGGTCAAGTTGCACAGGATCCATACTAGGTTGGGCCCTGGGACATTAGTAGTAAAAGGTGTCAAAACCCCACAGCTGGGCCCAGTAGTCTCTGGTCCTCTGAAAGGAGTTCTGGCAGTTCCCATTTTAATTCCATTAATATGACTACTTCCAAGTTCTCAACTGGGCAGCATGCGTTACCTGTGGCCCTATGCGGCAGGACATCGTCACCCCTCCCAGCCTGGTATGTTTTGGACCTGGAGATATTAATTGCCAGAGACCCTAACCCATCCAACCACTGGGTATCTCTAAGTTGCAATCCGCCACCTCTGTCTGCCTTATTTTTGGCTACCAATTTGCTCACCCGGACAACCCTATAAAAGGCGAAAGTAAATGCTCCCCTGAATAAATGGGCCTCTTCCAGTGACCTACAGTACAGACAGCCACCAGGGATGCGAGAATGGCTGTTAGCTTGCCCGTATCAATGGGTAACCTTGCATTAACTTTGCCCCCCTCTAAATGCCCCCATCCCCTCAAGGCCCTTTGAACCATGAAATAACTGGTCTCGTCAGTATACCTCAGTATTTTGGCAAAGAATGAGATTGCAGTTATGTGGTGCCTAACTCAAGCCACCGAGTGCAGCTCACCATGCAATGCCCCTATGAGTCCCATTACTGACCAGGATGTAAACCAAATCCCAGCCCCTGCCTACCCCAAGAAGTTGCAGTAAGCTCCCGGCATTCATCGTCCTGGGAGCTAAGCTGGCTGCAATGAGGTCTGGTAAGCTTAAGAACCAAGATACCACTGATGGTCCGGGAAGGGTATAGGTGATTCTGCTGCTCCTGGGTGGTGGAACTTTAAAGCCTACATCTCAAAATGAAACAAGGCATCAACAGCATTGTCTAAGACACCTGGTACATGCTTGGCATTGAACAGCCCACTTAGCTTCAAACTAACAAAACAATTTCCTTTTAAAGCCTTAGAATCATCTTGCATTTTGCCAATTGCTGATTTATGTACTCTACCACAGTCATATTTCCAGACCAAAACACGACTGCAGAACAAGTTGTGGAATTGGTCAGGCCAAACTCAAGGAAACCTATATTGTTAACCAGCCCAGATTGTACCCACTCCCTGGGCCACAGCTGCGTACACCATGCGACCCTAAAATGAAGCCAAAATCCTCACTGCTTGCTGCATTTGTGAAAAGACTGAGCTGCTAAATGCTTTTGGGTCATCCCATTACATCACTGCAGAAATGACTCTCAGATTCTCATAACCTGCCTGACCTCGCTAGACAGCCTGGTATGATGATGCTTAACACTCAGGCCAGACATGGCTTGGGCGATGGATCATGAAAATCGGCGTCCCTTGGGAATTATCCTCAGGGCAAAATTTAGCTGCCCGACCAAGACCAGCAACTGGTGCAGCGTGACCTTCTTAGCTCCCGGACGTGCCCGCAGAGCTTGGGTGAAAGTTTTGACATTCTCTACTAACAGCCTGGAGACTCCAGCTACTGAATCCAACTCTATTCCCAGAAACTCAATTGTGCTGGTAGGCCTCAGTGTCTTGCCCTGAGCTAGAGATACCCCAAACTCCCTTATCAACTCCTGGAAATTTCACAGGGCCTCTGCGCAGTGCCAAGAGCCGGGCGGCCCAGGAAGTGGAAATCATCAAGATAATGCACCATTCAATGATGGCCCCACCTAAGCCTGAAGAGCCTTTCCAGGAAGGTACTGAACTGCTCAAATTATGAGCAGGATACTGAGCAGCCCATGAGCAAACACTAGAATACACAAAATAGAAGGCCCCCTCAGATTGGAAACCTAGCAGGTGAAAATCCTGCAAATATACGAGGAGCAGGCGCTACGCAGCTGCAATGTCCTACTTAGCTACCAACCCCCCAGGCCTGAGTTCTTGCAGCATCTGAATTGCCTGATCAAGGAAAGTGTACTTCACACAGCAATCAGCATAGAGCCCCATCAATAACCTCATTCACTGACTGCCCTTTGGGGGCTTACAGGTAATGAATAAGCCTAAACTCCCCTGTCTCTTTTTTAGGGACCATTACCAGAGGACAGCACAAAAAACTATCCAAGGGGATCTTGTCTAATGGACTTGCCACCCTGCCAAGACCGAACTCCTTCAAGATCTTTGCCCTGGCCACACCCGGGTTAGCCATGAGCGACTGTTGGTTTTTACAGTAGGGAGAACCCAATGCAGGGATCCTAAAAATCTCCTTGAAGCCTTCATACAAGATCTGAGCCACAAAATTATTACTGTACATATTGAGTCATGGAACCATTGCCGATAAAGATAACCGGCGAGGGAGCCCATTCTAAAACCAGATGATCAGTCCTGCTTCTTGGCACCTTTGTTTTTGGACTTTCTAAAGCACTTGGATATGGGGCGGGAGGACATTGTTTAAACCTATTTGTCCCTACTGGTCTGTACAGTGCGTCTGTAGAAATCCTAACAGGCCTCCTTTCTCACCCTCCCTGCCGCCGAGCTACTAGTAGACCATTGCACCCGCATGAAACGACTGATCATGACCGAGCCACATGACCACCTCAATCTTATCCCATGTTAATGCTGGGTTAGTAGCCTTACCCCTCCTGAACTCCTTCCAGCCCTCCCCACAATACTCATCATGAGCAAATACAATCCTATTCTCGTAGCATGTGAGTTGGGCACCCAAATTACTAAAGTGCTCTGCTAATATGGCAAGGGTAAACCAAGTAGTCTCTAACCCAGTTCCCCAAAGTCTCATGGACTTTCTTCTTGTGTGGCCAATGACTACAGTCCCTAGACTGTGAACATTCGTTGCAACATGTGGCCTTTACCTTATCTGATTTATCCAGCAATAACTCAAAGATGTCCACATACGCCCCCTACCAGACTTCTTCTCTGACCTCCAATGAAACATGCCTACCTAACTGCTCACGTTCCATCCGCCCTCACCGAAACCGAACGATGGTAAAGAAGTCCCTGTACTTGATTCAACTGTAGTCTGAGCAGGGGGGCTCATCACCGTAGCCACAGGGTACATCATGTAAGCCTGTTTGTGGTGGCAACTGGGCAATTAGAGGCTACCATAGATCCTGCTTCATAATTGCCTCTTCTGTGAGGTGCCAGAGTTTCAGCGCCTCATGAGCTGCTCATGTTAGAAAGGATTCTGGGTTGTTTTGCGCAGTGTTTTGGTGCCCATTCCATTGGATGTGGGGTTGGTCTTTGACAGTGAGTTTTATGGTGTCTTATAAGCTGAGGGGCAATGTTTAGGAGCCACACATTGGAAACAGCCTCTTATAGTGCCTTAATATTGGAATTGTGGCATTCTCTGTGCTGACAGTTTATTAGTTGAAGGACAGCTGAGTGTCCAGTGTGCTTCCTAATGGGATTGAGGGCCAGGACGGCATAACGTGAATGTGAGTTTTGCTTTCTTGCACTCCAAGTATGACTGGCGCGTTAAAGGGCTCTAAGCGCTTAGGACTGAGTTGCTTCTGAAGGCCCTGGTCTGTAGGATGGGCACAATGGATGAGGCGATTGCTGCATTGAAATCATAACCTTTGGGGGTGGTGGAGCAGGACGACCAGGTGAAGAGGCCTCAGAGGACTAGAGTGGCCCCTTGGTAGGCATTTCCCTCAGTCTCGAGGGTCAGGGCACAAGGTAGGTTCAAGGGGGCGGGGGAGGATCAGTCGGTGGCTGCCACTGGGACCTCCCTGCATTGAGGGGGGGGCGCTGGTGGTTCAGACCCCAGGATAATGGGACCGACAACCCAGGCGGTGGCATCATCCAGAACAGTACTAGTAGCAGATCCTTTGGGGCTATGTCTGTTGTAGGACCGGCACAGTCAGACTTGGTGAATGATTTCGCAAGTGTGTTGTCGTGGCTCTCTAGAGTTGGGATGTTGTCTGACTTCCTGGTGGGAGGGGGTCCTCGTGGGCACTAGTGATGGCGATGATCTTGAAAAGGCCAGGCATTTGGTGGCTCACCTAGGTGGTGCTGGTGTCCCAGGGGACTGCTGCAGTTGGGAGGCCGTCGCAGAGAGCACTGGGGTGCCTGTGGTTATTAAAACAGCTTCCACAGGGAGTCAAGGGGGTGTGCTCTGTGCCATTAATGTGCTGGGGCTCGGGGATGGCCCTCCACAGACAGTGGACCTGGTGCCTGTCGCGTTGGGTACCTCATTAGGGGGCAGCACTCCCGGGAGTTCTACAACACACATGCAAAAGTGGTAAAAACTAAAGTTAGTGTAAACATTGTTTTACACTGGAAGGGTACCCTCCCAATGCAAAACCTGTGCTAGACTCATGTACACATGTATGGTGATAGGTAGGCTGATTCTGCACCAGCATTTGGTAAAAAGCAGCAGTGCCTTATCTTTGCAGAAATTGAGCTGTCTGGGTCTCTCCTTTCCATTCAACAGAGTGCATCAACTTTGGTTGCTGCATATGAAATAATATTACATTTGTCCTCGGTAGCATCTTATTTCTTCCTCTGCTTAAATTCTCTGGGGATCAGTTCAGCTGAAAGTATGGGACTCATGGTGTCACTATGCACAACCTAAAATTCAGGATGGGCAGATATCAACACTTTTCCATTTTACATTTTCCAAATAATATCAGGGACTATGGTTTGCTCTGGTCGTCACAGAATTCATGGAAACTATTGGAGAAAAATACTGTATTGTTCACATCTTCTGATCTACATTTCTAAGTAAATACTACTCTGTGCTCTAAAGCGTGCATATGCATATAAAAGCCAAGAAATCATCAAAATTAACACATTTTCCCAAACATGAAAGCCACTTAATATTTTTCAGGACTGTGGCCATCCCTGCTTTATAAAGCGTGCTGCATTTAAACAGTTGTTGTTATAGCCTGTGCTAGAAATTGAGGTCTTAACAAAATGATTTACCAAGTGTATCAGTGCAATTTAAGGTACATTTCGGTCGGACAAAGTTCTTATGACCAGAGCAAAGTTTCACATAGATCCCGATTATTGGTCTACCCATGGCACATTGAGTCACCTGCTTTTGCTACATTTGAGCCCTGGTGTAAAGGTTCCACGCAAACTGTCAATATTTCCTCAACACACTTGCTAGAGATAAACATGGATGCTCTATTTTCTCCCGAATTAACGTTTTCACTTACAACTTTGAAACTAGACGAAGCTTGTAACGCTTTATTTTTCGAAACAATTTAAAATGGTCAGAAAGTCCAGATTTTATTTTTAAAAACAACGAGTAGAATTTGGAAAAGTCCCTTTCATGGTAATGGACGTATAGTCATGTCCTGCGAGCACGAGCGAACACAGATCCTGCGTGTTTTGCATAACCTAGCTCAGTCTTATGGATTGCAGTCTTGTTATGACCAGGAGGGTCAGCTAAATCACTATCCTCTAGTGATAGAAAACTGATGCCTTCACATGGAATTCAGTATCACGAGTGGAATGGTGGCAGCCTACCATGTTTTAAGATGTAGTGATTAGTATAGTGAACAGGGCTTTTTATCTATGTCACATAAGTGGCCCAAGCCCACTTTGGTAAAGTACAGCTGCTGTTTGTTTAACTACCATTGGCCTGCCTACATTGGGTTGTATGCAGTGCCAGACAGTGTGTGTGAGTGCGTGTGCTTGCCCGGATGTACGTGTGCCTAAGAATTGTACAGTACGTGAGAGTTAGAGAGTACAGTTGTGTGTTTGTTCTGAAATGTACATGTGCCTTTGAAGTGGTACAGTAAATGAGAATTTGCACATGCAGCTGTACAGTATATGAGAATTTGCACATGCAGCTGTATGTACTTTCTGGAATGTATGTGTACCTGTAAAGGGTACAGTACATGGAAGGCTGCACTTATATATGTAGGTTCTATTTTAGGAGACCCAGGGCATTCTGTAGCAATATGTGGAGGTAGATTTGTGGATTGCGGCATTCCTGAGATCTGATTAGGACAACAACTGGAGAAAGGAAGAGTCAGGGTCTTCATGCACTTCAAGGGGGAGCTTTATTGCTAAAAGAGGTCACTGGTCAAAGGGGTCTCAACACATCTCAAGAAGGATGTGGGCTGAAAAGGAAATCATAAAGAGCAGGCCTACAGCCTTTCTTAACCTTTTGATGCCCATATCGCTGAGGCTGACATCCAAGTGTGAAACTCCAGTAACTCCCATGGCCTGTCTTTGAAGCTATCAGATTTGGAAGCACTCCTGCTATGACAGGCAGCTCTCTGGAGGAAGAATACAAAAGAGGAATGGACACTTTAACCCTCAGCAAATGAATTTCAAATACATAGACACTAACTCTGGAAATGAATTATAAAAAGGGGAGCATGAGACTTCCAACTTGTCAAACAAAAGCTGTACATCAGCATGCAAAAACTCAGAATGTGTTCTGCCTGTTTAGGCCAGGACTGGGGACAAAGGGTTTGCCACTCTCCCTTGTGGATGAGGGGACATCACCCAGGAGAATCAAGACCACGGGCCCTGGAACCTGAAACACCAGCTTCTGACTGACTCAATGCCAGAGGACCTTGTGAGGAGCGGGAGACTGCTTTGAAGGAGTGAGGTCCAGTGGGGATCATGTTGAATGGATCTCAGAAGCAGAGTGTGAAATTCGGGTCCACATTAGCACCACAGCACTGACAGGGTCATTATCCCATGTGCATTATTCATGACAGGATTTTCTCATCAATAGCATTTTCTTACAGGTCTATCAATCAAGTTTAGGACCATGCCGTGGCACAGAGAAAACCACACTGAAATTAGTTGCAAATCCTCCCCTACTCAATAACTAAAACAATCCTTGCCTTCTGATCCTGCTTGATCTCTCAGCTGATAATCACTTTGGAAGCATGGGTGGGCTTCACTAACACTGTCCTGAAATATTTAACCTCTTACGTCACTAACGGTCCTCAGTTCATCCAAATAGCAACATTTAGCTTTCCAGAACTCAACATCTCCTACAAAGTATCCATGGATCATTTCTTTCACCGTCATTTTTCAACATCTACTAGAACTCCGAGGTATACTACTCACCAACTACTGCATCAAGATCCAGTGATACATCAATGATGCATAACTCTAACGTAGAAATTCACCGGACAACGGTCAGTGACTTAAATCTTGCATTGAGCTAAATCATAAAAGGGTGTCAACCACTTATGTTAACTCCTCCCTACAAAGAGAGAATGTCACTTGTTCTTCAGTAATCCATTTGTTTCAAGTCTGGCTAGCCAACATGAACGTCGATTACTTCACAACTCAGATGACATCAAATGCAAAGTCGCTTTGATACACCCCTGAAAGCGATATCTCCTTCAAAGAACAAAAGATGATCAAAACTAATATGGACTTATACCACCTCTAAGTCCTGCAAAAATGTAAACCCTGCCTTCCAAAAGCAGACTTAAAAAAGCAGTGGAAGCCCCGGTCCTCTCTCAGCTGGATGGTGACAACACACTCATCCACGGCCTCCCCAACTCCACATCAGGACCCTTCATAGGCATTTAACATTGAGGGTCTGAAGAAAGTTGACCTCAACACCCAATGTTATTTTATGTTATGTTAAAGGTGCTTATTTATTAAGCGCACGTTCACCAATCGGTTTCATGGCGCTGAGAACAAAAAGGGAGGCGGCATCGACAGGACATTGACTTTTGCATATGTTTGCAAATACAACATGGTCTTGAGTAGTTTTCAAAACCGAGCATAATAGGACAAAGACCTCAGTTCCATGGGGCAAGAGTTCCAGAACTGTGGGGCCAGGACCGCAAATCTGAGACCCCCGTGCTTCTTACAATTAAAAGCTGGAGTGGTCAGTAAGTTCAGTTAGGAGGAGCGCAGCTCCCAGGAGGGGATATAGCGCTGAATCCTTGAAGAAACAAAGGCTGGACCAGTGCCAGCAAGGCCTTTAAAAATAGTGCAGCCCACTTTGAAGGCACAGCGCTTAGCCACCGGGAGCCAATGAAGACTCTTCATTAGGGGGCTCACATGATGGTGTCTGATGGGACTTCACAGGCTCTCCCTCCAGACCCATATAATCCTCATCATTAACACAACCCAACAAAGAATGCCCTGATATACTTGGCTGGGGAATTAGTCATATCTGGCTCTGAAAAATGCCACACAAACAGCAATGGAAAAAGTAAATGCGGGAATGAAAAGACCAGATGTCAAGCATTCTCTGTCTACGAATCCACAATCTCAAACAGCATCCCTTTCAATTTGCAGAACTTCTCCTACACTGTTGCAATTCAGTACTAAACTGAAAACATCTCTTCAACTAACATTATTACCTCACCTGCTAGACATCCACTCTCTCTTTATCTCACTCAAGATGTCCTATAATGCTCTTTGGGTTCTCGATCTTATGTTACGTCCTCCCCATGTACTTTTGTGCTGTACAAAAACCCACATACAAACATTGTGTTGTGATATGTTTCGTTACAAGCGTTTGAATAGAGCATTCCATCAGCACTTTTGGGATCTGCATGCCCCTTTTCCTATTATTTGAGTTTTAGTGGTCTTTCATCAATGTTTTCATTATGCCCCCACCTTCTGCACTGTTAGCTCATCCGCCTTGATCCTTTCCCCATGCGTAAACTTACCAGCTTAATAACCATGGGGTTGGGCCACATTTTATATAAGGCATTAAGACCTCCAGCTAACTACTGAAATATGGTAGATGGAACTAGACTCAATGCCAAGGCGACCCTGACTAGCAGGCGAGGTGCCTATAGTGGGATGCCAGTGCCTGTCCGTGGGGATGGGGTGGCAGCATAGGGCACCTCCAGCGCCAGCCTGCAAGATATGCAGGCATTAGTTGCCAGGCATGCGGAAAACAAGAAGTGGTTAAATGGTTTGGGTCGCATGGGAACAAGTTAGTGCCGGACCCCGCTCCTTTAAAAGGGGCAGTGAAGCGGTCACTCTCACTGCGTGCCACTCCGGAACATAGAAGCTGTTGGCTGCCCTGAGAGGGCAGAACTAACTTTGCTTTTGTTTTTTTCAGCACAAGGCACACCCGCTGCGCTCTGCATTCCAATCCTTTTCTGCTGCAACACGTGATCTCTGGCCAGCCAGGAGCTGCACGGGCTCGAGTTTTCATTCGCCTGACACGCGTTGTCGATACACGCGGTGGCATCTCCGATGTGGAGGCCCAGGTGAGGGGAAATTTGTGGTTTGTGCTGTCATTAGGTAGTGTGACTGGTTTGAGATTACAGCAAGGAGTTTATGGGCAGTGAGAAGTCTGGCATTGACTGCTTTTAATGGTCACTGGGTGAGGGCAGTGTTTTCTTGTGTCCTGACTGGTCAGGTGCTAGGTTGTGTTGTTATTTGTGGATTGGAGCACCAAGGAGGGGAGAGAATGTGGCCGAAGGGGCTAGGGCGGTCGATCCCAAATCTGGGGAACCGGGTTTGAGTCTTGGCAATGACGCTCAACATCCTGTGATTCTGGGCAAATCACATACTCTCGCTGTGCTTAACTAAAATGAATGTGTCCTTGTGTAATGTAACTGGTGCTCATGTAAAGCGCTCTGATAACTGATACCTTCCGGTCAAGTTTGCACTATACACAATCTGGGTCTAAAAAACAGCATGATTAATAGGCACTGGGTTTTTGGTAGGCAGCAAATTTTGTTTGCTGACTGGTCATTGCTTGGTTGTTGTTAGGGGTGGAGGCTTACATGCTTGGTTTGTTGCACCAGACATGTTTCGCAGGGGCCATATAGGGCAGACAGTCAAGGGCAGGGATGCCAGGGAGGGCACATAAGGGGGGAAAGTGCATGTGCATGGAGGAGCTTATGGAGGCTACGAGGCACAGGATGGATGCCATCACCAGTCCTTGGCTGAGTTAAAGGGCTGCCCTACTGCAGGTGGTCAGAGAGAGACAGAGGAAAGGCCCAGATGAGCGGAAGTGGCTCATAAGGCAGTATTCTTAGGTACTCTAAGAAAGCTAGGAGGGAGCCCAGTAGTAATAGAGGGTAGAGGCCCCCTGAGGGTAGGCCTGAGGAGGAGGAAGTGCTAGATCCCTCAGTTCTAGGTGGAGGGAGGCCAGTGGAGGGGGTACCGATGAGTGCACCCATGGGGACAGGTGCCCCGGTTTCGGTTTTGACACAAGTTGGCGTGTCGGTAGTGACGGGGCCGACAGCCGAGGGGGATTGTGCGGAATATTCCGGCATGGTTGACCCTTAGCAAAGCTGTGAATGACCTTCTAGGGCATTGGGGCCCAGACAGAGGGTGAACTATGCAGGACTGTGGTGGGTGAAGGCATGATTGGTGGTGCATGTACTGTCCATACAAGGCGTCCTTTTTGTTTGAGAAAGGTGGGGACAGCAGTCTGTCCGGGCCCTTCCAGCAAGTTAACTAGAAGGTGCGGGTTGTGGAAATGCACGCTGCCAAAATGGCCTTTACGGCCAATCCCCACACGTGCGTGTGGGCACCAAAGCTAGCAGCACAGGCCCTTTGGGGGGATATTGAGGTTGTAGGGTGTGCCCAAGGTAGGTAACCTTGTGGGCAGACGGGCTCCCTGCACAAGTTCACTCCAGGGCGACCTCACAGATAGACCAGTCTTGATCTCACTCATAGGCTCAATGCAGGATATGCAGGGACAAGACTAGTTATGGGTAGGTGTCAGGTTCGGCTTTAGGCTTCCTCGGGGCTGTGTTGAGAGTCCAATACCCGACCCTACCGAACTACCTCAGTGCTCAATATGCAATGACACGAACAATCGAGATAATTCAGCGGGGCACGGGAAAGGAAGGGGACAGCGGGGAGGGAGATCTGTAATGACAAACAACAAGAGATTAGAACACCCTATCTCCCTCACTCTATATGGGGCGTTCACTTTGCACTTCCCTTAACAAACAACACCCCACTATATATGACTAAATACCTGTAAAGGAAAATACACAAGGCTCTAATCCTAGTGGAGACAGTGATGTGGAAGAGGTAAGAGGAACTGTACCCAGCTGAAAAAAGACAAAACATACACTGTTCAATGTATACGGGTGAAGGGGTACATTTATCACGGTCGTATAACAGAAGGTACCCTACACATACCATGAATATTGCATCATATCAACTTGTATGGGTAAACCACAAATCCCTCTCTCAAGACCCCTCCTGTCTCCTGTAGAAATGAAAATAAGAGAACAATAAATTCTGCTGCACGCGGGAGCTCCCCGAGACTCACAAAGAAAAGTCTCCTTTAATTCAGAATGTAGTGTTGTCGTCACACTACTTTACAGCACTCCTTAACGTGCCTTACTTCTGAAGGACGGCAATTGCAAAAACAACAAGTGATGGACTGAATGTGGATCAATGTCACACACTCCCCCAGTCAAAAGATCTGGGCCCAAATCCATCGTTTTTTTGCACTCCACACCACCCTGGGTTAGACAATGGCGATATGCAAATCAGCTCTGACCCTGTTGCCCCATGGGAACAGTCCAGTCCGAACTACAAAAGCCATGTCCTTCCCAGAACGGAATCAAGCATCCGAGGACCGGACCGGTTTCGAGGTAACACCTCTCTTCAGCCCGGCTAGCTTGACTCCAAGTGGTGTGGAGTGCCTGGGACCCACGTCTGGGCATCCCCAGCGCACTTAGGGCGGCAATTGCAAAAACAACAAGTGATGGACTGAATGTGGATCAATGTCACACACTCCCCCAGTCAAAAGATCTGGGCCCAAATCCATCGTTTTTTTGCACTCCACACCACCCTGGGTTAGACAATGGCGATATGCAAATCAGCTCTGACCCTGTTGCCCCATGGGAACAGTCCAGTCCGAACTACAAAAGCCATGTCCTTCCCAGAACGGAATCAAGCATCCGAGGACCGGACCGGTTTCGAGGTAACACCTCTCTTCAGCCCGGCTAGCTTGACTCCAAGTGGTGTGGAGTGCCTGGGACCCACGTCTGGGCATCCCCAGCGCACTTAGGGCGGCAATTGCAAAAACAACAAGTGATGGACTGAATGTGGATCAATGTCACACACTCCCCCAGTCAAAAGATCTGGGCCCAAATCCATCGTTTTTTTGCACTCCACACCACCCTGGGTTAGACAATGGCGATACTTCTGAAGGAATCAATGTTTTACTCCTTCAGGGTGAATAAGTAGCGAGGCTCAGTGATCAGTATCTAGTGAGTCCCATCGCTTTTTGCACCAATATAGTTACAAACATATATACACTTTGAGTTGCGCTTGGCAATGAAGATACGAAAGGTCTCTGTAGCTCCAAAACCCTTAAATGCCAAACACGGTTCAGGACCAACAACCAAGGTTTAGGAAACTTCGAGTTACACTCAGCCAAGTGAAGTTTCCTTTCTCTGTTACAGCCGGCCGGTGTGCTGTTGGGATCGATAACACCAACGCCTCACACCGCCTCCTGTTAGCTCGTTACTCACGGTTCAGTTGGACTTGGGAAAAACAAGTCAGGTTACCGCCAAGGTTCCGGAGCTCCTTACAGGTCTCTGTAACCACGGAATTATCAGCGTTTCACCGCCGTCGGCTTCATTCTTTTATTTCCTGGCATGCGCGCGCACCCAGCGTAGTATGCGACGTACGCGAGGCATGCCGGGAACTGTAGTTTCCTTGCTCCTAGCAACCGCCCGGGACCCGCAAACACCGCGAAACATGACAGTACATCCCCCTTCACAAAGGGGACCGACCCACCCGCGGCTTTGCAGGAAACAATCGATGGAAATTAGCCACCAACCGGGGAGCCCGAACGGCCCTAGCCGGTTCCCAGGAATCCTCCTCAGGCCCAAATCCCTTCCAGGACAACAAGTATTGCAAGCGACCCCTCACCCATCTAGAGTCCAAGACCTTTCGTACCACATACTCCGCATCCTGTTGCACCCAGACGGGCAGAGGGGCTCTACGCACAGGACACCTGGAAGGCTTTAAGAGCGACACATGAAAAACCGGATGGATACGCAACTGCGCCGGCAGACGCAGACGCACAGCCACAGGATTCACATGTTCCACCACCCGGTAGGGACCTATGAACCTGGGGTTAAACACGCTGTGCCGCTTAAACTTGATGTTTCTTGTGGACAACCACACCAGATCTCCCTTCCGATAGACCGGATTGGGTCTCCTGTGTTTGTCCGCTTGGTGTTTGTACGTAGCTTTGGCCTTTGCAAGATTCCTGCGTGTATCCAAAAGAACTTGGCGCACACGCAACAATCTTTCTTTTACCTCAGGAATCCTCACATTATCGGCAGGTAACAGCATGGGGGTGAACCTGGGGTGATACCCATAGGAACAATAGAAAGGAGAGTGTAGCGTGGATGCGTGTTGGGTGCTATTGTAGGCCACTTCTGCCACCCACAACCATGATACCCATGAATCACTGCTTTCCTGTACATAACAACGGAGATACTGTTTTAATGATTGATTTAATCTCTCCGTTTGTCCATCTGTCTGCGGATGGAAGCTGGTGGACACGGAAGAGGTGATGTGTAAGGCGGAGCACCATGTTTTCCAGAATCGGGCTGTAAACTGAGCCCCGCGATCAGATACTATATCACGGGGAAGGCCATGCAGTCTTACGACGTTCACCAGTAACAGCTGAGCTAATTGGCCCGCAGTGGGCACTTGAGCACAGGCGATGAAGTGGCCCATTTTCGTTAGGAAGTCCACCACTACCACTATAGCCGTCTTGCCTTGGTCTTTTGGGAGCCCCACTATGAAGTCCACTGAGAATCTTTCCCACGGATTGTTAGGAGTGGGCAGAGGATGTAACAACCCCTGCGGTTGTTGTCGGTTCGTTTTCATCTGGTTACAAGTGACACATTCCGCCACCCATCGGCTCAAGTCTGGTCTGATGGAAGGCCACCAAAATTGTCTTTGGGTTTTCTCCAACGTTTTGATGAATCCCATATGTCCAGCACAAGGACAAGGAAGTCTGTGGCACCAGGAGAACACAGTCTTCCGCAATGCATTCGTGGGTACTAGTACTTGTGTTCCTCTCATTGGGATGCCTTGTTTCATCTTCCACTCAGGGTGATGCCTGAGCCATGTGCGCCACACACAGGTCTGAGCTCCTCTCCGGATTCCAGATAGGAAATCGTTGGTGTGTGTTACTCCTATCACCTGATCCGGCTCGATGATTGATCGAATGGGTTTTTCCACAGGGATCAGTTGATTTTCTCTTCTTGTTAGTGCATCAGCTTTCCTATTATTGGAACCAGGCCTGAATGTAACCACGAAGCGGAACTCCTCGAAGAACAACATCCACCGAAGCTGTCTGGGGGACAGATGTTTTGCGGCTCTTAAAAACTGCAGGTTTCGATGATCGGTATACACCGTGATCAAGTGTTTGGCTCCCATCAGCCAATGCCTCCATTCCAGGAAAGCGTTTCTTATGGCTAGCAGTTCCTTTTCCGCGATGGTATAATTGACTTCTGCAGGACTGAGTTTCCGCGACATGTAGGCAATTGGATGTAGAGTGCCTGTGGAACCGTCTTTTTGGGACAATACCGCCCCCAGAGCAATCTCAGAGGCATCTGCCTCAACTATAAACGGGATATCAGGGTTGGCGTGTGTTAATACCGGGGCTGAGGAGAAGGCAGACTTTAATGCGTTAAAAGCGATTTGTGCTTCCTTATCCCACCTGAACTGTATGTTCTTTTTTGTAAGCCTCGTGAGGGGCGCCACCATTCCTGAGAATCCAGCTATGAATCTCCTGTAAAAGTTGGCAAACCCCAACAGGCTCTGTATGTCCTTGATGTTCTTGGGAACTGGCCATTCCACTATGGCTTGCACCTTTCTTTCTGCCATCACCTGTCCCGATGGCGTCAGCATCACACCCAGAAACTCCACTGTTGTTACGTGAAATTCACATTTGGTGATTTTACAGAAAAGATGGTGTTCCCTTAGCGCCTGTAACACGGATTTGACATGTGTTATGTGCTCCTCTGTTGACTTCGAATAGACTAGAATATCGTCTATGTAAACGACTACATGACGATCCAGAAAGTCGCGAAGTACTTCATTGAGAAAGAATTGAAAAGCGGCCGGGGCATTGCAAAGCCCGAAGGGCATCACCAAATACTCGTAGAGTCCGTACCGCGTCTTAAAGGCCGTCTTCCACTCATCACCCTGCCTAATGCGTGCAAGGTGATAGGCCCCACGCAGATCCAACTTCGTATAGATTCGCGCTGCACGGACTTGTTCCAGGAGTACTGGTATCAAGGGCAATGGGTATTGATTTTTAACTGTGATGGCGTTTAATGTGCGGTAGTCAATGCAGCACCTTTTTTCACCATTTGCTTTAGGTATGAAGAATAAAGGGGATGCTGCAGGTGATCTGGAAGGGCGAATGAATCCTAGAGACAAGTATTTATCAAGATAGTCTCTCAGTGTTTCCGTTTCAGGCAACGTAAGAGCATAAATTCTCCCGTTAGGGATTTCAGAGCCTGGGAGGAGGTCGATGCGACAATCATATGTCCTGTGAGGTGGGAGCACTTCTGCTTCTTTATCACTAAAGACCGCCCCGAACTCTGCATAACAGGGAGGCAAGGTCACGTCTTTTTCCGCTGCTGTGGCTATCGTCTGCATAGATGCTAACGAGGTAGCAGGGTTCCAAGTCTTCATCATACAATGTTCGCTGCAATATGGTGAAAGAAACTGGATCGTTTTAGTGGTCCAACGTATATCAGGGTCATGTTTCCGTAACCATGGGAGACCTAGTATGATTCCATACTGCGGGGCTTCTATGATGTTGAAAACCAGCGTTTCATGATGAAGATTACCATAAACCAGCTCGTATTCCCTCGTATGGTAACGTATGGGACCTGCTTGTAATTCGTTCCCGTCTACCGCGTAGACCGTTTCTGGTGTGTTTTTTGGTACTAGTGTTACTCCTAGTCTACGTGCTTCAGTGTGATCCATAAAACAGCCCGTAGCTCCAGAGTCAACCATTGCATGTACGTCTTGTTGTACGTCATCTATTACCATGATCATATGTAAAAACATATGATTCTTCTCTGCTTCTATCCTTGGAGAGAGTGAAGGGATAATATGTGTGCTTGAGGGCTTCCCTTCCTTCGCCATCAAGCAGTGCAGTTTCCCGACTCTTTTTCTGCCACTCCGGCGAGACTTTGTCCTCCCTTAAATCTGTTGCTTTTTGGTTTCACAGGGCATTCACGCAGGAAATGGCCTTTCTTCCCACAGTAGAGACATAATCCTTGTTTGCGCCTATGTTCTCTCTCGCTAGTGGTTAATGAGGCTCGAACCGCCCCTACATCCATTGCTTCGGAAGCGGTAGCCGGTTTTTCTCCGCTACCGGATTGTTCATATGGCATCACTGTTTTGTCCTTTTTCTTATGTTCTCCTTTCCTTTCCTTCATGCGATGGTCCAAGCGTAAGGCGAGATTTATCATTGCAGAGCAGGTACGGGGCTGCGGATCGATCTGAGCCAACACGTCCTTCATTTCCTCACTAAGGCCTTGATAAAACAAAGCTGTTCTCTTGGCTTCCGGCCAATCCGTTTCGGCCACGAGTCTTCTAAAGTTGTTGAGATAAGTAACCAGATCGGCATCCCCCTGGTTCAGCTTCAACAGCTCTCTGTCCGCTGTGAAGGTTTCAGCCCTCCTATCGAATGTTTTTTCGAATTCTTCTCTAAAGTCGTCCCAGTTATACAGGAGGGGGTCATCCCTTCTAACTATCGGAACAGCCCACTGAGCAGCTTCCCCACCTAAATATGATATAAGGAAAGCTACCCTCGCCTGATGTGTGGAAAACATTTTTGGCTTGCACATAAAGTGCATTTGGACCTGTGTCATAAACACCTGAACCTTTTTAATGTCCCCATGGTATCGTTCTGGTGGAGCTAGAGGTATTTGGGCCGGCATTTCTACCACCACAGACGTGGTAGGGGAAGAGCCACTGGTAACCCCCGTGGTTGTAGAAGGTAGGGGCAATCTATCCACCCTGGCCCGCAATTGAGCATTCTCCGCCCTCGAGGCGGCTACCTCTCTATTGGACGCGGCCAACTCAACCTGCACTAAGGCCAAAGCAGCCAGAACATCCTCTAAGGTAGTCATGGCGACACTCAACACAGCCAAGAAGAGGTAAAATCCTTGGGCCGATAATTCTGTCAGGTTCGGCTTTAGGCTTCCTCGGGGCTGTGTTGAGAGTCCAATACCCGACCCTACCGAACTACCTCAGTGCTCAATATGCAATGACACGAACAATCGAGATAATTCAGCGGGGCGCGGGAAAGGAAGGAGACAGCGGGGAGGGAGATCTGTAATGACAAACAACAAGAGATTAGAACACCCTATCTCCCTCACTCTATATGGGGCGTTCACTTTGCACTTCCCTTAACAAACAACACCCCACTATATATGACTAAATACCTGTAAAGGAAAATACACAAGGCTCTAATCCTAGTGGAGACAGTGATGTGGAAGAGGTAAGAGGAACTGTACCCAGCTGAAAAAAGACAAAACATACACTGTTCAATGTATACGGGTGAAGGGGTACATTTATCACGGTCGTATAATAGAAGGTACCCTACACATACCATGAATATTGCATCATATCAACTTGTATGGGTAAACCACAAATCCCTCTCTCAAGACCCCTCCTGTCTCCTGTAGAAATGAAAATAAGAGAACAATAAATTCTGCTGCACGCGGGAGCTCCCCGAGACTCACAAAGAAAAGTCTCCTTTCATTCAGAATGTAGTGTTGTCGTCACACTACTTTACAGCATTCCTTAACGTGCCTTACTTCTGAAGGAATCAATGTTTTACTCCTTCAGGGTGAATAAGTAGCGAGGCTCAGTGATCAGTATCTAGTGAGTGCCATCGCTTTTTGCACCAATATAGTTACAAACATATATACACTTTGAGTTGCGCTTGGCAATGAAGATACGAAAGGTCTCTGTAGCTCCAAAACCCTTAAATGCCAAACACGGTTCAGGACCAACAACCAAGGTTTAGGAAACTTCGAGTTACACTCAGCCGAGTGAAGTTTCCTTTCTCTGTTACAGCCGGCCGGTGTGCTGTTGGGATCGATAACACCAACGCCTCACACCGCCTCCTGTTAGCTCGTTACTCACGGTTCAGTTGGACTTGGGAAAAACAAGTCAGGTTACCGCCAAGGTTCCGGAGCTCCTTACAGGTCTCTGTAACCACGGAATTATCGGCGTTTCACCGCCGTCGGCTTCATTCTTTTATTTCCTGGCATGCGCGCGCACCCAGCGTAGTACGCGACGTACACGAGGCATGCCGGGAACTGTAGTTTCCTTGCTCCTAGCAACCGCCCAGGACCCGCAAACACCACGAAACATGACAGTAGGAATTGGTATATATTAGAGTCTATGTTATGGTTAGCCATCCAACAAAATGTAAATAATACTGTATGAGGTATTATGGGGTTTCTGCATGGTAATTTGTCAAAGTGATATTGAAAGTTTTTATATTGAATGGTTTAGTTGTGTAATAAATACAGCCAGTGTTTTACGACCCCTAACCCAAAAGTTTCAAAAATAAAGTGTTGAGTGTTGTCTGTGCCAAAAGGGGGTGATGGAGTTTAAGGGGGATAGGGTACCCATGGGGCTCCTTTAGCAGGTATGAGGCGGGCACTCGGCAAGACCTGACCATATTACACAAGAGAAAAAAGAAAGGAAGTGAGAATTGTAAACATTGCCATTGTAATAGTGGAAGTTGAAAATGCTCCTCCTTTCCAAAAATGGGTGAAGTTTTCTGACTTTGACCGACATTAAGATTCATATCATCCTTGTCATATTCCCTGCAGACAGCAGTCCATCACAACATCAGCTGCAGGTAAATAATGAACCTTTTGGAACTCAGGGCTGCAAGCAAGTGATTTGCTGCTAGGTGACCTGCATACTTTCCATTACTTGCTGCCAGAAATCCTGCCTGTGACTTCAGGCATTGGAAGGGATGATACACAAGCTTGTGAATAAGGTTCCACTTGTTTGGAAGGACAGATATTAGGCTGGGGAGCCCAGGTGACTCTGCTCCCTGACTTAATTAGCCAATTCTATGGACTGGATGGTGTGGATCCTTCTTCCAGCAGCCTCACTTCCAGGGTGCCACATGTCACTTCTGGTGCTGGCGTGCCCTGGGATGATGTTGCAGGTACAAGACTCTGGGATCGGTGTTCATAGGTGCCTTAACCACAATCACAAGATCAGGTAAGCTTAAATGGCTAGCACGATTTTACCTCACACTTTTACTCCTGCAATGCTGCCCAGGCATCACATCCCAATCTGATTTTCTTTCGCAACAATATTTATTTTTGGGGCAAAACACATTCTAGGGGTCTTCAATAATGTGGATGATGCCTTATCTCACTTTAGGGACCAGGGATTCAGATGATTCTATTCACTAAGCAGGTTATAGGAGCTTGGTGACCCGCTCTAACACACCTTGTTGTAGTATCCTTGGCAAAGTAAATGCACTGACAGATGAGAAGGCCTTTCTTTCTTATTGGGTCATGCTCCTCAATAATGACAAAAATGATATATTTTTATGAGATTCCATCATGGAGTTTCTCGAGGGAATGAAATCTCAGGGGCAAGTCACTTTCTGTGGCTAGTGCTCACATTATATATAGTGATTAGCTAGTAAGCCAAATTGCTGGGGGCAAAGGAAAATGTGTCACACTTCCCAATGAATTTAGCCTTACTAGTTTGGGTGCATTTGTCAGTCAGCCAAGATTTGAGGCAGTTGCTTGGTATATTAAACAACCTGAGAAAGGGGTGCTCTTCACCATTTGAGGGCACACGGTTTGTTGCAGTCCTTGTTTTGACCTTTTACGGGACTTTTTTGGTTAGCAAAGCAATGGCTAGGTGCAAGGGTGATCATGAAGGGGGTCTTCAGCAAAGATATGCCTTCCAGATGGCTGATCGGGTGGTGATCAGGTTCACACGCGCAAAGACTGATCAGATGGGGAGGAGTTCACTAGTATCGCTCTAGAAGTCCCAGGGAGTTCAGGTTACATGATACAGTCTGTATTTGTGCAGGAGTGCAATCATCAGCCCTACTTGTCCAATAAAAATGGTAAGGAGCTATCACGATATCAATGTGCCAAAGTATTCCAGATGACATTGACAGTTGCAGGCTTTGATATAAATTACTTTTCTTCACTTTCATTCAGAATTGTAGTTGTTATTATAGTAGCGGAGGAAGGCTTTGGTGAGACTCAATAGAAAAGTATAGGAAGATGGTCTTCAACCTGCTATAAGTGATATGTGTGTTCGTATCTTCTGAAATTGTGTGTCAAAGCACTTAAATGTATGTATATGATCTCTTTGGATGAATTAATAAGAGAATGTTTTTTCCTCTTGTATTGTTTAAGAAACATGACCTGTGATCAGTCAAAGAATGGATATAGGTACACTGACATTACTTTGTGCTGATAGGGAGTCGCGGTGAAACCACTTCCAGGCACCCATGGGCCTATTGTGAACTGGTAAGATGTGACTTGTGAATAGAGTGTTTGTCACCCTGAACTGCATTGGAACATGACGTCTAGCGCTCAAAGAGTGTAGGCAAAAATGATTGCATATATTTATGTAAGGTCATCTGACAGAGTTTGAGTGACCAAAGGAGGTAAACATTGGTTGCATTGTTTTCTTGCAGCCATATGCACGTCAGTAGCACATTATACTTTATTGATAGTCCAAAGAAATCCGAGGAGATGGGCCTGTGTCTATTTACAAAACCAGGCTACTGGGGGGCGCTAGAGGGCGCACTGCGGCATGGCTGACTTGTAAGTCGGCTCCGCCGGACGGGTGCCAATATCGCGGCCTTTCGACCCCTGACACCCCTGCAAATGAGCAGATAAAGGCACATTAGGAAATCGGAGGGTGCGACCTGAACTCCTCTGGTGAAGAGATGCTGCAAAGTCAAGTTTAACGCACAGAACGCGGCGAGAAACGAACAGGAGGCGAGTGGCGATCCAAGATGGCCGCACCTGTCGTACGGAGCCACAGCAGATTCAGATCGGCGCCTGCTCCGCTGAGACTTACAACCGGCAAGTACACCGCCCAGGCACTGTAGTGGCCGTTTTCCCTCAAGGCTGTACGCTTGATGTTGAATGTGGACTGCCGGGGCGCTCATGAGGGGCTTGCGTGTCACGGAGGACAAAATGGCGGCGGCAGTGAAACGCACGGACTGCGCTTCAGTGCAGGGGCGGAAAATGAACCTGCGGAGACAAAGTGAGGTCGGAACGGGGAGAGGTGGCATCGGAGGTTGCGGCTGCCAGTGACGGGACAGTGAAGGCGGATCCTCCGCTACTCCTTGTGCAAAGATCGGGGCATATGCAAGTGCGGGGCTCCCCGGATTGCGTGAAGGTGCGAGGCGAGGCGAACGTTGAATACGAGTGGGCGGGGGCGCCAAACAGCGCTCTTTTGACTTTTGGAGCATACTATAGCCAAATAAACGGGTCATTACAGTGTTTCACGTGTACAGCAGTGCACAGACGTCAAGGTGGGCACTTACTGCACGCTGGCGAGCTGAGTAGGAAAAGTAATCCCCCTTCCACACACTGCACGGACCAACGCTTGCGGCCTTACTAGCAATACGAGTGGAAACTGCTGATGCGGTATCGTGACAACGTGTAGCCATCATTGGCCAGGTGGCAGTGGCTGAAGTCCTAACAGGGAGTGCTGGAGTGAGGAAGGAGAAACAGCGCGGTCCTAGCGACGCCTTTATCCCAGCCACAATAAAATAGCGAGTGGACCATGCAACCTTGCGGACGTTACAGATGAATACCACTGGCACAAGGTGGGCATCCAGGACACCCCAACGTCGGAATACAAAGTCAACGCCGGGCCCGGGAACACTGCGACAAAGCCCTCTCACGTGTGCCGTCACCATGGGGAAACCTGATAAACAGCAGTCAAAATTGCCATTCGAAGCCAGGAGACAGACCAAAGGCAATTCGGCAACATCGGATGCGGAAGGAGACCAAGAAGTGGCGGAAGGGACCGGCATGGAGACAGTCCTAAGGGCGATTCAGCAAAGTCTGCAAGACATGAACGGCAAGCTGGACAGCGTAGTGCAGCGTGTGGACAGCATGGCGGCAAAAATCGAGAAACACGATGAAAGGATAGCGGAGGCAGAACGGCGGATCTCCACTGTGGAAGATGAATCCAGAGTCACATCGAAGGCATGCGGCGGCATCGAAAAGACACTGGAGGTCCTGAGGGCCAAGGTGGAGGACCAAGAAGCGAGATCCAGACGAAATAACGTCCGCATAGCGGGTCTGCCGGAGACCACCAACACGGGAAAAATGGAAAGCTACATTGAAAAGATGCTGAAGGACCTGTTTGGAGCTGAACGTCTGTCGGAGGTTTTCCTGGTCGAACGAGCGCACAGATCCTTGGCTCCTGTCCCGAAGCCGGGAGCCACCCCGCGCATGATCATTGCCCGCTTGCTCAACTATAGAGACAGAGACACTGTTTTAAGGCTCGCAAGAGAAATGGGCACGGTAACATATCAAGGCAGCACACTGGAGTTCTACCCAGATCACACCATGGCTGTCCAGTTGGCAAGGAAAGAATTTGCGCAAGTAAAAAAGAAGCTACGTGAGCTGGGTATGGAATACGCAATGCTCTACCCTGCAAAACTAAAAATAACTAATGCGGAAAGACCTGTGATTCTGCCGACAGTGCAAGCAGCTCAAGAATATATCAAGAAAATTAGTAAGCGAAGGAAGACTCAAGGCCGAGAGGACCGGACAAGCGATAATGACTGAGGAACTGTTTGATTGAGGATCTCGAGTTGCACCAAAATATCCTGCAACAGACATCTGCCGAGATCTCGACTGCTCATATTAACGGAGGGGCACAGATGGAGCGAATATACTACTCGAAGATGTATTCTTTTTTACATATAGACCGACGAAAGAGGCCTTGAAGGCATCGTGTGAGAAACTATAACTGGCAGTCTGGGCACGAACTGTTGTCCTACGCAGTGAGTACCAATGCAGCCACGTGCTCAGGCCTGCAGATATGGCGAATGTGGCAGCGGAATACGAGACAATTGTAAAACTGTGGAGGGGAGTGGGAGAGGGAAGAAGGGTTATTGTGATCATTACAAACGACCGAAGCACCTGTCCACATCCACCATGTGGATGGAGATGTGTGCACCTGGCGACACCCCCAAGCGGGTGTACCCCAGATCAAGTTATACCTTTCAATTGGTTGTTACAAGGGGATGGCTTTGGCAAAGTTTGGGCGCTAAAGTGGGTGGGGGGTGGGAAGGGGAGCAAGGGGAAGTTCTTATAGTTTCACTGTGGCTGAGAAGCATTGCGACCTCTCTATTTTACAATTGTGCTATTGCGACTGATGTACTTGTCACTAGACATTATGTACGTAAGACATGGATGTCACACAGGGTGACCGTGCTATGTAGGAGAACAAATCACACAATGCCATGGCAGTACCCGTAATTAATGGTCCAGCAAGACCTGACACTCTAAAATTAATAACATGGAATGCCAGAGGCTTGGGTAATCCAAAGAAAATTAGACAAATGTTTGCTTATTTCGATAGACTGCACATAGATGTGGCCTTCCTGCAGGAAACGCACACAGCGGTAAACAGTACTTCTACATGGGGGAACAGATGGGCAGAGTCAGTCACAAGTTCTAACTACTCGTCATACTCCCGAGGGGTTAGCATACTAATACGGAAGGGTATACACTTTCAGATTTCAGACACTCACAAGGATACGGAAGGGAGAAGTGTGATAGTAGTGGGAACAGTGAGACAGCACCGGGTTGCATTGATAAACACGTATGGACCGAATGTGGACGACCCGGGTTTTTTTGAGACACTCTGGCATAAAATAGCTGATATCCAGGTAGACAATCTCTTATGGGGTGGCGACTTCAATATAGCGTTGAAGGAGGGACTTGACAGATCACTTCACACGGCGGAACCACATGTAAGGGCGAGAGCGAGGCTCCAAGATGCTATGGAGGATTTGCGGGTGGTTGACATGTGGAGGGTTCAACACGCTGGGGATTTAGTTGCTACGCAGATAAACGCGGCACACAATAGTTGGTCTAGGCTGGACTACTGGCTGGGCACACAAAATATGCTAACGTGGACACATAATATCACGCATCTCCCTAGAACACTTTCGGATCACAGTCCAGTACTACTGGAATTGATGATTCCACGCTACGAACCTCCGCCCTTCACATGGCGTTTTAATGCGGCCGCACTACGTGACCCATTGTACGTAGACACCATCCATAAAGCAATTATCGATTATTTTGATCTAAACAGTCCCACGGTAGACGACCCTGGCTTACTATGGGAGGCCTTCAAGGCCACGCTGCGAGGGGTTTGCATCAGCACGACCACAGGCATACTGAGGGACATCAGGCAACAGCTTAAAAATCGTGAGAACGCCATACAGACACTAGAGCAAAACTATACAGCTACGGGGGACACAACGCTACTGGGACACATACAAGAACTACTAGCGGAGCATAAGCAGTTTGCAGTGGATGAGCTCAAATATATCTTTAAACGCAAAACTGCCAGAATGTATGGGGAGGGGGGCAGGCCTGGGAGGGCCCTAGCCGAAAAAATATGCGCAGGGCGAGCACCTCAACACATTACGGCAATCAAAACCCGATTGGGTACAGTGGCTCATGACGTTAAAGGCATAATGAGCGAATTTATGGACACATACGGCAAGCTATATGAGGCACGTCCGTCGATGACACAGCGGGACCTATTAACCTACATGGAGGACGTAGAAATAGCATGGCTATCTGCGGGGCACAGAGCATACCTGGCTCGCCCTGTAACGGTAGAGGAGGTTGTGGACACTATTAAGCGGCAACCGAATGGCAAAGCACCAGGGCCAGACGGCTTCGGGATAGAATTTTATAAATCATTTCCAGACTTACTAGCCCCACACCTAGTACGGTTATACGGCACAGCACACGAGGCCCAAACACTGCCACCATCCATGAGGGAAGCCTTACTCATTGCGCTGTTGAAACCAGGCAAAGATGAGGAACAATGTGACTCATACCGCCCCCTGTCGCTCATAAATGTGGACACTAAAATAATCGCAAGCTTACTGGCAGAACGACTAAAACCACTAATGCCTCTCCTGATACGACCCGACCAATCCGGTTTCATACCAGACAGATCAACAACACACAATACACGCACGTTATTTGTGCTGGCGCATTATCTGGCGCCGGACATAAAGGCGGTGGCGGTGTTACTGGATGCAGCTAAGGCGTTCGACACTATAGACTGGCCCTTTCTCCACGCAGTACTAACACGCATGGGGTTTCCGCCGATTTTCATTGGGTGGATCACGATGCTCTACACAAATCTGACTGCACGCATTAGGATAAACAAACATGTTTCGGACCCGATTAAAATATGCCGGGGCACCAGACAGGGTTGTCCACTCTCCCCGATGCTTTTTGCCCTCATTCTGGAACCTTTAGCGTGCAAAATTAGACAACATCATCACTGCTCGGCCATACAGATGCCATCACGCCCCATACACATATCACTCTATGCGGATGATATGGTCCTTTACTTAAAAACCCCGAACAACACCTCAACTCACTACTGCGCGAATATTTGAAATTTGGCCGTCACTCTGGGCTGCAGATCAACTGGGCCAAGTCCCTTGTTCTAGCACTGACGGATAGCACAAGCCCGACAACACTAGACTATCCCCTGGAATGGCAGGATGAACCAACGCGATACCTGGGAGTATGGTTCCACAGGGATCCAGATTTAGTTATTCGCACTAACTACGGTAGAGTGATATCGACACTGGAAGAGAAAGTTAAGAGATGGAATAAGCTGCCGTTGTCACTGGCGGATAGGGCTGCCATCATAAAAATGGTGCTCTTACCCAAGTTTCTCTACCTGTTCAATAATATACCGATCAAGCCTCCTGCGGAGGTATTCCGTAATATAAATAAATTAGTGCTGAATCTGTTATGGGCTGGAAAACAGGCTAGGCTGGAGCTGAAAACACTGCAACTCCCGTACGCTAAAGGTGGTTTCAAGGTCCCAGATCTATATTTATACTACTTATGCGCTCAGGCGCAATTTGCACACAACTGGTTCCACGAAGTACCTTTTCTAACGCATGTGGCGGTGGAAGCGGGAGACACGGACCCGATTCCATTGACTAGCATGCTACCATATAAAAGGATAAAATTACATGACCGGGACATTAATCCGGTTAACACCACCGCAGAAGCGTGGAGATTAATGGGCAAGTTAACGGATAGCCTCCCACTGTATGCACCCGCACTCCCACTAGCGCACCATCCAGCACTTTCAGTGACGCAGTGTTGAAACCTGAGTCGGGTCGGGGACAATCGATATTTGCCCGGCGGTATTGCCTCTGTGACCCTCTAGTTATTTAATCAATGAAGAGGCAGGCGCTGGAGACTGGAAAGCAGGAAACAAGGTTTTTATTCTCTCCGGAGGAGAACACAGCAAAACGGACAGAAGGTATCGTTCTGAGGTGCTCTAACTTACGTTTTGGGGCATGGCCCCTTATATACAGTGTTTGTGGTTTTTATTACAGTTTACATACATATGATAAAGCTTTGATGTACGAAAAGACATTCCAGGAATCCCCCTTCGGGCCCGTTCCCACACATATCTACAGTAGAAATCCCCACCCTGGTCACAGCAGGTGATGACTATCGCGCAGCTGGATATTCCGCCAATTCATGGAATGCGGGGTTCGATCGGATCTCATGGGGTGGGGGGGCTTTGATCAACTCGGGGGTCCTTTGAGGAGGGAAGCTTTCTATTGTACGGGGAGGGGCAAGGGATAGTATCGGCAGAGCTGGGTGTCGGCCTGGGAACGGGGAAGACAAACGGGCACACGGGGAAAAGGGGGTTTGCATCTAAGGGCCGGGGATCATGAAAGGGAAGAAGGGAGGTGTCGCGCTGGGAACAGGATGAGGGCCTGGGGCAGAGCAGCGCCGAAGAGGGGTTTATGATTCAAGGCAGGTGCAAGCAGGGGGGGGTGGTCAGCGTGCAGGCTTAGTGAAGGCGAAGGGCTATGTCAGGGGCCAGCGGCATGCAAAAGGGTTCGTTCTGATCGGGGCGTCTTAAAATGGCGGGTGCGCACGACAAAAGTGTGGCATCAGGGGAAGAGGCAAGATGGCGCGGATAATGTTCACCAAAACGTACTAATTTTCAACAGTCCTCCCTTTAACATATTCAAGACATCTTGCTGGTTCATTTTCTACTTGGTTCTATTGCGGTGGGCATGAGAAAGAAAACGGTAGGAACCCTAGATGAAAGAGTTGTAAACAATACATTTTGAGATTTCTAGTTTTTAGGAGCTGGACCTATTGGATAAACTTTGATAAACTTGTTCAGCAGGAAAGTCATAGGAATGTAATACAAAAAACGGTTCTGTAGCGAGAGCAGCAAGTACATATCATAACGTGAACTGGCAGGTTATTACATATCTCAGATTCGGATTGGAGCAGGATCAATACAATGGCGGCTGGGAGAGAAATGAGGCATAGCAGAAACGGTGATTGAGGATGTCAAATGTTCGAAGTTAACGAGTTCTCATTATTCTTTGTGGTCTTTCGTTGGCGCTGTGGAGCACCGGCGATGGAGCTACGGGTCCAGCTCTATTCTAAGTTCTGCGTTGCAGGGCACGACCCTTTCCTCGCGTTTCTGGTCGGAAAGGTCCCTTTCGCCCTGTGTCCTTTGAGGTGATTGTCAGAAAGTTCAGATGGAAGAAGAGCGTACAAAACAGTCCATAGGGTAGGTCGGAGAAAAAGGGGGATGGAGCAAGGCCAAATTAGGAACAGACTAGGGGATCGAGAGACTTCAGATAGGCGGGCGTGTGACCGAATTCAGAGAGCGGGAACTTGTCGGCAAACACTGGACATCGAGCAGGGGCATCAGGTCGGCCCTTTCTTCTCATGTTGTCGAAAACAGTGCCTCGTCCTGCAGCTCTTTTCTGTCGTGGTCTCGCCTTGGCTAATGTCGCAGGTGTTCCTTAGTCTGCAGTCAGGCCTCGTGCTCCCACATCCGGTCCTTCTCTCCTCCAACAGCAGTACCCTTAAACAAGTTTGAAAAGACAGTCTTTAGAGAATTTGCAGATGAAGATAATCAAAAAGTCTATTTCTCTCCCAGCTCCAGGCAAAGAATGAAAATGCCCATTATATTAGTGTTCACAACTGGCATATGAATGACCGGTGACGGGCCTGTTGGATCTACTATGACTTTCCTTCACAATTATTTATTACAGTCACGACAGTTCATCTGATGGTGACCCACCTTCGTGAGACGAACCTAGCAAAGATATGCCGTTCTCTAGAGTTTTACATTTACAAAGGGTACTGTGAGTTGTCAACATGGTACTACACAGGCATTTTGCTGAGAGACGAACATGGCTAAACATTTCTTTTCTATCGATGCATCCTGCTTTTCAACTACTACGGGGTTCATTTCGATGATTCACCTTGGACTAGTCAGTTAACCTTGTAAAACATCATTCTGGGTCCTACGTAACTTCCTACGGCCTGAGTACTTAATCAGAAAAGACGGGGGTTTTGTGGGAGACGACTAGGGACATAGAAACTTGTGGTAAGGGCGTAAATCGACCCATCTCTCACAACCGGAAATGAGGGGTAGTTTCATAACTCCCGTTTTTGGGCGGCTGATACAGGGGATGTAACAGGGGTGATAATTTTTCCTGTTTGGGTATTGCGACAAGTCGGGGTGGGGAGGGTCGCGTATTCTGAGGTCCTTTCTTATACCATAGGAGCTGTTGACATGTAGTTCCCTTATTACGGGCCAGATTAGGGAACCTCTGTCGTCTTTCCTGTCCTTTCCCTTACGGCCCAACCTCGGTTCATTGACTTCTAGCGGAAAAGGAGAGGTAATGACGCGGTCTCGGGGTGATTGTATTAAAGACAAGTTTTTTTTTTTTTTTTTTTTTGTGCAAATACTGACGGTATTAGAAGCCAATTAGGTGGTGTGCTAGGGGGGGCAGTCTGCCAATTTCGGGGCTAATCACTCGGAAGAGTGGGAGTGCAAAAATAGAGGGAGAGAGAGAGAGAGAGAGAGAGAGAGAGAGAGAGAGAGAGAGAGAGAGAGAGAGAGAGAGAGAGAGAGCGCAACGGCAGGCTAAATAGTACACGTGCAACAGAGAGGGTGGCAGTGTATTCAAGAAAGGCTATTTAGTGCATTACACAGTAAAGGGCATTCATGGGTCTGCGTTAGAATCTTGTAATCATGCAGTTTGAGCATTAAACAGGGTAGAGGGGACGCGCCTTGAGAAAAAGGAAAGAAGAAAGGAGGTACCATTTTGTCGCACTTTCTCGCATTCTCGGTCCTTCGACCAGTTGGGTCAACGCCTCAGTCACACACACACATTCTCTCATAGTTTCGCATCATATGTGACATGGGTTCATTCGTCCGGTCTGGTTTAAGGGTGATCACTTTTTATCAGGTTGTGCTAATTTTTCGGGTTTGTTCGATACGTGAGTAGTTTGCAGGCGTGCTTAGGCACCACCTTGCGGTGCTAGTCTGCTCCGTGTATTAGACATGGCAAGGCTTCGGATCTTCGCCACACCTCGGCTGTAATCTCTGATGTAACCTGCAGGGGGAAGGAAAAAGGGGGTGGGGGAGACAGCATTCGCGCATATTTAAATACATGTATTCAAGAGTCCTTTTTACTCACCTCTTACTCGTCTTCCCTCCTCGGGGCAGAGTCCCCGGGGATATGGTTTCTGGAGTCAGGGGGGGGGGGCAGTGTGCCCTTATAGGTCGTGTGCGGGGAAAACGTAAAAAGGAAACCAGAGGTGCCTAGTACGAGGTATCTAGTCAAAAGGATGTATCTCACTATCGGGATCCTTAAACCTCTTTCAACGCTGTGGCGTTCTAAGGTTCTTCGGTTCTTGGGTCAGCTCCGTTCCCTGATACCTTGGAACGTTGTACTTTATAACATTTACACCATTTCATTTTACCCTCCTTTAACATTCCCTCATTTACACCGTTCGTTTTACCCATCCTTGGAAGTCAAGGCCTTCCTCTACGCGAGAGTTCATGGGTCAGTCGCGTACTTTTGAAGGCGGGGTGTCGTGTTGTCGATCCGACCCGTCCTCCAGGGCTGGGCAACCATCTTCTTTTAACCTTAAAGAGAGAGCAGAGTAGGGTGCACGGAAAAGAACTTTCCCACCGATCCCACATTTTTAAAATAAAGCATGCAATACCCGTCCATAGTTTCAAAAAACTTTATTTTGCAAAATCATTTCAGCACGTGGATTATGAGGGTGCGGTCGTATTTGGCCGGTCGTGGCAATGGCTAAAGTGCGTACAGTGGGGGGTGTCGTTTGCAGCAATAAAAACATCGGAAAGTTTTATTCATTCATTTGTAAGAAACTAAAACGTCTATTAATTGGTTGGGGGTTCGGGGGGGGGGCATTTATTTTCATAATTTAGAAGCATAATCATAATAGTTGCAATCAGATTTCCTATATGTATACCGTATGTGTGCGTCGTAGATGAGGTTATACATCAGCTATAAAAAAAAATATAATACATTGTACATTTGTAATCAGCATTTGTAACGCGATCCTTTCATACTGTTCGTCGAGTGAGCTCTCCTTGTCTTTTCTAGCCAAGTGTACAAAGGATCATATAAAGTCTCAGAACATCAAGTTTATATTAGTGCGAAGGAACACCACGAGGTGTTCGTAAGTTCCGATGGATACCAGCGCCATCTTGGGCGGGGCCGGCTCAGTCCGGAGGCAGCATCAGGGGGAAATGTTCCCATTACTGGCAGTTGGACCAGAGTCCTTTTCGGCAGTTCTAGAATTCATGCTAACAGAGGGAGTGGCAATGTCACGTTTATTTCGTTGGCGATCAAGGCAGCCGTCCCTTACCGGAAACCTGCAGAGGCCGAAGGTTCCGCCGGGGACCTTTGTAGGATCTTCAAGGCTGCGGAGATGCTGTCGGAGATGGGGGGCTCGTGCCCCAGCGGGCAAATGTTTGAGTTATATTGCTGGTCAAAGTTACTCTAGTGGCCGGGGCCCGCCTTCCAGCGGACCCAGACGCCATTTTGAGGCCCTACAGGGGCCACTCTCGTCGAGTTTTGCAAGAGTGGGAGAGATCCTTTGGAGTGAAAGGAAGAGGTCCCTGTTGTGTGAAAGCGGGACGTTCAGCTGGGGTGCAGCTGTGATGCCCCCACCGGGGGGGGGGGCGAGGGAGACTCGTTCGCGCCGTCTCCTTCTCCCGGTGCACTCCATGCTGTTCTTTTTCATCGCCCCGCATGAAGGTCTCTCCACATCCGGTGTTCCCCAAGTCTTGTGCTCAGTGCTGTGGGAGTATGGCCACCTGTGGCGCGCATTCGGCGCGGCACGAGTATCAGTGCAGTCATTGCTGGTTCGGTGTTCCGAAAATATGGCCACCATTGCACGTTCGGTGCTGCGCAAGTACTGGGGTGCCACCATGGTGTGTTCGGTGCTGTGGAAGTATTGGCACCATCGCCTGACTGGGGGTGTTCGGCGTCGGGCCGGGGGCTGGGAGACCTCCTATCGGTGGAGGTGGGAGAGGCTCGTCCGCGTCGCCTCTCCCTCCCAGCCCAACTTGGACAAATTGTTGTGGAGGTACGTGCAGGACATCCCGCCGTCCAGAGCTGCTGCGGCTGTTACGGAAGGGAAAAGAAAGAGGTGCCTCGTTCTTCTCTGGACATGTGGCGGGACTACTTAAGTCTATCCAGGCCCGTTGCGGCTGGCTGAGGAGACATGTGGCGGGACTACCTACAACTGCCCAGGCTGCTGGCTCCTGCCTCTCCTCCGGCTCCCCCATACGTTAAGATTTCCTGACCAAGAGTTGGCAGCGGGGCCCGCCTTATATGGGTTGTCGCTGGTTGGGCGTAGCCGTAACCCTGCCCTACCTTGGAAGGTTCCAGAATGGGGGGGGGTGAATGTTCTGTTTGACTTTCATTTTCTACAGTTTTACCGTTATTATTCCTTGTTTGTTGTGCTAAATTAAAAGTTCAAGTTCATCAATGGTCTACGGATTTTGTTTTGCCATTTCTTTCTTTCCAGGTTGCTTTTATGCTAAGTTTCTGCTAACAGAGGTCGAGTAACACGGAAACACGTGTAGAGGGATGACGCAGATTCGTACATTACATACACACAAACTCAGACGGGGGACAGTACAAGTACGACATACAAAGACCCAAGACGAATATAAAACAGTTATTGGTCATGATTATCTCTTTCCGTCTGTGAATTTTAAAGCGAGGCTGGGTTCCCGTCTTGACGTTGCCCGACCTAGGAGAACTTGAGCATGCCGCTGAAATTGTCCTGGCGAAATCTGTGCCATCGGGCATAATCAAACGTGGTGGTTCTATCTGGTCTGCCTATGTAAGTCGGGTTCTTCTTTGTCTCGCGCTTTTTCTCGTACTGCCGGTCTGTCGTTCCTGTCGGCCCTTTGCCTTTACTCACGCTCAGTAGAGTCGGGCATTGGGCTTTCCAGTGTCCGACATATCTACAAAAAAGCGCATTGGTCTGGCCCTAAGTCTGGTCGTCTTTTGCATAGTGTCGGGGGATAAGTTGTGGGTAGCGGTGTCCTGGGGTTGTCCTGTCGGTATATTTCTCTACTTGGTTTGTCCTCGTCTTTTCTCTGTCGTTGCATAGCCTCTCTGCGCCACATACCGAGACTGTCGAGCATAATAGGCGTTGTCTTATTATTTCGAAGGGCTATTTCTAACGTTTCTATTTTATCAAGGTCAAAGGATCCTGCCAGTGGCCACTGTTTGTCTTGACTTTCTTTGGTATACCTGTGCCACAATTTATTATAGGCTATGGTAACTAATCCATAGTTTATGAACATGTCCTTATTAGGGGTGCCTTCTAGTGGAGCTATATGGTCCACCTCTAATACACGGTCCGGGCTGAACCAATTATCAATCAATGGGGAGAAGACAGACATGACGGCTCGTAACGAGGGACTAATAAGTCAGCAGTGCCTATCTTATCACTAGGTGCAAAGACTAGACAGAATATTCCTATTCTACGTTGTTTGCAGGCAGTGAATACCTCATGAACAAAAATAAAAAAGAGTAACCAAGAACGCGGAACAATCAAGCAATTAATAAATAAATAAATAGGATAGAAAAAGGACAATGGGGAGAGTAAGTAGGGCGCAAAAGTCTGCGTCCTCTACCCTTTCACTAACCGCAAAGAGGAAGCTGTTGTTTCCGGTTTGCAGACAGAGAATCTCCAGAAGACAATCTGTGAACAGTAGTTCGGGGTTAAAGAACCCAGTTAATCAGTGAGGGAGTGGGGAGTCTCCCAAAAACCGTTGAGAAATAATAGAGTCAGTGGGGGAGAAAGATAGGCGCGACGGTTACGTTACCTATCCTTCACCGTTTGCAAAAGAGAAGGAGCCTACTGTTTCTCCGTGTGCAGACAGTGAATCTCCAATTAGGTCAAACAAAGAGTAATACTAGTATTTTATAAATAATCAAGCAATCAAACAATCAAGCAATCATTTCGCACCTTGTCGTGATTACACGACCTTACCCGGACCATGTGGACAGTTTCTTGTCTTCCGAATCC
Organism: Lissotriton helveticus; assembly: GCF_964261635.1. Classification (NCBI taxonomy): domain Eukaryota; kingdom Metazoa; phylum Chordata; class Amphibia; order Caudata; family Salamandridae; genus Lissotriton; species Lissotriton helveticus. The sequence goes on along the minus strand of NC_136061.1, from coordinate 2,002,514,964 downwards.
AGCGCCCGATCGTCCTCTTTTTCTCGTAATTCTCACGGCACTCCTAATGGTCCCCAGTCAGGACCGTAGATCACTCGAGAGAGGTCTGTTCGGAACTAGTGAAGTTCGGATGATCGGCTGCCAGACGAGGGTCTATTGGGCAAGAGCTCTCCCGATCGTTGCAGTCGTTCACTCTGTCGTCGGGACCTCTCCCACTGGATCCACGAGTCGCTGATGGGCCCCACGCTTGGGACGCCAATTGTTGAAACCTGAGTCGGGTCGGGGACAATCGATATTTGCCCGGCGGTATTGCCTCTGTGACCCTCTAGTTATTTAATCAATGAAGAGGCAGGCGCTGGAGACTGGAAAGCAGGAAACAAGGTTTTTATTCTCTCCGGAGGAGAACACAGCAAAACGGACAGAAGGTATCGTTCTGAGGTGCTCTAACTTACGTTTTGGGGCATGGCCCCTTATATACAGTGTTTGTGGTTTTTATTACAGTTTACATACATATGATAAAGCTTTGATGTACGAAAAGACATTCCAGGAATCCCCCTTCGGGCCCGTTCCCACACATATCTACAGTAGAAATCCCCACCCTGGTCACAGCAGGTGATGACTATCGCGCAGCTGGATATTCCGCCAATTCATGGAATGCGGGGTTCGATCGGATCTCATGGGGTGGGGGGGCTTTGATCAACTCGGGGGTCCTTTGAGGAGGGAAGCTTTCTATTGTACGGGGAGGGGCAAGGGATAGTATCGGCAGAGCTGGGTGTCGGCCTGGGAACGGGGAAGACAAACGGGCACACGGGGAAAAGGGGGTTTGCATCTAAGGGCCGGGGATCATGAAAGGGAAGAAGGGAGGTGTCGCGCTGGGAACAGGATGAGGGCCTGGGGCAGAGCAGCGCCGAAGAGGGGTTTATGATTCAAGGCAGGTGCAAGCAGGGGGGGGTGGTCAGCGTGCAGGCTTAGTGAAGGCGAAGGGCTATGTCAGGGGCCAGCGGCATGCAAAAGGGTTCGTTCTGATCGGGGCGTCTTAAAATGGCGGGTGCGCACGACAAAAGTGTGGCATCAGGGGAAGAGGCAAGATGGCGCGGATAATGTTCACCAAAACGTACTAATTTTCAACAGCAGGACCAGGTTGGAATGGACATCTTGAGAAATGCAGGTATAGACAAGATGGGTGACCTATACAAAGAGGGGAGCTTTCAGACATTAGGCGACCTAGACTATATCAGTAATCCCACACTGCTGTTTAGGTTTACCTACTATCGGCTGCAGAGGGCGGTGAAAGACCACTTTCCTGACTTTCCGGGGGAACCCCGTACACTGGCGCCCCTACAGATGATCCTCACGACACATACGGCCTCGCACTTGGTCTCTAAGTTGTACACAAGCGCGCAAGCTGACATTGGAGGGAGCGCCGCTAAGGCGAAAGATAAATGGGGCGAAGTACTAGATGATACACTATCAGAGGAGGAATGGGAATCCACTTGCCTGCTCACCGGCATGCTAACGCCTAATGGTAACCTGAGAATCATCCATTACAAATACCTCCATCAAATGTACTATACACCTATGAGGCTGCACAGGTATGGACTGAGAGATGACTCGAAATGTGTCCGCTGCAGGCAAGAGAACGCAGACTTCATGCATCTAGCATGGCACTGTCGCCCAGTGGCGAGATTCTGGGAACAAGTAACTCAAGCCTTGAATGACATGCTGGGGGCATCCATTGAATGCAAAGCCAAGGTCTGTCTATTGGGTATTATACCCCACCTAAGGGCGCAAAGACGTAAATTCTGTATGATAGCGCTGTTAATGGCAAAGCGGAGAGTGTCCCTACATTGGAATAGTACAATAAGACCGCAGTTAAAGAACTGGCTAGAAGATTTAACATATTGCTGTGACACACTTAACACTTATGAGGAGGAATTGCCGGCTGGCTCGCGCCCAAGGGACTATTGGGGGTATCTCCGGCAGTATCTACTGACACGTACAGCGACGCCAAATGAGTCACAGTAACGAGATAGGTCACGGAATGAGCAAAATGGTGATGTGTACGAATAACCGAATTATAATGGGGGGAGAGAATGCTGCGCCACAGTGACTTGAGTTGTATGAGGGTTTCTGTAATTTGGTTGAGTTATTGGTTGGTATAAGAAAAAAAATGTAAGAATCTCAACATGTTTAAACGCAGCAATGACACTGATATGTAACGCAAATGCTTCTCTATGCAACGCCGCCGGTCTTTAATGATGTCGGCTGATGGGCTGTGTACAACGAATGACGTGATATCTACAACGTATATGTCTCCAGCCGGCCTCTTCTGGCTGCAGGTGTAGAAACTGTATTACATATCCTGTAAAGTGTGAAAAGTGCAATTAACATCTTACACAATAAAAAAAAAACAAAAAAAAAAAAAACAGGCTACTCGTTCTACTCCCACATCACTACTCATAACCTTTTGGCAGCAGGTCCCCATGGTATCCCATTGTTGCTACTTGTACATGAGGTTACTATGGTCATATTTCTAACTTTCAAAGATGAATGGTAGAGCTCTTACAGCAGTCGAAAGAGAATTAAGTGATTCCTCCTATCATTCCTTTGACGTCGAGGCTTCCACATTGCCAGCTTGAGATGGGCTGTAACCTGGGCAGTTGTAAAGGACTGGGCGGTGAAATGAAATGATGTCAAACACTATGAGGCCCACCAGTTCCAAGAAGCCACAGGCCTCGGTAGAGCTGTAATATTCTTTCTAATTACTGCTCTCTCTTTCGTTAGCAATGACTGAGTCACCTGGGAGGAAATAGTTTGTGTGTTGTTCCTTCCAGAGACATAGGTTTTCAGCGTCATGTAGTTATACTATGCAGTGTTGCTGTCAGCCACTCTTGTAAGATCTGCCCAATAACGACTGGTGGAACATGTTGGCATAATGTTTATGCAAATAAAGCTGCAACAACTTTCTCCAACAAAACATTGTGTGGTGTCTGTTATTATGGGAAATTGTTGTGAGCGGTTTGGGGTATGGGCCGATGTTGGCACTATAGACAGTGTTGCTGTCAGCCACTCTTGTAAGATCTGTACAATAACGATTGGTGGATGGCTGATGTTCTAACATAACCCCTTTTTATTGAATGATATTTTTACAATTCACTATGCTACCCAGCTGATTCTTTTAGTAATAATATGTACCTATTTTATTCATTTACCTTTCTTTGTAGAGTACTGCATGCCGTTGCCACCTCCTCGAAGCGCTTATTAACATACCGAAGCAACAAGTAAAACATAAGTTAGAGCACTTCTAACAGCAACAACGAGTTCATTTATCACCTCAGTTGGCTGTAGGGGCTGCGGAAGAGAAGATTAAGCAGAGAGCGCTCTTTGAATAGGGCGGTTTTGAGTTTCTTTCCATAAAGGCACACATGTATTTGTTATAGAATTACACGAAGTCAATTGAAAGCACAGCTGTACGAATTGTTTACGTGTGAAAGAGCACCTATAAGTACATGTTTTCTACATTAGTCGTGTATCCAAAATTTTATTTAGATTTCTTAGTGTGTCTACTGTTGTCAAAGGCATGCAGCATTTTATTGCATCTCCGATTATCTTGTTTGCCTTCGCTTTTGTGCCACGTTTGTAGTTCCTAGTAAATCTCCAGTAATGAGTCCTTGCTAGCTTGCATTTGGGATACTGTCTCTTTCTATCCGTCTTTCATTTTCTCCCTCGAGTCTGGCTCGCTCTCCTTTCTTGAAACCTGGCTGGGAGTGCAGCGGGTCCCCTGCAGACATTTCATTGATCCTTCGCTTCCTTCCCAGAGCTCATACATGGTAATTGCACCTCAGCGCCCAAACAGTCCTATTGTCATGATAAGTGCTGGGCGGGCCGTGCAGCTTTTCCACTTCATTACCTGCTAATTTAATGATAGGCGAATCCACAGGTTCCTCGGTAAATAAGGTCACCTATCAAGTGCTTGTAAACGTGTTTGTAAACAGGACACAAAGGGCACGGAGCAGTCTTTCCAGGGCTGGGAGGAGGGGGCCGGCCGTGGCTTTGATGGGATGGACTTCCATGCTGAGCTTGGCTTGCTTCCAAAAGCGATCATTTGTAAGGGAAAGTCCACCTGGTTCCCCAGTGGGGTGTTTCCTGCTGGCCTCGTGCTTTGAAAAGGCGTATTGTGAACAGATTACAAATTCAGAAGTGTGGTTGATGGTTGAAGGGTTTGTGAGGGCTGTCAGGGAGCGAGGACGCACACAAGGCAATCTACAACCGCGCCAAGGCGGTCTAATGAAAACACTTGGACTTTCTGTTGCAGTGGAACTCTCTGTTGCAGTGGAAACAGTTTGTTTCAGAAAACCAGCTTTAAAAGCAACCGAGGTATGGTGCGATTAGGGTTGTTGTGCGGTTACCCGGACGCCTTCCGTGCCTTCCTGGACTTTGATGTAACAAAACAATGGTTCTGGGGTTTGTAGTTCCACTCATTACAGCCAAATGAAACTGACTGACACAGAGGAAAACAATGGCCCGTCAAAGGGAAACACAAGACACAGAAAATAAACGACACTAACCTTCTTGGACCCTACTTACGAGTTGCATGATACTTGCGGGGTGCAAAATCCACAAGAGTAATGATTAGTACAGTGCGATAACACCCAATGAATGAGGAATAACTGCATGGACATAGTTGTTCTGGTGTAAAACCCGACAGAATGTCTAGCTCCAGGGGTTGAGCACTCCCATTTACCACCTGCACTGAGCAGGTGTTAAATATGCCTGGGGGCAGGTGCTGGGGAGCGTTGGATGAGGTTTCAGAGGGAGGCGTAAAACCGATGAGGTGTATGCTTGCCTGACCGAAAAAAAAAAATAGTCAGGAATGGTGACAGAGGCTTGGCTTCTGTTACAGCCAAAGCCAAAAGTGATTATCAGCTGTTTTTCAGGCCGGTAAAATTGGGTATGGTGTTCAAGCACCCCAGAAAAATGTGTGCAGGAGCACTGCTCCACTTGTGTTTAGGTGGAGCAGAATTCCACATAGTAATTCCACTCTGCACGACTTGTAAAGATGGCCTTAGTAGTGTTTAATCTACTTTCAGAGTTGGGAAACTGGTCTATATTTCAAAACAGTACCAAACAACAGCAATCCCAGTCCACAAGGGCTGTCAAGGCGTGGTTCTGCAACCAATCTATGACCCTAAATCCACCTCCAACGGATGTTGAAGTACCTGTTACTATTTGACAGGGTCCGTTGCATGAGTAAACTGATTGCAAGGTAGAAAATTGGCCTGGCAGGTAAGTGGCTTTTAAAGGACCATAAGGTACTTCCAGGCTTAGCTGTTATCGTCCTGCTCTGTTCCAACACTAAGGGACATTGATAGTCAATACACCAATCAGTGGGTCCATGGTAATCTTGCTGATCCGTCAATGCTGTAGCTGTGCATGTATAAGTTATTTCACTGGGCAGGGTGATTGATTTGTTGATATTAATGAATTTGTTGAGTTCCTACTTGTGTAATTGTGTAATGGCTACTGTATGAAAAAAAAGTCTTAGACACCATCGTTGTAATGCTTTTATTCCCCAAAGTTAATGAAATCTAAAAAAGTTCCAGTATCCATAAGTATTTGCAGAAAGATTAACCTCACCCCCTACAAACCGTTAGTTTAGAGGCCACGAATCCAATTATGTAAAGCAAACTAGGTTCTGTCACTAGACTATTTCAGAGATCTACTGCATCAATATCTTGTTGGCCACAGAAATTTGGATAAGTGCTGTCATGTGATCAAAATTTGAAGTGTCATCTGCAAACAAGAACACATTTTTCACCTTGAACATATTTTAAAACAAACCCTAGGATTGCCTATGTTTACATTTTGGTTCCAAAAAATGCAAATCACCTGCTGCTATTACTTTTTCATAAGCACCTGAAGTAGAGTTTGTCAACTATATCACCTTCCAATTTGTCTGAGTGCATTGGTTGGGGATTGGTAACTGCTTCATTGCAGTAAAGGGTGGTGCAAACAGATGAGCAGAAGGTTGGGAGGTGTGAAGCTAATGTGAAGGGAAGGAAGTGCTATTACCAAGTATGGGATTTGGTTCTGTTCATTCTGAGAGGTAGCACTGAGATATTCATTTGCCTGAAAAGATGAAAGACAAGATTTGTCTGAAGGGCGTGTTTTTCAAGATTTTCGGTCTGATTGGGGAGACCCTGGCATTGGAATCTAAGAATGGGAAGGACTGTGCTCAAACCAAGCCACTGTTCATTAGATGCTACCAAATTGGGTGAATGTTTTTGCAAGTTTTCAGTTGGTTTTAGTAGAGACGTTTCCTGAGTTAGGCCCAGAGTTAGCTTGCCATCTGAACAAGATTGTTTGTGCTTATGAAGAGAGTATGGGCAACTGCTGGAAAGAGCATGACTGAGCATTCAGGAGCAAAAAGCCCAATAGCCCAATTTGTTTTGGGACCAGACACTTCACATTTAAAAATTAGGAATTTAGGGCACAAGTTTATTCTTGGCCATAGAAGCCAACATCGAATGACTGTTAATGAAGGAACTAACTTTATCAAATGTATTACATAAGAAAAATGATTTATTAGGTAAGTATAATGATTTTCCACTCTTAAAATGCTGTTGTGGTTTCCTGCTCACCTTTCATCTGTTTTTACTCTCTTCAGTATTTGAATCTGTCTCCAGATGCCATTAATATGCCTGACATTGTTTGTTACTGCATCTACTGCTATTGAATGAATCAAACAGGCAGGGCCGGACTGGGAACCGAAATCGGCCCTGGCAAAGTGCTCAGCCGGCCCCCCCTCTACCCTGGGGGTGCGACCGCACTCTTTGCCAGGGCCGGTTTTCGGCCGATTTTGTTACAGGGCCGTTTTTGCAGCTATGCTGCAAGAAACGGCCCTGTAAAAAAAACGGCCCCCTGGGGCCCAAAACCGGCTCCCACCCATGCGGCCGACTGGGGGATTGCCCGGTGCCTGTAACGGCCAGTCCGGGCCTGCAAACAGGGCATTACATTATGGACCATAGAAGAGCACTTTTATCAAAGCTATTTCATAATATAGTTTATCTCTACTTTCATCCTGCTACATTGGCACTACTTTTATTTCAGCCTTTTTTCAAGTTAATTTTTAAAATCTTTATAATGATTTAATTTATTATTTTTCATAAATGTAGCTATAATATTCTTTTATGTGTATTTAGTAATGCTTTATACTTGCCTTGGTCTTTAATTTATTTTAAACACATTTATTTTACTTAATTTATATTTAATAAAGGGAATTATCCTTCAATCTTAGTTTAGCCCTAATACTAATCCCAATCTAATTTGGTTTAAAATGTTTAAATATAGTTGCTCATTCAAAATGTATACCTATAATAATAACACCAGCACATTATATATCTAATTACTTTAGTAACATTGCAAAGTGTCTTAATTTTCCCTTATTTTATCAATAATTGTTTAATCATTTTTATAATACATCACCGAAGACTCCCCCTAGTCAGCACACCCTTCCCTTAATGTAATGCTAAATGAGATATAAAAGTTACGCTTCCATTCTTATCAATTTATTAATGCTGAATTAATTAACTATATCTCAACAGAGATCCTCCTCCACTTTTACTTTTCTACATAAGTTAGTTACCTTTACTTTTTATTTTAATGTGTGCCATTATTTCATAGTTAACCCTTACCCTTTATTTATTTCTATTCTTTTTGTTACTTATTACTTAGTTGTTCTATTTTCCCTTGATATGTTTGTAAATGTGATGTGCTGTCCCACAATGTAAAAGTCTTCATATACTGACAGGTGCCCTCAACATTGTGGAAGGGCACCACCTCATGGATTTTAGAAACAATCAGACTTAACAATTTAAGGGAATGCTTTCTTTTGCTACATGGATTTATTTAAATAATTTAACACACTTTCCATGCTAAGGAGAGGATGTAGTTTGACGGTGGCCCTCGAAGCTGGGGAACTGGGTTCGAGTCTCGGCAATGGACACTCAGCATCCTGTGATTCTGGGCAAATCATTTGATCTCCCCGTTCCTAACAAAATGAATGTGTCCATCTGTAATGCAACTGGCGTTCATGTAAACTGCTCTGATAACTTTGGGTCAAGTTTGCACAACAAAAACATCAGAAAATAAAGAAACATAAATGTCAGATGTAGAAATACATTTTTGACCAGTTCAAAACTACAAGTGCAGGGTAAATGGCATCATCTTCTTTTACTTATACATTTATTTTGTATATTCTTTAATAAAGATAATTCATTGCTTAAGAAAGGAAATATTTGCATTGCAATGTTCTTAAAACAACATTTGTTTCAAGAAGGGAGTCAAAAGGGAAAAGATATGGAACTTTGACTATTTCTTGTCACTGGTACAATAATTGTGTGCAAATAAACAATATCAAACTTCTTCAGAGTTTTAAAATACTTATTATGGAAGGGGGCATGCTAATGCCCTCAACCTAAGTTACTAGTGAATCCAACCTCCCAGGCTAATCCCTAATACAAATGACATTCTGAGACCAGAAGTCTTGTTTTGGATATAGATATCACAATCTTAGGCCGTATTTATTCAGGAAACAAGAAATGGTGGAAAAAAGGTTGTCACATGGTCAGGATAGGCCCTCTCAGAAACACCACCATTTACATGGTTATGTTTCTTATGCTGCCTTCTCTTTTACACACAATGACGTTTCACATACATTTGCGTGCATGATAATGTGGGATAACATTCTCTGAATTGACATTGCTTACATTTCCACTTCATAGGCACACTATTACAACAACGTGAACATTCAGTATAAAGGATGAAGTTCACTATGCAAAAGTCATGTTATTATAGTCTGGTAGGCTACCCAGCTATTCGACTAGAATAAACAATTTTGTCCTGATTGGGGTTGCAACATGGCCACATGGGTGCGGTTTATAATATGTACAGAACCTTTTCCTTGTTTAGGGAGAGGATCACTCAGCTGACAGCACAAGGTCACTGCATGAAGGGATTCCAGCTCAGCTGAATCCTGTTTACCAACTCTACACCAAGGCGGACAGCCTGATGACACCTACCCAGATGTAATGGGTAGTTAGTCCACCTGGAAGGGATTTGGCAGATCACCCACCCTACGCAAGACTATGTCAGGGAGCGCGAGGTAGAAGTAAACTATACATAGTACTTGTATGCCCGCATATATTCACTGTTATAGCACAATGGTGGGGTCGTTCATCCATTTCACTGTTCTCATAATGCTAATTATGCTGTTCTGGTTCATTCTACTCATTAGCGCTGCAAACATATCTTATGCAAGAATCACAATGCTTAAAATAAATATTGAAATGCCATGCTGAGAAGTTTTTGTGTATTTCTTTGGGTATGCATGAGATAGCAAATGAAAGGGTTCCAGACCGGTTACCATGATTTCCATGGGGGATCAGGGTTGTCATGTTCTGAGGTTGCTCACACATTTGTTACCCTGGAAGGTTAGGGGCGGAGATGATGCACTGTGGGCTAGCAGGGATACAGGCCAACATATACTGAGAGTGTGCAGAGAATCAGTCTGGCGCAATCCTGACGTTTATGTTGTCCAACAAATGCACAATTTTACTTGGAGAGGTACAAGCTGTACAACAAGGTTTGTACTAGAACAACACACCATTCCTACTTACATGGTATTAACAAATTTTTTCAAGTCACCTACAACTCCATAACTTCCAGTGCATCAAAAATATTGTGTGAGATCGTGGTTTGCACTTCAACCTAGTGCACCTGGCATTTAGTAGAGCCCTCAAAGGGCCCATATCTGGAGCTTAGGCGGGGCAAATGCTTCTAAGCAAAATCCTTTCTCCCTGAAGAACTTGCTCACTCCAGATCAACCCTACGTGCAGCACCCCTAACATCCACCAGAGAGGCAGTCTGGGCAATGGGGCACTGTCTTGGTCCTATGGCACAGACATTATCCTCCAATCCTCAAAGACCCAATGCCACAAAGCTATTGGGCACATTTGTGAATGGTGGGTAAAGAGCAGTGGTGATTGACTACCCCACCACCACAAAACTGCAGACTCTTTAACCACATCGCTGCTTGCTACTTTCCCCTCCTGTGCTGGACAGCAACGAAAACGGGTGTGGTCATGACGAGCTCAGCTCGTCATGAGCATGGAAGGGGTTAACGTATGTTGCAAGCCCTTCCTTTGAGGTCCCATGGCACTAGTGTTCTGTGTGTATACTGCCTGCAAAATGCGGAGGAGACCTTAAGTGTCCCTGCCAACCATGAGTTCTCCCATCACAATACGACAAAAGGAAAAATTACACATATTATTTCCTGCAGATAAAAGAAGAAATTAGAGACAATACATCACTTACAGACAACATTATCACCCCCCAAAACACACCTGTCTAAACCTACATCGAAAGCAAAGTTTTGTTAACCTAGTCACTAGCTAAAGGGATGAATGAGTGGGAAAAAACAGCAATCCTGTATGCAGCGCTCATTAAATCTGCTGTGGTGTCAAGTCTGGTGCCGATGAGAGGCTGTGGTGCTTGCTGCAAGGAGGGCAAGGACTAAGAGTTTAAGCCCAACATCGCTACACTTTTTGATGTGGCCCATTGGCCATGCCCACCACTCTCTCCCATCGCAGCAAGAACTACCCACTTTCGAGCAGGTGCACAGGCTTCAACTTGATGGTGGGTCATGCCCAATGTGAGGGGCATCATTTGCAGATCTGTATCTTGCAGGTTTCCATTGTCCAGCCATGCCCTCCATCATTTTCAGCTTTCCCCATTTGGGGGAAAGTCTAAGGACATATCAAAGTTGACAGATCAATGCCCTCATCCTACATTTCTAGCAAACTCAACCCTCATAAAAATGACAGCCGGAGACCTGAAGTCTTGTTTTGGATAGATATCACAACCTCAGGCCCTGTTTACTTAGTAAGCAAGAAATTGTGGAAAATAGGTTTACACTAAAACAATGCGCCATTTCTATTTACAAGGTAATAACAAAACAGAGAGTATGCTAGACATCGAGTCACCCTCAACCCAATACCTCCAAGAGCATCAGTAAACATTCTGTGTACTAATGGTTTGCCCTTCTGCATGGTCACCCTGGCACTCTGACCTTAGTAGAGCCCTCTTAGGGCCCCTCTTTGGATCCTAATCTGGACAAATGCTCATAGGCAAAATCCCTGCTTCCTAAAGAACTCATGTAGGAGGCCTGCTCACCCCAGGGCACCCTCTACAGCCTGTGGAGTGCCATAAAAGATTGAAAGGGTCAGTGCAGCACTATCCAAATAGCAATATTGAGAATTACTTATTGGTCTCAGGATTCTTACAACAATACAATTCTAATATGCACGTAATACATCAATACATTAGTCTTAGGACAAGATGACCAAATCAAAGACTTTGTGCATGTGATTTTCTTTTATTCAGGTATTCGAGTTCAAGCGTCAAAAGCAGCCAGCCAACACGTGTTTCGTTAGTACAATGTTCGTACCCAGACTTTCTCAAGGCAAAAAGTGTCTTAAATCGATCAGGATGCTTCAAGTTGTGATGTAATAACCACAAAGAATTTGTCAGTCACTGCAGGATGTGGACGTGGTAACAAGCAGGAAATATCTAAGCCAGACAGGTCCCGGTATGAGATAAGATGGAGGAAAAAGGTTCTTAAGTTATGTTTATGGATTGTCCCACTTGGAAGGCCGACTTATATTCTCAGGGAGTGTCTCCGAACGGGGTACAGATCGGAAACCGAGTTCCTCTAAGCTGGTAATGATATTAAGATGGAGTGTCATCTCCTGTTTCCAGAGTTAATATCTACAATCTTATTTGGTAAAAAAACTTAATAAACCAATCATGGTCCTGATCACAAATGACGAAGACAGGAAATCATGTGAGGGAGGGCGGCCTGACCTCTATTTGTAGTAGTGTGAGTGTAATTAGAACCAGAACACCGACATCCGTAATCCTGAGCGACAGTGTCCTGCACGCCTAATAAAGTGACTAAAGAACCGCTCGCTACTTTTTAGGGAACACCACTACCAACTTTCCTTTCACACCCTCTGCAGAGCCAGTCTGGGCAACCAAGCGATGTGTTGCTCCCCTGGCACAGACCACATTCTCCAACCACCGAAGGGCCCAAGCCACAAAACTATTGTGCTCATGCATGAAAGATGGATAAAGAGATGCGGAGAGTGACTGCCATGACCAACCCCACAAAATTGCAGTTTCTTTAATGAATACTGCAATCACCCTCTTTGATGTCCATGATACTGGTATTCTGTTGGCATAATTTCAGTGGGATGACAAGGAGACATGAAGTGTCCCTGTCTAACATCGGTTCACCCCACCACAGGCCAGCATGGGTCACCAACCCGTAGGCCTCACACAAGCTGTGAAATATATATTGGCAAAGAAAGGAGAGAAACTTGGGCAGAGAGGATGTAGCCTTACGGCTAGAGAGTTCGACCTCAAAGCTGGGGAACCGGGTTCGAGTCTCGGCAACGACGCTCAACATCCTATGATTCTGGGCAAATCACTTAATCTCCCCCGTGCCTAACAAAAATGAATGTGTCCTTCTGTAACGAAACTGGTGCGCAAATAAAGCGCTCAGATTCCCGATTTCTCGGGTCTAGTTCACGCTATATAGAACTCTAAAAAAAAAAAAACTTACGTCTACTATCTCATTGACGTCTTGTAATAATACCAGAACTGGGGCAAGAACCTTGGTACCATTTTTTCCACTAAAGTCCTCAAGCTTTTGAAACGAAGGCCCCCTTGACCATACCACCTCATGATGAAACCAGCTCTCCTAGCGAGTTCTAAATATGCGGCCATCTAGTAAACCTCACAAGCTCTCTGTATGTAGAAGTGACCTAGCACCAACCGCTATACCATGAGATGCACCTATGAGAGATATATCAGAGGGAGAGCAGCACATTGCTTAGGGCTGACCACGAGATCAAGTGAAGACATACATCTGACCTTCACCACCCTGTCTTCTGTAGCATGTGATTATCCAATACTGGCCTGGCAGGGGTTGCGCCTATGTAGAAAGAGTGGGAGCTATAGTTGGATGAACAATACTTGCTGCCCCCAAGACCAATTTTAAGACTTTTACAAACTGGAATATGGACAATGGCACTCTATCAGCATGGAAAAGCAATGCCCGCACCAGCCCCTATGGGCGAACAGAAAGGTACTCCCCCAGAGCCTATTTGGGACAGTACTGGGAACCAGAAGCTGTGTTAAGCAGGATTTGCTCTATGTGTCACCCTTGGTCAGTCTTTGCAAACAACAGTATCCCTTCAGTAAACCACAATGCCAGCTCACCCCTCCAAAGACCTTGTGTCTGACTTTCTTGGATCTCACAAACAGCTCTCCCACCCTGAAATCCCCATAAAATGCCAGGCAAATGAGTGCCCTCAAAAGTAGGACTTCAAACTCAGACTTACATACCCCTGGGAGCCTGGAAACAATAATGTCCAGCTTCTGTGCATCAATTGGGCACCTAGAATCCTGCCCCCTTTAACCACGAAGGAAAAATAGCATCAGAATGCTCCATCATAGGCTCTGTTTAACTTGGGCGCTATGCTCACTGCCATAAAGTCTGGAGGATGGGGAACTGAGCTTCCACAGATGATCTGGGAAAGTTGTGGGTAGATCTGCAGTCTCTGGGTGGCAGTGCCTGAATTTCTGCAGCTTGAAGCAAAACAGATAATCAGCACAATTATTTAACACACATGGTACATGTTTTGACTTTAATGTGAAACTGTTCTTCAGGCACAATACCAATGACTCTTCAGCAATCGGAGCACCATTTTACAATTGCCTGTCTTGATTTTTTTACCTCCTCTACTGCTGTGTTGTCTGACCAAAAAACCTACTGACTTGTTGCAAAATTGGGCAGGTCATGCAGTTAGTGCCACCAGAATGGGGAACAGTTCCAAAAAGACGATGTTCTTCAACAACCCAAACTCATACCAAGAACTGGGCCAGCACTAAGAACACCATTTGATATTCAGGATGGCTAAAAAAAACAATGATTCCAGCCTCATCTGTGAGCAGACCTAGTTCCTCACTAGACATGAGGGGTCTGGGCTTACCACAGATCCATCTAACTGTTGTAAAAACGAGTCCCACATCCTCAGATATTGTCTAACCTCCACCAAAAGCCCGTTTTTGTGACGTTTCTGCTTGTGACCAGCCATAGTCTGTGAAATAAACCTGGAGAATGTGTGCCCCATGAGAACAACATGGATTGCAAACTTCAACTGACCTACCAGGACCTAAATCTGATGCAGAGTCACTTTCATAGAGGGCAAACATTCCTCTATGAACTTTTTAAACAGCACCTCCTTATCCTAAAGAAGCCCACTCACCCATGCAGCAGAATCTAGTTCCATGCATAGGAAGGCAATATTGGCGAGCAGGCCACGTGCTTTGTGCTAGTGGGATGACAAACTTGCCAAACAAACTCACAAACTGCTAAAGGACTTGTTTGCAATGGTAGGATGCTGGGTAGACCATTAGCAGGAAATCATCCAGGTAATACAATACCCATGGGAAGGTCGATGCCTTCTTAAATGAACATCCCAAGAATGAAAGATACCTCTCAAAGAATGCATATGAAACAGAGCACCACATTTGCACGCATTTTCCAAAATAGAACAAAGCCCTCAAACTGGAAACATAGGAGGTAGAAATCACCTGGATGTACATGCAGGAGTCCGCAAGCTGACTCAATGTCCACTTTTGCCAAAAGAGGACTTGGGCATAATTCCTGCAGCATGAAGGCCTGGTCCAGGGAGGCATACTTGACAGAGAATAGGGCTTCATCATTTACTGTGTTCTCCCTAAGGACAGAAAAGTTGTGAACTCAGGCAAAATGTATCTGGTTCTTCTTTGGGTACCACCCTCAGCAGTGAGCAAACAGAGTCCTCAAATGGGACAGTGCTGAAGGGGATTCCTATCTGCCTAACTTGCTTTCATTTGCATTTTGTTGCCTCACCACTTCACAGTGTGCTTGGAGGGACAGCTGAGTCTTGAAAAATTGTACCACTACCTTACCCTCGATATTGATTCTAAAACTATATACTTAAAAATATTGATTTCTTTTAGTTTATAGGTTACCTTATGACCATGTGAGGTGCCATGTGGCAAAACAATTTCATCACTGTCTTGGTGGAGGTATTAAACCTAAAAGAATAGTAGTGTACAAAAGAAAATACTCTGAGGATGATACTTGGTATGATCAGAAAAAGTATTCTCTTACAATCATATATTGTAACCACACGTTCAGGTGCTAGAATTGTCTTTAGTGAGACAATGATTGGATCATCAGGGATGTTTTTTTCGAATAAAGGCTGAGAGATGGTCAGCAATGACTTAATGTTATTAAGAAGGGGCAACTTGATGTTGTTTTTCAATTGCAATATCCCAACAACAATTGCTACCATGTCTCATATTAGACAATAGTGGTAGGTTGTATATAGTTGTTATTTAAGCCCTTACATGTCAATTCAAGGCACAGTGTCCATATTAATGGCTTCTCATGCCTTTATTTAAGATTAAGTGGGCTGACTGACATCCACTATTTATCACAGCCAGCCATCTGTCATTGTCTATGGTCCTGTTGTGAATGTGGTCCCCTTCTTCACAGTAATATGTAATCAGATCTTAATTGTTCCAAATACATTTTATCATAGGAATATATAGACAGATATATATATAGACAAACACAACAGTTATGTGAGCATTATTTCAGCACTGTGAAACAAACTATTTAACCCACATCCACCTTATTGAGACAAAATGATGCAAGATCATTTATTTCTAAATAACTCTATTTTGCTATGTTTACTTGACAATTTTTTTTATTGTATACCACACAACTCTTTAAAAAAATATACTCGCTATATCCCCAGACATCAAAAAATATAATATGTATCATAATTCTAACACAGACCGTGCCAATCAAACAAATGAATAAAGATGTATGTGTGGGAAAAATGTAGGCAGAGTTCACCAGGTACCCCCATAAGCATGGTTATATGAGGGTGAACTACAGTCTCTATTCATGGATTTGATTATACGCCACCAATCTGAGGTTTGGGAGCTACTCTTGCAGTTACTCAAAGGTATTCTGGCCATATATTTGTGATTTTAAGCAACACCGACTTCAGAGAAATATGTCTTAACTCTTTCAGGCAGGAAGATGCTATTTTTTTATTGGTCAAGCAAAATCTATGACCTATCATAGGGGGGGTTCTCATTGGTTGTATACATGAGGCGAATGACAGAATGGGAATGTCACTGACTACACATGATTGCAGCGGAACATTTTGAAAGCTCTGTTTTTCAATGACCACGCATTTCTACAGAATTGTAGAGACCAAACTACTGAAAGTCCTACATGAACCCACAGACTGTATATTGGAGGTTGGACGAGAACTACATTTTACAAACTATGGGTGGTGACAGGCATTCCTACTTAGAAGCAAATACATTCTGCATAAATCTGCATCTGTGCTGCTAAGTATTAAGCATGGCTTAGTACCTTAGCCAAGATCAGGCTAAAAGACAACTACATGTAATCTAAATATTTTCACCTGAAACGGTATCACAGTAAGGCTGTCTAACGAGTGAAGAAGGCACAGTACCTGGGTCAAATCAAATAAGCCACAGATTAAGCAAAACACCTGCTTAAACAACTATAGTAACTTTCTAAATCCAGATGCTAAAAAGCCCCCCCATTGAATACAATCAACTCTGTGAAGACTTGCTGAACTTATTTGAGAACAATATAGTAAATATTTCATCTGATATTCAGCATAAACAAACCCTAGTACTTTCAGCCAAACATACATGTCGATTTGTCAAGCCCATCTCCCTTCCTTCTCCCTATGAATCTCAAGCAAGTATGCAAGGCTGTAGGCAAGATAAAAGCTTCAAAACTCCCAGTCAAGCCATCACCCAGCCTGCAATATTAAAGATGACATATCAACTCTGAGACCAGACACCACATACATGATAAATGCCTCACTCCAACAAGATCTAGTTTGTACAGAGTTAAAGAAAGCTATTGTAGCCCCCACGACTGAAGAAACCAAATGATGACCACTGATACTGGTGACCTGCATAACAATCCGAAACTTCCCTATGGCAGTGAAATTCTAGTGATCAAGGCCACCTCCAAGGATTCAGTGAATCCAGTAATAGATTACATAATAGACAATCAGGTTTTAAACTTAGCAGAGGCATGAAAACTATAATTGCTTACAACAAAGAAGATATGTGCAGGAAAGTAGGATCTGCTTTTATGGTTAACCCCACTTTTTGCTTGATATAATGCTGTTTTCTGACTAGTCTGGCTGGGATCCTGCTAACCAGGACCCCAGTCTCTGTGATTTGGTTTGGTTTGGTAAGTATTTGGATACATCCCAGATTGGACACTGTTGTAACCTTATCAGTCCCTGGTGTATGGTACTAAGGTACCCAGGTCATAGGTTCACCAGGGGTCCCCTATGGGATGAAGCATGTATTACGCCACCCATGGGAGACCACTTAATTTGTCACCACAGGCCTGCTATTGCAGCCTGTGTAAGCTGGTGCTAGCACCACATATGAAAGATATAGGTTTACCTATATCTAAGGTCACTGTACTTAAAACCTATGTCATCCCTAAAGCAGGCCTTTCAATCATGAAAGCAGGGTGCTCGTTTCTAAGTGTGAGGGTGCCCCTGCATGAGCAGGGCATGCCTACAGCCCACAGAATCCATTCTCCCGGGTTGTAAGTAAGACAGCCATATAACATATAGAGGGGCATCATGTCATTACGCAATGACCATCTCTAAACTGGCTGTAATGAACCCTGTCATGTTTGGTATCAAACACGTTGGAATCATACTCCCATACCGTAAACAGTGTGGGGCTATGATTCCATGCACCGTAAAGCTCCTTTGTGAGGCCCTCGGTGCTCCCGGTACCAGTTTTCCAGACCCGGACAGCAAGCTAGGGCTGCTGCTGGCCAATGAAATGTTTCTGCCCTCCTGCTGCTGAGGCAAGCTCAGGCAGGGAAGGCAGAACAATAGGTTTCCTATCATAGGGAGGTGTGACCACCTCCTAGACAGGGTTTAGTGTATTTGGGCAGGATGGGGGGACTTGCCAATGCCACATATTCTGCGTGCAGGGCAGACTTGGTGCCCTCCATGCATAGTCTAGTTCAAACCAGTTCTGCTCTTGCATGAAACTGGACAACTGGACAGAGGACAGGAGTCTATGCTCCCTCTTGTCCAGCCCCCGCTTAGGAAGGGACCCCTGAATCATCCCAACCCATTCCTTGGGGTACTCAAGGGCTTACCTGTGGGTGGGTCTCTAGATTCGTGGGACAAGATTCATATCAGACACCACTTCTTCTTCAACCGTCTGGACACTCTCAAGTTCGCTGGACTTCGCTCTGGGCATCAAGGTTGCAACCGTGAAGACTCCTGCTGCTCCTGCTCTCCTCGCCCTGCTCATCTGCTGCAACATCCATGCCTGTGCACCATACAGGATCCTTTTAGGGCCTGTAGGCATCCAAGACACCTGAATGAATCTCCCTTGAAGGGAAGGAGTCACTTACTTGCATCTGCAGGTACCGCAACTAAGCAGACTGGTCTGCTGATCCTGGGCTCCCACAGACTACTGAATGCTCAGCAACACAGGTAGTGGTCGTTCTTATCCCTTGAGGACTGCCCCGTCCTCTCACCAAGTTTGAGGCCAGTATCCCTTGTCAGAGCCGCAGGAACCAAATCTCTGTGCACTGCATCGATTTGCAGTTGCAATGGCTTCTTGGCTTCCTTCCACCGTGATCTTTGGGCTCCTAGTAGCTCCTACCTCAAGTATCTCCAGTGACTAAGATCTTTGTCCTCACCACATCACTTGCATCATGGGCTTGCATCTTTTGGTGAGCTACTTGAGGTCCTCTAGTGACTCCAGTGCCTCTGGCCTGTAGGTCCACTTGAGGGTCATATTGAAATCCTTGGGCTCCCCTGATTTCTTGGGGCCTGCCCTGACTCCCCTGCTTGTGGTGAGCCTCTGGGATCTTGCTGGTTCCGACATTGCACCTTTTTCAACTTACATGTTGGTTGCAGATGCCAAGGTTTGTTCGTGCTCCCCAGGACACCGACCCCTCATCTCTCGACAACCAATGTGGAACAACTTGTGTACAGCTCCTGGTCTTCCACAGCATAGCTTGGTCCACACAGCTGCAGTTTCAAGATCACCGTTAGCTCTCCTGCAACACTCGACATCGGTGGGCATTCGTCTTCCATGCCTCCTGGTCACTCCTGAGTGGCATAGACTCTGTCCCCTCTGCTTGCAGGTTCTTCACATCTTGAATCCACCTTTGGGATCCACCGAACACTTTCACCTTCCCAGCAGCGGCACCTTCCTGAAGTCCTCCATTGAGTTTGACAGCAGTTTCCGGTGCCACTTCACACCTATGCACCGGGCTTCCCTCATTCATGTATCCTGGTTCCTAAGGTATTCACGGGTGGGATGGCTCTCCAACCTTCTGTCTTCCACTGGGTTTCTTCAAGGTCCACTGGGAAGGGTCCTTCTTCTTTAAAATTGCAACCACGACTTACCCGTTGACTTGCATTGATCCCGCGGCCATGTTCCCACTCTTCACACATCCTCCTTGAGGTCCTGGTTACTTGTCTCAGGTGGTTCCTTGTGTCCCCGGCACTTCTACGTCTTCTGGGTATAGTCTTGACTCGAGTTGTGGTTCACATACCACTATTTTAGTATATGGTTTGGTCTCCCCTGGCAACCACTATGTATTGTGTGCTACTTACCTGTTTCTATTGAAAAGTATTGTGTGCATTGTGTATATCTCCAGCTAGGAGATATATGTATGTGTTAGTGAGTGTCTTACAATAAATACATGTTTTTATAAATACACTGAGTGGTTCTTTTTCTCTTAATCTATACCCATAAACTTATGCTTTGGTAAAACAAGCTGCTTGGCACTCCTTCTAGACTAAGCCTGAAGGCTGCTCTCCACAGCTACCGCTTAGAGAGCTTTCTAAGGTTCTCTAAGACCACTAAAACCACCATAAGTGTTGTCTGGATTGGTGCAAGGTGCCCATTTACATAAGAGGACACCATATACCAAGCCAGCTTCTCACAATATGAACCCTCTTCCCTTGATGCAAGCTAAACTGAGATTTTGAGCTCACTTGAGGTTTCTGTGGACTATTACACCAAAAGTCCCATTTGTCTCACTCAGCCTAAATGTAACTAATATAAATAGGACTATCAGCATTGTCTTTGAAGTCCTTTGCATGAGGGGTCCCAAAAGTTCACTCCTATGCCTACTTTATTTCAAAATATATTTGAAGCTGCTTGATTATAACATTTCCCATAACCACCTACAGCTCTAAATGTTTGCAAATGACATGCAAATTGCCATCCTATTTGGCAAACCCACATACAAGGAAAAATGTATCCACTACTAGATGAAGAAAATCTATCTTTGATTGATTTAACAAAAAATGAAATCCTTATTACCGACACCTCCCAATCAAGTGGCTATTAAAAGAGGAACTATCACAGGCTAATGAGTAAAAGCATCTTAAGGTATGGTGAGCAAAACTATCTCATTATCACATCCAATAACAGCAGTCTTTAGAAACAAAAATTACCAACTACCAATTCTTAGAAGAATCTCCCCTAATCTAGTTAAATTGCTAAATCTAACTCAATAGAGTTCTGGAACTATCACAGCTGACCTTCTGTGATATAATGTAGATGAGAGCTCACAGGAGGGCAATTACCCCCACGGTTAAAGGGTTAAAGAACAATAATGAATGAATTTACTAAGAAAACAGAATTATTTATATTAATGCGTGTTTTAAATTAATCATAACGTGAAAATGATTCAGCAAAGTTTCCACCTAGGCCTCAAATGCGGAATCTAGCTGAAGTAGTAATACTGGACGCTGTGAGAACTTTTCATGAAGTTTCTTTCAATAGACTCTCGCTTGATTCAGCAACACTTTTGATAGAAATGTATCAATACAATTGCAAACCCAGAGGGAGCGTCTGGAAATGGACAGTGAATAAAATAATACTCTTACTTCCGACGGAAGGATGGAAATATGAAATAATTGAATTTGATGAATTTGCAAAAGATTACTTAATGCGTTCTGATTTCTTAGTGAGGTATTGATCACACCATGAGCAGCCCACTGTTGACAACCAATGGAAACCATATTGTATGATGGAAAGGATACCTTGTGGGTGTAAACTGAGAACTAATGGGTTGTTTGTCCCCTTTGAGGAGGAGTTGGGGCTGGTAGTCATTTTCATTTGCCCTGCCTGGCATGCTGTTGGACTGTACTTTGATTCTTTCATTTCCCATGCCAAACCCTTTGAACTGAACTTTTCGAACTGACTCTGACCTGTACTTTATCGGCTGGTAAAGAGTGCAGATATAACTCTACTGCTGAAGAGTTTATGGACTATTTACTGTGATTCATTGCGCTTCAACTCTGCATATTTGGTTTGTATAACCTAAATGATGAAACTTAATTTTAATTTTCCCATGTTTCTCTCTGTCTCTCTCTCTCTCTCTCTCTCTCTCTCTCTCTCTCTCTCTCTCTCTCTCTCTCTCTCTCCCTCTCTCTCTCTTCCCTAGGTAATAAGAACATGTTATCCTATTGATTCTGTATGACAATGGTGACTAATTGTACTAAACGATTTCTATTAAATTGAATCTTAAATGTGATTTATGTTCCTGACCATTCTCTGTATGATTTTCAAGTCAAGTGGTTGGATCGCCTCGGTCCAAAATACCTACAAAAACTAATACTAATCTTTATGACCACCCAACACCTAAAATTATGAAAGTAAATGTGGTTGTTCAATCCAGATCTACTTGTAGGACACACAGTATGAGCTATCAGAATCCAAGGTGCTCAAATTTGCTAAGCCTAGGCCATAAAATTAATACACTTTTTTATCATTCAATAGAAATCTGAAAATGAGACACTTTAGAGATCCGCTTTCTGCCCTCCAAGATGTAATTCAAAGCATTGAAAAAGCGTAAAAGTTTTATGACAATTGCCTTTATCAATTATCACCATCAAATGAGATTTCTGATAATACGAGTGAAATGATTGATAACGAAAAATGTGAGATTTCATACTGCATCATAAAAGCATGCAGAAATTTATTGTAATGTAAAAATGTGAAAAACATAATTAAAGAGAAGGAAAAAGTTATTTGCTTATGCAATGTAATCACAAGTTTAAGAACCTAAGCAATAATTTAACCCAGAAAATGTACTGTTGATGACTTCTAAATGTGATAAATGTTTATTTAAATAACACTCGAAAATGGTTAAAATGCTTAGTATATGAATGTTTTATAAAAGGAAGTTTCGCAGTATTACTTTAGTATTTTGTGATATCAACGTGTATCACAAAATTGGCACACATACAAATTTGTTCAAAAATAAATAAAGTGCAAAAACATTTAGTACTGCCTAATATTAACACGTCATTTTTAAAGAACAATGAGTGAATTTACTAAGAAAACTGAATTATTTATATTAATGCGTGTTTTAAATTAATCATAACGTGATAATGATTCAGCAAAGTTTCCACCTAGGCCTCAAATGCGGAATCTAGCTGAAGTAGTCATACTGGACGCTGTGAGAACTTTTCATGAAGTTTCTTTCTTATGCTAGTAAACAATAGACTCTCG
Source organism: Lissotriton helveticus (assembly GCF_964261635.1). Taxonomy (NCBI): domain Eukaryota; kingdom Metazoa; phylum Chordata; class Amphibia; order Caudata; family Salamandridae; genus Lissotriton; species Lissotriton helveticus. The sequence continues at coordinate 2,002,492,224 of NC_136061.1, read as the reverse complement.
CTTGATTCAGCAACACTTTTGATAGAAATGTATCAATACAATTGCAAACCCAGAGAGAGCGTCTGGGAATAGACAGATGGAAGGATGGAAATATGAAATAAATTAATTTGATGAATTTGCAAAAGATTACTTAGAGCTCACAAAGACATTCTCAAATTGCAGAGAATCCAACTACAAGCATCCAGAGCTTTGCTCTGCACAGAAAGAGCCGAAAAATTCACTCCAGCTCTCAAAATGTATTGCCTCTCAATGGCCCAGATTGCTTTCACATTTCTCTGTATAATAAAATGATAAAATGTTTATATGAGCAAAGATATCGTATTGGAGTCATTCTCAGATGAACGTTTTGTCGATGATTTTAGCACTGAGAAAGATCTTAATGAATGGCTGAAGGTTGGCATGAAATTTGCATTTCTTTATTCCAGGTCCTCATAAGGATTTGCTTCACGTTCTCTCAATTTCTAAGCCCCTGTTAGCTCTCAAGCTCCATTGGAAGACCAATGGCAATTTAGTTTTTTCGTTTCGGGCCCAGCGAGGAAACAGATCGAGTCAGGTTGCATATATGATGAGAAGTAAGTGAAAGATTTTTGTCCACTTTCCCTCTGCATCAGTATCACTTACTCCTAACAGGCTATATGGCCTAAGAATAGATACATCTTTGCACCCTCCAGCTCAGCAAGAAATGAACATTGGAAGAACTCTCTATAGCTTCTCATGATTTACTATTTTTGCCTCAGCACGGGTATTTCCTGAAAATGAAATCCATGACTTGAAAGGCCAAGTATTATCACAAAAAATACTGCTATAGAAATCAATCAAATACAAAATATATAAACAAAATTTGGTCAGTTGCAACAAATTAGAACTAGAGCAATACTTTTTATATATGTAATTTCAGTAATGAGTAAAATCTGGGATTCGTCTTCTGGGCAGCCATTTTATGCACTTAAGGCATATGGCACAGTTTATTACCGTGAGGGGATCCAAGCGCTATCCATAGGCGCAGGGTTATTAAGTGATTTGCCCAGAATCACCGGCTGCTGAGCCCACACAGAGACTCGAACCTGAATCCCCTGCTCGGAAGTCGGCAGTTCTGACCCCTAGGCCTCATCCTTTCACCTTTAATTCTTAAATTCACAAAAGACTTCTCATATCTGTTAGAACTGTGCACCTCTGTAGAATGCTTTTTATTATTATTATTATTATTCTTTTTTATCAGTGAAACAGTAAAAAGTGTGGCAATAGTTGATTTAGAACCCTAATGACTTCTGCAATTCGGTCATTATTTCTGTAGAATAATCAGTGCTTAATGCTTGGACAGTCCCCCAATCTGGATTTTTTTTTATTTAAGTTCCCCTCGAATATAAAAACAAAAGTGTAAAAATAAGGACACGAATGCAATAGCCTTCACCAGGAAAGTGAAATATTTTTTCTGATTTATTTTTAGTAACCCACTTAAAAAGCTCTTCTTTCACCCCTGAGGACGCAACCCATCATACCTGCTTTACACATCTACCAAGAACTTTATTCACGAGTGCAGGAATTCCCACAGTGAGTGGGCCAGGCCAGAGTCATCATTTATAGAGCATGTAACACAAAATATTCAATCTACCGTCATCTTTATGGGGTTCTTTAAAGCGTCGCAGAGTAGGTCTTGTAGAAATCTTCCCTCTGTTAACGACCCAACTAACATCTAGCATTGCATCCTTTTTTTTAATTAAGATAATAAATTGGTCTTAAATTATCCCTGAAATCAGAACAGTGTTGATTACATTGGGTTCCATGCTGTGGTAACTCAAGAAGTTGTTATTTTGATGTCTTTTCAATGTGATCTTAATCTCTCCCAATGTGTAAACAAATTGTCACAGTAACCTTGTTCTTTTATCTCTCAGCTGAGGACCTTTTAGCACACGGGGAGATAACAGCCCTGACTGAGATTTCATCAGCTGTCACGGGCTGGGAGATATGCGCGGCCTCCCCCTGCACTCCCCTCCGCAGAGGTTGAAGGAGGCAAATTCATGCAGAATTAAACAGGTCGCCTCAGTGACAGCGTGGTCTGCTTTCAACTCAAGTACCAAATAATACAACATGTTTTTTTTTTATAGTTTCAGAGACACGGGGCGAACTTTGGTATATTTGTTTCTTTCCGTTGCCAGGTTTTTTTTTGTGGAAATACCACTTTCCTGTATCACAATCAGACCGGATAAATTTCAGAACAGGGTAATTACTACATTTAGTACTGCTATGATAACATAATGCAAATACACACTGTAATATAGATCCACATAATATACAATAACAGCCAGTTGCATAAATATGACATGATATGGATGCACAACAGGTATTACATAAAAGGGAATAATAACATGTTGCAGCAACCATACAAAACTTACATGCAACCATCGCACAGACACTCATCCCATAGGTGACTCCTTTCATATAGTTTCCCGAATGGCTAAAATGTAACGCGAAACTGGGTCGAGCTTGTGTGGCTGAAATTGTGCTCAATAAATATACCTGTTGAGAAGAATTCCCTGAAGGAGAGCGGCAAAGAACTGCACTCCAAGTAAGTTTGAAAAAAATGACCCAAATGCGCTCTATTTTTATTTCTTGCTCACTTAATTCAAATGCATTGCTTAATATAAATCATTTTCTATTACATGCACTCTATTTTGTGAACAATATTTTATCCTTATTTGTAAAATATAAAAACAAATTTTTCTTACAATTTTCTATGTAGCTATTAAGTCTGCTGTATCTTTAATTATATCAAACCGATTCTAGTTACAACATTGCTCCCGAACATAAGAGCCATATTTTTCTACGTCAGTATATCTATGTGTGTGAGATGACCCATGTGCTTTATTGCCGATATCTAGTTAGGGACGTCTAACTCTGAAAGGTAAGTGTGCATTTTTTGTAAAGCCCAGTAGTGTCAGCTGCAGATCTTCCTTCCTCCAAAGGTGAGGTCCTATGAGACCAGACAGTGTCTACTCACATATGCATCTCTAAATCGAATTCCAAACTTGCAGCAAGTTGTGACTTGGTGGGAGTTGAACCATTTTTGCCCAAATTGATAACCTTTGGAAATCATCGTGCATGTAGGAAGAACATTTATGATTACTTAGCCTTCCACAAAGACCAAGGGGTACTTCTGTTTCCATCCATCTAAGTTGCCCACTGTTATAACCCGTTTGAGTCCTCAATATGAGCTGCACTGCAGCCCACTAATTACGACGTTTGTCAACCAAAAGTCATAACCTTTTTTCACCCAACTATCACACTACAGCAAACATTCTTTGAATGTGTAAACTGGAATGCTGGCTAATCGTAGTGCATGCATTGAACACTCATCCACCCTCTTTGCAGTAAGCAAAAATCACTGTTTAGTGATTGAAGCATGTGTCTCGCTCTGATGTTTAGTGCCTATGTGTACACATGGACACTACTTTCAATATTGCCAAATCATGACCAACTATGCTCTCAAATTAGCCACTCATTCCAATCCCTGCAACTCGGTTACAACGCATTTCCTAGATGCATTCATAGCACACCTTCACAACTACATAGTTCACTCTTGCACTACCAGCATCCCCTTGCACACACAATTTTCTTTATATTCCACTTCCCTTTTGATCTGTTACACTGCCTCTGCAAAAGAACTGGAGCACCTCTCCTGTAATACCCATTTATGTAAAAGGCCCGAGGCAGATTTTCAGGCTATGCCAAAAGAGAGCTAAGGAAAATGCCAGACATGCACAAAATGTTAAGGGCCTTGAGCAGAATGTTGTTTGCAGTCCTATAGGCACAGCTCAGGCCAATCTGGTAGTCACTCCAAGGGAGGTAGCAGTGTCTACCAATAACTATCACTGTTACATGTAAGCTCTGCATGTGAAATTTAGGCCACTCTCTTAGTGAAAGCACCAAGCCTGAGATCTCACTGCGAGATAGACTTCTGGAATTCAACCACATACCACAGGTGGATGCACACGGTTTTCAGGTTACATTTATGAGCACCACACCTTTATTCGGAGGGAAGGTTTGCTGGGTCCTTTTACCCTTAACAAGGATAGCCAGTCATTTTTTCATATATATTTCTCCAAATCGTTTGTCAGTGTGGGAGCATCAATATTCAGGAGATGTTACTTATATATCTCGATGACGGCAACATACATATACATTAGTCACCCATATACCATATCCATCAATACAGGTATAATCAACCTATTGGAAGTTACTGTTTTGCCCTTCCTTTTCTCTTTCATTTAATGAGACTATTTATGTAAAGTAGTCACCAAATCAGGTTTCTGCGAAGCCAGTATCTTCTGGGCACCAGACAGCATCTAGGTACAAAGACGATTTTACAACATTCTGGGTTGTCCATAATTAACTGCTGAGCTGGCAATTACTGAAGGCTATAAAGGAAAATATTTGGAATGGCCCTACCATTGTATTTTTTTTCCTACCTTGCTAAAGGATCAATGCCTGCTTCCACGCCAAAGAAGGGAAGGACCCCCGGTTAAATACTAAAAAGTGGTGGTTCATATCGTACTATCAATTTAGCAAATAGTTTCTCAGCATACGCGCAAAGATTTTTCAAATCTTTAAAAAACCACTAAAGATTTTTGCCTTTAAAAGGATCAGCATATTAAATATATACTTGTATTCATCGAGTTACATGAATCCTTTTTTCAGCTGTATGCACTTGTGCCCACATGCATCAAGGTAAATTGCATTCGCAAACGGTGCGAATCGCATTTTTCGGCCGTTTGCGAATGCAATTTCCTGATTTGGGAAGCACCAACCTTTTTCAGAAATTCGCAATTTAAGAAATTGCACAATTGCGATTTCTTAAATTGCGAATGCATTTAAAGAATCTCAATTTGAGATTCCTTAAATGCAATTCATCATACTTTTAGAAATTGCGAATTTGGAAATTAGAAATGCAAATTACCATGAAGTAGACCTTCATGGTAATTTGCGAAAATCTAGAAAAATGCTTTTAAATGCATTTTTCTTTGTTACATGTTACACACACACGAGCCCTTGGGGCATGTGTGTGTGTAAGATGTATCCAAAAGCAAATTTCAGGGGTGCAACAGGATGTCTTTTGGACACCCCTGCACCCTTGAAATTGCATTCTCAATTTGCGAATTCACAATGATGAATTGCAAATTGAGAATGCCCTCCCATTCATTCCTATGGGCCTCTAGGCCCATAGGAATGAATGTGTAGAAATTCCTTAATTGCGATTCTCAATTAGAGAATCGCAATTAAGGAATTTTAAGAAATCGCAATTTTTTTGCGAATTTCTTAATGAATTGCATTTTGCAATTCCTTAATTGCGATTCCTTAATTTTCGCAATTAAGGAATCGCAAAATGGAACAATGATGCATGTGGGTGTTGGTTTCTTGGCTTGTGAGGGAGGTTTGCCAGATGACTACACAAGGTCCAAGAAAACCATTGAAAAACAGCAAGCTTTTTATTCCTAGATCAACATCGTTTTATGCTCTATCATAATCTGAAGTATAAGGTTTATGTTTAAACGATCTTGAAATTGGCTGCTTAAGATATTCATTGATTGTCTCATTCAGTGATTTGGAGTCATCTAATTGTTTCAATTCAACATGACCAATCTCTGAACATGTCAACCATAAGTCAAAAAGGGAAGATACGTCCTTGCATTTGTTGCTATGTGTCCAATATGAATGAAACGATGCTCTGTTATCCCTTACCCGTAATCTTGTATTATATAAGCCTGATAAAATCTGGATAGGTCCACAGTATGCTCCCTCTGAGAATCGTCTATACTTTTATGAATCCGACAGATGGATACATCGAACACTCTTTTACAGAAAAAGTTTGAACAGTACCAGTTTTAAGATGTCCCAAGATGTCCCAGAATTTGCCCAAGTATAAATAGGGCATATGGGTCTTCATTACTAATTGACCACTACTGATGAAAACAGACACTGAGGTATTTACTATTTATCAGCTATGATCACTATTGCGCATTATGAGTTTTTGAGGAATAATATACAGATTTTGGAGCTTAGCGCACCAAAATCCGACTGTTCCGGTATGTACCGGGCACTTTCCAACAATAACTTTCAGTAGTTTTGACCTGCTGATATTTATCAAGACCCTCATAATTCCAATATGGGCAGTAACAGGAAGTACCATACATATCAACATCTATTGGTCCGCCCATCAGATAGGCCTATGACTAATTACTTTCGCACAATTTGTTGTAGACCATATGCCTCACAAAAGAACAGATTTACACAGCATAAGTTGGAACTTATTTTATGCAAAGCCATTTCATATGACCACAGTCTTTTTCTCGGCACATTTTAGCACTAAATGAAATTCAAATGGATTGAAAGTCATAGTGAACAGGTTGATGATTAAACGTTTGAAAGACAGGTGTCCCTGGAGAAAAAAATAACACACAATTAATCACATTTTATTTAAGAGTCTACCACCAATAATTGTCTAGTTGTAGAAAAAATTAATATTTTTGTAACTTGAACCTGCAGAACAAGTGTTTCCCCTTGCTGAAAACACTTTTTCCATCTGCCCCGATATTGAGGCCCTCAAATTATTTCCTCACTTCTCTCAGAAGCTAATGCCTTGATTGTAGCCTGAGAACAAATGTTGTTCATTTGATATATATAAAGTAGCCAAATCAATTGTGAAAAAACTATGGGAAAATGGCTACTCCGCCCCATTCCTCATCTTCAAGTAATTAACTCTAATGATATATGACTTATCCCGGTTGTGGCATCTAAATGATGAATCACTAAAAACGACCTGGGTTCGATGATCCTACTTACATGTATGAACCATGATTATGCCCTGCAGAATGACTGTGGCAGGGTTTCATCTTCTGCCTCTGTCTCTAAAATGTTACAACGTAAGCTCCTCAAACAAGTACCAGAGAAATCGTTAAAAAGAAAATATAATAGTTACCTGATAGGGGGGTTGGAGACTGTGCTTGGGACGAAGACCCAGCTCGGTTGCCCTGGCCCCATCTCCCCAATAGTGCCAGAGGGGGATTTCCCTTCGGCTACTCTGGTATGTATGTTTCAGGGGCTTAGCTTTCTTGCTGGCCTTTGGCTCCTCTCCTTTTGAGGGAGCCAGGAGGTTTGCCTTTTAAAAATTATAACTGGGGAACCTGTGGCTAGCACTAGGGCTCCCAAGTAAATTTGCTGGTGCTGTAAAGGCCAGCAGGGGGAGCCAAGCATGCCTTCAAAAACGTATTTAGGTGGTTCAATGTATAGATGTTCTCCAACTCTTTCCATTGTTTATATAAAAGTATGTACAAGGTGTGATGGTTATCAAATGTTTCAATCCAATCCTTTTATTGATTGAAACATTTGATTACATTGAGTACTGCACCATTCTCTTCCATTCTGTCTAAGGGCCTGATTATAACTACTATGGTCCAATGAACAGCTGTAGCCAAGGTGGCTGTGCGGGCACTGCCACACCAGTGTTCCGACTGCCCGAATACAAGTTTGGCCATTGAACCGCCAAAGGACCGCTGCAACCGCTAGGGATCAGTGATCCATCAGTGGTGTCGCAGTGGTGTGAGGCCGCAATATGCTGGCGGCCCACTGCAGCACCACCAAGCATAATGCGAGTTTCCTCAGATCTACCCTTTTCATGGCAGTGAGCCCACCATGAAAAGTGTGGCAGTTAGGAAACAAAGGGGGCCCTGCAGGTCCCCCTGTTGCCTCAAAGCCTCTGGATGTATGCAGGGGGGGCACATTGTGTGCTCCCCTGTGTGCATACACCCTCTGTTCCTGCACAGCATGGACTTCACAGTCCATGCCATGCAGTACCAGGCTTTGGCATTCCCATTGAGACCTCCAAAGGACCGCCTGTGAGACCGGGAGAAAAACTCCTATTCTGGCTGGGGCCAGCAGTCGAAATTGGCAGGGTGGGAGTGGAGCACCGGCATGGTGGCCCACTGCCACACCGCAAAAAACATAATTAGGCCCTAAGATTTCTGATCTAAGAGTACCACACCCTTGTTTATTTTAATTACTAGTAAATATGACATCTAATGTATGGGTTCCCCACCGTTTACTTAATTGTCAAAATAACCAATCACAAAGTATGACATGCAGCATTCTCTTACCATAATCAGAATAGACTGTTCAAGACAAAGGAAATTCAGTAGTGTTTTTGCTCAAATTTGTAAAAGGATCTACAGTGAGTTTTGTCCGGTGAAACAATTGCATAGCAAGACTTATTAAAAGTAAAATGCATCTATCCCAAAGTGACAAAAAATCGCAAGGAATGGTCTAGTAATTATTTCAGACAGGGATAAGAGCCAGAAACGTATTTTGGACTCTTATCCCTTTCTAAAATGATATTGCAGATTATATTGCTCATACCCACATTCTCAGAGACACAGGGTTTACCCAATTATCTTTAACAGTTTTGTAATAGATCAATGTCAATCCTGTTTAACTATATACTTATTTGAAGGTACTTGAGAAATACTGTGTTGACTAAGTTAGGTCACCTCTTTACAGCATTATTACTCTATGTTCCTCTGTTCTACCTGCTAATGTAATTGTCAACGCCTATTTTGACAAGTAGTTAGATTTTCTAAAAATGCTGCATACATCAAGATTCCTGATGTTTTACTCTTATAGATTTTATTATAGTGCCCATCTCTCAACAAACAGTGGCAAACTTCAGTGAGGGTTGATATTCTATAACTTACCGACATACCAGAGATATGGGACATTCCATGACTGTCCCAGTTATGTTTACCTAAATAAAACTGTATCCTGTATTTACTTCTATGTATTTTCTTCTTGGATGAAACTTGTGCAGCACCATCCAGTCTTCAGACTCAATCTCACTTCACTGCCTCCCTGTCAGCTACTCTCTCCAATCCCCTCTCCTGAATCTTAAATAGCCTGTTTCTTTCAGTAAAGCTTAAATGCCATTTTTAATTTTAAGAAAGATATCGTCACTCTCCACACATAGGGCCAGATGTATCAACATTACATTTTGCGAGTCTATAATAGCGAATTGTACCGATTCACTATTACAGACTCGCAAAATCCAATGTATGTAGGAATCTGCAATTTTTTGCGATTCATACTTATTCCTTAATTGAGACTCGCAAATTGCGAGTTGCAATTAAGGAATTGCTTCCCATTCATTTTTTGGGCCAAGAGGCCCATAGGAATGAATTGGGTTTGCGGGAGGGTTTAAATCCCTATTCCCACTCCAGAGAGTGCAACAGTAGGGAAAGCGTTGGATAGCGGGAGGGTAAAAATTACACAAAAAGTATTTATAGTATGTGATTAATTACAATTAAATTACTTCCTACCCTATAAACCCACAATCTGCTACAGAAAATAAATTGATACAATTATCGTAATTATCAATTAATAAATGAATACAAATTAATTACCAATTAATAAAAATGTATTAACAATTAACAATTAATTAACAATAAATAAAAAATCAATACCAATAAATACAAATTATTTACTTAATTACAATTAAATTACTTCCCAACCTATTCCCCTATAAACCAACAACCCGCTACAGAAAATAAATTAGTAAAATTAACATAATTATCAAATAATCAATTAATAAAAATGAATTACCAATTAAAAATTAAATAACAATTCAAAATGAATACCAATAAATAAATAAAAATATTTAATTAATTACAATTAAATTACTTCCCACCCTATTCCCTTATAAACCCACAATCCGCTACAGAACTAAAACGCAAAATTAAATTAAAAATAATTAGTAATTTCTGAAAATTAATATTTAATTTAATATAATTAAATTACTTCCCACCCTACTACCCTATAAACCCACAACCCGCTACAGAATTAAATTACACAAAAATTAAATAACATAAAATTAATTATTAAAAATAAATTACAAAAATAATATACACTTTTCACTTATATATTAACATTCAAAACACTTCGATATTATTAAAAATTCAATATATTGTAATATCTATATTATATACTTCGATATTTTGACTTTCTATATTTTAAAAAATCGATATTATATTACTTACCTTTAGTTCGATATTTTTCACCACTAAGACTCAGACTTAAAGCAATCTTTAACAGCCAGGGTAATAGATTCGGGGTGTAGTTGGCTCAATCACCTATATGGGGTCCAGAGGGCACTAAATAATATGCTAAGAAGTTCCCTAGGAGCTGTCTCCCCTTATGAAGTCCTATTTGGGATGAGAATGTGGGTACCTGATCTCGATTATAAAGCACAGTGGCAGATGAAAAACCTTTTGACAGCAATAAAAGTTTGGCCATTTTTCAGGATCTTAATGAATTCAAGGCACTACAGAGCAATGTGCAAGTAAAACACACCGCCATTGGGCAAGTGAAATCAGTCATGGAAAGACCTGCCTAGATCCCAAAAGTCGGGAGTTTCAGGTTACAGAAAAGATTGAGGACAAGAAAGAATTTGGGAATCATACAAAAAGACTGTACCTGTCCTGGCTGTCGAAGGAACAAGAACAGTACTTCTTCTGCCTCTTGTGTGCAAGAAAGAAAAGGCATTCATCTCAATAGATCTGATCAAACCACACTATGTGGCCGATCCTGAATAGCAGGCCACGTGGGCTCCTGGGTAGCCGCCGCTCTACTCTTGCTACCATGCAGGATGTTCCGACAGAATGACCAATAACATTCAAAGAATCTACAATTCGAAGTAATGGAGTTACCAGCAATGAAATGGAACTCGTTTCTATTGAAATTGAACAACAAAATTCAAGTGAAATACAAATATCACTTTGTCCTAACACTGAGATCTACATCAATATGGCTCTAGAGGAGACATCTGCCAGCTCATCAAAACCTGCTGAGCTACCAAAGATAGATCGAACTGCACCTGGCTACTTCATCAATTTCTACACATTTTCTCTGGATTCACGGGAACCTGAGTCATCGCCAGCTCCAGTTTCCAGCAAAAAATAACTTCATGAGTTCTATATTTTTCTGAAAAAGACATACCTAGTTTCACCATGGCTATGGCTCTGGATAATGACTGGAATACTGTTCCTACTCTTCTGGATAGGTTTAGTGACTGTCTTTTCCTTGATCAGAACGCTCTGCAGTATCAAAGTGAACTGAAACATCATACGTCACCTCATTGTGAACAGAGACCTGCCCTATATGAACATTACAGTAGTTCCAGTTCTTAATGGAATAGTTCAGGATAGAGTTTCACATGATGAACTTTTGAAAATACTATACATATTGCAAATTTATTAAAATGATATAATTACTTCCAGTACATACTTCTGAGGATTGAGATTTTGTAACTGTTAATAATATGTTGTCTGATCTAGTACTGTCTGCAGCATTTTCAACAAATTAATTTCTTGATGACTCTTCTGATTTTAACGCAGTGTACTGTTATCAGCACTATGGTCATTACTTTGTGCATAAAATGAGTGCACCATGTAATGTTTTCACATACCACCAATAGGAAAATTGCCCGACACCACCTAAAGGTACTTTTCTGGATTTAATACATCAGATCCACGCTCATATTATTATAAGCTTGCACCTACATCTGCAAAGAAAAAGTATTCTTTCTAACACAAAACAGATATATTCTGCATCCTTTATTGCCCAACTGTCTGAACAAGGTTTCGGTTTATGGAAAGAAAATATAGACATTAAATCAGTCTGGGAGACAAAAGAATGGCAGGTTCAGGGAGCCAAGGCACTATTTAGAGAATGCCTCATACCCCAATAAATGATTTTTCTGACCGACACTGTTCAACAGACTTCCTGTATTGGGTTAGCCAAGATTAAGGACTTGAACAAACCTGGTATTCCCTCGCTTTCATACTTGGAGGGAGGGAAAAACAATACAATGAGGGTATACTAGATGACATCATGCATGGCGTTTCATACAATTCAACAGACCCTAATTGGAAGGAATGGTTAGTTTGGCCTATCAACACAAATAGGTGTCAGTCAAGATTCAGGGATACCGTCAAAGGGTTTAGTATCCATAGGCCTGACGTACACTATGTACAACGAGAACATCCGGGGTGGTGATATCATACAGTGTTGGGAAGTTATGCCTGGACTGGATAACAACCTCAACATTGTCTCAGGTGAAACAGCACTTGTCCTTGCTCTCAGAAGACATGGATGTTAGGGATTTTTTGCCCGGGCCCCCAATGCCATGCCAGAAACGCTTCTTATAGGCTGTTTATAATTAAATTTGCAAATTCTCTCAACAGGAAGCTACGAAGAGATTACATGAAATTGACAGAATTAACTCAGAAAAGGCTTTAGTTGACAATGGCATGACCACACTGACATCCAAGATTTATTCACTGGGCAACATTGTATCTTCTGCTACAGACGTCATGGAACAGGATCTGTTCATCTTACAACACGGACAATCACAGTTAAGTTCTAGTTTATCATCAAGCTATGTGCCCTGGCAATATAGCGACAGTACGTCTCTGTTCTGTGCATATAATTTGACTGAAAGGGCAGATAACAATGGCACAAAGGGATGCAAAATGTACAATTCTGTGCAATGATAAACAAGACCGCTTACTTTTCACTGTGGCAAGGTCACCGTCCACAGAATGGTTAATTCATGGTGATATAACATTGCCAGTAAAAACTTTCCAGTTTCAATTTTGCATAGAACACCACGAGGTGGGCAGATATGAAGCAATGGGTAGGGAATTCATCCTTGAATCTTGGGAATTACTGTATAGATTTAGATGCGGGAACAGGGACACTGAAGTGTTTCTCAGCTGTACAGACCGCCAGAATTTTTTAATGGGATCTCTCATTTGCCAGGACATTATGCTGCACAGGGCCTGTAATGGTTCAGTATGAGGAACTGAAATCTGAATTAGGTCTAGTAAAACATATAGTAAAGGTTAGAAATTAGCGTGATGCATCTATTAGTCTAGTGAAGGTGTTCGAGTGTTAATAACCTCACACATGTAATAGTTGAGGGATTAATGTATGCCTTATTTTAGTTATTTGCCTTTTTGCGAGCAATATAGATTAACCCGACCAGCGCCATTTTGTGGCCTAGTCTGCTTGCAGCATTAGTGGAAACCTACCATTACATTTAGCAAGAGTTGTTCTCTCGAGAAATAGTCTGACAAATGTAGCCAACTGCGGCTTCTGCCCGTTAGGCCTGTCAAGGTTGTAGGCGGGGGTAGGATGGATAAGCACATTCCAGGAGGTGCTGTGCGGACTCTCCTAGAGCTGGCAGAAGGGAGTCACCCTCCTCGGCCTTGCTATAACGAGCTGAGCTAAACTAAGGATGCTTTGTGTTCCATATATGGTCTTTCCTTTGCACCAACCTGTACCAACTTGTATTTTTCCTTCTTAGGTAACGATTTCGAAATGTAACAGTATATATGTGATCTGTTGATAATGTGCCAGCAGTCTTCTCGGCGGACCTCGAGGGGTTAGGTTGCGAGAGGCTCCTCTGGCAGAGTTGTTTGTTTAATAAACGATTGAACCTTCTACACTGCCAACTGACTGATTAATGGTAATTGGTATCGGGGCTATTAGTAAGTATAGCTCTATATGATTGTAATTATTTTTTCAATACTTCAGTTGGCGACTCCGCCGGGACTCCGCGTTGGGGTCGTCCCTCTGTAATCAGAAAGGAACGGGACATTGGGAAGGGTGATCTTGATCGGGGGGGGGGGAGGACCGACCGAAAGTTCGAGGGTTGCTCCGCTCTCCCGATCATGAGAGCCTCAGCGATGCTAGTGACCCTACGCCGGAGTCCTACGGGTGTAACCCGGGAACAGACCACCTTGGTCCACAGGAGTTGGCAGTGGAGAAGCTTGCAATTGAACCTGAGTGCACCAGGTGAGTGATTTGTTTTGTCTCGTGTTGGATATCCTTTGGATTTGAAGTTGGTATTTGGTGGTTTCATGCCACGGAGAACTCAGAAGGGGGTCTGACGGGGCAGTATTGAGACTGCACGGACAGACGCTCCTGTTTTGGTATATTCTGGAGAATAATAGAGATTGGGACCAGACACCTTGGTGTAACTTGTGGAAGAAGTGTACACCCGGCCGTATTGCTCTCGGAAACGCTGACAGCAGAGATTGGGTAGCCCCCAGACAGATCTGGAGCGGCGCTTGAAAAAGCGGGCTCAGCCAAAATAGTCCAGGAGGTGAACCATGAAGGCTGCCGGATGGTCCGTAGGTCGATCTGTGGTTTGAAAACCTGTGTGGCTATCTCTAGACAGTCTAAGGACAAGACTGTTTGATTCTGATGCTTGATTCTGGGTCTTTTTGGAATTCGGAATACGTGAGTTCTCCATAGGTGGGAGTCGACGGGCTCCCCCTTCTGTTTGAAATAAGTTGTTTGTCGTTTATGTTGATGTAAAGATTGTTGTCGGTTTATTATTTGTGTATGATCAAATTTGATTGTAAACATGGCCATGTGTATGAGAGTGTTGTAAATAACATTTTCCTTTTCTGCTAGCAGCATTTAGAATATTTAAGGAGGCGCAATGCCGTGTTTTAGTAAACTGTGCTTCGGCTGCATTTGCCAGGGGGGTACGAGACTAGACGAAAGCCAGCCGGCCCCTCCGGAGGAGAGCCCCAGCCATGATATGTACTGTAAACATGGGATTGCCCCACTCTTATTCAATACCATATGGCATAAATACCCCAAAGACAATGTAGAGTTACAGTGGCCGCTGACAGGATCCTTCGATGAGAAAAAGATCCAGTATTTGCAAGACTGTCTGTTTGCTGAACGCAGCAGACAGGCCATGTTTGACACTCTCAACAGATGGCAGAAAGAAGCAAAACGGAGACGTATCAGGGCAGAGAAATTAGTGAAGATAAAACAAGGACAGACTAACTCAGAAAGCCATTGCTCATGATAACAAGCATTTACAATGCAACGGTCTCGGCATTGCAAAAGTTAGAGCTATTAGCATTGTAAATGAACGCGAGTTTAAGGTCTTCACATTGTAAATGACAAGTTCTTTTATTTATGTTTTAAAAACAAAAATATAAATAAAAGTCATTGTCATTTACAATGCAAATAGCTCAAAGTCGCGTAATGTGTATGGCTAACTACAGTAGCCTCCTGACGAGTGCCCTTTCACTTAATTTTTTACAAATGAAAGCCCTAGCACTTTTTTTTTTACAAATTAAGCACGGGTGGTGTCCGTGTCTGTGCATGCAGCCTGCAGTGTTTGTGTACTGCGAGTCTGCTGTACGTCGTTTTGGGGGGTAAACACCAACACGCAGCTAGGGTCCTGCTTATATGTTAATTTTTCATTGCACTGTCATGTAACTCCAATGCTTAGCTTGTTTTGACGAGAAGTTTGTGTATGATTTAAAAAATAATAATAAACAATTGTTTGTTTTTCGTTTAAAAAAAAAATCATGGTCTTTTTGTTTTTGAAGCTGCAAGAGGTGGTGGGGATCTTCTGTTCCCGCACATGCAAGCATCACATTGATGACCACACCTCATGTTCGGCTTTAGTTCCTGGTGCATGGACGGATGTGTGACGCAGGAGGAAATACAATGTCCTAACACAGCCAGGGATCAGGAGAAAGAAACCAGAGCCTATCTCAGAGAAGCAGGGTTCTCACCCGTGTTGGCTAGTTTACAAGCACAATAAATGTTTTTTTTGTTCACATATAGGTCTGTCAGACCTGTTTCAGATGTTAGGCAGGAGCAATCCGGAAACTCGCCATGGAATCTAGGCTACCTTATTAGAGGTGGAATGGGAAGTGATGGATGAAGATCTCGAAATCTGAACTGCACTTTTAAGTACAGAATATGTTTCGTGACAGGCATGTACACAGATATTGACTGGCCTCAGTGCAAAGCATCAGCACTGTGAGTGGGCGGGCTGTAATAACTAACACATGGAGCGTGTTATCAGCGCCGCGCGCCTCTCTGCAGACTCCCCCTGCATTCCACAGAGGCGCGCGACGCGATCCGGCCTGCCATGCATGCCGTGGAGACAAGACCTGGCCGCGCGCACAACGTTATCCTATGGAAAAACGCTGCGCGCGGCCAGGTCTTGTCTCCCTTCGGCGTCTCAGACTGCTGAGACGCCGACAATAGTTCTCTGGCGAGAACGCGCTTTCAGCGCGTTATAGCCGAGCCCTAAAAATCAGACTGAACAAAATATTGAGTGTCTAGATAGGCAGTTTAGGCTACAGGTAGATAAAAGTTATGTGAGGCGCGCGACGCGATCCGGCCTGCCATGCATGCCGTGGAGACAAGACCTGGCCGCGCGCACAACGTTATCCTATGGAAAAACGCTGCGCGCGGGCAGGTCTTGTCTCCCTTTGGCGTCTCAGACTGCTGAGACGCCGACAATAGTTCTCTGGCGAGAACGCGCTTTCAGCGCGTTATAGCCGAGCCCTAAAAATCAGACTGAACAAAATATTGAGTGTCTAGATAGGCAGTTTAGGCTACAGGTAGATAAAAGTTATGTGACTCGAAATGAAGCAGAAGATGAAATAGAGGATTTGCTGAACGTTCGACCTCCCCCACCATATGCGCCACAGCACATATACCCCGCTGTACCCATACACACAGCTATGGCCTCTTCAGCCTCCGCTCCGGAGGCAGACGTGTCTCTCATCCCTCTGGGTGCTACTCGTGCCACCCCTACCTCATTGAGAGACACGGCTACCCTTATCCCTGACACATGGCAGCCCCCGGGAACTTCCCGTATAGTTCTGGCAGCACCGAGTCCCATATGGACATCTCAATCAGCTGGTGCGACACCCGAAGAGAGGGATCGTACACCACTAGGGGATCCAGGTGGGATGTACGCTAGGCTACTATTTATGAGAGCCTCACTGGGCTATAGTGAGAAGGAGGCTATAGCAGAACAGGCAGTTAAGTGGATGCGGAAGGATGTATATACTGTGGCCGATTTGTGGAGTACCATAAGGGACCTTGAACCGGTTATGCAACAACATGCTTTGCATCAAATGTCTCGGTATCTTATTGACGCATGGGAACAATGCTTTCAGGACGGATTGGCCCCTCAAATATTGTATGATATTTTGGACCGGGCTCATAAGTTCGATCTAAGTCCGGTGGAAGTGTACAAAAACGTAGAGACATTGGTGAAATATCGAGGTCGAATTTTTGTAAAATGTCCCAACTAGGATTTTCAACATCCCATGAGGGAAGTGCATCCCATTTTTCATCCAGAGGTACTTGAAGTACATGATGGTAACAATCAAGTTACGAGAGCCCGAGAGGATGCGCGGTTTCAGGAGCAGTGGGTGTATAGGCCATGGAAGCGAAGTGAAGTCCTTGCTTTAAAATCACAGCTGCCTGACCCTCGTAAAAATCCCACCGCTTACTATAAAGAATTAACCGAAGCCGCAGCATCAGCTGTAATGACTTTAGCTGATGTCGAATTGTTTTTCGGGTTGTTAGTTCCTGTAGATATATGGCGACAGGTTCATGACACTGATCATGCAGCGGAATTGGGGGGAACCTAGAACCAGTTGAAAGACTGGGACCGAGACCGCAAACTTGGAGACAAGCCCAGAGATGAAATTACTACTCTCCCCGCGAAAATAATTGCCTACATGCATACACTAATTCCCCCACGTAAAGTCGACTGGGATAGATTGTCTGCTTGCAAACAGAAGAAGGACAAAAGTGTTTCTGATTTTTTCACTCGATTTGAGGGTACTTTCATTGATTTTAGCGGGCAGGACCTTGCCACGGAAGGCTGGGTCCGATTGTTTGTAAATCGTTTTGTGACCAACCTGATACCTGAAGTCTCTGCTCGGCTGCAAGCCGCAGAGAGTACCTGGACTACCTCTACCCCCTTCATAATACTATTCAGAAAAGGGGGTGGTGATGGACAGAGCATCTGAATTAAACAGAACACTCATACCCAGTCAAAAGATCAGGGCTTGATCCATCACCGTTTTTTAGCTCACTGCACCATCCCAGAAGCTTGTTTCCTTTCCAGTAAAGAATTGGCTTGGTAGTTTGGTCTGCCCTGTTCCCATGATGCACTGGGCCAGGGACAGACTAATTTGCATGTAGCCAGGTTCTGAACTGGGATGGTGCAGTGAGCTAAAAAACGGTGATGGATCAAGCCCTGATCTTTTGACTGGGTAGGAGTGTTCTGCTTAATTCAGATACTCTGTCCATCACCACCCCCCTTTTTGAATCCCTCCATAATACTAAGCATGGCCCAATATTATGAGCACAGGAAAATTGAGAGTAAGGATAAAGTAGAGAAAAAGGCCAAGGATCTTAAAACACGGGTGTTGTTACAGCAAGTCATTCAAGGACAAGGAGGAGGGAGAGGAGTCCGAGGGCCAGTATCCAGGGGGGTGGGGACAGGAAGAAGTGCAGGCCCAGCCCCGCCATTAGGGATAAATCAGTGTGCTTATTGTAAACAGGAAGGACATTGGAGAGCTCAGTGTCCGTTACTGCTTGCCCAGAATGGAGCTGTTCGAGGACGGGGACGTGGTCAAGGTGGTCCGGATCGAAGTGATATGCGTAGGGAGGAAGTCGCTCAGGGCAGTTCTGAACGAAACCACTTTGATAACCCTCAAGGTAGGCAATACTTTAATGAGGATTACTCATTTGGTGATCAGGATGGGTATGCTCATCCATAGGACAGCCAGGGACAGAGCAGGGGCCAAGTGTCGATCCCAGTCAATCAACAAGGACCTTATGTGAAAGGGGAATTGATGGGGACTTCCTAGAATTTTCTAATTGACACAGGAGCAATGAATAGTTCTGTTGCTCGATCATTGGTTCCAGGGGCGGCTCTGTCCGGGCAAAATAATGTATCAGTGGGATTTTCAGGAGTTCCGGTGGTAAGCCCCATCTCTAAACCCCTTCCATTCACTATTGGCCCTGCTACAATTGATTCCCCCTTTCTGTTGACTTCGCATTGTGGTGAGAATTTATTAGGTCTTGATATGTTGAAGAAAATGAACGTGAAAATATATTGTTCCCCTGATGGTGTTTACTTAACGATACAACCCCACACTGAGAATATGAAACAGTGTTTTGTTAAGAATGAACCTCTTCCCCCTGAGTTCGATGCCATCCCTCACACGTTGTGGGCAACAGGGGATGCAGATGTCGGTAAATTAAACATCCCTCCTGTCCACATTACACTGAAACCTGATGCGAAATTGCCACGTATACCTCAGTATAAGATCTTGCCGGCTGGCGAGCGAGCTTTACTCTCAATTATTCAGGATTTAATTGACAAAGGGGTGGTGGAGGAAACAGCTGCCAATATTTGTAACAGCCCTATTCTCCCGATTTTGAAGAAATCCTTTGATTCTGGATCTCCCGGGAATATTGATGCATATCGTTTTGTAATTGATCTGCGGGAGGTGAATAAGATAGTGGTGCCTCAGTATCCTGTGGTGACTGATATCACTACAATCCTCACAACGATCCCACCAACTGCCCAATATTTTTCGGGCATTGATCTGAAGAATGCTTTCTTCAGTATCCCGATTCATCCAGATAGCCGTCAGATCTTCAGCTTTTCGTTATCTGGCCGAAGCTTTAGATTTTGTCGTGCACCTCAAGGCTATACTGAAAGTCCGAGCATCTACAGTCAGGCCATTAAGGCCCTTTTGGATGATTTAGTCCTGCCCGTGGGAAATGTGCTCTTGCAATATGTGGATGACTTGTTGATAGCGTCCGACACTGAGAAAGGTTGTAAGGAGGCCACTGTTAAGTTACTGCACCATCTGGCGGAGAAAGGTAATAAGGTGTCCCTGTCTAAATTCCAATACTGTCGACAGGAGGTGACCTACCTAGGTCATCTACTGTCGAAGGAGGGTAGGCGTTTGACTCCTGAGCGAATTACTACTATCTCTGACATGTCTGTCCCTTGCACCCAGCGTGAAGTTCATGCTTTTCTTGGCATCACTTCCTACTGTCGCTAATGGATACCTAATTTTTCTCTTCTTGCTAAACCTTTGTTACATTTAACCACTAAAGATGTGCATGAACCTCTTCCCTGGACTGACGAATGTCAGCATTCTTTTGACTCTTTGAAATCTGATCTTTGTTCTGCACCCATCTTGGGTACCTCTGATTACCGTAAACCCTTTGTACTCTCTGTGCATGAGGTCGACGGTTGCTCGCTTTCAGTGTTAACGCAAGGATTTGGTGGTAAGCAAAGACCTTGCGCGTATTTTTCGGCCACATTGGATAATGTTGCCAGAGCGCTTCCTAGCTGTCTGAGGGCCACTGCAGCTGTTGCGATGGACATCCGGCAGTCGGAGGGGCTCGTTCTAAATTCTAATTTCACAGTGATGGTGCCACACGCAGTGGATGCATTGCTAAATAAAACAAAAACGCAGCATCTTACAAGTGCACGTCTCACCGGCTACGAATTGACATTGTTTGCTCCACATATTACGATTATGGGATGTGCCACGTTAAACCCTGCCACATTGTTACCTCTCCCTTCGAACGAAACTACAAATGATGTACATGATTGCATATTTCGAACTGAAGAAGAAACGAAGGGGAGGATTGACCTCACTGACATTCCTCTATCTGACCCCCAAGGGGAATTATATGTGGACGGGTCTTGTTTCAAGTTAACAGATGGCACAACAACAGCTGCATATGCAATCACTACGCTAAAAACGATAGTTGAGACCTCTCGAGTTCCCCGTCCATCAGCTCAGGCTGCTGAACTAGTGGCATTGCTACGAGCCTGTGAACTAAGTGAAGGACTTGATGTTAACATCTATACAGACAGTCAATACGCCTTCGGCGTGGCCCATAGCTGTGGGCGGCTGTGGAAGGAAAGGGGTTTTCTCACCTCCCATGGTCAGAAAATACAGAATGGCCCTTTGGTGTTGCAATTATTTGCTGGCCTAACCTTACCCAAGAAATTAGCCATAATAAAATGCAGTGCCCATAAGGCAGTGGTGGACGAAGTGGGGGAGGGAAATGCCTTTGCTGACCAGGTTGCTAAACAAACGGCTCAGTCCACTTTATCGACTATGGGGCATATTATCAAGCCTGTGCGATAAAATTATCGCCGCTTTATCGGCCGAAAACGGCCGATAAAGGGGCGATAATGGGCTTGATAATATGCTCTATGGAATTCCAATCGTAGCCCATGTTAGATGTCTTCACATCTAACATGGGTCTTCACATCTAACATGGGCTTCGATTGGAATTCCATAGAGCATATTATCAAGCCCATTATCGCCCCTTTATCGGCCGTTTTCGGCCGATAAAGCGGCGATAATTTTATCGCACAGGCTTGATAATATGCCCCTATGTTTGTAATGTCCTCTGCAAGATGGGTGGAAGAAACTGATTTGTTCAATAATACCATGGAAAGCGTGAAAGAAATACAGAAGGAAGCCACTCCAGTTGAATTGGTGCGATGGGAACAGGAAGTGGGAAGGTTGGATGAGAATAACTGTTGGGTTGATTTAACGGAAAAACAAAGATGGTTGTTGCCCAATGCTTTGGTACAGGCCGTTGTAACTATGGCCCACGGTCCAGCTCATATTGGAGCTAAAGGCATCTGTGCTTTGTTGGACCCAGTATGGAATAACCCCAACATTCAAAGGACGGCTGTCCATTTGGTCCAATATTGAATGGTCTGTTTACAACATAATCCAGGAAAAGGGGAAAGTGTGTTGGGTGGGAACTTTGCACCTCTGACTTTGCCGTTTGAAGTGCTTCAGATGGATTATATCCGCATGGAGCGCGTCAACAACTTAAAGTATGTTTTAGTAGTGGTTTGTGCCTTTAGCAAATGGGTGGAGGCCTACCCAACTAAAGATAACACTGCTTTGGCTACAGCAAAAGCCCTCATTAAGGAGTTTATCCCTAGGTACGGATTGCCCCGCTTGATCTGGTCGGACAATGTGGGGCATTTCCATGGGGCTCTTGTCAGACATATCTGTGACGGGCTGCAGATACGACAGAAATTCCATGCAGCTCGACATCCTCAGTTGGCAGGACTAGTGGAGAAATATAATGGAATTTTGAAATTAAAAATGGCTAAGATTCAAGAGAGTACTGGTTTAACATGGCCAGACACTTTACCCCTGGCCCTCATGTCATTACGAGTTACCCCCCATTCACGGTCCGGTCTCTCACCTTATGAAGTAATTTTGGGCGGCCTGCTAATGTGTGGGGAGTGCCCAGTCCACGGTCATTTACTGATGTTGAATATCCTATGTTGATCGATTCCTTGTATACATTGACTAAAGATCTCTGTTCTATTCATCAGCAGGTAGCATCCATACTGCAGCCCCTGCCAGAGGGCCCCGGACATCGATTGGAACCCGGCCAGTGGGTGCAAGTCAAGAAGTACGAACGAGACACCAGCTTGGCTCCAAGGTGGTCCAAGCCGTATCAGATCCTTCTTGCCACGCGGACGGCTGTAAAGGTGGATGGGAAGAAGCATTGGATACATGTCTCTCACCTTAAACGGCTACCACTCCCGCTTCCTTATGATCAGCAGCACCTCAATGGAATTTTGACCCTGGAAAGTGAGAGAGCTACTGCATTTGTTCCTTTTTCCGACGCCTGTGAAATAGAGCCAAGGCAAGAAGAAGGAGTGATGGGATGGGGCGAAACGGTCCCAGTTGATCCCGCAATTGCCCCTAACCCTGTCACCAACACTCCAGTAAGCAGGGGCTCTGATGAAGGAAACACACCTTCCCCTGTGCTATTTTCTGATCAGGAAGCTCCGGGTCATGTGCGTTACAACCTACGGCCGAGAAAACGTCACGGTACCTCAGACACCACGGCTAGGAGATAAGGAAAGACTTGAATAAATAGGGTTTGTTAGATTTGTGTCTGAGGTACTGAGCGAGACACTGGACTGAACTCGTTGAGAGCTGGAACTTTGGTATTGCGCTCTGTTCAGAAAGGCAGACTGTCACATGTAAAAGGCTAGGTTGTACATCGGATTTCCGCGACGACGACGTTCTGTTTTCTTGAGAAGAACGATAGGAGTCTGCCTGTGAGACTCTAGACGGACACAGGGAGAAGAATCCTCTGGCAGGACGGACTGCTTTGCCCGAGTTTAGCTTTGGACTTTTAGTTAGGAATGTACCCTTTTGGTCGTATTGTACCTGAAGAAGAACGCCCTTTTGCACCACGATACTTGCCATTTTATGAGCCAATGTTTTCTGCTTGGACCATGCGTGTAAAAATAGCATTTGTGTTAGTAATAGCCATTATATTAGCCATCTTTATGGGTATATTCATTTATTTGCACCCGATGCAAGCGATGATGCCCACTACCGTTGCCCCACCTGAGAACCTTATGTTCACCTTAGCCCCACATAAGGAAAGACATCGCCAGACTTACGCTAAGAATGTATTTGTAGAAATGCTCCACCAAACCCATAGCACTACTAATATGACAGATTGTTGGGTTTGTGGACTTCTGCCATCAGTTATGCATAAACATGATTTGTTTCTCTCTCTGCCATTGTCATATTTAGGTGGCTGTGAGGCATGGTTCCAAATGTTCTCAGCCATGTATAACCATTATGTGGAGAACCCCAAACAGTATTCAGAAAAAGAATGTAACATGATTCTAGCTTACATTGAAACACACCAGGGGTTTGATCCAGCAGGAAATGGGGGGGAGGGATCATTGTATCCAGATGCCTGTATAAACTTATATACGGCAAGCGAAAACAGTACTTGGTTGAAAGATGAACTTTACGATTTTTCTAATTTGAACCATTCTCAGTATTTCCAGCAGTTTATTACCAGGAATGTCACTAGTGAGCGTGTCTTGCCCATCCCTATCTTGAATACTTCCTCACTCTTTTGTGTGCAGGGAATTGGGCATGTGCAGGTTGGGAATAGTATCTGTAATTATACATATAGAATGACAATTTTCAGCAGTCCACCATTGTTAACGCCTCCAAATGTGTATTTTGTATGTGGGGAAAATGCCTATACCTGGTTACCGTGGGGTTGGGCAGGCCAATGTTATCTGTCCTTTCTGTACCCCCCTGTATATATAGCACCGTCAGACTATCACAAAACTCATCAACTGCATACCACAAAGGTGGTTTCCAATAGGCAGCGAAGACAGCTCGGAATGACTGAGGTTGACCAAACTGACACTTCCTTGCAGCAGTTTACGGATTTTACTAAGGGTTTGGTCCCATTCTGGGGACCAATATTCAATAGTAGGGAGATAATGTGATTGCCCAGGGTAGTGGAGAATGTCATTAATATCACTACTGAGATTATGACAAATATAACTGAAGAGCTTCAGGCTACGAGACTCGTTTCTCTTCAGAACCGGATGGTTCTTGACGTCATCTTGGCCGATCGAGGAGGAGCATGCCGGGTGATCGGCAGCTCCTGTTGTGTTTACATTCCAGACTCCGCCCTCACGGTCCATTTAGCTATCCAGAAATTGCACCGCATTGCTGCCGAAATGCACATTGAGAATGGGTCCGAGTCACTCTCTATCTGGTTTTGGGGGCTTCTGTCTACCTGGGGTTGGAAGTTATTGATGATAGTTGCTGGAGCTGCAGGTATCCTCTTTACTTCCTGCCTTTGTATGCAATGTGGTCCGGCCTGTTGCTCTTATTGCGCTACCAAATTGACAGCCATGATCGTCCCTTCTCCCAGCCCTTCCAAGTCTCAGATGCTCCAGCAGGAGATTCGTGAGTTGATGGCCATTGATGAGGAAGTTTTCCGGGATTAGTACTTTCCTTAGTTAGCTACATCACGCTAAAAGGAGGGTTTGAGGAACTGAAATCTGAATTAGGCCTAGTAAAACATATAGTAACGGTTAGAAATTAGCGTGATGCATCTATTAGTCTAGTGAAGGTGTTCGAGTGTTAATGACCTCACACATGTGATAGTTGAGGAATTAATGTATGCCTTATTTTAGTTATTTGCCTTTTTGCAAGCAATATAGATTAACCCGACCAGCGCCATTTTGTGGCCTAGTCTGCTTGCAGCATTAGTGGAAACCTACCATTACATTTAGCAAGTCGTTCTCTCGAGAAATAGTCTGACAAATGTAGCAAACTGCTGCTTCTGCCCGTTAGGCCTGTCAAGATTGTAGGCGGGGGTAGGATGGATAACCATATTCCAGGTGGTGCTGTGCGGACTCTCCTAGAGCTGGCAGAAGGGAGTCACCCTCCTCGACCTTGCTATAACGAGCTGAGCTAAACTAAGGATGGTTTCTGTTCCATATATGGTCTTTCCTTTGCACCAACCTGTACCAACTTGTATTTTTCCTTCTTAGGTAACGGTTTTGAAATGTAACAGTATATATGTGATCTGTTGATAATGTGCCAGCAGTCTTCTCGGCGGACCTCGAGGGGTTAGGTCATGAGAAGCTCCTCTGGCAGAGTTGTTTGTTTAATAAACGATTGAACCTTCTACACTGCCAACTGACTGATTAATGGTAATTGGTATCGGGGCTATTAGTAAGTATAGCTCCATATAATTGTAATAATTTTTTCGGTACTTCAAGTAACTAACTTATCCTGTCATTTGAAAGGTTCCCCAGCTGCTGTGATTAATCCAGTGAATTGGGAGTTACTTAATGCTGAATGATCAATGTTGTTGTAGGATGCTTCTGGGCATCGCATATCTTGTCATTGTAAGTTCCAGGGTTACTTGTTGTATGCAAGTATTGTTTCCACCGACCCACACAGTCAGGGTGAAATACAGGCACACGTCTGAACTAACTGCCCTTTCCATTACAGAGAAATGGTACAGCACATATTTAACATGTCTGATATGAAGGGTATGGTACACCTATTTAAGACCCTAGTTTCTGGACTTTTAAGCACCTTTCAGATAGTCTTCGAAGTGGTTCCAGCCTTCATACACTCCGTATTAGGAAGCATTTTTGGAGGGCTTCTGATAATCCTGCTACTGGTAGTGGGAATCCTGATTTGAATTTTTCTGCTATGCAATGGGTGTCCCATTCACCAAGGAAATGAAAAAAATGCTCTTGGAACGACTTTGCCATGATCGAATGGTACTCCATCTTGGCACACCTCGACTTCGGGTGCTAAGTGAGTCTTGATTCCTATTGTTTCGACTAGTCTTGAATGACATTTTTTTGCCTGTTCTCCACTGCTTGTTCTGCAGCTATGAATGCGCGTTGGACCTCTATCTAACACTTCCATTGGTTGTGCCATCGGACATGGATGCATTGCTGGATCCTTTAACAGCCCACATACTGCAGTGTCCCCGGAATATTCCGATGTTGATGTTGGCATTCTTAGAGCCACCATGGGACGCTTTAGCTCCTGTTGGATCGGATACTGGCTCTACTAAAGGCACATAGGCTTCGGATACTACAAATGCTTCCCAGGCATCGGCTGTGGGAACTGAGGAAGATCATCTTTGCTCAATTGACCTGATCAGTGAGGTGCTACAGGGACCGTAAACCTGCGAAGGCAAGCTGCAGTGATGTTGCTTCTCCCACACAGCACACATAAACATTTGGCTCTTCGTGTGCTGGGAAGAATTCTGCCTTATTCCAAAACGACAGAAATTGGAATTCAAACAAAAAATTCCTTTGTTATACTAATACTGAACTCCATGGCTTTCAGATGTACTCAGTGGCTCAGACTATATATGAACATATTTTAAATGACTATTAGAGTTTATTTTTTAGAGATTTTATGAATTTTTAGAAGGTTTTTTAATACCTTTTTAACAAGCTTGATTAGAAGGGCATTCCCTTTTTAGTATTTCGTCCAGTCGGATGAGGAGTGGGTGTTATGTTTTCATAGGGTACCCCAATATAAGCTTGAGTAGTCCCCTAACCCTTCACCTACATTTACCGTACCATTACACTACACAATGGTTTTTTTTTGTTGTTGTAACTTTTTATTATAATAAAACATCAAAAAACAAACAAGGCAATACAACAATAGGGCAACCATCAGGCATGTGCTCAAGGAGGACAGGAGATACACGATAACATAAGACAGAATTTATCGAATACAGGTAAGGGGGTCGGAGGTGAGAATTGCATATCAACAATAAGGTACACCACATCATAGCAGGAATGCCGGGTCAGGGCGATTGGGGAGGACTAGAGATCTCAGTGAGTGGGGGCGTACATATATCTCCCCGGTACGAGTTCCATTGGTTCCAAATTTTCCCCCATTTTCTGGGTCTACCTCTCGCCACATACACCGTTTTCTCTCTAAACATGCACCAGTCCATATTCTCTTTCCAGGCAGTCACTGTGGGGGGCCTCTGGGACACCCATAATTGTGCAATATCTCGTTTGGCTATCATGTTGGCAAGAGTCGCCCATCGAAGCTGTGACACATCATAATCATTCGGTCCCCACACATTCATTAGGCATTGTCGGGCTTCTGGCATCATCACAATACCCGTTACATCACTCATCACATCATGTATACGGTTCCAAAAGCGCACCACCTCAGGGCATTCCCAAATTATATGAAGAAAGGTGCCAAGGAGAACGCAACCACGCCTACATAAGCCATCCGCAGAATAGCCCATATGAATCAGGCGGGGGCCGGTGACATAGACTCGATGGAGGATCTTGAGTTGGACCAGGCGGAGGCGGGCCGGAATCGCAACCTCCCTGGGAGAGAAGATCGCAGATTGCCAGTCCTCATCGTCTAATTCAATACCATCAGCAATCCATGTGTCCCTAAGGCGGTCAAGCAGGCTCGACCGGTCATTGATCAACTTTTTGTAAAACAAAGAAATGGTGCTATCTGGCACATGACCATCCAATATACGATTTTCGAGGGGGGAGGATTTCGGAACGTCACTACCCACAGGAAAAACTGAATTCAAGGCATGACGTACTTGAACATAACAAAAGAATTCCCTATCACTCAGCTGATATTCCACTTGTAAGTCCGAAAAGGTCTTTACCCTGCCCTTAACCCAGAGATCACGCACTTTACTAATACCGATCGTATCCCATTTGTCAAACCCCTTCGTCTTCCACAGACAACCCAATTTTGCGGAGGCATAAAGCGGAGTTGCACAGGTTAATCTATCTCTCCAGCCCATAGCCGCAGTCGCGCTATGCCACACTCGCACTGCTATAGCGGTAGGACCTGAGAGTTGCAGACAGGAGGATCCCGAATAGAGCGCCCTGTTATAGTCACCACCCGGTAGCAGCCACCTATCCATCTCAAACGCTGGATTCAACGCCGGACCATACATCCCATGGTTGATGGCAGCAAGTTGGGAAGCCCAATAATACCGTCTAATATCCGGAAGTGCTATGCCGCCATCATACCAGGGAAGCATTAACTTTGGAAGAGCGATACGCGAATGTGCACCCCATATTAATTGTCTCTGCAAGGATTCTACCTCTCGGAAGTACTTCGACGGAATCACATCAAAACTGTTCTGGAGTGCATATAGAAACCGCGGTAAAGACATTATTTTAAAAAGGGCCACACGCCCCAGCGGAGACAATGGCAATTTGCGCCAGCTCACTACATCCGAACGCAAACGTTGGAGTGGGGGGAGCAGATTACGTTCGTAGCGGACCGCAGGGTCCAATGAGATAAACACACCCAAGTATTTAAAACCAGACTGCGACACCTGGATGGGACATACCCGCGGCAGAAGGGGGACATCACCCGCGAGCACATAAATATGGGATTTGGACCAGTTGATAACAAGGCCCGAGTTCTTCCGGAAGGAGTTAAGCACATCGAACAACACATTAAGCGATTTTTGGGAGAGGTGAGATACAATAAAATATCATCCGCGTACAATGAAATACGATCTTCAAAGTCCGGAGTCCAATATATACCCCTCATCGAGGGTTCCCACCGCAGCCAAGCAGCAAGTGGCTCCAACGCAAGAGCAAAGAGAAGCGGGGATAAAGGACAACCCTGCCGCGTGCCCCTCCCAAGAGCAAAGGGCACGGAGACCCGACCATTCACCACTACCTGCGCCAGTGGCGTCTCGTATAGGAGTTTCACCCAGCTAATAAAGCCAGCGCCAAAACTGAACTTGGCAAGTGTGGCCCAAAGATACGGCCATTCGATTGTGTCGAAGGCCATCGTGGCATCCAGGGACGCTAAGATGGCCGGTTCACTAAATGACGCTGCCCTCGCGAGAACACCATGCAAACGCCGCAAATTCAATGCTGTGTTACGATGTGGGATAAAGCCCGACTGGTCCGGATGAATCAGATCACTGATCACCGTAATCAGGCGGTTAGCGAGTAACTTGGCAAGAATCTTAGGCTCAGCATTCAGGAGCGAGATAGGTCTGTAAGATGCACAACGATCCCGTGGATTTCCTTCCTTGTGGATCACCACAATGGTCGCAAGACGCTGATCCCGAGGGAGGGAGCCAGTTTCTCGCGCAGCCAAAAACATATCTCGGAGATATGGCGCTAGCGTGTCAGGGCGTAGTTTATACAGTTCGATGCGAAGGCCATTGGGACCCAAAGCCTTTCCGGAGCGAATAGAGCGCACCGCCAGAGTTACCTCATCCACCGAGGGTGCGGCATCCAAACAGTCCCGATCAGACTCTGACAAACAAGGCAATTCGATATCCCTAAGTAGTAACTGAGAATCCTCTTCGGGCCTGTCGGACACCGAGGTATAAACCTCTCAGAAATAATCAGCAAAACATTCAACAATGTCAACAGGGTCTGTCACACGCACACCATCCGATTTCTCAATCACAAGAATCACACGGCTTGCTCTCGCCTTTCTGTCTAACCAGGCAATCAATTTTCCTGCCTTGTCATCCACATCATACAGTCGTCCCTGCTGTTCCCTACTCATCATCTTGGCCGCATCAGTAACAACATTTTTATATTCTAATTGCTTAAGACTGAGGATATGCAATGCGTCTCGAGTAACGTTTCGCTCCAATGCACTTTCTAACTCAATAATTTCTGTCTCGAGACGTACAACTGCCTCGTTCCTACATTTCTTAGCACACCCAATCAAAGACAATGCCTGTCCCCTGATAACAGTCTTGAAGGCTTCCCACAATGAAACAGGCGAGGACACAGATCCCATGTTTTCAGCAAAATACAAATCTAATGATTTAATCAATTCAGTACGGATTTTGGGGTTAAGAAGATAATCGGAGCCACCCTCCCTTCAGCGCCTATGTTCAGGTTAAAATGAAACCAGAGAGGGGAGTGGTCTGATACACCCCGAGCTAGGTGCCTAATCTCCCCAATCGAAGAGGATTGGGCCGCCGGCACCAGGATATAATCTAATCTAGAAAGACTACCATGTGCGCCCGAGTGGAAAGTGAACTGCATCTGCTCTGGATGCATAAGCCGCCAACAATCCACAAGCCCCAACGTCTCCAAAAAGTCACCCAACCAGGATTGCGCAGCTGTAAGGTCTCTGGGTGGATAGCGATCCGCTCTGCCGGAGACGACTGAGTTAAAATCACCACCTAATATCAGAACACCCTCCGGGAGACCCAAAACCACCCGCCCCAAGTCTGCAAATGTGGATTGTAAGCCAGGAGGAACGTACACCGATACTAATGAAACTATTCTCCCCTCCCACCTACCTACAGGTGCAACATATCTACCCCCAGTGTCAAAGACCACGTCATCAACCTCGAGGGGGAGTGAGGTCTTAAGCAATATACCCACCCCTCTAGAACTAGAAGTAAATCCAGAATGAGCAACAAGACGATAACCCCGCCTGTTAAGAGCGTGGCAAGTATTCCCAATCAAATTTGTCTCTTGTAGCAGTACAACATCGGGCGAGAGGCGCCGCAAGAGCTGCATAACCACCCCCCCTCTTTATCCAATCTTCCAACCCATTCAAATTCCAGCACAGTAGCTTCAGCCCCCTACCCCCATCCAAGCCCATGATGAACTCCCATCTCAGAACGAGCACCACACCAATATCTGAAGTCGTAACAGTTTGTTGCGTTGAAGAAAAAGAAAAAGGAAACAACCCCCACACACTCCCCCCCAGCAATACCCAACACAACTCCCCCCAACCCTGCACCCCTGCACTGACTCAGAAGCCACCCCAATTTGCAGTGTGCCTGTCGCCCTAGCAAAAAACAACTAATCTACACAAAGAAGCCCCAGAGGAGGAAAAGGATCCCTCTGTCCCCGCCGCCCCCAAGGATACACATAGAACGATCAAAGAAGTCAGTGAGCCGCAGCTGTCCATGGTGGATAGTGTTCAGGATTCAGGCAACATTGTTATTCTTGGTCCATTAGGCCCCCCTCAGCGCCACCAGTTTGGTCTCGGCCAGCACGACGAGCAGGCAGCGTGTCCAACCAATCACTCGCTTCTTCAGGCCGGACAAAGAAGAATGTCCGATCGTCATATTCCACACGCAGCCGGGCCGGGAACAACATCGCATATTTCAACTCCATGTCTCTGAGTCGCCGTTTCACCCCTTGAAATCCCATTCGTTGCTTCTGAACAGACTGAGAAAAGTCCGGATAAAAGTTCACCGCGGCGTTCTCGAACTGCGTAGGACCGCTTGTCCGTGCAGCCTGCAAGATGGCGTCTCGGTCCCTGAAGTTAAAGATTCTTGTGATGATCGGACGGGGGGGGGGGAAACCCGGCTTTGCCTGTCCCCCCGGCACCCTGTGTGCGCGTTCAACCGCGAAGAATTTGCTCAGTCCCTTGGGTGCGAGATGATTGAGGATAAGGTCCTCGACACGAAGATCAGTGGAGAGTGAACTAGAGTTCTCCGGGACCCCAATAATACGCACATTGTTGCGTCGTGCACGGCCCTCAAAATCCTCCAATCGACGAGCAAAGAAGTCATTGGCAGTTCTCAGGTTGCGTACTTCTGTTTGCAAGTCGGACATATCCGTCGTGAGGCTGGATGTCTTTAAATCGAGAGACTTAACCTTCTCGTTTATCTTAGCCAGATCTGTTCTGATTAGATTGACATCAATGGCCACCGTATCCAGTTTCAGGGCTAGGGCTTCATATTGTTGGCCGATCGAAGTCTTGATGCCAGCAATGGCGCCCATTACGTCCTGTAGCGTTAAGTCCGCCGACATAGCAGGGTCGTCGATCGCCTCATCACGGATCTTAGGTGTGCCACCGGGGGATCCTTTAGGAAGTGTGTAGCGGTCCATGACATTCGTCTGGGCCGAGCCTCCTCGAAAGGTGGTCTTGACTTTCCGTTTGTCACCCTCGGGTTTGCCCGTCATGGCGAGCCGAGTGCCCCGAAGGGAAGCTTGAGACCTGGTCCAAATGGCTCCTTAAAGTTCACCCAAAAGAACACCAGAGACGAGTCAATATGAGTCCACAGCGGCGCTTTCGCTAGCCCCAAGTCCAATGAACTGGCATGGAAGCCAGTCGCGATCAGCACGCACCCCGATGAGGGGATACGCTAGGCAGGAGAAACGAAACCGAAAGTGGAGTGGGGCTGCGGGCTGAACCCCGTTGGCCGTTGTTGTTGAATTACTGTCCGGGTATAGCCACAACTCAAGGCCCAGGCGGCTCCACGGAGAAGGCCACAAAATACAGGATGGCGTAACTCCAGAACCCGAGGTCCGATTGTGTCTCTGAAAGCAGCTAGTACATCAGCCGGGCTGTGTCCTCAATGATCTTCCTTCAAATCAGGATATTATGCAGGATAGATGCGGGAGGCGGTGAGGGTCTCGGAAGCCCTGTGCTCACGCGGCCATCACGGATGCGCGCGAAGCTCCTCATCTACACAATGGGTTTTGGTATTGACCTTTTAACCTAGTTAAGCGCTGCATAAATGTTGTGTGGTTTTACCCAAAAACTAGCCTCCTTACTTATGCATGAAGAATCTCAGAATCACAGCAGATTACCATCTTCTGCATAATAACTATGTATAAGGGTCATCCCTTCCGTCATCTTCGACAGACATTACACAACAAGGTAGAATCCCCTGCGGGTACCTTTTTTAGGTATATACACACCATATCTGTGCCAAGGCAGGAAGAGGAGAAAAGAATTCCATGCTGACACACTGACGTTCGACTCTGAGGTACATGCACACAGACACTCTAGCTCGCAGTGGTCTGACATCCCTTGCGCTGTGTCCATCTCGAGACCAAGACGGGGTTCCAAAGTCTCTCACTTCAGATAATGGGGTTGGCTTCAGCCTAGTGGGTTTCCTGGCTCTACACCAACATACATGCTAGGTACATTGAGATACATCAAGTTAGGTTTACACTGTAGGAATAGCGCATTATTATTGTCATGTATTTATTTTGCTTGCATATATTCATTGTTTTTAGCACTATGGTAGGAATCTACCATCCATTTACTCTTTTGGTGCTTATAATCATTTATATCTGTTTCTGTCTTATGGTTGTTTCAGCACACCTATTTTACAATAGAATGACGCTGGTTCAATAAATGCTTATTGAAAACGTCCCCACTGTTTATTCTGTGTATCTCTCTGAGAGAAAGTGATCACGAGAGACTGAGCAAAAAGTACTATACTGGTTCCACGATCCCTGATGGGACAAAGTTGTCATGTTCGATAGTTGCCAAGAACTATAGTCTCCTTGGTAAGAGGAGTTTACAGGTGCACTGTGAGCTAGCTAGGTATACAGGCGAACATACCCGGTCGGGGTGTCTGGAATCAGTCTGGACACCAATCCCACAGTCTATGTTGTCTAAACATGCAGATACTTTATAGAATTATGGGAACTACACGACATTTCAATCGTATCGTATCGTATTGTGGCTTATTTGTAGAGCGCAGACCTGTCACCCCAAGGGCATCCTGGCGCTTC
This sequence comes from Lissotriton helveticus, assembly GCF_964261635.1. Lineage (NCBI taxonomy): Eukaryota > Metazoa > Chordata > Amphibia > Caudata > Salamandridae > Lissotriton > Lissotriton helveticus. Next base: position 2,002,458,464 of record NC_136061.1, on the reverse strand, counting down.
GAACGATGAACCAACAATTTCAGCGACTTAGCCTATCCTGGGAAAAAGGTAGGTTTTTAACGCCTTCCTAAAGGCTAAGAGATCCTCAAGACTCCTTAGAGATATCGGCAGGGAGTTCCAGAGTTTGGCCGCCGCTACTCTGAAAGATCGGCCTCCCATCCTCACTCTCTGGAAACGCGGTACTACGAGTAACCTGGATGAGGAGGAGCGTAAGGCTCGAGGTGGAAGATACCAGGCAAACATTTTCCGCAAAGAGACCGGGCCCAGGCCATAGATAGCCCTGAACACAATGCAAGCTGCTTTGTAGCAAACGCGTAGATGGACCGGCAGCCAGTGGAGTTCCTGTAGCGCTGCCGTAGATGAACTGTAGTAGGGGCGGGAGAGGGCGAGTTTGGCAGCCATGTTTTGCACCCTTTGTAGCTTGCCCAGTAGTGTTATCGGGGCCTCCAGAAGTAGTGCGTTACAATAGTCGAGTCGACTTAAGATGGTACTCCGCACTACTTCGGGTCTGGCTTGCTCAGGGAGGAGGGGCAGAACTTTGCGCAGCATGCGGATCAGCATCATGCACGTTGAGGTGGTCTTATTTACGTGCAGATCTAGCTGCAAGTTGGGCCCGAAACTGACACCCAAGTTGCGCGCCGATTGTGCAGCTGACACCGTCTCTGAGAAGGACGAAGGCCAGAAGTCGTCTGGGAGATCCCGGGGAACTCGGTCGTTGGAACAGTACAGGACCTCTGTCTTAGTCCCATTAAACTGCAGCGAGTTCAATCGGAGCCATTCCACTGTAGCCTGCATGCATCGGTGGAAGGTTTCCAATGGGACTGCGTCCTGTCCCTCCAGTGAAAAGACCAGCTGGGTGTCGTCCGCATAATTAAATGCGGAGATCCCAAATGATTTAATAAGCTGCATCAGAGGGCGGAGGTAAATATTAAAGAGTATAGGGCTGATGGCTGAGCCCTGGGGTACTCCTTGTCCTACTCTCCGCTCCTCTGAGCTGAAGGGAGGGAGCGATACCCGTTGCTGACGGTTGTCCAGATAAGAGATCAGCCAATCCCTGGCCTTATCTTTAACCCCGCACTCTTCCAGCCTCATGATCAAGGTAGGATGGCTGACCGTGTCGAACGCGGCCGACATGTCGAGCAGCACCAGAATGAGTACATAATTAGTGCCTTTGGGATTGGAAGAGTGCATGTGTTGTGCCCGGGTGATAGACTAAGTGTAGATATCACACTTGATATATATTTGCATACATGGCTCTCAAAGAGCATACATTGCTCTGTTATTCAGCGCGCATATGCTCCAGTAAGTTTCTAAAACTCAAACCAGCAATTCAATTTTTTTCAAAGCACAAAACCTATTCTTAATGGCATACCTACATCATTTTGCAAATATTTCTTGAGTCTTTAAAACATATATTCAGCATTTCTCAAAGAAAAGTTACATGCCAAGTGATGCTAGCACAAGAACTCTCAAGAGACATTCTGCACTATTAACCCTCCTCAATGTTAAACAAGGCATGTTTAAAGAAATACGTCCCCGTATACATGAAATTTTCAACAGCCGTAAAGAACATAGACACTATGTAAACATATATGTGATTTCATAATAGATATACACCTTCAGGCCATCTTTCCAAAAATATATAAGATCTCTGCATCTTTAAGTAAACTCAATGAGTGCCATTGTACATATAAATATCTGCAACCACAAAAACCATATCTCACCATCTTAGTGTGCGCAAGCTGGTCATATAAGTTAAAAATGACATTGACAAACACTTCCTAATATGTAACTAACAAGTATTACTACTTTATAATTTATATACAGACATAACACATTTATTTATCTTTTATTTCTGACTACACTACTCCTGTTTAATAATGTGACTAAAGCGACCACAACTGAGAGGCGTGCCTGCAGAGTGGTGGAGAAAGGGGGTGTGGCCTATGTCCACATCTCAGCAATCCCACTGTGTGGGTCTTACTGGAGGTAACAGGAGGTCTTGTTGACCCCTAAGGACCCTCAGCATCGGGGGTGGGGGGGCGCTAGAGGGCGCGCAAGCGGAATGGCTGCATAGCTAAGCAGCTCCCGCTCCTTGGACTATAATCCTGCAATTATCTGCTGCCAGAGGCGAGTAACCTACTAAAACAAACTGTCATCCAGTGCAGTGGACTGTCCCCGACACTCGACCCGAAGCTCGGCCCTCCTGATGCGGTAGGACCGCTGTGATCGGCATCGGAAAGCTGGCCGGAGGAGCCTCCAGAGCGTACCCCCCGAGGCGGTCGGCCGCAGAAGACTACGCAAGGCCGGGGCTCGCCACGAGGCGGCGGGCCTAATCGGCGCTTTTGGATTTGGCGCCTGGGACGCGACTGGTCCTGAATCTCCGGGTTGCCGAGATTAGCGGATCTCCCCAGCTGTGCACTGCCCGTCCCGCCGGCTTGACCCTGAGTGCCTGATCCACTGCTCGGGGTCGCTGCGGACGGCGGGCGCTGCTGCTCTCTTCGTGCGGCCAAGGGGACGGAGAGACCTGAGGGGGAGAGCCGCGAGTGCTGCTGCGGCTCCCTCAAACACCGGGAGGTGCCGGCCGGCCATCGCACCCACCGCCACTATATGCAGGGTGAGGAGCCTGAATTCTCGTAATTGTCCTGCACTTTCCACTGTTGGGCGTGCTGCTGGGGGTAACATCTCGGACTGCCTGTAGTACGAATTACTGGGGCTCTGGGCCCAAACACCTGCTGTTCCTGCACGCTGGCGTCCACCCTGCAACACAGGCGATACAGCAGGCAACACAGTACTGTGGCGCATGCTAAGACCCGCTGCTACGGCGCTTTGGTGGGATAATAGGTCGTCATATCAGATGGGAGGCTCTGTCGGGCACCTGTTGCGGCCATATTTCTAGATCATTGACTTGCGCCCACACGCTTTTCTGCTGACCCTACACCTACCCACACACGAAACAACCGCGGTCCACGTCCTCCACTGTAGAGCACTGGTACTCTGCCTCTGCACCACCCTATCTTGGCCTTGGCGGTGCGGGTAGAGGCTGTGGACTTATACCCCAACTGCCGAAACCCCCTGCCGGCGCGGGGTGCGTGGGCATTAAGACATCTGCTTCTGAGGCCATCTGCCTCTTGTCGACGACCCACCCCGCGGCCTCTTCCTTGCAGGAGCTGGCGCAGAGTTACCCGAGGTGGCAGTAAGGACGAGATCGACAGACAAAATGGTGCGCCCTGAAAATCGCCAAACTAAAATTAGCTTTGATACCGCCAAGAAGGGTACAAAGTCAGTGCCCGTTGAATCAGGGTCCAGCGACGCCACCTCGTCGGCCAATGCCTCCCCCACCAGAAACATTGATCTGCACCGCCTGTTTCAGGAGATGAGACAGGGGTTCGCCACGGTGGTGGAGAAGGTGGACGGCATGACTTCCAGACTGGATGCCCTAGTCCACAAGGTGGATCGGCATGAAGAACGAATTACAGCCGCGGAACAGCGGATTTCAGACAATGACGATATCTCCTCGTCCCACACTACACAATTGGCCCGCATGGACAACCTGCTCCGACTTATAGCGGCTAAGAACGAGGACTTGGAAGCCCGTAGCCGACGCAACAACATACGCGTCACGGGCATTCCGGAATCCACAGACACGGGCAGAATGGAAATATATATTGAAAAGCTCCTCAAAAGCTCGATAGGGGAAGAAGCATTTTCGCCGCAGTTTATTGTAGAAAGGGCGCACCGATCATTGGCGCCTGTCCCTAAGCCCAGGTTGCCGCCCAGACCGATCATTGCTAAATTGCTAAACTATCGCGACCGTGATGTCGCGCTGCGGGCAGCCCGGACTCAACAGACTTTGCAATATAATGGTGTGGCATTCTCCATTTATCCTGACTATACCCCCTTGGTACAAGAGGAGAGACGAAAGTTCCTTCCTGTCAAAAAGAAACTGCGAGAGGCCCAACTGGAATATGCCCTCCTCTACCCAGCGAGACTGCGAATCACCCATCGGGGGAAACATCGTTTTTTTACAAACCCCCAGAAAGTTGAGGACTTCCTGAAATCAATCAGCAAGGCTCGGTGAAGTGGTCGTGACACTGAGGCAAATCGGAAAGATGACGACCCATCCTCAGCAGCGGAGGAGCAATGAACATATGATCACGCGTTGTCCTAACTAATTACTGAACTGAGGTGCAATCATCGCCCCTTACTTCGGGAGGGTGAGGGATGCAGACCCTGCACTACTGAACTGGACTGCTTACACTCACCGATGGTAATGTACCCCAAGGACCACTCTTCCTGCCCCGACCTCCACCCAGGGCGGTATAGATTGGGAGGCCGGTCGACGGGAGAAGTGGCTGTGCGCCCTTGTCATTGTTTCCCTTTCGGGTGTTCCCCATGCACTATGTTGAGAAGTTAAAGTTATGGGAAAATGGGGGGAAGGGTGGGGGGAAGAGGGTGGGGATAGGTGGCTGCTGGCATGTTTGGGATGCAGTAGTGGGAGGGGGGAGGGGATTGCTTGGGGAGAACCAGACCACACTTGAGGAAGACAATCAAGCCACAAAGAGCAATGTGCAATTATCTATTTTAAATGGTACAATACCTGTTGACTTGCCACCACTGGGGTGGGATGCACTGTTATGTAGATGCCAGTGGCGGGCTTAGGGTCTGACACACAGCTGAACTGCATATCATGGAATGTTAGAGGGCTTAACAATGCTAGAAAGTGTTGTGATGTAATTGCCTATCTTAACAGACATAATGTTCACATCGCCATGCTACAGGAAACACATCTGTCGCCGTTGGTTGGTGCCACTTTTGCAGGCAAATGGGCTGGGATCTGTGTATTCTCCTCCTACTCTACATATGCTAGAGGAGTAACTATCCTGCTTAAACGCACAGTGTCCTTCCGTAAATACGGAGACATACTGGACAGTGAAGGACGCTATGCATTACTATGGGGGCGCTTGGGCCATGACACAATCACATTCATAAATTGCTCTGCCCCCAATTCAGATATGCCTTCATTTTTCACAACACTTTGGGGGCAAAGTCATGGATGTAGGATCCCGCCATGTCATCTGGGGTGGAGACTTTAATTTGGCACTAATACCTCACCTAGATCGATCAGATGGAGCACATCATTACAAGCTGAGGGCCAGGGAGGCTCTGGAGGGTATCATTGCCGAGGGCGGCCTCGTAGATGCTTGGCGACACCTACATTCGCTTCGAAGGGAAGGTACACACTTCATATCGCACACGGGTACATGGTCACAATTGGACTACTTTCTCCTCACCAGGGAGGTCACCTCGGGGGTCCTGGGGGTTGCACACTTGCCAAGAACGTATTCTGATCACAGCCCTGTCCTATTACACATGCGCATCCCTGGGTGGAACAGCCCTAGGCCTAGCTGGAGATTACAGCCGATGGCCCTGCTAGATAGTTTGTTTCGAGCTGAGTTGGGGGAGGAAATTGCCGCTTTCTTTCCCAGGAACAGGGGGTCGGTGGATGCAGTCGAATGCATCTGGGAGGCCTTTAAAGTCACCATAAGGGGGTACTGTATATCTAAAAGTTTCGGGGTCCTGCGTGATTTACAAAACACTATTCACTCACTACACAGGGAACTCAGAGCATTAGAACTTCGCATGGTAGATGACGACAATCCTGATATTCATGCAGAATTTAGAAGCAAGCTATCGAAGTACGAGGAAGAGGCTAATAGAGAAGTAAAATTCCGGGGGAAACATTGGCAGGCCAGAGAGTATTGCGAGGGGGACAGCCCGGGGATGGCACTTGCGGTCCTTACACGCGCCCCACGGGACCACAACATTATCCTAGAACTAACAGATGACCAAGGCCGAATCATCAGGGACTCAGATGCACTACTCGATGCCTTTACATCCCACTACCGCGCGCTTTACACCACTGACACCACAGCTGATGCACCATATGCTGATTTCCTGGGAGATGTGGCACTATGCTGGCTCAGCGACGGTGATAGGGCCTCCCTAGCCGCCCCCCTTGAACTAGATGAGATCCGAGATGCCATCATGTCACTGAAGAATGGTAAGGCACCAGGCCTAGATGGCATTCCCGCTGAGTTCTACAAAGCTTATATCGACATCATGGCCCCTGTTCTGCGAGAGGTGTACGAAGAGTCGCTGGCTGACGGCATCCTCCCTTCTTCCATGCGAGAAGTAGTCATTACCTCACTCTTGAAACCGGGCAAAGATCCTGGCTCTTGCGGTTCGTACTGCCCACTTTCCCTTCTAAATTGCGATGTTAAGATTCTAGCGAAGGTTTTAGCCACTCGGCTGTCCCTCCTCATGACCAGGATTGTTCTACCCGATCAGGCTGGATTTGTTCCCGGTTGCTCTAGCTCTCATAACCTACGCACCCTGTTCTCCCTGCTTCGTACAGTCCACCCCGACTTACCAGTTGCCGCCGTCTTCCTAGATGCCACCAAGGCATTCGACTCTGTCGAATGGCCCTATCTGTTCTCCGTCCTGGCGAACATGGGGTTTCCTAGACTCTTTATTTCTTGGGTCCAGCTACTCTATACACAGCCCACCGCGAAGGTCCTTATCAATGGTCATCTATCGGACCCCATCGCCATTACCAGGGGTACGCATCAGGGGTGCCCCCTATCCCCCCTCCTCTTTGCCATTGCGGTCGAACCCCTGGCCTGCAGACTACGTCAGCTGCATCGAGCGGGCGCGGTACAATGCCTCCAGCGCCAAATTGATGTGTCTCTATATGCCGACGACATCACCCTCTATGTCAAATATCCGGACATCAACCTCAACCCTTTATTACGAGAATTTGTGGTATTCGGTAGGATGTCGGGGATACACATAAACTGGTCCAAGTCACAATTCTTCCCACTAACCGATGCAGTGGCTGACTTCCCTCTTGACTATCCGCTCGAGTGGTGTCGGTCAGACCTCCGTTATCTCGGGAAAAAAATCTCTCGCGACAAAGACGAAACGCTCCGCGCCAATTATGGAGTAGCAATCACTAAACTCACAGCCACAGTTGATCGCTGGATCACACTACCGCTCTCCATGGCTGGCCGAGCGTCCCTTATCAAAATGGTGGTTTTACCCCAGTTTCTATATCTCTTCCTCAACATCCCATACTATCCGGGTGCGTTCTTCTTTAAAACCTTGAAATCAGAACTCTGTCGGCTATTTTGGGGGGGTAAGAACCCACGGTTGAGGTGGTCCACACTGACCTTGCCCTGCGAGGTCGGAGGCTTTGATGTTCCTGACTTCGAGGCCTATTACCTATGCACGCAAGCGCATTATGCGTATCACTGGCTAGTCCCTACACCCTTCATGCCTCAGCTAGCGGTAGAGGACTGGATCGTACATCCCATTCCACTTAATGGCCTGATTCTCTGCCCAGAGTCACTAATACAAACACCAAACACCTCAGTCTCCTGCACCTTGGATGCATGGCGCCGCATAGCCAAGAGGATGTCCTGCTGCCTGCCATACTCCCCCAGAATGCCGTTGACGTTTCATCCTAACCATGCCCTATTACAAGAACGAGGGTTTCGGCTGCTTTGCGAAAGACTGCGGATCACCTCGTGGGGCGAACTTTTCGTGAACGGTAAATTCAAATCTGCGGACGAGTTTTTCGCCTCCCACGGACGCACCCCGCTGGATGTCTTTTACTACCTGCGCCTCCATCAGGGCATGAAGGACATCCTCCCTATGTTCCCTGAGGAACCTGAGGTCTTCCTCCCCCTCCACTTTCTGTTATGCGCGCAGGAAGGGGCACACCTGGTTGCTGGTCTCTATCGCCAGCTCAGATCTGTTTCCACGCTACCCGAGGCGAGGGCCCGAACTCGCTGGAGTGCTGACCTAGCCACGGAACTCACTGACGACCACTGGCAATACTGTTGTGCCTTGACGGCCCGGATATCGGCCGGTAGCAGATTTAAGATCATACACTACAAATTCTTGCACCAACTATATTATACCCCAGTTAAAAAACACAGATTCCGCCTAGCCGAAGATGACAGATGCGAGCGCTGTCATGCTGAGCATGCAGGCTTCCTGCACCTAGCTTGGGAATGCCCCTCTGTCCGTTTATATTGGCAGCAAGTGACAGACGCTCTTACAGCAATGACCACGGTAACCATTGATGCAGAGCCGCTCATCGCGCTGCTAGGACACACGCCCCACATCTCGAAAACCTGCTGGAAATTCGTGGACATGGCACTGCTTTTGGCAAAGCACCGAGTGGCATGTCGCTGGGGCAGAGGCAGAGCCCCTAAATTCAAGGAGTGGCTGGCAGATATATTTTACTGTCAGGAACAACATCTCACATTTACTGAACTACTACCGATCTCTAGCCGACCCAAAGATATCTGGAGCCCGTTAGTTGGCTATTTGCTTGCCCAGGCGGATGACGATGGTATACCCGCGGGAGAGGCTGTTAATGACTTACTAAGTTAAATGCACCTAAGGCTATGGACTGCTATCTGCAGACGCATACACCACGTCCAGCCTCTCAATCTGACACACTGCACCATATGTTGCCCTACTGTTCGTACACCTGCATGGCACTTTTCTGCACAATTTACACTGGCACTACGCATGCAGAAATTGTCACCGAACCCTTACCTGACATTTACTCCCTACCGCCCTGACACTTCCATACACCTTTTTTATTGGACCCGGCACTGCCCTATGGCGCTACACTTCACCCGTATCCTTCAGGTGAACAGGTACCACCGCGATTAACATATGTCGAAGCATTGCCTTGAAAGACTATAGATGTATACTACTATATCTTTGTTATAGGACTCTACTCCCGAGTGTGTCTGTGAGACCTCACAGTTTTGTTTAAAGTTGGGAACTGTTTCAAAGGATTACAAACCAAACCAAAAATCCAAAAAACACTGTTCTACTGCGGTAAATCCTAAGGGTCATGTCTTCTGTACTAGCTATCGGACACTCATTGTGTAGTGCTACATGACGCTACCGGGCCCCCGGGATGCCGGTTCTACAGCTGTGTTATACTTATTACGATTTCATTACTGAGTTGCACATCATGCTGCCGGCCTCCGGGTTGTAGGCATTGGAAGCTGTGTACTGTCTTTGATATTCAATAAAAGCAGTTTGAACTCCCAAAAAAAAAAAAAAGGACCCTCAGCATCCAAGTGGACTTTATCCCCCAACCAGGGGAACGCCAGGGGTCAAGAAAGGGGTCAAGGCCTTTGGTGAGTTACTGGCTTTTTGTTTCCTCTTTTTTTATATTTAATGTGGTCCCCCTTCCATGGACCATTTGGTCCCCGGGAAACCATTAAACAAAATGGGAGGGGCCCCCATCCACTGGGGCCCAGCCTTTCTTTTTATAATTAAAAGGGAGGGGGCCGAGTAGCCCCCGTCCCAAGGGCAATTTCGGGCCGAGGGACCCCATCCTCTGGGGGCAAGCCTGTATATATATTTGTTTTAAAGGGGTGGATGGCAGAGCCATTTTTAGTCCTCGGGATCCCAGCCATTCAAAGGAAGGGGGCAGCTGGCATGGCTTCACACATAGGGAGCTAGGTGTAAAAGCAAAGTGCTTTGCTTTGAGCAAGCGAAAGCAAAATGCTCTTGCTTGCTCAAAGCAGAGTAGAGTTTGGTATGGCATGGCGGGAGCAAGATATAGCAAACTGCAATGTCCCTGGAGTGGGCACCCCAGGACATTGCTGGAGCCAGCTCTGGGGGGTGGCAGTTCCCAGGGGGACTGCCATCCCCTCCAGGAACCCTCTATGGGGGACTGCCACCTCCATATAGGGTTCCTAGAGAGGGGCCATGCAGACGCCCCTGCTTTGGACAAATTTCGGGGAGGTGGTTGTCTGCGGGCCTGTGGGTCCACAGTGTAGGGGTGGGTGGAATTTGCGTAGTCGCGCTACGCAAAGTTCCGCAAAACAGCAAAGAATCTCCACGAGGGCGCAGAATTCCGTGAGCTCGCGGAATTGCTTGTGCCGCCAGAAGAATTGGTCTCTCCAGTGACCATGTGTGTCTGTAACTTTGCCACCACGCCGAAAGGCACCGGGGTCCCTTGAAGTGAGCTGTCCATCATATTGGGTAAAGGGCAGGAAGACGGTGCATACCACTGGTGTGTGTGTGGGGGGGCTTCTAAGCAAGTTCACATGCCTCTTGTTTATAAAAGGTCAGAGACCGATCAGAGCAGCAGATGAGGAGAGAGAACCTCCTGGTCACAAGAACTGCCACAGTTTTGTGCAATACCTCTACTCAACTGGAGTACTACTGGCTAATCAGTAAGTGCTACCTCGTTAGGCAAATGTATAGTTCCTTTCCCACACTAAAGCTTCATAAAGGGGCAGAAGAGTTGTCTCCAGTGACCAGGTGTGTATGTAACTTTGCCACCACACCGAAAGGCGCGGGGGTCCTTTGAGTGTGCTATCCATCACAGTGCGTAAAGGGCGGGAAGATGTTGCATACTGCTAGTGTGTGTGGGGTAGGGCTTCTATGTGAGTTCACATTCCTCTTGTTTATAAAAGGTCAGAGACCAATCAGAGCATCAGATGAGGAGAGAGAACCTCCTGGTCACAGGAACTGCCACCGTTGTGTGCAATACCTCTTCTCATCACCATGCCCTCGAATTCCGCTATGCCGTTGATCCCGGAATTTTCAGCAATTCCGCACGGAACACGGAATTGTTGAAATTTCAAAAATTCCACGAGCAGAACTGAATTTACGCCCCACTGCTCTAATTATTGCATTTGTGGGGAGGTGGTGGTCCTCGGGACAGAGGGTGCCAAGATAAGTTCAATTGGGCCCCGAAAGGTGGTGTTCCCTGGGTCAGGGCGGTCCGTGAGGCTCCCCCACATAATTGCAATTACCCCCGGGGAGGTGGCAGTCCCATGGCCATGGGTGGGCCCGGTGGGTCGTCCTGCATTCATAATTAAAAATCCTGCCGGGAGGTGGCTGTCCCAGGGGCTTTGAATAGCCTGAGGAGGGAGGCCCTGGGTGCCCCTCCTATATTTATCAGATGCCCCTGGGACCTGGCCCACTCGGGGGTTATTCTGAAACATGCGCTGGAGTCCGCAATTGCTTTTTAAAAAAATTATACAGTGGATTCGTGGATCCACCTGCAAGTCCAGGGAAAAATTAAAAAACATTTCTTTACCACTGGCGGGGTACCTGGGGGGCTCCCCCATCATATCTGCGGGATCAGGGTATGCCTACCCTGCCCCCTTTTCTTTATTTGTAACTTGTTTTCTGGGACTCTGCTCCAGGCCGAGTGCCAAAATGACTTGCAACACTTCCTGGTTGAAATGTTGGCAGCCAATTAACTTTTAGTAAGGTCTGCAAGTCCACTGTATTGACTCGCATCCTCAGAGATATATTTTGGTGAGAGGAGTTGGCCTAAAAGCTAGGGCGGTCGACCTTGAATCTGTGGAACTGGGTTTGAGTCTCGGCAACAACGCTAAAAATCCTGTGATTCTGGGCAAATCACTTAATCTCCCCGTTCCTAAAAAAAACAAAAAGGAAAGAATGTGTCCTCATGTAACGCAACTGGTGCTATATAAAGAGATGTGATACCCGATACCTTCGGGTCAAGTTTGCACTATATAAAACTCTGTAAAATATTTTTTTAAATATACATATGGGGTGTGGCCTGAAGCGTCAAGATGGTGGTCGCACTCTAAGAGTGCTCTGAACCCCTTTGCCATCCGCTTCCCATCTCACCACTTCTGGCTGCCATCTATCCCTCAAAACTGACCACCGGCATCCCCTGAAACCGGCGCTGTGCTGGGTGATACAAACGACTGCCTTATTTGGCAGGGTACCTGCTCTGCCATCTAGACCCCGAGGCCTGTGGGCCACAAGATGGTGGCTCCCACTGATTGAGGCATTGGCGAGTGCTGGGGTCGGGTGCCATCCACCGACATGGCCCCTTTGTGGTCGGGGGTCCGGCGTGCTGGGTGACTTGCCTGAGAAGTGCGAGGAGGTATCGAGGCCCACGGTAGCTCCGGCTTCCTCACGTCCTACCATGAGGTGCCCGTCCTGCTGTCAGAGGTGGGGCCTCGTCTCCTCAGGCAGGGCCAAATGCCGGGATGGAGTCCCACGCCACAGGATCATTACCAACCTGGTAAGTGGAGCTGGGGCTAGGGGTTTGGCTGTCGCTCGGACAGCAGGGGAGGAATGTGACATGGGCCTCCAGCCCCGGGTGCTGAACACGCACTTAAATGGCTTGCCTACAGGGAGAGTGCAGAGGAGTGGTGTGATCCCCGGCGGCTCCGGCTTCCTGCCGCGCGGCCATCGTCCCCGCTGACTGAGATGAGACCTCGTTTCCCCTGGCTGGGCCCTGGGATTGGGATAGACTCCTGCTCCTTGAGATCACCGCCCAACTGGTATGTGGATGGGGGGCTGGGGGGCCGGCTGTCATTTCGGAGAGTGGGGGAGGCTTGTGGCATGGGTCTCCCCCCATGAGTGCTGAACGGCACTGATTGGGGTGATCTGGCTGCGGGCCTAGAGGGAAGACACTGGTCTGGAGGCAATCCGCGTGATCCCCTGATAGATGGATGGTGCGAGTGCTTGGCCTACCGTGGCGGGGGTGGAGACCCTCCCCAGCCTGTGCATACTGTGCAGTTGTGACGCTGCCCCGGGAGTTGAAACGCTGCTTTGCCAGGGTCTGAGGGTGGGCCGACCGTCTCCTGTGACCAAGCAGCGGGGGCCTCGAGAGGTGCTCCACGGCCTCTTTCTCCCCCTCCTATGCTTCCCACATCTGCGGCCTACCTCCATGCCTGGCATTAGGGGCGAGGCGTGGGCCGATCGGCTGCTGCAATCGAGCAGGGATGCCTTGAGAGAGGCTGGCCAGCCCTCGCCCACCCTCCTTCTCTGCTGAACATATTCTTAGCCCATACTGACCCTGGGGCTGGGGTTGGGGGATGGTCGTTCGGCAGTGGGAATCGAGCGGCGGGCCCTGGGGGAGACTCCCTGGCCCCCCCTGTACATAGTTACCAGCCAGTGCACTAGTTTGGGGCACACCAGCCTGCCCGCCATCAGGATCTTGAGACCCACAGGACCCTGCAATATAGCCTGAGCCGGGCACAGAGGGAGGTCTCCCTGACCCCATACCTGAGCAGTTGGGGCCTAGACCCAGACAGAGAGGCTTCTGGCAATCCTGCGTCCTGGAATAATTCAGCAGATGGGTGGCACTCTGGCTTCGAATGCGGTTCGCAAGGGGGTTGCAATCCTACTGCGACGGGGACTCCCCTTCACTCCTGACAATGTCCTGACGGATCCCCAGGGCAGGTTTGTGACTATATTTGGGAAGCTAGAATGAAACGTGCTCAAGCTGGCATCCACATATGTCCCACCCGCCACACTCACCTCCACCTTACAGCACTTCATGGTACACTCTCCTCCCTGCCCCCTGGACAGACTGTGATTGGGGTGACTTAAATGCCATTATGCAACCAACGATCGACGCGACGGGCATCCCTTCCCCAACAAGGTTAGCCCATGCAAAGAAGTTGACAGACTGGGTGGCTGCCCTTGGCTTGTGTGATGTTGGGAGGACCTGGAATCCCCACTGGCATCGAACTCACCCATACCTCAGCAGCCCACCATATACATTCCCACATTGATCTGATCCTCCTGCCAGCCTCTGAGTGTCATAGGGTATCCATTATAGTCATTCAACCCCGGGGAATATCGGACCACTCTACCCTGTCCATCCACTTGGGTGGGACCTCAGCCACAATCTGTGAGGTCTGGAGACTAAACCTGTGGTTCCTGCAAGATAAAGAATTTTAAAAGGCAATAGAGGTAGAATTGCAACAATACTTCCTCACCAATCAGGAATCGGTCCCCTCCCCGGGCACCCTCTGGGTGGCGAGCAAGGCCAATATCCGTGGCATAGCCAGGGGCTGTGTACACGTGAAACGCTTGGCACAAAATGATCGCCTGACCCTCCTTGAGGTGCAGGCCATACGGTTGGAAATACCCCAAACTGAGACCTCCAACACCCACCGAGACAGGCAGCTTGCAATCATTCGGGAAGAGATCAGGCAGATCTCCTTGGAGTTCACCCAGATGCTGTGGTGTTTGTCCGTGACTCGAGTATATGGCTGGGGCAACAAAAATGGCAGTCTTTTACACAGGTTTATTTCCTACCCACTGGCTAACAGAATAGTCCCCGAAATCCAGGACCCTTTGGGTTGCACTCATCATGCCTCACTGGCAAGCACACAAGCATTTGCTGACTATTACGCCCGGATGTCTTAGACCTCCCCATTACCTATAATCCATGGTGCTATCTCCCTGTTGAAAGCCGGGAAAACACCGGGACCGGATGGCTTCCCTCATGAATACTACGCATCGTACCAGGACCTATTGGTGCCCGAACTAATGCACCTCTACTATCACATTGCCGAGGTCAGCTCCTTCCCCTCTGAAACTGATGTGGCGACTATCGTTGTTATCCCCAAGACCCAGCCCCCCTCCCCTAGATGTGTGGACTATCGTCCAATCTCCCTGATCAACACAGACATAAAAATATACGCCACAATCCTGGCTCAACGACTCTGTCTCTTTCTCCATAAGTTAGTCCATGCGGACCAATGTGGCTTTGTGCCAACGTGAAGCACCAGACCCTGCTTGCAACGTCTCCACCTGGCCTTGGCCAACCGCCAGACCTTACACCCTATCTCGCACTCCTCCTTGTCGACTTTGAAAAAGCTTTCGACATGGTGGACTGGAATTACCTGGAGGAGTCCTCTACTTCAATCCCAGAGCCAGGGTGCTGACTAATGGCACCATCTTTAGGGCCTTCCCAATTCAGAGAGGCATGCAACAGGTTGTCCCATTGCACCCCTTCTATTCGCGCTGCGATGGAACACTTGGCCTGTCTCATGCAATCTGACCACCGGGTCCAAGGTTGGAACTGGGGAAGCCACCTCACCAATAAAATTTCCCTATACGAAGACGATGTCCTGCTTTATTTATCGGACCCCGCCAACTCCGGAGCTAGATGCCTTGAGGTTATGCAGCCCTTTGAGAGTGTCTCAGGACTCTGATTCAACCCAGCAAAATCAACACTGGGGCCCCTTCACCTCTCCGGGGAGTACTTTGACTGGCAGTCCACCATCCCCATTAGGAGACAGTCATTCAAATACTTGGGGATATGGGTCGACCTGCTTCCAGAGCTAGAGTCGGCAATTAATATTACCCCGCTGGTCCACACTGCTAAAGCTGATCTTAAGCATTGGCAAACTCTGCCCCTTAACCCCCTTGGGAGAATAGCGCTGTTCAAAATGATGGTCCTCCCACGTTTCCTATACCTTATTCAAAACACCACCTTTCACTTCCCGTGCAGCTGGTTTAAGGAGTTAGACGGGGCAATCACAAGATTTTTTTGGGGTGGGGTGAGGCCCTTTGTAGCTCTAGCCCATTGCAGGATCCCGCCCTTCGATGGAGGCATGGGTATGATCGACCTCCATCTATACTATATGGCTACCCGACTTCCCGTAATCCACGACTGGTTTACCGTGGGATGGTCTGACACAGCCTACATGACGGAGCTCGGAGATATGGAATTCCCCCAAGTTCAGGCATATTTGTATGGATGCCCCATACCGCAAGCGATTCCTCCTACCATCAGGACAGTCCTAGTGGCATGGTGTACAGCTCTGAGACATACAGGCTGGGATGGCCGACTGAGCCAACACATGCCTCTTTGGCAGGGCACATGTTTGGGGGAGGTGGCGGAATTCTTCGGGTTCAAGCAATCGGACCTCATAGGGATCTCTCTGCTGGGGGTTGTATGGACTGGTATACACGTTAGGACATTCCAGGACCTACAGGGACGCTATGTTCTTCACACTTCAGTTTTATAAATATTTACAAATATGTTACGCTCTCAACACACACATTCCAACAGGCACGTCCCTTCCAGAATTCAGCCTACTAGAGGCCCAGGTCATGATGGGGAACCTGGGGAGGGGTGGGGTCTCCCGAATATACTGTACCCTGGTGAACAATGGAGCAGCGACTCTCAATTCCCTTCGGACCCGGTGGGAGGGGTGGGTGTGTCCTCTTGAGGAGGAAGACTGTTGTGACGCCCTCATGGCCCCTCAGACCATCACAACCTCAGCCAGGCTCCGTCTTACTCAACTATACTACCTCCACGTGGCATATATCACCCCGGCACGCCTCCACAGAGCAGGGTTGCGTTCCTCCCCAAACTGTGCATGTTGCGGTCATGCACCCACAGGCTTCTATCACATGCATGGACATGTTCCAGCCTCGCCCCATATTGGACCGAAATAAAGACAGAACTCATGCAGGTCTTGGGCTGGTTGGTTTCCCACAATCCCGTGCATCTTATCCTGGGAGTGATGGACGGCCTAAATGGGTCATGAGCAGACAAAGCATTTCTTGGGATGGCGGTTGCGGTGGTCAAAAGAGACATTGTTGCTTCCTGGGCACAACCCAACCCCCCCACCGTAGCAAAATGGCGCAGGGGAGTGGACTGGTGTGCTGCACAGGAGAAACTTTTATTCGAAGCCCGAGGATGCCCACCGAATACAGCAGAGTCTAGGGCAAATGGCTGAACCAACTGGACTAGGGACACTGAACCTCCCCTTTAGGTGCGGGTGTAGTGCTGGCGAGCAAATATGGTGATTCTATTCAATACTGTATGTACCCACATTTGGTGTAGGTGGTCAATGTCTATAGTATCATTCAAATGAATTATGCTGTTATTGAGTTTGATCTAAAAATCAATAAAATTGATTATCAAAAAAATATATATATATACTACTAAACAGATTTAACTAAATTACAAAAAAGCCTGCTTTCTGGACCACCATCTAGCTTTCTGCCAAATTGGGTGTAATTCTGTTCCGCAGTTCTGGCTGTAGTCATGTGCAAAACATTTTTAAAACTCATAGAATTAATATTTGGAAAACACATTTTGGGACCCTCCCTTTTTCTCAACCCTGCTTGACGGATCACCCTGAAACTTTTAGCACAGCAGCTGAACCAAAAAAGGGGACGTTTGGGGGAAATTCTGTGGAGATTTGTCAAGCGGCGCTAAAGTTATTTGAAAAACAAAAAACGGTAGATAATATGTTATGTAATGTTATGTTATGTTATGTTATGTTATGTTATGTTATGTTATGTTATGTTATGTTATCCGACATTTGTAGCGAGCACGGATACTCGGGAGTGTCCCGGCACGAAAGCCAGTTTAAGGAGACAGAGGGGCAGAGCCGTGGTTGGGTGTTAGTTAAAAAGCAACTGCTTTTTTAAATTATATATATATATATATTACCTACTGGCGGTCGCCAGTAGGTATATATAGTTAGGATTTTTTCTCTATGGGATTTTTGAAAATTCTATGTGTAATAACTTTGGCGTTTGTGGACGGAATTGGCTGAAATTTTCAGGAAAATGGAATATTTTGTTTCTGAGCAGCCCCCGAAAATTTGGGGGGGGTTTGTCAAGGGGGGGCCGAGAAAAAAGGGGGGTCCCAAAACGTGTTTTTAACATTGAGTTTTCCATAGGGCGGTTGGCCTCACTTTTAGCCCGAACGGCTGAATGGATTTGCACGAAAATTGGCAAAATTGTAGGGACTGGTAGCCCGATGTGCCTTTGCTAGGTCTCAATATATGTGCTCCAGTGGATTTTGAGAAATTAACGTTCAAAAAAAGATATATATCTGTAACAGCGGACCGGGCAGCGCTCCAGTTCGCGTACTTTTCGCGTTACGGAGCTTTGTGAAGCGAAGCTGATTGGTTCTCCAGCGTCTGTAAACATTCCAAACAGTCCGTTGCGGCCGCCATCTTGTCTCTCGGTAGGATCGAGAGACAAGAGGAGGCCAAAGCGAAGGGGCAAATGACCGTAAGGGGGCATAGTAGATCCTCCCTGACCCCCTAGGTTTGATGTGGAGGTTTTAAAAGGGCCCCGCGGGGCAAAAAAAATAAAATAAAATAATAATCGAACGGCTGAATGGATTTGCACGAAACTTGGCAAAATATTAGGGACTGGTAGCCCGATGTGCCTTTGCTAGGTCTCAATATATGTGCTCCAGTGGATTTTGAGAAATTAACGTTCAAAAAAAGATATATATCTGTAACAGCGCTCCGCTTCGCGTACTTTTCGCGTTATGGAGCTTTGCGAAGCTGATTGGTTCTACGGCGTCTGTAAACATTCCAAACAGTCCGTAGCGGCCGCCATCTTGTCTCTCGGTAGGATCGAGAGACAAGAGGAGGCCAAAGCGAAGGGGCAAATGACCATAAGGGGGCATAGTAGATCCTCCCTGACCTCTTAGGTTTGATGTACCATTTTGCCAAGTTTGGTGTAATTCCGTTCAGCCATTCAGGCTGTAGACGTATCTAAATGTCCTATGGAAAATTGCATGGGGAAAACACATTTGAAAGTGTTGAAATTTAGAACCAATTAAAATGTTACTTTGGTTTTGTATTTGTGTGTGATGAAAGTTAATTGGTTATGTATATATCTAAAATGAGAGGAAACCACAGCCATTTTGTGATACTAGTGTCTGAGGTACATTTGTGAGGAATTTTTGGTGCTCAATTTCTGGTGTTTGGTTTACACAGTACTAACACTTCTCCTACTTTTAAAAAGGAGAGTTGTTAATTTGTGAGGGGAACTATGTTGTACACTTTAAGATAATTTGAAAAATGTTTTCTGTTATTTATTTACAGTCCTTCTGTTATACTAAATACTTGATAAAGTTAGTTTTATATTATGTATTACTAAAAACGATAAATGAAAGTGATTATTTTTTTCTGCAATTTACAGCAAGCAATTTCAAAATAAAATGGCTCACAATGAAGAGACCGTGGCAATTTCTTTTGAATTATCCACTACATTTATTGAAATTGACAGCACCAATAATGAAGTATTCTCACAAGGAGGAGATGACTTGAATGATTTTTTGGATCAATCTCTTGATGGCGAATTTATCGAATGTTTGGAGACCATAGAGTTACAAGAATCATCATTGCAGACTTTTCATGAGGAGATTCCTGATGAGATGATTGAAGAGGAAATTCCTGATGAGGACATGTTACTAGTTCTTTCAAAGTTTGAAAATTCAGAAGAATACATTTATATTTAGAAATCAAAAATTGGTTGAGACATTATTCATTTTTATTTTTAATTTATGAGGTTGTAGCGAAGTGATTGTAGTATAAAATGAGACTTATAGTATAGAGTGCAACATTTTTATGTTACATGGTAAGTTTACTCATATTTACTTCCCTTCTCCCACTATATTATCTCCAATGTGTATTTGACATCTCTTCTTCATCTCCGGCCTCCTTTCTCTCACTGTCTGTCTCTGATGCATCTTATCGCTGCCATTTTGTGTAATTATAGAAGAGAGTAAAATAAAATAGTTCGGAACGTGAAAAGGGGGCAAAGTAGAGTACCCCTCACCCCCTAGGCCTTCTCAGGCGGTCCCAAAAGGATCAGTTTCTGTTTTCCTGAGAGATTATGGTATGAGTTCCATATACCACAATAACTTGCATTACAACATGCAAGATATCTATCTCCTATTACCAACTTTTGGAGATATTCGCGCCAAGCGCGAATATCTCCAAAAACTAACACCTGCCCTGAGCAGTTCTTAGCCATGTTATCCAATGGGAGGTGGATAACATGGCTAAGAGCATTAGCTCGGTAATGCATGAATATCGCTGACTTTTTAGCGATATTCATGCATTGCGGCCGTTTTTTATCGCATTTGCGATAAACCTTGATAATAGCAAGGTTTATCTGCGATAATTTCTGACGATGCTTAGCGGTAAAAAATTTGTTGCTAAGCATCGTTAGCGATAAATATCGCTTAACTTTGGTAATATGCACCAACGTCTGTTAACGTTCGATTCGAAGGAAATGAGGAAGTGTTGAAAAACATTGTCTGCGCCATCTTGCCTTTTTTGAAATGCCACACTTTTGTCGTGCACGGCAGCCATTTTAGATGCCTTGACCAGACCCACTCTCTGCACGCTGTTGATCCGTAGTATGGCTCCCCACCCTCGCAAGCATCTTCCCCAGGCACTGGTCACCCCCGCTCTCTGTCTTATGCATCGGCAATAAACCTCCCCCCATCTGCGCTGCTCTTCCCTGAGAATCACACTCTGTGCCTGCCCGACACCTCCCTTTCGCCCTATTCACTACCGCACCCTTTGACACTCCTCTTCCTCTGTGTCCGATTGTCCAGGCTATCAACTAGCCCTGCAGATGTAGTTTATGGCCCCAGCTGTAAAGAATCACCCCTCTTCAAAGGAGTTATAGTAGATCAAGGCCCACACCCGATGAGATCCGTCAAACCACACGCGTTCCTACTATCTGAAAACCATCCTGTATTGTGATTGGGGAGGGGACCGAGCCTGAAGCGGAAGATTCCAGGGATGACTCTTTGTACATCAAAGTTTTTACAATTATGTGTCACATTAAAAATATATAGCACTCCAACAAAGTAGTAGGAATATAAAACTTTAATAACTTATAAATATATACAACAAAACAAAAACAGTAAAAACATTTAAACAATGAAGAGACCGTGGCAATTTCTTTTGAATTATCCACTACATTTAATGAAATTATCTCTTGATGGCGAATTTATCGAATGTTTGGAGACCATAGAGTTACAAGAATCATCATTGCAGAGTTTTCATGAGGAGATTCCTGATGAGATGATTGAAGAGGAAATTCCTGATGAGGACATGTTACTAGTTCTTTCAAATTATGAAAATTCAGAAGATGTTGCCTGGGGGTGGGTCGTCAGTAGCGGTCTGTTGTGCGAATAGTTCCAAGGCAGCAGAACGCGCTGAAATCTAGATGGCACGAAGGTGATGTCTAGTAAGTTGCCGCCCAGCAAATAACGGCGTGGGGCGCCGCGGGGGGGGGGAGGCAGTCCAAAGTTCCGTTAAAAGGGCAAGGGAAAGGATCGGTGGTTTGAACCATCAGTCAAAAAGGGGAGGGGGTGCAACAATTTTTCCTACCGGGTCACACCGTGCTTTCACCGGAACTGAGGTCTGCAGGATTCTAGTCATTCAAACTGAGGCTGGCGCCAGCATGGGAGCACCGACGTCCCGCGGCTACAGGTTCGTCACTCCACGGGCGATCATGGCAGTCATTCCCCATCGGGGGTGTCTGCGGGGGTCGGGGACTCCCGCGGCTCCTCTAGAATCTTCAAGGTCGTGGAGGACTACGGTGGTGGAGTCAACCAGTGACCGGGCCATTTCTTTATGCTGGGCCCGCTCTTGCCAGGTCGACCGCCATTTTGAGAGTTCGGTAGCTACTGGCGATCGCGGGGTCAAATGAGCGGACGGGCTCCACCCTGCCGGGCGAGACGTTGCAGCATCGCTACAGTGGAAGAACCCTTTTCCGGGCGCCTGGAGCGCTGAGGGTGCAGCTGGGAAGCCTCCACCTGGGGAGGCGGGAGAGGCCTGTTCGCACCGTCTCTCCCACCCAGTGCACCCCACGGCGTCTCGCTTGACATTTGTTATGGCCGGACCAGGCGATGAGGACGAGGGGGGGGGGTCGGAGGCATGTGCAAGACATCCCCCCCCAGTGTTGTCGCAGCCATTATAAAAGAAAGAAGAAATGTCCCGTCCGTCTTTGGGCCGGACCTCCGGTGGATGGCGGCCGGACGCCCTTTGCTCTGGCCCCATGAACGGGTTCCTTGGCTCATCGGCTGCAGCCGGATCCCGTCGGCCCCAGCCCCCGGCCGTTGGTGGCCGGACCGGGAGAGAGAGTGGGGGGATAACCTGCAACTCTCAAGTGCCACCGCGGCCGGACTGGGAGAGAGAGGGGAGGGTCGAGGACATAGACATTCCCCCCCCTGCAACTCTCCAGTGTTGTCAATCCCCTGGCCGGGTCCCGCTGGCCTCGGCCTTTCCTCCGGCTACACCCTACGTGATGATCTTCTGCCGACGGTTGGCAGCAGGACCCGCCTTATATGTGTTGCTTCCGGCTGGGCGTAGCCGGAAACCTGTTGCACTTTGGAAGTTTCCAGAATGGGGCTGATGTCTGCTGACTTGTATCTTTCCCAGTTTGCCGTTATTTGGCCGTGGCAGGCGGTGGGACAGACACGTTTTGGGGCAGTGAGGGGCGATGAAGCCTCGTTGCCTTGTGGCCGTTGCAATGTCACACTTGGTTTCTCTTACTGTTTTCAGGTTTCTTATTACGGGCTTACTTCTAACGTTTCTTGTTTCTAGGACAATAATAGGTGTTATCATTACGTATTGTTATCGTTTCTTTGTTTGTTATTTAATAAAAAGTTCATTAGTGGCCTACTGATTTTCGTTTTCCTATTCCTTTCTTTCCAGGTTGTTTCATGCTAAAGTTTCTGTTAACAGGATACAGTGATCACTTCGTTATTATTGCATATGTCCTTTTCACTAGGGGTGCTCTCTGGTCGGGCCAGATGACCTATCTCTAGTAAATGGTCCGGGTGAAACAGGTGCATCAATCAGTGGGGAGTAGATAGGCATGACAGATTACAACGGGGGAGAAAGGTCCGCATTACCTACCCTTTCACTACTTGCAAAGATTTTCCTACGTTTATTTGCAAACAGGGAATACCTCCAAAAAGAACCAATTCCCAAACAGTCAATGTTCGGGCAAACAATCAATCAATGAGGAACTAAATAGGCACGACGTGTTAAAGGTTTGCGTTACCTACCCTTCACTATCTGCAAAGGGAGAGAGAATATTCCTATTCTTCCTCGTTTGCAGGCAGAGAAGATCTTTAAGAGAACCAACTTCGAACAATTCAATGCTCGATTCAAACAATCAACAAGGGGTACTGTGAACACAAATGAACGCCGCTTATGTACATACACATTGCTATTTTCAACAGGTTGTTCCTAATGTTTCTATTTTAGCGAGGTCAAAAAGAGATCCCATTAGTGGCCTACTGATTTTGCTCGATTCCTTTTGTTTTTTTACACGATTTTTCGCTATCTGCAAAGACTAAACAGAGTATTGCGACTCTGTGCTTGTTTGTAAATAGAGAATGAACCAAAGAGAACAATCAATCAAATGGAGAGAGAAGCAGGCACGACGGATTACAACGGGGGCAAAGGCCTGCGTTAACTACCCTTCACTATCTGCAAAGAGAGAGTACTCCTAATAGAAATGAGGGCGGGGGGGGCAGCATTCAAAGCAGATCAGTGTGCATAAGCACGAAAATGTTTTTACTTACCACGTACTTGACATTCGACAGCTTATGATATTTGCTATTAAAAAAACATTGAAATTCACTGAAAAAACCATAGGTTATAGACCATATATAGTTAGGAATTAGCATTTACAAAACCTTGAAAATTCACTGAAAAAACCATAGGTTATAGACCATATATAGTTAGGAATTAGCATTTACAAAACCTTGAAAATTCACTGAAAAAACCATAGGTTATAGACCATATATCGTTAGGAATTAGCATTTAAAAAACCTTATTTTACTCACACAAAACCATTGAAATTCCATATATAGTTAGTTGCACTAACTATATATCGCGCACCCGCAATCCACTGCTGATGATGTCACATATTACATCATTCATGACATGGTCAGTGACATCACTGATGACATCACTGATGACATCTCAAATGACATCACTGATGACATCTCATTTGACATCAATGACCACATCACTGATGATATCATTCATGTGACAATACAATGCATCTCCTCACACTTTAATATAACCTCTGTTACACCCAGTGTTAAATACAGAGTATAATTTTTGAAACCATTGACACACCAATACTAGTTACTACATACGCACTCACTGATTCCTACGTCTACACACACATTCACTCATTCACCCATACAATCATTCATACATACAATCACTCATCTTTACAACACTATCATATGCACTCATA
This sequence comes from Lissotriton helveticus, assembly GCF_964261635.1. Taxonomy (NCBI): domain Eukaryota; kingdom Metazoa; phylum Chordata; class Amphibia; order Caudata; family Salamandridae; genus Lissotriton; species Lissotriton helveticus. The sequence continues at coordinate 2,002,434,563 of NC_136061.1, read as the reverse complement.
CACCTATACAGACACTCACACTCTGCCACTCATCCATGGAGTTACTCACACACCTAGTCAGTCCTGTAAAGAATCAATCACACTTCCATTTTCTATTTTTTCCATTTTCCATTTAAACATAGAGTACCTTACATTTTCAAACATATACTAACACATACTTACTCTCTTATACAATCACTGATACAAGTACACATTGATCTGCACAGAGTCACACATCTCCCAGCCAGCCACACACACACTCAGTCTCCCATACAAATACTTGGACAATCAATCAATAACCCATATAGTTACTCATATAGCTACTGATCAACACATGCAGCAGTTTACAGAACAACAGACATAATGATGCACAAATTAAGACAGTTTAGTCACTAACCCATGCACTCAGTGAGACACATTTAATCACTCACTCATACAGTCAGTCACGCACCTAAATCCTTCATCCAGACACTTATACATCTAATCATTCTTCAATATGTAAAACATATTTAAACTTTACAGAAACACACAGTCAATGGATGATGTCATCAGTGATGTCATCAGTGATGTCATTTGAGATGTAATCAGTGATGTCATCAGTGATGTCACTGACCATGTCATGAATGATGTAATATGTGACATCATCATCAGTGGATTGCGGGTGCGCGATATATAGTTAGTGCAACTAACTATATATGGAATTTCAATGGTTTTGTGTGAGTAAAATAAGGTTTTTTTAAATGCTAATTCCTAACGATATATGGTCTATAACCTATGGTTTTTTCAGTGAATTTTCAAGGTTTTGTAAATGCTAATTCCTAACTATATATGGTCTATAACCTATGGTTTTTTCAGTGAATATATATATATATATATATATATATATATATATATATATATATATATATATATATCCAACAGGCTTGGCTCAATTTTTCGCGGTCCAATGGCGCTCTCTCCACCGGTGCCGGACTACTAAGCAGAGCCCTGCTTTTTAAATATTACACAAATCCCTTAAGATAAGAGAAAAAGTCCGCACTCACAAGGAGTTTCTTCCCAATCTTCCGATTTATTAGTCAAAGTTCAGCAATACAGTTACAAACCAACGCGTTTCACGGTAAATGCAACCAGTGTGTAGACTCCTCCTATATTATCGAAGGACCCGCCACATTCTCTGATGCTGATCTCACTTCCTGTGCACCCACAGGAAGTTAGATGGGAATTGTAGTTTTTTAGTGATTTCTTAGTTCATATGAAACTTCCTGTGCACCCACAGGAAGTTGGATGGGAATTGTGGTTTTTTAGTGATTTCTTAGTTCATATGAAACCCCGTACACAGACTTTTGTACAAACAAATACATGCCGGCCATAAATAAATATATTTCTTCATATATTTTGTCAATACTTTGATTCAGTACATTTCGACAAATCAGTATAATTCGCCCCGTTTTTATCCCATTGGAAAATTCATAAACATTTGGAATTTTACTTATAAGCCCTCTGGTGGGCACATTCATTATTGCATACATTGGTCACCATAATTCGGCTGCCTTGTCGGAAGCTCTAATCATATTTAATCATGCCCTCCAGTGGGCTTAAGCAATGTACTGCAAATCGAAAAAAGGATTTCATTGTTTAGCTAATCATCATATAATAAATCAAGGGCATCTTAATAACATATTATAACCACTGCTTTTGATTATTGCGTATTGACTGCGCAATATATCTTACACTATATATGGCCGTATATAGCAATAGAATTCCCTGTGTACTTCATAAACTCATAAACATATTTTTCATTATAACTACATTCACTTATTTACATTTTCCTGAAAAAAACAAAGTTTTCACTGTTATCTCTTTTCCTCGTTCAAAGGTACATCATTTGATCACAGACCCCCCAAAAAACCAAAAGGAAAAAGGAGAATTTATAAATGTACATAAAGTTCTTCACTCTGATTTAAACCCCATGGGGTCATTGTTCGAAAATTCAGGATATGTCTCGATTCTCTACATCTAAGTTGTTTCTCCTGATCTCCACCCCTTTCATGTGGCAAAATACATTCAAGCGCGTATGTCTTTAGGAGTTTCCAATCACTATTGTGAGCCACCTCCATGTGTTTCGCGACTGCGTTACTCCTGTCTTTGTTCGTAGTCGCTCTGATGTGCTCTAGAATGCGTTTTTTGAATTCATTTTTCGTGCTACCAATGTACTTTAAAGAGCACGGGCATTCAATCACGTATATCACATGTGTGCTCATACAGCCAATCAATTGTCTTATTTGCCACATTTTTTTGTTGGGTAACATTACTTCCTTTTTATTTATTGCAATTTGGCACACCTTGCAATGTTGACATTTTATAAATCCTTTGGTATTGAGCCATTCGATTCCTTTTTTCTTTTTCGTATGGTCTTGAAAATGACTCTGTATCAGTCTATCTTTTAAATTCCTAGCTCTCCGGAATGTGACAAGAGGATGGTTACCCATTATTTTTCCAGTTGTTTGATCTAATTGTAATAATTTCCAGTTTTTCCTCAATATATTTACAATTTTTTTTGATTCCCTGGTATAGTCTAGAACCAGTCTCACTTTTCTTTCCTCAGGTTTTTGATCTTCCATGGTGTTTTTTATTTCTTGTTTAGTGGCATCTTTTCGATTCTTCGTGTTTGCTCTTTGCCATTCTTTCATTATGATGTTTTTGTTATATCCTCTGTTTTTAAATCTCTGGGCCATTGCTTTACTCGTTTTTGTCCATTCCTCCTCCTCAGAGCATATTCTTCTCAATCTATGGAATTCCCCATACGGTATGTTTTCTTTCACAGATGGTTTATGAAAACTTTCAAAATGTAAGATAGAGTTAGTTGCTGTTTCTTTCCTATGAAGTGTTGTTTCCACCTTGTTATCTCGAAAGTAGATCTCTGTATCTAGGAAGATTGCTCTATCCTTACTGATCTTGTATGTAAACCTTATGTTTGACGTAGAGGAATTTAAGATTTGGAAGTAGTTTTCAAATTCTTGGCTTGTTCCTTCCCATATTATCAGAAGATCGTCTATGTATCTTGTCCATTTGGCAATTTTTTCCACAAAGATGTCGTTATCTGTGTGCCATGCGACTTGCTGTTCCCACCAACCCATAGTGAGGCAGGCGTAGGCTGGGCTAAAGGAAAAACCCATGGCACATCCATGGATCTGCTGGTAAATTTCTTCTCCAAAAAGGAAAACATTTTGTGTTAAACACATCTCCACCATATCTATCAACATCTGGTTGTGTCGATTGAACTGGATGTCACGTTCTTTCAAGAAAAATGCACATGCATTTAGGCCGATATCATTGTCAATATTTGTATACAAAGATACAACATCCATTGTGACCAATAGAAAATTAGGTTGCCAAGGTAAATCCTCTAGATGTTTAAGGAGGTCCGTTGTGTCTCTTAAATATGAGCTCAAGTTGGTTACGAACGGCATAAGAAAAAAGTCTATATAATTGGCCACCGGTTCCATTAAAGATCCTTTTGATGACACAATCGGTCTCCCTGGTGGTCTCAGTGGGTTCTTATGCACCTTAGGTAGAAAGTAAATTGTAGCTGTTTTTGGATGTTCGGTACTTAGGAACTTCATTTTGTCCAAGTCAATAAGGTTTTGGTCATTCCAAATTTTGAGTTTCTGATCAAGTTTATCTTTGAAAACTTTGGTTGGGTTCATTTCCAATTTTCTGTAATATTTAGTGTTATTCAATTGTAGATGTGCCTCTGCAACATAGTCCTTTGTATTCAGAATAACAATATTTCCGCCCTTGTCGGCTGTCTTTATCGTTATTGTTTTGTCATCTATTAGGCTTTTCAAAGCAATCCTTTCATCCTTCGATAGGTTATCTTTATATTTAGTACCTTTGATCTTGTAAATATCTTTAATGATCGCCTCTTGGAATAAGTCTATTTTGTTCCCTTGGGGTAATTGTGGGTAGAATTTAGATGGAACCTTCATACCAGTTAGACCTGCTCCTTTTTGTGGTAACACCCCAGATTCGGGGATTATTTCGTTTTCATTGTTTGTGTCCAGGTTTGTCATTACTACCAACGCGGGTAAATCTGCTGTTGTCAATCCTTCTTCCCCCACTATTAGATCCATACGTGTCTTTTTTTTGTTTTTAGCATATGTAGCCATTTTTTCATTTTCTTCAAAGGTTTTGGCTAACTTGATTTTCCTGATATATTTGTATATATCTATTCTTGTTTGTGCCATATTCATTGATTCTGTGGGGCAGAAAGTTATTCCTCTTTTCAATAAAGATGTTTCATTTTCCTTGATGTTTCTATTGGACAAATTCAAGACTACCAATTCTCCTTCCATTGTGTTATTTATTTCTGTCTCTTCTGACGCATGGCTCTCGTTTCTGTTCCCACTTTTTCTGAGCCATTTTTTCCTTTGTCCCCTTCTGGTTGTTTTTTAGTGATGCCCCTGATCTGGGCACCCATCTGCGCCCTCGACCTCTTCCTCTTGTTCCTTGGCTCTGATTGAATTCCCATGATCGTTGTTGGAGGACCAGTCTCATATCCCCTAAAAAATCTTTGCTCGTTTGATTGCTATTTTCTGCCCCATCATCGCTTGTCCCAGTTGACGTTAATGATGTTGCACTTGATGCACTTTGATAAAATGGCCCCTTCCCTCCTTGATTTTTGAAAATGTCATACTTTTTAGCATATGTAAAGATACATCCATTGGTATAATCCTCCTCATCACGTTGGAATTTGGACTGTTTACGGTTTCTCACCACTTCCTCATGTTTACTCACATATTTCTCTAAGTCCTCTTTTAATTTTATTTGTTCCGGAGTTAATTCCAATAAAGCTAATTCTTTTTCTAACTCGGCCAGTTCTTCTTTTATTTTAGATAGCGCAATCTCCAGATGTTTAATTAGGATTTTAATTAATCCCAACGATGATTCCAATACAAATTCTCCCCATTCGTGCAGTAAGTCATCTGTCACATCCTGTTGGCTTGGCATTAATGAAATTCTTAGTCCTCTGGGAACTCTTTGAACTTCCACATATTTCTTTAAGGTGATTAATTCCCACCATTTATTGATCTCTTTCTTACTTAGTTTTTCCCACAACTTGAGCTTACTTTTAGTATCCGTTTTTTGATTGTCATCTTTATTTTTACTTTTGTTACTTGCAGTTGTCCTTTGTTCAAAAAACCGAGAGTCCAGTAGTTCTGTTCTCTCTTCATCACGTTTATCCATTTTTATATTTAACAATTATCTTAACGTGCTGAGAAAAGTTTTTTACTTTGACAAACGATTGTTAAATGCGAGCCCCAATAATATCTGATACGGGTTCGTCTTTATGGGAGTCTCTTTGTGCGAAAAACCATACAATAAAGTTACTGTCGAGTAATTTTTTACCGCTCCGTGTATCATACACCAAAGATTGCGGTTTATTACGTTCCAGTACGTAAGATCGTTCCAATATTCGCAATGTAATCAAACCTTGATTTCTATTTACCCAGCTATTATATCCAGACGCCTACAAGGTATCGCGCTACACTAGCCTGTGCTTACCTCCACCTTCCGATGTCGATCCGCCGGGTCGTGTGCGTTTCCCCAGTTACGCGTCCTCTGAATCAGCTGCTTTGCTCAAGGTTGACGTTCACCAGGACCACCGCATATATCCAACAGGCTTGGCTCAATTTTTCGCCGTCCAATGGCGCTCTCTCCACCGGTGCCGGACTACTAAGCAGAGCCCTGCTTTTTAAATATTACACAAATCCCTTAAGATAAGAGAAAAAGTCCGCACAGTTAGATGGGAATTGTAGGCTTTTTAGTGATTAAGCTAAATATGATTAGAGCTTCCGACAAGGCAGCCGAATTATGGTGACCAATGTATGCAATAATGAATGTGCCCACCAGAGGGCTTACAAGTAAAATTCCAAATGTTTATGAATTTTCCAATGGGATAAAAACGGGGCGAATTATACTGATTTGTCGAAATGTACTGAATCAAAGTATTGACAAAATATATGAAGAAATATATTTATTTATGGCCGGCATGTATTTGTTTGTACAAAAGTTTGTGTACGGGGTTTCATATGAACTAAGAAATCACTAAAAAACTACAATTCCCATCCAACTTCCTGTGGGTGCACAGGAAGTGAGATCAGCATCAGAGAATGTGGCGGGTCCTTCAATAATATAGGAGGAGTCTACACACTGGTTGCATTTACCGTGAACAAGCAACTGTGGGTTGCGAAACGCGTCGGTTTGTAACTGTATTGCTGAACTTTGACTAATAAATCGGAAGATTGGGAAGAAACTCCTTGTGAGTGCGGACTTTTTCTCTTATCTTAAGGGATTTGTGTAATATATATATATATATATATATATATATATATATATATATATATATATATATATATATATATATATATATATATATATATATATATGTAGTGAAAGAGGACGTCTCACAGGGCGGTCCGTGATCAGGGCACCGGCAGCCCTGTAAACTATCACCAATAGCAATTTCCAGAGTGGAAAAATCTCACGGACGCCTTGAATGGGTTTGCAGGTAATTTATTCATACAAAGACTGCACAGCAACGCGTTTCGACCTTCGTGTTGGTCACGCTGAGAAGCAGAACAGTTTGCACATCCTTATACACATCCTTACTAAACATAAACGAAGGACTAGTAAAACACCGTGAAAAACATAACATACATTGTGCAGTCTTTGTATGAATAAATTACCTGCGAACCCATTCAAGGCGTCCGTGAGATTTTTCCACTCTGGGAATTGCTGTTGGTGATGATATATATATATATATATATATATATATATATATATATATATATATATATATATATATATATATTCACTGAAAAAACCATAGGTTTCACACCAGTTATAGTTAGGAATTAGCATTTAAAAAACCTATTAAATTCACTGAAAAAACCATAGGTTTTACACTAGTTATAGTTAGCTGGAAATTTTACTCGCATAAAACCATTGAAATTCCCACGTTATAGTTAGTTGGACTCACTATAACTTGCGCGTGCATATGCACTGCTGATGACGTCACATATTGCATCACTCATGACATGGTCAGTGACATCACTCATGACATCACTGATGACACCATCCAGTGAATGTGTGTCTTTCTGAAAAATAAATATAAGTGAGTAATGTTTACATTTTTAAATATATGTATTATTGTTTCACTTTGTGTATAAGTGGCTGCATGGGTTGGTGAGTAGCTACATGTGTATGTATATGGGTTATTAGATGTTTTTCTTAGTATCAGTATGAGTGTTTGTATGGTTTGGTGGGGGTATTACTTAGCACATAGATACATGAATGACTGACTTTCTCTTTGTATGTGTTTTGAAGACAACAAATGTGCAGGACTGTATGGGTGGATGAGTGTGTATATGTGTGTGTTAGTGAGTGAAGGACTGTCTCACTAGTGTCTTAATCAGTAACTACATATGTTTTAATCTAGTATATGTGAATATTGATGTATATAGGTGAGTATATGTGAGAGTGAGGGATTGTAAGAGTTCCTGTTTAAATTAGTATGTGTTTCTATAAGTGATTGTTTAAGAGAGTAAGTATGTGTACGTTTCCTTAGAAGTAAAGTGGTAGTGTGTGTATAGCTGTATATGCAAATAAATGGATGTTCAATAGTTTATTTGCATGTGTGAGTATGTGTGAGAGTAACTTTTGGATGCCTGTCAGTGTGTAACAGGATGTATAGGTGTATCACTACATATGATGAGTGAGTATATGTATGAGTGACTATATAGAACTGTTGGTGAATGAGTGGATGTGTATATTTATGGTGGAATTATTGAATTGGTTGTTGTAAGTGGTATGGGTATCTGCATTTTTTTGAAAATGTTAGTTTCTATTTTTGAATATGTGTTTCAAGGGTTACATTACAGTGAAAGGAGGTCTCTCACTCTGTCACAAGGATGGTGTCATCAGTGATGTCATGAGTGATGTCACTGACCATGTCATGAGTGATGTAATATGTGACGTATCAGCAGTACATTGCACGCGCAAGTTATAGTGAGTCCAACTAACTATAACGTGGGAATTTCAATGGTTTTATGCGAGTAAAATTTCCAGCTAACTATAACTGGTGTAAAACCTATGGTTTTTTCAGTAAATTTAATAGGTTATTTAAATGCTAATTCCTAACTATAACTGGTGTGAAACCTATGGTTTTTTCAGTGAATTTCAATGGTTTTTTAATAGCAAATCTTAATAGGTATAGAAAGTGAAACATTTTAAAACGAATTTTATATTGTATAAATATGTAAAAAAAAAAATATATATATATTTTTTATTTGTAACCCGGGGTCGCTCCCGGGGCGCGTACTGGTGAACGCACGCGTAAGCGCAATGTTACGGCGCGCCCCGGGGTGCGTACCGGGGAGCGTCCCGTTAGCGCTATTCTCGCGAACGAAAACAACATCGTGACGTTTCACGTAACCGTGTGATGCGTCATATGACGCACAGCGTAATCGCAACCGAAAGCACGCGATCGCATACTAATCGCGAAACGTCCTGACGCGCTTACGCTACGCACCCGCGGGCGCGCCCCGGAGCGCGACTCCGGGCGCGCCCCGGTGCGCGTAGCGTAAGCGCGTCGGGTCATGTGACCTGAAAATAACACTTTCTATTGATGCAGAACAGTTTTGGTTTCCAAATGAGTATAGCCTGGGTCTTGTGACCAGCCTGGGTCTTGTGACCTGAAAATAACACTTTCTATTGGTGCAGAACAGTTTTGGTTTCCAAATGAGTAAAGCCTGGGTCTTGTGACCTGAAAATAACACTTCTGATTGGTTCAGCACAGTTTTTTTTCTCCAAATGATAAAAAACCCCACCTTTCTTCCTCACTCTGACTTTGTCTTTTGACTGAGGAAGACCTGTTTCATCTACAGAGACAATTCTTTTGTACTTTGAAATGGCTACTGTAGCAGCAGCTGGAGCATCTGCACCACCACCACCACCACAACCACCAAGAGGACCACCACAACAATACATTGCTGGTGGAGAAGAGGAGGAGGAGGAAGAGGAAGAGGAGGAGGGGAGCAGATGGCTGCCGGAAGAAATTACCCCATACAAGCCAAAAGAACACATTGTATGGGAGTTTTTTTCTCTTCCAGAGGGCAAGAAAAAAGTTAATGCGGCCAAGGTAACGTGTCGAATCTGTGGTGCAGAACTCTCAAGGGGCAATCCAAATAAAAAATATTCATTTGGGAATCATACCATGATTCGGCATATGACCCGGAAGCATCCTGCTAACTATTCTCGCGCAGAGATCAGGGAACTGGCCAGTCACCTCCCCCAGTGTTCAAGTACCAGCTCAAAAAGAAAGCAACCCAGTCAATCGGACCCAGAAACAACAGAGACGATGCCTTACATTCAGCAACAATTTGGGACTTTTAGAATCCCTTGTACTGAATGTGGCAAGCTCATTGCCTATGGTGAAAAGAGCGTAAAGCTGATTGTCCTTGCTGGTCAGAATCACATTTGCCCCAAACAAAAGAAATCATTTTTTTCGTTTTTTGTTTTTTGCTCCAGTTGAGCCATTTTCAATTCCCTTTCTCTTTGTTTCTTCCCATAAAAAAATACAAAAAAAATATAAAACTGTTTTGAAAAGCCAAAAAAAGTACAAAATGTTCAAAAAACATTAAAAAAATATAAAACAACAAAAAGAATAAAAAAAAAGTTCTTTTCAGAACTACCTTTCATTTATAAAATTAAACCTATATTTTTAAAGGATCTCTGTCAATTTTTTGTCCTTAGGGTACGCGTACCGGGGCGCGCCCCGCAAAAAAATTGAATTTTTTTTTTTTATGAAGCAGTTAGCATGAGGGAAGGACACAAAGAGAGTTATGTTAAGAGAAAAAGAGCTATAAGATGACCACAGAGGGATTATTTATTACATAGTAAAAAATAGAGAAGGTGTAATTGGATGAAAGTGAGAAAAGTAAAATGAGTAAAGGAGCGAAAGAAAGGAAGAGAGAGGAAGAACACTAAAGTAGAGATAGTGTGAGACTGTGATTGGCTGTTAAAAGAAAAAAAAGGACAGTAAAAAATGGACAATGAAGGGTAGTGGCGGAACCACGATAAATGAAGAACGATGAGGGAAAGTGAGAAAAGACCAGGTAGTATAAGTAAAGAGGGATGAAAGAGGGAGAAAAATTGAATTAGGATAACACATGGGGAGTGACAAAGAGAGAGGACAAAGAGAGTAAAGGAAACAGTGCCTGAAAGGGTCTGAGTGAAACAGCAAAGAAAGGTAAGTAATGCAGTGTGTGTGACTTATAGGGAGTCAGTGGGTGTAGGTTGGGGTGTGGGTGTGTAAGGTGTGTCTGTGGGTGTGGCTGTGTGGGGTGTTTTGGTGTGGGTGGAGGTGAGGGTGTGTGAAGTATGTGTGAGGAGTGTATGGGTGTGGGGTGTATATGTGTGCGATGTATGTGTGTGTATGGAATGTGTGTGTGTATGTGAAGAGTGTGTGTGGGGGGATTTTTTGTGTGTATGAGGTGTGTATGTGGTGTGTGTGTGGGGTGTATGTTAGAGGTGTGTGTATGTGTTGAGAGGGGGATGAGGTGTGTGTGTAGGAGTAAGGTAAATAATTAAGAAAAACAAAATGAGTGAAGAAGCAAAGGAAGGGAACAGAGGGTAAGTGAAGTAAAGAATAGGGATCGAATGAAGTTGAATATGAGAGTGTAAATAGGGAAAGGGGAGTAAACATGTAGAATAAGAATAAGTGAGAGAAGCAGAGTAAAGACACAGGAGTGAGGTAGATTGAGAAAATGTTAGTGACCTTAAAGCAAAGGGTGATGACAAACTACATTTTTTAGTCATACTTACCATATAATAAATGTCAGTTTAATTAATTTTCTTTACTACAGTTTGTATCTGTGAAAGAGAGAAGAAAAAATAAGTTATAATTAGTAAAATATGTATTTTAAATTAAAAGATACAAATGAAGAGGTTAAAAATCATAACGCTCTATTTACAAATAAAGTTACAGTGAAGGACACAGAAAGGGAAATAAACTAAGGTAGAAGGACAAAAAGAGAGAAAAAGAAATAGAATGAGAGCAAATTACTAAGAGTAAGGCATATAGATTCACTGACACAGAGGAAGAGAAGAACAGAGAAATGAACTGAAGGGAAGAAAGATACTAAAACAATGTGAGTTAGCAAAACTAAATCAGGAAACAGTAGTAAGTAAAAAGATAATGACTAAGACAGAAAACAGTCTAATTAAGGATGCATTTCAATGAATGAGGAATAGAAGATAATTGAGAGTAAGTGAAGAATAGTCATAGAGTGAAAGGATGAAGGAAGAGAGGATAATATACAACGATTGAGGGAAATGGACTGAGGAAGTTAGAAGGCAGACACACTAAGAGAAAAACTGAGTGAGGTGGAGTACAATGAGTGAGAAAAGGAAATGAGTAAGGGAGCAAAAAAAGGAAAGAGAGGAGAAGACGACTAAAACAGTGGTACTGAGAGAAAATAATTTGGTGATGAAAGTAAAGAGAAAGACATTGAAAGAAAGAAAATCAGGGATAGTAATAGAATCAGAGTAAAAGAAATGGGATGAAGAACGATGAGAGAAGAGCAGTGAAGTTGTTCTAAAAGAAATGATAGAAGGTAGATAAACACAAGTGAACATAAGACAAGGACAGTGAGGCACTGAGGACATAGAAGTAGTGAACGAAAAATAGAGAGAAGAGGTCAAAAGTAAGGATTAAACAAAGATAAGCGAGGAAGAGTGGGTGATTTATAGTGATAGAGTGCGACAATACTGCTGAGTGAGTAAAGAGGAATTACTAAAAGAGCAAAGGAGTAAAATACGGAAAAGGGAAGTAAAGCAGAGAGACTGAAAGCTGAAACGTTATGCAAGGGAGAGAGGGGATGCACACAGTTGAAATGAGAATGAGGGGTTGTCAAAGAAGTGGAGTAAAGGAACGGGGGTTACAGACAGTGAGAGAAAGACATTATAAGTGAGTAAAAAGAGCTCAAAGAGGACGGAAAAAGAAAAGTGAGTGTCAGACAATGGGAATACAATTTAATTTACACAATCCAAAGTATACAATAACTTGTACAACATGTTACATAGTTTATTTTTGCTGTTCTCAGAATATATTGAATTTCACTTAAAACAGTGAGTTCAAATTACTCATCATATGACAGCGGGGAAAAAAAAACCACAATCTAAAAGATTGTGTTTTAAAAAAAAACTTAGATACTGACAAATGACAAATGTACACTAATCTTGGATTGACTTAATTTTCCTTGAGGCCAAATAGTATATCATGGAGGTCCTTTTCTCGTTGCAAAGTACTTTGCTGTTCACTTAAAAATCCATTTCATCGACTTTCTATAAGAAAAGCTCCAAGAACATCTGAAATATTTTCATTATTGTCATATACTCCTTTTTTTCAGTCATGACTCTTTACTCATTCCTGCACCTTTCCATTTGGCCAAATAGTGTCAGATGTATGAGTATATATGAGTACTCCTCCCGACTTCATAGGCCAATTACCTTACCTAAATTTTGGCTGTAAAAACACTAGGTATGAATTTATAAAACCAAAAGGCAAACGTTGTTTGAAAGTCAAATGAGTGTCGTTACATTTGGTCCAACCTTTAGAAGTTTTTAAATAGCATGTGTAATGCCCTGATGTTGTAGAAGGGCCGTCATGAAAAATAATAGCTACAGTTGTAAAGGTTCTTCCTGATATCGATAACTGAGAAGCCACGAAATTTTTAATAGAAGTTGTCAATTTAGTTCCATCAGGTCTACATCGTTGGAACATTAAAATGACATAGTGACCATAATTTTGTAGAAATAATGTGGACAGCATTGCAGACATACATTGGGTACACACCATATTGTGATCCGCTGCTTTAACTAGATTATTAAAAGGCACTGATTTGCAGTCTGGCAAATTAAAAAATATAAATCTTTCAGAGTCTATTCTAGTAGTACTTGATGAAGCACAGTTATCACAGTCATCTTGCCATTGATAAGAAAGGTTAAAAAGGGTTTTTATATCTACTCCTTCATCTTGCACTACATCAAACATATACATTAAACATTCCTGACAATCCTGCAGAATATTCTGTGAAAATTGATTTTGACCTGAACATATGTCTAGAAGATTTCTAATTTCTGAAACACTTTCTATTTTTGCTCTATCACTACTACATTTCTCTAACACAGAATTCAATAAACAGCACAATGTTTGTTCCCGATTTTCGACAATCTGTTTTTGTAAATTTTGAAGAAAAAAACCAACATTAACTACTACATTAGCATAGCAGTTGACACCAGAACTGTTTTCAAACTGAAATCCAACAACATCTTCAACAGAATCCTTTTTCTTTCTCTTTACAATTACACTTTTATCTACTTTATGCCTTTTTTCTGATACCTCACTGCAATTACTCTCATTTCTTCTTTTTCGGCCTACCACACGTTTTTCAATCAGAGGATATTGAGGCAAATGTGGAGCATACTCTCTTCTTAACCTATTGTATTCCTTAACACAATGTAGATCTGCACAAATCTTTGTTTCATCACACTCAATCAAGTACAATCCTGATAAAGTTCTGACTCGTGATAATGCCACATATGCCATACCCTCTTTAAACACAGAACTTCCAATGTTCACCAAAGCGCTATCTACACTTAAACCTTGAGACTTATGAATTGTCACCGCATATGCCAAACAAATAGGAAACTGTTTTCGGCGAACATATAAGTCTTTCACGAGCAAAAATCTAGCTGAACAACGACAAATTTGTTCTATTTCATCAATGCCATCAAATTTCATTTTTAAAATTTAAATTCCATCTCTATTTTTGTAATTCACAAAACCAACTACATGACCCATTGCTCCATTTACCAGACCTCTTTCAACATTTAAATTCCTTCTCAAAATGATACGACAATTTAAACACACATTCAGAGTCTTTTCAAAACCAGCAGTTTTAGATATAGTCTTCTCTAATGAATCCAATTTTGATTTCAAATTTTTAGACAAAATAAATGTTGCTCCCATATGCTCTATTTTATCTGTAGCTTCCAGTTTCACTATCTCTTCATTTTCTAACTGTAACATTTTGTTATTGAACATGGAACATTCTTTCAGAGTTGGCATCAAACATATGCCAGATTTCTTCTCGTTAATTTTCTTAAAAATATTCTCTGGAAGAATGTTTTCATTTGGGTACAAATTTGAAATTAATCGTCCATGTAAAGCTTCTTTCCCTTGCTCACTTAGTTTTCCGATTCTTACATCTTGTAAAATATTTATATAATCTTCATCCTTTGCCTGCCGCATATTTTGAAGCAGTTCTGCATATTTGAAGTTTAACCATATATTAACGTTTCCAATGCTCCCTAAGCACTTCCTGGTATCTTCATGCGTGAGCATTTTGAACACAGGTTGTCCTTTCACTGGAGTCAACTGCAGAAGATCTCCAAAAACAATAATATGTTTTCCTCCAAATAAGACATCATAGTCTGTTCTAAGAATTTCTTGCATTCTCAAATGCACAAAAGCAAGCATTATATTTGACACCATGCTTACTTCATCAATGATAAGAAGTTTCATTTTCTTCAGGACTCTCGAAACTTCGGAACACGCATCTCCAGATAGCTTGTGATACTCCAATTTGTTATCATGCTCCACTGGCAGCATCAGTAAACGATGTAAAGTAATCCCTTTAATGTTATGTGCTGCCAGCCCAGTTGGAGCGGTAACAAAACAAGACAGTGATGATTCAGTCCTTTTCTGCAGATAAGTTGCAATTGCTTTAATCAGAAAACTTTTTCCAGTTCTCGCTTCTCCACTCACGTACAGTTGGACAGCCTTAAATGATGTACATGAGCACTCTTTTTTCTCATGACTGAATCCATGTTCAATCTGTTCTGTGACTTCGTCATATATCTGTTTCTGCTCAAGGTTTAGTTGTTTCACCAAATCTTCTAAGTTAACTTCATCATCTTGAGCTTGTTCCATAGCTCTTTCCACCTCATCCATGGCAGTGGCAGCTTCATTTTGGATAATTGGTCCTCCAAGTGGATCCTGACTCAATGAAGCAGAACTCTGACTGTCTTGAGAACTGTCTCTAGCAATCTCTGCAGCAATTGTGGCTTCTTGCTCTATTTCTTCGTTCAACATTTCCAGATAATTTGGAAAAACAGGACATTCTATGGTATCCTTGGTTGCATTAAAAGAATCTTCTTAACAGAGAAAATCTCCAAGTAGTTCCTCTTCTGTACACCATGGCTTAAAGAGTTGCAAAAGAGCTAAATAGTAAAATTCCCTTTTCTCTGGATTTTCGCAACTCAATTTTCGATGATTAATCAAATGGCCTTTTTTCTGTCTCACTAGACATCCTTCACACCCAATGATAGCATATATTCCATTGTTAATATCTTCTCTGATGGTTCTCTTATAAATATAGTTTTGCAGAACTTCATACAAACAAACATTCTCAAGATGACTACTTCTATTTGGATAGTATGTATCCAACATGTTGGTCTTCAAAATATCTGTACTTTCTGGTTCTTTCTCCGCCAAATACTCTATTTCTTGTACAGATTTCAAAACTTGATTTCGTGTTGCAGCAAGACCTAGACTCACTCAAATGATGGTTCTAGATTTGGCATATAGACTTGCTGATGACAATCGATCAGAACATTCATATGCTCCAATTTCTCGATGCGACAACATCTTCAGACTGTAGCTGTATAATTTCTTGCTTAGACTCTTTTCATGTGAAATGTCCTCCTACATTTCCTTCAGTTCTGTCTTTTCTTTTTTTGTGATGTAAGACGTCACATATCGAGCCACAGCAATAGAGTTGTCAGCAACGAATTGAATATCCATGTTAGCATTCCACATGGACAAAATCACTGGGTTGTAGTCGTTGATGTACTTGGACTCTTCATTTCTTTTTAAATTGTATGTATTTTTTGGTGATTTCCTTGTCACAGTATGTCGCAGAGAAGACATCAAATTATTTACTCTTCCTTTAGAAATCACTGGTCGTGGAAAGGCGAAACGACATTTTGTGTAGAACTTGTCCTTGTTTCTGAATTTTCAACGACAGTACTCTCCACAACGATGGGATTGAAAGCGTAAAACTTGTTGCCTTAAACTGTTTTCTTCAGTAGTTTTCGGAACAGCACATGTTGAATACTCTTCAATAAAGCTCATCACTGTCTCATCCGAATCTGTTCCAAATTTGGGTGCATCTTTAATCCACAACAACATATGTATGTGAGGAGCACCTCTCGCTTGATACTCCTTTCTCCAAAAGAAATCCAAAACCTCTCCAAGGGGAGGATTTTTTTTGTTGGTAATAAAAGACATCATGGCTTCAAATCTATGATTGAAATATCTGCATACATTTACTGGATCCAAAGAACACAGTTCTCCAGGTGTTTTGAATTCTATATTTTGTATATTTGCATTTGCCTCTCGTAGAAATTGAAGTAAGTCATCCCATGCATACTCGGCACAGCTAAGAGTGAGGAACCATGTAGGAGTTCCTAAGTTTCTTAGCATACATTTCAATTCCCCATGACGACGGTACCAATACTCGTTTGTACCACGCTGACATGCCAATGGATTGATTAGATGAGATTCCAAAATATTATCTTGCAGATTCACTTTCTCCATAAAGTCCCTCGCCGAAACATTTTGTAGATGTGCTCCACTTTTCAGTATATGGTTTACTGCATAAGAAAGCCCAGACAAGTCACTTTCATAAGTAGATGAAACAAATAGGGAATGCATTGGCGAAACATTGGATCTTCAGCATATAATCTTACAGTTCGATATTCAGATGCAGGAATTTGAAGTGGTCGATCGTCATATCGTCCACCTCGACCTGTTGGAAATAGCTGTGGAAAACAACGAGCTTCCAAACTTTCTTCCCATACACTAACGGGACTTCCTTTTGCTGCTTTCATTTGAAACAATTCAATTGCATTCCCCATTACTTCTTTGGAATGCAAAGGATGAACAGTATAATGTTCATATATTTCTTCACTTCTAGAGAGATCAACTTTTTCAATTTGGCCGACTGAACAATCACTGTCTTCATCTGCAGCTGTTTCCTCTGCTGCAACACATACATGTTTACAATACTCATTGTTTTTGACTAAATACAACGTTGCCTTTTTGACTTTCCTAACATCCACTAAATCTTGCCAGATTTTTTTACTCTTTGTCGGAACCCCATTAACTAGAATAACTAAAGGTTCCTCTTCTACTTTTTCTATACCAATTGTATCAATATTTTTTTTGAAATCTAGAGGCATATAAACAACTCTTCCCTTTAATCCTCTCTGCAAATCTGTAGGAGGCAATTTCCCTTTCTTAGGCTCCATGCGAACAATTGCCTGAAAAGGGTGGACACATTGAATCAAAATAGACTCATATGTATTTAAATCTATCAATTCAGGGGGAATGTCTACCAACTCCAGATTATTATGAACAGCTCTAGCAGGCATTCTGTTTTGATTGAATTTATCATAACAATATTTACAAATACGCTGATCAGAACTCAAATCAAAACAATTCTCCACCCACAAATAAGTTGCAAAATCCTTCCACTCATAATTATTCATCTTTTCACTTTTTACGTATAAATCAACTAATCTAGTTTGATGCTTATAATGACTTCGTCGACAACACACACAAGTAAAATTCGGCCTTTCACTTGATTTCACCTTAAACCTGGTAATTTCCTGCTCAATCTTTTCTGTACTTGAAATCTGTATATTGTCTTCCACATTACCTTGAATTGCTGTGTCAATTTCTACACTCTCCTCTTTTTTATCAAAATAACAAATCTCAATTTCTTCACAAATCTTCTTCACATCTAATTCAGTTCCATGCAAAAGACTTTTTGCATAATACAACATTCTCACTAATTTCCTCATTTTGGTATGATGCACTGCTAACATCCTAAAATGATGAAAAACACTCTGACAGACTTTTCTAGAAAGACAAGCCAGTGAATGGCCTTGCAAACCTGTCTTTTCTCTCACTCTGCAAGGATCTAAGTCTTGCAACAACTTCACTTTCTGCTTTAGACTTTTCTTACTATATGTACGTAAGAAATTACAAAACAAATCAATTGATTCCTGTCGCACACTACAAATACGACTACACTTCCAAGTGTACACTGGACCCTTAGTACGTCTCCCTAAAACTTCATCAGTTAACACCTCTTCTGGTTCTCTAGGCACAAGTTTCTCTTTTTCAATCGGACAACCGTCTTTCACTTCATACGCTCGACCACTGGTGTCAACTGCATGCACTAAATCATTCTCCTGGAAGTAACTCTCCTCATTAAAAAATGGCTCACAACTTGAACTGTGCATCCATTTTCCAGAAAAAACTTTACAAAAATTAGTCCGATTAATTACTCTTTTCCATCTACTGTTTGATTTGAAAATATCAATTGTCTTGTTAAGTGTCCTAATTCGATTGATTATTAAAATAAATAACTTTTTCTTAACTTCAAAAGCCTGATCAACAATCTTCTCTACACTTTTTTTTTCTTATAAAAAGCAGCTCTCTGTTTACCTTTCCTAATGTTTTTTAACAAATTTAAAACCACTCTATTGCGAAACATTCGTCTACGAATGTCTCTAAACTGATTCTGCCTTATATTCCTATACATATTATTCTCTCCTGCTCCAGTTGTAGGATTCTTTGACGTTCTCTCCTTCCTTTTCAAATTTACTCTCTCATTTTCTTTTTCTACATGCTGTCCATCATTTTTTTTTAAAGTACATATGTTCCGAATAAAAGACTTAGTTGTCTTACCAGGAGCTTGGTTCCTGGTTTTTGAAGTATTTGTTGTGGAAGAGTGCTGTAATTCCGTTGCTGTTTTTGATTTTTCTCGGTTACGTTGTTTTCTTGTCCTTTCCCTTGTGGGCATCTTTGCTTACTCTTGAAATCTTGATTTCAATCTGTGTTAAAGAAAAAAATAGCACATTATAGACCACTATTACAAAAACAACAAAGTAATGACAAAAAACAAACGATCTATTCAGGGTTACAGATCAGGTGAGGATTCTCCAGGGGTACACAAAAGGTGAGGCCTGTATTGAAGAGTATAGTGGAAGACAGCTCTGTCCACAGGTACAAAGAAGATGAGACCTATGTCTAAGTCCACTGCACTCTTATACACAGGCTTCACCACCTATGCTTCCCGGGAAAGCCCTCTCTCCCACTACAGTCTTGATCATAAACCTCACCTCCTCTGTCCCTCTGGACATGTCTCACCTCATCTGCACAATCTACTTCCTAATCTCAGGTAACACAGATGACATAATTGATCCTCATTTATAAAGCCATGCATCAGTTTTGCGCTACTGAAGCGTCACTTTTTGTGACGCATTGGCATCATAAAACATGTTCCTTGTTGCACCATATTTAAAAAGTGACGCATGTAGGTAGATGCGTCATTTTTAAAACCTTTTGCACCACATTATACCTCTGTCAAGTGTAATGTACAGAGAGGGGTCATTTCTCTGCAAAAAGCCTCGTAATAATGACACAGTGAAATCTATAAAATTTCACTGCGTCAGTTTTAGGAAACTGTTATGTCAAAATCTTGCACCTGCCTCACAATAGGGATAAGACTGAGGCAAACGCTTTCACATGGGGCTTTCCCCATGTGATACGATTCTCACACCTAAGCAGGAGTGCAGATGAGATGAAGACTCTCCAGGGGAGCACAAAACGTGAGGCTTGTATCCAAGAGTGCAGTGGACAGGACTAAACTGGAGTAGTGTGCAAGAAAAAGATGAGCCTCATTTATAAAGCTATGTGTCAGTTTTGCGCTACTGATGCGTCACTTTTTGTGACGCATTGGCAGCATAAAACATGTGCCTTGTTGCACCATATTTAAAAAGTGACGCATGTAGTTAGATGCGTCATTTTTTAAACCACTGCACCACATTATACCTCTGTCAAGTGTAATGTGCATAGAGGGGTCATTTCTCCACAAAAAGTCTCGTAATAATGACGCAATAAAATCTATGAGATTTCACTGCATCACTTTTATGACACTGTTACATCAAAATCTTGCACCTACCTCACAGCAGGGATATGACTGAGGCAAACGCTTTCACATAGAGCTTTCCCCATGTGATACGATTCTCACACCTAAGCAGGAGTGCAGATGAGATGAAGCCTGTCCAGGGGAGCACAAAAGGTGAGGCTTGTGTCCAAGAATGCAGTGGACAGGACTAAACTGGAGTAGTGTGCAAAAAAAGATGAACCTCATTTATGAGGCCCTGCATCAGTTTTGCACTGCTAATGCGTCACTTTTTGTGACGCATCGGCGGCATAAAACATGTACCTTTTTGCGCCATATTTAAAAAGTGACGCATGTAGGTAGATGCATCACTTTTTAAACCTCTGCGCCACATTATACTCAAAAATGTAAAAACCATTAATTTTCCCCAAAATCGTTTTTGACATCACATTTAGGAAACAAAGGACAGGTCCTATGTACAAGCATTCCATGTCATTACTGAAACCTCACTATTTTTCAAAATACAATTCCTCTATGCAAACAAACTCAATATGCTTCCTACACTGAGTTAACACAGGTAATATCATAGTAAAGAGTCAAATTTACGCCTGTGTCTAAGAGTGCAGTCAGGGATAGGCTTCATGAAGCCTAGTCCACTGCACTCTTAGACACAAGCCTCACCACCTACGCTCCCCAGGAAAGCCCAAACATGTACCTTTTTGAGCCATATTTAAAAAGTGACGCATGTAGGTAGATGCGTCACTTTTTAAACCTCTGCGCCACATTACACTCAAAAATTTAAAAGCCATTAATTTTCCCCAAAATCGTTTTGACATCACATTTAGGAAACACAGCACAGGTCCTATGTAAAAGCATCTGCCTCACAGCAGGGATAAGACTGAGGCAAACGCTTTCACATGGAGCTTTCCCCATGTGATAGGATTCTGACACCTAAGCAGGAGTGCAGATGAGATGAAGACTGTCCAGGGGATCACAAAAGGTGAAGTTTGTGTCCAAGAGTGCAGTGGACAGGACTAAACTGGAGTACTGTGCAAAAAAAAAAGAACCTTTTTGCGCCATATTTAAAAAGTGACGCATGTAGGTAGATGCGTCACTTTTTAAAGCTCTGCGCCACATTATACTCAAAAATGTAAAAGCCATTCATTTTGCCCAAAAACCTTTTTGATATCACAATTAGGAAATACAGCACATTTCCTATGTACAAGTATTCCATGTCATTATTGAAACCTTACTATTTTACAAAATACAATTCCTCTATGCAAACAAACTCAATATCCTTCCTACACTGAGTTAAAACAGGTAACATCATTGTAAAGAGTCAAATTTATTTCTTTAAACATGCACACATTCTTTATTCTTTTAAAAAAATGTAAAAGCCATTCATTTTTCCCAAAATCGTTTTTGACATCACATTTAAAAAACACAGCACAGGTCCTATGTACAAGCATTCCATGTCACTACTAAAACTTCACAATTTTACAAAATACAATTCCTCTATGCAGTAAAAACTTTTTACCAAGCATTATCAAAAAGCATAACACAAAGCAACATTAAAAAACCACAATTTGCTTCCAAATCTTCTCCATAGAGTATACAAGTCTCTATGTATATTAAATGAATCATAACTCACCTTTACAAATGCTTTAGGAGATTCACAACAGAATCAGATACACACACCAATATTTCTTTAGCAGAGCACTGCAAACCTTAATGGCACAGAGAACCTCTAATTCTACACACATATTCATCATGGTAACCAATCAAAACTCTTCCCTCTGTATTTTCAAACCAACACCCTTCCCCCCCTCAGCCCTTTCTACCTGTTACCATAGCAACTCCCTCCTCACTGAGCTCTCAGGTTTAAAAGTTTATTCTACAATGTTGCAAATCACCTCAGCAAGGATGTTTGACCTGCGAATACACCAGCTTATCTGGTGCAATGTTTCTTTAAATGACTTTTATTAACCATTGAAATTACTTCTTACACAGAACACAACCATGCACCCTAACTTTCAGTTTTTAACTATCTCAATCTACCAATCATTGCTTGTGATTCAAGAGCACTGAAAGTCTACAGTTTTGTTTTTGCAAACTCCTATTGTTCCAACTGCCATTTCTTTCCCACACTTCATCTGACTGCACCAGAATCTCCTCTCACCATGTATTCTGTCTGGATTATTGGACATAGCTATATCCACTGGGCTCAAAGGTATGCAGCTACCAGAAATTTTCACAACCTTGATTTACAAAATGTGAACATTAAATGGATTGGCCAGAGAGGATTAAGATGTGACCAATTGATTCCATTGGTGAAAACCTTTTTGCATTTGCCACACCTTAACCTCATAATTCTGCACTGTGGTGGAAATGACTTAGGCACTTTGACTGGGGTAGGTCTGGAAATGCTTTTAAAGGACACCTTTGGGCAATTGATGGCACTTTTTCCTCAAACTGCCTTGGTATTTTCCAATATTTGCCAAAGACAGAAATGGAAGTGGTCCAACCAATTTTTTCCACAATTTGAGAAAGCAAGGAAACATGTGAATAAATCTGTTTCTGATTACATGAGAGACTATGGAATGGGTTCAATATACAACAACAACTTGCGTTACAACATTCAAGATATCTACAGAGGAGATGGTGTGCACTTCTCAGATGAGGGGAATAGAATATTCCTCCTGAATTTAAGACTGTGCATTGGTACCTACTTGTAGGTACCTAAATCAGCCACAGGACCCAAAAGCTCTTTTCAGAGCTACCCTACGTCTGATCACTCAAAATGATTATCTTTTTCTAACTTTTTTCACTATTTTTCACCAAAGTACGCTCCCCGGTACGCTTTCCGGTGCGCGTAACGGGCACCTCCCCCCGCGAAAATTGAAAAAGATTTTTTTTTTTGGTCTATATGGGCCTCCTAACACCCCCTCAGAAAACCTAGGGGTCAGGGAGTGCCTACCGTGCCCCCTTATACCCTTTTCCAACGTTGTTTGTCCTCCATTTTCTGACTCAAATGTACCGAAACACAAAATGGAGGACTCCCGTAGCGCTGCCGGTACGCGTACCGGGGCGCGCACCGGGAAGCGCTCCCAAAAATGTTAAAAGTTAATTTACATAAAAAGCACTGGAGACACTTTCACCAAATATAGAATAGGCCATACTACATACCAGTCCCTACCATTTTCCCAAATTTGGTGGAATTCCATTGAGCCATTTGAGCTGTAGCACTGTCTAAATATCCTGAGGTAAATTACATGACTAAAACACATATGAAAGTGTTAGAATTTGCAACCAATGAAAATGTTACTTTCATTTTGTATTTTTTGTGCTGACATTTCATTGGTTATGAACATGAATATATATGAAAAATGAGAGGGAAACACGGCCATTTTGAGTACTACTACCTGAGGTACATTTATAAAGGATTTCCTCTGAAAACATCAACTCCTTTCTGAAAGGTAATTTGTTAATTTTTAAGGGGAACTATGTTCTGCACTTTAAGTTAAATTGGAAAAACGTTTTCTGATAGTTTTTTACTGTCCCTCTGTTATAGTTATAGATTCAGATAGGCTTCTCTGTTATAGTTATGGATTGATTTAGGCTTCTCTAGTATATTTATGAATTTACTTACGTTTCTTCACAGGCACTTTTTTATATTTCTACTTCCTGACTGACACCATACACTGCCCAAAGATAACTTGACTGTTAAAAACTCAAAAGTACCTCTCTGAACTTAAACCCAAGAGTGCCCTATCTCTACTGATATATTTATTTTTTATGCAATTTACAGCAACATAATGGAAGGAGATCAAAATAAATGTAAAATTTCATTCGAACTTGATCTTCAGGACAACCCAGAGGAAGAGAATAACGATTCAGATTTTTTGGATCAGTCTCTTGATGAAGAGTTTCTCAAATATGTGGAAGAAATGGAATCATGTAATCCAAATGAGGACATTCCCGACGACATAATGTTGGAAGTCTTATTAAATTTTGAAAAATCAGAGCAATACATTTATATTTAATAATTAAAAATTGGTCCAGACATTATTCTTTTTTATATGTAATCAATGAAATAGTACCAAAATGAATATAATATAATGTGAGACTTATAGTATACTGTGCAATTTTTTTTGTGATACATAGTAAGTTTGCTCATAGTTACTTCCTTTCTCCCACTATATTATCTCCAAAGTGTATTTGACATCTGTTTTTCATCTCCTGCCTCCTTTCTCTCACAGTCTGTCTCTAATGCACGATATCACCGCCAATTTTTTATACATTTAGAAGAGATTAAATGTAATACTGGAAAACATCATAAGGGAGCAGGATAGACTACCTCTGATCCCCTAGACCTTCTCAGGGTGTGCTTAAAGGATCTGTTTCTACTTTCCTGACAGACTATGCTATGGATTCCATATACCACAATAACTTCTGTAACAACATACAAATTATCTACAAAGGAGACGGTCTACATTGAATTTAAAACTCTGCATTGGTACCTACATGTTGGTACTTAAATACGCCACACAACACAACAACTCTATTCAGAGCTACCCTACCTCTAAGCACTTTAAATTATTATTTTACTGTTTCACTGAGTTTTCCCCATGTGTGGAGGGGGGAGGTGTGTGTGGGGGATGTGTGGGGTGTGTCTGTGAGGTGTGTGTGTGTGTCTGGGGGGGTGAGGTGTATAGGTGTGTGTAAGTGTGTGGGGTATGTGGGTGTGGGTGGGGGTGTGGCTGTGTAAGCTGTGTGTGTGGGTGTGGGTGTGTGGGGTGTTTGGGTATAGGTGGAGGTGTGAGTGTGTGCGGTGTGTGTGGGGTGTGTGTGTGTGTGGGGGTATGTGTGCAGGATGTGTGTGTATGTGTGGGTGTGTCTGTGAGGTGTGTGTGTGTCTGTGGAGGGGAGGGAGGTGTGTGTGTGGGATGTGTGGGGTGTGTCTGTGAGGTATCTGTGTGTGTGTGTGTGTGTTGGGGGGGTGAGGTGTGTGTGTGGGTGTGTGGGGTGTGTGGGTGTGGGTGTGGATGTGTAAGGTATCGGTGTGGGTGTGTGGGGTGTTTGGGTGTGGGTGGAGGTGTGCGTGTGTGAGGTATGTGTGGGGAGTGTGTGACTGTGGGGGTGTGGGGTTGTGTGCGTGTGGGTGTGTGTGGGACATACTTGTAGGTACCTAAAACAGCCACAGAACCCAAAAACTCTTTTCAGAGCTACCCTACCTCTAATCACTCAAAATGATTATTTTTCACTACTATTTTCACTATTTTTCACCAAAGTACGCTCCCTGGTACGCTCCCCGGTATGCGTACCGTGCGCTCCCCCCGCGAAAATCAAAAAAAATTTAAAAAATGTTGGGACCCGTGGGACCCTTTTATGGCCCCCACATCAAACCTAGGGGGTCAGGGGGGGTCTACCCTGCCCCCTTTTGGTTATTTCCCCCTTTGTTTTTGCCACCTCTTGTGTCTCGATCCTACCGAGACACAAGATGGCGGCCGCTGCGGACTGTTTCGAATGTTTACAGACACCCGAGAGCCAATCAGCTTTCCGTGCGCAAGTCGCGTGGCGCGCCCGGAGCGCTCCCCGGTACGCGCACCGGGGCGCGCTTACAGATATATAAATTTGTTTTAACCTAAATTACTCAAAATCCTCTTGAGCACATATCTTGAGACATAGCAAAGGCACATCGGGCTACCAGTCTCTACAATTTTGCCAAGTTTGGTGAAAATCCATTCAGCCGTTCGAGCTAAAAGTGCGACAGACCGCCCTATGGAAATGAACATGGGGAAAACACGTTTTGGGACCCCCCTTCTATCTCGGCCCCCGCTTGACGAATCCCCCCCAAACTTTCAGGGAAGGAGCAGAGCGCCGCGAGGCAAAGTTGCTGAAAACTTCAGGCAGATTCCTCAACCGGCGCCAAAGTTATTCCCAATAGAATGTTGCGATTTCCCTATGAAAATCAATCCTAACTATAACTACCTACTGGCAACCGCCAGTAGGTAATATATATATATATGGTCGTCAAACAAGATGCCCCCCTGCGAGGACGCACTCAAGGACAGACAAATCCTGTCATTTGTGGCAGCATTCTTGTTTGACGAAGTAATCCGGCCAGTCCCGGCCGGGAGGATTGCACCGCCACGGATGGAACAAATGGGCTGCTTCGTACAGACCAACTGTACTTGAGTTGCAGAAGGACAGATTTGCAAAAATTAAAACCGGATTCTTTGTCTGAAACTAACTGGAGAGTGTTAAGTGTGCATATAATTGTGCGTTGATGTCAGAATCCACCAGAGGCAATAATTGTGGAGTGATAGAACTACGAGTCCCAGAACACTGTGCTGAATTTGAGCGGAATTTGACCCACCAGAGGGCGATAAAAGTAATTAATTGAGAGACTCACACTTTCACTTCTCTCTGCAGAAACGCACGCACGGTGCCCGTGAACAAGAAGCAGTGGCTTTGAAACGCGTTGGACTTTTAATTGATTTGGACATTGTAATGCCAGTTTGCTGAAAATAAAGAATGCTGCCACAAATGACAGGATTCGTCTGTCCTTGAGTGAGTCCTCGCAGGGGGGCATCTTGTTTGACGACGGAATCCGGCCAGTCCCGGCCGGGAGGATTGCACCGCAACGGATGGAACAAATGGGCTGCTTCGTACAGACCAACTGTACTTGAGTTGCAGGAGGACAGATTTGCAAAAATTAAAACCGGATTCTTTGTCTGAAACTCACTGGAGAGTGTTAAGTGTAGCCACACGAAACGCGTTGAGAAGGACATTAACTCTGGCGTAGCATCGCTGATGAATTGAATTGGCATTTCTTCCAGCAATAAAGAGGCGAATACCTACCTATCGGTCGTGGGCCTTCCTTACAGCAGGCAACTCTGTGTGAATTTGTTTACAGCGGCCCAGCCTGAGCCGCAAGGAGAGCCCCGCTGCACGCTGTGCAGTCTGGCCGCAGCGCCAACCGACGCTGTGGTGTGGAGACGGATATACTGCCGGGAGAATGTGAATAAGCAAGCTCAACTTCTGCGCTGTCTTATCGCAACCCACCTGGGATTTTATTCAACAAATGCAAGCAAACCTACAGCGCCTCACTGAAAGGAAGATATAATGCACTTCATGTTCCAGCAGGCCAAGTGGTGGCCATGCCCACTGTGGTGGGAAAATCTTGTTATAAGAGTGCATTTTGAAATTGCTGTGACTCTGCTTGCCGAAAATGCCCCTATCTCCTGAAGAAGTGTAGCCACACGAAACGCGTCGAGAAGGACATTAACTCTGGCGTAGCATCGCTGATGTATTGAATTTGCATTTCTTCCAGCAATAAAGAGGCGAATACCTACCTATGGGTCGTGGGCCTTCCTTACAGCAGGCAACTCTGTGTGAATTTGTTTACAGCGGCCCAGCCTGAGCCGCAAGGAGGGCCCCGCTTCACGCTGTGCAGTCTGGCCGCAGCGCCAACCGACGCTGTGGTGTGGAGACGGATATGCGGCCGGGAGAATGTGAATAAGCAAGCTCAACTTCTGCGCTGTCTTATCGCAACCAACTTGGGATTTTATTCAACAAATGCAAGCAAACCTACAGTGCCTCACTGAAAGGAAGATATAATGCACTTCATGTTCCAGCAGGCCAAGCGGTGGCCACGCCCACTGAGGCGGGAAAACCTAGTTATAAGAGTGCATTTTGAAATTGCTGTGACTCTGCTTGCCGAAAATGCCCGTATTTCCTGAAGAAGTGTAGCCACACGAAACGCGTTGAGAAGGACATTAACTCTGGCGTAGCATCGCTGATGTATTGAATTTGCATTTCTTCCAGCAATAAAGAGGCGAATACCTACCTATCGGTCGTGGGCCTTCCTTACAGCAGGCAACTCTGTGTGGATTTGTTTACAGCGGCCCAGCCTGATCCGCAAGGAGGGCCCTGCTGCACGCTGTGCAGTGTGGCCGCAGCGCCAACCGACGCGGTGGTGTGGAGACGGATATGCTGCCGGGAGAATGTGAATAAGCAAGCTCAACTTCTGCGCTGTCTTATCGCAACCCACTTGGGAATTTATTCAACAAATGCAAGCAAACCTACAGCGCCTCACTGAAAGGAAGATATAATGCACTTCATGTTCCAGCAGGCCAAGCGGTGGCCACGCCCACTGAGGCGGGAAAATCTTGTTATAAGAGTGCATTTTGAAATTGCTGTGACTATGCTTGCCGAAAATGCCCGTATCTCCTGAAGAAGTGTAGCCACACGAAACACGTCGAGAAGTACATTAACTCTGGCGTAGTATCGCTGATGTATTGAATTTGCATTTCTTCCAGCAATAAAGAGGCGAATACCTACCTATCGGTCGTGGGCCCTCCTTACAGCAGGCAACACTGTGTGAATATATATAAATAAATCCAATTTCCACTCTCTGCGCAGTAATCCCCACGCCAAAGAAGACGAGAGAGACGGACTCTTCAAATCAGCAGCAGCCGTTGGTAATTTTACTTTTTTAATCATGTTTACAGTGCTTTGCTGTGCCCTCTACCAAACGCGTTTCAGCGATCCCGGTCGCCTTGCTCGCTGGTAAACTAGTGCTCACACCCTCCTTAGTTTAAATCACACTTCTACCAATCACTGATCGTCATAATGCATGGAAATGGAGAATAGACTATGAATGCGCATGCACATAGAAAGAGATACATTTGTATTCAAAGACAGACCTCTTATTTTCTCGAGTGCTTGTCTAAAAAACACAAACTAATACATCTTGGTTCCTAATAAAAACACACCATTAAAATATGTACATATTTTAAAAAATATATATATAAATACCTATATAACTGTGTTTAAGATCAAGGAAACTGATTGTCTCACTGTGCAAAGATGCGCAAAGAATTAAATTCCAGTTTCGAAGGAATCTGAGCATAGTAGCGGTGGTTCATAATCTTAATTGTGCAAACTGCGTTTATCTAATACTCCTATGGATTAGACGATCAGCATGAACATGTGCAAACCATTTAAAGTGCTTAATGTGCAAGTGTAACTCCCAGTCGGAAGTTTAGAATGAATCTAAAGTGCAGAAAAAATGCATTAATCTAAAAAGGGTCAGGGTTGAATAGGTTAAAAACTATCCTAATGGTTAAAATCCTTAACAAAATGCCCTTCTGTACCTTCTCCAAGATCTCGCCATTAGCCTAGTGGAATACTCACAGCGGTAACTACGATCCTATTCTGATGGTATCATTGTGATCTTTCCCTATTATAGGAAGTGGTGCAGGTCTTCACGGATGTTAAGGCCATGTGGGCTTTTAGTTTCTAGCTCCACTATGTACCTGCTCTCGAGACGGCGTAGCCGTTTCTCTCTATCTCCACCTCTTTTACTCATAGGGACATTGTCTATCACAAAATACTGCAATACATTCAAGTTATTTTAAATGCATTCAAAGCCACCTAATACATAAATAGATATATATTAAATAGATTAAATAGATTGAATAGGTTAAAAACTATCCTAATGGTTAAAATCCTTAACAAAATGCCCTTCTGTACCTTCTCCAAGATCTCACCATTAGCCCAGTGGAATACTCACAGCGGTAACTACGATCTCATTCTGATGGTATCATTGTGATCTTTCCCTATTATAGGAAGTGGTGCAGGTCTTCACAGTTGTTAAGGCCATGTGGGCTTTTAGTTTCTAGCTCCACTATGTACCTGCTCTCGAGACGGCGTAGCCGTTTCTCTCTATCTCCACCTCTTTTACTCATAGGGACATTGTCTATCACAAAATACTACAATACATTCAAGTTATTTCCATGCTCTTGTTTAACATGTCTGGCCACTGGGTATGTCGGGTCAGAATTGACCGTGGCTCTCAAGTGTTGCAGTATTCTAGCCTGTACCGGTAGTTTTGTGCTGCCCACATATTTCAATCCACACGAGCATTTCAACACATACACGGCAAATTCTGTCTTACACGTGTAGTGCCCCTTGATGTTAATGGGAATATCTGAAAATGCACTGGTGTAGGATTTTGTGTTTGTACCGAATGTACAGGCACGGCATGAACTGCACTTAAAAAAGCCGTTCCTGGCGGGCAGCCACTCTTTCTTGCTGTATGTCTCTGGGCTGGTTTTTACAAGATCTGACCTCATGGAGTGAGCTTTACGAAATGTAAATTTGGGTTTCTGCTGGTATAATTCTTTTAGTACAGTGTCAGTTATCACTATGGGCCATTCTTTGCTGACTATATTTTTGATCGCCTGGGATTGTCTGCTGAAGGTGGATATGAACCTGCAAGTTCTGTTCATACTATCCTCCTGACTAACCTCGCCTTGGGTGGGTCCCTCTCTTTGACTATTGATGTTTGGCTTAGCTTTCTTCTGCAATAGGGTTCCTCTATCAATCTGATTGGCTTTGCGCAAGTCTATCGCCAATTTCTTCTCAGCATAGACTTGCTCTAATAGCCGTTTCCTGGCTTTGGTTTGTGCCTCAATGCACGCGGTCTCAGTACTGCATGCTCTCCTGATTCTAAGGAATTCACCATAGGGTAGACTCGATATGGTGTGGTGGGGGTGAAAACTGCTGGCATGGAGCAACGTATTTCCTGCCGTGGGTTTCTGGAACAGGCTCGTTTCTATTTTCCCGGCCTGTATAGTCACCAGAATATCTAGGAAACTGATGGAGGTGGCATCTATATGGTGTGTGAACCTTAAATTGAGGGAATTTGCGTTGATTGTCTCCACAAATTTCTCAGCTTCTCCCTCTGTTCCTCGCCATATGATAAATATATCAACAATGAACCTCCATAGCTCTACAATGTGATTTTCACATAAAGCCCCATGCTCCCCCCTGAGGACATGCTCCTCCCACCAGCCCACATGTAAACATGCGTAGCTGGGAGAGAAGCATGCCCCCATAGCCACCCCCCTGTAACTGCCTGTAAATTTAGCCATCAAATAAAAACAGATTGTTATATAAAAACCAATGAATCATTTTTAGCAGCATTTTGTTGTGACTATAGCATTCCATATTACGCTGTTTTAAGAAATGCTCCACTGTATATATATATATATATATATATATATATATATATATATATATATATATATATATATTCACTGAAAAAACCATAGGTTATAGACCATATATAGTTAGGAATTAGCATTTACAAAACCTTGAAAATTCACTGAAAAAACCATAGGTTATAGACCATATATAGTTAGGGATTAGCATTTAAAAAACCTTATTTTACTCACACAAAACCATTGAAATTCCATATATAGTTAGTTGTACTAACTATATATCACGCACCCGCAATCCACTGCTGATGATGTCACATATTACATCATTCATGACATGGTCAGTGACATCACTGATGACATCACTGATGACATCTCAAATGACATCACTGATGACATCACTGATGACATCTCAAATGACATCACTGATGACATCACTGATGACAACATCCAGTGACTGTATTTTTCTGTAAAGTTAAAATATGTCTTACATATTTATGAATGAGTCGATGTATAAGTGTCTGGACGAAGGATTTAGTAGGTGCATGACTGAATGTATGAGTGAGTGATTAAATGTGTCTCACTGAGTGCATGGGTTAGTGACTAAACTGTCTTAATTTGTGCATCATTATGTCTGTTGTTCTGTAAACTGCTGCATGTGTTGATCAGTAGCTATATGAGTAACTATATGGGTTATTGATTGGTTGCCCAAGCATTTGTATGGGAGACTGAGTGTGTGTGTGGGTGGCTGGGAAGTGTATGACTCTGTGCATAGATGTATGGGTTCAAAAGTGCATGTTGGAAACAGCTGTATGGGCGGTTGACTGTGTGCATGACTGTATTGGTGAGTGAATAGATATCTCAGTGCTACATGTCAAATTAAGTACATATGTAAAATACAGTACATGTGAGAGTTGACATATATAAATAACTGTGCATAAGAGCCAGTGAATGTGTGAGTGGCTGTATGGATCATTGTGAACTTGTATCCAGGATTGTATAAGTGAGTAAATATGTTTTAGTATATGTTTGAATAAGTAAGGTGTGTTTAACTGTATAGTTAAGGAAATGGAGGTGTGATTGATTGTTTGCATGACTGTCTAGGTGTGTGTGTAACTTCATGGATGAGTGACAATCTGTGAGTCTGTGTTTACACTGAGTGTATCTAAGGTTATATTAGAGTCTGAAGAGGTTCATCGTATTATCACATGAATGATTTTATCAGTGATGTCATCAGTAATGTCATTTGAGATGTCATCAGTGATGTCATCAGTGATGTCATTTGAGATGTCATCAGTGATGTCATCAGTGATGTCATTTGAGATGTCATCAGTGATGTCATCAGTGATGTCACTGACCATGTCATGAATGATGTAATATGTGACATCATCAGCAGTGGATTGCGGGTGCGTGATATATAGTTAGTACAACTAACTATATATGGAATTTCAATGGTTTTGTGTGAGTAAAATAAGGTTTTTTAAATGCTAATCCTTAACTATATATGGTCTATAACCTATGTTTTTTTCAGTGAATTTTCAAGGTTTTGTAAATGCTAATTCCTAACTATATATGGTCTATAACCTATGGTTTTTTCAGTGAATTTCATTGGTTTTTTAATAGCTAATATCAAAACCTTTACAATGTATTATTCTTTAAATAGAAAAATATTTTTTACATTTTTTTTATACAATTTTTTTTTTATTATTTTTTTTGTTTCGCTCCCGGTACGCGAACCGGTTAGCTTCCCGTTAGCTCAATCCGGAGGCGCGACCCGGTCCGCGAACCGGTAAACGTTCCTTTTGCGCACCTCTCGCGTTAAAAAACAACATCGTGACGCGTCGCGTAAGCATGACGTTTCGCGTTCTCGCGTAATACGTCATATTACGTGCTACGTTCGCATACCCGGAAGCGCAGCGGTACGCGAACCGGAAGCGATCCGCGGCGCGGCGCCGACCGCGTAAGGTAAACACAGCAGGTCATGTGACTCGGTAATAACACTTTTCATTGGTTCATTTCACTTTTGGTTTCCTAATGATGTAATACTAGGTCATGTGATCTAAAATGAACACTTTTCATTGGTTTAGAACTTTTGCTTTTCCCAAATGATGAAAACCCCTCCTTCTTTCCTCACTCTGACTTTCATCTTGGTGAGAGAAAGACCCTTTATTTAGAGTTTGACATGGCTTCATTAGTAGCTTCAGCTGGTGCTAACCCACCACCTCCACCAAATCCAAGAAAGAGAGGACCACCTGCAGAAGTAATTTTGCAAGAAGAGGAAGAACAGGAAGAGGAGGAAGAGGAGGAAGAGCCAAGGTTTTTGCCAGAGGAGCCCAGGAGGTACAATCGAAAGGAGAATTACATCTGGCAATTCTATAGAATTCCTGAGGGGCAAAAAAAAGTGAATGCACGCTACGTGTTTTGCCGTATATGCGGTGATAGATTGTCAAGGGGAACTGATAAAAAATACAGTTACGGCAATCACACTATGCATCGGCATATGAGTAGGTGGCACCCAAATAATTATAGTGCTGCCCAGCTACGTGACGAGCAACAAAATCCCCTCCCAATGGCAAGAAGATCGGTTGTTCCAGAGGTGTCGGGACCAGAGGCGAGGGAGATGATCGCAAACATCCAAATGTTGTTTGGGCACGTAAAGCAAGTGTGCGTGGAATGTGGCAATTTCATCTGCTACAGGGAAAGTAGCATCACTTTGATTTTACGAGCTATTCAAAATCATGTTAATGTTTGTCCGAGACGCCCCAAAAAATAAATTCTTTTTTTTTTGTTGCTCCTGTTGAGCCCTTTATAATGGATCGTTTTTGTTTCCCCCCCCCCCAAAAAAACCAAAAATTTTTTAAAAACGTTCAGAAAATACAAAAAAAGTAAAAAAATGTTCAAAAAATACTCAAAAAAATATAAAACAACAAAAACATAAAAAAAAAGTTCTTTTCAGAACTACCTCCCCATTATAAAAAAATTGGTAGAATATTTAGAACTCTGCCAACCTCTATTTCTCTTAGTTCGCTCCCCGGAGCGCTACCCGGTACGCGTACCGGAAGCTAACCAAAAAAAATATTTTTTTAAAAAAAGAACAGTAAGTATAAGGTAAGCAAACAGACAGTTATGTGAAAAGAAAGACAGCGTTAGGGAGTAAACAAGAGATACTGTTACCTACAATCCACTGCTGATGATGTCACATATTACATCATTCATGACATGGTCAGTAACATCAACAGCAGTGGATTGTAGGTAACAGTATCCTTAGTTTACTCCCTATAGCTGTCTTTCTTTTAACATAACTGTCTGTTTCCTTCCCTTATAGTTACTGTTCTTTTTTTTAAAAACATTTTTTGATCAGTCATAAACAGTGACATTAATAGAAACAGAGAGAGTGAACAAGAGTGAAGAACTATGGTCCTCCTCAGCCACCCTCAGAAAACCAAGGGGGTCAAGATACATCTACCGTGCCCCCTTCTACCCATTCTGAACATTATTTGCCCTCCATCTTGTATCTTGATTCGACCGAAACACAAAATGGTGGACTCCCATAACGCTGCTGGTTTGCGAACCGGGCCACTTCCCGGGAAGCGGTCCAAAAAAAAAGGTGGGAAAGTAATTCACAGACACTAAGAGTAATAGAGATGGAGTGAGTGAACAAGACTGAGGAACTATGAGAACAGAGGGACTGAGAAAAAGAGTGGAAGGAGTTGAGTAAGTAGGTAATAGAGAAAGGAATGAGGAAAGTAGCAAAGGCAGGAAACTGAGGATTAAAGAAGTGAAGCAGTGGATCTAATAGTAGGTGAATGTGATAGAAATGTAACGAAAAGAGTACAACTATTTACCTTATAATTGCCGTTAAATTAATCACATTTTATTTTTATACTTTCAATCTGTGAAAGAGAGAACCAACATTTGAAAAATATTAAAACATGTATTTAAAAATTACAAAAGACAAGGGAAAATATTGAAGGACAAATAGTTTTTCAACAACTTTGACACTGACAGAAGCTTCTGCTTCTCCAGGTCCCCTACACAATCCTAAAGATATACATTTTAAACTAACAGTATCTTGATGCAGATGAAGTGAGGCCTATCTTAAAACATGGTGCATCTTTTGCATTGCTCTTGTTTCAGAAAAGTGTCGCTTCAGGATGCCAATAACATGTCTCCTATCCAGAGATTTGTTTGAGGTGAGGCCTACTCAGAGTTCAAGATGAGATTTACACTTGTTGAAGTGTACAGAGGAGATAATATCTGTGAAAGTCTACCAATGAAGTGAGTCATGTCCACTGCACTCTTCAACAAAGTAGAAACCTCCTATGTTTCCCTGGACAGACCTAAACTTGATCTGCACAATGTGATTCATAATGATAGGAAACACAGGTGATGTAATTGAAATATGTGCAATTTATTTTGCTCATTTCACAATCACATCACTTGTGTTTCCTTTGCTTAGGTATCTCATTGTGCAGATGTAGTCCAGCATATGAAAGAATACGTAGAAGTGCAGCACTGCATGCAATAAATTTAACACTTACAGAAAACTCACCTTCTCCATGCCTCCTACACAGTTCTACATATACATCATAAATGCAAACAGTACAGAATTAATTATACATGTTAAATGGTTTATTTTTGCTGTTCTCAGAATGTATCAAAATTCACTAAAAACAGTGACTTGAAGGTATTCATCATGTAACAGCGGGGAAAAAAAAACACAATCAAAATGATTGTGTTTAAAAAACCCATACAATATCAGAAATCAAAATTCAGAACTCCTTAAAGTTAACTTACTTTCCATGACGTCCAAGGATGTCCTATGAACAGCTTACACTCTTTTGTGCTGTTATTACTTTCAGCCCGCCACTTTCTGAAAGAAAACCTCCATCGTTTTTAAAAACACGTTACATGCAATAAATGACTTCTTGCTCTCTACCACTATTTTCCACAAGGCCAAATCTAGTCAGAGCTATTTATAACTCTTGGATTTCTTGTAAGCCAATCCCATCATTTGGCATTTCCGCAACTTTCACAATTAAAATGTTGAAGATCATTTTCACAATCCTGGAATAGTAATATCTTCTCCTTCTTGCTCAGTCATGTTCTACATTTCCTATGACACTGATACTGCTTAATATGAAGCAGACTTACACTACCTCTATGAGTACTACAATTATTTAATTCTCTACATCACTTTTAATCACAAAGCAATGTAAAACAGTAGACAGCATTGCAGACTTACATTCCCTCTACCCCATGTTTTGATTGGCTGCTTCAATTAGCTTATAAAAAGAAACAGTTTTTCTGAACTCATTCAAAGTGCACATATATCTCCATGATGTCCAGTCCTATGATTAGAAGTTATGTCTCTGAACTACACTTATCCTCAAGGCCAAATTGTGTAGGAGCCATTAGAACTTCTTGAAATTCCACAGAGCACATCCCGAGATTATTTCCCTAAAATTTTGGTTTTAAAAACACCAGGTAAGAGTTTTTAAGGTCATACGGCAATTTTTTTTTGAAAACTAAAACAGAATCATTGCAGAATGACCAGCCATTTGTAGACTTTAAATAAGCTGTGTAATGTCCTGATGTTATTGAAGGGCCGTCATGATATATAATTGCTGTAGTTACAAAAGTCCTTCCTGATATTGACAACTGCGAAGCTACAATTTTTTTTATTAAAGTTGTCAATTTTGTTCCATCAGTCCTACATCGTTGGAACATTAAAATGACGTACTGGCCATATGTTCGTATAAATAATGTGGACATCATTTCAGATTTACATTGGCTACACTCCATGTTGTGATTAGCAGCTTTTACTAGCTTATTAAAGGAGACTGATTTACTGTCTGGCAAAGTTAAATATATAAATCTTTCTGAGTCTACACTAGTAGTACTTGATACCATACAGTTCTCGCAGTCATGCTGCCATTGATAAGAAAGCCCAAACAGCTGATCTACATCTACACCTTCAGCATGTAATACATCAAGCATATACATTAAAAACTCCTGACAATCTTGCTGAATATTTTGAGAGAATTGTGTTTGGCCTGAACATCTATCTAACAGATTTCGAATTTCAGACACACTTTCTATGTTTCTTCTATCAGTGGTACATTTCTCTAACACAGAATTTAACAAACTGCAAAATCTTTGATCAGAATTGACCACAATCTCTTCTTTTACATTTTTTAGAGAAAACAAAACATTAATTACTACATTAGCATAGCAGTTGACACCAGAACTGTTTTCAAACTGAAAACCAACAACATCTTCAACAGAATCCTCTTTGTTTCTGCTTGTAATTTTAGGTTCATTCACTTTTTGTCTTTTTGCTACAACCTCCCCAGTATTGTTCTCATTTCTTCGTTTCCGGCCTACCAGACGTTTCTCAAACAAAGGAAACTGAGGCAAATGTGGCGCATACTCTCTTCTTAACCTATTGTATTCCTTAACACAATCTAGATCTGCACAAATGTTTGTGACATCACACTCAATCAAGTACAATCCCGATAGAGTTCTAACTCGTGACAATGCCACATATGCCATACCCTCCTTGAACACAGAACTGCCAATATTCACCAATGCACTGTCTACACTTAAACCTTGCGATTTATGGATTGTCACCGCATATGCCAAGCAAACAGGGAACTGCTTACGGCGAACATATAAGTCTTTTACAAGCAAAAATCTAGCAGAACAACGAGCAATTAGCTGTACTTCCTCAATGCCATCAAATTTAATTTTTAAAAATTCAATTCCATCTCTATTTCTGTATTTCACAAAATCAACAACATTACCCATTGATCCATTTACCAGACCTCTTTCAACATGTAAATTCCTTCTTAAAATTATACGGCAGTTCAAGCACACATTCAGAGTCTTTTCAAAACCTGCAGTTTTAGATATACTCTTCTCTAATGAATCCAATTTAGTTTTCAGATTCTCAGACAAAATAATTGTTGATCCCATATGCTCTACTCTATCAATAGCTTCCAGTTTCACAATCTCTTGCTTTTCTAAATGCAACATTTTGTTGTTAAATTTGGCACATTCTGCAAGAGTTGGCATCAAACATATTCCAGATTTCTTTTCAGTAATTTTCTGAAAAATATTCTCAGGCACAACATCTTGTTCTGGATATAAATTTGACAGTAATCGTGCATTTAAAACTTCTTTCCCATGCTCAGTCACTTTTCCAATTCTAACATCTTGTAGAATAGTCTTGTAAACTTCATCCTTCGCCTGACGCATATTTTCATGCAGTTCAGCATAATTGAAGTTTAACCATATATTGACGTTGCCAATGCTGCCTAGGCACTTCCTGGTATCTTCATGCGTGAGCATTTTGAACACAGGTTGCCCTTTCACTGGTGTCAGCTGCAGAAGATCTCCGAAAACAATGATGTGTTTGCCACCAAATAACACATCATACTCTGTTTTGAGAACTTCTTGCATCCTCAAATGCACAAAGGCAAGCATGACATTGGAAACCATGCTTACTTCGTCAATGATAAGAAGTTTCATTTTCCTCAAGATTCTTGAAACTTCAAAACAAGCATCTCCAGATAGCTTGTGATATTCTAATTTGTTGTCATGCTCCACTGGCAGCATCAGTAAACGATGTAAAGTAATCCCTTTAATATTATGTGCTGCCAGTCCAGTTGGAGCAGTGACAACACAAGACAGCGATGACTCTGTCCTTTCCTGCAAATAGCATGAAATTGCTTTAATGAGGAAACTTTTTCCAGTTCCCGCTTCTCCACTCACGTACAGTCGGACAGGCTTCAACGACGTACATGAGCACTCTTTCTTATCATGACTTAATCCATGATCAATTTGCATGGTAACTTCGTCATATATTTTCCTCTGCTCAACGTTGAGTTGCCTTTCCAACTCTTCTAAGTTAACCGCATCCTCTTGAGCATGTGCCATGGCTCTTTCCACTTCATTCATAGCAGTGGCAGCTTCATTTTCAATAAGAGGTCCTCCTAGTGGATCCTGACTCAATGAAGCAGAACTCTGACTGTCCTGAGAACTGTCTCTGGCAATCTCGGCTGCAATCGTTGCTTCCTGCTCAATTTCCGCATTCAACATTTCTACATATTTGGGAAAAGCAGGACATTCTATGGTCTCCTTGGCGGCATTGAAAGAGTCTTCGTAACAGAGGAAATCTCCAAGCAGTTCCTCTTCTGCACGCCAAGGCTTGAAAAGTTGCAAAAGTGCTAAATAGAAAAACTCCTTTTTTTCAGGAGATTCGCCACTCAATTTTCGATGGTTTATCAAGTGGCATTTTCTTTGCTTGACCAGACATCCCTCACTTCCTATTACAGCATACACTCCTTTCTCAGTATCTTCTTTGATGTTCCTCTTGAATATGTAATTTTGCAGAACCTCATACAGACAAACATTCTCTAGGTGACTGCTTCGATTTGGATAATATGTATCTAACATGTTTGTCTTCAAAATGTCGGTACTGTTTGGCTCCTTTTCCGCCAAATACTCAATTTCCCGCACAGGTTTGAGAACTCGATTACGCGTTGCAGCAAGACCAAGACTCGCCCAAACGATACTCCTGGACTTGGCATAGAGACTTGCTGAAGACAACCGGTCAGAACATTCGTACGCTCCGATTTCTCGATGCGACAACATCTTCAGACTGAAACTGTACAACTTCTTGCTGAGGCTCTTTTCATGGGAAATGTCCTCCCACATATCCTTCAATTCTGTCTTCTCTTTTTTGGTGATGTAAGACGTCACATACCGAGCCACAGCCATACAGTTATCAGCCACAAACTGTATATCCATGTTAGCATTCCACATGGACAAAATCACCGGGTTGTAGTCATTGATGTACTTGGACTCTTCGTTCCTCTTCAAATTGTATGTGTTTTTAGGTGATTTCTTCATCACATTATGTCGCAGCGAAGACATCAAACTGTTTACTCTTCCTTTAGAAATCACCGGTCGTGGAAAGCCGAAACGACATTTGGTGTAGAACTTGTCTTTGTTTCGGAATTTACGACGGCAGTACTTTCCACATCGATGGCTTTGGAAACGCAGAACTTTTTCTCTTAGGCTTTTCTTCTCCTTTGCGTTTGGAACAGCACACGTAGAATACTGTTGGATGAAACTCATCACTGAGTTTTCTGGATCCGTTCCAAATTTAGGTGCATCCTTGATCCACAGCAACATATGTATATGAGGAGCACCTCTTGCTTGGTACTCCTTTCTCCAGAAGAAATCCAACACCTCTCCAAGAGGTGGATTCTTCTTATTCATGATGAAAGACATCATAGCTTCAAATCTATGATTGAAGTACCTACATACATTGACTGGATCCAAAGAGCACAGTTCTCCGGGTGTCTTGAATTCGATGTTATCTACGTTAGCATTTGCCTCTCGTAGAAATTGAAGTAAGTCTTCCCAGCCATACTCGGCACAACTCAGAGTGAGGAACCATGTGGGAGTACCTAAGTTCCTCAGCATACATTTTAAATCACCATGACGACGGTACCAGTACTCATTAGTACCACGCTGACACGCCATGAGATTAATCAGGTGAGAATCCAAAATACTATCTTGGACATTCACTTTATCCATAAAATCACTTGCCGAGATGTTTTGCATGTGTATACCACTTTTCAAGATGTGGTTCACTGCATATGACAGTCCAGACAGATCGCTTTCAAACAGGAGATGAAACAAATAAGGAATGCATTGTCGAAACCTAGCATCTCCTGCATACAATCGCAAAGTCCGGTATTCAGAAGCAGGAATTTGATGAGGTCGCTCATCATATCTTCCTCCCTGACCTGTTGGAAAAAGCTGTGGGAAACACCGAGCTTCCAAACTTTCCTCCCAAACACTAATGGGACTCCCTTTGGCTTGTTTCATTTGAAACAACTCAATAGCATTCCCCACGACTTCCTTGGAATGCAAAGGATGAACACTATAATGTTCATATATTTCCTCACTAGTAGAGGGTTCTACTTTCTCAATTTGACCAGCACACAAATCGCTATCCTCTTCCTCACTTACTTCCTCTTCTGCAACATATACATTCTTATAGTATTTATTATTTTTTTTCAAATACAATGTTGCCTTTTTAACTTTCCTAACATCTACTAAATCTTGCCATATTTTCTTATTCTTTGTCGGAACCCCATTAACTAAGATAACCAGAGGTTCCTCTTCCACTTTTTCTACTCCAATTGTGTTAATGTTTTTCTTCAAATCTAGAGGCAAATAAACAACTCTTCCCTTTAATCCTCTCTGTAAATCTGATGGAGGCAATTTCCCCGTCTTTGGCTCCATTCTTACAATAGCCTGAAAGGGATGGATACTTTGAATCAAAATAGATTCATAAGTATTTAAGTCCTTCAATTCAGAAGGAATCTCAACCAATTCCAGATTATTATGAACTGCTCTAGCAGGCATCTGGTTTTGTTTTAATTTGTTACAACAATAAGTACACACACGTTGATCCAATCCCAAATCAAAACAATTTTCTACCATCAAGTATGTTGCAAAATCCTTCCATTCACTATTATTTTCCCTTTCACTTTTTGCATATAAATCCACTAACTTAGTCTGATTCTTATAATAAGTGCGTCGACAACACACACAAGTGAAATTAGGCCTCTCACTTGATTTCACGTCAAACGTCGCAATTTCCCTCTGGAAATTATCTGTACTGGAAACATGTACACTATCTTCCACATGACCCTCTACTTCTTGCTCAATTTCAACATTCTCCTCTTTACTTCCAAAGTAACAAAACTCAATTTCTTCACATATATTCTTCACATCTATTTCAGAACCATGCAAAAGAGCAGCGCATAATTGTTTCAGCATAATTGCTGGACTCTTAGCATAATACAACATTCTAACTAATTTCCTCACTTTGTTATGATGCACTGCTAGCATCCTGAAATGATGAAAAACACTCTGGCATACTCTCCTGGAAAGACAAGCCAGTGAATGACCATGCAAACCTGTCACTTCTCTTACTCTGCAAGGATCTAATTCTTGCAACAACCTCATTTTCTGCTTCAAACTCTTTTTGTTAAATGACCGTACAAAATCACAAAGCAAATTGATGGAATCCTGTCGCACACTGCAAATACTACTACACTTCCAGGTGTACACAGGACCCTTAGCACGTCTTCCTAAAACCTCATTACCTAACAACTCTTCTGCCTCTGTTGTCACAAGTTTTTCTTTTTCAACTGGACAACCATCTTTCACTTCATAAGCACGACCACTGGTGTCAACTGCATGCACCAAATCATTATCCTGGAAATAACTCTCCTCATTAAAAAATGCCTCACAGCTTGAACTATGCATCCATTCTCCAGAAAAAACTTCACAAAAATTACTACGATTAACTATTCTCTTCCATCTACTATTTCTTTTGAAATCAAAAATTGCCTTGTTTAGCTTCCTAATTCTATTGATTATCAAAATAAATAACTTACGTTTAATTTCAAATGCCTGATCAATAACTTTCTCAACTTTTTTTTTCTCTTATAAAAAATTAGTTTCTGTTGACCTTTCTTAATATTTTTTAACAAATTGCCAATTATCCTGTTGCGGAACATTCGTTTACGAATCTCCCTAAACTGTTGTTTCCTTCTACTATCATGCACAGATTTATCTCTTGCTCTAGCAGTAACATTTTTCATTGTCCTTTTCTTTCCATTTGATTTACTTCTCGTGTTATGGACTGAAACATTTTCTGTAGTAATATTTTTTTTATTACAAATATTTCTTATGAAATATTTAGAGC
Source organism: Lissotriton helveticus (assembly GCF_964261635.1). Taxonomy (NCBI): domain Eukaryota; kingdom Metazoa; phylum Chordata; class Amphibia; order Caudata; family Salamandridae; genus Lissotriton; species Lissotriton helveticus. The sequence goes on along the minus strand of NC_136061.1, from coordinate 2,002,391,673 downwards.
TCTTACCCGGTGCTTTCTTCGTGGCTTGAGAAATCTTTTTGTTAGAGGACTGCTGCGTTTTTTTTTTCTCCTGCTGTCTTTGACGTTTTGCAGCCTTTATCTGTCTTTGTATTGTAGGCATATTGAAATCTTGAAATGATCTGCAGTTGAATCTGAGGAAAAATATAATAAAAAATGTTAATAAACATTATTATCAAACAGTAAATCAGTAATAGTGATCAAAAACATAACACACTACTTGACATTTTAATTTGAAGATTTTTTAGTCATTGGCGATTCTTTACCATTCCTAATTTGCGATGAGCAAATTGCTAATTGCAAGTTACCCATTCATTTCCATGGCCTAGGAGGCTAATATGAATGAAGGTTTAATTTGCGATTAGCAATTTGCTCATCACAAAGTAGGAATTTTTCCAAGGGTGCAGGGGTGTCTCAAGAACACCTGCTGCACCCCTGAAAAACAAATTTGGGGGCATATGGCACACATACATGCCCTAAGAGCATGTGTTGGCGTCATATGGCACCTTTTGTTTTTTTGAAAAAAAGCTTTTTGAAAAGAATTCACAAATTACCACTAATTTACCACAATAGTTTCCAAATCCTTAATGTCATTTTTACATAGTTTTTGTTTGATACATTGCATTTAAGTAGTCACAAAATTTACAAATGCTTCAGTGCAATCGCAAAATAAGGAATAGCAAATTTTGCTACTCCTTATTTTGCATCAAAGTTGTTTGATACATACCATTTGTCTAATTAACATTCGCAAAGGCCGAAATTCATAGAAGTTTGATCTTTGCAAATGCTAATTAGCTTGATACATATGGCCCCAAGTGAGGCCTGTCTTGCGACATGGTGCATCTTTTGCATCACTGCTGCTTGGGTTTTATGTGGTACGTTTTTTTTTTACACCATGACATATCTGCCTAAATGCATCAATTTTTAATGTTGTCACCTCATAGTAAATATTTTGCACCACCGCTGCATCATAAAAGTGACGCACAATGGCACAAAAAAGGCATACACCTATCATAAATCTATCCCTAGCATTTTAAATGATTAATCCAGGATGACAATAAAGTGTGTCCTATCCAGAGGTTTGTTTAAGGTGAGGCCTACTCAGGATTGCAGATTAAAGTTACGCTTGATGAAGAATACAGAGGAGATAATACATATAAAGGACTACCAATGAAGTAAGTAATGTGCACTTTATTGCGCCAGTCATCATAAATGTATCCCTAAGCTTCTTATCTTGTTACAGATGAACCACCATATGTACCATCAAACTATTTTGCATTTCCTAAATAGCAAATTTTAAGGAATAAATAGCAATTCTTTCCTATTCCTAATTTGCAATGAGCAAATTGCTAATTGCAAATTACCCATTCATTTCCATGGGCTAGGAGGCTCATAGGAATTAAGGTTGCAATTTGTGATTAGCAATTAGCTCATCACAAAATAGGATTTTTTTCAAGCGTGCAGGGGTATCTCAAGAACACCCTGCTGCACCCCTGAAAAAGAAATTTGGGAGCATATGGCACACCTACATGCCCTAATGGCATGTATGGGCGTCATATGGGACCTTTTTTTTTGTTGAAAAAAATGCTTTTTGAAAAGAATTCGCAAATTACCACAAACTAGAAGTTGGTGGTAGTTTTCAAATCCTTAATATCATTTTTTACATATTTTTTGATACATTGCATTTAAGGAATCGCAAATTTTGAATTATTGACATTTTAAGTCATTTCCACATGTGCAGTGTTTTCAAAATATAATTTGAAAATCGTTTTTGGGGAAAAGTAATGGTTTGCAAATTTATGACAAGGACATAATGGTGTATGCTTCTCTATAAGGCATTTCAGTGTCTCTAATGTCATTTTTCCCATATTACATTATAAGACCTTTCCCCATGAAGCACATTCCTTGTAAATATGCTCCCACCTGTGCATTGCAAATTTAGATTTTGACTGTTTCAGTCACATAGCCATGTTGAAAGTGACCCAAAAAAATTGCAAACGTTTTAAAATAACACATTCATGTGTCTTAAGGACATTTTAAGTCATTTCCCCATGGACAATGTTTTCTAAGTGGCACAAAAGAGGTATACACCTATCATAAATCTGTCCCTAGCATTTTAAATGATTAATACAGGATAACAATAAGATGTAGCCTATCCAGAGGTTTGTTTAAAGTGAGGCCTACTCAGGATTCCAGATTAAATTTACGCTTGATGAAGAATACAGAGGAGATAATATATGTAAAGCTCTACCAATGAAGTAAGTGATGTCTACTTCATTGCGCCAGTCACCATAAATGAATCCATAAGCTTCTTATCTTGTTAGAGATCAACCGCCATATGTATCATCAAACTATTTTGCATTTCCTAAATAGTGAATTTTAAGGAATAAATAGCAATTCTTTACCATTCCTAATTTGCAATGAGCAAATTGCTAATTGCTATTTTACCCATTCATTTCCATGGGCTAGGAGGCTCATATAAATGAAGGTGCAATTTGCGATTAACAATTTGCTCATCACAAATTAGGAATTTATTCCAAAGGTGCAGGGGTGTCTCAAGAACACCCTGCTGCAACCCTAAAAAAGAAATTTGGGGGCATATGGCGCACATAAATTTTAACAACATTCCTTTACCTCAACAACGATTTTCAAATCATAACTTCAAAACACTACACATGGGAAAATTACTTAAATTGTCCTTAAGACACATAAAAGCGTTTTTTGATTGGCTTTCCTGCATGGTAGGGTCACTTTTAACATGGCTATGTAACACAAACATTCAAAATCAAAATTTTCCATGCACAGGTGGGAGCATATTTACTAGCAATTTGCGCCACAGAGAAAGGTCTTACATTAAAATGGGAAAAATAACATCAGGGACAGTCAATTGCCTTATAAAGAACCATACACCATTATGTCCTTGTCATGAATTTAAAAACAATTCCTTTTTCCCAAAAACGATTTTCAAATCATAATTTCAAAACACTGCACATGAGAAAATAACTTAAAATGTCATTGAAACACATGAAAGCGTTTTTTGATTGGCTTTCCTGCATGGTTGGGTCACTTTTAACATGGCTATGTAACACAAACATTCAAAATCAAAATTTTCCATGCACATGTGAGAGCATATTTACAAGCAATTTGCGCCACAGAGAAAGGTCTTACACTAAAATGAGAAAAATAACATCAGGGACAGTCAATTGCCTTATAAAGAACCATACACCATTATGTCCTTGTCATGATTTTATAAACAATTCCTTTTCCCCAAAAACGATTTTCAAATCATAATTTCTAAACACTGCACATGGGAAAACGACTTAAAATGTCATTAAAACACATGAAAGCGTTTTTTGATTGTCTTCCCAGCATGGTTGGGTCACTTTTAACATGGCTATTTAACACAAACATTCAAAATCTAAATTTTCCATGCACATGTGAGAGCATATTTACAAGCAATTTGCGCCACAGAGAAAGGTCTTACATTAAATTGAGAAAAATAACATCAGGGACAGTCAATTGCCTTATAAAGAACCATACACTATTATGTCCTTGTCATGAATTTAAAAACAATTCCTTTTCCACAAAAACGATTTTCAAATCATAATTTCTAAACACTGCACATGGGAAAATGACTTAAAATGTCATTAAAACACATGAAATCATTTTTTGATTGGCTTTCCAGCATGGTTGGGTCACTTTTAACATGGCTATGTAACACAAACATTCAAAATCAAAATTTTCCATGCACATGTGAGAGCATATTTACAAGCAATTTGCGCCACATAAATCATAATTTTCTCCTTAAAGCACACTATTCTCTATCTAAAGTAAAGAAATAATTTCTCACCTTAGCAAATACTTTGAGTTAGAAAACAGTCTAAGAAACACACCAATTTGTCTTCAGCAGAGCAAAAGGTATGCACTCCAGAGTCTGCAGCTATCAAAAGCACAGAAATGCTGTAATTCTTCACACATATTTCTCATGTCACCCAATCAAAACTCTTCCCTCACTTTTTTTCAAATGAAAACCCTTCCCCCTCTGCCCTTTCTGCCTATTTTCCATAGCAACCACCTCTTGGAGAAACTCTGGTGTTTGCAAGTTCACACAACAATGTTGCAATTGAACTCTGAACTCTCAGTGCACCTGCATATCCAGTGCTTTCTTTCATTTAATGATTTTTTATTGACCACTCAAAATACATCTTTCAAACAACACATCTGTACACCCTAACTTTCTGTTTTCATCAATCAAAATCCACCAATCACTGTTACTGCTTCATGAACACAGAAAATCCACAGTTTTTTTTTCATTTTACACTCTCATTTTTTCAACTGCCATTTCATTGCCACACTTCATCTGACTGCAGGAGAACCTTCTCTCACCATGTTTTCTGTCTGGATTGTTGGTCATAGTTATATTCACTGGGCTCAAAGGTACGTTGAAAGCAGGAATTTACCTAACCTCAATTTACAAGATGTGGAAATTAAGTGGTTTGGCCACAGAGGATTAAAATGTCACCAATTGATACCATTGGTGAAAACCTTTATGCATTTGCCAAAACCTGACCTGTTAATTGTGCACTGTGGAGGTAATGACTTGGGCACTTTGACTGGTGTAGGTCTGGAAATGCTTTTAAAGGACACCTTTGAGCAATTAATGGCACTTTTTCCTCAGACTGCCTTAGTATATTCAAATATATGCCAAAGACAGAAATGGAGGTGGTCAAACCAATTTTGTCCACAAATTGAGAAGTCGAGGAAGCATGTAAACAAATCTGTTTCAGCTTACATGAGAGACCATGGAATGGGCTCCCTGTACAACAATAACTTGCGATACTACATGCAAGATATCTACAGAGGAGATGGAGTTCACTTCTCAGATGAGGGCAACAGAATTTTCACTCTGAATTTAAGAATGTGCATTGGTACCTACTTATAAGTACCTAAATGTACCATAAATCCAAAAGCTCTTCTCAGAGCTACCCTACATCTAATCACTCACAATTATTATTTTACTCTAACATTTTTCACTAATTTTCAACAAAGTACACTCCCTGGGGCGCTACCCGGTACGCGTACCGGGAGCTAACCTCGCGAAATTTTTAAAAAAAATGTTTTTTTTTCGCACATATAAACCTCCTCAGCCACCCTCAGAAAACCTAGGGGGTCAAGATAACTCTACCGTGCCCCCTTCTACCCATTCCGAACATTAATTGCCCTCCATCTTGTATCTTAATTCGACCGAAACACAAAATGGTGGACTCCCGGAACGCTTAAGGTCCGCGAACCGAGGCGCTCAACGGTTCGCGTACCTGGTCACCCCCTGGGAAGATAAAGGAAAAAAAAAATATTTAAAAAATCCAACAATTAATTAACATACAGCATTTGAAAAGACTATCATTCATTTTTCATTGTAGTACGCTCCCCAGAACGCTTTCCGGTTCGCGTACCGGGCGCTAACCACGAAAAAAAAACAAAAAAAAAATTATTTTTTTTTTGCCCCGCGGGGCCCCACTAAAACCTCCACATTAAACCTAGGGGGTCAGGGAGGATCTACTATGCCCCCTTATGGTCATTTCTCCCTTTGTTGTGGCCTCCTCTTGTCTCTCGATCCTACCGAGAGACAAGATGGCGGCCGCTCCGGACTGTTTAGAATGTTGACAGACACCGGAGAGCCAATCAGCTTCGCTACGCGAAGTTCCGATACGCGTAAGGTACGCGAACCGGGGCGCTGCCTGGTCCGCGCTTACAGATATATATCTTTTTTTGAACGTTAATTTCTCAAAATCCACTGGAGCACATATATTGAGACCTACAAAAGGCACATCGGGCTACCAGTCCCTACAATTTTGCCAAGTTTCGTGCAAATCCATTCAGCCATTCGGGCTAAAAGTGAGGCTAACCGCCCTATGGAAAACTCAATGTTAAAAACACGTTTTGGGACCCCCCTTTTTTCTCGGCCCCCCCTTGACAAACCCCCCCCAAATTTTCAGGGGCTCCTCAGAAACAAAATGTTCCATTTTCCAGAAATTTTCAGCCAATTCCGTCCACAAACGCCAAAGTTATTAGACATAGAATTTTCAAAAATCCCATAGGGAAAAAATCCTAACTATATATACCTACTGGCGACCGCCAGTAGGTAATATATATATATATATATATATATATATGAATGAAGAAAGCAGTCCCTGCTCCGTCAGTGGTCGGCGGAACACAACAGGTTTTAGACCTCCAATGGCCCCTGGGAAATCCGGCCCAGAAATCAATTAGACCTCAAGTGAGTTGCAGAATGGCGATTTATTAAATGAAAGGATGACGCGTTTCACTCCACTAGGGAGCTTGTTCACATAGCGCGCTCAGAGCCATTTAGACATATATATAGTAAAAATAAAGGTGGGACAATGAAAAAGGTGTACACGCCCTCTCTGCATTACATTATAGACATAGTGAAAAGACTAAATGAAATGCGAGTGCAAGTGCAAAATTAAATTGAAGAAAGACAGACTGGTATATACAAGATCAACATACAATTCATATGTCGAGAGTGTAATCAAAAATTAGCAAACAATACATATATTTAAATATTTAAACATTACTCTCTAATATATGTATTCACTAAGATACACTTAATAAACCAGTTAACCAATTAATTTTTTTTTTTAAATCTATGTAAACACTTATTTAAACATTTATTCTTCCATCAACTTTTACATATACTTATATAACACATATTTATTTTTCAGAAAGACACACATTCACTGGATGGTGTCATCAGTGATGTCATGAGTGATGTCACTGACCATGTCATGAGTGATGTAATATGTGACGTCATCAGCAGTGCATTGCACGCGCAAGTTATAGTGAGTCCAACTAACTATAACGTGGGAATTTCAATGGTTTTATGCGAGTAAAATTTCCACTTTTTCAGTGAATTTAATAGGTTTTTTAAATGCTAATTCCTAACTGTAACTGGTGTGAAACCTATGGTTTTTTCAGTGAATTTCATAGGCTTTTTAAATGCTAATTCCTAACTATAACTGGTGTGAAACCTATGGTTTTTTCAGTGAATTTCATAGGTTTTGTAAATGCTAATTCCTAACTATATATAGGGCCTCAAACCTAAGTTTTTTTCAGTGAATTTCATATGTTTTTTAATAGCTAATTTCTATAGCTATGAAATTTTATATTTTTTATAATAAATCCTATATTGTATATTTATGTAATACTATTTTTTTATGTATATTTTTCCCTTTTTTTTTTATTATGGCGCGCCCCGGTGCGCGTACCGGTGAGCGTCCCATTAGCGCTATTGCCGCGAACGAAAACAACTTCGTGACGTATCGCGTAGCCGCGTGATGCGTCTTATGACGCATGGCGTAAGCGCACCCGTGTTTTGGATGTATTTCACGTTTGCCAGTAACGTGATATGGAGGCCCCCGCTTTTCAAGTTGGTCACGGACTCTGCTGGCTGCTGCTTTGGCAGGTTTCATTGTTTCCCCGAGGGATCGGAAGTTCAGTGGCCCGCCACTACAATCCAGGACACCAGATGGTGGTGAAACTCAGGGCGGGATGTATTCACACTCCTGCCTCTGCCCACACAGGTACCTGGAGCGAGGGGCTGAAGCGGTGTTTGGGGACTCGAGGAGACGCTGGGAGTTTACTTCATGTAGGAATTTGGCATTTTGAACTTCATCGTGTGTCCAGCATCCCGCTATTTCACTGGGACAGTATATCCCCCCTGCAGTATCAGGTTATACTCCAAAATGCATTGCAGGCATCATCAGGAGAAAACGGACTCTTCAATACGCTGGTTGCTGGTGAAATAAATTCTTTTATTTTCAATCAATCGGTGCAAAGTGGTAAGGCGCATTTCGGTGATCCCAGTAGTCTTGCGCCAGTAGGTTGGTATAGTTAGGACCAAGTTTCCATACGAAGAGCATATCTTGTTTTGCTTATAACTTTGGCGTCATTTAATAAATCTTCATGAAAGTTTCAAAACTAATTCTTTGTTCATATCAGCTCCTATGTTGAAAGTTTGGGGGTAATTCGTCAAGGGGGCCTGAGATTAAAGCGGGTTTCCAAAACGTTTTTTCTCCATGCAATTTCCATAGGAAACTTTATACAAGGCCACAGGTCGAACGGGTGAACGGAATTACCCCAAATTTGGCAGGGAGAAGGGTCTTGGTCCAGAAAGCTAACTTTTTCGTTTATTTGGTGTAAATCTGTTCAGTAGTTTTGGAGAAATATCGAAATGTATAGTATCAATATTTGGGAATTCTGCCATCTGATTGGCTGCTCCGTTATGAGCACGAGCTTGCTGCTTATTGTTTGCGAGTGCTGCAAGCGTTTGCAACTTGGAAGTGTTGGCTGCCATTTTGTGATTTCATTGAAATGAGTAAGGGAAAAAAGGGCGTAAAGAGTAGGAAAGAGGAGATTAGGAGTTCTGTAACCTCTATGGAGGAGTGCGAAGCGAAGTAGTCACTCCTACCAGTCTGAAAGTGCGGTGTTACTCAGAGTGAAATGGTGATGAGATGCTGCTACACTCGGGTATGAAACCGAGAGCCTAAACCATGAGCTCATTAATGTAAAGTGATGTGCTCTGGTCTTTGTAGCATACGTGTGCAAGTAGTGTTAGTAGGCGTTTATACCATACATAGTGTGGGAAGCGAACTACTGACCGCTACTGCGCGTTTATACTATACCGGAAGTGAAGTACTCACGCCTACCGGCATGATGACTCCACTCTATGGAAGCAAACTCTATGGTTTCAAAAGTGTTTTAATAAAAATAAAACAACATTGAAATTCAATGAAAAACCAAAGGTTAAACTTTTCCTATAGTTGAGAAAACGTTATTTATTATTTCTATACAAACCAAACCTAAAAGATAGGCAGGATGCTCAGTTCAGATCATACAAACATTAGAACTTTTCCAGTTATAGTTGTACCTTAAACTTATAATTAACACCTTTAAATTAATATAACTTTATTTATTCATTAGCTACAAACTAAAGTTAAAGTACCCAACATTTTTATTTCTAAACTCAAACTTATAAATGTAATTTAAAATGTACACAACACTTTCAAATTATTATCAATCAATCAATCAATGGTTTTACAGAGGCGCAATCTACTCACCCAGAACGGGCCTCAAGGCGCTTAGGGAATGGAGGTGGTGGGGGGTTCCCCAGATCTTGAAGGTCACTGTGTTCCATCGAAGAGCCAGGCCTTGAGGTCCTTCAGGAACTTAGGGAGCGATGCAGTCTGTCGGAGGTGGAGAGGTAGGGAGTTCCATGCCCTGGCCACGAGGAGGGAGAAAGAACGCCCTCCTGCAAAGGAAATTTTGGTGTTACTCAGTATACAGGTGTTTGAACTACTATTTGATAAATCTTTTGTGTAGAATCAGAACAATATAGACAAATATAACTGCCTCCTATATAACTCGCTTCTCCCTACATCCTCAGGATTAAACTAACATGTATGTGCTCCTTTTAAGAAGAAACTGTGCATATTTATCAACTAAGGTGGTCTCCATCCCCGGCATATACCTACCTGTGCATACAAATGTAGGCCTTTAAATGGACAATCAATCCATCAATCAGGATTTATAAAGAGCTACAAATCACCTGTGAGGATTTCAATGCGCTGAAGTTGCTAACAGTTTAGTCGAACAGCCAGGTCTTAAGTCCTTTCCTGAATCCTGGCAGTGATGAGGTGGTCATGAGGTGCAGGGAAAAGTCGTTACAAGTTTTGGCCCCAGGTGTGAGAAGGAGCATCCTCCGGTGTTGCTTCTGCAGATCTGGGGAGTGTCTGCAAAGAAGAAGAGGGTGGATCATAGGTTTTGGTTAGTTGATAGAAGGTCATGCTTTTGTTAATGTCTGCTTGTCGTTCATTGTACAGTGCTTTGTATACATGGGTCAGCATCTTGAACAGGCATCTCTTCTGGATCGGGAGCCACTGTAGCTTTTTGAGGGGTGGAGTGCTGTGGGTCTGTCTGAGAAGGTTGAGGATGAGTCTTGCCACTGAGTTCTGTATTACCTGTAGTCTCTTCAGTAGGCATGTAGTGATTCATATGTAGAGTGTGTTCCCATAGTCCAGCCTGCTGGTGATAACGGCATGCATGACAGTCCTTCTGATTTTGAGTGGAAGCCATCTGAAGATCTTGAGGAGCATGAGAGGGTGTGGAAGCAGGCGGATGAGACTGTGTTTACCTGTTTCTTCATAGATAGCTTTCTGTCCAGGATGATGCCAAGGTTTTGGGCGTGGTCTGTCGGGGTGGGGGATGGGCCGAGATCAGCAGGCCACCATGCATTGTTCCATGGAGAGGTGTTGTTACCAAAGAAATGGTGTAACTTATTCCTGAAAATTGACTTTTTGAATTTATCTACCTACCTGATATTTACTCCCTTAAACCTTGATTTCTGTTTTATTCAGTTAAATGTATTTCTCAGTACACCATTTCAATCAGTTGATCTAAAATGTCACTAAGGCACCATTGCCCATGATCAAAATGTGGTGAAAGTGTCAAGTGCCGGATGATGGGAATATATAGCTCTGGAATGGAGGTGTAAGCTTCTGAAGTACAAATGTCTTTGACGTAGACACTAACTAAGGAAAATATATGTGGGTCTATGGTCAGCCAATGATACTCTGATTGCAGAACCCTGCTTAGAAATAGTTTTCACAAGCTTACTAATATGTAAACAATTAAATACATTAGTAACGCTAAATAGTAAAATATGTAGTAATGATTATTGTTATGGTGGTTTTGGCGGTGGTGGTGGTTGTAGTGATATTAGTGGTAGTGGTCATGGTATTAATGGTGGTGGTAATGAAAAATCTCATTGCAGCAAAAATATTAATTATTTCTCGTTGTATACAATGCATTTATGGGATAACGTGTTCAAGGAGTCAGGGAATAGCCACAGGCAAAGTATTGTCTTCAGAGCTTACAATACAAAATAAAACAGGGAGGCTTAATGTACTGCATGAATTTTGTGTTTCTTCACTTTCTATTAATTAGCCCACTCCCCCCATACATCAATACCTTCAAAGCAATCTATAAAATTATAGATGGGTATCAGTGAATAAAAGGGATAATTTTTACCAATGAGTTCTTAGAGACATGAAATAGACAACAAGGTTGAATTTCGGGTTTTCCACCATCTCACTCAAAACCCTAAAGTGAAAAATGACTGTCAGTAGTTTTTTCCATCTATAATTTTATGTTATGTTATGGTCTTCAATCTGCACCTGCTTTCTCCGGCTTCACAGGGTCAGAGCAGAAATTAGGGCCTCTTCTTGTTGTCCAAGATGTTAAAAAATGCCCTTTTGCCACCAACAGCCACTCCCCTCTGTGCCTTTCTCACTTTGCTCTCCTGAAACTGCGCTCTGCTCTCTTCATTGAAGCAGAGATCCAACGCTGCATTGACAAGATTTTATAGATCCTTGATAAAGTAGCGTCGCATTCCTTCATAAAGGAGCAACAATAGTAAACAGTGTTTGTTTCCCACACAACTTTTATTTCCCATTTTCCGTACATCATTGCAGTGGATAACCACATTTAGGATACGGAATTCACAAAAGTGGTGCTCAGTGTGAGCCATATATAACATACGGATTGACCCTGAATAAGGATGGCATTGCTGACTCTGTGCAATTTGTGAGAGCACATGGCATTATTTAATATGGAGGGAACTTTTTTTAACTACATGCTCGTCCAACGTGCTGTGGTGGCTCTTCTCTTCGCTCATAAACCAGTTTGGATGTGTTTTACTAACTGCCCTTTTTTATTTATTCCGCTCACACTCAAATTATTTGTCCATGGCTATTCATGTCTGTTTAACGTTTGATATCATCTATCAGAAGATACCTGCTAGTCCTGAAGGTAATCCATTACATTACACCACCTTTTTAAAATTTAATTTTGTCATACAACAGTTTCAAAAAGATTACAGTTCGGATTTTTAGACTGGGTTCAACATTTCCTTGCATATCCTCGAACAAGTAATTTTGAAGTTTTTCAAGTAATCACAATATTGTTTGATCAGACTGGTCAATCCTGCTGCCCTTCAACCTCAGCAGTAACAATGCCCATAGTCGTTTTCCCCAAAGGGCCTCAGAACATACTCTAGCAACTTGGTTCTACGTTACATAGCCTAAGAGTACCAAATCATATAATATGTCACCCACCTAGGTTGTGTGGGTGGTTTCAGTTGGTGTGCACTGGTTCTCATTTGTTTGGGGACAGGAACTTATGTTTCATCATCATTCCTTGAGCCAGAGCAAGAAAAGAAGGCAGAAAATGGATACAGAATGGACATGAGAAAGCTAAGAAAGCAGAATGTCTAATATGCGAAAGAATAAGTGCTGGAGGCTGAACTGCTCAGAAGCTAGAAGTCTGTGGTACAGAATGTTGGGGCTGCCGAATAACATCCAGTCCCAGGATGCTTGTTTCCGGTCCAGTGAAGATCTGGCTTGGCAGTTCGGGCTGGATTGTTCCCATGAGGAACAGGGTACAAAACTGATTTGCATATGGCAGGGTCTGAACTGGGGTGGCGCAATGAGCCAAAGTATGATGATGGATTTAACCTAGATCTAATAGCAACTGGGGGTGAGTGTCTGAAAAGTTTCAGCACTCCGGCCATCATCTCATTGTGTTTGCTCTACTCGCCCTAAGTTGGCAGGGTATGCCCTGATGTGGGTCCTTTGCTCACATTGCCACTGGATTCAAGCAAGCCTGGCTGATGAGGGGTGTTACCCTAAAACCGGTCCCAGGATACTTGTTTCCAGTCCAGGAAATATCTGGCTTGGCAGTTCGGGCTGGACTGTTCCCATGAGGTACAGGGTCAGGACAGATTTGCATATGGCTGGGTCTGAACTGGGGTGACGAAGTGAGCTAAAGAATGATTCAACCAGATCTAATAGTGACTGGGGGTGAGAGTCTGAAATGTTTCAGCGCCCCGTCCATCATCTCCTTGTATTTGCTCTGAATACCAAGGTTTGCCAGTCTTACACACCCTGGGACAAATGTATCAATCTTTAATGCAGCACAATGCAGCAAGCCACCTTGCTGCGCTGCACTGTGTGAAAGGTAAAAGGCAGTGCTTAACACTATATGGCACATTCCTGTCCTTTCCTTGCGCTGACGCACTTTTGGCTGCGTAGCACCAATGCAGGCACCCTTGCGTCATGGTGCAATTGTGCCTCTTTTGTAGGCAGGATTGTTTTTGTGCAGGAAGGGACACCTTACACAAATATATTCCTCAAGGGTACTATTTTCCTCTTTCTAAGTGCGCTGCAAAGTGCAGCACACTTAAGAAAGAGGAGAAAACGAGAAGTCAAAATATTTCTTTTCGTTGAGGCATTGCATTTTGACACATTCCCAGGTCTACCACTTATTGTAAATCTGGGAATGTCCCAAAATCCGAGGGTGGATGCATGGGAACAAGTCTGATTTGAAAAATAAGCGTGGGTCCGAAATATAAGACCAGGTAGTCCCACCTGCAACCACCAGCTCATATTAACCACTGGAAAAGCAGAACCAGAGGGAGAATGTAGGAGTGAAAAAGGAACTGCAAGAGTGAGATAAAGAGACAAGACTCTCTAGGTGTTGGAACAAAAAAGGGTGAGGTAGAATGGAAACTCGGCAGTCTTGGTATTGAGCAACTCCGAGAAATAATGTAGCACCGGCTGAGGGGCTGCAATTGAAACCTATTATCATTATTTTCATTGTTATTGTTATAGTGAGAGTTAATATAATTATTTACAAATTAGGCAATGCACACACCTACTTCTGAGAGGAACACATTGCTTTTTCTCTTAACACCATTGTATTGAACGGCTCTACCCACCCCAAAACAATGACCTCTTTCGTTAGATAATGGAAAATATGATCTCATTAGCACCGGGCTTTTCATTTGCTCCACAACAGAAAAAGAGTGGATTGCAGTGCATTAATGCAGCTAGTGTTACTTTTAATGTGCACTGGGATGCAATAAAAGGTTTTATTGGGGAAATGCGATGGTGTGTTTGCATTATGGTAACCGGGGTCTGAGAGGCAAACCAATCGTAGTGCTCTGTAAGGCACTCTTATAATGAGGCTGTAAAATTTGACTCTGAAATAGTAAAATCAGTTTATGATGAAGCTATTATTTTTATACAACATACTATAGGGGAAAGTAGGCCTGGGTGGTAGACTTATAAATTGGCAGCCCGAAAGGCGGGCAGGATGCACTTACATATATATATATCCCACTCATACATTTATTCTCACTCAGAGTTCTGTTGCAGAGTGTTTTCCTTTCTCCAAAGATGCGAGTCTATTTTGTTATTCACTCGAAATACCGAAGTCTAACATAAATATGTAGCAAAACCCACCTTCAGACATAAAATTAGATTTATACCAGTGAAGTCGTTTTGTATATGGATCTTCAAAAGACCCGTCCTCACCTAATGTGTTGTCTGGGAGAAACACTTAACAACAAGCACTGGCAACGTCAACAATGTTGGCTTTTTGCCTATTGAAATGATATTTGAAACGTTAGATACATACACGGAAGAGGCAACACTTGGATAGCAGTTTCAAACCACTTTTCAGACATACAAGCTAATTTGCATTTGTGCTGCCCATGTTGTAACTGTGCTGTATTTCTGTGAAGCTAAAAATAAAAATGATGGCCCTCTTAGGGACTGATGCAACAGCAGTGGGGGCAACAAACATCAAGGGCTGATCAGTGCCGTGTCCAACACAGATCTCAGGGCTCATGGCATTTGATAGGAATTGGAGCATTACAGGGTCCCGCCCTTTGAGGTGAGAAGTGCAAGGATCTAAAGGTGGAGGGAGGCAGCACATGGTGCAGACAGAAAAGCACAGGAAAAGGGGAGTAGCATAAGGTCCTGAGGAGGGAAGAGTGCATGGTCCTCAGAGTAGCAATGCAGCCTATGAGATGGGGGAGAAGTGACTCATTATCCAGTGGGGGTGAGCAGTACAGTGCCAATGTATGGTTGAAGAGGGATCAGTACAGGTGCAAGGCAGTGTTGAGCAACACAAGGAGCCATTTATGGCCTGGAAGGAAGAGAGAATGGTCTGGAGCAACCGCACGCCATCCAGGAGACTAGATTCAGGAAAGCAGATTTGGGCAGCAGGGAGAACCTCAATGTCCAATCTAGGGAGTAGAGAAGGGTCCAAGAGAATAGGGCAGAACGGGAGCAAGGTCTGGGTCTCCAAGGAGGAGGAGGTAGTAAGGGTCAGGAAGGCATGGCAGCATAGACCTCTCATGCACACACACTAGCTATATAGACTGATACACACACAGTCTACAAACCTGAAGGTACACACGTCAGGTCTATAGTCCTGCACTCGTATGTCAAGGCTACACATTGGCAGGTTCAATGAGATGGACTAATGATCTTCGGTAGCACCCAGTAGGCCTAAGGACTTGCAGACATACAAAGTTCTTTAAGAGGCAATAATACATTACACAAACACACCTGCGCATCAGAATTACAGATCCATACACAGACTGGCATTAGAAACCTGAATGTACACATACAGTGTCCTGTTAGGCCTACAGGCAGACATTATCTGAGATTACAGATGGAGAGACACAAACTAGAATGACTTTTTTACTAGCATGTGCACATATATACACACACTCTCACTCTGTAAGGGCAAAAGGCCCATTTGCAGAGTCCTTGTGGCAACCTGCTCTTCATTTTATTTTTCTAGTGGAGCCTGCTGAACCCCTTGCACAGAATAATAGTGTCATGAGTCTTAAAGAAAGTGCTCTACATGGTGGTTGTAGGTTGTTTGACTAAGAGTTTTAACATATGTTGACTCGTTGGGGTATACAGTGGAGCTGCTTTGAACATGGATGGCTTTCGATCATATGATCACCGGATAACATGACTAACAATTGTTGACAGCTAATTTTAGTAGTCAGTTATAGGAATTTTTATTGAACTTCTCTGGGAAATCCACCTACTATTGCTTTCTAGTAAAACAATGTTGTAAATGGTAATATAGCTTTCTTCATCCCCCACGATTGGGGATTGTAGTGTTGAGGAGGTTGTTAGAGAAACATGTGAGGTGTGGTGCAGCGGCCAGGGCAGCTGACTTTGGAGCACAGGGTTCACAGTTCGATCCCCGGCTCCGGCGGCAGCTCAGCCCAGCACCATGTCACTCTGGGCAATAGCTCACTTAATTTCCACGACGGGGGCCTTGAGACCTGTATGGGTGAGTAGTTCGTGCTTTACAAATACAGATTTATGTGTACCTGTGCTGGGGTCCCCCTCTGAACATGTGGAGCACTGTGGGGTATATAGGTTGCCCCATGGGTCCACAGTCTACCCTCTCCCTGCATGTCTACCCTACCCTACTCTACCCTTCATATTACCCATCTCTCACTACAATGTTTGGCAAAGCCAAATGCAATGCCTGGCTTCTAATACGTATCTTGGTGTAAGGAGAAGGCGATATTTGTTCACTAAACAGTGTACACCATTTATAGTTGTGCAGACTGTCTCCTAGTTTGATGAATAGCTACAAAAAAATGCGAAAAAAGGCAAGACCTGCCTGCGCACTGCTTGCAGTGAATAGGAGCTGCCTTCCCCACACTTGCTCCCTAGGCTTTGTGCTGCTGGCATAAAGAGGTACAGGTGGAATACACAAAACCCAGAGAATATTTTCACATGAAATTGCTATGGCGATGGGAACAACTGAATAGACAACATACATTGAATTAATTGTTTCCCGCCAAATGTTTTGAGTTAACTTTGAATCTAAATGGCCGGTTCAATTGGGCCAACTGCTGTGAGAACTAATGTAAACTCAAGCATATCCAGTTTTCACACCAATACAGAGGAGGACGAGTACCAAAGAAAGGAAACCTGTTTTAACCTACTAATGTTGCTTCATTCAGCACCAAGATGTCTCCATGAGTGTAGGTGTGCTTTAAAAATATTAAACTAAATTACTAATGAGATTACAAATGATTGGGATCGCTACAGATACAATGGACCAATAAGGAAAACACTTTGTCATGCCCATACTCTGATGTTGGAGCCTAGCGCTGATAGGCTGATAGAATGGGGCTGAAAATTCAACTATCCACTGGCACTAATCTCTTTACCTACAATTGTCCACGGACAGGAAGAACTTTTAATGACAGCTAGAAAATAGTGTCCCCTTCTCTCAATGCTACTGAAGAAACTGCACGTGGAGCATGGCCCCACCCAGTGAGATCTGTGACATTCTACTTCCTTGAACAATATCATTGGCAAGTGACAAGGTTCAAACAGATTGCATGTGTGCACCCCTGATTTGTGGGAACTCACTGCATTCTAGTGTGCCCATAACGGTTTTGGGGGGCACCAATCTTTACACAAGCTGAAAGATGACACTCTTCAACAAGATGAAATATTCTGATAAAATTGTGTGCTCTCCGTCACAGTTTGGAAACACATTATCGTGTGACATAGGAATCAATCATGTCCTGCAACAGACAAACACCTTAGAGTTTCAGGAGTGGCAAAAAGTTGCGAGTTTTTCTTGCTCTACCATACATAGGTTTCCATTGGTCAAGCCACAACAATATAGCTGTCTGACAAAACAGACGCCATGGTGAGATACCCACAAAATACTTACTTTGTACTCTGTCACTACATAGCATGAAATGCATGTTTGGCCTTAGTATAGTTGTTTATTTCACTGACCTGGATGTGTGTCTACATCTCTCAGTTTAATCATATCCTAGCAACAACATGTATCTTGGACTAAATGCTGACCTTAATTTTGTGATTGTGCTCAGCACTTGGCATACTCTGGAACAAATTATCGGCCGTGTTAACCTCCTTCATTTAGCCTTAACATTACACCATTATGTCTCAGACATCCACGCTTTCTCCCCATGTAGGGCTTCCACCTATGTGAGGCCAATATCACTATCAAACATTATATCACAGGAAATTTCAAATGCACCACCAGGCACAACAGTATAAAAGGAAAAGAGGTCAAGGAATGCCAATAAGCAAAGCAATGGGCGTGCTGGGATGTCCTGACCTTACTTCAGTCCTTCAAGGATTCTGTGATCTATAATTGTCTCTCCTCCTCATTTTCACCATTGCCTGTGTTCACCTCATGCATGTGATCATTGTCACCTACATTTGCAGTCCCCACATTCCCTCGATCAAGGTTTGCAGAGGGCTTTGTTCCTTGGCGAATGTAGTCAAATGGAGACCAAAGCAGAGCAGGACACAGATGAAGGCTGAACGCAGTGAAAGTGGACGTGCACTCCGAAGTAGAAGAGCAACAGAAGGACAGAAAACAGGGAGCGAAGGGCAATATCCCGAGGACAGATAAGGTAGCAGCAAGGCAAAGTGAATGTCTGGTAGTGTTTAGGAAACTGCAGGCTAATATGGAGCAGCTTTATATTGGGCCTAGGGCACTGGTGACAGAAATGTGCCTGTTCTTAGGGACCCTATATACCTTATAGGTTTAGTGAGGGAACACGTACTAAAAAGTGATTTAGTGGGGTTTCCGTATCTCCCTCTGTCGCTGTTGGACCAATCCTCCCTAGAAACCTGCTTGTACACACTAACAAGGCTGCATTAGCTACTAGCAGCACCCTCCCCCTTTGCATCTGTGTTTGCTCAAGGTGATCTGAGCCTTGCTATGTTCGCTGTATGTTCTCCTGGCTTCTGCAATCCCTATGCCAGTGAGGGTGCCTAGGTCTACCCACATGCTTTAGGAGGCTGGGGTCCATAGGAAAAAGTAAAACTGCAGCCATGCATCTGGTATCAGCATCAATGAGATACCAAAGTAATATTAGTAGTAACCTACACTCCCATACAACATCCTAGGGTCTGCTGAAACGATATTTTGACACAGCAGTAGGAGCTTTAGCATTGCATGCCATAGTGCATGTTGTGATGATAATGGGAGTGATAATCAACCATATCTTCACTTGATAACTGCAATTACGTGTGTGAAGATATAGATAAGAATATTGCCAATGCGAGTTGAGGTGCAAAGTCAATTGTGTCTATGCACTATTCACCTACAAAGAAACATACCCTCTGTCTGGTTCCTTGTATTCATTGCAAGACTTTTGTGGCATTAATGACTGCAGCATCATGCCGGGAACCGAAGACTATGGGGACCATTATGATGACGGGCGGACTTAGTCCGCCCGCCATCACATCGGGACTCGGGACCGCCCGCCTTAAGGGCGGGGGTCCCGACCAGGGCATTAGGATGCGCCCGCCACACAGGCGGGCGCATCCTGTATGGGTGCTATTGCGGCGGGCGGAGCAGAAATCTCCGCCCGCTGCCATGTGTAAAGTGCACATTGTGCATTTCAATGCACAACATGACAGGCACCGTGAGGTGCCTGTTATGTTGTGCATTGAAATGCAGGGGGGTACCATAGGTACCCCCCATGTGCAACCCCACCCCCACAGAGTCCCTGGGGGCCCGCAACGGGCCCCTGCAGGGGGACTCCGCCTGCCTTTCCGTGGCGGCATTGCCGCCACGGAAAGGCGTTGCAGAATGCGCATTGTAATATGGCTGGCGGTGTCTAACAGACACCGCCACCATATTAAACATATTCCGCCCCGGCCGCAAGGCCACCGGGGCGGAAAACAGGCGGGCGGTGATTTTCACCGCTGCGGTCCCCCCCGCCATCCTAATATGGCGGGGGGGGATTTGGCAGTGGATGTCGGGCGGATTGCCTCCGCCAGGCCGGCGGTGGCTACCGCCAGCCTGGCGGAGGCAATCCGCCCGACATCATAATGGACCCATGTGTTGAATCATAGCTGTGCATCACATACCAGCCGTATTTTGAGGCTGGTGTATGTTTTGTGGTTGGAATATGGAATGGAACATGCGTGATGTTTCGCTGGTGAGGTGTATACACTTGATAGCCCCTATGGCATGGAGAAAACCACAGATATTACAGAAGTCCATCTGTGCATATCCTACTTGCTTTCGTGCGAAACTGAAGGTGATCTGGTGAGCGAGTGAATTCCTCACTTGGCATGTAGCGTTGCAGATAGAAAGTTATGAAGTACAAATGTTGTCTACATAGGCTGTATGGAATAACACATTTCTTAACGCAGAAAGGCCCCCTCATATAAAAAATGGATGCAAGAATACATTTTGCACAACCAAATAGTGCTAAATGCAACAGAATGAATAGCAAGTGTTAGCAGCAGCTTGCACTTGTTAAATGCGCTCTTGGGGTAGGATTTTCACCGATTTTGCCCCCAGGATTTAGCACTATTTTCTTATCATTAAATGGGCGTGAGAAGGCATTTTGCCCTATAAAGTAGCATTAAATGTCCCGTTGGGATTGAATTTTCGCCCAACTTAATCACAGTATCTAGCATGATTTTTTTAGTGCAACATGGATGTAAGTATGCATTGCGCGTTAAGAAATAGCGCTAAATACAGCAGAGCACAAATAACAAGTATGAGTAGCCACTTTCAGTTGCTCTTGTGGTAGGATTGTTCCCCCCAAATTACTCTTTATTATGCTAGCAGACATAATCACGTTATCATCAATATTTCTGCATCAAAAAGTAATGCGGAATTACCTAAATTAATCTGATTACACCTGCGTAATTAAAATTGGGGGCGCAGGACATGCTGCTGGTGACAGATTAATGGCTACCATGATGCAAAAGCTGACCCTCCCAACGTTACAACCCACTCGACTTGTGTTTGTATGGTGCATGAACCGTAGGCGCATTCACATGAAAGTGACGTTGTCAGATGACCTTCTAGGCCTCCCACCGCTCTCCAATGTCAGTAATGCCTTTTTCTTCATTCCTGAACATCGTACCTATTGTGGTACTTTGTATTGTCCCTTCTGTGTCCTGGTTCCTTTAGATTGGATGCGCATATCACGTGCAAGACATTGTGAGAGTTCTTTCTCGCGCAGGATCTGGCAGACATCTTGGATGCAGCACTATTTAAATGTTGGGTCCTAGTCTGAAGCCACGCTCAGCTTCAAGTTCCTTTGCAGGACCTTTTTTACTTCTCACATTTTGGTATTCCGCTCCAAGTATCTCGCATCGTGGTATACCGTTCCCAGTCTCTCATATCTTGATATCCCGCTCTCAGCCTCCTGTTCACCGCTTCCTGCAGCCCACTCCCCTTATACAGCCTAGTATATAGCTATATAATGCCAACCTGACACAAACTAATGCAAGACAGCACTTTGCACTGCATTGCATCACTTTGAATGTATTAAACCACACAGAGTAACACAAATTGGAGTGGAGTGGAGTGGAGTGGAGTGGTGTGGCTCACTGGTTAGAGGCGGCAGACCCGGAAGCAGAGAACGGCCCGGGACCAGGGTTCAATTCCCGACGCGGCAGGGTCGTGGACCAGGGTCAGCGGACTCAATAATTCTCGCCTCAGTGCCTACTCTAACCAGGGATCACACTTGGCAACTCTGGGCATTAGCTTGCCTCATCTCTACAATGGCCCCCCACATTCCCCGGGGATGCCTGGTTTCACCTTGGAGATACCCAGTAGGGACCATCTCACAGGGATAGCCAGGACGGGTTCCCCAGCGGTCTACAGCGCCACGACGCATCAGGGCAGCAGTGCACTTTACAAGACACATACACACAAATTAACTATACGTGCCAAACAGGATTTTGCGTTGGGGCTGCACCACAAAAGTGACAAAACCCCATTACAAAATCATCGTAAATCTGTGTCTTTGTTCTTTTGGGATGGGGTTGGATTGCTTGAAAGCAATCTTTGGTTTTGTGGGTGGGTGCAGTGATGCAAAAATATTTATTTCCTAAAAGCAAAGGTTTCAGTTGGCAATAGAATCCTTTTCCTTAAAGCAGAGAAAGAATTATTTCCCCCCGGGGAATCTACAGTTTTTAAAAATACTTAGATCTTCTGGGCGTTGGAAAAGGATCCAAGTTTTTACTTTCCAGACACCTCTCTGTTCCTAAGGCTCTTACTTGGTGTCTCACAGGGCCGATTTGAAGAATAAAACTATTTTCTAAGCCTAACCATTAAATGAGCTGCAGTTGAGCTCTCAATTGCATTTCATTGCCCTAAAGATGAGGGAACCATTTTATTTACTGAGGACCACATAGTCTCTTGTTCCTGCTTTTTTATCATCCTCTGGAAAAGGCTATGCTGTTGAGCCATTATTTTGCCTTATATAAATAGAGCTGCCCCCTTACAGGTCATCCCTTCAAACTACATAGGATCCAAGCCATACATCACTGTTTAGGCCTAACAAAGTGAAAATTGGTCTGGGGTTGCTGGTGGTGCCTCCTGTAGGGGACCTCGCCTGGCAGTTTAGGATGGACTGTTCCCATGAGGAACAGGGTCAGTAATAATTTGTATACCGCCTTTGTCTATAGTGGCATAGTGGGTGAAAAACAATGTTTTAGAATGTTATCCTGAACAATTGCCAATGGTCACACTATTTGCAAGCATTCCTCCCATCACATTTTGAGTTTGAAGTCAACTTCAAGTGTATCTCAAAGAATGAAGTATTCTTCTTGATGTATTCATGGCTTTCTGAGTCTGAACCTCTTGATCTGTGTGCGCAGCCCAGTACTGATGGATGAGTCATGAGTGAGGTCCTTTGTTTACTCACTGTGAAGATGTCCCTCAGTAGATCCGTGCAGATTTAACCCTTTCGCTGTGGCGGCTAATCCGCCGCAGTGCTAAGGGGCGGGGGGGGGGCTGCGTGGCGCCCCGACGCTGGTGACGGAACCGCTCCGTCACGGCCCTCGGGTGAGCTGTGCTTGTGACGGAACTGTTCCGCCACTGCCCCGCCCGCTCAATAAAACGCGCCGCGCAAGCGCGGCGATCAGGCCATGACAGAACCGTTCCGTCACCAGCACAGCCCACCCAAGGGGCGTGACGGAGCGGTTTCATCACCAGCGTGGGAGGGGTTAATGCAGGGAATCGTGCAACTCAATACTGCGTGCATGAGTGCAGTGACTCAACAGTTGAGCCCTGCCGAGAAACATAAGTAAGAGTTTTCGGGGTTTGAGATACAGTACTTAAATAGGACAAGGCAGTTCCAAGAATAAGAGGGAAAATCTGGGCAGGCCCTTAGCCTGCACCTAATCCCCCAACACTAAGATGTCTGGATTCCTAATTTTGTTTATGTTCTTGTTATTGATTTTGGATACAATTAATTATTAGTGTCATCTCTTAGTATAGTAATCAAACAGTTGATGTCAAAAAAGTTTATGAGCTGCAAAATCAAGGCCAAAAGTACATAATCATTGGGTCCCAAATCCAAACATCCTTATATGGGGAGCCTCTAGTCGCAACTTTTTTCTCTAATAGGGCACTTCTGTCTATTCCAATTGTCCATTCTTGTACAGTAGGTGAATGTGTCAGCATCTGATAGCTAGAAATGTCACATTTGTCTACTATCTAAAGCTCGAAGGGCAATGTTCTACATTTTCCACAGAGCCTCCCAAGGAAAAGGACTACTATACCTACAAGTTAAGTTCAGGCAATACAAACCGAACATTGTGCACCAGGCTTGCACCACTTATCATCATGCCACTTTACCATAAGAGATCTGTAGGAGGCACTGCTTTCTCAGATACGCTATCAAGTTCTGGCTCTCACTACTAGCCAACATTAGATCCACTGAGGAGCATTTACACTTCCAATGAGAGTTGAAAATATGGCTATTTCCTAGCAAACTGCACCACCCACATCCTGGCAACAGAGCCCAGAAAACAGTTGCACCCCCAAGCCCAACCTTCAGCTTTCAACCCGGGAAATACACATAACTCAACCAGCAAACTACTTTCTTTATGCAGGTAAGAAAAAAAGGCCTGTCCCCGAATGCTAGTGTTTTGTTGTTTAGTGTTGTGGTGCGGGGGGGAGTTACAGAGACCACTAAACGAAGATGAAAGGGCCAGACTATGGATCTCAGCATCCAAAAACAAGATAACCCCACAATTAGCCCAAACAAAATACTAGCTACTACACAGACTACACTGGACCCCAGCCAAGCTAGAAACAGTAGGAGCCAACGAGAGCGGCACCTGCTGGAACTGCCACAAAGCAAGGGGGGACCTTGCTCACGTCCTATACGAATGCCCCATGGTAAGGTTTTCTGGCGCAAAGTATACGAACTCATAGACACGCGTACAGGCTGCCACATACAACGCGGCCTACCAGGCATAACCATGGCCTTCCTGGCCACAGAGCTCGACTCCAAAGAGAACCGCGAACTAGTAGACGTCTTGCTAACCGCAGCCGACAAAACAATTCTAGGTAACTGGAAAAACACGAGTAGAGCCACGTTCAAACGTTGGTTCAACTGGGTAAGATTTCTACAAGGGACCGACAACATTACCGCCAACCACCACCCGGCGAATCACACGGCCAGAGGGGACATGTGGGCGGCCCTGGATGCCCACCTGGAACGACGATAACACCCCCCTTTTCTCTCTCTATCTTTTCTTTCTCTCTCGTGCTCCACCACAAGCCAGACATTATATTTTGGTCTAAGCAGTCAAGAACTGAGACAAACTGTCTGTATATGTCAAATTTATTTTCAATAAAAATATTTTGAGATTAACGAAAAAAGAAAAAAAGCCTGTCCTGTGGTTCGCCATTGCATTATATAGTTACGTACTTCCATATGTAAACGATATAGCCCACACTAAAAACATAACATTCAGCAGTCAGCAGCAAATTCTAACGTATGACTCTTAAATTCACATAAGGCATGTCTGCTATGAGGGTTATCCATCACCAGCACTGTACAGTGAAAAAACAGACATCGCAAAATTAACAGGCATAGAATAACTGAAGAGATATGTCACATTGCTGCACAATTCAGGAAACTTTAATACAGTCTGAAACTGCAGGTCCCAAATTTCTATACAATCTGACCGATTCTTTACATTTCAGAAAGACACTCATATATGGGATAATAATAAAAATGCCAATCCCAACAGACCTCTCCACTTCTCTCTCCTTCCAAGCATGCCAGCTGAGGACCACAACTACACACCAAATCTCATATTGAACAACCCAATGCAGAAACCAGCTAAGCAAACTATGTCATAAGAAAGAACATAAAGGGACCAGCAAAGAAAAATTTAAAACTTAATGTCTGTCTCTCACACTTCATCATTCACCACGCTGCTACATGCTTTATTCCATAACATAATATCGACACCTCGGCAGTCATCATCCACAACAGGGATAACTTTCCACATAGGATCAAAACAAAGACTAAATCTTACCAACCACACACCCTACAGATTGTAGCATGCTACCTATGTAGGCAAGTGCTTCAGCACCCTACATAGGAGTAGTAAGTGCTATATAAATGCTGCAATAACATACTGTTACTTCCTTTCTAATATGGTAGTATTTAAAATGCACTTTCTTTATGTTCAATCTCATAGGTAGGGGAAACAAATAGTGACACAGCTGTCCCTATATTCTATGTGCTGCATCAGTTACAAAGCCACCACAACCAGCACCGCCACTGATCTTGCAAACGAGCTAACTATCTCTAGAGACCTCAGTATACCTGGAGTCAGGATACCATCAAACTGCAGACTGTGAAGTGCAAAAAAGAAAACAGACGAAAGCAGGCCTTTTCCATCTATGCACCCAAGTTCTGGAACAACATCACCACATCCACCAGGACCGGACCAGCATTGCTCCAATTTAGGAATGCATGAAGACTCACCACTAGATCACAATGTATTAAGCATCCACAATCCAGTTTCCTTTCCTCTTACTCATTCATGTGTGTCTGTGACTATTTACAGCACTACACTGCCTGTTGGCTAGGTATGCACTGTAGAAATACCATATACATACAATCAAGATGAAGAACAGGCAAAAATCCTAAGTCAAGCATTGATCAAAGTTCTTTGCAGGTATTTGTGTACAAAAACAACACTTTTCGTGAAAACCCATATTGAGAAAAAAGAATGCGCAAAAGGCATCAGATACATAGGAGTACTGTTTATTGCACCTGTTGTAGTGAACTGTGCAAACCCGGTGGGACATGAGATGAAGTTTCTTAAACTGAATATTGTTAAGATGGTTAAAAGAAACACAATGTGTATGTAATATAACGTGTGAATAACAACGTATTGTTTTAACAGAGAAAAAGGCGTGTGGTTGTGACCATTTTCTATTTATAATTACCTTTCAGCTTACTTGCCTATGTGAAATAATATGCAGTATCAACTTCCCAAAACTTTATGACTGATTGCCTACTTCTTTATACGCATCTTGTTTAAATAATTGATCAGCATAAAGATAAGCGCGCACTAGCTACTTTAAAGGCCCTAGCCTCATTCACAGCACTCTACTGTCGATGTACTATTCGTTCATAATTGATCATTTTTAGAACATTTTCAAAGAAAGAACCATTTCCCCTATGTAAATACAGGCCTGATATGTTTAAAGGGTAGTTAATATCATTGTGTGCATCCGGCAATAAAAAAAACCTAAAACGGCTTTATGTTGTTCATAGGTGTAGCAGCAAACATGGGATTTCCCCCGCCCGCCTTTCACTTTGAACACGTTAATGTGAGTCTGTAGCCCTCGGGGCACCAACTCATGCTGGCTACAGCTGCATTTCCAGTTGCTGTAAAGTGCTCCCGCCTCCCGCTGCCTGAGGACCAATAAAACAACGAAACAAGCAAACACATTACAGAATGTTCAATTAACTTTCTAAATTGGGTGAAGTTGAATTGCTGGCGCACACGTGAAGGGGCTACGGCTACCGAGTGGGACCTGCAGACATGCCGTTTGCGCCGCGTGTGTTTTACTCTCACCACTCGCATCTGTATTCCATGTGCCACTCAATTCTGGGCATTTCCTCACACGCTTGTTATGTGCATGCATTGGGTTGATGCCAGCAAACATACGTAACATACGGCTTTACTCCTTTGAGATAAAGCTGTGGTCTGGTACATACGGCGATTCCACCAAACGCCTATGGAATGTGCAGAGGGCACCCATTTTTTAAAAATAAAAAATATCCGTCACCCTTCCCGCCCCAATCCCCAGACCCTAAGATCTGTTTACATGGAAACATGTGGAAGCGATGTGATGCTGGCGCATAGTCGTTTTTAAGCACAGCGCATGCCCGTCAATACTTTAGTCTTAAGTGATGCTTTAGGGTTACAAGTGCTTAATTTGTGCAGGCAGTTGGCTGGCTGATTTTTGGACTCCAGGACCGTCGCTTTTTTGTCATCAAAAGACTCTGACCCACAGCAAGAGAGGGAAAGGAATGCAAGGGAGAAAGAAGAAGACAGAGGAAGATAGGGAAATAATGATAAACAGGGACTGTGAGAATTAAAATGAACCTGAAAAATTGATATAAAGCTAAGGGACGGGTAGGGAGGTGCAAGAAAGAGGGAAGAGTTAGAATCAGCTGTAGGAAGCTATCAAACAGTGGCGGTATGATAGGAAAAACATTGGGGTCCTGCACCTGAATTTGGGGTTCCCAAATGACTATCGATCAATCAATCAATCATGGTTTATGTAGCAGCGTGACTACTCACACATGAGGGTCTCAAGGCACTGAGGGGGGCTGCTGATTGGTCTGGGGGTGGGGTTCAGTCGAAGAGCCAGGTCCTGAGATCTTTCCTGAATTGGGTCAGTGACAGGGCTTGCCTGAGTTAGAGATAGAGGGTGTTCCAGACTCTCTGTCTCCTCAGGTGTAATATTTCAATATTTCACTAGGAAACCATTATTTTCAGTGATTTGTTAGCTGTCATCTCATTCACTAGCAAACCTCATACAAAAAAATTGTTAAAAGAAAGCCTAGCCCTGGTTAACAGGTGCACCAGTGACATAAAGTCATATTCTAATCATACTCACGTTACTACATCCTGTACCATAGGCATATGAGATGGGACAGAGAAATATTTGTATATTTAGCTACCACTTAAATTCCCAAATCATGGCAATATTTTAATCTGACTCTGGTTCATTTTTTTTCCATTTCCACCTTGTCTGATAAGCGCCGTCCAAAACTATCTAGATGCACTTTATGGCATTTGTATATCTACGTCAATATGGTACAAATGTTCCCGCTTTTCACGGCCAGTGGGATTAGTTTATTGACACCATTTGTCACTGAATCCATAGTCGGGTAACTCCTTCAGACAGGTATATCCAAGATCCATTTTCTTAATGGAAAAGCTGCAGTACGATTTGTAAAATATCTGAGAAAAATATATTGCTCATATGAACATAAAGCATGCACACATTCAGCGAGATAAAGATCGAAAACATTCAGATAAACAAATACTGTGCACCTTGTGATAAGTATGTAATGCAATCAAACAAGTGTTTCCCATAATTAATATACAGACACTGTACAAGTATAGTTCATTTGATTCCCTCTATGAATCCTACATTCAGTCTGTGGAATACTCCAAGAAGGAGTGTGGGTTTGGATAAGGCAAGCTCCTTTCTGTGTGAATTCCTTCTGTCACTTTGCTAGTTTAGGTATGTCACCGATGTATGTCCCTGTCAAAGAAAGAAAAGAAACGTGAGGATTCCATATTGATGGAGAAAAGAGCAGCGTATCATATTCACAAAAGGACAACTTCTATTTTTGATGGAATGGATTTACTTTGAGGTAGTTTCCTCTCATTCAGTAACTAATAAACAGTTAAACATGGTCACTGATGAACCATACATATTATCCAGTCACTCCATAGGTTCTATGTTAGCATCATGATTTTAAAAGGTAAAGTAATGTGTGCAGTTAAATATATCAAGTAAGTAACAGTATAAATGAAGACTATTTGCGAAACTGGAAATGGGAAAACTAGATTAGGAAAACAATGTACTCTGCATAGTAGGATAAAGTCGTTCTGGGAGAGGGAGCAAAGAGTTGGCCTAGAGACAGCTTTGGTTGGCTATCCAGCCTCATGCAGTCAGTTAAAAGTGAGTACAAAATACATTCCTACGTACATATATAGAGTGCGTTCGAGCAATAACTCTGCATCCATTGGTCTATTAAAATATCATTCGCGTTTTGCTTCTGTCCCCTCCACAGCCTTCAGCATAGGTAACAGTACAGCACTCTTTCACTATTGGCTCTCTTAGACTGTGAGTGATGCATTATCCCTAATCACATGGGCACATGAGCTTAAAAAGATGTCCACTTCAGAGCGATGGCTGGTGAGCCAATTCTTTAATTTACTAATGCTTTACATTACATTTTTATATGTCTTTAAAATTGTTTAGTGGTCATTCTTGTGTGTTTAATCTAAACTTTCAAGACATAGTATTTTTGTACCGCTAAGAATTATATTTTCCAGGGAGATGTATAAAAGCTAAAAAGGGTCTCTGCTCTTGTTCTAATTATACTTACCTACCAGGAAGCATCAGTACTATTCTATTAAAAGTATAAGCGAAGGTTATTTTTTTAACTTTAACATTTTTATTGCATGCATGTGGCTGCCATATGTAGGTGGATGTATGCATTCTTTTGATTTCTGTAGCAAATGCTTGCAATAAGATAGCTGAAAGAAAAGATGGTAAATTATAATCCAATGACTTATTGAGGTAAGGTTTTTAATACTGCGCTTCAACAAAGAAACATGCTCAATAGATCTTGCAAACAGAGAATACCGACTAGTAGAGTATACTTGGTTGCAGTGCTGAGAGTCTGTAGACAAAAAGGTTGTAAGTAGAATCTTCATGAAACAAGGAAAACTGTTCTGAGCTACTGCATAAATTCTGGATTTGAGCATTGTAATTAAGAAAAGAGATACAGTTAAACTAAAGCTAGAAATGAGACCATAGAAGCAAGAAAAGTTCACATCCATTAATTTAATTTTTGGATTGAAAGGAGCAGTGGGCGAGTGCCTTAATTGACTGTTCTGGGTTGTTTGTGGTGATCAGAATATCGTCTGCGTATGCCGCTAACTTGAAAGCTTGCCCTTCTATCTGCACCCCCGTGATCCGGGCATTTGACCTGATCATGTGGAGGAGTGGTTCCAGGGCGAGCAGGAATAGACCCGGTGATAGGGGGCAGCCTTGCCTTGTCCCTCTCTCTAGTATGAGTGTGTCTGATGTGGCAGCGTTAACCACCACTCGCGCCCGTGGGTTCTTATACAGGGACATGACCATACCCCTGTACTTTTCGCCTAGTCCAAACTTCATCATGCATTGGTTGAGGAACGGCCATGAGACTCTGTCGAATGCTTTTTCTGCGTCCAATGCGATCATGACCGCCTTTTCCGCGCTGTTGGCCGTGCGGTTGATTAGGTGGCATAGCAATCTGGTGTTATCTTGCGATAGTCTGTTTTCCAGGTAGCCCACCTGAGATTTGTGTATGAGAGCGGGGAGTAGTGCATTTAGTCTGGCAGCCATGACTTTTGCGTAGATTTTGCAGTCCACGTTAATTAGAGAGATTGGCCTGTAGTTCTGAGGGAATTGGGGGTCCTTCCCTTCTTTGGGGATGACAATGATGTTTGCCTCCGCCATTGAGTCTGTCATATTGCCGTTTTCTGCGCATGCTCGGAATACTCTGACAAGTGTGTCTTTGAGTAGCGGTTGAAATTGTTTATAGAAGGTGGCTGTGAAGCCATCCGGTCCTGGGGCCTTGTTAGGTTTTAGTGAGTCTATGGCCCTCCCAACCTCCGCTTTGGTTATGTCTTGGTCTAGGGCCTCTCTTTGTTCGTGGCTTATACTGGGCAGGTCCAGGCTTTCTAGCAGGCTTGCTCCGCCATCCGCATCTAGCGATGTGTCCGCTGTGTATAGTTCTTTGTAGAACTTCCTGAATGTTTCGAGGATATGCTTATTCGCTGTGTGTGTTTTGTTGTCTGCGTCTGTTATTGTGGCTATGCAGTGCTGCCTTTGCTTGGCTTTCAGGTAGCCAGCTAAGGCCCTCCCCGCCTTGTTGGCCGAGCATAAATTTATGGATTTGTATTTGTTGATCCACGTGGATGCTCTCTCGCTTAGGATTCTGTTTAGCTCATATTTTTTCTTTGTTAGCGTTGTGAGTGTATGTCTCAGGCTATAAGCTCAATAGGGAGAAATCCGAGTGCAAACCGATGAACTGCCACACCACCAAGGCCGTCCTGGGTACATCCGGTCTAGCATGGCAAACGAAACCCCTAAAATACCTAGGCCTCCTCTTCGGTAGGGACTTAAGGACGACTCTGGACCACAACGAGGAAGCGATGCTAAAAAAAATTAAGTCCAAGCTAGACACATGGGGCCCCAAATTCATAAGCTGGTGGGGTAGGATCGAAACAATAAAGATGATGGTCACCCCCATGCTAAACTACCTGCTCTCCATGCTGCCTCTCACACTCACACCCGATTTCCACAAACGCCTAGACAAAAGCATCAACATGTTCCTCTGGGGAGGTAAAAAACCAAGAATGAGCCTAGCGAAACTCAGACTCAGAAAAGAACAAGGCGGACTAAACCTCACGAACTACAAAGCCTTTCAGACGGCATCCCTGGCCAAACAGGGTCTGCATTGGATTGCCCCCGCGCCAGGCTATACGCCGGTGTGGCTGGACCTGGAAAGGTGTATTCTAGGAGGCGCTGACCCAATCATGGCCCTCACGGCCCACAAGCACCCAGAAGCCAAAAACGCAATAATTCACAACACAAAGATAGCGCTGCTAAGAGTAGACAGGGAAATGGCTGTGAGTATCAAAAGCACCAAATGGGAATCTCTGTGGCACAACACCAAAGTCAAATACAAAGGGAAAACACTAGATAACAAGGTATGGCGAAGCAGAGGCATCACTACACCCTCGCAACTAGAGGCAGGGTACACCCCACTCACCTACACGGCACTACAGCAGACAACCTCCTTGCCTAACAAGGAGTTCTACGAATTCCTCAAAATAAAAGCAGCTGTCACCAGAGCAGGACTAACGAAACAAACACCCACCATCATACAATACGCGCAAAACTTAAACAAGACGGGCCACCAAACAGCACAAATCTATAAGCTAATCACACCACGCACCACAACCCTAAACAACAAGACGCTGGCATTCTGGGAGGAGACCGTACAGAGACAGCTGAACGAAGTGGAAAGAGCCAAACTATGGACGACAGCGTCCAAAAACAAAATAACACCACAGCTAGCACAAACAAAATATTGGCTACTTCACAGACTGCACTGGACACCAGCGAAACTAGGGAGGGTCGGAGCCAGTGACAATAGCACATGTTGGAACTGCCAGAGGGCCACGGGAGACCTATCCCACATGCTATTCGAGTGCACCAAAGTCAAAGCTTTCTGGGGCAAGGTCTACAACGTCATAGACACAATAACGGGAAGTAAGACACAAAGAGGACTAGCCGGGGCAGCCACCGCCTTCCTAGCGACAGACCTCCAGTCCAAAGAAGTACGCGACCTGGTCGATGTACTTCTAACGGCTGCGGTGAAGACGATTCTGGGCAACTGGAAGGACACCAGCAAAGCCACTTTTAAGCGCTGGTTCAACTGGGTAACCTTCCTCCGGGGGGCGGATAACATCACCGCCAAGCAAAAGGCGGCAAACCATACGGCCAAGGAGAATATGTGGGAAGCTCTCGACACATACCTGGAACGGTAATCCCCCCCCCCCCCTCTCTTCTCTCTTCTCTTTTTTCTCTCTCTTCCTTTCCCTCTCTCAGGCCCCGCCAGGCCGCAATCTTGCAAGACCAGCACAAGTATTAAGAATGTCTTTTCTATGGATATGTACAAAATTTATTTTCAATAAAAATATTTTGAAATAAAAAAAAGAAAGGAGCAGTGGGAATAGTGTACATGAAATATTTTGTTGCAAAGGAAATGAACATAATTAAACAGTTTACTCTTCTTAGAAATTCTGCTTTTCGCTGTGAATATTTTTACCTTGTCTTGCTAAATGGTGGATGCAGTTTGTAGTTATGTTCAACACTGCTATTAAGTATTTTGCTATAATAATGTTTGCAGACAGGGTGACAAGTACAATTTAGGTATGGTGGTTATAGCATGATTAATCATGCAAAAAATATTTGCTTCATCCTTAATAACAAATGTACTCTATCAAATAGTATGTCGTTTCGTTTCAAAACTTTATTCGATTCAAAAAAAGAATCATAAAAGTCAAACAATTACATTTACAAACATAATTTAGAATTCATTTAAAAGACAATTTTAAAATTATAACACTAAACTAAACTAATAAAATACATTAATTAATATGATCACAGTTGTAACCCATAACTTTTTCAATCAAATTAGGTTAATTCATAAGTTCTTCATACCAGGGTATACATTAAAGGACAGGGAAAGAAAATCATGAAACAACAATATACATGAGCAAAAAGACAAGTTCTAGGAGCCGGAATTACCATACCGTTTTCTAATCAAGAGTGACACTCGTATGAAATTTAACATTGCACAACAGACACCAGATGAAGACAGAGATAACAGATGGTCATAACCCTCTTTATAGTGACATGGTCGTTTTCCCTTAAGGATCGGCTTAATAAACCTAGTTCTCGGATCCTTATATAGGGAGCAGAAGAGAACAACATGCATCGTGCTTTGGCTATCTTTGTTGTTACAGGGACAGGGGGGCAGTCTCTCACACCAGCCCCCCTGTTTAGGAAACGCAAAAAGAAAATGCAAGATGTGTAACCTAAACCTTGTCAAATAGAATCGCCATTGCACATGATTTGTAAAGGTTAAATAAAACTGGTGCTGTAAAGTAACCTTAAGAACGTGAGGGCTGACCAAAGAGTGCACAAGTGAGGATTTCCAATAACTTGATTTGATAACAGCTTTAATATCTCCCTGAATATTTTCGGGGTTGTCAACAATGTCACCCAGACCTATTTTATGGAGTGTTTCGTTAACATAAGATAGCCATGGGATCTGTTTCATGTTTGCCAGTTTTAAACAGTCCCGTAGTATGTCATTGCTCTTTTGCTTGTCTGCATTATCACTTCTGCAAGAAATATCAATGCACAGGTATCAATTAATGAAAGAATAGGAAAGTGCGTCAATAACAATGAATGCCAGATCAGATAAGTAAAGTCCACAAACCATTGAACACTCAACATTCAGAAAAAATCTAAATTCCATGGTAAGATTCAATCCTCAAGATGAGTCTTTTTCAAGGCACAACATTCACGATTCATGAGGGATCATGCAATACCTTGAAATGGCATGAACTTTTCAACTAATAGAAGCCGACGCACGTTGCCAAGAGCAGTTTTATATGCATGAAAAGCAATTTAAGAGTTTTGGAGATGTCCTCCAAAGTAGTATTTTAAATTCCTTAAAAATACACATTTGTTCACATCATACTCAAACTTACTACACTAATCAGTACCATATTTACCTCACACCTAGGTTTTAAAAATACAAGACCTTTTGGGAACTGTAAAAAATAAATCCGACATATTTGAACAATTTGGTTTATGATTGTGGTGTGTAAATTGCACAGAGACCCATTTTTATCATGCTGGTTGGTTCCCATTACCTTAAACCTGAATTTTTGATGAGAAAGAACAGCATTATACAGGGAAACATTCTAGCCGTTTATAGGTAGAATAATTTGCTTTAATGATGACTCCATCTGTTTGCTATATGTATGTTGTTATGCGTCGACAAAAATGTGACCTTATGGTAAACTATCTAGTGTATTATGAGTTGAATTAAATACTTGCAAACAGACATAGCAGCAGAGAAGTAATCTGTCATATAAAATGCATATTGTCAATAAGATTTTCAAGAAAATGTGAACAGTTATATGTCATGGAAAATGCATTATAAGCATGATAGTTTCAAACTATTCTGACCTTAAAAGGACACTACTCTCTACAACGTATTGGCTATTATGTTCCAAGTTATTTTACATATATATTTATTTTTGTAGTTTTCTGTAGCTAGAACCAGGACCCGGAGGTTGTCACATCACTATGCAGAAGGTTAGGTAAAGTACATAGAGTTGCTAAAGTTTGCGGTTGACTGAGAAGTGCGGATAATGCTGAGAAAACTGGAGGCAATTGCCAAGATTTGTTCTATGAATTTGAATTATGCATTGGTTAACCGAGTACGATCTTCATCAATAGCACTAGAGTAGTAGTAGTAGTAGGAAAAGTACGTTTATTAGACCGTTGGTCTCCAAACTGAATACATATTACAGTATAGCACTAGAGGAAATGTCACTGTGCAAATATTGATTGAAACTAATAAAGTAAGCCAGTTTTAGATGTAACCTTGTGGTACATGGGTTAATGATCTTAGCGCATAGTGGAATGAGGAGGATAACAGAATGCACCGAGGCACATGCCTCTAAAAGAGTCTATGTTAGATGATGACTTGAACACACTTTCGTAAACATCAGATCTACAATTTAAAGGGTAGTGGGAGAGGAGAGTACCTAGGAGTACACCTGGATGCTAAGAACAGTGGTTGTCTCTCTTTGTGTCCCAACTGTGCTGTTTGCAATTCATAGATTAAGTCAGAGAAATGCAAAGTTAAATGTATGCACATTAGACCATAAAAAAGCATCAAGGCAAATCGCCTGCTCTTCTGTGAGTAAACACAGCTGTTCATAATGCAACCCCATGACAGTTCAAGGGCAAGTTCAGTGAACTAGAGTATGTCCAGCGAACAAGTGGGCAATACCACCCATGTGTCTTGTTCATTTAACACTGTGGTTAGTTTAGTGCGTTGAGGAACAGAAATAAAGGAAGTGGGCCTTCTAGGCTTACAGCAATAACTGAGAATGCAATGCCTGTGTGTTCCACTTTACATAAATGATCGGTCTTTTACAGTAGGAGTAGCAGAATATGTGATGCTAGGATGCCCAGTGAGCCAGGGCTTGTTGTAAGAGTGAAATTAATGTGTGGGGGAGGGGTGAAAAAGGCGAAGTTATGATGCATACAGTGGGACCTAATAGCCATAGTGGCAATAGCTGCATGAAATGGTAAGAGAAGTTACTCATGTAGTGCTTAACAAAGCACAAAGGCGTAGTATCAGAGGCCTGCATGTGGAGTATGTAAGAGGCTTGTGCAAAATCAAGGCACATAAGGTGCTAACTTAAGAATTGCTGCCATTTTTTGGATGGGCTTAGTTAGGATAAGGGGAGTTATGTATGAATGTTCTCACTGAATGTGGGGGATTTGAAGAAGCGGAGGGAGTGGGCACAACACAATTTCACTGGGAGTGTATCCCACCTATAATGACCTCTTTCAAGTAGTACACATTTCATAACATGTTCTAGAGATAATCCTTCAAATGCAACATTTTAAGAATACTATGTCCCCAAAATTACTTCTTGGAGATGAGTACTCCAAACAAATATGCATTTCCATTGCCAAAACGTCTTGCCAATTGAAATACTAAGGGCTTACACTTCAGGTATGTGACACATCTGATTCCTTTGGGCAAAAGATTAATGCGTTATCATGTTTGCATACCTAAGTCCTATTAAATGCATTGCTATTACATTTGTTAAATAGCATCAAAAGAAATCTCACATCCAAAACACCATTGTTACTGCTCCCATATGCATCACCCCCAGCCCCACACTATGAGCTTTATTAAGTTGTTGAGGTATAAAAGCTGTTTTGAGGCATGTGGGCGAGCACCCAAGTCTCCCTGCTGAATCAATCACAGCAAGAAGATTGAAACCTCTCATTTCTGATGTGCCTCCTATTGGAGGAAGCCATCAGATTTGGCCACATGTAGATGGGATTGAATGATTTCTATGCTTTTTTAAATAAATACATGAAGATCATTGAAGATACTTCCGTGCACTTATCGGCTACTTAGGCAATTTAGGATAAAGGTAGTCACTGATGCAACTTCTAGCAAAGTCCAAGCCTTTCACAAACATGTTGAGCTGCACAGTTCAGATGTCTGTCTTCCTACTTGAGCTGCCTCATTTTAATTTTCGCTGCAGGAAAATATGTTAAGACATATTGCAGTGGCATAAGATTTAGCAATGCTAATCTCAATTTTAAAGCACAAAGCACCATGTCAAGGCCTTCCAGGATCTCTCAGCAGGACCCTTTACAGGCAGGAGTGGCCCTGTCAGGCCAGCACCAAATGTAGTGGGCTTCATCGGCAGTGTGCAGCTGTAGGTCATAGAAAAGAAGTGTGAGGCACCAGTAATGCTAATCAATGGCATCCTCTTCAGAAAACATTGAAAGAAAATGAAAAACGTAGACTCTGCCACTTTTATTTTTAGGTCAAGCCTGGGCAGCATATGCGCTCCTCTGTGAGGCATGCTGTATTCAGGTAGGGACTTGAAGCTCCGCCCACTCTTCCTACATATTTGTCATTGGCTTGTGACAATGTCCACTGTAAACTTTGGCTGTTCATTGGTCAATAGGCTAAGTAGTCCCTCCTTAGTACCGCCTTGTCTCATTTTGTAACCTCCCATGGCGACATCCCCTGTTACATGTGTTGTTACTCTGTAGGCTTTAATTACAGTGTCCGAGCACTATTTTTTCAAATAGCTTTGTCCTGCCTGCTGTCACAGGCAAGACACGCTCTCTCTTAAATCTTTTTAAAAAAATGTATTGCATGGACGCCGAACGCATTTGCAATGTAATAGGTCTCGCATTTGCGAGAGTTTAAGCTATTGGCATTGTAAATGACAATTCCTTTTATTTATCTGTTTTAAAAACAACCCATAAAGAAAAGGCATTTCCATTTACAGTGCCAATAGCTCAAATTCTCGTAAATGCAAGACCAATTGTATTGCAAATGCTTGTTTCATATTCTAAGCATTTCTGCCAATTAGCCATTATATCAAGCTGCTATACCATCTTTCTACTTGTTCTTCCCTCTATTAGTGTGTTTGACAGTTCAACTGTCCATTTCTCCAGCTGTCTGTATATCTGTCAATCTGTGTACCTGTTCACACTTTTGTCAGATTGTTCATCTGCCTATAGGTCTATGTGTTCCATGTTCTACCTTCCCATAAATGCCTTCTGTCTACCTCTCTGGCCATGTGGCTATGGTTGCATTCCTCTGACTATCCCTCTGTTTATATTGTTTCACAAATAACGCTATACTTTGCATGCTAAGAATAGAAACCACAAACAAATAAAAAGTGCAGCATGGATTGACCAGAACTTTCAATGCACGGGCAAGGTAAGGATTCAATGTTCGTCTGGAAGCCTAAAGGGAACATAACAGACATTTAACAATACCAGCCTTATAGAAAAACAATAAGCTGCGCACCCAACACCCCATGGTTTAGTCAAATACCTTGCAATCAATCTGTCCGTTCCGATATTACTGTAAGGCACCATACGCAGCTTCTTAGTGTCCAAAGCCAATCTTTCATCTGGAAGAAATGTAACCGAGGCTAAATACAACTGCCTTTTATTGATGGCTTGGCACCCTCCCGGGTTATCAAACAGATGCAGATAGCCAACCTCACACAAGCAGGATTCCACCGCTGCCAACCAAGGAATACACTTCCCTTTATCGCAGGTGAGGCAATCTCAAATAAAATCTCTTGTTAGACTTGCCTCCTTCTTTCTCCAAACTGATACCATAATAATGAGGGGTGAGTAATGATGTAATCTTCAATAAAAAGTCTATTCAATTCACTTGGACAGATAAAATTGGATGTGCAGATGGGCGCCCCCAAAACTCTTCAGCAAAGTCTAATTTCTTCCACCTGAATTGTATTATATTGGACAATGCTCCAGACCTCGGCTCCATATGTAGCCATCGAGAGGCATTGCATTTTAAAAGTCTGAATAAGTGGCAAGAGGTTACCGCACCACCTGGGTTGCGGCAAACTAAACAGCCAGCCAATCGCCCTGAAAAATGCATTCCTGCATTGCGCAATATGCACCATCCCAGAACCATTGTCGGCAAACACTAGGCCCAAATACCAAAAAGTGCTGGTGTATTTTAAACTAAACTCACCTGCAGTGAGGGAAGCCAAATTTTGCTTTGTTAAGCAACAGGCCATAACAGAAGATTTGGTAAAATTAGTGCGTAAATCTATCGTGGCCATGAAGTTTACAATGTCTTGGACCAACAGACGCAGAGCCCTGGGAGTACGAGCCATCAGCATCTGCGTACAACAAAGCAACAAAGATGATAACAGGGTGTCCTTAACTTTTGGGACATATGGGGTGATGGTTAATTTAAAAGGGTGAAGATCATTTGAATAAAATTGGAGCTAAGACAAATCTTTGTCTCATGCGCTGAAAAATACCAACATCTCTAGACACCTCCCCCTGATAATTTATTCTAATTCTAGCCTTCATGTCCCTGTGCAAATAAGCTAAAAATTGCACCAGTGCTTCATCCATCCCATATGCTAAAATATTTGACAACAACTTTGAGCAATTAACGCAATCAAACGCTGGGGTCAAATCCATAAATACCAGATATATTTGGGAGCTTTGGGCTATGGTATATTTCCCAATGAGCAGATTATGGTTAATCCACTGCTCAACTGAGATGACCTTAGACCTAAAACTTTACTTGCAAGGATATAAGATGGATTTTTCTTCTGCCCATTTCTTTATTGGATTATATAGAACTAATCCCAAAACTTTTAAAGTAGTGTCTAATGGGCCTATAACAACTGGGTGAGTGGTCGCCCTATTTCAAAACAGGGACGATGATAGAAGTTATCCACATACTTGGTAAAGGGGAATGGCCAGACTCCTAAAAACATTCAATATTAATAGAGCTCAGAACTCTGGGTTATATTAAAAAATATCTATTTGTACCCCATCCGGGTCACAGACCTTTCCCCCACTGCTCTGATTTATGGCATCTTCAACTTCACCCAAAGTCAAGCATGAGTAGGAGCGGCAGGGAATTCACTTTCGGCAGAAATTGGAGCATAAATGTTGGTAAAATGCAATTCTAAAGCCTCGCTAGAAATGCTACAACTAATTGGAGTTACTGCCTAATTCAACTGCCACATATCTTTTACCATTTACCCAAAAAGTGTATTATTCTTTTTATTTGCCTCTGAAGCTAGTCAACTCCATTGTTTGTCCAATACTGCCTTATTTCTTGCTTTGGTGGCGGTTAGCAACAGAACACTTGTGACTAAAACATCTGGGCTCATTGGCTGCTGGGTGTGAAGGTCTTAATAGCTCTTTCTTAATGTCCACTTGTTTGCCTGTCTACTTCTCTATATTCCATGTTCCGTACTTTTCCATACAATGTTTGTCAAGCTAAATCACTGTCTATGTGTTTACAATTGTGTTTGCCAACCTTAGTACCTGCCTGGAGAGGATTGGAAAATTAGTCTATGGGTTGGACGGAAGCCACTATGTTGATGTGAGTGTTGAGTAAGTTTCACTCAATCTGACTAGAATGACAAATTGGTTTCTGTGAGGAGTTTGTCGCAAGCAGCAAGGCTTTCCTCAGTCTCAATATATGTGCGTGGTGCGAAAAAAGAAGCCAAACTACAATAAAAGTAAGAGAAAAGCAACTTAAAAGACACAAATCACAAATCAAATTACTTACTTAAAGACAAAGATGTGAATGTCTGTTCACCCCATGTTCTCACCAAGACTGGATATCAGGAAGCACATTAAAATGTGAATTTTTAATGCTTTTTAAGTTGTGATATTTTTGTACCTACGGAAAATTCAAAATGTTCTACATTTTGTTTGTACATTTTTTTGGGTCGAGAACACGACACATCCTGCTTAAATGGGTGTGGTTGCTTGATTGTTCTGCTCGCTCGCCAGCTTCACGGATTATGGTCCAAAAAAAAAGTCCCAGGACTGCTTTTGGTTTGCATTCCAGCCCTGCATCAAACAAAAGGGGAATGCCTCCACAGCTGCATGCCAGCCAATAAAGCATTCATTGCCCCCTACCATAGTTTAAAAGGAAACGTGTCAATAGAACACGTTATCACATGGGTTAGATAGGAAAAGGGAAAACATTCGGAATCTCGTTGATCAGGTGTGCTAATACCAGCCCCAACCAAACTATCAGCCCACCCCAAAAACTATACACCCACCAAGCAACCCCAGCATTCATGCACTCTGAACATCTTTGAGCCAGTTAGAGGTAATAACTGCAGAAAGGTTGTTCTGCTTCATAAAAAAGTGGAAAAGGGGTCATTAGGAAGACCAGAAATCCAATAAAAGTCTTGAAACATATTCTACTTGGAATGCATGGAGCAAAACTGCAGCAGCGAAAATTACAAACGGTAATGCCATTATTTAGCGTATATTTGCCAAAGGCATTTAATGTAACGATTTTACAGAAGTGCCAGGTGATGTATAGCAAGCACACAAACAGCCCCAAACACTATAAGATATGCAAGTGCAGTGGGTCTAAATATTAAGCATATGAATTATATATTTTGCTGTGCCAGGCGGAGAAAGGAATTGCTGCGCACCACTGTTAAACGAGCAATAAATACCGCGGATAATGCTGCCAACATGTTCAGCAGGGTGTTTTTTTCCCTGACGACTGGTTTTTCTGTGCTCTCCTTGCCTGTGTGTGAGAAAGAGGCATGCTGAGTGACTCAAATCTGGTTTGTATTTAGAAACAGACGCTGCTTCCTTCTTTCAACTTCCAGGACATGTTTCAGAACAACTAGCATGCGAAAACGTGGTTAAACTTCAACAACATGGGCACAGCATTTCACCCCAGACCTAATCGCTGCATGCCCGTGATTTAATCCTTTGGAAGAACCAATCTGCCTTGAATTAAACATCTTCCCTGTATGTATGTTATGCAAACAAATGCATACAATCTACACATTCCTGGGCTTGGATTCTGTCTGAATTGTAGTACTGCCAGGTGTGACTGCCATTCCCTCAAGGGAAAATATGAGTTATGAATGAGCACCAAAGATTACAAAACGTTTTCTCATGTTGATATTTTCTTCCTGGATTTCGGTGCCGTGATAAGGCTTATTTCTGAAACACAGATGTTTCTCTTTGTAGAGCTGCGATAGAGATCTAGCTGCAGGAAAATACTGTGGTTGATTAAATCAGCTGTACATTAGGCCGCCTGCACCCGGGGGCTCAACGTGTAGCATACTGTAAATATCCCGCTCAATTTCCTCCAGTTAGATTTGACTTTTGAACTTTGGAGAGATTTTACATGTTGATGTCGGGGATGGGCCCATTAGCTGCCAAGCTAAGTCTAGGGGGCGTTCTAGTCGCAGGTGCATTGCATTGTTTCTGTGGAAAGTTTAATTCTCCAATGTGCACCAGCTTGGAGAATCTGTCTAGGCCAAACAATTGAAATTTTTTTAATTGAGGAGTTGGGAGACGTGGCTCACCTAAATTCAACTGAAGGTCAGATTTACTAAGGCTTTGCACCAGGTTTGCATCACAAAAGTGGCTTAAGTTGGTGAAAAGATTTGTATTGGGATGTTTGTTCCAGCTCAAATCTGATTTTGCACTGCAAAGTAGACGTAAAGTGACTCAAAGCAGAGCTACGTGCTTCTATGCACTGCTTGGGGCAGGGGCTGATGCGGGGGTAAGGGGAATACCACAGGTGGAACACAGGAGTTCCAATGGCACCACCCATGGATTTTTACCTAAATCTCTATCTACAAACATTTGTAGATAGAGATTTGATTGAAAAAATTACGCCTTCTCAACTATACAGCATATGTGTTAAATGGGACAAGTTTTAAGCTATGTCAAAACATAGGGGCAGATTTATGATAACTGGCGCATCCCCAGGGATGCGCCAGTTATGTTGCTCCGCCACCCATGGTGCGCCGCATTTACAATGCGGCGCACCATGGGGCAAAAACGGCACAGATGCGTGACGCATCTGTGCCGTAAAGGTGGCGCAATGCTGGAGTTGCGTCGCAAGCGCGACGCAGCTCCAGCAAGGCTCGGGCGTGCCCCTCCTTTAGAATGATGCATCAAGACCTACGCCTGCTTCAAGCAGGCGCAGGGTTTTGACGCAGCATTGGCCTGAAAGTGACTGAGTGAAATCTTATAGATTTCACTCAGCCACTTTTGCGAGGTGCACCTGCCCCGGAACGCCCACCCTGCGCCGGAACGCCCACAAGTGCTGCAGGGCTTTACAACGTGATGCATCTGCCTAGATGCGTCACGTTGTAAATGGGTCGTAGGGATGCGCCACGTTTACGCCGCAGTTGCGTGACGCAAACGTGGCGCATTCGCAACATAAATCTGCCCCATAGTATTTTGTCCTGACATTGTACCCTTTTAGTGCAGAACCAATGCTAGACATCACACACACACAGCCTTGAACTATGGTGCAAGGGTGTGTGAGCACACAGTCAGTCAGTCAAAAAACTTTATTCGGTTTTTGTTAATAAAACCATAAAATGTACAAAGATACAATACAGACAGACAATAAATTGTAACACAAATTAAAAAACAGACTCTGTTACCACACAAAGAATCATCTAAAACATGCCTAGATAAAAAAAGATGCTACATGTCCATAAAGTGCCTAGATTTCATTGTTGCCTTTAAAAACCCTACGATAAAAATAGCAGTTGGAGATACATTAGTGCAGGACTGACCTGTTTAAAATTCAATTTCTTTAAAATAGGAACAAAAAAATGCCTCCTGGGGACTTCATACATTTTGCAAAAAAACATAAATTGCAGCAAATACTGAGGAGACTTTTTGTCACAGCTACGGGAAGCTAGCACTTGACCTCTAGAAGCCCCCTTAGGTCTTGCTAGTAGGAGATGAAAGAGATTCATCCCGACCTAGTTAAAAGAAATGTTTCATGGTTTCCGTACCTATTCTGCATCCCGATCTGCCTGCCTCCTGCTCAGAAAGGCTGTCTTGGTTAATTCCACGTCCTCTTTTACAGTAGCATTTGGCTTAAAAAATAAATTTCCCCGCCCAATCATTTTGAATCCTCTTTTAATATAATTAAACCAGGGATACACGCTACATTATGTAAGGACAGACACTCTCTTAAAAACAATTGAGTGAAGGTTAGATCTTTGTTTAACCAACACGTTAACCAGAAGGTCAAGGGACGCAGAGCAAGGGTATTGCTTAGGTAGGGAACCCCCAATTTCTCATGTACCGCCATGTTCGAGGTTCCTCTCAGGACACATAACAACCTTTTTAAAAACCCATTTTCCACTACCTGAAGGGGTACCGTTACCGTGTAGCCCCAGATCTCACTGCCATAGGTTGCTGTAGCCATGCTTTTGCTTGATACACTTGAAGCATAGCTCCTGTCGGTTTCTTTCCCACTTTCGAGGCAAAATTAAAAATTGCACCGTTGACCCGCTCCAGTTCCCCTTTTTTTCTTTTGATTAAGGGATCCCACCCAAGTTGATCATCAAATATGACCCCTAAGTAAGAGAAGATGTTCGTGCAGGGAATCTTGTCATTGCCGGATCTAAACTGGAAGCTCTTTTTCATGTGTTTCC
This sequence comes from Lissotriton helveticus, assembly GCF_964261635.1. Lineage (NCBI taxonomy): Eukaryota > Metazoa > Chordata > Amphibia > Caudata > Salamandridae > Lissotriton > Lissotriton helveticus. The sequence goes on along the minus strand of NC_136061.1, from coordinate 2,002,347,286 downwards.
CTACTTTCATGACATTGGACTTTGAGTTATTAATGGCTAAGTCCCGATCTGTCTTGAATCCAGAAAATGCAGTTAAAAGGGTTTGTAAGCCCAATTCGGTTCTGGATGTTAGAACGGCATCATCCGCGTAAAGCAGAACGGGGGTGTCCTGCCGTTCTACATAGGGAAAATCAGCACCGGTGGCCCTCAGCACTCTGTCTAGTTCATCTATATAAAAGTTTTTAAAAAATTGTGCCAAAATGCAACCTTGCCGGACACCCTTCATAATCTCCAAGTCCATGGATACCTGCAAATTTTGTGAGAACCTGACATTAGCTTTAGTTGATGAATGCAGGTCCTCCAGAAAATTCACTATGCTATTTTCCACCCCCGTTGCCCTCATGGACTGCCATAGCTTAGTCCTATTTACACAGTCAAAAGCGGATGACAGATCCATGAAGGCAAGGTGGATGGTTCTAGGATGTGCAACCATGTATTTGTTCAGTATAATAAATAAACTAAAACACTGTGCAACAGTAGAATGCCCCGGCCGGAAGCCATTCTGGACTTCCGACAAAATCCTATTCTCATCTGCCCAGGTTGTTAATCTCTATAAAAGGACACGACCCACCACTTTGACAACTGAATCAATAAGCAAGATGGGTCTATAGCAGTAAGTGCTATTTCTATTGCCCTTTTAAAGACTGGGACTATGCTTGACGAAGCCCAAGACTGAGGACACCACATCTTGGCTGCCGCATTAAATATGGACTCTAAAATCGGAGCCCAAAACAAGGGGTCTGATTTAAAAAGGTCTGGGGGAATCCCGTCTGGGCCCGGTGCTTTGTGAATAGTTAACCCTAGAATCCCTTCCATGATCTCACTCCTATTAAAAGATATCATAGCTTCCTTCCTATTCTGCGGTTCATTACATATAGGCTCGGGTGGGCAATCAAACATGGTTTTAAAATGAGATACCCACTCTTCCTCTGTGATGTGAGCCTCTAGGCCTCCCCCTTCCTTGCAAAACAAGGGCCCATTTACAACACTTCAAACCCTCGAGCTGTTCCTCAGAGTACTAGAGTTGATCAACTCCTTCCAGGCATCTTCTTTCAGGGCTCCCTTATGTTTGGTCAAGGCTATCTTATATTCCCTGCGACAAACACAGACCTCAGATTGAATTCTTTGTTTGGCTACCAGAGCCTCCCTCAGCCGCTCAAACCATCTGGGGTTGTGAGAAGCAGTGCCTCTGGCCGGGGCACTTAGCAGGTCACCCACAGTTTGTGCTATTGCCTCATAAGCTCCAAGAATCTCATTGGGTGTGGACCTCTCAGATGTACATACTGACAATTCGTGGGCACAGGATATTTTCACCTTGTTATAAAAACTATCAGTGGACACCTGGGACAACTTTAATCTTCTCTTTCCATCAGTCAGTTTCAGGTTGCCCCTGTTTATAACCTCCCCACATTTTACCAGTAATGGACCAGACATATAAGCTGTTAGAGGATTATGATCACTAAATTCACTTGCTAAGATGTCAAAGCCATTAAAGGAAGATTGCAACGACGAGGAGATTAAGATGAAGTCAATAAATGTACCTCCTCCATTTCCTTTGAACGTTGGTACAGGGAACTTAGTGTGAGGGTCAGATAAAGACATCATAACTACCAAATCGAGTTCATTTAACATGGTATTCAACAATTCTCCGTGGGAAAGGTGGTCAAAGTGAAAGTGCTTCATACGTGGGCAACCCAACTCTGATGTGCAGGATAATGAGGGATTACCGCAAGGGTGTATATTAAAATCACCGGACACCAAAAAATTATGAAAACCATGACCCATACGTTGTTTTATAAGAGCTCCCAAGTTGGTAATATTACACACCTCTTGAGGGCAGGCCACTGAGTTGTAGAAATTTTTAAAAAATCCCCATCTTGTATCCCCCCTATATACTGATAATGCCAGAATTGCCGGGTTTGTGGTTGGAGTCACCTGCAACTTGCAGTCAACCGCCACCGAGATGTAAGTAACTAAGCCACCCCTTGGTTTCCACTCACCGATGGAATGGCCAGGACAAAAAATGCCTTGTAGCCTTCTAGAAAAAAGATCACTATTCACCAACCATGTTTCTTGAAGACTGATTACAGTATATTGCTTCATAAAACTTAACCACCGAAGATCTTGTTGCCCAACCCTGCAATATTCCAGGATAAAAAATGATTTGGCCTTACAGCGATATGCCTCACGGCTACCAACCTTGGGGCCTGAGGCGATATAGCTGATAATAATCCAGGAGGTGCAGAAGCCTTTAGTCAGTCGCAGTTATCCAATCCTGATAAAACTGCGAATCTATTATCTAGCGCCAATGTGTGGGTACTACGAACCTGCCCATCTGACTCAGGGGCTAAGGTGGCAAGTTGTTGCCTAGGAGATGGTATATTTAACCAGCATCCTTGAAGGCGTGCCTTGTGGCCGTTTTCTGGCAGTTCCCTGTTGGGGGCTGGATTATAAAAGTAGCCCAGGGGAAAAGCCTTAACACCAGAACCTGTTAATGCAGTGAGACTGTTATCCCTAGATAAAATACACCCAGCAATGAAGGGGTTGTCAAACCTTAAAATGACACAGTCTCCAATTACACGAGCTCCCTAACCAACTGACCCTACAAGCATGAGGATATTTTTGTAGACTCGGTGGCCCAGGGTGATATTATGTGAGAACCAGTGATTCTTTTTTTTCAGCTGCCCAAAATTTTCCTCTACCCCTTTGGGGAGAGGAGGTACATTCCCCAGTACCACTACATAAGGGGTCGATTCAGGTGGAAGGTCTATAATCGGGAGGCTTAATGATTGATGATCCTTGCCTTCTGACCCCCTAACCATACGGGCTCCTGTTCGACTGAGGCGCTGGCAAGAAGTGACCAGGGTATCTGAACTCCTGGGCCTAGTACTGGTGAGATTATTTTTGTCTTGTGCCTCGCTGCTTGCTGCAGTCCTTGGAGTGGTCCCCCCTCTAACTCCCTCCCCCACTGCTCTTTTGCCCCTCTTCGCTGTGTCATCTATGTTTGTGGGTGGGCTCTCCTTTGGCATGGCTGGAGAATTACAAACAATAGACCCCTCTAGTTTAGCCAACCTAGCCTCTGTCACACTTACGTTTTGGAACATTGGCTCTAATAGAGTAGATAACATAGTTTCTAACCTACTCCAAAAGTTACCCTCCGCATTGCTATCAAGTAATTGCCCTGGCGTGGTCTGATTCAAGGAGGTAAAATTACCCTCTTTGTCGCTACTTGTTGAGGGAGCAACAGGTGCTGGCCCCCCCGGCAATCCCTGTACAGTTTTTTTGTTTTTGTACACCCTTGGCCCTTTCTTTTTGTAGAGGGGGATTCATTATTACAGTCTAATTTAAGTTTAGCTTTCTGTCCTCTAGTAGTCGCCTTGGATTTCACGGGAGTAAGTTCATGCTCCTTAGAGGGGGAGCAGCCAGAGTTTATCAGTATAATTGGGGGTACAGGTAGAGACGAGCTCAGCCTAACTGGGGAGGCATCTTGATTCAGTACTGGCAAGGAATCTGGGAGTGCAGGGGTTAGGGAGAGTCTACTTAACGGGGAATGTGGGTCAAGAGATAACCTACGTTCTGTTGTATTTAGTGAATGAGGGCGGATTCAGCCCTGAGGATGAAGGCATCAAGAGTGCCAACCACATTTTTCCCCGTGTTCCCTTTCCGCTTACTCATTATCTACAGCTTAAGAACCCACTTATGAAGATTACACCCGGCCTTAATAGGATTCAAATCTATCAATATTAGCTACTTACGTAAAACAATGTACAAAAGTGCAAAGTACGGGACCTTAAACAGAAGTTCCTCAGAACAATAGTTATAATCCTATAAAAAGTGCTATGTGCATTAAATGCTAGTTTGCAGCATCAATCAATAAAAACAGTTTAGCAATAAAATGATGCCAACGTGAAAAGTGCAGTGCAAAGTCCAGGCATGTAGGACAGAGTCTTTTGGTCCGATATCTCTCTACAAAAACACGTTTAATGTGTGAAAGATTGTTCGCACATTTATCATCAAGGTAAAATGCAATGGTAACTGTCCAATAACCAGACAACACCTTGCTGCTGGTCAGATAAAATTAAAAATAACTCAGGAAAAGAACAACAGTACCTGTGGTGGGGACCTTACTCACAGATGGAAAGGAGGTGGCCCTGCCCAGCCTCTTCCTGGTGAGGACGGGCAAGGACGGGCCCAGGTTTGGGCTATGCACGCTGTGCTGCGTGAGGGCCGCGCGGACTATGAGGGCCTCAGGTGCCCTCCGGTGACGTCCCTAGCCTGCGTCCCTGGCCTGTGCCATGCAAGGCCTCCTGGGAGGTGTAGGCCGCCGCCTGGCCTCACAGTGGTATGGCGGCGCAGCAATGGAATCAGGTAGCCCAGGCAAGATAGGTACAATGTAGGGGGAGAATGATGGCCGAGTGATGGCCGTCCCCCTGATGGCTCCGAAGAGATAAGCGCGTCCCTCTGAGGGTCCCGCGCTACAGAATGCTTGTATGTGCTTTATGGCCCTCTGGCGCTCCTGCGCTCTGGCGTGACCCCGCCCATCCTCTCAATCAGGGGAGAGGGAAAAGTGCAGGTGTGCTTGGTGTGGCAAGGAGCAGAATTCCTCTGAGTCAATCTCTTGCAGACCGCAACAGTAGTCTCAGGACAGTAGGAGTAGACGCCGCCGACCCCAGGGAGCAAATCCGTCACCCAGGATAAAGCCCGACGCCGAAGCGGGCTCTACGTCAAAATGTGAAAACCAGGAGGGGGCAAGCAAAATACAGGGAGGGGTTAAAGCCACCAAAGCAACCACGGCAATGATCCTTACAGCAGAAATGGTGGCCCAGATGAAACCCTCTCCCCTCAGCCAAATGCAGTGCTGAACAAGACAAGACCATCAAGCACATATATGCGACCTCTATGGCAACAGCACTTCATACCCCAGACGAATCCAGCGTGGTCTCTGCTACCTGTCCAAATTGGCCACGGCGTATCACTGCGTGCCGATCAGCAGCAAAGTAGGTGAAGCTGGGCCTCACTCCAACACTGTAGGGACAGTTCCAGCACCCCTCCCTGAGTCCAGCATGGATCACTCAGAAGGGTAGAAGGAGGTGTAGACCAATATAGCAAGGGCCGTGGCCGGAGATACCTGCTATGGCACCGGCAGTCGGTGCATCTCAGCTGCTGCCTCCCCAGCTCACCGCAACACAGTAGGTCTTTCTCCAGAGGCCCTCTGGGGACCTTGGCAGCGATGCCTGACTCCGGCAAGAAGCGATCACATGGAAAGCACCGCGGGCGCCTCGCAACTATGCCGGCCCAAACTCACTACCAGGGCTCGCCGCAGCACCAGTCCACGCGAGGCCCTGGCTTTCCAGGCCTCTCTCCACAGACTCCGCACGGCTCGATTCATCGTTGCGGACGAACAATGGTGCACCGCTTCCCGCACTGGATGGCCCAGGGTCGCGTAGCACACAGGGACACACAGGGATACCCTGATTCAGGTGTCTAACAGGATAAGTGGCAGCTACATTGTGGGTGTTTGGCCAGCGGTATGCGGAGCTCTACTCAAGCGCCGCCATTGCAGTTGCCGGTCCTAACCCAGAAGTCACCACTCCACACAGGCTTGTGCCCCTGCAGCAGCAGTGGAATTTCCTCCAAGGCCAACAGGGAGTAAAAATTTCGCGCATTAGATACTGTAGGACGTCTACACACAAGGCAGCCTAAAGTGCACCAGCATGAAGCGAGAGACAGGGCAACGGATGCGGCGCTGTTCCGCTCTCTCCCTCTCTCGCAATGCAGTAGCAACACTCTGAGTTGGTGAGAATCTGGTAAACCTGCCCCTGACTGTCAGATGTTGGAGGAGACCTACACTTTAGCACTGTCTCCAAAGTTGCAATCCCTGGGTCCTATGTCGTTACTGGTCATCAACATTTTATGACACCTATTTAGCAGGCATGTATCAATCGTGTTACATGTTTTAAGCACTAATAGAATTATGCCTTAAACCCACTGCTCCATAATCCATTACTTGGATGATGATAATTTGCTATAGACTATTTGGCGCACAAAAAGGTGTAGCATAGGACATGCTTACAATATGTAATTTGGTGCTAAATTTGGGAGAAATGTCTTAAATCTGTCCCCAGTCTCTGTTCACGCACCTGAGATTTGATGTGAATCCTTAATTGTTACAAATCACATTCCTAGTGCATTGCACCAATGTATTCCATTTTCTGTCAACCTGGGAGGTGAGATGATATGTGCAGTTAGCATCCACTCAGTGCATAGTTCGGCAAAGAGATCTTTTCAGAATTAAGCACCAGTAATTGTAATTGTAATTGATTTGCGTACTAAAGGAGTTTGCTTCCAAATCTAGATAGTATGTAGTACAGATTAAACAAAACTGCCTAAACTTGCACAGGCGAGAGTGACTGGAAAGAAGAAATTATGATGTAACTTAATGCACCGAGGCCTTATTTAGAGTTTGGCGAACAGGTTACTCAGTCTAAATGTGATGGATATCCTGTCCACCATATTACAAAAGTGTACAATGGTATAATTTAGGTAAATGCATCATATGCCTTTGCCACGCATTTGTAAGCACGCATGTTTTTACCACAAATTTGCATTTACAACGCATGCCAATACCATGCATTGTTTTTAGATTTAAAAACAATGTATTTGTGTGGGGTGACCCCCCACTTACCTTAAATGCGTGGTATTGGTATGCGTGGTAAATGCATTTTTCAACGTAAATACATACATGCTAACAAATGCATGGTAAAGGCACAACAAAGTAAATCCCTTCTTGTAAAGGCTGTTTCCCAATTATAAGTGCCAAAGGTTATAATGCACTTGTAATATGACAGATGGGACATCCGCCAGGTTTGTGACAAAGTATACCATCCACTAAACTATAAATTAGGCCATTCATATATGTTATGCCTCATGCAGTATTGATATTTTAGAAAGCATTATTACTTCACTAAAATTGCAGGGAATTTGTCATGAAGCACTCAATGCTTCCTTGGGCAAATAGATTATGAGTGCAGTAAGTACATGTTGACTCTTTATAGCCAGACAACTTGATTAACTTGCTGCAGTACTGGTCGTATCTGGGGTGGGACTTCATCACCAGTATCCTGCACTTGTAAGGGGCATACAGCACAGGACACACCATGGCACGTGCCCAGGCACGTGCCCAGGCAATGACCGTGTCAAGAGCAGGCCCGTCTGTGCAAACCTGCGCCTAGCCAAGGCTGGGCTGGGCCACTGCTCTTGGCCCTGCAGTAAGAAGAGGACTCTCAGACAAGTTAAAGATTCACTTTTATTTGGGGGGCCTCTTTATTGCTTTGAATTACATTACTTTAAAAGCCATTTAAAAAAAAACCCGACATCAAAACATTGAAAGAAAATGATAATTAAATTGAAGAGGTGGAGTCTATATTTAAACCCACTGTGACACCTCCTGACTTGGGAAAAAATTGGAAACCCCTGTCTAAAACTTTCAAGAAACAAGCATTAGAAATGCAATCGGGCTCGGATTTATTTGAGTTTGAGCTAATGGCATTGTAAATGGCAATGTCTTTTCGCCATGTGTTATGGAGTGTGTGCATGTGGTGTGTAGTGTAATTATGTGGGTTGGATTGTAATTTTACCAATGGTGGCATGCTGTGCTTTAGATGAATATGTTTAAAAGTAAAGTGTACCATACTGCGATTGCTACAATAGTTAATTGTGGATGCGTTAACAATTGATGCTTGCACTGATGGCTGGTGGTGTGTGACTCACTGTCACTCACTGTCACTCACTGTCACTCTGCACTCACTCTGCACTCACTGTCACTCAGCACTCACTGTCACTCTGCACTCACTGTCACTCTGCACTCACTGTCACTCTGCACTCACTGTCACACTGCACTCACTGTCACTCTGCCCTCACTGTCACTCTGCACTCACTGTCACTCTGCAATCACTGTCACTCTGCACTCACTCTACACTCACTGTCACTCATTGTCACTCTGCACTCACTGTCACTCTGCACTCACTGTCACTCTGCACTATAAACGCATTACAGTGAGTGATACAGCTGTGCAGATGATAAGTACAGTGAAAACTCCACCTCCACCCGACACCTTGCATGAAAAGCTGGTGCCCTCGCGCTCTGCTCTTATGTATTTTTTGCATTGCCATTTGTGTAGCGCACAATCTGCCGTTGACTTGGCATCGCAGCGCCTGGCACGCGTTATACTGTGCTACCCTCTTCAGCGCAGCGCTACGTGGAGCAAAGGGTGACTTATGAGCGCTTTACGCAGGAGAAGACAGAAAACGAAACAAAAACATCAATTTACAATCTTAAAAACAATTACTAGTCGAAGCCTATAGGGACAGCTTCCTATATCGCGGATGGGCACTTTACATAGAAAACGCTATAAACGCATTACAGTGAGTGATACAGCTGTGCAGATGATAAGTACAGTGAAAACTCCGCCTCCACCCGACACCTTGCATGAAAAGCTGGTGCCCTCGCGCTCTGCTCTTATGTATTTTTTGATTTGCCATTTGTGTAGCGCACAATCTGCCGTTGACTTGGCATCGCACAGTCCTGCCAAGTATCACACATCACGTGTGACACTAACGCATTTCGGTGCAGTGTTCTGCATCATCGCACTGAAATGCTTGGTCACGCATTTTAAATGCCACTGAAACAGCCAGGCTACCGCACTGGTGCTAGCATGCTGCCTCTGCTGTACCAGACTTGCCTCAAGCAGCTCTGGCAGTGTGGCTCATAAATAGTTAAATTCTCGTTCTCCCCAGCTCAGGCCAAGTGAGTCACTGAGAGTGCTGGCGGCAGTGCTACAATGTTACCTTTGCGGCCTCAGCCGCCCGCCAGCCTAGCTCCATTAATTAATTAATTCCCGGCCCGACCGCGGTGCCGCACGCCAGGCTGTCGACCACACTCACTGACTCTACCGATTAAACACCCGGGGCGTGGCCATGACATGTGTGCCAGTGGGGCCATTACCCCGTTACCACAGTTACCCTGTGCTGCTCACCGGCGTGGCCGCTGGACGACCGTGTAGTTAGTCAGGCTTGACTGACAAGACCCGCGTTACCTTTACACTCTTTGTCGGGGCCGCAGTAAGTGACTACTATTGGGGGGAACGTCGGGGTTCACACCGTGGGACAGGGGAGAAAGGGTTTCAAGAAGTTTGAACTGTCAATCCCTGCAAAACGTCATTAACATTATCCTCCACGTTGCCTTCACGCAACAATCATTGCCGTGAATAGGCACTCGATGACGTTTTCCTATGGGTTTCAGTGACTCGCCCTCTGCCTTTTGCAAACTTCAGCACGAACAATCTCCCTACATCTCGTGCCTGGCGCACCTAATTTAGAAATACACACATTGCCACCTCGAAAATTAGCTTTGCTAGTTGCCATCATGTCATCGGTTAACTTTCCCACTGAGCGCCTCCGGAACAAACAAAAGTTTCAGCATCAAAAGGATTTTAAATAACTTGCTGTTTACCCGCTGCACGCTTTTATTATTACTTATTTCAGCACAACAGCTTTTTCACATCCCCCAACCAGTATCTAGTTCCACTTGACCGATATTACATTGGGTATTAAGTTGGCTTTATTCAGAGCTGCTTCCGTTACCGTACCCTGTACTCTAGTATCCCTGCAGTAAAGCAGCGTGTCTCTGCTTCAACTGTGAAACGTTAATGCACATTACTAAAATGTAACAGAGTCGGGGTGTGGGTGAGTGTGACGTGCTAGTGGACTAGCGCTACATGCAATTTGCTGGACTATAGCGCCATTGGCGTCGCTGTGCGCCGAATACAACAACGATCTCTCCAGCACGGGGCGTCCAGCCCAGTTTAACAGTACGACCTGATTGCAAGGGGCACTAGATTATTGTCCTTCAATATCTGGTGCTTTGAAGCAGCTTTAAAATCATCTTTTTCTCATTGTTGAAGTGGGTTACATTATGGTATTTTTATGTTTCCCTCTTCTTCATTGATTTATTTTGCTGGTGAGAAAGTGTCACTAATGGTCATTGAAATGTCACTCAAAATTACTCAAAAATTATGAAAATGTCACACATACCTATCGTCCACGTTGCCTTCACGCAACAATCATTGCCGTGAATGGGCAGTCGATGACGTTTTCCTATGGGTTTCAGTGACTCGCCCTCTGCCTTCTGCAAACTTCAGCACGAACAATTTCCCTACGTCCCGTGCCTGGAGCACCTAATTTAGAAATACACACATTGTCACCTCGGAAATTAGCTTTGCTAATTGCCATCATGTCATCGGTTAACCTTCCCACTGAGCGCCTCCGGAACAAACTAAAGTTTCAGCATCAAAAGAATTTTAAATAACTTGCTGTTTACCCGCTGCACGCTTTTATTATTACTTATTTCAGCACAACAGCTTTTTCACATCCCCCAACCAGTATCTACTTCCACTTGACCGATATTACATTGGGTATTAAGTTGGCTTTATTCAGAGCTGCTTCCGTTACCGTACCCTGTACTCTAGTATCCCTGCAGTAAAGCAGCGTGTCTCTGCTTCAACAGTGAAACGTTAATGCACATTACTAAAATGTAACAGAGTCGGGGTGTGGGTGAGTGTGCCGTGCACGGGCCTGGGCGCGCCTAACAAAAAGACATTACACGCTGCAGACGAACGCTCGCCTGATACATGCAATGCAATGCTGAATGGTGAACGCGCTCCCACCATCTGGATTGCATTTGGAGGAGCACCCTGACAGCTCCTAATTAAAATTAATGGACTGCCGTGCGCGTAACCACACAGAAAATGCCAACAATGGCGGATGAAAATTACATATAGCCTATCGCGTCAAGGCTACTAAAAAGACAGCACAGCGAAGACGAATCACTATGCAGATGCCATAAAAAAAACTCGCGCACTAAGGAATGTTTCTGGCCCGAGCCCTAAAGAAACTTTTTTTTTTCTTTAACAATAGGAGCGCGGAGCTCCGCCCCACTTCGTGGTGACGTAGGCCGAGCCCTAAAAAGGAAAGAAAAGAGGAAATGCCTACAGATTACCGCAACCCCATTCTGTTCAATCTCCAAGTTCCTCCAAAGGGTGTGTCTCAAGGGTATTACCACAGAAGGAATCAGCTAACCATCCCCCTCCCTCATGTGACCTCTGTGATATTCAAATCCACTGTGAGCATTGATTTGCAGTAATGTCCGCCTGGGATATTGATCTTCCTCAGGCCCTTTCAAGCAGTCATGCTCAACCTTGGTGGGCATTGAATAATTGGAATGAAATAAAAGTTGCTTTAAAAACAGAAGTGAAGGAGCTTAAAGAACAGGTGAAGTTTTGTCATCACAAGTTTCTTCACTGATCCCTCTCTTGCACCAACTTCTCCCACCAATCCCTATGTTTAAAAGCACTGTCAATCAAAGGCCTAGGGGCAAAATTATTACCTCCGTAGACTATTGCTTTGAATTGAGTAATTCTTGAAATAGCTCTGTTCCACATGTACCAATCCATCTCTTTTGCATCAGGATACCCTGAGGGCAGATCATGGCCTCTTGACCCATAGCTATATTTGTGAAACTCCTGGCTGTTCCACGGCATACAGCAGAAAAAGGGGTATTCGGCCCATCTGTTAGACCAGTGCAATCCACCGCACAAGCAGCTATTTTATATGCATTTACTGCTCCCAAACCCATCCCTAAACAGCTACTGACTGAATCTATGCTCCCTAATGATTTAGGCTCAAAGGGAAGGGCAACTGTTAGGAAAGTGAATATGCATATCGTGCCTAAACTTCCAAGAGGGGTTATGGAAGGAACAGACTCACTGACCAATTAAGTGAACTATTGGTTGCGCAGTTCACAATTGTGTCTCTGTGGTTCATTCTGATATTGAAATGGCTAACCGGCAATATGTTACAGGTGCCCACTTTGACTATATAGAAATCTTATTAGCATTCCAGCTTTTAACGGAGGATTTAATAGCCTGGGAAGTTCGTTCAGCTGGCATGACTGCTTCTATCATCAGGCCAAAGCTTAAACCTCCAGAGACTGAGACACTGGAGAGTCGAAGAGCTATCTTCACTCTCCCAGCAAATATTCCAAATACAGCCCTGGCTTCCACTAATGGGGAATGACTTAAGGAGGAGTCTATTTCCAACAATTCACCCAATAGGCTCCCAATGTATTGATGGCTCCGCCTGATGAATGGAATATTATTATTTCTTGGAATACTGCTGGTCTAAAAGCTAAGCTCGCTGACCCTGATTAGGGATGCTTTGTAGAGTCCTTTGATATATGCATCATCCAAGAAACTCGGTGTGATGATCCTGTTTACAGATAAAGGTTTACACATTTTTTGTTAAGCTTCTTCCATGGAAAAATGGCACCCTCCTAGTGAACTTGTAATATGGGACAAAGCCTTGATTAATTGTAGTATGAATAGGTTTCCCCTGGACTCACCTGACATCCTTGGTTTGCAGCTTGTATCTCTTGAGGGGAAGTCTATTTATATCTTTAATGTGCACAACAGAACAGGTGGCCACAATAGAAAACTTTGTACACTTACCAGTCTTGAGAAATGTCTTACAGGTATTTTGCATGGCGGCTTTAGCCATAATAGCTAGGGGTTTCAATGTTATCTATGAACTGTTTGATAACACAGATTCTGGTATTTCTGAGGAGGAAGATAAGGCAAAGGGCGTACCACAATTTGATTTAGTTTGATGAGATAGTCTGTTCTAGTGACCCAATTCCTGGGCCTTACATTTAACTTTGGCTTAAGAACGTGTGGTTGTAGGTCCCCTTCAGATATGGGAGGTGGGCACATGTTTAACCCCTTCGCTGCTTGCCCCCCGTGCGAAGCCTTTTTTGGCTATTTGGGGTAGTTTGCATTTAGCCCCAGTAATTTTTTGTCCACATAAGGTATCCACACCAAATTTGCTCCCTTTTCTTCCAATATCCTGAGGATTCCAAAGGTATCCAGAGTTTGTGGATTCCCCTAGAGGGGACACAGAAATTAGCCAAAATACAGCTAAGTCTTGTTTTGTTTTTTTGTATTGGGAAAAAAGTGCTGCAGAAGAAAGTGTCTGTTTTTTCCCTGCAAATGGTATCAAACAAAGGGTTTGTGGTCAGAAAACGAAATTTTTTACACAGTTTTGGCATTTTACTGCGACATGCCTTATTTTTGCTACTTTTTATTCTTTCAACTTCCTTCCAGTTAGTGGTGGAAATGAGTGTGAAAGCAATAATGGATCCTGGAAAGCTATACATTTTTGAAACTGAGACAAAATTCAGAATTCATCAAGGGGTCATTTGTGTAGATCCTTCGAGATTTATTTTTATAGAAACTAACAGTTGAAAATAAGAAAATAGAAAATGAGTTGAAAAAACTGCTATTTGTGCCCATGTTTTCACCTGTAACTTCTTCTAAGTATGACAGATTTTTTAAAGCAATATACCATTACATCTGCTGGAACCTTCTGGTTGTGGGGATGTATATAGGGCTTGTACGTTCACTAAGAACCCAAGGAACCCAGAACCAATAACTGAGCAGCATCTTGCAATAGTTTTTCACTGTGTACCGGGTCTATAGCAATTCATTTGGTAAAATATAAAGCTTGAAAAATAGGTATCAAGGAAACCTATGTATTTTCGAAGTGGGAATAAAATATAGAGTTTAGAAACAGTAGCTATTTGCACATATCCGAAATTGAGGGTACCTATAAACTAGCATGTGAATTGTAGGACATTTTTCAAAGTGATTTCTTTTTTACACATTGTCTTACATTTGGAAAGCAGAAATACACTGAAAGTCAATAGGTAATATCAGTTGCGCTATAATTCTGTGGTCCCCTAAGTCTCCCGATAAAAATGGTATCTCACTTGTGTGGGTAGATCTAGTGCCCATGACAGGAAACGGCCCAAAACGGAGCATGGACAACCACATTTTTACAGTGAAAATAGATCCTTTTTTCGCAAAGTGCCTAGCTGTGAATTTTGAACCCTAGCTCAGCCGGGACCTAGGGAAACCTAACAAACCTATACATTTTTGAACCCTAGACACCCAGAGGAATCCAGGATGGGGTGACTTGAGTGACTCTCACCAGGTTCTGTTATCTAGAATCCCTCACAAACCTCAAACTTTGCCAACAAAGCATATTTTCCTCATATTTCTGTGATGGAAAGAACTGGAATTTGTGTGGATCCACAAAATTCCATTGGTAGCTCACTGGTGTGTGTGGGCCAAGTGCCCGTGGCAGGGAAAGGCCCAAAACCTTTTGAGGAAACATCAAAATTACCTATCACAAAATGACCTGGTTTTGCAAGGGGGGTCACCTGGGCTTTTGGCCCGAGCTTGGTGGCCATCTAGGAAAACCTACCAAACCCACACATTTCTAAAAACTAGACACACGGGGGAGTCCATGGAGGTATCGCTTGCATGGACTCCACACGGTTTTCCTACCAAGAATCCCCTGCAAATATCAAATTTACAAAAATATCTAAAGTTGGTCAATTTTCCCTAGAGACAAACTACACCTTAGTACAGAAAGACAGAAAAGACAAATATGATGGCCTATGCATCTGTTCCTCAAGTACACACACATACTGGTTGGATTTGACATGAGGGTGAGAGAAAGGTTCAAAATACATATGTTAGATTTCCCAAAAAGGAAATGCACTGTTAGGGGCCGATTCACAGAACTAACTTAAGACAAAATCCTAAACTTACTACCATTTTCGTATTCACAGAAGACACTTGCTCATTTTGGTATTCACAGACGGCACTTACTCATTTCTATATTCACAGAAGTTAGAAGTCCTAACTTTAGGACTCCTAAATGCCTTCTGTGAATACCGAAAGTCTTAAAGTTAGGATTTTTCCCAGCTTCGGAGCAGTAAAGTTAGGAGTCTTAACTTTGGACTCCTAAATGCCTTCTGTGAATACCGAAAGTCTTAAAGTTAGGATTTTTCTCAGTTTAGGAGTAGTAAAGTTAGGACTCCTAACTTTAAGACTCTGAAACTGAGAAAAATCCTATCGTTAAGACTTTTGGTATTCACAGAAGTCATTTAGGAGTCCCAAAAGAGTGGAAGCATGGCATGGTTATTCCTCTGCTCAAAAAGTCTACCCATGACCCTTTGCAGCCTGAGAAATTTGTCAACCATCAAATAAAGCAGTTTGTAGAGGAACACAATCTCCTCCATGAGACACAAGGTTTAGCACGGAATCAACGCTACTCCTAGCTTCAGATTCATTACGCAAAATTGCTGATGATGGTCAAACAGCAGCCTTTATCATGCTTGACCTGGGCGTCACCTTTGACAAAGTCTCTCATGTTCTACTTCTTGACAGACTTCACCATTCAGGCATAGTGGGTCAGGTCCTGAGTTGGCTGGCGAGTTTTTAAGAAGGTCAAACCTTTCAAACCACTATGCAACCCTATGTTTTGTCTATTCAACATGTTCCTTGAGCCCGTCCCTTTTTAATCTGTATATGTGACCTCTGGCAGACCTGTTGAACAAACATGGGATGCAGATGACATGCAGCTCATTCTTACTTTGGCCAAGGACAACTGCAAAGTGGCAGAGAATTTCAAGCTCTGCCTGGAAGACATGGCAAACTGGATGAAACACAGTTGCCTCAGGCTTAATGCCAGCAAAACAGATATTCTTGTGGTAGGAAAACAACCCTCCATTTGGTCCTCGAGTTAGTGGCCCTGCTTGTTAGAATCTCCATCCCCCATAAGTCAGAAAGTTAAAAATCTAGGAATCTGGTTCGACTTCACTTTATCCTTCTCTGACCAGATCTCAGCCCTCCCAGGCATCTGTTTTGGGATCTTAAAAATGCTGAACAAATTCCTAGGTCTCATGCTGAACAATGCGATAAAGACAGTGGGACAGGCCCTTGTAACATCCAGACTGGACCATTGCAATGTCCTGTATCTGGGGGCAACAAAGAAGAGCATTCATATGCTCCAACGGGTGCAAAAAGCGGCAGCTCGGATGCTTTTAAACATCACTAGACTCTCTCCAACAGGTAGCGCTTTGGAGATTCTCCACTGGCTCCCTATTGAAGAGAGGATCTACTTCAAAGCCTTATGTTATGTCCATAGAGTACTGCAGGGCAAGGGCCCTAAATATCTCTGCCCCATGATACACTCCTATGAACCCATGCGCAGCCTGAGATCTGCTGGAATTGGTCTGGTCTGCATTCCTAAATCCAATAGGAAACATTTTGTAAGTAGTTCTTTTAAGTACCTGGCAGCCAAGAGGTGGAATTCTCTGCCTATGTACCTAAGGCAGGAGACAACAGAAGCAGCTTTCAGGAAGCAACTTAAAACGTGGCTGTTCAGAAAAACTCTTGCTCTCTAGAGTGTTACTGTTCACTTGTGCTCATTCATGATCTCAGCCCGAATGGAATTCAGCACGGGGACACTCCGTTTGATGTAACCATTGCGCTTTATAAACTGCCATAACATAACACACCAAATGTAAGCCTTACAAACAGCATTGTAAGGTTTCAACCTTTGATCTCCTCTATCAACACCACCCATGTGCTTATTATAGTCTACAATGCACACTGGCTTGCATGCATTAGCATCCTGACCCCAAACAGTCACAGGTGAAGTACTCTCATCAAGGAGGGTAATCAGCATGTACACATCACTCCTGTCCACAAATTTCACAGCTAGCAGTTCCTCACTACACAAGGCACTGCCCCGCCGAAGCTTTTTGCAAACAAGCTCTTTGAGGTAACATTTACGGTCAGAGCGGATGGTGCCACAAGCAATAATGTCCATTTTGAACAATTCCTTAAATAATTGCACATCAGTGTAGAAGTTATCAAGGTACAAATGGTGACCTTTGTTAAACAGTCCTCTAGCAAGTTGCCACACAATTTTGTCTGAAGCTCCTAAAGTGGATGGACAACCAGGGGTGTCAATAGTGGAATCCCTACTAGTATACACCTGGAAATTATAGACATATCCTGTCCTACTCTCAGACATCATATACATCCTAATTCCATAAGGTGCCCTCTTGCTAGGAATGTACTGCCTACAAACCAAACGTTGAACAGGACCAAAGACTCATAAACTGCTCTTTCTTTCCCTGGAGTATAGATTTCAGAAAATTGATCTACAAAGTGATCACAGGCCGAATCTTAAAAAGACAGTCACAGTCAGGGTGATAACATGGCAATGCCAAAGCATTATCAACAAAATGCAGCATCCAAAGCAAATGTAAATACAGATCACAACTCATATTTGTAGGAAATATGGACGTTGCCATCACTGGACTGGTAGACCAATATGAAGCCAGGGACGGCTTTCTTATCAAGCCCATCAAAAAAGTCAAACCCAACAACTTCTTCATCTCATCCAGATTTGTGTGAGTCCACTGGGTAGCTCTAGAGTGGGCCTAAGTCTGGCACCGTTGTCCATTAAAAACTGTACAGCATACAAATTAGTCTGCTCAACAATCTCAGCCAAAAATACATCAGCTATAAACATCTGAAAAAACTGTATAGGTAAACAAAATTCACAATGCACTCTACACCCTGCATCACCACTAAAGGCAGGTAACACTGGCTGCACCATGTTTGGATAAACCCAGAGTCCAGCACTTTCAGTAAGAAGCCTAGCAGCCCCATACTGCAATCTAGATGCCTCTTGCTGCACCATCGACACATCAGTATCCTCTTCTAAAACAGGCACTTTATCCACATTGAGAGTAGCTTTGTATGCACTGAGAGTAGCTTCATCATCAGATGTTTCCTCGAGGGAAGAAAACTCACTGCCAGAATATTGCACTCCCTCCTCTCCCTCAGACGCACTGTCAGTCTCATAAACATGGTCAGAGGAAGATTCAAAAAGCATGCCAACCATCTGCTGAGCAGTAATTCTGCAGCTAGCCATAATCCTTAGAGGGGTTGGCCTAACGGCTAAGGCGCTCGACCTCGGACCTGGGGATCTGGGTTCGAGTCTCGGTAACAACGCCAAAAACCCCCTGTGATTCTGGGCAAATCACTTAATCTCCCCGTGCCTAAAATGAAAGTGTGTCATCATATAACGTAACTGGTGCTATGTAAAGCACTCTGATACCTGATTCGGTTCGGGTCTAGTTCGCGCTATATAAAACTCTGCAAAAAAAAAAAAAATGAAGGTAACTTGTCAAACAAGTCAACAACAAGAAACACTTTGTAAAATAAGTAATAAACAAAATATGGCTTCATCACATATACCTTTATACTCTAAAACTATACCACTCACTTGCCAGACGTAGCTACACTCGCCACCACCTACTCTGCACAGACACAGTAAGGACCAACAATATCCCACTAAAAAAAGAAAAAGAAAAGAAAATTACACATATGACAATGCAAAACACATCACAAAGAATTACATGCTCAAAATACTAACTAAATATGATGCTATTATGACACCCCTCACACAAAATCATTCATGCATGACAGTAATACTCATTTGGAGAAATCACAACAAAAATGTTTTTCAAATAAACGCAACTACGCAAAACTGCAGATCAACCACAGCCAAAACCATAAAAAAGAATCAAAAGTTTTGCACTAGAATAAAAGGGAGAAATAAAACATTACAATCACATATGCAAATAATGCAATGGTCCACACACAATCCACCAGCCAAGCTGAGGGATAGCTGGACCTAAAAGCAAAGGCCGATTTGCCCCCAAGGGGGGCAGAAGCAGCCAAAATATTCACCTCCATAAAAGGGGAGTGGCCCTTGCCCAAGGGGCCACTCACCAACACCAACATTTAAAAAACACTGGTGTCTAGTGGCTTCGGCCCCCGAGGGGACAAATGGGCCTGAAAACATATGGCTGATCTACCCCAAAGGGGGCAGAAACAGCCATTATAATCACCCCATAAAGGGGAGCAACCGTTGCCCAAGGGGCCATTCCCCAACAACACTAAATCCCTGCTGTTTAACGGCTTCTGCCCCCCCCCCTGGGAGCGGATGGGCCTAAAAGCATAAGGCCGGTCTGCCCCCAAAGGGGGCAGAAACTGCCAAAATAAATGCTCCCCAAAGGGTAGCAGCCCTTGCCTAAGGGGCCACTCCCCACAAACATATTTAAAAGAAATCCCTGGTGGCCTAGTGGGCCCACAATAAAATTATTTATTTCTTTGGGCTGATCTGCCCCCCCAAGGTGAGCAGAAATGGCCCAGATAAATGCACCCCAAAGGGGAGTGACCCTTGCCCAATGGGCCGCTCCCTGGCACAAAGGGCATTTACAAAGAAAATCCCTGATGTCTAGTGGACATTCCAGATGCACGATTGCGGCCCAATTGCGATCGTGCAGCAGGAATGTTTAAAAGCGAGATCACAGGAAAGGAAAACCCCTTCTTTTCCTCCAATGTCTCTTTGTGAATCCCCCGCCCTCCCCGAGGAGAAACTCACCTATTCCTCCTTGGACGCGCTGGTTTCACCTAATGACATCATTAGATAATGTGGAGGGGTGTTGGGTGAGTTAGCATGAAGGGCGCCCCTTGGGGAAAGCGCCAGGGCTTCCCCTGAGGGTGCATGCTAGAATGGCCAGAAGCCGTCTGATGCACATGCCCACCATGACATCGGATAGCTCCCGGCCCTCCGACGCACGGAAAGGGTTACGTGATATAATCAATCAAATAGAATTGACTACCAGCTAGATTCATCAATGTCAAATTCTGCGATTCCTAAATTGCGAGAAAAAGCGAATCGCAATTAAGGAATCGCAGAATGGCATTCATGAATATTTGCGAGAAAAAAAAGCGATTTGCAATCGGCCGCAATCGCCGATTGCGAGTCCCCAAAAATCGGTAAATATTCGCATATTCGGCCGATACACGTGTTGAAATTGCGATCTCGCAATTACCGAAATCGCAAATTGCGATCTCGCTAACTGCGAGATCGCAAAAACGGGAAGTCGCATCCTGAGCACAGTGATGACATCACAACCAGGAAGTAGGCAGGTTCCACCCCCATTCAGCAGTGAGAGCCTGAACTGGAAGCATCATCATCAGAGGTCCCCTCCAGTGTGCCTACAGGAGTAAACCAGGAGACACCCAGTGGCAAGCATGTCACAGGAAGCTGCAGGTGGATCTTCCAGTGGGAGAAAGCGGAAAATAACATTTTCAGAGCAAGAGCTCGAATTTTTGATAGAAGGAGTCTGCAAGGACTACAATCGGCTATTCGGTAAAGACTCCAGAAGGGTGCCCGAGGCCGATAAAAGGCGGCTATGGTTGCGCATCCGCGCTAAAGTAAACTCTGTGGGGGTGACCCAGCGCTCCGTGGACGAGCTAAAAAAACGCTGGTATGACCTCAGAGGGCAGTCAAAGGAGAAGATTGCGGAGAGGCTGGGGGAGCGTGTGGCGACAGGTGGAGGGGAGCCCACTGTCCCACCGAACACACCACTGGAGGACCGAGTGGAGGACACCATAAATCCGCAGGCATGCGTGGGTGTGACCCAGCTGGACTCCTCCCGACCCACCCAAGACACACCAGGTAAGTGCCATGCGACTGCGACCCCCTGTCCCCTAACAATGTCCATGACTCCAGAGCATCCCATGTCAAACCCCAGTCATGCAGCCAAAGCACACCACTAAAGCGCTATTGCATTGTGGGACATGTAGTCTGCCCACAATTACCATCTTGCCCCATTAAGCCAGACAAGTTTAGTGAGAGTCAATCCTGAAGCGAGTCAGGGAATGGTAGTCTGTATGCATGTAGGAAGCCTAAATGTGTAAGAAACATGTCATTAATCAACGTCCACTTCACATCACAGGTGGCGCAGAAGTCCCCAGCACAGACAGCGATGCCCTGGTAACTGAGGACATCACGGAGGACACAGAGGGAAACACACATCTATCCCCACAGCCCAGACCATCAGGGCAAGCTGCCGCACAAGCGGTCATTACACCACCTGCCCCTGTGGCCAGTGCCATCCCTGTGCCACCAGGCACTGCAGTACCACTGCACGTCACACAACCACCAGTGGTGCTTGCAACACCAGCAGCAGTTCGCCAACCAACCCGCCGCCCTGCGGCTGTGAGGAGCCAGTCAAGCGTACTGGTGAGGGAGCAGCGCCCTAACAATTCCCGCGCTGGCAGGGGACAAAACGTGCGACCAGGTGGGCTCTCCATTGAGCGCCGTATGCTACATGTGCATCAAACCCAGGCCCGTCATCTTGCGGCTATCCACCTCCAACTGAACAAGACCGCCCGAAATGTAGCACAAATGTCAGACCGCATGGAGAGGATGACAGCTGCTATGGAGGCCAACACACAGGCCATGAACAGGCAGCGGGATCTCAACCGCCGCAGACACCGCCAGCTGCTGACCCACCTTTTAGCATACACGCGGTCCAACTATATAATTGGGAACGCGACCTCCCAGCTCTCGCGACCCCCCTTTGCCATGCAGGTTCAAATGGTCCAGTGCTGCCAGGACGTCGTGAGAGCTCAGGAGCATGTGTCAACAGCAGTGCAGGGAATGCAGGCTACCGGCCATGGCCAGGCGGGGGGGGGCTGACGACACTAGTGAGGCTACATCCAGCCATAGCAGCCAGTCTATTCCACCGGTGGTAGCACCCCGCCGCAGCAGCAGGCCCTCTGTTGCCTCACGGCCTAATCAGGATGAGGATGGAGAAAGGAGGCTAGGAGCATCTGCCCGGAGGCGGCATTGAACAATAGAACAT
Organism: Lissotriton helveticus; assembly: GCF_964261635.1. Classification (NCBI taxonomy): domain Eukaryota; kingdom Metazoa; phylum Chordata; class Amphibia; order Caudata; family Salamandridae; genus Lissotriton; species Lissotriton helveticus. Next base: position 2,002,325,545 of record NC_136061.1, on the reverse strand, counting down.
TTACATGAGGGGCCATGCTGCTGCTACAAGCATGCCCTCCTGAAGAACAGACATATGACGCAATATGTCATTCATGTACCAGTTTGCAGAATGCCCAGTTTATTGTGCTGTAACAATTACAAATATTCTGACTAACTTAATCTGACTCATGTCATTATTAATGTTGTCATGCATGAGTTAAGTAATGGGTGTGGGGAGTGGGTGCACTAGAAATAGTTCATGCAGATTTGGTTGCGGCGCCTGTGTCCTTCTGCAGGATTCTCACCGCGTGCGTGACGCATATGTGCAGGTGGTCGGTTGTCCCCTTCCGACTCACTGCCAGAGATGTCTACAGGTATCCTGCGCTTGGTAGCAATGTTGTGGAGGATTGCACACACGGCCATGATGAGGCAGCAGACCTCTGGCTCGTATTTGATGGCCCCACCAGTCTTGTGCAGTATGCGGAATCTGCTCTTCAAAAGGCCAAATGTCCTCTCAATGCAATTTCTTGTGCGTAGGTGTGCTGCATTGTAAGGCCGTTGCTGTGGTGTTACAGGGTTGAGGTATGGTGTGAGGAGGTACTCACGGAGAGCGTAGCCGCTGTCACCTGTCATCAAAAAATAATGGTTAAAGTGGAGTTCTGTTTGGCTTTGTTATGTTTAAACCACAGATAAAGTGCAGTTATGGTTTAGAATTAAAAGCGAAAAGCCGCTTAAATTTGTAAGTTATAGTGAGAACCACAACTCACACAAAGCCATTTAAACCATAACTTACACACCAAGCGCAATGCGCATTACCTCTCAATATTTATATCAATACACAAATACACCTAAAATGAAAATGTGATTAAATAACAATTCATGCTTAAAAAATAAGTAATACTACATTCAAAGTCATCCCTCTCTTAGTGGTAAAGAGTAATGTGATATGAAATTTAATATGTAAGCTTATTTATAATATTTGCAATTCCAGCCAACTCATTAAGGGGAGAGTCATGAGTACCGCAAGTGGTGTGCAAGTCTACATCTATACAATACTCTCTGGCTAATTAACAAATCTGTATTGAAAACTTCGTTGCATTCTGCAGCAGCGGCAGTTCCTCCATCAGATCAGAGGAACGCTGCCCCCACCGTTGCACAGAAAGCGGGAAAATAAAATGCAATAAAAGATTTTATTGCTAGTTTATTTTTCCAGCTTTCAGCCAAGCGGAGATGACGGGGCAGGGCGAGTGCATCATTGCTGCTGATTGGCAGCAATGGTGAATGGCCCATTCAGTATGAATTGCTAATGTCGGTTTGGACAGCTACCTTGCTGCGTCCAAACCGACATGCACAATTCAACCTCTCCAAACCAGCTGTTCTAGACAGCTGAGTTGGGGAGAAGGCATCCGCCTCCAGTGCCTTTCGGAACATTGAGGCAACCTGCTCCAGCCAATCAAGACACTTCACTCATGCTGCTTAACAGTATGAGAGCACCATCTGGATTGGAGAAAGACCTATGAGAGCTGAGGGACCTCGCGCTCGGAGGAGTCGGAAGCTGGAGACTGGACTTGCTGCGCAGTAAGATGAGTTTATTTTCTTTAAAAAAAATTAAATGTTGGTTTATTTGTATTTTTATTGTGTTCTATTTATGTTGCCCCACCATTTTTGACGGCCACCAACTGCCACTGGCTTGCAGCAAATAACTTATGGGTGAAGGTAGTCCGTGTAACAACTCGCTGTGGCCACGGCTGTGATTGCCTCTAATAAGCAGCTGGTTGGGTACCAAAAGTGATAGACATTGTTACAGGCACCAGAGTATCCTTGCATAGGCATCTATTTAACTACTGCCAGCAGGATTGGAGCCACTAGGACTAATAGGTCCAGGTGGGTTAAGGAAAAATAGCAGTGCTGTGGTAGCATCCTAATGTAGGTAGGGTATACCATTAGAGTTGGCAAGAGTTTGAAATACAGTCAGTTTTTCAAAATATCCATTATTATTATGCATGTGTACAATTTGCATCTGCATAATTATTGGTCATTCAGAAAAAGTAATTATAATTAACTATTCAGTGGTTCCAGGAGCAGATATTAATACAATTCTGTGCACTAACCCCAGCACCCATCTCCCTCATTTAGACCACTTTGTTTTCAATAAATGCCCTACCTGTAACTGTCGTCTTAGGCTCTTGTTTGAGTGACAGAAGCTTTTGATGTCTAAATTAGCTTCTTAATAGAAAGCACTCCCTTCACAGCTGAACTGATATTTGAAAGTATTTGAAAAGTAATCTTTTTTGTCTTTTTTTTCTTCGAAAAAGGAAGCAAGGCTTTCTACCCATGACAGTTTAATTGGGGTGGTTTATCTTCTTATTAAGGCTTCAGGTGTGCCCATGACTGCAGTTGAAAGCTTAGTCTGGGATATAAAAAAACCTGCTATTATTTTCTTTCCTTTTTCTACCGTAGTTATGCCCGGCTAATACAGGTAATACTCATTTTTAGGCTATTTCAGCTACGCTGTTGCTTTCACGGTGTCAAAAGAAGACTGCTATAACATTTTGCTTTTGGAATGAATATCATTGTTTTGTGCGAATATTTATATTGTTTAATTATTGTTATATTTCCTATGTGTATAATACTAACAGCAGCCCTTACATTCAAAATGAAACATACAATAAATGGTGCTGCCTAGATAAATTGTAATCAAGTTTGCCCCAGGATATGAGCAAAAAAGTAAATTGATCTACTCGCATTATTCCGTTTATCAGTTCATGTGTATGGTAAATTCCTCGCCCAGTACGTTTGCTGTTATTCGTGGAGTAGATAGAAAAAAGTGTGTTTACTCAGAGACTGAAGGGCCTTTAAACCACGGATTATCGATCCTCGTTTGCCAAGTCTGTGGCTTCCTCCAAGATACACTGGATATCCAAACGCAACCTTCCATGATCTAAAGCAGAATGCATCCAAACAGTAAGGCCTTAATATGCAACTCATTCTACCAAACTGCAACTATAACAGGATATCTTAATTTCGCGAAGAAAGCAGCATACATGTTGTGCATCCTCTAATAAAATCCTTCTCCCCATTTGCCCTCTTCCCTTTCAAAACCCTCGCTTCTGCCATGCTTTCGAAATGACTCCATTTCCATTTCCCTGGAACACGAAAAATTTGAGTTCATTTTGACACTGAAATAAGTGTCTTATTTATAGTCATTGGAAATGCAGAAATGCCATGGATTGGCTCCTAAATCATCATCATCAACATCAAATAACTTTATTTTCTCATTACAGTAAAGAATGCATAAAAGCGCACACAAAATATCGTTACATATGATACAAAGAACCTTAGTTAGAAAAATAATTACAGTACATAGGAGCTAATGAACAATTAGATTACTAGAAAGGGTGTACTAAAGAGCTTTGTGAGTTTTTATAGCTGCCAATAAAAATTATGACAATGCGTAACACACAAACTCGGTTTCTAGTTGATAAAATATGGAAAGTGCAAGTACAAAAGAACAGAATGAAAATGTATTTAAAAGTGGCACAATAAAAGTCTTTCTCTCTATTGTATAAAATGGACAAAAGAAGAGGATATGCTCCATAGATTGAATTGCCTTATCATCATAGGGGCAAGGTGGTAGATCATTTATAGAAAAAACATTATTCGGGTGACCCAACATTAACAGCATATAATTTAATCGGAATCTGATCAAAATGTGGCGGTGCTGTCTGTTCTCTACAAACACATGATAAGAGCTAGAGTCTAGGGGAATATACGGTAGACTGTCATAGATCTAAACAGATTGCCTCTATATCTATCCCATCTTTCTACAACTGCTTTCTTTAAAAAGATATCTTTTAATCTTGTTTAGGGAATGTTTGGCATAAGGAGGGAGTGTCATATAAATATGCGTGACCCAATGAGACAAGAGTTTGTTGAACATATAAAAGCCAAGGTATTTTATGATCTTGATCTAGGTTCATAATATCTATTAGGATCTTCTGATTCAGATCAACCAAGCTTCTTTTCCAAATAGAAAGCCATAGAGTGAGCGAGGCCAGTTTAATAGCATCAGGGATAACAGGCAGACTTAATTTCTTATGAGCGATAAAGTTATTGCCTGCTAAAGGGAGTTAGAGCAATCATTTAACAAATGTAGGGCCATATGTATCATTGAAATTCGCATTTGCAAAGGCCGAAATTTGCTATTCCTTATTTTGCGATTGCATTTAGGGAATCGCAAAATTTGCGATTCCTTAAATGCAATGTATGATGCAAAAAAATATTGCTAATTGTCCCTAAGGAATCGCAAATTACCACCAACTTTAAGTTGGTGGTAAGCTGTGAATTCCTTTTAAAAAGTATTTTATTTAAAAACAAAAGGTGCCATGTGACGCTCATACATGCCCTTAGGGCATGTATGTGCACCATATGCGCACACATGTCATTTTCAGGGGTGCAGCAGGGTGTCCTTTGGACACCCCTGCACCCTTGAAAATATTCTCAATTTGCGATTAGCTAATTGCTAATCGCACATTTCCCCTTCATTCCTATGGGCCTTCTGGCCCATAGAAATGAATGGGAAATTATTCCTTAATTGCGATTAGCAATTTGCTAATCGCAATTAAGGAATTTTAAGAAATCGCTAAAAAGAAGCTGATTTCTACATACATACCATTTTGCGATTCCTAAATAGCGATTCCTTAAAAATCGCTATTTAGGAATCGCAAAACCGAATGTTGATACATATGGCCCCTATTCTCTATAATTTGTAGTGCCCTCACCTCTGATATCCCCCAAATAGCTGCTCCATATGTGGGGATTGATACAGTTTTGGCCCAATAGATTTTGGACATTTCCTTTATTAGTTTTGCATCCCAATTTTTGGGAAAATCTATACTTTGGGCCATGAGATTAGCTCATGCCTGCCACATAACCTTCCAGTTCTGCTTGGCATCAAAAATAACCCCATAATAATTAAAACAATGAACTTGCTCTATTTTGTCCCTGGCTAAATGATAGCTTAGCTGCTTCTTATTTGGATCCCCCAATGCCATAATACATGTTTTTGTTTTATTAACATGTAGGTCCAGTTTAGTCATAAAGGCGGAGTATGGTACAATCAAATTTTGCAGAGCCAGAGGGGTCCTTGCCAGCAAGACGGCATCATCCGCGTAAAACAGAATTGGAAGGGGAGTCGTCAGTACATGGGGAGTATCTTTCGCAGTGTTACTCAAGGCAGTATTTAAGTTATTAGTGTAGAGGGCAAACAGAAACAGCGCCAACGCGAACCCTTGTCTGATGCCCTTTTTGATTTTGAAGAAATTTGTGGATTTGCCATGCCTCCCATAGCGAACCATGGTGGTAGCATTCCTGTATAAACCCCTAACAAACTCTGTGCCTCGTTTACTCCCATTTCCTTCAGAGTTTGCTTTGCACAACACTATCAAAGGCCTTAGAAAGGTACATAAAGTCCATGTATATTGTTGCCTTTTTTGCCAAAGTGTACTTTCCTACCATCAGGGACAAATTAAAACACTGGTTAATGGTTCACCTGCCCTTCCCGAACCCATACTGTACTTCCGTGAGGATCTTGTTATTCTCTGCCCAAAATTCCAATTTGTTTAGTAGTAATCTACTCATTCACTTGGCTGTGCTGTCAAGCAATGAGTTAGGTCAATAATTGGCAGAGGAAGAAGTGTTCCCTTTCTTGAAAATTGGGGTAATAACAGATTGTTTCCAGGACGGCAGGGGACCAGACTGAGCTATTTTGTTAAAAACCAGGTTTAGCAAACAAACCCAAAAAGGAATATTTGAGAGAAAAATGTCCATAGGGACCGCGTCAGGGCCTGGCGCTTTTATGGGTGGCGATTGAGTCAGTGCCAGTAGGATTTCTTCAAGCTCGAATGAAAGATAGGAAGGCGGCTTATTGGGTGGACAACTATCAGACAAGTTCAAAACATCTGAGAATATGAAGATTTCCTGTAAGTACCTTATCCAGGAGTCTTCATCAATGTGTATATCCATAGAAGGTCCTCCATGCTCATTTAAAAAAGGGGTGTTAATCACCTTCCAAAATGCATTATTATCGCGAAGTGAGGAAGCTTGTTTTAAGTTGTCCTAGGCCTCAGATTTAAGCTGTTTTAATACAAAAGCTCTCGCAGTTTTATATGGCTTCCCTCAAAGTATGAATAAGGCCTCTATCCCTTGGCATAGTTTTAGGAGCTAACCATAGGTTATTTGAGGCTGTAACACAGGACTTATCAAGCAACAATACTGAGGGATGGCTCTTGCCGACATTAAACGGGTTAGTTGTAACTTAATATTAATTAAGAGATTACTGAATGCCTTGACTACCTAGGTTTGCCCTGCCAGAGGGTCCAGTCAGAAACTTATATCCTCTTGATTTGCCAAAATAAGATTAGTAAGAAACTTAGTATCATCAACTATATCCCATTTTAGCATGAAGCCTTTTTTCCTAGCTAAAATAGGTTTGGGGACTCTGGTGCCATTGCATGATTTTGGATCATGCCAACATAGGGTATAAAAGAGCATGGCATGATCACTGAGTACTGTAAATTGTGGCTTTAGCTCTAAGAAACATATTTCAAGGGTGTCTGCAGAAATATTATAATCGATTGCTCTTTAGAATGTGGGGAAATGCTGCCTCATGATTGGGTCTATCTCATTGCGGACCTCCAATTGCCATTTCATCAAGATATTATTTTCGACATCACCCTGTGGATCATGATTAAAATGTATAATAGGGTCTTCTCTAAAATCGACAATCATGCATGCTTCCTTAGTATTTTTGGGACACACCTTTAGATTGAAGTATCCAATCCAGATGTGTTTTAGAGGATTAGGATGAGACTCCACTAGATCTTCCAATAGATTGTCTAAATGCATATGGACCGCATTGGGGTTAAGGGACTTATTATTATAATAATTCACTAACATAAGAAACCAGGAGTCATAACCTTTGATTATTAAAATGTGAAAGTAGAGTGAGATATATATAAAACTTAAAATACTAAATACAACCGAATTGGAGATCAGTATAACCAAACCCCCCTGTGGCTGGTATTGCTAGTGTTTGGAACGAGCGATATCCATTAATGGAGATTGATTCAGTCTCCCAAGTTTCTTGTACACAAACAATGCGGAAATTAGTGAATGGCAGAAAGCCATTCTCCATTATCACCCTTGCTTTTTTAGCCTGCTATGTTCCAGGACAGGAGTGTATAAGATAACATATTTACATCATAGAGAGTACCCTGAGACACTGGATGAGGTAAAACTGGGGGGTCATAGCCCTGTTATACTGTGAATCCAATACTCCCTGAAGCAACAATTGTTCATCATTATTAACTCCACCGCTTTCTCCTAAATCAGGTGGCATGTTGGATAACTGGTTAGCTGATGCCAGTTAATCACAGGAGTCCAAGCCTGATAGGGGAGAAACCTGTTATAAGCGATATAATCTGGGTGATTCATGTGATTCAACAGGGAGAATCAAACTGCTGTAAGGGACCAACCCACGCTGCAAGCTCTGTGTGTTATAGAAAAAAACCAGGGGTACAAAGGAAATTCTGGTAGGTGCATTGTGAGCCAGCGAAGGTTGAAAAAGTAGGTCTCTTACAATAAGTGGGTTAGCAAAATTTAGCACGATACAGTCACCCTCATGGGCCTTTGTGGTTGAACAAATCCATGGTGTTCTTATCGCCATTATTAGGTGATTCTGTATTAGGTGCCCCGATCTTGTGTGGTTAGAAAGCCAATGCCGAGATTTGTTCATAAGTTGTGAAGCGGATTCTCTTTGGGAGGCTCTAAGGGCTGGAAAGTACCAATACTAGAACATATGGACAGGCTGCAGGCGGAAGGTCCAATGTGTGGGAGCAAGAGTCCCCCTGAGGCTAGTTAGATTCTCTCTGCGAGCTTCTAATAGATGGTCTGGTCGGATGTATGATGTTACAACGCAGGCTATTACAACGCCTGCCTTTACAACGCGGTTTTTACATCGCAATCCATTACAACGCATAGTGCTTTTGGGTGTTGGATAGTGAATAGTTTAATTTACTATTCCAACTCCAGTCCCCGTGGACACTAGGGAAGGTGTTGGATAGTAAATTAAACTTATTCCCTATGCTAGAGCGCCCCCCAGCGCAATGCGTTGCATGGTTTGCGTTGTAATGACCGCGTTGTAATGGTAGTGCGTTGTAAAAGTTTCGTTGTAAAGGTTGTTTACCAGTCCGGTCTTGCAAACAACAAGGGGAGAAGGGCCTAGGGAAGTATCATCCAAAGATCTAATCACCAGTGGAAAGTCTCTGGTGCTTATTTGCGACACACTAATATTTGTTTGAATCATTGTAGTAAATGGCATTTTTTGCCGTTCCAAGCCTGATTTGTCCTCAGTTAAAGAGCTATCCACCCATGAGTTTGGAGGGTGAACGTTAGAGGGATTTTCTGGGTTGGTATAACATCATTAGCAAGAGCGGTTATTTGTTGAGGAGCAGAACTGGGACTTAAAAGCTCTTGTAATTTCTGTTCAATGGACTCCAATGGGACAAAATTGGTTGAAACAGAGGGGATAATAAAACGTAAAGATCCTCGGGAGGACGTGATAAAACCAGGTTGACGGAATCCAGGCTAGGCTTGACTGGGGGGGGGGGGTTTGACTTCCTTGAATTTTTTGTTTTTGGGGGGCTGACTCTTTATATGGACCTTTTTTCCTCTTACCACTTGCCGGCAGTCGTATGGTAGACTTCATTGTAAGAGAGGTAGTAATTAGTGCTGCATTTTCCGCAATGTTTTCTGTGGCATTAACCATTAAAGTAACAGAGCCGTTGGAAGCACCTGAAAGTCCCAGACCCACTATTCCAGGATTAACATTAGACTTTGGAGGAGGTCCTTTCCAGACTGGCCCTGTCTGCGCAGCATTGTCTGCTAGCGGGTGATTTTAATTTTCATCTGGACATTGTGGGGGACACAAATTCAAATAAATTGTTTGATATTACCACCCCGTTGGGTCTTGCTCCCGCGTTGTCGGGCCCCACACATGAGCGAGGGCATTCATTAGATCAGGTGTTCTCCTCTGTTCCTCTGGTGGACATTGAACTGCTCCCGGTACTTTGGTCAGATCATAGATTGGCCAGATTTTTCATTCAAGGGAGCGATTTGCTCTCTGGCTGTGTCCCGACTTACTCTGGTGCTGCCTCGAGGGGGCTACATAGAGTTTCGCCTGATTTGTTGGAGCAGGCATTTGTGGACCATCCCTGCCCCATAGTGGGTGACTTGGACCTGGACACTGAGACTCTACAGGCGTGGCTGTTAGAGAGATTGGATGACCTTGCCCCTGTGAGAGCTCTTTGATCTGGGGGTGAGCGGCAGTCTGCGCCGTGGTTCACGGGGGCGTTGCGCATTGAACGCAGATTGTGTAAGGTCGCGGAGAGGGCGTGGCGCTCTCACTATGACACGGAGGCCAGACTCACTTATAGGTTGGCGGTCAAAGCGTATCACTCTAACATTCTGAGCGCTAAAAAAGAGTATTTCGCCAGGAGGATCGAGGCGGCGGCCAACTCCTGCAAGGAGATTTTCACCGTGGTCAGGGAGTTCACAGCCCCTAGGTCCAATCTTCAGCAAGCAGTTACTCCCGAGACCTGGGTCTGTGACCTGGCTAGGTTCTTTACTGATAAAATCAGAACGATCCAGGCCTCCTTTACTGCTGAGCTTGTGGCTGGGGCTGGCGGCACCGGGGGGGGACGTGTTCCATCGGCTACGCCAGAGGCACTTCTGGCTGAGTTTCCGTCAGTCTCCCCAGATGCCTCTCTTGCACTTCTGGCCACGCTTAAGTCCGGGTCGCCACTCGATCCCTGCCCGGCCAAATTTCTGGCTAGGATGGCGCCGCTAATGAACCCCTTGGTGAATCCTCTTTTGAATTTATCTTTGGGAGAGGGTCGGCTCCCTCCGTCCTGGAAAAGGGCGATGGTGATCCCCCTCCTCAAAAAGCCAGGATTGGATCCCGGGGTTTTGGCCAATTACCGCCCTATTTCTCTTCTGCCGGCTCTCGCGAAGCTTACGGAGAAGCACGTTCATGGCGTGCTCTCGGGTTTCCTTGAGTCTAACGACCTGCTGCATCCCTCGCAATCCGGCTTTCGGCCCAACCTGAGTACAGGGACGGCACTTCTTGAGGTGTCAGAGATCATCCGCGAGACCCTGGATGCAGGGGGGAAGGCTGTGTTGGTCATGTTGGACTTGTCGGCGGCCTTCGACACCGTCCCTCACGAGGCTCTCCTCACCAGGCTTCACGACATCGGTCTGAGGGGGACGGTGTTTAAATGGTTTACATCGTTTCTGGAGGGCCGTCGACAAACGGTCTGCGCCTCCTCGAGCTCCGCTGAGATGCCGCCACTGGGAGTCGGGGTCCCACAGGGCTCGGTGTTGAGCCCGACCCTTTTTAACATCTTTATGACCCCTCTGGCGGCACTCACGGAGACTTCGGGGGCCCGGATCGTGTCCTATGCGGACGACACGCAGCTTCTCTTCACCTGCGGGAAAGATCACCCATTTGATGGGGAGAGCATCCAGCGATGTCTGAAGAAGGTCTTTGACTGGCTTCAACAGAATGGGCTAAAGGCCAATTCTAGCAAATCTGAGGTCCTGTTATTTGGGTGTGCTTCGGAACCGGAATGGCGTGACTGGTGGCCGGCTGATATGTGCCCCCCCGCCCAGCCTTCTGTGGTTGTCAAAAATCTGGGTGTAAAGGTCGATACTGACCTCTCGTTCAGACCGCACATTCTTGGTCTGACGGGCACCTGCTTTGGAATCCTCAAGATGCTCCGGAAGTTCTTACCCCTGCTTTCAGAGGAGCATAGGAAGATCATTGTCCAAGCTCTAATAGGATCTAGACTGGACTATGCGAATTCTCTGTACTTAGGACTTCCGGAGTATCTGATCCAAAGGCTGCAGGTGGCGCAGAACTCTGCGGCTCGCGCCATATACGGCCTTCATAGGCGGGCAAGAACATCTGGGGTGCTTCAGTCACTTCACTGGCTTCCTATCCGTAAGCGGATAATGTTTAAAACGCTCACGCTGGTGCATAAGGCACTTTCTGGCTCCGGAGCCAAATATCTGCAGCGCAGACTGGCCTTTTACCGTCCGGCTCGCTCCTTGCGGTCGGAATCTTTGTGTATGGCCGTGGTGCCTCGTGTGAGGAAGGCGCGTATCGGGGGTCGCTCCTTCAGCTTTAAGGCCCCCCAGCTGTGGAATTCCCTCCCCTTTGCTTTACGCAGCATTCCTAGCTTGCTCCTGTTCAGGAAAAACCTGAAAACTTGGCTTTTTAATTTGTAGGCTGCTTTCTTTCTGTTTTACTTCCTCTTTTCTGCTTGTTGACTGTTATGTTTTTTATCTGCGGAGTTGTTCTTTGAAAGCGCCGGGACACTCTTGTTGAGTAGCCGTGCGCTATATAAATAAAATTTTAACATAACATAACATAACTTTGGGGCAGGAATCGCACCCTCAGGACCTTCCAAAGAAACAAAAGTACCATCCCCCAGTGAGAGCCTTCGTTATGCTATAGCAATTTCCATAGAAATGGCGTTAGCGGCATTCAGTTAAAAATGAATCAAGGGTGTCTGTAGTTACCCCAGGAGTTGCCTTCGCTGTAGGCTTCTTTTTCCCTATCTCAGTTCCTAGATCAATGCTGGACATCCCTGATCTACGTCTTTTCTTCACCTTTCCTTGTGTATGCTTTCGGCAGCTGAACCCCTAGCCTTGACTTATAATCACAAATTCAGCATTGCATTGCCACACTTAAACATTCCAACACTTCCTCAATACTTGGGTTTTCACTTCTTGTCTCTGTTTTTGTTTTGTTTTTTAGTTTTATATATATCAAACTCAAACTGAAGGTATCAGAGCATCAGTTGCATTACATGAGCACCAGTTGCATTACAGATGGACACATTCATTCAGTTAGGCATGGGGAGATTGCATTGATGGTTGTATCTGTGCCATCGATCGAAGGGTTTGACTGTTTCTCAGTTTTTGGAAAGACAAGGTTAGATGACATCTGCATCTAATTGTAGACATGACAATAATTCAGCATAAATCGGGAAAGATGACTACTTCTATTGTTAGAAAGAAGGAAGATGGTGACCTCCATTAGTCGAGATGGAGCCGATGCTTTCATAAGATGGAGTCTGACCTTAAGGACTTTACATCAAGGAATAATGACATTATTACTTGTAGTGGACTACGATCCACACCAACTAATAATCCACCTCATTACAATTAGGATTTATCATGTTTAAAATTTTTACTCTTGGACCTCTGTTAAGTGTATGACCCCAATGTCGCTTATTTAATGCGCTCCCATACCTCATATTGATCAGTGCTATAAATCTGTTTCTCGTGTAACGAGAAAACAAGGGAACCCCAATATTCGAACCTGAAGAGGTTATTAGTATTTGAGGAAAGCAATTGTTCATGCAGGGCCGAATCGTTCCCAAAAGAAGCGAGAGCAACTGCCTACTATTGCTCCATCCTGCATTAATTGCCTATATATGCCTTTTGTTACAGGCCTACTGGTTAACACTGCTTTAAACTCTACTGCTCTCCCTTCTTTTGGGACCGATTCGGCCCTGGATGAACTATTGTTTTCTTAAAATATAAATATAAATCTGTTCTTCAGCATAAGCACATCCACCACCTCAAGTACCTTCACAGTTTCCCTCAAACACTTCATCATTTAACATGAAAATCCTCTTATCACAATAGGGTGCAGTAAAATGAATCAAAACATTCAGCATTGGGCAGCTCATGAAAGTGCATCGAATGTGTTCAGACCTGATGCATCTACTTGAGGCTAAATGTTCGAATTCATGGAAGAAACTACATCAGGCTATTGGACAGAAACAGAAAGAAAGGGTTGCAAAGTAGTGACTTTGAGAGTAAATGTAAATCAGGTAATTGGAGGGAGAGGGATTGACTCTCTAAAAGAAAGAATGTGATGTAGTTCAAGATAAGTATAGGTCAATGTGGTCAAAGAGAAGGAGTGTGTGGACAAGTGTGTGTTGGAAATGGCATGCTAGGAAGCGCACGGAAGTCATTGAGGACTTCTTTTGGTGTGGGTGTGAATTCCCACACATTTATGTTTGTTTTACTAAGTGCTCGACCAAGGGCTTGATCAAGGTGATCAAAAAAACACGCCTTTCAAAATGTAGGACCCCCACATTGAAATTTTAAAGGGACTGACTGAGAGGGGGCGGAAGAAATGGCTTAAGTTCTGTCTCTTATGAACAGTGTAATGAAACATTGTTATTCATCCAATGCACAATATGTACAATATGATATACATAAAATATAAATAATAAAGTGCCCAGGAGCAAACTAAATCTTAATGCCCATGACGTAAAGAGGATATACTAAATTTTGCTTTTAGCTCTAACCTTATTCTACATTCATTGCTGATGTCAGGATGCAATCTGACACAAGATTCAGAACTTAGTCAATAATTGGGAAAGACTGGTGAAGCGAATAACTGTCCACATCTTCCTTGGGAAACCGCACAGCTGATAAACTCTTTTTCTTGTAATAATCATAGCGCTAAGTGTATGTATGTATGTATGTATAAATTGTTTTGTAACGCGCTCTGTTACTTGGGAGTATCCTGGCGCGATGAAAAAAAGAGCGAGGGGAGAACAGCGAGGATCAGCTTATGTCACACTTCTGAACAAATGGGTTTTAAGATTTTTCTTGAACTGGGCACCGCTTTGACTGGAGCGCAGATGAAGGGGGAGAGCGTTCCAGGCGCGGGACACCACTACAGCAATAGACTGGCCACCCAGCCTGGCTCGCCTAAACCGAGGAAGGGTCATTTTAAACAACGAGGATGACCTAAGGGCTCTTGTAGGGACATAGAGAGTAAATCTCTTCTTCAGATAAGCCGGACCTTGGTCGTGAATGGCTCTGAATGCAAGCACCAAAGATTTAAAAAGAATGCGTTGCGGTACTGGGAGCCAGTGCAGACCGGACATATGAGACCGAACGCTCTTCCATCTCGGAATGTTGCAGAGGAGACGGACGGCGGCATTCTGAATGACCAACAACCGCTTGACCAAGTACGCCGGAATGCCGCTGAAGAGAGCGTTCGCATAATCCAGCCTTGCTAAAATAAGTGCTCGGGCAACAGTCTCCCTAGCCTCTCTAGAAAGCAGTGGAAAAAAATTTCTGAGCATTCTTAAAGTGGCAAAGCAAGTCCCGGATACTTTCTTTATATGATCCTCAAATCTTAGATCCTCCCCAAACCAGATCCCAAGATTTTTCGCAGGGCCACCCATTACCTTAGGACAGGGAATGTTCGGGGGCCACAGTGAGTTCTTGAAGCTGAGAGGGAAGGAGCCATAGAAGAGGACCTCCGATTTATCCTCATTGCACTTTAGCTGGGCCAAGGTTAGCCAGCGAAAGACTGAGGACAAGCAAAGCTGAACCGCTGCCGTGTCTAATTGGTCATCTGGCCAGGTAAAGAGTAGCTGCGTATTGTCAGCATACCCAATAAGTGGAAAAGTATGTAAAGTTATTTTTAAAATTCTCTGTAGATTGCACCTTCACTTTTCCTTTCCAATATAAGTAGCCTCTAATCACTTCAAAACGATGCCCCAAACAAGCATTAAGTAGTTTGAGTCAGAAACAAAAATCTGGCTTCCAGATCTCCTGAGAAAAATGCATATATTGTTTTAAAATGGTGCACGTGTTTCCAATTGCCTTTTATATCGTTTTATATAGTTCCTTACAAATTTAAAAAGATTTGGGGCCATATGTATCAAGCTAATTAGCATTCGCAAAGGCCGAAATTCTGCGAATTTCGGCCTTTGCGAATGCTAATTAGACAAATGGTATGTATCAAACATGTTTGATGCAAAATAAGGAATAGCAAAATTTGCAATTCCTTATTTTGCGATTGCACTTAAGGAATCGCAAATTTTGCGATTCCTTAAATGCAATGTATTAAACAAAAAATATTCAAAAAATGCCATTAAGGATTCGCAAATTACCACCAACTTCTAGGTGGTGGTAATTTGCTAATTCTTTTCAAAAATCTTTTTTCCAAAAAACAAAAGGTGCCATATGATGCCCATACATGCTCTTAGGGCATGTATGTGCGCCATATCCCCCCAAATGTCTTTTTCAGGGGTGCAGCAGGGTGTTCTTGAGACACCCCTGCACCCTTGAGAAAATTCCAAATTTGCGATTAGCTAATTGCTAATCGCATATTGCCCCTTCATTCCTATGGGCCTCCTGGCCCATAGAAATGAATGGGTAATTTGCGATTAGCAATTTGCTAATCGCAAATTAGGAATGGTAAGGAATCGCTATTAAATAGCGATTTTGTACATTGTTGGGACGCGAAGTCTCCTGCATGTCTCTGGAGAGAGTGCTTCCCCTGCCTTATGCTAATCTCCAGGCAAGTCACTCAAAAAGCTACTGTATAGTTTCTAGATCCCTACCTCACTGAGCATGACAATCATACATGTCCACTGAGGGTCTCCCTGTTTACCTGGATTGAGAGCCTAGAGCTTGGCTCTGAGGTCGAGGGGGCATGCCTAGTGCACCCCTATTTTTCAGAGAGTGGCTACTGCCCTCTCTATTAAGGCTGTGGTAGACTGACAGTGGTGGCAGCAATACATCTATAGTCAGGAGGGGTGAGTCCCTAGGCACCCTCCTGACCAAGTCTGTGCAGTTTGCCATGCCTGTGGGCCTGTTGCCGTTGTCTGGCTGATGTGTGTTTGAGAGCCCGTGGGTGTACAGGGGAAGAATGGTGATTTGAGCCAGTGTGAGGAATGCGAGCTGTCCTGCTGGATATCCCAGCTCCCCCGTCCCCCTCCCTATTTCCTTGGAAAGGCCTGGTGGGCTGGGGGAGACCCTCAGCTCTTATCTGGGTTTAGCTGCACTAACTGTGTGGATAGGACCCTCCCTCACTTGTCAGGGCCTCCTGGGCTGGAGTTAATTAAAATTCCTCTCTAGAGAGTGGCGCAGCCGGATACCAGAACACGACCTGCTACATGCTTTACCCATGCATTGAACACGCGGTGAATGGTCTGTGATTGGAGGTGTAAAAAGTAGCAGACCCTCTGATTGGATGAGCTATCAATCAGAGGTGATAAAAGTCTGGCCTGAGTGGTCAGCTGTTGTTCAGAGACTGGGCTATGACAGAGAAGATAGCCAGGCACGGACCCCGCTGGTGTGAAGACAGATGATAAGACTCTGTTCACTGCGGTCTGGAAGGAAGGTCATTAAGGACCAGCTGTTTGTGAGGCTTGGATGAGCGTTCGCTTTGGACCAAGGAAATTACAGACAGCTGCCCAGTGTGGGAAGGAAGCTTGCGGCACATCACCAAAGGTGTGGGAAGGAAGCATACAGCACATCACAGAGGCTGGTGGAAAGAAGCTTGCAGCACATGACGAGAGCCAGAGAGGTGGATGCTTTATTCTAGTCTTTGAAGGTGAGATCAAATCCCCTCTAGGCTCCTCCCTTGCGCTGTGGGAGCCTGTACAAGCAGTAACTGGGAAGAGAGGCCAGTGAAGCAGACCCCACCTTTCTTTTTGTGAACTCTGAGGGTATCAGGGTGAACTGGCACTCTGCCCAGCCACTACCCTTCTTCAGCTAGCCAGTGGCTACTGGACTAGTGGGACTCCAGTAAACTGTGCCAAGACATCCGGCATCTTTGATCAGATCCCTGACACCACTAGAGCCGTGTCCTCACTCACAATGGGAGGGCACTTCTGTTGCTTTGGGTGGGGGGTTATGCGGCCGATCACGACCATTTGACTTTGCAACATATGCTGAAACTATATCCTTTCCAAAAGAAAGTTTGGTATCAAGGCCCTAGTGAATGAGAACAGCCCTGTGTAACATGATCTGTAATATGCAATGCTTACTGTGTGTTTTCATGTTAACTGTGTTTTTATAGTGCTTGGCGTCTAGGCTCTATAATAATGTTTGGGGTCAGAACTCTGCCCCAGAGGGTTGTAGAGACTTCTGGTTTTCACTGTTTATCCTAGTTTTATGTGTAGAATAATTATCTTATGTGTATTAAAGTACTTTTCTTTTATAAAAAGTAAAGCACTGACTGGACATTGAGTTTATCAGCTGGTGGTACGGTTTACACTGTATTCTGAATGTCTAACCCCACCTCACCTCCTTGAGTAAGCCTTGGACTGCTCTGTCTTGCCACCCTGAGAGAGTCAAGTGCTGGAGAGGAGTACTTGGTTATCCAGTTTTGGGTCCCTTAGTACTGAGGCCCCAGGACATCAGTGAGGGAACACTCCAGTTGATGCGATTGGAGCGCAGTTACCCCTGAGTGCCCTGGTGCCCACGAAGCCGGGTCTAACATACATACATACCGTTTTGCGAATTCCAAATAGCGATTCCTTAAAATTCGCTATTTGGAATTCGCAAAACGGAAGTATGATACATATGGCCCTTGGTTTCATGAGGTTTTGCAATGCTTCAGAAGAGTAAAGCTCATTTTACTTTAACCAAGGAATTACAGCCAAACCTTTATTCATATAAAAATGAACTAAATAAATAAATCCAAAGTATTTTATACTTCCTGTTTTCAATTCTATTACGTTCTTATGACGTCGCTCAAGATTGTAGGAAATACACGAAACTAAAGCTTTTCTCACTGTCTTGTACTGAACACATATTCCATAGGAATAAAGAAAATGACACTTGGCTGGTGCATTCTTTGTTGCAGCACCCTATCCAGCTCCAGGAGACGATGTTAAATGTTCCGGCCTTGCCAAAAGCTGCAACTTATTAACCACCACCATGACATAGTGTGGAGCACTGCTGCCAGTGGTCAATAAGCATCATACTAACTTTACATCGTATGAATTCTAATGGGAAACATCCATTACAACGCAGACATGACAATGCAATGCTGTTACAATGCAGCCAATACAACGCAAGTTCCATTACAACACCTGCTACAAAGACAAAAAATATACTCTATTGAGAACTATTGTGAGACCTATATACTTTTACTAATGGCCTCCCCAAGGCTCATCACATGAGCTGTTCCACAACAATAACTCTTTCCATTCCAAGTTGTCCAAAATTCATTAATATTTATTAAAATATTTTTTCATTTTATATATGTTCAGCATTTTCTCAATTTTTTAAAACAATTTTATGGTTTTGGTTCACAATATCAATCAATACAGACTTGTACAATCATTTGCAACGCATGCCATTACAACGCATATGCCTCAATGACCAGCACCTTCCCTGAGGTATGCACCCAGTGGCGTTAGAATAGCAAATTACATTGTAATGGTACATGCGTTGTAATAGCATGTGTTGTAATGGAAGTTGCATTGTAAAAAAGTGTTGTAAAAGTATGCGTTGTAATAGTTTGCATTGTAACGTCATACATACATTCTAACACTTAGCATGAATTGAGTCCTATTCAAGCAATGTCCTATTGCCTTTATTTCCCTCATCTGCATAAGTTAAAAATATTTCTAATGCTGGAAATACAAATATTATCTTTAGTCATATTTCTTGTAATTACACCATTTTAAGTAGCGCATCGCTCCTTTTGTTTTAAGACCAACCACATTCCATGAAAGTAGCCTAATTTTGCCAATCCATGCATATACAGGATACTGAAAGTCTGCAATCTAATAATTTGATCAAGTTTAATGCGTGCACAAAATGACTTGTTGAAGTACATAGTGTTCTCCATTGCCTTAAGCAGGTCAGAGCTTAACCGTGTTTTTTCTACTTCTTTCATAGTCAGATTTATTAAGAAGACATGGTCTGTGAATTGCTTTTCTCAAGGTTAGTGAAGATCTTGGGAATCTGCTTCTATGACTCCTTCACAAAGAATATATTAAGACTTTTAATATGAGGTGCTGCTTCCAGGTCACGCAATGTAGTGGCACAGCTTAAATTCCTTCTCTTCAAAGAATTCCAGAAACGGTTCCAAATGAGTGCCCTCTTGCCCACAAGGCAAGCGGGAAAGTTATGATTTAGCAAGTCAATTTAAGACTGTAATGACCACAGCAATGGTCAGATAAACTGAGCATCACTGATAGAGATATCTTCAGTCTCTAATTCTGACCACCCTACAAATGTGTCTTTTATAACAATTATTTTACCATGAAAGAAGCAATTAAGGGATAGAAGTGTATTTTCCTTTCTCGTCTCTATTCATTAAGGGTCTGTTGGACTTGGCCCTCTCCACAGGGCCACCCCAACCATTTAGCCTTTATCCTCCTTTTTTGTGAAATTGTTTTTGTTGGTCTTAGTACTTTGCACTTTGATACAGTTAACCACTGCTAAAGTGTTTGTTGTCTCTTCTTTAAATATGACAAAGGTGTTGCACACCTGTTAGGCATACTTAATTTACTTATAAGTCCCTACTAGAGTGGTATAACGAAGTACCAGGGCCTGTAAATCAAATGCTACTAGTGAATCTGTAGCACTTATTGTTCCATCCAATTAAGTAGACCCCTAGAACATGTCCCAGGTCTGCCATTGCAGCCTGAATGCAGTTTTAAATTGCCAATTCAACTTGGCAATATAACTCCCTCTGCCAAGCCATAAACAGACCTTTTTTAATATAAATCACCCCTAAGGTGGGCCCTAGGTAGCCCATAGGGTAAGGTGTATAATAACCAAAAGGTTGGACATGTACTTTTAGATCTTACAAGTCCCGGTGGTGATAAACTCCTACATTTGCTTTTATCTGCTGTGAGGGCTATCTCTCCCTTAGGCTAACCTTGGATTGTCTGATTTCATTTAGTAAGTGCTAACCTTTGATTGGGAACAGGTGAATATTTCATGTTTGGTGTCTGAGAAATTGTAATTTAAAACCCTTTTTAATGGTAAAGTCAGATTTTAAGTTACAATTTTGAAAATGCCACTTTTAGAAAGCTGGCACTTTCCTTTTCTTACTATTTGTGCCTGCAGTTTGTTCCTGGGTCACATGATGGGGTGTAGTTGGCAGTTATGTTATGTTATGTTAGAATACATTTCTAGAGCGCACAGCTCCTCAGTAGAGT
Organism: Lissotriton helveticus; assembly: GCF_964261635.1. NCBI lineage: Eukaryota > Metazoa > Chordata > Amphibia > Caudata > Salamandridae > Lissotriton > Lissotriton helveticus. Next base: position 2,002,305,516 of record NC_136061.1, on the reverse strand, counting down.
ATCCCGGCGCTAAGACAGAGAAAGGGCCAATGCAGGGGGAGGCCAGAGAGAAAAGAGAGCCCACAGATGACGAGACGGTTATATTGTTTGTTGAAACAACCAGATTTTCAGTTGTTTCCTGAAAGTGAGCAGGTTAGTGACTTGCCTAAGTGGAGGAGGCAGCTTATTTCAAAGTCCAGCCACTTGCACTTGAAAGCAGCGACCGCGTTTGCGGGCTCTAAGATATTTAGGGGTGACCGTAAGATGTTGATGGGCAGATCTAAGAGATCTGCCAGGTACATAAAAAGAGACTCTTCTGCAGATGTATTTTGCTCCCGTACTGTGCAGGGCCTTGAAAGCCAGGACCAGAGCTTTGAAGCGGATTCTGCTGCGAACCGGTAACCAGTGCAGATACTTAAGGTGGTGGGAGGTCCGATCTCTAGGCCCAAGACTCAGGACAGCCCTGGCTGCCGCGTTGTGCACCACCTGTAATCTGTTAAGTAAGAACTCCGGGAGGGCCAGGTAGAGGATGTTAGCATAGTCCAACCTTGAGATGATAAGGGCCTGAATGACTATTTTTTTATGCTTGGTCTGTAATACAAATAAAAACCTCCGGAGCATCTTCAGGAGACCGTAAAAGGTCCCGGCTGCCGACTGAACCTGAGGTACCATAGAGAGAACGTCATCCATTTTTACTCCCAAGTTCTTCACAGTTCTGACCACAGCCTGTGGAGGAGACATGTCTTGGGGCCACCATTGTTTCCAGGCCTCCAACGGGGGGAGCCGAAGAAAATGATTTCAGACTTGTCTGTGTTACATTTCAGATGGCTATGTTTGAACCAGGCAAAAGGTTCTTTCAGGCACTTGTTGATCTTCTCCCTGTTGAACTCTCCCTTCCTGCAGGTGAACAGCAGTTGAGTGTTATCGGCATACGACATTATTGTAATCTCATTCTCTTCAGCCAGGGTAGCTAGGGGGGCCATGTACAGATTAAAAAGTACAGGGCTCAGGCTAGAGCCCTGTGGCACCCCCACATTCAGATGTGGCATACTGGCTGAAAAGGGGGTGACCAGACCTCCAGATTTCTACCCTCTAAGAAGGCGAACCACTTCAACACCATGCCCTCTAACCCACACTCCCTCAGTCTCTGCAGGAGGTGGTCATGGGGCACGGTGTCAAAAGCCGCAGAGAGGTCTAAGAGGACCAGGACCGCTTTGCCGCCTGAGTCCAGTGTCTCTTTGATGGATTCAGATACCTCCAATAATGTTGTCACTGTACTGAGATTCTGCATGAAACCAGACTGACTAGGATTAAACAGGTTTTTAGCCTCTTCAAAATTGCTGATCACTGTGTGGACGTATTTCTCAACTGTTTTTGCAAAGAAAGGCAAAAGAGAAATCGGTCTATAGTTAATTAATACCGTGGGATCCGCTGTGGTTTTTTTTAATAGAGGGATTATTTTCGCACTCTTCTAGCATACTGGGATCTGCCCGTTAAGGAGGGACGTGTTCAAAACACAGTTTACAATGGGGTTCAAAATCTCAGCCATAGATGCCAAGAATTTGGCCGGGCAGGGATCTACAGGCGAGCCAGTTTTCAGACCCTTCATTATTGCCAGGGATGTCACTAAGGGAACAGGCGGGAAGATGGGGAGAGGAACCCCATCTCCCTGGCACTGGGGGGCAGCCCGTAGAGTGGTCAGCACATCTTTCACGCCTGGGCCGTCAAACAAGGATTGTATAGTTACAATCTTTGTGTAAAAAAAGTTAGCTAGGCTGCCAATCCACTCATCAGAGGGGGAGGAGAGCCTGGTCGCAGCCTTATGTGAAGAGAAGCTTTTGACAATGTCAAACATTTCTCTGTTTTATTTCCCGCAGAATCAAGTTTTGAAGCAAAGAAGCTCTTCTTAGCTACCTGTATCTTTTTGTGGCAGTCTCTTATAGCCTTTTTATAGTTCCTTTTATTTTTTGCCTTAAAATCCTTCCTCCAAGCTCTTTCCTGGCATTTGCAGTCCTTTCTGCACTGATGTAAGGTGTCGTTAAACCAGGGGCTGAGGATCTAATTATTCTAGTGGGGCACAGGATAGGAGGAGGAGCAAGGAACAAAGTGCCTTGTGCAATTCAAATTACCAGAGCCTCAGCATCCAGCTCTACGTCACCGGTGAGCATATAGGATGGAGGTCTAGTTCATATTTAAGAGCATTTGGTGAAATCTTATAAAAAGATCTGGAGGTGGAAGATGGCTGCTTAACCTGAGGCCTTGAGTGCTTTGTCAATTTAGGTAGCCTAAAACTGATCAGATAGTGATCTGACCAGAGTAGGGGTAGAGGGGGATCTGTCTGGATTAAGCAGTTTGCAAATACCTGATCAAGGGTATGGCCTATCTCATGCGTGGGGACAGATATGCATGGGACAATACTGATTGCACCCAGGGTTCCAACAGAGAGAAAGACTGCGAGGTGTCCTGTTGATCCATGTGTATGTTTAAGTCTCCTAAAACGATGAAGTGTTTAAATCTAAGGGCCACAGGAGTGATAACATCGCCAATGGACTTCAAAAATGCTCCTGCCTGTCCTGGGGGTCTGTGCAAGAGGACTCCCGCAAGGCACTGATGGGGGGAAAGAGTAGCCTAAAAACATAAACATTCCGCCCCTTCGATTTCCTCCATGGGAATGCAAGTTGTACTTTATTTATTCCTCCCAGACATCCACACAATAGAGGGATTATTGTGCCTAGATGGGCTTCACTGGAAGGATGGTGGGGGGCAGAACTGGGCACAGCTCCACTTGCAACTGAATAGACTCTGCCCTGCCTTCATACAAAGAACTTGTCACCAGGACATTGTTCATGCAGACAGCCAGGGCAGGGAAAGCAGGAAAACTCAAGCACTTCAAAGGGAATTTTCCAGAAACTTCTACTTCAAAGAAATCACTAGGTATACAACTAGGACTTTCAGCCCCACTCCTAGTTCACACTCTGGGCCTATGGAAGAACTCTCAGGGGTCTGCCTGCTGTGTACTTTACAAGACAGCTTTGTTGCACCTAGAAGGACAGTTTTGCTGTCTGGAGCCTGCCTGGAACCCTCAGAGGCCGGCCTTGCTGCTTGAGCCCTGTTCTAGTGCTTAAACCCAGGACTACCAGAGTGACTCCAAGGGATAATTTGCTTGCCTCCTGATCAGAGCCTTAGGGACAGAAAAGCTTCCAGCCAACTTTGGAACCCACACCTGGTCCTAACCCGAGTTAATCCTAACCCCGCAAGTGGTGCCCCTCCTGTCCCAAACCCTTGATGCCAGTGTGAAAGATGCTGAGATAGCCAAAATCCAAAACTTTGGTACTTGGAAAGTTTTTGACTAAAAGCTGCTCTGAGAACTGAGAGGAGAATGGAACCAACCTGGTTGTCTTTCCGCCGAAAGTGTGTCGCTGTTTGACCTGACTGTGCTGCAGTTCCCACCACATTCTTCTCCCCTGGCAGCAAATCTTGTCTAGTGGTCCTTTGCTAAAGGTGTTTCTGGTCTCATGGAACTGTCATTTGCTACAGCCTACAGCTTCCTCCTGCTGGAGATTTTCGACTTCCCAAAAAGAGACTAAGTACGAACGTGGAAATCTTCACCATGACTTTGTTCAGTGGCTCCCCGACAACACCACCTCTTCCTCCTCAGACCCCACCTGCAGGCTTGTCCCGTTGAACTTCTACCTTCTCATTAAATTTTTCTTCAAATTTCTTCTAGGTCTGACCAGACCCAACCCACTCTTTTTATCCAGCTCACTCTCCATCATAGTCAGCCATATTGTTTTACTTTTTTCCGGTCTTGCATGACTAGATGTCCACAGTTAGCGCATTAATCTTTAAGGTGCTATCTTTTACCTAAAACTTAAATTTACTGTATTGTTCTAAATTAGTATGGGATCTTTTTGTGAGGTGTTTTAATGTATTACTGTTTGTGTGCTGCATGAATACTTTATACATTGTCTCTATGTTAAGCATGACTGCATGTGTGCCAAGCTACCAGAGTGTTCAGCACAAGTTAATTGAGTGACTTTTGTGGCTCATTCTGACAGGGATTGTGGCTGTTGCTTGAACAGGGTTAACACCCCTTTCACCCAACAACACAATTTCTCACAGGGTCTGTTCACGTTTGATTCTATTTTTGGACTTGGTATTAAATCCCTTATTCTTGCCATTACCAATAGGAGTCATCGAGAGTTAAGGCTCTATGGGCCCTAATGCATGCATGGGCACTAGGACTCTATTCTCATGCTGAAAAGTAAGCAACATCCATACTTAGTGGGCCACAGAGACCTGCACAGCCCTAGGTTTGCTGCAGCATTGATAACTACACACTTGATTTTACTAAATTCAGAAGAATTTCCAAATGAGTTTTCAATCACTTTGGGACTGCTTCCACCATATTTTCAATAAATGTCCATTATTACAGCATTTCCTGCATATGATCAGTACTAGGACAGATATCACTGGTACCACTTTCGTAATTATCAACAAGTGCATTATTTTCATGCTGGGATTCAGCCACCATTCATGCCATTTGTGAGCAAGCATCACAGTCAGTAACATGGCAGTCTAGATAAGCTTACAGTACTATAAAGTTCTTCACACGTATAACTTAAACAAGTTATGACAGGACATGTGTCTTATAAATCTGCACTATGGCTTCTTGCACTTTGTTACTAGTAGGCTCCTCCCATAATGGCAAAGAGTTTTTTGGAATGTTCAATGGGTCTCACAAATTAAGATAAAATCTCTTTGTGATTTGCGTGTCACAATACTGAGATCAATAATAGCTATCTCCACATGTACGTACTCCACAATTTCGACTACATACATATCATCATCATAAACTTAAAAAGGGAAGTATAAATGTACTCTTCTTAATTACTCATCTATTTACTTTGATGTGATGTTGCTAGCCGATATGGTGAAGTCAATGTGCAAGACCTTTTTAAAGCAATACATAGTTCAGTAAAATAGTTCTTGTGATTCAGATGGTTCCAGCTGCGGAAAAACCTTTAGGCTCCTTTAACAGCTCACCTTCTTCCATTTATATAGGCAGTCAGTGTTGTTGGGCACAATTTTAAATATTTTGTTTTAGCACACCTACTGGAATGTGTTTGACAGTGCAGTCTTCTTTAATATACTCTGAGCATGACAGCTCTACTGCAAGGCATGCAAACAATAGTGCCTAGTACGATCCTTATGTTGGTTGTACCCAGCAAGTGTGGTGTTGATTTCAAGCATGGTTGTTGATTGAAGGTCTGTTGATGAATATCATTCCACAGAATTAAATTGCACTAGACTGAAACAATGTCTCGTTTTGTTTCAAAATCTTACTCACACAGTTCATGTCCCATATATCTTGTTGGGACCCCCCCCCCCCTTATGTATGTCAAAGTGGTCTTGTTACGCTTTTGATTGATTAATTTGTTTGCGATCTACACTGCTGACTCAAGGATGGAAACTCTCTATTGGGATTGCCAGAGATTACTCCTAGGCAGAGTATTCATATCTCCCTTAGGGTTTTGTGAATTTGTGAAAAGATTTAATTCACAACTTTAAATGCAGTTTAAACTTTGCAATATTTGAGAGCTTAACCAATGTTGTAGTGTCGGATCATAGTGAAGTTTTGTGCATAGAGGAGGCATGTGTGACAAAACCTTTTCATGCCCACTCCCCACAATTTGTGAAAGAATTATACATAACTTTAATAAAGTATATCTACTTTACCCAAGGTCATAAGTAGAGTCTAGTCCTAAAACATTGCTATTCTACCAAAGACCGAAAGGCCATCTTCAGTACTATTTCCAGCGATAGACTATTACAGTAACTGCTCAGTTGGAGTATTTGGCAAAAATGCTGCCTTTGAAGGGTGCCTTCACTTTAAGCATAATTTTAGAAGCAGCTGTTTTTGGGGTGCCATGAAGTCTTTATTTTAGAGTTCAATATTGAAATCCATGAATTTGATCCCTTTGGTAATTGTACACCAGTTCCTCTCATGTCAGTAGTATTTCAACTGTTTGCTTTGAGCCATAGTCACTCATGGGTCACTCATACTGATCCATTCATGGTGCCAGTGAGAACAGGGACAGCACAAATGATACTCACACACTGGCATAGCAGGGATGTATAGGATGCAAACTCATAAGATTGCTATTTTTAGAGACCGAGTGTTATGTCGTTATAATCAAGAATCTAAGTTGGATTGTGGGGGTTTGAAGAGGGAGCAGTTGGAGACCGAACGATTGGCAGATGGATGGCGTATCTTGTAACTCCTGTGCGAGGTCGAAATAAAGAATTACTCACAATTCATTCTCTGTGTGAGGCATGAATATCACAACAGAAGTGGCGACGAGTTCGACCTCCACAGAGAACCTGCGGAAGCACTGAGGGAAGTGAAGGTTGAGGGGCGCCAACATTTCATAATTGAAGTGTGGAGGAAACTACATCCGAGGCATTTTGCTGACCACTGCGAAGTTGAAAATGACTGGTCTACTGTACTTTAAGTGGGCCGGGTTTTGCCTGTGCTCAGCGCTGGCAGTTCTAAAAAGCAGGTGTCGAAACAGGTCACTATCAGCCTCTCCATTCTTGCCCTCACCCTCGGGATGAAAAAAAAATCTTAACTCTGCAGCAGTGCCACCCTTCACTGCCTTAGAGCAGTGTTTCCCAAACTGTGGTCCGCGGACCCCCAGGGGTCCGTGACACATTCCCAGGGGGTCCGCAAGCAACAGTTTTAAAAGCACAGAAACGTTTCTTGTATAATTAGCAGCTTTCCAGCAACAATAAAAGTGTCAAGAGAATGCCAGTGATTAATGTACCTGCTGGAGAGCGAGAGTTTGGTTCAATGGCAGCTTTGATTTAACTAATGTAGCACAGAGGGTTAATGTGCCTACTGCAAAGAATGTGTAACCTGCATCTTAAAAAGCAGCATTTTATGTGCCTAGGTTTGTAGTCACTGCTTTTGTCACAGAGATTATTTTGTTACTGTGCATTTCATAAGTGACAATCGTAATCTAGCAGAGGGACCTATAAACTGTCATCAAAGAGCTGCTTGCAAACTGCATAGTACCAGTTAGTAACTTATATTTTGTCCCAGTTATTCACTATCCTGATGCTGCTAAAAAGATATATTTGGGTGAAAATACATTTTTAATGTTAAAGTCATTGCTAGCCACTGTGTTATCCTCTGAATCCTGAGTTTGTGCTTTTCCAGACCAAGCACTCTTAAAACATTTTATATACACACTGATTTACATGTATGATTCAATGTACCTATATGTGTGTGATGTAAGGTGCTCTGACATCCTACAATGGTATGAGAGATGCTACAAAACAAATGAAATACATATGACAGAGGGGCTATTACTTCAATATAAAATACTAAGGGCCAGATGTACGATCTGTTTTTATATGCGCGAACAGGTTCGCGAACCCGTTTGTGCATGCAAAAATCTATTGGGCCATGTACATAGCCTATTTCGCGAGTCGCAATTTGTTTGCGACTCTCTAAATAGGTTTTGCAACTTGCTATTTGGAAGGGGCATTCCCTTCCAAATAGCAAGTCTCAAAACCATGTACAAATGTTTTGCGTTCGCAAAACAGTCACAATTACCACCTACTTCAAGTAGATGGTAATGCATTCGCAAATGCCCTTCCCAAATGCATGCAAAATTATTTTTCAAGGTCAGGCAGTGGTCCCAGGGATCTCTGCCTGCCCTTAAAAAATGAAACGAAAACATTTCATTTTCTTTTTTGTTTTTAAATGCATGGTAAACAGGCTTCATTTTTTTTTTTTTAAACTGCTTTATTTAAAAGCAGTCCGAGACATGGTGGCCTGCAGAGCCCAGCAGGCCACCATCGCTGGGAGGGCTGGCATTCCCAATGAGCTCGCAAATTGCGAGAGGCTCATTAATATTAATGAACCTCGCAATTTGCGACCCCATTGTGAATCCCAAACAGTGTTAAACAAACTGTTGTACATTTCATTTAGCGACTCGCAATTTGCCACTCGCAATGTGTCGACAATTGCGAGGCGCTAAATGAAATGGTCGTACATCTGGCCCCAAAATCCTTAGTACTTTGAGTATTTGTTTTGTGTGCACACGTTTGTATTTTTTTGGAATTACTGTTTTAACCCCTTGGCCCGGCGGTAATTCCGCCATGGCGCTAGGGGGCAGGGGGGCCGCGCAGCGCCGCCATGCTCGTGTCGGAACCACTCCGTCACGAGCCGCAGTGGCGCTATGCTTGTGACGGAATGGTTCTGTCACGGCCCGGCCCGCTCAATAGAACGCGCCACGCAGGTGCGAAATCAGCGCCGCGCAGGCGCCGTGGCCGGGCCGTGACGGAACCATTCCGTCACCAGCACAGCCCCACCGTGGCTCGTGACGGAATAGTTCCGTCATGAGCGCGCAAGGTGTTAATGTTTGAAATTTAACTCATACAAATTGCTTGGGGGTCCCCGGCTTCCAGTGGTGACTCAATGGGGGTCCTCAGGAGTCAAAAGTTTGGGAACCACTGCCTTAGAGGTAACCTAAAAGAGACTTGCTATATTTATTTTATAGTCTCATCATTTCGGAACGGAAGTATTTTCAATATTATATGCAACAAAACCCTAGCACTTTTACCATTATGAGGAGCAGAGTACCTTTTACCGAGGTTACCCAAGGTTGGATGGAGAAATCCAAGCAAATGTATTGGTCACCAAAAGTGGTAAGGCATAATGTTAAGGACGCACAGGATAAGCATAAAGTATATTGTGACAATAAGCAGGTGCTAAGGAAGTGAGACGACAGGTGGGTGATATGGGGTATGTGAAGAAGCCACTAAAGGAAAGAAGAAGGGGAGTGAGTTTCGAGGCCCTTGATAGGCTGACGAAATGTTCATAAATGCAGCTAGATTGAGTGATGGAAGGGTGTGGAATATGAGGCGTACGGCAACCTGCAACAAAGTTGGGGTGGTTCCAGAAGAAGTGAGGAGGAAAAGGTTTGTTTGGATGGAAGAAGAAGATGGAGAGCTAAATGGTAGTGTGAGAAGAAGGAGGGAGCTGGGGAGTGTAAATGATGGCGAGGGACAGGTGCCAGATAATGCAGAAGAGGAGCAGGAGATTACAGATTGGGAGCCGGAGAGTGATGGAGAAAAACATAAGGAAATCCAGAGTAAAAGTGGACCGGTTAAAAAGAAGCCTGTGTACTTGAAGGAATATATTACGTAAACATATATAAACATTTTTTGGGTCAGTGAGTATTGTTCAATTTATAATTATTTAGGTACTGTCACACAAGGGGGGGCATAGGTCATATGTTTTAACTCTAATATGTTTAATTTTTATTTAGATGTATTATATTATTTACCCAGTTAGGGGCATTCATTTTATGGGTTTTCTGTATCACATTGAAATACTAAAATATATTCAATTATATTATTAATGTGTTATTTAGTTATGCATTCAATGTTAGAAATTGTGAAGGGAAGGGGATGAATTATTGACTCGCTCTCGAGTGAAGAATCTAAGTTGGTATTTGGGGGTTGAAGAGGGAGTAGTTGGAGACCAGCTTATTGGCAGATGGGTGGTTTTTCTTGTAACTCCAGTGTGGGGTCGAAATAAAAAATTGCTAGCAGTTTATGTATCTGATAGCAGAAGTAGCATAACTTTTCTTGCTCGATTTATCTCTTGCTTTTTGATATGGTTGCTCATGATAGAGTGATCAGTCAGCCAGCTGTGGCCTGGGTTTTGAACACTTACCTTTAAATATTTTCTTTTTTGAAGGATCTTAACCAGTGTTTAACAATTATTTTGATACTCAGTGTTCCATATGATGTCCCAAAGTGTCATCACTATGCCCGAATTATTCTGATCTTCTAGCTTAAACCTCTGGAAGAGTTGATTAAATTATCTGAATTTAGAACTCTGCTCTTCATTGATGACACCCAATCCATCACTGTTTTTGATCAACACTCTGAGAATAAAGGCTATGCAAGAATTAAATCAGATCATTTGCCTTTAAATTAAATCCAAAAATAACAGAGATTATGTTTATTAGTGACACCCCTGTTTATCATTCATCTAATCTCTGGCCATCAGTGATGAATCAAACCCACAGCCTCATTACAAGGGCTATTAATTTATGGTTCATTATGAACCACCACCTTTCTCAGGAAGCCCAAAGTCAAGCTCTTTCTGCAGATTGCTTTGATTAGATATGACTGCTACACAAAATACATCTTTTTCCATACTGATTAGTATGAAAGAGTCAAAGAACCAAATCTGTATTCTGTGTGAACTATGGTAATGCCCACTAATTATGCCTCTCTGAGTTTAAAGTCAAGAAACCAGACGTTTGACTGGACTTCAAACGAAACAAATTTGATCATGCCTCCACCAGTCACTGTGCCTTATAATGGCAACCCATACTACAGCTCGCACAGGTTAAGTCTGTGTTTATAATTCTTTTGGACTTGGATGGGTCAAAATCTTTCTTAAAGCAAAATATAATACATTATTTTGTTACATGCAATTCCCTTAAAACAGGGGCATAACGGAGTACCCCGCAGTCTCCGCAATGTGGAGTGGCCCCAGGGCTCCTTGTTTCAGTGGGGAACCCTCACCTACCTCCCAAAGCCACGTCATTGCATGCCTTGTAGCATGTGTGCAATGGCATGAACAAAGAAATTGATAAACACTTGGGAAAGTTAATCTGCTTTCCTGGCTCAACCCTTCAGTTGGACCTTATTGAGCCCAAGACCTATTAATATCTGTGCGATCTTGGGAACGACTGGGCCTATCATCATATTTTGCACGGGCCAAGCTTTTGTGTTAAACCACTGCCTTAATAGGAGTCATAATTTCTTCTTCAAGTATCTTCACTTTTGTTGAGAGGCCTGGCCTTCCCAATGTTCAAAGCCAAGTTCCGAAAAATATTACTGCTACATATTTTCGTTTGAGAAGCAATTTAAAACTCATCTTTATTGCTGGCTTTACCAAGACAGAGAGCAACCAGTAGGCTACATTTATCTACTGCTGATATTCTTGCATCAAACACCTTTGAGACTGTAAGCAGCTCACAAATACTCTCAAAGTAAAAGTCAATGATTGAAAGAGGGCTTGCAATCAGTGTACTTGGGTGGGGGTAATAAAGGGTAGGGAGCAGTTAGCACTGTGCACTTTGAGCATAGATGCCACCACCCTCCCTAACATCATTCCACACCTGCACTCGCCTTAAAGATCAAGAAAATGTCAGCGGTGCAGTGCAAACGTTGTTGTCTTTTGCGGACTGCACATAATTAGCACACTATATATTTTTTGATTTAGCTGTATAACATATATATTGCAATGTTATACCAACAAATGTAACATGCCTATCTATTGTTCTTAATTATTATATTTTACACTTGTACATTATTTATATTTAAATCAGAAAAATGTAGTGAACATTTGGACCTTTCTGTGATACCTATTGTATGCATAGTTCTAGGAGATTATGTGGAATGTTTCAAACTGCTACAGTTCAACCTGAGCAATCCAGTTTAGAGATGCCCATACATTTATGAGAAATTATTGCATGGGAATGAGTGGCTGCTTAGGATCTGAGAACCCCTCCCCTTTATTAGGTAAAGATAAGCTAATGGATTCAGAAACCGAGCTCTCAGAATCAATGCATACACGAACCTAGGAATTCTATGGCAATTGGTGTTTATCGCATACCATTTTTCTAAAAATAATGTGAATAAGAATTACCATAATAACAAAGAGCACCCCAGCAATTACATATGTCATCAGGGAGAATATGAGATACACCCCAATCATAAACATCGCACATCCCTAACCAATAAGTATAAATTTCCCTATTGGTCTTACAGCATTGCATTATGATTATTATTGTTCTGTTTGTTTCAAAATAATGTATTAGCCCAGCATACAGGTGGACCAGATGGTTTCTAATTCCAGTAGCGGCTCCCTATTTTAACAAGTTGTGGGCGGAGGAAGAAGGGGAGGTGTGGAGATATGGCGAATATTATACATTTTTAAAAACACTTACGCCGCTGTCTTATTCAGACAACCGGATTCCTACCAGCAACTGGTTTCTCTCTTTGATCTTCTCAAAGTAGAATGAGCTTAAACACATCTCCTTCCTTAGTATTGCTACCGAGCAGGAAGGAGCTCGCCTACACGGAGCCCTTTCTTTGCAAACAAGTTTCATTGAGGCGTTGCCGAACCACTAGTTCTTGTTGCTTTGCACTAAAGCCAAAGTTTGTTAAATGGTCATCCTGCAGAGCTTGTAGCGCAAGCCACTGCCAATATTCAACTAGCAATGGAAATGTTCTCTTTAGATGAAGCAAATGTAGAACAGAACATGTGGCAATTTTGTTCACAAAAACACAGTCTTATACCTGTACAAAATCAAGCATAGAAACGCTCGTTTAAACTTAGAAGTTACTTGGTTTAATATACCACAAGCTCCTTACATATAAGACTAAATTGTGAAAATTACTTTAGATAAACGTCAATTCTATGAAAGCTTTATTGTCAATGTCACTATCACCACTATGATATTCAATCCTGAGGATAATGGAATGGATCGAGATGGCTTTCCAGTTCCACACGTTCCACTGTTCAAATGAAATCACTTCTATATAAAAACCTTAAAAATGCCCACGTCACAGCAATTCGGTGTGCAGTTTGCCATCTATGTTCAGTGTATTGGTGACATCGTATATGCATTTTTGATATTAACATTTGTTGCAAAAAAATCAGTTTCTACAGCAATCTAATGTTTTTGAGATCATGTTTAAATGACGGTATTGAGTGTGAGAACGTATAAAACAGCCTGACACAACAGAGTAATGTCTACCAAAACCATAGTTTTGCACAATTAACGGTTAAAAGTATAATTTGCCTTCGAAGTTACTATAATATTGTTCTAGTAAATTATTTTTTGGGGATTTGGAGGCTAGATGGGTAGATAGATAGATAGATAGATAGATAGATAGATAGATAGATAGATAGATAGATAGATAGATAGATAGATAATGTATTGACATGTAATAATTGTGCATAGACATGTTGGTTAAACCATCGCCTCATAGCATTACAGGAGGCCATAAAAGCACCAGGCAGTTCTCCAGATGATAAGGTGGGCCGCAAAGGGTTAACAGAGAGGATGCCAGTGCAGAGACTTAGGGGGCTGATGAGATCGGCCAAAGAGACCTTGAAGTGCAACAGCTGTGCCTGGCCTTTGAGGAGAGGATCAAGACGCGAATATGAGATAGGCAAACGTTGGCTTAAACGTCTTCCCTTTGATTGCCCTTGGACATCTGCCTCGTCCCCTGTCAAGAATGTCTGACAGCTGTGAGCTTGGAAACAGCGCTGCTCAGACGGCCCGATATCTGCGCCGACTAATACTTTAAGCCAACTCGCCTGCGATGTGTGTGTGTAGTGATGCACGGCTATGCTAACCGACGCTTTGAGCTCAATGTTCCACAGAGCGGCCACGAAGTGCACAGAGGTGGGAGCTGCGGCCTATTCCCCTCCTTCACTAACTGGCTTTAATCGTCGGGGGGCAATTGGATTTCAAGTTTAACAGAGAGCGCACAGACAAAGGACGAGTGCTAACCTGAGATCATGGGAGAGCCTGGGAAATCTGAGAGATTCATGCGGATGTGCGTTTTCCTGCGACAGTGTCAGAAAACAGGTTAAACACGGGCTTCCGTTCCCTTATCCCTCTGAGAATTTCCCATTTCAGCCTTGTCGAGAGAGCTGGTCCGTTAAAGCTATTCAAGGCAGTGTGAATGTCCTCATAACAGAAGCAATGTGGCGCATTGAGAACCCCCTCTTACGTGACCCTGGTGAACCCACTCATCGCCCGCCATCTTAGAGTCATACTCGTTCTCGAAGTTCGGCATGTTCTTCAGGTCCAACATATCTAGAAACTTCGATTACCATACAATTTCAAGGACTCGCCTACCACGCGGTTCAAGTGGACAGATATTTAACCACATAAATGTGGTGGCAGTTATAAATATTACAGTTTTCAAAGATTTGGCATCTTTTTTATCAGTTCACTTTAATTCTTCATCTATGGTTACAAAACACATTTTGAAGTTGATTTAGAAGAATTTCTTTTACAATAAAAGATGCCAAGTCCTTCGAATTGTATTATTATGGCTAGCCGCAGATCTGTGGATTATCAGAACACTGAGTGGAATATGAGAACAAGGTGGCAGAATGAAGGCGCTTAACAAGGCAGTGTTATCCGAGCCTCGGTTTATCTCACAACTAAAACATGGGTGCTGTCTAAAATAAAACTGGTGAAGAAGAATATATGGTTTTATTGAATACATGAATACTTTGTTCATCGTATAACCGTGGCTCTTAACATACCTGCACCTCTAAATGTATAGAATGATGCTGTAGGCTTGACTGGTGGATTAAGGCCACTCTCACGCCAATCTGTCAGAGGCATATGCTGCTGCCCAGATTACTACGGACCCCTTTTAAATAGTATACTATTATTTGAAAGATGTCCCCAAAAATTGGCGCTAAATCGGGAACCTCTCTGTTGTCACACGAGCATCTCCATTTGGAATACCCTAGTTGTGACATTTCTCTTGGGGCCTGGGGGCTCTTTCAGTTAGATCAGGCCCAAAGCCCAGTTCAGACTTCAGATGAACGTCAGCTGGGGCAATGGTAAGTACCTAATGACATAAGGGCAGCCCAAGACGTGTAGTGAGAACAGTGGGCTGAATAAGGACAAGTGAAGAGCAAGTGCAAAGGGACAACGGAGAGTATTACTGAAAAGTTATTACTCGGTAGCACTTTAAAGTCAGAACTTTTTCACCACAGCAGGGAATTAATGTGTTGGTGTACAAATATATCATATGAAGAGTTGGCAACTTCTGTGATGAAGTATATATTCCCTTTTGGGTGTAGCCAAGCCGGCAAGCATAGCAGTCTTATAATGAAAAGCCCCGCCGACCAGGTCTGGGCCTTTACAAAATACCCCCCCATATCCTTTAATGGCTCAATATGAGTAATAATAACCTTGAATTTGTAAAGCGCACAGCTACCTCCCCAATGGTTTCCCGGCGCTGGGGGCCCTCAGGGAGATTAAGCGAGCTATTGCCACTTGGTGCTGGGGAGACCTGAAGCCAGCGCCGGGGATCGAACTGTGAACCTCGTGGTCTGGAGTAAGGCATCCTGGCCGCTGCGCCACACCTCTTCCACAGTAGGAGTGCCACTGCTATCTTTGGCACACTGGAGGAAGAACCCCTTTGTTTAGCATCGTGACGCTACTGGTGCACGGGGGCATTAGAGCACTGCCTGGCGTGCTCTTTATGCCTGCCTAAAGACCACCACAATTTTGCTTCCCTGATTTGTGCCTGATGCTGATGTATGCTACACCTGTGTTCTTCGTTGGTGATGGTGACCGCTGTGCGCAGTGCCCAAGCACCTGAACTTGTCTACTGGGCCAGACCGCAGTTATAGTCGCGGTGCTGGGAATGGTGACTGCCGGATTTCAAGAGGATGGCTTAAATTATTGGTGGTGCTGCCCTTCCTCCTACCACTGGTTCACTCTGCTGCTTCTCTGCTAGGGGTGAATCACAGAGCTGGCTCCCCAGACATTCCATAGGCCAATCTCTCCTGCCTTCACACCCTGCTGTGCCAGTGAGTTGCCATCAGAGAATGGTACATATTCCACGTTTGATCACTAAATTAACCTAGTACTTGAATTTGGCTGGTTGTGACATTACATATCATTAGCTGTAGGCTTTCACCAGGATGACACTTCCACCTTTTTCCTACTTTCCTTACCTCCAGGAGGAACCTCCCTCCCCCTCCATCACCACTTAAGGACGCAGAGTGTGGCAGCTGTATGCCCTGCCCCATCCCGGGCACCATCCATATGAACCTTCAGCAGCATACACTTTGCAACACATGCAGGCCCAGGTTGATTTCCTCGTGGCTCTTCGAGGTAGTCGATGGTGTTGTTGTTGCTCAGCAGAGCAGAACTGGGCTTTTCGTGAATAACACTTAATATTCCACTGTTTTACTCTTTTACATCATCCGCACATGACACTCATCTAGCTGTGCAACCTCTGGCACCTAAGGGCAGGTTGGCATCAGCTGTCTCCAGCTATTGTGCCGCACTCTCATCTCATCGCTCTCACCACATTACTACCTTCAGTGTTCCCTGGGCATTTAGTTTCTGATGTTCCTTGGAATGACCGTTCTTGCACCCTGGTGAGTTCTAGACCTACCTCATAGCTCAATATTTGGGGCTACAATCCAGCTCTCAGTTAAAGAATCCAGTCCTTGCCTCTGACCATCCTCTGGACAAATTGGACCTCATTCTTTCTGCCATCAACAGCACCCACTACTCCTTTGAATCCAAAAGAGATGAGGTGGCCATTGATCAGAATCTACTTTACCAGGACCACTGGAACTTGGCAGAGTGAGTCACGCAGCCTGAGTGAGTGTTGCAAGTCCCCCAGCCCATACAAACCCAGAGTCAGGCATTTTTATCGCAATTGCAAGAGCTTATCAATAGAGTTTGAGTACTGACAAGTAGGACGAAAGAGTTGGCGGGTTGATCCCCTTGGAACCACATCCATGTGGTGAGTTTGTCAGAGGGCATCGAGTTCAGGACTTGGGGTCAGATGTACAAAGCATTCTTCCCGTCACAAACATGGCAATTCGCAGAATCGGTCCGTTGGCGACCATGAAAATAATTTTTCACATGTACAAAATGCAAAATGTGATTCAGTCATTTGCTACTGAATTGCAATTTGCAATGGTGATTTGGTATTTGGAAGGGTTCGTGTTTTGGGCATCCCTTCCAAATACCTAATCAATATGGTATGTGTTACTGTTTTACATCCAAATTCCGGTCACAAAACATGACACTTTACCACTATTTTAAAAGTGGTGGTAACCCACTCATTAATGGGAAGGGATCCCATTGGGACCCCTTTCCCTTTGAGAATGTTAAAAACATGTTTTTAAGAGTGGGCAGTGGGCAGTGTTCCTGTGGATCACTGCCTACTCCAGAAAAAAATTAAAGTTACGGTTTCCATTTTCTTTTTTAAACGCATCTCATTTTCCCTTGCGTTTAAATAAAAAAATATTGCTTTACTTAAAAAGCAGTCATATACATGGTGGACTGCTGACCTCAGCAGGCCACTATCCTTATGATGGTTGTCATTCCTAATGGGTCGCAAATTGCAACCTACTTCATCAATATTAATGAGGTGGGTTGATCTGTGACCCACTAGGAATTGCTAAATAAGAAATAAAACATTCAAGCATTTAGGATAGCGATTACCAAATAGCGATTCGTAATAAGGTATGTACATCTGGCCCATGCTGTCTTATCTTGAGAACTGGATACAACTAATGTCACTCCTCAAGCCTTATCTTCCTTTTTCGCACTTAAAGGTGTGCACAGGGTGCAGATATATCCTCCTGGAGCCCCTCCCCACCCTGTGATGGCCAAGCTGCTCTACTATACGGATTAATGCAAAATGTGAATCAGACATTTGCAATAGTGAGATGGTATTTGGAAGGGTCATGTTTTGGGCATCCCTTCCAAATACCAAATCAATATGGTATGTGTTACTGTTTTATATCCGGATTTCGGTCACAAAACATGACAATTTACCACTATTTTAAAAGTGGTGGTAACCCACTCATGAATGGGAAGGGATCCCATTTGGACCCCTTTCCCTTTGAGAATGTTAAAAAAATGTTTTTAAGAGTGGGCAGTGGGAAGTGTTCCTATGGACCACTGTCTACTCTAAACAAATTGAAGTTACATTTTCCATTTTTATTTTTTAAACTCATCTTATTTCCCCTTGCGTTTAAATAAAAAAATATTGCTTTACTTAAAATGCAATCGCAGACATGGTGGCCTGCTGACCTCAGCAGGCCACCGTCCCTATGATGGTTGTCATTCCTAATGGGTCGCAAATTACAACCTACTTCATTAATATTAATGAGGTGGGTTGATTTGTGGCCCACTAGGAATTGCTAAATAAGAAATAAAACGTTCATGCATTAAGAATAGTGATTACCAAATAATGATTCGTAATAAGGTATGTATATCTGGCCCATGCTGTCTTATCTTGAGAAATGGATACAACTAATATCGCTCCTCAAGGCTTATCTTCCTTTTTCGCACTTAAAGGTGTGCACAGGGTGCCGATATATCATCCTGAAGCCTCTCCCCACCCTGTGATGCCAAGCTGCTCCACTATATGGATTAAGACACAGTTTTTCTGGCTACCAGGAAAGCTGGTCACTTTCTTGTGGAGGCTAAAAAAAATTCTCTTATTGTCTGACTTTATCCTAGACATACAACACCAGTGAGCATCGTTCACAGGAGTCTGATAGAGGCTGCCTGAATTGGAGGTCAATTATAAACTCCTATTTCCAGTTTGTCTTAAGCTAATTGCTCACGAGTACACCTGGTTCTTTACATCCCCAGAGGAAGCTTGAGTGTGGGATGATCAGTTTGGCAACCCAGTGCCTTTATCCGCTACTTTGCGAACAATGACAGGGTGGCTGGAGGGTCAGACATTGCAGAGGGATACCACGTTATGCTGTAAACACATAGCATCCCTCCACCTCCCCCACACATAACCAGGCCTTGGAATCCAGAGATGCCACTTTACCGGCGGTTGCAGCCATTTGCCCTGGGACTTACCAACTTCATCTTGATACGACTGATTCCAGCAGTGAGGTATGCTCATTAACATCTTCTGGATTGTCTAAGTCAGTGGGCCTACCGAAGGTCACACCTTAACGCCTTAACATCGGCGGTAATTCCGCCGCATGCGGGCGTTCTAAAGGGTGGGCTGGGCTGCGTCGACCAACAGTCGCTCGCAGCAACAGGGAGTGAGTGCTCCCGACAGAAAGGGTTAAACTATGGATGATTTAATTTAACTGTTGCTTTTCTCTTTCCACAGGAGGTTTATTCAGCCGCTAGACACTACGTCTATGCCAGGAATACAGCTGCTCGTAAGATACATGACTTAAGTCCTCTTTTTTTGCAGTTTGTGCTAGACAGTTACCACCATCAAGCACTGGGACTTGCATTAGTTGTTTACTCAATACTGGTATGCTAGGGATGTCCTTATTTGGTGTTTTCCCATCCCACTGCACATTGATCGTGCAACATTGCTCTACCTATGGTCCCATACTGTTCTTCCATTTCCCCCCTCACCTTTATCTTGCAATATCTTGTGTCATACTTAGTCATGGCCCACTCAGAGTTTGCAAGCTAGCACACCATGAACCTCTTCACTGTTATAGTATATTCTAGAAATTTGGGCCTCAGGTAATTTGGCAGGACATCGTTAAAGGATGCAAGGGGCAAAAAACCAAAAGCCCTAGCAGTGCTTGCGGCAATGAGAGCCGCTGTCGCACTTCCCTCGCAAGGAGGCTCAAAAGGCTGACCTTGTCGACCAGCAGTGCTGGACACCGTTAACACTTAGGCAGGGGGCAGAGAACCACAAAGCCCGCCAGTGTTTGCTGCAAGGATGGTCACTGTTGCACTTCCCACGCCACTAGGTGCATTAAGCTAACTCGTCTAGCCGCAGTCCAGATGTGGCAGGGCTTGTGCCTGTGCGAAGGCCAGGCCAAGTGTGGACCTGTCTGTGTCCGTCTATGACCGGAGGTGGCTGGGCTGGGCCACACCTCTTCCACCCACTCCCTGGCTACAGCCTAGAGACAGCTACTGTTGGAGTGGCCCTAAAGCCAGATTATGGCACATTTTGGTTTTTTTGGTGGGTTGCCAATGTTGTCTTCGTACCATAGTGTCTCCCTCGTGCTATAGACATTGACCCTGGACTATTTGTTGCTGAGCGCCGTGCCATGCAAAGTTTGAAACACTAGCCCTAGTAATGGGAAAGCAGAAATGCCCCATCTCCAATAACCTCCTCGAAACCCACTTCAATTGACAGAATGTAACAAAGGGCTATAGGGTTTGTGGCCACAGAAATAGAAGTTACGAAGAGAAGGCTCTCTATGAGCTCTGATGACCATTGCTCCAAACCAGGCCCCCAGCTCATCTCACCTAGTAAACCCTGAGTGCTCTGCAAATGAGAACTCCCTTAGCCCCTAATCAGGCCTGAGCCAAAGGCCCTCGGTGAGGCTTGGATAATGATTGATCTATGATACAGGAAAGGAGCAAGTAAATGCATTTGGCTACCAAGAGAAAATATAAGGCAGGCCTGTCATCTCCCCAAGTCCATTAGAAGTGGCAGAAAAGAACCTGCATCATCCAGGTCTACGGATGATGCTGTTTCTGTGCATGAGGTTCAACAGCCCCTTTATGTCGTTAGTAAAGGACATCTTAGTCCAAGTCGAGTCCATTCTTCTCGAAAAACGTACACCAATTATAGCTCACTTGAACATGATGTAACAACTATGTAGCACCATTCCATGTGTAGCATCCGGGGAGTAAAAGAGCCCAACAGATAAAGACTGTCAGACCGATACTGCCTCCCTGGCTGCATTGCCCATGGCTGGTAACATGGGGAGGAGCAATTGTGCAAGCAATTGTGGGGCATCATGGAGTTCAATGGCATAAATCCAGGGGACCCTCCGTTTGTAAAATCTGGAAGGAGCAATCCCACGGTTGGGCAAGAAGGAGTCGTGGAATTTAGGTACATCATGTTGTTTGGAGGCACTTCGGATTTTTGAAAACTGATACACACCAGCCAATAGTTTTTGCTGTCTCTCGATATTTATTTTAAATGTAGTGTTTATGAAAAAAAGTTTTGGTAATTGTTTGTCCATTTTGTAGCTGGCCTATGTATCCACCCTGTCGATCGTTATGATGCTGTGTTCCATATTCTGGATTATTAGGAATTGCCGTGCCACAACTTTATTATCTTTATTTATTTGTTTTAAGGCTAGAATGAAATACTTGTAAATGTTAGTGTTGCTGAAATGATTAGAGCATTGAAAAACCTAGGCATGTCTTATTTCTTTTATGTCATTGTAATGGACAATGTTTTGAAATTAATTATGTTTGCAATTATTGTGATGGTTTTAATGAACTTTTATGTGCCGCAATAAAGATGAATAAATAGTTAGAAACCTCGCCCTGGACAAGAAGTTATTTTTTTATATTGTTTTGTTGCAGTTGTTATTCTATGTTTTTGATTTCTTCATTTCTTATCCTGCTGAGTGTATTGTGGCTGCGACTGCACATGAGAACTTATGTGCCACCGAGTTGGGAGATCTCCTGGTCACTGGATAAGTGTAATTTTCTTTCTGAAGCATTATCTTTTAGATCTTTTCTGATCCTTGTGCACTGGGTTGTTGCTCTTCGCCACTTTAATCTAATCCAACATTATTAAATGGCTAGATTTAAATTCCTCACACTGAACGTCTGAGAACTAGGCAATCCCACTAAAAGATATCAGCTGTTCTGGTTTCTGAGGAGACAGGGAGTTCCTTGTGCAGTACTGCAGGAGAACCATCTGTATGAATAGGAGTCCCTGAGACTCAGCCGCTGATGGCTGGGCCAGTTTTTCTGGACTACCTATTAGGCCTGTATTGTAACTGTATTGTTATGGGTAAGACCAGGCACGCCTCCTGCCCCTGTGTGGTAGAGAATTGATTCTGAAGGATGTTTTATGCTAGTTTCAGCTAAACTGGATGGTAAGGATCTCAACATACTTGCATTATATGCTCCTCACTAGGGGGAGCCTGTTTTCTTGCACCCTTTGTCACACTGTAACCCCTTATCTGTGGCTAACAGCAGGGGACTTTTACATGCTCCTGGATATTGATCTTGATTGTTCGCAACCGCCACTCCTGAGAGCACAGGGCGGAAGGACAACTAAAGCACTATCTGTCTGGGCCTTGAACTGAGGATTGATTGATCTCTGAAGGCGGTTGTATCCAGGGCCAGACTGGGAACAGAAACCGGCCCTGGCAAACTGCTCAGCCGGCCCCCCTGGGGTGAAAGGGCGTGCAGCTGAGCAGTTTGCGAGGGCCGGTTTCGGATGATTTTGTTACAGGGGGGCGATGTTGCTGATCCCAGTAACAAAAACGGCCCCCAGGGGCCTAAATCCAGCCCCCACCCTACCGGCCTAGCGGGCAAACGCCCTGTGCCCGCCATGGCCAGTCCGGCCCTGGTTGTATACTTGTAGAAGAGAGTACTCCTATTACTCCCCATTACATGTTTTACACACACTCATGGACCTGTTTTATGCCACCCCACCCCTAACTGACATGTTGCATGTTATTGAGTACCTACCTAAGAAACTATTGGGCAATCGCCCATTACTGCTGCCTTTGGCGTAAGCATCAGTTGTTTTTTGGAAAAGGATTTATCTCTCTCCCCTAGTCCCAATTGCAATTTCCAAAATGATACTCCTTCCCTGAATCCTGTATTTTTTTTACCATCATCACAATGATACTCAGGAATGGCTTTTTTCACGATCTTATCATAAAACTGAAAGATCAGATTTGGGGCACTTGTAGACACAGTGCTGTGTTGTCTTAATTACACATCCACATTGAGGGAAGTGGCTTAAGAGTGGCAGAGTTTGGAACATACTATTTAGCCACACTACAATAGTATAGTTGATCCCTTGGTTGAGCCGCCCACCCCGCTGTCTCCAGAGATACCTTACCTCACTCCCAATATTGGGAAGGCTTCAATTGTGGAGCTTTTGTTTGGCGATCATCCCTGCGCAGGAAGGTTGTCGTGACTCTTGTTGATGGTGCGGCATTGTGGTGTACAATATCCAGAAAGCTAAGCTGTGTTGTCCTTATGCCCTTGAGCTCCCGATTAGGTTGTTGCTGAGGTTTTGACATTTTTATGGCTCCTTCAACATTCCTTTGTAGTTTGGAGCTGATGTCACATAAATTGCCAGCTGTATGACTCTAGTCATCTCATGCCTTTTGATGGGCTGCAGCAAGAGACATCATTGCCCTCATGCGTGCTCTGGTATTGTACTATTTCAAGAATATCTGGATCCCCAATAATGAGGAGCCTCAGACAGATCACACTCTGCAGATGTTCTTAACCTGAAGAGGACATGCTTATTGTATGGTGACTCATCTTTACCTATGATTTTTGCTCTGCTTTATTCTGTGTACCTCCTGGACTTGAGGTCCAGATGGGAAACCAACCTGTGTGGAACTATCTCCAGTTCGAATTGGGTAAGGACACTTGGTTACATCAGGGGGTTTTAATGAATGACTGTTTAAAATATCTACAGTTCCATTATGTACAGTTTACTTACATAACCCCAGCTAGATTGCATAAAGTATTCCACACTGTTATTGACACAAGCACCAACCCAGATGCTACATTCATGCACATGGTGTGGTCTTTCCCAGGTATTGCAACATTCTGGGTAAAAGTAAAAGATCTTCTCTCAGAATGCAATACAAGTTGTCAACTGCTGAGTCCTAAGATTTGTCCAAGAGCAAGAACATTATATGCAGATTTTTAGAATAGGCACTAGCAGTCACTAAGCAAAGCATAGTTATCAACTGGAAATCATCTCAGGCACTTACAATTTACATATGGAGACAGTATTTTCAATAATGGACACAGGCGAGAACACTTTAGTTCACATCCTACACTTCCACCAGTGGAGACCAATGGAACTGACCAATGGTACTGACCAATTGGTATATGATTTTGCTACAAATTGATCCCAAATCAGATTACAGACTGCCCTGAACCCGCTGACGCTATATCTTCTTCCTCTGATATGTAACTGGGATGGCAAGTTTATATTCTCCTATGTTTTCTGATGATTGTTCTTTGTACTGTATATTGACCTTGTCACCTAATCTCCCACTGCCATCGATGTGTGTGATAGGAAATTTTTTTGTGTACTCACATATATTCATGAATGATTTATACTTTGATTCACTTGACTTTTTAACACCTATGTAACAAGTTCTATTTATCTAATTCGAGGTGAACCTGCTTTGTTGTGTATTTTAAAACAATAAAAAAAATAGAGAAAAAAGTATACATTCACTCTTACTAGCTGACTGATTATTGTCTCTCCCTCCGATGCCATGATTGTCCATGGCAGTTTCCTTTAGCTACCTACATGGAAGCTAATGGCTTCCACTGCAATTGATCCGACTCAGGATTTGTTATATTGGTGCAGAGGAGACTCAGATTTTTTGAAGAAAAGCTAATTTGAGGAACATCAGTGATACACTAATTTTCTGTCTGCAAGCCCTTTTCTGGGTTGTGTGACGGAACCACGCATGCAATTACCACACATGCTGGTTCCACGTGGTCTTAACCACGCAAGTCTGAACCACGCATATGCCTTTACCACGCATGCCTTAACAATGAAATATGGGTTGTTAAGGCGTGTATGGCAAATGCATATGTGTGCTTAAGACTTATCATGTAATGGTAACCCCCGATCCCTGCCCCGCCCTGAGACATATAAGTTCTCCCTTCCCTCCTGAAAACCAACCCACTCCTCCGCAAGCCGTAAAATCCTCCCTGCCTCAAGCCCTAAAAACGACCTGCCCTCGCCTAGCCCTAAAAATTACCGCGACCCCCCTAAACCCTAAAACGTACCCTACCCCAAGCCCTAAAAAGTATCCCAATCCCTGCCTCCGCCCTGAGCCTTGAAACGGCCCCTAAGCCTCCACCCTGAGACCTAAAACTTTCCTCTCCCTCCTGAAAATAACCCCCTACCGATCCCCATAAACTTCCCTGCCCCCAAGCCCTAAAAACAACCCTGCCCTTCCCGAAGCCCTAAAAACTACCTGACCCCTCCTCAGCCCTAAAAACTACCCCGACTTCTATTTATTTATTTCATTATTTATCTTTTATTTTAGTGTTTCATAGAGCGCAAATTTGACCCGTTAGGGTATCAGAGCGTTTACAGAGTCAAAGAGTCATACAAGAGGCATGATAAAACAAGAGTATACTGTACATTAGGCGGGGGTGCTGAATACAAGAGGAATGGGAGTATACAAGGATAATTAATATTACAGTTGCTGAAGACAGGCCCCCGGTTTCTTGGTGGGGCGAGGTCGAAGGAGGATGGAAATAGTCTTTGAGGTGGTTGTGGGATGGGGTTAGCCGGGGAATTTACCCATGAGGAAGGATTTAGCTTCCTTTTTGAAGCGTGCCAGAGAGGGGATTCTTCTGATGGCGGGCGGGAGGGAGTTCCATATTCTTGGTGCAGCCCCAGTGAACGCCCGATTATAGGTTTTTTTTTCCCAAAAGGGTGCAGGCTGGAGTAGGAGGGCATTGGCCGACCGTGAGTTTCTGCTACCTCCAGATATCACAAGTTTCTGTGTAAGATACACAGGGGAGTTTGAGTGTAGGATCTTGTGCGTGATGCATGCCAGCTTGAGTTGAATTTTGGCCTTGAGAGGAAGCCAGTTAAACGCTTTCAGATGGGGAGTCATGTGATCAAATTTCCTAGTGCCGTGAGTAGCCTAGCAGCTGCATTGAGGCAGGCTTTTAACGGTGCTAGGGAGATCTTGGGTTGACCAGAGAAGGTGGAGCAGCCATATTCCAGCCTAGAGATGACTAGTGCTTGGACTGCAAGTTTTAGGTCGGGAGCGTCAAGAAAGGGTTTCAGTTTCCATAGGTAGCTTAGGTGGAATCTGGCAGATTTGGCCATTGAGTTGATGTGGTCTTGCATGTTTAGGTTGTAATCCAAGGTTATTCCCAGAGATTTGGCCGAGTCCACAATGGTCGGGGGACAGTTTAAGGCTGTGATGGCTTTGATCCATGTCTGGATATCAGATTTGCTGTTTGGTGGGGAAATTAGAAGGAACTCAGTTTTCTTTGCATTGAGTTTAAGTTGGTTGGAGGAGAGCCATTGGACGGTCAACTTCAGGGCCTCATTCAGGGATAGAATCTAGTTGAGAGATAAGTTTTTTAGGTAGATCTGAGTGTCGTCGGCGTACATAAGGTAGGAGATATTTGCGGTGCGAAGGATTTCGGTAAGGGGTTCTGAAAAAAGGTTGAAAAGGATGGGGGACAACGTTGATCCTTGAGGGACTCCAACCGTGACCAAGGAGGGAGCGGACAGGTTACCGTTGATTAGGAATCTCTGAGACCGGTTTTGGAGGAAGGATCTTAACCAGTCAAGGACAGGGCCATCTAATCCCATCCTAAGTTTGAGGCATTCAAGTAGCTTCACGTGGTTGAGCGTGTCGAAGGACGAGGATAGATCTAGGAGGATAAGCCCTACAAACTATCCGACCCCGCCAAGCCCTAAAAACATCCTCACCACTAAGGCCTATAAACTACCCGACCCCTAAAAAGTCCGCTGACCCCCCAGTCCTAAAAACTTCCCTATCCCCCTGCCCTGCAAACAACCTGACTCCCCAACCCTGAAAACCACCCTCAACCCTTAAAGACTACCCCCATCTCCATGCCCGGCCCTAGCTCCACTTACCTCATCGCGTCCTCTCCCGGTCCTTCCTGCTTCCGCCTTTTCTGGCAGCTAGACAGCTCACTGCTTTGACCATTCATATGCATGGTTAAGGCATATGCGTAGTTAAGGCAAGTGTGGTAGCCTTGCGTTGTTGGGACACGGGTGGCTCTGCCCATGTTATTCCGGCCATCTGC
Organism: Lissotriton helveticus; assembly: GCF_964261635.1. Taxonomy (NCBI): domain Eukaryota; kingdom Metazoa; phylum Chordata; class Amphibia; order Caudata; family Salamandridae; genus Lissotriton; species Lissotriton helveticus. The sequence continues at coordinate 2,002,278,937 of NC_136061.1, read as the reverse complement.
TATTAAATATTTATCACTTTCCTAACCAGCAGTAACAGCAACCTCAATCAATCAATCAATCAATCAGGTCATTTGTAAAGCGCACTACTCACCCGTAGGGTCTCAAGGCGCTGGGAGGGGGGGGTGCCGCTACTGCTCGAACAGCCAGGTCTTGAGCTTCTTCCTGAAGGAGAGGTGGTCTTGGGTCAGGCGCAGATTGGTCGGAAGTGAGTTCCAGGTCTTGGCGGCCAGGTAGGAGAAGGATCTTCCTCCTGTTGTCGCTCTTCGGATGCGGGGGACGGCGGCGAGGGCGTGGTTGGTTGATCTGAGGAGGCGCTTGGGAGTGTAGAAGTTGATCCGGTTGTTGAGGTAGCTCGGGCCTTGGTCGTGTAGGGCTTTGTGCGCGTGGGTGAGGAGCCGGAAGGTGATTCTCTTGTTGACCGGGAGCCAGTGCAGATCTCTCAGGTGTCCGGAGATGTGGCTGCGTCGGGGGATGTCGAGGATGAGTCTCGCCGAGGCGTTCTGGATCCGCTGGAGTCTCTTCTGGAGTTTGGCCGTGGTTCCGGCGTAGAGGGCGTTGCCGTAGTCCAGTCGGCTGGTGACGAGGGCTTGGGTGACCGTCTTCCTCGTCTCGGTGGGGATCCACCGGAAGATCTTACGTAGCATGCGCAGGATGTTGAAGCATGACGAGGAGACGGCGTTGACTTGTCTGGTCATGGCGAGGGAGGAGTCCAGGATGAAGCCCAGGTTACGTGCGTGGTCCGTCGGTTTGGGTGCGGTGCCCAGGGCGGGGGGCCACCAGGAGTCGTCCCAGGCGGAGGGCGTGGAGCCCAGGATGAGGACCTCCGTCTTGTCTGAGTTCAGTTTCAGGCGGCTGGTCGTCATCCATTCGGCTACGTCTCTCATCCCTTCGTGCAGGTTGGCTCTGGCGGTGGCGGGGTCGTTGGTCAGGGAGAGGATCAGCTGGGTGTCGTCGGCGTAGGAGATGATGTTCAGGTTGTGTTGGCGTGCGATGGCCGCGAGGGGGCTCATGTAGACGTTGAAGAGGGTTGGGCTCAGCGAGGATCCTTGGGGTACGCCGCAGATGACTTTGGTGGCTTCTGACTTGTACGGTGGTAGGCGGACTCTTTGTGTTCTTCCGTCGAGGAAGGAGGTGATCCATTCCAGTGCCTTCTCCTGGATTCCGATGTTGCTGAGGCGCTGTACTAGGGTGCGGTGGCAGACAGTGTCGAACGCCGCGGAGAGGTCCAGGAGGATGAGGGCCGCTGTTTCTCCGTTGTCCATCAGAGTTCGAAGGTCGTCGGTGGCGGCGATGAGGGCGGTCTCGGTGCTGTGGTTTGCTCGGAAGCCGGACTGTGAGGGGTCGAGGGATCCATTCATCTCGAGGAAGGCGGCCAGCTGTTTGTTGACGGTCTTCTCGATGACTTTGGCCGGGAACGGGAGGAGCGAGATGGGCCGGTAGTTCTTGAGGTCGGTGGGGTCTGCTGTGGGTTTCTTGAGGAGAGCGCTGAGTTCGGCGTGCTTCCAGCTCTCAGGGAAGGTGGCGGAGTCGAAGGAGGTGTTGATGATGTCCCGCAGGTGGGGTGCGAGGACAGCGTCGGCCTTGTTGAAGACGTGGTGAGGGCAGGGGTCAGTCGGAGATCCGGAATGGATGGAGTTCATGGTGCGGATGGTGTCTTCGGTGCTGATCGGGGTCCAGGTGCGGAGGGTGGTGGATGGTGGCGTCGTTGCGGTTGTGGCTTGCGTTGGTTGGTTGTTGAAGCTGTTGTGTATGTCCGTGATCTTGTTGTGGAAGTAGGACGCGAGGGAGTTGCAGAGGTCTTGCGACGGTGTGATGTCGTTGTTTCCGGCGTTGGGGTTGGAGAGCTCTTTCACGATGTTGAAGAGTTCCTTGCAGTTGTGTGCGTTGTTGTCCAACCGGTCCTTGTATGCATTTTTCTTGGTGGCGCGGATCAGTTGGTGGTGTTTCCGGGTGGCGAGCTTGAGGGTGGTCATGTTGTCCGTCGTTGGTTCCCTTCTCCAGGCTTTCTCGAGGGCTCGACAGTTCTTCTTGGAGCACTTGAGTTCGTCGGTGAACCATGGTGTTTTTCTGCTGCATGATCTGCTGGGCGGGGTCCTCAGAGGGGCGAGTTCGTCCGCGCAGTTGCTGATCCACTTCGTGAGGTTGTCGGCGGCCTGGCTGGGGTTCGCTGAGTTGGCGGGAGGGTGCTGGCTCAGGGAGGCGGTGAGCTGGTCGGCTGTGATCTTGTTCCAGCTTCTTCGAGCAACCTGTTGCTGGAGGTGGTGGATCGTCGTTCTTCTGAAGGTGAAGTGGACGCAGCTGTGGTCCGTCCAGTGGAGTCCTGTTGTGTGGCTGAAGGTGACGTCTTTGCTGGATGAGAAGACGGCGTCGAGTGTGTGTCCGGCGCAATACATCATCCTTTCTTCTGAATCTGAGATGCAATTAGAGGGGAAAAATACACCACCTTTTTGGGGCGCATTTTCAGTGTGCCTCCTGACAGCCTCCTTGCCTGTGCACCCAGTCCATAATACTAAATGGTAGCAAGAAATTCCCTTTATTGCTCGCGCTTTATTTTTTATTTATTTTATTTAATGAGTTTCATATAGCGCTGGCTAGACCCAGAGGTATCAGAGCGCTTTACATAAGGTTCCACATTGTTACAAAGTTACATCAGTTACAAGTTACATCTGTTGTAAGAAAACATTTAAAGAGCATAGAAGACAATATACATGGAGTGTAGAGGGTTAGGGGAGTAAGGTAAAAGGGTAGGAGGGAGATACGGTGTAGAGACAAAGGAGAGTCTGCCCAAAGTCCGGATGGGTAGGTGATGGTCAGGGGGGAAGTCCACAGCCCATCTCCTCTAAAGCTATCAAGGTAGCTCTACAGGGCATCGGCCAGAGTGCTAGTGCATAGAGATGGGGGTTGCCTCGCGCCCACGGAGCCCCCATCATCCAGCCTCTTGATCCGGTTGCTCCTTCTGCTGCCAGCTTCGCAGGCCCACCGGGTACTCTCACTACCAGCTGCTGTCAATTTCAGTAAACCCACAAAGGAGGGTTAGTAAATTGGGCCTCTCGTTCTCAGCAGGCCCGGTAACACACCGGGTCTCGTAGACGTTCCTTCCTGCAGTCATAGGGGATTACTCCCTGGAGCATCACCAATGGGGCAGGGTTCCGCCCCGGCATGACGCAGGCCCGGTTCGGCATGGGATGGCTGCAGTGTCTGCTGCAGGGGGGTCAGCGTCAGCAGCCGGGTCCAGCACCAATGCCTCTGATACGTGCAAGGCACAGGGAGAAGTTCAGGCGGCTCAGTATTACAATGCACAGCAGGATGTTGGCGGATTACTGGGGTCTACATCAGAGCTTCTTCAGGTGCGTCCGCCATTTTGGCTGTTTTGGCCACGTCCCCCACCCCCAGATGCTCTTACCATAAGGACACCACACCAATTGTTGTGTTTTACAGTTACTTTAGAGGCAGGCGTGGGCCATTCCCAGCCTCTCATTTCTCCCAAGGTGTTATAAATGTTGGAGTATGTCGCCTGGCCGTCTGCCAGCTAATCGACGGATAAGAACATGATTTCAACCCGGTAGCCATTACAATATCTGTAAGGACATCTTGAAAAGTGAGCAAGAGCTTAGATGTTGCTTGCCCAGGCTGTGTAATTTCTGTCCAAACTTTTGTTTCAGTCCCAATGAACCACCCCTGGAAATTACGCACTTTCTTCAATTGGTGGCCTATGTGGCCAGTCATGCTCTGTCTCAGAGGAAGTCTCAAGCACACTCAGTGTAATTAGGTGGAGACCAAGCCATTCCCCTCACCATCATCAATAATATCCTTGTGTATATATATATATTTTTACCAGCGCTTTCTGTATTACCAATGGGGCCACACAAGCATCTGCAGCCCCTTCTGTAATACCAAAGTGCCCCGGGTATTACAGGCGAACATGCCCATTGTGCCCCGGGCATTTTCTATAATACTGGTGTTAATTTAAACACCAAACACCATTTGTAACTCCTTTGAATTGTTTATACAAGGATAGAAGGATATATGCTTAAAGGTGAATCTATTTAATGTGTGTATGAAAAGGAAACGTTAAGCATAAATTTGTATAATGTATTATGATGAATTTGGCAAAACTCTATTAAAAAAATATTTTCTACAAGTTTTGGACATGATGAAGAGTGAGGAGGATGAAGTTTACCGCACAAGGGTAATGAAACAGTTAGTAGGAAGTAATGCATTTTGAAAGAAGTAATATTGTTGACCAATAATGGCAATAACATTGGTAAACATCCTTTACAACAAAACATTTTCCACGCAGTACCTTTACAACGCAGGAATTACAACGCAAGTCGTTACAATGACTTGCGCTGGAGGGCGCTGTAGGATAGGGAATAGTTTAATTTACTATTCAAAACCTTCCCTACTATCCACGGGGACTGGAGTTGGAATAGTAAATTAAACTAATCACTATCCAGTGCCCCCCAACACAAGTCGTTGTAACGACTTGCGTTGTAAAACCTGCGTTGTAAAGGCATGCGTGGAAAAAGCATGCGTTGTAACGACATACATCCATAACATTATTATGGGTTAAAATGTGCATCTATCCCTTAAGGATTCGTTGATAAGTGTATTAGTTACTATCGGGGACACCACAATCCAAAAGCTGGGACCCTATTAAAGGAGGCCATGATAAAGCACAGTGCATCAATCCCCTGAATGTTAGAGAGTGCGCCTACACCTTCTTGCCTACAGTGCAGATCACTTTTGGGTGTCAAAGCATAATAAGTTATTCTACTGGGGGACACTTCACGTCTTCTGCTTTGTGCTGGACATTGAGGAGCTATTGTCCAGATGTAGAGGTTGACATGCTCTGAACTCTTGCAAAGATGCCAGACACTTTTGTCCCACAGTAATGCTGGAAAAGAGAGGGCAACAAATAAGTATAAAGTCTACGGGAAAAAACGAGGAAAGGCAAGCAGCACCACAAAGTTTCTGTGAATGGCTTAATGAAAACTAAACACATCCTGATGAAATGTAGCACAGTTCAATAGAGTAAAAAATGTAATTTTAGAAAAACGAAAGTGCATGCAAAGTCAAGTATGAATTTAAAGAGCAAGAGTATAGAACTAGATGCCTAGCTTAATGACGAGAGTGGGAATAAAAGACAGATGCATAACTATTCAGGATGCAGAATAATCTGAAAAGATTACATTTACCTCAGAATGGAGACATTCACTAACATGTCATCTCATCCCATACGCTGTGTGGCACAACTCCAAGTTTGGAATCTTGCAACAATATGTTTATTTTCAAAATCACATCATGCAATATAAATGCCTATCAAAAAGTTGTGAATACTTATGGTGTCAGCCAGGACCTGGTGACAGTGTGGTTTCAGTATAGACACTCAAAGAAGTGTCACACATTAAATGGGCCGATTGACAGCATACAGACATTGGCTGCTATTATGCCCGGGTAGTCTCCTGCTCAGCTGAAGAGTGACAGCGACGGGGACCACAGAAATAATGTAAAAACTGCACAAATGTTATGGAGTTTCCTGAAAAAAAAACAAGCAACTAATGATATACAGAAAAGTTAGTCACAATTCATGAATATGTAATTCTGTAATCAGACTACACAGCAAATGTTTGAGCCAGATACTACACCTCTGAGCCAAGCAGGGTTCATGACACAAAAACAGGGAACTTACACCCAGATTCATGAAACCCATTTTATGCGAATTCTAAATTGCGAGAAATACCGAATCGCAATTTAGAAATCGCAGAATGGGATTCATGAAAATCTGCGATTAAAAAATGCGAATCGCAATCAGCCGCAAATGCCGATTGCGATTTTCCCTAAATCGCAGAAAAAATTGCAAAATCGGTCATTTTCCATGTAGAAATTGCGATCTCGCTATTACCGAAATCGCAAATTGCGATCTCGCTAATAGCGAGATCGCAAAAACGGGAAGTCGCATTTCGAGCACAGTGATGACATCACAACCAGGAAGCAGGCAGTTCCCTCCCTCATACTGCATACAGAGCCTGATTTGGAAGCAGCACTGGCCAGAGCTCCACTCCAGACCACCTCCAGCTTGATATCAGGAGACACCCCACTGCAGAAATGTCACAGGAAGCAGCAGGGAGCAGTTCCACAGGGAGAAAGCGCAAAATTTAATTTTCGGACCAAGAGCTGGAATACCTCATTGAGGGAGTCAGTAAAGACCAATACCGACTCTTTGGGAAGGACTCAAGGAGGGTGCCAGAGGCGGACAAACATCGCATTTGGTTGCGCATCCGCGCCAAAGTCAATTCTGTGGGAGTGACCCAGCGCTCCATCGACGACTTGAAGAAGAGGTGGTACGACTAACAGAGCGCGTGCCAAGGAGAGGATTGCTGAGAGGCTGGGTGAGCGTGTTGCAACAGGAGGAGGAGAGCCCACAGTCCCACCCAACACCCCATTGGAGGACCGTGTTGAGGACACCTTGCAACCTGAGGCATGCGTGGGGCTAACCCGGCTGGACTCCTCCCGACTCACCAAAGACACTCAAGGTAAGTGCCATGCGACTGTGACCCTGTCCCCTAACAATGGCCATGACCCCAGAGCTACCCATTAGAAACCCCAGTCATGCAGGCCATGCACTCCAGAAAAGCCCTATTGCATTGTGGGACATGTAGTCTGACCACAATTTACATTCAGCCCCATACAGCCAGACATGTCCTGTTTGAGTCAATCCAACAGCCAGTCAGGGAATGCCAGCCTGCATGCATGTAGCAACCTTCCATGTGCAAGATACATGTCATTAATCTACGTCCACTTTACATCACAGGTGGCGCAGAAGATCCCAGCACTGACAGTGAGGGGCTGCAAATTGATGAGAATCCTGAGAATTCTGAGGGAGACGTCCATCCATCCCCTCAAGCACGACTATCAGGGCAAGCACCAGCACCAGCAGCATTAGCACCACCTGCGACCTCAGAGACAACAGGCGCACCACAACCGTCCACTGTGACACCCATGCCAGTGGCATTGGCAACACCAGCTGCAGCCAGGACAACAACACGATGCACAGACACTGTGACAACACAGTCCAGCAGACTGGTCAGGGAGCGGTGCCAAACGACACCACGCGCCGGCAGGAGGGGGGTGAATGTGTGTGTACCTGGTCTCTCAATAGAGCGCCGCATGCTGCGCATTCACCAAAAGCAGGCACGACATCTTGCAGCCATTCACCTGCAGCTGCACAAGACAGCGAGGAATGTGGGTCAACTGTCTGACAGGATGGAGAGAATGACCACTGCAGTGGAGGCAAACACAGAGGCCATGTTGACACAGCGGGACGTCAACCGGCACCGCCACCGCCAGCTGCTGACACGCCTCTCAGCATACACGCGCTCTAACAATATCATCGGCAAACTCCACATCACAACTGTCCCGAAGATCTTTGGCCATGCAGATCCAAATGGTCCAATGCTGCCAGGATGTCGCAAGGGCACTGGAGCAGGTCACCACTGCAGTGCAGGGTCTGCAGGCAACTGGCCACGGCCAGGCAGGTGGGGGGGATGATGCTAGTGAGGAAAACTCTAGCCACAGCAGCCTTTCGTTGCCACTGGTGACAGTTCCCCGCCGCAGCACCAGGCCCACTGCTGCCTCACGGGCAAATGTGGAGGAAGAGGTTGTGAGGCAACTCGGAGCGTCGGGCCGGAGGCGCCATTGACAATTTGTGCTCACCATGCAGGGCCATGCTGATGAGACAAGCATGCCCTAAAAAAATTAAAAGGAGATGTATGACTCAATACACCTCTAATCATTCTGTTGTAAATAATGCAATATTATTGTGAATACAACCATAATATTTATTCAATACCAGTACATCAGACTCATGTAATTATTTCAATTGTCATGCATGAGTGAAGTGTTGGGTGAGGGGAGTGGGTGCACTAGAAACAGTTATTTGTGATTTGGTTGCGGCGTCTGTGTCCTTCAGCTGGATTTTCCCCGCGTGCATGACGCGCATGTGCAGGTGGGCGGTTGTCCCCTTCCGACTCACTGCCAGATATCTCAACAGGTATCCTGCGCTTGGTAGCAATGTTGTGGAGTATTGCACACATGGCCACGATGCGGCAGCAGACCTCAGGCTCGTATTTGAGGGCCCCACCAGTCTTGTGCAGTATGCGGAAGTGGCTCTTCAAAAGCCCAAATGTCCTCTCAATGCAATTCCTAGTGTGGATGTGTGCAGCATTGTAACACCGTTGCTGTGGTGTTGCAGGGTTGAGGTAAGGGGTGAGGAGGTACTCACGGAGACCGTAGGCGCTGTCACCTGAATGAAAGGAGCACAGGGTGAGTGCCTGTTCTGCGCAGCTACATGATCACAGTGTACTATTTGGAGGCCTGTGTACTTACCTAGTAGGTGTCCTTCGCCAAAGTCTCCCCTGGCCAGTCGTGTGTGAATGCTGCTGTGCCGGAATATGAAGGAGTCATGTGTGCTCCCCGGGTATTGTGCCACTATGTCCGTGATGTAAGTCTTAGCGTTGCACACCATCTGGATATTGAGGGAGTGGTATGACTTGCGGTTGCGATACATGTATTCTGTTTGTGCTGGTGAGCAGATGTGGATGTGGGTACAGTCAATGCATCCTATCACATGTGGGAATATCGCAACGTTGTAGAAATGTAGGTTGGTCTCATTCAAGTCCTGTTGGGTGGTCGGGAATGAGATGTAGGGGTGTAGCCGGGTCAGCATTGCCTCCAGGAAACTCCTTAGGCAGCGGGACATGGTGCTCTGGGATATCCCCCCTGCAACAGCGACTATCCCCTGGAAGCTTCTGGAGGCCAGTAGGTGCAGGCTGCACAAGACCTGGACATGGGTGGGCATGGCATTGGTCCTCCTTGTTGTGTGCTGCATCCGGGGGTCTAGGTCCCGGATCAGCTTGATGATCACTGCCCCATTCAGGCGGTACTTAGAGTAAATTTGCTCCGCAGTTTGGCCCAGAAGGGTGACCCGCTGGCGGAATATTTGCTCCTGGATCCTGCGTCTGTTCCGTGCTGCAGCCTGGAGCCTTCGCCGCCTGACCACTATGTAGAGTCCTGGCATTGTGAGAGTCCTCATGCTCTTACTGTGTTTCCTGAAGTGTGTTTGTTCAGGACTGCACCTGTGGCTCGTTAGAATTTTTTAAATTTTTTTTTATTTTCCTTAATGGTTACCACCTGCTTTTGGTTCTCCTTAAATTGCACGTCGCAAATAGCGATTTTCAGCTTTTTCGCTAATTGCGAGTTGTCATGAATTGCGTTAGCGATTATTTAGCGTGATCGCAAAACAAATCGCAGAATCCATGGATTCTCGCTATTTCCGAATCGCTATAGGGGTTCCTCCTAGATTCTGCGATTTATTTTGCGATTTCGCTATTTTATTTTTGCGAATTCGCAATTTCTGTGTTTTTCACATCATGAATTGCTTTTCTGTTAATTGCGATCGCAATAGCTAATTCGCAGCTATTGTGATCGCAATTTTGCTTCATGAATCTGGCTGATAGTAATGTAAGTCTGAGATGCAATAAATGCATCATCTTCAATGTCATTGATGCAGCAGAAATATCCAACATTGTAAAAAGCAGACACAGACATGTGTTGTAGGGGCAAACAGGTTTAGGCAGGTCCAAAGGCTATTTGCTTGTAACCCCTAATGTTGGGAGCAATTCAACCATGGAAAGGGCATAATCATTAAACATGATGCTATTTGGACCTACATTGATTTGCAGTGGTAAATATGAGTCCACTTGGGATCATGTTCACATATGGTGGATTCCCTGCTGTCGAATTCAAAGATACAAATCTTGTGTTGTATGTGGTGTCCCTCCGGATTAGGCACGTCATGCTTGGTGGGTCGCCACAACTTCGCAGCCAACTCAGATTATTATATGTTTTTCCATAAACAAACCAAATTGTAGGGTTTTCGTCCTGTAAGTCGTGGACATTTTTCAGTTTTGTTTCCTGACCGCAATTGTTTACTTGGTGGTCACAAACAGGAAAAAAAGATAACCAGATCGCTTGTTCGAATAGAGGAGGCCTTCCCATGCTTTTTAGCGGCCATTTTTTTGTGGTCGCTGAATGAAGCTGCACCTCACACTTTGCTGCTACAAATACTCCTGCTGTTCAAGGCCTTTCTCATTTGAAGGCAATGGCTGATGGACATGAACAGGCTATGTACTTTTAGAGTATGCTGCATGCAAATGTCAACGGGAACTTTACCCAATCTGAGACATTGAAATATAAGAACGGGCTAACAAACGAAGCAATCAGCTTTAACAAAGGTATTGCTGCAGATTCTTGCAGTTTGAAGGAGGTTCTAGCATCCTGAATCACAGAGAAAAGAAAACCACTCACCCAGTGTTGAGGTTTCAAAAACGTGTTTCATTTGAGCACTGCCTTTTGTAAAAATGTCCATATATAAGTAACTGAAACTATAAAAATAATAAAAAGACAATCGACTTAACTTCGCGTTTTTTGGTTGCCTACATATGCAATTTTCTACATTTAGAACAAAATATTTCACAGAGACCCATAACTTCGAACTAGGCTGTTTATTTTCCAACATAACAAAATCCTAAAAAGCAGTATTATCAGTGAATGCACCCAGTCAGAAAATCAAATGTTATTGGTGGAGCGTCCCTAAATTCCAAAGTGAAGCAAATTCAACTCTGCTGTGCGTCATCTGCCATTGATATCAAGCTGTCCAGCGACGTGACTACTTGGGGGAGATAGACCAGCCAGGCAGGAATGTGGATGTTTAGCAGAGGAAGGCTGAATCCTTCAACCTATATCGGACTGCGCTGCTCCGCTCGTTATCTGGCCACTGAACGTAAACGGAGCTTAACTCAGCAGCTTTGTCAAGTTGACACTTTTCCCAAGCAGTGAATGCATCATTTTACGTGGCTTCCGACACCATCTTGTATGTGTTTGCCCTTCACATCCTTAAAGAGTGAAAATCTTCTCAAGAGGTTCATAATCCCGCTACCAACTCTCGAAGGAACTCCATTTTAAACTCCTCTTAAACTGACTGAGGAGGCGTTTATGGATTTGTACAAGGTCGATCAATGGATACAATTCTTAAGCAATTCTTACACTAACAATTTGCTCTTTGCAGTGACAAAATCTAATATTTGCAAAGCAACCATAGCATCACCAACGGGTCCTCAATGTATAATAAGTATGAGGATTTTCTTTGACTAGATGGCACTACGGGCTCGTTTACTGCTGCATGGGAAGAGCGGTGGGCAGTACCCAGCTTGTGCTTTACGCATGGGCAGTACTGCAGGTTCAGCAGGTGTAAAAAACTGCAGAAGATAGCCTGCACTTCTTTGTCAAATCTTGTCACGTGATGTCTTAAGGCCTAGTAAGGCAGCTCTCCAAAGAGCTCTGTTACAGTTTGTTGCCGAAATAACAAATTGACTCTACTTTGTTGCTGAATTCTGACGCAAAAAGTGCAAAAGAATGACACATAAGTTCCAGACTTCCATAGGTCTTGTGGTCACAGTTTATGCAGCTGGAGATACGTTTGTGCTCTGCCGCCAGCACAAAAAGTAGTTTTTGTCATTTAAGCGCACTTGTCCAGTTTGTGCCCACTTATCTAGGTTTGGAAAAAGCTATTTTATTTCATGTTGTGCAAAAAAATCCCCTGCCACAACCATGTGCTTCTGGCTTGCCCTGTAGAGGGTGGGCTATCAAGGAACAACCAAGTGTGGCTTGAAAATAGACATGCAGCTTATTTTCTCCCAAATGCAAAGATGGAAAGTGCACATTACTGTTTGATCGGCCCGAGACAACTGGCTAAGCAGTCATGCACACTTGGAGTGTGCAAATCACTCCCGCCCTGTGACCCCAGCCCCGCCCTAACCCAGACCCGTAGCATAGAAAAAGAAAATGATAATAACGAGGTTATTATCCTTTTATTTTTATTTGATCATTTTATATTTATTTTTTGTCTGCTCTGCGATCAGTGGAGTGACCTCCCTGTTCTGGTGTCTTTGTTGTTCATGGAGGTTCTGAGCCTAAAGCAATATGGAAGCTATCGTTTCGTGACTTCCTTGCGTGTATCAGCATTAATTGGTGCTCTGGATGGTGTTGCCTCTGGAAACTCTATCAGTTTTAAATCCAGTTTTCCTTCCATAATTGATCAGCAGCTTATGAGAGCCTTCCCTGTATGCCGTGTTCTAAAAGACCTGTGCCCCCAGTATCTAGCAGAGTACAAAATGTAACACTTTCATTCATCGTATGAATTAGACTTAGATATGTATCAGTTTCTTCTAGGAAGAGCATAACAAATAATTTTAGCCTTGGAAACCCTCCGCCCCACCCTTCTGTGCGGAATTGGGTGATCACACTAGACCACTGTGGATGCTTACTGTAGACGATGAGCACTAGCTTTTGGAAGGCACAGTGAATTCCAAGCCTGTTTGGTTTTGACTAGAGCAGTTTTCTATGTATTGCAGTATAAGCTTTTGCTCAAAGTGAGTAATGCCTTGCAAAACTGTCCACCATTAAAGTTTGACATACTTTTCAATTAAAAAGTCAGGAGCTTTCTATAGATGTCGATAGAGGGGCTAGGACCACTACCACCCAGTATAAAGACCAGCAGCCCACCTGCCAGGATCGCACAGGAAGAAGAATTGCCCTCTGGGGGTTTCACATAAGCTTTCCTGTAGTATGTGTTGCAGTCTACATTTGCTGCAGCTTCTAGACATACTTCTGGGAATGTTTGTGTATTTAATAACATAAATATGTAAGCATCTTTAAACAAAGATGCAAATTGGCGCTGGTACTTTTAAGTTCTTTCTTCCTGATCATACTCATGGCTTCCCAACCACTCTAGCTTGTACAAGTACATTCAGTATTCAATTGATCCAGGCCTGAAATATGGCCTGATTTGAGGGACTTTATGCTGTGATGCTTCACCTTATCTTTTAGTGGTTTATGTAGTTTTATGTGAGTCGAATATGTGTCACAAGGTGTCCTCAGATAAAATGATATTTCATGAGACAGTGGTCCCAAACATCAATTTCAATTTAAAAGCAAGGATAGATATAGACCAACATTGAAATCTATAATCAGTGTCCAGCCGGACAGATTTAATAATCAGTATAATCAAATGTGGCAAAATATCAAACAATTTCCAAGTGGGACACAAGCCTGTGTCCAACTACCACATACATACCAACATAAAAAAAACAATTGCAAGGCAAGACAAAGTCTGTAAATTGATCAAAATTAAAACATACAATTATTAATTAAGTACACTTTATGTGATTTCACAATAAAAAGGTGTTTCAATCATCAAGTGTAAGCTGTCGACGACGTTTTGATCCCTTTTAAATGCAGGACCATCATCAGGACATATCAATACATGCCTTTACTATATATAAAAAAGTTGCCATACATAATAATTGACACCAAGACATACATTGAATGGAAACAACACAATACAAACAAAATGGACAAAGAAATAAGGAAAGAAAAAAGGGGAATTCACAAATTAGTACATTTCTAGAATTACTTTTAAATACAATTCTAAAAGGACAACAATCACTTTTAAATACAATTCTAAAAAGACAACAATCACTGTGAACTGAAGTATATACATCTCAGAATTTGCGACTATGCAGGAACCCTTATAATAGGGCTATGTGACGAGAACTTATGCAGCGTATTTAGAAGATCTAGCATGTGGAATGGAAGTAAGGAAAAGCACTACAACGCTGTGTCAGAATTGGGGTTTTACTGCTATGGTAGAGCACATAGTAATTTAAATTTACACCACGCCTTTGAACGTTAAAAAATTATAATAATCGATTATTAGAATAATCATCAAGCGCGACGTACCTCCAGTTATGTTAGACTCTTCTATTGGTATTTTTAGGCGACAAACTGCCAATTTAAATCTAAAAAACATGAAATCAGAGCTATAGGGTCATGAAGATATGCTTTCAGTGGCAATACCAAGCTGGAAGAAGGAGAAGGACAGAAATAGCTTACCAATTGTTAGCTCCACAAACAGATACAAGGGTATCGTCAATTGGGGTTACATATACTCCCGTGGTGCACTCCTGCAGAATAAATCAAGGACGTGCTCAGATTGTGCATAGTAAAAAGTGAGGCTGCTATAACAACTTACATCAAAAATAGCCGTCTTACCGATGGATTGGCGTGAGCACTCCAAAATAGGGAGTCGTGTGCGTCGTAGGGACGAATATGGGCACCGCCCGAGCAATTGCTCAAATAATATCCGGTCAGTTCCTACAAAACAGACCGAAGAGATGCTTGGTTTCTGCAAAATACCGTCTAAACAATCAAAAACAAGCTCACTGTTGCGTTTAGCTAAGGTCAGATCAAGGAAGACGTCTTACCGGAAAAATAATGTGAAGCTCCTGTAATAGGGGGTCTGGCGCATACGATACCAAAATACGGTATGCAGTCGAGATAATACTCGATCTGGTCAAGGCGAAAGGATGTTTTCTTGAGAAACGCCAGAGTCACATGATCAATGTCAGGTGATGCGCAATTGTGAAAGGATTCGGTGACCAAATTGGGTGCCATCTTGAAAGGGATATTAACTGGCATGAATGCAATAGGCACTAGCGTCCCGTGAAGGCCAAATCGGGCATTATAGTACAAAGAATGGTAATTCGTTCCGTCAAAATCTATTTCACGATGTAATGTTTGTCCAAAAAACGGAAAACATATTTTATACAGAAAAAGTTAATTGTGCCGAAATGTACACCCACATAAGGGCTAACACCTACTACGGTGTTGAGTTACCAACAGTAATCGCACAACATATGTCACACGGGTGGAAAGTGTGAATACCCATATTTAACAGTGGAGGGTAAAGAGCATGTTAGGGACAGATACAGCGGCCATTTTGTAATGGTAAATACAACACGAGGAACTATACTACATTGCCCATTAGCAGTACAATTCAACAAATGTCTAGAACACTTACAGTAATTATTAAAAGGACAACGTTCCCATGATGAAGCAGAATGCTGCTTATGAGGCAAGTCAGTATTGTGACTGGTAAATTGTTGGCGGTCAATCGAAATACCATACATCCAATTTTCCACATTGAAAAACAATTCTCGCCTAACAACAAAAGGTTACTTTTATAATAAACAATTTGGAACTCGATAGAGAATGAAAGATTAATACTCACATAGTTGACCTTATTTTTACATTTACAGAATTTCATCGTCACAGTTTGTCATTGAGCTACCATTTCAGATACATTTCACACAACAGAAATAACACTCTGGCAAAGTCATAGAACAGGCTAGACCAGAGATGTATATCAAAGATTAAAGTTCAGAGTCCAGTAGGAATTAGAGCAATGAGGTCCAATCCTCTAAACGATTCAAGCCAGTGTGAATACTTTTGGTCCTCAAAATCCATTTTAATTCCTCTTTATTGAGTAGGCCACCCATGTCACCTCCTCTTGGGGGGCTTTTTACTGCATCAATGATTGTCCATTTTAGTTCGGATTCACTGTGATTTTTCTCAGAGAAGTGGTCCACTAACGGTGCGTTAGGTGTCTTGCAGAAAAATCACAGTGAATCCGAACTAAAATGGACAATCATTGATGCAGTAAAAAGCCCCCCAAGAGGAGGTGACATGGGTGGCCTACTCAATAAAGAGGAATTAAAATGGATTTTGAGGACCAAAAGTATTCACACTGGCTTGAATCGTTTAGAGGATTGGACCTCATTGCTCTAATTCCTACTGGACTCTGAACTCTAATCTTTGATATACATCTCTGGTCTAGCCTGTTCTATGACTTTGCCAGAGTGGTATTTCTGTTGTGTGAAATGTATCTGAAATGGTAGCTCAATGACAAACTGTGACGATGAAATTCTGTAAATGTAAAAATAAGGTCAACTATGTGAGTATTAATCTTTCATTCTCTATCGAGTTCCAAATTGTTTATTATAAAAGTAACCTTTTGTTGTTAGGCGAGAATTGTTTTTCAATGTGGAAAATTGGATGTATGGTATTTCGATTGACCGCCAAGAATTTACCAGTCACAATACTGACTTGCCTCATAAGCAGCATTCTGCTTCATCATAGGAACGTTATCCTTTTAATAATTACTTTAAGTGTTCTAGACATTTGTTGAATTGTACTGCTAATGGGCAACGTAGGATAGTTCCTCGTGTTGTATTTACCATTACAAAATGGCCGCTGTATCTGTCCCTAACATGCTCTTTACCCTCCACTGTTAAATATGGGTATTCACACTTTCCACCCGTGTGACATATGTTGTGCGATTACTGTTGGTAACTTTACACCGTAGTAGGTGTTAGCCCTTATGTGGGTGTACATTTCGGCACAATTAACTTTTTCTGTATAAAATATGTTTTCCGGTTTTTTGGTCAAGCATTACATCGTAAAATAGATTTTGACGGAACGAATTACCATTCTTTGTACTATAATGCCCGATTTGGCCTTCACGGGACGCTAGTGCCTATTGCATTCATGCCAGTTAATATCCCTTTCAAGATGGCACCCAATTTGGACACCGAATCCTTTCACAATTGCGCATCACCTGACATTGATCATGTGACTCTGGCGTTTCTCAAGAAAACATCCTTTCGCCTTGAACAGATCGAGTATTATCTCGACTGTATACCGTATTTTGGTATCGGATGCGCCAGACCCCCTATTACGGGAGCTTCACATTATTTTTCCGGTAAGACGTCTTCCTTGATCTGACCTTAGCTAAACACAACAGTGAGCTTGTTTTTGATTGTTTAGACGGTATTTTGCAGAAACCAAGCATCTCTTCGGTCTGTTTTGTAGGAACTGACCGGATATTATTTGAGCAATTGCTTGGGCGGTGCCCATATTCGTCCCTACGACGCACACGACTCCCTATTTTTGTGGAGGAGTGTGGCTCAATGGTTAGAGCAGGCAGACCTTGATGCAGAGCTCTAGCCAGGGACCAGGGTTTGATTCCCGCCTCGGCGGGTCTCCGGCTCATTAATTCCCCTGACTGGAAATTCTCGCCTCAGTACCTGTTCTGATCATGGGTCCCACGCTGCAACTCTGGGCAATAGCTTGCTTAGCCTCCACAACGGCCCCAACAGCGCTGGGATGCCTGGCTGCACCTGGGGGGTGCCCAGGAGTGGACATTTCCCAGGAAAGCCAGGAGGGGTTCCTAAGCGGTATACGGACAGCGCCGGGACACCTCCGGTGGAGGTAGCTGTGTGCTTTACAAATTCCTACATTTATTTAATTTTTATTTTGGAGTGCTCACGCCAATCCATCGGTAAGATGGCTATTTTTGATGTAAGTTGTTATAGCAGCCTCACGTTTTACTATGCACAATCTGAGCACGTCCTTGATTTATTCTGCAGGAGTGCACCACGGGAGTATATGTAACCCCAATTGACGATACCCTTGTATCTGTTTGTGGAGCTAACAATTGGTAAGCTATTTCTGTCCTTCTCCTTCTTCCAGCTTGGTATTGGCACTGAAAACCTATCTTCATGACCCTATAGCTCTGATTTCATGTTTTTTAGATTTAAATTGGCAGTTTGTCACCTAAAAATACCAATAGAAGAGTCTAACATAACTGGAGGTACGTCGCGCTTGATGATTATTCTAATAATCGATTATTATAATTTTTTAACGTTCAAAGGCGTGGTTTAAATTTAAATTACTATGTGCTCTACCATAGCAGTAAAACCCCAATTCTGACACAGCGTTGTAGTGCTTTTCCTTACTTCCATTCCACATGCTAGATCTTCTAAATACGCTGCATAAGTTCTCGTCACATAGCCCTATTATATGGGTTCCTGCATAGTCGCAAATTCTGAGATGTATATACTTCAGTTCGCAGTGATTGTTGTCTTTTTAGAATTGTATTTAAAAGTGATTGTTGTCCTTTTAGAATTGTATTTAAAAGTAATTCTAGAAATGTACTAATTTGTGAATTCCCCTTTTTTCTTTCCTTATTTCTTTGTCCATTTTGTTTGTATTGTGTTGTTTCCATTCAATGTATGTCTTGGTGTCAATTATTATGTATGGCAACTTTTTTATATATAGTAAAGGCATGTATTGATATGTCCTGATGATGGTCCTGCATTTAAAATGGATCGAAACGGCGTCGACAGCTTACACTTGATGATTGAAACACCTTTTTATTGTGAAATCACAGAAAGTGTACTTAATTAATAATTGTATGTTTTAATTTTGATCAATTTACAGACTTTGTCTTGCCTTGCAATTGTTTTTTTTTATGTTGGTATGTATGTGGTAGTTGGACACAGGCTTGTGTCCCACTTGGAAATTGTTTGATATTTTGCCACATTTGATTATACTGATTATTAAATCTGTCCGGCTGGACACTGATTATAGATTTCAATTTTTGTCTATATCTATCCTTGCTTTTAAATTGAAATTGATGTTTGGGACCACTGTCTCATGAAATATTGTATACCCCCAAGGTCCCAAACCTATTGCTACTTTGGGTTCCCCTTGTTCTATATAGCACTCAGGTGAAATGATGGCACACACTAGATAACGTGATGAGAAGCACTAGTTACACAGCATGCGCAACAAATTCAACTGTTCCTTTCCACTTACAGCATTTCATTCCAGTAGCTTGTATAACAGGAATACTTAAATGGAGGTCTAAGAAGCTGAAGGATTTTTAAGAGGCAGTCACTCTGAACTGTAGAATCTAAACAGCGACCGTTGACGAAAAATTACAATTGAATCTATCACAAGGGCTAAATCCTCTACTAAACGACTATTCACAGAAACTTTTTCCGCCATAATAATTTTACAGATGAAAAGACCCCTCATATACACCTGACAGGAATTACAAGGATTCATGATAGGTCTAAATTAACTTGTTACTGTGCAGAAATCCATAGTAAAAAACCCAAAGCATACAGCGGGATGTGGACGTCACCGTGCAAAACTGTGGACAGGTACAAATATGTACAATTGTGTGCATTCACCAGTTCCTATCCGACCCATTTTCACAATAAAATTGATTAGAAAGCTACCCCAGGCAAGGGCTGGATTGATTCTCCTTTCAGTATGAGAAGGTGAACAGATCATCTCCATATTTGATTGACGCATACATAAAGCGCTATAGCCATATGGACACTTTTTTTCCAGCAGAACAAATTAATAAAACGTGCATTTGCCATCAGGATTTAGACCCCAGGTGCTGGATATAGCTGAAGACTATATAGTTCCAATAGTGTTTTCCACTTGCACTTCAGGAAATGCCTGTGTACTGCAAAAAAAGTAAAAGTACTTCCGGCCAGAGTTGTAAATCTTTGTGTTTTTATAATTTATTCCTGAAAATCGGGAACATTGTAGTTTCTTCCATACAACAGAAAACCTGAAGAAAAAATCAGAATGTATGCAAAATAAATCCTATAGATGTGCTCCGTTTTTCTGAGTAACATAGTCAATAGACTTATCGTTCTTTTGTACTGTGTTATCTTGCTGTCTGAGTTTTCTGTGCCAGCTATTTCTGACTTGGCTGTTATCCCAGACTAAGGCCGTTCACTTCCAGGTGGATCCTTTCCTTTTCCAGCATGCTGCCAGGGAGAAAGCTAATGAAAGAACAGTGGATATCTGCCTGTCAGCTCTCCCAAGGCAAGACCACCCAGCGACATTGCTGGAGTAAGGTCAGCTTCAGTACAGGGCTGGGAACCAATATCCAAGGACATCAAGGAGAACGCACTGTTAACCAATCACAAAAATGCAGGGTGTGCACCTTAAATTTATAAATTTGCACTTAAGACCCATGTAGCAAGTTTTTTTTGTTACGGATTCACTGTTGTTCATGTTTCTTTTCAGTATTGTTGGTCTAAAGGCAATAAATGCAACATTCTTTCAAATGTAACGATTCCTAGAAGGGCCTACATGGCCTATTTTGGATTTACATTATCTCATAAAGCTGATCAAAATTTTTATGGCCTATAAAAGTTTGGCATGAACAATGAGAATTGCCAATGAAAGTGAAAATTAGTGAAATATATCAGTGTTTAGATTTCATTGTACATTTCGAGGGATTTCCAATTTGTGCTCTCAATGCTGGTTCTCTGCAGCCTTTAACTTTTTCTTTGGTGAAAATTAATTTTAAAATGAGCATTTCTAAATGATCTTTTTGTCAAAGAACAGTATCCACCCATTTCTCAAGTATTTAATCATCTTTGCTGGGCACTCAAAGCTGCATTTTATGTTAATGGAAAGCAATAGACCAGCACCATCATTTTTTTTTTGTAGAGTTTTATATAGCGCGAACTAGACCCAAACAGAATCGGGTATCAGTGCGCTTTACATAGCACCAGTTACGTTACATGAGGACACGCAATCATGGTTCCTTTTCATGTAAACAGTACCCCACAAAAAGGAGATCAGAAAGTTAAAAATGTATAAAAATACTTCAAATGTAGGAGCCTGCTTAAGAGTTCCATTTGTGAACGTAAACAATTTGTATTTATTTATTTAAAAGATTTATAAAGCGCACAGCTACCCAACAGGGTTTCCCTGCGCTGAAAACAGGACAAGCGAGGTTAGAGGTAAGTTAGAATTAGACCTGACCGAAAAGAAAGGTCTTTCGCTTTTTTCGGAAGGCAAGGAGAGATTGACTGGTCCTGAGCTCCAATGGAAGGGAATTCCACAATTTAGGTCCCACGAAGGAGAACGAGCAGCCACCCATACGGGTCCGCCGCACTCTGGGAACTGATAAGAGAGAGAAGCTGGCCAATCTCAGTTTGCGAGAGGGTTATGTTATGTTATGTTACACTCTTATATATAGCTCTCGAATCACCGTGGGGCATCTTGGCGCTTTACTCAGAGTAACCCGACAGGTGGACAGCACAGGGGTGGAGAGACTTAGAACAAGAATGCCTTTAACTGTTTTCTAAAGACCAGGTATGAGGGTATTACTCGCAAGTATGCTGGGAGACTCTTCCAATATTTGGGGGCAAGATAGGAAAAGGCCATTCCCCCAGACCTATGGCGTCTAATGCGGGGCACCTGGAGCAGCTGCAGCGTGCTGGATCTCAAAAGGGGGGCATCTTGGCGCTTTACTCAGAGTAACCCGACAGGTGGACAGCACAGGGGTGGAGAGACTTAGAACAAGAATGCCTTTAACTGTTTTCTAAAGACCAGGTATGAGGGTATTACTCGCAAGTATGCTGGGAGACTATTCCAATATTTGGGGGCAAGATAGGAAAAGGCCATTCCCCCAGACCTACGGCGTCTAATGCGGGGCACCTGGAGCAGCTGCAGCGTGCTGGATCTCAAAAGGCGGTTTGGGTTGTATATTTTTAGTTTCTTTTGGAGATACAGGGGGCCCTGACCCTGAAGAGCGCAGAAAGTAAGACAGCAGATTTTAAAGAAGGCTCTCTGTTTTATCGGCAGCCAGTGTAATTTTTTCAATAAAGGGCGTGAGGCGGAACCTGCTGGCATGTTGAGGACCAACCTGGCCGCCGTGTTTTGGATTACCTGTAATTTCGTCAGAGAGGTAGTTCCAACCTCTGCCAATAAGGCATTCCCGTAATCCATGCGGCTCATAACTAAAGCTTGGGTCAGGATTTTGCGATAGTCCATGGGGATGAAAGGTAAGATTTTTCGAAGTAGCCTGAGCCTATAGTAACAGGCACCCGAAACTGATACTACATGATCTTGCATGGATAGGGTATGGTTTAATTTTATGCCCAAGTTGTTAACACATTGCTTGGGCATTGGTGACGGGCCTAGTTGTAACGGCCACCAGTCATCCGTCCATACAGCTGCGGCTTTCCCTAGGAGCATGACTTCCGTTTTTCCCGGGTGTAACTGTAGACGATTGTCGGTCATCCAGTTAGATATTTCGACAATTCCAGAGACAAAACGGAGTCTATCTGCTTCCAGGTTATGGCCGATGTTAAATAGCAGCAGGGTGTCGTCTGCGCACGAGACTACTTCGAACCCCAGGGCTTCCACCACCTTGGCCAGAGGGGCCATATAGATATTAAAAAGGGTGGTGCTAAGGCAGGAGCCCTGGGGGATGCCCTTGTCTAATGATGTTTTTCTTGCTTGGTGGGGGCCCATAATGACCGTTTGTGAGCGGTCAGTCAGAAAATGTTGTAACCATTTAAGAGCTGGGCCACCAATGCCGAAGAAGCTTAGCCTCTCTGCGAGCCTTGTATGAGAGATAGTATTAAAGGCCGCGGAGAGGTCAAGCAGAATCAGAATAGCTGAGCCACCCATATCCATCGTTGTTCTCAGGGAGTCCGTCACTGCTAGTAGGGCCGTTTCTGTACTATATCCCTGCCGGAATCCGGAATGTGAAGGGTCCAGAATTCCGTTTGCCTCCAAGTAGCAATTTAACTGCTTATTAATCATACTTTCCAGTATCTTTCCCAAAAGAGGGAGCAAGGATATTTGGCGGTAGTTACCCAACTCCAAGGGGTTTGCCGAGGGTTTTTTAAAAATGGGGCGAACAAACGCTTCTTTCCAAGGTGTGGGAATCGCCCCTTCCCTAATAGAGCAGTTAAAAAAGTTTTGCACCATTGGGGCCAAAATATAGGAGAGGAGTGACATAATCTTAGGAGGCCAGAGATCTACCGGGGAGCCCGACTTGGCAGACTCTAGAGCTCTTTGTGTCTCAACTAAGGAGATGGGTCTAAAACTTTCGAGAGAGCAGTCGACCCTTGTCATGGCTGCGGTTGGATTCGTAGTACAGGATGGAACTGCCAAGTTGGCTTGAGGAAAGTTGCAATAGATTTTTCTATTTTCTCCTGAAAAAATCCGGCCAAAGAATTGCATAGGTCTTTGGACTCGATGGTGGGTTGCTTACATACCACCGGTTCGACAAAGCCTTTTACAATGTCAAATAGAGCTTTGGCAGAATTATCTGAGTTCTTAATTTGATTTCCGATATATAGGCATCGTGCTGCCTTAAGGCTTTGATGATAGGTCATCAGGGCTGATTTGAAAAGTTGTTTGGACTGAACGGTTTTATGACGTCTCCACTGTCTTTCCAGTCTTTTAGTGGAAGACTTTTCCTGACTTAGTTCAGGAGTAAACCACTTGGCTGACGGTCGATTTCGGGTGGAGCTGGGTTTTAGTTTAATGGGAATAATAACATCCAACGCCTTCCTAATCCCTTCATTAAGTCCTACCAACATTAAATCTACGCCCTGTTCGTCTGTCTGAGGGATTGACTGGAACAATGCCTCAAAGGCTTGTGGGGAAAGTTTATTCCAAGGTCTCTGCACAATTGTGCGACTTCCGATAGGTAGGCAGTTAGGACCTTGCAGGGGCGGGGGAGATGTAAACTTAATCAAAGAATGATCGGGCCATACAAGGGGCAACGGAGGGTCGTACTCCAATGCATTGATGTTAATGAAAATTAAATCAAGCGTATGGCCCTCATTATGGGTGGGACCTAGTATTCTTTGCGGAAGCCCGAGCTGTTCCATATCCGTAAGGAGTTTATTCACCTCTGGTAGAGAGCCCAGCTCCCCATGAAAATTAAAGTCCCCTAAGACCAGGAACTTGTTAACTTGTTAGGACATGGGTGGCTATCAGGTCTATTAATCTGTCTGTAAAACCGGTTTTTTAGCCCGGCGGCCGATATACTAAGGCTCCTGACCAGCTCTCAGACGCTGAGAATATCACTTTAAAGATACCAATTTCCAGGTCCTCATCTAATATAGAATTTAACCAAGTGATGTTAATGTGCCGTTTACAGGCTATGGCTATCCCCCCCACCCCGTTTTTCCTGTCCTATCAAGGTGAACAAATTTGTAATTTTGTGGGATGGCTATATTTATAGTTGGGTGGTTGGTAGGGGCTAGCCAGGTTTCAGTCATAAAGCAGATTTCAGGAGAATGGGAATTTATCATGTCCCAAATTTCAAACTGATGTTTGGCCAGGGACCTAACATTGCAAAACAAGTAGGTAGGGTCTACCCCCGTGATAGGCTTCACGGGCTGACCTACCAGAACATGGCTAATACATTTGTCGCCCTGAAAGGTGCAGCTTCTGCAGGCCATCGGGCCTTCTAATAGCATCGGTAACTTGGTAGGGCAGTTCAGCATCGCCCCCTGTAGATTAGCAGTTGTTCTCCAGATATCGCGGAGTTCAGCTGAGGAGTAAACTAATCTGCTTGTGGGGGCTGAAGCTGACGCAGGTGGAATAAGGGTCCCCGCTTCTCGACCCAGCCTGATGCTGACGGGCGCAGACGGGCTTACCTTTGGTGCGCCTTCGGCGCGCCCAAGTCATCGCTGTATGCCTTTGTAATGACGCCGAGCGCGTCAGCTGACTGTGCACCACCCCCAACGCCCCGCCTACGAGGTGAGCGTGGAGTGTTTCAGCAGCTTGCGGTGAGGTGAGGTTGTCCGTGCCTAAACGGCGGAGCCCCTGAAATCCTGCTCAAGTTTGGTAAGTGAAGTTGAAATACACAAAACAAATTTCAGGCAAGCGTTACAACATTAAAATTATTCAAGTGCAGAAGAATTCCTAACCCCCCGGCTTTTCGCCTCAGGAGTATCTGAGTGGGGCGACCTGCTTTTCGGATGCTGCCTTTGTAATGACGCCGAGCGCGTCAGCTGACTGTGCACCACCCCCAATGCCCTGCCTACGAGGTGGGCGTGGAGTGTGTCAGCAGCTTGCGGTGAGGTGAGGTTCTCCGCGCCTAATCGGCGGAGCCCCCGAAATCCTGCTCAAGTTTGGTAAGTGAAGTTAAAATACACAAAACAAATTTCAGGCAAGCGTTACAACATTAAAATTATTCAAGTGCTTTTTGCCTCAGGAGTATCTGAGCGAGAGGGTTGATAAAGCTGGACAAGGTTTCAAATGTACATGGGGACCAAGCCATGCTGAACTGGAAATGTAGCAAAGGGCCTTGAACTGGACACACTTGCTAACCTTGAGCCAGTAGAGTTGATGAAGCAGAGGCGAAACAGAAGCGTGCCGAGGCAACTAAAGAAGCAAGCGGGCTGCTGCATTTTGAATGAGATAGAGACGGCAGAAGGAGAACTTGTCCGCACCCAAATACAGTACATTACCCTAATCAAGTCTTGAGATCATCAAGGCCCGCAAAACAGTTCTCTGGGCAACTGGTGGAATTAGCCAAAGGATTTTCTTTAGCCACTTGATGACTGCAAAGCAATTAGAGGTGACTCCCGACACTTGGGCTACGGGAGAAAGCTTACTGTCAATGGTAAAACCCAAGTTCTTAACCTTAGGACCAGAGCCGGTAAAGGTCCCGAAGAGGCAAGCCAATGGCTGGCTCCCCAGAGCTCAGGATTGTTCCCCAAGATGAGGACCTCAGTCTTGGAGATGTTCAACCTTAAAGCATTTCTGGACATCCACAAGGAGATGTTCCACAGACCAAGCTGAAGTAATGAAGGGTAATGATGTTGAGCAGGTGACAGAGAAAAAATAATCTGCGTATCATCTGTGTACGAAAAGACGGTCAACCCAGATTTTTCCACAATGTCCGCCAAGGGGCGAACATAAAGATTAAAAAGCAGGGGACTCAGGATCGAGCCCTGCGGGACTTCAGATGTTAAGGCTACAGAGTTTGATTTAGCAGTGTGAGAGAAAACTTGAAAGGAGCGATCCTTTAGAAAAGAGATCAGCCACTGCAAGGCCCACCTACAGTCCCTGAGATTTTGAGGCGATCCACCAGAATGGAATTAGAGCCTGTGTCATAGGCAGCGCTCAAATCCAATAAAATTAGCGCTGCCGTACCACCACAGTCAAGCGCTGCCTAAGGTCCTCCGTGACCCCAAGCAGAGCTGATTCAGTACTATGACCAGGACGAAAGCCAGACTGTAATGGATGAAATAGCTTATACTTTGTCACATGTGCAGAGTAAACTATCCTACATAGCACAACATGTCGACCGTTTAAATTAGAATTCTGAAGTCACAAAAATACAATTCATAATCACAATATGATTTACACCAGTGTGAAGAAATATTACTTGTGAGCTAATCTGCTCATGGATACTGGGAATGGTTAATCTAGGGTGTGGTTGTCAAGGATCGTTGGTAGATATATAAAAATCAGTAAGTGTTTCGATGTATACGAACCTCAGTGAAGCAAGTTTCAGGCTTTAGAGATTTACAGTTAGGCAACATAAAGCATTACCACTCTTGAAATTTCTTTTTCTAAGGATTACATCTGCTCACTCATACATTCAATCATATAAATAGATAGTGTGGAGCACCTGCCGATGGACGTCTTTTCGTCAAAATCTCAGGGGAAGCGGAAGTAACATCACACACGCTTTGATTTTAATACCATCAAAGGAAGTGACATCATACAAACTTTAACACCGATTCCTCCCAGGAAGCGATGTTACTTGACATTAACCTGTATGAAATCACAATAATTTGACTCACTAAAGTTCCATAATAACTGCATGCTTAATCTAACGCGACAACACAAACGTTTATTTTAGATACACTTATGTTCGGTTGCTAACAAGATGTTTGAAAGTAGTGGTATGTAATACAATACTTGTAGCAACTACAGAGTGACAGTGAGAAAAACATCTTATTTCTCACTTATTGGTATTTTCATTTCATGTTTGACAAATATGACCTGCCAAAGAAATAACACAATCCAGAGCATTTCTTTATTTACATTTTGAATGCAGATTGAGAATTTTTTGTTCATCGCCTGTGAGACAGACATGAACGTAAGATCAATTTTATGTGGTTTAAATTAAAGTCTAACATGTGAAACCAAAATCCTACAATATGTAATAATGTTAAGTAGAGGGCCATTGAGAATGTTTTTGACAAAGCAATGGAATACTTAAAATGTACCAATTTTTTAATCATGGCTAGCTAAATCCAGACATGTAACAGTGAACTTACAATTGCTAGAAAAAAACATTACAAAAATAGAAATATTTGATCAAAAGTAATGAGATTCTACTATGAATGGTTTTGATAAGGATATTGCGTGCAATTAACCATTGCTAATTGGAATTAATTATTTTTTCTAGGGAGCTATTCTTTTCCTCTCCATATGCTTTTCTGCACCTTCCTTCATCTTGTCTTTTTTGCAACAACTTAGTAAGACCATTGTCCCATTGAGGGTTACTGCTTTCCACCTTGGGTCTTTGGGATTGTGACATCATCCTCTGGTTAAGGCCTCTCTTAAGACTACATTTTCCGACTTTATTGGTCATGTTCAAAATCAGAGTTCCAAAATAACAAAACACAAGCAGACATAGAAGCAGAAAAATGCAGGATCAAGAAACCTTGGTTAAGTAGGAGAGTAGTCTATATGCATCCACCTGAAACATCTTCAGAGTGATAGTTGTGTTTTCTTGCTGACTTTATGGTGCTCTGCCAATGCTGCGTATGCAAAACCAAAGTAGCAGAACAAAGAATAGCTACATTTTCTAAACTCTCATAACTGTGACTTTACTACATAGACAGCACAGACGACAAAGAATGATACAATAAGTAACAGTATCATAATGTTTTACACTGGAACTAAAGAAGTGTCCTTAGAGCAACCTACACAGCTAGAATATGAAACACTCAGGGTAAAATTAACTTCTCAATAGCAGGAAGGACTAGTAAAAGAACAATAACTATTTTTTCTATTCATTATAAAATCTTTATATCTGGTTTCACCATGATGTCTTGTCAAAATGTCAGGGTATTTTTAACCAATTTGAACCAGAGATACAATAGGACTCCTCTTGCTCATCTCAATTTAGAAGGATATCAGGCACTTTTAGAGGTTAAATTATGTTATCCTTTCAGCCATCTGAAATAATGCACCAGGAGAAGCACCTTACACTCAGTCCCCATTTAAAAAAGAGGTGCTACATTCCCATTCATACTCTGGGAACACAATCCTTTTCTTGACAAGATTAGAGTTGCAAGTGTTTTCATATTAAGAACTTTCTTGTAGAAGGCATGTGAATACCCACTAGGGAGACACTCACGGAATGCTCATAATTTGGTACAAACTCTAAATTAACTTTTAAGGGTAATCAAATACACTGGAAGTTTTCTGCATTCACTTGTGCAATTTTACTAGGGTACAATTCCACAAATAAGGATTTTGTAAATAAATCGGAACTGGAAATGTATTCTGGTAAATGGCTTTTTGTTTATACATATGTTGAACACAGAAAAATAAATCAGACCCAATGATGTTATTTCCAGAATTTATCACATTCATCTCTTCAGGGCTATAAAATGTAAAAATATATTTGCCACGTTGGGTATGTCTAAAAATATTGGATTTGGCAAAGATGAATGACATTTTCAGATATCTCCCGCAGGGGCGTAAGAAGGGGGGTGCAGTGGGTGCGGGCCGCCCTGGGTGAGGGGGTGACAAAAGGATGGAGAGCGTCTGGATAAGGAAGGAGGCAGGTGACAAGACATTTTCCGCTTGTGTACCACCTGACCTTGCTACACCACTGATCACCCAGAGTAAAGTTTTGCTTCAAATCTGTCCTCATGCCTGCAGCCTTAGTCACTATGGAATACCTATATGTAGGTGATTGTTTTCCCTTTGTCACTAATAGCACAAATATCTTCTTCTATCATTTGGGACCAAGAGCCTTGTTTAAACATGGCCAGACCAGCTATTATATTGCTGGTGAGGTAAATGCACTGCCTTACAACCTCTACGTTGGTCAGTCTATTAAAGTCTGCTTTTAAGGCATTTTTCCCTAAAGGGCTCTTGCACCTATGGAGGTCTGCCCTTCAGGTGAAGAAAAATCTGGCGTTTGGCCGATCATGTGATTGCAGCATGATAGACTTGCCATTATTTATCTAATTTCCCTTATTATGAGGGATATTGATTGACATTATCTGTCCGGAAATGCCATTCATATTGGAAGACCCAGACAGAATGAATGCCGATAAAATGGATACAAAGAGAAT
The DNA here is from genome assembly GCF_964261635.1 of Lissotriton helveticus. Taxonomy (NCBI): domain Eukaryota; kingdom Metazoa; phylum Chordata; class Amphibia; order Caudata; family Salamandridae; genus Lissotriton; species Lissotriton helveticus. The sequence continues at coordinate 2,002,250,014 of NC_136061.1, read as the reverse complement.
ATCTTAAATAGGCCAGTCCCTCCACTGTTGATTGAGTCCACTACAAGGATATTCATGATGACAGTGCTCCCAGCAGTTCCACTGTCAGGTACACTACCTTAAAATGACGTAGAGGAACTAAGAGTATGTCAGAGAGGACATCCACCAAAGTTTAAAAGATGTCTCATTAGTGCCTTCTTCTAAACCACGCCCCGGATTTGCAGATGACAACACAAGAACATCCTGGCCTTAAATTTATAGTCAAAGAGTATGGGGGTCCATTAGGAGTGTCTTAATTTCAAAAGGTAACTGTCTTAATGCATTAGAGAGTTCCATTGAAGCCCTGTTCTACCTTACAGGATTCCATAATAATAGCAGGAGATCTAACAAGACTTTACTACGCTCAAAGATTTATCATAGTTTGAAACATGAGGCAATGAAGCAGACATGATTTTTTCAGCAGTTTCATTACACCAGACAACAAACTCTAATTTCACTAGCGCTTGTTGTTGTAAGTTGAAACTGAAGGAGGTGGAGAGTAAAAAGGTTTTGGTATGAGCACCAGCAAAGGTGGTATGAGTTACCAATGAGACAGATGCTTAAGACAGGGTCAAAACAGAAGAGACCTTACCTATATTCACAAATTTAACAATCAACAGAAAAGGTAATGATATATTCCTCCCCTCCTGTCCTGCTTTACCATTTATTTCCAGGTCAACTTACATCCTCAATGTAGGTTGTGTTTAGGACTTTTTGTATTCTCTGTCCAGCCACTTTCACCAACATGGGCTATTTTTCAGTATGGTAAAGAAATATGAAGAGGATGCATCTTCCACCTAAACAGCAGGAAAAAGAAGTGGTGGGACATAACCAACAACCCTGCATTCAACGTGCCAATAATGGGCACACTGTGGACCCACTCTTGGTTAAGGCTATGTTCGGGTCGCACCAGCATTGCACTTAGGTTTATTGACTCTTGAAGTTCTACTTTCAACGCTTAACCCAGAAAGATTGTGGGTCCATAATCCGGCTTCAAATTTTTGATTTATTCAATCTTCTTTGTCTTCATCTCTCTCTCTGCCACTAACTGATGGCACCTGTACAAGGGAGGAGGGTGGAACACAGATGACAAATGGCACTAAGCATCAGCACCAAGGTCCATGTACACAAGTCAGGCAGGGACAGGTTTAGGGTAATTTTTGTCAGACGTGCTGGATGTGCGCTCACTTGAAGGTAAACGTTTGTTGGAGGAGCAATATGCGAGCTGGAGATTCACTGGAGATCAGTGATGTTGTCTCAAATACCACTTGCCTTCCAGTGTGACCCTGACCCTATTGCAAATAACATACCAAATGTAGGTCAGGTGTGACAAAGCTGAGACTCTGAAACTGTGAGCTGGGCAAAACTGTGTACAAACATCAGTAATTCTGGAAAGGGAGGCACCCCAATAAAAAGTAGATTAATCGAAGATCGTGTGCTGATGTATAACCTAATTTCAGGCATCATTGGAGATGTATCTATTTATTTAAACCTTCTACGGACACAAATGCATTTCTGGCCAGCATGTGTATCAGATTTCTGTATACATAGGTATACGGTAAATCAAAACTTCAAAATGTGTTTTAGGATATGCAAATATTACTCATATGAAACATTTTCTTCAGCCACCATTGGTGCCCTACAAAAAACAGGTAAAATAATAACAGTTTTAAGACAGTAATAAAGAATTGTTCAACACAAGAGCAAGTGACACATTTTCTGCCATTAAGACAAACTGAATTGGGAGATTTTGATTAATAGGGTCTGTTATTTTTTAACCCAAATTATATTAATCATTAAATTATTAGGGGTTCCTAATAGGAAAACCTAGAGGTGTGAATAGGAACGGCTTCTGTCTCCTTTGTCCTATTAGTCCTTTAGATTTTGGGGTCCCATGTCTCAAGTTCTTTTTTTGCGTTTTTGTATTCTCTAGATTGCTGTTGACTAATTGTGACCGCTGTGTTACAGTTTTAGGGGTTTATTGAAGTCTTCATAAGGACAGGATCCTCACTATACATAGTCCCCTCTCTGTGGAAATGAGACACATACAAAGTTGTTAAATACTCATAATGTTAAGGAATAAATCAAAGACTGTGATGCTGTTTGTAATATGTATATTGAGCAGGTGCCAAGGAAGACATTATAATTAGATTATAATCTGAGAATTTTGTAACCGGTACAAAAGGGGGTGGTGATGGACGGGGCATCTGAATCAATCAAAAGAATTTGGTAAAGCAACACATCATTTACCAGCCTTACATAAAAATTGATAGAGTTTTCGTATGTATCTGGGAAACTGCCATTCACAAGTGTATTGTGTTCCCTGGTACTGCAGATGACTTGTTACATTCATGCCAGTGGTAGCCATGGAACAACAGAAGTTTGTTGCCTCTAGAAACTTTTATTGCACCATTTAGGGAATCCTTTAGCTGGTATGTGTGTATTCCTTCCAACTCAGTTACTCATTATGAGAACCTCAGAAATCCTACTAGACCACTATTCCATCACTCCCATAGTTCCTCTAAACGAATAAATAATTCCCCAACCTATAGATCATTTCCGTTTAATCCCCCGCCCCCTATTTCCTACTCCTCGTACCTACAGTTGCTAAGAAACAGTTGCTGTAAACATTTTAGAGTCAAAAGGTCATGATCTGAGAACTGCTGATTTTATCAGAGCTGTTAACGAACACAGGCATGTGGATTACCAAAATGTGTACAATTTTTTCTCCAGACGCGGTGGCAAATATTGCACGACTGCTAAAAGAGCAAAGGAGGCCCCCAGTGTTATTGTCCATTAATTTAAAAGTGGAGAATAGAGAAAGTGCAGAAATCACTAGAGCAAATATGGAAATGGTCCTCATTTGAATGGGTGAACATGCCTACAACTGTTTGACAACAGCACAGAGCTTAAAAAAGGCAAACATCGGGCCAGACCACAAAGCCTTTTCATGCCTTTGGTGGTAAGCTAAGACAATGGTTGCTCCAAACACTTTTTAACATCATATTAAAAAACAGGATTTTGGTCGCGATGGTAATGTGTGACAAGAACGTTTTTCTACACATATTTTGTGGCCTTTTGTTGTGGTGGTGATGTGTTCTTCTGTTTTTCTTTTGTTCTGCTGTGTGCTTGTGCTACTTTTTGCAGTGAGATTTTGCTGTGTTGTGCTGCATATGTTTTGTTGCATTCTGTTTTGACTGTTTTATTGTGATGTGCCTTTAAATGGTTTTGTGTTATGTTACTATGTATTTCAGTTGTGTTCTATTGTTTCAATTAAATATGTCTAAAAACGCTACAGCATTTCCTGTCAAATGCAACACTTGTCTTGAACGTTCCAGTGGCAAATAAGCATATAGCACTAATGGCTGATTCCAAGTATCGGTGCTCTTTAAGCACTTGGAAAATAATTATTCCACGTAGTTCGTTATTTATCAGGTGTGATAAATAGCACCTACTGCAAGTTTCATCGGAATAGCATGCGGATTTTGGCACTTAACGCACTAAAATCCGCATGATAGAGAAAGTACTGTATGCTTTTAAATTTCAAAAAGTTTGACCTGCTGAAATTTTACAAAGGTTGAGGTATTTAATGCATTTGATATTTATCGGATGCATTAAATAATACTCAACTCATGACCCATGCGTAATGAAGGGTTTATGCATGATTTAGAAAAATATAAAAGACTCGTAATCAGGCCCTTTGATGGTAACAGAGCACTGCTCCAGCTCTTCCACCAAACAAGACCCAAGTCATCCACAACTATGGCAGAGAGTCTGTCTTACCTTAATGCTCCCAGTGCACACTTTGTGTGATATGGCCAGCTGTCTTTATTAGGTACTGCCAGTCATACGTAATATAAATTGTAAATAAAAAAAACAGATGAGCCTGATGATCCAGTGTTCTCTTCACATTTTGCTTTCACCCACCACAGCCTAAAATATCAGGCGGCGAATTAGCCCTCTTCAACCATTAGCTCTCTTGCAATATGAATGACAGCAGTTTGGCTCATTAAATGTGGACATCTGCCTAAAAAGAAGCACATGTTTCATTCGAGAGCTGGTGGGAAGATACTTTCCTTGCCAATGCTTTTTTTTTTAATGTTCCTTATCCTTTTTTATTTCTCTTGTTTATCTGCCTGGCCTTAAACTATGGTTATACCCATCAGGAACGTCCCAATTACCCAGAACCTGGAGCCATTAAATTTTATGTTATGTTATTTGCATTTGTAAAGCACAACGGTTATCCAGGGATGTCCTGCACTGGTAGCTAACCCTTCTGAGATTAAGATTGCAGTGAAGATTCTATAGGTTGAAAAGCTTTCAGTTCTTTCCTGAATACGAGGATGTCAGTGGAGTTCCTCAGATTCTAAGGGAGGTCATTCCAGGTCTTGTCCGTGCATGTGATGAAACTTCTCTCCCCCCACGTATCTTTCTTTCGTGGGTGGTACGCTCCTAGTTTGTCTCCTAGTGAGCGCAGAGTTCTTTTGGAAGTGTACCATTGAAGCCGGCATTTCAAATATTCAGGACCCAGGCCATGTAGCGCCTTGAAAACTGTGCATAAAGACTTGAAACGCACCCGTTCCCTATAGGCAGCAAGTGTAGTCTTTTGATTTCTTTGGCGACAGATACAAATTTGTGAGTACCTGTCACAAGTCTTGCTGCAACATTTTGCAGGATCTGCAGTTTATTTAGGTGCCGCTCTTGAATATTCAAGTAGAGCACGTTGCAGTAATCCAACCATGATAAAATGAGGGATGAGGTGACTGTTCATAAACTGTCTTCCAACAGGAATGGGTTAACATTTTTAATCGGTTTAAGGGAGTGAAAAGTGGCTGAGGTCATGGCATTTATCTGATCCTCGAAGTTCAGTCTATCATCCACTATAACACCCAGATTTTTAGCCTTCCTCGTGGGTTTAGAGAAGGTACCCAGTTCTATCGGCCACCAGTCAACAATATCAAAACAACAGTGGTTCAAGAACCAATTCAAGAAACAGCATACAATTTAAACAAAAAGACAGAAAATAAAAGAAGGTACCCACCCCAATTTTTTTTCTCCAAATAAAAGACTGTGTTATTCAAGAAACTCTCACATAACTAACAATACAAGCTAAATGTCAATACTGAAACAGAAAATTTGTGATCAGAATATTGCACTAAATAAACATATAAAAAAATATACAGTGTAAACAAAAAACAATGGCAGGGGAATAATAATAGAAAAAGGTTTGTCTGTATTAATAGAGGAAAATAATACAGTAAATGCGTTTTCCAGATTTGTCAAAGGGAAGCTTTGACAGGGTTTCGGCCTTTGTGGTTTGTTAGGTCATCATTAGGACACATAGAAACCTTTTTGATCAACCTCCAAAAAAAAATCCAATTATCCATGAATGTAAACAAGGATTAACACCCACTTGTAGCATATAGAGCTCAAAATTCGTCAGCACAAAAATTTAAGTATTCACCAAATAATGTGATCGAAAATTCATAAGCACTTAGGGTTCACAAATTCAGGGAACAACAGTTCCCATATCAACATTTGTATACAGAATCACACCACATTAAGGAATGGCCAGATACGAGCACTTCAACATGCATGGCATCAGGTATGTGATGGTTTACATTTTGCAATTGTTGGGTAACAAACTTCCAGACTGCCTCAATGGTAGGAGTCCTCATGTTACTTTGAGCCAGTCCGCATGTTTTTTACCCAGCACAGTTGTTGGTTGCCAAATATTGTTTCTCACATGAAGTGGCCCTTGACACTGTTCAGGCTATGAGCATGAGCTTGCTTCACCTCCAACCCACTCCCAGGCTATCCCTGCCCATGTCAAAGTACTGACTACAGTATATTTCTGGGCCATTGGATCTTTCTAGAGGATCAGCTCTGACAAAGTTGGTATCTCACAGGTAAGCCAGTCTCAATGCATGTATCAAGTTCCTCGATACATACAACAGAAGAGTGTGCCAGTGTGGCAAGAGAATTCTGTAATTTTGCCCACTTCCTGCATATTGTAGGTACAGTGCTTAATTTGAGCCGGTGGATGTATGTGAAGACCACCAACACTAATTTTTGGGGATTGCCACTTTTCATCAACAGACTGTTTGATAGAGAGCATGAGAGAGAAAAACACAAATTGGGGAAAGAAGGGGGAAAGAAAGGTGGAAAAACGGTGGCAAATGGAGAAAGCGGGGATAAAAGAAAACACACAAGAAGGATGAAAAAGAACACTTAAGAATGAGATAAAGAGACATGGAGTGTTTGGTGGTGGATTAAAGAGGCACGAGGTAGACTTAAGACTCCACAGTATTAGTATTCAGCACCCTGACCTTCAATTGTGCCGGCATTGGGCTCCTGGGGAGGACATTGGGCCTCAGCACTTATTCTTTTATAAATTAAGCATTGGACAGGTGCCATTGACTACACTTATATGGCCCTTCAGGCCGCTCAACTCACAGCACACAGACACTGTGGCACTCCATCAATGAGCATGTTGTCTGTAATGTCAGGGGTTGCTTCACTCATGTCTGAACTGTTTTTCCTGAAGGCACACAAGACAGCTACACCTTCAGTGAGACACCTCTTGCACATCGCTTGGGTGATGGTGATTTTGGTGACTTGGCTCATTGGTGCGTAACAACATCTCACAGTTGAGCTACATGTGCTTCTGGCATTGGCACCTGAAACACACACATTAATCACTACAAAAAAATGCACACATGTTAACTTGACACTCATTGCATGTATGTAAACATGATGTATGATATTTAGAATAGAGATCACTTTTAAGAAATGTCATATGCATGTCTACGTTCCATGTGATGAGGGTATGCTCTCACCACATCTCGCAATTCACAGACATTAGACCACACACGCAGCAGGGCTTACATACAGCTCTTGACCCTGACCTTCTCCCACATCTAGGTACCCTGGGGGTGGTACGAAATAGGTGTTGGTGTTGATTGTTTGGTTGCTGCATTTATGTGAGTGAACGGTCCTTTGAAAATTATGAACGGTGGACTCCTAACATGTCCATATATGACATCCTAAGACAATTCTGTTTAATTTATACAATGTCATCAGAAAACATGCGATGCTCTATTTAAAAATAAATTGGCACCTCATTTTCTGGAACATTCAAAAATGTTTATTACAAAAGTTAGGTACAAGTGTATAATTTAAAACGTGCATACTCTGAAATTGACTTTTGACACATGCATTACATCCACAGAAAATCTCTGTTACAAATGTTGGGGTCCCCTATATTTTTGTGGGGGGTTCTCTACTTGCAGACATGCATGCAGAGGTTTCTCTAACACATGCAGAAAGTTTGCTCCTGCATGCAGTGTCTCTGCCCCACATGCGTATGTCCAGAGATCCCTGAAGCAGGGGCAGAGATCGCTCCCTAAACCAATAAGCATGAAATGACATACAGGAAGAAGATGCTAGACATTTTGTGGTCATTCTGAGACATCCTTTCACCTCAAAAGCGTCTACTCCAGCTTTCTGCTCCTTTCTTGAAAAAGAAAACATGGCTGTGGGACACGATGAGAAAGGACTCCCATTCACTGATGTAGAATTAGAACTAATTTGTGAGTGTGTCCTTCAAAGGAATCCTCAGCATTATGGGGGTGCAAAGACCCGGCTGAAAAATACAGAGTGGGCACTAATTTGGAGATACATACGTAAGCTCTGCAGTATAGTGGGTGTTGGTGTAGACAGCAGGTGGGCAAAGGAATGTCAGAAACATGGGATGGACCTTCATCGTTGAGACCATGTTAAGGCCAAACACATTTTGGAATGTTTCTCCTTGCAACCTTCTCAGTGCCCCCTTATGACACAGGCTAGTCGTGGAAGCAGCTTGGCCTACACACCAACCTCTGCTGGAAGAGTTTGAGCATCAGACAGGCAGTAAGTGTGTTATTTGCAAAATCACTAAATAGCAACATGAGTATTGAGAGTGGTGTGTAGTTATGTGTGCAGTCTGACCTTTTGTCTAGCACTCTTTATTGTATTTAAAACATATTAATTGTGTTATGAAAGGAATGTAAGTGTACAAGTACTAACAAGAATGTATGGTTGTATTTTTGGTTGTTTTTAATAATAATCTTATTAGAATATAATGGAAATACGTTTTAATGTTTAGAACATCACCATTAAAACACAACTTTATGGGATATGTTACATTTCCTTTTTGTAAAAAGTGTATTTAAGTGATGGTGACACTATGTACCTCACTTTTAAACCACAATATTTTTTATAAAAAGATATCAAAATTCAAAGAATTAGAAAACTGCTTTCCACATTTTTCCCCACAAAAATCAAAATTGGTATGTGATCCTTCAGAAAGCTTTTTGCCTTCTAAAAATGTATTAAAATCCAAGTAGGCAATGTGTTTAAAATGTTGCAAAACATCTTTAAAAAATGTAAGCAGATGATTATTTAAAACATAACGCTTATTGCACAAACCTTTCTCCTCCTTTGAACCCTAATTCAAAGGAATGTTTGAATATTAACATTTATTACATTTGAAACTATGTAAACAATTACTAAAAATACATTGGCTTGCTAAATGTTGGGTAAACACTGCACAATGTCTTTTCTTGTATTTGGGGATATAATTTCCATTTTAAATAAAGCTAATTTGATATGCAGTTTTGAACATATAAACTTAAAATTAATATTTTGGTAAATTCCCTTTGAGTGGAACGGACTGGTCAAACATCACTGAAGCAGAAATCATGGCAAGGAAGAAAATGCAAGACAGGCAAAATAGGTATCTACTACCAGCAGGGAGAAGGAAGTGCACATAAGGAAGGAGAGTGTGCCCACAAGAGACAATCATGATTAGTCACCGAAAGACTCCCAGCAGAGGTTGTGTCCCCTTTTTTAGGCTGAGGCTCTAGCAATAAAATTGCATCTTTGCAATGGCTGTGAAGAAAGACACTGCCATATTTTCACTATCACCTTCATAGCAAAAGCATGTTGTCTTGCGCTTACCTCAAAGTTTGAAGAGATTCTTGGTGCGTCTTTTGTTATGTTTGTGTAACATTTTGCAATGTTATCCAAAGCACTAGTCTGCTTGGCAATCATCTGAGGAAGTCCTTTAAGGGAGATAGCTATCTCATTGGGTGTATCGACGACCCCTGCTCACCCATTACATGAAAATCCTCTCACACATTAGACTGTTGTTGGAAAGAATTGTCCTCTTGATTACACCATGGAAGCCCTCTCTGAAATCCTGGGATATTGACATGGCTAGCAGGTTGACCACCCTGGAAAGCATGCCACCTCAATGTTAGGGGCTAGAAAATATGGGTGGTACCTGATCCTCATCAGAAGAGATCTCTTCCGCAAATGAATGAGAGGAAACAAGAGTTGCAACTTCATATAAGGAGTGTGTAGGTCATTGCCCAGAGGTACAATGGAGGTGAGACTTGCTTAGGTTGAAGAAGTACCCGTGGCTACTTAGCTACTGGCCGTGGATTGACAATTCTCTGAACGTGAAGACTGCTTCTCAGGTGTGAAGTGTCTTTCTTGGAGATGTTCTCTATGAATGTAGCAATTGCCAGTTCCTGTACGTCTTATTCTTTTTGAGCAGTGTTGGAGTGTTAGCTGTGGAGACAGTTGCTTTGGTGGAAGATGAGATTCTTTCCTTGGAACACCCTCCACCCTCTGCTAGTAGATGGTATATCTTCATTGTTCAATGTGATGTCCCCAGTTCCTGCAATAGGAAGATGTAAAAAGTTGAAATATGTCAAATAAAGGTATGTGACAAAAGTTCTACACAGTACTTTAATTGACACTGTTCTGAAAATGTATAAAATGAGTACCAAGTTAAAATAAAGAAACATGTGAAATTAGAGGTTAAATCATGCATGGGATTATTATATTTTGCCAATGTCACCAGCTTGAGCAGCAGATGTTCATTTCTAGATAACCCCTGTGATGTCAGCTGCTGAACCATTGATCTCATCTCATGTCATAGTTGTTTTTGCCAAGGTATCAACTGACCCAGCAGCTATAGAGAGATTAATTGTGTTAAAGGATGATTGACCAACTCTAATAATGATCCTGACCACAAATGCTGACACATTCGAGCTAGATACATAAAAAGAAAACAATAACCACCAATAAAATAAACAATGCGAAAGAAATGTAAGTGAAAGAACTAAGAATGAGTTAAGATGAGAGTTTCCCAGACTTACCTGACTGACAGATGGTAGAGGGCTAATTGCTGGTGCCAGAAGGGCCCCTCATGTCATTGCTGTTGATGTTCACATGGTGGATACCAGGGGCTCTTGTATGACAGATGCCACGATATATATGATGTTTAAGCTAAACCATTGGGCCAATCCTAATGTAAAGTTAGTCAAAAGAGGCCAGAGAATATAGACACTTCATAGCTTGACAGTGTATTTTGTGAAATTAGCTGGTAGCCTTTATCTTCTTCTCAGAATAAGGAATCCACCTATGCCACACTGACAAACCCAGAAAAGAAGTGAAGCACTGAATGAGGATAACGTGTGAGTTCTCTTCTCATTCTGCAGAGCCAGGATAATGCATGTTGTCATCCTGCATGTGTACCTAGACCATGGTTGATGCACAAATGTCATGTTGTATGTGTACCCAGAGCATAGTTAACATAAGTTGTTATGCTATATGTGTACCCAGAGCAGGACTGGTGCGCGCCATCATGTTGTATGAATAGGGTTGATGCACAATGTCATGCTGTATTTATATCCAGAGCAGGGTTGATGCACACTCTCAGTCCCTGTTTATGGAGCAGGGTTAATGTACACTTTCATACTGTATGTATACATACAGCAGGGTTGATTCTGTATGTATGCCCAGAGCGGTGCTAATGCACACTGTCATGCTCTTTGCAGTATCACCAGAGAAGGGCTCAAGCAAGTTGTCATAGTGTGTGGATTTCCTAAGCAGGGTTGCTGCATTTTTTAAAAATGATGCATGATTTCATGCTTTAGGTGTATCTAGGTGTTATGAAAAGGGGGATATAGTTGCCAGTGCTCACTATCTCGTAATATGGCAGAGCACCATGTATGAGCCCCTAAAATGTATTTGTGATCTGCTGTTTATGTTAAATGAGTTTATAAAGGGAAGCTTCTAGTATCAAAGTGCTCTAATTGATGCTAGCCTTTGAGTTTGGAAAAAAGGGAACATGAGATCGTAGAGGAGGGCCTGGGGGAAAACCAGTATCTCATTTTCTGCACTGTGCAGGCACAGAAGCAATCTGAGCATTTCTTATTGGTGTATTTTGTGCATACATTAACTCTAAATATCTCAAGTTAGTGAATGGGCTCAGAGCTTGGAAAACAAAGAGGAAATTACTGTCCTGTATTTCAGAACTTTTTTGTCAGCCAAATATATGCTAACTTGGGGATATTTTGAATTAATGTATGTGAAAGACTCCAAAGAGAGACTCAAAGGTGTCATATTATGGTGGGCTCCACTAGCTCAGCAGGAGCTAAGCACTTGACTGCATGCTCCTGCAGTGAGTAAAGTCAATTCATTTAACTTTATACATTTCCCAGTTAGGCCTTGACTTTCAGAGAGTACAGTTCGGAAACAGTGAGCAAGGTTTGCCTCTTTCTGTTTCTGAACTGCGCTGTCTAAAATAATGCACTAACTCTGAGAAATACCGTGTTAAATGATTTCACTTACACACTACAAGTGCATAAAAACAAGGGCTCGGCTCTGCCAGCAGAGTCCATCATAATACAGCCCCAGGTCTTCAACATTTTACAACAGGAAAGGGTATTCGAGATGCATCAGAGTTGGGGAAAAAAGAATTTCAAAACTGCTGCACTGTAACTGGAAAGTCTCTGTGAGCCTTTCTTACCTGGGATTTCACCAGACATTTAACACTAAAAGACCTCAGAGATCGTGACTGGTGTACCTTGGGTGACTGTCAGACACAAAGAGTGGGGCCGTGTTGTAAAAGGTTCCGCGTGAAATTAGTGTGCCACATGTAATCACTTTAGAATCAGTGAGCCACAGGTTTAAAAGTAGCACTTTGCTTATAAACCTTCAATATCAAGTTAGGGTTACTGAAGTGTTTTTACATTTCAGTACCCAAATGTTACTATAGACCTGAGGAGTACCAATACACAATTGAACACATTGAAAAGTTAGCAAAGGCCTTAAAAAAGTTTTATAGCAGAGGAAAGAGTCTAGAAAAAGCAGTATTTTGGGTTGTAGATGCCAAGAATAGACAGAAGGAAGACACAACTGAGTAACTAAGGGTACAGGTGAAGACCATATAAGGTTTATCAGTCAAGATGAGGCACAGAAATAAGCTGGCTTGATAAGCTTAGTCTAGGCGTCATTGCAAATCTATGCAATCCGTGCTTTCTCTAATACCCCTTTGCCTAATATTTCTCAGTGGATATAATATGTGGCAATAACAGCTTCATTATGAGCTCTGGTTTGTGGTACACTAATATTATCATAACACTAGCTCTCACCTTAGACAATAATATGCAAAGCGGATATCCCATGGTCTGATACGCAAATTCCCTTAAGTAATCGAATAACCACTAAAAGGTGGAACCAGGTGAAATAGACAAAATCTGCAAGAGTGAAAGGTGCATTTTCAAAGGAGCCCCCGGTGCACCTGCCGGAGATGCTGCGCGGCCCGGCTCCCTTGAAGAGCCGACCCTGCATTTGATAGGGTGTTGTTGCAGCTGTGACAGGGATGGCGAGAGCGCGAGGGGGAGCTGGTGGCAGCTTGTTTAAGTGGCTCCAAATGCCTGTCAGTGTGGCAACCAGCTGAATACATAAACCAGGCTCTCGAGCCCCTTTACGGCCCAGGGTCAGGGTAAATGGAATAATAAAATCCAAATGCTTTTGTCTCGTTCTCCATCACACGAGCCTTCCGCATAAATCTGCAGCTCTGCAGTGACCTGAGCATTTAGTGCAGAGATGAGGCCGCTGGGTGGAGATACATTTGGTCTGCATCTTGGATCTTTAAAAGCTTTTTCCAATTAATTTTAACTGACTTCCATAAGGATCAGGAACCGTTTTTTTTTAATACCAGCCAAGTGGTACAGTGAAGCGGATAACCCGAGCATGAGCGCAAACCAGGTTATAATGCTTGAATCATACAATCTACTCATTCTAATCCTTTCATGGAGATGATAACACATTTTTATTGTTTCCCAGCTCACTAGTACTTATTGTATCGACCTACTAATGATAGAGGGCCATATTGGCCATTGTGGTTTAAACCTTTCACCAGACAATCAGTGGTGTGGCAGGGGGCGGTGGCCTGCCCCAGGCAGTGCGAGTTTTGCAGGCGGTGGCAATCCCCCCTACTCTTACCAGCAACCGTCGCGGGCTGCAGAACCCCTACCCCTCCCCCGCTCTAACATGGAGCCGCAACGGGGAGGCAAACTTAGGGACCACCCCAGGCGGGCAAAGGTCTAGATACGCCCCTGAACACATCTAAGTGCAGGTTCTTGCTGTGGGTGTACTAGTGTTGTAAGCCATGAGACTATCTAATATGCAGCGACACACAGCAGCAGTTCAAGAGGAAGTTGTTGCAAACTGTTGGGGTTGTTCTATTGAATATCTACCTCCAAAATATTGGCCTACGAGGATATTGTGAACAGAATATGGAGGTACAAAATATTAAATACTAAGTGCATATAGGGAAGTCTAAATGTACTATTCAAAACTCACAGCAACATACCTTGAAGGTACATTAATGTAGAGTAAGGCATAGCAAATATATGCGTCCCTGTGTTATTTTGGATTCAATATTGTGTCCTCGATATTCTGTGCCATTGTTATTCTGTTTTCGATATTCAAGGTGAACAACATTTCTGGTCTATTTTCATAAATAATTTGCTTCTATTCAGGATTACGTTGAGAGGTCAATAGTTCATGGCTTGGCCAAGCCCCGTCTACTTAAAATATCAAAAGCAGAACATAAGAGGAAAACATCAGAAACAAAATGTCAATGAGACTTCAGCAACCTGCTTTCAGAAGTGGTTGCACATCCTGTATCTGTTAAAGAACCATGTGTAGGATTTTGAAACTGATATGCACTACTGTCCTCGCATAATAGTAACAGGCCCTTCTTTCAATAAATAACCTGACCCTCAGAAAGCTTGAATTTCGACTGTACTACTCATTCATTTTAAGGTGGTTCAAAAGTGCACCCAGGATACTACCACTAGCCTGAACGTGCTTACCCTTAAGGATACAACCTATGCCATATGTTGCATCAAAAGGGTTGCATCCCACAACTGCGGAATTGGTAGATAAGGTCACCTCTTTGACCTTGATCAATGTCCTGTTTAATCAGCAGTGTACAGTTGCTGTAAAGTGAGATCTTTTGCATAACACCCTAGCAGTGGCGTAGTAAGGGGGGTTAGGGGCGGCGGCTTCCCCCGCTCTTGATGTGGCAGCTGGACGGTAAACGCAGCAACTGCTAAGGGATGCACAATGTCTACCTATGCCACTGCAACCTAGAAGTATTTGGTGTCAGCTGACAAGACCACGTTGGTGAGTAGGAGTTGACATGCATTTTACTACTACAGTGGGCTACCAGTTTATGGTCTGAAGGAAGAGGTAGACTGTTACACAGTAGAAAAGCGATGAGAGCAACATAGTTTTTTTATGCAGTGGGATGGTGCTAAATAGATTATTACATTCTTTATATAAATAAGATTCGTGAACATAGGGTGAATATACAATGGACTTCATTCAGGCATCTACTTGCTAAGTGGTGGGGGTAGCACTGAGAATGCATTCCTATCCACAGCTCTATTGCTGGTATTGATGTATTCCTAGTAAGTAGATCTGTCTGCCTGTCAAGAGTGATGTGCTCCAGCAGGCCATCCATTCCTGTTCTTTTCCTTATCCCTGATATGTTAGAAATGATAGCAACACTTTGTTTCCTGGGTGTGCATTTGGTACACTTTTCCTCCCAATATAGTGCCAGGCTTTCTACCATCTGCCCTCATGTGGAGCCTCTGCAGACTAACACTGCATGGCTATAGCCCACTTATGAATTAAGAATAATACATCTATATATGTATATATTGCTGGTCTTTTCATTTTTCCAGAGCCCCAACAAGCAAGTTTATGAGGTAAAATGAGATATAAAGGATTAACCTATCTAAGGTCTCTGTCAAGTGACCCTAAAACTCGTCCAGATATATCTTAAAAGAGGGCATTTCTACAACATATGTAAAAAAAACTGAAACAGCATCAACATACCCAAATCTATGACAGAACGCCATGTCTTCCCTCAGTCTTATGCATCTAAGCATCACAACCACGTACCACCAACTCAGTGCATCAAATGCCTTCTCTACGTTTACTGAGATGATTGTTGCTTTAGTGAAGTCCTACAAGTCTTTCTCAACTACCTTGAAAAGGAATTCGATATTCAGTGAGGTGTTTCATTTAGCAAAAATCAGTTATGTCCAATACAAACCAGTGTTGGGATTAAATGGTTACATTTCCATTACGTTTCCATGATAAAATTTGAATTAAGATACTACAGGGCAAAATTGTCTATAAGATGCTCTGTCCAATGAGTTTCTAACCTAAAAAACTAATAACACAAACCAAAACAACAGATAGATACACAGGTATCGAGGATATATATATATATATACATATATATATATATATATATATATATATATATATATATATATATATATATATATATATATATATATATATATATATATATATATATATATATATATCCTGTCCTGTCCTGTCCACAACCTTAGTTTTCACCCCGGCAATTCTGATAATTTCCCTCACCTGGTGTTTGGTGTTTGCTGAAGCCTGACTAAACCAAAGGGGATGATGGACGGAGTGTTGAACATTGCAAGCAATCACCCCCAGTCAACGGATCTGGATTTAATCCATCATCATTCTTTAGCTCACTCCGCCACCCCAGTTCAGACATGGCGATATGAAAATCAGTCTGACCCTGTGCCTCATGGGAACAGTCCAGCCGCAAATGCCAAGCCATGTCTTCCCTGGACCGGAAATAAGCATCCTGGGACTGATTTCTGGCTAATCAGCCATCATCAGCCAGGCTAGCTTTAATCCAGTGGCAAAGTGAGCAAGGGACCTATGTCTGGGTATACCCTGCCAACTTAGGGCAAACAAAGCAAAACCAAAGGGGATGACGGACGGAGTGTTGAACATTGCAAGCACTCACCCCCAGTCAACTGATCTCGGTTTAATCCTTCATCATTCTTTAGCTCACTCCGCCACCCCAGTTCAGACATGGCCATATGCAAATCAGTCTGACCCTGTGCCAGTCCAGCCCGAACTGCCAAGCCATGTCTTCCCTGGACCGGAAACAAGCATCCTGGGACCAGTTTCTGGCTAATCAGTCGTCATTAGCCAGGCTAGCTTGAATCCAGTGGCAAAGTAAGCAAGGTACCCACATCTGGGCATACCCTGTCAACTTAGGGCGAACAAAGCAAAACCAAAGGGGATGATGGCCGGACTGTTGAACATTGCAAGCACTCACCCCCAGTCAACTGATCTGGGTTTAATCCATCATCATTCTTTAGCTCACTCCGCCACCCCAGTCCAGCCCGAACTGCCATGGCTTGGCAGTTCGGGATGGACTGTTCCCATGAGGCACAGGGTCAGACTGATTTGCATATGGCCATGTCTGAACTGGGGTGGCGGAGTGAGTTAAAGAATGATGATGGATTAAACCCAGATCAGTTGACTAGCAGTGAGTGCTTGGAATGTTCAACACTCCGTCCATCATCCCCTTTGTTTTTGCTTTGTTCGCCCTAAGTTGGCAGGGTATGCCCAGACGTGGGTCCCTTGCTGACTTTGCCACTGGATTCAAGATAGACTGGCTGATGAGGGTTATGAACCCGAAACCAGTCCCAGGATGCTTGTTTCTGGTCCAGGGATGACATGGCTTTGCAGTTTGGGCTGAACTGCTCCCATAGGTATAGCGTCAGACTGATTTGCATATGGCCAGGTCTGTACTAGGGTGGCGAAGTGAGCTAAAGAATAATAATTATTATTATTATTATTATTATTAATTTTATTGAGCGCACAGCTACCCAGAGGGTTTCCCAGCGCTGACCAGAGAACAGGGGTATGACCATTAACAACTAGTTTACTGGTTAAATAACCACGACTTCAGTTCCCTGCGGAACCTAAGATAGTTGGGCTCAGTTCGAAGAGCAAGAGGAAGGGAGTTCCAGAGGGAAGGACCCAGAAAACAAAAAGAACGCCCACCCATTCTTGCTCGCTTAATCCTAGGGATCAGGAGCTTGAACTGGGTGGATGATCTGAGAGTCTGGGAGGGGACATAAGAACTAATGAAGGATTTAAGATATTGTGGGGCCTTGCCAGCGATAATTCTGTGTATAAAACACAGGGCCTTAAATTTAACCCGACTCTCGATACGAAGCCAATGAAGGCTGCGTAAGAAAGGGGAAATGGATGACCTATAAGGGAGTTTACCAAGCAGGCGAGCAGCCATGTTTTGAACTGTCTGGAGTTTCCGGACAATCTCCCTACCAGCACCCAGGAAAAGAACATTACCATAGTCCAGGCGAGATGTAATTAGCGCCTGGACTACAGTTCTCTGGGTGTCATGGGGGAGCATCCAGATGATTTTTCTCAGCCACTTGAGAATGGTAGTACAAGTGGCACAGACCTTCACTACATGGTCCCTCATTGATAGTTGGTCATCAAAGATGATGCCCAAGTTTCGAGCCGTTCTAGAGGGCAAGGGAAGTATGCCCATTTGATTGGGCCAGTGCGAGGGTCCCCAAAGATCATGATTGTTTCCGAACAGAAGAAGCTCCGTCATCCCTCCATTCAGTTTAATTTATTGTCATGCATCCAGGCAGATATGTTACTAAGCCCGAGACGCAGAGAAGAGGGGCATGAAGAGTGACTGGTGGATAGCGAGAAAATCAGCTGGGTATCATCAGCATACGAGTAAATGGAGAGCCCCGCTTGCTCCGCAATTGCAGCCAAAGGTCTCACGTACAGATTGAAGAGCAGGGGGCTCAAGATGGAACCCTGTGGAACCCCGTATGCTGATGTATGGATCTTAGATGATGATGAAGATGAAAAGACTTGAAACGTCCTGTTGCTCAGGAAACTAATAAGCCAATCTAAGGCAAGATGGGTAATGCCGATAGATCTGAGGGTGTTAATGAGGATAGAATGGGAAACCGTATCAAATGCGGCACTTAAATCCAACAGGATAAGTGCCACGGTTTCCCCTCTATCCACCAGATGCCTAATAGTTTCCGAGACTCCCAGAAGTGTTGATTCCGTGGAGAAACCAGAACGAAAACCCGATTGAGAAGGATGTAAAATAGAGTGGGTTTCGATGTAGCTGGTAAGTTGTTGGTTAATATGCTTCTCCAAGACTTTGGAAAACACAGAAAGGAGGGAGATGGGGCGAAAATTAGCCAAGTTGTTCGGATCAGCATTGACTTTCTTAAGCAGTGGGACAACCATGGCATGTTTCCATGACTGGGGGACCTTAGCCTCTTTAAGTGAGATGTTCAATAACTCCAGAATAAGATTAAGTGAGGAGGGATTAAGAGTGAGCAAGACTTGAGGGGGAATAGGATCAAGAGGGGAACCGGATTTGATGGTACTAATAATATTACGTAAAGTAAGTGAGGTCAAAGGGGTCCAGACAGTAATTCCGGAATCTAATGTACAGGAGTCAGATTCAGGAGACTGGACGTAAGATGGTAAAACAGAGGTAGTTGAAATAGCAGAGGGAGTGGGGCCAAAATCCAGATAGATGTTTTCAATTTTTGAAATAAAGAAATCGGCCAAGGCATCACATTTAGCCTCATCCAAGCAGAGAGCTTTGGGTTGCTTCTTAGCGCCCGAGAGTTTTTGAACTACCTTAAACAAAGCTTTGGGGCGGTTTTGAGCGTTAAGAATAGAGAGATTGGCATGATCTTTTCTAGCATTTTTGCATAAGGCATGATAGCTGGATAATGCAGCTTTATATTCTAGTTTGATATGAAGGTCATAATTCAGACGCCACTTCCGCTCAAGATGTTTACAACCTGATTTGGCCTTTTTTAATAATGATGGATTAAACCCAGATCAGTTGACTGAGGGTGAGTGCTTGGAATGTTCAACACTCCGCCCATCATCCTCTTTGGTTTTGCTTTGCCCGCCCTAAGTTAGCAGGGTATGCCCAGACGTGGGTCCTTTACCCACTTTGCCAGTGGATTCACAATAGCCTGGCTGATGAGGGTTATGAACCCGAAACCGGTCCCAGGATGCTTGTTTCTGGTCCAGGGAAGACATGGCTTGGCATTTCCGGCTGGACTGATTCCATGAGGCACAGGGTCAGACTGATTTGCACATGGCCATGTCTGAACTGGGGTGGCGGAGTGAGCTAAAGAATGACGAAGGATTAAATCCAGATCAGTTGACTGGGGGTGAGTGCCTGCAATGTTTAACACTCCGTCCATCATTCCCTTTGGTTTTGGTTTGCTGAAGCCTGCCACTCCCTCAGCAGGTGCCACTATTCACAATTGTGTCACTCTTTGCTGTTCAAACATTATAATTCCAGCACCATTAGGATCAGGACTAACTGTCCACCCACCGAAAATTACTCTTCCCCCTCCAGCATTCACCACTCAGCATTCCTCTTTCAGCAGCAGGTCTTGGAACAGGATCCAACAATTCTTTTTGGCTCCCTTGCCTCACCCAACCACCTCAGTGTCCTACCATGCCAATCCAAGAAATGGCAGCCACCATCCGATCCCCTGCAGTTCACCGTAGCCATGGATGAGCAGGTGTGAGACAGCTCCCTGAAGCCCCACAGTTATCCTCAGGATCTGTTTCATATTTCAACTTAAAAAATACTAAGAGGAAACTTAATTAAGAAGTCAGAATATGACTGAAGTCATAGGTGAGTTTATTTAATACATGGAGCAAAAATTCTTTATTTGCTAATGATTCTATCACCAATTTACTACTATTCAAGTTTTTTTATCCTTGCTATATTTGATGGTTTGTTGCCTATAGTCACATGCCTGAATGCAGCTTAATACAGAGGACTCTGCAATATAAATTGATAAAAGACAACCATTAATTTGTTTTCTCATTTCTTAAATGTATTTCTGATGTTTGGAAACATAATTTATTAAATAAGGAACTAAGGGTGTCTTGGCTAAAGTAGAGGACAGATTATCCACAAAATGTCCACTTTCCCAATGCCATCAAATCAGGGTGTACTGAGGAGGTTCGGTACGTAGGACAAGAGGAAAGAGGATAAGCCTGGTTATTGTAGGTAGAGAAAACAACTTTGCTCCAGCATCTCGAGTAAGTCAGGAGTTCACAACTTCCTGTAAAGAAAGGAATTCCTTAATTCCACAATAAACACTAGGGGCCTCATTACTATGTTGGTCAGAAAGGCTCCGAATGGCATTCGGTTTGACCAAACCCGTGTCGGAAGCCACATTTCTGGCCGACTAGGAAACATTTACGCGGACTGATTAGGCTGCAAGGTAGGCGGTTGGTCAATCTGAATCGGTTCCGACTGGCATTCGGAGAGTCCAGAGAGTCTGAATCGGTCAGAGCTGCATTGTAGAGCTCTACGGGCTGCAATTACGATGTCGGATTCCGACAGCCATTCTGACTCGTCCTGTCCCACAAAGATCGGCTGCCGGAAACCAACTATGGGCGACTGTAGCAGGCCCCCCTTCACTTGGAGGGCTCAGGTTGGAGCCCGTGGGGGTACCCATGGGACCCCTCTTTGCAACCATGGGGTGCCTGCCACAGGGTGCAAGGTTTTCCGCACTCACCCCTTTTTTTCAATGGGAGCCTGTTTTGTCGGTCGGAACACAGGCTCCCATTGAAGTCAATGG
Organism: Lissotriton helveticus; assembly: GCF_964261635.1. Lineage (NCBI taxonomy): Eukaryota > Metazoa > Chordata > Amphibia > Caudata > Salamandridae > Lissotriton > Lissotriton helveticus. The sequence continues at coordinate 2,002,229,102 of NC_136061.1, read as the reverse complement.
GAGTCCGACCTAATGTTGTTCGGAACCTTTGTAATCGGTCGGTTGGACTCCCCGAACCTGAGTCGGTCGTAAACCATTCCAACAAGGAGTCAGTCTGAATGCTTTCCAACTGACATCGTAATGAGGCCATAAGAATTAAAAGTAACCTAAAAGCACATATGGACAAGTCAATTAGTCTTCAGGGCAACTTAGACCAGGTGGTAACTAGAGACTGGCTCCTATTGTTAAGGCTGGAACAAGAACTGGAGTTAATAGCACATAGTCACACAAGAACCTAAGGAGGGCCCCCCACCAAAATAAAATAAAGGTACACCCAAAGGGAGGGGAGAGAGAAAGCAAACTAATCGGCAGTGGAAGAACCCACCAGCTATGAAGTTGCCAGACTAAAACTACAAATAGTGCTGGCTTATATACTGTCAAACCCCTTTCAACCTGTAAGGGAACGATCGTCAAACTGAAAGTCAATGATGTTTTCCTTGGATTGGGAAATTAGCCACTAATGAAACAGAGGTCATCAGGCGACCATTTTGACTCCGACAGAACTGTAACGACAGACCACACAATGGGCAAACAATCTCCATCGCTGTCCTGGTGAGAACACATCATCCCCCAAAAAAAAACACAAGCAAGGACCTCTCACACCGCGTGTTGAAGATAAAGAATCAGGCTGAAACCCTTCACCAACCCAAGATTCCCAAGGAAATCCCCTGTAAGTCCAGTAAGGACTGACTGATGTCCTTCACGCATCTACAGACAACGTGTTATGATCGAAAGAAGCACTGGCGCCCCTACAGAGTTCTTAATGGGAATGTGAGTATGTAGCCCAGGTCCATGCCTAGGTTCATATCAATTGAGTGGATTCTGCCATAATACTGGCATGAGTGTTTCACTGTGAGTCAGTTATTATAGTGTGCTTCAGTGAAGAAGGAGCCAGGCCATTCAACATTGAGATTCAGTAAGAAACAGTAATTTATAGGACACAGGTAATCAAACACCTTCGTGAATATAATGGTATGAAATTGACATAAAGCAGTGACATATATAGCATGTTTGTTAAGTGCACATTCACCCGTAGGCACCTTGGCTCTGAATAACAGTTTTTTATCGTTACCCAACTCAATGGTGCTCATTTTATCAAACTCATATGGATGAAAGGCTGAGTGGACCCACCAGGATCTGAACCTGTGAACATGTGGTCAATTACAGACCCCTGCAGTGGACGAATTAGTCCACTGAGCCACCAGACACTGATTGACCTTGTGTCACACATGTATGTCATGTATCTCCTTGCATCTCAGAGATATTCTGAATTCTGCTGGCCTTTTTTATCATTGTATTGTAAAGGGCTCAAAGACTAACATTACACAGAACTGCAATGCACGTTGTTTTAGTTGGTACGTGATGAAATAACTCCAGCTCTACATTTATGCCGTCTTTTGAGGACTTTTGTTGCATGCTCACACCTATTTCTACCACAATCAGTTCTTCCATTTCCTTTGATGAGGGAATACGGTATATTAAAGTACATCGAGTATGTAAGTGCACATGACTTTCTACTCAATGAACTAGCAGGCACTCAATTCAAGTCACAGTCCTCTTATGCCTTATAAAGAAGTAAATGTCAGTCAGTACTTCCAAACTTACTTCAATCATTTCTGGTTTCTTGTTTTAATGTCACAATGGAGGCCACCGTCTTAAATTGCAAATTCTTGCCAAGCTCTGTGGGTGGGAGACCCTGGCGCCCTATCCAGTAACACCACACCACATCCTGGTACATTAGCTTCACGAACTGCCTTTTAAGCGCTGACCTTTATATTAATGCTAATATTTTGGAAGAAATAAAATGCAAATGTGCCTCTAAATGGATTACTTTGGGCTGAGGGCCTGAGTGTTGCTTAAAGCATTTTTGCGTTAAAATTAAAACATTTATGTTCTATCATTTAATGTAATTAGTTGAGCATACTGCTCAAATTCCCAACTCCATTTTATAGAGCTCATACAAATACTTATTTCGCCTGGGTTTGTGCATGGAAGTTTGGATTGCACATACTTTCGTGTTATGAAACGCATGACCCTCCTGGACAAGGCCACTGGAACTACCGAATACTCATGTCTCTAATGTTAGGTGTCCCTCTCTGAGTTTTCTGTAGCTGTGATTTTGAAAAGGCCTGAGAGAACTGAACATGGTACTGACTCTCCACGAATTAGTAATTTCTTATCAAAAACTTATATTTTCTCTTCCTTATGAAACATTGGTAAGGATCGGAATATGCCCAGAGACAAAGAAAACACTTTTACCCAAACCATGTCCCTCTTTAAATTCAATAAAAAAATTACTTAAAAAGGTTCCTTTAGTTGAATATTCACTTTTATGGAGTAGTCCTTCACATATACCAGATTCCACACCTGTGAAAACTGCTACAGTATGGTGACTCTGGACCATCAACATATGAGTGATTAAGTATAGAAAACACTATATGCGGTATCAATGTAACTGGATTTAGAACTACCACACCTGGCATCACCACACATTGCGTTGATATATCATTTTCTACCCCTGATACAGTGACGAGGTGCTTTTTTGGCGAGTAGCACGCTACTCCGGAACCCATAAAGAATTAGTGGTGAATTAGTATAGTGAAATATGAAAGTAATTTGAGCGGTGGATATGTTAGACTGTTTTCGTATTGAGAAGGATAGTGGAGGGATAGAAGCGGGAAAAGGTTTGCATTTATATTGCTCTTGCTACCCCTGATGGGGTGTTTAAGTGCATTTCGGTGAGTAGCATGCTACTCCAGAGACCGGAATACAAACAGAATTAGTGGGAATTAGCATAGGAAAATATGCTATTAATTTGAGTGGTGGATATGTGTTGAAATCATAAATCCAATAGACTGAAGATAGAAGGAAAGTTGTTTTAATTGCAGCACGGCAAAAAGACATCCACTTGTGTTGAAGGTCAGATGCAACTGCCTCAACCAAGTGGAACGATCAATTAAGAGAATTGACTGAGAACTTAGAACGTATCTAGAAAGTACACAGGTCGCATGCACTTAATGACACAGGAGCATAACATGCAATAGTAAACACTATTTAAATATAATGAGGTAACACATCCCCCTCATTATAGAAGAACAAAAGAAGGGAAAAAGTAGAACACAATATTCAAACAAAATCATTAAACAATTTAGGAACATTTCTGATGCGGGTGTCAGATTTAACTCTTGATGCAACAGATTCACAAGTCTGTTTATTACATTGGTCACTATGTTGGTATACCACACCAATATGTACTGAATTATGTGTGAACGATTGGACTGGGCATTTAGCAACCTTTCTTGAATTCCATACCTTACCATCTTGAGTAATTACGCTGTTAATAAAAACTTTCTTAATTTGTATTGGTTTTCCATATTTATTTGTACCTTTATTTAAAAATCCAGGTTTTAAGATTCTTACCCAATCACCAATATTGAATGTATGTTCTTTTGTTCTCCTTTTGTTGTTATACCATAACTTGATTGTATTTTGCTTACATTCCACCCTCCTAGCCGTATCCTGAACACATTCATTGTTCTCAAATAAACCTTTACATTTGCCTCTGAACCACCAGGGACAAACATCAGACCCTGGATTTGTACCTTTTAGTAATTTAAAAGGACTGATCTCAGTGGTAGAATGTGGAGTAATTTGATATACCCACAAATGTTCTCTAAGAACATTTAACCAAATTCCTTTCAGTTTTATGGCATCAGTGACAAAACCTTTAAGCACCCGGTTACAACGCTCAACCTGGCCGTTCTCATGTGGTTCATATAGAGAAGTGAACAAATGAGTAATATTGCAACTTTTGAGAAAATTACTCATCTCAGCCAAAATGAGTTGCACTCCATTATCTCAAACCAAGGTAGAGGGACATCCTTCTCGTGCAAACAACTCCCTAAAGAAATTTATAACAGCACTAGTGGTCGCTTTTGGTATGAACTTTACTTCAGGTCATTTAGAATGGTAATCAATGATAACCAACGCAAAGCGTGAACTTTCCGGTAACATGTTGAAAGGACCTGAAATGTCAAATGCAACTTTTTGCCATGGTTCCTTAGGACAAACAACTGTTTTAAGAGGAGGAACACGTACTTTTAACATTTTATCATTGGAGGAACAATCATTAAAATTTCTAGCAATACGGTCAATGAACCTATCCATGCCGGGCCACCAGAAATATTACTTAATTAATCTCTTCATAGCAAATATATCCGGATGTGTCTTGTGTGCTCAATTAAGGATTAATTCTTGAATACCTTCCGGGGTAATGCACCTACTAGATTTAAAGATCAACTCACCTTCAGACCACAATTTGTCAGCAACATTGTAAAAGGACAACAAATTTGACCTTACATTATTCCTCTTTGGCCAACATTCATTCACAAATTTCTTGAGATCACACCATTTGTCATCATTGTTTTGGCATTCTTCCCACTGCTGATCTGTGATACCTTGGTACTGTGAATGAATAACATCAGAAATACCAACCACAAAATCTAACTCTTTAACAACATTGACATTGCCGCCAACATCAACACACGGAAGACGTAACAAACAATCAGCAGTTACATTTTTTTTCCAGGAACGTACTCAAAAGTGAAATTGTACTCTTGAAGCCTTGAGGCTAAATGGGCAATTCTGGCAGTGGAGTTCCATCCCCCTCCTGTAGATAGGATATGCACAAGTGGCTTGAGGTTTGTTCTGAGTAGAAATGTGCTACCCCACACATAAATTCTAAAGTGTTCAACTGCCCATACGCACACAAGCAATTCTCTTTTAATGACTGCATATTTGCGTTCAATTTCATTAAGAGTTCTTGAAGAAAAGGCAACATTCCAGTCAATCTTACCATCCCTTTGGGATAACACGCTCCCTAGACCATATACACTGGCATCAACAGTTATGATGCATTCTTTCTTTGTACGAAAAGGTTTAAGTGTAGGCGCAATAATGATATAATTTTTAATAACTTCAAATGATCTTTGTTGTTCCTCATTCCTCTCATAAATAGCATTCTGTCTTAATAGCCTCCATAAGGGTTCCATATTGGTTGTGAAATTTTCAACAAATTTACTGTAATACTCACACATGCCGGAGAATGATAATAATTGATCTTTATTTAAAGGAACCTGGGCATTAAAAATAGCTTCCACATTAGATTTTTGGGGTATAAGACCTTCACCAGAAAGAGTGTGCCCCATATATTCCACAGAACGTTTAAATAATTTACACTTGTGGGCTTTAAGGGTAAGGCCACTATTCTCAAGCCTCTTGCACACTTCATTGAGATGTGATTCATGTTCTACTTCATTTACTGGGAAAATCAAGATGTCATCTTGTAAGCATTTGACATAAGTGTCAATATCTCTGAAAATTTGGAACATTACTCTTTGTAAAACAGAGGCTGCTGATGCCAGCCCAAATTGCATTCTGGTGTACTGAAAAAGACCAAGGGGTGTGAAAAAAGCAGTGTATTTTTTGGATTCATCTGAAAGCTCAATCTGATGGTATGCAGATCTTAGGTCAAGTGTAGAAAATATTTGCACACCATCAAACAATGACACAAGCTCATTGATATTAGGGCGGGGATGGCAATCTATTACAATATTAGAGTTTAACGCCCTCAAATCAACACACACGCGCAATTTTTGATCAGGCTTGCGTACCAAAACAATGGGTGAAACCCACTCAGCCGTTTCAATAGGTTCAATGATATTTTCATCTAGTAAATCCTTAAGCATTTCTTTTAATTCATCCCTGATATTGATGGGCACACCCCTTAACTTTTGTTTAATGGGTCTAACATTTTCCTTTATCATAATTCTATGTGAGAAATTCTTTGATTTTCCCAATTTATCACAAAAAACTTTGTTGTACCTATTAACTAATTTGGTTTCTCTTCCTAAATTATCCATTTCTGTGTTAACTGTGGCAACATTGTACATTTCTAGATTATCACACAAAGAAACTGAATCTTCCGCACGTGGATTGAAAATTATACCCAGTTTTCACTGGTCTTGCCAGCCTAAGACATTTACTCCCTTGACAGCAATATATAATTTAAGATGACCAAATCTTCCTTTAAATTGTAGAGGTACCTGGAAAAAACCCTCCATCTCAATTTTTGACCGATCAAAACTTTCAGCATTAATATCCAACTGTTGTAAATCATTATAATCACATACACTCTGTAACTTCTCTTTAAAATATTGCACAGTAATAATTGTCCATGGTGAACCAGAATCCACCATGAGATCTAAATCAATGCCTAGAGCTTGAAAAATACGTTTGGGAGAATTCATGTAATTTAGTTCTTGTGGTCCACTATATCTAAATGAGACAACATAAACTTTGTTATGATCCTGAATTTCACTGATACTGGTGATTTTGTTAGTATCAGTATTACTAGCGACAACATTTAGTGTATGATTGTTGAAGCATTGCTGAAATGTCCCATTCTACCACAAGCTCTGCGCTCTCTATTTATTGCAGGACATCCCTGAAAGGAAGTTAGTTGGGATCTACTTCCACATCTGTAGCATGCAATAAAGTTATTGGGGTAGTCATATTTTTCATTAGAATTAAATTTAGACGAAGATTTTCCTTGTGGAGGATTAAACTTCGTTTCATTTTTTGATTTGACAACACAAATTTCTTCTTCTGTAGTGGATTTGTTGGAATTAAGTTAAACTACATCCATCCATTTTTCTGAAAGCTCAGAAGATTTTGCTATGGAAATCGCTTCTTCAAGTTTAGGGTCACGCATGACCCTTAATTTTTCTTGAATTTTTTCTTCTTGATATGTACAATAATCTGATCACATATCATTTCATCTGTAATATTTCCAAAGTTACAGTGTAAACTTAAGGACGTCAATGTTGTTAAAAAGTCATCAAAAGACTCATCATCCTTTTGTGCTCCAGTACAAAATTTAAATCTGTTTAAAGCCATGTTGGATAAAGGTTTGAATCTTTTTTCCAATCTGTTTAAAGCTTCTACATAAACATTCATGTTATCACCTTCGCCAGTTTGTAGTGTAATTTGAGGTAACGCTCTGAAAATGACCTGTCCTTCAGAACCAAGACAGTGAAGTATTATGCTCTTTTTCCTTTCTGCGCCCATGCGCTCACTATCTATGGCTTTCATATATATAATAAATTCCTCTTTCCAACTAGGCAAAGGTATGGCTGGCTCACCTTTGTTTTGAAGAAATTTCACAGGTGCTTCAAATTGCATTTTGTTACAGGTGGAATAAAATTTTAATTTCTGGTGTTTATATTCTTATATATATTTTTATAGTCTACTAGCAGCCTGCCCCGGCCTTGCCCGGGGCAGAAAGGTGCTGGGGGCAGCATCGCATCAGGAGAGGCGCAGCAGAGCGGCCATTTTGTTGGTCATGGCCGCTTCTGCCCACGCTTTGTTTCCCCCGACAACCCGTCCCTTGCTGCGCACCCGCGGCTGCTTGACTTACCTCATCCACCGCTCCTCCCCGCGCTGTTGTGTTTACCGCTCCACTGCTCCTCCGCTTCTCGCCGCTACTGACCGCTTGTCCGCTACCTCATCCGCCGCTCCTCCCCGCACTGCCACTGCTCCTCCGCTTCTCGACGCTCCTTTCCGCTTGTCCTCCGCAGCTCCTCCCCGCGCCATGTCCTCCGCTCTTCCTGTTGCTCCTGAACGCCGCTCCTCCCCGCGCTCCCGATGTCATCACGCAGACGTCGCGGCCGGCGCTACTTTCTAGGGACTACTTTATTTTTATTCGTAAATGTTTTAAATAACGTATATTTTTTATTTTTATATCGCCTATGTCCTTCTGCTTGCCCTGAGGTTTTCATAGATGTCTTGGGTGTTTAGATTGGTGGTGTACTTTTCGAGTTTACCTGGCTCAAAGGACAGACTTCTCTCTTTATAATAGTAGTATAGATTGAGAGACATGGGTCTTATTATGGTATCCACTAATGCTGCTGGTAAAAAGATAGCGATTATGCAAAAGGAATGAAAGACTCACTTGTAAATGAAGGTTGAATAAATCCTCTGTATGATGTAGAAACCCAATTTACAGGAATTTGTACACACATAAATTATTTATATTCCAAAACGGTGTACAGGGTCGATAGACGTGCATCAAATGTGTCTGGGAGTAGATTTGGACACTTCACAATGCACAGTAATTATTATATTTCAAACGGTGTACTGAGGCGATACACGCACATCAAATGTGTCCGATAGCTGGTTTGGACACTTCACTATGCGCGGTAATGGTTGCCAGGCAACAAACACAAAAAACTAAAAAAAAATCCAAAATGGTCGATGAAGCATTGCACACAGAGATCAGCGCAATGACATCATACACTGATCAGCTGCGTGTTCTCCAAGTTTTTCTGCATGAAAGTTCCAGGAAGGAACACTGCGTGACCGGGTGATGCCGGGAAGTTCGTGAATGAGGGAAGGCAAATGGTGAAACTTGAAAGATGCAAATGAGGTTTAGGCGCACCGGTTTGGTCAGCTTGCTACCTCCGCGAACCAAACCACAGCACATAAGGGTCCAATAAAAAACATGCAGGCACGAAGCTTCCTTTTAGAAAAAAAAAAGCCTCGATAATTTTGGTTGATACTGTGGGTTACACTCCACTCCCGTGCTGGATAAAGGCATGAGTAAATTGTCGCCAAATGATGAAATCATAAATCCAATAGACTGAAGATAGAAGGAAAGTTGTTTTAATTGCAGCACGGCAAACATACATCCGCTTGTGTTGAAGGTCATATGCACCTGCCTCAACCAAGTGGAACAATCAATTAAGAGAATTCAGTGAGAACTTAGAACGTATCTAGAAAGTACACATGTTGCATGCACTTAAAGATACAGGAGCATAACGTGTGATAGTCAACACTATTTACATATAAATGAATGAGATGTAACAACATTTTTGGATTGAAAAGGAATAGTGGAGGGAGACAAGAGGGAAGGATCTAGAATCGTTTTTGTTGTGTGTGAAGTTTATAGCCGTAGGAGGGGGCTTGAGATGAGTAAAGGGGAGGTGGAAGGGAAGTTAGTATAGAGAAATATGAAATGAATTTGAATGTTGGACATGTTAATCTGTTATATGGATTGAAAAGGAATAGTGGAGGGATAGAAGAGGGAAGGAGGAATAGAAGAGGGCAGGGTCTAGAAGAGGGGGCTTGAGATGAGTAAAGGGGAGGTGGAGGGGGAAGAGCCAGAGGGAAGGGTTTAGAAAGGCTTGTTGGGTAGATTTGTATAGGTAAAGAGGTATGAGATGATGCAAAGAGGGGTAAAGGAGGAAAGTGTCTAGGAAGGGTTAATTTGGGGATCATAGTAGCAGTATGGGGTTAGGGATGAATGAGAGAGTGGAGGTAGAGGATATATTGATAGAGGTATAGGGGGAAAAATATGGTAGTGCACTGGAAAGAGTAGTAGAATGAGGCTTGAGATGAGGCAGAGAGTTGAGGTAGAGTATATATTGAGAGAGGTATAGGGTGAGAAATAGGGTAGCACATTGGATATGCTAAATCAGAAGAAAAGTTATACATATATTGATACATAAGTACATGGAAGGTATATATATATATATATACATAAGAAAGGTAGTTTATGTAGATTAATGATGAATTTAATAAAAGTCCAGCTTTCAAGTGTTGTACTTTATATTAATTTTTTTATTTATTTATAATTCATTAGTGAATTAATTGTAGATAATAGTTACGATAACAGATTTACTTATTCATGCAGTCACTTATATATATGTTAAAACATAGAATAATGTAACTATAAGTAATAAGTAATAAGTATTTGTTAAGCAGAACCAAGTTCTAAATTTGTTGTATTCTTTTCATGTGTTAAAGGTGATCGTTGGTAGTGGTTATTGACGTAATCGAGTTTGGGCAGAAGGAGAGAGATGGTGGCCTGGACTTTGTGTGGAAATCCCAGATGGGAGAAGATTTGTCACAGAGGTTTTCTAGTAAAATGGCTTGATTTTGCTAGTTTGTCCACTTAGGCATTCACTGATAGCTTGGACTCCATGGTCATTCCGGGTTTTCTTACTTCCTTCAATACTTTAGGTGGTGTTCCCAGATTATCAGGCTTGGCAGTGAGTGGGTCATAACTTTTCCATTTGCCACACTTGAGTATGCAAATGCATATGTAGATGTTGTGTATCAAAGGAAAGGTACCATCAAAACAGCCCCACATGCCTGTATCCTGTACAACCCAGTACTACTTCTTATCAGCACAGCTCCCTCTTTTGGTGATCTCACAGGAAAAAACAGGATGGAGCCATCCTAAGCATTCTATGTTGCAGGAATGTGAACCACACCTTCTAGTGGCAACCACCCCGTCCAGCTGTCATCTATCCTACTTGACTGGTGACAACTATTCCTTGTCCTCCATCAGACTACACAAGATCATATTTTCCAAAAGGGAATAACGAATCCTATTAGAGTATTTGATTAAAGAGGATTGCAGACTTATTTGACCCTTGTTTGGCAAAGACCAGTCATTAGACTCACACCAGATTGTTGCAGAGTATAAAAGACAACGTTAACGCAATTTCCTCTCACCCCCATGATGTGGGTGATGTAAAAGTACTTTCAAAAACCTTAAGCAAAGGGTAGGCCCAAGGGGCCAGGGAAAGAGGCTAGCCACTGTGGTTGAACCAGACCCTTAACTCTCCCGGAGCCTTGTGTGGAAAGGATGAGGACCGTTTTAAGCATCATCAGCCTGGGTAGAATGCTGATGGTGTGGAAGCTGGAGGGACCACTGAGCCAGTTAAGTGTAATGCCCAACCTTCCATGGTGCAAAATGTATGGACCTTTCAGAGTGCATAATGTATAACATGTTACCCATGTCTAAACTCTTAACATAAACACATTTTGTTAGGAACCCCAGCCCAAATATGAATGCTGAAAAATCATCATAGGTTTAGTGTCTGAAAAAATTGTTATGGGGGGAACTGCAAAGTCTTATTTGCATGCCTTTTCTGCAGCATTGACACTAGACGACACGGATGCCAATCATGTAGCTTGATCAATATAGCTGAGTAACATTTTCAGGGAAGGATGTCTGCAAGATGAGTGACAGAGAATTTTAGCAGATCAGGTGTGACCAGAAGGGTTTTTGTAAAATATTATCACCCGCCAGGAGGCTGTCAAAGATGCAGTAAGTAGCTTTCCATTAAGGGGAAAATGTTTTCAGCATTTGTATACACAGTTTACCACAAATCAATAGTTCTAAATGTCCCCTGAGAGAACATTGGACACCTTGGGTGGCTACTACTCCTCTGTGTGAAATCTAATCGTGGGTCAACTCTACTCTCCATGGGTGTATCATGTAAATATTTAATAGGGGAGAGGATGTGGTCTGCCTGCTAGATTGCCGACTTTGGTGCTGGAAACCAAGGTTCGAGCCTCGGGGTCTTGTCCACATCCTGTGATTCTGGGCAAATCACTTAATCTCCCTGTGCCTGAATGTGTGCTCGTGTAACGTAACTGGTGCTCATGTAAATCGCTCCATTACCTTTGGGTTGAATTTGCGCTGTATACATTCTGCATTAAAAAAATAGTCTTCCATGAGTTTGCAATAGAATATGAATAATTAACAGTTTTGGTTGCAGATGAAACCTGCAAGAGGATGATAAGCAACAATCAACCAACCATGCCCCACCACACACTGAAGTTGCCAGGGACAGGCCACCAATAACCTCTACCTCTGCTGTAACCACCGCTTCCACCACCCATGCTGATATTGCTATCACCTCAGTCATACCTACCACTGCTGCCATCATCTCAATCAATTTTGCTGCCACTTCGTTTATCTGTGCTGCTCCTACCATCAGAACCGGGACTCCAGATAAGAGCCGTCCGAGGCCCGTGCACGTCACCAAAGCTTGTTGGTTAGCTGGTTGGGGTGGGACTCAGTCCCCCAGCAGTCTCTGTGGCACGGGAAGTGGCACCGGTCCTCCCGTCACCGTAAAGGCAGCTCGGCACTTCCGCAGCACGGGACGTGCCGTCAGAGGTTGGGCTGGGCCACCCCTCTTGGCTATGACTTTTGGAATCTGGGACCCACGACCTTGTGGGAAGGAAGGACAGACAGAACATTTGTGTCGCTGTAATAGGGAAAAGAAAATCTGGTGCACGGCGCAGCAAGTAAGAAAAGACATGCTGCTTATACTCTTGCATGCTTTTTGACTGATGTCATGGGGTCTATGAACAATAAAATTGGATTCGTAGAAGAGAGGTTGGATACCACAAAAAAGCTTTATCCAAGGCCAGCACAGGTAGCTCTCCTGAGTCAGTCACATCCCGGGACAACAGCACTGGCAAAATCGACACACATGGCCCACCATGTAGGCTGATTACTAGTTTGGAGGGACCGTGTTGTTGGCACGGATGGCCAACCTGAAATACCGGCAGGTTTTAGACAAATGTGGGTTCATGTCCCTTGGAAAAGGTCTGACGTCCACCAACTTAAAAGCCAATTGCCTGACCCGCGTAAAAATCCTGCAGGTTACTACAAAGAATTAATTCAGACACTCCAATCTTGCGTGTTAATGGGACAAGTAGTATCGACTGAGATATGGTCAAAAATACGCCATACTGACCAGGCAGAATTTGGCCATACATGGAAAGATCTTGAGGAAGTTGACAGAGCTCAAAGTGGTGGGGGGAAGCCTGACCCCATGATTCTAGCCCATCCAGTCCAGATACTTACTGCTATGAAGAAGATATTGACACCTCACTGTGTTAATTGGGACCGATTAGCAGCTTGCAAACAAAACAAATGACTTTTTCACACGATTTGAGAGCACCTTCACAGATTATAGTGGACAGGACAAAACTTCGGAGGGGGGACAGCGACTGTTTGTAGATAAATCTGTGTCCAATCTGATACCGGAACTTGGGACTAAACTAAAAATGTCAGAAAGTGCATGGCCCATCTCCACCCCGTCCGGCATTTTGACAATGACTCAGTACTATGAGACTAGGGAAAATGAAGAGCGAGACAGAACAGACAAACAGACTAAAGACTTAAAAACTAAGGTTTTGCTACAACGAGTATACCCAACACCGACCCTGACCCAAAACAGAGATAACCCCAAGTTTCAGCAAATAGTTCAGAGACCTGCCAACGTGACTCCTCACCCGCCGCTGGGACCTAACCAGTGTGCTTATTGTCGCCAGGAGGGTCATTGGTGCGATGAGTGTCCCTCGTTGGCCTGAAACAACTCTGCCTCTACAGACCGTTTCACAGACCAACCTCCCCAGAGAGGACAAGGGCGAGACGGACCTAGGCAACAAATGCAAGACAGGCGGACACTTATGCGAGAGAATAAATTTGATACCGCTAACAATGGAAGCCGTAATTATTTTACTGAGGATTACGAGCCTGAAGAGGGAACGGGATTTCTGTCCCGCTAGGATTGCCAAAGACAAGAGAAGGGTCCCGGGCCTATTCCTGTTGACCAGAAGGGACCGTATGTCCATGTTACAACATTGGGCTCCACGGAGAAATGTTTGGTCGACACTGGTGCAACAAAAAGTTCTATTGCTAGGTCTAAAGTCCCTGGGGCCCCCTTGTCTGGCACAAATAACATTTCTGTGGGATTCTCTGGTACCCCAGTATTCAGCCCAGTTTCACAGTGGAACTAACAATAGGACCCTACACAGTTGACTGCGCTTTAGTCTTGACTTCCACATGTGGTGAAAATTTGTTGGGTTTAGATCTACTAAAAAGATTGCATGCAACCATATACTGTTCTCCCGATGGGGTTTACATCACTATGGGTCCCCCTACCACTAATCCAGTATACCTAGCTGCCCCGAATCAAATACCCCGAGAGCTCCAGAATGTCCCTCCTAGCCTTTGGGCCCAAGATGATACTGATGTTGGCCTTTTGTCAATACCCCCATTTTCAGTTACCCTGAAAGAAAATGCTCGCCCTCCCCGACTCCCACAGTACAAGATACCGAAAGAAGGAGAAAGGGCATTGCTCCAGATCATTTCCAAGCTTGTCAGTAAGGGTGTGGTCGATGAAACAAGAGAAAATGTGTGCAATAGCCCAATTCTGCCTGTCCTAAAACGCTCCGACCCTTCCAAGCCCCCTGTTTATCGCTTCGTCATCGACTTACGAGAGATAAACAAAATAGTAGTTCCCCAGTTCCCTGTGGTCCCAGATATTACCACCCTACTTACTATGGTCCCCCCGTCTGCATGTTTCTTCTCTGTCATAGACCAAAAAAATGCCTTTTTCAGCATACCAGTCAATGAACAGAGTAGAGATCTTTTTGGATTCTCATTAGCAGGACGAAGTTTTCGGTTCTGCAGAGCTCCACAAGGATATACAGAGAGCCCCTCGATTTACAGTCAGGCCCTCAAGGGCCAACTTGATTCCCTGCCCCTGCCCCAAAGCACCGCATTACTTCAGTATGTGGATGATTTGCTGATAGCGGCAGACATAGAGGCATTATGTAAAGAAGCTACAATGAAGTTGCTCCTACACCTGGCACAGTTTAATCACAAGGTTTCCCTCTCCAAACTACAACATTGTCGACATGAGGTGACCTACTTAGGTCATCTCTTGTCGAAGGAAAGACGCCGCCTCACCCCCGAATGAATACAAACAATCAGCAAAATGCCCACACCAAAAACGCAGAAAGAGGTACGTGCCTTTATTGGTATCACCTCCTACTGCCGCCAGTGGATACCCAAACCTTTATTGAGCCTCACACTTAAAGACATTCCACACCCACTCCCTTGGACAGACGAGTGCCAGCATGCATTTAAAGAACTGAAAACAGCCTTGTGTTCGGTCCCAGTGCTAGGCACCCCTAGTTATCAGAAACCCCTCACTCTTTTTGTACAACGGTTGCGCATTGTCAGTATTAACACAGTATTTTGGTGACAAACAATGCCCCTGTGCATATTTTTCTGCAGTACTAGATCCCATGGCCCGCGCACTTCCCAGTTGCTTGAGAGCAGCAGCTGCAGCTGCCATATCCATTCGCCAATCTGCTGGCCTGGTCTTAGATACCGCACTTACAGTCATGGTTCCTCACGCAGTTGACACTTTGTTAAACAGAACGAAAACCCAACATCTCACTAGTGCACATTTGTCCGGATAAGAACTAACTCTCTTAGCCAGCCATATCATCATCCGCCGCTGCATCACACTGAATCCAGCCACATTGATACCTTTTGTTGATAGTGACACTAGTTCAGATCCACATGATTGCGTCCTCCGGACGGAGGAAGAAAAAAATGGCGTGTGGATTTAACTGACATGCCCCTCATTGACCCTGATGGTACCCTGTATGTGGATGGTTCTTGTTTTAAACTCCCTGATGGTAGCACGACTGCCGCCTACTCTATCACCACTTTACAGACAGTAGTGGAGAGTGAGAGAATACCTTACCAATCAGCTCAAGCCGTTGAGTTGGTGGTACTAATAAGGGCGTGTGAACTTAGTGCAGAAATGGCCATCAACATCTACACTGACAGCCAGTACGCTTTTGGCGTGGCCCATAACTTTGGGCACCTTTGGGCAGAAAGGGGATTTTTCACTTCCCACGGTACTAAAATACAGCATGGTCATCTGGTCACCAGATTTCTAGAAGCATTGACTCTCCCTTCAAAGGTAGCAGTGATCAAATGTAGTGCCCACAAGAACGTGGACGATGACATAGGAAGGGGTAATGCATTTGCCGACCAGACTGCGAAAGAGACAGCCAAAGATGTCTCGACCTGCATGTATGTAGCGGGCCCCTCAAACTGGGTGCCAGAGAAGGGAATGCATGAGGACACCATTGAAAATGTGAAAGAAATACAGGCATAGCAACCAGAGAGGAAAAAGCCCTCTGGGAAGAACAAACAGTCCTGTTGAATGAGGACAGCTGTTGGACGGACTTATCTGAACAACAGCGATGGTTATTACCAGATGCCTATGTTTTACCAGTAGTTACTATGGCCTATGGCCCGGCCCACATTAGCGCAAAAGGTATCTGCAAATTACTAGCTCCGGTATGGCAAAACAAACACATCCCAAAATACGCTGAAAGATTAGTCAGAAATTGCATGATTTGTCTGCTGCACAACCCAGGAAAAGGCACACCACACCCGCAGGAAATTTTGCACCTCCATCTCATCCTTTCGAAGTACTCCAGATACACTATATACAGATGGAGAGGTGCAATAGTCTCCGATATGTCCTGGTGGGTGTATGTGCCTTCAGCAAGTGGATTGAGGCCTACCCCCTGAAAAACAACACTGCCATAAGTACAGCAAAGATACTGTTGAAGGAGTTCTTTCCAAGATTTGGAATGCCCAGAATTATCTGGAGCGACAACGGAAGTCACTTCACAGGGGAGGTAATGAAAAATGTCTGTGTAGGGATGGGGATCAGACAAAAGTTCCACGCGGCCAATCACCCCCAGTCAGCAGGTTTAGTTGAACGCCACAATGCTACTTTAAAATTGTAAATGGCAAAAATACAGGCTGACACCGGACTACCCTGGCTGGGTGCCCTGCCCCTCGCTCTCCTATCAACCAGAGCCACGGCACATTCTCGTACAGGACTATCTCCGTACGAAATAGTGTTTGGTCGGCCAGCAAACGTTTGGGGAGTGCCACGCCTGAAAAAATACTCTGACATTGAATACCCGATGTCGATTGATTACTTGCATGAATTGACCACTAATTTACGTCTCAGTCATCGTCAGGAGCAAGATATCCTGCCACCCAGACCCGAGGGACCTGGTCACGCCATCCTACCGGGTGACTGGGTATGTGTCCGCAACTTCCAAAGAACTAAGAACTTGGAGCCGAGGTGGAAACCGCCCCAGCAAGTGTTGCTAGCACCGAGGTCTGCAGTGAAGGTAGCAGGATGAAAAAACTGGGTCCCCGGCGTGCACTGCAAGAAAGCGCCTCTACCGCTGCCATACGACCAGTGGGCCAAGAAAGGTCTGGGTGACAACGAAGGCGAAAGAATCCCACGTTTTGCACCCTTCAGTGACGCCAACGTTTCCTGGGCTTCATCAGAAAAAGAGGACTACGACATCCTGCAATCTACCGTCCCTCCGCACCTGAGGTTACGAGACACTGAACACACAGAACATTTGTTTACTGACCAAACAACACCTGGGTCCACCCGATACAACCTCCGACCCAGGAAAAAGGACTGAAGAGACGAGGGTCTCTGCCCTCTGCTTGACATGGTTGGACAATTCGCTGCAGGGCTGTGATACACCGGCGCAACTTTCTAGGCTGGTGCTGATACAGCGGACCGGAGCGTGTCAATAGGACTGACGGAATCATGATCGGCGAAGCAACCACCATTCACAGGCAGCCCCTAGGGAAGACCACGTGAAGCAGACGATGAACAAAATGAACACTGAAAGCTCAAAAAGCAAAGAAGCAAGAAAACGAAAATGCATAAAGACTATATATGGCCCGTACCCCCTCTGTCTAATGGTACTGCTAACTATATCACTGACATTGGCCTACATCGGGTGGGTGATATATGCTAAAGCACCTGAGTCTCCTACCTCCACAGTGACACCTCACCAGCATGTGCCACCACCCACCAATGAGACAAACAGAAGGACAAGGTTCTTCAACAACACCTTCATCCAGATGCTACACCAGCACCAGCTTGTGATGAACAAAACAAACTGTTGGGTATGTGGTCTGCTGCAACATACTGCAAGCACCGGATGGCCCTGATTCCTGCATCATTCTCTCGAACCGGCTCTGCCTACAGCTGATACACTGTGTTCTTTGATGCATTCTATTCAGATGACACAATCACAAGATCTGTGGGGAAGATCAGCAGCAGACAAGCATTTCGCCACATCATGGCTGCAGAATGGCCAGGCATGGACAAAGAATCAGCAGAGAAAAATGAGTATGAAAACCATCATGGGTCCTTTTTCCCATCAAACATATATAATGGTGGGGGAAAGAAAAGACTGCCACCCATCAGAGATCTCCCTGTCTACCCACAACCCGGAAAAAACTGTGTAAAGGGCAATGGAACAGTGTGGGTAGGGCGAAGTGACTGCGCCTACACACTACAGCTGAATGGTTCAACTTCCCCAGCTCTGGTGTCCTCGCTGAACACGTACTTTGTGTGTGGGAACAAGGCCTACACCAGGCTGCCAAAATCCTGGGCCGGCACCTGTTACATTGCATGGCTACTCCCTCCCACCTACACAGCTGATGAAACACACCACATCCAGAAGAGAGGTGTGGTTGACGTAGATGACACAGCAGGCCAAGAGTTTGGGGACTTTGCTAAAGGGTTCCTCCCCTTTTGGGGCCCTATGATCAACAGCCGCAATCTGCGACACCTCACAAGAGTGGTAGAGGCCACCATAAATGCAACTGCCGGTGCCCTCAGCAACATCACGGCAGAACTTCAAGTAGACCGCCTCATGACTTTGCAGAATCGAATGGCACTTGACATTGTACTGGCAGACCATGGAGGGGTTTGTACCTTGATCAAAACAAGTTGCTGCATCTTCATCCCTGACAACGCACCAACAGTCTACCAAGCAATCCAGAAGCTTCACAAGATTGCTTGCGACATCCATCAGAATGAAGGTTCATGGTCCCTGGCCGGCTGGTTTTGGAGCCTGATATCTCAATGGGGATGGAAAATAGTAATCTTCGTTGCCATCGTTGCAGCTGGACTGTTCTCTTGCTGCCTTTGTGTTCAATGCATGCCCGCATTCTGTGGGCTCTGTGTCACCTCTTTGGCACCCAAGCAAATGAAGTCAAGCCATCACAATGCCATGATGATGGTAGAGAAAGAGGTCCAGGAATTGATGGACATTGATCTAGGAGACAACTGATTGTTGCCTTGGAATGGCAAAAGGAGCGTCTGTTGAAACGTAAACGAAAAACGCTTGAGACGCCATTTTGTGTTGCCATGCTCTCGGCAACGTGATGAAGGCCCGTCTTCCACGTACCCGTGGAATCTTACACAAACCCTTGTTCCTTATGTGTTCAAAACGATTCCCAGAAACTGCCTGTGTGCTTCACCCCCCCAATGGTGTCAAAAGACTTAGCCACGTCCTGTGCATCGTTGGTGACTCAGCCAGTCACGAATCAACTGCCCCGTGACCACAACGAGAAAGGGGAAGCATGAAACAATGCCTCATGATCACGCCGGATGAAGCAAGGTAGCACAAGGCCGTGCCACATGGTCACGCCAATGAAGCAAGGTAGCACAAGGCCATGCCACTTGATCACGCTGGTTGGGCAAGATAGCACGAGGCTGAGGACATTGTGTATACAGGGACGGATGTCCCCCGGCATGATCACACCATGCGAGGCTGACGGAGAACATGCCAAAAGAGGAACTTAAAAGCAGAACTTGTATTGTGTAAATGGGCATGGCTAGCACTATAAATATGTGTAATGCTGTGGAGTAAAGCAGCAGTCTCCGTAGAATTGTCTTTGTACCATTCTGGGACCTCTGTCCTTAGCTCGAGCTAATAAATTACTTGCTTCCCTCCACGGCTGGTTGTCCTGGCCTGTTTGGTAATGTATGATTGATGCAAGAAGGACCCGTAGATTCAAGGCGTTTCCCTGCGCCACTGGCTTTGACTCTCCTAGTGGGGGAGGGTCTCCAAAAGCCGGTTCTACAGTGTCCGCCTGTCGAGAACAGGTCTGGTTCTCCAGAGGCTGCTGGAGGGATTTGTGGCATATATGGAATCCCTAGGGCTGCAAACCAATAAAATAAAGTCCTTCAGCATAATCTGTAGTCACCTCAACGGGACGACAAGATCATTCCATAACCAGGGTACACAATTGGAGATGGTGAGCACATTTAAGTATCTTGGCCTACCTTTTGACAATGAATGCAACTGGAAACATTTGTGCCAGGTCAGATGCTCCCATTTCAAACAAAACGTGAGTGCTATTCATACGTTCCCAAATAGGTGTACTGCTCAATATATAAAAGGCTAGATGTGTGTCAGCAGCCACCAATGGAGCAGGGATTTGGGAATGCATGAGCCCTAACTATTACAGGTTGCCAAAAACTAATTTGAATGCAAACTCCAGCGCTTACCTAGTTCTGTACAGTCATCCATTTGTCATGAAGAATTGGGTCTCGACAATGTAAGAGATTTTGTTTTGTTAGCTCTATTAATGCTATAAATTTCAGTTTGGAATTGCCCAGAAGTTGTACTAACCAAGACTGTAAACAATGATTGTTTGAAGGTAGACAAGGCAGGCAGCATTGACTGGTTGGAATATGTCAAAATACAATTGACAATGATAGGGAGGCAAAATCTTTTAAAAAAACCCACGAGCATCCCATGGCACACGAAAGCCTTGGCCAAGAAAGAATGGATGGACCACATGATGAGAAAAAGAGTGGAGGCATACGATCAGTCAAAATATATGGTATGTTAGAAACAACTAGGTTCACAGAACCATATCTGCTCACTATCCCTAGTTCCTTTCGTTATTACCTAGTTAGATAGGTCTTAGTAGAGGACAGAGGGATTGTTGATATTAGGATGTAAGTCAAAGTAGGGTAGTTAGGTAATGGATTAGTTGGTGTGAGTGAGGATGGTTACTTGGGTTTGGTTTGAAAGAGGGCTGATAAGCCTTTTTGAAATTTTATTTGAGCTCTGACATTTTGGCCAACGTTTGTATTGTAGTAATGAAAATAACCACTGGTCCGTGCAATATTTGAAATGCAATTTATTTGCATATGCTTTGTCTTTGATTTAGGGCTGATGTATGCACAGTATCCATTTCTTGATGGGGTGGTGTGCCTCAAACTTGCTGTTTGTGAAAGTCTATGAATGTTGGTGTGCACTGCATGTATTGCACCGTGAGATCAGTTGGACTCACGTGGTATGTTGTTGTTCTGCAGGAGCTCACTGTTGTGGTTATTAAGGCAGATGCAGGGTGTACTGTCCTGCAAAGACTTGTCATTGTATCCAGCCACTCCCTGAGGGCTGGTCTCGCGCTCACCCCACACCCATCCAATACAGGTGTTACAAGTGCCAATAAAAGAGCCCAGGTGCTTGTGTTCGTGGCCAGTTCCATGTGAAGTTTAAAAAGTGTCTGTTTCATCCTTTGCTCTGCATGGCGACGAAGCTGATTGACCCCACATGTGCGCTGGCAACAGCTTTGCGGTTCCTCATTGGGGAATTATTGATGGAGTCTTAGGTTCCCCACTGTGAGTTGGACAACAACTGAGGCACAAAGAACAGGACACGCCTGGGAAGAGCAAGTATTAAGCCTCCCAGCGAGTGAGGATGATGGCGTCCATTTTTAATTGCCCCTGCAGCCACCCGCCTGCTGTTAGCCAACATACTGACCAGCCTTGTTCCGCCTGCCCCCTTAAGGTGGATTGATATCCCTAAATAAGGAGTGTAAGGAAAAAGGAAGGACAGGTATCATGTCCCACTGCCATGACTCCGGTAAGGCAGTGGCGGACCAGGAGAAGTGCCTGCTTAACTACCATGCATGAGGTGAGCCCCACAGGTATAATAAATGGATGAAACTGTGCATGCAGGAGATTTGTGGAAGGGGGTGGAGTGCAGCAGCTAGCACAGTGTGCCCTCAACGTTCGAGGTGCCTATTCACTGCCGTCCCTTACTGCAAGAGGCAAAACCCCCCGCATCTGCAGCATCTGTGTGGGTGACGACACAGCACCCACCTTGTAGAGGCCGAAATGCCCACAAAAGCAGCTCGTGCAGTCCTCAGCATCACCGTGGGGAGTACAGTGCAGTGCACCAACTACCAGATGACGCTCCGCCCGCAGGCTAAAGGGGCATGGAGTGGCCTAGGGCTGCATCCATTTGTGAGCATCACCCCTGTAGCTGTTTGTACACAGCCCTCAAGGAAAGGTACGGCCCGCAGCACTAGGAAGGCTGCCAAGGCCCATATTTGAAACAGCGGCAGCCTACGGGTAGCTCATTGAACTGCACCAGAATGAGCAAGTGACTTGTATTAGGCCCCCAACAGGAGATAACATTAATGCAAATCACCAGCCGCCTGCATGGCAAAGATCCTGCAGTGGCCTGCGACATCACTCCAAGCAGCGACAGCACGAGACTGGCAGAGAGGCCCTGATGTGTCATCCCACACTGCCTGCAGCAGCAGACTAAGACACAAACTTGTTGTGCAGGCTTATTTCCCTTCATAAATTGAGTTGCTCCCTGTACCCCAGGCCACAACGGAGACCGTAGTGGAGACTTGCCAAGAGACCGCTACATGTCTCCTGGTAGCTGCCTGTAATTGCTTCAAGTAAGAGGTAACTGTTAACCCACTTCAGGGTCCGCTTTATATGCCACCAGCACAAAAGGGGGAGGCAGCTCCATACCCATCCCTAAGGAAAACCCCTGAGCACTGCAAGGCCCTGCTAATCAGCTAGCAAGCTCACAAAGGTATGAGGAGCACTGAGCGCTACACAGCCCTGTTAGTGTACTGCTGCCATCACATGTGGCCTGGTCTCTTTCCCATGAGAAGGCTGACTCTGTATTGGTTTGCGAGGCCACATGACGAGGAAAAATCCCTGATGAGAGCAGTGAGCACTGAGCACCCCCTATCGGCTGTCTGCCGACAGGGCACTCAAGAAGATAGTGCAGCATGCCCTCTGGTGGTGAACTGCCACCACCCCAAGAGAAAAGAGCAGGCATGCAAGGAGGCAGCAGAGGGTACCCATGAAGAGACTATCTACTAGCCCCACCACTGCCTGAAATGGGCACCAGCTAACCAGGGTGCACCCTATCAAAGAAAATATACAGAGAGATTACTAACTCAAGGGCACAGAGACAATGTATGACTGCACCATGGGGTGTAAGAGGGACACTAGTAGCGTATGCCCAGCAATACCAGACCCTTGCAAGCAGCAGCACTACCAGCGCCCCTCTTCCCACACAAGATAGGAAGAGAGCCCTCAGAGTAAGGGGCAATGCTGCATGTAAGAGGCTGCCCATATGGCCACCCAAGCACCGAATGGCCACTGTTGACCCATCAATGAGAATGTCACCCGAATGACCAACCCTGCCAAGCATACACAAACCTACAACAGATCGCAAAAGAGAATTTAAAAAGAGAAGAGAAACAGGTGTGTGACAAGCTTGTCACACTGAAGAACCTGACGACCACAGGTGTGCATGAGAAATGAACAAAGATGACAAGACCAAGGACTCATACCACTACCTGAGAGTGCACATACCAGCACAAGCCAGCCCCAGAGGTGCAGGCATGTCTCTGGTGACAGACCAGCAGGAGAACTGAAAGTAAGACAGCTGCATGCACGAACCGTGTCTCTGCCCCACGCTTCACAGTGAAACAGTGCAGCCACAGGCACTGGCTGCTTGATGCAGAAGGCATCCCATCTAGTAACTGCACATGTCAAAGGAGAAGAACCATACCAACAATGCAACAAGTTACGTGGCTAAGAAGTCCCTCCAGTCACCCTCACTCCAATCAAGTCATCGCTACCTGTCGTACAGGTTGCCTAAGGGCAACAACACCTTTATTGTGTGATGTGGGCCAACCCAATAAAAGAGCTCGTGGGCACATGCTTGTGTCATCCTTTCCTCTGCATGTGGGCCTAGAGCCCACAACCCTACACATGGGAGATGAATTGTAAATTTTGCACCCATATGCACAGTATGGCAGTGTTTAATATATCTGGATAATAAGACTAGCGTGATTAAAGGTACCATGGGTTGACCTTAGCTTGGCTTAGGTTGGCTTCCTCACCAATTTCCAAAGGTTTCCCTGCCACGACGTTCCAAGTAGTAAACCAACATTTCACCAACTTTTTCTTAATGGATATGTATTTGTGTTTTGATGTACTTTCTACATGCAATTTTACTGCACACGAAAACAGCACACGAGAAAATCACATTATTGATTCGTGCCTTTTCGTGAGATATTTTCTCATGCAGTATCTTGACGTGATGAAACACCATTATTACACGGAATCATGCAGACGAGTTTGTCATTCAAAAACATGTGGAAAACTCGACCAGTAAATACGCAATGAGGGCATAAATATCTTGATAGGACAAAGAAAAGCATGTTAATTTTACCATGCTGCTGAGAATATATCCACCCTGATCTTTTAAATCTATAGACCTACTTTCACATTAAATGTATTATCTCTATATGGATCATTTTCTATTTCATATAGTTTATAACAACACTCACTTTCAAGGACATGTTACAGTTGCAAATTTGTATAAACAGCAAACACTTGTCAGACCTTGGCCACACAGTTTCAGCAGTCAATCACAAAAATCCGATATCTATTTAACCAAGCAATCCAGATATCTTGCGTCTTTAGGTTTCTATCTAAGATGTATATACCTTGATTTATATTTGCTGCTCATTCATTGGCCTAAAAGCAGTAATTTCTAGAATTGTAAATCACAACATAAGGTGTGGGCAAGTCACACAATTAATCAGTAAAATACGCCCAGGACGGTGTACAGTCTTAATATCGAGTCATTTATTTCGACTGGACATAATATCGACTAGAGAATATCGAGATGGCATTAATATCGAGGTAAGTAATATCGATTTTTTTTTTATCGATTGTTATGTATGTAAAAAATATCGACATAAAAAATATCGAGTAAGTAATATCGTCAGTAAAAAATATCGATATGTTTATTAGTTTAAAAATATCGAAAGTTGTGTTATCGACTGTCACAATATCGACTCTCATGATATCGAATTTTAATATGTATATATATAATATGTAATAGTTCAATGTACATTGTTTTAATGTTTTATAATAGCATTTTGTGTTAAAATGTATTAATTTTATTTATTTATTTATATAGAATTAATGTTAAAAATAATTAATAAATTAAAAAAAATTATATTACTATAATAATTTCTAGGAGCGGGTAGTGGGTTTTTAGGGGAATAGGGTGGGAAGTATTTTAAATATAATTAATTAATTATGTAAATATATTAATTGGTATTAATTAATTAATTATGTAAATATATTAATTGGTATTAATTAATTAAATATGTAAATATATTAATTGGTATTAATTAATTAAATATGTAAATATATTAATTGGTATTAATTAATTAAATATGTAAATATAATTATTGGTATTAATATGTAATTAATTGTTAAATTACTATTTAATTAAATATATAATATGTAATTGGTAAATATGTTATTTTAATAGCTTATTTGAGAATTATGCTTATTTAAATCATTTTTTTCATGTAGCCGGTTGTGGGATTATAGGGGATTAGGGTGGGAAGTAATTTAATAGTAAGTAATTAAATCTGTTAATTAATTAATTGGTAAGAATAAGTAAATACTTGTTATTTATCTAAAATATGTTAATTATATATAATTTAATTGTTAATTTATTTAAATAAATGGAATTATTGTTGAATATGTAAAATCAAACTTTTTTAGGATATGTAGTGGGTTGTGGGATTATAGGGGAATAGGGTGGGAAGTAATTTAATTGTAAGTAATTAATTATGTTAATTAGTTAATTGTTATGAATAATTAAATATTTGTAAAATAAATTAAATATGTTAATTATATTTTATGTAATTGTAAATTTATTAACATTAATGCTATTATAGTAAATTATGTTACATCTCACATTTTTATGTTATGTAGTGGGTTGTGTGTTAATAGGCGTATAGGGTGGGAAGTTAATTAATTATAAGTAATGACATATGTTAATTAATTAATTGGTATTCATAATGAAATAATTGTTAAAGACTTAAAATATGTTAATTATATAGATATAAATAGATATAACTAATATTATAATAATTAAATATAAAATATATATATATGAAATATAATTGTCTAATTACATTTAATTACATATATATAATATATTTATAATTAGATATATAAAGATATATATAACATATATATATATAATTATAGATATTCTCATATATATATTATTTTGTATTTGGGGAAAGAGGTTGGTTTAGTCTTCTGGGTTACTTTTCTGTTTGGTTATTAAGGGGTATATGTTGTGTGCAGAGTCAGTTGTCAGTTTTTTGGTAAAGGTGTATTTGTAGGGGTCAGGGTCAGTTTTCATTTAGTGGGTAAAGGGGTGTTTTTAGGGGTCAGGGTCAGTTTTCAGTTAGTGGGTAAAGGGGTATTTGTAGGGTTCAGGGTCAGTTTTCAGTATTTGGGTAAAGGGTAATTTTTTTCTTTCAGAGTTAGTTTTCAGTTTGTGGATAAAGGTGTTTTTAGGGGTCAGGGTCAGTTTTCAGTTTTTGGGTAAAGGGGTATTTGTAGGGGTGAGGGTCAGTTTTCAGTTAGTGGGTAAAGGGGTATTTGTAGGGGTCAGGGTCAGTTTTCAGTTAGTGGGTAAAGGGGTATTTGTAGGGGTCAGGGTCAGTTTTCAGTTAGTGGGTAAAGGGGTATTTTTAGGGGTCAGGGTCAGTTTTCAGTTAGTGGGTAAAGGGGTATTTTTAGGGTTAAGGGTCAGTTTTCAGTATTTGGGTAAAGGGTATTTTTTTGGTTGCAGGGTCAGTTTTCAGTTTATGGGTAAAGGGGTATTTTTAGAGGTCAGGGTCAGTTTTCAGTTTTTGGGTAAAGGGGTATTTTTAGGGGTTAGGGTCAGTTTTCAGTTAGTGGGTAAAGGGGTATTAGTAGGGGTCAGTGTCAGTTTTCAGTTAGTGGGTAAAGGGGTATTTTTAGGGGTTAGGGTCAGTTTTTAGTTAGTGGGTAAAGGGTTATTTTTTGGGTTAAGGGTCAGTTTTCAGTATTTGGGTAAAGGGTCTTTCTTTGGTTGCAGGGTTAGTTTTCAGTTTGTGGGTAAAGGGGTATTTTTAGAGGTCAGGGTCAGTTTTCAGTTTTTGGGTAAAGGGGTATTTTTAGGGGTCAGGGTCAGTTTTTAGTTAGTGGGTAAAGGGGTATTTGTAGGGGTCAGGGTCAGTTTTCAGTTAGTGGGTAAAGGGGTATTTTTAGGGGTCAGGGTCAGTTTTCAGTTAGTGGGTAAAGGGCTATTTTTAGGGTTAAGGGTCAGTTTTCAGTATTTGGGTAAAGGGTATTTTTTTGGTTGCAGGGTTAGTTTTCAGTTTGTGGGAAAAGGGGTATTTTTAGAGGTCAGGGTCAGTTTTCAGTTTTTGGGTAAAGGGGTATTTTTAGGGGTCAGGGTCAGTTTTCAGTTAGTGGGTAAAGGGGTATTTTTAGGGGTCAGGGTCAGTTTTCAGTTAGTGGGTAAAGGGTTATTGTTAGGGGTCAGGGTCAGTTTTCAGTTAGTGGGTAAAGGGGTATTTTGTGGGTTCTGGGTCAGTTTTTAGTTTGTGGGTAAAGGGGTGTTTTTAGGGCTTTGGGTCAGTTTAGGGTTTTAGGTTAGAGGGATACAGGGTAAAAATATGGTCAATTTAAATGTCTATTAAATTAGTTACTTTTTCATATATTTTATATAAAATATTTCAATTAATATACATTAAAACAATTATTGGTATTGTAGGACTTTAAATATTAATACAATTTTTAAATATATTTAAATGTATAAGGTATTTTTAAATTGATTATTTAATATGCAAATAATATTTATATACAATAATAAAGAAGGAAACATAGACAGGGTTAAATGCCATAAATGAAAAATTGTTTATTCACATATAAAAATTTATTTGTAAATAGAGAATCATTTTTTATTTATAATCAAAAATTTTCATTCAATGTTTTTATTAACATAACAAAAATATGAAGTACATGTATATGTTTTTAACACATAAATTATATTAACATAATTTTTTTATCTTTTACATATATTAACATTTAAATTGTTTCTGAAACAAATTGGTAATATGTACTTTTTATTTAATAACAAAATATTTATTCAGATACACATTGAATTTATTGTCATTGCAAATTATGTACATTTTTTTGTAATTGTAACATTTTTGTTTATTACCAAGTCATGTTATATTTTTGGAAATAATTATTATGAATATTGAACATATTTATAATATTCATTTTTAAATACATAAACACCCAAAACATTTATTATATACATACATAATGTTTTACATAATATTTGCAAATTTAAAAAAAACATTTCTTGTAACAAACTTATATATGCAATTTATTTTTACATTAACATTATTTACTAAATGTATTTATAAATCAAAAATTAATTTTGTAACTATAACATAACAGTTGAATAATTATTTCAAACTTATGAATATTTATGAAATAATTTTATACACTTTAAATAAATATTTACACTTAATATAATACTCGGTGTATTTTTTAAAGTGTTGGAATATAGAAATTAAATAGCATTTAGCTGTATACAGGGACTACTTTTTAACCGCGTAATGTTACTTAGGCGTATTTGGTGCTTCAACAGATCGCGGTTGGGTGCTGCTTCGCGTTAGAGAGGGTAAGTTTGTTTTAATTGTGTTTTATAAGTTTCTGAACTTATTGCTAGTGTATGTGTGCTGTGTTTATGTTTATGTAGGTAGAGTTAATTAGAGAAGATTGTGTGTTCGGTGTTAGGTAGAGTGTACGATATTGGATTTTTACCGCGTTTTTGTTGTAGGTGTGTGAGGTGAGGTAATATGTTTAAATGTTACTAAGATAATATGTTTGATGTATAAATATGTGTTTTTATATATGTATGGGTGTTTTTATGTGGGTGGGTATGTTATTTAATTTTTTCTAGGTTATCGTCGCGTTTCGCTGTTTTGGAGGACTCCCTTCTTTTTTGATCACAGCTGTGTAACGAGTATTATATACTCTTATTTTTGCACACTATTTTTTGGGTTTTTACATTTTCTTGGAGCGTTTATTTTTCGCCATTACGGA
Organism: Lissotriton helveticus; assembly: GCF_964261635.1. Lineage (NCBI taxonomy): Eukaryota > Metazoa > Chordata > Amphibia > Caudata > Salamandridae > Lissotriton > Lissotriton helveticus. The sequence goes on along the minus strand of NC_136061.1, from coordinate 2,002,200,240 downwards.
TTTTTGGGTTTTCTATGGTATCTGGTGTCTACTGAAGTGGAAAGGAGTCGCTATGCATTTGCTTGTATTTTTGCTTTTTTTTTGGGCTTTCATGGATTGTATGGGTTTTTGGAATGGTGTCCTATGGATTGCTTGGAATTGGATTACGTTTGAAGCTGTATCAGAAATATAAGTATTTTCAGGATTTTTAATGGGTGGGAAAACTGTTTTTAATTTTGCTTTACTTACGTTGTATGTAACATTTTGTAAATACATTATCTAAATACATTTTATATATGTTAATATTATGTATTTGATAATTTAATTGCAATTTGTTACATATTATAATGAAGAATTTTAGGAAAAATATGTTTAGTTTTACGTGTATAGTTATGTAATGTTTTAAAGAATAGTTTTGGCAATCATTGATAGATATTCTAGTCCTTTGCTAGTTGGATAGAGGGTAACTTGACTTTGGAGTGTGTTATACATTTTTTTAGTTTCTTTGGTGAGTTTAGGTCCAATCAAAGTTACTGATTGCTCCATTCGGAGCTCCTGGTAACTTTGTTCTTTTTGTAAGGATTGTATTAATTTGTGAAGGGTAGGCGTTCCTCGGCCTGTAGTTGCTTGGAAGGCATTGTGCCATCCTTCAACTGCATTGTTTGTTTTTGCTTCCTTATTTAGTGTGCTAAGGTAGACATTCCACCAAGCTATTTGGTATTTGGGTTGTCTTCTATGGCCTGATCTGTGTAGCCTTCCTACCCATGTGTCTTCGAAGTAGTCAAGCATAGGGCTTAGTTTATCTTCGTTTCTTTTATAGTAGGGGCTGTCTATTAATAAGTTATAGTGCTCAGTTACATCTGTTAGTGGAACATAGGCTAGGGCGATGAGTTTTTTGATTTGATAAGCAAATGTGCTATCAGTGGCGTATTGGATACTCAAGGTTGATTTTTGTAGATGTCGCCAGATACATTGATTAAAGTGGTAATAGCAACCTTGTATTGCTGTGTGTGGGTATGTTTTAAGGATGCTGTTTATCATAGCTTTTTCAAAGTCAATGATAATTTTTTGTGGAAAATAGTTGTTAGTATGTTGCTTGACTTCAGTTAGTATTTCTTGATAGGTAGTTTGCTGTTTGTTTGGTAGAAGGGCATAAAGGAATGGAATATTTGCATTTTGGAAATGACCATGGATGGTGTATAATTGATAAAAAGGTTTGGGGCATACAGAAAAAGTACCGTCCATCATCCAAGTTTGGCATTGGGTAAGTTTTGTCATGTTGTTTGCTGTGGCAAACAGTATAATTCTTTTATCTTTAGATTTGTTGTCATAGAGTATAAAATTTTCTTTATTGTGAGTTACAGAGAGTTCAGGTGGAATTTGGACTTCTTCTAAAGTTTTTGGTGTGGGAGGAGTAGTGCATGTTGCTCTTTTTTGTCTAGCTACTGTTCTTTTAAGGGATTCTATAGATGGTAATTGGCTAGAAGCATGTTGGGGAAGTACACTTAAATGGTGTTTCAGAATAGCAGTTGTTGGTTGATCAGTGCTAGTACTAGCTTCTTTAAGGGAATCTAGCATTTGTCTAATCTCTATTTCTGTTACATTGGGTGGGTGATTATGTTCTTTAGTATAAGTAACAGTAGTTTCCTGAGTTATAGCTCTACCATAACATTTGTTGGCATAATATTTCGTACACTTCCAAAACACTTTCAAATCTTTTTGGTTTCTCTTGAGTGTAGACATATCCCATGTAACAAAGAAGCATTTTCCCTTTTTGTGAATAAATGAATTTAGCTCCTTCAGTCATGATAGTATTGTAGTGCTAGGAGGTAATTAAAAGAGAATGTAAATATTTTTTAAGGAAAAAAAATGTTCTAATCACATTATACAGTTTCACACATTTGTATTTTACCTGCAAATGTTTTGATGCTTTCAAGTCGTTATTTTCAGCTGTTGATGTTCTTCAAACTGTTATTTTCTGTGTATATCTTTTTGTACCTGTGGAAGTTGAGAAAATGTGTAGAAATATTTTATTACTATTTATGATAATTTGTTCGACGTTTTTTGCTAGTTTAGATTTAGTTACCTATCTATTAATTCTCGATTTTACATTTCTAATATATACTTACTTTTTTATATGTAACTTTTGATGTCCAGGTGTTGTGTAGGTCTTCTGTTTTTTTTTTTCATCTGTAGGATGAGTGCTAAAAAAAAAAGATATATTTGATGTATTTTGCTTTAAAATATAGGTGTGAGCTTTGAGAGTTACATTTTCGCTGACTAATAATGTAGTAGTACTTACTTTAGATATGTGTAGGTCTCTTTCTGTTGAAGTCCATCAGTTTTCTTCCAGAAATCCAGCAGAGTTTCGTCTTCCTTTACTTAGGAGATGTATACTGCGTTTTTAGTTACTTATTATTTCATTTATATAGTATTAGGTTAATTGTTTCAGAAATAGGATTGGTTGTTTAAATGGATAGTCTGTTTTTATTTGTTGATTTGAATTTTTTTTTCTGTTATGCTAATTGCTTTCCTTATATGGGTGACGCAAATTAACGTTTATTGAATGTGTAAGGATTTATTTTGTATAGGTAATGTTCTAGGTAATGTTATTTTGATATTTGTAAAGTGGAGGAATATATGTAATTAGTTGTAAAAAATGTGTAGAAGGTCGAAACATTGTTTATGTATTATAAAATGTATGTTAGTATTTATTGTGTGTTGTACATGTTATGAAAATAAATAATATATGTCATCTATTTATATTAACTAAATCTGGTTTTTTATGATCAGTATGACTTAATTATTAAATAATAAAGTCATTTATTTTAGGATCTATTAATGGCGATTTTTTTACAATCGATAAATTTGCTATCTATGTTTGTGTAATCGATATTTTGACTGTTGTTATATAAATATTTAATAATCGGTGTTTTAGAAATCGATAATGTTGTGAGTCGATATTGTTGTAGTCGTTGTTTTTAGTAGTCGATATTGTGTAGTCGATATTTTTGATGTTTGTTGTGTAAGTATAGTAAATCGATAATTTTGTTGTCGATAATTAGTCATCGATATTTTGTCCAGTCGATATTCGGTCTGTCGAGGTTATGTCAGTGATCCGCCCAGGACACTCAACCCAGATCAAATTACAAATGTGGACATTAGCGACGTGAATAAACAGTCAAAAAAGAAACTTTTTCAGCAGGTCGTAGGAGCGTGGTCCTGCTGGCTTAACCGTACCCCTGGCGAATTTGGTTTTCTGAGTGTGCGAATTACCATTTAAGTGGAAATCGCCACCCAGTTGAGCCAGTAGCATGCCTTTCACCGAGATCATCTAATCCTTCCCTTCAAATGTACCACCTCTGAACAAGGCATATTTCATAGTATACCTCTTTGCAGTGAACCAGTTAGTTTTCATTGATAAAGGTAGAATGTTTTCTGCCAAATCTTAATATGTGGTCCCATGCCTTTCACAGTTTCCCGTGTATCAACTGATTCCCAGCCAACGTTTGATGTACTTGATGTACTGCCAACATATGCCTATAAAATATCATTTCTGATACCCCTTCAGTAAGGATGCAAAATCAATTACTTTGCACCTTGAAATGTTTTAATTCATCTATGACCTTTAAGGCTATGCTGTCCAATGTTGAACACAACGTTCTTCAGTTGCATGACAAGGGCCATGTTTAGTGTTAAGATTCCTTCAAATTCCTTAATGCTTATGCCTCACTTAATGCAGGAGGATCTTTACAGGCTGACGTATGACAATACTCAAATATGGTTAGCTTGTTGTTGAGCACCTCAAAGTTATTTTCCTGAATTGTATGTTAAAGCATCTTCCTATTTTGGTAGTAATTGACCTTCTTTATTCTGTGGCCTAGGAGCTCCCCCCTGCATATATCTATATGAAACTTCTTTTTAGTGGCCTACCATTTTATAATTTTTCAGGTGTTTTTAATTGCAGTTTTGATATTATTTTCCTTTGTAATGTTCACCCTTATACTTGTTTCTTTAGTATCTGCAACATGGGACCATTCATTTCATATCACTGTGCTAAGAACATTGGGCATAATACCAAACACTGAGAAAATACATCTATCACACTCTGAGAGCATGTTATTGTGTGTGTTGCCTCACATTTTAGCCATACCGAGGAAGATCTCACTGATCGTTAACGTTCCTATCTCACGCTTATCTACACAGGCCTTTCATTCAACACCATAGACAAACTCCAAGTGTGCACAAACACGTAACCTGCATCCTGCATGGAATTTACTGATTTTGTATCATCACTCTAGCCCTCATAGTTTTCATGGCTACCAATCAAAGTAGCATCCCTATTCAAGTCATTGTACCTACTTACAAAACACTGCATTAATGGGTATTCCACTACAAATTTCTCACAGAAAGCCAAGCTAATGTATAGGGCTGGTATTCCTGAACCAGTGCATCATCTTAATTCCCTTATATAAGTAGATTTAAGAAAGATCATTCTACTGATAAGGTTCCAAAATCTGGAACACCATCTCACTCCACTGCAGGATTTAACAAGGCTCCTTAAGTTTCTACTGAGGGCTGTAAACTCACCTGTCATTACCACTTCTGGATGGTTTAATGACCCGGAGAATTGCCACCCCTTAACCAGCAGTTAAGCAACATACATTTCTTACCTGTAATCACGTTGACACAGCTAAAAAGTAGCAGAAACACATTACTCAAATTTATAATAAATTCATTATTTTGCTATGAAGGCTTCATGTTACAAAAACTGCCTGTTTGTTTGCATAACTGAAGTGAAATCCTTATTTGAATACATTTGTAAAATCATATTTTTAATAGCTTCATTATCAGATGCCTTGAGAAGTCAATAGAGTCAAAAACTTCCCTAATCTGCACTTTGCTTAATATCTCCAGTCTGTCGAACAGTGAATGCCATTCTATTCCCTTAAACTTACAACCACATATTCTTTCTCAGAATCTCTCATTTATTGATCTCCTGGTCCTAAAACTAACTTCAGAAATTAACTGATCAACCGTTCGCATCCAGTGCAAAAATATGCCAATTACCCTATCCTAGGTGTCCTCAATTTTCATTTTGAAGTTCACACCACTCCTAAATCAATTGACCATGTGAAAGCTTGAGCCAAACATATCTATTTTAAGGCACGGTATTTGTCTACCAAGTTTTTTTCCAAGAGGGCATCTCTATCTCTAACAGCTAATCCACTCTCAGTTCTACGCACTGAGCTCAGCTGTACTTCCCCTAGCTCGGTTTCGTGGATCGAGCGCTCCAGACAAGGTGGTTGTTCCTTTTGCTTCCTTGCTTCTAAACTATTGAACAACCTGCCCCGGAGCATTCGACTGTGCTCCTAAGAATCCATCTTTAGGAAACAATTGAAAACGTGGCTGCTTTAGCATGAACAGTCCCAACTTCTGTCTACTATCAGTAGTTAGCATCAGCATTAGGGATGCCCTCACTGGGGCAGCTGCATGCTCGACAAATTTATAAATAAAAATAAACATCAAGGGGGCGTGGCTTACGCGCCGTCAAGGGACGACGGATCTCCCGTGAGCTCCGGTGAGCTACGGGCGTGTTTTCATCATAAATTCCTCATTTCCGCCGATAGATGCCTGAATTTTAGCGGCACAGGTGGCGGAATATGGACTCCATCCACTGCTGGCAGATTCGGGGACGTTTGTGCTATTTTTGAGCAGTTACGGACTTCGGAGTTTCTCCTCACCTGAGGACGCGGGCGGCCGCCATTTTGAGCCACCGTACCCGCGTTCTTTTGTCAGTCTTCCGGCTCTCTGCAATTGTTGGTGCTGTGGTCCCCTTCTACATTACAGTATGTGGCTACTTTCGTTTTTCCTGTCATTAACAGGTATGCATTGAGAGCAGTTTCCAGTATGCTATGACAATGTATTGTTTACAACAAGGGGTGGTGAGGGACAGAGTCTCTGAATTAAGCAGAATACTCTCACCCAGTCAAGAGATCAGGGCTAGATCCAACACCGTTTTTTAGCTCATTGCACCATCCCAGTTTCAGAACCTGGCTGTATGCAAATTAGTCTGTTCCTGTCCCAGTGCATGATGGGAACAGGGCAAACCAAACTACAAAAGCCAATTCTTACACTGGGAAGGAAACAAGCTTCCGGGGACCGGTTTCTGGCATTACAGCCGTCTTCGGCCCGGCTTGCTTGAATCCTGATGGTGCAATGAGCAAGGGACTCATGTCTGAGTATACCCTTCCACGCTTAGGGTGGACAAAATTATTTACAACAAGGGGTGGTGAGGGACAGAGTCTCTGAATTAAGCAGCATACTCTCACCCAGTCAAGAGATCAGGGCTAGATCCAACACCGTTTTTTAGCTCATTGCACCATCCCAGTTTCAGAACCTGGCTATCTGCAAATTAGTCGGTTCCTGTCCCAGTGCATGATGGGAATAGGGCAAACCAAACTACAAAAGCCAATTCTTACACTGAGAAGGAAACAAGCTTCCGGGGACCGGTTTCTGGCATTACAGCCGTCTTCGGCCCGGCTTGCTTGAATCCTGATGGTGCAATGAGCAAGGGACTCATGTCTGAGTATACCCTTCCACGCTTAGGGTGGACAAAATTATTTACAACAAGGGGTGGTGAGGGACAGAGTCTCTGAATTAAGCAGAATACTCTCACCCAGTCAAGAGATCAGGGCTAGATCCAACACCGTTTTTTAGCTCATTGCACCATCCCAGTTTCAGAACCTGGCTGTATGCAAATTAGTCTGTTCCTGTCCCAGTGCATGATGGGAACAGGGCAAACCAAACTACAAAAGCCAATTCTTACACTGGGAAGGAAACAAGCTTCCGGGGACCGGTTTCTGGCATTACAGCCGTCTTCGGCCCAGCTTGCTTGAATCCTGATGGTGCAATGAGCAAGGGACTCATGTCTGAGTATACCCTTCCACGCTTAGGGTGGACAAAATTATTTACAACAAGGGGTGGTGAGGGACAGAGTCTCTGAATTAAGCAGAATACTCTCACCCAGTCAAGAGATCAGGGCTAGATCCAACACCGTTTTTTAGCTCATTGCACCATCCCAGTTTCAGAACCTGGCTGTATGCAAATTAGTCTGTTCCTGTCCCAGTGCATGATGGGAACAGGGCAAACCAAACTACAAAAGCCAATTCTTACACTGGGAAGGAAACAAGCTTCCGGGGACCGGTTTCTGGCATTAGAGCCGTCTTCGGCCCGGCTTGCTTGAATCCTGATGGTGCAATGAGCAAGGGACTCATGTCTGAGTATACCCTTCCACGCTTAGGGTGGACAAAATTATTTACAACAAGGGAAGCTTGTTTCCTTCCCAGTGTAAGAATTGGCTTTTGTAGTCTGGTCTGCCCTGTTCCCATGATGCACTGGGCCAGGGACAGACTAATTTGCATACAGCCAGGTTCTGAAACTGGGATGGTGCAATGAGCTAAAAAACGGTGTTGGATCTAGCCCTGATCTCTTGACTGGGTGAGAGTATTCTGCCTAATTCAGAGACTCTGTCCATCACCACCCCTTGTTGTAAATATTTTTGTCCACCCTAAGCGTGGAAGGGTATACTCAGATATGAGTCCCTTGCTCATTGCACCATCAGGATTCAAGCAAGCCGGGCCGAAGATGGCTGAAATGCCAGAAACCGGTCCCCGAAAGCTTGTTTCCTTCCCAGTGTAAGAATTGGCTTTTGTAGTCTGGTCTGCCCTGTTCCCATGATGCACTGGGCCATGGACAGACTTATTTGCATACAGCCAGGTTCTGAAACTGGGATGGTGCAATGAGCTAAAAAACGGTGTTGGATCTAGCCCTGATCTCTTGACTGGGTGAGAGTATTCTGCTTAATTCAGAGACTCTGTCCATCACCACCCCTTGTTGTAAATATTTTTGTCCACCCTAAGCGTGGAAGGGTATACTCAGACATGAGTCCCTTGCTCATTGCACCATCAGGATTCAAGCAAGCTGGGCCGAAGACGGCTGAAATGCCAGAAATCTGTCCCCGGAAGCTTGTTTCCTTCCCAGTGTAAGAATTGGCTTTTGTAGTCTGGTCTGCCCTGTTCCCATGATGCACTGGGCCAGGGACAGACTAATTTGCATACAGCCAGGTTCTGAAATTGGGATGGTGCAATGAGCTAAAAAACGGTGTTGGATCTAGCCCTGATCTCTTGACTGGGTGAGAGTATTCTGCTTAATTCAGAGACTCTGTCCATCACCACCCCTTGTTGTAAATATTTTTGTCCACCCTAAGCGTGGAAGGGTATACTCAGATGTGAGTCCCTTGCTCATTGCACCATCAGGATTCAAGCAAGCCGGGCCGAAGACGGCTGAAATGCCAGAAACCGGTCCCCGGAAGCTTGTTTCCTTCCCAGTGTAAGAATTGGCTTTTGTAGTCTGGTCTGCCCTGTTCCCATGATGCACTGGGCCAGGGACAGACTAATTTGCATACAGCCAGGTTCTGAAACTGGGATGGTGCAATGAGCTAAAAAACGGTGTTGGATCTAGCCCTGATCTCTTTACTGGGTGAGAGTATTCTGCTTAATTCAGAGACTCTGTCCATCACCACCCCTTGTTGTAAATATTTTTGTCCACCCTAAGCGTGGAAGGGTATACTCAGATGTGAGTCCCTTGCTCATTGCACCATCAGGATTCAAGCAAGCCGGGCCGAAGACGGCTGAAATGCCAGAAACCGGTCCCCGGAAGCTTGTTTCCTTCCCAGTGTAAGAATTGGCTTTTGTAGTCTGGTCTGCCCTGTTCCCATGATGCACTGGGCCAGGGACAGACTAATTTGCATACAGCCAGGTTCTGAAACTGGGATGGTGCAATGAGCTAAAAAACGGTGTTGGATCTAGCCCTGATCTCTTGACTGGGTGACAGTATTCTGCTTAATTCAGAGACTCTGTCCATCACCACCCCTTGTTGTAAATATTTTTGTCCACCCTAAGCGTGGAAGGGTATACTCAGATGTGAGTCCCTTGCTCATTGCACCATCAGGATTCAAGCAAGCCGGGCCGAAGACGGCTGAAATGCCAGAAACCGGTCCCCGGAAGCTTGTTTCCTTCCCAGTGTAAGAATTGGCTTTTGTAGTCTGGTCTGCCCTGTTCCCATGATGCACTGGGCCAGGGACAGACTAATTTGCATACAGCCAGGTTCTGAAACTGGGATGGTGCAATGAGCTAAAAAACGGTGTTGGATCTAGCCCTGATCTCTTGACTGGGTGAGAGTATTCTGCTTAATTCAGAGACTCTGTCCATCACCACCCCTTGTTGTAAATATTTTTGTCCACCCTAAGCGTGGAAGGGTATACTCAGATGTGAGTCCCTTGCTCATTGCACCATCAGGATTCAAGCAAGCCGGGCCGAAGACGGCTGAAATGCCAGAAACCGGTCCCCGGAAGCTTGTTTCCTTCCCAGTGTAAGAATTGGCTTTTGTAGTCTGGTCTGCCCTGTTCCCATGATGCACTGGGCCAGGGACAGACTAATTTGCATACAGCCAGGTTCTGAAACTGGGATGGTGCAATGAGCTAAAAAACGGTGTTGGATCTAGCCCTGATCTCTTGACTGGGTGAGAGTATTCTGCTTAATTCAGAGACTCTGTCCATCACCACCCCTTGTTGTAAATATTTTTGTCCACCCTAAGCGTGGAAGGGTATACTCAGATGTGAGTCCCTTGCTCATTGCACCATCAGGATTCAAGCAAGCCGGGCCGAAGACGGCTGAAATGCCAGAAACCGGTCCCCGGAAGCTTGTTTCCTTCCCAGTGTAAGAATTGGCTTTTGTAGTCTGGCCTGCCCTGTTCCCATGATGCACTGGGCCAGGGACAGACTAATTTGCATATAGCCAGGTTCTGAAACTGGGATGGTGCAATGAGCTAAAAAACGGTGTTGGATCTAGCCCTGATCTCTTTACTGGGTGAGAGTATTCTGCTTAATTCAGAGACTCTGTCCATCACCACCCCTTGTTGTAAATATTTTTGTCCACCCTAAGCGTGGAAGGGTATACTCAGATGTGAGTCCCTTGCTCATTGCACCATCAGGATTCAAGCAAGCCGGGCCGAAGACGGCTGAAATGCCAGAAACCGGTCCCCGGAAGCTTGTTTCCTTCCCAGTGTAAGAATTGGCTTTTGTAGTCTGGTCTGCCCTGTTCCCATGATGCACTGGGCCAGGGACAGACTAATTTGCATACAGCCAGGTTCTGAAACTGGGATGGTGCAATGAGCTAAAAAACGGTGTTGGATCTAGCCCTGATCTCTTGACTGGGTGAGAGTATTCTGCTTAATTCAGAGACTCTGTCCATCACCACCCCTTGTTGTAAATATTTTTGTCCACCCTAAGCGTGGAAGGGTATACTCAGATGTGAGTCCCTTGCTCATTGCACCATCAGGATTCAAGCAAGCCAGGCCGAAGACGGCTGAAATGCCAGAAACCGGTCCCCGGAAGCTTGTTTCCTTCCCAGTGTAAGAATTGGCTTTTGTAGTCTGGTCTGCCCTGTTCCCATGATGCACTGGGCCAGGGACAGACTAATTTGCATACAGCCAGGTTCTGAAACTGGGATGGTGCAATGAGCTAAAAAACGGTGTTGGATCTAGCCCTGATCTCTTGACTGGGTGAGAGTATTCTGCTTAATTCAGAGACTCTGTCCATCACCACCCCTTGTTGTAAATATGACAATGTATTGTGTCCTCAGCGCTTCTCTCTCTATGGCTTGGGCGGCCAGTTTAGGATGTGGACTGGAATTGCATTTTTCTCTGAGTAAACCACGTCCATGAATGCAATTATCTACCAGGAAACTCTCCACCTTGCTGTTCTCTCTTAATTCTTCGTCTCTTCATGACATTGTCGCTGATTTTAGAGCTCCATGTCAGTCATTAATGGGTTTTAGTTCAGTGTACTGTGGTTTTTGGTCCTTTACTCAAGGAGTGGTCTGCAGTTTCCTATAGTCTATTATACCTTCGCTCTGTGCTCTACATTCATCTGTTTTTGGGCTCATTTTTCTACGATTTTTAGCAGCCTGGTTTCCTGCATTTCAATAGTCTCAGTATTCCTCTGGATTTTGTTGTGCCCTTCTGGTGCCATAATGTCTCATGATGTGGGTACTGTTAAGTCGTCTCACACGGGCACCAAACCTAAGAGGCTAAAAAATGACCCTCCTTCCCCTATTCTCACCTCTCCGAATCCCATTTTGGATTCCATCCTGGAGGAGGTAAGGGGTTTACAACCTTTTATGGCTGCTACTAATAGGAAACTTCAGCAGATTGAGGAGAGATGGGTCATTATGGAAGGTAAAGTCCTTTACCTAGAACAGCGTGTTAGTGATGTTCAGGATATCTCGTCAAAAATCCCACAACTGGAAAAAGAGATCCAATTGCTCAAGCTACACACAGAGGACCTTGAAAATCGTAATAGAAGAAACAACTTACGCTTATATGGTGTTCCGGAGAATGTTGAGGGATCGGATGTGGTGTCCTTCGTTCGTAAATTCTTGTATGAACTTTTGGACCTCCAACCTACGTCTAACCCTCTTAATATCCAGCGTGGGCACCGTTTGGGTCGCCTCACCTCCAACGCTTCCAAGCCTCGTGGTATCATCATTTTATTTCTTGAGTTTGCTGAGCTAATGACTGTCCTTAAAGCTGCCAGACTTAAGCGACGTCTCTTATGGTCTGGGCATAATATTTTCATTTCACAGGACCTTTCCAACGCCACTAATGCCCGACGAAAGGAATTCCCGAATCTCCGCCCTCAAATGCGGCAACTCAATATCCAATATGGTATTCTGCATCCCTATCTGTGCAAGATCGTGCACAATGGCCATACTCGATTCTTTGATGATCCTCAGAAACTCCACGATTATCTTCAGACTGTCTCTACACCCGCTATGGACACTAATGTTTGATATTATCTTTTGTGCACTTGCAATTGTTATGGTTCTCTGATTGCTCTGGATATGTCATGATTTTGTTTTTGTGACACCTCTTCTTTTGAGGTTTCCCAGTTCTTTTCCTTTTGTTTGTTGCCCGCCTTGGCTCTGCTGGTGCTCGGTGGGATCCGGTCCTCGTTGGCGTCTTCAACCCCCGATGTCTCGGTTACATCTTTCTTCTCAGACCTGGCTCCTTTGCCTTGATCTGTTTTCTTATGTCTTTGCTGTTTTTCTCCTCTTTACTCTCTTCTCTCTTCCTTTCCCTCTCTTTTTCTGTTTTCTCTTTATGGTTTGTGCCCTCTTTTACCTCTATTTCTCTGGACAGTTTCTACTTCTCTCTCCCTATCTTTTGTGGGTTTTGTTGTCGGTCACAGTGATTTTGGATGCTTTTCTCTCTCTTATCCTGCATGTATTGGACATTTTGTTCCGATGTTATATCTTTTTGCATTGTGTCTTTTCTTGTAGATGTTCTCCTGCAGTGTGTCCACCCCAACTTTATTGCCCCGTCCTCACCTTCCGTCGTGTGTATTTTGTAACGTGGAATGTTCGAGGTCTTGGTCATCCTGTCAAGTGTCAAAAGGTACTGTCTCATTTATCCAAACTTCATTCTCAAGTTGTTTTTTTGCAAGAGACTCATTGTACAGATGTTGAATCTTCCAAACTAAAAAGGAATTGGGTGGGTCAAGTCGTGTTCTCTCCTGCTCTTAACAAGAAAGGGGGTGTTGCGATTTTGTTCCATAAAGGGTTGTCGGTCCAAGTTTTATCATCTCAAAATGATTGTGAAGGGCGCTGGGTAATGGCAAAGGTTGTGATCCATAATAAGACTTTGGTTCTATTAAATTTTTATGGTCCAGTTCGCCCAGACCCCAAATTTTGGAATGATATCAAAATTCGTATCTCTACTATAGATTGTCCCAATATTGTGATAGCCGGTGATTTTAATCAATGGCTAGATCCATTTTCTAGTAAAGGCTTACAGGAGTGTGACCCATATACCCGATTAGGACTGGGTAAGGAAGGTATATACAAAAAACAATGTCCCAATAGGTGAAAATCATATAGTCAATTAATCAAGCATGCGCATCGCATTGCTAGCAGGGAGAAAAAGGAGAACACTCAATTTGTTTTAGAACAAGATATTAAATCATCTTCTTTTATAATTAACATTCATGGTCGGTAATAGACAGTTAAAGGCAGCACTGCATAAATTGAATTAAATGACAACCATAAAGAACTTGGTGCTCTAGAGAAGGTGACTGTGGTGATAGTGGCGACGCAAGTGCAGTAGTGAACAGCATGAACGGCGCACTGTGACTCAGGTGCAAGTAATATACAGTGAGTGGTTCAAATCATGTGACTGTGTGGTATCACAGATTAAAACGATTTATTTCCATTGTATGAACCACGAGGAGTACGCCTATTAATAAGCTGTGGAGTCGACGGCGTTTCGATCCACGTGAGTCAGGATCGTCATCAGGACAGGGTTGTCTGACTTGGGGCGTGCTGCAAGGGAACGAGAGTGTACATCAGGCGAGGGCGCAGGGGGGGGAGGAGGAGTGCTCTAAGCAAGGGGATATGTGAGGAAAGGAACAATTACCTGGGGAATACCGTTGTAGTAAGCGACCGAGGGAGGTCATCAGAATTGTTTCCAAGCCTGCGTGGGGCACTGTAATGGAAATCGAGGGTATCATAGGCTATACATGCCCGGATATTAAAACTGAATGACCAAGGCATCGCGTGTTACTGACCAGCAGGGGGCACCAGGCGGCCGAGTTCATTTCGCCGTGGTTAGGCACGAGTCCTATGAAGGAAAAAGGTCGGGCAATCAATGATGTGAATGTCCGATCAGTGAGAAGGCGTGGGAGCAGCATAGGAGTGAAATACTCAAGGGTACTGACCTTAGTGATCTCGCGCCGCGCAGGAACGAATCCTGTGGTCTGGTAAACAGGATCGCTAGTGAAACGGTGGTTACTTCCGCATCTAGGCGGGGCCTGGGTAGAGTCAGTGTGGATGACGGCTGGGGTAAGGGGCGTGGTTGGGACTGGGGCCGGCCCGACATGTCAGACCATGGAGAGGGAAGAGTGACTAGAAGGGGGTCGGGTACTCAGCAAGGACGCTAGAGGAAAGCATCATATTGGTTTGGACAAGTAATAGTGCATTGGAAAACAAATGTATACTAATACAGTCAATTATACATAGTGGAATTACCTGAATATATTAACGCGGGCGTAATAACAAGATAATGAATTTAGAAATGGAGAATGGTTGATCGATAAGCATAATTGCAAAGGCAGTGTTTACCATTCGGAGCGTTTCATCATTATTTCCAGTTTACATACTTTTGTAATGATACCGATATACATGGAGAGAATATTACATTATGCAGAATTGTGATGATACCGATATACATGGTAAGGATATTACGTTATGCAGAATTGATAGCAGTAAAAAGGTTCAGTTAACCACTTGGCTGCTAAGGTACATCCCCCTCTTCCCATTGACTTTCCATTGAAATCAATGGAAACTCCATGACGAGTTACCCTTGTCATTAGCACTGAAGGGGTTAAACAGTTACAAATCATGCCCTGTGCTGTCCATGTAAAGGACTTCTCACTGATCGGACATTCACATAATTGATTGCCCGACCTTTTTCCTTCATAGGACTCGTGCCTAACCACGGCGAACTGAACTCGGCCGCCTGGTGCACCCTGCTGGTCAGTAACACGCGATGCCTTGGTCATTCAGTTTTAATATCCGTGCATGTATAGCCTATGATACCCTCGATTTCCATTACAATGCCCCCACGCAGGCTTGGAAACAATTCTGATGACCTCCCTCGGTCGCTTACTACAACGGTATTCCCCAGGTAATTGTTCCTTTCCTCACATATCCCCTTGCTTAGAGCACTCCTCCCCCCCCTGCTCCCTCGCCTGATGTACACTCTCGTTCCCTTGCAGCACGCCCCAAGTCGGACAACCCTGTCCTGATGACGATCTTGACTCACGTGGATCGAAACGCCGTCGACTCCACAGCTTATTAATAGGCGTACTCCTCGTGGTTCATACAATGGAAATAAATCGTTTTAATCTGTGATACCACACAGTCACATGATTTGAACCACTCACTGTATATTACTTGCACCTGAGTCACAGTGCGCCGTTCATGCTGTTCACTACTGCACTTGCGTCGCCACTATCACCACAGTCACCTTCTCTACAGCACCAAGTTCTTTATGGTTGTCATTTAATTCAATTTATGCAGTGCTGCCTTTAACTGTCTATTACCGACCATGAATGTTAATTATAAAAGAAGATGATTTAATATCTTGTTCTAAAACAAATTGAGTGTTCTCCTTTTTCTCCCTGCTAGCAATGCGATGCGCATGCTTGATTAATTGACTATATGATTTTCACCTATTGGGACATTGTTTTTTGTATATAGATCCATTTTCTGACAGACTTTCCTCACACAAATTTCAACCTGATAAGTCTCATAGGTGTTACCAATCTGCCATTACCGCGCGTCCCCTTTATGATGTATGGAAGACATGTAATCCTGACTCCTTGGAATATACCTTTTTCTCGAATGTTCATCATACCCGCTCAAGGATAGATTATATTATGGTTAGTAAATCCCTCCTACCCTCTCTCCAAAAGTCCAATATTGGTTCTATCTTTATTTCAGACCATGCCCCTGTTCATGCGACCATTGACCTTACCCTAACTTCTTCCTGTTTCAGTCGCTCGAAATGTAATACTTTTCTGTTGTCTGATGCTGCCTTTGTTAAGGAAGTTACAGGGTTTATTAATGAGTTCTTTTCGATTAACAATCCTTCAGACACCTCCGTTCCTAATAATTGGGATGCTTTCAAAGCTGCCTTTCGAGCTTTCACTATTTCATATGTTGCTAGAAAGAAGAAAGCTAATAAAAGTAAATATGAAGTCCAACTCAAAAATATTAAACTACTTGAGCACCTGTATTTTTCCTCTAAATCCACAGATGCCCTCCAGAATCTAATAAAAGCAAAAACTGAGTTAAATAAAATTTCTACGGTTGAAGCTTGCAATACCCTCTTAAAAATCAAATCCAAATATCACGGGGAACAGAACAAGGCTGGTAAAATGTTGGCAAACTATCTGAAGGTCAAATCTGAACGTAAAACTATAGGCCCAATTTTTAATGATTGTACGAATGAATTGGTTTCTTCTGATGAGCACATTGCAGAAGTCTTTCATGATTATTATCATTCCCTTTATACTGATGATACTCATCCATCTGATTCAAAATTAGCTTCCTTCTTCGATGGTCTCCCCTCTCCACCGTCACTCCCCGCTGAGTTTACCCAATTAGAGAAAGATATTTCCTGTCAAGAAATTCTTCTGGCCATTAACTCCCTCAAAAAATCGCAGGCCCCGGGACCTGATGGATTACCTATTGAGTTTTACTCTGCATTCCATGCCATCTTTGTGCCCAAATTACTCCACCTCTAAAACTAATTTATTTCCTCAGCTAAGGCCTCAGGATCCTTCTTGGAGGCCCTCATCATTATAATTCCCAAACCTGATAAGGATCACACCCAATGTAAGAATTACCGCCCGATATTCCTGATTAATTATGATTGTAAAATGTTTGCTAAAATTCTTGCTTCCCGTCTCGATGCCCTCATCCCACTTTTGATTAAAACAGACCAGGTTGGCTTTGTAAAAGGTAGACTAGCATCTGATAACGCCCGTTTGTTTTCCAATATTATTTCGCATAACAAATCTTTTAAATCCCCCCTGGCTGCCTTGTCTTTGGATGCAGAGAAAGCATTTGATCGAATCAATTGGCAATTCATGTTCCGTACCTTACAATGGTTTGGTTTTGGTCCCTCATTTATATCCTTAGTCAAGTTCCTTTATTCCTCTCCACGTGCCAGTATTTTTGTTAACAACCAGTTCTCTAGATTTTTCTCCTTATCCAAGGGTACAAGACAAGGATGTCCTCTTTCCCCATTACTGTTTATTTTATGTCTGGAACCTTTTTTAGAGTGCATCCGAAATAACCGTCTTATTGATGGTTTTAAATTAGCCTCCACTGAAACGAAAATTTCGGCTTACGCTGATGACATCCTGATCTATATGGCTAATACAGTTACTTCCCTTCCACACTTTATGGATGAAGTCAGTTTATATTCTTATATTTCAGGTTACAAACTAAATTTAACTAAAACAGAAGTTTTACTCTTAAATGACGCCTGTTATCAATACATGTTTGACTCTACAGAATTTGCCTGGTGCCCTTCCAAAATAAAATACCTTGGCATTTGGTTTTCCTCGTCACTTGTGAACGTTTACCTTTGATTCCCTTATTAAGAAACTCCAATCTCTCCTTCAACGCTGGTCTCCCTTATTCTTATCATGGTGGGGTAGGCTAGATACTATTAAAATGATGATTACCCCTCATATACTCTATACTGTGTCTATGCTTCCCTTAAAAATACCTAACTCATATTTTGCTCGATTGAATTCTCTTTGCTCAAAATTTCTGTGGAATGATAAACACCCTCGCATTGCCCTGCAAAAACTTATTCGTCCCAAAAACGAAGGGGGTGTTCGCTTCCCCAACTTCAAACTCTACCACTCTGCCTTTGTGATTAAACAATCTTTTTCTTTAGCTTATGATTTCATGGATTCCCCTGTACCTAGTTGGGTTGTCTTTGAACGCTCCCTGTTAAAAGACTTCTCGTTTCAGCACACTATATTTATGTCCAATTGTTCATTTCTGGCCAAGCACCCGGTTTTAAAATATTCTCAATCACTGTTACATGACACATTTTCCAAAGATTTATCCCCCCTTCAATGTTTTTGGTCCACCAATGTGTGGTATAATAAGTTTCTCAATGGGCAAGTCTTTTTACTACAAATACTGGAAAGAGAAGGGCATTTCATTTGTGTATCAATTTTTCTCAGATAATTATGTTATCCCTTTTCATGTATTGCACAATGTTTACCACCTGCCCATTTCGTGTCTACAGGAATATTCCAACATAACTGCTGCTATACAATCTCATTTATCACTTCTATCTCCACCCGCTATTTTACCACCTTTCTCTTCCTTGTCTCCTCTTTTCCCTTTGTTCTCTCTTCATCAACCTAAGGCTGCCCTTGTCTATAAAATACTGATATTGAGTGTTATTGACCGTCCCAAAATGTCTATTGAGATTGTCTGGGAAAATGATTTGAATATGTCGTTACCAGTTGATGTTTGGGATCGCTTATGGTCCAAGTTATTTAAAGTTTCTGCTGCTGCACGCATTACGCAATCCATTTGTTTCATTTATCCTAGGGTTATAATTACGCCTGTAAGTATTTCCAAGTTTGCACCTACATCACCCTCTTTATGCTGGTCTTGCTCCTCCGAAACAGGTACTCTTAAGCATCAACTGTACGAGTGCCCCCATGTATTATCATTTTGGTCATCTATTTGGGATATATGCATGTGAATATTTCAATGTTCTTCATCTTTATCATTAGTTAATGTATTTTTAGGTTCTACATCAGATGATATTGATATTGTTTCATCTAGTTCTGGATTACTTGATCTTTTTATTGCTCTTGCTTTTAAAGTGATTTTATCGTGTTGGAAAGATAATTCCAAAATATCTGTCACTGCCTGGTGGAATTTCATATGTGACGAGCATAGGATTGCTATTGCTTCCTCTTCCTCTATTTCGTCAAAAGTCAAGTCTGATCTCCTATTGCTCCCCTTTGTTAGCTATCTGTCTTCTTCACATCCCATTTAACTACATGACTTGTTTCTTCCCAGCATATATTCCCTTTCTTCCTAACTTCTTCCTCCCATCTGTCTTCTCGGCCTTTTCCCTCTTTCTCTATCCCCCTCTCTTTTCTTTCTTTCTTTTTCCTCTAACCTTCTTCTTTTTTCTTTCCCTTTCTTCTTCTCCTTGACTAATATTACTGATTCTTTATTCATTTTTATGCCATGTATTACCATGTATTATATGCATTGATTTGTTTTTGTTATGGCTTTATTTTGTACTTGTTGAAACTTAATAAAAATGTCTTAAACATAAAAAAAAATAAACATCAATACCATCCTGCTAGGAGTACATAAATCATTACGAACATCTATACAAACTAGACAGACTAAAACAAAACCTGTTCCATGTGCCAATCTTATCCGATTAGATGGAGATCTCAGGAGACCCTATGGCCGTTTTATTACGGTTTTATGACGATACTTAGCATGCCATTACTTCGCATGCTTTTAGTGTGATGTTTTTACTTTGCAAATGCCTTTACTACGCATAATTTTAATTAGCATTCAATTACTAAGCAAATGCATTATTAAGATGTTAATTTACTTCTACTTCACCCAACCTTTCTACGCATACAGTGCCGGACTGGCCATAGCGGGCATAGCTGCAAAATCGGCCCTGTACCAAAATCGGCCGAAAACCGGCCCCGGTAAAGAGCTCGGCGGCATCTCCAACCCCCCGAGTGGGGAGGCTGGGGCCGGCCGAGCACTTTGCCAGAGCCGGTTGTTGTTCCCAGTCCGGCCCTGTACGCATACCACTACTTGGTGATCATACGTCCGTCCCCTACACTTAACCACTACCCTGCACAACCCCCGACACTACCCTGAACCCTACAACACTATACTACACTACAACACTACCCTAAACACTAAAACACTACCCCAGCACGACCCTACCCCTACCCCAAGTCCATCCCCTACACCATAACTCTATCCTACACTACCTCCCTACACTACCCTAAACAGTACCCTACACTACACAAACACTACAACACTACCCCCAGCACGACCCAACCCCTACCCCAAGTCCTTCCCCTACACTGTAACACTACCCTACACAACCCCCTGACACTACACTAAACCCTAAAACACTACCCTACACTACACAAACACTACAACACTACCCTAAACCCTAAAACTCTACCCCCAGCACGACCCAGATTGCAGCGAGCCGCCACTTGTAATGAATGGAACGGGGACTGGAGGGATCTGGGGGTATTCCAAAATTCCCTAAGGATTCTACATTAAAAACTGATTAGAGCCCTCTTGTCTCACTACGTATTTTCTATTCCATAATTTTACAGGCAACTCAGAGGGAGGACCACTTCAAGGCACCCATTTTATGACCATGCTTTGCACAATGTTCCACATACACTCTTTGGAAGCAAAGAACACAGGCTATTTAAAAAGAGTAACTTTTGCAAAGTGTAACTACATAGAGCAAGTGACAGCTTTGTTTTAACTTCAGCTACATCTATGTTCGACTCGTTCTTGATGCACACTCTACATACCCTATAAGCATAATTAAACAAATGACTTACAGCCACTATTTTATGGCTATGGTGTGTGCAATGTATGCCATGCATGCCTTAAGAAAGTGTAGAGTCAAGAAAATAGTCCAAATCCAAAACTGTTTTCAGTTTGCATTTCTTTCCTACTTATCTCTTGCTTTTCTTTTTCTCGTTCATTTCATTCTTCCTACCGACATTTTCCAAATTTCTCTGTGTTATTACTCAATAGTGGCCGTTTTATCAACTTCAGATACGAGTTTGAGATGATGAGAAATCATTAGAACCTGCAATATTCTGATCACAGATACATTGCTGTAGTGTATGTAACACTCCACTGACCTATATTACTCTCTAATACATAATGGCCTTGTTTTCCTAAAAATAAGTCATTCTATTCTTGCAGAAGTACAGCTACAGTTCAAATCATTTTTGCAATTCTCAACAAATGGCAGAAGCACCCATGAAAACATACCACAGTCGCAAGTTTCCTACTCACATGCTTACGCCATTGCAAACATGTAACTAAACAGATTTATTTATTGACCATTTTATTTTTAATATTCGTAGCCTGGACCTGGGCACATAGTGCTTCACAGGTCGCCAGGAATACAATGAATAAAGGGGAGTAACTTGCAAGGGGATAGAAAGGCATGGAAGGTATTAGGGTGAAACCGAGGTGCTCATGGACTTGACTAGAGTTTTTCATAAAGATTTGAACAGGTGAGATTGTAGAAAGTTGTAATTAGTCCTTAGACCTTCAGGCAGATCATTCTGGAGTCCTGTGAACAAACATGAGAGAGCCTAGCTCAAAGTCTTGGATTTCAGGATTTACAGAATCAGTTATGATTGGTTTCTTCTACGTCTGTTGCCTCCAAGATCTTCAGCTTGTCTTTCAAGGAAGTGTGTAGTTCTCTGTGTATAGCATTATTTGTGATGGAGGCCATCTTGAAATGTATGGCAACAATTAGCTGGAGCATGTGAACATCTTTCAAGAGTTGAGTGATCTGATATGCTATTTATGATGGCTCAAAACAGAGCCAACACGCATTGGGAAGGCCTGCAAGTAAAGTTAATTGCCATCGAGTTGTGAACGGACCAGGGGTTGAATTTCTTGAACGGTGGAGCTGGAATGTTGGGGTTAGTTTGGGAATGCATGTCTTCATAAGAAACTATGGGGCATATTACCAACAAATATCGATATTTATCGCTAGATAGGCTTAGTGGCAATTTTTTTATCGCCGCGCATCACTGTATTTTATCGCTGAGATAACGTGCTATTAGCAACGTTTATCTCAAAAGCGATAAAATTCCCAGCGATAGCGGCAAAATGCGTGAATATCGCTGAGAATACAGCGATATTCACGCATTATTGCTAACAGGGTCCTAGCCATTATATCCACCTCCCATTGGATATAATGGCTAAGAACTGGTCTGAGCAGGCATTAGTTTTTGGAGATATTTGCGCTTAGCGCGAATATTTCCATCGCTACGCCGGTGTGGGTAATAGGCGATAGCTATGTTAGCGACTGCTCTCAGTCGCTAACAGGTTGGGTACGCCCACTTTGCATGTCATTAGCGATAAATATCGCTGACATGCAAAGCGGGCCCCAAACTGCTCGCTATTGCCTGTAAGCTGTCGCTAACTGCTGTTAGCGACAGCTTGCTAATAGGGCGATAGAATTATCGCCGCTTAGCGGCCGAAAACGGCCGCTAAAGCGGCGATAATTCCCTATCGCCCCCCAAGATAATATGCCCCTATATTCTTGCCGATGGTGAATCATAAGGATTGCACAAATCTACAATTCTGCATGAGTAAATGTACACAAAATGTGTTCTGTTTTTGTTTCTGAAGGTAAAATATTTTGGTTCCTGTAGAAAGCCCACCCTCTCTCACTCCATTTCGGGGAATTTTTCTCAAGTAGAAAATATATTTATACATGGATAAAGCCCTCCCCCTGCACCACTGCCAGATTCAAGTTCATTCCTTGTACATTTTCTCCCATGAAATACGTTTATTCTTGTCATTGACAGGAGTCAATCCTATACCGTTTCCAGGTGGTAATGGGGTAAGGAAAAGTTTGTAATTATCAGAAACTTTCCAGTCCATACCCACTATGAAACGCCTATTGTTACACATTTACACCAACATACGGTTAAATCTTACTGAAGCAATATTATCTGTTAGTATATGTATTTAAAAGTTACTTTGCGCTACTTAATCAACCAGATTGCAATTGTAACTTAAACTCACACGTGCCAATGACTTTGTGAATCAGACCCCGTGTTTTCAACGACAGAATATGTGATGGTACTTCGGGAAATTAGCTCGAAAAAACCCACAATGTCTGCTTCGCAATGCATTGCTGCTGTCAATGAAAGTGCAGTACCAAGTGATGAAGCACTGCATTCACTCCCCCAGAAATGAGTGTCATTCTGTTTCAAGGTTTTACTCAGTATTTTGGAACATCGAGGGGGTAGGGGGCGCAATGGTTATGGCTTCTATTTACAAAATAGCATTATTCAAAATAATACATTTTAAACCCCTTAACCTGATATACATCTTCATATAAGTCATCTGGAGAGAGGGAGCGCAAATTCTTAAGAGTTATGATGACACAGAAATTGTCAGAAGTGCTGGGAAATTTACATCTGCTCATATATCTGTATCATATCCTCCACAGAAATTAACATATTATCACTCCAATATTTCAAGGTAATATTTTCCCATGTGGATGCAGTATTTTATCTGCTAATGTCATCAGAGTGAAAACTATTCAATTACAGTATCAGGCTGAATGTACCTGATTAATATGATCTCATAATCGCAGCAATGTACTGGCAATTTGGACACGTATCTTTATAGTATTACAAGTGATTGCCCATTACAATTAATTTTATAGATTTCGGAAAAACAGCAGCGAAAAGAATCGGAATGAAAAACTGCTGCTGAAATGATTCTGCCGTAATTCTTTCTCTGAAGCCTTTTTTAAGCTATAAATATCCCCCCAATGTCAGGTGAATATTTCGACAAATGTAATTGCATGAACATGGTGTATGCAGTAATGTTGAGAAAGAGGATAATAGGTGGAAAATTAGCATTGTTTTATATGGCAACCTTAATGTGACAGAGGGCGTTTTGCACTTAGAGGGTCGAATTACAAATATTTTTGTCTGGCACTAAACCATGTATATCTTGGTGGTATGCATGGCAGAGTGTTGTGCACACATCTTTTACCACCGTAATACAAAAACATATTTGTGTAGGTGTAGTGTGCGATTTGATTGTTTTTCAATATAGTTTTGTTGTATTTAGGGTAGTGGTGATAGTTTTGGTGTATTTAGGGTAGTGGTGAAGTGTTATGTTATTTTTTGTGCTGTTGTGTTTTGTGCTGCATTATTGGATTGAGCCATTGTCATGTTGTACTATGGTTGTTATTAGGCATTCTGTTTTGGCTGCTCTGTTGCGTTATACCATGTTATATTTCTGTTGTTTGCTTTATGCTATGCGAGTATACAGTTTTTTTTGCTGTGCAACTACTTCAGAGGTGTCAACAAACGCTTCTACATTTCTATATAGAAGTACCACATTCTTTTAAAGTGCCTGTGATAAGCAACCATAAACCCCTGTCTAAAGAGGTAAAATGGAACTGTTCCTGCTTTTTAGCTGTTTAAGACGGTACACCTTTACAACGCAACTTTCATTTCACATACCTTCACTCCGCAATACTATTATAACGCATACCATTACATCTTGTATGCTATTACCACGCATGCTTTTACAACGAAATTCGTTGCAAAAGCATGAATGGTAAAAGCATATGTTTTTAATATTTAAGTTTATGGTAAGTATATGGTTTTAGTTTGGGGGTGTTGGGGTATATGTTTTTGGGGTTCAGGGGTATTTTAAGGGTGGGTTTGGGTTATGGGGTGCAGGGGTATTTTAAGGGTTCAGTGATAGGTTTGGGTTTTTGGGTACAGGGCTATTTTTAGGGTTCAGGGCTAGGTTTGCTTTTTTGGTAAGGGTTATTTTTAGGGTTAATGGATTTTGGGGTTTTGGGGTACAGGGTTATTTTTAGGGTTCAGGGCTAGGTTTGGGTTTTGCGGTACAGGGGTATTCTTAGTGTTCGGGGCTAGGTTTGAGTTTTGGGGTACAGTGATACTTTTAGGATTCGGGCTAGGTTTGGGTTTTGGGGTACAGGGGTATTTTTAGGGTTCAGGGCTAGGGTTGGGTTTTGGGGTACAGGGGTACTTTTAGGGTTTGGGGCTAGGTTTGGGTTTTGGGGTACAGGGGTATTTTTAGGGTTCAGGGCTAGGTTTGGGTTTGGGGTACAGGGGTATTTTTAGGGTTCAGGGCTAGGTTTGGGTTTTGGGGTACAAGGGTATTTTTAGGGTTCAGGGCTAGGTTTGGGTTTTGGGGTACAGGGGTATTTTTAGGGTTCAGGACTAGGTGTGGGTTTTTGGGTACAGGGGTATTTTTAGGGTTCAGGGTTAGGATTGGGTTTTAGGGTACAGGGGTATTTTTAGGGTTCAGGGCTAGGTTTGGGTTTTGGGGTACAGGGGTATTTTTGG
Source organism: Lissotriton helveticus (assembly GCF_964261635.1). Classification (NCBI taxonomy): domain Eukaryota; kingdom Metazoa; phylum Chordata; class Amphibia; order Caudata; family Salamandridae; genus Lissotriton; species Lissotriton helveticus. The sequence goes on along the minus strand of NC_136061.1, from coordinate 2,002,175,429 downwards.
GGTTCATGGATAGGTTTGGGTTTTGGGGTACAAGGGTATTTTTAAGGTCAGGATCGGTTAGTGTTTAAGGGTGCTGGGGTATTTTAAGGAGTAAGGGTGGGTTATGATTATGGGGTGCAGGGGTATTTAAAGGGACTAGGGTGGGATTCGTTTTTAGGGTGTAAAGGGTAATTAATAAATAAAAATGTTTTAAATATATATATATATATAAATAGATATATTTTAAGGGTTCAGTGATAGGTTTGGGTTTTTGGGTACAGGGGTATTTTTAGGGTTCAGGGCTAGGTTTGCTTTTTTGGTAAGGGTTATTTTATGGGTTAATGGATTTTGGGGTTTTGGGGTACAGGGTTATTTTTAGGGTTCAGGGCTAGGTTTGGGTTTTGCGGTACAGGGGTATTCTTAGTGTTCGGGGCTAGGTTTGAGTTTTGGGGTACAGTGATACTTTTAGGATTCGGGCTAGGTTTGGGTTTTGGGGTACAGGGGTATTTTTAGGGTTCAGGGCTAGGGTTGGGTTTTGGGGAACAGGGGTACTTTTAGGGTTTGGGGCTAGGTTTGGGTTTTGGGGTACAGGGGTATTTTTAGGGTTCAGGGATAGGTTTGGGTTTTGGGGTACAAGGGTATTTTTAAGGTCAGGATCGGTTAGTGTTTAAGGGTGCTGGGGTATTTTAAGGAGTAAGGGTTGGTTATGATTATGGGGTGCAGGGGTATTTAAAGGGACTAGGGTGGGATTCGTTTTTAGGGTGTAAAGGGTAATTAATAAATAAAAATGTTTTAAATATATATATATATAAATAGATATAAATGTAATATTCATATATATATACATTTAAATAATAAAATCTAAAAGAAAAAATGTTTTATTTTAACAACAAAAAAAATAAATATATATATATATACATATATATATATATATGTATATATATATATATTTTTTTTTTTATAAAGTACTTTCACAAAGTAAATGACTTCACCACACATGCATTTGCGTTGCGTTTGCGTTTGAGGAATTATAGCTTTGCGGAGTAATGGTACTTTTGTTGTAAAAAATGCGGAGTGATGGTATGCGGGATGAAAGAATGCGGGATAACACCATATATTCAAGACGGTAAAACACCTTTACATATATTCGTTTAAGACACAAGTCAACCCAACATTTTTGTAGAGCTGTGTCTTAAATTCACACTTCCGGTGCACACTTTTTGTGATATGGCCCAAATGTTTAATAGTGAGGGAAGGTTAGGCCAGTCTTCTTGTGCTGAGAACTTTCAGGTACATTACAGCACTGTTAGACCTGACATCCTTGGCATGGTTTTCCCCCATCTTTTTGCCTCTGACTCATGTATTTTTTGATGCTGTGCTGGATTTCGTTTTTGCTGGTTTAGATGCTTTGGACCCTCTGCCACTGCTGATCAGTGTCAGAGGGTAAGTGCTCCCTCTGTAAATTGTCATATTGATTGAGTATACCTAATTGGCATATTTGTATCACCACGAAGTCCCTAGTAGAGGGCACTGTGTGTGCCAGGGCTGGTGATGACAAATGCTACTAGTGGGCCTGCAGCGCAGATTGCGCCACCCACATGAGTAGCTTTTAAAAGGTGACTCAGGCCCGCCAGCGCAGGGCCTGTGTGCAGTCAGTGACTGCCATGTCAGCCTGGCCAGTGTCCCCACTGGCTAGGCTTAACCCTCCCCTGTCTGTGCACCTCAGCCACCCCTATGGAAGGCTCCAGGTACCCCCCTGGGTAGGGTGCAGTGAATGGATAGGGTAGAGCGTGTACTAGTGCAGGTAACATGCTCTGGTAGAGAGCAGCAGCCACTTTGTGTGCTCACTGCTGTAGGGCTGTAGGGCTCCCTAGGGTAGCCTGGGGAGGCTGGTCCCATTGGATCCCAGCCTATCTCCCTATAGGAACAAGATGGAACATCCATGAAAGATATCCCTGAACTCAGAATTAAATGACACATCTTTTGGTGAAGGTTGTTTTTGGATCCTGGGGTTGAGAATAGCATTTTTAGAAGTGGCTGTTCTTTTGTATAAACCTTTCTGTGTGCCTGGGCCTGTGTGTGGAATGCCTGCGTGACAGGAGCTGCAGGGCCCCGGAGGGGGTTGGAGTCAGCCCAGGGGTGAAAGGCGACATCTGTTGCCCGGGGAAGGGGAGAGAGAAGAGCCTGATAGTGCTGGGCTGTGCCTGCCTGACCACCGTGCTGGCTAACTCCCCTGCCGATCCACTGTCACCTCTGGCCCTGAAGCTGTCAGGAAGAAGAACACCAGAAACATTCCAGAGCCAAGGATCCCCTTGCACAAAGGACTTCAAAGGCGTTCAGGGGTATAAGGGAAGGACCCCTTACTACAGAAGATTAGATTCTGAAACTCTACAATCAAGACGGACCCTCTGCTGGAAGGAGGACGGCGAGAGAACTAAAGGAAGATTGCCTTGCTGTATGCTCTAAGGGCTGACCTGTTCTGCTGTATCACTGGAAGCTGAGGAGGAGAAAGGGACTTTGCTGTGGGCTGTGTCCCTGCCTGCTTGAAACTGCTGAGACTTTGCTGTGTGCTGTGCCTACAGCTTGAATCTCCAAGGGCCTGAGAAGAGCTGGCTCCCTGTCTGCAACCCAGGAACATAAAGGTTGCCCAGGGCTACAAGAATCTGCTGTGCCCCCCCCTGAAGCTGCTGTGTGGCGAGGAGATCGTGCAACCGTGTGGTTTGCCTGTTTAGCGCATTGGCTGCTCTCTACTGCTTGAGAGCGCCGCGCTGACCCAGCCTGCTGCAGGGCCAAAGTCGACGTGCTCATCGACACGTGTGTGGGGCAGACCGGAGACCTGTGAGCCTCTGCAGCGCAAGGGGCGCTGAAAAACAATTGCTGGCCGTATCACCGCCGCTGCCCGGGGCCAGAGAACCTCCGAGGGAAGCGCCATCCTGATCGGCGCTGAAACGGCGAAGAACGAAGCCGCCGTGCTCCCATTGGTGGAGGGAGCCGAGCCCCCTCACTAACGCCGCGACGGGATTGGCCCGTGCGGCGCAGCGTCATCAGCAGTGCTGGGCCGTGATTGGCCTAGGGAGCGGAGCGTCATCGTTGCCTGTCCCGGGAGCCGCACTGCCATTGGCTGACTCCCGGGTGCTGTGGAGGCTCGCCTGAGGAGCCGCGAGGGGATTGGCTGCCGTCGCTGAGGCAGCTGAAGAAGCCGAGGAATGAGCGCGATCACCGCCGGGCCCGGGAAGAAGTGACCTGACCTCGCCGAGGGATCTCCGCATGTGCTCCAGCCCCTGGCCTGCCGTCTCTGCTCCCCGCTGCTCTTTGAAGGATCCAGAGCGGGCGGAGAGCGTCCGGAGACCGGCCGGGCGGGAGCCACACTGAGCCTTCCCCCGCGAGGTGCCCCTGGGGGACCCGCGTCACCGCGAGCACGGGGAAAGAAGTCCCCCCTCCCTCAGGATACCGGGTGAGACGCGCTAGGAGCGCTTGTGGTCCCTGAAGCCAGGGGACCATTGGGGCATAATTTAATAACGCTGGCATTGTTTCTTTGCTCATTTGGAGAGCATTGTCAACCCAATAACTTTGGCATATCTTCTAAACGTTGGCATTGTTTGGACTGCTTGTTTTTAGAGCGTAGCCATTATAAATCGGTGGCATTAGGTTTAATACTGATTTGAAGAGACTTGAGACATTTGTTTTTATGTGACAACTTCCTGAAACTACGTACCACCATTAAGATTAAGTGCCTCATTTTAATAATGAAGTGATTATCGTGCAACTGCTTGATTTACCTTGCTGAAACTAGATAAAGTTATATATTTTTATAAAAATATACTTACCTGTGTGGTCTCAGTTTGTGGTGGATTGGGGATTATTGTTGTGTTAAGTGCAAATGTTATCCACATTGTCTCCGAGTTTAGCCTAGACTGCTCGCGCCATGCTACCTAGAGGGTGAGCAGGGGTTATCTCAGAGGGTTATTCCGTTGCCCTGACCGGAGCTAGGGGTCCCTACTTGGGCCAAGGTACTTACCTTTGCCAACCAGAGACTCCCGGTTCTAACATTGGTGGCTCGCGGTGGGATTTTGAACTAATAATTGCACTTGACCGGCAGTAATTTCTTGTACATCACTAGTCTAGTTTAGCGGAACAGGTTGCGCAAGATTTTTTCTTTTTGGTGAAACCTTTTTAGTTGAAAAGGGGTAGGAGGTAACATGTCTCAGACTGCGCAAAGCATGAATGCAGAAGGGGAAGTGGAATTTGAAAGCCAGGAGTTGCTCACCTATAACAAGGAGCAACTGAGAAAATTCTGCAGACAGCTTGAATGCCCAGTAAGGGGCGGCGCAAATAAGGAAGAGCTACGGACAGCTCTGAGGGCCTGGTGGGAGGCCAAACATGGTGTCCCAGAAGCTCCTATTGAAGAGGGTGGCGCACAGGAGATTGGGTTTTTGCCCAGTGAATTGCCAGTGGCAAAGCCAGCGTCTAGGGCCGGCAGCACCCACTCCAGTAGGAATATTTCTCCAGAGGAAGTGGAGGAGAATCAGAGAACTAGGGCCCATGAGATTGAGCTTTTGAAACTCAGAGCGGACGCCGATGAGAAGAAACTGCGCCTGGAAATTGAGAGAGAGGCACAGGAGAGGAGGCATGCTCTCGCTTTGGAGGAAAAGAAGCTCCAATTGGCTCATGAGAGGAGCATGAAGGAATTGGATTTCAAATATAAAGAGAGGGGGTCCAGTTCTAATGGTGGCAGCGCACAACCAGTACAGGCGGGTAAGGTATACATACCAAAGGATCTGGTACAGAATTATCAGAGGGGTGAGGATATTTATGCGTGGTTCAGAGCGTATGAACTTGCCTTAAAGATGAATGAGGTGCCTGAGAAGAATTGGGGAGCAGGATTGTGGAAGCATTTTGAGGCCTCTGGGAGGGATGTTTTGGCACCCTTAGAAGCAAAGGATGCTTTGTCCTACTCCGCCATGAAGGAGGCTTTGTGCCTCAGGTATGGGCTCACTGCTGAACAGTACCGCCAGAAGTTTAGGAACTTCAAGAAGCTTGATTCAAGTACTTGGGTGGAGTGTGTGAGTATGTACACGCGTGCACTGGAAGGTTGGATGAAGGGCAGCAAAGTTACTGATTATGTGGGGTTGTGTCACTTGATTAGTAGGGAGCACTTAAGTAGTTTGTGTGTCCCAGAGCTGCGCCAGCATCTTTTGGATAGTAAGTTAACTGATCCCAGTGAGCTTGCTAAAGAGGCGGACCGGTGGACTAGCACCAGGGTCCACAAGGGGGTGGTAAGTACCCCAGCCAAGGGTGGACAGGGTCCCCAGCAGAAGAGTGGGGGGGACACGGGTAATCAAAAGGAGTCTTCTAAAGGGCCCCAAACTGGTTCCCAGGAGAAGGTGTCTCAACCCCCCAAGTCTAAGAAGTCCTGGCCCCGTAAGGGCAAGCAGGACAACAGGCCCCCGCCTACCTGCTTTACATGTGGGGCGGTGGGGCACATTGCCCCCAAATGTCCAAAGAAACCTCCAGCACCCTCTGGTGCTCCAGCACCGGCATTGGCCAGTGTAGCTTTGGGAGGGGATTTGATCTCTAGTGGGGAGGAAGGGTTAGCAGTGATGACCCTTGTCTCTTTAGGAGACCGAGAGATGGCCCAGGAAACCTTGCTGCCCCAAAACACTAAGAAATACGGGCAGAAGGTGACCATCAATGGACAGGTGGTGGAGGCTCTGAGAGACACAGGGGCCAGCGTGACATCTGTTAGGTGTCAGTGGGTGTCTGAAGAGCAAATTGTTCCCCAGGTACTCCGGCCTGTGGTGGCAGCTGACAGTTCAGTGCGCTACTGCAGGCTGGCGAAAGTTCCATTTGAATGGGGAGGAGTCTCCGGTATTTTGGAGATGGTAGTAAGTGATGCCTTGCCTGTAGATTGTCTATTAGGTAATGACCTGGAGAGCTCCCCATGGAAAGAGGTGGAGCACCGGACTCACTTGGAGATGTTGGGTTTGCCTGCGTGGATCTGTGTGTCCACCCGTGCAATGACAGTAAGAGAGGGCGGTCTAACAGAGCTGGAGCCTGGAACAATGGCCCAGGGACCTGCCAAGAGAGGAAGGGGTAGAGGGCGCGGGAAACCGGCCCCCACTGTTCCCACGGTCCAGGAGGAGGCAGACCCGGAAGGGGATGCCCTGGAACCTACAGGGGAGCAAGTGGCCGAACTAGGGGAATTGCCTGAGCTGTCCCAGTGGCAGCAAGAGGGTGGTCCCTCCAGGGAGGAATTCTGCCAGGCTCAGAAGGAGTGCCCTTCTCTCATTGGTGTGCGGCAGCAGGCTGCTGACCAGGCCGCAGGCCTGGGGTCCAAGGAGCATTTGATCTATTGGGAGGATGACTTACTTTATAGTGAGCCTAAGTTCGCTGAGCCCGGCGCAGCCCGTGTGCTGGTGGTACCGGAGCGCTTCAGGAGCTTCCTACTGGGTCTGGCTCATGACGTGCCTCTCGCAGGACATCTGGGGCAAGACAAGACCTATCACAGGCTTGTCACCCATTTCTACTGGCCCCAGATGAAGACGCACGTCTCTGCCTTTTGTAAGTCTTGTCAGACTTGTCAGGCCAGTGGCAAGAGTGGAGGGAAGCGCGTGGCACCCCTCCAACCCTTTCCCGTGGTGAGCACCCCTTTTGAGCGAGTGGGCATTGACATCGTGGGGCCCCTGGATCCCAAGACAGCCCTAGGCAACAGGTTTATCCTGGTCTTGGTGGACCATGCCACTCGGTACCCGGAAGCCCTTCCGCTCCGGACAGTCACCGCCCCAGTGGTGGGCCGTGCCCTGATGGGGATCTTTTCCCGGGTGGGATTTCCGAAGGAGGTCGTTTCGGACCGCGGGACAAACTTCATTTCTAAATATATGAAGTCCCTGTGGAGTGAGTGTGGGGTGACTTACAAATTCACCACTCCTTACCACCCTCAAGGAAATGGTTTGGTTGAGAGATTCAACCGCACATTGAAGGGCATGATTATGGGCCTGGAAGAGCCCATGAGGCGGAAATGGGATGTCTTGTTGCCATGCCTGTTGTTTGCCTACAGGGAGGTGCCTCAGAAATCATTAGGGTTCAGTCCCTTTGAGTTGCTGTATGGCCACCCTGTCAGAGGGCCTCTGGCTCTGGTGAAGGAGGGGTGGGAGAAATCCCGTGGGAAAACCCCTCAGGATGTGTTCAGCTATGTGCTGGCCATTCGCAACCAGACCAAGCGCTTCAGGAAGCTCGCTCAAGAGAACCTGGAGGCTAGCCAGGAGGAAATGAAGAGGTGGTATGACCAGAACACTTCTCTGGTTGAGTTCCAACCTGGTCAGAAGGTGTGGGTGATGGCGCCAGTGGAGCCTTGTGCGCTCCGTGACAAGTGGTCTGGCCCATATGAGGTGGTGGAGCGCAAGAGCGAGGTTACCTATTTGGTTAACCTGAAGACTCCCAGGCAGCCCCTGAGAGTGCTCCATGTGAACCGCCTCAAACCCCACTTTGAAAGAACTGAAGTGACTATGCTCATGGCTACAGATGTTGGAGGGGAGGAGGATAGTGATCCTCTCCCTGACCTCCTGGCAGTCAAGGAGCAAGATGGGTCAGTGGATGGTGTGGTCCTCTCCCCCACCCTGACCCCAGAACAGCAGGAGGACTGTCGCCAAGTCTTGGGTCAGTTCGCCCCACTGTTCTCCCTGACCCCAGGTGTCACCAAATGGTGCGTCCACGACGTGGACACTGGAGACAGCATGCCTGTGAAACAGAAGTTTTACAGGGTGGCTGACAAGGTCAGAGCTAGCATCAAGGAAGAAGTTTCCAAGATGTTGGCGCTTGGGGTTATTGAGCCCTCCAGCAGCCCCTGGGCTAGCCCAGTGGTCTTAGTGCCTAAGAAAGCTGCTACCCCCGGTGGCCCCCCAGAACTTCGGTTCTGCGTGGACTACCGTGGGCTCAATGCGGTCACGAAGACTGACGCGCACCCCATCCCCAGAGCTGATGAGCTGGTGGATCGGTTGGGAGCTGCCCAATACCTGAGTACTTTTGATTTGACTTCAGGGTACTGGCAGATTGCCTTAACTGACGGGGCAAAGGAGAGGTCAGCATTTTCAACGCCCGAAGGACACTTCCAGTTTCGTGTCATGCCCTTTGGGTTGAAAAATGCCCCCGCCACATTTCAGAGATTGGTCAACCAGGTACTGGCAGGGCTGGAGCAATTCAGCGCAGCCTACCTGGATGACATTGCGGTGTTCAGCTCCACTTGGGAGGAACACCTGCAACACCTCACTGAAGTGTTGAAGGCTCTGCAGAAGGCAGGCCTCACTATCAAGGCCAGTAAATGCCAGATAGGGCAGGGATCTGTGGTGTACTTGGGACACCAGGTGGGGAGCGGCAAGGTGGCGCCCCTACAGGCGAAGATTGACACCATTCTGGCTTGGGAACCCCCCAAGACCCAGACGGAGGTGAGAGCCTTTCTAGGTCTCACCGGGTATTACAGACGGTTTGTCAAAGGCTATGGCACCATTGTGGCCCCTTTGACAGAGCTGACATCTAGGAATCAGCCCAGGAAAGTGAATTGGACTGAGGCCTGTCAAACTGCTTTTGACACCCTCAAAACTGCCATGTGCACAGCACCGGTGCTTAAGGCACCTGACTTTTCAAGTGAGTTCATTGTGCAAACTGACGCTTCAGAGCAAGGCGTGGGAGCAGTGCTCTCACAGATCAATGATGAGGGAGGAGACCAACCTGTGGCTTTCATTAGCCGGAGGCTCATCCCCAGGGAACGAAAATGGAGTGCCATTGAAAGAGAAGCTTTCGCTGTGGTCTGGGCTCTGAAGAAGCTGAGGCCCTACCTGTTTGGGACTCACTTCCGCGTTCAGACCGACCACAGGCCCCTCAGATGGTTAATGCAGATGAGGGGTGAGAATCCAAAATTGTTGAGGTGGTCCATTTCCCTACAGGGGATGGACTTTACGGTGGAGCACCGCCCTGGTACAGAACACGCCAACGCTGACGGTCTGTCCAGATTCTTCCGCCTTAGTGATGAGGACTCCCAAGAGGTTGGGTAGTTCTCCCCACTTTCAGCTGGAGGGGACACGTGTTAGACCTGACATCCTTGGCATGGTTTTCCCCCATCTTTTTGCCTCTGACTCATGTATTTTTTGATGCTGTGCTGGATTTCGTTTTTGCTGGTTTAGATGCTTTGGACCCTCTGCCACTGCTGATCAGTGTCAGAGGGTAAGTGCTCCCTCTGTAAATTGTCATATTGATTGAGTATACCTAATTGGCATATTTGTATCACCACGAAGAACCTAGTAGAGGGCACTGTGTGTGCCAGGGCTGGTGATGACAAATGCTACTAGTGGGCCTGCAGCGCAGATTGCGCCACCCACATGAGTAGCTTTTAAAAGGTGACTCAGGCCCGCCAGCGCAGGGCCTGTGTGCAGTCAGTGACTGCCATGTCAGCCTGGCCAGTGTCCCCACTGGCTAGGCTTAACCCTCCCCTGTCTGTGCACCTCAGCCACCCCTATGGAAGGCTCCAGGTACCCCCCTGGGTAGGGTGCAGTGAATGGATAGGGTAGAGCGTGTACTAGTGCAGGTAACATGCTCTGGTAGAGAGCAGCAGCCACTTTGTGTGCTCACTGCTGTAGGGCTGTAGGGCTCCCTAGGGTAGCCTGGGGAGGCTGGTCCCATTGGATCCCAGCCTATCTCCCTATAGGAACAAGATGGAACATCCATGAAAGATATCCCTGAACTCAGAATTAAATGACACATCTTTTGGTGAAGGTTGTTTTTGGATCCTGGGGTTGAGAATAGCATTTTTAGAAGTGGCTGTTCTTTTGTATAAACCTTTCTGTGTGCCTGGGCCTGTGTGTGGAATGCCTGCGTGACAGGAGCTGCAGGGCCCCGGAGGGGGTTGGAGTCAGCCCAGGGGTGAAAGGCGACATCTGTTGCCCGGGGAAGGGGAGAGAGAAGAGCCTGATAGTGCTGGGCTGTGCCTGCCTGACCACCGTGCTGGCTAACTCCCCTGCCGATCCACTGTCACCTCTGGCCCTGAAGCTGTCAGGAAGAAGAACACCAGAAACATTCCAGAGCCAAGGATCCCCTTGCACAAAGGACTTCAAAGGCGTTCAGGGGTATAAGGGAAGGACCCCTTACTACAGAAGATTAGATTCTGAAACTCTACAATCAAGACGGACCCTCTGCTGGAAGGAGGACGGCGAGAGAACTAAAGGAAGATTGCCTTGCTGTATGCTCTAAGGGCTGACCTGTTCTGCTGTATCACTGGAAGCTGAGGAGGAGAAAGGGACTTTGCTGTGGGCTGTGTCCCTGCCTGCTTGAAACTGCTGAGACTTTGCTGTGTGCTGTGCCTACAGCTTGAATCTCCAAGGGCCTGAGAAGAGCTGGCTCCCTGTCTGCAACCCAGGAACATAAAGGTTGCCCAGGGCTACAAGAATCTGCTGTGCCCCCCCCCTGAAGCTGCTGTGTGGCGAGGAGATCGTGCAACCGTGTGGTTTGCCTGTTTAGCGCATTGGCTGCTCTCTACTGCTTGAGAGCGCCGCGCTGACCCAGCCTGCTGCAGGGCCAAAGTCGACGTGCTCATCGACACGTGTGTGGGGCAGACCGGAGACCTGTGAGCCTCTGCAGCGCAAGGGGCGCTGAAAAACAATTGCTGGCCGTATCACCGCCGCTGCCCGGGGCCAGAGAACCTCCGAGGGAAGCGCCATCCTGATCGGCGCTGAAACGGCGAAGAACGAAGCCGCCGTGCTCCCATTGGTGGAGGGAGCCGAGCCCCCTCACTAACGCCGCGACGGGATTGGCCCGTGCGGCGCAGCGTCATCAGCAGTGCTGGGCCGTGATTGGCCTAGGGAGCGGAGCGTCATCGTTGCCTGTCCCGGGAGCCGCACTGCCATTGGCTGACTCCCGGGTGCTGTGGAGGCTCGCCTGAGGAGCCGCGAGGGGATTGGCTGCCGTCGCTGAGGCAGCTGAAGAAGCCGAGGAATGAGCGCGATCACCGCCGGGCCCGGGAAGAAGTGACCTGACCTCGCCGAGGGATCTCCGCATGTGCTCCAGCCCCTGGCCTGCCGTCTCTGCTCCCCGCTGCTCTTTGAAGGATCCAGAGCGGGCGGAGAGCGTCCGGAGACCGGCCGGGCGGGAGCCACACTGAGCCTTCCCCCGCGAGGTGCCCCTGGGGGACCCGCGTCACCGCGAGCACGGGGAAAGAAGTCCCCCCTCCCTCAGGATACCGGGTGAGACGCGCTAGGAGCGCTTGTGGTCCCTGAAGCCAGGGGACCATTGGGGCATAATTTAATAACGCTGGCATTGTTTCTTTGCTCATTTGGAGAGCATTATCAACCCAATAACTTTGGCATATCTTCTAAACGTGGCATTGTTTGGACTGCTCGTTTTTAGAGCGTAGCCATTATAAATCGGTGGCATTAGGTTTAATACTGATTTGAAGAGACTTGAGACATTTGTTTTTATGTGACAACTTCCTGAAACTACGTACCACCATTAAGATTAAGTGCCTCATTTTAATAATGAAGTGATTATCGTGCAACTGCTTGATTTCCCTTGCTGAAACTAGATAAAGTTATATATTTTTATAAAAATATACTTACCTGTGTGGTCTCAGTTTGTGGTGGATTGGGGATTATTGTTGTGTTAAGTGCAAATGTTATCCACATTGTCTCCGAGTTTAGCCTAGACTGCTCGCGCCATGCTACCTAGAGGGTGAGCAGGGGTTATCTCAGAGGGTTATTCCGTTGCCCTGACCGGAGCTAGGGGTCCCTACTTGGGCCAAGGTACTTACCTTTGCCAACCAGAGACTCCCGGTTCTAACAAGCACATTACAATAGATTTCTCTTATGTGTGGGAGCATTTTTGACAGAGTTGAATTTCACAAATCAATTACATTAGTAGGCTCAAGAGTACTCACATGCATTTAATATGTATATAAACATTCTACATTTCCACATGTATAAATGTAATACATAAGTATTTTAGCACCGTACATCCTTTTACGTCTTTCATGGAATATGTTAGCATCTTGAATAACCCAAGCGATACTTATCGCTATTGCTTGGTTAGAGACAAAAATGTATCGCCGACCTGCGGCGATTTTTATCGCAGATAAACCTTGGTAATACCAAGGTTTATCGCAAATGCGATAAAAATCGGCCGCAATGCATGAATATCGCTGAAAAGTCAGCGATATTCAGGCATTACCGAGCTAATGCTCTTAGCCATGTTATCCACCTCCCATTGGATAACATGGCTAAGAACTGCTCAGGGCAGGTGTTAGCTTTTGGAGATATTCGCGCTTAGCGCGAGTATCTCCAAAAGTTGGTAATAGGAGATAGCGAGGTTAGCGACTGTTTCCAGTCGCTAACATCTTGGCACGCCCACTTTGCATGTCATTAGTGATAAATTTCTCTGACATGCAAAGTGGGGCCCAAGATGGTCGCTATCTCCTACAAGCTGTCGCTAACTGGTGTTAGCGACAGCAAGGTAATAGGGAGATAATTTTATCTCCGCTTTCTTGGCTTTTAAAGCCAAAAAAGCGGAGATAAACCCCCTTGATAATATGCCCCTGATTCCCTTACACCTTTACTAAGTGTGACTGAATCCTTTGTTGGGAAAACATTTCCAGATGTCATAAATGCTGAATTTTGCACACCAAACTTACAAGTATGTCTTGAAAGAGCATCGTAAATTTGTACTTGATGAACTCTACTGGTGATGATTTGAATTCTAGATATCTGCTTAAGACAGTTGTTATTTATAAGTTTACTCGCATCTTGTTTGACGTTTTTTAATACATGTACTGTTGCTGAGCAAAACATTGTTTCTTTATGTTTGCCTTGTGATGAAACTAGTCTTATCCGAGGAGGTTGTATTCCACTACTATAACCATGGTGAATTTGAGCATTTTACAAAGTGGCAAAAAAAGTTGAGACAAGGTTAGGATCACATTCATGATAAGGTCGACAAGGAGTAGAAAGGTCCTGAATCCTCATTTAGGAATTATAATTCCTCATATGGCTGGAGATTATCTAGACTATTGATGGAAGTAACAGTTAAGGCAACCAGTTTTCAAGACCATTATATTCTGAATTAGCTGTAGTGTTTTAGCATGCTTTGAGTGATAATAGTAGTATGAGAATGTGCCTATTTTCATGTTATGGTTTTACCTGGTGGCAAGAGAGAGAAAACCGTCTTGTCCTTGAGAAGAAGTAACAATCTGAACTCCTTAGGTGTTTGCAGGATCTGCTCCTACACACGTCATAAATTTCAAATAGGGAATGCGCAACACGAAAAGCATTCTCCTTATCGTGGTGTCATGGGGTGGCCGACACAGCAGTGCGTATGAAAGAACGTAAAGGTATCTAAACATTAAAACGCTCTGGATTCAAGTACAAAGCAAAATACACCCCAAATAGAAGGAAGATATACCTGCAATATATATGACTACACAAGCCCTTCTTGGTACACCTGTTTGTCACCTGTAATTCGAGAGGAAATTTTCTCAGATAGTGTAGACAACGACCACAAAAACTTTCTGGTACTCTGATAGACTATTACTGGATATCCGGTGAGACTCCATTTGGTGGAACCATGTTGCCTTGCTCTATAATATTAGGTGGATCATATGATGCTTTTCTGGCACTATGTCCCCTGGGAAGTGAAAGTTAGATATCTGGAAATGTCCTGAGAAAGGTGGTCCTTACATCTCGAACCCACCGAAACGTGCGTCGACCTAGTGCTGAGTCTCGTGCTCTGCATTGAGATTCCGGTGTTGGCAGGGGCTCTCTCTTGTCATAAATCACTCGACTGTGTACAGATATTGTATGAGTGTGGTAGATGTGAGATTGGATGAGTTGGTGTGATTGAAGTATGATTGTATGTATTAAATCCTATCCAGGGGAGTTTGTGTGTATGTATTTTTTCTAAAATTGCTTTTATATCATGTTTGGATTTTGAATAATCACTGCTCAGAAAGAAAGGTATTTGTGATTTTACAAGTCCAGAATTATATATAAATGTGTTTTTGCAGAAAAATATAAGAAAAATAATAATTAGGGAAAAAAAGAAATATCCATTGAAATGTATATGAACAATGTCTAATGTGAAAGTATAATGGTCGGTGAGGGAAATATACATTATTGTGTTCATTTCAATCCCCTCTTTTCCCTGACCTAAAATATTCACAGAGGGGGTCCCTGAATTCTTGCCATAGCCCGTAGGAACATCATCATTGACAATTTCTTCACATGAGCACATCACATTGTGATAGTCGTTAGCAATCATGGGACAGTACAAAGTGACCACAGGCACCACATGTGCAAAGAAATCCATCCGCCTTCCCCCTTTCCGCTCCGAAGCCACCAAGATCATCTGCGGCATACCCCAGGGCTCATCCCTCAACCCAACTCTGTTTAACATCTACATGGCACCGCTCGCCCACGTCGCCCGTCGACATGACCTCAACATCATCTCCTATGCCGATGACACCCAGCTGATCCTCTTCCTCACCAAGGACCCCCACACAGCAAAAACCAACCTTCAAGAAGGAATGAAGACCGTCGCTGAATGGATGAGGAACAGCCGACTGAAACTGAACTCGGACAAGACTGAGGGCCTCATCCTCTGATCCACCCCTTTGGCCTGGGATGACTCCTGGTGGCCAACCGCACTGGGAACCACCCCAACACCCACCGATCATGCACGCAATCTAGGGGTCATCCTCGACTCTACCCGCTCCATGACTAAACAGGTCAACGTCGTCTCCTCCTCCTGCTTCAACACCCTCCGCATGCCCCGCAGGATCTACAAGTGGATCCGACTGAAACAAGAAGAACGGTCACCCAGGCCCTCGTCAGCAGCGGTTTGGACTACGGAAACGCCCTCTACGCAGGAGCCTCGGCCAAACTCCGGAGATGGCTCCAACGCATCCAGAACGCCTCTGCACGCCTGATCCTTTACATCCCTCACTGCAGTCACATCACACCCCACCTAAGAGACCTGCACTGGCTCCCGGTCAACAAGAGTATAACCTCCAAGCTCCACACCCATGCACACAAAACACTCCACAACACCGGACCAACGTACCCCAACAGACGACTCAGCTTTTATACCTCCCACCCGCCAGCTCAGCTCCGCCGACCTCACCCTCGCCACAGTCCCCCGCTTCGGAAGAGCGACCACCGGTGGCAGATCGTTCTCTCACCTCGCTGCCAAGACCTGGAACACCCTCCCCATTCACCTAAGGCAGACCCAAGACCTGCTGACATTCAGAAAACTCCTCAAGACCTGGCTTTTCGAGCAGTAGCAGCATTCCCCACACCAGAGCCTTGAGACCCTCACGGGGATTGATTGACTACAACACACATTCCCTGAGTGCATGTCACTCCTCTGTACAAGCACATCACTCTGACAAGCGTAAGTGCAACATGTAGTGCTACCAATCTCATAATTTAAAAAAATAGATGGTGGGTGTGTCTCCTCTGTACAGAGAGGCTGTTTAGGGTGTTACGTATTTGAAATGCCATTTCTGTGTGTCATAGATAGTACGGAATCCCACTCATCAGCATTTCACGTGTCCCTAATCATTACATATTGGCGTCATTTGTGACCTACAATTGACAACATGCCTTCTTTTGGGGTCAGATATCTACCACTATGATGAAGGGATGCAGCCCGTGACTCAAGTCCCTCAACATGAGCAACATGGACTGAAGGGGGAATCACTGCCCCTACATTCGTCCATGCTTTCATACCTGATTAATCATAGACATGACACGTCGGTGTGTATTAGTATATATTGTTCATGTTCTGTGGTGTGTTGAAGCTGTTTTAGTATTGTGCCATGCAGACAACACTTTACAATGTTGCCCCATGGAGGGCCAGCCAGGGTCCTTTAGGGATTGACACGTTACTCTGAAGAGGAAGAGTCCAGTCCGCAGGCTGATTGCTGTGTCATTGTTAAGCAAACAAAATATGGCAGTCCATGTCGAGGTCCAAGGTTAGTGTCAAAGTTTATCGGGGGACGGTGGAAGGTGTTATTCCAGGGCATGATGCCGAGGGCAGAACCAAGCAGAAACCAGCCATATGGCGGAGATGAGTGCTACTGCTTCCTTCTTACCACTAAGGCAGATTCATCCTTGTCTTCGTCCTCTGACGTTTCATGTGCCTCCCATGTGGGTGGTGGTGTTTGGTCTGCAGTGCAGTGTGACACTGGGGCCGGAGATGTGGATTCAGAAGTAGCAGCATTTTTTCAGCGCAATGTCTTGTGGCATCACCCCCATGATGAGGAACTGCAGGGCATGGAAGATCCCATCTACAGCTTTCTCGTGTGCCGCAGTGGTAGCCATTCTTTGCGCCTGCATCCGCTCCATGTTCTCCATGATCCTCCTTATGTTTCCCAAATCACTGATGACATCGCTGTACTAGACTAGACAGTTGTTGTTGTCTCCGAGTCATGACTCCAGTGACGCCAGCCATGGATTGTTGGAGGGCATGGGGCAGACTATGGGTGTCTGTTAGGGAGTGTAAGTGGTCCCTGATGGGACTTAGAAACCCACAAATGGCATCTAGTTGGGCTGCCATGAGGTCGACCCCACCCGCACCTGTTCAGCCAGCTCCTTCTGGCGGTCTAACACACGGCGTTGGAATGCCATGTGTTCTTCGGTGAGGTGCTGGGAGCCAGACGTGGTGGTGGGTGCTTCCTGCTGTGTGGTCTGTGCAGGGGGTGGGCTCACCTCGATGGTGCTTGGCTGCCTGTAGGTGGGGTGCGGAGGTTGTCCATGAACCATTGGAGTTTGTCGTAGTCGGTGTCCTGGAGGTCATCTCCATCATCGCTGCCGTGATGTAGGGTCTGCTTTGCAGGAGGTACTGATTGTCCCTCCGCAATGTAAAGGGGAGATGCAGTTTCACAGTGTCTTCCATGTATGTTGACGCATTGGCGAAGTTTACATACAGACTGCATGACAATGTACATTGTGACTGTTTGTGAGGAGATGCCTATTTGATGCGGGAGAGTGGACATTTGTACTACATCACGGATGTGAGGTTGTACTCGTACATTGTCATCTCACAGTTTTTTTTCTCTGCTTTTCTGGTGCATTTTCCCACATGACGCATGGGAATTGCAGGCCTGTTGCTGGTTATCGCTGATTTTTGTATCGCGGTTTGGGTCATCGTCGCTTTTTTCGCATTTGTGTTTTGCATTTTTTAGCCGTCACGTTAATTTTAACGCTGTCATTTGATGTGTTATCGTGAGACTATCGCATGGCACCGCCGTGTTGAGAATACCACGTTAACACAGCGTTAGTTTCCTGCGATTGACTGCGATGTGGAAAGTTGCGTTTAGCTAATTTTGAGATAATTATCACACGTTCTTGAGAGTATCCCCCAGTGTCTGCCGCATTTGGTGCCTCAGAGGGTTTACCCTTCAGCAATAGAAATCAGCACTTCGTTCTCACGTAAGAGTGTCATGAGTGACTTTGAGGTGGAAGCTGCAATCATGGCATACATTGCCCTTCATTGCTGCTTACAACATTGTATTTTTAGTTCTTGTGTTTAACTAAAAGTTAAAGTAATAATATTTCGAGCACTTTAGCATTACCATCCAAATACAGAATGAGTTAGGAATAGTCTGGAAATTGAAG
This sequence comes from Lissotriton helveticus, assembly GCF_964261635.1. Classification (NCBI taxonomy): domain Eukaryota; kingdom Metazoa; phylum Chordata; class Amphibia; order Caudata; family Salamandridae; genus Lissotriton; species Lissotriton helveticus. The sequence goes on along the minus strand of NC_136061.1, from coordinate 2,002,157,802 downwards.
GCAATACCACCAGCTAAGAGCAGCTAGACAAGCCACATAAAGAGTGAATGGGATGGGTCCGAGAGGTGAATCCTGAGGTGTATCAAGCATCCAATCATTTCGAATCTCTCCTGTAGACAGAATGTCATATAACACACAATGTTGAAAAATGTAAGAGGCTTGCGTGCTTCTTGGAAAACATGCTACAGAGCCAGTGATGAGGCACAAAGCATTGCAAACCACCTGTGCTTTTAGAGAGTGCTACCTTTGAGATTGGACAAATGAGGATAAGTGCTCCACCCACACATTTAATTTAATAATATTAGGAACATCTGCAATAGACTAAAATGCTCCCATTGTAGCTACAGTGGTTGGAAAATTAAAATGTGCATGTAATAATTTTACATGGTTTCTAGAAGGTTTTGAAAATTCTAGACAGAACACTCTGTGATAGAAAGCCAAGAAACTGCCAAATAGTGCTGGTAATTACCAGGTGCAACGAGGTTAATGCTGTACAAAACTTTAATGAGTGTAGGGGTACCTGACCAACACATGCCACAACTAAGGAATCAACATTAAAATCAACACCTTACTAAATCTGTCTCTACTACAAACTCTGTTGATTATTTGGTCAAGCACTATCTCCATCTGTCTAAAAAAGATCTCTCTTCTCTTCTACTAAGCTCCTAGGATGCATATTCTTTATAAACCCTGATGCCTGTTTGGGCAAACATGGCCTCCCTCTGTCTAAAATTCTCTCTCTTCTTCTCTTCTACTATGCTTCTAGGATGCACATCCTCCTCACCAGTGAATATAGAGCTACCTTTATGAAAGTTCTCAATGCACTTTGAGTGGGCAGGTCTACTTTGCACATGGTTAGCACCTGCTGCATGTTGAGGCTAATTTTAACGTGCTATTTGCTGTCTTGAGACTAATTGTACTTTGGGGTACTTTTGTGTTTTACATTTGCAAATCGGTGGTTGAAAATTACTATTTACGAATCACAAAACATGTTGATTTATAAGAAATTGCTAATTGTTGACCATGCTATGCAATTCTATAATGGAAAAAACTGGTTGAAGAAAGGGACTGAAAAAAGTAAGTAAAAAGTATGCCACCCTTGTTTGTAGGCTCCGAAGTGAGCCGGTGTAAGCCAATAGCTGCACACGCCATGGTTGGTCAAACTTGACAGAAAAGAGAGCACAACACCCCCACAGCTCTGAATGCAGCAGGGTAGAGCTGCGACCCGTTCGGACAACTGAACCCGTGCCTCTCCCCATCAGATATGCTTTAGTGCATTGTCCTTGTAGGGGCCAGGATATACGGTCGAGTAAGCTTGGGCGAGGTTTGCCAGCATTATGTTATACTGCCAATAACTATGCACAGTATAAAGACAGACATCACTGCCATCCTCAAGCAGAGCAGAGACTGGCCGGTAGGGGAGTCTCTGAAAGGGCCGTGGTCAAAGATGAGTAACTACAAATCCTTTGCAAGAAGCATGGCCTAATTACTTAAGGGTGTGACTTAAAACAGCAAACTTAAATCCTGTGCTTCAAAAAGCATGCCACATATGGTATCTGGAAATGGACTATAAAAAGGGGGGCTTGAGGCCCTGAAATGGTCATCTGTCAAGCAGTCAGGCTGTCTAAGGAGAAGAAGCTCAGTCAGAATTGTGCCTATGACCAGGACTGGAGACTAAGGTCAACCAGTCTTCCAGCTGTGTGAGTGGACATCACCCGGGGAAATCCAAGACCACCTTCCTGGAGCCTGGAGTACCAGTGCCTGCCTGCTTGCCAAAACCACTGTGGCCTGTGAGGAAGAAGAGAGTGATTGTAAGGAGCAAGGTCCATTGGTGGATCCTGGAGAGTGGATCCCTGTAGCACACTGAGAGGAGAGAACAGGGTAGTCAGTGACCATATATGTCGTAAGATTCTTGCCATGACCATCAAGTCATAACCCATATGCAGAGTGAAGTTGATGACCCTGTTTGCCTGATGTGGCTGCCGTGAATATTACTGCCGTGCCGATCGAGTCGTAGCCCATGTGGAACGTGAAGTCAGTGACCCGCTATGCCAGAGGTGTAAAACAAGGAACGTTGCCTGGTTCAGCCCTCATCGACAGGAGAGGACACCATGGTGACCTGCACATACCTGAACTGAGGATCAGAACCCAAGTGATCATCCCCCTCATCCAGTGTGGAGCTTACTGTTTAACCGGAGAAAGCGTCATGGATGGCCAGTCCCCTCACCTGCAGTGCCGTCAGTATCCCCTGCAGCCCTCTGTGACGTCCATGGGAGAAATGCTCCATGGACTCCAGTAGCGCAACCCCTACATGAGCAGTTAAGACTGATCACAGGGCCAGAAGGACCAGAGAAAATTTGTTTTGACACTTAGCGCTTCCTGCGCTGGAATGCGTTTTGACTTATGCAAGAGTTGGAGTGAGATGCCTGAGACTTGGAATACTAGAGGGACTTAAACTGAATGTTGCCAATAGTGAATGGTGAATAACCACCACCATTAATGAGCAGGAAGTGAAACTCAGGGACCTGACTATTGAACACTTGTATAGTCTTGTTTCACCAAGCGCTGATGCCCCTGCCTATTGTTAATTGATGTAAGCACAGTGATGGCAGCATACCTGTTTCGTGTTGTGTAGTTATCAGTAGTGTGAACAGACCTTTTTACCTGTGTTACTGTGGTGGTGCCGACAGGTCCATGTAAAGTTCTGCGCTGTATACTTAGCTTACTGTGAGTCTGGGCAAAACACTCAATCTCCCAGTGCCTAACAAAAATTAACGTGTCCATCGGTAATGCAACTGGTGCTCATGTAAAGAGCTCTGATACACTCGGGCCAAGTTCACACTAAACAAAATTCAAAAACACAAACAAAAAAAAACTCACCTTTAGTCTACATATGACTACATGAGGCGTGGTGCAGCTCACGATGATTGTGTGTAAAAATTGTGTTGCATGTGTGCCAGTGCTGGGTATATAACATAGAGGCCTCTGGATTCCATTTGGATGCCCAGGGCATGGAAAGGCTAGATGAAGGTGAGAATTGCACTTAAAGATTGGAGAGGTAGATTGCTGTCATTCCTGAGGGATGGGGTGGGAACACATACACTGGAGGAAGGAAGCAGAGAGTCCTCTATGCACATCAAAGGTCTGCTTGAGTCAGAAAGAATTACTGGTCAATGGTCACTGGGCTCCAGTGGCGGCTCCTCCATTAGGGCGGAGGAGCGCCACCCCCCTGCCACCACCCGCAAATAAAACGATAATAAAATGGGTTTTAAACCTGTTTTATTATTGTTTTATTTGAATCCCCCTGGACCCACCCCAGGACTGTGGGAAGTCTTGATGGGGAGTCCAGTGGGATAACACTATGATGGGGAGTTGTAGTGCAATCCCTTGTCCCTTCTACGCATGTGAAGCTTTCTCCAGCCCCAGCTGCATTGCTGGGGATGGAGAAATCAGGCATAGACTCCCAGTCTTGCTGAGAGCGCAAAGTCCCAGTGCACAGGACAATCCTGACGCTGCTTTCATGCAGCATACCCATTGGCCGCAGTGCAGTCTGGGAGCCTGTCCCAGAAGCAGGAAAAGCGTGATGTAGCGTAAAGCAGAAGCGGCGGCGATTAGGTAAGTCATTATTTTTTATAATTTTTATTTTGTCCCCAACACCTGCCCACACCTCCCCAGCTCCTTCCTCTGGCACGCCCTGGCACTTAGGCAAGCAACGGGCTACTGCTGCTGGGCTCATTATTAGGAGAGATGGTGTGTCTGATAAGGTCAGTGCTGTAGGAACAGAGAACCATAATAGAAGGGAGGGCTTAGTCCTTTGAGATTTTGGAGGCAATGGAGGCTGACAGCCAGATGTTATCCCTGTTTACTCATTTGGCCTGTTTTGTGGGTCAATCAGATTTTCAGGCATTCCTGCTGTGGCGGACTGTCCCTCTGACAAAGCACAAGCCAGAGGAGAGGGAATTTCAAAGAGCCATCACCCATTACACAAATTTCAAAGGACCAGGCATCCATGCATAATTGTGGACTATAGAGGTAGGAGTATGCGATCCACAAGCTGTTCATCAATATGGAAAGATCACCAAGGCTTGGGGTCATCACCTAGGTAGTCAAGACTACTTTCCCTGGGATTGGAGCGCCAGCCTTCTGCCTGTCTGTCGAGAGAGACCAGAATATCCAGTCAGGATAAGTAGAGCATCTGGAGATAGCGAGGCCTGGCTGGGATCCTGTTAAGTGGATCCCAGTGAGCAAAGTGTAAGACGCCAGTCCAGTTGGGAATATGGGCAGTCTGCCTCTCTTGTCATAAAGTTGGTGAACCATGTCAGCCAGGTGAGGGCCACCGTGAAGATTAGGGCTTTCATCCTTTTGGTGCTGTAAGCTGGTGACCCCTGTATGCCAGGTGGGAGTTTTGTGAAGATTATGACCCCTGCCCTGGAACACTGTGCCAATAGAATCTCTGCTCAAAGATCTATGATGAAACACCTGACCTAGAGACCAATGCTCATGGTAACACTAAGAGAAAGCCAAGCAAGCCTTGGAGGAGACTTCTGACACTGCTGCGGGCGTCCAGAGACTTTGATGGCCTGACATGTCATCTAGAACACACTGCAACTTTCCAGCATAGAGACTTACCCCTGTTCTCCCTGAACTCGACAGCTGCCCTTTGTTAGGTAAAACTGTTACTAGGCCACCAGGCCTCCCTGGGTGTTGCCACCAGGCCTCCCTGGGTGTTGCACTTACTGCTTTACTCTTGATGCCAGAACAAGACTTTATTCAATGTAGGGTAGCATTGGCCACACCTGAAAGTCGCCTCCATTATCGAATGGGAATAACCTAGTCATAATGGAGAGGGAGACTCAGGGACACTGACCAGGACGATGCTAGCTTGGTGACTTTAAGAGAATGTGAATATTACTTTGTTTCTGACCCATCAAAAATGTTATCGCCTGTCTCTGGATGGAGAAGACACAGTGTCCCTAAGCCTTCTGGACATCTTAGCAGCATTTAACACGGTCTCCAAACCAATCTTTATCAACTGCCTACACTACATCAGAATCCAAGGACATGCAGTGTGATGGATCTGCTCCTTCCTGACCCAGTTAGTCTGGCACCATTGACCTTAAACGCTCATGACCTCATACACAAGGATCCTCCCTGATACCCTTCAGTGTATACATGATAATTCTAGTCAGCATCATCTGCTCTCATGATATCAACTTCTTTTCCAACGCAGACACCACACACCTCTTTCTGTCCGACAAGGACCAGGCGCTCAGTTCCGGATCAAATTTGATGCCTGCATGACTGAATGACTAATGAAGCTGGACACTGACAAGACAAAAACTGTGATTTTCGGGAAGAGATATTCACTGTGGGACTCCACCTGGCAGCCAACAGAGCTAGATCGATCCGCACTCCACCACCCACAACAAGAACCTCAGGATTGTCATCTACAGCAAAGTCAACTGAGTGCCCAAAGTCAGAGCTGTCTTCACTTTATGCTTCCATACTATGAAGATGCAGAGGAAGATTTTCAAATTGCTTCCATTAAGCACCAGGAAAACAGTTGCACACACCCTAGTCACAAGCAAGCTTGACTACGGCCCTTAATGCCAGGATCAACAAAATACTGACTGAAAGGCTGTAGACCATTTAGAACTTGGCGGGCAGAATAACTATCAACCTCCCACGCTACAATCTCAAACCACCACTGGCTCCCCATACAAAAATGAGCAGAACTCAAACTTCAAACCCACATTTTCAAAGCACTACATAACACTGGCCCAGCATACTTCAACAGTTGCATCTGCTTTCATAAACCTTCCAGACACCTTCGCTCATCTGGAATCCTACTTGCATACATCCAACACATATGGAAAACCAAATCTGGCGTTCAAGCCTTCTCCTACATCGCTCCTGCTGCTGCTACACATAAGATCCACCTCGTCACTTCTTGGATTCCCCAAGAAGTTGAAGGCCTGACTTTTCGAGTAGTCTCACTAAGCCATAGGTTTGGCAAGACTCACGCCTTCTCAGTGTCAGGATACCCTCCCAGGCGGTAGTGTGCTCTACAAATCTGATTAACATAATTAACTGGCAGCTTGCTGCCAGGCTAACTGAAGCAGGGCCTCCTCTACCCTTTTCCCCAGCAGATTGGCAAACCATTCACATATACTTTAAGTGGCCTTAAGTTCCTAAAAGATTAACTAATTTAAATTTTCAATCATGACCCCTAAAATGTTCATACTTCACACTCTGTTGAATATAGATCACCTAGTGTCATCATCATCACAATCCACAATAACCCTAAATTATTCTGTTTAAAAAACTAATTTGGTATCTAGCTATAAGAGCTTTTTGACAAGGTGACCAGACGCAGCAACTTCACTGTGTTGTGATTACTTCTAGTCATGGGGCAGGGCAGCTGAAGAGGCCAAATGTGACCTCCGGGGAAGCCTCTGAACGATTTCACATTTCGTTGCTTGTACATATCTTCTGAAAAAATGCAAGAGCATGACCACTCCGACCCTGAGCCAAAACGCAGCCTGGCCTTGTTCTCGCACTGACAGACCTTCTAATTATCTGAGCTGTTTACAGAGCCCGGGCCTCTGCTACCAATCTCTGCTGCTCTGACAGTCAACAACCGAGGCCTATTAGAATAGCAGCAGCGCTCGTGCCCGAGGCAGGTATTTTGTGAGACCACAAATCGTCTTGGTATTAAAAGTCGGTGCATAATAACTGCCCTCAGCTTTATCGCTAAATTGCTGGTTTGAAGACAGTCACGGCTGTACACCGTGTTTCCACTTTCCTTTGCTTTAATGGACTTCTGGCTAAACTGCGTAAGAATAGTTTTCATCCCCGAGGGCTTTACCAGCCACCCTTCCCTCTTCATTCGTTTTCCTGTCTTTTTCATTGTCAGCTTATTCAGTGCTGGCTAATACCATAAAACATTATGATTCACTAGCAAGGGAGGTAGTTACTTTGACTTGAGATTGTAGGAAATAATGTTAAAGTGTCCTTGGAATAATTTTTCTAGGATACAGAAAATAATACTATATGTTTTCACCGAAATTGTGTATGCTTTCGGAGAGTATGAAAAATGTGGCAAAATATGATTGTGTGTCTCAGAAATAGAAGCAGGCGGTTTTGTTTGTGATTTTTTTATTAAGCTTGTAAATGTTGTACTCAAGAAAAGGAAGTCTGAATGCTCTTTAATGATTATACCGATCTCACACACGATGGCAGCTATGGCAGCTCCCGATGCGCTTTATTGCATTTTTCAGATAAACATGTACACCCATATATATCCACTGTGAATACATGAATGAAATACTGATATAAAAGCGCTATACAAACCAAATGACCTCAAGGTGAAACTTTTCTTAAGGAGAGGGTCAGGATGGTTATAAGAGCTGTACTTCCAGGGGTTGGCTATGGTGAAATGGCACAGTAGTGCCATCAGTTCCAAATTATTGGGTAAAATCTTCTTAGTACCATGGTATGAGGGGCCGAATATGAAGCCAGAAATCCATTTGAGAAGCTCTTAGGTTCACACCTCTGAGGGTGATTTTGGTTGTCTTAAAATGGATCATTATTTTGCATAATTTCAGAAAGTGTATTCTATTCATGCAACAAAGACTATATTGACTGTATATGGAAGGTCTCAATTTGGAGTTCACAAAATCTTATGTTGTGGGCAGGGGGGGAGCTCTTCCGCTAAGGCGAAAGAGCGTCACCCCACTGCCTTTCAGCACGCTAAAAAAAGGAAAAATAAAATTATAAGAACAAGAAGTTATAAAAAAAAGAAATCTAATCTATGAGAGTGGCACAGGAGGTTCCACCAACAAGTTATGGAAAGTTTAGTCAAAGACTTCCAATTGGAGGCAATATGTTGAAGTGCAAGCTAGCATAAGGTCAAAAAGACCATGTGAGTGTGGGAGAAGGTCAAAAGACTCGGAAAGGCTACCCAGAAACACCAAAGAAGGAGAAAAAGAAATAGAAAAATTAAAGATATGGGAAATGCGAGACCAGACCTGAGTCCAGAAAAGTCGGACTGAAGGACAGAAAAAGATCAGCTCACAAAAAGGTCATACAATCCGCTTTCTTGTGATAATTTTAAGCCTCCTTGAACAGTTGTACTCCTGCTCGTAGTTTTTATGTATATTAGCTTTCACTAATGTAACTCCTTTTCTTCACTTCTATATCTGATAAGGTTCGTATTTCACATATTTTTCTAGATATTTGTGCATTTACTGTACTTTATTGCCAATAATTCACTGGTTTATGTTTATTTCCATTTCATTCTTAAGTGTATTAATATTATTTCTTTTCCCCCTCCCTACCTCCCCTTATCCCCCCTAAAATCTTTTCAAAATGCTTTGATTATTTTGTTGTCCCACCAGCTGACTATGTTCTATTTTCTCCCATGAATGAACCTTTGTTTTTCATTTCGCTGTTGTCACCTTATTGTATTGACAATTTTATCTCAATAAAGCTTTCAAACTTAAAAAAAAAAAGAAATCTGTGCGGGGGCAGTTTTGTGGGGCAGGACTAGGCTGCACAGGGAAGGATCGGTGGCACCCTCCTAAGTCTTCATGAATTTCTGGCCGGCACTCTGAGGCTAGCCAAACATTTATGTGCACTGTGCATGTTCTCCACCCAGGATGCATCACAGCCTGGGTGGAGAACATGCCCAGGCTTCCATTCCCCATCTCAGCGCCGAACCCCGGCGCTCACACCAATCACAATGCTGCATTGTAGCGGTTTGATTGGCTGAGGGGAGCTTGGGTGCTTACCAATCACAACGCTGCATTGCAGCATAGTGGGGGGGGGTAAGGGGAGCCTATCCTGCTTCCGGTTCCAACAGAAGCCAGGAAGAGGATGGCAGAGAGGGAGCCGCGGTCGGCAGTAGGAGTTTCTGCAGGGCGGTGACGTGGGGAGGGGCAGGGTGGGGGGTAGTAATGTATGGATTACGGAGTTTAGCAGGTAAGTAAACATATAAATGAATAAAACGAATTTCGTTGCGTGCACTGCATCACCAAATGCGATGCAGTGCGCGCAACGAAACTCGTTTTATTTATTTCTATGTTTAGTTACCTATTAAAATCCGTAATCCATACATTACTACCCCCCACCCTGCCCCTCCCCTTCCCCACATCACCGCCCTGCAGGAACTCCTACTGCCGACCGCGGCTGCAGAGAGGCGGCAGATAAGTGATTTTTTGGTTTTTTTAAATGTTGCCCCTTTCTTCCGCTCCCTGCCCCACTATTGATTTGTGGGAGCAACCGCGACTGGTGTGGGTCTACACAATAATTTGCATTGGTGTCCAACATTCATTTATAGCCTAATGAATCTGACTATTTATTGCTATTTCTGGTTGCTTTTCATAGTAAAGTGCTTTACAAAGATACTAAATAGATTTAAAAAGTGATCTCTAATGGCCTGATTCACAAATGGCCTCTGCACTCATGGCAGAGGCCCTGCAGCCACGGTGGAGTCTCTGCTCTGGTGGGGGTGGTGGTGGGGGGGGGGGGGGAGGCACCGCAATGACAATTCTCATTGTGGAGATTTCGCCCCGAATATGGAGACTCTGTCATGGCTACGAGGCCTCCGCCACAAGAGCATAGGCCCTTTGTGACTCAGGCCCTATGTGTCACTGTGTACTGACATTTGAAACGTATTGACAGCTGCTTCCTGAAAAGTGCCTTGTGCACACAAATATCAAAATCACATAGAAAACAAACATTGACAAAGCCAATAGGTCTCGCTATGGGCACGCTATTGGCATTGGCAATCGGATGTGGATGGTGAACGGGAAGACAGATGTGGGGTGTGAACTCGAGGGCAGATGTGGGTTGTGAACTGGAGGGCGGATGGTTAGAAAAGCGCTATCAAGCAGCTTTAAGAGTAAATGTATACACACTGTAAAGAATGCCTTGCCTCTAAATGTACAACCGTGTAATCTTCGTATTGTCCATGACTCACTAAAGGTAACAACCTCCCTTCTGGAAATTCGGAATCACAGTCGGTTAAAATGGAGGATGCTTGGTTTTTTTGGGACATCGGTTTCAAATATTGTCTCAAAATGTAATGAGCATCCTGCTTGAATAAAGACATGGCCGTCGCCTCTGCTGGTCATGCGACTATGATGTGACATCACTCTCAGGCTGTCGAGAAAGTTAACACATTTAAATATATTTGAGAAACCCCTTTCTGAAAATATAATGAAAGCGCCAGATTCTAAAAGCTTTCTAAATGTAATAAAAGCTTTCTGTTTAAAACACAGGAAAACAGCAATTGTTGCTCTTTGTGTTGAAGGTCAATAATGTTAGCAGCGACAGGGCCGCTGGCTTAGGTATCCCTCTGCTGGGAATCCAGCTGCATGAAGAGTGCGTCCCGGTGTTACTCGGTACCTTTTGCAGCGGGGTTTCCAAGCGTCCACAGTGAGCCCCTAAAATATAGGGGAGAAGAAACTGGAAGGGAGTGGGGATACGTTTAAAACATAATGGGCCTCATTTATGAGAAATACGCATCGCTGCGTGAAAGCAGCGATGCGTCACTTCTCAGTGCGCACTCCTTGCGTCATGATTGATGCGTCATATTTATAATATGACGCATCATGTCGCAAGGAGTTACAGATACGTCAGTATTTCCGACGTATCTGTAGGCGCAAAAGTGACGCATTGCTGGAGTGTGTCACAAAAGTGACGCAACTCCAGCAATGTGTACTTTCACATGGGCAAGTCCCATGTTGTTAGTGCCTGCGTCAGTCTTACGCCTGCCATGATGCAGGAGTAAGATTTTGACACATTAGCGGCCAAGAAATGGCGCAGTGAAATCTTATAGATTTCACTGCGTCACTTCCATGACCCTTTCTTGCGTCAAAACACCCCCCTTGCATATATTATACCTGGCGCAGGTATAATGTGGCGCAGGGGCTTACAGATGCGTCACTTTGTAAATATGGCGTAACAAGGCGCATTTTTTATGCCATTGGTGCGTCACAAAAAGTGACGCACCGGCAGGGTAAAAGTGACGCACAGCCTATTAAATGAGGCCCAATGTGTGCGTCTCGCTGCTACTTAGCACCTTTCGCAGGGGGATCCGACCGTTCAAAAAGTATCCTGCAAAGACATTGGGGAAAAGAAACAGGGAGTGTGTGTGGCGTTAGGTTTAAAAAAAAATAGCTATGACGAGGGCAGCGTTAATCACTCATAGGCAAATAGGGGCAGATTTATGAAGGCCTTGCGCCGCCGGTGCGTCACTTTTTCCCATGTTAAAAATGACGCACCGGCGGCGCAAGGCCTTCATAAATCTGCCCCATAGTACCTAAAACACAGCGCAAGCAGCAGATCGCAGCGGAGGAGCACTAATTAAAGCAAATTTATCTCCACTCGGTCAGAGCGCCATGTGCTAATAAAAAGGAAGTGATGCATGGCAAGCCACTGCCCAATGAGAAGTTAGCAAAGAAGAGCAACAATGATGACAACAAATGGTAAGCTATGGGCCGGATCCAGGCCTATTATTTCACGAGTCTCATGCGCACAAATGCATGATCTTGCATGCTTGACCTAAACAGACTTGCTTTTAAAAAAAAGAGGAAGAACAGGAAAACAGAGGTTCAAAAAAGTTCAAGAAGGTACTTTCCTTTGGAGTTCATTACACCTGGTCCTGAGAGCAGTCCCGGGGCCTGTTTTCTTGAACATTTTCTCTTTTTAACAAATTGTGACCCTTACTTCTTGTTGAGACCTTAGAGATGTCACCGAGTAGTTAAAATATGACCTTGTCATCAGTCTCTAACAGTTCCTTGTTAGGAATGTGATTGATTGTGCAAAATCTGACAAGATCGCAGCATGGGAAAATCAGCAAGAAGTGGGCAGGTCCTCAGTCTGCCTGCAGATGCGGTTTACTGAGGTTGCCAGATTTTCTTTTATTGAGCAGGGTTTCCTGTGGGAGCACTGCACTCTGAACCATGGTAAATACTCTCCACCCCGTTGTATTTGAAGGCATTGTACGATATGGTTGTGTATACTGTAATATACTGAAAATGCCAGATACGCCGGTTAAACGAAAATTCCCAAATACTTCGAGTTTAGATTCCAGGTGAAGTTTTCAAAATATGTTTGAGATTGTTGGGTTGATTCTTCTGTTGATTTTGAGGCTCAGAGATGAGTTAGTGACTGCCAAGATGTTCAACTTCACTCTACCAGGCCAGTGCTAACCAGCGGTAAAGTGCATATGCTCTGTACTCTAAACATGGTAGCCTTGATTTATCCACAATTGACATGTTTAATTTACTAGTAAGTCTTTAGTAAAGTACACTATACATAACCAGGGCCTGTAAAATAAACACTACTAGTGAGCCTACAGCACTGATTGTTCCACCCACTACAGTAGCCCTTAAACCTGACAGGCCTGACACTGCAGAGCCTGTTTGTGCAGTTTTGAACTGCTATTTCGACCTTGCAAGTTTACCTACTTGCCAGGCCCAAACATTTCCTTTTATAACACATACGTTCCATCTAGGTAGTCCCTAGATAGCCTAAGGGCAAGATGTGGTGCATTTAATAAGTAGGACACGTACTTCTGAGTTTTACATTTCTTGGTAGTGAAAAATTGCTAAATTTGTTTTCACTACTCCAATTGGGAAAAAATAGAGATTTGGAGCTTGGAGTCTCTGGACTTGCAATTTAAGATCCCAACACTTGGAGAGTCGAATTTTAAATTCTAAGGCTGATAATGCCCTTTTAGAAAGTTTATATTTTCTTACTTTAACAATTCTGTGCCTCGGCCTATCGCTGAATACACATCTGGGATAGGTGACAACTGAGCTTTATGCAATTAAACTATACAGTCACAGAAAGGGAGCTGGGGTGAGACCTCTGCATCCTGATGGCCCATCACCAGGCTGATTGGCCTTCCTGAGGTAGATAATGAGGGAGGCACTGACACTTGCACCTGAATATGTGCCTGTCCCCACACAAAGAGCTGCATACCCTCCTGTAGTGAGTCTGGAGCCAGAGCAGGACTTTGTGACCTTCAAAGGCCTCATTGAAGTCTCCCACCCACTTCAAAGGCACATTTGTGTGTAAGCACAGGAACCCTGACACCATTAAATCAATTCGCTGGATCCAAGGGCATTCTGCCTGGAAAATGAGCTGCTGTGCTGTAGGAGGGGTTACCACTTCACTAACTGCAGTGCTGTGTTGGCCTAAACATGCTGATTGCTGTGCTATAGGAGGGACTACCAATCCACTACCTGCTCTTCTGTGTTGGCATGCTGCCTGCTTCTTGACTGGCAGTGAGAAGGACTGGAACTGTTCTCTACATCCTTGAACCTAAGTTTCTCCAAGTACTTGATGGCTTGCCTCCTGTTACCTGAAGACTCAGGGTCTTAAAAGACTTCAAGCAATTCTGCTGTACTGCTGGACTCTACCATCTATCAATCCTACCCTTGCCTGGGGAGCCCCTCTCAAGTGCTGGACCTCAGATGTGGGTTCTGCAGCTGTTTTCAGAAAAGATCATCGCAGTGACCTGTTCGCGCTGACTGGAATTGAAGCAGTGCCCACTTATACAGTGCTGATTAGATTACGACGCGGGTCTCAACTGCAAAGGTTAACAACAATGCAGTGCCGATCCAAAGATGTGTTGGTGGTACCCCAGCGCTTCAGGACCTTCCTACTGGTCTGGCTCATGATGTACCACTGGCAGGTCATTTGGAGTAAGACAAAACCTTTGACAGGCTTGTCACCCACTTCTATTGGCCTCACATGAGGAAAGTCTCATATGCGATCTGTAGACTTGTCCTACCTGTCAGGTGAGTAGCAAGTCTTCCCCACCTCAAAGGGATATTTGGGTATAAGTGCTGGGCCCCTAGCACCCCCAAATCAGAACTTTGCTGGAACCAAGAACATTCTGCCTGGAAGAAGAGCTGTTGTGCTGTAGGAGGGACTGCCACTTTGCTACCTGCTCTGCTGTGTTGGCCTGCTGCCTGCTGTCTGGGAGTGAGAAGGGCTGGGTCTGTTCTCTATATCCTTGAACCCAAGTTTCTCCAAGGGCTTGCTGGTTTCCTCCTGGTCTCTGAAGTCTTGGGGTCATAAAAGACTTCTTGCAATTCTGCTGTGCTTCTGTACTCTGTCATCTGTGAGGCCTGAGGTGCCCCACTCCCGTCCTGAGTCTCAGAATTGGGATCTGCAGCTGTTTTCTGCAAAAATTGATGCAGTTACCCAATTGGAACCGATACACCGCCCTCCGACATAAATCCAATTCAATGATGACATGGGTCTCGACTGCAAGGTTCGATGATCGCGCAGAGCCAATCTGACATAGTGCTGGTCCTTTGACTCCAACTGCGAGGCTCAACTTCGACGCATCAACCTGTGCGAATCGGAACCGATGCGGGAAGTCTTCGATACCGATGCTTGCTCCATACAAGGTGCTTTGTCAGCTGGTCCTGCATGGGTCCTGTAGCCGGCCTTCCATTCATTGCAGTCAGCCTGGAACTTTGGATTTACTCCGGTCTCAAGTAACCTTGTAGTGCTATTGACATCTAAGCCCTGTTTTTGGATTTAATCTTTAAAAATAAATATCTTAAGTTCTACTTATTGAATTTTTGTCATTTTGGTCTGGTGTGAAGTCTTTTTGTGGTGTTCTTACTGAGTTACTGTAATTAAAGTTTTGCACAAATACTTTACGCATTGCTTATTAAGTTAAGCCTGACTGCCCTATGCCAAACTACAAAAGGGTGAGAACAGGTTAATTTAGGTTGTATATCTAACTTACCCTGACTTGGATTGTGGCTCCTGCTTGGACAGGGTGAGTTCTCTGCTGCCCCAAAACAGGTGCTTATTTTTTATATGGTTTTGTCCAGGCCCCATTGATCTCCATAAGCAATTAGGCATTTGACATTGTCTAGCACCACATGGTCAATGAGTTGTATGAAATGGTGCCCGTGTGAACATGCAAGATCTATCCTCAGATTTTTAAACTGCCTTTTGAACATTATGGCCAACTTTAGATAGTATAATATGGCCATCACCAGGTATTTAAAGGTGTTGACCTCTTTGAGGCATGAGTCTCTGATGGTGAAGATTTCATCCTGCCTCCAATGTTTCTTGAATATCATTGTCTATAGGCCAGTTTCTATAGCTGTTAGTTGCGTCTGTAGCCCATTAGGGATGTGTGTTATGAGGACGGAATCATCATCATATAGTAGGTCAGTTAACTGGAAATAATCGATTGACAGCATGTCTTGAGAGGCTTTCAGTACTTGCAGATGGATGTCATTGTTACATATCAAGAGCAGTAAACGGGCAGGATCACAGCTTTGTTTCTCTATGCATGAAGTGGTGAACTGTTTCCTCAGCAGACCATTTTGGTTTAGGCTTACTTGTGCGCAACAGAACAGGGACGGTTCAATACCCATGTTGGCAAGTTTTCACAGTCTGCCGTAGAACAAGTTCAAAAGCTGATATAAAGTCAATTAAGTGATGTAAAGTGTCAACTTCTTTAAGGGACTGTAATTCTAGATTATATGTAGTAAGACAAATACTTGAACTATGGACAAGCCTTCCCTAAAACTTCCTTGAATTGGATTTAATATGTTTATTTTACTGCCCATTACTCTAGGGACAAGCATCAAACGTTTTGAGTACTTTTTGCAGTCAGTATCAGTAAAGCTGATGAACCTGTAGAATCAGCTCATTTTTTGTGCCCTTTTTGTTGAGTGGGATGAATATGAATTCATTAAACATGGTAACCCAATCCATAATCTTCCTCGTCCCAGGGCCTTTGACGAACTGTTTGCACACATTTCTATAGGATCTATGATCACTGTAACGGAAGCCTTCCTCCATCTCAAAGAACTGGAGTAGAGGGCCACTCCCACCCCACCTCCTGTATATCACACGCTGAACAGGTAGAGGTGCAAGGACACGAGGGAGTGAGGGAAGTGGACTGGAATGAGGAGTTCTACAGAACAGGGTAATAAAGATTACTGGTAAGTAATGTATTCATTACGCCCTCACCTTGACCTCCTCATCCCAGTCCTAAATGTAAGGAGGATTTAAAAGCTGTAGAAACTTGCACTGACATGCTAATAATGCAGAAAAAGAAATTAAATCTATTGAGAATTACTTAATTGCTGAATGAAGCAAATGTAGTGTCCAACCCATCAGAAATTACAATCTGTAATGTTTGACAAAAGCGAGATGTGAGGACCATTTGGCCGTCATACATTTCTGCTGTAAGGTTGCCCTCTTTTTTGGCCCATGATGTAGATACTGATCTTGTTGATCCACACTGGATGAAAGAAGGAAGAGAATCACCCATGCATTTAGAAGATTCTGTAATTGCCTATCTGACCCATCAACCCAACATTTGGGAAGATGCTTTTTTGTCTTTGCTGGTGGATCGATAAGAAATAAATAAAGCAATTGACAACCCAAATTCTTTTGTACGGGCCAGGTATATGGAAAGGCTCGACTAAAACCAAGTGATGAAGCCCGTTGTGAGTCATCCTCTGATCTAAACAATAACATAATGACCACCCGTGAGAGATGGAAGCTGGAATTTATTTTGGGAATACATTTTGGGTCTAACCTAAGGCCCACTCTGTCAGAAAAAGCCTCAAATAGGAGTATATCACCAGTTCCCCAGCTCTCTTAGCCTTTTTGCAGAGGTAAAAGCCAGTAAAAAGGATGTTTTCGATGTTAGCCAACCAAGATCCGTTTCTTCTAAGGGTTCAAATGGAGGATGTTGTAAACCTTTTAATATTAAGTCCAAATCTTAAGCCGGGCTTGGGTCTTGAATATTCGGTCTTTGAAGTCTAAAACAGTTGAGAATTCTCACCACTAACAGACAAATCCCTACCTATACTAATGGCCTTTATACCTGCCCACTGTGCGGACAGGGTAGAAGGCTACAAATCTTGGAGAAAGCCATCTCGAAGAAAGTCAAAGTTTTGCAACTGGTCCATGCCTCTAGGATCTAAAGACTTTGATAGACACCATTTCTTAAAATAGCCACTAATGTTTGTGATAGAACTTTAGGGTCAAGAGTTTTTTTTGAAGGCTACAAATCTTGGAGAAAGCCATCTCGAAGAAAGTCAAAGTTTTGCAACTGGTCCATGCCTCTAGGATCTAAAGACTTTGATAGACACCATTTCTTAAAATAGCCACTAATGTTTGTGATAGAACTTTAGGGTCAAGAGTTTTTTTTGAAAATTGTATGTCTGTAATTGCTGGCTAAGAATAGCCCAAATATGTTAAACATATACAGGTCGTCACCCTAAGATTTTGAAGTTGGAATGTCAGCAAAAGGGGATACTGGAGGGGAGATGGATGCGGTGACAGGTGAAGAAACGGACCACTGGATATGGATTGCAGGAGGGGAAATGCCAAAATGGGGCTATAAAGATCACTGACATTCTCTACTACTGAGTCTTCAGAAGCACCTTGGAAATCTGTAGAGAATCCCCTTGGGCCAAGGGATTGAGAGAGCATTTACCACTCAGGCTTGAGGACGCTGTGTCTCTTTTCAGAATGTTGAAAACATTGAATTGGACTCCAATGCAAACAAATCTATGAATGGAGTACCGAATAGTGCGCAAATCTTGTTTAATTCCAGCACAGAGAGATGGTAAGACAACCAAGAAGACACACTCCTGCTAGGACTGTCTGCCCTGAAATTCAACTGGCCCTAAAGATTAATAGTCGAGATTGCAAACAGATAACTCTCCTTCCAGCAGAAGATTTGTCTAACTATCTGATTGAGAGAACTGTTCCTTGTTCCGCCCTGATAGTACAAGTAGGCTCTTGCAACTTAATTGTCTCTTCTGACCATCACATTGCAACTGTTTAACTGATGGGCAAAATACTGCAGTGTCCTCCAGATTACTGCTACTTCCATCCAGTTGGAGGTTTGAATAGTCATGGCTCCCAAAAATGTCACCATTATCTCTTGCATGTAACTTATACTGCTATATCTGGGATAGCCAGCATATCACTAAGAATGCCCCGTATATATCACTGTAGAACACTATTTGCAGAGATAGCCATCATGACACCTAGAATGCCTATATTATTTTTCATTAGTGTGCCTTCATAAGCAGGGGTGAGTCCACTGACCTCTCTCAAGACATAGATATATACACACATATACTCACACATGTTCACTCACACAAATTCACAAGCACCTAAACACTCATGCCCAATCTCTCACAAGCATTCATATATAGTCACGTAATGGGGAAACAAAGCCTCTCTCATTTTTCCCCATCAACAGTGAGAGTGTATATAACACACTTTAACTTTATAAGGAAGCAGATTGTTTCAAGTACTTGGGAATTTGGATTGCCTCAGATGTAAATTAGATTTGGACCTTGAAATTAGAAATCCCCAAAGGTAAACCAAAGAGGGCTTTAAGAGGCACAAAATCTGACCTGTGTTTATAAAAAGTATTTTTGATTAAGATGCTGGTTAACTCCGAGTTGCTTTAAAAATCTAGAGTTGCACACTATCCCCATTGGCTCGCATCTGTAGTCAGCTGACAAGGGAGAGGAGAACACAGTGGCAATCCTTTCAAGAGATTGGTCTCCACTGTTTGATCTGAGGGGTAACCAGAATGAGGGGATTCCTGGGAAGCTGGAGACCAGTGGTATGGAATATGGTTGACATGGACTTTAAATGAAAACGGGCGCATGTAACCACTGTCCTCAACGCTGCCATCACCCTCTAGGATCATAACCACCCCCTGGCTGGTAGTGACTGTTGTGTTAGGAGATGAGAGACACTAGACAAAAGGGAAATAATTCTGCTGTGTGGCAGAAAGACCTGTCTGCTGATGCTATCAAATATGGTCCCAATAAAAGTCTTGTTCTGGGATGGAATGAGTTGTGACTTCCACAGCTTGATGATACGTCCCATATTCTGGGGTAAACTGCCTTACAAAAGAATAGACAGGCAACAACCAGTTATCCAGGTATGGGGAGAGCAACTTGATCTAGAGTGATATTTGGTTATACTTTTGCAGCAAGTGTAGACCCTAACTACCGGCTCGGCCATGAAAGGGATGCTTTTCCTGGGATTTCCAAGGTTGTTGTTTCAAAAAGAATGACTCTTTCTGAATAAAGCATCAAAATAATTTTCTTATCTGTAGCTTTTTGGATCATATTGTCCAACTTGGCATCAAACATCCTCTGCCTCGTTAATGTCAATGTTTGAATCAGTGATCTTTGCGGGGGGGTCCAATTTACAAGATTTCATCCACATAGATCTACAACCAGCAATGGATGGCCCTGCCACTGATGAAGCTGCCCACACAGAATAAAAAAAATCATAAACTGCAGCATGGTGTCAAAGTCCACCAGGACTGGTCTAGAGTCACTAGAGACCTCGAGGTAGTCAGAAAACCTCTGAAAGTCTTTTAGCAACACTTAAGTGGTATAGGCAGCATGTGTATTTGCCCTAATAGCCGGCCTATCCGCGCTACAGCTGACCCAATTGGTCCCCTTACCCACACATGTGAAAGTACATCTGCTGGATCCCGTGTTTAGCAACTGCCCGGATCTGGTGATAGAGCCCCCCATTGTACTCCCATGGACAGACCATCGACTTGTCCCTTTAACCTGGTACATCTATAAACTGCCTGTTCTTTCTACTGGCTTACGGGAAGCTCGAAATTGGCCCAAACTGTCAACAGATGAGTGGGATCATGAACTTCAAGCCACAATTCCCTCTATCTCTACAGATCCTACGGCAGCTAATGACACCTTCAATGACTGGATAACCCAGTCATTGGACACCATTCTACCAGTGAAGACAACACGGGCTAAAAGATCCAGGATCTCAGCCCCCTGGTACACCACAGAGCTTAGGGAGATCAAAAGTAAGTGTAAAAGGCTGGAGAGGAAATGGCGTTTGGACTATACAGACCTAGATAAAGCTGTATACAGAAACTCCATCAGGGAATACAAGCTTGAGATTAAGAAAGCTCAATCTTGGCACTATACAGATAAGATTACTGATGCCAGGTCCAATTCTAAGGAAATTTATAGAATAGTAAAAAGCCTTACTGTTCTCTCCCAGCCCCCAATAAACAGTGACAATTTACAAGCCCGCTGTAACGAACTGGCAGACTATTTTTTCAATAAAATAGATCTTATATACTCTGCCTTTCCAACTACCCAACCAGATACCTCAGTAGCCATTTCTGGATATGCCAAAGATGACATGACGGACAACAGTCACCAGTTACCAGTACTGGATAACTTTCCTTTAATGCACTCGGACCTATTAGCCACCTTAATGACCCAGGTAAAATCGGGCTCTCCCAGCGATCCCGCCCCTCCGAACTTCTTAAGGACCATCAGTCAAACCATCCTTCCGGTTGTATTGAAGGTACTCAATGCCTCTATTTCCACCAATACAGTTCCATCTAGGTGGAAAGAGGCCAGGGTAAAGGCACTTGCTAAGAAGCCCAATCTGAATATTACCAACCTCAGCAATTATCGTCCAATCTCCCTGCTTCCTTGGGCCAGCAAGCTACTGGAAAAAAATATTAACAGCCTCCTGACCAATTTTTTGGAGAATAACAGCCTCCTTGACCCCTCGCAAACCGGCTTCCGCCCCAAGCATGGGACGGAGTCGGCTCTATTGGCGGTCCTGGAAGAAACAAGGGGCATCTTAGATCGGGGAGGATCGGTGGCAGTCATCCTCCTCAATCTGAGTGCCGCTTTTGACACTGTAAACCATACCATCTTATTGCAGCGCCTCCAGGACATTGGGATTCAAGGAGGAGCGTTGGAATGGATTCGTTCATTCCTAACCAATAGAAATTTCCAGGTCTTTGAGGGAACTACCACCTCTACCAGCAGGCCCTTGGATTGTGGAGTTCCGCAGGGTTCCTCGCTCAGCCCGACGCTGTTTAATGTCAATATGAGGCCGCTGGCTGGGTATTTCCGTCCGTATGGTATCAAGATCGTGACCTATGCGGACGATACACAGCTGGTGGTCTCACTGGCGCGGACTGAGGACCCTGTGGGCACAGTGGACCTGGCGGGCTGCTTGAGTGAGGTCAGGAGCTGGATGACCCTGTCTTGTCTCAAACTTAACGGGGACAAGACAGAGGTCATGCTGTTGGGCCACTCAGCTCCAACTGCAATCGACCAAATCTGGCCAGTGTGCTTGGGAACTCCCCTAGTCCCCAAGGATGCCATCAAGAGCTTGGGCGTCTGGTTGGATAAGTCCTTGACGTTTGACCATCAGGCTGTTGTACTATCTGCCACCTGTTTTGGCCTCATTAGAATGTTGAGGAAGATTCTTCCTTTGCTACATTTTGAGGCAAGACAAATTGTGGTTCAAGGACTGATTCTTTCCAGGTTGGATTTCGGAAACACGCTTTATCTTGGGGCCCCAGACTTCCCATTAAAGAAGCTGCAGGTGATTCAGAACTGTGCTGCTAGGACCCTGCTTCAAATTCCCCGTAGGACTTCTGTAAAATCTGGACTAGCAAGACTGCACTGGCTCCCGGTGAAGGACAGGATCAGTTTTAAATCTCTCTGTGTCGCCCACCAGTCCTTTTGGAAAACTGGTCCAGTGATCAGCCGCCCTCTAATCACTCCCTACCTTCCTTGCAGACAGCTACGGTCTACCAATGCTTTACGTGCTGTTGTGCCCAAGGTAAAAAGGTCCAGATCAGGAGGTCGCTCTTTTTCCCTGAATGCGGCCAGGCTCTGGAACAGTTTACCTTTTTACTTAAGGTCCAATTCGGACCTTACCTCTTTCAGAAAACAGCTGAAAACCTTTTTATTTAATAAATAGCTGTTTCTGTTCTGTTCACTAACTCAGCTGATAACACATTGCTGGCACTCAGCGCTTGGACGCCTCCGGGCAGCTATCTGCGCTTTAAAAAACCCATTTTCATTTAATTTCATTTCAATAGAATAGTTCAAAGCCGAAAAAGACCTTTTAATGGTGGCCTCCACTTTACAATCCACTATCTCTGGCAATGTAGAGTCCTCTGATGCCAGAGAGGAGGAATACATCAGTGATGCTGTTACAGAGCTACCTTTTTCTCATTTCTTCGTCTCTTTCATTTCTGTGCCCAAAATGACTTTACAACTTTGTCACTTTACTCAGATTCTACACTTCACGCACAGAGGCATTGGTCCTCAGATGGACTTTGTTTTGTCACAGTGAGGGGTGAGAAATCAGGATGTCAAACTGTTGGCCACCTAACGAGGACCAATAATTAGTAGCCAACTCACAAATTAGTGATCATATTTAAATACACTACTCTCAGAACTATGCTATAGACATAGAGTACTGCTATTGTAAGACCAAACTTCCTAAAGAAGTTCAATCTAACAAGAATCATGCAAATCAGAAGCTCTGCTGTGGCTTCATAGAACAAGAACAAAAGAACTTAATGTTCAGAAAATGAGTTATGACTCTCTCTATCATTCATTAGAAATCAGATAATTGTAAGGCCAGTTTCTATAGAAAGAACATTAAGGCACAGATAATAAAATACTTAGACAAATTTTTGCTAAATTTGTTTTTGTATTAAAGATTCAAAATAAATGCATGTAAGTAACATTTTAAGCAGTTCAGTCTTGAGTCTTACAGCACGCGGTATAAAACCACACATTTAGACAAAGTAATTCTATTGCTTAATAAAATAATCCATAAAGAGGATGGTTCAGATTAGAGTTTCCTATCACCAGCAAAGGTGAGAGGATGATTCAGAAGAGTTCTCTTAACATAGGAAAAAGGATCGGATTAGAGTCCACTAAGAAAAAGGCAATGTACATGGGCAAGGGGAGTGGAGCTATGATTAGGAAAGTTCGAGTCTGGTCCCCCACCAGACTGCTCCAAATCGTCCAGCAGGCAAGTCCATCAGCAAAGGGGAAAAAGGTAAGGTTCAAGGACAGTCCAATGCTATGGTGGGTAGGTAGGAAATCGAGAGAAAGATTCTATCCCTCCTCCTTGGAAAGTCACTCCCTAAACCTCAAGCATTTCATTTGTGATATCAACTATTACTATATGATGCTGTCATCATGATGTGACCATTCTTCCGCTCACTAGGCACAAAACTGAAACTCCAATATATTTTCCCAGGTTGCTCATGAGAAATGACTGTCCATTAAACGACTGTCCATTCCGTTCTCACAGGTTAGTTGACAAAACCCTATTTACTTTGTTGCTCTTAATGTATTAGGTTGAAGGATCAAGTTTCCATCAATTCACTCACAAAGAAGTTCCGAAAAAATGTCTATTGATTTAAGAATGTTGCGTAAACTTAACAAAATTCCATTACCAGGCTACAAAATAATGCAGCCTAAGGAAAAAGACTGTATAATGCAGTTTAAAGGCAGCTTTATTATTTAGTAAAATAAACTCAGAATTAAATTTAAGAATAATGAAATAAATCAAGCATATCATTTAGAGAAATAATTGTAATGTTCTCTGAGATTTTTGGATAGAAATGCCCAACTCTAAATATGGCCTACTACCACAATTTGAAAGTACATACAGGCAAACTATTCTTAAACATCATTATAATAAAATAGTTTTAGGATATCTAAGACTCTAATAATGTATGCTGAAAGTTTCAGTCATATAATATGAAGCATGTTCAATTTGCACCAACAATTCACTTCCTATGGTCTATTACAATCTAAGCAATAGAGATGCTGAGTTTTATCATTAATAGTTGCACAATCATGTGTTAGGCTAATTTTTTACATAGATATGCTGCTTCATATTAATATTTTTGTTATTTTGCATCATAGAAAGTGTTTAATCAAAAATCATTCATAACGACTTTGTTAATTTAAATAAGGTAATATGTTAATAAACATGTTAAATTCATTATTATCAAAATTCTTTTTTTCTGTAAATCCAAGCACACTTTTATGATGCTAGTATTTCAGCTTTTCTCAGTTTCAATGTTATTTTTCTAGGCATGTGCAAAATGCACAATAGAGCTTCATTTTCAGAATTGGTTATTACGTCGTGTACAGAATGATCAGCTTTTGGCCTGCATCAATGCTATTATGCTGTTGACATTCGGCGTTTGTGGAAGATTTGTGTCAAAAACCTGAAGCAAACATCTCTTTGTAAGGAAGCTAGGAATAGCAGATTTCTCAATATCTTTCCATTCCTTAAGAAAGATTTTGATTTTGGAGATCGTGTAGTGGTTGGCTGCCAATCGGCACTCCACTGTACTGGGCATAAAACCTTTTCTCTTGCTGAGGAGCATCATCCAAGTCCAGGACATCTTTGATATCTTTTAAAAGCTCTAAAAGCTGTAGACCTTGAACATACCTTCCTGTTTCATCAGGCTCCAAAACATTATCTTGGTCATTGCTAAACTTTTTTACCCTTGATTCTGAAACAGTAGAATCCACTGCTTCCCTTATTAATGGCTGGAGGTCTGTTCTGGATATTGGCAGGGCTTTCCAATTATCTGCTTGCAAAGGTGCTAGATTGCCACCTTTCTCCCGTCCATCATGGCGCTATATCAGATGTGTATGTACCACAGCAGCCAGTCTAAGATAGGGCCAAACCACCGAAGACATTCTTACACTCCTGTGACAACAATACATTTAAATTAAGCCCCTGTGCCTTCATGCACCCACCGCATATTTCAAACCAGCAACGGGTAGAGACGCCATCTCTGTGGTTCTCAAAGGTCCGACCACCACCCCATTATTCGCTTCCCGCCACAGCCCAGCACATGAGTGGGGAGTGCATCAGTGGTCAGTAGTATATGGGGCGCTCAGAAAACTTCCATGAACTTAAGTAAATCTTCACAGCCTGTAATGCCAGTTATTGAATCAAACAAGGTGAGGATGCTGTTCTCCATAACATTCAGAGTTTTTGGTGAGGGAGAAATGCATGGCAAATGTATTTAAACTGGCATTTCCCCTTCATCTCTTTCCTATAGATGATGAAATGTTGCACTCTAAATAGCAAGCACTCCGTGGGTCGGTAATATTAATGCACCCGAAATATAGCACTTAAATTTACTTAACTTTAAGGCACCAAGATTAATAACTATTTAATCTGGTCATTGTTTAGAGTCCCACATCTTTTAATATGGAATCACCATGATAAAGACTTCGACACAAACTCTTATTGTCCCACCCATAACAAGGTCAAAATGCTCAGTATGGCACATACAGCCCGGAGGAGTGATCAAAGTAGTATTGTCCCATACACATTACTTCAGTATTATCAAAAATATATGGATAGTGGGATACTTCTAAGACCCTGCATCACCCTCTCCTGGGAAACCATGGGCTGCTAAAAATGAATGGTTTCTTAACAGAAATATAAGTACCTACAAAATATTAGTATTGGCCACTTACAATTTGTATTTTAGAAAAAAAGTTGTTGTTGCTTTTGTCATTTTTAGTTACTCCTGTTTTGTAAGGTTTTAGTTAAGTAAATATGTCTGGGTGTGTATTACTAATAAAGGTTGGATGCTGGTATAAACATGGGCTAATTAATTTACACAAAAAGATAACTGCTCACACACTGATTAAAGGCTCAGTGTCAATACAGAAATAACTTATTTATATTGATGGTTAGTGGGAGCATTATTCTTGTGTACAATACATTGGTTTGCTCTTTTGGGTTTCTATGTCTATACTGTGTTTTCTATGAGGCACACTTAATGGATTTTAGTTCCTTGATCCTTTGGTTTCTGGGGAATTGGTTTGGTTTCTCTGTTTACCTCATTCTCATTCTCAGCTATT
The DNA here is from genome assembly GCF_964261635.1 of Lissotriton helveticus. Lineage (NCBI taxonomy): Eukaryota > Metazoa > Chordata > Amphibia > Caudata > Salamandridae > Lissotriton > Lissotriton helveticus. Next base: position 2,002,132,042 of record NC_136061.1, on the reverse strand, counting down.
TAACTGTTTATAGTCTATTGTCCATCTTATTCGTGAGAGATTCTTGAGTTGGTGTTGAAAAGTTATTCTTTGGGTTCATAAATGCCTTTTTGGAAGTCATTGTGATTACTTCCACTGGGCAGGAATTCTTTGTCTCCCACGCTGGATGCTAAATCCATTTTCAGTGCCTTGCTCTGGGTGTAGTGAACAAGTATTGATTGGATGGAACCTAATGGCGTCTGGAGTGATTTCCTGGGATATGATTCAGCTTTATTTGGAATGAAGGGTGCAGGGTGACCATAGTGGGTTTAATGGCTAGCTATTGGTGCAAATTGGAGGATCAACAGGGGTGGAGAATAGATAATCGAAGTACAATTTCATTGCTATTGTGATGCTTTCTGATATCCAGGATCTACCTTGGGAAAGTTTATTAATAGTATATTTTTCTAAGGGTGTCCCATTTAGCTTTCTATTGCCTGTACATTTTGACTATCCTTAATCATGATCACTGAATCCAGGTCTGGATCACTGAATCCAGATCAGGTTCTTAATAGACTAAACAGGTGTATCTCTTCAGGACATTGATGGGCCATGTGCACCTCAACCTTTACTTGTGTCAGACCATTCTCTCCAGCCCTTATGTCAATTGACTCTTACATCTTTCCTTTTGCGTCTAGCAAGACACCCCCTCCTGGATGCTCTGACCTATCATCTGGCTTGTTTAAATCTTAAGAAGGGCCCTCAGCTATGAGTAGTGCGAAAAGGACCCCTATTTGAGTGTATCAGCTATTTGGGCATCTTGGCTTGCACCACTGGTGCCTTTGGGTGGCTCCATTTCTTTGGGTCATGGATTGAGGTCCATGTTTTGAGACATTATTGAACTGCCTAATTCAACTTTCATTTGACTGAAAATGCAGGGCACGGGTAAGGTGGAGCAATGGGGCATGGCAGGCTTCAGATGACACACGGTGGGCTTTTTGATTATGCACACAGGTAGCAAGTATCAACGTTATTAATTCTGGATGCTCTTATTTGGTATATGCGCTCTACATGCTGTATTGGACCTCTCTGCACTTTCTGTTGTCCTGATGACTCTTCAACCACCACTTCCTCTTCCTGCCTCGCCCTTCCACTCTCCCGACTTTTTGCCTGTCACCCCCCCACTAAATCTCTCCCCCTTCCATCTCACAGATCCAGATCGTGTCACATCACTGACTGCTCAGGAGTATCTAAATGCTAGTAGACAGGAGGGCAGGAGCACTAAAGCACTCAACAGCCTTTGTCAGCATGCCTCAGGTCTCCTTTTATCTCTGGCTTGTGAAGCAGGTCAGCTTTGATGATCTGTGGATCCTTGGCAGATTCTCAAAAGTGCTGGTAAAGAAAAGAGTGGACAATGAGTGCAATAGGGAATGATATGGGAAGGGTACATGGAGATATTGGAGGTAAAGCTGAGCTGGGTGGATTTTGTATTTTACTGGGGAAATGCTGTACCCCGTATCCAAATGTTCCAAGGACAAAGAGAGACACCCATGAGATGCGCTAGCCCCCTTCATCCAACATTGGCACACTCCATAATAGGTGTCTAGCATGCTGACATGTCCTCATAAATAATACCAGCAGTAATGCGAAAAAGGATTCAGCTCTCTGGGTACTGACAGAGGGGCTATTTGTTAAGACTTGAATACATAGATTCCAGTTGTTTGGATCTAGGTGATTGTTTAGAAAAAGGGAGGGTTATGCAGTCCTCATTATTAAGAAATCCAAGCTTTTGTTGAATGTCAGCCTGCATGTTTAGCAACATTTGAACTGTGGGGATTTTTCTCCTGACTGTAAGATCATTGCGGTGCCATGGTGGGAGAGTGCATTACTATCTCTGTCATTGTTTAGGTAGCTAATTCAAGAAATAGTTTCTTGAAGTTAGTGTCCATGACATCCTTTATGGTGAATGTGGGAAAGGCTTTTAGCATTCAGTCTGGTAATCAATCAGATTCCTTAGAATGATTGTGGTTGAGATTGTGCTATAGAGAGAGACTCCACTGAAGTCCAGAAAAACATGTGTAAGTCATTAAGTTGAGACTGAACTATGGAGTGAGACACCATTGAAGTGTTAGGAGTCCTTGACGATTATGGATGAACCGATCCTATGCAGTGAGACTTGATGGCTATTGAAATTCGTCCGGATGGTGATGTTTGAAATTGTACAATGGAGTGCCCCTCCATTTAAGTCTCAGGAATCATTCAGGGTGGTAATTAGACTGTATGATAGAGTGAGACTCCATCTGTTCCATGGTGTGAGTTTTCATTGAAATGAGTGCGATCTTTTGTGGTGAATATGAATGGGACTAAATAATAGAGTGAGACTCATTTGAAGTCTATGATGTTTCTTCTGGTGAATACGGTTGAGAATATGTTATCAAGAGAGTATCCTTTAAAGTCAATGATATTTTTTGTGTCAATTATGGTGGAGGCTAGATTGTTGTTTAGCTTGATTGTACATTGTCGTGATTGTGAATGAGACTGTGCTATGCTTATGATTTATTTACGGTCATTATGTGTTCTTTAGGTGGTTGTGCCTGTAACTGCCTAATAATAAAATATTCCACTAAGTTATTTTAGATCCTTCAAGGTATTTAGTGGTGGCATTAAATTATGGAGTAAAACTCATCGGAAGTTTATTGCATCGTGTATGGTAATTATAGCTCTGACAGTGCAATGTACTGAGACTATAGCGACATCCGTGTGGACTTTTTGGGTGGTTGTGGGTGACACTCTACTGAGTTTAACAGTATGCTAGAGTATTTAACTCTACAATAGAGCAAAGTTCCATTGAACTTTATTGGAACCTTTATTGTCATTATTATTATTTTCTACTTTGTGGTGATTGAGGGTGAGGCTTGCGATAGAGTGAGACTTTACTGTAGCTTATGACACTATTCATGTTGATTATGGTTAAAATATGCCATTGTGTGAAGTCATTATGTTCCTTTATGTTGGCTGTGGAGGAGATTATACCATAGAGTAGGGCTCTCTAATGTCGGTCCTAGAGGACTGGACCCATGTCAGATTTTGTAGATAACTACATTTATCTAAATGGGGATATGCAAAAAATCTGGCATGGATCCGGCCCTCCAGTACCAACATTGGAGAACCCTGCCATAGAGTGGTAAGCCTTTCAATTGTATGAGATCTCTTTAATTGTAACTACGAATGAGGCTGTACTACGATGTAGGACTCCTTTGATGGTGTAGCATCAAATGAAAATCCATTTGGGTCAATAAAAAATATATGTTGGTAACGGGTAATAGGTAAGCCTGTAACAAGACCTGAGAATCCATTAAAGGCTCATTTATGAGTCTAGCGGTCCATGGACAAATTAAATTGCCCCACCAGGGCAGCAGAAAGTGGTGTGGCAGTTTAGAGGCCGCAATATGCTTGGCAGGACTGCTGCGTTTCGGCTAAGCCTATTACAAGTTTCCTCTACGCCACAGTTTTTATGGCAGTTCCTCCTCCATGGAAACTGTGGTGGAGAGGAAACAAAGGCCCCCTTTATACCTCTGTGCTGTGTTGTGCATGCAGAGAGCACAACATGCCCCCCCATGTGCATGCGCCCTATTTCCTGCATGGCATGGACTTTTCAGTCTATGCTGAGCAGGAACTGATGTTGGCATTCCCATTGCCGAGCCCATTTTCAGGGCACCACAGTGGGAATGTAAAATAAAGCCTGCCAGACATGAGGAACACTTATAATCTGGCAGGTATCCCGGCCATGGGCTTGGCAGTGCTGCGGTGGAGCGATCCCAGGGACGCACATGCAAACTTGTAATCAGGCCCTAAATGTTTTGGTGGTCCTATGGGTGAGATTAAGTGGTAATGCAGGTATACCATTCAGTAAAACTCTTTACCTATGAGATGCTCTGTAGCAGTTATGTATGAGAGTGTACCATGGAGTTACATTTATAGACTATGGTGTCCTTTATAGTGATTACCTTTGAGGTAATGCTATGAAGAATGGTTTGATTTAGGTTTTTGAGGCACTTTCTGGAAGTTATGACTTGGACTCCATTGAAGTCTATTAAAAGATATATAACGTTTGTGATTCAGGCTCCACCATGAAGTATGATTTCATTGAAGCATATGCCACGGCTGATGGCTGAGTGGATTCATCCATTCACTGCATGGATCTGTCTTTGACACCATGGTGCCAGGTTCACATCCCAAAGGGTCCACTGAGTATTTCATCTTTCTGAGCTCAAATAAATTAGTACCACTGAATCACATAACAATAAACATATGTTATTTCAGCACCAAAATAGGTTTCAGGGTAAACATGTGCTTTACTAATACATGTTGTTATTAAATTCTTTAAGGTATATGTGAAACTGTATCATAGAGAAATAGCCCATTGGAGTAGATGGAGTTCTTTGAGCCGTGCATGGCAACATAGGTGTCAGTGGACTGGTATACATTGCTGAAATTAGTGGAATTCTCCAGGATGCTCCTACTTGTCACAGGTATCCACATACTGTGACTGCTGAACCTTAGACCACACCAGGTTTACAGTACTTCAGACTGCACTAAGGAGTGTGCCTCCCACCAATAGGAAATCTAGCTTACTACTGCTGCCTAAAGCTGTGATACTTTCTCCAACGACTTAAGTCTCTAAGAATTATGCATCAAAAAAGGAATCTTTTTGTCAAGAAATAACACATCAGGGACTAATTGACAGTAGTGGAATTATATTAAGTGAAGCTGTTTAAAGATTTCCAGGCGTATTTACTGATAAGTTGAACCTATCAACTTTAATTGCTAATGCTCAATGAAGCAGGAACATGTGAGTGATAGTATAAACCCTTTTTAGCACTGGGAGTCCTGTGTAGGCCAAAGCAGGCCTAGGGCCTATGATTTTATCACTTGTTTGTTTAATGAATGCATAGCTGTTTGTAGTGCACTTAGTGGTACAGCCTTTAGTCTTGACAAAAGGAGAAAGGGAGCACACTGCCTCACATCCAACCCAAGGCATTGGTAGAGAGACAAAATATCGAAATGAAAATATCGATATACAATAATATCGATGTTTTAATTTCGATGGTATAGAATATCGATGTGCAATTATAATGATAGACAGAATATCGATATTAAGGTATGTATGTTACTAATATCGAAATTTTGTTTAGTGTTATGTATTTTATTATGTTGTTTATATGTTTGTTAAACATATTTTTTAATGTATGTTTAGAAATTAGTAATTTTGTTTACATTTTGCGTTTTAGTATCAGAGCGGCTTGTGGGTTTATAGGGGAATAGGGTGGGAAGTAATTTAATTATAATTAATTAATTAATACTTTTTAAAAATATTTTTGATTAATAAATAATTATTAATTAATAATTAATTGGTACTTAATTATTATTAGAGTTAATGTAGTAATATTTATTATTTTTTGTTATTGTCAATTAATAATTAATTGGTAATTATGTATTATTAATTAGTTAATTAAATTAATTACAGTTAATGTAGTAATATTTTTAATTTTTTGTTATTGTTAATTAATAATTAATTGGTAATTAATTAATATTAAGTGATTACATGACAATTATATTTTTTATGTGACTTATTTATGTGTAGTGGGTTGTGTGTTTATAGGGGAATAGGGTGTGACATAATTAAATTAAATTAATTCAAGAGATTGTATTTGTTTATTGGTATTTATTGTTAATTAATTGTTAATTAATTAATTGGTAATTAGTTCTTTTTAATTATTCCATAATATTAATTATCAATAATTTATTAATAAATATTGTTTATTCTTGTAAATATCTTGTTAATTAATTATTAATTGGTAATTAATTATTAATTGGTAATTAATATGTGTTAATTAGTTAATTTATAATTACGTCAATTTAATAATATTAATTGTTATTAATTGATTAATTGATATTTATATTAATTGTGTTTTTTTGTATGTGTAGTGTGTTGTGTGTTAAAGGGGGAGTAGTGTGGGAAGTAATTTTTACCCCCATGCTAGCCAGCGCTTTCCCTACTGTTGCACCCTCTGGAGTGGGAATAGTAATTTTTACCCCTACGCTATCCAACGCTTTTCCTATTGTTGCAATATGTGGAGAGGGTATATATATTAATGTATATGTAGAGTTTTAAATTTATTTTAAATGTATATGTATTAGTTATTATTTTTTAAATATGTTTTAATGTTTATATTTATAATTTGTTAAATTATTTTAACATTATTATTAATACATTTAAAAAAACAATATTTTTAACTTTGATATTTTTGTACTACGATCTTTTTTCTCGATATTTTTGTACTTACCTTTATGTAGATAGAACTCCGATATTTTTGATGTCAATATTTTTGTGTCGATATTTTTGTATGTCTATATTCTGTCTGTCGATATTACGTCATAGATTCCAAGGCATTATGGTAAATGCAGTGTCTGATAACACCACTTCAGTATCAGTCTTTAGTTTTCAATATTGTTGGTGTAGCCAGTGCTGTGTATCTCTAGACATGTGTTACAGGGTTGCAGTGCTTCTTCAGTGAAGAGTAAAATCATATTGGAGGTACTGTAAATGCTGCTCCCAATCTTCTAAGTACTCTGTTCCCCTCACTGAGAGCAGGTACATCAACCAGTACTCATTAGCTCAAGGGAGCCTTATCAAACAATAGGAGGAAGGGAATACACTGCCTTACCTTCCAGCACTCAGTCCATTTCAATTCACTATGTTTAATGCAGTGCATGATTACACTTACTTCAGTAACAGTGTTTACTTTTCACCCTTGTTAGTGCAGCGTTCAGTCTTGGGCTTTACCATGTGAACCAGCCAGGCCGGCTAGGATTGGTTATCTGGCATGAAGGCCAAGAGTTTAAAGCTGGCTTAAATATGATATTGAATGATTTGTCGAAGTTCGGTAGGAGAAACATCCATTAGAAATCTCTGCATATTGTAGCAGTCGCTTAAAGCCTGACAGTCATGGACAGGCTTTCAAGATTTCTACAAGCTAGCTGGTTGAGTCTCTCTCTGGGGTAGTAAATCACTGCTGTTGAGAGGATAATGAAATAAACACAAGCTTTTGGGCGAGCTTTTGAGAAGCATTTAAGATTATTGGTTCATAGGGCCAGGTGCAGCTAGGAGACAGTTTGCTGGTAGAATGGATGCATAATGGTTGAATGATGGCTCAGTGTTCCCAGGTAGATTCAATGTATGCAATACCACCTCCATGTGAGAGGGAGAAATATGTAGCTCCCAGAACCCATAATTGGGAAAGGAAATGTACCTTATAGGAGGCACACCTACCTTTCCTAGAGAGGACCGTATGTCACCACAGAGGATAGAGGGTCTTTACTGGGGCTCACAACTTTACTGACAGATAAAGGGTCCTATTCACAAAGGTACATTTACATGTGTAGGGTCACTCAAGTGTAAATCCACTCCTGCACATAGGCCTAAGTCTGCACTTTTTGCCATCTGTTATTGTGTAGTGTAGTTTTACACCTATGTGTAAACTTACATCTCCATTCCCTCAGATCGGGGGTACAGAATCTAAGACTGAATTTCTGGGCATAAGTTACTAATAGTAATTTATCATATGTAGGTGATCACCTCGACCATCGCAGAGAGCTCCCTATGGGAAAGTATTGTATCAACTTTAGACCTGTGGTTTGTGTACAACAATGCTCTTAATTTTATGTGGGTGGAGTTTGCATCAGCATGTTCCTCTTTAAACCCCTCTTGCCCACCCTCTAAAACCCTCCTTAAACGTCTCCAAACTCCTCCCATTGAGTTGTAAATATTCCACACTTTACAGCCACTCTCCTGGATCCTCCCTTATTTACTACAAAAATGAATACATACATGTGTGTAGGTCAGAAAACAAAGGTAGGAGAGGTAGAAATCTCGGTACGTAGGTTTGTGAAAAGCATTTTTAGTCCTTGAGTAGTATTGCTGTAGTACTATAAATTGAGAAATGGGGGCATAACAATATAATAACATACGTTTGTAAGTCCACAAACACTTATAAGTCATTTGTGCAGGAATTAGCTTTTGATGATGTCAATGAAATAACATCAAATTGTGATATAATTATTTTACAATTACACTGTAATAGACTGTTTTCAGGTTATATCAAAGCAGATGGAGACATGTTTGGCTAAGTCAATAATTGTAAAGTTGAGGTACATATATGTGACAACTTACGGCGCAGTAATAGTTAAAGAATTACACATGGTAGAGGATGGAAACTAGTCAGCTCCGACTCAATCCAGCTCCATTCCGTCCTTAACGACGCAGCGGTCCTTGGAGCCCTCCGCACCCACATGGGTGCTGTAAGTCTCGAATTAGAGATTACAAACAATCTGGATCAATGTGCACCCAAACTTAAACCAAAGTACACAAAAAGATCATTATCTGAAAAGTGGTATACACCTGAACTCAGGGCACTGAAAAGACAATCTAACATAACTGAACATAATTGGAGACTGTCCAGACTGGACAATGACAGGTTGGCATATAAAACAGAAATGAGGAGTTATAATAATGCAATTAAGAAGACCAAAAAAAACTTATTTTGCACAACAAATAAATGAGAACAGTAACTCAACAAAAAAGTTATACAAAATAGTACGAGAACTGTGCAAACCAACCTGTATGTCTCAAACCCTGCCTCCCTCAGCAGAACACTGTGAAATAATCAGCACATTTTTCACTGGTAAAATTAGCTCAATATACTTTCAGCATCAATGCCCCAGTAGACTCCTCTAACTGGGAAAACCTGAATCCTCATCCAGACGCCCCCGCACACCTGGGTAGTTTCTCCAGTTTTACAGAGAAAGAGGTCGCTAAGGCAATGGGGAAAGTTAAATCAGGATCCCCTCTCGATCCTTGTCCACACTTCATATTTGCACAAATAATTCCCGTATTATGCCCACATGTCACAGACCTATTCAACCAATCTGAAGAACCGAGTTAACCCACTTACTGGGTCTTGGCAGCGGGGGAACCGCCCAAGCCTTCCATACCCTTCATATGTAGTAAAAGGAGACACAGGAGCCTTCGTCTGCAGGAGGAACCCAGATTTATTCAAATAGCCCGGGCTATGGAACAGAGTCCCAAGCTCGTCAGACACAAGACAGAGGAGGCTGCTGCTTTACTCCGCAGCTTACAAGCCTTTTATACTTTTTCATTCCGATCTTTTGGCTGTTAGTTCATTGTTCAATCAGGGCAATGTTTGCAGTTGATAACCAGATCCAGACGATGTTTGTAGATGGTGACCTGGTCAAGGCTTGGTACACAAATCATTGTTCACTCAGTTTGATCAAAGCACAGTATCTTTAAGGCCATTGTCCACTCAGCTTGATCAAAGCTGTCCCCCAGGGCTCCATCTTAAGCCCCCTCCTCTTCAACATTTACCTCATTCCCCTCATATCCCTCATCGAGTCTTTCGGCATACCCGTAACATCGTATGCCGATGACACCCAACTTATTGTACCCTTGGAGAAAGACTCCACGGGTGCAGAACTCAACCTCAAAAACTGCCTAACAGCTATCTTCCACTGGATGGACCATAATCACCTCAAGTGCAACTCCAGCAAAACGGAGATCCTTCCCATGGGAAAAAATACCGCCTTCTGCCCAGCCCTCTGGTGGCCAGATAATTCGACTGCCCCTCCCAAGACCGTAACCACTGCTAAAAACCTTGGTATCCTATTTGACAGTGATCTTTCCTTTGACCACCACGTCACGACCGTAGCGGGCCGTTGCTTTGGCATCATCAAGTCCTTGAAGAAATTCTTCGACTTTCTACCTCTTGACTCCAGAAAAACGGTGACAGTAGCCCTAATTGTCTCACGCTTGGATTACTGCAATGGCCTCCTGGCTGGAGCCAAAAAATCGACACTTAACAAGCTTCAAAGTATCCTCCATACTGCAGCCCGACTCGTTCTAAAACTGCCCAGAAAATCATCCATCTCCGCTGCTCTAAAATCTATGCATTGGCTGCCCCTTCCCAAAAGAATTTTCTTTAAGATGCTGCTGGTTGCCTTCCGGGCTTTCAATAGCTCTGGGCCACGATACCTCACTAAACGCTTCCCCCACTATAATCCGTCTAGATCTCTCCGCTCCTCCCACGACAACCTCATCCTCCCTGCCAAATTTAATCTGAAAACAAAAGGCGGCAAAACTTTACACCATCTGGCCTCCAAAGCCTGGAATCTCCTGCCCAAAAACCTGAGATTCATAACCCAGGAAAAACCCTTTAGAAAATTGCTCAAAACCTGGATCTTCAGCCTCAAGGATGACTACGTTAAAGCCGCCATTTAACCTCTTTCCCCTTAATTACTGGATGTGATTTACCTCAGGGATTTTGTCAGCGCCATGATGCTCCTTCCGGAGCGACCGTCGCGCTCTATAAATACCACCACAAAATACAAATACAAAGCCCGGTCTGTCAGGTCATTGTTTAATCACCCTGATCAAGGCCCTGCAGTCAGACCATTGTCCAGATAACCAGATCACGGTGTCAAGGATGTTTACCAGGCTGGGAGCAGGAGATGGAAAACAAATCATTTACACAGGGTATGAGTGTCTCGTGGCTTTCTGGTGAACTGCAAAGAACAGGGGGGCTTGGGTGCGTAACAGTTCCTGGGCAGAAATGCAGGCTGCAAGATGGTTGTTGTTGTGTTAGTTAGATTTTCCTCAGGCATCAGCAGAAACGACCAGGTGGGTCGTGTGGAAGTGTTTGACACGAGATGGCAATGAAAAAGCAATGGAGCCCCGGTACAAATGATGCCGATCAGAAGAACACTTTTCCTCAGCCCCTCCTTTTGCCATTGAGTGGCAAATACTTTAAGAAATGTCAATGTTCATAAGGCCCTCGGTTTCTTGTTGGAGCATCATCATCATATTGGTGTTGTAAATGTTAGAGGATGGAGGCTTGATGGTCTGGACACACATTGTACAGAGCACTGGCAGACACTGAAAGCACAACAGCATGAGACCAGGACAGTTACTCCCAAGGCAAGGAAGATGAGGATCCTCCACCCCCACTGGGAAAGGAGCTCCCAGATCCAGCCTGTGAGGGACCAGTTGCCTTTATCCAGATGAATTTCGGAAGAAAGGCGATGCAGACGTTGGATGGCATCGTACACTGTAGGTGCGTTGTCTGGGATGACACACAGCAGCTGGAGCCGATCAATTTACACACACCACCACGATCAGCAAGGATGACATCTAGGACCATTCTGTTCTGGAGCGTTATGAGGCGGTCTGCCTGCAGCTCTGCAGTGATGTTGGAGAGGGCACCAGCTGTTACTGTGATGGTGGCTTCAAGGACAGCCTGACTGTTGGCCATGGTGCCCCAGAAAGGAAGGAAACCTTAATAGAAGTCCCTGGTTTCCTGGCCTGCTGTATCCTCGGCTGATATGATGACCCCACGTGAGCGGCACAGAGCGCCCTTCATTGACAGGTGATAACCTCCATGGGTAGAATACGTTGGTGGAAGGAGGAAGGCCAGATAGCAGGTACCAGACCAGTTACGGGGGAGCCAAGTGTAGGCGGCAGTGCCACAGATGAAATAGGTGTTGGGGATGCCACCAGCTTCGGAGCTTCGAAGGAGTTGTGGAGTTTAAAGCTTTTGTTATATGACACGTACTGATACCAACTTTCTTAGTCCCTAGGCCATGAATGCAGACATGGCCTTGCACATTTATGACATTCACAGTGTCTCGTTCATCAGGCAGTATCCTTGTGCGGAATCTGGAAAATGTTCGTCGTTCAGTTGAGTGGAATACTACCATCTCACCGAGTTCATCTGGGGATAGCAGCATTGTGGATGAGCTGGTCGGGCAAAAAGGAGCATTGACATGGCCAGATCTGTTATGCCAGAAGTCAACCCGAAATGTTCCAAGGGCAGAATTGGCAGTACCATTGACAGTGAAGGCCTCCTGTATCAACATCCACCATGCGAGACAAGACCCAGAGATAGAAAAGGGGTAGGGAAAGAATGGGACAGGGTGTATCATGGAATGCGGCATCAGTCCACAAACCCAGCAGTTGGAAGTGTTCATGATCAGCTGGTGATGATGCAACATTTGGATGAAGGTGTTATTGAAGAATTTTGCACGGCGGGGTAATTCGTGGGCTGGTAGCATGAAATACTGGTGTTCTGCAGGAGTCGGGTAGGAGTCGGTGAGGTAACAAGGTGGTAGATCACTAACAGACAATTAAGGATAGACAGGATGAGGGAGACAAACAGTGTTACCACGGTGGCATGAAGCATTTACTATGTCGGAGACTAACATATTGTTTCTGGATTCTGGTGTTTTGAACGGCAGCCATTGTGCTAAGCCAGGGACCTCTAGTGGCTGTCTGTGATTGGTGGTTGCTTCACTGGGCGCAGGTGACAAGGGCCCTTTGGCGTACCTTAGTCTGACACACCAGCGCTGCTCTCAGCCGGGGAAGATCATAGCCATACAGCCTATAGGCATTTGCCGAAGTCAAGGGCAAGCCTTCCCTCGGGGGCGCAAGTTATATTGGTCAGAAGTAGGGACAGTATGGTCGGGAAACAATTGTTCTTGGTGCTGACTAGAGTTAAGGGAGGGTTCCACCCTTCCTTTCAGTATGCTGTCACTCTCTGCTTCTGTAGATGTAGAATGCAGTCTGGCATCGCTGAATGGGACAAACGTCGGGACTGTTTCTGTTTCTGAGTCTCCTTGTCCTTCCCTCACCCACTGATCATAGGGGAGGGGCAGAGGTACACACCTGCAGTACGACGAATGCACCAAATTCTTCCGACCTTCTACTTTCACGGCTGTGCGGGTGGCCAGCAACACCTGACGGGGCTGTGTCCAGAGGGGCTCGAGGCTCTTAGTCCATTGAAAGTTCTGGATCAGGACCCAGTCACCAGGTTGGATAACGTGTCCTGGGCCCTCGCTTTTGTCAGGTATACCCTCATGCACCTGGTGATAAAGAGTACACAAGGTATTAGTCAGACTGTACAGATAATCAGTTAATACCGGGTATTCAACATCAGACAGTTTCTTAGGCTGCGGGACACCCCATACATTGGCAGGCCTCCCGAACACAATTTCACGGGGGGATAGCCCTATCCTGGTGTGAGCCGTTGTCCTTGTGGACAGTAGCGCTAAGGGCAGAGCATCAACCCAAGTGACACCTGTCTCGGCTACTATTTTGGCCATTTTAGTTTTTAGGATGCCATTGTACATCTCCACTAGACCTGCTATCTGGGGGTGGTTAGCTGCATGAAATTTTTGTTTTATACCCAATGCTGTACAGACATATTCCATAATTTGAGCCGTAAAGTGTGTCCCGATGTCACTCCAGACCATGAGGGGCAAACCGAATCGTGGGAGGTACTCTTTTAATAGCTCTTTGGCGGTAGTGATAGCGGTGCAGTCTTTGACGGGGTAGGTCTCCACCCATCGGCTGAAGGTACAGACCACCACTAGGACATATTTCCAATTGTTACATCGGTCCATCTGGATGTGATCCATTGGGAGGACTTCAAAAGGGAAGGTAGGAGGAGAGAATCCTCCCTTAGGAGTAACTGTGCCTTTTCCTGGGTTATACATTAGGCAAATCATGCATGTTTTAACCAGCTTTTCAGCATATGCTGGTATCTTAGAGTTGTACCATGTAGGTTCCAACAGTTTACATATCCCTTTTGCACTAATGTGAGCAGGACCATGGGCCATTGTATCTACTGGTAGCATGTGACTGTCAGGTAACATCCATTGTCTTTCCATAGTCGCACGGACCCAACAACTGCAACTGCAAAGAACAGGGGGGGTTGGGTGTGTGACAGTTTCTGGGCAGAAATGCAGGCTGCAAAATGGTTGTTGTTGAGTTAGTTAGATTTTCCTCAGGCATCAGCAGAAACGACCAGGTGGGTCGTGTGGTAGTGTTTGACACGAGATGGCAATGAAAAAGCAATGGAGTCCCTGTACAAATGATGTCGTTCAGAAAAACACTTTTCCTCAAATCTCTGGAGACTGCAGTCTTTCCAGAGATTTGGAAACAGGCCATAGTGACTCCACTGCTGAAAAAGGCTGGGACAGATTCACACAATCCAGCTAACTACCAGCCAATCTCTCAACTCCCCTATCTCTCTAAAGTAATGGAGAAGCTGGTCAATAGACAATTGTCCAACTATCTTGAGTCCAATGATCTATTGGACCCCTTTCAAACCAGCTTTAGGGCCACCAATAGCACAGAGGCAACCCTCCTCGCTGTATTAGACAACATAGATCAATGTTGGACCAGGGAAAGGCAGTAGCCTTGATTCTGGTGGCCCTGTCGGCAGCGTTAGACACGGTCTCACACCATCTTCTAATGGAAAACCTCCATGAGTAAGGTATACACGCAAAAGCCCTTCAGTGGTTCAGCTCTTTCTTGAATAACAGAACACTAAATGTATAAATGGGTGCATGCTCCTCAAGTCCAAAAATCCTCAGTTGTGGTGTCCTGCAGGAAGCCTCCCTTAGCCCTACGCTTTTTAATGCCTATGTATCATCTCTGGCCAAAATCAGCATGAAATGGGGTTTCGACATTTGTTCCTTTGCGGATGACACTCAACTGACGATAGCCATTGAAGAAAGGCATGAGGACACGAGGGCAAAACTAAACAACTGCCTCTCTGAGATGGCGACCTGGATTTCAGCACACTTTTTAAGATTAAATGCTAAGAAATCCGAAATCCTGCTCTTTGGAAGAGTCAGTCTTATCTGGGATGCTTCATGTTGGCCCCAGCCATTGAGAAATGCCCCGGCACCCAAGCAGTGCGCCAAAAATCTGGGTGTCCTCATTGATAACATCTTATCCATTCAGGATCATGTGCGGACCCTGTGTGGAAGAAGCTTTGCCTCTTTGAAGCTACTAAAAAGGCTCTTCCCCTGGATCCCATTTAAGTGCAGGAGAATAATCACCCAGGCCTTACTTATCAGCAGGTTAGATTACGATAATGCACTATTCGTTGGCATGGCAGATTACGTTTTCACACCCCTGCAAGTGATACACAACGCAGCGGCCAAACTGGTGTGCAACAAGGGCAGATACAGCTCAGCAACTGAATGCTCAAGACAACTTCACGCTATTTAAGAAAACAAAGGCTCCTGTGGATCAGTATGGAAGATTTCTGAAAGAATTACACACAATGGCTATGCAAAAGGGTTGGAGGGATGTCAAAAAGAAAGCAAACTACACGCCTTCACGATTTGTCACATTTTTTTAATGATTTATAAAGAAATTAAGTGATTACCACAATATATATACACAAATGTTCAGGTATACAATTATGACTACAAAAAATAAAACATTTAGACAATGGTGTCTGGTGTCCCAGTGAAAGTGCTATTGAACCTATGCTAAAAAAGTGACATTAAAGGTGATAAATGAGTAAGGTTTCAATTTTCAAACAAGGTAGGCGACCATGTAAGTTATATTCCTTTGACTGACAACAATTTAAACAATTAGAAAATGTTGCTGTTTGGTTCGCCTCTTTAAACTGTTTACGGTGTTTCGACCCAGTCAGGGTATTGAGTCTCTTCAGGACCTGGCAGTGTGGGGACACCTAAAGAAAATTATAGGGTCATATTGTCAGCATGTGGCCCTTGTGAGTGAGGCAATAGAGATGAAATGGAGATGCTAAATGTAAGAACAACCTGAAGGGAGGGCCTGTCCTGCCTGGTGAAATGCAGTGGCACCGTGAAATAAGTGTAAAAAAGAAACTCACAGGGACCCAGCCGGGTGCCGTGGGTATAATGGGAAAAGGAAAAGGTGGTTCAGAATTTGCAAACCGATAGTTCGGTGGTGAACTGTGCATTGGACAGCAAGTAGGACAATATAACTTACCCCTTGTGAGGGTAGTGAAGGTAGGCAAGCGGTACGATGGAGTTGGCCCAGGAGCTCAATACTGAATGAATCACGGTATGAGTCCTGAATGCGAGGCACTGTGTGAGAGGAAAAAATGGATGTTGAGAGAGCCTCTATGCATCAGTGATGTCATTTAAGATGTCATCAGTGATGTCACTGACCATGTCATGAATGATGTAATATGTGACGTCATCACCAGTGCATTGCAGGCACATGTGTTATAGTTAGCTCAACTAACTATAACAGGCATATTTCTCAGGTTTTATATGAGTCAAATGTCCAACTAACTATAATGTCCCTGAAACCTATGGTTTTTTCAGTAAGTTTCTAAGGTTTTTCAAATGCTAATTCCTAACTATAACGTCTGTAAAACCTATGTTTTTTTCAGTGAATTTCAAAGGTTTTTTAAATGCTAATTTCTAAGTATAACGTCCCTGAAACCTATCATTTTTTCAATTAATTGCATTTTTTTGTATTATTTTATTTTTTATGCAAGGAACAGACATGATACAGAGACAATAAACAATACAGTTGCAACATCAGCGATACAATTTGATCATACGAACACATCGAAGGATAACAAACAAGAGGATTTAACGAGCACCAGAATTTGTAAGAATAAGCAAGTCGCTATATATGAGACAATTGAGAAAAAATGGAGTTAATATTTTGAAAAATATGCAAAAAGCCAAGACACCATATGGCCAAGTAGGAGCAATACTAAAATCAGTTAAATCCATTCAGTTATAGGGGTCCATATTTTTAACCCTCTACTCCTCTTGCGAATACGTTTAGTTTCAAATATGGCAACTTCAGTGTTATACATAGATAATAACTGGGCCCTCCAGGAAGAAAATAAAGGGGGATCTGGAGATATCCAATCCTTAGTTATACAGGCACGAAGGACAGCCATACAAATAAAAAGAAAAGCAGCACGTGCCTCCGGTATAGTTGGGGCATTTGAGTCAGTGCCTAACATGACTAGCTCTGCAGAAATGCTAATTGGGGAGCCAAGTATTTCTATCAAAAACTGTTGGATAGACCTTAGAAAGACTGTGAGCTTAGGGCATAAAAAGAACATATTTTGTGCATGGGCAGCATAGCAGCCACATCTGCTGCAACTGGCTCCAGCTCCGGTACAACATTTAGAACATTTCCTTGGAGAATAGTACAAATCATACAAAACCATGTAGTGTTGAGCCCGCATCCTCTAGAAAATCAAAACAACATTAGCCAGAGAAATAGAGGTGTGAAGGTCGATTGTCCCTACATTTAATTTAGTTCTCCATTTATCTTGACATTGCTCTAAATCTTCTGGAAGTATCAACATTAAATTAGAATAGAAAAAACCAATGGGCAACACTTTTCCAATCCCCTCTATCAGAGGGAATTTCATGAACCCTCAAGCCATAATAGCTACGAATTTGTAGGAATTAAAAAAAATCCTTCTTATGTACACCGACTTTACGTTGTATCTCGATAAAAGACAATGGTTGGAGATCTTGGAACATAGCCCCTAAATTGCTAATACCTAGCTTGTGCCAGTTCCTGGTTGTTGCATCTCAAAAAATACTGGGAAAGATTCCCGCTGCATCAAAAGGAGTGTAGCGATTTATTTGAGGAAGCCCTAGATGATGTTTTATTTGCCTCCAGATTGAGAATGCAGCAATCAGAACTTTAAATTTAGTTTTTTTTATAATAACTAGGTTCAAGTATTTTCAGAAGACAGCCATTGGCCTCCTCTCCAATAGCAAATTTATATATTGAGGGGTTATGGCATGGTAATAATTTGGCTTTTTTGCCTACGACTAAAGGGGAAATAAATTGCAAAACAGAAGCCCAATAATAAAATAAAAAGTAAGGAATACCCCATCCCCCACTGGATCTTGGAAGTTCCATTTTTTTGAAGGCCCTTCTATGCCGTTTGTAGCCCCACAAAAATCTTGAGATATTTTCGAGTCTTTTAAGACAAGTTAAAGGAAATTCTAATGGGACGGATCTGAAAAGATAGAGAAGTTTGGGGAGAACTATCATTTTTAAGACATTTGCTCTTCCATATAGTGATAGGTGAAGATGATTAAGGCGCTCTAAGGTGGAGTTGACTTTATCTAAAACTGGATTAATATTGATCTCAGGGATCTTGCTAACTGGTGAGGTGATTTTAAACCCTAAATATGTTGCCTCTGTTACCACCGTTATATCTCTCAGAGAGTCCCCCCCCACATACAGGATCTGAGTCTTATTTATATTTAACTTGTACCCGGAAAAGTGACCGAACTGCTCTGCTAGAGTTTCTACGGTTGACAATGCGAGCGGCAGATCAGTGGTTATAACAACAATATCGTCTGCCTAGGCGAGGGCTCTGTATTCAACCTCACGTATGCTTACTGGTTTTATATGTATACATTCTGTTAATTTCACCCAAAAAAAATCAATATATAACGCAAATAATAGAGGTGACGTAGGACAGCCTTGCTTTGTACCACGTAAGATCGGGAAGAAGTCCGAATCTGTTCCAGCTTGGTGAATAGATGCCTTTGGAGCCAGGTACAAAGTTCTAACTGCCTGGAGGATTCGTGGCACAAACCCCTTCAAGCGTAGCATCTCCCAAAGGTAAGGCCAGGCAACCCTGTTGAATGCCTTCTCTGCATCCAACAGGGTCACGCCTATATGTATTTTAGTCACCTCTGCCCAGTCCATCAAAGCGATGACTCGCCGCACATGATCTGTCGTATCACGACCAGGGATAAAACCATGTTGTAGATGTGATACCAAAAAAGAGATCATTGAAGAAAGTCGGGTAGCTAAGATTTTGGAATAAAGCTTACTGTCAGCGTTAATTAAAGATATTGGCCTGTATGAGGATGGCAGCAAAGAAGGTTTATCTTTCTTTAAAAACATAGTTATTATTGATTTCTGCCAAGAAGCCGGAGGTAAACCTCTTTGTGCAGTAACACAAACTTCCAGCAAATGTTCCTTCAAGATTGAGAAGAAAGTTCGAAAAAATTCAAAAGGAATCCCATCGGGGCCAAGCGCTTTCCCGACCGCTAAAGATGAAACTGCCGATTCAAGTTCCTGTGCTGTATAATCCTCCTCTAAAGCTTCCCTCTGGATGACAGTAAGTTTAGGGAATTCTTGATCCTTCAGAAACTCAGCGAGTTTATCTGCAATGTCAGGGGAATCCTCATTTAAGTAAAGATTACTATAAAATTCCTTAAATGTTCCCAAGATTTTTTCAGGCTCGGTATGTATTAGACCGTTAGCATCTTGTATGGCATCTACTTTCCTAGCCACTGCCTTCTGTCCTAATCGTTTAACTAATATTCGTCCTGAATTTTCCCCCACCTCATACATATCAGCGCGGTGGATCGCTATTTGAGCAGATAATTTCTCAGCAAAACATTCATATATTTTCATTTTTTGAACAGCAAGGTCACACACCTTCTGTTCATATTCTTGAATGGAGGTGTTAGTTTGTTTCAGCGCCAGCTCTGAATCACGCAATTTGGTCAATTCCATATCTTGTTTAGCCCTGAACTTGTGTTGCTTATTTATAGAGAAGCTTAATGTTTACCCACAGACTCCCGCTTTGAAAGCGTTCCAAACTATGCCAACTGAAGCAGAGCCAGAGTTGAACTCAAAAAACTCTGGTATCCATTTTCCGATGTGTTGTAGATCCACCTGATCCACCAGCAGCTGACGATCGAAAGTCCATGAGCTCCTATTGGAACGAGACGAGATATCTAATGCTAATTCATGAATAACTGGGTTGTGATCTGACATAATTTTGGGGAAAATATCCATTTTGGCACTGGTTATTAATTCTATAGGGGCAAAAAAATAATCAATATGGACTTGCTTTTGATGTGGGGCGGAGAAAAATGTATAGCCCGGAATTCCTGAATATTTAAGCCACCAAACATCCACTAACCCAAACTCATTAATAATGCCCTTAGTGGCTCTAAAGACCTTGTGCTTTCTACCAACATAACAGCAATTGTTACGAATATCAAAATCACCAGGTAAATGCAAATTAAAATCTCCACAAATCACAAGGGGGGAGTGCCACGAAGCAAGCTCGATGCTGATATCATTAAACATTTCCGGGTCGTCTAAATTAGGACCGTATATGGAACATAAGGTAATTGGAGAGCTATTAACCCTCAATTGAACAATCACCCATCGTCCGTGCTGATCAGCTTTAGCACGTTTACACTCTCCCCAACCATATTTTTTTTAAAATTGCTACCCCTCTAGTTGTTGATCCCTGTCGTGTACATGCTAGAACTTCAAAACCCAAATCTTTCAAGCAAGCCCTGTTGTTCCAAACAATATGTGTTTCTTGAACACAAAGAAGCTGTACCCCCACATTTTTGAGAATCTGTGCCATAACCCCCCTTTTCTTTCTATTGTGCAGCCCACAGACATTCCAAGAACAAATAGAGAATTTAACCATTGTCGAAGTGAAAACGAGTAGACAATGCTAACTGTTTATTATTACAGCATCCCGGTTGCACTTTTATATAATGATATGATTTCCAACCTCTGTTCCTCTGCTCCTTGCCCCCTGAAACCCTACCCCTCCCCCCACACCAGTGAACCTAACACCCCCAACCCCAATCCCCCCTTGACAACCCACCAAACCCACCCCTGTGAGGCAAAGGGACTGAAATGTCCCTATGTGTGATGGAAAGAAAGGAGTGGGCGCTCTCCTGCCACCCCCATCCCCCTACGGTGACTAGAAATCCTCCAATAGGAAAGAAAAACCAGAAAGGAATCAAGAAAAAAAAGTAGGTCTAGCTAAAAAAAAACAAGAAGACACATGTGACCTGGTAATAAGAGCGAAATACAGACGTAGGTCACACAGAACACAGTAAAGCTATTCATTAAAGGGTATCTAAGAATTCCTTCGCCTTAATCTCTGATGTAAAAAACACTGTTTTATCTCTGGAGATGACCTTGAGCTTAGCGGGGTTTAATAAGAATGCCTGTGCTCCTTTACCTTGGAAGTTTGAGATAAGTTGGCGCAGGTGCCATCTTTGTTGTACCGTTGCCTGACAGTAGTCTGGACAAACAAATAATTCGCAGCCTTTTGCCTTACGTTTGCGATCAGGTTGGGCCAGGTCATATAATTGCTCACGTAATAAGAAATTTTTAAGAGAAATAAGAATTGCCCTTGGTTTATTTTCAGCACCCCTCGACCCCGCATGAATCTGGAAAGGAAATCTATGAACCCTTTGGAGCTCCCTTTCCCATTCCAACTCCTTTAGCTCGGGAAAGGCTTCTATACAAAGATCAATAACAAATTGACGGATATCTTTACCCTCCAAGTCTTCGGGAACCCCCAGGTTATTTCTCCTCGCCCTGTTTTCCATGTCGCTCAATTTCCAGCTAATATCGTCACTAACTGAATGCAAGGCTGAGACATCGGCCTTACAAGCAGAAAAGTCATCCTCAATTGTAGAGATTCTACTTTCAGCCTCAGCCACTCTAGTAGAGAGTTCAGAGCTTGTTTTTGCAATTTCGCACTGCACCATGAATACGGAGACTCCCTGCCTTCGTCTCTTCCGATGTGTCATGATGGCCTGAGAAATTGTGGAGAGGGTGATACTACTACCTGCATCGTCAAGGGGGAGACTTTGCCTCACTGCAAACCCATTCAAATCCGGAGAAGACCCCTGATCAGCGGAAGCCTGAAATGGTAAAGTGTTGCCAACCTCCTGAACAGTTAGTACCATATTGTCACCCCCGGGTGAACTTGAAAAATGTTTCTCTTCCTCCAGGAAAGCAGAACTTGCTAAGCTTCGCTCATCTGCCCAGTCAAGGCCAAGATCTGTACTTTCACCCTCACCCTTTCCCTCAGCCTCTGATACCACGGAAACATCAGACATTGAATAAAACTTCCCCCCTGAGTCACAAGAGTCTAGGTCATTCAGAATTTCTTTCTCAGAGGAGGGATTCACCACTTCAGACAATGCTCCTGTATCAGAGTCAGTGGGAGCAGGTTCAAAACTGGGTGGATCAGGAGTATTGCTGGCCAAAGGGGGAGAGTTCCCCGCTAGTGTATCAATGCTAGTAGTGTGTAGCTCGGTCACCACCAACAGTACATTCTTATCCTCTCGTGACAGATTCTTCTTCTTATTATTATTAAAAATAGAAGAAATTGTTACCTTTAGACCTTACGTAGACTCATTAGAATCAAGTGCCGCTAAGGATCCGACTGACGAGGCTGAGGCAGAGGCAGAGGCAGAGGCAGAGGCAGAGGCTGAGGCTGCCGAGGCTACTGCTGAAGAGGCTGAGGCAGAGGAAGCTACATGATTCCCAGTCTTGTGAGGGCCATTATCACCGTTCTTTGATCTATCTGCTTTCCTTCCATTCTGTGGATGAGTATCCATGCTTCTAGAACCAAGTAATGCCTCCCCTGGAGTATTTGCGGCGGCCGCCGCCCTTGTGGTCGCTCCTTTTGACACTGTGTTGGAGCCTGTATTCTTGGATCTCATTATGTGTGCTTCACTGCTCCGCTCCGGGTTTTGCCAGGAATCCTCCAAGTGCACCCTGGTAGAAAGAGCAGCTTTCCTCCGAATCACGTTATTCCCCCTGAGAGGTGGCTCTAGTTTACAGCAACCAGCTGCACACGAGCCTTTACCAGTGTCGCGCCGACTCACATGCCCCACGGGCTTCACACGCCCAACACTGCAGATATCGCCGCTCGCACCATCAGAGATGCCAGAAGCGCTGGCAAAGAGAAGACCGGGAAGAAAACACCGGGATCCGACAGTCAGCAGCACTTGAAGCCGGCGTTTCTGGCAGGCGGCTCTGATCAGAGCACATAAACTCAGCATAACCGCATAGCCGGGTAAGTTGTGGCATCCGTATTGAAGTCAGGATAATGGCCTGAAGTCCAGTTGCACCGCGGTGCTGTACAATGCTGGAGCAGGGACAGCAGCCTTGGTGGGGGAGTACTACAAAAACTTCCAGTGAGCCAGATCATTACAATCCATATAACATGCAGAAAATAGTGGTGTCTTCACGAAGGCAGGGGGTCAGAGGTAGCAATGCGGCAGGAGAGCACCAGCAGCCTGACTTACTCGGACACAGTCGTGTCCGCCATCTTGCCTCATTTCAATTAATTTCAAATCCATCACCGTTTTTTTAGCTCACTGCACCATCCCAGCTCAGAACCTGGCTATATGCAAATTAGTCTGTTCCTGTCCCAGTGCATGATGGGAACAGGGCAAACCAAACTACCAAGCCAATTCTTATACTGGGAAGGAAACAAGCTTCCGGGGACTGGTTTCTGGCATCACAGCCTTCTTCGGCCCGGCTTGCTTGAATCCTGATGGTGCAATGAGGAAGGGACTCACGTCTGAGTATACCCTCCCACACGTAGTGTGGATAAAACCGATTTTGGAAAAGGGGGGTGGTGATGGACAGAGTTTCTGAATGATGCAGAATACTCTTACCAAGTCAATAGATCATGGTTTTAATCCATCACCGTTTTTTAGCTCACTGCACCATCCCAGCTCAGAACCTGGCTATATGCAAATTAGTCTGTTCCTGTCCCAGTGCATGATGGGAACAGGGCAAACCAAACTACCAAGCCAATTCTTATACTGGGAAGGAAACAAGCTTCCGGGGACTGGTTTCTGGCATCACAGCCTTCTTCGGCCCGGCTTGCTTGAATCCTGATGGTGCAATGAGCAAGGGACTCACGTCTGAGTATACCCTCCCACACGTAGTGTGGATAAAACCGATTTTGGAAAAGGGGGGTGGTGATGGACAGAGTTTCTGAATGATGCAGAATACTCTTACCAAGTCAATAGATCATGGTTTTAATCCATCACCGTTTTTTAGCTCACTGCACCATCCCAGCTCAGAACCTGGCTATATGCAAATTAGTCTGTTCCTGTCCCAGTGCATGATGGGAACAGGGCAAACCAAACTACCAAGCCAATTCTTATACTAGGAAGGAAACAAGCTTCCGGGGACCGGTTTCTGGCATCACAGCCTTCTTCGGCCCGGCTTGCTTGAATCCTGATGGTGCAATGAGCAAGGGACTCACGTCTGAGTATACCCTCCCACACATAGTGTGGATAAAACCGATTTTGGAAAAGGGGGGTGGTGATGGACAGAGTTTCTGAATGATGCAGAATACTCTTACCAAGTCAATAGATCATGGTTTTAATCCATCACCGATTTTTAGCTCACTGCACCATCCCAGCTCAGAACCTGGCTATATGCAAATTAGTCTGTTCCTGTCCCAGTGCATGATGGGAACAGGGCAAACCAAACTACCAAGCCAATTCTTATACTGGGAAGGAAACAAGCTTCCGGGGACTGGTTTCTGGCATCACAGCCTTCTTCGGCCCGGCTTGCTTGAATCCTGATGGTGCAATGAGGAAGGGACTCACGTCTGAGTATACCCTCCCACACGTAGTGTGGATAAAACCCATTTTGGAAAAGGGGGGTGGTGATGGACAGAGTTTCTGAATGATGCAGAATACTCTTACCAAGTCAATAGATCATGGTTTTAATCCATCACCGTTTTTTAGCTCACTGCACCATCCCAGCTCAGAACCTGGCTATATGCAAATTAGTCTGTTCCTGTCCCAGTGCATGATGGGAACAGGGCAAACCAAACTACCAAGCCAATTCTTATACTGGGAAGGAAACAAGCTTCCGGGGACTGGTTTCTGGCATCACAGCCTTCTTCGGCCCGGCTTGCTTGAATCCTGATGGTGCAATGAGCAAGGGACTCACGTCTGAGTATACCCTCCCACACGTAGTGTGGATAAAACCGATTTTGGAAAAGGGGGGTGGTGATGGACAGAGTTTCTGAATGATGCAGAATACTCTTACCAAGTCAATAGATCATGGTTTTAATCCATCACCGTTTTTTAGCTCACTGCACCATCCCAGCTCAGAACCTGGCTATATGCAAATTAGTCTGTTCCTGTCCCAGTGCATGATGGGAACAGGGCAAACCAAACTACCAAGCCAATTCTTATACTAGGAAGGAAACAAGCTTCCGGGGACCGGTTTCTGGCATCACAGCCTTCTTCGGCCCGGCTTGCTTGAATCCTGATGGTGCAATGAGCAAGGGACTCACGTCTGAGTATACCCTCCCACTGCCTTTGTATGACCATTGTCATTTCGTGCGAGCTAGATTGAGGAGGAGCACTTTGAGCTGACTTTTGAATTCTTTGAAGGAAGGGTTCGTCCTGAAATGAAATGAATGGGGATGCCATTCCAAATTCTGGGAGCATTTCCAGAGAAAGACCGAGATAAGGTCTTTTGTTTATGGGTTTTTGGGGGGATGAGTATCATTGTGTTGGTACTCCTAAGATTTCTAGTTTGTCATCTTTGTTGAGTTTGGCGGCTAGATAGGGGGGTTTGCCAGTCTGCAGAGCTTTGTGGGTGAGACAGGCAATTCTGAAGTTAGCACGCAGTTCAATTGGGAGCCAGTTGAGCTCTTTGAGAGCGGGAGAGATGTGTTCATATTTCTTCACTCCTGTCACCATTCTGGCTGCTTCATTTAGGGTAGCTCTAAGAGGAGCAAGATGTAGCTTGGCTGTGCCTGTGAGGGTGGCGTTCCCATAGTCTAATCTGGATAGCACAAGCGTGACTTGCTTGAGGGGTTTTTGAGGGATTAGGGGTTTGATCTTTTTTAGTAGTTTTAAGTTGAAGAAGGCACATCTTTCCGCATTCTTGATGTGTTTGACCATGTCAAGATTGGGGTCTAAAGTTATTCCCAGTGACTTCACCGAGTCTGCCGGGATGAGAGTGCAGTTTAGAGCATCAATAGAGTTTAACCATTCCGTGATTCGAGGGGTCTGCTTCTTGTTGGCTATGAGGAGGATTTCCATTTTTTCTTGGTTGAGTTTCAGATGGTTATGGGACAGCCATTTTTGGACTTCTATTAGGGTGATGTTGAGTCTTTGTATGTCCGCTATGGAAGAGGTTTTGAGGTAGATCTGGGTGTCGTCGGCGTAGAGATGGAAGGGAATGTTGGCTTTTTTGAGGAAGAAAGTGAGTGCCTCCATGTAAATGTTAAACAGTACGGGTGAGAGAACTGAGCCTTGAGGAACGCCACTGGCTATACGGTGTAGGTCGGACGTGAAGTTTCGGATTTTTATTCTTTGTGAGCGGTTTTTCAGGAAGGAGGTGAACCATTGTAAGACCACCCCTTCTGCTCCCACTCTTTCTCGGAGTACGTTGAGGAGTAGATTGTGGTTGACCGTATCAAAGGCTGCCGAAAGGTCTAGGAGTATAAGTAGACAATAACGGTCCGAGTCCAGTGATTTGTGGATGTCGTCAATGACATTCATGATGGCAGTCTCGGTGCTGCATCCTTTTCTAAAGCCCGATTGTTGAGGGTCCAGGAGATTGTTGTTGTCCATGTGATAGGAAAGTTGGCAGAGAACATATTTTTCTAGTAGTTTTGCTAGGAATGGGAGATTGGAGACCAGGCTGAAACTGTTGAAGTCGTTTGGGTCAGTGCCTGCTTTTTTCAGTAATGATGTTACCTGACCGATTTTGAGGCAGTCAGGTATGGTTCCTATTTCCAGGGAACTATTTATGATCTCTGACCAGCGTGCTGCTACAGAGAGTTTGAGATTTTTAGCCAGTTGTGCGGGGAGAGGGTCCTCAATGTGTGATGAAGGCTTGGACCCGGTGGTCAGTTCAATAATTTCAGTTTCGATGACGGGTTTGAATGTTCTCCAGTTATTTGTGGAATGCCTTAGTGGGTTCATGACATCTTTGTCAAGTAGCGGGTCTACGTTGGTAGGACTGAGGTGATCCTTGAATGAGAGCTCAATCTTTGATATTTTTCATTGAAGAAATTGGCAAATTTGTTACATAGGTCTTTGGAGGCGGAAATTGTGGAAGGTGATGGTTTGGATGTTTGTTGTCTGATGATGTTGAAAAGTTCTTTAGGTCGATTTTTAGCATTGTTGAGTGCACCGCAGAAGAAGGTGGATTTTTCATTTATGATGTGCTTTGTGTAGCTTCTACGTTCCTTCTTGAGTTTGTCTAGGTGTGTAGTCGAAGGATTACTACGCCAAAGTCTTTCTGCGGCTCTTAGTTGTCTTCTTTCCAGGTTTAGGTTAGTGTTGAACCACGATCTCGATGGGATGGTCTTGGTTCTTTTTCGTTTCAGGGGAGATATTTGGTCTAGCATGTCGGTCAGAGCCGCATTGTATTGTGAGGTGAGTTCTGTTGTGGACCAGTCGCCTGTTGTGGAGGAGGGTAGTGTACTTAGCCTTTCTTCTAGTACCTCGAGGGGGATCTGTCTCAGGTTTCTCATCCAATGGAAGTGCTCATTTGTGCTGGGTGGTCGATGTGACTTTTGATTGATATGAAAAAGCTACTACTTAACTTCACTATTCACAGTGATGTCAGTGTAGTTTCATCATAAACAGCAGGGAAAAAAAAACAATCAACTGGATTGTTAAAAAAGTTTCTTAAAGACCTAATTCTGCCAAACATAATACAAAATCAACACAAATAACACTTCCGATATTACTTCAAATGTTCAAATCTTACCTTTACTTTGTAGTTTCTCTGCACATTTTCCCAATACACCAAATAATCTATCAAAAATTTCGCTTTGAAAGCATCCAGTATGAATTCCTTAAACATCGTACATAGTTTCTCTGCACATTTTCCCACTACGCCAGATAATGTATCAAAGAGTTGGCTTTGAAAGCATCCAGTACGAATTCCTTAAAGATCTTACATAGTTTCTCTGCACGTTTTCCCAATACACCAGATAAGGTTTCCAAAATTTTGCTTTGAAAGCATCCAGTATGAATTCCCTAAAGATCTTACATACTTTTTCTGCCCATTTTCCCAATAAGCCAGATAATGTATCAAAAATTTTGCTTTGAAAGCAGCCAGTATGAATTCCTTAAAGATCTTACATAGTTTGTCTGCACATTTTCCCAATACGCCAGATAATGTATCAAAGATTTGGCTTTGAAAGCATCCAGTATGAATTCCTTAAAGATCTTACATAGTTTCTTTGCACATTTTCCCAATACACCAGATAAGGTTTCCAAAATTTTGCTTTGAAAGCATCCAGTATGAATTACCTAAAGATCTTACGTAGTTTCTCTGCACATTTTCCCAATACGCCAGATTATGTATCGAAAATGTTGCTTTGAAAGCATCCGGTATGAATTCCTTTAAGATCTATACACCTTCCCATTGAAGCCGAGTGGTGTATCTAAAATCTTTGTTTCAGAAAAATTAAGTATGAGTTGGGTAATTCATAAGGCAATCTCGGTTTCATTTCCAAGTGTGTATCGTTGCAGTGACTCCATCCATTATTACACTTTAAATAAACTATATAATATCCACATGTAGTACTACTTCCAGCACGGAAAACAATAGCAACTGTTGCAAAAGTTCTTCCAGAAATAGATACTTGGGGGCCGATTAGGATGGCGGACGGACTTTGTCCGTCCGCCATCCCGTTGTAGGAAGGGACCGTCCGCCACAGGGGCGAAGGTCCCGTGCATCGAATTAGGATGCACCCGCCACAGTGGCGTGTGCATCCCGCATTTTTAACATTGCGGCGGGCGATGCTGAAAGCACCGTCCGCTGCAATGCTAAAAATGCATGTTGTGCGTTTCAAAGCACAACATGACAGGCACCGCGCGGTGCCTGCCATATTGTACTGTGAAACACAGGGGGTACCTTAGGTACCCCCATGTGCACCCCCTACCCCCCCTTCACCCTGGTATGCCTTTGCACGGCGGCAATGCCGCCGTGGAAATGCATAGGACCGCCGGCATCGTAATATGGTTGGCGGTGTCTTGCAGACACCGCCACCATATGTAAGCGGCGGGCGGTCTTGCCATCCGCCGCGGATTCCCCCGCCCTTCTAATGTGGCGGGGGTCATTTCTGTGAGGATGGCGGACGGATTGTCCCCGCCGGGCTGGCGGTGGCTACCGCCAGCCCGGCGGGGGCAATCCGTCCGCCATTCTAATCGGCCCCTTGATTAGCAACAACATTTTTTATTTTGGTTTCCACTTTTTTTTGGTTTCCACTTTTCTTCCATTTGGTCAACAGTGTTGCAGCATTATAATCAAATATTTTCCATATCTTTGTAGGCATAAAGTGGATAGGATTCTTGATTTAGAGCGAGAACACATCATCTCATGATCAGCTTCTTTTCTTTTGGAAAATGGTACAGATTTGCAGTCAGGTAGTGTTAAAAATGAAAATCGTTCTCTGTCAGCTATAGTCCTTGAAGAAAATAAACATTCTTCACATTTATGTTCCCATTTGTAACTGAGTCCAAATAAATTCTCAATCTGAATTCCTTCAACTTCTAGTGCTCAAAGCATAACCATCAGAAATTCTTGTGCATCTTGTTGTATATTAGCACTAAATGTTAAAGATCCAGTACATGTATCCAACAATTGGCGAATACCAGAAGCAGAATGGATCTTACTTCTATTAGTTCTCAATTCTTGAAATAAAGTGTAAAGTGCAGAACATAAAGTTTTTTCCTGACTTTCCATAATTTCACCACAAACATCTTCAAGGTAAAATATAACATTTAGAATAACATTACCATAGCAGTTGACACCAGAAGCATTTTCTACTTGGTATCCAACAACATCATCACATCCTCTGTGGCATGTGCTAGATGCAGCTTAGTAAATGCCAATGATGCCCATATGTCTTTGAATGCCCCTCTATCAGTAGTTTCTGGGACTCCATTAGTAAAGTACTTACATCATCTATGGGCCAGCAAATCTCGATCGATCTTCCTCTAGCAATTATGGGAGTAATGGATGAAGTGCGGAGTCCTGCGAAAAATCTACTCTTTTACTCAATTTTATTGGCTAGGAGAGAAATCTGCAAAAAGTGGAAAGATCACCATCCACCTACATTCTCAGATTGGAGAGCGTCAGTTCTACAAGTATCCAAACTTGACTTGGTCAGAACCGGGAACCGGAATAAAAGGGCTTTTTGGCATATGCTTAATGGAATTAAGTAACCGGGTTTTTTTTTTTCCCCGGTCCAATGATTAAGCTGCTGTGGTTTTCACCCTCAGTACGTGCTTGGCTCAGGGTCGGCTCCCTAGCTACGATGGCAGCACTTTCCACTTTTTATTGGATTCAATGTATGGGTCCTGAATGGCTCTTGTATGCTGAAGGGTGTTGGTACAGGAAGATCGCGTAAGCTCTACCAGTAGTATACTGAGGCAGTATCTGAGTCCATTGGTACCTGTCATCTTTGAAACCATGGTGGAAAATGAGGACTAAAAAAAAACACAAAAAAAACATCATCACTTGTTTGTATTTTCTGCTTCTTTACATCTTTTCTTTTCTGTTGATTTTCTTTCTGATTTTCAACCATAGTTAACTCTTCAACATGATTGTGTTTTGAACACAGAGCATGTTTCTCATAAATAGGATATTCACCTTAATGGAGAGCATTAAGCCTTCTCAAACGATTATATTCTCTTACACAATTAACATCAGCACTAACCTTGTTCTCATCAAAATCAATTAAATACAAACCAGACAACATTCTAACTCAAGATAATAATATTTTCTCTTTAAACACAGTTCTTCCAACATTTACTAAAGCATTATCTACACTTAAACCTTGTGATTTGTGAATAGTTATTGCATATGCTAAACAGAAGGGAAACCTTTTACTACGAACATGCAAGTAAAGAACGTGCAGCAGAATGTGCAATCTGTCTTACCTCTGCAATCTGATCAAATTTAACTTTCAAAAATTCAATTCCATTTCTATTTTGATATTTCACAAAATCAACAACTTTCCCCATTGATCCATTAACTAAACCTTCTTCTACAGATTACGCTTCAAAATTACCTGTCAGTTTAAACATACATCTAAATTGTTTTCTAAGCCAGCAGTTTTTGATTCAGACTTTTCCAAAGAATCCAATTTAGTCTGTAGTTTTTCTGAAAGAACAATTGTTATTCCTTGATGCTCGATTTTATCAATAGCTTCAATGTGAACTATTTCTTGATTTTCCAATTTCACAAGCTCTCTATTAAACACTCTTCCACTGTAGGCATTAAGCAAACTATAGACTTTTTTTCTTTCATTTTATTGTACATTACTTCTGGTGGTGTGTTTTCATTTCTAAACAAGTTCTTTAGTAGACAACTGTGAAAAGCTTGTTTACCATGTTTGCGTAGAACACCAATTCTTACATCTTTTAGGATATTTGCATAATCTTCATCTCTTGCTTGTCGCATATTCTGAGTACTTTATATTCAAAATGTAACCACAGATTCACATTTCCAATACTTCCCAAAGATTTCTTACGGCCACATGCTTGAAGGTAAATTGCATTCGCAAACGGTGTGAATCGCAAAATTCGGCCATTTGCGAATGCAATTTCCTTTTTGGGATGCATCATGTTTTTGTTTTTTTTTCGCAATTTAAGAAATCGCAATTATGTTGCGATTTCTTAAATTGTGATTGCATTTAAGAAATTGCAATTTTTGATTTCTTAAATGCAATGCATCACACTTTAGAAATTGCGATTTCGCAAATAGGGAGAGGTAAATTACCATGAAGTTCACTTTCATGGTAATTTGCGAAAACTTTGAAAAATGCACAAAAGTGCATTTTTTCAAAGTTTCATTTTACACACACACATGACCTTGGGCATGTGTGTGTGAAAATTTTTCTTAAAGTTAAATTTCAGGGGTCTTGATATGGCATTCTCATTTTGCGATTCCTTAATTGCGAATCGCAAAATGAGAATGGTTTCCCATGCATTCCCATGGGCCTCTAGACCCATAGGAATCAATGGGAAGGAATTCCCTAATTGCGATTCGCAAATTGTGAATCGCAATTAAGGAAATTTAAGAAATCGCAAACAAATTAGCGATTTCTTGATGCATAGCCTTTTGCGATTTCTTAATTGCGATTCCTTAATTTTCGCAATTAAGAAATCGCAAACGGCAACAATGATGCATGTGGCCGTGTGTGTCTTCATGTAGAAGAGTTTTAAACACTGGTTCTCCTTTTACAGGAGTTAGTTGTAGCAGGTCTCCAAATACAATTAAATGTTTTCCCCCAAAGAGAACGTCCTAATCTGTTTTTAATACCTGTTGCATTCTTAAGTGTACAAAAGCAAGAATTAAGTTTGAGACCATGCTCACTTCATCAATAATTAAAAAGTTTCATTTTCTTCAGCACTCTTGACACTTCATAAGAAGCTTCTCCAAACAACTTCTGATGTTCTAATGTAATGTCATGCTCCACTGGTAACATCAATAATCTATGCAAAGTAACTCCTTTAACACTAGTTGGAGCTGTTACCACACAACATACATGTGAACCAGTAAGTTTTTTGAAGATAACTGGTCAAAACTTTTACCTGTCCCAGCTTGACCATTGATGTACATCAGAAGAGGTTTAAAAGATGAACACAGACATTCTTTTCTTTCATGCAACAAACCATGTTCTATCCGTTCTCTCACTTGCACATATATTTCTTTCTGTTCAACATTTAATTGTTCTTCTAACTTTTCCAATGTAATATTCTCCTTGTGTGCTTTTTGCATTGCAATTTCGACTTCATGCATAGCAACAGCTGCTTCATTTTCCAGTATTGGTTGTCCAAGCGGATCTTGACTACATGGACCACTACTTTGACTATCATGAGCTATTTCAGCTATAATAGTCTTATCCTGTTCAACTTCATCATTCAACATTTTTAAATATGTAAGGAAAATTGGACATCCAATGCTATCTTTACAAGCATTAAAACAATCCTCGTAGCAGTCAAACTCTCCAAGTAATTCACTTTCATTACGCCATGGTTTAAACAGTTGCAGAAGTACTAAATAGTCAAATTCTCGCTTATCTGGTGTTTCACAACTACGTTTCTTGTGGTTTATAAGATTACCCTTTGCATGTTTTACTAAACAACCATGACATCCAACTACTGCAAACTTTCCTTCTTTTAAATTCTGTTTAACATTTGTTTTGAAGCTGTAATATTGAAGTACTTCATACAGACATAGCTGTTCCAGATGTCTACTCATTTTCGGATAGTACGTTTCCAATATATTAGTTTTAAGAATGTCTGTACTGTCTGGCTCATTTGATGCTAATTGTTAATTTTTTTCCAATGATTTCAACACTCTAATTAGTTTGCAGGCAAGATCTAAACTTACCCAAATGATTCCTCGTTACTTTAAATATAAACTTGAAGAGCACAAGCGGTCGAACATTCATAGGATCCAATTTTTCGGTGGGAAAGCATTTTCAAACTAAAGCTGTACAATTTTTTGCTAAGGCTATTCTCTTGTGCAATTTCTTCCCACATTTGTTTCATATCTGTCTTTTCAGATTTTGTTATGTACGATGTAACATAACGTGCAACAGCAATTGAGTTATCTGCAACATACTGGATGTCAATGTTCGCATTCGCATTATTAAAATGACTGGATTGTAGTCATTGATATACTTTGACACTTCTGTTCTTTTTAAGTTGTAGGTATTCATTGGAGATTTCCAAGTTATTGTGTGCCTTACAGAAGAAAAAAAAGAATTTACTCTTCCTTTAGAAATTACTGGACGGGGAAAACCAAATCGACATTTGGTGAAAAATGTTCCTTTACACTTGTATTTTCTTCTGCAATACTTTCCACAACGATGACTTTGGAAACGTAAAAATTGCTGTCTCAAGCTTCTATCTCCTCCTTCTCTCACATGTCACATACTGTTCGATGAAAGACAATACTGTTTCATCAGAATCATTTCCAAATGTAGGTGCATCCTTGATCCATAGTAGCATATGTATATGAGGTGCACCTCTTGCTTGATACTCCTTTCTCCAAAAGAAATTGGAAACTTCTCCAAGAGATGGATGCTTTTTATTACAGATAAAAGACATCATAGCTTGAAACTTATGATTAAAATATCTGCACACATTTACAGGATCCAATGAGCACAGTTCACCAGGAGTCTTTATTTCAACATTTTTTATATGGGAATTCGCTTCTCTTAGAAACGCAAGCAAATCTTCCCATGCATACTCTGCACAGCTAAGTGTGACAAACTATGTTGGTATACCTAAGTTGCGTAACATATACTTGAGTTCTCCATGACAACAATACCAATACTCATTTGTTCCATGTTGACATGTCATCAAATTAATTAAATGTGCTTCTAAATTTTCATCTGTTTCTTGAACTTTCTCCACAAATTCTTTCGTAGAAAGAAGTGATTGATGAACTCCAGTTTTAAGTATATGATTCACTGCATACGAGAGAGAAGACAGATCACTTTCAAACAAAAGGTGAAATATGTATGGAATGCGCTGTTGAAATCTAGTATTTTCGGAATATAATCTTGTTGACCGATATTCTGAAGCTGGAATCCGTACAGGTCGGTCATCATATCGTCCACCTTCTCCAGTAGGAAACTGTGGAAAACAATGAGCTTCCAAGCTTTTCTTCCATACACTCATTGGAGTTCCCTGCGCTTTATTCATTTGAAATAACTCACTTCTTTTGAATGCAAAGGACATATTGTGTAATGTTCATAAATCTCTACAGTCCTTGACTTGTCCACTTTCTCTATTTGACCACTTGAAATTTCAGATTCATCTTCTAAACGTATTACCTGTTCATCCACATTTACATTTTTGAAATAAATATTGTTCTCTATAAGATATAAGGTAGCCTTTTCAACTTTATTAACATCCACAAATTCTTGTCATATTTTCCGACTCTTTGTTGGTACATCATTTACTAAAATAACTACTGCCTCATTTTCCTCTTTCTCTCCGGCAATAGTTTCAATGTTTTTCTTAAAATCCAAAGGTAAGTACACCACTCTTCCTTTCAGCCCTCTTTGCAAGTCTGTTGGTGACAATTTACCCGTTTTAGGCTCCATCCGAATTAACGTTTGAAAAGGATGAACAGATTGAATTAGAATCAACTCATATGTATCCAATTTGGCCAGCTGCTCCGGAATAGCTATTAATTCCAAGTTATTATGTACTGCTCTAGCAGGCATTTTGTTCCCTTCTAATTTGTTGTAACACAATTTACATATACGTCGATCACTACCTAACTCAAATCGACCTTCAACAAACAAGTAAGTTGCAAATTCTTCCCACTTACCATTGTTCTCCTTTTCACTTTTCAAATACAAATCAACATTCCTACTTTGACTTTTATAATGAGGACGTCGATAACAAACACAAACATAGTTTGGTATTTCAGAGCACACTACATTAAACTTTCCAATTTCTTCTTCAAACTGATAAGTGCTAATCACTTTCTCATCTCCTTCAACATCTGTAATTGTCCAACTTTCACTTTCTATGAACTGCTCTTCCCTTGTTTCAAAATATAGGTGAAAATTCCAATACTTGTATATGTATGTAAATTTTTGATGCTTTTCTTGCAATAAATAAAACAATTATTTAGAAAAAAAAAAAAGAACTGCTCTTCTGAACCAAAATATGACATTTCAATATCATCAGACTTTTTTTGAACATATGATAAAGAACCATATAAAAGACTTGTATTCAGTTCACTTAAACTTAATACAGAACTTTTTACATAGTACAGTTTCTTTACAAACTTCCGCATTTCTGAATGGTGTACGGCTAACATCCTCAAATGATGAAAAACACTTATACAAACTTTTCTTGAAAGACAAGCCAGAGAATGCCCATACTTCTCAGTATATTTTCTTACATTACATGGATCTAGTCCTTGTTACAGCTTAATCTCCTGTTTTATACTTTTCTGAGTATATTCTCGTAGCAAATTTCGCATTATATCAATGGATTTCTGTTGAATACTACAAATACTTCTACAACTCCACTTATACACAAGAGCCTGTGGACGTTTCCCTTGCACTTCTTCAGATATTAACTCTTCTGCACTTTTACCAACCATTTCCTCCTTTGGAAGAGGATAACCATCCTGAACTTCGTAGCAACGACCTCCAATATCAACTGCAAATGATAAACTATTTTCCTGTAAGTAACTTTCCCCATTAAAAAAAGGCTCAGTAGTAGAAGTATGTTTCCAATGTTCACTAAAGATTTTACAAAAGTTGGTTCTGTTCACAAGTCTCTTTTTTCTACTTTTGTCTTTCAATACTTTGACTATTTTATCCAATAGCTTCATTCTCTTTAAAATCAAAATTAATAACTTCTGTTTTAAATTGAAAATAGTATCCACTATACTTTCAATACGCTGATTCTCTTTGAATTGCAACATTTTATATTTGCAGCATGTTTTCATTAAATTCTGAATCACTGCAGATCGAAAAAGTCTCTCACGAATTTCTTGAAATCGCTTTTGTCTCCGAGTAGGAGATACTATTTCTTTATCATGTTTCCTTTTCCTCGTATTTGAAATTGAACTCTGCTTCACCTTACTTGTAAAATTCTTCTTTTTGCTTTGTGTGATCTTTTTTTCATTAAATGTTCATAATATTTTTTTCAAAAGTTGTCTTCTACTTTTAGTAGTACAAACTGTTTCTATACTACTCACATTTTTTTATACTTCAATATTTTTTCTTTTACTCAAATAAATATTTTTCTCCTCTTTTCTTTTTCTTTCACTTCTTCTAGGCATTTCCAAATTTCAATCCAAACAAAATAATTTTCTGAAAAACATAAAAAAATACATTCAATTATTTTTCACATTTGTTCACTATGTTAAAATAATAACATACAATTACAAAACTTCCACTAGCAACTTCCAGACCCAGTGCTGCAATGTGATGGAGAACAACAGAGGAGCACTAGGATGACAAGTAGTGCCATAGAACATACATCAAGTATTTATTTAATTATTTACATACTCCTTTACAATTTATATATAACTGCACTACCTCATAATTTTCACCTTTCCTCCACATCGCACCACCCCACAGCACTTTCTCTGCAACTCACCGCACACAACTTTATAAATAGTATTTCTAAAAATTTGAATATATGTACTTAGGATGATATTATCAACCAAACAGCACACATAAAAAATTCCATTATTAGCCTAACAATTTTATCGACAACTTCGCAAACATAACACTGCACCCACGGTTTCAGTGGGGGGGGGGGGGGGTGTCTGCGGAGATCCGACCACCAGCACTTTATTTTTGGGGGCCTCAAAATGGGTCCTTATACGGCTCTATTTTCGGGCCTCACACAGGTAATCTTTATTATTTATTGCACTGCAGTGACACTGTGAGAGCATGCACATTGCTCAATACTTAGAAGTGCAGACATCATGCCAAGTGACTCACATTGTAGGAGAAGGGAAAAACTTTAAAGAGAGACATTTTCTCTCAGAATTTCCCTTCTCTTTTTGCAACACAAGAACAACATCATCGTGGGGTGATTAGCAGACAGACCACCAGGCGCGCAATGCCCATTGCCCCGGACTCTCTGAGAAAGCTTTTTGGGCGCACACACAGAGCCGTACCGAGTACTTCACAAGTCTTCAAAACATAATTTTTTTGTAAAGGAGACTCTGTTATTTTTTACCCCTTTTTACAGCCCTCATATCCCGACTCTGCCTATTGCTGAAAGAATTAGGCTCCCTCGAAATTTCGCTCTGGTTGCGCCTCTGCAAAGGACCACAAGCAGGCAACTCCAGCACAAACCTGCTCTCAGCTTAC
This sequence comes from Lissotriton helveticus, assembly GCF_964261635.1. Taxonomy (NCBI): domain Eukaryota; kingdom Metazoa; phylum Chordata; class Amphibia; order Caudata; family Salamandridae; genus Lissotriton; species Lissotriton helveticus. The sequence continues at coordinate 2,002,094,498 of NC_136061.1, read as the reverse complement.
ACACGTTCTTGTTTTAGTGCTACGAAAACACACACTTTGCCTGCCTCACTTACTTCTCAACCCCCCCTTTAATATGAACATAAAAGCTTTCCAATTACTTTTATATTCCTATACTGTGCTTCACATGTAAATATAGAACTCAAGGTTCTCACCACCCCAAATTAACTCTCTGGTATACTTTCTCAAATGTAAGAAGTACAGATATTCAGTATCCATCAGTCACGGCCACTTTAAAACAGTGGACCTATATACAACTTGACAAAACGTTATGTTTCTAAATTAACGTCTTACACTTAAAATCTCCTTTACATTTCTTTTGCTAGCTGTACCTTTGTTTAAAACACCACCAGAGAAGGCTGGTGAAGTATGCTCCACAAAGAGCAACTCAAAGCTTTGTTATTCTTTATAAAAAAATCTGCCTGTCAATGCTTTTCACAAGACTTTTCGTTGCCTTAAGAGGGTGGGTGGATGAGTACAATACGTCGTATTTAGGATCGGGGCGGACGATGCACGGAAATAAGAACGTATAGTTGAATAAAGGGCGAGTGGATGCATGGCCAGATGCATCAATGCATAGATACATAGATGGGTGTATCAATGTATGGAGGGATGGAAGGATGAATTAATGCAGGGACCAGTACTTATGATAGACAGGTTGGCTGATAGATGCATAGGATTGGCTCTGGGACAGATGTATCTATGCATATATAGGAGTATGGCTGCCTGAATGGCACAGTGCTTACTATAGGCGAGTGCTCATAGATCCTTAAGATAAGTGCAGGAACAGATGTATGTATGTATATAAATAGAAATGTATGCATCAATTAAAAGCTGGTTAGATGGCGCAGTGCTTAGGATGGATGGATGCTGGGCTTTAATCGGGCCGGGTCTGAGGACCGGCACTTATTTTCAGGGAGCCTCCAAATGGCTCTTTATCAGGCTCTATTTTCGGCCCTCGCAAAGATAGTCAATTTTTTTTTATTACACTACAGTGAGAGCATGCACATCGATGTACAGATGCTTATTTTCCTCACTACTGAGAACTGGAGACATCACGCTAGGTTACCCACATTGAAGAAGGAAGGCAAATCCTTTAAAGAATGTATTTTTTTCCGAACGTAGGATAGTTGGAGAGGATTTTCTAAAGCACACAATGATACTTATCTTGATTTAGACCGCGGTCCTACTTGCATAGCCCACACCATTTTAAGAGCTTTGCCCCCCCTTTAGACCATCCCCACTTTTTTTTCTCCCACTTAGAACCCTAACTAAACCATAGTAACAAAGAAACAGTGTAAGCTTCCATTGAAATCTACAATGGCACAAAGTTTCATAATTTTCCATCAACGCTATCAGCCTTCTACCACAGTATCAGCACAAAGATTTCTCATGCACAGAAATGTTGTGTAATTTGTGTACCTGTCTGCTGGAACACTCATCACCAAAAGGTATTAAAACATGGGAATTTGCCAGAAAAACATATACCGTACCATAAAGCGATGCATAAATGGGCACATTGCCACCGCACCACCCTCTTCCCCATCTTTCCTTAACCTTACAAAATCAAAGAAAGAGCCACACCAAACCTAGTAGACACAATAGCAATACAGGAACTTAATTTCAACAACTGTCTGCCAGAACGCTCATCAGCAAAGCGTATTAAAACATGCACATTTGAGGGTAAAACATATACCATGCCATAGGGCACTTTCTAAGTGCTCCCAGTGGTACTACATCACCTTCAGTAGCTCGACATCTGCACGTTACTAAATTCTGTGTTTCAATAAGCAACATAACCACCTCCCCCACACCCACCCCGCCCTTCCTTAACCATACGAAATCAAACAGAAACCCCCACTATTCCTACTAGCGCCAATATACCCATACACAGGCTACATTTTAACAGGTGTGTGCCGGAACACTTATCAACAAAAAATATTCAAACATGCAAATTGGCTGGAAAAATATAAACCATCCTATAACACAGTTTATAAATGGGCCCAGTGAAACTACATTACCTTTAGTAACGACACATGCCCACGTTACAAATGTCCGTCTTATAATTAGCAACATACACACCTCTTCCACCCCCACCCTTGCCCTTGCTTAACCTTATGAAATCAAACAACGAGCCCCAGCACTCCCGTTACCACCTCTATAGCCATACTTGGACTTAATGTCAACAGGTGTCTGCCGGAACGCTCATCAGCAAAAGCTATTAAAACCTGCAATTCTGCAACTCAAACATACACCATACCATAAGACGGTTTATAAATAGTCGCAGTACCACTACACCACCTCAACAACCGCCCTTGCTTAACTTTACGCAATAAAAGAAAGAGCCCCAGCAAACGCAGAAGCGCCACTATAGCCATACAGAGGCTTAATTTCAACAGATGTCTCCCGAAACTCTCATCAGCAAAACATATTAAAACATGCAAATTTGCGACTAAAACATATCCCATGCCATACGGCGCTTTATAAGTGCTCCGAGTGGTAATATATCTCCTTTAGTAGCTCGACATATTCACGCTACTTAATTCTGTGTTTCAATCAGCAACATAACCACCTCCCCACACCCACCACCGTCCTTGGTTAACCGTACAAAGTCAAACAGAAACCTCCACCATTCCTAGTAGCGCCACTATACCTATACACAGGGTTAATTTTAACAGGTGTCTGCCGGAACACTTATCAGCAAACACTATTAAAACATGCAAATTGGCGGGTAAAACATAAACCATCCCATACCACGGTTTATAAATCGGACCACTGAAACTACATTACCTTTACTAACTGCACATGCCCACGTTACAAATATTCCTCTTATAATCAGCAACATACGCACCTCTCCCACTCTCACCCATGCCTTTGCTTAACCTTACGAAATCCCGTTACCGCCACTATAGCCATACATAGACTTCATGTCAACAGGTGTCTGCCAGAACGCTCATCAGCAAAAGCGATTAAAACCTGTAATTTTGCAACTCAAACATACACCATACCATAAGACTGATGAAGCAAAGCTTTGCATTTGCGACTTGCTGTAGTCATGAACCTCGCTCATGTGTAACCAAGTAATAATTTGTACGTCTTACTAACCTTTATTTCATGTTTGAACGAGGTAAATGAAGCTTGCACATGTGTATTTCTAATACGATTAATTCGAGTCAATAAAATGGCCGCTGCTTTGAAATAGCTTCTGCGCTTGCGTCAGTCACACTCACGTGTCCTGACGTGTTTGCAGGTTTGGAGGGAAATAGTTGCGCATGCGTAATACATAGCTTTGGCAATAACGTGGTACTGCTCGTGCCATTGCTCTTGTGCCTGTGTATATGTAGCTAACATTTAGACTGCATAAGTATATTTTTTGGTGATAAGTTGAAAGTACAAAACCAATGATGTGTTTTCATAACGTTATTTCTATGTATTAATTTGTTCTCGCTTACTTTTCATGTACCGCGGGAAATGGGGGTCTGACTGAGCCGAAAGCCATCTTGGAGGTCCTTTCTGCGCAGGACCGTCCGTCTGGGGAGAAGTCAACCTTGGCTGGTGGAACTCAGCCAGCTGGCAGGGATGGGCAAGATGCTCCTGCGAACTGACCTGCGAACTCAGCAGGACGGAGTCATGTGTCCCTATTCTGAAACAATGTTAATTTGTCATTGTATTTCCCTGGACTTTCTCATGAGAACCCCAATCTCGCTAGGCGGTACCCAGAGATGCAAAGTAGGCATCGAAATAGTGTGTTCTGATTGGTGTGTTACCCAAATCCTATCTTAAGACCAATCCAAATTGAGGGATTCTGACACTTTGCAACATTGGGGGGTGGTACACCGTCCCCAAACTGTATATCTACCCTGGGTTCACCTAGGGAAATTGTCCGACTTGTCTTGTTTAGCTGACCTGTCACTGACCCAACGCACTCAATAGGTGACTGAAGATACAGAGCACTGCGGAGTACTCTGTCCGAAATTGACCATAGACTAAGGTTCTACTGAACCTTAAAAGTGCTGGCGAAGCACTTTGCTGGGAGTTCGCTGACCCAATCGGGATCTTGATCGATAGCTGCAGAGAGGGTGGAGCGCAGGCGTTGCTTCCGAACTGCGGGTGCTGGTCCTGTCCTGAGGGTTTCCTGTCCTGTCCTGAGGTCCGGTCCTGATTCCTAATCTGAGGGTTTCCTGTCCTGTCCTGGGTGTCCATTCTGCACCTGCTGTCCATTGAGGGGTATCCTTCCTTGAGGGTTTCCTGTCCTTAACTGACCCGTGGCCAGGGTTTGGTTTTCACACCAGTCTAGGTAAATATTGCTCTGAAATCTTTCAAACTTGCACCTTTCTATTTTTCTGTCTTTTGCTTCAATAAAGACACACCTTTGCACATGTTGATTTTTCCATGCTTTGCCGCAAATTATTGAAACGTAAAGTCATTGCATATTTCCATAACGTTTCCCATGTTACCCTACCTGTTAGAAATCATATTTTGCATTGCAGTTTGTCATTTTCTGATATGGTCTAGAACGGCCTTTCTTAAACTGTCCAAAGAACTTTTGCCCTAAATGCATAGCGTTTCCTGTTGCATCCCATATTAGCATTTCCATGATTACCCTGACTTTATTTCTCTATAGTTATGTACTTTTCATTATCTTGATTATCGATTGTCTTATCCTTGTAAATCTAATGCTTACTGAGAACGAACTTTAGATAAAGACTTTAAAACTTCCAGTTGTCCGTGGTCATTTTACAAAGGTATTGAATGTCAATTTGAATTGTATTTTGCTGCCTTTCTTTTACAGCTAGCTCCCTGATCCATTGTGGTCATAGGTACCCATGTCGGTGGATGGTAAGTCGGGTACGCTGAGGAATAACAGTAGGGAATTCACACAAATTGGTAGCAGCCCGTGAAGTCCCCCGGTCAATGTATATGGTGAATTGAAATATATGGGCCCGAAGCCGGAAGCGGCGAAATTATTGGTTAGGTGACCTCGCGCGCTCTATCAAGACGATTTATAAATAGTCACAGTACCACTACACCACCTCAACAACCGCCCTTGCTTAACTTTACACAATAAAAGAAAGAGCCCCAGCAAATGTAGAAGCGCCACTATAGCCATACAGAGGCTTAATTTCAACAGATTTATCCCAAAACGCTCATCAGCAAAACGTAGTAAAATATGCAAATTTGCGACTAAAACATATTCCATGCTATACGACGCTTTATAAGTGTTCCCAGTGGTACTATATCACCTTTATTAGCTCAACATCTGCAGGTTACGATATTCTGTGTTTCAAACAGCAACATAACCACCTCCCCCACACACACCCCCGCCCTTGGTTAACCGTACAAAATCAAACAGAAACCCCCACCATTCCTAGTAGCGCCGCTATACCCATGCACAGGGTTAATTTTAACAGGTGTCTGCCAGAACACTTATCAGCAAAAACTATTCAAACATGCAAATTGGCGGGTAAAACATAAACCATCCCATAGCACGGTTTATAAATAGGCCCAGTGAAACTACATTACCTTTACTAACTGCACATGCCCACGTTACAAATATCCGTCTTATAATCAGCAACATACGCACCTCCCCAGCCCCACCCCCACCCATGCCCTTGCTTAGTCCTACGAAATCAAACAACGAGCCCCAGCACTCGGGTTACAGCCACTATAGCCATACTTAGACTTAATTTGAAGAGGTGTCTGCCGCAACGCTCATCAGCAAAAGCTATTACAACCTGCAATTTTGCAACTCAAACATACACCATACCATAAGACGGTTTATAAATACTCACAGTAGCACTACACCACCTCCACACCCGCCATGGCTTAAATTTACGCAATAATACAAAGAGCACAAGCAAACGTACAAGCGCCACAATAGCCATACAGAGGCTTAATTTCAACAGATGTCTCCCAAAACGCTCATTAGCAAAACGTATTAAAACATGCAGATTTGCGACTAAAACATATCCCATGCCATACGGCGCCTTATAAGTGCTCCGAGTGGTACTATATCACCTTTAGTAGCTCGACATCTGCACGTTACTATATTCTGTGTTTCAATCAGCAACATAACCACCTCCCCCACACCCACCCCGCCCTTGGTTAACCGTACAAAATCAAACAGAAACCCCCACCATTCCCAGTAGCTCCACTATACCCAAATACAACGTTAATTTTAACAAGTGTCTGCCGGAACACTTATTAACAAAAAGTATTCAAACAACCAAATTCGATGGTAAACAATAAAACATCAAATAGCACGGTTTATAAATGGGCGCAGTTGAACTACACCACCTTTACTAGCTAGATATCTATATGTTACAAAAGACCTTAAAACACTATGTAGAGTGTATAGCAGGGGATGGGGAGGGTAAACAAAGTTCTAATTCCCAAACTTTTGATATACCGTCCCTTTACTGTATCTATATTAAAGACTTTAAATGGAATGAATACATTGATGAGTGTCTCGAAAGGGATAGCGAACCTCAGCATCGGTAAAACCCGGACCACTTCAACACCTACATATATCCAGCACAGGTACACAGCCCAACAAATAGTATCACTTAAAATCACATGTAGTTCTCTAATGTCAATAAAGTCATACAGAAAATATACCACACATTTTCATTTCTTTTTTAACTCACACATTTATAAAACATCTCTTCTAAAGAACCACCACCCAACCACTTCTATTCCATAAGAACAGACAATAATTAATATGTTTACTACCATATATTTTAGTATAGCTACATTTTTATTAATCACTAGTAGGAAACTACAAAAACTATTAACTATACCCAAATGCAAACCAGAAACCATGTTCATATTACATCTCAACCTAGGATCACATGATACAAACTATGCATACATATAAAAGGAACGTATCACTTATCCTTTCTCCATCTCCTCTCCATGTAATCTCCAAACACTTAAGATGGCCTCACAGTACAACAACCTACCTCAACTTACATTCAAATCTACCTCTCAGTGTCAAAAACGAGACCACAACCTGCCACATAACATTTCTGGGTTTCATTTTATTGCTTTTAACTTAATAACACATACATCTCCTACCACCACCCCTTCACCGCACTATTTCCACAAAAAAGTAGAATTTCAATATCTCCCCGAATACATCACAAACCCAAATTAACGCTGCACCTCATTTTCAAAACCATACAGTCCTATAAAGATGACAAACTACACTTCTTTGTGAAAAATTCCTAAACATATATAAAGTACTTATTTAAACGACAGCTCAAATTTTATGCATATTTTATAACCAATATCAAACACCACACTTTACTAACACTATATTACTTTGAAATAAAAAATATTCTCAAAATTAAAAACATCCCCTTAAATACTTAATCACTACTACAGAACACATAACACACCTTGTTCATTTCTAACTCACCTTTGTAGTTCTTATCCAGATTTCAAATGTCACACACACATACAATTCCTTCTTTGTCACATAGTACATGTAAAGCACCGATTTGATCAAGAGTAGAACCAAGAATGGCACAATTTCTCTGTAGCTCCACACATAATTACATGTTAAGAACGAATCAGAATACTTCATTCCTTTAACGACATTCCAAAACTTATCTCCATTGGTTAATTTGACATTTTCCATACGAAAAGCTACTTAATATTCCGCGCCAGATACAGGTCACAGTTTCAACCTATTTTATCGCCACACTTTCTGGAACATTCTACTACACCTGCAGGTTAAAAGTTCATCAATTGTTTTTGTAACCTAACGATATACTTTTACAACATTTTATCGAACATTTAACGGCACATGCCGTTCAGTATAAGGTTGAGCAGTTCATCAGCTTTATCCCCAACTCCAGCAGCACCTCACCTTATGCCCCATTGAACCCGTTGGAGTCAGTGCTTTCCACTTTCCAAATTCATTTCATACACACAAATGTACCTTCACACTGCCTATATAACACCCCCTAAGCACCATACACAAGTTACAATGTTTGAAACAAAAGTTCCTCCGAGTAGCTATAACTACATGCTGACACTACTTGGACAGATGTGGCACAGCGGCCAGAGCACATGACTTCACAGCATATGACACACACAGTTTGGGCTCATGCTTTAATCCCCGAGTCCGGCAGCAGCTCAGCTTAGCAGCATGAGACTCTACACACTACCTCACATATTTTCCATACCCCAGGATTTTCAGACCAGTAGGGGTCAGTAATTCATCCTAGTAGTTATAAACACATGCTGATACTACTTCCACAACTGTAGTGCAGTGGCCACGGCACATGACTTCAAAGCATAAGACACACAATTTGGTCTCAACCTTTAATCCCCGAGTCCCGCACCAGCTCACCTTAGCAGCATCAGACTCTAGGCAATACCTCACTTAATTTTCGTAGCCTAGCACCTTGAGACCGGTAGGTATGAGTAGTTCACTTTGCACCCCCTGTATAGCACAACCTAAACACCCCGCAGAGGTTACAGTGCTCCTACCCTCCTCTTTCCTACTTTTTTGCCCTTTTTTCCCCTTTCTCGCTTCAACGGAATAACAAAATGGCGGCCAACACATCCTAGTTCTATGAGACTCTAGACAATACCTCACATATTTTCTGTACCCATGACTTTCACACCAGTACGGGTCAGTGGTTCGTCCTAGTAGGTATAAACACATGGTGACACTACATCCACATGTATGGCGCAGCGGCCAAGGCACATGACTTCACAGCATAAGACACACAGCTTGGGCTCCTGCTTTAATCCCCGAGACCTGCACCACCTCACCTTACCAGAAACAGACTCTAGGCAATAGCTCACTTAATTTCTGTAACCCACCACTTTACACCGGTAGGAGTGAATACTTCGCTTCGCACCTCCTCTATAGTACACCCTAAACACCCCACAGAGGTCACAGTGCTCCTACCCTCCTATTTCCCACTTTTTTTGCCCGTTTTTGCCCTTTTTTCCTCTTACTCGCTTCAACGGAATCACAAAATGGCGGCCAACACTTCCTAGTTGCAACCGCTCGCACCGCTCGCAGCCAATCAGCAGCAAGCTTGTGCTCGTAATGCCTCAGCCAATCAGATGGCAGAATTCCAAATTATCGATAGCTCTACATTTCGATATTTCTCAAAAACTACTGAAAGGATTTACACCAAATTAAAAAAACATGCTTTCTAGACCAAGACCCTTCTCTCTGCCAACTCTGGCACCCATTCGACCTTGTCTAAAGTTTCCTATGGAAATCAACATGGAAAAAACACATTTGGGACCCCCCTTTTTTCTCACCCCCCCTTGACGAATCACCCCCAAACTTTCAACATAAGAGCTGATATCAACAAAGAATTAGTATTGAAAAATTTGCGAAGATTCGTCAATCGGCGCCAAAGTTATTGCGAACAGAATGTTGCCATTTTCCTATGGTAACTAGATCCTAACTATTACTACCTACTGACGACCGCCAGTAGGTAATATATGTGTGTGTGTTTCACCAAAATTCCCACGACTGTTGCAAGCTGAAAAGCGGGACACATACACCAGGTAAGTGCAAATTTTCTTCTTTATTAGCTGACACTCAGCATGGTAGATGACACGTTTTGCCCATCCAGTGGGCATGATCACATGACGAGACCTCAGTTCCTCATTGCTTTTAAACACCTTCACCATACACCACGTCACATGATTAGTGAAAATAATAAAAATATTATTATACATTCCATCAATGCTTGGGTCATCGTAATTTCTTATAATTTAATTATAAATACATAGCAGCAAGGACTATTAAAATATACAATAATTCATGGATCAATCCATTATGAAATATAAAATGCAAAGTGCAATTTCACATTTTGGGGTTCTGTTCATTTCTCATTCGAATACATATTCAAGATTTTCAATTTACATGGAAATTGTTTGGTCATACCCAGATAATGGTGTGCGGTTATGGGATATATCCTGTCTAAGTGACATAAATCCTGATCATTAATATGTTCTTAATCCATATCTCGAAAGATGCCATATCATAATTTGACCTGATCCTCAGGTTCTAGCTATCTGACATCTAAGATATATATTAATTAATATATGAACATATATCTATATACTAGAAAAAGACCACATTAATCATTTCTGTAACATTCTAAAAATTCACAGCTCGACTGTCTGACTCTATAGGATTTCCTCTCTTTTTTGGTTCAACCGTGAAGATGTAAACAATACAATCCTCAATATTTTAAACAAATGTACCTATCTTAGAATGAATTCATAGTCGTTGCTTATGTTGCGATGGCACCAAAGGCGAATATACAAAGTGCTTAAAAGTACATTTAAAGTGAACTGTGCAAAAAACAAGTACATACAAATGAATATAAATATTAAGAGAAAGCAGAGCGGCTGCATAATTGGCCATATATTCCTGTCATATGACTTTCAATTCATGCAATTTACAATCAATACCTCAAACCTCAGTGTATCAATGGCTCAGTTGGATATAAAACTAAAAAAGCAGCCATATCATAATACTGATGGTGGGAGCCATCACGCCTAATTGTGCAGGACCAGAATCAGAATGATAAAACACATTGAGATTAAGACCCTCATTGTCTATTGGGGATAATTAAAAAGATAGTGAAAAATATGTTAAATATGTTATTATATATTATACAAATGGTGTTAAAAACCATACTGCATTTGTTCCATAAATACCCATAAATAATCATAAATATTTATAAAAGTCTGTAAAAAATCATCACAAAATGTTATACAGTTCTTCCCCATTATTAAGTCCATTTGGTGTACAAGTGTCTAATTCCAATATAAATTTGGCCTCCAACTGTCTTCAGATTCTCTCTCTATTCCCTCCCCTTCTCATTGGTGGAACCGCAGCTATGACAAAATATTTTAAATCTTTAAGTTTGTTATGATGCACTGCCCTAAAAGTGTCTGGCCACTGGTTAGGTCATATCAGAGTTGGCAATGGCTCTGAGATGCTGCAGAATTTGCACATGAACCTGCAGTTTGGTGCTGCCTACGTATTGAATCCCGCATGTGCAGCTCAATACGTAAATGGCAAATTCAGTGCGACAATTGTATCTGGCTCTCAGTTTGTTTGATGTAGGGCCAAACACCATAGTATATTGGGATGTATTGGCCCCATACTTGCACGCTCTGCAAGTAATGCACTTGATAAATCCATTGCAAGGTGCTAGCCACATAGAGCTCGGCTGGATTGCATTAGTGATCAACTCTGGACTGGGCCTGACAAGGACATTGTGCATTGATTTGGACTTTCTGAAAGTCAATGCTGGAGGGGCTGGGAATAGTTGATTTAAATTCATATCGATTTGGACAATTGGCCAATGCTTGTTAATTATGGTCCTAATTTTCTTATGTTGACTGCTATATGTAGTTATGAATCTCATTTTGGTATTTTCTTATTCAGTATTGGAGTGGATGGTCTTTCTTTTGTTGATTTGTATATGTGCGGCACCGCCTGAGCCACGAGAGAGGACTAAGCATGGGCGGATTTTAAGAATTGGCAATCAGCGAACTTGCGTATTTACGGATTCGCAATCCGCAAAATCCGCGAACTCTCGCGAATTTGCGGATTTTTTTTTTTGTGTGTTCGCAAGGATTTCTGCCAGTTCGCGAGGGTTCTGTACCAGTTCGCAATTGCGAACTTACTTGTCGGCTCGCAACGGCCGCGACTATGTTGTTTCTACATCTGGTTCATCATAACAGGTTCACAGCACCCTCTGTTCCACCACTGCCACCCTCTGGTACACCCATGCCACCCTCTGGTACATCACTGCCACCCTCTGGTTGGTTTATCACTGTAGATTATGGGGGTGAAAAAAAACAAGCACACCTGCCCTGCTTCAACTGACATGAATTAATTTGGGGTTGATTAATGTGTCACTGAATTTAAACTTCCAGTCTGGCTGGCACCTGCTTCCTTATATGTAATTTGCTGAACTCTGAAGGGGCCCCTCAGGAAGCACTACAGGGAATGGTTACTAATGATAAGATTGAACTTTTGCACCTGCTGAGTGCTTTCAGTTTTGTCTGTAATTGCTTTCTGTTGCAGTGTAATTTTTTTAACAGGACCTTTGTTGTATACTTGTAGCTATTCTCTGAGCCTGCTGTGAGGGTCAGAGCAGGGTCATAGAATAGTTGCAAGTAGGCAAATGTACTCTGAAGGGGCCCCTCAGGAAGCACTACAGGTAATGGTTACTAATGATAAGATTGAACTTTTGCACCTGCTGAGTGCTGTCAGTTTTGCAAAAATTCAACTATCCAGCAGCATCCACAAAAGTAATCCTTCCAGGTCAAGATCCAAATCAAAGTGACCAGCACATGAAGAAAGCACTGGGAGGAGCCTGGTGGACAGGAACAGGAAGTTGGAGACTGTGGGGCACTTCCTTCCTCCCACCCCACCCCCCAAAATGGACTCCTTGCAAAGAAAAAGTGCAGGCAAATGTCAACCTGAGGAGTTATTCTGATAAAAATCATAATTTTCAAGGTTTATGCTGCCTGCTGGTGGATTTCTTGTGCGAAATTGCAAATTTTGCAATCTCGCAATTGCGAGATTGTCGCTGCCCGCCGCATCTACGTGTTCGCAAGTATTTACTCCCGCGAAATTGTATAGTATTCTAGTTGGCAAGTGCGACCAAGCAAAAAATCCGCTTCGCACGGATTTAACGAATTTTCGGCAAGTTCGCGAGAGTTCGCGGATTGCGAATTTACCAAAAATCTGCAAAATCCGCGAGCGGAACGGATTTTACGCCCATGCTTAGAGAGGACCCGCTGCACGGTGTGCAGCCCAGCAGCAGCGCGAATCGACGCTGAGGCTTATGGACAAGGACGCCTTTTTGAAAACATTCACGGAAGTGGACTGGCGGCTTTTCTGCTTACTGCAACCCACTGAGGTGTATCACTTGTGTTAAGATGAAAACGGCAAAGTCACTCACTGGAGTAAAAACCTTTGGGCACTACAACTACCATCGAGCCACGGAGGGTGGCCACGCCCACTGGGGCGGACTTGGCATTATAAATTTACAAGGTGGCCCGGAAAGAACTGTGCCAACTCTTCATCACTGCCAGAAGCCCATGATTAAGTGCTAGGAGGCACGAAACGCGTCGGAGCTGAACTTGAATTTGGCAGAAGCAGGCAGCTGGTTGTTATCCACGGCGTTTTTCAATAAATTAAATTGGCAAATCTTACCTCCTTGTGTGGTCCCCCTCACTGCAGGCAACCTGTTAATTTGCATATATATATTCACTGAAAAAACCATAGGTTATAGACCATATATAGTTAGGAATTAGCATTTACAAAACCTTGAAAATTCACTGAAAAAACCATAGGTTATAGACCATATATAGTTAGGAATTAGCATTTACAAAACCTTGAAAATTCACTGCAAAAACCATAGGTTAGAGACCATATATAGTTAGTTGGACATTTTATTGACATAAAACCAATGAAATTCCATATATAGTTAGTTGCACTAACTATATATCGCGCACCCGCAATCCACTGCTGATGATGTCACATATTACATCATTCATGACATGGTCAGTGACATCACTGATGACATCACTGATGACATCTCAAATGACATCACTGATGACATCATCCAGTGACTGTGTGTTTCTGAAAAGTTTAAATATGTTTTACATATTGAAGAATGAGTAGATGTAGAAGTGTCTGGATGAAGGATTTAGTAGGTGCGTGACTGACTGTATGAGTGAGTGATTAAATGTGTCTCACTGAGTGCATGGGTTAGTGACTAAACTGTCTTAATTTGTGCATCATTATGTCTGTTGTTCTGTAAACTGCTGCATGTGTTGATCAGTAGCTATATGAGTAACTATATGGGTTATTGATTGATTGCCCAAGTATTTGTATGGGAGACTGAGTGTGTGTGTGGCTAGCTGGGAGGTGTGTGACTCTGTGCAGATCAATCTGTACTTGTATCAATGATTGTATAAGAAGGTAAGTATGTGTTAGTATATGTTTGAAAATGTAAGGTGCTCTATGTTTAACTGTATAGACAAGAAAATGGAAGTGTCATTGATTCTTTACAGGACTGACTAGGTGTGTGAGTAACTCCATGGATGAGTGGCAGACTGTGAGTGTCTGTATAGGTGTATGAGTGCATATGATAGTGTTGTAAAGATGAGTGATTGTATGTATGAATGATTGTATGGGTGAATGAGTGAAGGTGTGTGTAGACGTAGCAATCAGTGAGTGCGTATGTAGTAACTAGTATTGGTGTGTCAATGGTTTCAAAAATTATACTCTCTTTTTAACACTGGGTGAAACAGAGGTTATATTAAAATGTGAGGAGATGCATTGTATTGTCACATGAATGATATCATCAGTGATGTGGTCATTGATGTCAAATGAGATGTCATCAGTGATGTCATCAGTGATGTCATTTGAGATGTCATCAGTGATGTCATCAGTGATGTCACTGACCATGTCATGAATGATGTAATATGTGACATCATCAGCAGTGGATTGCGGGTGCGCGATATATAGTTAGTGCAACTAACTATATATGGAATTTCATTGGTTTTATGTCAATAAAATGTCCAGCTAACTATATATGGTCTCTAACCTATGGTTTTTGCAGTGAATTTTCAAGGTTTTGTAAATGCTAATTCCTAACTATATATGGTCTATAACCTATGGTTTTTTCAGTGAATTTTCAAGGTTTTGTAAATGCTAATTCCTAACTATATATGGTCTATAACCTATGGTTTTTTCAGTGAATTTCAATGGTTTTTTAATAGCAAATATCATAAGCTGTTGAATGTCAAGTACGTGGTAAGTAAAAACATTTTCGTGTTTATGCACACTGATCTGCTTTGAATGCTGCCCCCCACCCCTCATTTCTATTAGGAGTACTCTCTCTTTGCAGATAGTGAAGGGTAGTTAACGCAGCCCTTTGCCCCCTTTGTAATCCGTCGTGCCTGCTTCTCTCTCCATTTGATTGATTGTTCTCTTTGGTTCATTCTCTATTTACAAACAAGCACAGAGTCGCAATACTCTGTTTAGTCTTTGCAGATAGCGAAAAATCGTGTAAAAAAACAAAAGGAATCGAGCAAAATCAGTAGGCCACTAATGGGATCTCTTTTTGACCTCGCTAAAATAGAAACATTAGGAACAACCTGTTGAAAATAGCAATGCGTATGTACATAAGCGGCGTTCATTTGTGTTCACAGTACCCCTTGTTGATTGTTTGAATCGAGCATTGAATTGTTCGAAGTTGGTTCTCTTAAGGATCTTCTCTGCCTGCAAACGAGGAAGAATAGGAATATTCTCTCTCCCTTTGCAGATAGTGAAGGGTAGGTAACGCAAGCCTTTAACACGTCGTACCTATTTCATTCCTCATTGATTGATTGATTGTCCGAACATTGACTGTTTGGGAATTAGTTCTTTTTGGAGGTATTCCCTGTTTGCAAATAAACGTAGGAAAATCTTTGCAAGTAGTGAAAGGGTACGTAATGCGGACCTTTCTCCCCCGTTGTAATCTGTCATGCCTATCTACTCCCCACTGATTGATGCACCTGTTTCACCCGGACCATTTACTAGAGATACGTCATCTGGCCCGACCAGAGAGCACCCCTAGTGAAAAGGACATATGCAATAATAACGAAGTGATCACTGTATCCTGTTAACAGAAACTTTAGCATGAAACAACCTGGAAAGAAAAGAATAGGAAAACGAAAATCAGTAGGCCACTGATGAACATGAACTTTTATTAAACAACGAACAAAGAAACGATAACATAACGTAATGATAAAACCTATTAATGTCCTAGAAACAAGAAAACGTTAAAATATGCCAGTGGTGAGAGACCAGAAAAACAGTAAGAGAAACCAAATCACCCCTCGCTGACCCACCGCCTGCCACGCCAAAAAAATCGATAGACTAGGGAAAATGCAAGTCAGTAGAACATCCGCCCCCACTCTGGAAACTTCCAAGGTGGGGCAGGGTTGCGGCTACGCCCAGGCGGGAGCAGCCCATATAAGGCAGGTCCTGCTGCCACGCCTCGGCCAGGAGATCCTAACGTAGGGTGTAGCCGGAGGAGAGGCCCAGGCCAGCGGGACCCGGCCAGGGGATTGCCTTTACAACGCTGAACAGTTGCAGGGGGGGGGAATGTCTCCTCGACCCTCCCCTCTCTCTCCCAGTCCGGCCGCGGTGGCCCTTGAGAGTTGCAGGTACTCCCGCCACATGCTCTTCCGGTCCGGCCACCAACGGTCAGGGGGCCGAGGCCGACGGGATCCGGCTGCAGCCGATAAACCAAGAAACCCGTTCATGGGGCCAGAGCCAGGGGCGTCCGGCCGACATCTACCGGAAGCCCGGCCCGAACACGGACGGGACACTTCTTCTTTCTTGAATAATGGCTGCGACAACACTGGGGGGGGATGTCTTGCACATGCCTCCGACCCCCCCCCTCGTCCTCATCGCCTGGTCCGGCCATAACAAATCTCAAGCGAGACGCCGTGGGGTGCACTGGGAGGGAGAGACGGTGCGAACAGGCCTCTCCCGCCTCCCCAGGTGGAGGCTTCCCAGCTGCACCCTCAGCGCTCCAGGCGCCCGGAAAAGGGTTCTTCCACTGTGGCCATGCTGCAACGTCTCGCCCGGCAGGGTGGAGCCTGTCCGCTCATTTGACCCCGCGATCGCCAGTAGCTACCGAACTCTCAAAATGGCGGTCGACCTGGCAAGAGCGGGCCCAGCATAAAGAAATGGCCCGGTCACTGGTTGACTCCACCACCGTACTCCTCCACGACCTTGAAGATTCTAGAGGAGCCGCGGGAGTCTCCGACCCCCGATGGGGAATGACTGCCATGATCGCCCGTGGAGTGACGAAACTGTATCCGCGGGACGTCGGCGCTCCCATGCTGGCGCCAGCCTCACTTTGAATTACTAGAATCCTGCAGACCTCAGTTCCGGTGAAAGCACAGTGTGACCCGGTAGGAAAAATTGTTGCACCCCCTCCCCTTTTTGACTGATAGTTCAAACCACCGATCCTTTCCTTTGCCCTTTTAACAGAACTTTGGACTGCCTCCCCCTCTTTTACATTTTCTAGAGAAAACAAAACATTAACCACTACATTAGCATAGCAGTTGACACCAGAACTGTTTTCAAATTTAAAACCAACAACATCTTCAACAGAATCCTTTTTGTTTCTGCTGTGACCCTGCTACAGCACAGGCATTGTCCCCAGCAGTAATTCTGCAATGCCGGTAAGAATAGCTGTGGTGCCTACTGGACTCACTCACCCCCGCGGCGCCCCACGCCGTTATTTGCTGGGCGGCAACTTACTAGACATCACTTTCGTGCCATCTAGATTTCAGCGCGTTCTGCTGCCTTGGAACTATTCGCACAACAGACCGCTACTGACAAGAATATTTCATTATTGGTGCTGTCAATTTCAATAAATCTATTGGATAATTCAAAAGAAATTGCCACGGTCTCTTCGTTGTTTAAATGTTTTTACTGTTTTTGTTTTGTTGTATATATTTATATGTTATTAAAGTTTTATATTCCTACTACTTTGTTGGAGTGCTATATATTTTTAATGTGACACATAATTGTAAAAACTTTGATGTACAAAGAGTCATTCCTGGAATCTTCCGCTTCAGGCTCGGTCCCCTCCCCAATCACAATACAGGATGGTTTTCAGATAGTAGGAACACGTGTGGTGTGACGGATCTCATCGGGTGTGGGCCTTGATCTACTATAACTCCTTTGAAGAGGGGTGATTCTTTACAGCTGGGGCCATAAACTACATCTGCAGGGCTAGGTGATAGCCTGGACAATCGGACACAGAGGAAGAGGAGTGTCAGAGGGTGCGGTAGTGAATAGGGCGAAAGGGAGGTGTCGGGCGGGCACAGAGTGTGATTCTCAGGGAAGAGCAGCGCAGATGGGGGGAGGTTTATTGCCCATGCATAAGACAGAGAGCGGGGGTGACCAGTGCCTGGGGAAGATGCTTGCGAGGGTGAGGAGCCATGCTACGAATCGACAGCGTGCAGAGAGTGGGTCTGGTCAGGGCATCTAAAATGGCTGCCGTGCACGACAAAAGTGTGGCATTTCAAAAAAGGCAAGATGGCGCAGACAATGTTTTTCAACACTTCCTCATTTCCTTCGAATCGAACGTTAACAGACGTTGGGGCATATTACCAAAGTTAAGTGATATTTATCGCTAACGATGCTTACCAACAAATTTTTTACCGCTAAGCATCGTCAGAAATTATCGAAGATAAACCTTGCTATTATCAAGGTTTATCGCAAATGCGATAATAAACGGCCGCAATGCATGAATATCGCTAAAAACTCAGCGATATTCATGCATTACCGAGCTAATGCTCTTAGCCATGTTATCCACCTCCCATTGGATAACATGGCTAAGAACTGCTCAGGGCAGGTGTTACTTTTTGGAGATATTCGCGCTTAGCGCGAATATCTCCAAAAGTTGGTAATAGGAGATAGATATCTTGCATGTTGTAATGCAAGTTATTGTGGTATATGGAACTCATACCATAATCTCTCAGGAAAGCAGAAACTGATCCTTTTGGGACCGCCTAAAAAGGCCTAGGGGGTGAGGAGTACTCTACTTTGCCCCCTTTTCACGTTCCGAACTATTTTATTTTACTCTCTTCTGTAATTACACAAAATAGCAGCGATAAGATGCATCGGAGACACACAGTGAGAGAAAGGAGGCCGGAGATGAAGAAGAGATGTCAAATACACATTGGAGATAATATAGTGGCAGAAGGGAAGTAAATATGAGTAAACTTACCATGTAACATAAAAATGTTGCACTCTATACTATAAGTCTCATTTTATACTACAATCACTTCGCTACAACCTCATAAATTAAAAATAAAAATGAATAATGTCTCAAACAATTTTTGATTTCTAAATATAAATTTATTCTTCAGAATTTTCTTAAATTTGAAAGAACTAGTAACATGTCCTCATCAGCAATTTCCTCATTAAAAGTCTGCAATGATGATTCTTCTAACTCTATGGTCTCCAAACATTCGATAAATTCGCCATCAACAGATTGATCAAAAAAATCATTCAAGTCATCTCCTCCTTGTGACAATATTTCATTATTGGTGCTGTCAATTTCAATCAATGTAGTGGAATCATTCAAGTCATCTCCTCGTGACAATATTTCATTATTGGTGCTCTCAATTTTAATCAATGTAGTGGAATCATTCAAGTCATCTCCTCCTTGTGACAATATTTCATTATTGGTGCTGTCCATTTCAATCAATCTAATGGAATCATACAAGTCATCTCCTCCTTGTGACAATATTTCATTATTGGTGCTCTCAATTTCAATCAATGTAGTGGACAATTCAAAAGAAATTGCCACGGTCTCTTCATTGTGAGCCATTTTATTTTGAAATTGCTTGCTGTAAATTGCAGAAAAAAATAATCACTTTCATTTATCGTTTTTAGTAATACATAATATAAAACTAACTTTATCATGTATTTAGTATAACAGAAGGACTGCAAATAAATAACAGAAAACATTTTTCAAATTATCTTCAAGTGTACAACATAGTTCCCCTTACAAATTAACAACTCACCTTTTTAAAAGTAGGAGAAGTGTTAGTACTGTGTAAATCAAACACCAGAAATTCACCACCAAAAATTCCTCACAAATGTACCTCAGACAGTAGTATCACAAAATGGCTGTGGTTTCCTCTCATTTGACATATATACATAACCAATTAACTTTCATCACACACAAATACAAAACCAAACTAACATTTTAATTGGTTCTAAATTTCAACACTTTCAAATGTGTTTTCCCCATGCAATTTTCCATAGGACATTTACATACGTCTACAGCCTGAATGGCTGAACGGAATTACACCAAACTTGGCAAAATGGTACATCAAACCTAAGAGGTCAGGAAGGATCTACTATGCCCCCTTATGGTCATTTCCCCCTTCGCTTTGGCCTCCTCTTGTCTCTCAATCCTACCGAGAGACAAGATGGCGGCCGCTACGGACTGTTTGGAATGTTGACAGACGCCGGAGAACCAATCAGCTTCGCAAAGCTCCGTAACGCGAAAAGTACGCGAAGCGGAGCGCTGTTACAGATATATATCTTTTTTTGAACGTTAATTTCTCAAAATCCACTGGAGCACATATATTGAGACCTAGCAAAGGCACATCGGGCTACCAGTCCCTAATATTTTGCCAAGTTTCGTGCAAATCCATTCAGCCGTTCGATTATTATTATTATATTTTTTTTTTGCCCCGCGGGGCCCTTTTAAAACCTCCACATCAAACGTAGGGGGTCAGCGAGAATCTACTATTCCCCCTTATGGTCATTTGCCCCTTCGCTTTGGCCTCCTCTTGTCTCTCGATCCTACCGAGAGACAAGATGGCGGCCGCTACGGACTGTTTGGAATGTTTACAGACGCCGGAGAACCAATCAGCTTCGCTTCACAAAGCTCCGTTGCGCGAAAAGTACGCGTACTGGAGCGCTGCCCGGTCCGCTGTTACAGATATATATCTTTTTTTAAACGTTAATTTCTCAAAATCCACTGGAGCACATATATTGAGACCTACAAAAGGCACATCGGGCTACCAGTCCCTACAATTTTGCCAAGTTTCGTGCAAATCCATTCAGCCATCCGGGCTAAAAGTGAGGCCAACCGCCCTATGGAAAACTCAATGTTAAAAACACGTTTTGGGACCCCCCTTTTTTCTCGGCCCCCCCTTGACGAACCCCCCCCAAATTTTCAAGGGCTGCTCAGAAACTAAATGTGCCATTTTCCTGAAAATTTCAGCCAATTCCGTCCACAAACGCCAAAGTTATTAGACATAGAATTTTCAAAAATCCCATAGAGAAAAAATCCTAACTATATATACCTACTGGCGACCGCCAGTAGGTAATATATATATATATATATATATATATATATATATATATATATATATATATATATATATATATATATATATATATATAAACTTTCAGATGGCCGTGAGTCTCTCTGCCTCAAATAGGGTGGCGGGCTTTAGCGGGGTCGCGAACCTCTAAAATCCCAACAGTCCTTTGTCAATAAACAAATGAAGCTGAGCCCAAATCCTTAGTAGATTGGTTATTTAATAATCCATGTGGCAACAAAAGGTGTTTTTTTCCACATGGATTATTAAATAACCATGCTACTAAGGGATTTGGGCTCAGCTTCATTTGTTTATTGACAAAGGATTGTTGGGATATATATATATATATATATATATATATATATATACATACATATATATATATATATATATTCACTGAAAAAACCATAAGTTTCACACCAGTTATAGTTAGGTGGAAATTTTACTCGCATAAAACCATTGAAATTCCCACGTTATAGTTAGTGGGACTCACTATAACTTGCGCGTGCAATGCACTGCTGATGACGTCACATATTACATCACTTATGACATGGTCAGTGACATCACTCATGACATCACTGATTACATCACTGATGACAACATCCTTGTGACAAAGTGGCAGACCTCCTATCAGCATAAAATAACCTTTGACACACACATTCAAAATAGAAGCTAAAATTTTCTTTAAAAAGGAGATACCAATACCAATTACAACAACTTATTAGGTAATTCCAACATCTACATACACATCCACTCATTCACCAACAGTTCTATATAATCACTCATGCATGTACTTACTCATCATATGTACTCATACACCTATACATCCTGTTACACACTAATACTCATCCATATATTCCTTGAGTGCTGCTTTCTTTTCTTGTCAACCGAGAGGAGTTTTGAGCGAAATATATATAAATATATATATATATATATATATATATATTACCTACTGGCGGTCGCCAGTAGGTAGTTATAGTTAGGATCGTTTTCGAATAGGAAATCCGCAACATTCTATTGGGAATAACTTTGGCGCCGAATGAGGGATCTGCCTGTAATGTTCCTTAACATTGCCTCGCTGCGCTCCGCTCCTTCCCTGAACGTTTTGGGGGGATCCGTCAAGCGGGGGCCGAGATAAAAGGGGGGTGTCATGTCATGAGATACACCTCATTTTAAAGTGACAGTGCTATAATAGGCATAAAGAAAATACTATCAGTATTTTTTCACCAAACATTATTGTAAAATACATGATCAAAATTTCTATCAGTATTTCTTCACCAAACATTATTATGAAATACATAATCCAAAATTTTGATTCAACAATGATTAAAAAGACATCTGTGCTTAAATGCATTGGCCCGTAACTCATAACTATCAATTGACATTTATTGTATTGTGAATGTCATATTTCAGAGTTGCTTTTTTCACTGTATTGAATCCAACATTGACACCTACCCTCTTTCGGTGTCAATCAGTCGACCTTATTTTGCATCAAATGTTTCAACTATCATTGTATGTATTTGATCCAATGCCTATAAAATCATATAAAGTGTATCCCTAGAACCCACCCTATACCAGAGTAATTTCTTAAAAATATTTTTTATATTTTTTGTTAAACAAACAATAAAACAGTGCTCCCTAACCGTGTTGAATTAAATTTGATTTTGTTTCTAACCAATTACATAAAAAGTCATCAAGGCACTAATGTACAGCCATTTCGCTCCAGAGACCACCATAGCTTATACTGACTTAAGTGTTATGGAAACAGGTTTTCCTTATTCTAAATGTTCAAATTCCATATTTATAATCATGAATAATTCCCACAATTAATCATATATACCTTCAGGTTATCCATTAATTCATTCATAAATAATTAAGAAATCCTAAAATCTAATTACAATAATATTCCATAATACCAAAAATATATATTATTCTATTTACAATAAGATCATTCATAAAAAATTCCTATATTTCATTTGTTTCACACACAATTTAACAGTGATATTGAAGAACCTGATGGCCTGCTCTTCAAAAAAGATGATGAGATTGGAACATTGACGGTCACAGTACATAATCTAGTCGCATGTTTCTGTATGTATTAATCCAAATATGTGTACAGATCCTCACTCATATGGTGTCTAATAAGAGAATATAGTGAGTCTCCAACCTGCGCAACATCCCCTCTGTGTCCCCTCCTCTCCTCTGTATCGGGACAGTGTCTAACAGGAAATATCTAAGATCTTTAGGTATAGCACCGTGCATATCATGAAAATGTCTGGCCACAGGGTAACTTTGGTCATTGTTATTAATTGCCCTTATATGCTGTAATATCCGTCTGTGGCCTGGCAACTTGGAACTCCCTACATATTTCAAGTTGCAACTGCACTCCAAGACATAAACCACATACTCACTCTTACAAGTAAGGTGATGTTTAATGCTTTGTGGTTTCGTACTGAAGGCCGTAACATAAGAGGTCCTATTTACTCCATATGTACATGCCTTACAGTGAGAGCATTTGTAAAATCCCTTGCGTGCCAGTGACAAACCTGTAGAGTCCTTATACTCAGGGCTGCTCTTTACCAATATATCAGCCATGGAGGTGGCTTTCCTATATGTTATTGCAGGAAACTCTGGAAGATGACTACCTATTATAGGGTCATCCTTTACCACATGCCAATTGCGCTGTATAATTTTACGTAAATCCTTGTGCTGTCTATTGTAAGTCAGGATCAGCCTAGGGGAGTCCTGTGTTACTTTGGCATTTTCAATCTCTGGCTGTTTACGATTGCCCGTACTTCCTATAAGCTCCTCCCTTATTTTCACATTGGATTTGGCAATTGCAGCACCAATCACTTTTGCACCATAGCCCCGTTCTAAGAACCTAACCTTGCTTTCCTGCTGATGCTTTTTGAGTTCATCTTCCTGGCTACATATTCTCCGCAGCCTTAGCATTTCCCCGTACGGGATGCTGTGTATGAGGTGTCTGGGTTGTGCGCTTGTTGCGTGTAACAACGTGTTCCCTGCTGTTTCCTTTCTGAACAACGTTGTACATATCTTACTGTCTACTATATTTACTGATACATCCAGGAAGATACATGACAATTACTTATGTTGTGCGTAAATTGTAAATTGATATCATTAACATTGATCTCTCCAATGAAATCTATGGCTTCTTCCCGGGAACCTTTCCACACAATTATCAGGTCATCAATGTATCTTAACCAAGAAACAATCTTGTCTGTATATATGTCGGTATATTGCCTCCTGAGGACCAGCTCTTCCCACCAGCCCATAAAGAGGCCAGCTTAGCTGGGGGAAAAACTGTCCCCCATAGCTACCCCCTGTACTTGGCGATACATTTATTTGTTAAACAAAAAATAATTGTGTTCTAAACAAAAAGTCAATAGGTCCATAAGCAATCTATTGTGTTCCGCAAACTCCATGTTCCTTTTGCCTAGGAAATGTTTCACTGCTCTTAGTCCATCTTGGTTCCTAATGCAAGTGTACAGGGATGAAACATCAAGGGTGATTAGATAGTATCCATCTTGCCACTTAATCTTATTTATCTTTGATAGGAAATCTCCTGTATCTTTGATAAAAGATTCCAGCTCCACCACATGCTCCTGTAAAAAATAATCGATATATCTGGAAAGATTTTCTAGTGGGCCATCACATGCTGCAATTATAGGACGGCCAGGAGGTTTCGCACGGTCCTTATGTATCTTCGGTATAAAGTATATTACCGGTGTTTTGGGAATTTTTTTTTTATGAACCTAAACTCATCGTTGTTTAATAACCCCAAGCTCTTCCATGCCAGTAATTTGGTACATAGGTCATCTTGCATGCGCTTGTAATTGAGTGGTGTGCTATTGACATAACATTGAGTATCCCCTAGATGTTTGTTTGCTTCAATAAGATATTCAGAGAGGGGCCACAGCACAATATTCCCTCCTTTGTCCGAATTCCTTATTACAACCTTATTTTCCTTTTTCAATTTGTCAACCAATAGACCATACTTGATTTCTTCATTGGAACGATGTCTTTTTGTTGCTTGGATTCTCCTGTTCAGTTTTTTCACTTGTGCCACTACAATTTCATTAAAAACATGTATTGAATCCTTTATCATAATTGGCACAAACTTAGATTTGATCTTAAAGGGTGTTTCCGGTTTAGTATTACCCAGGCTTCTTACCTCCTGTGTGGTCAATACTGGAAATGGTGTTAAGGAAATCTCACTGTCCTGAGATGCGGTATTGTTGGGTACCATACTGGATGTGTTGATGATGCTTTGAGCCGCAGCTAGGGTTTCAAAGTCACTTGACACCAGATTGGTATTCCTATTTCCTGTGTCCACGTTGGTTGTGTTTTTCAATTTGCCCCTCGATTGCAACTTGTGAAATTTCTGGAGCTTTAATTTGCGAATAAACATAAAATATATGTATATTTCATAACAAATCAGCATCCATTCCGATGTTGAAAGAAGGAAAGCGCGCAGGTCTCCGGTAACAAAGTGTTTATTATAGACCCCTCCAACAGACGTGTTTCGCCTCACGGCTTTGTCAGTGTTGGCGTGTGTAAAAAAGAACGGCCATTTTTTTTCCTGCACTTCCACAGATAACCAGTGAACAGTAAAAGTGGACTACTCGCATGAATGCCACTATGGCGGCCATCTTACAACTTGTTTCTACTGGGTCAGTGAGTTACATAAAATGATCGCAGAAAAGTGCAAGTGCAAATTAAAAACATTTTTTCAATATTTGAGAACAATTTCATTATGTGGAGAAGGAAAGAGAAAGGAAATTATACCATTCCTTATGAAATTATACCATTCCTTAAAAAAAAAATATATATATATATATATATATTTATGTAAATATGTACACATTTACAAGGCTATTTTACAAAACTTTTGTTATGGCATGACCTTCCCCCCGAGGGACCCCACCCCCCACCTCTTTGCCTCCTCTCTGCTGGGCTTATGTAGCTGACGTCCTCCAGTGCTGCCTGAAACAGAAAGATAAGCTACGGAGTTATTTCATTCCTCAAAGGCGCTGAGCACATGTTACAGTTCTGTTTTTTAGGATGAGCTGACACTTGTCTGAAAAACTGGGACATTTATTTAAAATTAAGTAAAGTGTCAGGACACCGGGACAGTCGTCCAATAACCGGGACTGCGGGGAAATCCGGGACGTCTGGTCACCCTAGGTAGAGGGTCTAGACACAAGACCAAACAGGTTCTGGGAGGTAAAAAAAGTCTATAATTGGCTGCAAGCCTTTTGGCTTTATTAATGCTTCTTTAGTCAGGATTTTGGTAAAACTTTATAGTTACTGAGCACTTGCCAATACTTAAAATAAGTTCTCAAAATATATATTTTTTATAACACCATACTTTGCCAAAGAAGTCACTGGCACTAAAAGTAACAGCTTTGTGAGCAGGGGTGCTCATTGTGAAAGAACTGAATTCAGTCACTCACAGCGAAATGAGGCAATTGTTTAAATGGGGTGCCCCTTTACCCCATGTGGTAGTGGGCGGAAGAAAAAATAAATAACACAGTAACAGATCAGTGGCTGCAGAGTGCTGGCTGAAAACCACTACAAGTGAGCACATCATATATATATATAATTTTAGTAAAATCAAAAAGTGGTGGCCAACGCAAGTCCTAACAATGCTCAAACAATGCCATTGTACTATCAATTACAGTTTAAGATGTTTTGAAATTACATTTTATTAACGGTGATTATGTTTGCCATTAAATGTCTTCCTTGTTGAGCTATCTAAACCTAAATGCAAATAAAATAGCCATGTTTCTCTTGTAAACATTTTAATTTGTTGAACTGAAAATCTATTTATGGATATTTTTCCCTGTTGAATTCATTGAGCGGAATGTGAATAATGTGAGCTAAAATAATACATCCTCAGAGACTCTTAGTCATTGTTGTGAATTATACCCAGGCTGCAGATAGGAAAATGAAAGTTATGCTGAGGACTATAGCATTCCTATATTCAAGTGACACAGACTACTTATAGACACTATTGTCTGGTTCAACAGGTGCTACTAGGAACCCTATTAATGCCCTCGCCTTTGTGAAATGTGTCTATTATATTTAACTACATTGACAGGTTAGAGATATGCATACTGTCTCTCTGAGTCGATAGCATTCCGAGTGATCACTAATCAGGAAACAAAGTGAGAAGTTCAATCATGTTGATGGTAAAATATTAATATGTAGATGATGTTAATAAGTTAAAACATCTTTTCATAATAATTAGTGTAAACAGGAATATATTTATTTGTATATATATATATTCACTGAAAAAACCATAGGTTATAGACCATATATAGTTAGGAATTTGCATTTACAAAACCTTGAAAATTCACTGAAAAAACCATAGGTTAGAGACCATATATAGTTAGCTGGACATTTTATTGACATAAAACCAATGAAATTCCATATATAGTTAGTTGCACTAACTATATATCGCGCACCCGCAATCCACTGCTGATGATGTCACATATTACATCATTCATGACATGGTCAGTGACATCAGTGATGACATCACTGATGACATCTCAAATGACATCACTGATGACATCTCAAATGACATCACTGATGACATCATCTAGTGTCTGTGTGTTTTTGTAAAGTTTAAATATGTTTTACATATTGAAGAATGAGTGGATGTATGGAAGACTGAGTGTGTGTGTGGCTGGCTGGGAGGTGTGTGACTCTGTGCATATCAATGTGTACTTGTATCAGTGATTGTATAAGAGAGTAAGTATGTGTTAGTATATGTGTGAAAAGTATGGTGTTCTGTGTTTAACTGTATAGATGAGGAAATCGAAGTGTGATTGATTCTTCACAGGACTGACTAGGTGTATGAGTGCATATGATAGTGTTGTAATAATGAGTGACTGTATGTATGAGTGATTGTATGGGTGAATGAGTGAATGTGTGTGTAGACGTAGGAATCAGTGAGTGCGTATGTAGTAACTGGTATTGGTGTGTCATGATGTCATCAGTGATGTCATTTGAGATGTCATCAGTGATGTCATTTGAGATGTCATCAGTGATGTCATCAGTGATGTCACTGAAGTATGGTGTTCTGTGTTTAACTGTATAGATGAGGAAATGGAAGTGTGATTGATTCTTTACAGGACTGACTAGGTGTGTGAGTAACTCCATGGATGAGTGGCAGTGTGTGAGTGTCTGCATAGGTGTATGAGTGCATATAATAGTGTTGTAATAATGAGTGACTGTATGTATGAGTGATTGTATGGGTGAATGAGTGAATGTGTGTGTAGACGTAGGAATCAGTGAGTGCGTATGTAGTAACTGGTATTGGTGTGTCATGATGTCATCAGTGATGTCATTTGAGATGTCATCAGTGATGTCATCAGTGATGTCATTTGAGATGTCATCAGTGATGTCATCAGTGATGTCACTGACCATGTCATGACTGATGTAATATGTGACATCATCAGCAGTGGATTGCGGGTGCGCGATATATAGTTAGTGCAACTAACTATATATGGAATTTCATTGGTTTTATGTCAATAAAATGTCCAGCTAACTATATATGGTCTCTAACCTATGTTTTTTTCAGTGAATTTTCAAGGTTTTGTAAATGCAAATTCCTAACTATATATGGTCTATAACCTATGGTTTTTTCAGTGAATTTCATTGGTTTTTTAAAAGCTAATATCTATAGCTGTAAAATATATTCTTTATTACGTGACGTATCACGTAGCCACGTAAGACGCCTCATGACGCGTCGCATAACCGTGACGTATCGGCTCTGCAGCGCAAACAAAACTCGTAACGTAAGCGTGCCGGAGCACGCTTACAGATATATATATTTTTTTTAACCTTAATTAGACAAAATCCACACGTGCACATATCTTGAGGCCTTGCAAAGGCACATCAAACAAACAGTCCCTACAATTTTGCCAAGTTTGCTGGAAATCTATTCCCTTAATTTTTTTTTACTGTTTCTCTTGGTTTTCCCCTTGTTACGCTTACCGGGATGCTACCCGGTACGCGAACCGGACGCTCCAAAAACACAAGATGGCGGACTCCCGTTACGCTGCCGGTTAGCTGCCCGGTTCGCGTACCGGGAAGCGCCTCTACCGCGAAAAATCGCGGGGGACTTTAATATCCCCCTCATCAATCCTAGGGGGTCAGGAGGGGTTTACCTTGCCCCCTTTCCTTCATTTCCCCCTTCTTTTTTCACCACATCTTGTCTCTCGAACCTACCGAGAGACAAGATGGCAGCCGCTCCGGACTGTTTACAATGTTGACAGCTACGCTGCCGGTTAGCTGCCCGGTTAGCTGCCCGGTGAGCTGCCCGGTTCGCGTACCGGGATGCGCCTCTACGGCGTAAAATCGCAAAAAAATATGTTTTTTTTATTTTTTGCCCCGCGGGGCACTTTAATATCCCCCTCATCAATCCTAGGGGGTCAGGAGTGGTCTACCTTGGCCCCTTTCCTTCTTTTCCCCCTTCGCTTTTCACCACATCTTGTCTCTCGATCATACCGAGAGACAAGATGGCGGCCGCTCCGGACTGTTTAGAATGTTGACAGACACCGGAGAGCCAATCAGCTTCGCTTTGCGAAGTTTCGTTACGCGTCAGGTACGCGAACCGGGGCGCTAACCGGAGCGCTGTCACAGATATATATATTTTTTTAAACGTTAATTTCTCAAAATCCACTGGAGCACATATATTGAGACATAGCAAAGGCACGTCGGGCAAACCATATCTACAATTTTGCCAAGTTTCATGTAAATCTATTCTGCCGTTCGAGCTAAAAGTGAGTCCAACCGCCCTATGGAAAAATGAATGGGAAAAACACGTTTTGGGACCCCCCTTTTTTCTCGGCCCCCCCTTGACGAAACCCCCCCAGGGGCTGCTCAGAAACAACATGTGCCATTTTCCTGAAAATTTCAGCCAATTCCGTCCACAAACGCCAAAGTTATTAGACATAGAATTTTCAGAAATCCCATAGAGAAAAAATCCTAACTATATATACCCACTGGCTATCGCCAGTAGGTAATATACATATATAAACATATATAATCTGCATATCTATATAAATATAAATGCATGCATACATATACATATATGCATACATATGCATGTTATTTACATGAAAGTTTTAAAAACACTAATAAAAGCAAAGCTAAAAAGCCACCTCATTACAAACAGAATGGCTTTAACTTAAACGAGGGCGAGATCTATTGCATTTTCAATGCTTGTTTACTTTGGTTCTATCAAGAAGGCATTCAGATGTGTCACACATTTGCCATAAATTCTGAATGTTAGCACTCTAGTTGCTCATTAGATCAGTGTAGTAAAGCTAGTGCTCACCAGGGAAGTCTGCTGCTAATCATGGTTTGCAGCCATTTTCCCGCATTTTTTATCCCGCAGACTTTCAGTCCGCATACTATTATCCCGCAAGGTCATTGACCTCGCATACCATTATCCTGCATTTTTTCAAAACGCATGTGCATTTATCGCGCATGCCTTTACAAAGAATTACGTTTTAAAGGCATGTATGGTAAATGCATTTGCGTTGTGAAAACCACGATGACGAGAGAGGTAAGTGGGTTTGTGTTAATTTTTTCGAGGGTTAGTGATTGTGTAGTGTAGTGTAGTGTTGTGTAGTGTAGTGTTGTGTTAGTGTAGTGTAGAGTTGTAGAGTTGTGGTGGTTGTTTAGTGTAGGGTCATGCTGGGGGTAGTGTTTTAGGGTTTAGGGTTGTGTTGTAGTGTTTGCGTAGTGTAGGGTCATGCTGGGGGTAGTGTTTTAGGGTTTAGGGTAGTGTTGTAGTGTTTGCGTAGTGTAGGGTCATGCTGGGGGTAGTGTTTTAGGGTTTAGGGTTGTGTTGTAGTGTTTGCGTAGTGTAGGGTCATGCTGGGGCTAGTGTTTTAGGGTTTAGGGTAGTGTTGTAGTGTTTGCGGAGTGTAGGGTCATGCTGGGGGTAGTGTTTTAGGGTTTTGGGTAGTGTTGTAGTGTTTGCGTAGTGTAGGGTCATGCTGGGGTGTAGTATTTTAGGGTTTAGGGTAGTGTTGTAGTGTTTGCGTAGTGTAGGGTCATGCTGGGGGTAGTGTTTTAGGGTTTTGGGTAGTGTTGTAGTGTTTGCGTAGTGTAGGGTCATGCTGGGGGTAGTGTTTTAGGGTTTTGGGTAGTGTTGTAGTGTTTGCGTAGTGTAGGGTCATGCTGGGGTGTAGTGTTTTAGGGTTTTGGGTAATGTTGTAGTGTTTGCGTAGTGTAGGGTCATGCTGGGGTGTAGTGTTTTAGGGTTTTGGGTAGTGTTGTAGTGTTTGCGTAGTGTAGGGTCATGCTGGGGGTAGTGTTTTAGGGTTTTGGGTAGTGTTGTAGTGTTTGCGTAGTGTAGGGTCATGCTGGGGGTAGTGTTTTAGGGTTTTGGGTAGTGTTGTAGTGTTTGCGTAGTGTAGGGTCATGCTGGGGGGTAGTGTTTTAGGGTTTTGGGTAGTGTTGTAGTGTTTGCGTAGTGTAGGGTCATGCTGGGGGTAGTGTTTTAGGGTTTTGGGTAGTGTTGTAGTGCTTGCATAGTGTAGGGTCATGCTGGGGGTAGTGTTTTAGGGTTTAGGGTAGTGTTGTAGTGTTTGCGTAGTGTAGGGTCATGCTGGGGGTAGTGTTTTAGGGTTTAAGGTAGTGTTGTAGTGTTTGCGTAGTGTAGGGTCATGCTGGGGGTAGTGTTTTAGGGTTTAGGGTAGTGTTGTAGTGTTTGCGTAGTGTAGGGTCATGCTGGGGGTAGTGTTTTAGGGTTTAGGGTAGTGTTGTAGTGTTTGCGTAGTGTAGGGTCATGCTGGGGGTAGTGTTTTAGGGTTTAGGGTAGTGTTGTAGTGTTTGCGTAGTGTAGGGTCATTCTGGGGTGTAGTGTTTTAGGGTTTTGGGTAGTGTTGTAGTGTTTGCATAGTGTAGGGTCATGCTGGGGGTAGTGTTTTAGGGTTTAGGGTAGTGTTGTAGTGTTTGCGTAGTGTAGGGTCATGCTGGGGTGTAGTGTTTTAGGGTTTTGGGTAGTGTTGTAGTGTTTGCGTAGTGTAGGGTCATGCTGGGGGTAGTGTTTTAGGGTTTAGGGTTGTGTTGTAGTGTTTGCGTAGTGTAGGGTCATGCTGGGGGTAGTGTTTTAGGGTTTAGGGTTGTGTTGTAGTGTTTGTGTAGTGTAGGGTCATGCTGGGGGTAGTGTTTTAGGGTTTAGGGTAGTGTTGTAGTGTTTGCGTAGTGTAGGGTCATGCTGGGGTGTAGTGTTTTAGGGTTTTGGGTAGTGTTGTAGTGTTTGCGTAGTGTAGGGTCATGCTGGGGGTAGTGTTTTAGGGTTTAGGGTAGTGTTGTAGTGTTTGTGTAGTGTAGGGTCATGCTGGGGGTAGTGTTTTAGGGTTTAGGGTAGTGTTGTAGTGTTTGTGTAGTGTAGGGTCATGCTGGGGGTAGTGTTTTAGGGTTTAGGGTAGTTTAGTTGTTTAGTGTATGCTAAAGGCATATTCGTTCTAAAAGTTTTCGTTATTTTAATTTGCGGCCTAATAGTACATGCGGGATTTTTTTTGCGGACTGATGGTATGCGGGATTTCGTCATATATTCGCTAATCATACTTTCTATGGCAAAATGAACCCCCTCATTTTGTTCCTTTTTAAATTAAATGTTTTAAGAGTTACCACTTTATTCCAATCAAGATGGCTTCAGGTGTGCCATACCTTTGTAATAAGTAGGACTGTTAGCACTCTAGTTGTTCTTTAGAACACTCAGGGACATTCTGTCATTGGGCTATAGTTGGGCTACATCTGGCTGATATTTGGGCTACATTTGTTTTTTTTGTCTCTGGTGGCCATCTTTGGGCTACATTGGGCTACATTGGGCTACATTGGGCTACATTTGGGCTACATTTGGGCTCCAACATATATATAGCCCAATGTAGCCCAATATATATTTTTCAAAGTTAATTTTCGTAAAAACCACTGGAGCCTATATCTTGAGACATAGCAAAGGCACATCGGGCTACCAGTCCCTACAATTTTGCCAAGTTTGGTGTAAATCCATTCAGCCGTTCAGGCTAAAAGTGAGGCCAACCGCCCTATGGAAAATTGCATGGGAAAAACACGTTTTGGGACCCCCCTTTTTTCTCGGCCCACCCTTGACGAAACCCCCCCAAATTTTCAGGGGATGCTCAGAAACAAAATGTTCCATTTTCCTGAAAATTTCAGCTAATTCCATCTACAAACGCCAAAGTTATTCGACATAGAATTTTCAAAAATCCCATAGGAAAAAAATCCTAACTATATATACCTACTGGCTATCGCCAGTAGGTAATATATATATATGTGTGTGTGTGTATATATATATTCACTGAAAAAACCATAGGTTATAGACCATATATAGTTAGGAATTAGCATTTACAAAACCTTATTTTACTCACACAAAACCATTGAAATTCCATATATAGTTAGTTGTACTAACTATATATCGCGCACCCGCAATCCACTGCTGATGATGTCACATATTACATCATTCATGACATGGTCAGTGACATCACTGATGACATCACTGATGACATCTCAAATGACATCACTGATGACATCACTGATGACAACATCCAGTGACTGTATGTTTCTGTAAAGTTAAAATATGTCTTATATTTTGAAGAATGAGTGGATGTATAAGTGTCTGGATGATGTATTTAGTAGGTGCATGACTGACTGTATAAGTGAGTGATTAAATGTGTCTCACTGAGTGCATGGGTTAGTGACTAAACTGTTTTAAATTGTGCACCATTGTGTCTGTTGTTTTGTAATCTGATGCATGTGTTGATCATTAGCTATATGACTAACTATATGGGTTATTGATTAGTTGGCCAAGTATTTGTATGGGAGACTGAGTGTGTGTGTGGGTGTCTGGGAGGTGTATGACTCTGTGCATAGATGTGTGAGCAGTTGATTCACTAGATGTATGGGTTCAAAAGTGCATGTGGAAACAGCTGTATGGGCGGTTTACTGTGTGCATGAGTGTATTGGTGAGTGAATGGATATCTCAGTGCTACATTATTGTGAACTTGTATCAGGGATTGTATAACAGAGTAAATATGTGTTATTATATGTTTCAATAAGTAAGGTGTGTTTAACTATATAGTTGAGGAAATGGAGGTGTGATTGATTCTTTGCAAGACTGATTAGGTGTGTGAGTAACTCCATGGATGAGTGACAGTCTGTGAGTGTCTGTTTACACTGAGTGTATCTAAGGTTATATTAGAGTCTGAAGAGGTTCATCGTATCATCACATGAATGATGTCATGAGTAATGTCAAATGAGATGTCATCAGTGATGTCATCAGTGATGTCATTTGAGATGTCATCAGTGATGTCATCAGTGATGTCACTGACCACGTCATGAATGATGTAATATGTGACATCATCAGCAGTGGATTGCGGGTGCGCGATATATAGTTAGTACAACTAACTATATATGGAATTTCAATGGTTTTGTGTGAGTAAAATAAGGTTTTGTAAATGCTAATTCCTAACTATATATGGTCTATAACCTATGGTTTTTTCAGTGAATTTTCAAGGTTTTGTAAATGCTAATTCCTAACTATATATGGTCTATAACCTACGTTTTTTTCAGTGAATTTCATAGGTTTTTTAATAGCAAATCTTTATAAAAATAATACATTTTAAATCGAATTTTATATTTTATAATTTTTTTATTTTATTTTTATATTATTTTTGGTGCGCTCCCGGGGCGCGGACAGGTGAACGCACGGGTAAGCGCAATCTTGCGGCGCGCCCCGGGGCGCGTACTGATGCGCGTCCCGGAAGCGTTATTGCCGCGAACGAAAACAACATCGTGACGTATCGCGTAGCCGCCACGCCTTGCGTCATAAGACACGTATCGCGTAGCCGCGAGATGCGTCTTATGACGCACCGCGTAAGCGCACCCGGAAGCGCATACGATCGCGCAACGTAAGCGCCCCGATGCGCTTACGATACACGCCCGGGATGCGCCCCGGGGCGCGTAGCGTAAGCGCGTCAAACCATGTGACTTTAAAATAACACTTTTCATTGGTTCAGAACTTTTTTTTTCCAAATTGTGTGAAACCCACCCATTTCTCTCACTATTGCTTTGTACTTGGAGAGAGCAAGAGCTGTTCTGTCTACTCTGTTTATCTCCTACTTTTCTGATCTCCAGCAATGGCTGCAAGAGAGTCATCCAGCAGTGATTCAGATGGATTTTTAGATGAGGACCCTCCTCAGCAAAAGAAAAAAAAACATTTCATCTGGAAATTTTACGACATCCCTGAAGGACAGAAAAAAGTCAACGCTCCCAAAGTAACCTGCAAAATATGTGGGAGTAGTTTATCCAGAGGCAATCCTCTGAAAAAATATAGTTTTGGAAATGCTAATTTGATCAGGCATGTGAAAAGAAGACACCCTAACAACTTTGCCAGGGAGAGTGTCAGAGAGCTGGCACGGAATGTACCCACAGATGGCGGCAGCACCTCCACTGGTGGAGCAACACCTTCGGGACCACCCCGTGGAAGAATGGTCCCTAACATTCAACCGGTGTTTGCAGGCATCAAATTTTTGTGCACGGAGTGTGACGAACTGCTCTGCTATGGGGAGCAGAGTGTTGAACTCATTGCCCTAAAGAAACAGCAACACCGCTGCTCTTCCAGTCCCTAAATTTTCAATTTTTTTTGCTCCTGTTGAGCAGTTTTGGAATCCTTGTTTTTGTTTTTCCCTTGACAAAAATCCCCAAAAAAATAAAATTGTTTTAAAAAGTCTAAAAAAAATATAAAACAACAAAAACAAAAAAAAATTTATTTTCAGAAATACCTCCAATTTATAAAAAGAAGCTTTTTTTTTTTTTTTTAAAAGTCTGTCATTTTTTATCTCCATGGTACGCTCCCCCGTACGCTCCCCGGTGCGCGTACCGGGCGCTCCCCCCCGCGAAAATCGAAATTTTTTAAAAAAAAATGTTCACCCGCGGGAGCCTTTTATGGCCCCTACATCAAAAGTAGGGGGTCAGGGGGGTGTACCCTGCCCCCTTTTGCTCATTTCCCCCCTTTGATTCTTGCCACCTCTTGTGTCTCAATCCTACCGAGACACAAGATGGCGGCCGCTGCGGACTGTTTCGAATGTTTACAGACACCCGAGAACCAATCAGCTTGCCGTGCGCAAGTCGCGTGGCGCGCCTGGAGCGCTCCCCGGTACGCGTACCGGGCGCGGCTCTAGATATATATCTTTTTTTAAACCTAATTTACTCAAAATTCACAGGACCACATATCTTGAGACCTAGCAAAGGCACATCGGGCAAACAATATCTACAATTTTGCCAAGTTTCGTGGAAATCCATTCAGCCGTTCGAGCTAAAAGTGAGGCCAACCGCCCTATGGAAAATTGCATGGCAAAAACACGTTTTGGGACCCCCCTTTTTTCTCGGCCCCCCCTTGACGACCCCCCCCAAATTTTCAGGGGCTGCTCAGAAACAAAATGTTCCATTTTCCTGAAAATTTCAGCCAATTCCGTCCACAAACGCCAAAGTTATTAGACATAGAATTTTCAAAAATCCCATAGAGAAAAAATCCTAACTATATATACCTACTGGCGACCGCCAGTAGGTAATATATATATAGATATAGATATAGATATAGATATATAGATATAGAGATATATATACACACACTATTTCTAGAGATAAACATTTAAGAACTTTGGGGCTGATTAGGATGGCAGGCGGACATAGAGATAGGGACCGCCCGCCATGGTGTGCGGTCGCATTGTCCAGGTTTTCATTGTGGTGGGTGTTGCTGGCTGCAGCACCTGCCGCAGTGGGAAAAAGGGATGTGTAACACATCCCTGTTCTACGTGACAGGCACATTGTGGTGCCTGTCGCTTGGTACAGGGAACTGTTAGGTGCCCCCCCACACCCAAAGAAAAGGTCCCAGGGTGAAGGGAGGCCCGCTACATGCCCCAAATGTCTGTCCCCACCAGACTTTCCATGGTGGGTGAACCGCCATGGAATGGCTGGCGGGGAGGGACCATCCTAATTCCTACGGCGGTGCCTGGTAGACACCACCATAAAGTGTAGGGATTGGGAGGCCCTCTGCCGATCACTTTTTTTAATAATTCTGCTTCCCTTTTGGATATCCACCTTTGTATCATTGCTTCCTCAAATATATAATCAATTTTATTGACCGGGAGGGGGGAATTGGAATTTGATGATGTTATAATTCTTACTCTTTATCAGTTCTGAGTTAGGTTAGGGCAATTTTCTCTTCCAGTAACATGTAATAAAAGATTTTCCCCACCACATAAGATCTTAAAACAGACTAAAAGTGAATATTAAATAGGAGTATATGGTTCGTTCTCATGAAAGTTATATGACCACTAATCTAACAAAAGCATCAACATTATTTTCACTTCTCCCAGCAGACTCCTTAATAAATGAGCAGTTGGCTACTTGGGCGTTCCTTTAGGCAATTATAATTGTAGTCCCCCCCTGTCGAGAGTCACACTATAAAAACAAATTGCTCACTTGATGTCCAAGATAGAGTCGCAGATGCATAAACAATATGGGCCAGGACTGAATGATGAAGCATTCCACTAGTCATTCGTGGGTGAGAGTCCTTTTAAAAAAGAATAAACCTCTCTTTAGACTAGGTACAGAGACATTAATATTAATAAGAGTAGATTTTCTCTCAATCTGATAATCTTGTGCAACCCTGAACGTGGAATGAACCCTTAAAACCTTCTATTTCCCCTAGTGATCTTAGTAACTTAATAGTGTATATACAAAGGTCTGACCTTAGCCACTTCACTGGGGCTACTTTTTTCTCTCCTAATGTGCTGGAAGATTGTGTATGTTCCGTTGATGTGTTTCAGATAAACAGCACACTTGTCCTGATACTTTGTAAATGATATCCCATGTAAATTGAACTATGGGATAAACGTCTCCCCACAGAATTAAAGACACCCAAAACACCTCCCACAAAAATTTCAAGCACTGTAATTGTGATGATACTATGTGCATAAAAGAACTCCCATTTTTTAATTCCACCAGTATTTACAATTAACTTTGAGGTCAACTTCTCTTCAGTTGTACCTTCCAAATGGCAAAACAGAGTGGAATTGTAAGGCAAGAAAATATTGCAATTAAATGGTGAATATTATCTCAGTATTGAGAAAAAGTTTCCATAGAAAATGGAAATGGTGAAGCTAGAAACCTCACAATCCTTTCTCACCTCTAGTTTTCAGGTAAAGCTAAACAGATTTAATAAAAAGAGGCAGAGGCAGAACTAAACATAAAAATACAGTTTCCATTAAAATGTTTTCAATCGAATAGTTTAATTGAAAAACTAATATTAATACAATAATGTAATGATTGAGGTTGGAAGAGATCAGTCCAGTAAACCTACCAAGCAATGTATTGGACAGCTCACAATACCATTTTTAGTTTGAAAAATGAATGACAGAGACTTTAAAGGAAAGATAGCAGCTGGCTGATTGAGGCCACTGCAGCTTCCTCACCTTGTAACATGTCTATTTGGATGTATGACGTTACATCGCGAACTTTTACAATGCACACCGTTACAACGCAATTTTTACAACGCAGATACATTTACAACAAATGCTTTTACAACGCATGACATTACATAGCAGATGCTATTACAACGCATGCCATTACAACGTAAGTATAGGTAAGTATATTATTTTTTTTTTAAATGTAATTTATTAAAATTTAATACATTTAATAAATTAAAATATTTTTTAATAATTAATTTGTAAATATATATACTTTAAAAAATAATTTATTTTAAAAAGAACAATTATTATTAAAGAACTAATATTAAAAAATAATACAATTAAAATTAATTATTTACATTATTTAAAATTATTTATTTAAAAACTGAACCCTAAAAATACCCGTTACCCTGAACCCTTAAAATACCCCTGTACCCCAAAACCCAAACCTAGCCCTGAAACCTAAAAATACCCCTGTACCCCAAAACCCATACCTAGCCCTGAAACCTAAAAACACCCCTGTACCCCAAAACCCGAACCTATCCCTGAAACCTAAAAATCCCCCTGTACCCCAAAACCCAAACCTAGCCCTGAAACCTAAAAATACCCCTGTACCCCAAAACCCAAACCTAGCCCTGAAACCTAAAAATACCCCTGTACCCCAAAACCCAAACCTAGCCCTGAAACCTAAAAATACCCCTGTACCCCAAAACCCAAACCTAGCCCTGAAACCTAAAAATACCCCTGTACCCCAAAACCCAAACCTAACCCTGAAACCTAAAAATACCCCTGTACCCCAAAACCCAAACCTAGCCCTGAAACCTAAAACTACCCCTGTACCCCAAAACACAAACCTAGCCCTGAAACCTAAAAATACCCCTGTACCCCAAAACCCAAACCTAAGCCTGAAACCTAAAAATACCCCTGTACCCCAAAACCCATACCTAGCCCTGAAACCTAAAAATACCCCTGTACCCCAAAACCCAAACCTAGCCCTGAAACCTAAAAATACCCCTGTACCCCATAACCCAAAACTAGATATATACTATTACTTAAATTCATTTATTTAATTTACATTTAAAAAAAATGATTTAAAAAAATAACATACTTACCAATACTTACGTTGTAATGGCATGTGTTGTAATAGCATCTGCTATGTAATGTCATGCGTTGTAAAGGCATGCGTTGTAACGGATCCTGCGTTGTAATGGTGTGCGTTGTAACGGTGTGCGTTGTAATAGTTGCGTTGTAAGGGTTGTTTCCCGTCTATTTAGATTCTGGTATACTCTATTGTGGTGGATCTAGATGGTAAAGATAGAGGCTCAGTAACTGATCATCATTATGAATTGAATTGCAGTCTATTGGATGGTGCCTTGTGGCAGACAGTTTTTCATGGTTTCTTTGTTGTTGTTTGTGTGTGTTGTGCCTCTATTTCCCATGGGTCCTTGATTCCTCTGAGTGTGATTAGGATTGATTAGGCTGATCTACCAGTTCGTCCTGGTAATAGTATGCCTAGCTCTGTCAATCCAGCCTCAAATGGCTACTCTGCCCTTGGAGATTCCCCTCTGAGCCTTTTTTTTATAAACTCTGCTTATATTGACATATTTGTATTGTGACTGCTGGAGGGGGTGAAGTGACTTCAAAGCCCCCTCTCCATTTCACCTAAGGAGGGAGGCTGCATCCTACGGCGCTACAAAAGGCACTTTTTGCACACGGGTTGCACATTATGGCTTCTGGCAGCTGGAAGGTGCGAGATGACTACATAGTCCATAAACCATTTCAGCTAAGGAGGCGGGTGCTGTGTGCACGGTGCTTCAGATGCTCTTTTTTACACCAGCGGCACAGGACACGCATTGTGACACCTGGAGTGGGCGAGGTGACTATGAAGCCCACACTCCATGTCACCTACGGAGATTGGGGCTTTTTAAAGGCACTTTTTACGACCGCAGCTCGAGCGCGCATGATTCATGCCTGGGAACTGCTTGCACGAAGACCAGGCCTAGCGCGGGCACGTCAGCACTCATCATAGCCTGGAGGAGTCTGAGCAGGGCCACCCCTATTGACTTTCTATATCCTACATTGTTGAAATTCTGATGAGATGGGCAAGAGAAAATTCTATAGCAGGATGATATATGGATTGCCGACTTACCTATTCTATTGCTTCATTTTAAAACCCAACGCAATGGGGATAACTAATGAGGATATGGACACTGTGGAGAAAAAGGCTTAGGGCCACATGCATCAAACTCCGAATTTGTGAATTTTAAGAAATCACTAATTGGTAATCGCAAAAGTCTATGCATGAAAAAAATCATTTTTTTTGCGAATCGGTAAATGTCACTATTAGCGATTGCTTATTATCGAATCGCAAAAAAGCGAATCCGCAATTACTGATGCGCAAATAGCGAATCGGAAATATTGATGCAGCATGATGACATCACAGCCAGGATGTGATGCTGGAATTGCTCACACCTGTGTACTGAATGAGACAGAGGAGGATGCAGACTGCTGAGAAGAGCAGAAGGAAGCATTTTGGAGAGCAGATCCTGTGCAAGGACACCAGCATGACTTCCGGAACAGGTGACAAGAATGCAGAAGGGTGCAAGAGGAAGCTGAAATTCAGTGACAAAGAACTTGACGTCCTCATTGAGGAAGTCATCCAGAGCCATGACAAACTGTTTGGGAAGCAGTCACTCCAGGTCACAGAGTCAGTGAAAAGAAAAATATGGTTTGGAATCCAATCCAGGATCAATGCTGTGGGAGTCACACAGCGCTCCATATTAGACCTGCGCAAGCGCTGGTATGACCTGCGGAGCCATGCAAAGGAAAGGGTTGCCGCAAGGCTTGCAGATGCCAAAAAGACAGGAGGGGATCATCAACAGAAACTGCTAACACAACCCTGAAGGACATGGTGGAGTCAACACTGCAGCCGGAAGGAGTAGGTGGCATAACACAGATTGAAACCTCAGAACAGGCCAGCACTTCACAAGGTAAGATCCATGCAAATTATCATTCATTGTTAAATATTAAAAAGCCCCGCTCATTGCAGATCAGGCTTAGTGTAGCAAATCTGACTTCAGTCCACATTTTACTTGCCACACCCAAATGCATTATGGTATTAGCAGACAACAACTACAATATGAAAGGCAAAGAGGGATCAAAACAGAATTAGTGCATCATAGTACAACAAGAAAGTGAATAAATTAGACATAGTGTGTAACTAAATAACTTTATTAAACGATGCCATGCACAATATGACATACCTCTCCAGCAAAAATACTGAACTTGCACTGTTTAATATCACAGATGCAGCTGTGCAGGAGTCCGACAGTGGTGACACCCAGGTTACTGAGGCCCAGTCAGAAGAGGTTACACAAATGGCACCAGCAACACCAATACCTGCATCCAATAGACGCAGGACCACAGTGCCACCACTGCAAGATTTTGAAATTGAAGAAGGGAGCCAACCTGACCCTCCAACATCACAGGCTGGCCATACCCCGACAACAAAAGCAGAGGTACTGATGCGGTACAGAAACGTCAATTTCCGTAGGCGCATGGCAAGGGCACACATGGCAGCTGCAGAAGATGATGGGTCTGCTGTCTGGGGTGGCCTGGAGGGACAGATGTTGAAGGTACAGCACCTACAATGTAAGAGCATGCGCTTAATGCAAGCCCAACTTTGTACATTGGCCACAAACATCACAGAATCAGAGACTGCATGAAGGAGCTTACCAC
Organism: Lissotriton helveticus; assembly: GCF_964261635.1. NCBI lineage: Eukaryota > Metazoa > Chordata > Amphibia > Caudata > Salamandridae > Lissotriton > Lissotriton helveticus. Next base: position 2,002,052,298 of record NC_136061.1, on the reverse strand, counting down.
TGCAGTTGTGGAAGGACAGAGGGCCACAAATGACAATTTCACTAATGTCACCAATGCCATACATGAGTTGTGCAGGGTGATGCAGGATGACCATGCGTCAAAACGTAAAAGGTATCATAATTTGATGGTACGCCTAGATGGGTACACCAGGGCCATCAATTGCCTGAGCACAACCACATCTCAGCTGTCCCATTGTGCTGTGGGGATGCAGGTGGAGATGACCCATTGCTGTGGGGATGTGGCCAGGGGCCTTATACAGGTCACCAATGTAGTGGAGCAATTTCAGACTGCTGCAGGTGGTGGCAACCATGTACTGGGTGGGGGGAGAGTGATGTGGCCTCAAGCCTAAGTAGCCTCCTCCCACCAGTAACCACAAGCAGGAGGTGCAGTACTCTGAGCACCACTGGCTCCGAAGGCTACACAAGGGATAAGGCTGAGCCCACAGAAAGGCCCCCAGGAGTGCGTGGCTGCAAGAAGTAAAAGAGGCACAAAGTAAAATCTGGTGAGGTAACCAGCAGCATGCCATTTGTCTGGGCTGACATTAAAATACCATGACAATGTCATATTGTTTAATTTTATGAAACACAATGCAGGTTTGCACCTGGTTTGTGTGCATTAACACTACCACATTTTTTTAATTAAACAGTTGAGCATGTGGTGTGTTGTCTCATCATTACCCACCTTAAAATAATGCTGTGTGACTTAGGCATGTCTCTGTCTCCCCTATGCTGGACTCTGACCACGTGCTGCTTGTGGGAGTTGTTCTGGCTGATTGTCTTCCTCAGGCTCGCTGCCAGAGAGTTCCAGGGGTATGACTCTAGTAGTAGCAATGTTGTGCAACACGGCACAAGTGGCCACAATTTTGCAGCAGGTATCTGGCCTGCATTGCAATGCACCACCAGTTTTGTGGAGGCAAAGGAACCTATATTTCAGTAATCTAAATGTCATCTCAATCATGTTGCGGGTGGAAATATGCACCTCATTATATAGCTGCTCACTTGGGGTACTTGGATTTAGGCATTTAAAACTTCTTGCCAAGCCTTAAAGTCTCCTTCCATTACACATGTCACCCCTAACGTAGGCCCTAAATGTGCCTAAGGGCAGGGTGCTGTGTAACTCAAAGGCAGGTCATGTAGTTTTAAGTTTTACATGTCCTGGCAGTGACAGCCAGTTAAATTCGTTTTTTCACTCCTGTGAGGCTAACTCCTTCCATAGGCCAGCATTGGGAATTCTGTAAAACACCCTTTAAGCTGTAATTCCAGATTGGGAAGGAGTAGCCACTTTATGTTTAATATCTTTAGAATGGTGGTGCTAAATCCTCTTTAACTGTAAAGTTCGATTGAAGACTACCATTTTAGAAATGCCACTTTTAGAAAGTAGACATTTCATTGCTCTTAACTTAGCTCTGTGTGCCTGCAGCCTGCCTCCAATACACGCCTAGACGGGGTGACAGCTACACTTTTTGCATACTCTCTAGACAGCTACAACACAGAAAGGGCTGATTTTGACACAGGATACATCTGCATTCATCTGCATACTGATAGTCTTTCTGGGCAGGGAGAGGGAGAGCTGCTTCACATTTACATTTGAATAGGTTGTGTCCTGTGGTAACACAAAGGGCCAATTTACACCCTACTGTAACTCTAAAGCCAGGGCTGGGTTGAAAGGGATCCTTGAGCACTTTAAAGAGTTCTTCTGGAGTCACCCTCTACACAAAAGGCACTTTTGAGTATACGTATTAGGGCTCTGTCCCTAACAAATCAATACTCTTCTTGACATGGAAGAAACTCTGTTGGAGTAAAGGTTGCTGTGCTGAAGGATTGCAACTCTGTTGTGCCTAACTTTTCTAAAGGACTGCTTCCCTGCTTTGTTGAACTGTCCTGCTGCCTGCTGACCTCTGCCCTGCTAGGGGACCAAGGACTAAGTCCCAGAGCTACTCCAAGGGCTTGCTTGCTTGCCCCCTGTTCTCCCAAGGTCTCAGGGACTTTAAAGGACTCTGTATTTGCTTTTCATCTACTTCACTCCTGCAGAAGCTTTTCTGCAAAAAGCAATGCTCCGCTCTGGAAGATCATTGCGTGGTGCACTTTCACGATAGGCTCAGTGCGCCATGTTTAACTTAGCTGAAACTCCGCTTGGAGGGTGTCCCTGCTCGTGATTACGTTTCTCCTAGAGAAGAGACGATCAGCACTTCTAATCTGGGTGCTGATAGGAGTCCCTACATTCCTGCTTGAGGCTGCCGCTACGCTGAGAGACACCCCTCCCCAGTGCAGCCCCTCCAGAAAGGGAGACGCGACAACTGGCACTTGGATCCGGCACACCGAGTTAAGACACCACCTGCTGGCTCATCTAATCGCTGCTGCAGAAAGGGAAATCTGCTCAGCATGGACCCTTCAAAGGCACAGTTGCCAATATACTGCTGGGCAAATCGCCTGCGCTGCGCTGATCGACTCCCACCGGCCTAAGGATTCTGAGCACGACTCTGCATCCTGACTCCAGCTTTCCCCTCACAATATCGGACTTGATGATGTTGGCCCAGCCAGTGAAACCGAAATCCACCGTAGTGTCACAGAGTCCCTGTGAACAATGCTGGCATCTTGACACTCCAGGAACTGGGTGGAGTTGGGGCCTACAATGCGATCGCTATGGGCCCACACCTTTTTATTTATGGCTGAACTGCTGATTCATTTGGTCTAACAACTCGCTTTTGCAAAAGGAAGCAGCAGTAACTTGTTTTGGTGCTTTGGCAATAGTAATTATACTTTGAAACAATACTCATAGTGATTTTGTATTCACTACAGGAGCAACAATAACCTGAAATAAGTCATTAATGATGTTTAAAGCACTGTTTTTGCATTTATATATGGAAAATTGATATCTCTCGATCTACTGATTGGATTTTTGTCATATGGTCTTATTTTATTCAGATAAATATCTCCTATTTTTCTAAACCTGTGTGGAGTCTTTTTGTGGTGTTGTCATTGAGTTACTGTGTTTGGGTATTGCCCAAACAATTTACACGCTGCCTTATTTCCCAAAAGGTGAGCAAAGGTTATCTTCGTGGTGTATTTGGCTTACCCTGACTAGAGAGGTGGGTTCTACCTCGCTTGCGTGCATGCTTCAGCCAACCGGAAACCCTGGAGCTCATTTATGAGGCTGTGCGTCACTTTTACGCCGCCGGTGCGTCACTTTTTGTGACGCACCAGTGGTGTAAAAAAATGCACCTTGTTGCGCCATATTTACAAAGTGACGTATCTAGGTAGATGCGTCACTTTGTAAACCCCTGCGCCACATTATACCTGCGCCAGGTATAATGTATGCAAGGGGGGGCGTATTGACGCAAGAAAGGGTCATGGAAGTGACGCAGTGAAATCTATGAGATTTCACTGCGCCACTTCTAGGACTCAAATACGTCAAAATCTTACGCCTGCCTCACAGCGGGCATAAGACTGACGCAGGCCCTTTCACATGGGGCTCGCCCCATGTGAAAGGACACATTGCTGGAGTTGCGTCACTTTTGTGTCACACTCCAGCAATGCGTCACTTTTGCGCCTACAGATACGTCAGAAATACTGACGTATCTGTAACTCCTTGCGACATGATGCGTCATACTGTAAATATGACGCATCATTGGGGTCGCAAGGAGGGCGCAATGAAAAGTGGCGCTTCGCTGTTTTCACACAGCGATGCGTTACTTTTCATAAATGAGGCCCCCCCATTTTTAACTGTTAGAAATAACAGACAACTGAAACTGGGCAAACTTGATAAGATTCAATGGCTGAATTTTGTAGAAAAGCAATGTTCTAGTTTGTATTTGCCTGAATTTTTTAGTAACCCTTAAAGTATATCTAAATCTTGTAAGCCTTCTGCTAAGGTTCGCTTTCTTGGTACTTTCCAAGAAGAAGGAGAGATTACAGATGTTCTTAAGACAACGGTAGAAGCTTATGTTTCCATTATGACTATCTTAGCGATAAAGCCTTATTTAACCTGGGTTTCCAACTCACAGCACAGCTTTCAAGCTTGAGGCGAATACTGTACTCTAAATTGGTTGTCCATCCTGTTCCTTATTCTTATTTATTTTATTTTTTTATCTGTTTATTGAGCTTCATATTTGTAGTGTACATATATCAATCACAAACAAATTGTTGAGAACCAGTATTCATTTACAGTAATCAGATCGAGTACAACCAATATACCGTAATATAGGCAAAAGAGAAAAAAAAAAGTCCATGAAGGTATCATACAGTGAACAAAGTCCAGTACAAGGAGACTGAGACATCCCATTCAATACCACTCACGTGTTAATGAACTAATATAATTACTGGCAGTATGTCATAAGCAATTGCGTTACACTTACATTTCTGCCAATGACTATAGTTGGGCTAGCGGTTTCTTCAGGGTTAATGATCAAACTACTTTATAAATATTCGTTAAATGATGAACTATAAACCAATAAAAAGAGAAGGAAAAAATGAAAAGAGGAGGGAAGGCAGCAGCAGCACATTAAGACAATAGACATTCTAGGACTACCAAAATTAGTCCTGTGCGCATGATCCCCGGTGTTTTTATATGAGTCGCGGACTGCAGCACAATGGACCAGTATGCAATAATTGTGTCCAAGCATATAAGTGGTGGCGGGTCTACAGCTTTCCATCGCCGCATGACAAGCCACTTGGCCCCCGCCAACCCCAAATCTAGGAAGCGAGAAGATACTCTGTTTTTCTCATCTCTGGGAAATATTCCCACAATACAAGCCTCCCACGTGTTCAGTAGTACCCTGTCAGTGCATGTATGCAGTAGCCGAGCCACGTCCTGCCAGTATTCTTGTAACAGGGGACACGACCACAGCATATGCAGAAGGTCTACATTCACTAGTTTGCAGTGCGGACACCAAACGTCTGTTCTGTTAAAATATCTATTCAGCTTATCTGGGATTAAATACTCCCTGTGAATTATATTGAATTGGATTAATTTGAATCTTCCATTTCTGGGAATAGGTTTTGGGCTCTCCAATAGTGTGTCCCATTCTTTAGGTGTGCACTGTCATGTCAAGTCTGCCTCCCTTTTGCCGCCCAGTGGTATTAGATCAGTCATGGTATGTTCACAAATTGCCTCCACAAACCATTTAGTAAGGTGTCGCCCTGTTCCCATCACGTGTATGTATGGTATTAGGAGATTTGTCAGGTGTTCTCGTGGCATACTACCCCAGTATCGCTTCAGCGTTGCCATCCAAGCGGCGTGACTCAGGAACTGCCCAGGCTGAATACCCGCCTTGTCAATCATGGAAAGAAATGGGCAGCAATGCACCACCCTCATAGCGGTCTCCCAATGTACTTATATCTACTCCTTGCCAGTCCACGAGATACACCATGTGAACCCAACCCACTCCCTCAGCATCCCCAACAATCAAAGCAAAGGCGCGTATGGTATGACAAGTTTTGTAAGGTGTAAAGCTCTATGAAAGCATTTCTTGACTACTTGCACCAGTAGGGGGAGAAAAGTATGCGACCTAGTGCAAGGGTGAAATATAAAAAGGAGCTTCTCCATTGTATATGGAGTACTACCTTCCACCGTATCTGTGAGATGTAGTTATGCTACCCATTTCACAATCCATTGAATCTGGGATGCCAGGTAATAATAAGGTAGGGCCAGTCCACCTCTCACACTTGGCAGATACAATTTCACTAAAGCCATCCTGCAATGCTTTTTGTTCCATATAAGGTCTCTCATCATGCCCCTGAGCGGCCGAAAGAACGATGCTGACAGATATAATGGGAGGTTAGAAAAATAGTACAACAATCTGGGCGGCATCACCATCTTAATCAGTGCCACCCTACCCGCAACCAAAAGGTTTAGTGTCTTCCAGAATCCTGTCTGGGAGCGCAGAGACATGATTGTCCTAGTTAGATTCCTCTCAAGGAGGTCCCTGTCCGTGTGGTAAATCCAGATATCGGAACATGACCAGCTGCCAAACCACCAGTGCGCCAACTACCACTAAGTGGGGGGCGTCAACATGAAGAGTGAAGGGGAATATGCAGGACTTTCCCCAATTCACACCCCAGCCCTAAACCGTGGCGAACTACTTAAGAATGCACGGTATGACCGGAGGTATCTCCCGCAGATCTCTAATATAAACAGGATGTCATCTGCATAGACAGAGACAGCGTGCATCTCCTCACCCAGTGGTATACCCCAATATTCAGCTGTTCTGCACAATGCCATAGCCAACGGTTCCATGACAAGGGAAAAGATCAATGGGGAAAGGGGACACCGTTGTCTTGTCCCTGTCCTTATCGGTATGCGCCCAGAGAACAAGGTTCCAAGACGAAGACGTACCGAGGGAGCTTTATACAATAATTTGACATGGAAAGAGTCTATTTCTGCTTTGGTGGCGGCCAAGGCAGGCATATATAGTCTTGTAAAGTGTGCGGTCAATATACTATGGATTTCGTGCTGTGTATATTTGATGTCACCTTCCGGCGATCTGAGTGCAGTGATGGGGTCTGTGGCTTTATCCTGTTTAATCAGCCAAGCCAATAAAGTCTCAGACCTGTCAGCCTTAGCATGCACCAACATCGAATGCGGTGCAAAGTTCAGGCACCATCGGCATTCAAGAAGCTACGTATGCTTCTTACGTGCTCCCAAGAGCTGAGCTGAGTCTGGCGCGCCCGCCACCATCTGGGATTCTAATGTCAATCATTTATTTTCAAGGGCCAGTAATTCTAAATGGATCTGCTTTTAAGAACACCACACAATCCCAAACACCTTCCCTGTATAGTAGATTTCATGGCATCCCACTCAATCATGGTGGACGAGGCAGACCCCACATTAAGAGTATAATAATCACCAATGGCCTCACCAATGGATTCCCAAAGAAGGGATCTTCTAACATCATCGGTTGCAATCTCCATGTGGGGATAGCAGTTGTTCCGTCTTCTCATGCTGTTGTGACATAGTGCCGAATATGGTCGGATGTGCGTATAACCCCAATAATTCGAGCTGTTCACATAAGGAAGTAGAGGAGGTGAACATAGAAACCTGTCTAGGTGCACATGAAAGGTATTGGGCGCTGAGTAAAATGAATATATTCTCCCAACAGGGTTCCGATGTCTCCAGATGTCAACCAGGTCCCTCCTCCGCACCCATGTACCCAGCCTTGTTGAATTAGCTGAAGACACTGCACACTGAAGAGAGGGTAAGGATCTGTCCAGACGTGTGACTAAAATGCTATTAAAACCCCCACCAATCAACCATGGGATATCGCACCACTTCGCCAACTCTAAAGAGAGTGAGCTAAGTAAATTCCCTTGGTCTATATTAGGGGCGTACACATTGCCCAATAGTATATAGCGCCCGTCGAAGCGACCTTTCAGAAAAACATATCTGCCATCCTTGTCGGCAAGGACTTCCTCTGCTGAAAAAGGCGTGCCTGGGCGGATCCATATAAGGACCCCATGTGCAAACAGAGAGTAATCAGTGGCATATACCCTTCCCCCCATTTTCTCTGCAGCTGAGTCAGTTCCACTTTGTTAAGGTGTGTCTCTTGCAATAGGGCAATGCGTATGTTGTGTCGCTTAAAGGAGGAATAAACCGCATATCTGTGAGAAGGTGTACGGAGACCCCACATATTCCAAGTGAGTATAGTGTGATTAGCCATTACCGTGTCTGGAGTGAACGGTTAGTACATCCTGACCCATGTGTGCAGTTGCTTATGTAAATTTACAAAACATGGCATCAACTCCCATATGAAAACCCAATAGTGCAATTACATGGAAAAAAGGTAGGTCTGTACAACAACCGTAAAACAGCTTTAGAGTGGTCCCCACAAAGCTAGAAGTACTACCCAAACCCTGACGAAGAAACAACCTATCAGTACAAATGAACTGATTACCTTAAGAAAGAAAGGTATAAGGGGGTGTGATGCCACATTAACCCTGCCACCCAGAGATCCACAATTGGCTCCAATCTAAGCATCAAGACATATAGTTCCGCATGGGCAGCCTACCTGCAATGTTTGTAACACAGTATGTCCATGCAATCACATTGCTCCCACCTTATATTATGCAATGCAGGGTTTAAAAGTCCAAATGTCACTAGGACACAGTTTTGCATTCAACTTTTAAAAGAGGCGGTATAAGGATCTCTGCCATCATACAATACATACCACCTGCACTCTGTGGCTTCACATCTGGCATCCGCAGAGACATGACATCCGATAGGTCCGCTGCCAATTTGCCTTCATCTTCCAATGTGCGAACCGGAGTCCCTTCTTTACTGTTAGTCTTAACGGCCTGCGCAATTCTCTCTGCCACTTAAACCACTGCCTGTTGCTCCTGTCTGATCAGGTCAAGATCTGGCAACACCGACAAGACCCGGTGCCGCAGAATGGACCCACAACGACAATCCTTCATGCCAACTTTCTCCTTAATCTTGCCACCTGGGACACCTGTTGGCCTAGGTCCCGTGAATCGTCCTGTTACTTCAAGCCAATCCCATGCATCCGGGGGCATATTGAAGAACCTCGACTTCCCCTCAGAGACCACACGGAGAATTGTAGGATAAAACAGCAAATATGCAATGTCCTGCTGTCGGAGTTTCTGCTTGACATGGAAAAAGGATCCTCTTTGACACTGAACCTTTAGTGTATAATCCAGGAAAAAAAGAACATTCACATTCTCATATTTAATCTCCGGCATCTTCCTGGTCTCCCGCATGATCAGGTCACAGTCTTTAAAGTGTAAAAGCTTAAATATAAAATGGCGTGCCATACTGCCAGGCGCCGGTCTTCGGCCCGGGATGTGGTGTGCTTGTTCTATGGTGAAGAAGAGGGCGAATGCATAAGGGGATTATATATCCTTGAGCCAGCGTTCCAGTAAGGTCATTGAGTCCTGAACTTCCGCACCTGGGCATCTGTGGTTCAGCAGCCCACGTAGAGCAGGCTATCCCTACACCATCTCAGCAGCAGGTACACCGGTGGATCCAAGCTTAGGCCACATTCAGGACTCTAGCTGGACCCCCTAGCGATGACGCCACCCGATCCGGTCTCCTCCGGTCAGTGCCGCCAATCCAGCCCTAGGTCCAATCCATTGTAAAAGGGAGAAAGCGATGGGCCTCTCCACCCCCGCATTCATGTACAGCAGCCAAGTCACTGCGCAGTGACCCTGTGGACCCTGAGCCGCACCCGGCCAGGTCCAAGTTCCAGCGCGTGGGGGGATCAGCAGGATCACTGCCTTTCCAAAGTCCAGAAGGGTCACCCTATGCTTCGGTCAGGCCCTACATTATGAATGCCTGATAGATGCGGAGAATTACGGTGGATAAATGGGGATTAGTGGTGGAGCAGATTCACAACACGTCCGCCATGTTGCCCGTGCTGGCCATGCCCCTCTCCGTTCCTGATTCTTATAAAGATGTTTTTAACTTGCCCCATGTGATTCTGTTTCTTCCCAGGCATTTTGTTTTTTTGCACATTTTGTATAATGCACCTTAAATGTACTTTTTGAAACCCATTTTGCTCTCTACTAAGACCAACAGTGTAGACCTATGTTCCTATATTTGCAAATACTGATCTATGGTTATTCGCTGGGGTGTGGCAAATCACATACACAAATCGGTTAATCTTAGGAGCATTTTGTAACGGGGCCAGGAAATGATTTAGCACTGACTGTCCTGTGGTTAATGTACTGTATATTTTATTGGTCATCTTGCTTTAATATTTTTTAATATGTATTCTTGGTCTGGTGCTTGTTTACCAAATTTATTTCATCTAATTTATTTGCAACTTTTATGACTTTATAGTTCTACTGACTGACTGACTGAACCCTCTCCTACCTACAATCGCTCTCAAGATGTTGCTTCTGCAAAGGATCCCATCCACACGCTTCACTCTGCAATGGCAGCATCACCCTGGGATGGGATGTGTTCTTCTCTTGTGGATATGCCTCATCAAGCATTTACAAATGGGGGAAAAGTGAACCGTTGGTTGCTCTACTTTCTAAGAGTGTCAGTCTAACATGTCATGGCAATGACCCAAGCTGGCAATTCATTCTTCACTGCGCCTGAATTAATACTTTAATGGGTCTGAGTTGGTAACAAAGCATGCTTGGTGTACTCCAAAATACTTTTGTACTTCTACTTGTTCCCACTTCTTTAACGAGTTAATGTAGTATATCTGCGTTTCTCTCGCCTTGTGAGGTACCTCGATTCTATATCTAACTAGCGTTATCTTTTGAAGGACTTTATAGGAACATTACCAATGTGCTCACAGTTTGTTTTCTGATGTAGTTAGTAATGTCAGTACTTCATCTCCAGGGGATAGGACACAGGTTTCAGCTTGCTTATCATACCCCATCTTTTGCTTGGTTTGAACTTTTTCCAGGTTTTGTCTTAAATCGTCCCATAGGGATTGGACACTGCTATTCAGACTAATAACAGTGTCATATGTTACAGAGGTTGCCTTCTTTCTTCGGGCATTTGATGGTGTTGATGTTGATGTTGATTTGGATTCATACAGCGCATAGCTGCCCCAGCAACAGGGCATCCCAGCGCTACCCAAGGTACAGGTGACTAAAAACCGCCCAGACAGAAGATGAAAGTTATGCCGGGAAAAGCCAGGTCTTTACGGCTTTGCAGAACGCCAGATGATTCTGGAGCCCTCTAATGGAAATTGGAAGAGAGTTCTAGAGTTTAGCTGCCAAAACTTTAAAAGAGCGACCACCCGCGCTCGCTCTTAGGACTCGGGGGGTACATACGAGTCCTAGATTGGCTGAGCGTAAGGAGCTACTCGGAACGTACCGTACTAGCAAAGCTGCTAGAACCGGAGGTGCTTGTTGGGTCATGATTTTATGAGCAACACACAGTGTCTTAAACGTGCTCTCTGACCTCACTTTCATCCACTCATCTAGTCGTCTCTCTCTCTGCTCTCTCCTTCCTCAGGCATCCCACTTTCTTCCTCCCGATTGCTCCATTCTACCACAATCTGGAATTCTGTTGTTTTGCTCCACATCTTCTCTAGTACATTCTGCTCTCCTGGCTTTTTGTCTTGATCGGTATTTGTACACCACGTGCAAGGACTTCCTTCCTTATCTGCTGCACTCTCAATGTTCATAGGTCAAGATGTCCTGATAGCTAGAGTGTTATTGTGGTGCTCGATGAGGAGCTTCCTGTTGGCCATATTGGAGGTACCGGGGCTGTTATATTCCTCGTTACATACCCACTTACAATAAACAGTAAAAAATAAAATACAGTTTAGTAAGCATTGGAAATTAGAAGCTCCTGATAAGAAAAGTTTGGTGTTGAACCATGATGCTACTGTGCTAACTGGCTGAAAGTTTGCAGTGATTGGCCTGAGAAGTGACAAAGATCAATTTTTCTCTTCATCAGAAATCTCATATTGAAGTCTAAAGTGAATATTGGAGAGCATTCTACTATTAAGTTGGGTAGTGGCTCCATCCAACTCTGATAAATAGTCCTTTTTGTGAAGGCACTTGTCTGAAAAAAGACAACACATGTATCTCTGCAGAGGCCACTATGAACTGGTTGTGATTCAAGACTCACTTTATAACACCAACATTCATATGTAGGACAGACAAAATATGCAGATGGCCCTTTGTTACTAGACAAAGCAGGTTAAGGAATCCTCTATTTGAGATTGAGCTTAGGACCACAAATGGGAGTCAAGGAAGTACAAACTCATAATCAGAAAGAGGTACTGCCTTAATAGTTCTCTAACTTCAATATAATGATAAGATTTAGCGGCCCATCAAGAGTGTATAGAAGAAACAAGTTAAGGCAGTTGCTGACCTGTTTACATATGTTAGCTGGAAATCTCGTACGGGGGCTTTTTTCAACAAGAACTCATCTTCCCTTTCACCCATCAAGGGGTTCCATTAATTCCTACAAACCTCGGTCAATTCTGGTGCCTCTTGATAACTTTATTCTGAGGGAGTATGTATGAATAGGGCTCCCAGTGTTATGGTATTTTTTTTTTAACATGTATTTATCCATATTTATTTTTTGGCCATCTTATTGGTGTTTATCCATATTTATTTTATGTTTTGAGAATAAACAGAGCCATAAAATGGTACATTTCCACATTTATTTAACTCTTGGATGTGCACTCATACATTGTTACCTGTTATGTTTTAGCAAATTAAGAAGCCACATATAATAAAACACTACACTCATGGGTATATATTAGTACTATATTACAAATATATGTTAACATATGCCTGTATTTAAGGAAATCTCATCGTACAATATACATGTTTTTTAACTGTCCATGCTGTCTATCTGCTCAGCTATTGCCTGGAAATCCTGAAAGACAGCATTGAGAGTCTTTCAAAAGAAGCACCATTTTCAGTATTTTCCGCTTATAAAAATAAATACAGACAGGAAACACATGGGGGGATATTCTCAAGAACTTGTGACAACCACCGCAAAGTTAGCCTAACGCAACTCTCCATATCGCAGTCTATCGTGGGAAAAGAACGCCGTGTTTACTAAGTATTCACAACACGGCAGTACCATGCGATATGTCTCCGACAATGTGTCAAATGTCCGTGAAAAACTCAACACGACGCCGCAAAAATGCGAAACACAACCGCAAAAAAAGTTGCGATGAGGCCAATTGCGATACAAATTGCAGCGAAAACCAGTGACAGGCCATCAAGTCCCAGGTGTCATGCGGGAAAATGCACTATAAAAGCTACAAAAAGCACACACCAAAAACAGTTCCAACTGCATAGCAACATGGATGTACCCGGACCGAGTGCAGAGGCCAACGCGAACCCCACAAGCCCCACAGACCACCAGCAAGGAACCTCAGGGTCGGGGCAGGCCAAAGAGAAGAGGAAGAGGAAGACGGGTGCAGTCTGCAGCAAAACTAGATCAGCGTCACGGAGGTGACAGAACACTACCATCAGCTGACCTACAATTAGACTAACGTGAATGCAGTTGGAGTGTTGAGGAGGTCAATGGAGTGGTGCTGGCATGATGTGAAAACCTAACCAAGCACAAACCCGCTGCCAACAGGAAGGCAGCAACGGCGACAGAAGGGGGGAGTGCTGCGCCACAGGAGGAGCTGGAGGAAATGAGGCCACAGTCATTAGTGTGGAGGCGATGTGAGGAGTTGGGAGAACGAACACTGCTCAATAGGACCTGACACAACATCAACAAGGTGAGTAACGACCAGGGACTGAGGGGACAGGGGGAGACGGGCACAATGACACACATGCACAATGATGTTTAGCACACTGCACACCTACAATGACCCAGGATTATGTCCCTGATCCCGTGGCACACTGCAGCACACACACACATAGCAATCACAGCACATCCCACGACAATGTGGTACAAAGTGCAACACCGACACTGCAGAACAGGGGACACAACTGGATCCACCCATGCGCAGAAACAGGCCAATCACATCTAACAGAGCAGGAAACTGTGAGATTGAAATGTATGTGTGCAACCTCACATCCATCATGTAGTCCAAATGCCCACTGTCCCGCATCAAATTGTCAGCACCTCCCAAACATTGTCATACAGTCTGCATGTCATCAAGAACAATGTGCCAACAAACATGTCAACACAATGTTAAGATGCATCTCCCCATCACATTGCAGAGGGACAAACAACACCTCCAGCAGGGCAGAACAGACAACTCATCAGTGATGCTGGAGATGACCACCAATCCTTCGACACCGATGCCCTACAACAGCTCATGGACTTCTTAGGCAACCCACCCCCAGGAGCAGGGCAGCCAAGCTACATAGTGGAGACCCCAGCCCCTGCACAGACCACACAGCAGGAAGCACCCACCACCACGGCTGGCACTCAACACTCCTCTGAGGCACACATTGCATTCAGAAGCCAGGTGTCAGAATGCTAAAAGGAGGTGGCCGAACAGGTGCGGGTGAGGTCAGAGCTTATGGAAGCCGAACTACATCACATACGGGGTGTCTAAGTCACATCAGGGACCACCTACACCCCACAAAGGGCACCCACACTGCAACAGAGATACATGCATTTACACATTTCCTGTACTGAACCACGTCCAGAGCCCCGGAATTACTATTCACACACCCATGCTGGACCTCCGTACGATGGCCCAGTCCACTCCTCTTACGTATTGAGTGGCTGACGACAAAGCTACATGTCCAAGTTTGTACCCGCTGCCAGCGGGGGCATGGTTGCATCCGCTGTACACAGCACAATGTAATGTTGTAGGGCCCGGGGCCCGAATGTATACATTATAACCACACAGACACACTTATATAGTTGGCGGGATTGGCTACTGGCATGTGCGCCTGGCCTCTTTACTGACAGGGTCACATGTACAGTGATGCTTGTGCTTGATATGTGTGGGGTGAGTGTAAGCCAGCTATCATGGAGTGGTTGGTGCTGGCAAGAACTACAACAGTGAACACTATTTAAACGGAAACACAAAACACCATCATGACAGAGACAACAGCTGAGCATCATGGTGGTAGCCGGAGCAAGTACAGTGGTCAACCAAAATGCAAACAGAAGTGTCCATGAGTTGCAGTGCACTGAGGTTGGGGCACTAGAGCTGAGTGCGCTTATGTGAGGAAAATGTCTAGGATTGTGTCCCTTCGGGATATTCCTGATGCAGCTACAGTGGTGGGTGTCACACCTGCATCATCGTCCTCATTATGGTCCCAGGTCTCCACCACTGCCTGAGATGACATTTCTGTGTGAGCTCTTCACAGCACATAACCAAAGCAGAAATGGACGATGAGTTGTGGTTCACTGAGTTAGTTGCACCTGGAGTGCTGAGCAGGGTATCAGGCAGATGATGGCATCCATGACAGGTGTAAGCAACTCCGTTAGTCTGCCAGTACGGCTGTTTTGATTCTGGCAGTTGGTGTATGGAGTAACCCTGGGTGTAGTACTTCGCTACTCCCATGGAGTGGGCGTAGTGTTGCCTACTTCGCCATTTACAAAGTAGGCGTAGGCGTAGCAGGCAACACTACGCACACTCCGTGGGCGTAGCGAAGTTGCCCGCCACCCGCCTCCCTCCCGCCCTCCCTAAATACTTAAATACCATTTTAAAAAAGAATAAAAACCACTTACCTTGTCGGCTGCGTCTCCGGGGCTCGCTCTCGTAATCGCGCCGCCGTCTCGGCCAATAATGCGCATGCGCGGCCGTATGCCGGTAGAGTACGTAAATGAGAAAGCAGTACTGCGGGCCTTGCTCTCGGAGGCCGTTGTAGCAGGTTGCCAGGGTCACGGGCCTCGGGCTTGTAGCTTACACAGGCACGTTGTGAGCCCTCTTTGACACATGACGGTGTTGGCAGGTGAACATTGGAGCCAGGGTGCATAGTGGCGAGCAAGACGGTTTTGGGGACCAGCAGCCTGGGGTGCAGAAGGCTCGCAGGATCCCAGGCAACTCTGCTCATGGCGATGGCATCAGCCTCATGGTGGGGTGAGAGGCGCCGCCCTGGCAGAGACGTTGGGCATTGCGGAAGAGAACCACGCCCAGAGCTATGTGCTTTTTATGCACACCCCAACGCTAGCCTGGCGTACGCCAGGCCAGCTCACTCCGCTCATGCTTACAGGCGGGGGGGCGTAACAAGCAACCTTTCCACAAGCTTCCCAACTTGCTTGGGTGACATGGTTGCGTCCACTGTCCACTACACTCCAGATACCAGCGGTGTATGTCAACATGGATATGTGTGAGGTCTGCATGCTGCAGTTGGTCCAGCACATCTACGGCACACTTGGCATGGTGTACATTCTCATTCATGGGTTACTTGCCTCCTGCGCACGCGCCTGGTCCCACCTCTCCCTACAATAGGCTAATGTGTGGCTGAGGTGCCATGCCATTGATGGCTTATGTGCATGGCTGGCCCAGGTCCCCACAGTAAGTTGTGCTGTCGTGTCTGGTGGGTGGGCATTTTGTTTGGCAAGATGTATGTGAGTTTGTAACGTGTGCATTCCCAGTGTTGTGGGTTGCATGATTGTGGAGTTGAAGTGTGCGGTGTGTACAATTGGTACTTACCAACAAGCAGCGTATTTCCTTAGGTGCCATTCTGGGAGCGCCGGTTGATGATGGACTGTCGGAAGATGTAGGAATCATGCACATTGCCTGGGTGGTTGGCGTTGACGTTGGTGAAGGGTCCCCGGTGGTCCACTATTGCCTGCACATTGATGGAATACCTGTTCTTTCTGTTCCGGTTATTGTGTGCAGTGTTGCCAGGTGGCACAAGTAGGACATGTGTGCAGTCAATTGCCCCAACACATGGAGGAAGTCAGCTATGGGGTAGATGCCGTGCTTGGTCTCCAGATGTTCCTGCGCAGTGTGGGGGGAAGCATAGATAGTGGGGTACCAAGGTAATGATGTCATCCACGGCCAGTGGGGCAAATCCACAGAAACTAACTTACGACAAAATCTTAAACTTACTACTTTTGGTATTCACAAAAGGCATTTAGTAGTCTTAAATTAGGATTTTGTCTTAAATTAGGATTTTGTCCTAAATTAGGATTTTGTCTTAAATTAGGATTTTGTCTTAAGTTAGGATTTTGTCCTAAACAGCCTTCACTGATATTAAGGTATAAGGCATTGCAGTTGTCAAGCCGTGAGGTGACTGAGGCAATGATAGTGGGTCTATGAAGATCTTGGGGAATATAAGGCAACACTTTCTTAAGCATTTTAAGAATAAAAAAACAGGTGCTAACTGACGGTTCACCTGGGCGTCAAAAGTCAGCCCCTTGTCAAAACTAGTTCATGACATCAGGGATGTAATTTGAGATGTCATCAGTTATGAGTGATGTAATATGTGAGGTCATAAGCAGTGCATTGGGAGGACATAATTTATAGTTAGCTAAGGTAATTATACCTGCTGAATTTCTATATTTTTGTGCTAGTGAAATCTGAGCCTAACTATAGCGTCCCTATAACCTTTGGTTTTTTTCAGCGAATATATATATTATCTACTGGCATTTGCCAATAGGTAGTTGTAGATAGGACCATATTGCCATAGGAAAAGCATTTTTTAACTTGCCTGTATCTTTGGCGCCAGTTGACGAATCTTCAAAAAGCCTTCCAAAAAAAGTGTCCCAGTGAATCTTGTTGTGCATGGAAAGGTTCAGAACAATCCATCAAGCAGGGACCAAGAAAAAACGGGGGAAGGGGGAAAAGAAAGTGGTTTCCCTTGTTAATTCGATAGAGATTTTAGACACAACTAGATCCGGAACCGCTGGACGGATTTACACCAAATTTGGCAGAAAGGTAGCTCTTGGTGCAGAAAAAACCCTTTGTGTTATTTGGTGTAATTCCGTTCATTAGTTTTAGAGATGTTAACTAAAATCTAAATTTGGATATCTAGAGACATGGATCATAAGTGGATCCTCCACACGCCAACAGCAATGCCAAGATTGGCTGGACACAACCTGAGTGGAAAGTGGCAGTCACCATTTTGTTGATCATAACACAGTAATCAGTGGGGAAAATAACGTTAAAAAGGGATAGAAGGTGTAAGGGTAGAGGTATCCTGACCCCATGGGACTAATGGAAGGGTCTGTGACATAGTAAAGAAATTGTAATCCAGACGCCAATAAAAAATAATTCACGCACCCTCTTATGCACCTATACACCCACTCACACACCCTCTCAGCCACTCCCACAGCCACTCACAGACCCACAAAGCCAGTCACACATGCACTCACATACCCACCACACACTCACACACCCACTTACACACCCACACACACAGGCTGCAGGGATGTTATAGTTAGGAAATAGCATTAAAAAACACAGAAATTCACTGGGAAAAAAAACAAAGGGCCCAATTCACAGAATTAACTCAAGACAAAATCCTAATCTTACTACTTTTGGTATTCACAGAATGCACTTACTACTTTTGGTATTCACAGAATGGATTTACGACTACTAACCTTACGTCCGCACTCGGGCCGGAGATTTCGGCCTGGAGGCGGAGCTTCCAGCCCAGAGGCGGAGCTTCCGGGCCTGAGGCGGAGATTTCGGCCATGGCTAAATCTTTACCACTGGCCGGAATCCCCACCTCTGGGCCAAAAGCTCCACCTCTGGGCCGCAAGCTCCGCCTCTGGACCGGAAGCTCCGCCTCCAAGCTGGAAGCTCCACCTCCGGAGTGGAAGCTCCGCCTCCAGACCGGAATCTCCGGCCTGAGTGCGGACATAAACTTAGTAGTCGTAAATCCATTCTGTGAATACTGAAAGTAGTAAGTGCATTCTGTGAATACCAAAAGTAGTAAGTTTAGGATTTTGTCTTAAGTTAATTCTGTGAATCGGACCCAAAGGTTTCAGGGGTATGAAAGTTAAGAAATACAATTTTAAAAACCTTAGAAATTCACTGAAAAAGCCAAAGGTTACAGGGACATTATAGTTAGCTTCATATTTTACACACAAACGCATAGAAATCCAGCAGTTACAGCTGCCTTATGTGCCTATAACTCTTGCCCTAAGATAACTATAACTCATGCCCTCGCCATGCACTTCTAATTACCCCACATATTACATCACTCCTGACATTTTCTCTGACATCATTTGCAGTGAAATTATTGATGAGAAAACTGGGCAATGCAGGGGGCGAGTTATAGGGCTAGATGTAGGTAAATAGGATTTACCGATTCTAAAATACCGAATATTACCGATTTAGTATTTTAGAATCGGTAAATACTATGTAGCTAATAATTCAGTAAAAATTACCGAATCGTTAAGATTCGGTATTACCAAATCGGTATTTACCGAGTCGGTAATTGCCTTTCATTCCTATGGGCCTGCAGGCCCATAGGAATGAATGTCAATTACTGAATCGGTAATTACCGATTCGGTAAAATAGGAAAAGAGTCAAGGGTGGCAGGGTGTCACTTTGACACCCTGTTGCGCCCCTGAATAGTGCTTGTATGCACATGTGGCACACATACTTGCCCTAAGGGCATGTATGTCTGTCACATGGCACAGGTGTAAATGCACAGATTTGCATTTACAGAGGTATTCGCTATTTACCACCAACACGAATCCTTAAAGCACAGAAGCACTCTTCAAAGTGCTTCCTACATGTAATTTACCGATTCGGTAAATACCGAATCGGTAAATGATGATTCGGTAAATACCGAATTGGTATATACAGATTCGTTATTTACCGAATCCTCCCCTACATCCCAAATGCCCAATACTGGTCGGTAACGGCCGAAATTCGGTAATTTCGGCCGTTACCGACTGGTATTGGGCCACCTACATCTGGCCCATAGTTACCTTAGGGCACGAAGTATTGTTACAAAATCAAGACATCTGAAGGAGAAATCAAAGTCACAGGTCATAGAAGCAAAAACATATATATGGTGACAAATCACACACACACACACACACATTACTCCCCCCCACACACACACACAGTTCCCCAACCTCCACCTGTGGACCAACTGTTAAATGTTCAGGACCACTGTCCATGTAAATAAAATGTTTAAAAGTACAATGACTACTCAGAAAACGTGCCTCTGCAATTTAAGTTTTACATTGTTTTTCCAGGGCACACATTGCACACTGCTGCAAATATTTTAAACGTGCAAGGCCTGTCATAATTGAGAGACCTTTCCAAGTTAATTCCACATATCTTGCCTAGAGCTGAGACACTTGAAGTAGTCTGGTCAGAAGCACAAATGTATAATGAATAACTAAAAAGATCGCCCACACCCCCAGTGTTTAAACTATGATCTTTGGCTTACTGTCTAGCATGTTGGGTGAAGGAACAGGTTAAATGGCTGTACTGTTGCTATTGCTGTCTGTTAGTTGATGAAATCATTGTGCTCAGAAACCAGGTAACCGAACTGAACTTGCGCGGTCGTTTTTTAATTAACTGCCCGATCCCGCCCTGGCATTGACTTCTGCAGGAGAGAAGGTGTTCCACAAATAAATCACGAGGAGGCACAGCAGAAAAAAGGTGAGTTCAAGAGGGCAAAGTGGTGGAGGTTAACAGTCTTGCTCAAGATCAAGGGATCGGCTGATGAGATGCTGCTAGACTCGAAAACCTTAATTTACTGTCACCGTTTTCCCCCTTTGAGGTTTATAGTGGTATTTATACACACAGCATCAATCACACAAAACGAGGAGGGATTTACAGTTGGTTTTAAAGACGGTAAATGCAATGTAATGCAAATAGCATGCCTCTTGGGCATTTACATGTAATGGGAAAATTACAGATGCAAAAGATTGGGAGGACACATTTTAAATTGACTTTATTATGTCTAGTTCTTTTCAGTGAATATCATTAAAAAGCGTACGGGTTGGTGATGGCGCGCCATATTATAGTGTGGCAGTCTGATTCAATGTAAGTGACCTTGCGTTAACACTTGTGTGTCTCCCGGAGAAACTGGCTGAAAAGCTTCTTTGTCAGGAAGAGATTAGTGCTTTGATTTTTTTGTGTCTATTAAGTCAAGTGAGTAAAGCTGTTACATGCCAGTCAGTCCTTTAAAAAAGTTAGACATCAGCACCACGTGTAGCCATCTCCTGATGTTTTGCAATGACTTCAAATAAAGCAATCTGAGTACATTGTGCGCAAAGAAGACAAATCTCTTTGCCACTGTAGGCAGCCGAACATTTTCTCTGGTAGAGTCCGATATGCCTTTGCCTCTGTCATAATGATGACCTGATCTCCATTTGTGCTAACAGAGAAACAACTGGGGCGATATTTTAAATGCACATCTGCTTAAATCCACTTCTGCTTACTGACTCTAGAGTTATAATTGTGTTTTTTAGGGCTCGGACTCCTTCCCCTGAAAGGGGAGGAGTTAGAGAACTAATGTTAAAGGAGAAAAAAAAAAAGAAGAAGAGGGCCTTGGAGAGAGAAATTCCAGACATTCCTTAGCGTTTTATGTCATGTGGCCAGTGATTCGTCTTCCTTGTGTTTTCTTTGTAATAGGCTTGAAGTGATAGGGTAAATGTAGTTTTGTTCCGCCATTTTGAGGCATATTTCGTGCGTGCTTGCGCAAAGAAGTACATAAATTGTAATTAGGAGCTGTCAGGGTGCCTCCGTTAGTGACTGCAGATGGCCGGGCGCGTTCACAATTCTGCAGCGCTCAGCGCGCAGCTTCCTTGTTTTGTTAGGCACGGTGAGATTAAGTGATTCACAGTCGTCTCTCCGGCTGCGGGTCCCACAGCCGACAGGAACGTTTTGCAGCACCTCCTCAGTCTGCAACGGGGTCTGCTCTCTCGGTGCAAGAGCCAGCGGGTCTCATAAATCGGAAGGCAAGCAGCGTACCAGCAATTCCCCGCACGTCTTCCAGCAACAAAGCTCAGCACAGCCCCGCCTCCATGTTTTGCTCCGAGAACTCAGGGGGGGGGGGCGAAGGCGATTTTCTCCGGCAATCCAGCATATAGCCGCGATGTAACTAGCTGATCCTAACCCCGCTGCGTCCTGACTTTCATCAAAGGTCAGTTTCAGTTTTTAGAATTGCTTGCCACTTGTTTTATTGTATATCGTACTTCAGTACTGAGCTGCCTTAGGGTACGAGCACAAGGGTCATCCGGCTGCAAGTGAAACTTTGAGAAAGACGTTGAAGTGGCGTAACGAAGGCCCCCGCAGCTCCTGTGGTGCGGAGGGCCCTAGCTTCTGGTGGGGCCCCTCCGGCACTGTACACCATTGAGAGCCCCTGGCCTGAGAGTTCCTGGATGGGTCCGGAGGGTAGCGAGGCCCCCTCCATATACTTTGCAACGGGGGGAGTGCTCAAGTTTGGGTATGCCAGTTGTTACTTGGGGAAGGTGAGCGGTAACATTCATATTTCACGGGGGCTTTGTAGATCGTTGCACCAGAGCTTCTTAACACATTCCCTCACGTTCATTTGGATTCTAATGACATTACAAGGTGTTAGTGAGTAGGTCCTAAGAAATATATGCACTGTCTGTAATTTGTGCTCCAACGATGTAAGCATGAACAAGTTCCGCCTTTGAGCATTTAATTAATCAACAACTAACAGTGGAAATCAAAACATGTATTTATACATTAAGAGTGCTCAGTAAGATCATTACTCTATGAGAATTTTTTTTTTCATTAACTCATTTTCGTAGTTGCACTTCTAACTAAAGAAGCACTTTAAATTCGTACACAATAAGAATTTCGCTGCCACATCCCCTTTGTCAGTGTTTTTGTTTAAAACTTGCTCTTTGCTTAACCCATCTTGCCTTAAGTGAGATGAATTTGAATGCCCAATGTGAATAATGATTTAAAAGTGCAGCCCCAGGTCTGTGAGAGAATTAAAACGTTTAAATGGGGTTTGCATTTCCAATGACTGCCACTTCAAGTACTTGGATGGCAGTGCTTAATAATCACTGAAAGGCAGAGTGCTGTTGGGGGCAGAGTGCTGTTGGGGGCAGAGTGCTGTTGGGGGCAGAGTACTGTTGGGGGCAGAGTGCTGTTGGGGGCAGAGTGTTGTTGAGGCCAGAGTGCTGTTGAGTGCTGTGTGCTGTTGAGTGCTGTGTGCTGTTGAGTGCTGTGTGCTGTGAGTGCTGTGTGCTGTTGAGTGCTGTGTGCTGTTGAGTGCTGATGAGTGCTGTGTGCTGTTGGGGGCAGAGTGCTGTTGGGGGCAGAGTGCTGTTGGGGGCAGAGTGCTGTTGGGTGCAGAGTGCTGTTGAGTGCAGAGTGGCTGTGAGTGCTGTGTGCTGTTGAGTGCTGTGTGCTGTGAGTGCTGTGTGCTGTTGAGTGCTGTGTGCTGTTGAGTGCTGATGAGTGCTGTGTGCTGTTGAGGGCAGAGTGCTGTTGGGGGCAGAGTGCTGTTGGGGGCAGAGTGCTGTTGGGGGCAGAGTGCTGTTGGGTGCAGAGTGCTGTTGAGTGCAGAGTGCTGTTGAGTGCAGAGTGCTGTTGAGTGCAGAGTGCAGAGTGCTGTTGAGTGCAGAGTGCTGTTGAGTGCAGAGTGCTGTTGAGTGCAGAGTGCTGTTGAGTGCAGAGTGCTGTTGAGTGCAGAGTGCTGTTGAGTGCAGAGTGCAGAATGCTGTTGAGTGCAGAGTGCTGTTGAGTGCAGAGTGCTGTTGGGAGCAGAGTGTTTTTGGGGGCAGAGTGCAGTTGGGGGCAGAGTGCTGTTGAGTGCAGAGTGCAGTTGGGGGCAGAGTGCTGTTGAGTGCAGAGTGCAGAGTGCTGTTGAGTGCAGAGTGCTGTTGAGTGCAGAGTGCTGTTGAGTGCAGAGTGCTGTTGAGTGCAGAGTGCTGTTGAGTGCAGAGTGCTGTTGAGTGCAGAGTGCTGTTGAGTGCAGAGTGCAGAGTGCTGTTGAGTGCAGAGTGCTGTTGAGTGCAGAGTGCTGTTGAGTGCAGAGTGCTGTTGAGTGCAGAGTGCAGAATGCTGTTGAGGGCAGAGTGCTGTTGCGGACAGAGTGCTGTTGAGGGCAGAGTGCTGTTGAGTGCAGTGCTGTGTGTTGTTGAGTGCTGTGTGCTGTTGAGGGCAGAGTGATGTGTGCTGTTGAGGGCAGAGTGCTGTGTGCTGTTGAGGGCAGAGTGCTGTGTGCTTTTGAGGGCAGAGTGCTGTGTGCTGTTGAGGGCAGAGTGCTGTTGAGTGCTGTTGAGGGCAGAGTGCTGTTGAGGGCAGAGTGCTGTTGAGGGCAGAGTGCTGTTGAGGGCAGAGTGCTGTTGAGGGCAGAGTGCTGTTGAGTGCTGTGTGCTGCTGAGTGTGTGACTATGTGACAGTGTGTGACTATGCAGGGTGACATTGGGAGTGTGCGGGTGAGCAGTGTGTGAATGTTACGGGGCAGTGTGTGAGTGTGCAGAAAACACCACACACACATACACCACACACACATAATGCACACACAAACCACACACCTCAGTCTCTCAACACCACACACTTGTCAGCACTCAACACAACACACTCACCACCACACTCACTCCCCAGGCTCACCCCCACAGACTCACCAGCACACACTCACCAGCACACAGAAAACAACACACACAACAACACACCCCCAGCCGTCAATGAATGCTTTCACCATGCACAAACACCAACAGCCATCATCCATCTGTGCACGCTTTTACCAAGCACACACCCACCAGCCGTCAGTGCACCCTTCCACCAGGCACACACACCTCCAGCCAGCAGTGCACTTTTCCACCAAGCAATCGCAGTATGGTACACTTTACTTTTAAACATATTCATATAAAGCACAGCATGCCACCATTGGTAAAATTACAATTCAACTAACATACTTCCACTACACACCACATGCACACACTCCATAACACATGGCAAAAAGACATTGGCATTTACAATGCCATTAGCTCAAACTCAAATAAATCCGAGCCCGATTGCATTTCTAATGCTTGTTCTATTCTGCAAAGAGTCCTCCCATACCATATGCTTAGTAAAGTAGTGCTAATGTAGTTGTTTCAATTACAGTCATATGCCATCTAGCACTATAACCCCATAGGCAAAATAGACGGTATACATTTTCTGCTAATTAGAGAGACACTCAAACTGGTATGATTGACTGACAAGGTCTACTGCGTCTAAAACCCACCTTTGCAACTGAGTGGTATGTCAACATAGACCCAAGTGAGGTTGAAGGGCAAATGGTGGTCATGTTGACCAAAATCAATTGCCAAGAGTTAAAATTCAAACAACCTTCCTATTTCTTGACTAAGAGGCATGCTACATACTATAAAACCAACACACTGGGGTCATAGAGTTCTTGGTTGAAAGTAAGGAAAACTACTTCGTTCTGACAAGCTCTCACAACTCAATGCTGAATTGATGTCATCTGGAGAATCAAGCCACTACTGTATATTTTTATTATCATGTTCAATGCAGTACTTTTTTGAGGGGTAAGTGGGATACACAACTGTGCCCATGCAGAAGAGGTGGTCTATAGGCACAGGGGATGTCCACATCTGTAAAAAAAACCTGGCCATCTGGTTGGAGGACTGTTTCATTTTTGAGACACGAGTGACCACTCCGGCCAGCACCTCTTTTGGCCTTTTGAGAAGAATGAAACCCATTATTGGCCTATTTGCCCTCACATTCGTCAGCTGATTATTCAATTTCTCATTCTGTCTTGCCTGGACTACTGTAGCATTCTGTATTTAGGTAACAAGACATCAATCTTAAAGAGACCACAGTTGGTCAAAAATACATGGTGGCCAGTTTACTGTATTCCTTTCCTACGTTCTGTCCCGCTTCGGGGCTTCTTCACAGGCTCCAATGACTGCCAATTGAGAGATGTGTTCAATTTAAAACCCTCTGTACAGGACCTAAGACATGAATGCATCAGGTCCTCCTATCCTGTCTGATCTAATACAATTATCTCCCAAACAGATCACTCCACTCGCCTGAGATAAACCTGGCGGTTATGTAGCGGTTTCAAAGGAGAAGACCCGGTAGCTGCTCCTTTCGAGTTTTAGCCCTGGCCCTTTGGAACAGCTTGCCTCAAAGTAAAGAAATACCCAAAGCCATCTTCATTTCAGGAAAAAGCCCAAAACTTATCTCTTCACCTATTAGGCGGTTCAGTATCCTCCCTCCTCTTCTCTTTTGGATGGATTATACTTGTTATCGGTGGAAAGCGCTGGATAGCCTCATTGCAGTTACTTGGGAAGATCTTGGGGCCTTGGACTGACTATTTTAAGGGAGCCGCTATTGACTTGGGGATATCAGAGGATAAGATTGCTGGCTGCGTGCTAAACAAAGGTGAAATGAAGAAATGTGATTTATTCTATATTTTCAAAGCATATGTTGATATTTTTTTTACCATTAGAATTACTGATTTATTCAATTGCTTTTGTATGATGCTTATCAGACAATTACTTAAATGTCTTCTCTGTATGCGTCTTTTCCGAGTTTTTGCCCCAACCCCCCCCACTCCCCTCCCCCCTTCACCCCTCCCCTCCGAGAGACACTCAGACATTAGTCTGTGGGTGATGAGTGCTTCACACCACCCCTAGTGCCCTTGTACAACCCATTTCTGCAATTCTTTATTTTGGTTTTACTAGTTGGTGTTTTCCCCCCTCACCGGTGCCTAAAGACAAAAACAAACATTATAGTAGCCTTCCATTAGGTGGAAGGGAACCCCACCACAAACACCATGGGACCCTGAACCAAGATTACATTTTCCCCAGGTTTTCCAGCCTGCTCGCCTATACCATCTCCTCCCCCTTCTCTCATGCTAGACTATCAAGGTCTGATCACTCCCTGATCACCCCCTACCACCCCACCAAACAGCTCCGTTCGGCACACTTATTCCTCGCTACAGTCCCTAGGATCAAGAGATCAAGATGCGGGGGCCGGTCTTTTTCCTACAACGAGGCCAAACTGTGGAACTCTCTCCCGCTCTGTCTGAGATCTGAACCCAACCTTCTCCTATTCCGCAAACACCTAAAAACCTTCCTTTTTAAGAATTCTGAATAAAACCTCTTGTTAGCAGCTTTACCCGAAAAGCACTACTCACTCTAACGCTAGGACGCCTCAGGGCAGCTACCGCGCTTTATAAATTTTATTTTAATTTAATTTTATTCATTTCATTTAATTTCAGGTACTCCTTGGCTTTTATTTCTGATTGAAAGAACCTGGTTTGCCCATTCCAAATCACCTTCAATTTTGCGGGATTGTTCAAGAAAGCCTGTGCCTTCTTATCCTGAAAAGGCCTGATCATCTGC
The DNA here is from genome assembly GCF_964261635.1 of Lissotriton helveticus. NCBI lineage: Eukaryota > Metazoa > Chordata > Amphibia > Caudata > Salamandridae > Lissotriton > Lissotriton helveticus. The sequence continues at coordinate 2,002,025,676 of NC_136061.1, read as the reverse complement.
CTCAACCTCCACCGTCTTTCGACAGTGCTGTGGCAGAAATCAGGCCTGACAAAATATGACACCCCATCTCTGGTGCGTTTGGCCTTGGGCCTTGCTTTTTCGAATACTGCCTGCCGTAACAGGAAGCTGCCGAAATACACCAGTATAGCTCGGGGTAGTGACCCTGCCCTAACTGGAAGCTTTTGTACAAAGGGTACCCTGTGTGCACACTGGATTTCCAGAGACCAACTCCAATCTGGGAGCGAGTCACTAAAAAGTTTGATAACATATCCACGGATGTCCTCTCCCTCCGCCCCCTCAGGTACCCCTAAAACCCGCAAGTTGTTCCGTCGTTGGTGATTCTCATGGTCTTCCAGTTTCCACTGGATATCAGTTAGCTGTGCTTCCTGGGATTCAACCAACTCCTGGGTGCTAGCCAACTCAGTCTCGGTCGCACCCACTCGTGTTTCCAACTCCGATACTCGTTCCCCAAATGTACTGCACATCTTAGACAGTTTTCGCACCACACCTTGCAGTTTCCTCATCGAGGATTGAGCCTTACGGCTGTCTTGTCTAGCTTCCTCACGATGGGCACAGATTGCCTGCATAATAGCATCAAGTTTGGGTGTTGTGCTAGCATCAGTTCCCACCTCTGGAGTACCTGTCAGCTGTACTGAAGCACTATAGTCCTATATAAGTTCTTTCTCCTGTGGACCTCTCCTCTTCTGTATAGTGCTGGGTCCTCCATCTTCTGAAATCTCCTGCTCACTATCGCTTAGTTCCGGGTTAGTACTGACTGTGGCCTCATCCGTCCATTCCCCTCCAACCAAGACAGAGTAGAATTCCAGCTCTTTTTCTGAGTCCTTCTCAAGATTTCACATCCCGTAGCTCCCCCCATCCTTTTCAGCCTCAGCCTGCAGCACTATTCGGGGTGGGACATCTCTATTTTGATTATCTTTTCACCATTTAACTGCTTGCGCGCTGGTACTTGCATCCATACCATTGCCCTCGGTCTCCCCTGGGTTACCCCTAGGGCTGCCACTGGGCTCACCTCCGGCATCCCTCTCCACCATGGCCTGGTTGTTTTGTTCAGACTGTTCGAGATGTATATCTTCTCGAGAGGTGGGGCTATCATTCTGCAAAGCGGGAGTGTCTTTAGCTTCACACACACCTGGTGTCGTTGTTGCTACTGCCCCTACTGCCTCCCTTGAGGTGCTGGCCCTGAGGAGGTCAATTAATGTCGGTGGTGCAAGCTACGGCCTCAGTCGACTGCCATCTTGCCTCTGCATATGTTGATATTTGCATGTTTTTCTTGTTCAAAGTGAAAATCAATAAAAGGATATGGAAATAAATTTGTAATTTGGTCCTTCTGTTACCCCCTGGAGCCTATCCTGATTACTACCTAATAGCCAATGCTGTTATGAGTTCCCCCAATATTTTGTGAGGTTGTTCCACAAACAGTAAATACGGATACCGTCGGAAGCACTTTGGACCTACCCATTAAGTTTTCCATACTGCTGAATGTGGGATAAAGTGGTTATTCTACAATATTTTAATATTTGCTGCACCGTATTTTCTCCTCACAAATTACTCCAGGCTTCACCTCATGAAATGTGTGTGAGATAAAAGTGCCTTCTTACAGCACTCTTTTAAATCAGGATTAGTCTGTGACTCAGAAGGAGGAATTAGTGGTGCACTAAGCTTGCATTCATCTACTCCTCAACTGTAGTGAAAATGAGTCACAAGGAAAACTTTAAAGATGGTCACATGCAAATAGGAATGTTCACCAAAGTTAAGCTTCAATTGAGCCTGACCACCTGACCATTAACTGAGCGTAAAAGTCTAATACATCTATGCTTTGTAAGTGTTCAGTCAATCAACTACACTTAAATACGAAAAGGTCCATTCTGAATAATGTCATTAATAATGTAATTTACACAGTCACCACGGCAACCGTTAGAATTATGTTTTTGAACACAAATGTCCACAGCTTTTCCCCCTTTCTCAAGGTAACGGTTACATTGGCATGGAATTCCTACACCTTGAAATTAATGATCACCAGGAAAAGTCTTGGTGCCTGTATTCTTATAGTGTTTTACTCGAATTGAGGGCATAACTGTTTTCAGCACAATGAGTCTTCAGCAGAACTATTCTCTTTGGACATGATTAAGGTTGTTCTGGAGGCAAAGTGTTGTTTATTGTACTCAATAAAATCTCCTCGGGAGCCACAGAATTTGAACATTATCTGGTGCAATATATTACACCTATTCTGAGTTTTTGGTGTAAAGCATACAGATGTTGGTGATTACCGCACCGAAATCCACATTTGACAGTAAGTACATTACCCTTTCCCCTTTTAAATTCCAGCAGGTTTGACCTTACGAATTTTAACGAAGTGTTCTGACTTTATGGATCTATGTTTAAGGCGACGGGGTGCTGTCACCAGTGGTAACTCAGGCTTCTATGGTGCAGGGGTCCCCAATCCTCCTGGTGTTCCGTCAACCCTTCCGGGTCCCCATAGTCAGCCAAAGGCCAATGAACATCTGTGAGATATAAGTGATTCGGGGGCCTGTCATCTCATTCTGTATGGGCTCCGTCATTTTGAATGATGCAGCTGAAAGAGTGATATGAGAGAGAGATGTATTCTGAGAGATGTTGTTATGTTATGTTATGGATTCTTTTATAGATCATGACTCACCCGGGGGCAGCTCAGCGCTTACCAATGGGATACCAGGAGGGGAGCGGAGAAATAGAGTCTGCAAAAAAACAGATTTAGAACAAGAAAGTTTTTAATTGTTTTTTGAAAGACATATAGGAAGTGGATTTTCGCAGGGCCACTGGAAGCGAATTCCAGTATTTGGAGGCAAATATAAGAGAAAGCTCTGCCACCTGTGCGTGTTAACTGGATACGTGGGACTTTCAAGAGAGCTAAAGCATTTGATCTTAAATTGCATTCATATATTTGTTTGGAAAGTTTGTTTTGGAGGTAGCGTGGTCCCCAGCCTTTAAGTGGTTTAAAGGAGGGACAGCAGACCTTAAAGAAAGATGAAGTGCACTGTTACTTCATTTTGAGGTAGTGTTCTTTAAACTGAAAAATTACTAGATGTAGTAAATTCCACATGACGACCCTTGTTCAAACGGGCATTTGACTGGAGGTCATAATTCTTCAGCCCATTCATAATCATGGCCTGAGTGTTTAAATAGTTATATCTGTGATATAAACTGTTGTAAAAGTCATGAGTTTGATTAAGATATCCCAAAGTGAAAAACGGCACTAAGTACACAAAGTTGGCAAGCTTTTCATTGACCTTTGCGAAGGTTGAAATGGAAAAACAGACTTTGCACATTATCAGCGTTTTGTTGCAATGCAGCATTACCACCTTTCCATGACAATCTAGCATCCAAAACAAGCACTGGTTAGGCCAATAGGCCTGTATTTACTGTGCTAACACATGCATCCTTATCACATTAGAGTGAGGTACATGGAAGGCAGTCAGCAACAGTAGACAGTGAGGACAGTAGCTGTAAAGTAGTTCCTCAATCAGTTCAATGCAAGCACGGAGTGGATGTAGAAGGAAACAACCAAATAGACATTAGCAGTAGGTTGGAGATAAATACTCCTCTGAGCTGGACCACTATGTAATTAACAAAATCCTCAAGCCAATAAGGCTTGTCGAAGCCAATGGCTAAAAGGCACAGACCCAATCCCACTCAGTGTTTATTGTAAGCAACAGATCTGCGATACAGCTGCTGTGTCAAAATCTAGACCTAAAATACACAGGCATTACAATGTCTTTGTTCCTGGTTCCATTGTAAATGTCGTAATGAAGGATGTTAAACAACTTACTCACCCGGTAACTCAAAGAACTCCTGAAGGCCCAGTCAATGTCACATGTGGCTCTCAGTATCAATGCCCCTTAATCCAGCAGGAGATTCTAATGCCATTTGAGGGCCAACTACTGCAGGACTTTGCCCATCTTGTTTGAGGATTCTGCTCTTGCCCTAAGATCTGGGAAATCGGGGTCACCGGGCGACCCCTGACCTCTTCGCAATTTGGTCTCTAATTGTGATGCTATCAACCTGTTCTTAAATTAGCTTTTGAATTAGCTAATCCATTTAGCCACTTTACCTAGTGGTTGGAAACAAGCAAAGCTAATCCTATTACTAAAGAAACCATCAACTGATAAAACCATTTTTGTTAACTTTCACCCTATCTCTATGCTCCTAGCCTTTGCCAAGATATTTTCTTTTTAGAGCACAATAAGTTACTCCACCCCTCCCAGTCGGGCATATTCCTGGCTTCAACACTGAGACCACTCTATTGGAGGAAGCAGACACGATCAGGCCAACGGTGGATCAGGGGAAACAGGTTGCTCTGGCCCTTCGAGATCAATCCATAGATTTTGATACCGTCCCACATTCTATTCTTTTGCTGTGTCTCAGTGCTGTAGGTGTGGATGGTTCAGCCGTGGAGCGGCTGTGTCCTTTTGTGGCAGAGAGGTCTTAATCAGTGTGGATGGTCCCTTTTGCCTCACAACCCAAGGCATTGGGTTTTGGAGTTCTCCAGGGTTGGGCAATGAGTCCCATACTATTAAATGTGTATATGATTCCTCTTGCGACTCTAATTGGATCATTTGCCATACACATTATCTCGTATACTGATGATACACAACCTCTACTAACATTAGGCATGTCTGACCACCGTGTTTCAATCAATGAGTGATAGCAGCCTACAATGTAATGCTTGCAAGACCGAAAGTTTGCTTTTTGGGCCCACACCCAACCTGGGACAATGGACTTTGGCCATAGCATGTTCTCCTCCATCCCTCCCCAGGTAATGGTAGCTTCCAATTTGGGCTTGAAGTTTGAAAACTCTGTGTCTTTTGCACCGCATGTGGCAGGGGTATTAAGTACCTATATGGCCTACTAAAAATGCAAAAAAAGAGCCCGTATTTTCTCCCCCTTATGCAGCGAAAAACAGTAATTTAGGCTCTCATCATGTCGTGTTTTGGCAGCTCCTGAGTTAGCGTTTAGCACAGCTACACGGTCTTTTCTGTTAACTTGACCAAAACGAACGGGGGCCATTTTGAATCCCTCTGACTTCCGTTTCAATGAACATGCTGCCTCGTGGTCAGTGTGCCCTTTCGTCCTTTCTCGATACCCATGGTCACTAGTCTGCTCGGCAACAGGCTATTTTTAGTACTGGTCAAGCGCACATGCGCATTTCGCACCAATTGGTCACTCTTCAGGAATGTTCACGCTAACTGACCAGTGCTGTTGAAACTCCTCCCACATGTTGGCTGTGTTCCAAAAATGACCTTATATGTACCTAAAATGTGTAACTTGTAACCGCCTATCTTTTTATTGCTATTAAACTATATAAAAGAGGTCGTGCACCGATGTTCGGTGTGCTACTTCTTACATTACCGAAGGGTGCTGTGGGAATGTATCACCACCCCATGGGGTCTTAATAAAATTGTCTTTTACCTTTTCCAGTGTCCGTGCCAACTTCTATACTAAGGTGTTCGAGAGTTTAGCAGAGTATGTAGGCCTGATTTGAACCCAACACCACAATTGGCGACCACGAAGGGACTCATCGGCGACTCGGAGGCCCGAAGGAGAGGTCGTGACGAAGGTTAGGAAACTCGCCATGGACGCGATCGCTGCCATTGAGTGACCCGAGTCTCGGCACCCACGGTGTGTTTTCCCTTCCTTCCGATCTGACCTTCCAGGTGGCGCCGGTCCTCGACTGAGATTCTGATCTTGGATTGTCGTGATGTGCCGTTTTGGCTGATTCGACCACAGAACTTGGCAGTTGGACTTTGGACGTTTGAAAAGAAAATTGGTAAGCTTTTGAGTGGTGAGGTAGTCTACTGACACTTACTGTGTTTTTTTTGAAACTTTGAATTTTGAATTTGAATCTGTTAGCTAACGTTTTGAATCTTTGAATTTTGAATTTGAATATGTGAAGTGCACCTCACATAGGCAGGCATGTAGGGATATTTCTCTGATTTATTTGATTTGAATAGTGCACCGTGTTAGGTGTCATTTTGTAGTATCGCGGTTTCGTGGTACTTTTTGAAACATGCCTGTTCTTAGCACACTCCGTAGGATGTGCTGTTCTGAAAATGGTACCAATTATCGATTGAGTGAAAAACAGCCGGCTCCCCCAGAGGGGACTCCAAATCGTGAAATGTATGTTAAATACGGTATTCCACCTATAATGTATAGTGCATTATGGCATAAGTATACTAAGACTGATCGTGAATTACAGTGGCCACTATATGGGTCGTTTGACCTTCGAAAGGTACAATATGTAGAGCAGTGCTTGTTTCAGCGAAGGTCTAGACAAGATATGTTTGATTGTGTGCGTACGTGGGAGAAAGAGGTGCGTGAACGAGCGAAGCGTGAGGAAGCCTTGGCGGAGAAAGTGCAGCGGAAGGCTGCACATGACAAAGCTTTACAGCTACAGGAGAAGGAATTACAGGAAAAGAAAGAGAGGGAGAGACGAGAACGTAATCTACAGGTTAATGGTCAATTCCCTATCAGGCGTCCTCTCTATCCAGTCCTTACTAATGAAACAGATGATTTTTCATTATTAGATCGTTGTCCGCCTCCGTACGTCGCACCTACGGCTCCGAACGAGGACTCGGACGAGGATAGTGATCGAACACAGCGTACCAGGTTATATACGGAACGAGCTACGGAATTGCGCTCGATTGCGCGAAAGCTAAATAGTAATACTGTTACTGTTTCTGATGTTACTAAACAAATGGAACAGTGGTCTGATAAGGAACGACTGTATTTTTTAGATCATTTTGGAGATGAAGTTGTTGAGCGATATAGAAAATATTCTCTCGAGTTAGAACCTAAGGAGATATCTAAGGCTCGTGAGAATTTTCGTAAAGGTCTTTTTGTTCTTTCAGATGCGGACGACTTCTTCAAGCGTTTGCTTGAACTGCGTAGTGAGACGACACGGCTACGGGAGTTGGAAAAATCGAAGAATTCGTCTACGTCCGGAGCGACGGGGATATCCAAAGAATGCCCTATCTTTGAAACAGATAAGATCGCTGCGATTAATGTTAGACCTATGCGAGAAGCTGCGCCTTTATATGTCCCTCATAAAGGGGATGGCACAGACGATGATAAAAACTCCAAAGACGCGAAAGGGTATTTTGTATATAATTGGGTTTATACGCCTTGGAATAGAGCAGATGTTATGGCGCTTAAGAATGCGTTACCTGATCCCCGTAAAAACCCTGCGGCTTTTTATGAAAATGTTGAAAGTGCAATTTCTTCATGTATCATGACGTTAGTTGATATTGATCTATTTTTCGGGTTGATATTGCCCCCTGATATGTGGAGAGTAATTCGTAGGTTTGATGACCAGACGACTCTCGGGGCCACTTGGAAAGATATTGTTCAGGCTGATTTAGATAGAGAACCAGCATGTAAACCGTGTAAATTAATATTAGATCTTCCAGGTGCCATACTAACAAAATTAAAGACTCTTGCTCCCGCTAAAAAGATTGATTGGACTATATTAGCCTCGTGTAAGCAGAAAGCGGATGAATCAGTTTCTGATTTTTTCTCTCGCTTCGAGGAAGCGTTCCATGATTACAGTGGTCAATTATTGACAGAAGATACTGGCAGGCATCTATTCGTTGATAAGTATGTAGCTAATCTCCTACCGGAGATTGCGAAACGATTAAAAGCGAGTGAAAGTTCATGGACCACAGCAACCCCTGCTTCTTTATTGACTATGGCTCAATATTATGAAAGACAGGAATTGGAGGCGAAAGAAAGTAGTGAAAAGAAGGCGAAGGAATTGAAGACGAAGGTAATGTTAGCTCAGGTTCAGGCTACGAGAGGAAACAATAGAGGAGGGCGAGGATCATACAGTAATGCTCCTCCCCCTCGTTCTGACATTTCTGTGAATCAATGTGCATACTGCAAACAGTTTGGGCATTGGATTACAGATTGTCCGGTGTTTCGAGAGCAGCGTAATTTGAGGGGACGAGGAAGTGGGAGATCTAGGAATTATTATGGAGGGTCAAGAGGAGGTTATGGCACGAATGATCGAGGAGGTTATGGCATGAATGACCGTGGAGGATATGGAGCAAGGGGTCGTGGTCAGTCAGATTATAATACGTTTGATAACCGCAATCAATATCAGATAAATGAGGGTGATCCTGCTGAACCACGGGATGAGCATTTCGCATAGGATTGCGTAGGATGGGGTGTGGAATCGGTTGAGGTACCAGTTGATCAGAGGGGTCCATACATAGAAGCACATGTTTTGGGTTCTACTGATCAATTTCTGGTCGATACAGGAGCTACTCGTAGCGCTTTGTCCAAACACTTGGTTCCAAGGGCTCCCCTGTCTGGCGAGGTAATTACAGCAATAGGGTTCGATGGAACACCTACTTCTAGCCCACTGTCTCAACCAGTTGCATTTCATGTTGATAAATTTGCTGCCCCTTGTCCCTTTTTGTTGTCCCCAAATACACCCGATAATATTATTGGACTCGATATGTTAAAACACTTTCGAGCTACTATTCGCTGTGCCCCAGAGGGAGTGCGAGTTGTGCTGAATGAGAATTACCCAGACTTTGAGCGAGTGTGTTTTCTCCATGAATCTGAAGTATTGGCCTCCTTACCAAATACGTTATGGGCCACTTCTGACACGGATGTGGGGCAGATGTTAATCCCTCCAGTACGAATTACTGTAAAGGAGGGAGTATCTTTACCACGTGTCCCACAATATAAGATTTCTAGAGAAGGGGAACTTGCATTAATACACATTGTCAATGATTTGATTTCTGCAGGAGTAGTTGAGGAAGTTTCTTACAATGTTTGCAATAGCCCAATTTTACCGATCCTTAAGAGAGACACAGATACTAAGGTTTATCGTTTCATTATTGATTTGAGGGAAATAAACAAGATAGTAGTGCCTCAGTACCCAGTGGTGTCTGACATCACCACGTTGCTTACGTTGGTTCCATCGACGGCAACTACTTTTACAGTTATCGATTTGAAGAATGCCTTCTTTTCGATCCCTGTACATCCTGAATGTCGATATCTATTCGGCTTTACATTAAATAATAAATCGTACAGATTCTGTCGAATTCCTCAAGGCTATACTGAAAGTCCTAGCATTTATAGTCAAGCATTAAAAAGACAGCTTGATTCTTTTGACTTACAAGAGGGAGTGGTTCTCATTCAATATGTAGACGATATCTTACTTGCTGCAGACACGCCAGAACAATGTGAGAAGAGTACCTTTGCTTTGCTTTCCTTCCTGGCCAAACATAATCATAAAGTTTCGAAGAAAAAGCTGCAATATTGTAGACCAAAGGTGACCTACCTCGGTCATCTTTTGTCTAAGGAGGGCCGTGCATTGACACCAGATCGAATTCAAGCAATCCTAGATACTCCAGTCCCTCGCACTCAGAAGGATGTTCGCGCCTTTATAGGTCTGACGTCTTTTTGTAGGCAATGGATACTGGGTTTTTCACATGTCGTTAAACCATTGTTGGCATTATTGTCTAAAGATACACCGATTCCCATTGAATGGACGGATGAATGTCAGAATGCTTTTGAGCAATTGAGACAAGCTCTTTGTTCTGCACCAGTGTTGGGTACACCTGATTACACGAAGATCTTTACATTATATGTACACGAGAAGGATGGGTGCGCATTGTCAATGTTAGTGCAGACACACGGAGACAAACAGAGGCCTTGTGCATACTTCTCGGCGGTACTCGACCCTGTGGCTCGAGGATTGCCTGGATGTTTTCGAGCAGTTGCAGCAACAGCAGTTGCGATACGACAAAGTGAGGGAATAGTTTTGTCACATAAATTGTTGGTGCTAGTTCCCCATGCGGTAGATGCGTTACTGAATCAAACGAAAACACAGCATCTAACCAGTGCCCGTCTGACAGGATATGAGCTAACGTTGTTGGCGCCGCACATCACACTAAAACGATGTGCAACACTAAACCCTGCTACTTTATTGCCGGATCCTGTTGCTGAGACCCAGAAGGAAGAACAACATGATTGTGTTTTTCTGACTGAGGAACAGACAAAGGGTCGTATCGATTTACAGGATACGCCATTTCCAGATGTAGATGGGGAACTGTGGGTTGATGGGTCATGTGTGAGGCTACCAGATGGTACGACTTCCGCAGCTTATGCGATCACGACACTTAAGACTGTGGTAGAAGCAGCACGGATACCCCAAAAATCAGCTCAAGCGGCTGAGTTGATAGCCTTAACGAAGGCATGTGAGTTAAGTGCTGGACTATGTGTGAACATTTACACGGATAGTCGTTACGCTTTTGGAGTAGTGCATGATTTTGGCCTACTTTGGAAGGAACGAGGATTCCTGACTTCACACGGAGTACACATCATGCATGGAGAGTTGGTGCGCGATCTCCTGAATGCACTGTTATGCCCAAAGAAAGTTGCAATAGTCAAGTGCAGTGCACATAAGAAGGTGACGGACAAAACAGGGCAAGGCAATGCCTTTGCAGACCGCATTGCGAGAGAGACCGCTATGCTGCAAAATAATTGCCCCATGTATGTGGTGAAGTCACAAGCTGAGCGGTGGCATGATGCTAGAGAAGAAATACTAGATATACAGAAGTCAGCATCAGAGGCAGAACTTGCGAAATGGGCCACTGAAGGAGTATTGGATGATGAGGGTTGCTGGCGTAGTAAAGATATGGAGAGATGGAAACTACCCATGGCCTATTTACAAACAATGGTGCAAATGACACATGGACTGGCACACATTGGAGCTCTCGCAATTACTAAATTGCTTACACGAGTTTGGGAAAATGCTGACATTGCTAGCACGGCTAAGAGAGTAGTGCAGACCTGTCTGATATGTTTGCAGCACAATCCTGGACAAGGGACTTATACTCCTAAAGGTGGGTTTGTTCCACCTACTGCACCATTCGAAGTACTACAAATGGATTACATCCAGCTGGAACGCTGTAATAATCTCAAGTATGTTCTAGTAGTGGTGTGTGCCTTCAGCAAATGGATTGAGGCTTACCCTACGAAAGACAATACAGCGTTGACAACAGCTAAGGTGTTACTGAAGGAGTACTTCCCGCGCTACGGTGTTTGTAAACTTATGTGGAGTGATAATGGCCCTCATTTCATTGGAAAAGTAGTGGAATATGTCTTGAAAGGATTGGGAATCAAACAACGATTCCATGCTGTCTTTCATCCGCAATCAGCAGGTTTAGTAGAACGATACAATGCAACTCTGAAGCTGAAGCTAGCAAAGATAGTGGCATCTACATCTCTGAAATGGCCGGACGCTTTGCCTCTGGCATTGCTGTCCATTCGATCAGTGCCACATTCTCGATCTGGCCTCACACCCTATGAAGTAGTGTTTGGAAGGCCTATGAATATCTGGGGAGTTCCAAAACCTTGTTTGATACATGATATGCCTTGTATAATGATGAACGATTATCTGGCACGATTAACAAATGATTTGCTTTCTATTCATCAACAGGTTCGAGAGGCGGTCCCTGATAACTCCGCTGGTGAGGCTCACGATCTCCGTCCTGGGGACCACGTGATGGTCAAAATCTTTGAGCGATCCAGCAGTTTGGAACCGAGATGGCATGGCCCTGAGCAAGTGCTGCTGGCTACGCGAACTGCTGTGAGAGTCACCAATAAGAAGCGGTGGATTCATTCAACACACTGCCGACGTGTCTCTCCGGATCTGGTGAGCCCTGTGGTGCTATCCGACTACAGAAAGATTTTGGATACAGAAAGGAACCCAGCTGTCACGCCTGATGAATTGGAGGGAGCCTTCCCGGACCACGTTGTTTCGGATAAAGTGAAGTACAATCTACGACCCAGGAAATAAGATTCCTTTTGTGTTTTTGAAACTGGTTGGTAACCGCTCTGAGGTTTGTGAAACGGAAGCCGGGAATATCAAGGGGGGGGGATCAGTTCTGCCCAGTGTAGCGACACCCGTCTTGAATCCCGGAGAACAAATCAACGGCAGCCTCGGTTCAGAACCATCGTTTTATTTTTTCTCGCTTAGTGTTGCTTTTTGAAGAGTATTGTTTTATGAACTATGGCATCTCCTTCGACACGAAAAGGGAGAATTCTTGGTGCTGTTTTGTTTGTCTTGACCGTAGTGGTGATCGCAGTATTAGCTTGGACTATAGAACTGTTGTTTCCTGCACGAGAACATTTACTGCCCACCACTCCAAGTCCGTCTGAACATTTTCATTTCACTCTGCCTTTTCACGAAGAAAGACATAGGCAGACTTATTTGAATAACAGTTTTATTAAGATTCTGCATCATACTCATAACATGACCAACACGTCCAATTGTTGGGTATGTGGAACGTTGCCCGGACACCAGAAGAAGGGAGGAACACCACTCATTCCTCTCCCGTTTTCTCATAATGGTTCCTGTCATGCTTGGTACACTCTTCTTTTTACTCTGCGATGGCCAACGAAAGGTGGATTACTTTTTCGGTTGAATAAAATATGCTATAACGATAAAGATGGCTATCCACACGCTGAAGGAACTAAATTTGAATGGGAAGAATATCGTCCGGACAATGTTTCTACACCTCGTGTGTATACGAATCAAAGATTTATAAATGTTACGAACATGCATATAATAACCGTCATCGATACAAAAGCAGATTTGTGTATTAGAAATAAAGGTACAATCCCCGTAGGTCGCAGTGAATGTAATATTACACTTACCTTTGATACACCAACTGGAATTGCATTTGTAGCTTCGCATAACACATATTTCATTTGTGGAAATAAGGGATACCATCGTCTACCATTGGGTTGGTTAGGAACGTGTTATGTAGCATTTGTATTACCACCTGTGTTTATCGCTCCTCCCATGTATCACAATGATTATGTTTTGTACCATGATTTCATATTGAATAGAGTGAAACGATCAATAGACCTTGATGAAATAGACCAGACTGATACCACTTTACAACAATATGTAGATTTCAATTTGGGGTTATTTTCATTCGTAGGAGCTGCATTAAATAGTAGAAAGATAAGGCGGCTTACACGTGTGGTGGAAGCCGTTGCCAACGAAACTGCTTCTGCTTTAGGGAACATTACTGAGGAATTGCAAATTACCAGAATTGTAGCGCTCCAGAATAGAATGGTTCTAGATGTGATACTAGCTGATAGAGGTGGAGCATGCCGCGTCATCGGAAGTAGTTGTTGCGTGTACGTACCAGATAACTCACCTTCTGTATATGATTCGATTACAAAATTACACAAGATAGCTGCTGAGATCCACCCAGAGAATGGAACATGGACCTTTTCTGGTTGGTTCTGGACCCTGCTTAGTACTTGGGGCTGGAAATTGTTAACGATTCTCTGTGTTTTTATTGGAGTACTATTTTTCCTTTGTCTATGTATTCAATGTGGCCCTACATTATGTTCTATATGTATCACAGCCTGCATTCCGTCCAAACGAACTATTGTCAAGCAAGAGAAACTGAGCAATGATGAAGTATTGAAAATTATGGCTATTAACATTGAGGATGAACGTTCTGACTATGTCCACTATGAGGTAGCTTTTGCTAAACGCTAAAAGGGCCGTCTGTCGTGTTTTGGCAGCTCCTGAGTTAGCGTTTAGCACAGCTACACGGTCTTTTCTGTTAACTTGACCAAAACGAACGGGGGCCATTTTGAATCCCTCTGACTTCCGTTTCAATGAACATGCTGCCTCATGGTCAGTGTGCCCTTTCGTCCTTTCTCGATACCCATGGTCACTAGTCTGCTCGGCAACAGGCTATTTTTAGTACTGGTCAAGCGCACATGCGCATTTCGCACCAATTGGTCACTCTTCAGGAATGTTCACGCTAACTGACCAGTGCTGTTGAAACTCCTCCCACATGTTGGCTGTGTTCCAAAAATGACCTTATATGTACCTAAAATGTGTAACTTGTAACCGCCTATCTTTTTATTGCTATTAAACTATATAAAAGAGGTCGTGCACCGATGTTCGGTGTGCTACTTCTTACATTACCGAAGGGTGCTGTGGGAATGTATCACCACCCCATGGGGTCTTAATAAAATTGTCTTTTACCTTTTCCAGTGTCCGTGCCAACTTCTATACTAAGGTGTTCGAGAGTTTAGCAGAGTATGTAGGCCTGATTTGAACCCAACACCACAATCACTTCTAGAATGGACAAAGCAACTCACTCTATTGTCTGCCTATCTCCTGAATAAATTGCAACTGGTAAAGAATGCTGACACCCAACTTTTACTGTGTCTCCCCAGGAGATCTCACATTCAGCCAGCCTAAAAACATTTACACTGATTACCTGTGAAACAATGCATCAGGGTCAAAGGTTTAGTTCTTACTCACAGTGCTTACCATCATAAGGAGCCTCAGTGTCTGTCCAACAGATTTATTCCTTATCAACCGATTGGATCACTTCGGTCCTCCACTTCTCTGTTGTTGGTCATCCCTCAGTTTAGAAGGAAAAATTGGGGTGGCAACTCTTACTCCTTTATTGCTGCAAAGGAATTGAATGCTTTTCCACTACAACTACTGCCCCTGAGAGGATATTTAGCTTTTTTTTAAACTCTTCAGACTTGGCTCATTGAGTCTGCTTTTTAACGCCTCTATCTCTGGGTCTAGATTTCACTATCAGCACTGGGACACTATCTGGAGTAGCTATCACACTTTATAAATACCCTAATAATAATAATAACACACCATAAGTCCTGGTACACTAGTCTACCACACCCACATGGTGCCACTAGAAAACAAATTGGTACAGTCTTAGAGACGACATAAAGTGCATCACCATTTTCCTAAACGGAACTAGATTCTCTACGCGCTACATACATACGTGGCTAGACTCCCTTGTGACAGCATTCCAGGAAAGCAATCTCCCACTCAGCCCTGTCTTCTATACCCCCAACCCAATGACCCATAAGATTGCACTGCTGTCTCACAGAAAAAAAATTGACTCCCTTCTACAGTCCTACAGCAATACATCTGTGGCTCCTCAGCTGCCATCATAAGGCATCCAGGTGATTGGGAACACCAATACATGTAGACCCGGCATGAATACCCATACATAACACCACAAATCTCTTCTCGATCTCTCTGAATCACACCCCTACTACCCCAGTGCCTGGTGGTGTACTCAAATGCATGCTTCAAAACTGTAGATCAGCAGCTAAACAACCTGCAGACATTCCTGAGGTGATCATCTCAAATGGACGGGACGTCATATTTCTAACTGAAACATTTCTCAACCACTCCTCTACCCACTTGATGGATATCTTAGTACCCTCTAATTTCTCGATTAAACAGCTTGACCAAGATGATCACCTGGAAGGAAGGGTTGCAGTCATACACCAAAACTCCCTAAATATATCCTCCATTTCTGTGGATATCCTCCCCACCTCCGAATACATGGGAGTTGAACTCTTTCCAGCTGTGAAGTCCTTTGTAAAATTACACCTCTTCTACCACCTGCCAGGAGAAACCCAGTTCGTCCTCCACCAGCTAATTGCATTCATCACCGTGCAGGCCCCGGTACACCCTAAAGGCATTTTTCTGAGAGACTTCAACCTCCACAGGAATGATGTTGCTGTCTTACAAGCTGCCATTCTAAGAGACTTCTTTGTCAATCATCATCTTGTGTATGCCTGTGTAGGCCCCGCCTACCTGAAAGGGGCAATCGTGGGCCTCATTATATCGAAATAAGGATCACTATGCATAGAATTAGTCCTTTTGCGTGAATGGTCAGATTACCGCCCAATCCTTTTGCATGTCACTCCGCACAGAGAGATGGTGAAAGGCCATGGTGACAGACCCAAGTGCTGGGTATGAGATACTAAACAAATCAGTCAGAATGAACTGTCCTCACTATGCCTGAGGAGTCTCACACCCTTGGGTGAAATTCAGAATGGGAGATTGAGGACTAGTCTAACTACTGTGTTTTGCACAATCTGCAATCTCCTTGGAAGATAATGGGTAATCCCCACATGCAGAGTGTTTCCATAGTCTAGTCATAGTCTAGTCTGCTGGTAATGAGGCCTTGGGTGATCGTTTTACTGGTGTTGTCTGGTAGCCACTTGAGGATTTTCTTTAGCAGCTTTTGTGTGTTGATGCAGGTTGAGACTGCTGCTTTGAACTGGGCTTTCATGCCCGGTTTGTTGTTCAGAATGATTCTGAGGTTTCTCACTTGTGAGCAGGGTGTGGGTCTAAGGTCCATGAGCCATCAGGTGGAATCCCATGATGAGGCATTGTTACAGAATACCACCACCTCTATCTTACATGAGTGCAATTTGAGACAACTGGATTTCCTCCAGGTGGCCAATTCTGTCATGCATGTGGTGAATTTGTTGCTGGTGTTGTTTTTTTTTCTGAGGGGGATAGTATCAATTGCATGTTTTTAACATAAGTGAGGTTGTTTATGTAGTGATCTCATATGACGTTGGCCAGTGGAGTCATGCACGTGTTAAAGAGCATTGGGATGAGTGACGAGCCCCTGTCGGACTTAGCAAATAAAATCTCGTGCTTCAGGGGCATAGGAGGGCATGTTGACGGTTTGGGTTCTTCCAGTCAGTAAGAAACAGATGCACTCAAGGGTGAGTGTTAGGGATGGGGGTCTTTAGTTGGCAAGAGCTTGTACCTTTGTCCAAAGAGGGACCATTCCTTCTAGTCAGGATAAGGGAGTTACAATCCGAAAATAATCCCATCTCACCCCCTTGGTAGCTTGGCATGAGCAGTCAGGCTTATCTTAGAGGCAGTGTATAACTGGACAACAGGGTCCTGTGAGCTCTGCAACAGTGCAAACAAATTTGAAAAAAATATACAGTTAGCTTCCTATTAGGCTGCATTGTACTGACTGGAGTATATATTTACTATTTTAAAAAGTTTAATACTGCCTACTGTACACCATTACGTTTTTTGGAGGGTGGTATGTAGTACAAGGTGCTGAAAATAGCCTGAATGTCTTAACTGCACAGCAGAGTACAAGAAAACTGTTAATCCTGAAACAGACCCCTAAATTACAACTATAGCTCAGTCATAAAAAAAATTACAGGCGAATCCCATTTAACATCGAGGCAGCAGCAGCTGCTGCTCAACAAACGGGGATTATAATTGAGCAGGCCCAGGCCCCAAGCCTGACCAACGCTGGGCACACCCTCACTGACACACATTTGTTTTCTCCAGCAGAGGTGTATTGTAATGGTATCCTCCTGATAAGATACACAACTGGGCTGGAGAGAACATGTGTGACCCCGTGTCCCCCAGGGCCTGAACCTGACTCAGATTTCTGAGGGCATAGGGGAGGCAGAGAGTGGAGACAAGAGCGGGGAAGGGGGCGTGGAGGAACAGTGGCCTCTGCTCCTGGCAGACTGCAGGCTCGCTCGCACTCATGGGTTCTGTTGGACGCTTAATCATGCCCTTCAGGGTTTGGTTGAATCTCTCCACCAAACTGTTACCTTGTGGATGGTAAGGAGTGGTGTACCTGTAGGTTACACCACACTCCTTCCACAGGGATGTCAGATACTTCGATATGAATTTGGTCCTACGGTCAGAAACCACCTGTCTGGGGAAACCCACAGGGGAAATATCCCCATTACCTCCAGGCCTACCACTGGTGCCATCGTTGTCCTGAGAGGGATTGCCTCTAGGTACCGGGTGGCATGGTCCATTAAGACAAGGACATACCTGTTGCCATGGCTGTCTTGGGATCCAGTGGCCCCACAATGTCCATCCCTACCCTTTCAAAAGGGGTTCCAACAACTGGAAAAGCTTGGAGAGGAGCTTTAACCTTCCTCCCACTCTTACCACTTTCATGGCAAGTTTGGCAAGACCTGCAGTGTCCATCTGACTGCCTTCGCATTTAGGGCCAGAAGAAGTGGGTGACCAGCCTGTAAAAGGTCTTTTCCCGCCCCAAATGTCCTGTCAAAGGCATGTCATGAGCCAGACCCAGTAGGAAGGTCCTGAAACGCTGGGGTACCACCAGCACACGGGCTGACCCAGACTCAGCGACCTTAGGCTCACTATACAGGAGATTGTTCTCCCAGTAGATCCAATGTGATCCAATCTGATCACCAGCTGCCTGGTCTGTAGCCTGCCACTGCAGACACTCCAGAGAAGGGCACTCCTTACGCTTCCTGTAGAAGTCTTCCCTGGTGAAATCACATTCTTGCTGCCAATGGGTCAGCTTGGAGATGTCCCCCAGTTCAGCTACTTGTTCCGCTGTAGGTACCGGGGCATCCCCCTCAAGGTCAGCCTCCTCTCGGCCCATAGGAACTTCAGGGTCGATTTCCCACGTCCCCTGTCCTTTCTCTTGGCAGGGACCTGGGCCCCTGTTTCAGGCTCCAGGTCCTTCTGATCACATTTTATCGCCGCCATTGACCGAGTGGACACGCATGCCCAATCTGGCAACCCAAGCATCTCCAAGTGAGACCTGAGCTCAACATCCTTCCACAAGGACTGCTCCAGGTCGTTACATAGCAGACAATCTACAGGCATGGTAGGGCTCACAATCACCCTCAAGGAACCTGAGACCCCCCAAGTCAAAGGGAATCTGCACCACCATAAACTGGCGTTCCAAGTTGTCTCCAGCAACTACTTGGTGGAATGCCCCGGGGACTACTTGCTCCTCAGAGACCAGGTGACACCAGACTGAGGTCACACTGGCTCCAGTATCTCTGAGAGCCTCTACTCTTTTCCTATTGATGGTCAACCAGATGCTGTATTTCTTTTTGTTAGGGTGCACATGGTTTCCTGGGACCTTCTCACTGTCCCCTAGTGAGACGAGGGTCATTTCTGCAATCCCTACCCTCCTGTGGGCACCCCTCCTCTCCAAGCACTACACTAGTCAACACCTTGGTCTGCCCACCGGTGGGTGGCTGTGCCCTCTTGGGACACCTGGGCTCCCCCTTCAAGTGACCCACCTGGTCACATGAAAAACACTTGCGGGAGCCGGTCTCAGCAGGCTTTCTTGAAGAGACCCCTTGTTTCTTATCTCCTTGGGGTTGGGAACCTTTACCCCAGTTGTTAGTTTGGGCCCCTTTAGAGAACTCCTGTGCTTTACCCTTGTCCCCCCCACTTTTCTGCTGGAGAGCCATAACAAGCTTCCTGGGGTCAGTCAGCTTACTATCAACCAAGTGCTGGCGCAGCTCTGCAAAACATAGACTAGACAAGTGCTCCCATGCAATCAAATTGTAGAGCCCCTGAAAATCTGTTACATTACTGCCCTTCACCCAGCCATACACCCAGAGACCTACAGACAGAATCTACAAATTCCAAACAAGTGTTTGCATCAGTTTTCTTGGTGGACCTAAACTGATCCCTATACTTCTCAGGAGTGAGACCATACCTGGTGAGGAGAGCGTCCTTCATATCAGCATGGGTGAGGTTCTGCCCCTTATCCAAAACTATCAGAGTTTCTCTAGCTTCTTCTGGAAAGAGAGGCCAAAACCCTGCCCCCCCAATTTCTTTCAAGGACCCCATTCATATGAATAGATGCCTCATACCCCTGGAACCACCTTTGTAATTCATCCCCCTTCTTTAATTCCTTGCCTACATTCTTGGGGATGTGCACACGTCTCTCTGACTGATCTGACGAATTGCTGCCACCATCTGAGCCGGTTCTACTCCTCTGAGCCAGCTCCTTTATCCTGATCTCATGGTCTAGCATGATCCTTTTCTCCTCCATGATTAACTTAAGCTTCTCCAGTTCCATAGCAACTCTCCTTGCTTCCCGCCTATTCTCCAGCTCCCCTGGGGACAAGCCACTCCTGCCTGGTTTAGAGGGTGCCCCCCCTCCCAAAGGCACATCCACCCTTGGAATAGGCTCCTCTGCCTCCATGCCACGATCCCCAGACAGCTCACTAGCATGTTTGGCTGCTACCAAGGCCCTCAGCGCCTTTTGTAGCTTCTGTTTTCTGGTGAGGCCCATGATTTGGAATTTGAGGTTTTTTCAAATGTCCTTAAATTCCTTAACATGGTAGGTTTCTAACCTCTCCTCATCAAAGGCCACTTCCAAGGATGCAGCAGATGATGCAATTGATTTGAGCATGTTGTACTGGAAAGTTCCAGTTGAAGACCGATGGAAAGGCAAAATAGACCAAAACAACAGTATGTGGTCTATTAAGGTCTGCGATATGGTAGTAGTGCACACCAATTACTGTAAGTCAACTGCAAACGAAGTCCGATCCTCACCGCTGACAACCAATGATAGAGATGGGGTCTCTAGTTGGCAAGGGCTTGCACCTTTGTTCAAGTAGAAACCCTTCCTTCTAGTCAGGATAAGAGAGTAAGGGCTAGATGTAGGTAATTCCCATTTACAGACTCTTAAATACCGAATTTTACCTATTCGGTATTTAAGAGTCTGTAAATGGGAAGGGGGCGGATGTAGGTAATTTTAAAATCTGAATTACCGAATCTGTAAAATTCGGTATTTACCGATTCTGTAAATACAGAATCTGTATTTCCCATTGATTCCTATGGGCTTTGAAGCCCATAGGAATCAATGGGAAATACCGATTCGGTATTTACATAATCGGTAAATACCGAAACCTGCAAGAGTGCAGGGGGTGTCACTGACACCCTCTAGCACCCCAAGTACAGGCTTGTGTGACATGTGGCACACATGCATGCCCTAAGGGCATGTCTGTGTGTCACATTGCACAGGTGTGCATGCACAGATGTGCATGCACACCTGAATTCGGTATTTTACCACACAATGGGATTGTGTGGTAAAATACCGACTCTTAAGGGCCTGTGGCACTGTAAAGTGTGCCACCTACATTTGTAATTACAGAATCAGTATATTTACCGATTCGGTAATTTACCAAATCGGTAATTTTACCGAATCGGTAAATATACCGATTCTGTAATTTTAAGCCCCCTATATCTGAAAACCCTAATACCGGTCGGAAACGGCCGAAATCGGCCGTTTCCGACCGGTATTAGGGCTCCTACATCTGGCCCTTAGACTCCTAAAATAACCCCTGCTCACCCCCTTGGTAGCTTGGAACAAACAGTCAGGCTTATCTTAGAGGCAGTGTGTAAAGCATTTGCACATAGCCAACAGTAACACAGTGTAAGCACTACAAAAGGACACCACAGCAGTTTAGAAAAATATCCAATATTTTTATATATATTAGACAAGACCAAAAACGATAAACATCCACAATACAGTACTTAGAAATCTTCAGTTATCAAAATAAATTTGAAATAAAGTTTATTGAAGTTGATAGCTCCATCAGTGGCTATCACGGCGTTGTCAAGCACAAATTCCAAAAAGTTCTGGCCGACTGTGACGTCACGGGCCAGCTACGGTGTTGGAATGACCTGCAAAACATACCTTTAGAGATGCAGAACTTCAGTGACCTCCATTGAGCTCCAAAAGCACGGAGTCCAAAAGCGACGGTGCGGGAGAACGGTGCAGGAGTCATTGGGCACTTGAAATCACACGTGTTGCAGATCAAACTCCTCGTGGTTGAAGTCAGGAACGCTGGCATCAGCAGGTGTCGGTTGCTGCAGTGCAAAGTGCAGCGGTGCTCATCGCGTTTCTGGAAGGTCACGGTGCTAGGAGAAGTTTCATTGTTGCTGAAGCGCTGTCGTTGGCTGACGAACTGGAGTCAATTGCGCCAGAGCCGGAAGACCAAGGCTCCGGTGCAGGATGAGGACGGTGCATCGTTTAACTCTACAAGCGGTGCCATCGAACCATGGTGCAAGCAGCGGTGTTGATGTCCGCGTGAAGGGGCGTCGTCAGGGATACCAAGGTGACGATGTGAAGCGGTGTGGTGTGCGGTACCCACAGGTCGTGATACAGCAATGTAAGCAGCAGCTGGGTTGAGGCATCGGCAGTCTTTGTCGGTGAGATCAGGGTTGCGGTGTGGCTTTGTGGCGGTGCCCTCTGTTGTGCCTTCAGGAAATGGAGTTGGCAGTGGCGGCGTAGACGGCGTCGGGTTGCTTTTTCTTCTGTTGCAGCACAAAACATACCATCCCCAGTGCTGAGGGCAGAAGAACTTGAAGCCTTTGCTGTTCCTGAGACTTCTTGAACAGGGGAAAGCTCTACCTCAGGCCCTTAGAGAAACTCACAAAAAGAGATTGCTGAAAGTTCAAGTCCAGTCTTTTCACTGCCCAAGACAGGAGCTGCCACTGCAGGCCAACACAGCAAAGCACACAGCAAAGTGGTAGTTCCTCCTGACAGCTTCTCCAGCTCCTCTTCTTGGGAGTCTTGTTGGTCCAAAATAGTTCTAAAGTTCTGGGGTCTGGGCCTCAATATTTATACCACCAAATCCTTTCTTCTATGAAGGCAGAGAGTGTCTGTACCCAGTCCCAAACAGTTCTGTCTTCATTGGTGCAGCTTCCTGGCAAGGGGTGTAGACTGCATTGTGCAAGGCAAACTAGGCCCATTCAGGTGCGAGGAAATCTCCTCCCACTACTTTAAATGCAGCCAAGGTCTATTTAGCCCAGCCCTGGCCCATCAGGCTCTCTGGAGCCATTGCCCCTCTCTAGCCCCTGTCATCCCAAACCCAGACAGTCAATCCACAACCCCAGCAAAGGCACACAGGATGGCTAAGCAAGAAATTACCTACTTCCTAAAAGTGGTATTTTAAAACACAAAATGTAAAAATCATCTTCACTAAAAGATGCATTTTCACATTCTGAGTCTAGACATACAAAATTTTATTTTTCTATCTTGTTCCCAGGAGTAGGTTTGTTTATAAGATGTATAAATAAACTACCCATTCTGCCCTATTTGAATAGGCAGCCTTACAATGGTGAAAAATAAAATACACTGTAATTCACAACCAGGACATGTCACACACATCGGTACATGTCCTACCTCTAACATTTTTTTTTACTAATAGGAACCTAAATCTTCCTTATATCTCCATCCCGCTTTAATGTGTTTTTTATGATTGTACTGTATGTTATTTTATTTATTATGATATATGTTTTCTTGGTATGGATCATATTGGTCATTTTTAATGTCTGCCTTTTGTAATAAAATTGCGATACGCATTGACTGTAATTTACTTTTTTGCATTGCCCTCTTTGATTGCTACATATATACCTAGTGAAGTGTGTTTTGTAATTTGTTGTGAGTATTTTTACTCAGATTCATGTGCCCAAGGGGACTTCTATTTCTTGACATTCTACCTCTAACATACACAGCACCCTGCCCACAGGGGTACCGTTGGCCTGGTAAACAACCTTTACAACGCAACTTTTACATCGCAGAGCCTTTACAACGCAACCATTACAACTCAAACTATTACAACGCATTGCTCTGGGGGGCGCTCTAGGATAGGGAATAGGTTAATTTACTATCCAATAACCTTCCCTAGTGTCCACGGGGACTGGAGTTGGAATAGTAAATTAAACTAATCACTATCCAGCACCCCAAAGCACTATGCGTTGTAATGGACTGCGTTGTAATACTTGTGTTGTAAAGGCATGCGATGTAAAAGCATGCGGTGTAATGTCATACATCCCGTTGGCCTACCATAGGGGTGACTGACATGTAGAAAAAGGGAAGGTTGGGGCCTGGCAAGTGGGTGCACTTGCCAGGTCAATTTGGCAGCTCCCAAATGCGCACAGACTCTGCGGTGGCAGGTCTGAGTTACCTTTTCAGGCTACTTCAGTGGATGGCTGCAAGCGCCGCTTCACAGTCCCGCAGTTTACTGCGGGCAGGTTAATAGCAGAAATCTATTTAAATACAAGAATTACATCTGCATGTTTCAATTGCAGACAAACGTGACTGAGAGAAACAAAAGAGGAGGGACTGTGAAGCAGCGCTTAACACGTCAAACGGTACTTGAAGGTATTACTTTAGTTACAATGTAACGGTAAAGTGACTAACAATGTTTCAATCACCGTTGCTTACTGTAAACTTTTCTACCGCAGCCCGCAAACTAAATGCAGTCAATACAATAAAAAGAAAAATAGCTGGCAACGAAGTCTGTTGAACCAGGTAGCCGATTTTGTTGCTTTGAACCGAAGTTGTAATGCAATCACATGGCACAGGTAGTGAAGACTGAAATGCGATATATATATATATTTTTTTAGCAGCACCCCCTAAGACCTTGAGAAGTGATTCGAACAAAGTACAGCCACAATTGAGGTATGCAATGTATTTCGTACTGACGATAGAAAGTTTGTCTTTCCAATATCCACATATACTAAACCTTGTGTACTATTATCTTCAGAAAAATAAAGGGTCTACAAACCAAAAACACTCCGTTTTTGAAACTGCTAGCTGTTTCCTTGATGATAAAACCAACAATATTCAGGAACGCTGGCATTTTAATAAATAATCGTAGTGAGGCAAAAGAAGAGAGAGAGATTCTTAAACCATTTCTTGATGTCACATAAATCACAGATGTCACAGAAATTTGAAAGCCCTGATGAGAGTCCAGTGAAAGGGAGGCACACTTCTAGAGATACGTTTCTAGAAAACTTCAAGGTTTTGTGGATAAATTCCACCATTAAATAGAAGGAGCATATTTCCATTTGGATAAACTTTATTGAGAAACAAAGGGACATTTGTATTTGTCAAACGATTTATTACAGACAATTGATGTTTGTTGCTTGTTTTTGTATAGTGTTTTTGTCACAGATGTAAAGCAACATTTTGTGATGTCTTTTGTAGAGTCTAATTAAGTTTGTTTTTGCACATTTGTAATGTTTTGTTGAAATGGTTTGTTATATGGATATAATTTGACCATGTTTTCATTCCCCGTGTGAGAATATAAACCTAATTTAAAAAAATCTAAAAAAAGGTAAAATAAAAAAAACAAGATAAACAAAAAGGTGTTTGTCTTTTGAGCACAAATTATTAATGCTCGAAAAAACGAGGTATAGGTGCATTGTCCCTTGCTTGCATTGGCAAGCCCACTAGCAGCATTTGATTTACCTTTACCAGCCCTGGCACTCTCAGTGCACTTTACTAGGGCCTCACCAGTAAAACAGATATGCCAATCATGGAAACACCAATCCATAACATAATTTACAACACGAGCACATGCACTTTAACACTGAACAGCAGTGAGAAACCAGCAAAAACAGAGTCAAAATCGGGAGGTCAGAAAGCAAAAAGACAGGGGAAACATGCCAAAAGACGCCAAGTCTAACAGTAAGTCACTGGATGACTGCTTTATTAAGTCACTCCATTAGAATGAGGTAGGGGTTGTTGGCAAAGGCTACTAATAGGTCTAGAAGGATAAGAGCTGCGGTTTCCCCTTGTTGAGGATTATCCAGATGTCATCCATTGCTGGTATTAGGGCAGTTTCCATGCAGTGGTTGGGAATCCTGATTGTGTGGTGTCGAGAAGCCAGTGTTTTTGTGAGGTGGTCAGAGAGGCACTTGTTTGTGGTCTTTTCCAGAACTGAGTAGGGAAGGACCAATATTGGTCTGTAATTGTCATGTTTGGTTGGGCCAGCCGAGGGTTTCTTTAGTAGGGCATTGACTGCTGCATGTTTCCATGGTTTCGAGAAGGTTGCTATACTGATAGAGGTTTTGAGGATAGAGGAAAGGGCCTCACTCATAGGGATCGCTCCTTTGTCACAGGGACCCCCATAGTGAATGGTCTTCATGATTATTATGGTTTCCTCTGTGCTAATGGTGTCCCATTGTCTTTGCTTCATTCAGCACTGCTAGGCTTCTGGTAAGGGCCAGGGGATCCGGTTGAAGGGGTAAGTTGCTGTATACGGATGCAATTTTTCTGCAAAATAAGTTTGAGAAGTGCACAGATCTGTAGATGGCTTGATGTTTCCGATAACCGCTGTGGATGCAGTGAAGTCTTTGACAAATACAAAGATTTCTTTACTGCTTTTGGAGTTGCATCTTATTCTTTTCACTAGTTCCTTCCTCTTAGTTTCTTGGATAAGCTGGTGGTACCTCCTCTGGGTAGCTTTGAACGCGTCTTTTTCCACTTTTACTTTACTGGTTCTCCATTTCCGTTCCAGTCGTTTGCATCAGTCATTTTGATTGAGGTTTTCTGTGTACAAGCTAGCCTATGTTCCAGTTTTTGCTGTATTGCTTAGTTGCATGGGGGCCAGAGTGTCAGCACAGTTGGTGGTCCACATGTTAGAGTTCTCAATGTTCCATGCCAGGATGCCAGTGGGTTCTCGTTTGTTCTCATGTAATGTGGTCATCCAGTCCGCTTCTGTTAGGATGTTCCAGTGTGGGTGTGCTGGTCCCACTGTGGGGGCTCTTCTAGTTTAGATGGATTTTGATTGTAAAACTGACTATGGTGTGGTTTTTCAGGGTAATGAGTCTTGGGGTGTTCATCATTGATTGTTCTCCTCTTATGTCAAAAACTGAGCACAACTAACCAAACTGGAGGGTTCCTCATTCCACCCATCGTAGATGAGTATTGGAGTCCACCAATGTTCCACCCTTTATCCTGCACTCTTCAACCTCTCCATGGAATTGCTGGCTGAGATTCTCCATCACTCAAATATGGTGTTCCATATGTACGCAGATGACACTCAACTATACCTAAAAATGTCCACCCTGAAAGACTTTATCATTCTCAGTAGTGTGCTGCCAAAGTCCCGAGCCTGGCTAGCCCAGAAACAACTCAAACGTCCCCGGCTATGGAATTCCTACTTATCTCTCTCCCTCCAACAAGTGATTTAGATGCCCTCAACAGTAAACCAATTATCATCGAATCAATTATATCCCCAGGAATAACCTTGGACAAATACCTGAACATGCAAGCTCCCTTCAGCGTATCCACACATAGTGCTCTATTCCAACTCAGTCTCCACATGATGGTCAAACCGTTCCCCCCTTTACTAGATTCCAAGAATGCAGTGCAAGCTCTGGTCGCATCCAAACTAGACTATGGAATTGCTGCTGGAATACTGAAAGCTCAACTCACTCCTCTCAAGACAACCCTCAATCCCCGAGCTAGGCTGATAACTAGCACTAGCAACTTTAATCACTTGTATTTCTCCCGTGGCTTCCTATCAAAGCCAGAATCATGCTCAAGAAAGCCTGTCTAACTATTAAAGCATTACTTTAAGTACTTAGCGTGCAGTCTCACGATGTCAGGAGGTAGTCTATCATTACGCAGCTCCATGTTTCTCTAACTGGAACTGCCAAGATTTAAGGAAAAAAGGAGCTGCAGTCCCCTTCTCCGGCGCAACCCTCAGAACTTTTAACTTCCATCCAACTGAGATTGGCTCCAACATATCTGCTATCACATTTAAGAAATAAGTCAACTTGATGAACAGATTCTTCCCACAAGGATATACCAGAAGAAACGTGTACAATAAAGCTACAGTTGGCACATGTGCAGTCACATGATACTTTGATTAAATTAAGGAGTTGTGTTTTTTCTGCTAGTTTTTAAAGATGACACTCTTTGCTAAAAGTGTATGTAGATAACCAGACTCTGCTTGGCAGTGGTTTAGAAAGAAGATCCGAATAATGACCCCAGCTTAAATCTTGACACGTCCCCTATGGCGTTCTTACAACTTGGAGTGATTTGCTTTTACTGTCGTTCTCAAGTATGTGATGTCCAATTCTTGTTGATATTTTCTCATACCGGAGTTTGACTTGAAATCTGAATTGAGAACCATAGGAACTCCTTAATCCTGACTCGTGCTGTTTGAATAAGCCCACGAATGACCTGACAGCTTTTATTATGGGCAGTTAAGCATTTTTTTTACTGTGCATGATGTAAAATAATAATACTTATTAGTTCACACCCTCTACCTTTGCTATTCTCTTTTTGACACCAAAAGGCAGTACTCATATTTACAGTACATAACATAGAATACTCCACCCTCATTCCTAAACCCATCACTATCTTTGTTTCTCTCTTCCTCTCCCCCCGAATGCCATCGTAAGTTTGAGTTTCCATTATTCAGACATTAAAAGTAATTTGGAATCTGGAAAAAACAGGAGTTAAAGAATTCCTGACTGTGATGGTATACACTTTAAAGATTAAAACTATATCATTACTGTTTCACTGCCTTCCAACATTATTATGCAGAAGTTACACACGTACAATAATCAGTACCAACTAATAATGCACTCAGAAGATTATGATTAGACATCTACTTCTGTTTTTTTGGCAACTTTTATTTCACAGGTAAACATATAATTACACCGAAATCACTGTTATTCCGCTTTGATTTCACACCAAGGTGCTGAATCAGATGGAGGCAGTATCTGTGCCCGCTCTCTCTGATATGTTTGCATACTTCTCTCTGGCCCAGACATCCATTACACACACAAGCCTGTCACTCTGAGCCATACATAAAGCAGCACAATAAGCTAAAGCAAACAACCAATGTTTGACCAGCTCGCCAGAAACAAATTTCCTACCGTTCATAATTACATTATGTACACTGAGTTTTGAATACGCACTTACAATGGCATTGTGTTGCATTATACTTTTTGTGGATGTCAAATTTAAGAGGAGGCTGAGTGTGACAGAGATAATTGTTGTCGGGATTCTGTTTTTCTTCTGGTGGAACTGGACATAGCACTTTTCTGTTTTTCATGGAAGAGCCTCTTTTCCAGGAGAGATAGACATGGAAAACACATAACAATATATGACAACAATTTAATCAACCAACATATCCATTATTTTCATTCACAGTTGTGTTTGTGTTGCCATGGTTATTTTTGGTTGTATAGGATGGACACTTGTCTAGTGGCAGCTGGATGTTTACTACCATAATCATATCATCACTCCAGACAGATAGCTAAACAGTGGAGTCCGTTTGCTAATTGGAGCTGAACCAAATGTGAGCTTACCAGATCTTCCTAGTGAGTCTCAGCTTTTGCCCAAGATGCATCTTTTATGGATAAAAAATGGTTGTTTTGGATAATTGCATCGTCATCCCTGGATTTTAGAAGAATGTATTTGTTTTCAGATTTGCTAGGTTTAATGATTGACATTGTGAACTGACACTCCTCTGATGTGAATGAGAAGGAAAGACTGATTGATTGACTTAAGGATTTCAATAAAACCCTAAATTAAAAGCAGTGGCAATGCCACTAGGTCTGGCTTTAAAGAAATAACGTGAGGTGATATGAAGTATTGCAAGATAATGGATATGTATTTGTGTGGAAGCAAAGAACTGTAGAATAATATTAGTTAAACCGACCATATGGGGAAATCTTCCAAAGACAAACATCAGTGGACATTTTTAGATGTAATCAATTCACAGAATTACCAATAGTGTATGTCATATAAAGAAACAGAAGTTTCCCTAGGATTGTTATCTGTGTGTGAGTGTGTTGCTTGTGTGAGAGTGTATAGATTGGTGAGATTGACTGTTTGATGGTCGTTGTGGGGTTATTTTTAAGACGTTATATAGTGATTGTTCTAAGCTCCTGTGTAATGCTGTTTTGGAATATTTTACTTGCAAATATTATCCCTTGGCTCCTGTGAAATATGAAATGTTTTTCACCATTTGAATAATTGGAACTGAGTGTACAAGTCTGTACAGACTGAATTATTAAGAGTAAAACATCTCGAAATGCTATAAAATATTTAAAAATGTTGTTTATATACAAAAAAGAAATTCGAATTAAAATTAATGCATTTTGCATAATTGGTTGTTGGAAAGCGTCTATGTTGTGGAACTGCCCGGGTAATAAGCCTACTGTAGGCCACTAGAAAAGTAATGTAGGTCTGACAAGAATACTTCTACAGTAACTGTGTTTTTACCCCTAACTCTTAGACCTTAAAGTACATATAGGGGGTACCTTTTTTGATATAATATTGGCTAGGTTAAATGGCCAGGTTATAGTTGCACTGTAAAGCCAGACTTAGAAATCCATGAAGGTTAATAAATGAATTTATCAATCAATTAAAATCAATAGGTTTTCCACATACATTCACCTTACCTCCAGACCATAAATAATCATCTCATCGACCATTCTATAGTATGTCCTTACAATCTCTAACACCACTATACTCCCACTAAATTCAGAAACATCTCCAACAATGAAGGAAGACTGCACCGTTATGCACAAAACTGGAAGGCTCTGGGCTCTGAAACCCCCTCATCTCATAACAAAAGACCACCTATAAAGAGCTTATATGAACACCCCCCACCGCTAACTCACACTGAAGAAAGAATCTGACCTGACCATCCTCCATCAGCAAACTTTTTGGACCACACGATCCCAGTAATCACAACAGTGATGCACTGAATATAGTTCCCAGTCAACAAAACTCCAAGAACACTTAACCGCAACACATCCAGTCACCCCTCAATCAACAACATCAGGCGCCACAACAATGAAAGCCTACCTCTCTAAAGAAGGCTCTTAGTCCCTCAAACTTGCCTACCCTCTTAATCTTTCACACAGTAGAAAAAAACGTTTCAAGGACAAAGCCTTTAAAGAAAACCTAGCTACATTCATAGCTGACCACATCCACGGCTTCAAAAATGGTAAATTAATAATCAACCTCATCTTCTTCACCCATGAAAACATCAATCGCGCACAGAGTCATTTCTCAGAAAATGTACACATCATACATCGGAGGAAATTAACCATTGCAGCGTCCCTACACTACAAAGCCTAAATGAACATATTCACCCTTAACAATGGTAAAATCCAAGCATCAGAATCCAAACTCAGTCTCTTCAATGCCCACTTTAGGATGCTCCTCAATACCAAAAACAAACTCAAAGGTCACAACCTGCAATACCACACATTAACCCACCTGCCACCCCAACTCATTGTGCTCCCTTCAGGAACCAATAACATTCCCCACCCAAAATATAAACCATCCCTACCAAACTGGATCAACCAATCCCACATTACCACAATTCCCCACCTCAGCATCCCCCTAACTGCAAGAATTCACACCCCATTTCTGGAACTCACTATTTCCCCTTTCTCATCCCCTCAATACTCGGGTCAGCCCTATTCCCCTCTTCACTCCCAAAACATCCAACCTCCTCCCTACTCCCCAGGACCTCTAATCCTAGCACCACTCATCCAATACCTAAATTCCTCCCTACTCCAACCTCACTCATCCCTCTCCTCATTATACCCCCCTAATAAACACACAATCCCCACCCAGACCCACCAGAATACCTTATACCAATCCCATTGTCATTACCGGAATGCCACAAATTCAACCCATTGCCAGAACACTACAGCTCCAACAACACCATAGCAGCTAATTTAACTGTACTCTTACATGAACTACCCTACGTCGAAGCTCTGTTCAAACACCAAGCCCCATCATTAAACCTCAGAACAATAAAGAACTGTGTTAAAATAGGTCTACCTACACACTCTCCAAAAAAGGCCTTGTAGCCCTACTAAGAAGTTCCAACTCCAAAGCTCTCAATGACAACATCTTCACTGGTCCCAAAATGCCAACTGTTATCAGCAGACAAAGAAACTCACCCACCCCAAAGATCAGAGGAATCTACTTAGACAGCCTTATTTCAATCCAGCTCAGCCCAGCTTTCAAGCCAAACACCCAAATTATGCAAATGAAATGCATTCTCCATAACTGTAGATGTGCAGTCAAATATAGCACTGAGATCCCAGAAACCATTACTGCTTATGATTTAGACCTGAGCGAAACCTTTCAAACCAACTTCGACTTCCTGTTTTTCCTACCCCCAGACTGTTCAATCATCCACCTGAAAAGACCCTCCAAAACAGGAGAAAGATGAGGACAAGTTTCACTTATTCACCAATACATCCTTTCTTGCAAGAATCCTACCACAACACAAATTGTATCCTTCAAATATCTCTCAATTAAAATCCAAATCAACAATAAAAGCCAGATAATAACATACATCATCCACCACCCTCCAGGGAATAGTTATACTTTCACCTTACGGTTCAGAGATCTCCCATGGAATGTGATGCTACGTCAGAGAACAACATTTACTTTGGAGTCATCAACCTACACTTAGGTGATCCCAATGACTCACTTACCTCATTGTATATGTAACTCTTGTTAACCCTGACCTCACCTAACTGGTCAGGTCTGTAACACACTAAAGGGACCACCCTGGATGTTCTGATTGCAAAACAGACTCCCTTAAGATAGACTCCTTCACCCAGCAAACAGTCTGATCATGACATCATTCACTTATCTTTTCCATTTTTACTCATCACCCAGTCGTTCAACCAAACGGACAGACATACTGGACCACAGATATCAGAAACCTAAAGTTCACCACCCTTTCCAAAGAAGTCACACATGAACTGCAACATATGCACCCTTCCCTTGAATTCAATGATCTCACAAACCTATACAATGATTCATTGACTGAGGTCATAAACACCATGACACCGAAATCCCTTAAAGCGAATCAATGTAATCTAAGTCCACTCGCTGGTACTATAAAGAACTCAATGATAAAAGGAAATCTCTCTGTGTGACAGAAGGAATGTTGCACAGGTACCTCTCAGCACACTGCATAACGTCTATGAGGATGGAAAGAAATAAATACATAAAACTAATCAGTACTCGATCTAGCAAAGAACCAACCAAAAAAGACTATTCTAAATAGTGAAACAGTCCACTCAGCCTGCCCCCCATATAATGGAAAACTTCTCTAGAGAAATACAAATAATTCTTCTCCTTCACTGACAACATCAAGAAAACTGGGCTATCCTTAACTGTTCCACCGACAAATCAGGACCCACTCGCTCTACTATCCATTTATTGTATTTATTTTTGTTATTTGTAATGTTCATGAATCATCTCCAAAGGGATATCTCGGCGCAGCAGAGCAAAAACGCCAGCGGTGGCCTCAGATACTAAAACAATTCTGTTTTCAATACGTTCCTAAACTGACGATGGACAGTAGACTCTGGTAAGTATATGGAAAGTTTGTTTCAATGAAAAGGGAGCTTGGAATGAGAATTATGGCCTCCAGAGTGAGTTTTTATGATTCGTGGGACAGAGTTGTGATTTGTTCGTAGATCTTAGAGACATTACTGGTCGATAGGGAATGGATTTTTCCATCAAATAACTGGGTCCCTTGGCATTAAGCGCTTTGTGCACTAGACAGCAGATTTTGAAGAAAATGATGTTTCTCACCAAAAGCCAGTGTAGCACACATAGTAAAGGAACCAAAGGAAATATTTCCGGTAGAATATGACTTAGGTGAGCCGCTGTATTCTGAACAACCTGGAGTTTATCCAGGAGGGATTTGTTGACCGCGTACAGAAGAACATTACCATAGTCTAGGTGACTAATTACCAGCGCTAGGACTACGGTCTTGTGCAGTGCAAGTGGGAGCATTGGAAAAACTATTTGCAGTAGTTTCATAACATGAAAGCGTAGTTCATAGTTAGATTCTGGTCTAATTTTATGCCTAGGTTTTTCACTAAGGATTTTGGGGTAGGCGGCACTCCCAATTTGGCTGACAACCACTCAGGGGACCATAACAGTTGTGCAGCACTGAAGAGCATGATTTCTTTTTACCACTGTTTAACTGGAGACAATTGGCAGCCATCATGGCTGTAATAGCTTTCATACCATTCGTAAAGTGGTCTCTTGTTGTAGACAAATCTTTTTCAAAAGTCAGCAGAAACCTGACTGGGGTGGATCCAGGATCCTATTGGACTCAAGGTACTCCATCAGTTGTTTATTGATATTGCTTTCTATTATTTTACTTATCTGGGGAAGAAGCGTTACAGGGCGATAACTAGATACGTCTCTAGCGGGAAGGATGCATTATTCCCGAATCAGAATGACCAGTGCAGCTTTCCACTCAGCTGGAATTTCTCCCATGCTTAATGAAAGGTTCAGTAATAAGCATATAGGCAGGGCCAGCTCATAAGATAGCCTGGCTGCTCTCTTGGCTGGAATACGATCCAAAGGAGAACCTGATTTTTCAGCATTCAGAGCTAATTGAGGGGACTCCAGATTGAAGGGGGCAAACTTCTCCAAGGTGCAGATGCAAGTAGTCTTTTCAGCGGCGTATTTAGGTTCAGTGTAAATACATTATGTCAAGCTTGCAAGATTATTATAAATCTGGTTTACTTTATCCTCTAGATAGTCTGCTATATCATCGCAGCACATTTGGGAAGGAGGAACGTTTGTTATGCATGCATGGGGATTAATGAAGGAATTAAGGGTTTATAAAAGTTCCTTAGAGGAATTTCCGGCTTTGTCAAGTTGCTGAGAAATATACGTTTTTCGTGCTTTTCTTATATTACTGTGGTACTGCGCTAGGGATTTATTATTTGTTTCTCGGTCACTGGGGTAGTGGGTTGTTCACCATCATCTTAACAATTTTTTACATTGGGTTTTATCCTTGCGTAAATCAGAATTGTACCATGGAGCATTGGGAGTTTGCCTTGGCAAGGAGTGAATTTTCCTTGGAGCCAAGATGTCAATGGCTGCATTCAGAGATTAATGGAATATTTCAAGTGCTTCCTGCATATCCTCTGCCTTCTCTATATTAGGAGTCATATATTCTTTCGTACATGCATCAGGAGAAACTTTATGCCATTTTCTGCTATAGTTTGGCTTGGAAGGATTATTGCAAGTTACAACTACGTGAGCTGATGAAATGTGGGAGTTAATTAGTGATTGGTCAGTCCACACAAGGGGGCACAGAGGTTCACAGGACAGGAGGGGGAGTTAGTGAAAATCAGGTCAAGAGTATGACCAGCAAGATGAGTGGATCCATTAATCAAATTGTTTAAGACCTAAGGAAGTAACATCAGTATGGAGTTGTTGTGCCTCTGAATTTAAAAGGTCATCCATGTGGACATTAAAGTCACCAAGTAAAATAAAGGTTTTTGAGGATAGTACCTAGATCGCAATGAGTTCCATAAGTTTATGACTAAGAGTTCCTATGGAGCCGGGAGGGCGATAAACAAGGGCCTCTTTCTGAGGCGAAAAGTCAAATTTAAAAATACATATTTCCACCCATACCTCGGAGACAGATTTAATAAAAGTAACTTTTAGCGAATTTTGAAAAATAATTGCTAGTCCTCCATCCGTTTACCTATCCTATCTAGCCTCAGTATATTGAAGTTAGTAGGTAGAGACATAGCAATGGTGGGGTGGAGTGCGGTTTTATCCAGGTCTCAGTAAGAAACCCTAAATCAGGTGTAGTAGACATAATCATGTCCCATATTTCAATTTCGTGCTTAAGCAGCGATCTGATATTGCAGAGAAAACATTTCTGTGTATCTGCGCACCTACCATGAGAGTTAAAGGGGGCTATGTGAGTGTGATTAACCATAGGGTTCAGAGAATCCATAATGGTCATTAAAGGCACTCCTTCAAGCTTGTGGCATTGAAAATGGCAATTGAGACAAGAGAAATGGCCTTCAAGAGAGAGTGTTAGACTGTGTGGCAGTGTAGGCAAATGAGAGAATTCTTGGCTTGATTACCTATGTTAATTAGTTCCTCTGAAGAGTAGGTGAATCTGTTGTTATATCTTATTTCTGAGGTGAAGGTTGAAGGCGTTCTGGCTCCTGGCAACGACTGGGCGTGGACGGGCTTGCCTTTGGCATGCCCACTACATACATCCCTTGCATGTTAGCGCCGCCATTTCCTTAATATAGGTAAATAGTATGAGGCAACTCGCCTGCTAACCCCCGAAGTCCCGGAAGTGAGGGAGTTTGCCCGCTCTCTCTACAACAAACGGAAGAATGCGCGGTGTACTAGAGAGCAAGGCACAGAGGAATTTGTCAAGCTGTCCATATCCAAGTATAGCTGGTACTAATTTAAAATCATCAAGAAAGACAACCTCACCAAACTCATAATCATAAGGGAGAGGATGTGTTGTTATGGCCAAAGCTGCCAACTTTGGGACTGAGGAACTAGGTACGGGTCTTGGTGCATACAAAAACTAATGAGTGGGACCTTGTGTAGTGTAACTAATGCTCATTAGTTTGAGTAAGGCGCTGCTTTGTTTAATAGTTAATAGCTTTGTTTGCACAACTTTCTATCGGGCAAGCACGTCGCAGACTGGCTGTTAGACTATTTCTATTTTAGTTCATTTTTAATAGCATTTCTCATCTTCTAAACAAGGGACTTACCAGCCAACTGCCCCTTGACTTTATGGCTGCCACGGGTATTTGTCCCGTTTGAGCTGAGAGAGTTCAATGTGGTGTTTCCATTTCTGTTCCTTACTGGACGTCATTTTTAGAAGTTAGTGGTCCAGCTTTTCTATTTTTCCTATTGATTGGTGGCAAAATTCAGATGGAAAACCAGGCGAGCAGCAAACACACGCAGTGGACACACTGTTTGTGCGCCAAAGACAAGCCCTTCTACGCCCGTCCGAGCCAGGATGGCGCCAAGCACATGGCCCACTGCCCAATTATCCCCTGCATAAAGCATCCCGATGATCTTTTTCCTTGTTCGCGCTATAGAAAACCTGTGAATAAATAAATAAATATCTTTGTTGAGCGTATAAAGACTTTCATGGGATAGCTAGAAGTAAAAATTATTATTATTAGTGTATACAAAATGGCATCACTATAGTAACAATAACAAAATATTAAATCATGTGTTATTATTAATTATTAGAAAATATTTTGTGCATTAGAAACTATTAGCCAGTGTTGAGGTAATCGAGAACTTGCCTGCATTAGACTAGAAGAATAGGTGGAAGAGGGGTTTGAGCCACACGGACTAATAGCATTAACTAGCTGCTTCTGGGGCGTAAAAAAAACATTAGCGGCCTGATTTGTTGCAAATTAACTTACTCCCAGAATCAAACTGCGGTGACAACTAAATAATATTTTGACGTTTTTAGCAATGTTCTGTGTCTGTGTTAGACTAGAAATAAGTGGAGTGTTAGCTGTATCAGCAGTGGAGTAGACCTCCAGTGTGTTTGACCTCACACTGGTTGGCTCTATACCACATTTCTATAAGGGTATTCATGTTGCATTAAAAATAATGGGCTATCAAGAATATCGAGCACAGATTATAGATGGTAAGATTGTCATTTTTTGAGCTCATTTACATCGTTTCTTTAGTGTAGTTTAAAAAAAAACATGTTTATTGATTGTTTAGTTATATTTCATTAGTGTTTGTGTTATAGATTATTATTTTAATGTTAGGTACGTTTATTTTTTGTGTTTTTTGACTTGGTAATACATGTTTCAGGTTTAAATTTTTCAGATGGGTCATTGGATTTGTAGAGGAATAGAGTGAGAGGTAATTTATATGTTTAGTTTTTTACTGATTACTAAAGTTAAAAATGTAGATGTTTTACATTTGTAATTAGATAATTAATTGTGTAAATATTGTTTTAGTTATTTAATAATTTTCTCAATATGGTGATATATTGTTTACTTGTTAATTGAATGATTATCTTAATTAATTGTTTTGAATAATTTGTTTAATAATTACATTATGTAAGATTTTCTTGTTTAATAATTAATTGTATGTGCACCTTAGGTCTTGACAGAGGACCGTGTACACTGCGGTAAACTGTCTGATGCTCCCGATCACGCATGCGACCTGCCCCTCGCCCTGGCTGATTCTTGAGGGTTGACTTATGTTACATTATAGGGGAAGCATATTTGAGGATCTTTTATGACCTGATGCTGTTCCACTAGAATAGACGATATGCCATAACATCCCCAAACCTTTTTTCGGATCCAGAGTAGGGTCTTCACCACATTCACTGGTCCTGAAGAAATGCCACAGATCCATCTGCACCACCAGGGCGTGAAGCATGTTGACCTAATCCAGCATAAACCACATTGCATCTATGATTTAGTCACCAGACAGTTGTGCTTCCTAACCTTTCACCGACTGCCAAGTTTGTATTCCCTTTTTTACACTACCAAAGGGACCCCTTAATAAACTTATCACAGGGTACCCTTCAGGTAATTTTAAATTCAAGCTCACACTCCATTGTTTATCTCCACACACCCGCATGCACCATCATGGCTTCTGCTTTTTAAAGATCTCCATTAAAGAGCGCGCTCACAGGGCCCGTGGGGTATTGCAGCGCCGGCCCCATGAGAGGCAAAAAGCCCGATGATGAACCATGACACCCACATGGGTGTGTGAGGGCATCACTTTTTAATTAGGAAGATCCCCTCTACATTATCACATGTCCAACCATTTTCTTATTTTTCTTTTCTTCTTTTCTTGATAGGAACAAGTACCCTGCTTGTTTTATTACACTTGCTAATCCCCTTTAGGAGCATGGGTACTGGACCTTAATTGCTCTCCTTGTCCCTCTCTCATTTTTATATATATATTGTGTATTTCGATAGACATGCCGCCCCCACCCCAGTGACCACAATTCCACTTGGCTTTTCAGACTAAACAGTAGTAATAGAATCATGTATAAGGACTTACCATGTCTGCTGAAGCTCACTCTTCCCAGCTCGCCCCACAGCTGTGCAACTCTGCTTCCCATTCCTGGATTGAAAGACAATTCTTTGCCTAAAACCCTAAGCTTTTCCCTGTCCAGAGCAGCAGGGAACCAACATCCCATTCAAGGAGAAGGTGTGCTTGACAGGGATTATGTATGTGTAAGTGTAACTCGCCGTCGCCAGGCTGCAGGTAGCTGTGTTAGCAGTGGGACATCCTTAATAGCAAATCCACTGCACTAAAGCAAGTATTATCGACTGATTTCATCCTCTGCTGAACTATGGATTTTGTTGGAGCTGAGGGGCACCAAGAAACAGAAACCTGTCTTCTCATTTCAAGGTTCCTTAAGTGCAGTAGTGATAAGAGTGTTTAGTAGACTTGGGCTTCAGTCATTGCAGGCAGTAGCCAATATGAACTGTGTACGCTCAGTCAATTCGAGCATGCACTGCCTCACCTAGTGTGCTTGAATAAGTGTCCTGCAACCAGATTAGTTATGTGTGGGGCACAAAACGGATCATGCATTTGAGTCTAAAAAAAAACATAGATTTCGTGGCATTAAATTACACCAGGGGTCCGTCCCTTCTTACTCATTAGTTCTGTGACCCATCCCTTCTGGGTTCCACCGTCTGTGTCCCTCCCTGGATTTGGTGATCATAGAGATCTGATCACACGACCCTCCCAAGACATCTGTATGTGCCTCTCCTCTAACCTGCTCTTAGAATGTGTCACTTCTACAACTCAAGCTCCTAGAGGGGATGGGAAAGTGAGCGCACAACATACCAGATGTCAAAGTATGCCAAACAAACAAGTCATTTTTATTAATTATTAGCACATAAGAAACATACAGAATTGATGTTTGTGTGTGTACCTGTATGAGTGTGAAGAGGAGATGACTGCTGCAAGCAAATCTTATGCCCATTCCAGTATTCATAACTGCTAGTTTCATAAAATTTGCCACTTATCACTTGCATATTGCTCGGATGAGCTGGTGACACCTCACAGTACATTTCACCATGTCCCGAGGCACTAGACTCACAATGTGGAAGTTGTACAGTGGACTACTTCCTTGAATACAATGACTAACCTCGTGTGTGATACATGGGGCTGCTTACAAATACAAACGCTATTTAGGATACGGAGTGGAAAGAAACAAGTAATAATACTCCATTGGAGTCTGCTTAAGCAGTCAAAAAGTCATCTTAGTGTACTGGGTAGCAATTGGGAATATGAATATTGAACTAAGTGACAAGGACTGGGAGGCTGTGTTTACATTCACACAACTGCTAATAGGATGGGCACCAGTAAAACTTCGATACACAGCGGAGGCAAAGTTTTTGCTGAACTCCGAGATTCAAACAGGGCGAGGAGTGGCAAAAACTCCATGAACTCTACTGGCGGAGCAGATTTTTTTCGCCCAACTCTAATTAGGAATAATAAATGTGACTCCTCTGAAGTCCAACACTTTCCCTACTGTAGCTCAGGTTGTAGTGGAAATAGTAAGTCTTACCCCTCCAAAGTCCAAAACTTTTATTACTGTTGTTTACTTTGGAGTAGGAATAGTAAATCTTACCCCCTCCAGAGTACAGCGTGTCCCTAATGTTGCTTATGTTTGAGTTGGAATTTCAAATATGAACCCTCTAGAGTCCAACACTTTCCCTACTGTTGCTTACATTGTTGTGGTAATTGAAAAGCTGGCCACTCCAAAATCCAAACACTTTCCCTAGTTTTGTGCATGCTGGATTGGGAATAAGGAATTTTAACCTCTCCAAGTCAAATTTTATGTATTTGATTTTAAGTTGTTTAAATGTTTTTTTGTTTGTTTCAGTTTTAAAAGTTATTTTTGTGTCATTTTCTATTATTAATTTTGTGCAATTATTTCTTCAAAAATTAGATTAAGTTATTTAACAAATAAAAATTATATATATTTAACTTAAATATACTTAACATGTGTGATAAAGGCTACTGCGTGGTAAATGCACCTGCATAGTAAAGGCATGTGTGGTCATTGCATGAATTGTAAAGCTTAACATTAATTTTTTACACCTTTTGACTAGAAAATACTGGAGCTTGAGGAGATAACTAATACATCTTTCTTCATCATGGAAATGTCTTGTTTAATTTCAGATCTTCAGATAACTGCTTACACCCAGAAATGAAAAGAAATGCCCTAAAAAGCTAATGAATAATGTCATTCTTCAGTAAGCAATCCTCATAGTCAATATTCCTCACTAGTGTGACCCCAATTTAAGAACAGTTTTGCCACCTCAATTAAGTTCCTCACAATATATTGAGGAATTTTCACTCGCAAAACATGCGATACACACAATTACAGAGTTTGTGGTCGCAGAATGGCTTTTTCTATTGAACAGACCCAAAGTTTTTCCAGTTTGTAAAATTGGTTTTGTGACGCATACTATATTGCAATTTGCAAGGGGTGCTAAAGAGACATACCTTTCAAATTGCAATTCAGCATGTGCTGTATCAGAGGTTTGCCATCACAATTCAGGTCATAAACCATTGAACAGATACTGACACCTCAAAGGAGTGGTAACTGATTCATAAAGTGAGAAGTGGGAAAGGGGTGCTCTAGAGGCCCCACCCAATTAGGAACTGAGTTGGGGGTCACCGAGGTAGCAGGCAGTGGTCCAAATGAACACTGCCTGCTCCCTGGTTTTTTCCCCAAAAGTAAAAATGTTTTTATAGCAGCACCGCTCCTTTTAAGGAACAAAGGCTGCTTTAAAAAACAGATGGAAATTTGGCAACCAAACACAGGGATGATGGCCTTCTGTCCCTGAAGGTCAGTATCCCTGTGTTTGTAGTCAATCAACTGGGAATAACACATTTGGACCTGCCTAATTAATATTAATTAGGCAGGTAGTTCTGTGTCCCCCTACAAATGATGATTTTGGGACGTAACCTATTACTACATATGTCACTTTACAAAAGGGTGGAGCCATGGAAGTGTTTATGCTCATGAATGTTTTCTAAATATTTTCAATCTATGCCATATTGTGCACTTGTTATTCTTGTATTACTGCACAAAGCACCTTCAGATTGCTTCTGATTGGCACATTTGCTGCCACACAAAAATTGCAAATGCTAAATAAAAGTAATAGGTACGTGAAAGAATGAAAATACTGATAATTCTATGCATGCACTCAATTCCTTATTCTACCAATACAGAGGCCTATAGGTGTCGCATAATGCATAAAAACTTATCAATTGTTAAACTTCAAAATCTCACTGTTAGATTACAATTATTTTACTGCAT
Organism: Lissotriton helveticus; assembly: GCF_964261635.1. Classification (NCBI taxonomy): domain Eukaryota; kingdom Metazoa; phylum Chordata; class Amphibia; order Caudata; family Salamandridae; genus Lissotriton; species Lissotriton helveticus. The sequence continues at coordinate 2,001,984,090 of NC_136061.1, read as the reverse complement.
TAGCACCTTCTACGAATTAACTTTATGTTTTTGTGTCCGTGTTAAGTCCTTTGGGGAAGCTTGCCAAGCCCCCCTAATGGTGTTTTATCAGCATTGCTAGCTCTCTGCTGCTTGTGTTCCTGTTTGTTGCTTTCATTTATACAGTGTACCTCCGAATTATTACATTATCCTCGGGGTCCTAACTCTGCCAGCAACTAACTTTTTATCACTTGTTCCAATTTTGATGATTGCACAACAGTTTCCTTTGGGTCAGGAATTTCCTGTCAATTAACAATCAATTTGGTATGGAGACTGTACGCATCATTCATCAGACATTTGTACAAGTGCAGGATAGACTGTGAGCAAAAGGTCATCAGTCAATGCATTTTGGGATGAAACTATTCTATTTCATACACACACTGTAACTCGCTACACTTTTTGTTACAGCTCTTTTTTTTTAATTTTATTTTTTTATCCTCATTTGCCTTGCCTTCCTCTTAATTAGCCTCCAACTGCCATGCGCGTGTTAGTGCGTAGTTATAACTGCACCAGAAAACGCGATTAGTGAAAATTGCGATTCTCCTATTACCATGACCAGAGAATCTGGATTTCATTAAAGACACGGAGGCTAACATTATGCATTAATCCTTTTAATGCAGCTCTCACAGCCGCTTACGTCACAAAGAAAGAACAAGAACTAGGTGACATCACAGTGTCCATAAAGGCCAGGTGCCAAGGGAGATCAGCCTCTTATAAATGCCTCGAGAGACAGGAGAAGTTGAAACGGAGGAACGAAGCTTGAACTTGGAAGGGGAACTGGAGACCATCTTGAATTCCAAGTAGATTCATCAGTTAGAATTGTCTGAAATGGAAAGACGAGGTAAATCAAGGAGAAGGAAGGAAGGTGACTTCATGAGAAGCATGAGCAAAACATCACAATAAGAAAGCATTGCAAGACTTAAATGACTGTAAACCAGATTAAATAACATTCCCAATTGCCCTCAGGGAGGGACGGGAGGGATAATGTTAGCCTCCGTGTCTTTAATGAAATCCAGATTCTCTGGTCATGGTAATAGGAGAATCGCAATTTCATTACAAGACAGGAGGCTACATTATGCATGTTGGTAGCCTTGAATAACTGCATCAGAAACGTGTTCAATTGGTTTGCAGTAGTGATGTGCGAAGGTATAGGCGTTAGACCAATCAGCGGATTTAAGGATAGCATCCAACTTACCACCAGACCAGAAAGATTTGCTGGCCATAGCGCTCCTAAGAGAGTGAGCCTGGAACTTAGACAGGTCAATACCAGCAAGGTTCATAGCAATTTTAACCCACCTAGCGATAGAGCAGGATGAGATGGGTTTAAAGGGGCTAACGTAAGAGACTAAAAGTTGATTTGCACCAGGAGGACGAAGGTCGGACATTCTGGAATCGTATTCCTTCATGCAATCAACAACACATAGTTTTGGGTGAGAATCAAAACGAGGGTAGAAGATAAAGTCAGACATGGTTTTAGTCCTTCTAGATATTTCGAATTTAACACCAAACATGTCGTAACATCTATTAGAGATGTCGAGAGCCTTTACATCAGAAACTCTGCGACAAGAGACTAGGCATAAGAGGCAGGCAAGCTTAATAGAGAGACATTTCCTGTTAAGGAGAGAATTATTAGGCCATGAACAAAAAAGATCAAGCAGTAATTTAACATCCCAAACTGATTGATATCTAGGACGAGGGGGTCTCTTGAGACGAATGCTTTTAAGGACTCTGCAGATAATAACGTTTTTACCTACCGTTTTACCATTGACAAGGGCATGGCCGGCTGAAATTGCAGATCTAAAGCAATTAATTGATCTATAGGAGAGGCCGTTATCATAGGCTTCAACGAGGAAATTAACAACGGAGACTATAGGAGCCTCCACGGGATCCAGGTTCCTTTCCAGGCACCAACTAGACCATTTCTTCCAGATGTTATTGTATCTGTAATGGGTTCCTGGTGCCCATGACTCTCCGAGGAGAGTGAGAGCAGACGACGAAAGTCCAGACAGTTGGTGAGATTGCCTGACACTTTCCAGGCAAGAAGGTTCAAACTCCCCGCAGCGACCAGGTGATGGTCCTCTCCGTCTGCGTTTAGGAGGAGGCCCCGAGTCGCGGGAATCAAGAAGGGAACGTCGCAAGAAAGTTCCAGAGCAGTGGGGAACCAGGCTTGAGACGGCCAGAAGGGGGTTAACAGGACAAGGGAGCATTGTTCTTGTCTCACCTTCTGAAGAACCCTCTGAATCATCGCAAAGGGGGGAAAGGCGTAAGGGCAAAGGGGAGCCCAAGGCTGGAGGAAGGCGTTCACGGCTAGAGCACCCGGGTCTGGCATCCAGCTGAAGTACTGGGGAAGTTGGAAGGTCAACCTGCTCGCGAAGAGATCCACGTCGAAGGGACCCCAGAGAGTGTTCAGGGAATTGAAGATTGCCACATCGAGTTTCCAGTCGCTGAAATCTAGGAGGAACCTCGAGTTCCAATCCGCCGAGACATTGGATTTCCCCGGGAGGTATTCTGCTCTCAGAGAAATCTTGTGTTCTAGGCAGAACATCCATAGTTTCTTGGCCAGGTCCGATAGGTCTGCGGACCTCGTGCCACCGAGACGGTTGATGTAAGAGACCGCAGACACGTTGTCCATTTTCAGAAGGACAGACCTGCTCTGAAGTGAGTGTCTGAAACTCATCAAGGCATAAAGTCCAGCGGTCAGTTCTAAAAAATGTATGTGGTGGGAGGACTCGGAAGGGGTCCAAACTCCGCCGGTGTCCTGGTCGAGGAGGCGAGCGCCCCAGCCGTGGAGACTGGCATCTGATTCCAAGACAAAGTCTGGGGTGGAGCCAAAGATAGCCCTTCCATTCCACGCATCCAAATTGTCCAGCCACCAGGCGAGTTCCAGTCTCGCTGGCTGATCCAGAGAGACCTTGTCCCCATACCAGAGACCGGACCGGAGGGCTTGGGCTTTCACCCTCTGGAGGGCACGGTAGTTTAGAGGGCCCGGGAAGATGGCTTGGATCGAAGAGGAAAGAAGACCCAAGAGTCTGGCTAACTCTCGTAGGGAGAGGGATTGGTGTTTTAGGACAAACCTGATTTCCTTTCTGATTTTCGCGATCTTCTTCTTCGGGAGTGAGAGAAGACAGCTTGAGGTGTTCACGGTGAAGCCTAGGAACTCCAGGCATTTTGAGGGAGTCAGGATCGACTTCTCTCTGTTTATAATGAAGCCGAGATCCTCTATCAACTCCATGGAGACCCTGAGGTCTTCTAGGATTTGTTCCTGGGTTTGAGACATGATAAGGATGTCGTCCAGGTAGATAATTAGGCGAACCCCTCTTGCTCTGAGGATCGAGACGATGGCTCTCATGACCTTGGTGAAGCACCAAGGGGCGGAAGAGAGGCCGAAGGGGAGGGCTCGAAATTGGTAGAGGTGTCCGTCCCAAATAAATTGGAGGAAGGATTGGTGTTCCTTGGCCATAGGGATGGTAAAGTAGGCGTCCTTGAGATCTAGCTTGACTAGCCAATCTCCTTGGAGAAGAAGGTCCCTGAGGAGGTGGATGCCCTCCATCTTGAAGTGGCGATAGACCAGGTATTTGTTCACTTCTCGTAGGTTTATGACAGGCCTCCAGCCTTTGTCCTTTTTCTCTACCAAGAAGAGGGTACTTACAAAGTTCTTTTGTGACCAAGGAACCTCGATAATGGCTCCCTTTTTGAGCATAGAGGAGACCTCCTCCCTGGCGATAGCTAGGTGATCCGGGGGGAGGTCCAGGGGTCTCGGAGTCGTGGATTGGTAAGGAATGTCCACGAAATCTATCATGAACCCGCGGACAGTTTGTAGGACCCACGGGTCCTGGGTATAGCTTTCCCAGACATGGTAAAACAATTTGAGCCTTCCCCCGACCTTTGGAGGGGAGGGGGGAGGGAGGGCACTTACTTGAGGTGTTGGTATTAGGTGCTCCACGGGGGGGGAAGCCTCTGCCTCGGGAACCACGAGCTCCTCGTTGGGGGTAGAACTGCTTGTTCGAGGGGTAGTATCCTCTTCCTGCACCACCTCTTCCTCTGCCGGGGTTATAGGGCCGGAAGTTGCCACGGCCGGAAGAACGGCCCCTTCTTCCGGCCTGGTCAAAAACATTAGATGGGAATACTTTCTTCAGGTTGCTCTGGGCCCTGTCGAGCGCCGTAAAGGTCGCGACGTATCTGCCAATTGACTTGATCATATCTTGCCCAAAGAGTAGGCCGTGGGGTTCGGAAGAGGGTTCTTTATCGGCCATATCCCCGAGTTTGGGGTTAATTCTGTTTAAGACAGTTTTCCTCCTTTCCATGTTGAGGCTTGAATTGGCGTTCCCTAGGAGAACGATGGCCCTCTGGCTCCATCCCCTGATGAGCGCAGTATCGAGGGGAGTATCTGAGATGTAGGACTCCTCAGCGAGATCAAGGATTTTGGTGAGGGGGCCTAGGATGTCTAGTAGACGGTCCTGGCAGGACTTGAATGCTCTTTCGAGCCCTTTCCTAGGGTCCTTACCCAGTTTGAAGAGAAATTTGATGAGGTCGGGGTCAAGGTTGGGGGTCTGGCAGACCTTGTCCCCAATCCATGGTCTCGGGCATTCAGCGCGCATAATGTTCCTAGTATCAAACTCCAAGGAGTTTCTCAGCCATTTGGTTATAAATTTGCCAACATGATCCTGGGGGGACCACTTAGAGCTATTGGGGCGTGAGATGTTGACTGGGGAAAACATTTCTCCCCCTAGGGGGTCGAGGATGGCATCCTTGGAGGAGGGAGGAGGGTCTAAATCTGGGAAGGAGTTGGGGTCCGAGTCAGAGAGGTGATCACTAGGGTCGAAAATGAACTCATCGTAGGGTTCCTCAAAGGCCTCCTCCAGGTTAGAATAGGTATCGGAAGGAGCACTAGCACCGTGACCAGACGTGCCGCTTAGGGCACCTTCCAGAGTTGTACCGCCAGGGGTACCCAACCTAGATGTGCCGCGAGGGGCACCAATGCCTCTTGGAGCGCTAAGGCTTCCCAAATCCAGAGAGGTGCTTGGACCTCCAAAGTTCCCCGCACGACTATCTATAGTGTGCTTTGTTTTCCTAGGTGCTTTAAGGCTTGGAGGGTCATTGGGGTGTTGTCCGAGGTCGCTGAGGGTCCTTTTACGCGACAATACCTCACTGAAGGTATCGAGCATGCATGCTCTCATTTCCTTCTTCAGAAAGTTTTTAAAGGAGTCGCTATTGTGAGAGGGGGAGGAGGTAGTGGCATCCTCGCTCTCCATATCGGACATCTGAATGGTAAGGGGCAACAGAGGGCTTAACCTGCCTGTTACCTTGCTCCTTTTATCTTTTTTTTTTTTTTTTTTAATGGGTAAATGTCACGTTTATTTTTTATAATGGGTAAATGGCACGTTTATCTGCCTGCGCGAGTTTGTTTATCTGCCTGAGGGTCGTTGTGGGATATTGCCGGAGCAGCAGCGGTAGCAGTTGGTTAGATGCGGGAGCCCTCTAACGCGGAAGGCGCGAGGCAGTGGGAGACACCGGGATGGTGTCGGGAGGCAGCGCGAGAAAGAAACGGCAGCTAGGGCGGTTCTGAAAGGTAACCCATGTTAGGGTTGAGGCATGCCTGAGGGCCGACTCCGTCGTGAGTGGAGGACGGGGGCCGAGTTTGAGCGAGGCGGGTGTGAGCGTATGTACTGGGGAAGGTACAGGGAGGACACACAGCGCGGGGGAGACGACCGAAAATTGGAAGTCTCGTCTAGGGTACACAATGAAAGGGGGGTAGCAACAAGAGATGGGAACAGGCGGGTCCCTATGGGGTCAGCGCGAGCATGTAGGCAGAAGCGCAAGCAATATACAGTGTACAGTAAGCATATGGCCTTCCTCTTAATTAGCCTCCAACTGCCATGCGCGTGTTAGTGCGTAGTTATAACTGCACCAGAAAACGCGATTAGTGAAAATCGGCAGGAGATGACGTGTAGAGGTAGAGGGGATGACTCCAAACTTGGTGTTAAAACCTGTTGAACCAGCCATAGAACCGAGATGAGGGGCCTAGTTCTTGGAGTGTTGTGGCATAATCATTGGACCGGGGAAAAAAAAAAAAAAACCCCGGCTATTGTCTCCACTGAACTAAAAAGTTCCAAAAGGCCAGGTTACGTAAGCTGCATGATCTCAGCATGTCTGTTTTAGATGTTTCAAACAGGGATGACAACCAGTTTGCGTGTGTTGGTGCTGAGTTTTCTATCCAAACCTTGCATATCTCTCTTCTTGCAAGTAATATTGCGTAAAACAGGAATGTCCTTGCATGACCCTTTATACTGTTGTCCCATCTGAATATAATAAGGGGTAATGTAATGGACACCGAGATATTAAGAATGGAGTCCGGAGTCTCTTTCACTTCATTCCAGAACTGTGATATGCTAGGGCAATCTTTAAACATGTGGATGTCCGAAGCCGCGATATAGTTACATTTATTACATTTCTTTCCTGGGATGAATTTAGACAGTTTTAAGGGGGAGAAATAGGCTCGGTGTATCGTAAAAAAATGATTACGCCTTAGCCATGCAGGTTTAACACTTTTATATAACAGGGTGCAAGATTTCTGCCAAATTTCGATACTTTGGGCCCCGAGTTCTGATCCCCATAGTTGTTCCGGGAGGGTGAATTCTCCGTCGATTTCTTTTAGCAGATTCCAGTACCACTGCGAAACATCTTTACCCCCTCCTAGTCGTTCTACCAGGTTTTGTTCTATAGTGCTACTCTTCCCAAATGTTACCCCTGACCTAGCCAGTGCTTTCACCCAACTATCTAGTTGTAAAAACTTGAACCTCGAAAACTCTGAGCCCAGTTGTTCCCGTAGCTCCTCCCAGGACCTCAGTGATTCGCCTACAAGCAGATCACCCCATGTAGATATTCCTCCAACTCTCACCGGGATTGCCAGCCTATCTTTTAGACAGAGCGGTAACCCGGGAGATTCCCAAATAGGTGCAAAATTTGAAAAATACGGCAGACCTAGTTTTTTCCTTATTTGTGACCAGGTCTTCGCCTGGGACATAAGAGTTTTTAACTTCACTTTTTTAAAGTACTTCTGATCCCCGTATTTAAACATGAAACCATTAGTTGGTATGGCAGCACCAATCAACATGGCTTTTAGCATTACACCAATAGATGTATTAGATGGAACTTTTAAAAGCATTCTGGAATGAGACAAATGAAAAGCCCAGGCATAATACTGCAAGTCAGGCAAGGACAGTCCCCCCTTTTCCCTCCTCCTCCTCAGTTTTTTCCATGCCACTCTCGCCGCTTTATATTTCCAAACAAAGGAGTTAAGCTCTCTCTGACACTTCTCCAAAATTATATTGTCGAATGCGAGGGGGATGGTATTAAAAATGAAAGTAAATTTAGGGAGAATAGACATCTTTATTAGACTTATACTGCCAAGGATAGTCAATGGAAGATTGGACCAATATTTTAACAGTTTCCTGCTTCATTGAACACTCTCTCAAGGTTGACTTGGGCAATTTTACCGACATCTTGTACTACTCGAATACCCAAATATCGCATTGAATTGGTCACATCCAGCTGTAGATCGGGGATATTCCATGCCATGATGTCGGTTTTACTTGTATTGATCTCATACCCCGAGATGCGACCAAACTCTTCGGCTCTCTTAATTACCTCTGGGAATGAGGTCTCCGGGTCTGAGGTAAAAATTAAAATGTCGTCTGCATAGAGAGCTACCCGCCTTTCCCACTCCCCAAATCTGAAAGATGGAATAAGTACATCACCCCTTAAAACTTCTGCAAACGGTTCAATGTACAAATTGAAGAGGAGTGGGGAGAGCGGGCAGCCTTGTCTAGTGCCTCTCAAGATTTTAAATGAGTCAGACAGTGTACCATTGATTAAGAGCCGTGCAGATGGTGAGTTGTACATAAGTGCTGCAGTGCGACAGAACTTCTCACCGAAGTTAAACTTCCTCAAGACAGCGTCAAGATAGGGCCAATTAACCCTATCAAAGGCTTTGGTCGCATCTAAGGTGAGTGTTGCCAACGGAAGGGAAAAGGATGAGGCGATGTCTATTGCCCCCACAAGATCATACGTTAGATCAGATAGCTGGCGACCTTTGATGAATCCTTTCTGGTCCTGATGTATGATTTCCCCCACTACTGAACCCAATCTAGATGACATGATGGAAGCAAAGATCTTGTAATCGCTGTTCAGTAATGATATTGGGCGATATGACCCACATAAAGTTGGGTCTTTGCCTGGTTTGGGGATCAGTACTATAGTGGCCTCACCCCAAGAATTAGTGGGGTCATGTCCCTCCCTCAAGATACCGTTGAAGAGAGCCGTTAAAGTTGGGGCGATTATATCTATCAAGGCCCGATATAATTCACCTGGAAGCCCGTCAGGACCTGCGGCCTTACCATGCTTTAGTGACCTAATGACCTTCCTCACTTCTACCTCAGAAATATCCATCTCAATCCCTTCACGCTGTGCGGATGAGAGTGACGGTAAAGATATCTGATTTAACCATAGGTCCCTTGTATGCTGATCGTCCAGGATATCTTCCCTGTATATTTCCTCGAAGAATTCTCTAAAGGCTGTACTTAACTCTTGATTAGATGTCCTAGCGGCACTCTCGCCCTCAACATTGATTTCTCTTATATAGTTTTTGGCTTGATCGGCCTTAACCTTCCAAGCCAAAATCTTGCCTGCTGCTTCTCCAAATTCAAAATTAGAAATTTTACTCGCCTCCCATCTCTTCGTTACTCTCTCTTGTAAAATGTTATCTAGTTGGTTTTTCAGGTCAGACATATTTTTTTGGTCTTGAGGTGAACCAATTGAGGGACCAAGCCTCTGTTCAATCTTTCCTAGTTCTTGTTCAAGATTTTTAATTTTCAGTTTATAGATTTTATGCAGGTGGGAGGATCTGCTTGTTATACAACCTCTCAAGTATGCTTTTAGAGCCTCCCAGACCGTATCAAGGGGAGCTGAGCACAAATTTATGTCCAAGAACATATTTGTTTCACTCTTCAAATATGTCACTTCCTCCAGATCTAGTAAAATGGTGCGGTCAAATGACCAGGAAGGATGTTTGGTTTGAGATGGAAGTTTTAAAATAAATAAGAGAGCCGAATGATCCGATAGATGAGAGGGAATATAACTAATACTAGTTATAGAATTTTGGAGGCAATAACTAAATAGCGCAAAATCAATTCTGGAGGTGTGTTTGTATTTTAAGTTTCTATAGGATATCCCTTGTTTATTACCCGCTTTTTCTCTCCATAAATCTGCCAGGCCTATTTGTTCCATTATCCCCTTAAGGGACTGTCTAGATTTAGAAGGAGCATGACCTCTATGTCCCCTGTGATGGGTTGATTTGTCTAGTTTTGGGTTTAATATAACATTAAAGTCCCCTGTCCATATTATTGGGTCCGAAGAGGTCGTTAAATGGTTCCGTATTATTTCCAAAAAGGACTAGTCATCTATATTAGGACCATAATAACCAACTACGTTACACACCCAACCATTGATAGACATATTAACCAAGAACCATCTTCCACTTTGATCTTCATTGTAATGAAGAATCTAAACCTTTGCTGATTTTTTGCAAATTAGGAGAATTCCTCTTATATTAGCATTGTGATCGGTACTAATAAATTTGTCTATCCATCTCTGCTTTTTTAGTATTATGTTGGCCTCACTTTTTAAAAGATGTGATTCTTGGATGACTATGATCTGCGCTGGAGAGTCTCATAAATATTGTAAAATACGTTCTCTTCTCCCTCGCACGCGCAGACCATTGACATTCCAAGATAGGAACTGAACAGAGGTCATCTTCCAACATCCATCCCTATTTGCACTTCCCTGCCTCTCATAGTTGTGTTGTTATCCCAAAAATGGCAGTTTGGTCTATATGGACTAAAAACTTGTCTTGGAAGGCCTGACTCCTGAGGATTTTTTTAGTGTGTGTTACAGCTCTTGTCCCCTTTCCCTCAATAAGAATGAGCAATATAGGAGCATACATGAAAGGGTTTTACTTGTTTAACACTCTGTTAAAATACCCACATCTTATGAACAGAGGTTTTGTTACAGTTAAACGGATAAAATAGATGCGTTCCTGCAGTGCTATTAAGGGAACAGCCACAGTATCACTAATTTCTCTTATGCATGCTATCAATGTGACATTATAGACAATACACTAAACCAAATTAAATATATAATATGCATTATATTCCATGTCCTGTTTTCAATGCATAGGAACTGCACAAAATGTTTTATGTCATTTTATAGCAATATCTGAACGTTTTCCTACTATAAATCCCATTACAATTCTAATATGAATCTTTAAAGTTTTTAATCTAATAGCACAATACACACATACTAATATTAATTAAAAACGCATATGATAGGAGATGGGTAATGCCACACAAGATGTAAGAAATATTTTATACTATGGGTTACAAATTATAATGGATGTGTCAACTCATTCCAATCAGTTCTGTAGGTCAATTAAAATACATGTATTCAGATTTACAATTCTGTTAATCATATCATAAAAAAATACAACAGCATGGTATTCAAGATTCTAAAATGGCTTATAGTTTACAAGTCTTACACATCAGATTAATTCCACAAAATAAAACAAAAATATGAATTTTTATCTTACAAACCCAACTCATTTCAAAACTCATTTTTAAAGTTAATTTATTAATTCACATATTTTCAGATTTTCTCTTTCGACTAAATTGTTCTTATACACGACATACAGAATTACCTCAAAATCTAAAAAATAATGCTATACTACTAATAATATTCATTAGCCCACACCCTTAAATATTTTTTTCATTGAATCCAATCAGTGCTGAGGTACTAGGACACTATCCTTCCCGTATCCTTATGCAGAGTTGTTTTGCAATACAAAGTTTTCACACTATGGGCCTCATTACGATTGCGGATTTCCCGCATCCACCGGGCCGGCGGAAGCCACCGCCGGCCCGGAGGATGCGGGAAATCCGCCGGGGAGCCTTGCAAGACCCACCGCCATATTAGGATGGCTGGTGGGTCTTACTATCTGTCCGCCGCTAATCCGCCGCGGGCGGATTCCGCCCGCGGCGGAAAAGCATTAACATGGCTGGCGGTGTCTATCAGACACCGCCAGCCATATTAGGATGACAGCGGAAAGATGCCTTTACATGGCGGCATTTCCGCCGTGTAAAGGCATACAGAATTGTGTTTGGGGGCCCGTTGCGGGCCCCCAGGGGTGAAGGGGGGTGGGGGGTGCACATGGGGGGTACCTATGGTACCCCCCTGCATTTGCCTGCACAAAGCGGCAGGCACCACGAGGTGCCTGCCGCTTTGTGCATGCAAATGCACAACTTACTTTTTTATCATTGCGGCGGGTGCTGCTTCAAGCAGCACCCGCCGCAATGATAAAAATACAGGATGTGATCGCCAGGGTGGCGGTCACATCCTAATTTGCACGGAGGGACCGCCGCTGCCCCTGCGGACGGTCCCTCCTTCTCTATGGTGGCGGAAGGACTCAGGTCCGTCCGCCATCATAATCGGCCCCTATATCTGGAGAAACCTTCAAAGCAGCATATGTTCACAGATCCAAATTTGACCGATAATTTACTAGCACCATGTGTGATTTACTAAAGAGAGAAAAAGCACACTAAGTAATCCTATTATGCTTATTAGTAGACTAAGCTTCTAGAATGACCAAAACCATATAAAAAATACACCCTTGTTGTCAATATAAGTTCTTTGAGCCCCAGCTCATGAGGAAGAGTAATTCATGGTGTACTTTGTTAAGAGCAACTGGTTGTTTCAGAAAACAGTTTTTCAATTGTGAAAATATACACACTTCTGCTCAATTTAGAGTTGGTAAGGCCACTTGCATGAGCTAAAATTCATGACTGGATCAGTCAATAAACACTAAATTCCTCTTATGTGTTAGCAGTGCACTTTGTTTAAGGGCAAGCACCATTTCTGACTTTTACAGCCTGTCCTTCAAGCCACCTTTACAAGCACTGAATTGGTAAGTAAAGACGAAAATGTAACTCTTTCTAGCAACGTCACATTAACCTGCACATTACATTTCACCACTTTCTTTGTCCGCCATCATTGTGTCCCTTCCCATTTAAATTAACAACTGGCGTATGTTGACAGTAAATGTTAAACTCATCCAGAATATTATGCAAGACAGCTTTCGTTAAAGTCCACTGGGGAATCTTAGACTCCAGCCAGTCCACAGCAAGGCCAAAATTGGACCTCCAGAGGTCGTCTGGGTCCCTGCTCAACCAGATGCCGAGATAGTGGGTGGGACCTGTAGCCCACTCAAAGGGATAGTCAGGCACAAACGGAAGAGTGGCATCCGTTAGGGGGAAAAGTACGGATTTATTCAAATTAATCTGGACCCCCGAAAGCCCTCCGAACCGAATAACTTCATGTACCAGGGATCTGAGATTTTCCTGGGAATGACAAATGTAGAGGGTGACATCATCCGCATAAATGGAGACCAAGAGGGAGCGGGACGAGAAACCGATGCCCCTTTGGGTGTGGTGCTGTCGAAGGCGGGCGGCCAGGGGCTCCATAGCGATGGCAAAAAGCATGAGCGACAGAGGGCAGCCCTGCCGCGTGCCACGCAAAATGGGAATAGGGTCAGTGATTTGGCCATTAATGCGTAATCAAACGAGTTGGTCATTGCAAAGCAATTTAATATTCCTCAAACAGTGAGCGCTAAATCCCATACGTGAGAGGACATAAAAGAGGAAAGGCCACTCCAGCCTGTCAAACGCTTTGGTGGCATCGAGCAGCACCGCCACGGCCGGAAGGTCGGGGTTAATTTGATGCAGAACCGAAAAGATGGTACAAAGATTATGGGAGGTTGCCCTGCCCGGTATGAAGCCAGATTGGTCGGGGAGGGCGATGGTTGTTGCATGCACCCAGGTAGCTATCTTAGAGGTTGCTCTCCTGGTTGCCCCAGCTTCTCTGTGCTCTAACTGGTAGCCCATGTTTGCCACCACCAAGACAGGATTCTGACCTCCTGCCACGCAGTGTGATAACACCCAGGAGCCAGGAGCAAAGGCCTAGTCAGGAAGGAGATCACACTCCTCCCACCTGTAAGGAAAGTGAAGTGGCACATCAAGGCAGTGGGCTTCAAAGGCTACACTGCCTCTGATTTGAGGTAATTTTGCTTCCACACAGGCAGGAAATTAGTTATGCAGGGTGTGTACTCACCCAGAAGGCCAGCAACACCTCTAGGGTGGGGTTTCTGGCCTGTACAGCCAAGGTAGATTTCTGCCATTTCTTAAAGTGGTGGAAATAGTGGGTTCTGGGGAGAAAAGGTGGCCTACACCCCCAGATGTAGTTATCTCAGGGGCTAACTAGCTGGTGGGACTAGCAGCCGATTGGATACTTGCTCCCACACCTCTATCTCCCCTAAATCTAGGATTCAAGGGACTCCCCTGACACCAGAACCCCAGTTCTGAACAATTTGCATTAAAGAGGACAAAGAAGAGAACCTGGAGCTGCCTGATCGGGATTCGTCCTAGGCTAAGTCTCGGTTCCCCCAGACAGAGGGACCTCTGTGAGAGCCTGAAGCACTCTCAGACTTCCCTGGACTAGTGGCACTAGTCCCCTGCAAACTATAGGTAAAACAACACTCTGGAGCCAGAGAATTGCTAGCTATTAGACCCTCGAGGGATCACCCAATGCCAGATGGTCTAGTACATTGTACAACTGTAGTCCTGCCTTCCACAAAGTTTTTTTTTTTTAAAACTTTTTATTGATGCAAGTACAGAACAACAATACAATCAAATAAGAAAGCATTGTGTAAGGGTTCAGTGCTGAGTGGCAAAATACATATCAATACAAGTACATAAAGGTCAGTCTTCAGCAATACAGTGCCAGTGGCATAGAGCAATAAACCTTTATCAAGGAGGCAACATATTCAATACAGACTCTTCCATGGGTGAATACGGAGAAGAAAAGGCTTGTAGGCTTGGTGAGGCGGGGAGGGGGAAGCCCGGGGAAAACCAAAGCAGGGGACCGCTAATGGTAAGCACTGGTGGCCGCCGCGGGCCCGAGTCCGGCGGGGAGTGCGGGGGAGGCAGCAGCAGGATCAGAGGAGTAATAGGGCAGCAACTGGAGCCCACTCGGCTCTCAATAGGACAGGATGACAGCGGACCTAGGTGAAAAGCCATGACCAGTGACACCTACACATCGACCAAAGCAGCGGCAACCGCGGGCGCAGGGGCAGCAGGAAGGACAGGGGATGCAGGCTCGCTAGGGGAGGAGCAGGATTGGAGGTAAGAGACCAGGGGACCCCAGATATCGACCGGGCGTGACCTAGCCGGTAGCAGATCCCAAAATTCCGATAGCAATGTTTGGCAGCGTGACGCATCCTCCCACCAGGCCGACACCAAGGGGGCAGGGCGGCGGCCCCAACACATGGCCACCCGGCATCTAGCCAGCACCAGGAGCATCGAAATCAGCCGGCGACACGCATCCGGACAGAGCTTGACAAAACGGAGAAGACAGAGAAGGGGGTCCGGAGATATGGCAGCGCCAGCAATCTCGGAGATCGCGGAACAGACCTCCAGCCAGAACACCTGCACCCGGGGGCAAAGCCGTGCCAAGTGAGCGAAATCCGCGGAAGGGGCGGAACACCGAACACAGGAATCATCAGGTATGAGCCCTAAGCGGTGAAGATGTCGTGGAGTGCGATAGAACCTGTGTAAAAACTTGAAGTGGATCAATCGGAGCCGGTAACTTGGGGAAAGTTTAGTAGTTTGATTATAACAGTAGAGCCAATCGGCGTCCGAAATATCCAGACCCAGGTCGGCACTCCACGCCTCGCATGCCCGCATTGTGGAGGCCGAGGAGGACAACAGGGCAGAGGCATACAATCTGGTAACGAGCTTACGCGGAGAAGTGGAAGTGTATAACAAATCCAGAGCGGGAAAAGTGGGCGGAGGCTGCGGAAAGGACAGGTGCAATTTACGGCATGTGGCACGCAGCTGGTAATACAGAAGCCTGTCCATCAAGGATGGCGATTCCGGGAGTGGATAGAAAGAATCATCGTGGTATTAATCAGCCACAGTCTCGAGGCCCCCCGACGCTGCGTGCCGAGACATACAGGATGACTGGAGCGGGGGAAAGTCTGGGTGGTTAGTAATTGACATAGTGCCCGCTGATAGAAGAGTGAGTCCAGCCAGTCTGCGCAGATAGGACCACGCCCATTGCAGCGTCTCCACCGTGTTAACCTCCGAGCGAGGACACACTGCAGGGGCGAACAACGCAGTAGTGAGGGGCCAAGGGGTGGCGACATCAGACTCCATCGCGACGTAAGGCTGGTGGGGGTTGGGATGCAGCCAGAAATGCAGGAAGCTGGCCTGAGCGTAGAGGGCGTACAGTCGGAGATCAGGCGCACCAAGACCACCAGCGGCCATCGGCAGGGTCAGGATTTCATAAGCGACCCTGGGCTGTCGCCCCGCCCAGATTGAGGACACCATGAGAGAGCGCAACCTGCGGAAAAAATAAGCAGTCAGGGGGATGGGTATGTTAGAGAAAAGATAAAGAAATTTGGGGAGGACCACCATCTTTGCGACGGCCACATGGCCAGCGAGAGAGAGGGGCAGCCGAGTCCACTGGGGAATCTTAGACTCCAGCCAGTCCACAGCAAGGCCAAAATTGGACCTCCAGAGGTCGTCTGGGTCCCTGCTCAACCAGATGCTGAGATAGCAGGTGGGACCTGCAGCCCACTCAAAGGGATAGTCAGGCACAAACGGAAGAGTGGCATCCGTTAGGGGGAAAAGTACGGATTTATTCCAATTAATCTGGACCCCCGAAAGCCCTCCGAACCGAATAACTTCACGTACGAGGGATCTGAGATTTTCCTGGGGATGACAAATGTAGAGGGTGACATCATCCGCATAAATGGAGACCAAGAGGGAGCGGGACGAGAAACCGATGCCCCTTTGGGTGTGGTGCTGTCGAAGGCGGGCAGACAGGGGCTCCATAGCGATGGCAAAAAGCATGGGCGACAGAGGGCAGCCCTGCAGCGTGCCTCGCAAAATGGGAAAAGGGTCAGTGATTTGGCCATTAATGTGTAATCGAGCGAGTGGGTCAGCTCAAAGCAATTTAATATTCCTCAAACAGTGAGCGCTAAATCCCATACGTGAGAGGACATAAAAGAGGAAAGGCCACTCCAGCCTGTCAAACGCTTTGGTGGCATCGAGCAGCGCGGCCACGGCCGGAAGGTCGGGTTTTTTTTGATGCAGAACCGAAAAGATGGTACAAAGATTATGGGACTTTGCCCTGCCCGGGATGAAGCCAGATTGGTCGGGGAGGGCGATGGTTGGCAATAAAAGAAGCAGATGGGAGGCGATGAGTTTAGCGAAAATGTTATTGTCTATATTAATGAGAGAGAGGGGGCGGTAGGAATCACACCGGTCTGCAGGTTTGTCTGGTTTGAGGAGCAACGTTAGCGAGGCCTCACGGAGCGACGGTGGGAGCGTGCCAGTATCAAAGGACTCGTTATACATGGCAGCAAGATGTGGAACCAGAATGGGGTCGAACTGCTTATAGAAGGCGGCCGTAAGGCTGTCCATGCCGGGCGCCTTGTCACACGGCAGACCGTTGATCGCCGCCAGTATTTCCTCTTTTGAAAAAGGTTCATCAAGAAATTTGAGATGGTGGTCTGCCAGCCAGACCAAAACAATGGACTCAAAGTATTGATCAAAGTCCCCCGATGAGGGGGGGTGCCGGCTGAATATAGCCGGGAATAGAAGGCAAGGAAACGGGACTTTATCTCTTCGGAAGAGGTGGTGAGATCCGGTCCACCGTCACCGAGGGCAGTGATGTAAGGCGCAGCAAGTTGGCGAGGGTGTGTCCCGGGCAGTCCCCCTCCCCGAAGCGGCGAGCACGACTCTCCTTACCCAGAAAGGATAGCTCGCGGCCAGCCTCCTCGGAGAATTCAGAGTGCTTTTGACGCAGAAGCGCCAACGCGTTGGGGCCAGCGCCGTTCGCAATGGAGGCGTGAAGGTCCCGAATCTCCCCTTCAAGCCTGGTAAGTGTGGAACGAATGGCTCGGAGGACACCGGCCTGCTTGGATATGCACTGACCCCGAATGAATACCATGAATCCCTCCCATAGCGTGGAGGCCGAATCCATAGAGCCAACATTAAGCTCAAAATAATTAACCATGGCGGTTTGAATCTCATCACAAAAGACAGTATCCCGGAGGGCGTTGAAAGGAAGGCGCCAGGTGGATGCGCGGTGCTGGGAGTCCGGAGGGCGCAGAAGTAGGCGGACTGGAGCGTGGTCGGAAAGTGTGCGAGCCATGTGAGTGGCATCCATAGTCCAAGAGAGGACATCCGGTGAAACCAGCCAGAGGTCAATGCGCGAACAACAGCCCCTAGCACCCGAGATGCACGTGCCCTCCCGGGCATCGGGCCGGAGGTGACGCCAAACATCGACTAGTGAGTTGTCCGACAAGATGAAAGACAAGGCAGCGGGCGCGTGCGGGTGAGACCGGTAAGAGCCCGACCTGTCCGAATCTGCGGATAGAGTGACGTTGAAATCGCTACCCCATATTACCGCCGCGGGGCCACAGG
Source organism: Lissotriton helveticus (assembly GCF_964261635.1). NCBI lineage: Eukaryota > Metazoa > Chordata > Amphibia > Caudata > Salamandridae > Lissotriton > Lissotriton helveticus. Next base: position 2,001,966,478 of record NC_136061.1, on the reverse strand, counting down.
AGGAAATCAGCTGCCAAACAGTATAGAAGAACTTGGGGTTGTCTGTGTTGGGGCATATACCAAAGCAATGGTGACAGGTTGAGCGAGCAGCATCCCGTGGAGAATCACATACCGACCGTCAGGGTCGACTATGACACGAGTGGTCTGCCAGGGGAGACCGCGGCGCAGCAGGATGGGGACACCCCTAGCATAGGAAGAGTACGTGGAGGAGTGATACTCCCTCCAGTATCTTGCACCGAGCCTGGAGGTCGAATCAGGGAGTAGGTGAGTCTCCTGTAGGAAGCAATTGTCGACATTGCAGGTGGGCAAGTGTCAGACGGGCCTTGCGATGGTCATTTAGGCCGGGGACATTCCAGGACCAACAAATTAAATCAGCCATAGGACCGGAGATGTTAGACAATCAGACCCAAGGCGTGCGACGGGAGGCCAAGCAGCATGCAGCCCAGTGGAGCCATGGTGGGGGAGGAAGGGTCAGCAGAAGAGCACAGACGCTGCTAGAGTAAAGAAGGAGAGGGGGCCATCGCAGGAGGAACGCCAGCTCCGAAGGGGAGGAGGAGGAGGGCCAATAAGGCTGGAAGGAGACCAGCACTGCAGAGACAACACGTGGGAGCAAAGAGACTGCAAAGATGATGGACCAAAGGCATAGCAAATTACACAGTATCGCACATTAGATGCCAAAAACAAGGACCATAAAGATTGGGCCCTATCTGCACTAGAACCTGCATTGGTAAAAAGAAGCAGCAAATTGACAACAAAGAAAACAAACCACCATTTCCCTGGAGGAACAACCCCTCCCACCCACCCCTCAAAACCCCCCTGGCAAGTCGCACACAGAACACAAAAAGCTGAACGACTCTCAGTCCCCCCCCATCCCCACCCACCACTGCCTCCCAATGAGGCAGGGAATGCCCCCTCCCCCCCAAAGAAACCAGAGCTAGAACCCAGAAACAAACCCTCAGACCACCCCCCACCCACACCAACCCCCCAATCAGGCTGAGCATACTACCCACCCCAGCCAGGGGACCCACAACCAGGAGGGGAAGACAAGAGAGTGGATCTGGGAATCATCCTGTGGGGGCATGGGAGGACCCAGCATACACCCTCTGCAGGGAAGCAGGGTGGCCAAGCCAGTAAGTAACAGACATCAATAAAGGAGAACCATTCTTAGTCATACAGTAAGGGTAGCACTACTCATTCAATGTCGCTGAGGTGCCTGGACCCATCGGGCTGAGACGAAGGGGTGGCAGAGCGGGACTCCTTGTCCAGTTTTTTGGCAAATGCCATGGCCTCCCTAGGATCCTGAAAGACCAGTGTCTTAGCCCCCTGACGAACTTGTAGCTTAGGCCAACGAATATGAAACTTCATGTTTGAAGAGAATCCGTTTAGCAGATAGGAATTCTCTCCGGGCGGCCTGCACGGCGAGGGTGTAGTCTGGATAGAAGGAGAGGTTGTTGCCCTGATGGTTGATGGTCCCCCTCTCACGAGCCGCCCGGAGGATGGTGTCACGGTCTCGATAGTTTAAGATCTTCGCAATGATCGGACGTGGTAGGAGGCCAGGGTGAGGACGAGGCCCCAGTGAACGATGAACCCTTTCGACGATGAAGACGGTGGACAGGATCTCGCCAAACAGTTCCTTGAGCAGTTCCACCACAAACTCCTCCATTTTTGTATTGTTAGTGGACTCCGGTAGGCCCGTGATGTGCAAATTGCACCTCCGAGAATGGGCCTCCAAGTCCTCATTTTTTTCTCAGATGACCGCAAGAAGCTTGTCCATCTGCAGCAGCCTCTGTCGGTCCTGGGTGGCTGAGTCTTCGGCATCGGATACCTGGGACTCGACGTGCAGCAGGCGGTTGTCATGGGAATCCACCCGGGACTTCACATGATCGAAACGGGCCGAAAGTTGATCCAGCTGAGCAGCAATTCCCGTAACCGTGGACTTAACTTCCAGCATTATGGCTTTGAGGTCGTCATCATGGGAAGGCGAGGTTTCGGTGGCCCCCGCAGAGGAGTCCGCACCCTCGGCACCCGCAACGTCCTGCCGAGAAGAGCGGCGCAGATCAAAGGTGAGCTTGGGTTGTTTTGGGTCGTTCTTCCCCATTGTGTCAAGCAGAGATGAGTCGACAGCAGGCCAAAGGCCACCAAGGATGACAGAAGCAGGGCCGCCCCAGACCCACACAGCCAGGCGAGAAGGAACAGACCCCGGCCGCCGGCCCAAGGAGACAGCAGAGGCAGATCAGGCACCACAGCCAGCGGACACCAACCACATGCGCAGGCCTCAAGCACCTCAGGGTGGAAGCACCCTGCGTGCCAGCCAGGGGGGTCCAAAGAGCATCAGAGTGTAGGGCAGGTGCTAAGCAGCCCAACAGGAGTTAACCCCGCTTGGACCAGGGGGCGATGGCGGTGGACGCCGTGATGGTTGGAAGAGATGGAACCCCTGGGTACCCAGCAGACAGCGCAATGAAGGCACCACGTAGAATCCAACTGGTCAGCAAGGATCACAGGCCCGGCGCCCTGGAGGCGTCCCCCGCCGAGCAATGGGGGGGGAGAGGAGCAGATTAGCCCCGGCCCAGCAGGCCCAGCAGCGTCAGTCGAGGCCCCACCACGGGCAGCCAAAGTCACAGGTGATGAGCAGGACGGCTGGCAGCAGAGCAGAGGCAGGTAGCACCACAGGTAGGAGGCCAGGGGAGTGGTGTAACGCCGCAGGAGCAGGTAGCGACCGGCAGGGGACCGATGCCGCGGTCAGCGAGGAGGATTGTCAACACACACAGATGGAAGGCGTATCTGCAGTCCTTCAGAGGAGGGAGGGCCCATACAGCGACCCACAATGGGTGGAGAGGCCCCAGCCAGCAGCGGTATAGTAGCGGAGGCCCAGCGGGAAACATTCAGGGGTTGCTGGAGGCGTCGGGCAGCAGCAGGGCCACCCCCGCCGCAGGTCCGAAAAACTAGGCCGGGGCCTCACTGGATCCCCCAGCAAGCCCAGGCATCGCGGGGGCAAAGGAGTGGCAGACAGCAGGGCGCACCCCGCGCCAGTTGGTAGCAGTCGTGGGAGTGAGCGCGCCCCCAAACTAGCTGAGGATTGCGAGGGGGGCCGCCGCTCCCACAGTACCGGTCGGGTGCCGCAGCACGCACCAGAGTCCGGGGGGGCCGTGACCAGGCGGCAGCGTCCGCGAACCGGCCAGCACAGCAGGCAGCCCCCGACCCCCGCCAGCAGTCCCCGCAAAGGCAGCACCACTCACCCGTTCCAGCAGCGTTGGCAGGTCAGCGAGCACCCGCGGCCTACGGGCCACACTGGGGTAGGCCTCCGGCCCAAGTCCACAGCGCCAGTCACGAGGCACGGAGCTCCACAGGCGAGGCTCACAGCCGGGTCAAAGACGGATCGGTAGGTGCCGTGGGAGCTCCGGGATCAGGAAAACACCAGGTAGTGCCGTTCCGACTGCGATGTCTGTCGGATTATAATGGATGATTAAGCTTGGTCGGCAGAGCCCACTTACAGTGCGGCCATCTTGCAGCCGGCCAAGCCACGCCCCCGCCTTCCACAAAGTTAAAGTCAGCTACTGTGTTCCCCTGGACCACTAGACATAGAAGTACCTTTTTCCAAGGATTACCGCTGCCATGGCTTGTTGGTTGCAGTCTGGCAACTGACCCCTGCACTTTACGCTGCACCTAGAGAGAACTCCATGCAACCAATATCAACAATCACCCCATTGTTATGTTTTTGCATCTTGTTCCCTGCAGTTGTAAAAGCAGCTCCCCCACATCTTCTGCTCAGCACTAGAGACAGCCAGGCCAACTCTGCACCCAAGCTTCACTGGTCAGGCAAAATCTAACTGACTTTTGTGGGCCAGACCCTGGGACTCACATCACCTTTAACCTGCAAGGGTTCCATGCAACTCAACCTTACAAGTAACCGATTGTCACTTGTGGTTTTCCAATTGATCGCAATGATGGAGTCTCACTGTATTCTTGTGCACTGATTTTATATTACTTCTAAAATCCATAACTCTGGTTATATTTATGCTATTCCATTCATTGTGGTGTCTAAATTAAATAAAAAATGCATGGTGAAACCTAACCAGCATGATCAGATAATATTACACCTTCCTAAAACAGGCATCTAGTATGAGAAATCAGTAAAGTTGAAGCAATAAATAGTTTATGACCAAGTCATGTTAAGCTACATACCATTTATGGAATACCCTAAATCTGAGGTATCCAAGCCCTGGCACTAAGCTTCCAGATAGTGGCATAGTAAGTATATAGATGTTTGATTATTTGTAGTTGCATTGTAGACCGAAAGGGGCTTCCCGACGATACCTGTATTTAGCTTAAATATAAGCAGAATAAATGTACTGAATGTAATCTTAGCCTAAAACAAGACAAATATTTACATCAAACACACAAAAAGTAATCAGAAGAATTCTTGCAATAAGTTTAACCACTGGCAACCACTCAGGGTAGCTTTCCAAGTCACCATTCCTTTGTCCACCATGCCACCTCTCTTTGGTCTCACCCAGTATGTATACTTCATTCCAGAATATAGTTGCTGTAATGTCATTATTTTACCTGGACTTACTTCGATTATTATTTGCATAGTAGTATATTTCTGTGCCTTATTAAGCCTTATTGAGTTCGCCCTCCCTATATTGCCTGTTGGTGTATTTCCAGAGTTGGAAATACAGTCTACCTTAGAATGCCAATTGTATAGAGAATCTGTTCTGTCAAGTAAGCCAGAGAGTTGAAGTGATGGTGGAGAGAGGAGACGCAGAATACAGACTTGAATTAGCTGGTCTGGTATCCTGTCATCTTTGCAACAATAGTCATATACTATATACTATACCATAATTGGGCCTGAACAATAATTGTCTTGTGTAGAGAGACTGGTAGGCGTCCAAAAACTCCTATGCTAGTACTACTTTTTCGAAGAGCTTTGCCAAACCTGGCAGGGTGATTGTATGCCAAAGTCATCTAAAAGGGAGCAGAATATAAAGTAGGCTTCTTCAGGAGCATCATAGTCATGCACTTTAGGTCCCATACCTGTCAGAGATTGATGAAAAAATCTTGTTTAAAAAAATAGGAAAGAGAAAACTTGTTCTCCAAAATATCTGTTGAAGGAGGTTTATTCACATGATTTCTATCAACAAGGGTATTGTAGGCACTAAGAGGAAAAGGAGCAGAATATTTACCTGAATAGACGTTTTTGACATGAGATGCTTTTAGTGGTCAAATCCTTCCCTTGTTGAATATTTTCAGACTTGACATATTGCATAGGGTCTATAAAAGGGTCGGTCCCCAAACTGGGCAAGATTTAATGGTGGATGTCTGCAGATGTGGATTTTCTGAAGGTCACAAACCCTCCTACCTATTACATATGTAGCTGACAGGAGGCTTTCTGCAATTCCTACCCCAACTTGGGGGCAGATAACAGAACAATGGTTTGCAACTGCATTTGCTGTCAGTAACCAATCAATCAAATAATCAATCATTGCATTTCTAGAGCGCGCTACATACCCGATAGGGTCTCAAGGCGCTGGGGGGGGGGGTGCTGATACTGATCGAAGAGCCAGGTCTTGAGGAGTCTTCTGAAGGCCAGTAGGTCCTGCGTCTGTCGTAGGGTAGTCGGGAGGGTGTTCCAGGTCTTAGCAGCAAGGTAGGAGAAGGACCTTCTGCCGGCTGTGGTTTTCCGGATGCGAGGGACTGTAGCGAGGGTGAGGTTGGCTGAGTGGAGGCTTTGGGAGGGGGTGCAGAAGCTGAGTCGGCTGTTGAGGTAGGTAGGTCCGGTGTTGTGGAGTGCTTTGTGTGCGTGAAGGAGGAGCTTGAAGGTGATCCTCTTGTTGTTGGGGAGCCAGTGCAGGCCTCTCAGGTGGGGTGTGATGTGGCTGCTTGTTAGCAGTTCCTGAGTAGAGGGCGTTCCCGTAGTTGAGTCGGGTGGTGACGAGGGCCTGGGTGACGGTCTTTCTCGTGTCGATAGGGATCCATTTGAAGATTCTGCGGAGCATTCGGAGGGTGTTGAAGCAGGATGTTGATACGGCGTTGACTTGCCTGGTCATGGAGAGGGTGGAGTCGAGGATGACCCCCAGGTTGCGTGCGTGGTCCGTGGGTTCCGGGGCTGTGCCTAGTGAGGTGTGCCACCAGGAGTCGTCCCTGGCCGATGGGGTGGATCCGAGGATAAGGACCTCTGTCTTGTCTGAGTTCAGCTTCAGTCTGCTGTCCTTCATCCAGTCGGCTACGGCCCTCATTCCTCTGTGGAGGTTAGCTTTGGCGGTGTGGGGGTCTTCGGTGAGGGAAATGATAAGCTGGGTGTCGTCGGTGTAGGAGATAATGTTGAGATTATGTTGCCGTGCGACGTGGGCGAGTGGAGCCATGTAGATATTGAACAGTGTTGGGCTGAGGGAGGATCCCTGTGGAACGCTGCAGATGATCTCGGTGGTTTTTGAGCAGAAAGGTGGGAGGCGGACGCTCGGGGTTCCTCTGGAGAGGAAGGATGTGGTCCAGGCCAGGGCCTTCTCTTGAATGCCGGCGTCCTGGAGGCGTGTTGATAGGGTGCAATGGCAGACTGTGTCAAAGGCTGCTGATAGGTCCAGGAGGATGAGGGCGGCTGTCTCTCCTTTGTCCATCAGGGTCCTGATGTCGTCAGTGTCGGCAATGAGGGCGGTCTCGGTGCTGTGGTTGCTGCGAAAGTCGGATTGGGAGGGATCCAGGATACTGTTGTCTTCAAGGTAGCGGGTTAGCTGTTTGTTGACGATCTTCTCTGTTACTTTCGCCAGGAACGGGAGAAGGGAGATGGGCCGAAAGTTCTTGAGGTCCTTGGGGTCCGCCTTGGGTTTCTTCAGAAGGGCGTTGATCTCGGCATGCTTCCAGATTTCCGGGTAGGTGGCTGTCTCGAAGGAGCAGTTGATGGTTTTCCGGAGGTGGGGCGCGATGGTATCGCTGGCTTTGTTGAAGACGTGGTGAGGGCAGGGATACGATGGGGATCTGGAGTGGATGGAGTTGATGGTTTTGATGGTGTCTTCGTCGCTGATGCTGGACCAGGTGGTCAGGCGGTTGGTGCGGGTGATAGTTGCACGGGTGGTGGGCTTGGTGGTGAGTGCGGGGGGGTCGGAGTTGAAGCTTTCGTGGATGTCGGTGATTTTGCGGTGAAAAAGGTGGCCAGGGAGTCGCACAGGTCTTGCGATGGTGGGATGCCGTTGGTGTTGGAGCTGGGGTTGGAGAGTTCTTTCACGATACTGAAGAGCTCTTTGGTGTTGTGTGCGTTGTTGTCGAGTCGGTCCCTGAAGGCGGTCCTCTTGGCGGACCTGATGAGTTGGTGGTGTCTGCGAGTGGCATTCTTGAGGGCTGTGAGGCTGTCTGGTGTTTGGTCGTGGAGCCATTTCTTCTCCAGCTTCCGGCAGGTGTGCTTGGAGGTCCGGAGGTCTTCGGTGAACCATGCGGCTTTCTTGATGGTGTGGTTGGTTGTGGAGGTCTTGAGAGGGGCAAGGGTGTTTACGCAGTCTCTGATCCACTGAGTGCGGTTGGTTGCGGCGGTGTCTGGGTCGGTGGGGTCGGTGGGTGGTCTTCGGGCGAGGGCAGTCGTCAGTTGGTCCTCAGTGACCTTGTCCCAGCAGCGGCGCGGCAGCTGTTGGGTGCGGTGGTGTGTGGTGGGTTTCCTGAAGGTGAAAGCGCCCTGAGACCTTTCTGGTGATTTGTTGCGCTATATAAAAGTTTTTGACATTTGACATTTGACAAGTGGACGCATCTGTGGTCGGTCCAGTGGGGTTCGGTGGTGCGGTTGAAGGAGATGTGGGGGCTTGCGGAGAAGATGGGGTGCAGTGTGTGTCTGGCGGCGTGGGTGGGTGTTGTCACGAGCTGTTTGAGTCCGAGGTTGGCGAGGTTGTTGATCAGGGCGGTTGAGTTGGCGTTGTTGTTGTTCTCGAGGTGGAAGTTCAGGTCCCCGAGGAGAATGTAGTCCGTGGAGGCGAGTGCGTGGGTACTGATGAGGTCGATGATGGTGTCGCTGAACTGTGGTCGGGTCCGGGAGGTCTGTATATGAGTGTTCCTCTGAGGGTGGTGTTGGGGTCAGTGTGAATCTGGAAGTGCATGTGCTCGGCAGTGGTGAGGGTGTCGTCGGTGATAGTTGAGATTCTGATGGAGTTTTTTTGGACGATCGCTTTTCCCCCTCCTACTCCGTTGTCACAGTCTTTGCGGGAGAACTTGTAGCCCTGTGGGATGGCTATGGCGATGTCTGGAGCTGAGGTGGCGTTCAGCCAGGTCTTTGTCAAGAAGGCGACGTCGGGGGCGGTGGAGTCTAGGAGGTCCCAGAGTTCGATGGCGTGCTTGCGGGCGGAGCGGGTGCTGAGGAGAATGCAGCGGAGGTGGTTGGGTTCTTTGGCGGATGTTTTGGTGGGCTGGATGCTGGTGTAGCTGCAGTTGCGGCAGATGAAGGGTCCTTGGGTGCGTTTTGGTTTGGCCCGGTAGCAGGGGGTGGGCTCGTCCAGTGTTTTGTGCGTGGAGGGTGTTGGAGTCGTAGTGTAGTCTGGCGTAGTGGGGGCGTATATATTAATATACTACCTTCCAACTCAGAAAAAGGCCTGGGGCTCTTCTTTCAACCCCCTTCCTTTTTTGCGATTCAGGAACAGCTTCAAAATCCGTTTGGTAAGTCAGAAAGTATTGCATTATAAAGACCTGTGTTTTTGTGAACTGCAAGGCTCATAACCACCTAATATTTTTGTACATTGGGCCTTAAATTGCAATATCAACAAATGCCTAAAAGGAAGCCTTATTTCTACACTTACAAAGCAGCATAGCAAAGCATGTTCCAAATCAGACTCAATTATGTATTCATTATTATTACATTTCTGTAGCACTCTGTTATCAAGGAAGGTGTCCTGGTACTAATGGTTGCCAGCAATGGAATGTGCGAGGCGGTTTAGTGCTTATTGTTCATAAAGCAAGGTTTTTCGAGCCTTCCTGAATTTTAGCTTATCAGAACCAGAGCGAAGAGGCAACCTGTTCAAGGGTTGAGCTTCCTGGACCAAGAATGCTCTTCTACTGAGTCGAGAACAGGTGAACTTTAGAACCGTTAGAAGATTGGCTTCTGGAGAGCATAGTGTACACACTGGGCAATAACAGTGTAATTTAGTCTGTAGGTACAATGGACTGATGTTATGAATGGCTTTGTGCAACAAACATAAGGATTTTAAGATGATCCTTTTGGAGACGGAAGTCAATTCAATTTGTCTAGCACGTTAGACAGGCCGAAGGAGAGACAGAGCATGCCATGCTACCGCCATCAGAATCCTATCCAGCCATTTGAGCAGGTGATTCGGAGAACCCAGGAAGAGAACACTACCACAGTCCAACTTGCTCAAGTTCCCTGCAGCACTACATACTACAATTCTGGAAGGAACCAACAACTCATCTGTTTGAGGAATACACCAGTACCATCGCATTTAAGAATTTATGCCACTGGTATAGTGTCTCTATTGAACTTTGTGAAATGGAACAATAGAGTATCTGCTGTGAAATTATAATCCCATGCCACCTGCCACAAGCTCATCTGTCAACCGCAACCGTCCTAAACCCTCCCTTACTTTTTATTTTCATTATACAGAAATTTGATGTTACTCCAAGTTCATACGCCATTACATAAACCTTTTTTTTTTTTTTTTTTTTTTTTAATGGTGACTGCAACTTGGTATTATGGTTAAGCTGATCCTAAAGATCACAGAGTAGAACCTTATAGGTGGAAGTCAACATGGGAGAGTTGATATTGCTCTCCTTGTTCTGTTCCCGGATATCTATACTGCTAGGTAGCAGAATTCAGTAGTCAGAAACCTGCAGCCAAGCACTTTTACTCTGGTCTATACCAAACCGTTAGCAAACTTTATACTGTTGGCCCTCTCTGAAGCATTGTGACCTTTTCTTCTGAACAGAAAACTCTTAAGTCACTGGATACGTTACTTTTTTGATAACTGTTTCCTACAACTTCAAATTGATTAGAAGTAAATGGCTGTAATGCTTTTAGCACATAGAGCGTTGAAAACAAATACATACCTAATTCGAAAACAATAAAGTGCTTTCTTAATGCGTTGAAAACAAATACATACCTAATTCGAAAACAATAAAGTTCTTTCTTAAATCTGCAATATTTAATTTGAGTTTTGCAAAGGATGCAGTGATCGAAGCTCCCATTCCACCTTGTGTAGCTTCACCGAGCAGAGGAAGAACGGTGCAAAGCTGTCTATAACTGTCCTATTTGGGTCTTGCTGTGGGTGCATTGTTTGTCTGTCACTACTGCAGATCTCTCTCTCTCATAGTATGAGAGAATACAGCGAGGGTAATTGTGGATGCGGCAATCTGCCTTCCATAACAACACACATTTTGTTTAGTGGTGGCTGTGTGCAGCTCTATACACTGCAGTCATATTTCCAAAGAAAGGGGTGTCACCAAGTAAATACATGGTGCACTGGTCTCTTCTCTCCACCACAGTAGCTGCCTCCTCAATGCAATAGGCGAAACCTTTTCAAAGAGTGACAGGTGAAAAAAAGCTAAGGATGTGATTCCACTACCCTCAAATAACGAAGGAGGGACAAAAGTAAATGAGGTTTTGAGACCTTTAGTGAAAAGAATCCATAATAGGATTGCATTTACAATTCAAATGAAAGCTAAGTAAATGAACTAGGGCAACAAATAGAGTTAACTTTAAGACAGCAAAGTTAATGCTAGTCAATGAAATTAACAAAATATCCCATTTCATCGAACAAGGGATCCCAGTTATTTGATGATATAGATATTGAAGGGGAAATGGGCCATGTTCAAAACCTTTCTATGTGAAAAGCAAGATCTCTGTATACTAATCCTGGATGAAAATGTGGCAGTAAAAGGAAGAAGATTCCTTTGTTCAACAAGGAAGTTCTAATAGGGGTCGCTTCAAAGAAGAGGGCATGCATGTCGCTGAAGTTAAAGGAAAAGACTGAATCATTACAGCAACATTGAGAATCTAACAAGCCCTTAAAAGGGATATCGGGGAAGGCTAGGGCATATAATGAAAGGACTTCTAGAAAGAACCAAATGGGCCCTGAAAGGTTCAGTGATGAAAAGATGAATCAGAATATCATTGGTCCCTTTCAAGGCAAGAAAGTGAGGGCTAAAACTGGCGATGCAGAGCTAGCAGCCTATTTTTTGCAAACAACAATTGGATTATTGTGTATAAAAAAGCAGTGCATGACAATGTGCATAAAAGTACGTGTGGACAAGTTCTGTTGAGCTGAGTTTAACGTAATTATTTGTAAAGCAAGTAATTACAGCATTGCTATGCAGTTACAATAGCAGAACCCATGTCAAATATGTCTTGCAACTTCAGCTGCCATCCATCTAATTTCTATGAGTATTTAATACTAATGTAGTTTTAAAACATTTATTAGAGATTTCCAACACAGCATGTCTAAAAATTGATCCGGACAAACCGGTCCGAAGTTTTGGCAATTTCCAGCATAACGCTTTTTCAAATTTATGCTAAGGATTGATAAGGCATTACGAAATGGGAGGCTGTACTGAACCAGGCTATTAGGTGGGACCTATACAAGAGTAGAAAGCCCTTGAAACTACACTGGCTGATTTTTCATTAACAAGTTTACCCCCATGAACAGAAGCAACAGAGTGATCCATTGGGCCCCCTTAGCTTCCTCACTGACACCCTTTTCATGGAGGGCTCACCCCCATGAAAAGGGTCACAGTGAAAAAACTCTTAATATGCTTGGTGGTGCCGTAACGGCACTGCCTGCATATTACAGTCTCACACTGCTGCTCCACCGCCGCGGGATCAGGGATCCCCAGCAGTTGTGGCGGCCCTATTGCGGTCCAACCAACATAGTTGTGATAAGTCAGGGGGACCGCCAGTCTGGCGGTCCAGAGACTGCCACCACAGACTCGTAACTAGGCCCTAAATTGCTATTTGGAGTTAGGAAAGCAGAGAGGGCATGGGTACAAAAGATCCTTCTAGTCCCTTAGGCATAGTTGGAGGGGGTTATATTAACTCCCCCTGCCATTGGGTTTGTTGTGTATTCCTAAAAGTGTTTGCAAACTAAGGGGTCCATTAGGATGGCGGACGGACAAAGTCCGTCCGCCATCCTGTCGGGGGATGGTACCGTCCGCCACAAGGGCGGAGGAACCGTGCACCCAATTAGGATGCACCCGCCACAGTGGCGGGTGCATCCCGCATTTTTAACATTGCGGCGGACGGTGCATAAAGCACCGGCCGCCGTAATGTGAAAAATGCTTGTTGTGCGTTTCACAGCACAACATGATAGGCACCGCACGGTGCCTGCCATGTTGGGCTGTGAAACGCAGGGGGGTACCATAGGTACCCCCCATGTGCAACCCCCACCCCCCTTCACCCTGGGGGCGTGCAACGGGCCCCCAAAGCAGGAACCGTATGCCATCACGGAAAGGCATTCCTCCCAGGGCATCCTAATATGGCTGGTGGTGTCTGATAGACACCGCCACCATATCCGGCCTTTTCCGCCGCGGTCCGGAAAAGCGGTGGGCGGTCTTCCCCTCTGCCACGGTCCCCCCGCCATTGTAATATGGCGGGGGTAGAAAGGTGGCGATGGGCAAGGATGGCGGACGGATCGCCACCGCCATGCAGGCCATCCTAATGGACCCCTTAGTGTCCAGTGTACTTCCATAGACTGTTGTGCACACGTAAGCGAACTACTGTCTGCACATACCTAATCATGTGTTTGCAAACTTTTCTGAAAAATCTATTTTCTTTAACATGTGCAATGTACACAAATTGTACTTCCATAACACCTGATGCATTTTTACCTTACGAGAAAGGGGCTGATTGACTGAAAGACCACGTGCCATAAAACGTTTTTACTGGTTTCAAAGATACATTAGTAGAAACATTTTCTGTGAGAAATCCCATTTTATCGGCAAGTGTAAAATTAGCTGCCCCATTATACCTTCTGTACTCTTTGACTAATCTGCACCAAAGTTGCCTGACTGGTCAGGATAGTTTAAGTTATTGAGGATTCAAAATGTGGGTGAAAATGAAGATTCAAAATGTGGTTGTCAGCCCTATTTACAGATGGTCAAGTGCACCTTTATAATTTCATTGCTAAAGCAAATTATGGAAATCGTGGTACGGATATATTTGTGCGAAAAATGAATGATCAGGGATGTTTATAAATTGTTGCACTGTGCAGGCTTGAAATCTCAGTTTGCCAGTTTCACTGCAACGGGAGGGGGGTGGGGAATAAGGCTGATATTAGCTGAACGTAAACATTTAGGGTCTGATATTCTAAAAGACTGGTGAACACATGCAAAAGTTCATACACAACAAGCACACTATCATTTCCAACATCTCATCATGCTCCATGTCACACTCATCCAGGAAGAGCCGTCTTGAACAATGACTACAGAGATAAATATGCAATACAGTTTTCTTTCCCTTAATTTTTTATTGTATCACATTCAGAATCTGGCAATTATTTGTTTGCAAGGCATTATTACAAACAAGCAATACAATCACATTCCATGAGGCATCACAAGTCATCTTCCATTGCACATACCAGTCGCCAAACGTGTTCCTTGTGACATCTGTGATTTTGGTTCATGTATATCACTTTAGGGACCATCTACCGAACACACAAATATAACGTACAACCTTCACTGGTGCCCCTTCATCACTTGCAACTGCATATAATGCACCAGCCTGGATATCCAGTTGATAATTGATAATAATACACATTTCAATGCATACTCACAATAGTATCTGAGTTCCTCTGTCTTACTGCATCAGCCTTGCATTCACCCAAACACACAGAGATCATCTATACAAGACTCCAACACTAATGACCCTCTGATAAATCCCAGAAATGACAGAGGATACCCCCTGAAAACATGCCTCTAAACACCCTATTAAAAGCAACCCTGTTTTGTCAAAAAGGGAGTGAATGGTGATTCTCCCACCTCGCAGCCAAGACCTGGAACACACTCCTCATCCACCTACAGCATACATGCTGACCTTCAGAAAACTCCTCAAGACCTGGCTTTTCGAGCAGTAGCAGCATTCCCCACCCCAGCACCTTGAGACCCTCACGGGTGAGTAGTGCGCTTTACAAATGATATGATTAATTGATTGATTGATTGATTTTTGTACTGTATTCGAAATGGTATGGGCTATATTCTATACAGTGACTGAAAAAAACTTCAAAGACATAGGGACCGATTACGATGTAGGGCAGAAAGCCTCCTTCCAATATTCGGAATGTCCTAGACCGTGTCAGAACACTTCCGACCAACGCGGTTGGTTTACAATCAAACCGACCACTTACGATGTTCGCGGTCAGATTGTAAACCGCACAGTCTTTCCGAAACAGTTCCAACCAGCTCTCGGAAGATTTGTGTTGGTCAGAACCACATCGTACATCTCTATGGACTGCATTTTCGACTGAGCAATTATGAAGTCGGTTTCCAACAACCTTTCCGAATCGGAAAGGCTGTCGGAAAGTGACTTTTTGGGCCCCTAGCAGGGCCCCCTTCATCCTGCTGCCTCCGGTTGGAGGCGGAGGGGGTACCTATGAGACCCCCCTGTAAAACCCTGTACTGTGTGGCATGCACCATGGAGTGCCTGCAACAGGGTGCAGAGTTTTCCGCACACCCCTCATCTCCCCATAGAAGCCTGAGTTGACGGGCAAAACAAAGGCTCTCATAGGAGTCAGTGGGCATTCGACCAAACAGTCTTCAGTCATTTCGTACTCGGTCGGGTGGAACCACCGACCATGAATCACTCGGCCTCAATTCCAAGTCAGTGTCGGGAGGAGGAAACTCTGACCAACATCGTAATGAGGCCCATAGTGTATGCACACCTCGAACACCAATAGCTATTATCAATTAGGACGTAGTACAGTTTTATTTTTTCTTTAGAAGTATTGTTTATTTCTATCTTCCATTGTAGTTTTCACATTGTAAAAGGTTTACAAGGTTTAGCCAACACGTGTTTCATCATAGATAGAAAACCAAGGGCCAGATGTAGGAAAATCGTATTTACCGATTCATAAATACCGAATTTTACCGATTTGGTAATTATGAATCGGTAAATATGAAGGAGGGAGATTTAGGAAGAATCGGTAATTGAATTACCGAATCTGTAAAAATCGGTATTTACCGAATCGGTAAATACCGATTCGGTATTGCCCATTGATTCCTATGGGCCTTGAAGCCCATAGGAATCAATGAGCAATACCGAATCGGTATTTACCGATTCGGTAAATACTGATTCGGTATTGCCCATTGATTCCTATGGGCCTTGAAGCCCATAGGAATCAATGGGCAATACCGAATCGGTATTTACCGATTCGGTAAATACCGATTTCAGAAAGCGTGCAGGGGGTGTCACTTTGACACCCTCTAGCACCCCAAATACAGGCATGTGTGCCATGTGGCACACAGACATGCCCTAAGGGCATGTCTGTCTGTCACATGGCATAGGTGTGCATGCACACATGTGCACGCACACCTGGATTCGGTATTTTACCACCCAATTGGATTGGGTAATAAAATACCGAATCTGTAAGGCCTTTGGGACTCAGAAGAGTCCCACCTACATCGGGAAGTTACCGAATCGGTAAAAATACCGATTCGGTATTTTACCGATTCGGTAAATTCACTGATTCGGTAATTTTACCGAATAGGTAAAATAGGGCCCCTACATCACAAATACCCATTTACCGGTCGGTAACGGCTGAAATCGGCCGTTACCGGTCGGTAAATGGCCACCTACATCGGGCCCCAGGTGTTTTATCATATAGAGCAATGAAACAAGGACTTTCACAAGACTTAGCTGGCATGTGAAAATCACATTATAAAGTGCCATAATATCCATCTGGGATATCTGTAGGTTAGATGGTGTGTCACAGCATCTTGTGGTAATTATACAAAAGTTGAGTTGGCTGAGCCTTGAATTCCATGTGATTTTGCATTTGGAGAGAATTCCTAGGTTTGATGATCAGTGCCAAAAAGTAAACCCCAGCTATGTAGGACTTTCTGGGCATTGGAGTGTGCGGGGAGGGTGCTTTTGATGATCAGAGGTTTCTTTTAGCTTGGTATGTATGAAACATGCTTTGCATAAAAAAGAACATACTTTATAACTAGCCTGTTGTGCAGTCTACACTGAACTATCTGAACTTGATCAGGGTCAGAAAGAGTGCTGTTGATAATAGGATCTTCCTTCTACGTAAGGGTATGTGAATCTTGAGTTACAAAAGGAAATGACCAGCAACATGAAAGAATAGCATTACTTGCTATACAGCGTGCCATGAAGTATAGGGCAATGAGATCTAGTGAAGTGATGGAAGGGCTTGAGTAATGTGAACTCTAGTTTGATGATGCAGTAGACATCTGGAAGTGGTAGTCGGAATCCTATGTATTTTATATAGAAGAGTACAAAAGTGATGGACGCTTGGGTCAGTTGAGAGAACCCTATGGAAGTGAATATAGATCTCATGATCCTCATAGTAAAGGAGGAAGATTTAGTTGTCTGCTTCATGATAAAATTAAGAGCGACCAGAGACCTTGGCCACTCCAAGATTCCTTATTTTGCTGCAGATATTTGTTGGAAATCCATGTTCTGGTACTACTGGCTACAAGGATGTAAGGTAGCCTATTTCCCACAGGTGACAATCTCTATTTTTTTAAGTAATGAGTTTCATGCGAAATCCATTGGTCTGCTGCTTGCAAGCAAGAACCCCAATTTTTAAAAGTTTTAGGATGGTCTGGGAGTTGCTAGTATAAATGCGAAAAAAAAGTTAAAAGGCTTAATGATCTCCAGTAGAGGGATGCTGTAGGTGGATAGAAAGTACAGGTGTGAAGGTACAGTCATGAGTGATGCATGCATCAAAATAAAGGTGATTTGAAAGGTGGGAAGTTGATTAGAGGAAGTCCCATCCACAGTACAAGGAGGGCAAGTCAAGAACTCCCTTGTATTACAAATACACAGAGGGGCAGATTTACAAGGCCCTTGCGCCGCTGGTGCATCACATTGGGTGACGCACTGGTGGCGCAGCCTGCCAAGTGATATTTACCAGAATAGGTAAAGTCAACCTGCGTGACTTAACCTGTGCTTTTAAATATCACTCCTGTTCACGCAACACTTTGCGTGTTAGCGGCGGGACATGGGTGTTGCTGTGGATGTTCCCACGCAACACCCATGTCCACTGATGCATTTCCAGATTTACGAGAAATTGTAAATCTGGAAATGTGTCAGAATGCTATGCCACCCTAGAGTTGGCTTAGCGAGGTGCAACGAGGAGAAATGTTTTCATTTCTCCTCGTGTTTTCCCTCTTTCAATGTGTGCTGCATTCTACAGCACACATTGGAAGAGTTAATCACCTCAATTGATTGTTTTTGTGCAGAAAGGTGTCCCTTCCTGCACAAGATCAATCTCCCCGCGACGCCGGCATCCTCACACCATGGTGCAAGGGTGCCTGCGCCGGCGCATGGCAGCAGTTTGCTCAAAAGCCCAGGGGGAAGAGAAGAGATTCAACATATTGTTGTAAATATGTGGCACCTCTGTGCTTCGAAACTTAAGCAGAGCAGCAAAATGACTTGCAGCACCGTGCTGCATTCGTTTCTTGTATATCTGCTCCTCATTCATTATAGCAAGGTTGGATGATGAAATATATCAAATAATGCAAAGAGGAGGGGTGTATCCAATCTGTTCCTGGTAACTTTTGGTCTGAGGTTGTTCAGAGATGCTACAATTCCAATCCAGCAAAGGATCCTGGTTTGGTCAGTCAGTCAGTCAAATATCTTTATTTAGCTGACTTGCAGCCATAAAAGAGTACATCAAAGATATTTAAAAAACCATTTAAAATATAATATAGACAATATATAGTAGACTTCTTAACAGTACTATGTCCTAAAACCATAAAATCGGATAGAGATTAAAATATTATTTCCCAACCAGATTCCGTAGGCGGACAGCTGTGGATATATATCTATAGACATTAAAAATGTATATTCAACATTTAAAAGCTGGAGGTGGAATAGGGCCGGACAACACTTCCTGATATTTAAAGATTTTAATAGAGGGCTAGTAAAATCCTGCCTTGGATTGATATGAAATTGACCAAAAAACAGGAAATGCAGCGTGTTCTGTGTGGATTTGGAATCACATGGGCGTAGATCCAGCTTAGCATCACAGTAAGATTTGGGAGGATAAGAAACCAAAAAGTGCAAAATGCCAAACCTAAATCTAATAAGATAAAACATTTTGACATGACAAAAATAGAAAGAGAGTTATGGCTCAACACTTGGAGGCATACTAGAAGCAAATATTCGGAAACTCTTTTCTTACCATTTGCGTCCAAGGATCACCAACTGCAGAGTAAGCAAGCTCCAGTACACAGGAAATACTCTAGTCAGTTCCTGGTTACGCACCAGTTGTCTTTATTTTGCAAATAGTCCCAACCCCAATTGTCACAAGAGTGACCACCTATGTACAACTCATTGGGGAGGTCTACTAACACCCCTCTGGGCTACGGCCATAATGGTCCGCACCACCAGTGACCACATCACACTCCTCCACAACCTGCAAATAAAACAAACGTGAAGAAGAAAAAAAAGGAAAAAAAAACAAATCCCACCAATATGTGTAGAACACACTCCAGTTAAATAGAACACAATGTCCAGGGCATAAAACCAAGTCAATGTATTACATAGTTCTTCAATCTCGAAGACCTGACGGGCCACGGCCAAAGCTGGTACCTGTCGATTTCTCCTCACCGCAGACCAGACTCAGGCCCCTGTGGTTCATCAGGATGGGGCACCAAATCACACCCACGTGCCACACGGGGCGTCCTCGCAGAGGAAGAAACACCACACTGTTCCAATACCACCTGACCCTCACCAGAAAGTTCATCACCTTCCAGTGCCTGATCACTAGCCATAGGCTCCTCGTCAGAAACCAGTAGTCCATTATTCCAAAATATACCATCCTCCACTCGGTCACCACCGGGTTTCCAGTAATATTTGAATAAAGACGCATTTCTAGAGATGATCCTTCCATTTCTCATCGCTGTGATCTTAGTCCCACGGACAGACTGAATATTCCACGATTCAGAAGCAAAAGGCAAACTAAATTTCCCTTTAGATGCCGATTCCGCACCATAACAGCATCCCCCACCTTAAAGGAACTCGGTCTTGCTCCACACCATGAAGAAACCTTGTCATTCTTCAACTTGCGTTTCTGCTGTTTATCTGCCAACAATGCATGTTTGGCAGGCACCACCTCCAACTGAGGAACAAAGTCACCCATTGGTCGATTCATACACAAAGACATTAGGCTGACCTTCATAGTGGAATGAGGGGTCATCCGATATTCCCTCAAGAAACCATACAAAGCACAATCCAAATCCTGATGGTCAGTCACAGCAATCCTAATGGCCTTATTAAGGGTGCTCATAAAGCGCTCTGCCTCCCCATTGGCCTGAGGCCATAATGGAAAAATCTTTCGGTGACAAATCCCCCTGGACTGAAGGTAGGTAGCAAAGTCCTGACTTGAATAAGGAGGACCATTGCCAGTACGAATCTCAGTAAACAAACCATGAGTAGCCAGGATTTTCTCAAACTGAGGAATAGTCTGACAGGTCGTGGTAGTGCTCAGTAACTCAACCTCAGGATAAATCGTCGATAACCACCAACATATGACGCCCATCCGGTAGACTCCCAAAGTCAGAACTTGCCGGCTGCCAAGGAAATGAAGGAATGTCTTTCGTGAGGATGGGAGCCGGAGAGTCTGCAGCCTCAGCAGCCTGACAGAGAGCACATCTCATCACAGTGCTCTCCACTAAAGCATCCAGACCAGGAAACCAAACTTTACATCTCAGCCTGGATTTCGTTTTCACTATCCCTTGATGAGCCAAGTGAGCAAGATCCACCACCCTTTGTTGCAGATAACCAGGAATCACCAGCCGTGGACCTCTCATCAAACAGCCTTCCAGGGATATGACCAGCTATTCCTGCACATTGTGAAGAGACGCCAAAGTAGACTTAGCATCTCAGTATGATACTTAGCTTCATCCACTAGAACACTCCATATTCCAGTCCTCACTGCAGAAAGACAAATCTGGAAACACTCATCTAGTTTTGTAGACCCCAGAATCCGCTCCAAAGAAAGAAGTGGCCGGGAAAAATGCTCATCCAACGTAGCGCCATGCACCACAATGTCATCACTGACATTGAATACACCATCCAGGCGAGACAGGATCCCCTAGATCATGTCCTGAAAAACCTCCGCAGCACTGGAGATGCCAAAACTTAAACGGTTATACCTCCTCAGCCCCACATGTGTAGAAAATGTGGTAATTGCACTGGAAGCAGGGTCAAGCATCAGCTGATGGAAGCCGGCATGAAGATCCATTTTAGAAAACCAACGTGACTCACTAACCTCACCCACAATATCGTCCAGAGTAGGTGTGAGGTGCCGTTCACGCTTAATTGCAAGATTAGGTACACGCATATCGACACAAATACGGACCTCTCCTGGCTGCTTAGGTTTACGGGCCACCACAATCGGGGACACCCAAGGAGTTGGGCCATCCACCCTTTCAATAATGTCAGCCAGCTCAAGTTTAGCCAGTTGCTCTTCCACCTTTGGCCGAAGATGGAATACCACCCTTCTATGTCGTAAAGCCACTGGCTGGACAGATTCATCAATATGAAGTTTGATCATGTGATCCTTCAAACAGCCATTACCTTCAAACAGAGGTGAAAACTGAGCCAACAAGTCCTCCACATTCCCATGATGCACACTTAGGGCAAAAGCGACTAACTGAAGAAATTCCGCTGCTCGACAGCTCAGCAACATCCCTTGGCCCCCTTGGGTGATATATATCCTTGTCTTTATCATATTGGAGCCATGCGCCACCTCAGCAGTGAAAACTCCTGCCAACGGAAGAGGATCAGAGGACCCATTGGCAAAAACCCTGGTAGTAGTCAAACTCAAATAGTGCAAATCGGCAACGTCAGCATCAATGACTTGGCCATGACATTTATAGAGGCACCCGTATCAATCAAGGCCTGCACTGGGTGACCATCCACCATCACACGGCACTTCAGAATACACTTTTGTAGGTGACCCCGCAGGTGGCAGAGCATGGATGACATGTGTAGCCCCCTCCACATCATCATCGTCCATGTCCCCTTCCTCCATTAAATGATCAGCAACATAACCTGGTCGGATGGTACAGGGACATAACCTCGTGCCGGGGCAGAGAGACACATCTTCAAAAAATGGCTGAGTCTGCTGCAATTAGAACACTCTTCCCATTAGCAGCACACAGACTCCTTTATGAGGAAAAAGTCCCCCACAACCATACCAGTGCCTGAGCTCCTCTTTCCCTCTTACTCCTCAGCTTCTTCCTGTCAAGGACTCGGGACGAGACAACATTAACCAAATCCACCTCCACCACCTGTTGGAGTGCCGCCTCCATATCGCCTGCCCGT
The DNA here is from genome assembly GCF_964261635.1 of Lissotriton helveticus. Lineage (NCBI taxonomy): Eukaryota > Metazoa > Chordata > Amphibia > Caudata > Salamandridae > Lissotriton > Lissotriton helveticus. The sequence goes on along the minus strand of NC_136061.1, from coordinate 2,001,944,991 downwards.
ACTTTTGAAAGTTCCTTAGATCGACCCCGGGTCAACATATCAGCCATTGACATGCCTGGTACCGGTAGAATAGCTTCACGTAATCTACTAGAGGAACAGCCTTGTATAAATTGGGGCCTGGTCTCATCCGCAGCATCGGGTAATGTACAGGTGCTGGCCAAATCACGCAGACGGGCATAACATGCATCCACTGACTCATCTGGTAGCTGTCGCGTCTGACGCTACAGAAACCGCTCATAATCTGGATTGGCCAGCGGTTCAAAATGGGCGGTAAGGACTTGTTTCAAAGTACCAATTGTGTGTGCTGACCCCCCTTCATCCACCGACCGCCCCAAACGGTGACTGCCCACCCCCCAGATGTGACAGCATAGGATGCCGTAGTTCCACATCCAGGTCAATGGTATCAAAGTATGTCTCCAAACAGTCCATCCAGTCCTTCCACCGATATGCCTGGGCCGACGGAGGACCATCCAGTAGAAAGGACTCCACAGGAGGAATGGACAACATAGCAAAACCCACCCCTCAAAAGTCACCACAGTCCCGGCAACAACACACAGGCACCACCCCGGACCGAAAAGCAACAAAGGAGCCCAAAAAGACAAAGCAAAACTTGCCTGACCAGGAAGAACCCAAAGTTCTGCACCAGAAAGTCAGGCAAGCACCAGCTCCAGGCTCCAGGCAGGCGAAACGCTCCTCCCACCCCCAACAAGAGAAAGCTCCAGGCTGACAGAATGCTCCATGTCGCTCACCACATGAAGAACAAGCATTAGAAATACAATCGGGCTCGGATTTATTTGAGTTTGAGCTAATGGCCTTGTAAATGCCAATGTCTTTTTGCCATGTGTTATGGAGTGTGTGCATGTGGTGTGTAGTGGAAGTATGTTGGTTGAATTGTAATTTTACCAATGGTGGCATGCTGTGCTTTATATGAATATGTTTAAAAGTAAAGTGTACCATACTGCGATTGCTTGGTGGAAAAGTGCACTGCCGGCTGGAGGTGTGTGTGCCTGGTGGAAGGGTGCACTGACGGCTGGTGGGTGTGTGCTTGGTAAAAGCGTGCACAGATGGATGATGGTTGTTGGTGTTTGTGCATGGTGAAAGCATTCATTGACGGCTGGGGGTGTGTTGTTGTGTGTGTTGTTTTCTGTGTGCTGGTGAGTGTGTGGTGGTGAGTCTGTGGGGGTGAGCCTGGGGAGTGAGTTTGGTGGTGAGTGTGTTGTGTTGAGTGGTGACAAGTGTGTGGTGTTGAGAGACTGAGGTGTGTGGTTTGTGTGTGCGTTATGTGTGTGTGGTGTATGTGTGTGTGGTGTTTTCTGCACACTCACACACTGCCCCAACACATTCACACACTGCTCACCCGCACACTCCCAATGTCACCCTGCATAGTCACACACTGTTTACCCTGCACACTCATTCTGCACACTCACACAATGTGCACCCTGACACACTGTCTCTGCAGTCACTCTGCACTCACTGTCACTCCTCACTCACTGTCACTCTGCACTCACTGTCACTCTGCACTCACTGTCACTCTGCACTCACTGTCACTCTGCTGTCACTCTGCACTCACTGTCACTCTGCTGTCACTCTGCACTCACTGTCACTCTGCACTCACTGTCACTCACTGTCACTCTGCACTCACTGTCACTCACTGTCACTCTGCACTCACTCTGCACTCACTCTGCACTCACTCTACAGTCACTCTGCACTCACTGTCACTCTGCACTCACTGTCACTCTGCACTCACTCTCACTCTGCACTCACTGTCACTCCGCACTCACTGCCACTCTGCACTCACTGCCACTCTGCACTCACTGCCACTCTGCACTTACTGCCACTCTGCACTCACTGCCACTCTGCACTCACTGTCACTCTGCACTCACTGTCACTCTGCACTCACTGTCACTCTGCACTCACTCTGCACTCACTCTGCACTCACTGTCACTCTGCACTCACTGTCACTCTGCACTCACTGTCACTCTGCACTCAGTCTGCACTCACTGTCACTCTGCACTCAGTCTGCACTTACTGTCACTCTGCACTCAGTCTGCACTCACTGCCACTCTGCACTCTCAAACTGCACTCTCAATCTGCACTCTCAAACTGCACTCTCAATCTGCACTCTCAAACTGCACTCTCAAACTGCACTCCCAATCTGCACTCTCCACTCTCAATCTGCACTCTGCACTCTCAAACTGCACTCTCAAACAGCACTCTCAAACTGCAATCTGCACTCTGCACTCTGATTCTGCACTCTCAATCTGCACTCTCAATCTGCACTCTCAAACTGCACTTTCAACTCTCAAACTGCACTCTCAACTCTCAAACTGCACTCTCAAACTGCACTCTCAAACTGCACTCTCAAACTGCACTCTCAATCTGCACTATCAAACTGCACTCTCAAACTGCACTCTCAATCTGCACTCTCAAACTGCACTCTCAAACTGCACTCTCAAACTGCACTCTCAAACTGCACTCTTAATCTGCACTCTCAAACTGCACTCTCAATCTGCACTCTCAAACTGCACTCTCAAACTGCCCTCTCAATCTGCACTTGGTTACGCTCAGTACTAGCTCTGCTTCCTCGCGAGAAGGCACGCCTCTTGTGCCGCCTAATATTTACATCCAGCTTTTAGATTGCACATGGCCTTGTGGAAGTAATAGAACAGCATTGGTAATACTAGCTCATCAGCTTATCCCCAGTAGCCTACATAAAGCAAACCCAACCTTCAGGCCTTGCTAGAAATTCCAAGCCCTCATGCCACAGACGGGTGCCGTAAACACTATACACAGTGGCCTTTCAAAGCTCCATTTCCTCTGATAAGATTTGTATCCACTCAACCATTGTAAGGGTTTCATTCCAGTTAAAGATCCCAATCTTGTATTTCATAGTATCTTCTGCGTATATTTCAGCTACATTTGGGTATTTGTAACATCTTAAATAGGTGGATTGCCAGTAAACGGACTAATATACAAGTTTGTTTGTTGCAATAACTTTTGATGAACAACTATGAGATTTAGCATGTGTGCCTGCATGTGACAGAACGCCTCCGCTTCCACGCCCACGGGGTCAGGGCCCTCTACCTGAGCAGGAGATGCGTGTGTTTTCGTATCATTTGCGCTTGAGCGCACTCCAGACAGCTAACGTCCAACACACACCGTCTGAACGAGCCGTGTTTCACGCATTTCCCTTCCCATATGCTTCACATCAGCATTTAGCCCGTTCCTAAGAGCTCCAAGAACTGGCGACTGTGCCAGTCCAGACACACAGACAAAGAGAAATCTTCCAAGGATCAAGCAATGTGGTCAGACAGGGAAGACATGGCTACCCTCGGAGCCCAGGCTGGAACCGCTCACTCACTGTATGTATTATATTTATATCACTAGTTGATATACTCCTTTGCCACACGTAAAACCCCCAATTTCCCAGCCTTCCAACCAGCCTTGAAACCAAACCAGTTAGCGCTTAGTATTGATTCCGTTCACACGGAGGTGCTATAGCATCCACGCTCTCATTTGCAATTACGCACCTTATTACGAATTACTCAACTCACTGGCATTCCAGAAGGGTTGGACGGGGGAATTGCGGCTTAAATATATGAGGCGACAAGGTACTCGTGAAAGCGCTCGGCGTACGTAAGTCAAGTCAACATTCCTAAAGTCAAGCCTTGAATATGGGCAGGTCTAGTTCGGTAATTTACAGTGACTGACGGCCATTCCTCCGTCTTCTGATTGCCCAGGTAGGGGTCTGTCTGCTCTGTGGACCTCTGCATCCACTGCAAGGGTCGGTATCTGACCCCGTAGGCTTGCTCAAATCCGCGCCGCCTTTCATACTTCCAGGGTCGATAAAAAGAGTAACAAAACGTATCCGCTGTATGTCAAGGGCGCAAAGATATCCCACGGGGCCGTGTCCTCTATTAATACCTACGTTACATTCTCCATTAGAACGGGCATGAGAAATGAAGCACGGGGAGGTGGATCCGCTTAAGATCACACAGTGTCCTAAAGCAGGGAGCCGAGACTACGACTCAGGAACAGCAGCCAGTAACATACCTAGACTATGCCTCTTCACCAATTGCAACGTCTCTTCCTCAGCTAACAAGTGCATGGAGGATGCTCAAAGTATTAGGATTTAGAAGTCGAAATGATGCCCCGTAGTCCTTTTTGGCAAGTCTGTTTTATATACATACCTTTAAATGTGTATCGATTCACTCGCTGCACCGTTAAAGTACAACCACCGAAGACTGTGAGCCTAGCACAGGAAGGGCACATTTAAAGGATGCCGCCTCGCCCAGCCCGCCCAGCAATCATCCAAGAAGTAAATCACCACCAGCGCCCTGCCGTTTTGGCACCATCATGCCACTCCTCTCCAAGAGACAGACGCCCAGAAGGACCAGTTTGCAGTGCTCTACGAGGCTCGTTCATCTATTCGTTCAACCAAACAGTGACAACTTACAAGCCAGACCAGTTGCCTATAACGGCGTCTGACTAATGAAAAGTTGTACATACTGGACAGTTCGAAGGCGCCAAGTACTCATAAAAACTTTGCCATCAGTTGTTGGCATATCCGCTCTAGGGCGCTTCGAGGAGACCTAGCGCCGAACGCACGTCCACCTGAGATCAGGGCGCGCGGGGACTCACCTGAGCCGAGTGTGCGTGGAGCAGCGCCTCTCTGCGTCTTCCTGGCGCTCAGGAGCAGCCGGTCACCACGAGCATCGGGCTCCGAGCGCTAGATGTGCCTCCTCGCTCCCCCTCTCCCCTCGCCGGGTTGTTATGAAGTGGGCTCGAATAGTTTCTCTATGGAAACGCGTTCCCTCCCTCGTGTATATATAAAAGTGGCGCATCACGAGGTGGAGCCGTAACTCCAGACGTACAGTCTTCTTTGGAGATGATTTCATTAAGGAGGAAACCAGCAGGGAGCCTGCAGGGGAGGGGTTCAGAGAGATGGAAGAGGGGAGGGACGTCACAGGGTCTCTCTTAGGACCAACTCTTGCATGTGCCAGGGAAAGGCGACGTGTTGTGAAATGAATTCTCTTTTCTACAGCCCATGACAGAACGTCAGACTCTTGTTCTTGAACTAATGAAGCCCTTTCCCGGCCTGGCATGCAGCAGCTGCGCGCTGAGCGCTGCTGAATGGTGAACGCGCCCGGCCATCTGGATTCACTTACGGAGGCACCCTGACAGCTCCTAATTATAATTAATGTACTTCTTTGCGCGCACACGCACGAAAAATGCTACACATGCCCGACGAAAACGACATTTAGCCTATCACTTCAAGGCTATTAAAACGACACCACAGCGAAGACGAATCACTGGCCAGATGACATAACACACTAAGGAATGTGTCTCGCCAAAGCCCTAGAGATCCTTTTCTTTTTCTCTTTAACATTAGGAGCTCGAAACTCCTCCCACTTCGTGGGCGGAGGCCGAGCCCTAAAAAGCAGGCAGACGACAAGGTCCTCTTATCCCCAGCAAGAGGACACAGTCCGCAGGGCACCAGCAACTCAAGAGCTGCACACCCACTGCACTCCTCCAGGCCTCTCAGGGCCTCGCCTCACGCCCCACCAGCAGGACTACGACAGAGCCACGAACAGCAGCTGCTAGGCACCAAAAAAGGAGAAGTCGGCACCCAGACGCAGGAACCGGAAAACCCCCGAGGCGTGCTCCATACCATCCGCAGTCCAGCCATGGACCACAGCAGGAAACCAACAGGAAACGCAGGAACACCCACTCCGTCGCCAAAATGTTGCATCCAAGGATCACCAACCGCAGAGTAAGTAAACACCAGTACAGGGAGATACTCTGTTCAGTTCCTGGCGTCTTTATTTTGCAAATAGTCCCACCCCCAATCGTCACGACAGTGACCACCTGTGTACAACTCACGGGAAGGTCCACTAACACCCCTCCGGGCTACGGCCATAATGGGCCGCATCAACAGTGACCACATCACATTACCTAGCTCCAAACACGAACTGGACAACTTTAAAAAAGATAAAAGATCCTTTTTCAGCAGGATTTTTGGGGTCTTTACAATGCACCAGGTTTGGTAAATATGTTGTTTGGTTCAGGAAAAGGATATAGTTATTCTAATGCTTCAGTCTCCTTTTATAATAAGATTTACTTGGCTAGGTAGGAATACAGCCAGTGTGTGGTTCATTCATGGTTATGATATCTTATAGCAGGTTGAACAGTGCAAAGGCCATAACGTTCCTTACATAATTGGTTATGGAGCAAGTATTTTATAGCACTGCACTAAATCAGTGTAAATCAATGGCAGAGGATATGTTTATTCACATCTTTGTCAGCTGAATACCGTCATTCTTTTAGGTGTGGTGCTAAAAAAACGAGCATGGCATGAAAAGTTGCTTTCTATATGTTGATTGTCACAGATTAATATGAGCTTAGTGTCTTCTGTGGCACTGCCATGGTCAAACATGGCCCGGATTATTGCATTTTTTGACACAGAGAGCATCTGTTAGGACATGCACAAATAATGATATTTTAGCAGACATTTTTGTCTTACTTTACAGTTGCATCATGTACCACATCGTGCTCCTCGGACACAGAAGAGTAGCACATTATCCAATGCACCATAGCATAGACACTCAGGCTTGGTACATATATCTACCTTTTGGCCTTCTGGTTGGGGAATTCAGCATTCTATGGATGTGGCTGAAAAGCACAGTAGTCTATCCACAAGTGCCCATTTTCCACTGTGTAATCCACTTGTAATTTGGTATTGTATCACACTATGGAGATAATTTACTCTGTTACGTAGCCCTGCTACAGCATACTTACAGTTATACAAATGGAAAGTCCTGCTATAGGTGACGAAACAGGGCTAGTTAAATTCATGTAAAGTCCGCAAATGTGCACCCCCTATCGTCTGCTTTTGTAGTTGCTAAGCAACAGGTCAAAAGCATTTTTGCACGTTGGCCTCATTGCTTGATAATTATAAAGAAGCTGAAAGTTGCGCTGTGCCTCTGTTCTTCTCTGTCCTTGCTAATAGAGTCTGCATGGAGGGCACAGGCAAGGCTAAAGAAAAGACTCATAATATTGAGGAGGATAAGGCAGAGACTGTGGGTACACCATCCCTGGCAGACATCTAGCAAATTGTTCAGGCAGTAAGGACTGCTTCCTTTAAAGAAAAAGACGCCCCTTCTTCACCTTGGAAGCCACATTTGGATGCCACTCCAGGTGAAGTTCCTGGCGGGGAGGAGAAGGAGGACATCAAAGGGAGAATGTTCAATATCAAGAATTGAAGGATGTCTACAGCATATAGAAGACAATCTGGCATTCCCAGAAAGCTCTGGCTCGGAAGGCAGTAATGATTTTTTTTCTGTACAAGAAAAAGGAACCAGAATCACTGAGTCTGCATGCTTCTATAACGAAAGCAGTGAATAATGAACGGAAAGAGATTGATAAAAGTGCAGTTCTCAGATATTTAACAAAAAAGGTATTGAATTCAGAACTTTGCACATGAATACCCCATATCGCTAAAGGTGGATTCCTTGATGGCTGGTTTCACGTCACTGGGAACAAATATATTTGAAGACGCCGCCTCTTCAGATACACTAGACAAAAGAGTAGACATAGCAGTAAAACACACGTGCAGCTGCAAATGTTGCCATCTGTGCTGCCATTCACTCTTCTCATGCTATATAATAACTGTTGAAGTATTTTCAAAGCGCAGCAGAGCAGGGGGCAGACATCACTCCAGCTGTGGCTCTAATAGAACAGCAAGCAATGGTGATGCTACATATCTGATCTGATACATTGCATGCAGCGACATCAACAGCAGGTTCTCATGTCCAAGTAAGGCAATTATGGGTAAGATCTTGGAAGGCTGACACTTCGTAAAAGCCTATGCTAATGAAAATGCCCTTCTCTAGAACAAAGTTGTTTGATGCTCCCCTTGATGAAATTATAAAAATGTAACCTGAGAAGGGAAAGCTTCTCGCACCAACGAGAACTACAATGGGTAGATTTTTGGGTCATAAAAGAACTTTTGGGCCGCCATTTTAGGAAAGAGACAATCAGCCCATTCAATGAAGGTGGTTCTGCATTTATTCAGACAAATGCCTGTCACGGCAAGTTGGAGGTGTGTCCCAGCCAGCCACACAATCTGCCTATACAGGAAAGAGGGGAGAGGGTTGGATCGTTCACTTTGTGGGAACTTGGAGAACATCAATTTCGGACTGCTGGGTATTGAAAATAATAGAAAAAGAGGTTTACAAGATCGTCTTTGACTCCCCTCCTCCAAAGCATTTCCGTCCTACCCCGATACAAGCAAATCAGATCAAGAGAAAAGCACTTTTGGAAGGTATTCAAGCCTGCTTTCCAAAAATGCAATAACTCCAGTACTTTTCACCAAAGGAGAAAGGAAGTAAGGGAGTATATTCTGCTTATTTAGTCAACCATGCCACATGGGAGTTCAGGCCAGTTTTAGATCTCAAGTATGTCAACTTTATATTCCCTATGTAAGGTTCAAGATGGTAACACTGCAGGAGATTCTACCGTTCTTAAGCAGGTAGTATGTCCTAGTGTCCCTGGACTTTCTGGATTCATGCCGGCACGTTCCTGTTTATTCCATTACTCAGAGGTTTCCTAGGTTCTGTGTGAATCATCAACATTACCAGTTTCAAAGTCTTCCATTTGGGCTTTTTTCATCACCAAAGGCATTTACTAAGGTGTTAGCACCTTTAGTTGAAGCCATTCCTAGATGGAGAATTCAGATGTGGCTTTTTTCTACTTCTTATTTTTCTATGGCAATTCTCCATGTCCAAAACGTGTGCATGATTCAACAAGATAATGACCTACTTTTAAACAACAAAAAGTCATGCCTGACACCAACAGGAGACCTACTGTTCATAGGGGGTCATTTCAAGGCAGATATTGGGCAGGTATTTTTATCAGTGGAGAGAATAGAAATGCAGAGAATAGAGAACTTTGACTTTCTAAATCAGGAATCCCCTCCAGTAACACAAAGGCTGAGACTGCAGGGGTCGATGGTTCATTAGTCAATGTACTTCCCTGGGCCTATCTCCATATGTACTCATTAATAAAACTTCTGTTAGCCCATTGGTTGCCATCCTCCCAGGTATTTAGTCAATAAATACCAGTTTCAGAGCAAGTCAGGGGATACTGAGATTGGTGGTTGATGAAGCACAAGCTTGCCAAAGGTCTTTCATTTCATGTAGTTCCATTAAGCGTTGTGACCACAGATGCCACAAGACTGGTGGGGGTGCCATTTTGAACACATATTCGATTCAGGGAAAGTGGTCAACACTTCAAGCCTCTTGTTCATCGCACTTCAGAGAGCTTGAGGCAGTTTATCTATCTCTACAGGAATTCGCCCCCCAGTTGCTAGGCGGTCATGTCCAGATAAAAACGAACAACAGAGTGGTAATGTGATACTTTAACCATCAGGGAGGTTGCAGAGTTTCAGTCCCTTTGGTTATTGATGCAGGAAACTTGTACATGGGCTGAAGCTCAATTCTCTGAAAGTTGTGTATCCTCCTGGTAGGGAAAACTGGGCAGCGGACACCCTGAGCCAGGTCTTCCCTTCAAAGAGTGCAATATCTCTAATGAGGCGTGTGTTCCTTCAGTTGCAGAAGTGGTGTGTGTCTCTGAAAGTAGATCTATTTGCCAGCAAAGAGAATTCTTTTCTCCCATACTTCTGTACTATGTCCAGAAACATGAAAGTTGGAAGCCATGTCTTTCAAGCAGCCTTCGGATCAATTGAACACATTCCCTTCTATTTTGATGACTTCCAGGGTACTAGCAAAGATCAAGGAGGACAGTATTAATCCTTCTGGTATTCCAGTGTTGGAGAAATGTCCTTGTTGTTCCCTCTTAATGGAGACAGCAGCTCAACACCATTGGGTAGTTCTGTTTCAGCTGTACAACTTCATGCTTGGCTCTTGAACAGCTAAGGGATGTTCTTATGAGGTGGTAGGATTAGTTTATTACTCCATTTGCCTGGATTACCTTGAAGCCTCTTCCAGACATTGGATTTTTTTGTGAAATGGTGCAATGATAGAGGTTATGAATCGATATCTTTACAGCCTATCAAAGTTTTGTATTTTTTGCCAGCTAGTTTTATTTTGGGTCTTGCCACTTCTACTCTTTATGTCAAGTGGACAGCATCGAGGACTTTAAGAAGTCCTCAGCTAGATCATCTGGATCCTCTGGTGTCTAGACATTTGAGATGTTTTCTTTTTTTAAAGCCAAGGTCATTGTGTTCTTCTCCATCAGGGGATCTGCCTTTAGTGTTAAGGGCTCTCCATCTCCCACTCTTTGATGCTTTGGAGGAGATGGATAACAGGTGTTTGACACCTAAGTTTGTGTTATTAAGGGCCATTTATGTGCTTGACCAGCAAAACATGGGAATTAGGGACATTATTAGGCCAGTTCCTTCCCTAAAGGTATTTCCAGACTACATTGTGTTACAACTAAACTCAAAGTTCTTGCATAAGAATCCTTCTGTTTTACATAGCTCTAGGGAGGTAATTCTGCCAGTTTTTCCCACATCCCCCGTCAGAGGTGTAATCATTGTTACACCTGTTAGACATAAAGAGGGATATTTTGACCTATCTAGAGAGAACTGAGGCTTTCCGGTAGGTTAATAGTCTGTTTGTAACATTTGGTCTAGCAGGCAATGGTCTGAAGTTTTCCAATTCTACTTAGAGCAGGTGGATCAAGTAGACAATTGTGCTAGCTTATGAAGCCATGGGTGGAGATCTGGGTAACCATGCTCAGGGGAGGTCTACAGGGAGTATTTCTACCCCATGAGCAGCCTTTAGAGGGATTTCAATATAAGAGATGTGTAATGCAGCTATGTCATCCTCACCACATGGACCACTGCAGACTGGTAATATGGAGCAATACGAAAGAATATGCTTCTGCTGTGTTAAATGCAAGTGTTAACATGTAATATATGAATGTAATATAGGAAAGATAGAGATAACACTTTACTAATTATTGAAAGCTTTTTTTGGTTGGCATGTACATCTCACGAGGCTTCTGTCAAGTATTTCTGATGTCAAGAAGCGGATTTAGGCTTTGGTATCAGCTCATAAAGTGATGACTATGGCGAGGAAGATGGAGAAGGTGGTAATACCCCGTTTACATACAGGTAATCTTTTTTTTTTGAGTCAAAGTCTTCCTCACCACAGTCAAACTTTCCTGTTCCATCCATCCCAGTTTTGAAGTCAGCGCTACGTTTATTTTGACGGTTATTAAAGGGACAGGAGTAAACTCCGGCATATGGCCGAACGGAGTTAAGTAAATAAATATATAAATAAAATAAATTACATTGCGCACGCTGAAACGTCAAATGGCGATGCAGCGCTCGCAATGTAATTCATTGTATTCATTTATTTACTTTACTCCATTATGCCGTATGTCAGAGTTTACTACCCCCACCCTGCCCCTCCCCTGCCCCACGGCCCAGCAGCACTCCCTCGATGAGCTGCCACTGGTTGCTAGTTGGCTCTATCAGCAGAACCCAACATAAACAAAAATGAATTTGGGAGGCGAACAGATTTTGGGTTTGTCGAGCACTTTCTTGTGTGATACTGCAAGGAGAGTAAGGACACCCCTGTTGAAAATAGAGAAGCTCGAGTATTTAGTATGTGGGATTGCTTTCCCGCATAATTGACTGCAAACCTTGCAATGCTACTGAAAAAGATTGTCAAATTAGGAAAATACATGTTCAAACGAGAATGTAACTGCCAAAACATTGAACAGTTGTGCAACACAGAACCAAATACAAATTAAAAAAAATCTATATTTAGCACTCATTTTTTCCATTGAAAACAGCACTGGTCTAAATGCGTCTTCCGGCCTTGTAGTCTCTGGTTATGAAACAAAACAAACTTGGGACATTTAACTTGACCCACTTATTTCACAGCCGAAAGTAACTGTTCTTTGGAGCGCCCATAGCAGCACAGAAGGATAATTCAGGGTAATACCCATTGACTAACCAATTTATGGCGCCCGAGGGATGAAGCAATTAAAACATCAAACAAACAAGAAAGAAATTGTACTTACAGTTTTGAACAATTGTAGGCATTTTGTGAAATTCAATTTCACTTTAATCAGAATGGCGCTTGCCAGATGCTAAAACATAAACCAGATTGCATAATAAGTACTTTTTTCATAATTTCCTCAGATTAGCTTTTTATTAATGCCTGTCAACAGCACATGATCGACATGCAATGCATAAGCAGCTGCCATAAACCATGCAGGCGCTGACATCACTGCTAATTTAAATCCTACAGTGAGCTAAAGAGTCTATTGATTACAGCGGAGTAGGCCTCTCTGGCAATAAAGCGTCCAAATGTTCCACCGGCTACGGGGCATGTTAGTCATTTTCACCAGCAATAATAGTTAAGACGTTAGGCTTTATAATTGGTGTTTCAAAAACCGTAAAATATTTTTAACCTGCAGGATTCCAGACATTTGCCAAGACTTACTATTAAATATTTTACATAAAAAACAAACTCTATCTTAAATGTTCCTGTTTAAAAAAGAAAAAATACCTAGGAACTTGTGTATCACACTGCTGCATTTCAGCAAGGATGACTGTGGTTTTTGTTGCTTACCTATATTTTCCATAATAATGGAAGAGAAAAATGTGTACACCATCCCCCTCATGTTATTTCTTAGCTTTTGGATGGCCTTGAACTCCAGGCAGATTTGGGTTATTTTTTCTCTGCTAGTGCCTTTTGGTGCTGAGATGGAGGTGGCCCCAGTAGTCTCTGCTCATGAAGCAAGACACTTTCCTTTGTTCTCAACCGTCACCTTCTCCATCATTTTTTGTGCATGTGGATGGGAAATCATTGATTAAATGTGCATTTCTGTAAAATGCAAATGTCTTTTACTGGAGTAATGGTTGTCTAAAGCCGTTTTTGTTTAGGGCCTTTTATTTTTATAAATGACAGTGTTCATGTTGCTGTGCTGTTATTATTTTTTGCTATCTTGGTTGATTATTAACATTCTCGTTGCATATTAATGGGGGTGTATATTCCTAGGGATTGACTCAAGCACAGTTTGTGCATATATATAAACTCCATAGCGTGTCATGTGATCAAGGGCCGTTGAGGCTCGAAACGCGTCATGGTGGATTTGCGGGGTCTAGCACAATAAACATTTAGCACCTCTGAGTTTGGGTCCGCTGTCGTCTTTCTGCAAGTCGGATGTGTGACGATTTTCTGCTGCATATATATATATATATATTCCAAGAGAACTCCCAACAGCCACCTCAATCCCACGAGATCGGCGAAGCAGGAGCCGAACCCCATGTGTGTGTGTGTATATATATATATATATATATATCTAAACTTCCGCTTAGGCTTAGACAATCCCAGGACCTGATGCTGTTCAGGAGAGAGCTCAAAACCTGGCTTTTCACCCACTAAGCGCACCCACTCATCTTAGCACCAGCAGCCAGCGCCAGGACACCTCCGGGTAACAGAGCGCTCTACAAATGTGAAAATAAATAAATAAATAAATAAATAAAATATATATATATATTTTACCTACTGGCGATAGCCAGTAGGTATATATAGTTAGGATTGTTTTCCATAGGAAATCCGCAACATTCTATTGGGAATAACTCTGGCGCCGGTTGAGGAATTTGTGTGAAATTTTCTAGAATTTTGGCCAGCTCCACTGCGCTCCTTCCCTGAAAGTTTTGGGGGGATTCGTGAAGTGGGTGCTGAGAAAAAAGGGGGGTCCCAAAACATGTTTTTCCCATGTTAATTTCCATAGGACGGTCTGACAAGTCTACAGCCCGAACCGCTGAAAGGAATTATGCCAAACTTGGCAAAATTGTAGGGACTGGTACGCAGATGTGCCTTTGCTATGTTTGGTGAAAATTGCTCCAGTGGTTTTTATGAAAATTAACTTCAAAAACACATATATATCTATAGCAGCTCACCCTAAGCTTACCCCTAAGCTTACCGGTACGCGTACCGTACGCGTACGTACGTGTACCCCTACGTGCACGAGCTGCATGCTGATTGGCTGCCACTGTCTGTCAACACTCTAAAACAGACATTGTGGGCAGCCATCTTGTGCCTCGGTAGAGTGAGGTACAGGAAAGCAGAAAAACAAATGTGTAGAACTCAAAAAGGGGGGAGGGTAGAAGCACCCTGACCCCCTAGGCCTGCTCAGGGGGGTCCCACAAGGACCCCCAAGGCAATAAAAAAATACTTTTTTTTAAAAAAAGTCGCGGGGTACGAGTACCGTACACGTACCGTACGCGTACGTATGCGCACGGTATGCGTACCCCGCGACTTTTTTAAAAACAAAATGTCCTTGTGGGACCCCCTGAGCAGGCCTAGGGGGTCAGGGTGCTTCTACTCTGGCCCCTTTGCGAGTTTCACACCTTTGTTTCACTGCTTTCTTGTGCCTTGGTTCTAACAAGGCACAAGATGGCTGCCAACACTTCCTGGTTTTGAGTGTTGACAGACAGTGGCAGCCAATCAGCATGCCTTCCCGAGAAGCTGCATAGTCATTGGCTATCAACACTTCTAACCAGGAGGTGTTGGCATCCATCTTGTGCTAGTGTTGACAGACAGTGACAGCCAATCAGCATGCCTTCCCGAGAAAGCTGCATGCTCATTGGCTGTCAACACTTCTAACCAGGAAGTGCTGGCATCCATCTTGGGTCTTATTAGACTGAGGCACAAGAAAGCAGAAAAACAAACGTGTAGAACACAAAAAGGGGGCAGGGTAGAAACACACTAACCCCCTAGGGCTGCTCAGGTGGTCCCACTAGGAAATTAATATATTTAAACGTTATCCGCTATTAGAATTAGCATTTAAACAACCTATGAAATTCATTGAAAAAACCATAGGTTTCAGGCCTTATATAGTTAGGAATTAGCATTTAAAAAACCTTTGAAATTCACTGAAAAAACCATAGGTTTCAGGCCTTATATAGTTAGGAATTAGCATTTAAAAAACCTTGCGAATTCGCTGAAAAAACCATAGGTTTCAGGCCTTATATAGTTAGGAATTAGCATTTAAAAAACCTTTGAAATTCACTGAAAAAACCATAGGTTTCAGGCCTTATATAGTTAGGAATTCGCATTTAAAAAACCTTGCAAACTCACTGAAAAAACCATAGGTTTCAGGCCTTATATAGTTAGGAATTAGCATTTAAAAAACCTTTGAAATTCACTGAAAAAACCATAGGTTTCAGGAGTTATATAGTTAGGAATTAGCTTTTAAAAAACCTTTGAAATTCACTCAAAAAACTATATGTTTTAGGGGTGTTATAGTTAGCTGGACATTTCACTCATACAAAACCATTGAAATTGCTCCTATATAGTTAGTTGTACTAACTATATTTCGCGCACCCGCAATCCACTGATGATGATGTCACATATTAGATCATTCATGACATGGTCAGTGACATCACTGATGACATCTCAAATGACATCACTCTAGAAATTGGTCCAGATTATCAGTTGACCTCTGGCTTCACAACCTGATGCACACCTGTCCATCGCGAGGACCCGATCATAGCCAATCAGGAATATGAGGATTGGATATCAACATCTCTTGAAGTTACCCTCCCTATCCGGAAAATCACATCAAAACGTTTACATAAAACTTCCCCCTGGTTTTCAAAATCCCTCAGAGATAAAAAACGCCTCTGTAGGAGATTAGAAAGAAGGTGGCGTCTGGACTACGCACCGGATGCAAAAACCCAATACAGAGAGGCAATTAATTCCTACAAAAGCGATGTAAAATCCTTCCAGTCTGCCTATTTCTCAGGAAAGATCATGGAAGCTAAATCCAAACCCAGGGAAATCTTCCATATAGTAAAAAGTCTCACTAAAATCTCTACTTCACTCAGGCCCTCTGTTAAAACTTCAGCTCACTGTAATGACCTGGCTGAATTTTTTCACCAGAAGGTAAACCTAATTTATTCCTCCTTCCCGGTTGCAGTAACTAACCCTAGGGCAATGGGACAGGGGAATCTGGAGGTGGTGCCCCTTCGATCTCTAGTGACATTGGATCATTTTCCTTTGCTAGATTCCGAATCCCTATACCGATTAGCTCACCAAGTAAAATCAGGATCACCATGCGATCCAGCCTCGCCAGAGATAATGTTGTTGGCTAGACAAGTTGTGCCTCCCACGATAATGAATCTCTTAAACGCCTCCATCACTTTTTGCATTGTCCGGCCTGCATGGAAAAAGGCCAAGGTCCGGGCCCTGCTGAAAAAACCTAACCTCGATCCTGAGGATCCTAGCAGCTATCGTCCCATCTCCTGCTCCTGAGCAGAATTCTCGAGAAACATGTTAACATCCACTTAATGGATTTTCTCGAGAATAATCAGCTGCTAGATGCCACTCAAACAGGCTTCCGACCTAAGCACGGAACAGAAACCACTCTGATAGCAGTTACTGAGGAAACTCGAAGGATCTTGGTTCAAGAGGGATCAGTGGCAGTGTTCCTCCTTGACCTAAGCGCTGCCTTCGATACGGTCAGCCATGCCACCTTGCTGAACCGTTTATCCGACGTAGGAATAGCAGGTGGGGCACTGCGGTGGCTCGAATCATTCCTGAGCTCTCGGTCTTTTCAGATCTTTGATGGAGATACTGTCTCAACAAGCAGACCATTGAACTGTGGAGTCCCGCAGGGCTCCTCCCTAAGTCCTGCGCTTTTTAACATCTATATGAAACCGCTAGCTGAGGTTGTTCGTCCGTTTGGCATTAAAATCATTTCATATGCGGATGACACTCAGCTAGTGGTTTCTCTGGCGCAGGAGGATGGCCAATCATCTACATCGGTACTATTGAAATGCTTGGAGGCAGTTAAGGGATGGATGACATCATCCTCCCTTAAACTCAACGGGGATTAAACAGAGCTGATGCTCCTGGGACCCACATCTCTGGAATATTTCAACTCTCTCTGGCCCCCCTGCCTAGGCAACCCTCCAGCCCCCAATGACAACATATAGAGCTTAGGAGTCTGGTTGGATAAGGCTCTTTCCTTCAACTCTCAGGCCACGAAACTGTCTGCAACTTGTTTTGTCGTGTATTTCTATAGGTTCTGAATCAGTCCCCCTATTCCTGACCCTATTCTGGTTAAACTAACTATCAAGTTAACTAACAGTCAGCCCATGAGGCAAGAAATCCCCCATGATGCAGATACCGTTATCTGACGCAGTCACACTACGGCACAGGAACGTGTTATCTGATTAGGTCATAACGCTTGAGATCTAATTAGACAAGCGACATTCCTCCAGCCCCTGATAAGGCATACGACGTTCTCATAACAAATCAAACCTATGACAACCTGGAAAATCCGTGCGGCCATTGTTTTGATTTCACAGAGAACTTTAGTAAAGAATGTGCTAACGAGCAAGTCGTATGACATCTTTATTGACGTACCTATGTCCATCCTTACGTCAATCCCGGCACCTTTAAGGTATAAATATTGCCGACCTTGCCCTATGCAAACACACGCGTGGTGACAAGACGGAGCAGCCATACTTGCCGAAGCCGAGAGCAGAAGCAGACCCCGCTGGCAGCAGCCCCGCCTTCCTGACGCGCTGAGAGACGCGCTGCTATCTCAAGCCGAGAGACCCAGCACTGGCGCTTCTGGGCAGCCCTCGCAGGCAGCCTGGAATATCGAGAGCAGAGAAAGAGATACCATTCCTCATCCATCCTAAATTCCAGGTACAGAACTGAATAACCCCTCACAGAGAATTCTTTAGTTATTCACTTGGCAAAAACAAACTTAACTTAAACTGTAACTTTCTATTCCCGCCCACGCATTAGACTTAGGTCAGGTACACGGGGTAGGCGTATTTAGAAACACCAGTTGAGTACGTTTAGTCAAATGTATATGTGTATGTAAATATATTTTAATCATTTTAAAACATCATATGGCTCAGAAACCATATCAATGTTTTTACAGTATTATTTTATACTATTGCTTTTAATGTATGCACTTTACTTAACTATAAGTATTGCAATAATATCGATCCATTTCTCTTGTACGAGAAAAGAGACTGATCAATAAATAACACCTTTTTATTGAACACGCCCGTCTCTTCCTTTTCTCTACATTCTGATGAGACTAAGAATGCACGTACTGACTGAGTAAAATAATTGCCTTGTGCTCACACGACTCTTGAGATTGACTCTTGATTAGGGGAGAGCAAAGTTGTCATGTTCTATGGTTGTCAGAAACTAAATCCCTTCTTGTCTAATCAGGGGAGTTAATCCTTCCTTGAACATTCGAGAAAGTTTCTAGCGAACTCTGAGCTTAGCTGGCAAACCCAAAAATTAAGTCTAGTATCGACAGTAGTAGACCTAGTTAACGTCTGGTCTAGGCCTTTACTGCTGTAGGTACTATTCCAATGCGCAGAGCCTATTGGGAAAATAGGAGCTACACTACATGGCGCCCAACGAAATTCTTGTGTTTTCAAGTAAGGATCAAATTCGTACACCACATCTGTTGCAGCAAGAGAGTTAGCCCATTGTATCCATCTCGGATGGAGTGCTTTAGCATTTGGAATGCTCGCTTTTGTTACAGCCTCTAGGGCTGGTATCGGTGTCACGATTATTATTCGTTTACCTTGTGCCAGGGCTCGTTCTTTTGCTATAGCTGTCTGTGTTGCTGTAAGAATTTTTTCCGTTGGGCTAAATTTCATTTCAGCCTTAGTGTACAAGTGTGATTTGAATGCAATTGGTACCTTTTCTCCCTCATTAGAGGTCAGGTATGTGAATCCGCATCTCCCTGGGATGATAACAACCTACAGTGTGGGCAAATTATGCCTTCAATGGCTACAAACTTCCACACTGCCTGAAATTAAGCAACACCTAACTTTACTTACTGATGGTGCTGACTTGCGTGATTTCATACTGGGACCACGCAAACAGCGTCAAAAGCGTTTCATAGCAGCCTCTGTATATGCAGCATACAATGAGGCCTGGAAGGTTACTCAAATTGAAACAGCAGAAAGAATACGGGAAATTGACCGTATCAATTTGGAAAAATCACTTTCTGTAGTGGACAATGGGTTAATGACTCTGTCCTCCAGAATATTTTCATTGGACAGCATTGTGTCTTCAGCAATCGATATATTATCGCAAGACTTACTGTTATTACAACATGGTCAGTCACAATTGCGTTCTATTGTACAGCTAGGCTGGACGTTACAAAATCTGCGTTCAGGCTATGTGCCTTGGCGTTTAATCAACACAACGTCACTATTCCAAATCTTTAACCTTACTGATAGACAAATCGGTATGGCGCAGAAGGGTGCTGATTATACAATCTTGAGCATTGAAAAACTAGAAAGATTACCGTTGACAATGTCAGAACGACCTGTCAGTGAATGGATAATCCACGGAATCATAAATATTCCAATCTCAACCTTCAGGTTTCAATACTGCCAAAAATATATACAGGCTGGCATGTACGAGAAATTGGGAAAGGGGTACCTTAAAACAACTTGGAACCTGCCCTATTCACATGCATGTGTCAGTAATAAAGGACAGAAAGTGTTTCTTAGTGGCAACAATTGTGCTATGTCACTAAGCGGCACACTTCTGTGTAACGGTATTAGTTTGCACGGAGCCTGTGAAGGGAATTCATACAACCTTTCATGTCACCAGCAAGGCGCACCTGCAACTGAAATAGAACCATTCTTTCAAAGACTCTATAATGGGAGTTACATTCTTATTGTAGACCGCAGATGTTGTAGTCTTATGCCCGGGACTCCTTATCTCGTCACTACAACGGCGAAGGTCAAGTGCTGTGGACGTGCTTTGTTCCCCAGCTCCTTTCCAGACAGGGAGGCGAGGGCATGGCCCAGTTTGAAAATTACTTCTATTCGAATAGACACTTTAAGCAGAATGAAAACAGTGCTTCTTCAGACGCCTACAAGGCTCACGTCATCAAAAGAAACGTATGATCTACAAGTCGCAAGGACGACTGCAGAGATACATACATTACTATCAACCAATTCCCCCGTACATTTCGCGGAAATCCTGAGCGAAATCTTAAATATTTCTGATACCACTGGGGTCTCAAAGGTATTTAAGACAGTATTTTCGATGGCATTAACACCATTCAAAGCCATACTGGGTATTTTTCCAGATTTCGTCCATTCGATTTTTGGCGGACTTCCCCTGATCCTGGGACTAATTGCAGGAATCCTATTCCTAGTCCTTATTTTTCGTTATGGCAACCCATGTCACAGATCAAACTCTCGCGACAATGGAAGATACGATCCTAGCCATTGGATACCGGGACCGGATATCAAAAATCCTGGGACTCTCCCGGCTTAGAGACCTAAACATGACTTGGTTTCTATCATTTCGACCAATGTGGCAAAGGTGTGTTTTACCTGTACTAAGGTGTCTGCTATGCGGAGAAGAATGCGTGTTAGACACCTGTCTGACGCTACAATCGGATGCGCCGGTGGATGCAGATACACTGTTGGTTCCTACCAAGGTTCACGCTTTGTGCTGCCCTCAAAGGCTGCCAATCCTGATGACGGCATTCCTGGAATCTTCACCACTGCGATTGAAGGGTAGTGAAGTTCAAGATGAAAGCAGCATCGAACAGGTACGACCTTCTGTCAGCAATGCAAATCAGAATGTCAATGCAGACAATCATGCGCATGAATGCATGGTTACACCTATTTCCGACTTAGTGGAACTTTCCCATGAAGCTGTTGACAGTTTTTTCGAAAGCCTGAATGATATGATGTTCTCTCCGGAACAGAAATAGAGACTTTTGAGTAAACTCGCGCACGGCGTTCCCTGAATTCGGCCTTCAACTTTTAAAAAATAAAGTCACATGAACAATAACAATCCAGTTCACGGACAGCAACTTTTTTCAGCAAGCCCCTTAAAATATTTTTCTATATATTTTTTTCCCGGGACACTGATCTTCTGCTTAAAGTAAGAAACTATTCCTAGAGAACTAAGATTTCTATTTTTAGATACTTTATATAGACTTTAGCTGCCCGCTGGTATGTTCACAAGAATTTTATTATGTGACGAAATGGTCTCGACTTTCCTTTCTGTATAGCTATATTAAGAGCCATTTCATGTGTACTACTCATATACCAAAGAGCAATAATACATAAAAATGCGTGTTTACTTTTGCATTTAATTCATAGCTTAAGTGCATACAATATATATGACTGCAATTTTTCAGTATATTTGAAAATTTCGAAATGCATTTATGTATTTTGGGTGGTAAGGTATACACTATACTCTATAGTATGTTGTACTATGTTATACTATGCATAGATTAGTAGATATGACCATAGTT
Organism: Lissotriton helveticus; assembly: GCF_964261635.1. NCBI lineage: Eukaryota > Metazoa > Chordata > Amphibia > Caudata > Salamandridae > Lissotriton > Lissotriton helveticus. The sequence continues at coordinate 2,001,923,670 of NC_136061.1, read as the reverse complement.
AGCGTGGAGTGGGTGTCGTGTATTTCTATAGGTTCTGAATCAGTCCCCCTATTCCTGACCCTATTCTGGTTAAACTAACTATCAAGTTAACTAACAGTCAGCCCATGAGGCAAGAAATCCCCCATGATGCAGATACCGTTATCTGACGCAGTCACACTACGGCACAGGAACGTGTTATCTGATTAGGTCATAACGCTTGAGATCTAATTAGACAAGCGACATTCCTCCAGCCCCTGATAAGGCATACGACGTTCTCATAACAAATCAAACCTATGACAACCTGGAAAATCTGTGCGGCCATTGTTTTGATTTCACAGAGAACTTTAGTAAAGAATGTGCTAACGAGCAAGTCGTATGACATCTTTATTGACGTACCTATGTCCATCCTTACGTCAATCCCGGCACCTTTAAGGTATAAATATTGCCGACCTTGCCCTATGCAAACACACGCGTGGTGACAAGACAGAGCAGCCATACTTGCCGAAGCCGAGAGCAGAAGCAGACCCCGCTGGCAGCAGCCCCGCCTTCCTGACGCGCTGAGAGACGCGCTGCTATCTCAGGCCGAGAGACCCAGCACCGGCGCTTCTGGGCAGCCCTCGCAGGCAGCCTGGAATATCGAGAGCAGAGAAAGAGATACCATTCCTCATCCATCCTAAATTCCAGGTACAGAACTGAATAACCCCTCACAGAGAATTCTTTAGTTATTCACTTGGCAAAAACAAACTTAACTTAAACTGTAACTTTCTATTCCCGCCCACGCATTAGACTTAGGTCAGGTACACGGGGTAGGCGTATTTAGAAACACCAGTTGAGTACGTTTAGTCAAATGTATATGTGTATGTAAATATATTTTAATCATTTTAAAACATCATATGGCTCAGAAACCATATCAATGTTTTTACAGTATTATTTTATACTATTGCTTTTAATGTATGCACTTTACTTAACTATAAGTATTGCAATAATATCGATCCATTTCTCTTGTACGAGAAAAGAGACTGATCAATAAATAACACCTTTTTTTTTAACACGCCCGTCTCTTCCTTTTCTCTACATTCTGATGAGACTAAGAATGCACGTACTGACTGAGTAAAATAATTGCCTTGTGCTCACACGACTCTTGAGATTGACTCTTGATTAGGGGAGAGCAAAGTTGTCATGTTCTATGGTTGTCAGAAACTAAATCCCTTCTTGTCTAATCAGGGGAGTTAATCCTTCCTTGAACATTCGAGAAAGTTTCTAGCGAACTCTGAGCTTAGCTGGCAAACCCAAAAATTAAGTCTAGTATCGACAGTAGTAGACCTAGTTAACGTCTGGTCTAGGCCTTTACTGCTGTAGGTACTATTCCAATGCGCAGAGCCTATTGGGAAAATAGGAGCTACACTACAGTTTTGGCCTTCTCCGGATGTTGAGGAAAGTTCTCCCTCTCCTGCCTATGGAGGCAAAACAGGTAGCCGTCCAGGGCCTAATTCAATCCCGGCTGGACTGCAACAACGCTCTGTATCTCGGTGCTCCGGAATACACATTACGAAAGCTGCAGATAGTGCAGAACTGCAGCGCCCAAACTTTGCTCCAGCTGCCTCGTAGACAATCAGCCAAATCGGGGCTGAACAAGTTGCACTTGTTACCTGTACGAGAGAGAATAGCCTTCAAGGCGATGTGCATTTCCCACCAGGCTTTTTGGTGCACAGGTCCAGCAATTGGTCGCCAACTTATAACTCAGTACCATCCCACCAGAAATCTTAGATCAAGTCAGTCTTTTCTGGCCTTAGTGCCGAGAATAAAAAGAGCAAGAGCTGGTGGTAGGATGTTCTCCCTTAATGCTGCCAAACAATGGAACTCCCTTCCCCTCAAACTCAGGTCCAACCCCAATCTCCTTTCGTTCCGGAAACAGCTGAAAACTCTTGTGTTTAATGCCCACCATTAATCCTCCTAGTCAAACCTCTTTTGTTCAGCAAACATACCTTTTATCAGCGCTTGGACGCCCTTGGGCAGCAACCGTGCTTTATAAATACTTATTTAATTTAATTTCATTTAATTTCATTTCATTTCAGTTTGTGTGCACATGGTGACGCTATTTGAAGCCACATTAAGATGTACATTCATCAACATAGAAAGTGGTGTTCAATGCCTAGGTTACATTTGCAACGGCCATCTTATAGTGTGTTCTTAATAATACAGTTTATGTGGTTTCTTCAAGCGTATTTTAAAATAAAGTGCTCTAGTGCTAATCATTTAAAAGCATGTGACAGCAGACTGTAAAATTATCACAGTAAATACCGGCTTTGAACAAAATAGTATCATATTATGAAATGCATTACTTTTCCTTTACTCTTTTATGATACTATTGTGACCCTGAATTGGTTCGTGACTTTTATTTTTGGGTTTGTTTGTGGCCCTGAATGGGCCTAGATTTTAATCAATCTCTGTGGTTACAGGCTGTCACTTACTGTGAGGAGTTCATTAATGAGTCAAAAAAAAAAAAAAATTAATAAGGTAACATAATTTGAACACTTCAACTCCCATAATGCCTAGGCACTGTCTCATTCGAGCTGCCCCAATGTGGGCGTGTCAATATGCACATTTAACGGAGGAGAATGTTCGCTGGAGCACGCACCTTACGCTGAGCCTCTGAGGAAGATTGATTTGAAATGCATCAGGCTGCAGTAAGGCTATTTTGAAACCACTGGCTGACTGAACTCGGTCCATACCTTTAATAAAGGCTGGTAACCTTTCATCCCAACTTGCGTGCGACTCTAATTGGGCTACCAATCATATGTGCAACTATAGGCGGCTGCCCAGCTGCCGAGCAACGCACCATCCCTTAACCAAAGGGGGCCAAGAGGACAGATTCACAACCCTCGGTGTGGAGGTGGGATGCAGGATAAGGACCCTTTCATGTGCCGGGGCTCATTCCGACTTTTGGAATAACAGAAAATACAGTGCGCCGTAATAAGGTAACAGAATTTGAACACTTCAACTCCCATAATGCCTAGGCACTGTTTCATTCGAGCTGCCCCAATGTGGGCGTGTCAATATGCACATTTAACGGAGGAGAATGTTCGCTGGAGCACGCACCTTACGCTGAGCCTCTGAGGAAGATTGATTCGAAATGCATCAGGCTGCAGTAAGGCTGTTTTGAAACCACTGGCTGACTGAACTCGGTCCATACCTTTAATAAAGGCTGGTAACCTTTCATCCCAACTTGCGTGCGACTCTAATTGGGCTACCAATCATATGTGCAACTATAGGCGGCTGCCCAGCTGCCGAGCAACGCACCACCCCTTAACCAAAGGGGGCCAAGAGGACAGATTCACAACCCTCGGTGTGGAGATGGGATGCAGGATAAGGACCCTTTCATGTGCCGGGGCTCATTCCGAGCTTTGAAATAACAGAAAATACAGGGCGCCGTAATAAGGTAACAGAATTTGAACACTTCAACTCCCATAATGCCTAGGCACTGTCTCATTCGAGCTGCCCCAATGTGGGCGTGTCAATATGCACATTTAACGGAGGAGAATGTTCGCTGGAGCACGCACCTTACGCTGAGCCTCTGAGGAAGATTGATTCGAAATGCATCAGGCTGCAGTAAGGCTGTTTTGAAACCACTGGCTGACTGAACTCGGTCCATACCTTTAATAAAGGCTGGTAACCTTTCATCCCAACTTGCGTGCGACTCTAATTGGGCTACCAATCATATGTGCAGACCGTGAGCAAGGCCAGTTGTGGCTGAAACGCGTTGGTGGGGTGAAGTCTGAATAAATAAGGCTTGATAAGTATCCTGGTTGTGCCGCCTCCTTTGTATACAAAAAATTCTTTTGGGTCAGGATCCGACCCCTGGGCAGAGCACACGCTGCGGAGCGCTCTCGATTGGCTTTAGGATCACTTTGTGTAACGATATATATATATATATATATATATATATATATATATATATATATATATATATATATATATATATATATATATATATATATATATATATATGTATATATATATATATATATATATATATATTTTCAATGAGAAAACCACAGCTTTCAGGGACATTTCACTCATACAAAACCAGAGAAATTCGGCCGTTATAGTTAGTTGAGCTAACTATAACTCGAGCCCCTGCAATGCACTGCTGATGACGTCACATATTACATCACTCATGACATGGTCAGTGACATCACTGATGACATCACTGATGACATCTCAAGTGACATCACTGATGACATCATACAGTAACTGAGTGTTTCTGAAAAGTTCAAGAATGTTATCTATATATACGCCAAGTTGTATTGAAGAATGAGTGGGTGTATGACTGTCTGTTTGGATGATTTTGTGGGTGCCAATTTCTAACAATAACGTCCCTGAAACCTACGTCGTTTTTTTCAGGTTTTTTTAACTGCTAATTCCTAACAATAACGTCCCTGATACCTCTGTTTTTTTCAGGGAATTTCTAAGGTTTTTTAAATGCTAATTTCTAAATATGGCTACATAGGTAGGACATGTGCAGAAAGAGGAAGAAAGGTGCAGAAAGTAGCAAGAGAATTGCAGAAAGAAGCACCAGAAGACCAGAAAGAGGAAGAAAGGTCCAAAAAGAAGCAAGAGAAGTGCAGAAAGAAGCAACAGAGGTGCAGAAAGAGGCCTACTATGACTGTACCTTTCCACAGACTCATACAAAGTAGCCTAATCACTAATACTTCTCCCAAGATGTCTTAAACCTTACTTTTCTCTTGAAAGTTAACTATTTGTAGGCTGTTCAGAATGTAAGGCCTACCAAATGTAAAACTGCAATCCTAACCATATCATTGTTGTAAGTCTGACCAGGTTTGTGAAGGTTTGCATGGGTGTGTCTCTGCTTTTACCTAAAAATAAACATACAAAAACTTGAATATCCGTGTTTCAAACACCATACTCTGTAAATTTGTGTACAAGAAGGTGCCTGTATTTCTTTCTGCTCCTAATACAGAGCACATGCATATTCAATAGTACATTTGAGGGGCTCTATAGCACCTATATACATAACATGTCTACCTGTGCAACTGAATGACAGAGCCGAACTAACAAGATTTGACCACCTATAAGAGAGGCTACCTGCTTTTTAATCTACCATCTTCAGATCCATAACACATGTGAGAATACATATACAAGTAGACATATACCTCAGTCACGAAGCAGCAGACGTTTAAACTTAACAGCTTGCATTTCCCATTTCAATATAGAAACAGGCGAGAGAAGTACAGAAAGAAGCAAGAGAATTGCAGAAAAAACAAGAGAGTTGTTGAAAGAGTAAGAAATGTGCAGAAAGAGGCAAGAGAAGTGCGGTAAGAGGCAAGAGAAGTATAGAAAGAGACAAGTGAAGTGCAGAAAGAGGCAAGAGAGGAGCAGAAAGAGACAAGAGGTGTAGAAACAAGAAAGAGAACTGCAGAAAGAGGCAAGAGAGTTCAAGAAACAGGCAAGAGAGTTGCAGAAAGAGGAAACAGGGGTGCAGAAAGAGGCACAAGAAGTGCAGAAAGAAGCAACAGATGTCCAGAAAGAGGCAAGAGAAGTGCATGAAGAGGCAAAGAGGTACAGAAAGAGACAACAGAGGTGCACAAAGAGACAAGAGAGATGCAACAAGAGGGAAGACAAGTGCAGAAAGAAGCAACAGGGGTGAGGAAAGAGGCAAGAGAGGAGCATAAAGAAGCTAGAAAAGTGCAGAAAGAAGCAACAGAGATGCAGAAGAAGGCAAGAGATGTGCAGAAAGAGGCAAGAGTACTACAGAAAGAAACAACCTTTGTGCAGACAGAGGCATGAGGGGTGCTGAAAGAGACAGGAGAAGTGCAGAAAAAAGCAACAGAGGTGCAGAAAGAAGGAAGAGGGTGTAGAAAGATGCAAGAGGGGAACAGAAAGAAGCAAGAGAGGTATTGAAAGAAGCAAGAGAAGTCCAGAAACACGCAACAAAATGTAGAAAGAGGCAAGAGAAGTACAGAAAGAGGCAAGAGGGGTTCAGAAAGTGGGAGGAGGGGTGTAGAAAGAAGCAAGAGAGTTACAGAAAGCAACAAGAGAAGTGCAGAAAGAAGCAAAAGAAGTGATGAAAGAGACAAGAGAGTTAAAGTAATAAGCAAAATAAGTGCAGAAAGAGGCAAGAGAAGTGCTGAAAGAAACAACAGAGGTGCAGAAAGAAGCAAGAGAAGTGATTAAACAGATGAGAGAGTTGCTGGAAGAAACAAGAAAGGTGTAGAAAAAGGAAGAGAAGTACAGAAAGAGGCAAGTGGGATGCAGAAAGAGACAAGACAGGTACAGAAAGAGGCAAGAGAGGTACAGAAAGAGGCAAGAGAGGTACAGAAAGAGGCAAGAGGGGTACAGAAAGAGGGGATAGAAATGCAGAAAGAGGGAAGAGACATGCAGAAAGAGGGAACAGGACAGAAAGAGGCAAGAGGGGTGGTCAGAAAGAAGCAAAGCAACAGAGGTGCAGAAATAGGCAAGAGAAGTACAGAAAGAGGTAAGAGAGGTACAGAAACAGTCAGGAGAGATGCAGAAAGAGGGAACAGGGATGCAGAAAGAGGCAAGAAAGGTACAGAAAGATGGAAGAGGGGTGCAGAAAGAGGCAAGATGGGTGCAGAAAGAAGCAACAGATGCGCAGAACCATGCAAAAGAAGTGCAGAGAGAGGCACAAAGAAGTGCTGAAAGAGGCAACAGAGTTGCAGTAAGAAGCAAGAGAAGTAGTGAAACAGACAAGAGAGTTGCAGAAAGAAACAAGAAAGGTACAGAAAAAAGGAAGAGAAGTGCAGAAAGAGGCAAGTGAGAGGCAGAAAGAGGCAAGACAGGTGGAGAAATAGGCAAGAGAAATTCAGAATGAGGTAAGTGAGGCACAGAAAGAGGCAAGAGGGGTGCAGAAAGAGGGAAGAGAAGTGCAGAGAGGGAAGAGATGTGCAGTAAGAGGGAATAGGTGTACAGAAAGAGGCAAGAGGGGTGCAGTAAGAAGAAAGACATGCAGAAAGAAGCAAGAGAAGTGCAGAAAGAAGCAACAGAGGTGCAGAAAGAGACAAGAGAAGTGCAGAAAGAAAGAGGGAAGAGGAGTGCAGAAACATGCAGGAGAGGTGCAGAAAGAGGCAAGAGAGGTACAGAAAGACGTAAGAGGGATACAGAAAGAGGGAAGAGGGATGCAGAAAGAAGCAAGAGAAGTGATAAAAGAGACAAGAGAGTTATAGAAACAGGCAAAAGAAGTGCGGAAAGAGGAGAGAGAATTGCTGAAAGAAGCAACAGAGGTGTAGAAAGAAGCAAGAGAAGTATAATTATTTAAGCCCCGGGGAGGTGGATGCCCCAGGGACTGCGTGGGGGAATGCATGTGCCCCTCCCACACATTTTATATAGAAAAAAAGCACTGGGGAGGTGGCGATCCCCAGGGCTGCGGGTGCTGCATGCCCCCTGCATGTAATCAGCATCGCATGAGGAGGTGATGATCCCCGGGGCTGTGGGGGGCCCTGTAGGCCCCTGCACTATATTGTTTGATTGCCCCAGAAGCTGGCCCACTCGGGGGCTGATTAAAACGAAGTGCGGTAGACTGTGCTTTGTTTTTCCTTTATTTTTTGGCAGGATCCGCTCATTCAGCATGAATCCAGCCTATTGTTTTTTAACGCATTCTGAGGCCCTGGAGGTCCCTCTGGGATCTCCTGACCAGACCTAGGGGGTCAGGGTGTTTCTACCTTTTTATTTATTTTTTTAGATATTTTGTTCCCTTTTTGTTTGTGACTCGGTTTTATCGAGTCACAAGATGCCTGACAACACTTCTTGGTTTGAAGTGTTGGCAGCCAATCAGAATGAAGCTCATGATCGGGAGGGTTCCACCGTGGTCACCAGATATGGATTATATTTATTTTTAGATTTCTTAAGAATTACTGAACAGATTTACACCATTTAAAGCAAAGAGTGCACTCTGGACCAAGTGCTACCCCTTTGCCAAATTTGGTGCAATTCCGTTCAGCAGTTCGGGCTGTAGCCGCGACAAAAGTTCCTATGCAAATTAACATGGAGAAAACGCGTTTTGGGAGCCTCTTTTGTTCTCGGCCCCCGCTTGACGAATCTCACCGAAACTTTCATGACTGGAGCTGCCCGGAGCGGGACACTAGCTGTGAACATTTTGCTAAAATTCGTAAGATGGCGCCAAAGATATTGACAAATTAAAAACCGCTTTTCCTATATAAACTAGGTCCTAACTATGACTACCTACTGGCAAACGCCAGTAGGTAATATTTTTATATATATAGAGATATATATATATATATATATATATATATATCTCTATATATATAAAAAAAATATTACCTACTGGCGGTTGCCAGTTAGTCATATAGTCATATATATATATATATATGGAGAGAAGTCACTACTTTACCGGCTTCCCCGTCTCTGCGGCCAGAGGAACTGTGAGGTTGGGAAATATGGGACAAGAACTCCGGTGAGAAAAAGCCCAGAACAGGTACACCAGCCCTTACCTAAATCCACGGCATATCGGCTTCCCAAACGGGGATAGTGATGAACAGCCGATTAACGGAGCCATCAACAGCAAGTTGGAAACACTGCATGCTGAGGGATGTAGTCCATTTGAGGAGACATGATGACTCCGTGCCACGTTTTTAGGGTATCCCACACTACTTTAGTGATGGAGAATAATAAAGACACTGAGAGAGTACTGATGTAACAGTGGCAATCTGAACATCGAGGGCGTCAGATGAAGGAAACCCTCCGAAACGCGTCATGCCCTGATGTTGAAAATAAAGAATGATGGTGTCATGAATCCCGCTGTGCCTCCTGAGTCTGATTCTATTGATGAAGATTGCCTGTGGAAAAATTTAGCGCGTTGCGGCTTTGCTGGGGCACGTTTGGATGGCACTCCCTGAAGCATCTGTTGGGAGTCGTTGGCTTGCACGGAGACTCCCTGATCCCCTCGCAATACGGAGGCAACAGAGTCACGCTGACAGATGGACAGTCCATACTTTTATGGAGAGAAGTCGCTACTTTACCGGCTTCCCCGTCTCTGCGGCCAAAGGAACTGTGAGGTTGGGAAATGCGGGACAAGAACGCCGGTGAGAAAAAGCCCAGAGCAGGTACACCAGCCCTTACCTAAATCCATGGCATATCGGCTTCCCAAACGGGGGATAGTGATGAACAGTCGATTAACGGAGCCATCAACAGCAAGTTGGAAACACTGCATGCTGGGGGATGTAGTCCATTTGAGGAGACATGATGACTCCGTGCCACGTTTTTATGGTATCCCACACTACTTTAGTGATGGAGAATAATAAAGACACTGAGAGAGGACTGATGTAACAGTGGCAATCTAAACATCAAGTCGTCTGATGAAGGAAACCCTCCGAAACGCGTCATGCCCTGATGTTGAAAATAAAGAATGATGGTGTCATGAATCCCGCTGTGCCTCCTGAGTCTGATTCTATTGATGAAGATTGCCTGTGGAAAAATTTAGCGTGTTGCGGCTTTGCTGGGGCACGTTTGGATGGCACTCCCTAAGGCATCTGTTGGGAGTCGTTGGCTTGCACGGAGACTCCCTGATCACCTCGCAATACGGATGCAACAGAGTCATGCTGACAGATGGACAGTCCATACTTTTATGGAGAGAAGTCGCTACTTTACCTGCTTCCCCGTCTCTGCGGCCAAAGGAACTGTGAGGTTGGGAAATGCGGGACAAGAACGCCGGTGAAAAAAAACCCAGAACAAGTACACCACCCTTACCTAAATCCACAGCATATCGGCTTCCCAAACGGGGATAGTGCTGAACATCTGATTAACGGAGCCATCAACAGCAAGTTGGAAACACTGCATGCTGGGGATGTAGTCCATTTGAGAAGACATGATGACTCCGTGCCACGTTTTTAGGGTATCCCACACTACTTTAGTGATGGAGAATAATAAAGACACTGACAGAGGACTGATGTAACAGTGGCAATCTGAACATCAAGGGCGTCTGATGAAGGAAACCCTCCAAAACGCGTCATGCCCTGATGTTGAAAATAAAGAATGATGGTGTCATGAATCCCGCTGTGCCTCCTGAGTCTGATTCTATTGATGAAGATTCCCTGATATATATAAGAATTCCCTTTCAGGCATAGAGTGATGCATAAATTATCCAAAAAAGAAATAGAGAACTCTGGGTATTTCTCAAGTTTAGGTGGAAAGCAGCTCCAGTATAGAGCACTGTCAACACCAGCGACACTCTAAATTTGCAGAGCTGTAAAATGGCCAAAGCCTTTTTCCATTACAGGCACAGTATTACAGCTCTAGATTGATAAAATACCATCCAAATCAACCTGAAATGAATAAAAGCAAACCCTTAAACAATAAGAGAGAGAGGGATTTTTTGTAAGGAGCACTCTTGGTCCCCCTGATAATATAGCCAAAACAACAAAAGAGTGTGCCTTCTTGAGAGAAGAGCAAAAATGAAGAATCACATTTGATTCTTTCGAAAGCCCTCACTCACCAACCTTGTTGGTGACATGCTTCATCATTGGGCCCCACCAGGAAGGTCGAGTACCTCCCCGGTGTGCTTTAACGCCAGAATTACTGCGAAGCTGGTTGTTTTTGTTTGATATACTAGTACAAAGGAATGGGAAGTGAGTTAAAAGCGTCAGGGTTGTGTCCGAAAATCATTTTATTCGTCGACCAACCAGGCACGGTTAAAAAATGGAGTGAGCGATGTATATCGGGGTGAGTGGGCAGTGGCAGTGTCCTAGCTGCTGCATACGGCGTTGTTAACCATTTTATGTTGCTAAATTTTTAAATAGTTTATTTGTGTCACTGTGGGGATAGCGATTCAGGCTTCCTCTTTTAAAAATATTTTTTGTAAAATCTCGAACTGAGCTAGCACACTGGTTGGCTCACCTGAAGTGAGGCTATACTTTGTCCTGGGGCTGTTCTCGATCTTCCTCCTTCCCGCCCTGGTCCGACGCGGTGACCAGCACCGTTGCACGGGGGGCAAGGAAGGGTGGAGACAGCCACTTCCGGTGTGTGGGGAGGCCGGTTAGCGGTCTAGTGCTCAAGAGATCTAGACGCTGGGAGGGATAAAAGGCACGGGAGACCGGCCCGCGCTGTGGTGAGTGGGCAGTGGCAGTGTCCTAGCTGCTGCATATGGCGCTGTTAACCATTTTATGTTGCTGAATTTTTAAACAGTTTATTGTTTCACTGTGGGGATAGCGATTCAGGCTTCCTCTTTTAAAAATAATTTTTGTAAAATCTCGAACTGAGCTAGCACACTGGTTGGCTCACCTGAAGTGAGGCTGCACTTTGTCCGGGGGCTGTTCTCGATCTTCCTCCTTCCCGCCCTGGTCCGACGCGGTGACTAGCACCGTTACGCGGAGGGCGAGGAAGGGTAGAGACAGCCCCTTCCGGTGCGTGGGGAGGCCGGTTAGCGGTCTAGTGCTCAGGAGATCTAGACGCTGGGAGGGATAAAAGGCACGGGAGACCGGCCCGCGCTGTGGTGAGTGGGCAGTGGCAGTGTCCTAGCTGCTGCATACGGCGCTGTTAACCATTTTATGTTGCTGAATTTTTAAACAGTTTATTTGTGTCACTGTGGGGATAGCGATTCAGGCTTCCTCTTTTAAAAATAATTTTTGTAAAATCTCGAACTGAGCTAGCATACTGGTTGGCTCACCTGAAGTGAGGCTCGACTTTGTCCGGGGGCTGTTCTCGATCTTCCTCCTTCCCGCCCTGGTCCGACGCGGTGACTAGCACCGTTACGCGGAGGGCGAGGAAGGGTAGAGACAGCCACTTTCGGTGCGTGGGGAGGCCGGTTAGCGGTCTAGTGCTCAGGAGATCTAGACGCTGGGAGGGATAAAAGGTGGAAGTCCAATCGGCAAGACCGTCTGCCCCCGTCCGTGGCCGTGCGGGGACCGGTGCGACAACCCCTGGACAAATTGGGGTAAGAGTGCAGTGGAGCGCGGATCAACTTCGTGAACTCTGCCCAAAAACCCCAATGGCATGTTACCATAGTTTGAAGGTGGAGGAGGATTTGGGTTGTAAGGGGTGTCAGTATGCCTTCGGTATGGCAGATAAGCTGAAGCATGGGGATACGAAGCTTACATATGGTCTATTGAATGTTAGATCAATGTGCAAACATAAGCTGGACATCTTTGATCTACTCACTGACAATAACCTCAACCTCCCATTCCTTACGGAAACGTGACTCGACTCCGATTCGGAGACAGATATAAGTGAGGCACTCCCCAAGGGTTATATGATGGTCAGGCTGGATAGAACCTCCGGTAGAGGGGGAGAATAGCAATTGTCTATAAACAACCGTTAGGCTGTCAATTAGAACCGCTAACTGTAGCTGACAGTGAGTCGGGCGCTTTCACGATTAAGGTGAGCCCGTGTTTCACGATAAAAGGTCTTTTGGTCTATAGACCGCCAGGCCCTTACACTCGATTTGCCGCAAGTCTGTTAGAAGGCATTATGGAAGCTGCCCTACGCAGGGATAAATTCCTCCTGTTAGGAGAATCTCAATATGCATTTAGAGGATTCCCTCGATAGGGGGGCTGCAGATCTATGTCAGTAACTGCAATCACTCCAATTTAATCTTAACTCAAAGGCTCCTACCCATCAGCTGGGTCATTTACTGGACCCTGTATTTGCCAACTGGGGGGAAGTTGAAGTAAAATCACCCATTCCCATCCCCTGGTCGGATCACTTTTTTGTGCCCGTGGTGGTAAGAATTCCTGAACCTAAAGCTCAGGAACAGTTGACATCTGGCCTCCCTAGTCGCAAATGGGCTGGTTTTTCCCGGGCAAAGTTTAATGTAGCTCTGGCTAAAGGAGGGCAGCCGGGGGGCATGGATGTAGAATCCGCGTGCCGCAACTTGGATAGGCGCCTAAGAGAAACTTTGGATAGCACTGCTCCGCTACGCACGAACAATTCACAGGGTAGGTCTCAAAAGTTGGCTCCTTGGTATAATGCTGCCCTGCATTTAGCGAAGGCAGAGTGTAAACACCTAGAAAGGCAATGGAGGGTAACTTATCTCAACCAGGCCAAGTTGGAATACACAGCTAAACGTAGGGTCTACCATGGGCTAATTAGAAGAGCCAAGACCACCTATTATGCAGGGAGAATTGGGGAAGCAGAAAATTCCACTAAGGAATTATTTAAGATCTATAAAGAAATCTCCTCGTTTAAACGATCCACCATGCCCACGGAAAGTTCAGAGGAATCTTGCGATCGCATTGCTGATTTCTTTGCAGAGAAAGTGGCCACAATATATTCCTCCTTTGCGGGAGCAAAAAAAAGGGGGTCTGAGTTTGTAGAGACCAAGTGGGATGATGCGGTCTGTTATAGTCTGGATAATTTTATTACCCCTCCCCCCGAGATGCTACGAAAGATAAGTAGCTCTATAAAGTCAGGGTCTCCAATGGACCCTGCCTCGCCCAAACTGCTCGTAGAAAGCCTTGATATCCTTGAGCCCTTTATTAGTCATCTTTTAGACGTATCGTTTAGGACCCATAAGGTGCCGGATGGCTGGAAGCAGGTGGTGGTACTTCCCCTCCAGAAAAAAACCAATATTAGTTTGGAGAAACTGGATAACTCCGCCCCATCTCGCTGCTGCTCTATATGGTCAAAGTGGCAGAGAAGGCCGTTAATTCTCAACTGATGGCCTATGTGGAGGAAGCCAATTTGCTTCATCCTACTCAGTTTGGGTTTAGATCACTCCACTCAACAGAGTCAGCTCTGCTTATGGCCATTGAGACTATCAGACAGGGAGTGGATGAGGGACAGACTATGGCCCTCATCCTCTTGGACCTGAGCTCCGCCTTTGACACTGTAGCACATTTCACCTTGCTGCAGCATCTGAATAGGGGCGGTGTCTCATGTGCGGCGTTGAAGTGGATTCAATCCTTCCTGACAAATCGCAGATTCCAGGTTAGACAGGGTGAATACTATTGTAAAGCGATTAATTTGCAGGGTGTGCCCCAGGGTTCGGCCCTGAGTCCGACTCTGTTTAATCTCTATGTTTCCCCTGTGGCAAGCATAGTCAAGGGCTACGGAATGCGAATTGTGTCATACGCCGATGACACACAGCTGGTCATCCCGCTGTCACGGGCACCTGATCTGGCGGCACCCAACTTCACAGCCTGCATGCAGGAGCTTGCCTCCTGGATGACTAACAACTGCCTGAAGTTGAATGGTAGCAAGACAGAGGTGCTCGTGGTGGGGGGGGGCCATCTGTGTAGTCATCTGCATGATGGCCTCCTTGTTTAGGACTGGTCCCCACGCCGTGTCAACAGGCAAAGAACGTGGGCGTCTGGATTGATTCGGACCTCACATTTGCACCACAGATTAGTCGTGTGGTTGGGGCGTGTTTTGGGGTATTGAAAGGTCTTCGTAAAATCATGGATCTTCTCCCTACTGATGCCAGACGGACACTGGTGCACGCCCTTGTCACCTCACGATTGGACTATGGCAATCTGTTGTACCTAGGTGCTACGGTGAGGAGCTTAGACCGTTTGCAGGTGCTGCAAAATGCTGCAGCACGGTTGATCTTGAGGCTTCCCAGAAGAGCTGCCTCGAAGACCGCCTTGGAGGCTCTGCACTGGCCTCCGGTCAGGAAAAGAATTCTGTTTAAGGCCTTATGTACGTGTCATCGTATTATTGGAGGCAAAGGAACCAGGCCCATGCAAAGCCTGATTACTTCCTACAGGCCTGGTAGATCGCTTAGATCTACCGGTACTGGCCTGTTAGTGATCCCAAAAGTCAAAAAGGCTCGCATGGGTGGCAGACCTTTCCGGCTCCTAGCAGCGAGGAGCTGGAACAAACTCCCGCTTGAGCTCCGTCTGGAACCTTTGGAGGTTAGGTTCAGAGGAAAGTTAAAACACATCTGTTCCTTCAATAATTGGGGCGCTTGGAGCTCAGTTGGGGGCGTGCGGCTTTCACTCACTACAGCGCGGGGACAGGCCGGTGTGCGTAACCAGGCGCTTTATAAGAATCCATATTATTATTATTAGTATATGCTGGATAGATGGTTCAGCTATGTCTCACTGTGAGTGGTCAACAAGTTTCAGCCTATATGTTTGCAACTAGCTAGGCATTCTTCAGGATCAGTGTGTAGACCCCAGCGGTATGACCGCGCTAAGGCTCACGCTAACCTGGAGGTCAAGTGTGTGAAAAAACAGGAACAAATTATTAAAACCTGCTGTTCATGCGGGTACCTGAATCTTTTGGGAACCCAGCTGTTATCTGAAAGGAAAAACAGACACACACAAACATATATAGATCAAATGATCATTTAGGATGTAGTCACACAGTGTTTGTTGTTCTAAAATCGATCATGCATTCATGCTCTTCTCATCGTGCACTGCAAATGTATCTCATGAAGCCATGGTGCGGTATAGTGAGATATGTGTGTGTGCACCTAGTTTTCACATTATAGTTAGTGTTGATGATGGGCTCCACTCTTAATGTGATGGTACCAAATGATGTAGCGCTATTTAACCTGCACGCCCACTCGGCGTTAAGTGGTATGGGTGCCTTAATATCACACACGCTCCGACGTGACTCTCAGGGACCCGCATGGTGGACCAGGCGGGTCCCTGAGAGTCACTTCGGAGTGTGTGTTATTTTCGGACACAACCCTGACACTTTTAACTCACTTCACATTCAATTGCACTAGTAAATTAAACAAAAACAACCAGCTCCGCAGTAATGCTGGTGTTGAAGCACACCGGGGAGGTACTCAACTTTCCTGGTGGGGCCCGATGATGAAGCATGTCACCAACGAGGTTGGTGAGTGAGGGCTTTCTAAAGAATCAAATTTGATTCTTCATTTTTGCTCTTCTCTCAAGAAGGCACACTCTTTTGTTGTTTTGGCTATAAAAGCAAACCCTGCCACGTGTTTCGCTCTCATTAGAGCTCTTCAGAGAGGTATAGCTTTGTCCAGACACAAGGGAGCACCCAGTATAAGTCAAAAGAATTCCCTTTCAGGCATAGAGTGATGCATGAACTATGCAAAAAAGAAGTAGAGAACTCTGGGTATTTATCAAGTTAAGGTAGAAAGCAGCTCCATTATAGAGCACTCTCAACACCAGCGACACTCTAAATTTGCTCACCTCAAATATCTGCTTTTCTATCAATGTCTTTAAGTGTAAGATTAGCAAAGTGCCATCCACGCCGAGATAGAAAGGGACAAAGTCTTTTACCATTTCCCCAACAAAGTCTTAAAGCATAGGATTAGCACAGTGCTATCCATGCAGAGCTGTAAAATGGCCAAAGCCTTTTACCACTCCAGGCACAGCATTACAGCTCTGGATTGGTAAAATGCCATCCAAGCCAACCTGAAATGAATTAAAGGAACCCCTGATGCGTGTTTTGCTCTCATTAGAGCTCTTCAGGGAAGTATAGCTTTGTCCACACAAGGGAGCCCCAGTATAAGTCAAAAGAATTCCCTTTCAGGCATAGAGTGATGCATAAATTATGCAAAAAAGAAGGAGAGAACTATGGGTATTTCTCAAGTTTAGTTGGAAAGCAGCTCCGGTACATAGCACTCTCAACACCAGTGACACTCTAAATTTGCTCACCTCAAATGTCTGCTTATCTATCAAAGTCTTTAAGTGTTGGCTTAGCACAGTGCAATCCACACCCGAGATAGAAAGGGACAAAGGGGCACATTCATCAAGCTATTTTGCGATCGAAAATGATGCGAATCGCAAAAAAAGTCAGTTTTCGATCGCAAAATAGCTTACTCCAATCCATGAAGCTCATTCGCAGAATATCACATAAACTCGCAAAAAATAGTGATTACCTAAATACCGAATATGTAATTGCGAATCCGTATTAAGTCATCGCTAATAAGAAATCGCTAACCCTATGCATCAAAAATTCGCAAATACCAAATCTGGGAAAATTTGCAATTAGAAATTCTTAAATAAGAACAAATTCTATCAGGTGGTAACCATTTCAAATTGAACAAATCAAGTGCAAATCATCAGTAAACTTCTTAAACAGTCCCAGAAGGCATCAGAATGTTTCACAATGGCAGCACTCTACGTAATGGCAAGGAGGATGAGGCTAAGAGCAGCAGCACAGAGAAGAAAGAGAATACAGGAACGCATTTTCAGAGTGCTTGTTACTTTGCTAGAGCAGACGGAGGAAGAGATTTATGATAAATATAGGCTGAATGCAGACACAATCTATGAGCTCATAGATGAATTGGATCCATTACTGCAGGGTCAGACTCACAGGACACATGCCATCCCCACACACGTGCAGGTCCTATGTTCACTGCACCTCCTAGCTTCAGGGAGCTTCCAGGGAGTAATTGCTGTAGCTCGAGGTGTCTCTCAAAGTGCCCTATCGCGACTTTCTGCAAAATAGTCACCACATGGGCCATGTTGCACAACATAGTCACTAATAGAGGCATTCCCCTGAAAGACCCTGACAGCGAGCCTGGGGTAGACATCCAGCCAAGACAACCACTAAAAGCGGCATGCAGTCCAAATGAAGCAGTTGGGAGACGGAGACGTGCAGAAATCGCTCAACATTACTTTTAAGGTGAGTAATCACGAAACAACACAGTATGTGGTTAAAGGTTTAATGTGACAATATTGTGGTAGTGTTACTGCACTTGTCCCAGGTGCAGACAAGTGTAGAAGGAATACAGACAATTATATAACATTGCCTTGGCACTTAAATGTCAGTGGGAACAATAAACATGCTGCTGATTACCTCACCAGAATTGTACGTGTCCATGTATTTACTTTTTACGGCCACGCACTCCTGTGGCCCTCTCAGTAGGCTGAGCCACATCCCTAATTGAGCCTTCTGTGCCAGTGTTGCTCCTGGTACTGCGTCTCCTGGGATTTGTCAAAGGTACCAGTAGGCAACTGAGGGTGGAGGCCTCCTAACTATCCCACCTGCAAGATCGTTGTTGCCACCAGCTGAAGCAGTCTGGAGTTGTTCCACTGCATTAGTGACCTGGATGAGGCCCATGGCCACATTCCCGCAGCAGTGGCTCATCTCCACTTGCATCCTGACAGCACAATGGGAAAGCTGAGATGTTGTTGTGCTCAGCGTATTGCTTGCCCTGGTGTAATCGTCCAGGCCCCCCATCAAATTGTGATGCCTCCTACCATGGGAGGCATAGTCACACTGATGAACCTGCACAAGTTCTGCATAGCTGTTGTAACACTAGCAAAGTTTTCAGCGTTTGCCCCTTGCCCTTCCACAACAGCAGTGGTGAGGATGTCCCCCATGTGTGTTGCCATTGTCCCCAGTTGGCCCTCCATAATTCTCAAGTTTTTGCCTTGCAGGCGCTAGATCCTGAGCATCTTGTCCTACAGCCCACTCCAGGCAGCAGCCCTATTGTCCTCTGCAGCTGTCAGGATTGCCCAGGGTTCTTCGCCTACAGAAATGTACAGACCTGCGCCACATTGGTACCTCTGTTGGTGGTGTATGGCCAGCCTGCTTTGTGGGAGTTCCTGTTTCGCTCTCTTCATCACTCTCCGATTCGGGCAGTGGTGTGACTATTCGCTTGCGACGAGTGACAGCATGGGTGAGGAAGCTGGGACTTCTGGTTCCTCATCAGGCTGTGAATCTGGTTCCTGTGACTCATGGACACCAGCCACGTCACTCTCCTGCGAAGCTGCATCTGTGATTTTAAACAGTGCAAGTTCAGTTATTGTTTGGTGCACATGCTTGTGATATAGCTCATGCCAATGTCTAAGAAATGAACTTTTGTTATGGACACAGTCTACTTTAGTCACTTCCTTGCTGTACTCTGCTGCACTAAAGCTGTTTTGGTCCCTCTTTGCCTTGCCCTTACATTTGTCTGTATAGTAGTCCCATAATGCATTTTGGTGTTGCAAGTAAAAAGTGGACTGGACTTAGGTGTGCTACACTATGCAGGATCTGCATATGGGGCTGTTTTAGGTACAATTAATATTGGAAGATATTTAGCAGTGGTCTTACCGTGTTATGTACCAGCCTGTTCAGAGGTGTCAATCTGGGTTATTCCGACAACTGCCTCCTGTTGCAGTGTAGATTCCACCACGTCCTCCAGGGGTGTGTTTGCGGGTTCTGCAGATGGTCCCCCTCCAGTTTTTTAGCATCTGCCAGCCTTGCAGCCACCCTCTCTTTGGTTTGGCTGCACAGGATCGTACAATGCTTGCACAGGTATGTGATTGAGTGCGGTGTGACCCCCATAGCATTAACCTTTGCTTGGATGGCCAGCCAAATTTTTCTTTTCACTGACTCTGCAACCTGCAACCTAATTTGGAGGGCTTACAGCTTGGAAAAAAAGTTGGTTGGCCAGCAAGCCTTACCAGTTTTAATGGTGAGAATTATGTTTATTATTTCTCACAGGGGTTCACTGGGCACGTTTACACAATAGTAAGCACGGTTATTTTGAGGTACTATCATTTGTGTCACCACGTTTTTGTTGTGGATCTCGAAAAGGAGAACAAACACTGTTTTCTTCTTTTGTTCTATCAAGTGCAGAGAGAGAGTTGCCGATGATGAGAAGTGGGTAAACTGGCGGTTCTACCGTGAGGTACTCTCGCTCTTCTCTCTCATTTTTTCCATTGGTGGAAGGTGGGAAGCCTGGATGGTAGTGTTTGTTGTTTTTTTGTAAGGATACTCAGTGATACACTGTGACAAATCAGAGTAGTGGAATGGATCACACTCGAGGAAATTGAGAAGAGAATTGAAAACCCTGGGTTTGTCATTTATGTCAGAACCAAGTATATTTTAGGTGAGGCCCTTTGTTGTTTAAAATACCATCCAAGCTAACCTGAAATGAATAAAAGCAACCTTGACACATGTTTCGCTCTCATCAGAGCTCTTCAGAGATGTATAGCTTTGTCCAGATACAAGGGAGCACCCAGTATAAATCAAAAGAGTTCCCTTTCAGTCATAGAGTGACGCATAAATTATGCAAAAAAGAAGTAGAGAACTCTGGGTATTTCTCAATTTTAGGTGGAAAGCAGCTCCAGTATAGATCACTCCCAACACTCGCAACACTCTATATTTGCTCACCTCAAATGACTGCTTTTCTCTCAAAGTCTTTAACCGTAGGATTAGCACAAGTTTCGGGCTAATTCTGCAAGCAGGGTCCGAGAAAAAAGGGGGTACCAAAACGTGTTTTCTCCATGTTAATCCAAAATGCAAACCAGACTGCTTTTCCACACGGGGAGCTCCATGTCAACAGCTCCCAGTGTGGAAAAGCAATGCCGGCTCCCGCAGGACGCGGGGAGCTGGCAGGGACCGTGGGGGCATTGGGGCTCCACCCACGGTCCCCAATGGAGAGGGCCAGCCCCGGGGGATGGGGTCCCCGGGGTTAGAAGTGGCCTTGGAGTGGGGCCAGGTGGCACCCTCCTCAAAAAAATAAAAAATAAAGGCCGGCCCCGGGGATGGGGTCCCCGGGGCCAATAGATGCCTCAGGAGGGAGGTCAAGCAGCCCCCCTCCATAAGAAAAATGGAATTGGCAACGGTAGGGGGCCCACGCGGCCCCCTTCCCGGTCAATTTTTTTTTTTTAAATATGGGTAAAGACCTGTGGGATGAGGTCCCCACGGGGCCCAAAACTAGTTAAAAGAAGGGGGACCACACAGCCTCCCTTCTAAAAAAACTTTTTTTTAAAAACCCCGAGATCGTGCCGGAGGCCCTGCCCTTTCACAGCAACAGTCTGCAAACGCACCCTGTGGCGCATTTTACTATGGGCAATTAATTCCTCTTCAATACTGGGAGTGCCTGGAGGCCAACTAGCCCACCAGGTACCTCCAGTAAGCATCACAGGGCTGCATTACAGAGAGGTGATCCAGGCCAGGCCCCATTTTACACCTCAACTTAAAATGCGCAGCTGGTCGCGTTTGCACAGTGCTGAAGGGAGAGGTGGGACCTGAGGTGACATGTGTTCAAATACGCCCTGTGCCGCATTTTAAGTTGAGGAATTAATTCCCCTTCAATCCTGAGGGCTTCTGGGGCCAACTAAACCACCAGGTACCTCCAGTAAGTGTCAGAGGCCTGTGTTGCAGAGAGGTGGTCCAGGCCACGCCACTTTTTACATCTCTCTGCAACACAGCTCTGTGGAGCTTACTGGAGGTACCTGGTGGACTAGTTAAACCCTAGGGATCCTCAGGATTCACGGGGACTTAGTCCCCCAACTTAAAACGCGCCACCGGCGCATTTGTACAGTGGTGCAGGAGGTGGCGGGGCCTCTCTGCACCTCTGACTTAGAGGTAGTTTTAATCCCACTGCACTATTATCTGCTAGCGCTTTACAAAGGAGGTCATGCTAATCACAGGGGTACCCCAACCTGTGGAAAAGTCAGCCCATAACGCACCTGATGCCCAGGCTGCTGGCGCAGGACGCCTCTTAGTTCCCATCTTGAACAATTACCAAATAAAGAGACGGGCGCTGGAAGCAGGAAAACAAGAACAGAGTTTTATTTTTCATGAGGAGAGCCTGTCATTTCGGACACTCGCATAGTGTCTTCAGGAGGTGCTCTCTCCTCCCACCCACCCCACTTCAACCACTTTTCTCTGAGGCTTCGTCTTTTATACACATGTTTATGATGCACAAACATTCCTTATTACAATAAAGACACTTTGAAGTAGGAAAAAAACATGCTTGGAATCCCAGCTTCAGGCCTATTCCCATACCAATCGGTCAGATGTCATCCTCCCCTCCTGAATGTAACAAGAGATTGTGATCTCTCAGCCGAACATTCCTACAGGACACGAGGGCAGGAGGGGATGATCAGATCAAAGGTTGGGCAGGCGATAAGATCGGGCACTTCGGCTGGTGTACCACGGTTTTGTTATGCTGGGCAGGAAAAGGGGGGGGGGTGTACATTCACGAGGCTTGGTCTTAGGACTTGGGACCGGGTCGAGAGGCCAAGTGCAGCCGGGGGGGGGTCGTCAGCTGAGGGAAAGGGTGTTCTCAGGAGGAAATGGGGGGTGTGGGTCAAGCAGGAGGGCTACTTCTAGAGCAGGGTCACGCAGAGGGAGAGGGTCTTGTGGCCGATGCATGAGCAGTGCGCGCGGGGAGGGGTGCCGGGAACAAATGGGCAGAGAGGCCATGGTGCCTAAAATGGCTGTCGTGTACGTGTGCACGGGTCTATGCTGGCGGGATAATACAGTCAGGGTTTAGCGATATCCGTTCTGCTTACAACAAGGGGTACAGTGAACACAAATGAACGCCGCTTATGTACATATACATTGCCATTTTCAACAGTCGCCGCTTTTTTACATAAGCTAGTTCAGTTCTATACAGTCGATACGATAGGCGGAATGCGGCACATATGATTTTACATTTGTTGGGTTATTCATACAAGTCTAGAGATCGGCATAATACTTAGTCGGGGTCAATCAAGAAAAATGTTCCGAAACATTATAGAATCAAGTTCAGACTTTCTCTCCGGTGACATCAACATACAGTAAAAGTACTCTGATACCTTCGGGTCTTGTCAGTGCTATAAGAAACCTTTTGGAAAACTAAATACATGAGTGACCGATGAAATATTTTAGAAAGCAATACAAAATGGTTGAGGGAGGAATTCAGTTCGATACAAGCAATTAGTCAAGGGGGTAATTAGAAAGTTCAGGAAGGGGGGGGATCTTCGTCACAATGTCTTTTTAACAGAGTCCGTCTTCTTTCGTTGGCGCTGTTGAGCACCGGCGGTGGAGCTATAGGTCCAGCTCGGATTCATCCTTACGCGTTGCAGGGTGCGATCAGTCCTCTGCTGTTAGATCACAGTCCTGTTTCCTAACTGATCTTCTTTAGGGGTGCCTCATGCTGGGCACCTGTGTGTCTTTCTTCTTCCGTGGCAAAACCTTATTCTATAGTCAAAAGTTATGCGAAAAGGGTGATGTTGTTGAATAATCAAGGGAAGAGAGGGCGGAGTGGGATCAGATCTTTGAACACACCAAGGGACCAAAGGAGCAAAGGACGACGAGCAGGCAGGCCCATCAGTCGGGCTCAAAAGGGACGGGGACTTCAGGCACGAGTGGGTCAGCAAATCGAGGGCTTCAAGGCAGCCCTTCATTCCTTCATCTGCCGAGTTTGAGAGTGGTGCCTCGTCCCGCGTCTCGTCGCTCTGCGACTCCAACTTTGGTCGCGGTCACACGTGCTTCATGATCTGTGGCCAGGCTGTGCGTCACGTCCAGCTCCTCTCCTCCGGTGATTGTATCTTTGAATGGGTACAAAACAAGTTTTAGAAAAACTGGCAGGAGAAGACATTTATACATCTCAATTCCGTCCCCAATCCTAAGTAGGTGGGGGTTTGGTTCATCGGTCACAGTCAGAAGTCATCACTTATGGAGTATGTAGGAGGGCAGTTCCACTGTATTCGTAAGCCTATTTGGCGTTCATTCCTGACGTACGTGGAGAGAAATCGGACTCCTATCGACAGTGTATTATATCAAACTCGGAATCGAGCCCTTAGGTAGAGACTCACCCTTTTTCTTTATAACCCAAGTACTGACAATCTTTCCCTTCGGGGTCGGCTAACTCTTGCAAGCAGGGGGTCATCATTATGAGAGGGGGGCAGAGGTTAAACATGCTTTTCTTGGGGAGCGACAGTTAATCAAGGTCATCAATTACGCTTCGGGGATAGCTGATATGGAGCTGGGCTCAATCGGGAGAAGCGAGGACGCTTTGGACAGGGAGCTGGGGTCAATCGGGAGAAGCGAGGACGCTTTTGGACAGAGGGCTGGGGTCAATCGGGGGAAGCGAGGACGCTTTGGACATCCGCACTTAAGTGCAGAGGGGTGAGGCAATCTGGGCATTGGGAATTGCATTTCTAATGAACTGAAAAACAGAAGACCATTGACATTATAGTCCCCCTATAAAAGGCCAGATTAGGGGACATCAGTCGTCTTACCTGTCCTTTCTTTCATTACCAACTCGGGTTCTATCGTTTTGCAGAAAGGAGAGGTAGTAATATGGTAAGTTACAATCGTTTTAGTTTCTGTCAATTTTGCCGAACACCTTTGTGTTCGAAGAGACACAATTAGGTGTGTGCCGGTGGGGCACAACGTTACCATACAAGGGAGGAGGGAACGGGGGGACCCTCAGAGAGAGAGAGAGAGAGAGTGAGAGAGAGAGAGAGAGAGAGAGAGAGAGAGAGAGAGAGAGAGAGAGAGAGAGAGAGAGAGAGTCGTCCGCACTCTAAACGAACCATTCGGTACACGTATGCCATGGGGAGAGAGAGAGAGAGAGAGAGAGAGAGACAGAGAGAGAGAGAGAGAGAGAGAGAGAGAGAGAGAAAGAGAAAGAGAAACGTGTACAATAATGGGCCATTCAGTGCGCACACAACACAGAACAGCAGGGGTCAAGTAATACGGAAACACAGGCAGAGGGACGACGTAGATCCAGTGATGTCATCAGTGATGTCATTTGAGATGTCATCAGTGATGTCATAAGTCATGTCACTGACCATGTCATGAGTGATGTATTATGTGACATCATCAGCAGTGCATTTCGGGTGCGCGAGTTATAGTTAGCTGAACTAACTATTACGGGAGAATTTCTATGGTTTTGTACGAGTGAAATGTCCAATTAACTATAACGCCCCTGAAACCTATGTTTTTTTAGTGAATATATATAAATATGTATATATATGTGTGTGTGCATGTGTATAAATATATATATATATATATATATATATATGTGTCTATATATATATTACCTACTGGCGGTCGCCAGTAGGTATATATAGTTAGGATTTTTTCTCTATGGGATTTTTGAAAATTCTATGTCTAATAACTTTGGCGTTTGTGGACGGAATTGGCTGAAATTTTCAGGAAAATGGAACATTTTGTTTCTGAGCAGCCCCTGAAAATTTGGGGGGGGGTCATCAAGGGGGGGCCGAGAAAAAAGGGGGGTCCCAAAACGTGTTTTTGCCATGCAATTTTCCATAGGGCGGTTGGCCTCACTTTTAGCTCAAACGGCTGAATGGATTTCCACGAAACTTGGCAAAATTGTAGATATTGTTTGCCCGATGTGCCTTTGCTAGGTCTCAAGATATGTGGTCCTGTGAATTTTGAGTAAATTAGGTTTAAAAAAAGATATATATCTAGAGCCGCGCCCGGTACGCGTACCGGGGAGCGCTCCAGGCGCGCCACGCGACTTGCGCACGGCAAGCTGATTGGTTCTCGGGTGTCTGTAAACATTCGAAACAGTCCGCAGCGGCCGCCATCTTGTGTCTCGGTAGGATTGAGACACAAGAGGTGGCAAGAATCAAAGGGGGGAAATGAGCAAAAGGGGGCAGGGTACACCCCCCTGACCCCCTACTTTTGATGTGGGGGCCATAAAAGGCTCCAGCGGGTGAAAAATTTTTTTTTTAAAAATCGATTTTCGCGGGGGGGAGCGCCCGGTACGCGCACCGGGGAGCGTACGGGGGAGCGTACCATGGAGATTAAAAATGACAGACTTTTTTAAAAAAAAAAAAGCTTCTTTTTATAAATTGGAGGTAGTTCTGAAAAGAACTTTTTTTTTTATTTTGTTGTTTTATATATTTGTTTTTGTTTTTGTTGTTTTATATTTTTTTTAGACTTTTTAAAAATTTTTATATTTTTTTGGGATTTTTGTCAAGGGAAAAACAAAAACAAGGATTCCAAAACTGCTCAACAGGAGCAAAAAAATTAGAAAATTTAGGGACTGGAAGAGCAGCGGTGTTGCCGTTTCTTTAGGGCAATGAGTTCAACACTCTGCTCCCCATAGCAGAGCAGTTCGTCACACTCCGTGCACAAAAATTTGATGCCTGCAAACACCGGCTGAATGTTAGGGACCATTCTTCCACGGGGTGGTCCCGAAGGTGTTGCTGCACCAGTGGAGGTGCTGCCGCCATCTGTGGGTACATTCCGTGCCAGCTCTCTGACACTCTCCCTGGCAAAGTTGTTAGGGTGTCTTCTTTTCACATGCCTGATCAAATTAGCATTCCCAAAACTATATTTTTTCAGAGGATTGCCTCTGGATAAACTACTCCCACATATTTTGCAGGTTACTTTGGGAGCGTTGACTTTTTTCTGTCCTTCAGGGATGTCGTAAAATTTCCAGATGAAATGGGTTTTTTTCTTTTGCTGAGGAGGGTCCTCATCTAAAAATCCATCTGAATCACTGCTGGATGACTCTCTTGCAGCCATTGCTGGAGATCAAAAAAATAGGAGATAGAGTAGACAGAACAGCTCTTGCTCTCTCCAAGTACAAAGCAATAGTGAGAGAAATGGGTGGGTTTCACACAATTTGGAAAAAAAAAAGTTCTGAACCAATGAAAAGTGTTATTTTAAAGTCACATGGTTTGACGCGCTTACGCTACGCGTCCCGGGCGTGTATCGTAAGCGCATCGGGGCTTACGTTGCGCGATCGTATGCGCTTCCGGGTGCGCTTACGCGGTGCGTCATAAGACGCATCTCGCGGCTATGCGATACGTGTCTTATGACGCAAGGCGTGGCGGCTACGCGATACGTCACGATGTTGTTTTTGTTCACGGCAATAGCCCTTCCGGGACGCGCATCAGTACGCGCCCCGGGGCGCGCCGCAAGATTGCGCTTACCCGTGCGTTCACCTGTCCGCGCCCCGGGAGCGCACCAAAAATAATATAAAAAAATAAAATAAAATTATAAAATATAAAATTCGATTTAAAATGTAT
Organism: Lissotriton helveticus; assembly: GCF_964261635.1. Lineage (NCBI taxonomy): Eukaryota > Metazoa > Chordata > Amphibia > Caudata > Salamandridae > Lissotriton > Lissotriton helveticus. The sequence continues at coordinate 2,001,897,055 of NC_136061.1, read as the reverse complement.
TATTTTTATAAAGATTTGCTATTAAAAAACCTATGAAATTCACTGAAAAAACCATAGGTTATAGACCATATATAGTTAGGAATTAGCATTTACAAAACCTTGAAAATTCACTGAAAAAACCATAGGTTATAGACCATATATAGTTAGGAATTAGCATTTAAAAAACCTTATTTTACTCACACAAAACCATTGAAATTCCATATATAGTTAGTTGTACTAACTATATATCGCGCACCCGCAATCCACTGCTGATGATGTCACATATTACATCATTCATGACATGGTCAGTGACATCACTGATGACATCACTGATGACATCTCAAATAACATCACTGATGACATCACTGATGACATCTCATTTGACATTACTCATGACATCATTCATGTGATGATACGATGAACCTCTTCAGACTCTAATATAACCTTAGATACACTCAGTGTAAACAGACACTCACAGACTGTCACTCTTCCATGGAGTTACTCACACACCTAATCAGTCTTGCAAAGAATCAATCACACCTCCATTTCCTCAACTATATAGTTAAACACACCTTACTTATTCAAACATATAATAACACATATTTACTCTGTTATACAATCCCTAATACAAGTTCACAATAATCCATACAGCCACTCACACATTCACTGGCTCTTATGCACAGTTATTTATATATGTCAACTACCACATGTACTGTGTTTTACATATGTACTTACTTTGACATGTAGCACTGAGATATCCATTCACTCACCAATACACTCATGCACACAGTAAACCGCCCATACAGCTGTTTCCACATGCACTTTTGAACCCATACATCTAGTGAATCAACTGCACAGAGTCATACACCTCCCAGACACCCACACACACACTCAGTCTCCCATACAAATACTTGGCCAACTAATCAATAACCCATATAGTTAGTCATATAGCTAATGATCAACACATGCATCAGATTACAAAACAACAGACACAATGGTGCACAATTTAAAACAGTTTAGTCACTAACCCATGCACTCAGTGAGACACATTTAATCACTCACTTATACAGTCAGTCATGCACCTACTAAATACATCATCCAGACACGTATACATCCACTCATTCTTCAATATATAAGACATATTTTAACTTTACAAAAACATACAGTCACTGGATGTTGTCATCAGTGATGTCATCAGTGATGTCATTTGAGATGTCATCAGTGATGTCATCAGTGATGTCACTGACCATGTCATGAATGATGTAATATGTGACATCATCAGCAGTGGATTGCGGGTGCGCGATATATAGTTAGTACAACTAACTATATATGGAATTTCAATGGTTTTGTGTGAGTAAAATAAGGTTTTTTAAATGCTAATTCCTAACTATATATGGTCTATAACCTACGTTTTTTTCAGTGAATATATATATATATATATATGTGTGTCTATATATATATATATATATGTGTGTCTACATATATATGTCATCAGTGATGTCACTGACCATGTCATGAATGATGTAATATGTGACATCATCAGAAGTGGATTGGTTTTTTCAGTGAATATATATATATATATATATAGACACACATCTAGTGTCTGTGTGTTTTTGTAAAGTTTAAATACGTTTTACATATTGAAGAATGAGTGGATGTATGGAAGACTGAGTGTGTGTGTGGCTGGCTTGGAGGTGTGTGACTCTGTGCATATCAATGTGTACTTGTATCAGTGATTGTATAAGAGAGTAAGTATGTGTTAGTATATGTGTGAAAAGTATGGTGTTCTGTGTTTAACTATAGATGAGGAAATCGAAGTGTGATTGATTCTTCACAGGACTGACTAGGTGTATGAGTGCATATGATAGTGTTGTAATAATGAGTGACTGTATGTATGAGTGATTGTATGGGTGAATGAGTGAATGTGTGTGTAGACGTAGGAATCAGTGAGTGCGTATGTAGTAACTGGTATTGGTGTGTCATAATGTCATCAGTGATGTCATTTGAGATGTCATCAGTGATGTCATTTGAGATGTCATCAGTGATGTCATCAGTGATGTCACTGAAGTATGGTGTTCTGTGTTTAACTGTATAGATGAGGAAATGGAAGTGTGATTGATTCTTTACAGGACTGACTTGGTGTGTGAGTAACTCCATGGATGAGTGGCAGTGTGTGACTGTCTGCATAGGTGTATGAGTGCATATGATAGTGTTGTAATAATGAGTGACTGTATGTATGAGTGATTGTATGGGTGAATGAGTGAATGTGTGTGTAGACGTAGGAATCAGTGAGTGCGTATGTAGTAACTGGTATTGGTGTGTCATGATGTCATCAGTGATGTCATTTGAGATGTCATCAGTGATGTCATCAGTGATGTCATTTGAGATGTCATCAGTGATGTCATCAGTGATGTCACTGACCATGTCATGAATGATGTAATATGTGACATCATCAGCAGTGGATTGCGGGTGCGCGATATATAGTTAGTGCAACTAACTATATATGGAATTTCAATGGTTTTGTGTGAGTAAAATAAGGTTTTTTAAATGCTAATTCCTAACTATATATGGTCTATAACCTATGGTTTTTTCAGTGAATTTTCAAGGTTTTGTAAATGCTAATTCCTAACTATATATGGTCTATAACCTATGGTTTTTTCAGTGAATTTCATTGGTTTTTTAACAGCTAATATCTGTAGCTGTAAAATGTATTCTTCTTTAAATCCAAAAATATATTTTATATGTTTATTAATAAAAAAAAAAGTAATATTTTTTTTTCTTCGTTCCCGCTTCGCGAATCGGGAAGCTTCCCGTTAGCTGACCTTGATGCTGCAAAATAGACCGCGAGCGGGTAAACGTTCCTTTACCGCAACTGCCGCGTTAGAAAACAACATCGTGACGCCTCCCGTCCGCATGACGTTTCGCGTTGTCGCGTGATACGTCATATGACGTGCTACGTTAGCGAACTGGTACGCTTACCGAGGCGCAAAGCGCAGGTTTCTGGAAGCAAACCAGGAGGCGGTGCAAAGCGCGTAACGTAAACACAGCAGGTCATGTGACTTGGTAACAACACTTTTCATTGGTTCATTTCACTTTTGGTTTCCTAATGATGTAAGACTAGGTCATATAATCTAAAATGAACACTTTTCATTGGTTGAGAACTATTGTTTTTCCCAAATGATGAAAATCCCTCCTTCTTTCCTCACTCTGACTTTCATCATTGTGAGAGAAAGACCCTTTGTTACCAGTGAGCAATGGCTTCTTTAGTAGCTTCAGCTGGTGCTTCCCCACCACCTCCACCACATCCAAGGAAGACTGGACCACCTGCTGAAGTTATAATTCAGCAAGAAGAGGAAGAAGAGGAACAGGAGGAAGAGCACGAAGAGAGGCAGTTTTTGCCTGAGGAGCCCAGGACGTCTCACCGGAAAGAAAACTTCATTTGGCAATTTTTTTAAATTCCCAAAGGTCAGAAAAAAGTAAATGCAAGATACGTAACTTGCCTTATATGTCAAGATAGACTGTCCAGAGGGACCGACAAAAAATACAGTTTCGGAAACTACACAATGCATCGCCATATGACTAGGTGGCATCCTAACAACTACAGTGCTGCACAGTTTCGTAACGACCTAGATAATCTCCCTATTATGGCCAGAAGATCTGTTGTACCGGAAGTAACGGGACCAGAGGGCAGGGAGATGGTGCCAAATATACAAATGAGATTTGGTGAAGTAAAACAAGTCTGCGTACATTGCAGTGGATTCATTTGCTACAGAGAAAGTAGCATCACTCTGATCAACAGAGCTATTGACTATCATATGCAAGTTTGTACGAAACGCCCCAAATAATAAATTCTTTTTTTTTTGTTGCTCCTGTTGAGCCCTTTACAATGAATCGTTTTCGTTGCCCCCTCCGAAAAAAAACCCCAAAAAATATAAAACTGTTCAGAAAAATTCAAAAAAAGTAAAAAAATGTTCAGAAAAAGAATAAAAAAAATATAAAACAACAAAAACAATTAAAAAAAAGTTCTTTTCAGAACTACCTCCCCGTTATTAAAAAATTGGTACAATATTTGGAACTGTGCCAACCTCTATTTCTCTTAGTTCGCTTCCCAGTTCGCTCGCCGGTACGCGAACCGGAAGCGAACCCAAAAATTGTTTTTTTTTAAAAAGAACAGTAAGTATAAGGGAAGGAAACAGACAGTTATGTTAAAAGAAAGACAGCTATAGGGGAGTAAACTAGAGATACTATTACCCGTAATCCACTGCTGATGATGTCACATATTACATCATTCATGACATGCTCAGTGACATCATCAGCAGAGGATTGCGGGTAACAGTATCCCTAGTTTATTCCCTATAGCTGTCTTTCTTTTAACATAACTGTCTGTTTCCTTCCCTTATACTTACTGTTCTTTTTAAAAAAAATTTTTTAGATCAGTCAGAAACAGTGAAAGTAATGAAATATAAAAGACTACGTAGAATATAAGCACTGTATGCAACAACTTTGACACTTACAGAAGCCTCACCTTCTCCATGCCTCCTACACAGTTCTACATGTACATCATAAATGCAAACAGAACAGAATTAATTATACATGTTAAATGGTTTATTTTTGCTGTTCTCAGAATGTATCAAATTTCACTAAAACAGTGACTTGAAGGTATTCATCATATAACAGCGGGGAAAAAAAAACACAATCAAAATGATTGTGTTTAAAAAACCCATACAACATAACAAATCAGAATTCAGAACTCCTTAAAGTTAACTTACTTTCCATGACGGCCAAGGATGTCCTATAAACAGCTTACACTCTGTTGTGCTGTTATTACTTTCAACCCGCCACTTTCTGAAAGAAAACCTCCATCGTTTTCAAAAACATGTTACATACAATAAATGACTTCTCGCTCTCTACCACACGTTTCCACAAGGCCAAATCGTGTCTGAGCCATTTATAACTCTTAGAATTCTTTTAAGCCAATCCCGTCATGTTGTATTTCCGCAACTTTCACAATTAAAATGTTGAAGATCATTTTCACAATCCTGGACTAGTAATATCTTCCCCTTCTTGCTCAATCATGTTCTACATTTCCTATCACACTGATACTGCTTACTATGAAGCAGACTTACACTACCTTTATGACTAGTACAATTATTTAATTCTCTACATCACTTTTAATCACAAAGCAATGTAAAACAGTAGACAGCATTGCAGACTTACATTCCCTCTACTCCATGTTTTGATTGGCTGCTTCAATTAGCTTATAAAAAGAAACAGTTTTTCTGAACTCATTCAAAGTGCACGTATTTCTCCATGACGTCCAGTGTTATGGTAAGAAGTTATGTCTCTGTACTACACTTATCCTCAAGGCCAAATCGTGTAGGAGCCATTAGAACTTCTTGAAATTCCTCAGAGCACATCCCGAGATTCTTTCCCTAAAATTTTGGTTTTAAAAACACCAGGTAAGAGTTTTTAAGGTCATACGGCAATTTTTTTGTGAAAATTAAAACAGAATCATTGCAGAATGACCAGCCATTTCTACACTTTAAATAAGCTGTGTAATGTCCTGATGTTATTGAAGGACCATCATGATATATAATTGCTACAGTTACAAAAGTCCTTCCTGATATTGACAACTGTGAAGCCACAGAATTTTTAATTAAAGTTGTCAATTTTGTTCCATCAGGCCTACATCGTTGGAACATTAAAATGACATACTGGCCATATGTTCGTATAAATAATGTGGACATCATTTCAGATTTACATTGGCTACACTCCATGTTGTGATCAGCTGCTTTTACTAGCTTATTAAAAGAGACTGATTTACTGTCTGGCAAAGTTAAATATATAAATCTTTCTGAGTCTACACTAGTAGTACTTGATACCCTACAGTTCTCGCAGTCATGCTGCCATTGATAAGAAAGCCCAAACAGGTGATCTACATCTACACCTTCATCATGCAATACATCAAGCATATACATTAAAAACTCCTGACAATCTTGCTGACTATTTTGAGAGAATTGTGTTTGGCCTGAACATCTGTCTAACAGATTTCGAATTTCAGACACACTTTCTATGTTTGTTCTATCAGTGCTACATTTCTCTAACACAGAATTTAACAAACTGCAAAATCTTTGATCAGAATTGACCACAATCTCTTCTTTTACATTTTCTAGAGAAAACAAAACATTAACCACTACATTAGCATAGCAGTTGACACCAGAACTGTTTTCAAATTGAAAACCAACAACATCTTCAACAGAATCCTTTTTGTTTCTGCTTATAATTTCAGGTTCATCGACTTTTCGTCTTTTTGCTACAACCTCCCCAGTATTGGTCACATTTCTTCGTTTCCGGCCTACCACACGTTTCTCAAACAAAGGATACTGAGGCAAATGTGGCGCATACTCTCTTCTTAACCTATTGTATTCCTTAACACAATCTAGATCCGCACAAATGTTTGTGACATCACACTCAATCAAGTACAATCCCGATAAAGTTCTAACTCGTGACAATGCCACATATGCCATACCCTCCTTGAACACAGAACTGCCAATATTCACCAATGCACAGTCTACACTTAAACCTTGCGATTTATGGATTGTCACCGCATATGCCAAGCAAACAGGAAACTGCTTACGACGAACATATAAGTTTTTTACAAGCAAAAATCTAGCAGAACAACGACCAATTAGCTGTACTTCCTCAATGCCATCAAATTAAATTTTTAAAAATACAATTGCATCTCTATTTCTGTATTTCACAAAATCAACAACAATACCCATTGATCCATTTACCAGACCTCTTTCAACATGTAAATTCCTTCTTAAAATTATACGGCAGTTCAAGCACACATTCAGAGTCTTTTCAAAACCTGCAGTTTTAGATATACTCTTCTCTAATGAATCCAATTTTGTTTTCAGATTCTCAGACAAAATAATTGTTGATCCCATATGCTCTACTCTGTCAATAGCTTCCAGTTTCACAATCTCTTGCTTTTCTAAATGCAACATTTTGTTGTTGAATTTGGCACATTCTGCAAGAGTTGGCATCAAACATATTCCAGATTTTTTCTCAGTAATTTTCTGAAAAATATTCTCAGGCACAACATCTTCGTCTGGATATAAATTTGTCAGTAATCGTGCATGTAAAGCTTCTTTCCCATGCTCGGTCACTTTTCCAATTCTAACATCTTGTAGAATAGTCTTGTAAACTTCATCCTTTGCCTGACGCATATTTTCATGCAGTTCAGCATAATTGAAGTTTAACCATATATTGACGTTGCCAATGCTCCCTAAGCACTTCCTGGTATCTTCATGCGTGAGCATTTTGAACACAGGTTGCCCTTTCACTGGTGTCAGCTGCAGAAGATCTCCGAAAACAATGATGTGTTTGCCACCAAATAACACATCATACTCTGTTTTGAGAACTTCTTGCATTCTCAAATGCACAAAGGCAAGCATGACATTGGAAACCATGCTTACTTCGTCAATGATAAGAAGTTTCATTTTCCTCAAGACTCTTGAAACTTCAAAACAAGCATCTCCAGATAGCTTGTGATATTCTAATTTGTTGTCATGCTCCACTGGCAGCATCAGTAAACGATGTAAAGTAATCCCTTTAATGTTATGTGCTGCCAGTCCAGTTGGAGCGGTGACAACACAAGACAGCGATGACTCTGTCCTTTCCTGCAAATAACATGAAATTGCTTTAATAAGGAAACTTTTTCCAGTTCCCGCTTCTCCACTCACGTACAGTCGGACAGGCTTCAACGACGTACATGAGCACTCTTTCTTGTCATGACTTAATCCATGATCAATTTGCATGGTAAGTTCGTCATATATTTTCCTCTGCTCAACGTTGAGTTGTCTTTCCAACTCTTCTAAGTTAACCGCATCCTCCTGAGCATGTGCCATGGCTCTTTCCACTTCATTCATAGCAGTGGCAGCTTCATTTTCGATAAGAGGTCCTCCTAGTGGATCCTGACTCAATGAAGCAGAACTCTGACTGTCCTGAGAACTGTCTCTGGCAATCTCGGCTGCAATCGTTGCTTCCTGCTCAATTTCCACATTCAACATTTCTACATATTTGGGAAAAACAGGACATTCTATGGTCTCCTTGGCAGCATTGAAAGAGTCTTCGTAACAAAGGAAATCTCCAAGCAGTTCCTCTTCTGCACGCCAAGGCTTAAAAAGTTGCAAAAGTGCTAAATAGAAAAACTCCTTTTTTTCAGGAGATTCGCCACTCAATTTTCGATGGTTTATCAAGTGGCATTTTCTTTGCTTGACCAGACATCCCTCACTTCCTATTACAGCATACACTCCTTTCTCAGTATCTTCTTTGATGTTCCTCTTGAATATGTAATTTTGCAGAACCTCATACAGACAAACATTCTCGAGGTGACTGCTTCGATTTGGATAATATGTATCCAACATGTTGGTCTTCAAAATGTTGGTACTGTTTGGCTCCTTTTCCGCCAAATACTCAATTTCCCGCACAGGTTTGAGAACTCGATTACGCGTTGCAGCAAGACCAACACTCGCCCAAACGATACTCCTGGACTTGGCATAGAGACTTGCTGAAGACAACCGGTCAGAACATTCGTAAGCTCCGATTTCTCGATGCGACAACATCTTCAGACTGAAACTGTACAACTTCTTGCTGAGGCTCTTTTCATGGGAAATGTCCTCCCACATATCCTTCAATTCTGTCTTCTCTTTTTTGGTGATGTAAGATGTCACATACCGAGCCACAGCCATACAGTTATCAGCCACAAACTGTATATCCATGTTAGCATTCCACATGGACAAAATCACCGGGTTGTAGTCGTTGATGTACTTAGACTCTTCGTTCCTCTTCAAATTGTATGTGTTTTTAGGTGATTTCTTCATCACATTATGTCGCAGCGAAGACATCAAACTGTTCACTCTTCCTTTAGAAATCACCGGTCGTGGAAAGCCGAAACGACATTTGGTGTAGAACTTGTCTTTGTTCCGGAATTTACGACGACAGTACTTTCCACATCGATGGCTTTGGAAACGTAGAACTTTTTCTCTTAGGCTTTTTTTCTCCTTTGCGTTTGGAACAGCACACGTAGAATACTGTTCTATGAAACTCATCACTGAGTCTTCTGCATCCGTTCCAAATTTAGATGCATCCTTGATCCACAGCAACATATGTATATGAGGAGCACCTCTTGCTTGGTACTCCTTCCTCCAGAAGAAATCCAACACCTCTCCAAGAGGTGGATTCTTCTTATTCATGATGAAAGACATCATACCTTCAAATCTATGATTGAAGTACCTACATACATTGACTGGATCCAAAGAGCACAGTTCTCCGGGTGTCTTGAATTCGATGTTTTCTACGTTAGCATTTGCCTCTCGTAGAAATTCAAGTAAGTCTTCCCAGCCATGCTCAGCACAGCTCAAAGTGAGGAAACATGTGGGAGTTCCTAAGTTTCTCAGCATACATTTTAAATCACCATGACGACGGTACCAGTACTCATTAGTACCACGCTGACACGCCATGAGATTAATCAGGTGAGAATCCAAAATACTGTCTTGGACATTGATTTTATCCATAAAGTCACTTGCCGAGATGTTTTGCATGTGTATACCACTTTTCAAGATGTGGTTCACTGCATATGACAGTCCAGACAGATCACTTTCAAACAGGAGATGAAACAAATAAGGAATGCATTGTCGAAACCTAGGATCTCCTGCATACAATCGCAAAGTCCGGTATTCAGAAGCAGGAATTTGATGAGGTCGCTCATCATATCTTCCTCCCTGACCTGTTGGAAAAAGCTGTGGGAAACACCGAGCTTCCAAACTTTCCTCCCAAACACTAATGGGACTCCCTTTCGCTTGTTTCATTTGAAACAACTCAATAGCATTCCCCATGACTTCCTTGGAATGCAAAGGATGAACACTATAATGTTCATATATTTCTTCACTAGTACAGGGTTCTACTTTCTCAATTTGACCAGCACACAAATCGCTATCCTCTTCCTCACTTACTTCCTCTTCTGCAACATATACATTTTTATAGTATTTATTATATTTTTTCAAATACAATGTTGCCCTTTTGACTTTCCTAACATCTACTAAATCTTGCCATATTTTCTTATTCTTTGTCGGAACCCCATTAACTAAGATAACAAGAGGTTCCTCTTCCACTTTTTCTACTCCAATTGTGTTAATGTTTTTCTTCAAATCTAGAGGCAAATAAACAACTCTTCCCTTTAATCCTCTCTGTAAATCTGATGGAGGCAATTTCCCTGTCTTTGGCTCCATTCTTACAATAGCCTGAAAGGGATGGATACTTTGAATCAAAATAGATTCATAAGTATTTAAATCCTTCAATTCAGAAGGAATGTCAACCAATTCCAGATTATTATGAACTGCTCTAGCAGGCATCTGGTTTTGATTTAATTTGTTACAACAATAAGTACACACACGTTGATCCAATCCCAAATCAAAACAATTTTCTACCATCAAGTATGTTGTAAAATCCTTCCATTCACTATTATTTTCCCTTTCACTTTTTCCATATAAATCCACTAACTTAGTCTGATTCTTATAATAAGTGCGTCGACAACACACACAAGTGAAATTTGGCCTCTCACTTGATTTCACCTCAAACGTCGCAATTTCCCTCTGGAAATTATCTGTACTGGAAACCTGTACACTATCTTCCACATTACTCTCTTCTTCTTGGTCAATTTCAACATTCTCCTCTTTACTTCCAAAGTAACAAAACTCAATTTCTTCACATATATTCTTCACATCTATTTCAGAACCATGCAAAAGAGCAGCGCATAATTGTTTAAGCATAATTGCTGGACTCTTAGCATAATACAACATTCTAACTAATTTCCTCACTTTATTATGATGCACTGCTAGCATCCTGAAATGATGAAAAACACTCTGGCATACTCTCCTGGAAAGACAAGCCACTGAATGACCATGCAAACCTATCACTTCTCTCACTCTGCAAGGATCTAATTCTTGCAACAACTTCATTTTCTGCTTCAAACTTTTCTTATTAAATGACCGTATAAAATCACAAAGCAAATTGATGGAATCCTGTCGTACACTGCAAATACTACTACACTTCCAGGTGTACACAGGACCCTTAGGACGTCTCCCTAAAACCTCATTACCTAACACCTCTTCTATCTCTGTTGTCACAAGTTTTTCTTTTTCAACTGGACAACCATCTTTCACTTCATAAGCTCGACCACTGGTGTCAACTGCATGCACCAAATCATTATCCTGGAAATAACTCTCCTCATTAAAAAATGCCTCAGAGCTTGAACTATGCATCCATTCTCCAGAAAAAACTTCACAAAAATTACTACGATTAACTATTCTCTTCCATCTACTATTTCTTTTGAAATCATAAATTGCCTTGTTTAGCTTCCTAATTCTATTGATTGTCAAAATAAATAACTTACGTTTAATTTCAAATGCCTGATCAATAACTTTCTCAACTATTTTTTTTCTCTTATAAAAAACCACTTTCTGTTGACCTTTCTTAATATTTTTTAACAAATTGCCAATTATCCTGTTGCGGAACATTCGTTTACGAATGTCCCTAAACTGTTGTTTCCTTCTACTTTCATGCATAGAGTTATCTCTTACTCTAGCAGTAACATTTTTCATTGGCCTTTCCTTACCGTTTGAATTGCTTCTCCTTTTCTGGACTGAAACATTTTCTGTAGTAATATTTTTTTTACTACAGATATTTCTTATGAATGTTTTTGTACTCTTACCCGGTGCTTTCTTGGTGACTTGACAAATCTTTTTGTTAGAGGACTGCTGCTTTTTTTCATTCACCTGCTGTCTTTGACGTTTTGCAGCCTTTCTCACTCTTTCTTTGGTTGGCATGCTGAAATCTTGAAATGATCTGCAGTTGAATCTGTGGTAAAATATAATAAAAAATTTTATTAACCACTATTACCCAACAGTAAATTAATAACAGTCATCAAAAACTTAACACATTACTTAACATTTTTACATAGAACATTTTTTTGTACATGGCAAATTTAGAATACAGAAATAGCAGAAAAGAAATGGAATTTATATTCATTTTACCTGTGCTGTTTTATATATGAATCTGATCTAATTTTATGACCATATTTTAATATTTTATTGAAGACACTACACATAACCTGTTTTTGAAGGTGTCTTTATTTTTAAATTAAACGGTTTAAATATTTACTTTTTATTTATTATAAATTTATAAAATAAATGTTTATAGTTCCATAGGCTCAAGCACGTCAGCTTCCCATCCTATGTCATACAATTCTGACAAATCTGCATCCTCATCACGTTCTTCTTCATCCTCAGGATTGAAATCATCCAAGGGATCAACATCCACTGATGTTTCAATTACGAGTTCAATGATGAGGTCGAAATCAACTGATTGCTGATTGTCGCTCATGTTGATGTTGTCTTTATCTTTAAAGAAAGATAACAACAATGAGATGTTGCAGAGTAAGAGACAAATCTCAGAGATTATAATAGTAAAATTGTTTAACAAGAGTAACATTTTGCAGCTATTATTTAACCATGTCCAACGATGCTGAGGAGGCAGCCGCGGGCCGTGGAGGGAGTTACGGTGGAGCAGGGAGGCGGGTAGGGGGAGGGGCAGGGTGGAGGGACCTAAAAACTGGCATATGAATAATTGCAGGTAAGTACACAATTTAATTATTCAAACGAATTTCGTAGCGCGCACAGCATCGCAAAATGCGATGCTGTGCGCGCTACGAATTTCGTTTAAATAATTAAATTATGTACTTACCTGCAATTATCCATATGCCAGTTTTTAGGTCCCTCCACCCTGCCCCTCCCCCTCCCCGCCTCCCTGCCCCACCGTAACTCCCTCCACGGCCCGCGGCTGTGAGGAGGTGAAGCCTATCTCCAATTTTTCACTGAACAGGACTCATCTCTTCTTAACCTTGGATAAACCTCACCGACTCTGTGTCCCCTGCACATAATTAAATGTAAAGGGGCAGATTTATATTAACTAGCACATCCCCAGGGATGCACCAGTTAACGTGCACCGCTGCTCTGCCACCCACGGTGTGCCGCATTTACAATCAGATAGGACAAAGCTGCATCAAAACCCTGCGCCTGCTTGAAGCAGGCATAGATCTTGACGCAGGTAGGCTGAAAGCTAAAGCAACAACTAAGTGTCGTGTGCAGAAGTTGCAAAAAAGGAAAAATGGCGTTTAAACCAGTAATGAGCCCATGCTAACTTAACACAGTGTAAAGATATCCAGGATCTACATCAGTTTGGGGTTCACGAACCTGGCAGGTACAAGGCACTGAGGCTTTGCACCGTGCATGTCTCATCCCAAATCATATGTTGTTTGTGAATGAAACAATTTCCCAGACCAAATGCTTTGGATTGGCTACTTCTAAAAAATTAAACACCCCTACTATCCCGGAGTTAGAGGAATATGATGGTTGGAGTAATTTTACTCGGTTGTCCATTAAAGATTTACAGGCCCTACTCCGTAATTCTTCCTTTAACATTTCCAGTATAAATCCAAAAGGTTGGCTGCTTTGGCAACGTGCCTTATCCACGGTTTAATAACGCTGCCTTTTGCTTTATATAAGTTTTCAAATTGTATGAAATATATACCAATAGGTCGTTATGAACCTTTAGGTAGTGGTTTTCTTCATGAGGTCTGGTCGCTTCCATACACATACAGATGTTTCAAAGATGATCAAGAAGTTTATCTGAATGGAGAGGAATGCACTGAGACGCCAGATCATTCACTAATGTGTAGGCACATACAGTTACACGGTTCATGCAACAAAGACCGACCAAATATGGCTTGCGTGTTGCAAGGCACGCCAGTTCCTGCTATCATCCCCACGTTCAAGTTGTTGGAAAATGGTAGTTATTTGATGCTCAATAATGAAGATTGTTCTGGGTTAATTAAAAGTATTCCTTTTATCGTAACAGTAAGTGAACGGGTTATTTGCTGCAGAAATGTTCTATTTCCTCCCACACATGAACATAGGGAGTTTTCAATCTGGCCACAAATACCAACCTTGGGAGCACATTTCAACGGCATGGCAAGAATAAGAGCTCTTTTGTCTCAGAGAGAGGTGGCCTTGAGTTCGGCCCGTGAAACTTTCGTGCTTCACATAGCGAACACCCGTAGAGAGGTGCAGACCCTTTTAAATACTGATTCGCCTTTGCATTTCAGCGAGATGGTTCGGACTATCTTTAACGCGTCCTCCACAAAGGGCCTGGCGCACTTTTTTAAAGTTGTTACCAGTGGTCTCGTGACTTCATTTGAGAAAATCTTTGGAGTCATCCCTGCTTTCTTTCATTCTATTTTTTCCACTGTGCTTGGTGGATTCCCATTTTTACTTGCATTAGCAGCGGACGCTCTTGTGCTTTTTTACATTTTTAAATATGGATGTCCCTCCTGTGCAAGCTCCCGCCCTGCAGCTGCTGACGCTGTTCCGCAATCGCATGCTTGAATATTATGGCACAATGCCGTTGGCGATATTAAGCACGGCATATGGATTATCTTTTCGATTCTCCTACTTCACCTGTGCCCAGCCTGTATTTCACTGCCTGACCTGTGATTTCGATTGGGCCATTGATTTGTGTCTCTGCGGACCGGTTTCTCCTGACGTCGACTTCAGCTGATGAGTCCTATCATTACTCACGAGTTGGTTTGTCCTGGCGAAAGGATTATGGCTGTGGCATTGATGCATGGACTAATTGGTCCCTGGAATTTACTGGCGGCAACACAGTCTTTCTTGGAACAGAGCTTTCTTGAAAACCCACCGAGCTGTCCTCTGATGGTGATAGAGGATCCGGTGCTGGGAGAGCACGTATGTTCTTTTCCGCTTTTAAATTGGATGGCTGAACTCTTTTCGGATGAAGACGGTGACTTCCTATTGGAGGCTGTTGCAGCTTATTTTGCATACACAGTTATGTCATAGACCTTTTTCATGTTTGATATGCTGAGTACTAGCATTTCATTGACAATTCATTGACTTATTTGTCAAGTTTTTATTATTTAGCTTGCCTATTGGCTTAAGC
Source organism: Lissotriton helveticus (assembly GCF_964261635.1). Taxonomy (NCBI): domain Eukaryota; kingdom Metazoa; phylum Chordata; class Amphibia; order Caudata; family Salamandridae; genus Lissotriton; species Lissotriton helveticus. The sequence goes on along the minus strand of NC_136061.1, from coordinate 2,001,881,998 downwards.
CTCGATAAAGTAGTTGGCTGTTTTATTTTTCTTTAGCATTAAATTTTCCTAGTTTTTAATGTTTTACCTTGCGGACCGTCCACATATAAAGTTGCAATCTGCTCTCATGAGATGGCACTTCTATTATCTTATTCAGTTCGTTTCCGGATCATGGGGAGGTGTCATCTAGATCCTGGATATCTTTACACCGTGTTAAGTTAGCATGGGCTCATTACCGGTTTAAACGCCATTTTTCCTTTTTTGCAACTTCTGCACACGACACTTAGTTGCTGCTTTAGCTTTCAACCTAGTAGTTCATCGTGGTTTACATGAGAATAATATGTTATTGCTCTACTATCTGCTTTGCTTGTTAAACTATATCTGTACAGCGAGTGCTGAAGTTTCAAGAACAACACGATACAGAATTGTTATGAGGTCTGATCTCCACGACTTCATACTCATAACATAAGTGCAGCTTCTGCCAATTCTGGGCATGAGGCGGGTTTTATATTGCTTTGCCGAACACACATACACAACACTTGATGCGGTTCACATGAAGAGAGAGCTGGTGTATGCTGATGTGATTCCTTCAAATCTAAGACACTAAAGTATGGGCACGCCCTAAAGCAACACAAAGAGACCTTCTTAGCAAATAATATAATATGTGTATTAGGGAGGGTGAGATATAAGCAGCCGCGGGCCGTGGAGGGAGTTACGGTGGGGCAGGGAGGCGGGGAGGGGGAGGGGCAGGGTGGAGCCCTCTCCACCCTGCCCCTCCCCCTCCCCGCCTCCCTGCCCCACCGTAACTCCCTCCACGGCCCGCGGCTGCTTATAAGTGTTGCTAACTCTTATTCATTTACAGCATGTTAACACACTGTCACCATTCGCTTTTTATGTACTAGTAACTATGCTGGTAATTTTGCTACTGATAATATGTGTACTTGTATTATCTAAGATACTACGCCTGAGAAGACGGCATTAGTAAATAAACATTTCAAATACACATGTGTTCTTCTTAACTCCATGTTCTGGTTTCTAAGAAATATATAACGACCGAGTGTTCATGAGTTCCACGTATCCTGAGGTACTATAAGTTCATATTCTGGATTGTCTAAACATTGAGAGTTTGTTATATCCAATGTGACACTGTACCTAGCTTGCTAAGGGGTTTTTGATTACTAAGGTGAGTTTTGGAACACCCTAATTCGCCGAGGTTCCAATCCTCTGTGCACAGTTCTGTGTGAGAACAGAAACCCTGCGACAGGGGCACCCCTGAGCCTTGCTGGAGCTTCATCACACTTGCGATACAACTCCAGCAATGCGCCACCTTTACGGCACAGATACGTCACGCATCTGTGCTGTTTTTGCCCCATGATGCGCCGCATTGTAAATGCAGCACACCATAGGTGGCGGAACAGCGGCACAGGATGACTAACACATCCCTGGTGATGCGCCAGTCATCATAAATCTACCCCTATGCTTCTTATCTTGTTAGAGATGAACCGCCATATGTATCATCAAAGTTTTTTGCATTTCCTAAATAGCGAACTTTAAGGAATAAATAGCGATTCTTTACCATTCCTAGTTTGCGATGAGCTATTTGCTCATTACAAATTACCCATTCATTTCCATGGAGCAGGAGGCCCATACGAATGAAGGTGCAATTTGCGATTAGCAATTACCTCATCGCAAATTACGAATTTTTCCGAGGGTGCAGGGGTGTCTCAAGAACACCCTGCTGCACCCCTGAAAAAGAAATTTGGGGGCATATGGCGCACATAAATTTTGAAAACATTCCTTTACCTCAAAAACGATTTTCAACTCATAATTTGAAAACACTCCACATGGGGAAATGACTTAAAATGTCCTTAAGACACATTAAAGCGTTTTTTGATTGCCTTTGCAGCATGTTTCGGTCACCTTTAACATGCCTATGTAACGCAAACATTCAAAATCTAAATTTGCCATGCACAGGTGGGAGCATATTTACAAGCAATTTGCTCCACAGGGAAACGTCTTACATTAAAATGGGAAAAATAACATCAGAGACACTCAATTGCCTTATAAAGAAGCATACACCATTATGTCCTTGTCATAAGTATTAAAACCATTCCTTTTCCTCAAAAACGATTTACAAATCATAATTTGAAAACACTCCACAGCTCCTATGCACATAAAAACCCTGTCAGTACTAATACTTCACATTTTCTCCAATTACAATTTCTCAAAGAAACAAAATCTATTTGTAAAACACTTGAGACAAAGCAACATTTGAAAAACACAACTTTCTTCATAATTTTCTCCTTAAAGCACACTATTTTCTATCTAAATTAAAGAAATATTTTCTCACCTTAGCAAATACTTTGAGTTTCAAAACAGTCTCAGAAACACACCAATTTGTCTTCAGCAGAGCAAAAGGTATGCACTCCAGAGTCTGCAGCTATCAAAAGCACAGAAATGCTGTAATTCTTCACACATATCTCTCATGTCACCCAATCAAAACTCTTCCCTCACTTTTTTTCAAATCAAAACCCTTCCCCCCTCTGCCCTCTCTGCTTTTTTGCATAGCAACCACCTCTTGCAAGACCTCTAATGTTTGCAAGTTCACACAACAATGTTGCAATTGAACTCTGAACTCTCAGTGCACCTGCATATCCAGTGCATTCTTCCATTTAATGATTTTTTCTTCGCCACTCAAAATACATCTTTCAACGAACTCATCCATGCACCCTAACTTTCTGTTTTCAGCAATCAAAATCCACCAATCACTGTTACTGCTTCATTAACACAGAAACTCCACAGTTTTTTTCACTTTAAACTCTTATTTTTTCAACTGCCATTTCATTGCCACACTTCATCTGACTGCAGCAGAACCTTCTCTCGCCATGTTTTCTGTCTGGATTGTTGGACATAGTTACATCTATTGGGCTCAGAGGTACGCTAAAAACAGGAATTTACCTAACCTCAATTTACAAGATGTGGAAATTAAGTGGTTTGGCCACAGAGGATTAAAATGTCACCAATTGATACCATTGGTGAAAACCTTTATGCATTTGCCAAAACCTGACCTGTTAATTGTGCACTGTGGAGGTAATGACTTCGGCACTTTGACTGGGGTAGGTCTGGAAATGCTTTTAAAGGACACCTTTGAGCAATTGATGGCACTTTTTCCTCAGACTGCCTTGGTATATTCAAATATATGCCAAAGACAGAAATGGAGGTGGTCGAACCAATTTTGTCCACAAACTGAGAAGTCGAGGAAGCATGTAAACAAATCTGTTTCAGCTTACATGAGAGACCATGGAATGGGCTCCCTGTACAACAATAACTTGTGTTACTACATGCAAGATATCTACAGAGGAGATGGAGTTCACTTCTCAGATGAGGGCAACAGAATTTTCATTCTGAATTTAAGACTGTGCATTGGTACCTACTTATAAGTACCTAAATGCACCATAAACCCAAAAGCTCTTCTCAGAGCTACCCTACATCTGATCACTCACAATTATTATTTTACTCTAACTTTTTTCACTAATTTTCAAGAAAGTACGCTCCCCAGAACGCTTCCCGGTTCGCGAACCGGGCGCTCCCCACGCAAAAGAACTAAAAAAACGATATTTTTTTTTTTTGCCCTGCGAGGCCCTTTTAAAGCCTCCACATCAAACCTAGGGGGTCAGGGAGGATCTACTATGCCCCCTTATGGTCATTTGCCCCTTCGCTTTGGCCTCCTCTGGTCTCTCGATCCTACCGAGAGACAAGATGGCGGCCGCTACGGACTGTTTGGAATGTTTACAGACGCCGGAGAACCAATCAGCTTCGCTTCACAAAGCTCCGTAACGCGAAAAGTCCGCGAACCGGAGCGCTGTTACAGATATATATATTTTTTTGAACGTTAATTTCTCAAAATCCACTGGAGCACATATATTGAGACCTAGCAAAGGCACATCGGGCTACCAGTACCTACAATTTCCCCAAGTTTCGTGCAAATCCATTCAGCCGTTCGATTATTATTATTTTTATTTTTTTTTGCCCCACGGGGCCCTTTTAAAACCTCCACATCAAACCTAGGGGGTCAGGGAGGATCTACTATGCCCCCTTATGGTCATTTGCCCCTTCGCTTTGGCCTCCTCTTGTCTCTCGATCCTACCGAGAGACAAGATGGCGGCCGCTACGGACTGTTTGGAATGTTTACAGACGCCGGAGAACCAATCAGCTTCGCTTCACAAAGCTCCGTAACGCGAAAAGTCCGCGAACCGGAGCGCTGCCCGGTCCGCTGTTACAGATATATATCTTTTTTTGAACGTTAATTTCTCAAAATCCACTGGAGCACATATATTGAGACCTACAAAAGGCACATCGGGCTACCAGTCCCTACAATTTTGCCAAGTTTCGTGCAAATCCATTCAGCCGTTCGGGCTAAAAGTGAGGCCAACCGCCCTATGGAAAACTCAATGTTAAAAACACGTTTTGGGACCCCCTTTTTTCTCGGCCCCCCCTTGACGAACCCCCCCCCAAATTTTCAAGGGCTGCTCAGAAACAAAATGTGCCATTTTCCTGAAAATTTCAGCCAATTCCGTCCACAAACGCCAAAGTTATTAGACATAGAATTTTCAAAAATCCCATAGAGAAAAAATCCTAACTATATATACCTACTGGCGACCGCCAGTAGGTAATATATATATATATATATATATATATATATATAGGCGATGGCTTCCCCCTTGTGTTTTGGATTAATTGCTCACTTGTGCACTTTCAAGAAATTGACTAACAACAGCATAAATTATCGTGTAAAACCTACTGATTTGAACGGTTTGAAATCTTCCCCACAAGATGTATATACATGAATTTTAATGTATATATTTATGTGTTTTTATAGAGCAACATATTTTTGATATTTATATTTATATGTTTTCTATAGAATGATGTATATATTTTTGATATTCATATTTATGTGTAAATAACTATGTGTATATAATTATGATGGATTTAATTCTATGTGTTAATCCATGTGGGGTTTGAGTAATCGGGCACTTCGCCCTCAATCATGTTTCAAACTTAGGACATGGCGAAACGATTTTTATATGTAATGTTCACTTTAAATGAAGCCTTACATGCCACGCCCCCATTTGGAATATTTAAACCCTTGTTTGTTTCACTGTCACGTCATGTGATCAAGCCTCGACTTGGAGGCGAAACGCGTCATGGCGGATGGCTGGCGAATGATTTGCACAATAAATCACTGAGGATTTTTCACTAAATCTGGGCTTACTCAGCGTTGTTCTTTTCTGGTGAGGAAAGACTTTGGAATAACGGTTTCGTTATATATATGTATATATATATATATATATATATATATATGAGCAGATGAAACGCCCTACAGTCACTCTGCATGCTCTCAAATAAACCTTTGCTGAAAGATTTTGCTGTGGAGTTCGTCCATTTACGAATTTGGATACATTGTTACATATATATATATATATATATATATATATATATATATATAATGTATATATATATATATATATATATATATATATATATATATATATATATATATATATATATATATATATATATATATATATATATATATATTTATATTTACAAACCTCTTGCTGCAATGCTTGCTGTGTCTGTTGGTCTGTTGGTTGAGGGAGGGATCTTTGGCGGGCAGTCATTTTTTTAGATTTTGTTCTCCACGTCTCCTTCTTTAGCATGTATTTGTCCATGATTTTGTGCAACCACTATGTACTTCACAGGCAGCCATTTTGTCTTTGCTCTCCATGTCTTCAGCCTTGGCAAGTCATTTGCCTGTCTTCCATTTTGTCAAGCGTGTGCGTCTCTCTTATTTTTGAATATTTGCTATTTGTATGTCACTTTTTGGTTGAGTAAGCAATTCCTCCATTAATATTGAAGTAGAGTCCAACTCCAGCTGTGTGGAGCCTCCCCATGACCATTGCTTTAAGTGAAACAAAAATGGTCTCTAAAAGGGAAGTAACCAAAGAAGATATCCAGCAATCCTTTCCAAGAGGCATGGCATATGTAATGAAGTATGTGGCTTAAAACTTGAAAAGCGAAGTCTTGTGCTTTACACAGTGTGCCTACTCACCATTACTCGGGTGCCTTTTGTGAGTTTTCTTTTATTGCACCCAGACGTATACCATTAGAACCGGCCTAGGCCTAAAACAATAAGACCTTGACTTTGCTGATGTTTATTAGAAGCATCTATTAAATGAGTACAATGATTTTTTTATATTAACAATTCAAATTAAAAATGTTCAATTCTAAAAAAGTAAGACTGTGATTTAAACACTAGTGTGGTCTACGGGAGAGGTTGTGGTCTAAATAGTGTCTCAGACTGTCTGTTCACACTACTTTACTCTGTCAGCTCTCATTTGTAGATGTTTGGGGCCAAATGTCTGAAGGCTTTTCGTGGGTGGAAATAGCCCGATCACAAAAATGCCTTTTGGTATTTACAGATCACAAATTGGGATTTGGTAAAACGGTACCCAGTCGCAATTTGGGTTTTAGACCCAATACCAATTCTGTATTTGGAAGGGGCTTGTTAAGGGCGTCCGTTCCAAATACCAAGTCTGAATGGTACGTATTAATGTTGTGTCACTGGAATCAAAATGAAAAACATTAAAACTTCACTGACTACAAACCCAGTCCCATTGACTACTACATACTGTTACAAAATGTTAGTTACATTTATTATTACATTTATAAGTTTATTTTTGTTTTCCTTTAAATGAGCAGTTACAGACATGGTTATCAGCTGACCAAGGCAAGTAAACATCTTTATGATGGCTGCGCTTTCTAGTGCGTCTTAAATTGTGACCTACTTTATCAATATTCAGTGGCGGCTGCTAGTAGGGAAGAGTGGTGAGGCAGTGCAGGGGTCAGTAGAAAAAAAGAAAACTTACCTGCGGCCCTCCACCTCGGTGCTTTTCTGCCCCTAATGCACAGGCTCCCAGACTCCCCTGCACCAATTCAGATGCTGCTCTGATGCTGGTGATACTATTAACCAGCATGAGATAAGCGCCTGTATAGGGCGGAGCTGACTAGTTTTATGCTCCCACAGGGGCTGGGAGCTTGTGTCTCCTGCTCTCCATGCAACAGCCTGAAGATATCTAAGTGTGCTTGTCGGTTTGGCCGTCCTAAGACAGCCGGCCAAACCCGACATGCGTGCATATAGTATTCACGGCTCCTTCTTCATGCTTGCTACCGTCAGAGGATGGCCCACCCTCCAGCTTCATCATGAAAAATTAAATTGCTTTATTATTATTTTATTTTTGATGATGTTTCTACCTGCTGGCTCCAGCAGTGGGGCGATGCTCCTCCACCATAATGTAGGAGTCACCACTGTTAATATTCATGAGGTAGGTGGATTTGCAACCCCGTAGGAATTTTGTGACTTAACATTAGTACATAATTCAGTTTGCAAAATATCAGACTGATCGCAAACTGCACCCGGAATTTTGCACCCAATGCTTCGTACATATGGTCCTACATCTCCCTTTCTCCCAACATCTTTCTGAAATGCTACTTCTGAATATTTCACATGTCCTCTCTTTTCTCTCGGGTATCATCTTCTTTCTCCTTCTGATTGTACTTCCATTCATCTTCTCTATTTCACCATCCTCCTAAACACAGAACCCCCACACACACCTGTAAGCTCTACTTTAGCTTTTCCTTTGGCACTGTCTGTATTATTACAGCTCTGTACCTACTTCTTACACTTTTTCGTAGAATCATAGTTACATTTCTCACATATGTGGCTAATGCTCTGTATGCTAATCAGAGAGGCCAATAGCTGGATGTGCATAAAGTTTGACCACCTGACAGGTACTGTGCTAATTTCGCACAGCGTTGAGCATGAGTTCTTTCTGGGAATGTAAGATGAAATGAAATGTAATTAGGGGCTGCATCATATAAAAATGCTAGTATGGAAATGTCAGTGAAGTTTCACTTGCACATAGCCTACAAAGAACATATTCTGTGAGTATACTTACATTGGACACCCAGTCTTCACTACCTCCCCTACGGAGAAAGAAAGAACACTTCCCCATCTTCAGAAGGTGACATTAAGTGAACCTATGTATCCTGCCAAGGAAGACAATGGAAAAGGAAGCTTACATTGGGCCCACTGATGGCAGGTGGTGGTCATTTGGAGGATCATGAAAGGTGTGTTGAGATGGTTGACACAGGAAGAAGATCGACATGCAATGGATTTGAGTGCATCAATCATACAAAGTGCTTTAAACTTTGAAATAAAAATGGTACCTTGGATTCAAGGGAGACAGTGTCCTCTGGGCAGACCATTGGGTGTATGTGCCCACGGGGACAGCAGTATCAATATGTCCTATTGCCTATGGTGACACTGTCAGCTGCCATGGCAAGTAATGGTATTGTATTACAATGTAACATTTCTATAGAGTTCTACACCCCCGAAGGTGATCAAGTAAGTCTGTTTGTGGTGCATGGGTGTTGGAGTGTAGGTTTACTGAGTGGCTAATTTGGGAAGTGTGTAGGTGTTGAGGGACCCTTGACCCTGTCTCCAGGCAGGTCGCTCCCCATGCCGCACAGCTCCACCTGCTTGTGCCTGTGCTCTGTGCACAGCTGCCGCTCCTGCTGGCTAGGGTTCAAGGCCCCCCTCCGTAGGTTTGCCTCTGTCATCTGCACTGTTACTGTACCACTGTTTGTCTAATTGCACTGTATTTTTGGATTTGGTTCTGTGATTGTTTTTTTATTTTTTCTTTCCCTTTCCTTTGTGCCTCTTTTGCCTTCTGTTTCCTTTCTGCCGTTCCTCTCTCTTGTTTTCCTGCCGCTGCGTCCCCTGCGTCCCCGTCCCCGCTCACCCATTCGCCCGCTCCTCCCTCCTACCTCCCCTTCAGATGGTGGCCACTGTGGGGCCGCGCGCAGCAGGCAAGCCGCTGGCATCCCGAAGGCGCACCTAAGGCAAGCCCGTCCGTGCCTGGACCGCGCCCAGCGCCAGAACCCCTGACCCCGGCGAACGCCACAACGCCCATCTCCGCTACGACTCCAGCACCCTCCACACACTCAATGCCGGACGATCACAAACCTGCTGCCTGGCCGCCCCGAAACGCACCCAATGACCTTTCTCTCGCCGGAAATGCGGCTTCACCAGCATCTGGCCTGCCCACCCACCTACCAAAGAACCCAATTACCTCAGATGCATTATTCTCAACACCCGCTCTACCCGCAAACACCCCGTTGATCTCTGGGACCTGCTCGACTCCAACACCCCTTGCTGGCAGAGACCTGCCTGAACCCCTCCTCGGCACCTGACATCGCCATAGCCATCCCGGAAGACTACAAGATCACCCGCAGGGACCGCACCAACGGAGTAGGAGGAGGAATCGCCATTGTCCATAGGAACACTCTCAAAGTCTCAACAAACACTGATGATACCCTCAGCTCTGCCGAACAACTGCAATTCCAGATCCACACCGACCCTAACACCACCCTCAAAGGAACCGTCGTCTACAGACCCCATGGACCCCAACTACAGTTCAGCGACTCCATCGACGACTTCTTCAGCACACACGCCCTCTCCTCCACGGACTACATCCTCCTCGGGAACCTGAACTTCCACCTAGAGAACAACAACGACTCCAACTTCTCCACCCTAATCGTCAACCTCGGACTCAGACAACTCGTCACAACACCCACCCACACCACCGGCCACACGCTAGACCCCATCTTCTCCGCAAGCTCCCACGACTCCTTCAACCATACCACTGAACTCCACTGGACCGACCACCGTTGCATCCCTTCACCTTCCAGAAACCAACCACGCACCATCGCACCCAACAGATCCCTCGCCGCTGCTGAGGCAAAGTCACCGAAGTCCAGCTAACCACAACCCTCGCCCCGAGCCTACCCGCAGACTAGAGTGACCCCGATGACACTGCCCATAACCTCAGACAGTGAATCGAAGACTGCACCAACACCCTCTCCCTGCTCAAGAAACCCTCCAACAGCCACACCAGAAAGAAATCCAGCTGGTTCACTGAAAACCTCCAGGCCTCCAAGCAAACCTGCCGAAAGCTAGAGAAGAACTGGATCCGTGAACGAACACCAGAAAGCCACGCAGCCCACAAGAACGCCACCCACAGACACCACCACCTCATCAGATCCGCCAAAAGGGCCTACTTCAAAGACCACCTAGACAACAACGCACACAACAGCAAATAGCTCTTGAACATCATGAAGGCACTCTCCAACTCCAGCTCCAACACCAACGACATCCCACCTTCGCAAGACCTGGGTGACTCGCTGGCCACCTTCTTCCACCGTAAGATCGCAGACATCCACACAGCTTCGACGCCACGACTGCCCCCACAACCACCGAGACCTCCACCCCCACGACCACCACCCGCACCAACCACCTGCTCTCCTGGACCAACATCAACGACGATGACACCATCAAGATCATGAACACCGTCCACTCCAGATCCCCATCAGACCCATGCCCACACCACATCTTCAACAAAGCCAGCACCGCCATCGCATCCAATCTCCGGAAAACCGTCAACATCTCCTTTACGAGACAGCAACCTTCCCAGAGAGCTGGAAGCACGCCAAGATCAACGCCTTACTCAAGAAACCCAAGGCAGACCCCAAGGACCTCAAGAACTTCCGACCCATCTCCCTGCTCCTGTTCCCGGTGAAGGTCATCGAGAAGGCCGTCAACAAACAGCTGATCAGCTTCCTTGAGGAGAACAGCATCCGGGACCCGTCCCAGTCCGGGTTCCTCAGCCAACACAGCACCGAAATGGCCCTCATAGCCGCCACCGATGACATTAGGGCCCTGCTGGACAACAAAGAAACAGCGGCCCTCATCCTCCTGGACCTATCAGCCGCCTTCAACACGGTCTGCCACCACACACTACAAACAGAACACGCCTCCATGACGCTGGGATTCAAGAGAAGGCCCTGGACTGGACCACCTCCTTCCTATATGGCAGAACACAGAGCATCCGCCTCGCCCCTTTCCACTCCGAAGCCACCGAGATCATCTGCGGTGTACCCCAGAGCTCATCCCAACACTTTTCAACATCTAGATGGCACAGCTCACCGACGTCGCCCGACTGCATGACCTCAACATCATCTCTTACGCCGATGATACCCAGCTGATCCTCTCCCTCACCAAGGACTCCCACACCGCAAAAAGCAACCTCCACAAAGGAATGAAGGCCGTCGCCGACTGGATGAGAAGCAGCCGACTGAAGCTCAACTCGGGCAAGACGGAGTTCCTCATTCTCGGTTACACCCCAGAAAGTTCAGTGCGGGGTCCCCCAAGGTTCCTCCCTTTCACCCCTCTTGTTCAACCTTTATATTGCCCCTCTTATTTTTTCACTACAACAAATGGACGTCAGCATATACAATTATGCTGACGACCTTCAACTTGTTTTTAACCTATCCTCTTCCCCTACTTCCATCTCCAACTTCCAGTCTGTTATGATTTTAATCCAGGACTGGATGAACTACAACCACCTGAAACTTAACCCAGATAAGACCGAGCTGGTGTTAACAGGTGGTTGTCCCAGTCCCTGGTCCTCACTTTTTTGCCCCCCCTCACTAGGTTCTTCCCCGGTCCCTTCTACCTCAGTCAAAACTCTAGGCATCAAACTCAACTCTCAGCTCACGCTTCACTCCCAGGTCAGCTCCGTGGTGTCCTCCTCCTTCCTGTCACTACGCACCATCCGCAAGGTATCTCGTTTCTTTACCTTCGATGCCTTGAAACTAATCATCCTGGCAATGGTCATTTCCCGCCTGGATTATGGCAACGCCCTATATGCAGGGATCCCTGCATATAGTCTACAGTGGTTGCAACTAATCCAGAACCAGGCGGCACGATTGGTGTTCAATCTCCCGAAATCTCACCATGTAACCCCTCTCCTCAGATCTTTACATTGGCTTCCGGTCCGTGAACGCGTCCAGTTTAAACTTGCTTCTATCATCTTTCAAGCACGACTGGGCGCGACCCCAGCCTTTATAACATCTGAAATTATTCCCTACGTCCCAACCAGAGAATTGCGCTCCTCCTCGCAACTCTTGCTTTCAGTTCCCCGCTTTCGGAGGAAGAAATGGGGAGGATCCAAATTTGCAACTCTTGGCCCAATTCTGTGGAACTCCCTTCCTTTTGAGCTCAGATCTATAACTCTGTACCCTCAATTTCGGAAGCAACTCAAAGCCCTCCTATTCGTCAACTGTTTCAACTAAACTTCTCGTTGTCTCCCCTTTCCTATTTCTGCTTCCCCCATCTCCACTCTGGAGACCTGTCTATTGCAGCGCCATGAAACCGCTGGTGAAAGTGCGCTATACAAATATTTTAAACTCAAACTCAAACCCCCTCGTCCTGGAACGACTCCTGGTGGCCGACCTCTCTAGGAACAGCTCCAACACCCACAGACCACGCATGCAACCTAGGGGTCATCCTTAACTTCACCCTCTCCATTTTGAAGCAGGTCAACGCCATTTCTTCCTCCTGCTTCAAAACCCTCTGCATGCTCCGCAGGACCTACAAGTGGATCCCCACCGAAACGAGAAGGACGCTCACCCAGGCCCTCATCAGCAGCAGACTGGACTACGGAAACGCCCTCTACGCAGGAGCCTCGGCCAAACTCCTGAAACGGCTCCAACGCATCCAGAACGCCTCCGCCGCAGCCACATCACACCCCACCTGAGAGACCTGCACTGGTTCCCTGTCAACAAGAGGATAACCTTCAAGTTCCTCATCCACGCACACAAAGCACTCCACAACACCGGACCAGCGTACCTCAACAGCCAACTGAGCTTCTACACCCCCACCCGCCAGCTTTGCTCCACAGACCACGCCCCTGCCACTGTCCCCGGCATCCGAAGAGCGACCTCCGGTGGCAGATCCTTCTCCCACCTTGCCGCCAAGACCTGGAACACCCTCCCCATCCACCTATGGCAGACCCAAGACCTGCTGACCTTCAGAGTACTCCTCAAGACCTGGCTCTTTGAGCTGTAGCAGCACTCCCCCCCACCTCCCCCAGCGCCTTGAGACCCCCATGGGTATGTAGTGCGCTTTACAAATGCTATGATTGATTGATTGATTGATTGATTGATTGTGTGTCAGAATTGGAGGGGTGCTCAAAGTTGGTAACAGCAAACATGTTGCTGTGCTTAAGTATCGAGTAGAGAAAACAGATGTGAGAGATGTAGAATGACATTTGCCTTTGCATACAATCTTTGATTAAAAGGCTGCTCTGTTGTGCATTATTTGTACATTGTAAGTTTAGAGTGGCTTACATGACAAGCATATTTTGTTGTCATGCATTAGGTTCTGAGGGGTATTCCTACTGAGCTACCAGGTTTCCAGTCTGTTTATGTGTGACATTTCCTTATTTGCAATGTGTTAATGTGTGACATTTCAAGATCTCAAGTAGGACACTTTGAGTGACACCCAAGCATAAACCTTGTCTTTGACGATGCTTTTTTTTTTAGTTTTCTCTTACTATGACAAGAATTGCATCTGGCAACACAAATTGACTACAATTGGCTCTCTCACAATATCATGATTCCCCTTCCAGCAATAATTCCCTGAAGGCCGCCTGCCACTATCATCACCTGCTCAATGAAATCATGTGTTTGGTCTCCTTCCTCACAGACCCTTAGACATTGCTTCGGTATAACTGTCTGCCTCGTCATATATGAGGAAAGGATTTTGAAGACTTACAAACAAATAATAAAGTCACCAACACTGATGTAAAGTCCTTCTACGGGTGGTTCCAATATGAAAATACATTGGAAACACTGACGGAAAAGATTTACGGGGCCTATAGGTGGCCTAGATATCATCAATTATACCTCACACAGCGACCTCACATTGTTCCATTTCAGGTGTGACTTGACATTGTCCTGTGTCTATACAGGGGAATGCCAAATTACAATAACAAGTTGTAAAAAGGAAAACAAATCTGAAACTTAATAGGGTTAGTTAACTGAGTTTCATTTACAAAATGTTTCTAAATAACACAGAAGCAATCTGCTTTGTTGACTTTATTTTGATTTTTAAACAAAATACCTGAAGCGTTTGTAAATATTTCTGTAAAGCTGGTCACATGCTTTATGGGCATACATCTGTCAATTATTTTGAACAACAGATATTCAGATTTCCCTGACAAGTTATTCAAACCATGCCTGGGGAAAGAAGGAACTCAGGGAATCCATTCATATCCTTTGTATTGAAAGATTATGAATTCATGGGCAATAAATTACTTTCTGCTGCTAATTTACTTGGTGTTCCTTTTTATTGTTTGTTTTTCCTTTTTTTGATACAATCAATAAGTTTTGAATGAAAACACAATTTTTAACACTTTAAGGCTTCAATGCTAAATTATCATGGGTGATACATATTAATGCATTAACGTTTAACCAACATCGCATTGCATTCTGGGGTTCGTAGTTTTACTTTCTCAATTACAAATTTAAATGTCCCAATACGTAAAAAAATAGGGACACGTTCAGAACTGCCTCAGGGGTTCAAAGACGACGCAGCTGTTTGACAGCTGTGGCTCAAGGTCTGTACGCAGAGCTTTAGGTGGGATGAAAAACAGGTGGGTCTCCCAAAGGGGCGTGGCCGAGGTAATTAAGGGCGTGGCTTAAAAGCACAAGCAAAAAATCTGTGTGTCGCACGACTGGTATTTAGCTGCATCTGTCATTGCATCCAGATATATAATACAAGTAGCATTACACCTGCAACTTGCCTGGACTATTGGCTTTGCTAGTGGGTTGTTAGTTGCATAAGGTAAATAAGTATCAACTATGGCTTTGTTGTATAGAATATTGAAAATGCTTTGGTTCTAAAATAATGAGTCTGTGAAAGAACTATAACAAGTCTCTGTGAAGTTACATCACAGGCAGTGAAGGGTGGTACTCCTGCAGAGTTAAGAGTTTTTGTTCTCCGAGGGTGATGGCGAAAATGAGAGCCTGATAGGGACTTGTTTCAGCACCTGCTTTTTAGAACTACCGGTTCTGAGCACCGGCAGGACCCGGCCCACTTAAAGCACTGTCTGTAACTGCTGATAACTGTGGAAGGGAAAAATTGGCAGGGCAGCAGCTGACAGGAAAAATACTCTAGACTGTTGTAGAGGTCATGGAGAGGTGGAAGGTTTAACTGTTCTGGGAACTGGCTGAACCTAGGCACGGGTGTCAGAATTTCTACTCAATGGGGCCAGCCGACCCAGCTCAACTTCTTGACCTGCCACAATGGCTGATCAGTCTCCTTATTGCACTATTGCCCTTAAATCCACCTTATTCTGCCTAAATTAATATTAACGGCGCTTCCAATGGCCCTGCAAATTACTGGGCACCCAAAACCTCATACATTCAAATTATTTGAGGCATAAGGATCCTTTGTCAATCTGCCTACAGTGCCATACAATAAAACCTATGTGTTGTTATCTTTTTCATGAGGAACATAGTGCTCTATGAAGATGATAACATTGGCTATGCACGCTAATGTAAAAATCAGTAACAAACCATAAATGCCTGGCCACGTTTTGCTTGCTGCCTACCTTTAAACAATTCAAATGCTGCCTCATTGTAAAGAAATACATTTATTATTCCCATCCTATTAGCTATGATTCCACCTAAAACATCAAAGGTCTTGAGCATTAGGAAAATTCAACAAACTCATTATGTCCCAAAAGTGCTAACTCTATCAAGTATTGTACCCTACACTGAACAGCTATTTGGCATGGCTTTATTCATTTCAACATACACTACACATTTCATGTGACCTTTGGACAGACTGGCTGAATATACAAGCAAACTTCATGTTACACGTTGCCTCTCACATGTGGAGCTGCTGGAGTAGTTAAAGGAGAAGGTTGCTTAAGATTTATACGGTGTGTAAATATGCCTTTATCCCCATGCTACATGATAGCCACGATAGATTATTTTACTAAATACCTGAGCTGCGGGGCGGAGCTAGCTGGCGCCATAGATGGCCGCCTAACAGAGGAGCTCCGCGCTGACTATATCAATCTGCACATTTATCTTGCATTGGCACGTTATAAAAATACCTGAGATGATATGCCCGCATAGAGTGTGCCGCCCGGAACCTGCGGGACCCACGGTTTCCCGATTCAGCCGCAAGTGAGCGAGGACCCGGAGTTGCTGCTACAGCGTGCGCGCTGGGCCACGCGTCCCCGGCCTCACCTCTTTCATCAAGCCAACCGGAAGTGAATACTAGCAGGGTGGGCGCGCCTGGTTGACTCCGCCTGTGCGGTGGAATGTACATCGGGCACTGCTAACCAGGTGATGTGCATTCCTGGGGCCTCCCGACCTTGAAGCAAGGTGTGCCCCGCTGGAATGAGATGAGAGCGGTGCACCGTACGATATTCGGTTGGGGCTGCTGCAAAACACTCTCTGCTCCAGTCGGGTCGGGGGGGGCGAGAGCAGCCTGGAGGTGATGTGCGGCGGTGCGATTGGAACCGGCGCTTGGGGTCTGCTGCACTGTGGTACCCCCGGCTGACCCACCCCCTCATGGAGACACGGTGCTGAGATCTGCAGTTGGATATACTAGTGCTGCGCTCCTTGCCATGTTCGGTGGGTCTCGGCACTGCCCGAGTGCGCTGGACCCATCTGTAGCCTCCGTGTCATTCAGTGCTCCCCTGCTGTGATCCACCGATGGTTGTCTGGGGAGGCCTAGCGGTGTGTGATGGCCCTGAGTAGTGCTACGCCATATACAAGCCCCTTGCATCTTGTTGCGGTGCCCATTGCTTGGACACGCCTAGACAGCCTTCCTGCCGTGCCCCTTGAACACTGCGTGCTGCATAGCCCTGCCTTGACTCTACATCACCGATGGAGATTGGGGAGTGCCCAGTATGGCTTTACAGTGATTGGTGGCCCAAAAGTGGAGTTATAGGCCCAACGATTCCCCCTGTGAATAGCTGCTCTGCAATCACTCGCTGCTACACTGTTTAGTTGACTGAGGGTCATATCTGGCTGGGGGACTGCAGCGCCTGGCAATTACTATGGGCTGGACTGACAAGACCCAACAGAACCTATCCTATCGGTTGATGACAGGGAAGCAGGCGAGGAGCGACCCATGGAACAGCCGGACAGTGACATCAAAGCCATGCTGACCACGATGGAAAAAGGGATAATTCGCTAGCGGTGCTTGGCAGGAAGATTGACTCCCTCTCATACTGGATGGATAGGATGTCCAAAAGAGTGAACAAGCATGGGGAACGTCTCGATATGGCGGAACAGCGCCTAACCGAGGTGAAGGAAGCTCATACGGATGTTGAGAGGTGTCCAGGCATTTCGAAATTATAGGTGGAGGTGTTTAAGGAATTATGCAATATCACAAAGCTAGTTCTTGAGCCAGACCCAGTGCTGGCATTATTAGGATACCCTAAGCCCCTGCCTAAGGGAGTAAGACGATTGATAGACATTGGGCTGTTGATGGCTAAACGCAGGGTGGCAATTAATTGGTTTAGGGGCCCTTTACCGACAATTTCGAGATGGAAAGAGGACATGACATACTGTAGCACACAGGCTGAACTTTATAGTGAGCTACTTCCCCCACGTAACAAAGAATGTTTGGGAATTATACACTACCTACCTGCTATCTGCCACGACTGCTGACAACGTAACTCCCGACCGGGGAGGCATTGGGTCCGCCAACAGTTCCGCCCCTGTCAGCCCGACTGTTTAAATTGTGTTTCACATGTATGTTAGTGGTTTTTACCTCAGGGTACTTTTAAGCCTATTGACATTGACATTCCCTGGGAACTTTTGGATGTTGTAGTAATGTTACCTGAGTATTCATGATGTTTCCCCCGAAGTGCGCTGAAAATAATGTGGCACATGGTCATTTTGGGAGCTGCACGAATTGGCAAGATGTATTACTGTGACTTGTAATTGTTTTGTATTGAGAACTTAATAAAACAATTTTTTTTTTTAAATAAATAAAATACCGGGGGCGTGGCTAGCAGCCGATGATGGCGGCAGCATAAGGGACAGGCTCCGTGGTTGAGGTGGCCTCTCCTACAATCCGATCATTCAGCCGACAGAATCCAGAGCTCTGCAGGAGAGACCCGAAACCCAGGAACGGGCGGAACAGACGGCGGCAAACTAGAGGACAATCCGACATCGGGGAGGAAGATTCTGGCGGAATCCCGTAGTGGCCTGCGTGGTGGCGAGAGGCCGGGGAGTGTCCTCCCGACATAGCCCGACAGGAAGTGGCACCGACCCGGGTGAATCACACCGGAAGCGCCCGGCCAGGGCCCGGGATCGCAGAAGACACATCAACCTCCGGAGACTTCGCCTGGCGGACAATCGGAGATAGGGGCTGAATGAGGGAAAGCGGCGACACAACCACAGGGAGATACAAATCGAGCTGAGCGAGTAAAAGAGACTGCCAAGGTGACTGGAGGAGAGGAAGGGGGCCGCCATCTTGTCCCGACCGGCCGGAGCGGGACGCGGACAGCGCCGATCACGGGCAGGAGTGCTGGTGATACGAAAATAGCCCTGGACCTAGGAGAGATGGTGAATACGGGTGGCGGTCGCCGGTGGACGAGGCTCGAACCCAGAGCGTGAAGCAAGCCCCAGCGTTCCTCACCCTGCCACAGTCAGTGGTCCCGAGCAGACGACGGGCTCCGGAAACGCCAGGTGGCTGGGGGGGCCGCCTATTGCACATCGGAGCGTGCAGCCTGAGGCAACATCGGAGTGGGACCCAGCACAGGACTACTGAGACAGCGCACAGCCGCCGACCCTCTGGGGCCCGACCCTGAGCTGCTATCCTGTATAGGCGGCGGTCCGAGGTCCGCCACTGACTCCAGCCGCGCCAACCCTCCAGAAGGCGTCATTGGGGTCGCGGAGTTGCAGGTTGACCCGCAATAGTTGCACCAGACGACCCACTGTGATCCAACGGCGGGGGACAACTGTAAGGCACGCAGTAGTGGCGCTATACACAGAAGAGGCGACCGCAGCCCCCCACCCAGTTATTTGGAAGGACCGACTATTCTCCAATCAGCCACACACATCCCGCTCATATTGCCAGGGGAACAAAACGTACTAAAGACGCCTCTTGCCTATGGCGCACTGCTGGAACCTCGCAGACGCTGACAGCCCCACAACAGTCCTATAAACAGGCGACCACTGCTGACCCCACAATCACGAACCGGGGGACATCACAAAGCGAGCGGCACGTCACCGCGAACAGGTGTGGAAAACGCAGCCTACCATTCAAGTACTGTACTCAGCCAGAGGCACGCACACTGCACCTGAAGGGGGTGGGTGCAACCTTGACGCCCGGTAGGGTGTGACAGACACAGGTACGACCGTGATAAGACGAAGGCGACAGGATAACAGCGTACAGGTGTGGAAGACGGTCTACTGGAAAAGTGCTACCACGCCAAAGGACAGTTCTAGTGGCGAAGGGTGCGTGCCGAGGAGACCATCAGAATGGCTGGCAGAGGCCCCAAGAGTGGCACCACACAGACCCGCATCGAGAAATATGCATGCGACAAGACCGCATCCTCCCCGAAGGACGGAAGGGCACCGGCCGGCAAATCCGGAGATGGAACGGGAAGCAAAGGGGCAACACTGGATGATGTGATGCAAGCATTAACGCAGGTACAGGCAACTGTGGGCTCGATCTCCACTGAAATCACGTTGATCAGAGTGGACTTCCATAAAATGACGGAGAAGGTCAACACAATGGAGATTGTGACGAAATCGTTGGTGGAAGATGTGTCAGAGCTGCAGACGGCGGTGGAACGGATGTCAGCAGAGAATAAGGTACTGAGAGAGAGACTGGATGATCAAGAAGGGCGCTCCAGGCGTAATAACGTCCGCATAATTGAAGTGCCGGAGTCTGAAGGATCGAGGGCAATGGACCTCTATGTGGAAGAGCTGATTAAAAATGAGCTGAAACCGGAAGGGACTGTCCGCATTGTTTTCCATAGAAAGAGCACACCGTGTCCCGGGAGGACAACCGAAACCGGGAGCTGCTCCACGACCCATTATTGCCCGCCTGTTCAACTTCCGAGATAGGGACGCGATCCTACAGGCAGCGCGGGAATCCCCTCCAGTCAAAATTCAAAATACCACGCTGGCTTTCTTCCCGGATTATACGGCGGAAGTCGCACGTAGGAGGAGAACATTCTTTGACGTGAAGAAGGAACTCAGAGCAAGGGAGATTCCATACTCGATGCTCTTCCAGCCAGGCTACGGATAGTGGCAGATAATAGGACATGGTTTTCGACAGAGCACAGGACTGGCTGGAGGGATGGAGACCGGCCAATCAATCTCGCAGATCCAACAGAACACAAAAGAACCGTGACAATGGTTACCGCCCGAGCTCCCAAGCGCCAGGAGGCGAGATGGGGGAACAATCACCACTGAGAGAAATTGTGGGCGACGAAGATATCGAGGAACAATAACTCCACGACTCGGGCAACGCGAGATTAATGCATTGACTGCCTGACAGACTGCCAATGGACACTGGGCGGAAGGCCTCCGAGGAGAAGAAGTGAGGCCGCCGACTCCGGAGAGTCCTTTACCCCAGCGCGCAAGTACATTGTATTGGGGATGGGTCAAGCACTCTGCTAAGTTGGGGGGGCGGGCAGTTCTGAGTCCGTATAGCAGGGGGGCAGGGAGGGGGGAGTTCAGGGAAGGGATGTTTTCAACTTTTCAGATTGTTTAACTAGCAAGGGTACTTGTTTGACTCATGACATCACGACACAACACGAGACTATCACTGCGGGGAATCACAAGCGTGAAGAGCTGACACGCGAAAGCGCGAATACACCACATACATCTACCTCACCACAGGTTAGACACCATGCTCCAAGTGAGGATGGGTGGGTTCAGCCCCCGGGAGGTTCCATTCATAGAGAGATAGATGCATTCATTCCAACGACAGAATGGTGGCCCCACGACGAAATAAGGCCTTAAACGAGATAGGCCGAATGGCCCCGGTGGTGCCACGGCAGATAATGTCTTGGAACGTCAGGGGGTTGGGGGATAAGATAAAACGGGGACTGGTGCTTCAGGGCATTAAGAGACTGGGCCCGACCTTGGTTCTTCTTCAAGAAACACATCTTGCGGGCACCGCTCGACAGGCATTAGATAGACGGGGTTACCAAATGATAGCACACTCTGAGTTCACTTCCGGATCACGCGGGACAGGCATATTGTTACGAAAGTCCTCACAATTCATACCTCTGTCCACCAAGGTAGACGATCAGGGTCGCTTCGCTGCTGTACACGGACAGTGGGAAGGCAGGCCGCTGAACGTGGTATCGGTTTATGTCCCACCGGCACTACACGCCGTGGCATTGCCGGTCCTCGGCAGGTTCTTACTAGAGCTTCCGGAAGGCGATTTAATTGTGGGGGGAGATTTTAATGCAGTCCTACACAACACGCGTGATAGGTTCCCTGCACGATCACAAGTGGCTGGCACAAATAGATTCGGCGGCTTCTTGGAGGCACAGGGCTTGGTCGATATCTGGCGTCAGACGCACCCGGAAGAACAGCAATACACCTACTATTCCGCAACACATAATAGCCTGTCCAGAATTGATTATTTCCTCACACTAGGCAATGGTCTTCTTACCGTAGATGACGTGCAGATAGAACCGAGGGGCATTTCGGACCATTCACCACTAACTCTGTCTCTGTCCAGTCATGAGAGGACACGCAGGAGAATATATCTGATGTATCCAGGGTATTTAAAAATACCATCGATTGGTAAAGTCCTAAAGAAGGCAACCCGACATTACTTTGAAGAAAATCTAACCTCAGTTGACTCCCCCTCAGTTCTTTGGGAAGCCTACAAAACAGTCCTCAGGGGGCAAGCCATTGCCACGATAACAGAGTATAAGCGCGCAAAAAAGGAGGGAGTTGGTAGAGCTTGACAGGGCAAACGCATCCCATATGGCGAACCCAACAAATGACACATTGCACTCCTTACAACTGCGCCAACGCCTTCACGATGACCACCTGATACGCCAGACAATGGCGGACATTGCAGCAACCACACATAGGGTGTATGACATAGGGGACAAGGCGAGTAAACTCCTGGCATGGCTAGACAAGAAGAAGGGGGGTAGTAGGAATATACTACACATAACTGATGTAAACGGGGAATTGCACACACGGCCTGATGAGATAGTAGACATACTGGCCGACCACTTCCGGGAGGTATACACCCCAAGAGTAGAGGTGACAGAGGATACAGCATTGGAAGCCCTCCGCGACATACAAACACCAACACTGACGACGGAGGCGGCAGACGACCTCGAATCCGACTTGTCGGTTGAAGAGATTCAATTGGCTATCAACGCGACTCGATCGGGTAAGGCTCTGGGCCCGAACGGGATACCCATTGAGTGGTTTAAAATAATGTCTGAATCCCTGAGTGAACCCCTTTTACGGATGTATGAAGAAAGTAGGGAGAAGGGAACAATGCCCCTTAAACAACGGATGGTGACCATTGTGGCTATCCCGAAGCCTGGCAAACCACCTAGCGAATGTACGTCCTACCGGCCCATATCGCTCCTCAATGCAGAAGCTAAAATCCTAGCGAAACTGTTAGCGAACAGGCTGCTGCCATACTTGGAACAGTTGATCCATCCAGATCAGTCGGGCTTTATGCCGCATAGAAGTACGGCACTGAACCTCCGTAGAGTGCCTGGGGTGCTGGCAAGAGCACCGTCACTGACGGAGCCGGCAGCAATACTGTCACTTGATGCCAAAATGGCATTTGATATGGTGGAATGGCGCTACCTGTTTGCGGTACTGACCCGCATGGGGTTCGGTCCCAAATTTATTTCCTGGCTAAGACTACTGTACACCGACCCCATGGCACGAGTGGTGGCGAACGGACACATATCACGTGAATTTCACCTGGCAAGGTGAACCAGGCAGGGTTGCCCGCTATCGCCCATCTTATTCGCGCTAGTACTGGAGCCGCTGGCCATCGCCATTAGAACGACACCACTGCTGAAGGGGATTCGCTGGAATGACAATTGGGAAGATAGGGTGTCCCTGTATGCAGATGACATGCTGATTTACCTGACGTACCTGGAGAGAGGTATCCCGAATCGCCTGGCATTATGTGACACGCACGGGCAAGCGTCGGGCTACACTATTAATTGGGCGAAGTCGATAATTTATGTGCTGCAGGGCTCGCTCCCTGCGCTTCTTGACACCTGCCCTCTGGCATTGGCCACCACCTCCTTCAAATACTTAGGAATATACATCACCCAGGATTCTGCAGAATTTTTCGAGTCCAACTTGCTGCCTCCGCTCACGCGATTACGTAACGATGTAAAACACTGGAAGGGTCTTCCACTGACACTACTGGGCAGGGCAGCCTTGTTTAAAATGATGGCACTGCCGCGTTTCCTATACGTACTCGAAAACACGCCACTTCTCATACCTCAGAGTTATTTTCAAAAAGTAACGGCGGTGATGTCGGGTTTAGTGTGGGGCGATCGCCCAGCCCGTATAGCACATATAAAACTAAACAGGAGCTGGTATGATGGCGGGATTGCTCTGCCGAATATGCAATTGTACTACTGGGCGGAGCAGCTTAAAATTATTAACCAATGGCTACACGCCCCACAGACCGACCCGGCATTCATGGCCGACAGGGCTCAACTCGGCACACATAGCTTACTGGCACCATTATATCACAAGGGTGCTGCTGGAAAACTCACAGGACCCACCAATCATGTAGTAACGCTGTGGTATAGAGCACAGACAAGACTTAAATGGGGGAGAGTTATAACAAAAATGACCCCATTATGGGACACGAAGGAGTTGGGACACTTAAGACGTAGTAAAGGATTCACCCGATGGGATGATATAGGAATTTCGACAGTTGGTGACATGTGGTCAGGAGAGGGGGTGGTCCCATTCTCATACCTCCAACAACACTACGATATGGGTCCCGCAGAAATGTTTAGGTACGTCCAAATTGTGCATGCTCTACAAGCAGCTATCCCACCAGGTACACACATCCTGGAATCCTCACCGCTTGAGGACCGCTTACTTACGGACTTCATGCAGGAAGACGCGACTTCCCTGACGTACCGGAAATTGCTGAATAACCTGCCCGGCTCGCTGGGGAAGTTGCGGGAGAAATGGGTGGAGGACGTAGGAGCTTTGGATGAGTCAAATTGGAATGCAGCAATGGCGTCGCCGCGTGAGGCTGGCGTGTCGGCTAGGTTCCGTCTGATACAATTGAAAATCTTACATAGGATATACTATACACGAACCACACTACACAAACTACAGAGAGCAGACCATCCAAACTGTCTTAGGGGATGCGGAGAAGAAGGCACTTTCATACATACAATTTGGGGCAGCCCAGCCCTCGTGGGCTACTGGCAACAGGTGCTGCGCACCATTTCACAGACATTAGAGGTCTCACTAACACCTGACCCCCGGGTATGCCTGTTGAACGTATGGGGGCCTACTGACTTATCGTACCATGGCCGGCTGTGGACTATAATAGGCCTCATGACAGCCAAACGTGACATTGCGCAGAAATGGGGGGCGGCAGAGCTTCCTACCTTGGCGCAATGGTGCAGAAATGTGGACGCGCTTATGGTGACAGAACGGGCGGTATACAAAATAAGAGCTAACCCACGCAAGTGGAACAAAGTCTGGCAGCCTTGGAACACATACAGGGGGGACATTTGCGACCCTTTATCAGAAGACGATATGGATAGCTCTGAGGATGAGACAGAGGATAACTAAGTGATTGCCGTAATTAATTGGGGATGTTACTGTAATTATGGGACGACCTGGCCACTGCTCAGATTGTTATTATGGACCTTACCGGGTGGGGGTTGGGTGCTCATACCGTTAACTAGTGTGATGCCTAGCAGGATAGACTGAAAGATCGACGAGACAAGGAATGTCGTATGTTATATTATTGAGTCACAATTTGAGTTTTTGTTAATATAAAATAGAAAAGCAAGATGATAACATATGTATGTAAGATAATGATTCACAGCCCGACAAGTATGATATACTCGCAGATTCCGTGAAACATGTGAAAGTAACAGCCGGCCTCAGGGTTGTAGGCGCAAGCTTGTATATTGTTGGGAAACCAATAAAGTCTTGCATTAAAAAATAAAATAAAATAAATAAATAAATAAATAAAATACCTGAGCTGAACTTTCTTCAAGAGTGAAGTACCTAACAAATACGTTGACCAGATAATCAGGAGATGTGTTTGCGCTAAAGGAATTCCCCAATGAATAATCAGAGGCAATAGGCTCAATTTTAAGACAACTTTGCGGTTGCTGGCATGCTGTACATCACACCACTGGATTGATTTTGTGCCAGTTCTTACATGGAAGGGGTGTGGTCAGGAAGGTAGTCTTCTTTGGACGATGAGTTGGGTTCAAAGGTCTGTAGATGTG
This sequence comes from Lissotriton helveticus, assembly GCF_964261635.1. Classification (NCBI taxonomy): domain Eukaryota; kingdom Metazoa; phylum Chordata; class Amphibia; order Caudata; family Salamandridae; genus Lissotriton; species Lissotriton helveticus. Next base: position 2,001,856,562 of record NC_136061.1, on the reverse strand, counting down.
GGCAAACTTCTTCTTGCTTTTGATAATCAACAGTTTTGACTTGTGAGTTTTCAAAGTGGTGGGTTGTGACACTTGCTTTAAGCTGTTGCAAGCAAAGTTAGCAAGCCCTGGGGGGTCAGGTTCTCCCCCAAGAAAATTGTGTGAAAATCGGGTTGGATAGTATATTCTAAAGCACAGTGTCTACATACATCTGAAAGAGTACACGTTAAATATTCAGATTCTTCCATGGTGTTCCATTTCATTGTAGCCTGATAAACCCCAGAGGGCGACCTCATGTTTTCAAAATTTGCAACGGGTTCTACCATATGTACAAAATTACCTCCAGTGTCCCACGACCACCATTTTGTCATTGGTGCCCACACATGCAAAGGGTACCAGTTCATGTAAAAAATTACAGACAATATGCCAGTGCCAGAATGTTGCCTCTGATAAATGTCAAAATACCTTGTGTGACCATTATAGGAAAATATTTCAGGAATCTAGCTACTTTGGGACAAACTGTATGGGACACAAGCTGATTTCAGGACAAGGCAGTGCAGTGGGATTCTTGCTCTTTGCAGAGGCAAAGGCTTTCTGAAGAAGGGATTTAATATGACCACACAAGAGGACAACGGAGAACAGTAGTGGGACACAGAAACAGGAATTGTACTCTGGGAGAATGTGGACTGGAATAAGGATCAGGAGCAGGGCTGGAATACACAACACTTAGTATGATAGAAATCTGCATACTAACTAGGACAGGACAGGAATATGCAGTCAGAATAGGAACACAGAAATACATGACAAGGGATCTGCATATACAAGACAGGTCTTGATGTGTGCAGTCTGGATCAAGAACAGGACTGCAATACACAAAAACGGCATATACTGGAAATTTTGGACACTAACTAATATAGAACAGGATCATACAATATGAGCAGAAAGAAGACACACAAGAAAAGGAATCTGCATATACAAGACAGGTCTGGATATGTGCAGTCAGATCTAGGGTCAAGGCAAACGGAAACAAAGACGCAGGATAAACAAGACTCAGGCAACAGAGACAAATAACTAATCATAACAGGAACATAGAATCAAACAACGATGAAAACCGAAATTAAAGGAAAGCCTGAAATATAGCTGGAGGATCACGCAGAGAGCAAGGAGACACAGCAGCAAAATCAGTTGCAAGCTGCTGCACTCTGCACACACAGGGATGAAATTCATAGAGGCTCAAGGGAGGAGTGCCACAACCACTCACCTAAATTCCTGGTGGTTCCAATGGGGTGATGACTGGATCCTATGCCCTCCAAGAACTAGCCTCTGTAGCAGTGAGTAACACCTGCTCCGGTGGAAGTTGTTGAAAGGAAGGGAGTTTTAGTGGAGACAGAAAATAATCGCACTGACAGAACACACCTTCTCACGTGAGTTGGAGGACTGGAATCTCAGGAAGATGCTGGTGCCAGTCAGTCCAAAAAGCAGACACCCTGACGTGAAGCAGATGATTACCAGTCTAAGGTGTGGCCTCTCTGACTGATTGTGTGCCTGTGGCAATAGATAGTATTCTCAGGAAGTGCATTATCAACAAACTAACTCTAACCCAAACACACAGTTCATCCTTCAAAATATTTACATACATAACCTGCCCACAGAATGCAGACAAGGGCTAAATGTGGCTTCAGGTAATGGCTCCTCTTCACAGCCTGGATTAAGGCAGGGTTGGCCTTGTAGATTCTTTTGTTAGTTCATTGTTTGTTAAACTACCAGTTTTTGAACAGTTTTTTAACCCCTTCGCTGCTAGGCCTTTTGCCCCCACCCCTCCCCTGTGCTAAGCCTTTTTTTAGCTATTTTGGGTAGTGGGCGCTTAGGCCCCTGTAACTTTTTGACCACATAAGGTATCCACGCCAAATTTGCGTCCTTTTCTTCCAACATCATGGGGATTCTAAAGGAATCCAGGGTTTGTGGATTCCCCTGGAGGGTCCCAGAGATTAGCTAAAATACAGCTAAATTTTGTTTTTGGGGGGGAAAAGTGGGAAAAAGGGCTGCAAATGAAAGCGTCTGGGTTTTTCCATGCAAATGGTATCAAAAAAGGGTTTATGGGGCTGAAATCACAATTTTTCCAGTTTTTAGGGAATGACAGACTTTTGTCAGAAAACCAAATTTTTTTACACAGTTTTGGCATTTCTCTGGGACATAACCCATTTTTGCAATTTTTTGTGCTTTCAACCTCCTTCCAGTTAATGGTAGAAATGGTGGGCCAAAGGCCTGTGGCTAGGAAGAGCCCAAAACATAGGGATTTAGAGTATGGCACTGAGAATTCTAAGCACAACATTTTTGTTAAAATACCTCCCACAAGTGAGGTATTATTTTACTCGGGAGAACAAGGGGAAAGCTGGGTGGTAGGACATTTGTGTCTGCATGGTGATTCCACACAAAAATATGTCAAAAATGTGTTTTTTTCAGCTTAATATGAGGTTTGCATGGCATTCTGGTAGGAAAACGTTGGGGGATCCACGCAAGCCATACCTCATTGGACTCTCCCAGGTGTCTAGTTTTCAGAAATGTTTGGGTATGGTACTTCCCAAGATGGATGCCGAGCCCGGGGCCAAAATCTCAGGTGCTTCCCCCCAAAACCAGATAGTGTTGCCATAGGTAATTTTGAAGTCTCCACAGTACGATTTGGGCCATTTCCTGTTGCAGCCACTATGTCTATCCACACAAGTGAGGTACCATTTTTATCGGGAGACCTGGGGGAACACTGGGTGGGAGGGAATTTGTGACAACCAGGGGGGTTAATCCTAGATTCCTTACCGGTGTACACCCTGAAACTAAAGGCATATCCAGTCCTACTGTCACATAGCATATTCAGCTTATTTCCATAGCGTGCCTTCTTGCTAGGAATGTATTGCCTAAAAACCAAGCGGCCCTTGAACAACACCAAAGACTCATCCACTGTAATTTCTTTCCCTGGAGCATAGATCTTAGAAAATCGATCAACAAAGTGATCAATGACAGGCCGAATCTTAAAAAGACGGTCACAATCAGGGTGATCGCGTGGCAACGCTAAACCATTATCGACAAAATGCATCATCCTAAGCAGAAGCAAAAACCTATCATGACTCATGACTGCCGGAAATATAGCAGTCGCAATCAAGGGACTAGTAGACCAATATGAAGACATTGATGGCTTCCTTAGCAAGCCCATCAAAAAAGTTAAACCCAAGAACTTCTTCTCTTCCAGATTTGTAGGAGTCCATCGGGTAGCTCTAGAGTGGGGCTTAAGGCTGGTACTGTTGTACCTCAAAAGCTTTTCGGCATACAAATGAGTCTGCTCAACAATCACTGCCAAAAATACATCGTCCATAAACAACTGAAAAAAATGTATCGGCAAAAACTTTTCAGTATTCACTCTACACCCTGGAACATCAGTAAAGTCTGGCAATGCCGGCTGCACCATGCTTGGGGCAACCCAGACGTCAGCACTTTCAACGGGAAGCCTTGCAGCCCAAGGCTGTAAACCCAGATGCCTCTTGCCGCACTATACCAATGGGAAGCCTTGCAGCCCCAGATGCCTCTTGCCACACTACACCAACGGGAACTCTTGCAGCCGCAGACTGCAGCCCAGATGCCTCTTGCAGCACTATCGGCACATCAATCTCCTCCTCTAACACAGGCACTTCATCCGCACTAAGAGTAGCTTCATCTGCACTGGAAGTATCTTCATCATCCGATGATGCCATGTGGAGAGAAAACTCACTGCCTGAATCTTCCCATGCCTCCTCTGCCTCAGATGCAGAGTCAGTCTCTAAACCATGGTCAGAGGAAGACTCAAAAAGCATACCAAAAACCTGCTTAGCAGTAATCCTGCGGCTAGCCATTATCCTTTCTAAGAAAGGAGACTGCACAAACAAGTCAACAACAACCAACACTGTGCAAAATAAGTAAGTAAAAATAGTGTGCCTTTATCACAAAGATCAACATACTCAAAAACTATAGGATTCACTTGCAAGAGAACACAACACTCACTTGCACCTACTCTGCAGAGAGACAGCAAAAACAATATCCCACTAGAAAGAAAAAAACCAAAACCAATTACTCACCAAACAACAAAATACACATCGAGCTCAAATGCAAAATGTTTTGATACTCAAAAAACAGAAGCCAAACATGCTGCAAATATTACACCATTTGCAAAAAACACATTCATGCAGAGAAATGGAAAACATTTACATTGTACAAAAAAAAGTCTCTTACCAAACACAAACAACTACACAAACAGCAGAACCAAAAATGACGAAACCGCAACATGGAACAGCAAAAGCTTTCAACTAGAACAAAAAGGGAGAAAAAAAGCATTACAATTGCAATCCACAAGAAATAAAAGAATTAACATTACAACACACTAGCTCACTACCCAATTGGTCAATCGACCAGATGGGCCTTCAAATAGGGCTGTGCAAAAATGGGGGGTGACCTTGCCCAAGGGATCTGGTGACCTTGTCTGAGGGCGGGGCAGAAAACAGCAGACAGAAATATGCCCCCATTACAAAAGAAATAAATCCCTGGTGCCTAGTAGGGGTTTCTGCCTACCCCCTCCGGCCTAGGTCAAAAAGGCCAAAAAAAGGGGCGAATCTGTCCCCAGGAGGGGCAGAAAAAAACATTACCCAAATTTATAAAAAAAAATATGCCCCCTGGGAGCGACCCTTGCCCAAGTGGTCGCTTCCCTTTTAATTTCAAATAAGTTCCTGGTGTCTAGTGGGTTATTCTGCCCCCCCCGGGGGCAGAAAGGCCAAATACACGGGCCGATCTGCCCCCAGGGGGGGGGCAGAAGACACATATAACATAATAAGGCCCCTGGAAGCTACCCCTCTGCAAGGGGTCACTTCCTTTTTTTTTAAAAAAAAAAAAAAAAAGATCCCTGGCTCTAGTGGGCTTTTCTGCCCCCCCTCACACTGGGGCCAGAAACGTCAAAACACCAAGGCAAATACTTTTAAAAAATGTGCCCCCTAAGGAAGCGATCCTTGCCCAAGGGGTCGCTTCCTTTAGAAAATAAAAAGACTCCCTGGTGTCTAGTGGGGCATTCTGCCCCTCATGGGGGCAGAAAGGCCAAATACACGGGCCGATCTGCCCCCGGGTGGGCAGAATGCACATTTAAAAAAAAAGAAGCCCCTGGAAGCCACCCTTCCTCAAGGGGTCGCTTCCATTTTTTTTTTAATCCCCGGCTCTAGTGGGCTTCTCTGCCAGAAACGCCAAAAAAACAAGGTAAACAGTCCCTGGGGGGACACAAAAGACTTTTGCAAAATGTGCCCCCTAAGGAAGCGACCCTTGCCCGAAGGGTCGCTTCCTTTATATAAAAAAATGACTCCCTGGTGTCTAGAGGGGAAAAGCCAAATACACATGGGCCGATCTGCCCCCAAAGGGGCAGAATACGCTTTTTTTTAAATTAGGGGGCCTCGAAGCGACCCTACCCCAAGGGTCGCTTCTGTTTTTTTAAATAAAAAATCCCTGGCTCTAGTGGGCTTTTCTGCCCCCCCTGGGGCCAGAAATGCCAAAAAACCAAGGTGATCTGGCCCCGGGGGGCAGAAAAGTCTTTAAATTATTTGCCCCCTTTAGGAAGCGACCCTTGCCCGAGGGGTAACTTCCTTTACAACAAAAAAACATCCCTGGTGCCTAGTGGGGGCATTCCTGCAGCAAGATTGCGACGCTGTGCGCGATCGTGCTGCAGGACTGCCTTGTATTGAGACATCAGGGGAGAGGAAATACCCTTTCCTCTCCCCGATGCCTCAATACTTTAACAAATCCCCCCCCCCACCAGAGACCAAAACCTACCTTCTCCCGCTTGGAACGCCTGAAAGCAAATGGCTTCCAGGCGTCCCAGCGCTTCCTGATGATGTTGGCGCGCGCTGTGCGCGCTGATCTCATGGGAAAGCGTGGGGGGTTCAGGGTGGGGGTAAGATCGATGCCCCGGGGGGGAGCTCCAGCGCTTCCCCCAGGTGTTGTGCTCATAACAGAGTGGTTCCGTCATGAGCATAGCCCAATCGATGCTCATGACGGAACCGCTCCATCATGAGCATTGAAGGGGTTAAACAAGAGCCTCTAAAAGGGCTTACAGTGTATGGCACACAGGAGTCCCGAAATAGTATGCATTTTCTTCCAAGTCTCAAAACAACTTGTCCATGAGCCAAACAACTTTATGTACAAACTCAGTCTATTTCAAAAAGCATGCCCATTCAGCCAAACAATATTGTGCACAATAATCATTAAACAGTCTTAATCCGTCAAGAAGAAATTAAGAGGTCCAAATCCTCTGCTTCAGTGCAACGCAGTAGATTCGGGCACTTTTACAATTCCTGGTGCGAGATGCCTGCGGAAATGCAGATTAATTCCCTTTCTCTGTGTGAAGTCGATGGAAATCACCTGAACTGAAGTTTCTTTGGCTTCTCTTACCTCCAGGTTGCACTTATGCCGGTTTCCTGGATGAGATTGTGGAGCTGCTGAAAGGAGCTGGGAGTGCCAGAGACGGGAGACTTGAACGTAGGTACATGAACGCGACAAAGCCAAGCATTTTAGGAAATGCAAATGCGGTTTAAATAACTGCATTTATTGACCGTTAGTATACACGTGGCCCAGGTTGCACGTGATGGGTGTGCCCACACCTGATGCTGCAGTTGATAGTTGAAGAAGCCACTTGTGCACGTGCGTATGCTTCAAGCAAAGTCTTTCCCAGCGCGTGGGGGGGCATGAATATGGAGATAACAATTCTATTAGAGACAGGTGTGTCATGATTTGCAGGTGCTTAGCCCAAGCATGTATCTACAAAGGTTCCACCACTGCCACCAGGGAGTAAATAGCCATAGGCCCCTTGCCAAAACTCCTCCCCCTCATCCATTGAGGAAATGACACCACCCAAATGTCAACAAAACCAAGTGTAATAACACGCACAAACACTAAACCAGGGGGAGAAAGACCACCTAAGGATAGAAAACGTACCTTAGAGCACAGGGGTGTAGTGGTCATGAAAAGGAGAACAGGTGTCGCCTCTCCAGGCTGGGTTCCACGCACACACGGGTACTGTGGACCAGGTTTTCAGACTCGTTATGATTTATTGGTGGTGGGATGTTCTCGGGGTGGTACTTTGTACACGGCATTTGTCGACCTTAAGTCAGCCTTCGACCTAGTGCCGCGTGCAAAGATGTGGAGTGTTTTCCGGGAGCAAGGCATGCCATTGGAAGTACTCTTCCCATTAATCAAACTGCATGAAGACAACTTTGCACAGGTTAGATGGGGAGACCAAGGCCAAGTGACAGATAGGTTCCCCATCCTTAGAGAAGTAAGGCAAGGGTGAGTCTTGGCCCCAACGCTGTTTTCGCTATACATCAACAGGGTTATCGACTATTTCAAGGACTATCCAACGGACGCCCCTAAGTTGAATGGAATGCCAGTTCCCCTGTTGATGTTTGCGGATGACACTCTCCTAATTTCCAAAACGCAACAGGGCCTACAGAAGGCCATCAGGCGATTTGAAACATTCTGTAAGGACTATGGCCTCACCATTAACGTGACAAAGACAAAATTCATGGTCATGCACAAATACAAGTTTGTGAAAGGGAGTGCCATCATGAATGAGGAACTGCTCGAGCAGACGCAATCCTTTACCTATCTTGGAATCACATTGGGTTCCAGGCTCGAATGGAAACCCCACACTAACCACCTCATCACTAGACATGCCCAGTTAGCAGGAGTACTACTAAGGGAACTGCGTAGCTCAGCCACAAAACCTAGTTCCCCAGCACTTAAAATCTATAACACCAAAATAAGTGCATCCATCTTGTACGGGGCTGAATAGTGGGGGTTTACCAATCTCACCCAATTATCCATCTCCCAAAACACGTTTGTGAGGGGTCTAGTTGGCCTGCCACCATCTACGCCTCTTTTGCCTCTCTACTATGACCTTGTATGTCAGCAACTGGAGGATGTGGCAAGGTATAGACCAGTGGCATACTGGAAGAGGCTCTGGGTAACACCAGAACTCTCCTAGTATGCCCAGGCCCTCCTCTACGTCCGGAGCCTTGATACCGCAAACAGGAACCCATGGTTTAGAGAGGTATATTGTGGGAGAACCCAGCAGCTAATCCCTTTCCATCACGTAAGGACCTTAAAGAGTACTACTGGTCAATGGTGATATGCGAAACTTTCAATCGTGCACCGGGCCATCATTAACCAAAGATTTCTTAGAGCTTAAGCACGTACCAGATTTTGAAAATTATTGGGACACGATCACAATTCCCGATGACAGGAAACTGTACCACCAGTACAGGGTGGTACCCTTCCTGTCAATTCCTTCACTGGTAAATGGCTTGTAGGAAATAATTTATCCTGTCCCTTTTGCAGCACCCATCCGGAGAGTATATGTCCGGAGTACAAACACCCACGTGATAAGTGGTTAAAGTCAATATGTTTGTTGAAAGGTATTACTAAGGGGACAGAGGCTCTGAGGATCTTTAAGACAGACTGTTCTGCGAGTATTGTAATTGCTGTCTCTAAATTCCTGCACTGGATGTGGGCCATACGCAGGAAAAAATTACGTTTTAAATGAACTCTGGTCATTCTTGCCTAGCCCCTTTTTTTACAATGTATTATCACTGCTGTGACACTAGTTGTAAAGCGTATAATGAGCCTCACACCTACTTTTTAAAGTAAATATTGACAAGGTTTTAAACATTGTATATTCTTATTCTTTTAATACTCATTCTAAACCAAATGGAACAACCAGTAGATCTGTCTCTGTATGAATTACGTGTCCCAGTTACTTTAGAGGTTGTATTGTGTCACTTTGTTTCCTTCTGATTCTCTTTTTTTTAAATGTGTATTATATGTATTGTTAGTCTTTCATGACAAGTGTCGAAATAAAGACTTATTTGAACCTTGAGAACAGGTGCAGGAAGAAAGCCGGGTGCAGTGAATAAGGGAACCATCAATGAAGGGAAGGCAGAACTGGGATTTGGTAAGGGGAAGACCAGGAAAACAAGAAGACACAAGACTGCACACAGGAAAGCCAGGTACAGAGCATGGGTTGGAGCCAATGGAGTGAAAAGTCCAGAATGCAGATGTAGAAAGGTCAGAAAGGCCATGGGATCCAAGAATAAAGGTCAAAATTAGAATACCACCACCAGGGCGAGTTTGGGCAGGGTTTTGAAACAGAAAGGACAACAGGGACATTGATGTATCAGGACAGTAGTGGGAAACCCTGGACTGGGATTGGAGGAGTCAAACTGAACGAGTATGATGCATCCCTCTGCATCTGGATCCGATTCGGTCGGACTACCATTGACTTCAATGGGAGCTTGTGTTCCGAATGTGAACACAGGCTCCCATTGAAGGAAGGGCTGGTTGGGGAAAACCTTGCACCCTGTGGCAGGCACCCCATAGTGCATGCCACACTGTCCATGGTTGGAAAGGGGTGACCCATGGGTAAACCCCAAGGGCCCGATTCAGAGGACCCAAGTGAAGGGGGGCCTGCCATGGTCCCCCAAAGACCGGTTGCAGCAGCTGATTCGGTCCAGGCAAACCGAATCAGAAAGGCTGTCTGGATCGGTCATCATACTCACTTGTTCAGAAACCAAATCCATAAAGCTGTGCTAATCGGCTCTGGAAAGGCTTGTCTTGTCCAGATGCCTTTCGGAACTGATTCAGTCAGCCCTAATGGTTTCCAGTCATCGTAATGGTCATTCGGAATGGGGAACAAGTTGGTCGTAAACAAGGGCTCCAGATTGAATTCGGCAAGCCCAAAACCGATTCAGAGTCCTTCCGAACAACATTGGAATTGACACCCAAGTGTCCACAAGAGTGTAATATGTAAAAACCTTTTATTCATACAAAACGTCAAAAAAATGTATGAGAAATACTGCCTGTATAGTCAGTTGGCAATTTAAAGCAACATACTTCATAATCTCATTGACTCTTAATACATAGAAGCAACAAAACCAAATGTCATGTATGTAGTTTCGACTGATACACTACTATTTTTTTATGCTTTGGATACAGAAATCATAATTTGTGAAAACACATTTAGGATAGAATCATAACTGCATCACTAATGAATAAACACATTATTATCAAAAGCAGTTACATCAAACATTTGATCTAAGAAAAAAGGAAAGTGATTTCTCAATAAATGTATCCATGTAGAGAGACAATGAAGTGGCTTTGATTGTAGATGGATTGTCCTGGATCTCCTTGGATCAAATGTTTGATTTAACTATATTTGATAACAATGGGTTTATTCATTAGTGATTCAACACCCGGCAACATCCATAAGATATTCCATTTAGTTTGAATCAGGACCTCATGAAATGGCAGTCTGTCGCAGAGATCATTTGCAATTATATTAGTGAGCTTCTGCTATTTTACCATGTTAAAAACACACATCAGTATCCCTGAATATTAGATGGAAACACATGTAGAATTTGGACCAGTGTGTCTGTGCATTATTGGTGACCTGGCCAAATGGGACATGAAAAAGCTGGAATTGGATCATAAATTCAAAGCTGTTCCGAACAGGGGACCCTAACATCCATTTGGCCCAGGGCCCCAAAATCCTTAAGATGTCCCTGCTCTGGACAGCAAACCTGCAGCCAGGTGTCCAGAGAGAGTTAAACCACTTCCTTCCCTCCTTCCCTCCTTCTCTCCCCTACCCTTATTAAATGCCAGTTGATGTTCACACCACCCTGCTTGCTACTCCTCTCCCCTCGCGACTGAGAACACTCCCCTTCGCTGCAGAGAGCAACATTGTGGCTCTTCCCTCACTGAACAGCACAGTTACTTCATCCTCCCCACACCTGACCACTCCCCCTCTTCCTTCACCATCCCCTGTCTGTCAGGAGGGGCTCAGCTGCTCCCCTCACTGCTAGGCTCTGCTGCTGCCTCACTCCTGCCTCCTAATCCCGCTTCTTGTCCCTATGCCACTTGCAGTTCATGTATGTAAAAGTCTACAAAGCCCACGTGAGCCTACACTATGTTAAGAAATGATTTAAACTTGCTTTTGTTTTCAATCAGTTTTTTAAGCTTTCCTACGCATCTTAATGAAGATTAGTAGTTAATGGTGTAGGGAATCAAACACCATTTTGCTGCAACTGGATCATGATTAACATTTCAGAGATCTGGAGATCTCCTTAGGTGAAAAGAGCATGTCAGTGCTCTTTCGATGTATATGTATTCTGGTAACTAATTCAGCATGATAATGAGGCCAACTACAAAAAGCAAAGAAATGAACTTTTCCAGTCCTATGTGCATAAGTACCTCAAGCAGTAAATGCTTTTATGAATGTATTGCATGTGTATTACGGTTTCCTGTGTAGCACTGGAGGGCCTGCCCGTCTCATTGTAAATGAAGAAATTTAAATACCAGAATGCATAGGTAAAAACCTGGAAAGGATTTCCTGCTGGAGTAGGCAGTTATCAGCTCATTGCTTTCTATTGTTACCTGACCTAATTTCCCTGGTCACAACAGAGATGGGATTAGGGGATGATCGAGGCACAATAAAAAGGCCCGAATGGTTTAAACAGGCCTGCAACACACGAGTTAATTGAGAGGGACAATCATGCCCTTTGTTTTACTCTTTCTTTTGAAAACGAGGAAGTAGATATTGATATTATGTTCTTTTAGAAAAGCTGGTGGCGGCTTAGCCTCGTCTTCCTACACACTCACAATACAATCAGGTGCCGCCTCTGGTAAAGAGGGCTATTTAGAATTATTTACTGCTCGAATACTTATTGCTTTCCTACGAGCAGCTAGAAAAGAAAATTAAGCACTCGAGGGATTAAAGTAATTTCGAAAGCTGACCACCCGTCAGCTCACCGCCCCCTACTTTTAGCTACGCCTAACTGAGCCATAACTATGTAAAGACCCCCACCTCCCTCCACACTCAGCCGGGGTCTGCCTTTGTGGCTTTTTTAATAACCCAGCTTTTGAAGCCACAGCCCCCGAGAGCCTTTTTTTTATTATTATTCTTGACGTGCGGCCTACGAGCACATTTCCTCCAGTTGCTCGACACAGTCACATGCAGGCCTTTCTTCGTTGCTGGAGCATTTCATTGCCGTTCCATTGACTGGGAGGTGTTGGGTTGCAGTGGAATCAATAGCCGAGGCCTCGCCAGCCCACCGATTAGCTTGTCAGTCAGAGCCCGGGGGAGGTCGTGTAAATCCCAGAATGCCAGGGGCCACCGGCTTGAGAAGTCAGGAATGCAAGCAGCCAGTACGGGCTTTTTACCACCTGTTGCTCTGCAACATGTGCAGAGTGTATTAACTTCTTTGCTGCTACATGCCTCGGAGGTCAACTGTCATAGAAGCCTAAAGCTTTTGGAATATTTCAATTCAGTGCAAGAATCAGCATTTTCCCAATTGTTACCCCCACCCACTTTATTTATGTTTTGCAGTTTTATATAGCTCGAACTCAACCTGAAGGTATTGGAGCGCTGTACATGAGCACTCGTCACATTACACAAGGTCAGATTCCTTTCTTTCTTTTTAGGCAGGGGAAGATTAAGTGATTTGCCTAGAATCACAGGATGTTGAGCCAGTGCCGACACTGGAGCACGGTCCCCAGTTCGAAAGTCCACAGCTCTGGCCTTGACGCCACATCCTCTCTGCTCTTTAATGTAGAGGTTCTTACTTTTTTCCTTAAATACACCATCATAAGGATAAAGTGACCAAAAATGCATTTACATATTTTGGTAGTCTGACTCTGAAACAGTTGAGAAACATTGCTTTCAAGTAAACAAGCAAGCCTTGTTTTCAGTATGCTAATTATAACACATTTACATACTCTAGAGAAGTGCTGTCGCCAGTAACACTGTGAACATCTTAATTGCTTTCAAGCCACCAACTTGTCATTTGCGACTTCTTCAGTCAGCCCATGCATTTTAGCCATGAGGAATTCTAATTCTGCAATTTACACTCTTGCATTAACATCATAAGAGTGAGCTTAGTAAAATGATGTTTCTACGAAGTTTGGTATATTGAAATAGATTATTTATTCAGAAATAAATCATAGGTCATATCATCAAGCCTGGGTCGTAACCGTCTCTCTTGGAATCTGGAACTCAGCAGTGTTCCCGATTCCAGGCATGACATGACAACACCACACATTCCCCTTCGTAAAGAGAAATAAAGAAATATTTTAAACTGATAATGAAAGAACAAAATTAGATAAACAAAGTACAATTTGAATTCTGAAAAGAAAAACAAAGGTATCAATATTGATAGAACAAATCGTATGATAAACAAATCAGATTATCTATAAAGGTGATAATCCTTAAACTGCACAGAAGTGAGATTTTTCCTCTGTGTCCGTTGAACAGAAATAGTGTCGTCAGAAGCACAGGAGAACTTATTTTCAGGAACATTGTGGAGAGTTGTTGAACCTGAGAACTTCCTCCAATTGCTTGAACTGTTGGAGGACTTTGAGTTGGACGGAATTCTAGATTCTGGGGATACTTCCTTAGGCCACAACCACTTAGGAATCTTTACTACTTTGGACATATTCCACACATTTCCATCTGAAAGTTCAACAACCTGTCGACCAACACGCTTGACCATCAAAGGATCTGAATACCGTGACTCCCCTGACCTGACTAATCTGCACTTTTTAACACGCACCCAATCATTGACACTGAACTGTGAAGATTTGTTATATAGAGAACGATTTACTTCAACATCCTTTTCAGAATCAAGCATTTTCATCCAAGGTTGACTCATGTTGGAGACACTCCTCCTCCCTCTCATTTTCTCAAAAGGAGAGAGATCACCCATACTCCTAGGTGTATTTCTGTAGCACCACAGAATTTCACTTATGGTCTGTTTACAATCTTTACCATTACGTAAGGCTAATTGGAGACCCTCTTTAAACACCCTGATCCACCTCTCTACAATGCCATTACTATTGGGATAGTAAACAGACACACGTTTATGTCTTATACCATGACGTCCCAAATACTCCTTCATCTCTTGAGAGACAAATTGTACACCATTGTCTGTTGTAATCGATTCAGGGAAACTTTCTCTTTCAAATACTTCATTTAAAAACTTGATCACCACACCAGACGTTATGCTAGAAACCATTTTTACCTCAGGCCATTGGGACAATTGATCTACCAAGATAATAGCATACGTCATACTCTTGTTGAATGACATAGGACCGGCAATGTCTAAAGATACACTTTCCCAAACCCGTGAAGGTCTAGAAATGGGAAAACGTTCATATGTAACATGCTTTTGAGACTTATCACTTAAACAGCAATCCATGCAGTCTCTGACATGTCGTTCTATGCATTTATCCATCCCTGGCCACCAGAACTCACTCCTGATCCTCCTTTTCATAGATGTCATTCCAGGATGACCCTCATGAGCCATCTCTAAAATCCTAGACTGCATTTCACGAGGCACTACCAATTGCAGACCTCTTAACAATACCCCCTCGACCACAGATAACTCTTGGGCAACGTGAAAGAACGGTTGAATATCATCAGACAACAAATCCTTGCGTGGCCACTGAGTTTTTACAAAACTACAAATATCATTAAAAACAGGGTCATCACTACACGCCATTTTCCATGTATCCTCATGGATACAACCCTTGGAAATTTCACAAATTGATACAACATTATCATTATCATTGTCCTCTTCAACTACATTGTCATCAGGCACAGGCAATCTAGACAAGCAGTCAGCTAACACATTCCTAACACCAGGAATATACTCTACTTTAAAATGAAAATCTTGAAGTTTGTATTGCCATCTGGCAATTCTTGAAGTTGCTTTCCCACAACCTTTCGTAGTAAATAAATCTACTAAAGGACGATGGTCAGACCAGAGTTTAAAAACTGTACCGTACACATACTTGCGGAAATATTCTATGCCCCACCAGCAAGCTAGAGCTTCCTTTTCCAATGTAGAATATTTGCACTCCGCATCACTTAGAGGTCTTGAAGCAAACCCAATTGTTACCATTTGACCCTTTTGACGCTGCATTAAAACTGCACCGATACCTACATTACTAGCATCAGTGATGATAAATGAACAATGAGCAGTATTAAACGTTGTCAAAGCAGGTGCAGATGTAATGTTTTGCTTCAACAATATGAATTCTTTTTTACAATTTTCATCCCAAAGAAAATGAACATTTTTTTTCATCAAATTTCTCATATTTACAGTTTTATCAGAGAATAGGGGAATAAATTTGGAGTAATATTCGGCAAGCCCCAAGAAAGACCTGAGCTGATCTCTATTCAGAGGAGCTGATTCAATGGCCTTGATTAAATTTAATTTCGGGGAAATGCCTTTTTTACTAATAGTATGTCCCAAATAGTCAACAGAAGACGCACCAAATTTACATTTTTCTTTTGTGAGAGTGAGACCACTATCTTGCAACACACATAATACCTTATACAGTATTTCTGAATGATCAGATGGATTAGATGCAAAGATTAAAATGTCGTCCTGGAAATATAAGACATTTTCAAAATCCTTAAAAAGGTTATGCATTACTCTCTGAAAGACAGAAGATGCTGATATTAGACCAAAGGGCATCCTTTTGTACCTGAAAGCACCTTCTGAAGTGATGAAAGATGTCAAATGCCTACTGTCCTTGTGTAATGCTATTTGGTGGTAAGCATTAGACAGGTCCAATGTGGAAAAAATGGATGCCCCTTTCAATTTTGTGAACATTTCATTTATATTAGGCAATGGGTGTCTATCAACCCATACATTCTCGTTTAAATCTCTCAAATCCACACAAAGTCTAACTTTGCCGTTGGGCTTGTGAGTGACAACGACTGGGGATAACCAAACGGAAGATTCTATTTCCTCAATGACATTTAACTCACATAATCTCTTGAGTTCAGACTTCACAGCATATCTTAAATGTAAAGGAACATTCCTTACTTTATGGACTTTTGGTACAGCATCTTCCCTAAGAATAATTTTATCTTCAAATTTTTTTAAGAGACCTAAAGCAGATGTAGAAAACACAGAAGGAAACTTCTTTTCACACTCATGACTAAGATCAGGCTCTACATTCATGACCAGGTCTGAATAACCAAGCACTTGTTCAGGATGGTTAGGATCTAATTTTATCATTAAGTCCCTCTGTTGAGGCCATCCTAATAAACAAGAACCATCGTTTGCCACATAAACCTTGGAATTAATGATTTTCCCTTTAAAACTTAGGGATGTTGTAAAAAAAACAAGAATTTCAATGGGTTTCTTCCCATATCCAAGCAACTTTATGTCAGGAGGAGATAATTTTAAATCTGGAAACTCTTTTATCCATTCTTCACCAATGAGAGTACGTTTTGCTCCAGAGTCTGCCATAACACTGATATTCTTCCCCCCAATATCTACTGTACAATATGGAGAATCTTTATCAGACTCATTAACTTCATACACCGCAAAAAGAAATTCTTCTTCTAAATTATCATCATCTATTTCATTAACATGTTCATTAGAACTCTTATTTTGAACAAAACTTACTTTTAAATTTGTTCTTATTTTTACACATTTTACTAAAATGGCCTTTCAATCTGCAATATCTGCAAAATTGTCCAATTGCTGGACATTTTCTGTCATTCGCTAGGTGATCTGGACTACCACATTTGAAGCATGCATACTCTCTCCTCTCTTGGAATGGTTGATTTCTGTTTCTAAAAGAATTCCTCTCCTCAAAATTAGATTTTTTAACAATATTCACTTCAGCAATTTTTTTTTCCATAAGTTCTTTCACACCCAGATTCATGCTTTCAAAACGATGAGCGATATCTAACGCCTTGTCTAAAGTTAGATCCTCTGTGTTCAAAAGTTTCCCTTGAAGCTTGACATCAGCAATTTTGTGGACCATTTGATCACGCAACATTTGATCATGAAAGGTTGAATTGTTGCATTTAGATGCTAAAATTCTCAAGTCATTCATAAACGAGTCAACGGATTCACCTGGTAATTGACCTCTACTCAAGAATTTATGACGCGAAACAACAACGTTAACTTTCTTTATATACTGTTTATCCAACTGTTTGATCGCTTCTTCGAAAACATCTATTACTTGTTCAGTAGATGTTACATTGCGCGAATCTAATGGTAAATGACTCAGGACATGTCTTCCTTCAGCACCTAAACAGTGTTTCAAGATAGCTAGTTTCCTTTTATCGGTGTAGTCTTCTCCACCAATTGCTTCAATGTATGCATAAAAACCTTCTTTCCATCTTTTCCATTCTAGAATTGGTTCACCTGGATTTGGTAGAAAAGGTGGAGGAGCAGAGAAACTTTCCATTTTGATTGATATGGTTTTAAATTAACAGTAGGTGAATTTTGCAGTGAATTTGTTGAAGCTTAAATTTTCTTATATATATATATTTTTTAATCTGTTGATAATTGCCATGTTAAATTGTTTTGTAATTGTAATTTTGATATTTCGTGGCTTTTTATTGATATTCGAGGCTTTATTTGTCGACAATTGCTCGTTAGAACGTTTTCTTTTCGTTATTACACGTCCTCGATGAGAATTAATGCGATTCGTTCCAAAAGATGGCCGCTGTGCGTCAAAATGCGTGTTGACACGCTGTGACGTCACGCGCATGCGCACAAACTTGTTATGGGGCCATGACTCTCGCGTTGACGTTAATTCGAAATGCTCATAATGGACAAAATTATATTTTTCAGTCACGGAAGAGCACACAATTGTGGGGTTTTCACCTGCACATTTCCGCTCCAGTCCGCGATTCAGCGTTGCCAACATCAAAGGAAACCGAAGACGATTCGTGATCCTCCGCTCTAAACTTGAAATCCAACGAAGCAGGTAGGGACTCCAGGCTCTGACGTTTTCGTTCTTTGCCCAATCGTCGCCAGTGAAATGATGTTTCTACGAAGTTTGGTATATTGAAATAGATTATTTATTCAGAGATAAATCATAGGTCATATCATCAAGCCTGGGTCGTAACCGTCTCTCCTGGAATCAGGAACTCAGCAGTGTTCCCGATTCCAGGCATGACATGACAACACCACACCTAGCTGTCCCAGCTTGCAAAGAGCTGGGAGTTTCAAAGGCAGGCGACCAGCTTCAGGTCTCAAACATGATATGGGGCCTTTCGGCACCTAGACAGCTGGAGTATAACTTTAAAATAGTGTAGAATGGTTAAAGAATAGCACAGCTCTATCTAAATTGTCATATGAACAAAAGTCAAGTTCCTTTGTGTACCTAGTGGTAATTCTGTAGATACATAGAACAGACTCGTCTATGACTAGCACTTGGGTAGTTTTGAAAAGAGCATTTGTATAATTTCTACCATTTTATAATATATTCTCATAATTAGATTTCATATTTCTGACGTTTGCCATGATACAGCAAACACAACAATAAAAATCATAACTGCACAAGGTGGATGTTTATTGTCTGGGTCCTCGAGTAATGAACAAACCTTACTCTGAAAGCATAGTTTCTTCTGTTAATCAAAAAATCATGTCCTAGAATATTGTGTTTGCTTTGTTCACCCTAAATTGTCAGGGTATGCCCAGACGTGGGTCCCTTGTTCAGTTTTTCAAGCTAGCCTGGCTGATGAGGCCCCAGGATGCTTGTTTCTGGTCCAAGGAAGACCTGGCTTGGCAGTTCCAGCTGGACTGTTCCCATGAGGCACAGGGTCAAGACTGATTTGCATATGGCTGGGTCTGAAGTGGGATGGCGAAGTTAGCTAAAGAACGATAATGGAGTCAACCCAGATCTGTAACTGGGAGTGAGTGTCTGAAAAGTTTCAGCGCTCCATCCATCATCTCCATGTGTTTGCTAGAATATTGAAAGACATGATGTAAAATGGGGACTATGAAATAATTTTATTTCAGAATGTGATCTGATGTCCCCTGAGGAATCTTGGGAAATAGAACCCACTATGAAAGAGTGACTTTTCTTCTGTGTTTAAAAACCATTAAAGAACTACTGGGAAGCCCTTCAGGTGGGTTAATACCTTCGTTAAATAAAGCTGTCTTTGGGCCACACAATTAAATATTAAAAGTCTAGACTATTCATTTTACTTCCTTGTCTGGTCAAACATTTAATATTTGTATTATCTACTCAAGGCCGGAACAGTCTGGCAATGATTCTCCAACACTAACACAAATACATGGCCTCATTATAGAAAATAGTTATGACCTTTCTAGTGGATGTTAGGATGTCATATTTGTTCTAGGAAATTTTAAATCTTGGAGGATAGACCTGTCAAATGCTGAATGATAGTTATGATTCGAGCATCATGATGGGCACCTCCAAGTCACGCTTTTGGAACAGAGTAAAGTCCTTGAGAGTTGCACACCAATCGGTTTGTTTATGTATCACATACGTACAGGTCTAAATCATTACTTTCATCAACTATGCCTGTCATAAACAACGTTTATAGGGGTAGCTGGGTTACAAAATTAGACAGTATCGTAGCAGAATGTGAGAACTGGGTGACTAAATAAGATCACTTTATAATAGGCAGACTCGAGAATGACCATTATGCTATTGAAGCTAAAATGAAACACAAGCAATCTGAAAAAATCATACAGCTTCTAAATAACAAAGGTTCACCCTGTTAATTCAGTTCAGTTTCACATATTTAGCTCTCAGGTTAGCCAACACATGTTTCATTATAAAAGTGTGACCAATGACTGCATCACGGTTAGAATAAAGTATATACACGTACACTAACATCAGTAACATAGTATGGATCAATTAGCTTAATGTGATATGTATCTCAAGACACTGTGATACATGGATCAGCCGAAGAGTGGAGCCTATGACAATAGTGAAAAAGCAGTGTATTCAATAGGAAGGTGTCGGTCCCTTGTCAGTATACAATTGTGTATAGTGTCTAGGGATGGTAAATGTTAGGTTAAAGTGTGAACACAGCATAAAGTTTAAGTTGTCTGACATTTCCCCGTTATGTGAACCACCCCTAACAAAGCACCTCAAGCCATTGTCAGCAAAATTAGTAATGAAATTATCCAGTGATATATTCCATATAGGTACCATAATATAGGCCCTCGTAACTTCATTACCCTTTACCTATGTTCTTCCCTACATTACACCTGTAACGGTTTACAGGGACTAACCTTTTACCTAGATACAACACTGCATTCAGAACGTGGGTTTTCCCTAGTTCAAAATCTCATACATTATGCATGAGGATTCTTGGAAGCACAGCAGGCCGACCATCTCCTGTATAGTATCTATGTATAAAGTTCATGCCCGACGTCATCTTTAGGCCGACACAGTAATACAGCGGGGTAGGACCCCCGGGGAGACCTATGGGTATATATACATCAAATCTTGCTAAGATAGAGCAGAGAGACTGAGACTTTCTGGCTGACACACTGACTAGAGACGCTGAGGTTTCTGCATGCAGACACTACAGCTTGCAGTGGTCTAACATCCCTTGCAGAGTGTCCAACTTGAGACCAAGACGGGGTCCCACAGTCTTTCACTTCAGGTAATGGGGTTGACTAAATCCTAGAGGGATTCTTGGCTTAACACCTATACACATGCTAGGTACATTTCGGTGCATCTAGTTAGAAAAGCATCGAAGGAGTACGCATCTTTTTAACATGTTTTATATAGCTTCTACATTTTTGGGGGCACTTGCATCTAATCTGGAACTTACCTGGACATCCACGGTCCCCCGCCAACCCACAGCAGTTTTCCCGCCCCCGCAGCTCATAGTCCTGCGGCCGATGAGTGGAAACCGAGACTACATTACCAAGGCTTACCAGCGGCAAAGCCGCCAACGTCACCGGCGCGCCTGGAGGCGCTTTAAATTGCGCTCACCCCCATTCGAGCGGGGTGTAGCTTCTACATTTTTGGGGGCACTTGCATCTAATCTGGAACTTACCTGGTGATCCACGGTCCCCCGCCAACCCGCAGCAGTTTTCCCGCCGCCGCAGCTCATAGGCCTGCGGCCGCTGAGTGGAAACCGGTACTACATTACCCAGGCTTACCAGCGGCAAAGCCGCCACCGTCACCGGCACGTCTGGAGGCGCTTTAAATTGCGCTCACCCCCCGCGTCGCGGGGCCGCACGCGGGCCAAGCCGGGCAAAGGGCGGGCCATCTGTGGCCGTCCGGGGCTGGCCAAGGCTGGGCTGGGCCATCCCCCTAATAGCGGCTCTGGGACATTTACAGTAAGGTCATAGTTTCTTCCTGTGTTTAGTACTCCCAAATATTGGCCTAAAAAGATCTCATATTGCGTGACTACACAGTGCTAAAAAACTTATTTCATTATAGTTTTGCTTCTCTAGGTCATTTATTTTTTGTCTTAATCTAAATTGTTCGTGTTACCAGCCTTCAAATATATCCTATAGAAAACATGAGTTCACGCCTCAGTAAAGGCAGGAAATCTCTGGTGGGAGGGTCTGTTAGAGGAACACTGGATCAATTTATTACCAGGGCTGCTTCAGTACTAGAACGTGAGATAGCTATAACGGAACGGCGTCTGTCTTCGGAACAACTGTATAATAAACTTTCATCCCTGGGTTCGATCCAGCTAGCAACCACTCCCCAATGCGTAGCATGGTTTATGACCAAACTTGTGATATCGGTATTCCACCACAGCTACAAGACCAAACAGCTTCAACTGAATCAAATAAAAACGATTCAATTGTAGATCCATCAGTAGAAATCATAACTGAGGAACAATCACCTATAATACTCCCTAGCCATACCCCATGTAAGAAAACATTCTATAAAACACCAGGCCCAAGGCCCATAACGAAAAAAAGAAAGCGTGGGGGCATTTGCCACAATGGGAGAAGCGCAAAAACACCCAAATTATTTCAGAGCCCTCCAAAGAGCTCAGGATTAATTGTAAGGAAGACCAAGCCAGATTACCATCCCCTACCCTCCCATTCCATCAAAGAATTAATGGGAAGCATGGAGTAATTTGTCAAATCTCTAATACTGCCATTAGTAGAGAGGGTTAAAAGAATGGCAGAACAACTGGGGTCCATAGAAAAAGCAATTACAAATAATACAGACCTAACCAGGGAACTGACAAACTGCAGACAAAAACAACCTTCGTCCATTACATCACCAGGGACGATACTAGCTCCTAAATTACATAGTAAGGTTCCACTTTCAGTACCAGACGAGAACATCTTGGCCCCCTCAACAAATGATAAGGCACATACTACTCCCAGGGGACAAAGAGGGGAAGGACAGGCCAATAAGTCAAATAATTTCCAAACAACTGCACTTAGGACGCCTCCCCCTGTTAACTACTCAAGGGCAAACCAGCAATAAATAGATCTGCCACCAGAGGCGGCACCCTACGTCGTGGTTTTGACTGGGGTTCCCGAACTGGTAGCCGGAAAAACTGAAAGCCATCAAGAGCTCAAAAACAAAGTGGTATATTGGCTAAGTAATAACAGGCCACTACCTCCCAATATTAATGGCGAAATTCTCCACGTAAGAAGACTTGGGTGGGTGGGTCATAGACAAAAGGATATATGGGGGATGTCATTATTATTAATTTTTAGAGACCATAGAGTAATTAGACATATAGGTGATTGGTACACCAACAGAGGCCGGGAAGAAATTTCAACACATGATTTAAGCTATTTCTACCCTCAATCATTGTTGGCAAATCCTCCAAGATCTTGTGCCCTATACAGGTGCAATATAGAGCGCCCTGGTTTTAATGTCCCCTCATTTAATCGCTTCGCCATGCTCTCTGGGATTGAAAGAGTAGATTGACTTCCTAACCAGCTCTTTGGGATCCGTCACGAACTCAAACAACCAATGATCTTACCAATCCCAATAGTTGCTCCTGAAGGTAAACTGCTCAAATCATTGGATCCCACCATACTCCCAGTGGAATTAAATTGCACTGAAAAGGTGATAGTTAACTCCGTAGTTGGCAGCAAAAGCGCCAGGTCACCAGAAAGCGCCACCCCACTCTTCCTTATGGAAAGGATGTGGTATTTGGAACGTTTGATGATCTAGTAATAGAACAGGCCACAGTTTTAGCGGATAACAACCAACTAAAAGAAGGTGCCCCTATTACAGTGGTTCCCAAACTTTTTTGACCCGTGGCTCCCTTGACCTAATTGTCAGTGGGCCGTGGCTCCCCACCATTTTTTTAACGGCGCACCAGGGTGCAGCGGCGCACACTTTGGGAACCACCGCAGTAGACCTTTGTACTCTCTACCATTCCTATTTGACTCTTAGGGCCTCATTTATGAGGCCTTGCGTCAGTTTTGCGCTTCTGATGCGTCACTTTTTGTGACGCATCGGCAGCGTAAAACATGCCTCCTGTTGCGCACTATTTACAAAGTGACGCATCTAAGCAGATGCGTCACTTTGTAAACCCCTGCGCTACATTATACCTGCGTCAGGTATAATGTATGCAGGGGGGGCGTTCTCCCGCAAAAAGCCTCGTAGAAGTGAAACAGTGAAATCTATGAGATTTCACTGCGTCAATTCTAGGACGCCATTGCGTCAAAATCTTGCGCCTGCCTCACAGCAGGCGTAAGACTGATGCAGGCCCTTTCACATGGGGCTTTCCCCATGTGAAAGGATGCATTGCTGGAGTTGCGTCACTTTTGTGACACACTCCAGCAATGCGTCACTTTTGAGCTTACAGATACGTCAAAAATACTGACGTATCTGTAACTCCTTGCGACATGATGCGTCATACATTAAATATGACGCATCAGGTATGTCGCAAGGAGGGCGCACTGAGAAGTGACGCATCGCTGCTTTCACGCAGCGATGCGTCATTTCTCATAAATGAGGCCCCTAGAGTTTATCCATTTGTATCTCTTCCTTGAGTGACTTTACAACCTGTACATTTGCAATTTTTTATATTTGTCTCTTCCCTGTGTGACTTTACTACTTGTACATTTGTAATTTATTACTGTTTATATCTCTTCCCTGTGTGACTTTACAACTTGTACATTTGCAATTTGTTTCTGTTTGTATCTTTTTGTAACGCATGTAATCCTAAGTCCTTATGTATCACAACTGGTTCTTATGTAAAGCGCTCTGACACCTCACGGTAATGCTGCTTCCTTGCGAATAAAAACAATTGAGTACCCTTCCCTCAAAAAGTATTTGCCACAAAGAAATATTTGTAAGCTATATTTTCAAATATCCGTTTCTTTGAACACTTATTCGAGGATGTCCACCTCTCTTCGATGCATCCAAACCGGAAGTAAGTGTAGTGGCCCCTCTATTTTCTGCCGTGTTGTCAGCCGCAAGAACGTGTTCAAAGCTATTTCTGCCTACAATGAAATTCCGATTTTTGACAGAAGACACACCCGGCTGGAAGAACTCCGAAGGAAACCATATGCAGACGCCGCCACACTCCACGAAAGGGAAAGTAAAATGGAACGCACCAGAGCTTTGTGTAACTTGTAATAACCATCAACAAAAACACAATGCACATGGTAAGACGTTCATTCAGGAACAAAGACTACTGCTTAAACTCTGAAACAAACCATACAGCAATGTCCACAGCACTCTCCGTAACCACACCGAGCTCTTAATTGAGCCATTTAAATGCAGAGGGCGAGGGCTGGGATCAGCACAAAGGAGCCACATCCTGGGTGGCACCGCGGCGCCCCTGGCTTCTCGTCGCGGCGCACCGGGGTGCCGCGGCGCACACTTTGGGAACCACCGCCCTATTATGTTCCTCTCTTGTAATATAGCCGGACTCCGTCCTAAGGTAGAAAATGGCACCAGGTTGAATTTTTTCCAGAACTATGACATAATATGTCTCCAGGAGACATGGAACACCACCGAAATTATTTTGGTAGGTTATAAAACCTATTTTTCTCCCGCATTACATGTAGCATCTGGCAGAGCAAAAGGCGGTTTATCTTTATTCATCTCAAATTCGATAGGGGGAGTAAAAATAACCCCTGTAGAACTGGAAGTGAATTTTCAGATACTGAGCCTTCGTTTTGGTAAAGGGGATACCGTTCTCCTAGTAAATTTTTATAACAACTTACCAGATGGAGAACTATTGACAGTATTGCAACAGTGCGTTCCCAACTAGCTGCCTTGACAAGGGGGTCTGTTGAAGGAGCTACGATTATTTGGGGCGGTGATTTCAACCAACACCCATGCCAACATAGTAACTGGAACATGTGTGGGATAACAGATGAGAATGAGGATCCTATAGTTCACTTTTCCCACTCAAATATTAGAAATTGCCTAAATGAAACTATTTTCGATTTGGATCTTGTAATCGCAAATAAAAAGAACACTTCTACCCAGTTGCTGGATCCAACATTTATTGGTAGGGGTAGGCAGACCACCATAGATTTTATTCTGATATCTAATGTTTTGGGTAACCGTGCCACTAATTTTGCAACACTTATCAATGTACTAAGCGATCACTGTGCTCTCAGTTTAATATTTCGTCCTCTTCGTGAGCACAGCACGCAGAGTATAGTTAGTGCACTGATGCAAAATACCGTACATTTGGATAGAGAAATGGGAGAAAGTCGATCCTCCAGAAATTACCACGAGAGTTATAAATAAAGCCTATCTCCCAATTCTTAAATGTTTGGATCTTTCCACACCAGATGAGGAAATATTAAGTAATTTTAGCGTGGTCCTAAAAGTAATAAATGAGGCACTCTTTGTAAAGCTAAAAAACACCCAATCGAATAAAGCCGGGTGGTTCAACCATAGAAGCACAGTAGCGCATTCTAAATTAAAAATAGCCTTGCAGAAACCAAACAGGGTGCCCCAAGAAATTGCAATCCTTAGGAGGGAATATAACATAGCATTAAAAGATAGGAAATTTGAATTAAAACAGGTTTTAAGGGGCCAACTACATAAAAGTTGTATCCATAAAGACAGCTCAGCCTTTTGGGCTGTGATTAAATCCCCATTCCTATCCGATCATAAAGATTCACCTGCCATTGATGCGGCTATTGATGAAACGGTCTGGGTGGCAACGAGTGTAGGCAAAAAGACACAATTTTTGTTCAACCCGTGCTTTCTTATCCATTATCATTGGAAATTATTATTGATGAAGTTCCCCAGGCCCTAAAAGCCAGTAAAAACGGCAAAGCCCCGGGCCCTGACGGGGTTCCAATAGATCTATTTAAATCAAATCTAGACCTTTGGGCCCCAATTTTGACTAGGGTACTTAAGGCAGCCTGTGAGGTGGAACTATTGGATTCATGGTCCAAATCAATCTTGGTCCCTATTTTTAAAAAGGGGGACCGTCAGGAGGTATCCTGCTACTGCCCGATCTCACTGTTGGACTCCTTGGGTAAAGTGGCGGGCAGAATTGTTCTTGAACACCTCCAGCGGTGGGAAGACGATGGAAGGATCCTTTCGCACATTCAATTTGGGTTTCGGGAGGGCTTGGGGACAGTCGAACAGGCCCTAAACCTGACAATGCTATTAGGCAAGTACGTATGTGATAAGGCGGGCAGTATCTACATGGTATATGTGGATCTGTCGGCAGCTTTCGACTGCGTCTGTCATGTTAAACTTTGGTCTGTGTTACTGGATATGGGAGTGGATCTATCTTTGGTTAATTTTCTGCGTGAACTATACTCCAATGCCTCAGCTAGGGTAAGGTTTGGGGTAAAGGGCGAGCTATCCTCGTCGTTTGGAGTAGAGAGAGGAGTCAGACAAGGGTGTGTCCTGGCTCCCTTTCTCTTCACGCTTTACACCAATGGACTGGAGAGAGCTATGCTGAATGGGAGTCAGGACCTTCCTTTAATAAAACATTGTCCGATTCCCGCTCTGCTCTACGCGGACGACGCGGTGATACTGGCCCGTACCCCTTTAGAACTGCAGAAGGCGCTAATTAGATATTCCCAATTTATGGGTAAGCTGGATTTACGCATTAACATCAAAAAAACCTTTGTTATGATAGCGGGACCAGGGAAAAAAAGGACCAAGGATATATATCTAAATAAGGAGAAATTGGCAATCACAGCTCAATACCCATACTTGGGAATTAATATTGACCACAAATTAAACTGGAAACCAGCAATTGAATCCAGAAAGCTCCATTTTATGAGAGCCACTATGGCCCTCGTAAATCTTTCAAAGAAATTGGGAAAGAGGTCGCCGGTAGAGCTTTTAAAGATTTATAACGCTAAATGCCAATCAGTAGCGCTGTATGGGGCTGGAGTGTGGGGGTATGCAAATACCAGTAGCCTACAAGTGGCAGAGAATGTTTTTCTGAGATTCCTCCTAGCGGCTCCAAAGAGTGTATCTACCTTTTCGTCTAACATTGAATTGGGACTTTCTCATATATCGGATTTGGCCAAAATACAACCACTCCTTCTTTGGCACCGCATTTGGTCAACAGACAAAAACGCATTCACTCAGCAAATTATATTAGATTGTATGGGCTTGGCCCAGTCACATAAGATCGGCTGGTTATCATACATAAAATGCTTCTTAAATGACCTGGGAATGGAAAAACATTACCTGGCACCAACCTCTATTCGGTCATTATCAAGGAAGGCACTAAAGGTGCTTCCCTTACACATTTAGAAGAAATACAGATAACCAAAGAAGCCTTTAAACCATCTGTTCAAATAACTTTCTCCATTCAGCCTTATTTAACCCATGATTTTACCATCTTTGAGAGATTTCTCTTAACTAGGTTCAGGCTAAATATCCTACATCGTCTGGTTGCCTTTCCTACAAGAAATAACTGGGTCTCAGAACTACCCTTATGTCCGTGCGATGAGATCTCAAGTCAGGCAACCATTCATACTTTCTTTTTCTGTAAATTTTACCGGGAGCATAGAAAGGTTTGACTGATTCGGCTATTAAAATGTATGGGTATCAGAAGATGCCGCCTGGCCTTATTATTCCTACAGTATTTGGGTGAGGAGTGGACATTGAAGTACATTGTTAAGTTTTTGAAATGCATTTTCCGACATCGATTAAATTTATAAAAGCCGTTGTATAATTACGTCCATCGATAACCCAATTATGCACGTATAAAGTAAGATAATGTTACCTTACAAGGTTTTATGTATATATCATGAATTTGTTTTAATATTGTATAAACTATAGAGCACCTAATAGCAAATGTGCTTGTTTTTAGAACAACACATATTTTTAAAAAACAAATTGTTTTTAAGAGGCAGTATTTTGTTTTAATGATGAATGTGAACTGCAATTTATCTGTGTAACATGCTTTTATGGTTTTTCTTCATTACAAAAACCGAATAAAGAAATACTTACTTACTTACTTGTATGTATTCATAATTATTGTAAGATGGTAGAGCTATACCCTCCATTTACCTTTATAGCACTGCAAATCATTTATATCTTATACTGTCTAATGATTGTTGCAGGCCATCTATTCTACACCAGAATAACAACTGTTCAATACATTCTTATTGAAAATGCCCAGCCTGTTTATTCTGTGTATCTCTCTGAGACAGACTAAGTAAGCACGAGTGACCGAGCAAAAAGTAGCATTTGTTTCCATGGTCATGAAGGATCAGGGTTGTCATTTTCGATGGTTACCAAGAACTATGCTCTCCTTCGAAAGAGGAGATTCTAGTGGCACTGTGAGCTAGTTGGAACAAAAGGCCAACATACTCAGTGGGGGTGTTTAGAATCAGCCTGACACCAATCCTACATTTTATGCTGTCCAGATCCTGTAGAAATATTATAGGAGCTACACAACATCAGGGGCGGATCTGTGAAGAGCAAGGAATTGTCAGTTTCTCACCAAAAAGTATGGATTATTGCTGATCTTCCAACAAAGTAGTAAATTGCTGTTTTCTCTCAAAGGCGGTATAAACCTAATAAACAAAAGTAAGTTACTAAAAGTAAAGACAGGCTCACGATGTGACATTGTCAGTGTATGGATAAGGTGACATTGATTCAAGTTACTTATAAGTGTGAAGTGCCGGCTGTGGCGTGGGTACCACTATATCCAGTTAGTAAGATAGCGAAAACAAGTCTCCTACGTTCACCTTCGTGTTGGCAGGCTAATAAGTTTCATGCATCATGCAAGACAGGAAGCAAATCCATTGACAATTTCAGCAAAATAAACAAAATATCAGTTGATAGGCAATCTTGTGATGCCAAGATAACAGCTCAGCATGGGGGACCTAAGGTAGGACTAGTCCATCATGGAATAGTTCAGGGGTGTCAAGGCTCTATAGGAAATTGTGCTGGTAGCGCACATGTACATTGGCATAGCCTGCAGCTAAAAATAGTGAGTAAGTGAGGAATAAAGTGACAATTCTTGCCAGGGAATTGTGATGTGTGAATTGATGTGGGTTCGTGCCCAACTTATGGAACAAAACACTATTATTGAAAATGTCTACACTTGATGGCTGCCTAAGTATGGTGTACTTGAAAGTCGATACACATGAGACTACATGCAAACAAGGCCTAGTGCTCAGTGCTACAGGACTCACTTTGAGTCTCAGATATTCTTGAATGGTGTTGAGGAGTATGTCTGTTTGCATCACTCTAAAATGAAAAAAAGAATAAGCAGAGTCACTAGAGGAATTTGTCATGGTCACATACACTACTTAGAAGTCCAATGAGCAAAAGATCCTACTCACAAAATGTAATGAAGTCCAAGTACTCAGTGCCAGTTCTCACCAATCTAAAATCCAAATATTTCAAGAAACCACCCCTGGCCTATCACAATGTGTAGCTGTTCAAAGAATAAAGTTCCTACCAAAAATATGAATTCCTCTTCATGCAAGTGTGTTGTAAGGGTTGCCACTCCATATATGGGCATGATATGGTGTGTGAGAGATTACACGGAGGGATGAATGTTCTCCTTTATTAATAAATTCATCACATTGTCAAACCGCAGACTGCACAGAAAACAAATGCAATAGACAATAATAAGAATGACTCTTTTAGTGTCAATTTGAGCAGTGAATGTGATGAGTTATCTGATGCAAGGGAAGGTACTTTCAATAAGATACCAAATAGTTTTTCTTTTTAGAGGTGTTCGCAGAATTAGAATAGGCAACAAAATAGGCAACAGAGGGGCCAATAACAAGATCAAATGGACGGGTACAAGAAACACAGAAGGGGCACGAAGGGAAGAAAAATTACCCAAAGACAAAAAAGAGGGATGCAGACCAGGTCCTGGACCAAAAGTAGCTAAGTGTACATAACCTATTGAGCAAGGATGACTCTGATTTAGTTACACTTAAAATAGATACTTCTGAAGTTTTACTTATTAACTCATCTGATGTACTCCCTAGAGATAATTAGGAATGTTAAGAAGGGCACATGTTCCTGTCCTGAGGCACTATGTAACTGTAATAAAATACAAGTGATTTTCTCAAATTTGTGCAGAAACTGAAACCTAAAAGACACTTCTCCAACAACCATCCAATGAAAGATTGAGTACCTGACTGTGAACCACCAACAGTGCGCGGCATACACAACACTTTGACACTTCTATCTATCACTGCACATGACACAACCCCCTTACAACTAAAAGCTTATTACAGGAATAACAAACCAAAGGGCATATGTGTACAGACTGTGGGCTTTGATCTAAATTCACATTCCAAATTGCAAGTGAGAACAATCTAGATGCCTTTTATAAGGTTGCTGCCCTTGATTTGAACAATGCTCCAAACAAACTAACAGAGTTCATATTGACATCAGGAGGGGTAGCCTTACAAGATATGAGAGCTATGCACTATTGTCTATTCCACAGAACAACAATATTATTGTTAAAGAAGTGTACAAGGGTGGAAATACCATAGTAATGAATAAGACTGACTATGATAGTGAAATTTACTTCCAACTCCATGACACAGGATGGTAAACTAAATTATCTGATAACCCCACTATAACTATAATGTATATGATTAATGGTAACCTCAAACGTTGGCATGAACAAGGTCTCTTTGCAGATGAAGAGATTATATACATGAAAGAAGAGAAACCTAGATATCCAAGGTCCGTACATGTTACCTAAGATGCATAAGAAGGCACTTTTCTACCAGGAAGACCTATAATATCTGATACCAATTCTCCAACAGAGAACATTTCCAAATAAGCTGACATGATTTTTACGACCTAAGGTTGTGAACCTACCAGTGTATCTACAAGGTGCACAACATGTGTTGAATTTGATCAGCAATATGTTATGGTAACCAGGTTTGATCTTGGTAACTCTGGATGTAGTATCACTTCTAAAAAATTTCCCCCATGAATGGGGACTTCATGTACTATACATTTTCTTAACATAAGACCTGCAAATTTAATGCCTCAAACTCAAATTTTTCTCAAGATACTCATACTCCTACCAACAGTCACATACTTCTGAAGATACAATCTGAAATAAATGTATGTAGCAATGTATTGCTGTTTAATGGAGAATGGTATTACGTGAAATGCGGAACTGCGATGGGTTCCAGATTTGCTCCATCTTATGCTGGCTTATATATCAGTTGGTTTGAGATGGAGGAGGTCTAGGGCCCTTGAGGATTACAACTAATTGAACGTTTTTATGGCTGGGGTTGGTATATAGACACCATTCTGCTGATTTGAAATTGTTTTGTATAGGTATTCAAAAATGTTTTTGATTGCAGGTCTGGAATTATTTGGCCAACAAATCAACTCTGCGATTCCAGAGCAAATGTTGGTCTTCAGAGGTTCAGAAGGTATCAGCCCTCTGTGCTAACAGCATTGTAAGGAGTGAAATCAAATAGGCTGGGCAGGTCAGAAATAGACTAGGTAAAAATTCTGCAGCCCTAAACATGTAAAATTGTAAGCTGCCTGAGGACTCCCACCTCTATAAAAGGTGAATTAAAAGACGACTGCAGAAGAGCATGTAGGTTGTGTGATGTGGATTATGTAAGGAGGAAGCCCTCAGCCAACTATAATTTGGAATCTTGGGAAAATCAGAGGGGGTTTCCTTACATATCTGCTCTTCTGAATGCTCTGCTACGGTTATTATTATTATTAAAAGATAGGGATTACATAGAGTGTTCGATACCTAAGACCTGAAATGTTTTATGCATTTTTGGATACTGAGAATAACTGCATGTGTGGATTGAGGTTTCTACATTTTAACATTTATCTTTTACTAGATTGTCTTTATTTTTATAAGACTCGTCTGATTATAAAATATAATATAACACATTGTAACAAAGCATTTCTCCATTTGGTGAATGTGGAATGTTTAGATGTAACATGTGCATCAGCAACATTTTTAAAAATAAGTTTGGGCTACCATTGTGAAGATTGCAATTTCAAGATATTTTAGGACTCGTAATATCACATTTTAGGGCGGAGTGCAAGAAAGAACATATAGTGATACATAGTGTTACAAGTTCTCTTAAGACCAAGTTTCTATTGTGGATCTTGTGGGAAACAAAAACAGGTTGTGTAGAATTCGATTGATTGGGAAGGTTTGGTTAATTTTTAATTCATTATTTTAATTGCATTATAATATCATTGTTTTAAAGGCAAGTGTTTAAACATGGATACACTTCGAATTGAATTGACTACCACATTCCCTAGATGAGAGAGAGAGGCACTATTATTGCACTCCAAGATTGAATTTGGAGAAACTTTTAACTGTAACCGATTAATGTCAAATAATGTGGACGAAATGAGATACCTGATCAGAGAAGCAGTAACGTGTGCAAATGAGGCAAATATTCTGAGGATGTAGCTAAGGAACACAAGGTCGATATAAGTAAGACAAAGAATTTATAGAGAAATTATAGAATGGATTTATGTGAAGTAGAAAGAGCGGTGACAAGTAAAGCAACTTGGCAAGCTCACATTAAAGATTTAGTTGAGAGTACTTAGGTTTGGAGGGATTTGAAGTAATACAAAGAAAAGTGGAAAAAGAAACTTAGGACTAAGCAAACAAATTCTGAGACAGGGAAGAAAGCAAAAGTGACTATTAGTGATTTGGAACTGTGGCAGAATTTGCGTATGGGCATGCACCTTAGGCTAGGGATGATCTCTATGCCTTTACAACAAAATGTCTAAAAATGAGGGAGGAACGTGACAGGTGATATAAGAAGATGCATAGCTAGGTGACAATTTCAAAGATGCTTTGGATGGATTTGGATACATTATTTGAAGTTGTTTTTCCTAGTGATTTACAGAAAGAATGCAAGGCTGCTGTTGCGTAGCCGACTGAACAAACTGCTAGTGTTTGATCTAACAATGTTCACACTGAAGTAAATATGGAAAAATGCTGAGCAGTGGTAGACCATCTGAAAAAGGAGTTGCTAGATGTAAACTGGGTAAATTTAATGAGAGCTACACAAGATCAAAAATAGTCAGTGCATGCTTACTAGGAAAGGCGTATGCAGGTTGATAGCAAGTATAGTGGAGTTGAAGAAGCCAAAAAGGAAGGTGTTAACGGATTTGTATCAGATTTTGTTTTGGGTTTGATTCTGGAGCTTAGATCTCATATTCAGCAAAGTGTAATTTGTTGACAGGCAAAAAAGTTTTGATGAGATTCTGAAGTATACCAAATACTGTAGTGACTGTTTTAACGTCAAGCATAAAAAGACTACAGAAAATTTGATGACTGCACAGATGAAGGAGATTCAGAGAAACAACAGAAACCAGAGGAAGGGATCTGATTCAGGTATTTTGCAGCCTGAGAATTCTTGAATAAATGGAACACAGAGAATCCAAGAAGTAGGGATGAGTAATGAGATGGTGCATACTCACAGTTGAGGTAGAGAACATGATTAATTCTGGAAAAAATGTGAATATCATTTTGCAGAAGAAAAGCGCTGTTTGTCACATCTGTGACCAAATTGGGCATTGGAAGTGTGAGTGTGGACAGAATTCAGAATGATTTTATTCTCCAGAGACTTCAAAGCATAATCCGATTGAGATAACAAATTTTGCAACAGTCCAACAGACTCATCAGAATTAAGGGCAGATGCATATAAATATGCCCATGGCTCCAATGTTGTAGCAAAACATGAGAAACCAAATGCCATACAATCCAGGTTCCCAAAAGAATCGATCGGTTCTGAGCAATGATTTTCGTCAGTTTTCACCAGAGACAAATTTACAGTGATGGTGCCTGAGGGTGGAGGAGGATTGCATGCTTGGTGCAGTACTAGAGGTAGAGCAGAGTGGCCCATATGTATATGGTGAGGTTAGAGGCTATCCTTTATCACTTTGTTCTGTGGAGGTTCCAAACCTAACCCTCTTTTCGAAAAGAAGTGCAAGTTGTAGGCATTAGCAATACACAGATTATTAATCAGGTTACAGCATTTTACTTGGCTTGACTTTTTTGCAAGATGAACTCTGTCAGTTACTGCATACCATATGTCCAGTCATGATTGAAAAACAAGAATTGGATTTAGTTTTTAAAATAAAATCAGAGGACTCAACAGTTCACCTTTTTTCCAGTTCTTAGAAGAGCTGGCTGGGAATTTAACACTTAATGCATGAATTAGATCTTGGTGGACAGGTTACTACGTGTCAACAGTGACAGATATCCCGTCCACTAAAATATAAATCCAATAGGATATAATAGGATTTATATTTTGGTGGATGGGATATCTGTCATAGTTGGGATAGAGTAACACATCCACCAAGATCTAAATAAGGCCCATATTTTAAAATAAAATGTATAGGACTAATAAAAAGTGCAATGAGAGTTAGAATACAGGTTAAACCAAATATCCTTTATACCAGTATTCAACAATAGAAACTTTCAAGCGAAGCAGAAGACAGAATAAAGTCAATCACATAGAATATTATCAAGGGATTTTAATGCTGGTGCTTGGTAGCCCTTGTAATCCTACAGTGATTGCATTATAAAAACTGAGTGGTAAGTGAGGATAGCCCAGGACCGTAGGAAAATTATTCAATTTGTAGTTCCAAGTTGGCCGGTGGTGCCAAACTTTGTTCCATTATTGTTTCAGAGCCCTGCAGATGCAGAATGGTATACAGTCATTAGCTTATGCCAAAAAATTTACAATTTCTGTGCACGAGGATAGTCACTATCTTTTCCCATTTAAATTCGAAAATAAAGTCAGCATTTTGTGTTGACTCCCACAGGAGTATATTGAAAGTCTCATTATTTTTTGTCAGTCTTTAAGAAAGATATGTAGAATTTGCAGCTACCCTGTAACTAAGTCTTAATCCAATACATTAATGGCCTATTGGTAGCATCAGGGACTAAAGACAACTGCAAACTAGATACAATTGCACTTATGAATCATCTTCCTGACAATGGTCACAAGGCATCATCTGCAAATATGCAGTATTGTAAAAGAAAAATGGTTTACTTGGTCACAACAATGAGAAAGGGGCAAGAAAAGACTAAAAAGAATGTGCTTCTGTAATCCGGAAGAAGAAACTTCCAACCACCCAAAGGGAGGTGAGAATATTTCTGGGAATAGTTGCTACTGTTCTCTGTGAGTTCTAAACTTTTCTCTGAATATGAAGGCTTACTTACAGTTATATCAAGGATCCAGTACCATTTGATGACAAATAGATGAGGGCCGAGATTTAAGAGAAAATGAATTTTGTGCACTATCCATCAGTAAATGCCTGATTATACAAGGCGTTTTATCCTTTTCTGGCACGACAAAAGTGGGTGTTCACTTTCCAACGTACTCGAAAACATGGAATAATATAATGAGGGATGTTACTTACATTTCTGCTACATGATATCCTGTAGCTATACCTCTTCCTAAGGCAGCTCCAGCTGTCTGCCTTTCAATAGAACAAACTAAAGAAATTGCTATGGGTCATACATTCATTGTGTTTGTCTCTCATTCAGTTGAAATGTTGTTGACTCTCACCAGTATTAAGCAAATGTCAAACAGCCACCTCACAAGATATGAGCAGACAAAATTAGTGGCTAAGAACATTTCAATTAGAAGTTGCAATACCCTAAATCCCGTAACGCTGCTGCTGATTTCAAGTGACTAAGATGATGATGAGGACCCAGCCCATTATTGTGTTAATGGCACAAAATTGGGCAACACGCCGAGACCAGATATTTAAAATGTTCTTCTTGAGATGGCTGATCTGACTTTGAAGATATTTCTTGTCAGAGAGACCACTAACGACCACTAAAAGCTGCTTATGCCACCTGGTGCATTTCTGAAATCATTGAAACATCATTCTAGTCTGATGTAACCTCAGCACAAGCAGCAGTGTTGATTGCTCTGATCAGATCTTGCTGCCTAGCAGACGAATGGAGTGTGGCAATTACTGCAGATATCCAGTATGGATTTGAAGTGGTACATGATTTTGGGCCGCTATGGTCTCAAGGGGGCTTTATAACATCCTTTGATTCTCCAATCAGGAATGGTTTCTATTTTTTGATCTTTTGGACACAGTATAGCAACTTGTAGGTAGCAGTGGCCAAATGGGCAGCCCACAAAGCTGATGATGACATATTCATGATCAGAAAAAATTATGTTGATTAAGTGGCAAAGTACTGTGCCATTAAAAATGACACTGAGATTAAATGAGCAAATCACAGTGCAAGAATCAGACCAATGTAAAGTCAATGAGAGAACTGCTCAAAATGTAAGTTATGTTTATTGTTTTTACTGAGTCCAGTACAGACCACAGTAAGTGAGTTAAAGGATCTCCAGGAGGAAGTGCCATCAGACAAGAGGAAGAAATGGGAATTGACTAGAGGAAAGAAATACTTTAACGATTTGTTGTTACTCCAGATCATCAGTATGTACTCACAGACTCCATGTTACATTCAATGGCCTGGAATTTGCATGGCCATATACAAGTAGGGAGGGATGCAAGGTCCAAGACTGAAAACAAAGTACTGGTATACCACAAAATTGTGTAGCTGAAAGAATTGTGTCAGAGATGCTTTACCTGCAAGAAATATATTCAGGGAAAGAAGAAAAGCTACATAGGCAAATTAGAAGTCCCATTTACTAGACTTCAAGCAGATTTCATTGAAGTGCTTGTTTGTGATGGGCTTAAATATGTTCTTGTGATTGTCTGCTTGGGTTGAGGCCTACCAAACCAGGAGAAGTGACAGTATGATAGTTGCCAAACTCTTGTTGAGAGAGTTATTACCACGAATTGGCTTGCCAGCTTCTATTGAGATGGACTAAGGAACACATTTTAAGAATTAGATCCTAAAGCTATTATATACTACACTTCAAACTGAACAGAAGTTCCACTGCAGTTATTGTCTACATTCACCAGGAATTGTTGAGATGAATAGCACCATCAAATGTGAGCTGGCTAATGTGTATGCCTTGCAAATCTTTACTGGCCAGATGCCCTTCCATTTGTTCTTATGACTATTAAAGCACTCCAGACAAAAAGATTGGTCTCACGCCTCATGATGTTTTGACAGCCGGAGCTATGAGAATGGAGTACATACCTTGAGCAACAGGTGTATCAATAACTAATGGTATTGTATTGTATTACCTTAAAAGTTTGTCTGATGTAGTGTTTCTCATCAGGTGAATTTGGAAACAACTCTGAAAAAAGAAACTGAGTGTCATCCACTACAACCAGGAGATTGGATCCAGGTCAAGAAGCATGTTTGCTAGAGCTGCTAGGAGTCAAAATGTATGAGGCCACATTAAGTTGTGTCTGTGACTAACAATGCTGCAAACTAAACTGGAATTCTGCAGTGGATTCACGTGGCTCACACAAGAAGAGTGAAGATGGAGGATGAAGAAGTTTTGGCAACAATCACTGATTCACAGAGTCAAGCTCAAGTTCGCATGGCTCCAAAGGGGGAGATGAAGAACTAAATTGTGAACTGAAAAAGGTGAAGTAAGTTGGTGATGCTGATGAGAGTGAAAATCCTAGTGAAGGTACACCAGTTTCAGTTTCTGAATCAGAGCGAAGAACTGTTGTAACTTACAAGCAGCAGGAAGAAAGAGTCTCTGATCCAGTTTATGAAAAACTCCTCCTGAAAATGTTAGTTTTAAAAACTCCCAAGGGAAAGAACAGTTCACAGTTAGTCAAGTTACTCATACTGAGCAGAGAACAAATTCAAGTGTGAATGAAGAAGTCTCAACAGCAGTCACAAGTAAATAAACAAGAATTGAGAGAGTGCATCAGGAAGATAGGAGATCTAAGGCAAAGAACAGAACTTGCAAAAGAAGACATTGGGAAAATGAAAGATTGTAGTCAATCAGAGAAGTACCAGAAACAATTTAATTCAATACTGAGACAAGTGACAGTGAATTGCCTGTCTCCAAGAGACCAACATGAAAGAGAACCTAAACAGAAAGTACACATCACCTCAGTGGGCATGAGTGGCATCTTTGTCTGAAGAAGAAAAAGAATCAGATGCAGAAGTGTACAATCCAACAAACTATTGCCAATTCATCTTTAAGGATGAAGTAGAAGAAGAAGAATCACCTTGAAATGTTTGAAAATCCTGATGAACTTCAATTAATGCTGGGCCTTTGTAAAATTCAATGCGGTGGACCACCAGCTTCTCAGGGGAAAATTCAAGAAAGGAAGGTTGCCACGTACCTCTCTCCTGGAGCCATGGACGGCACTGGGTATTGCCACCCCCCCAAGGTTGGCTCTGGCTATGTCTCGGGGTGCCCATCCCCGGGCCATAGCTGCTTGCTAGAAGCGGAGCAGGTTTGCTTTCACAGAGAGGGAGCTACATGTTTAGTATCTCCCTCTCTGTAAAACATATGCCGGCTCCTGTGGGAGGCAGAGAGCTGGCAAGGACTGTGGGGGTCTACGCATGGTCTTCAACAGACATAAATGGTTTCACTCCCACAGTAGATGCCGGGCATTGTTTTTTAAAAGGCTTGGTCCGAGAGATGGGGTCCACGGAGTCGAAATCAGCCCTTGGAGCGGGCGAAACACCCCTCTCCTCTAGTAAAAAAAAAAGCCCCCCCTTTTACCACCACTCTGCAAACACACCTCCTGGCACACAATAGGTTGGGGGATGGAGTCCTCTTTGCACCAAAGGGTCCTTGGGGGCCAACAATCCCTCCTGTTACCTCCAGATAGTCCCATGCAAGGGGGCTTACTGAGCGGTGATTGGAAGCCCTGCTCTCTCTCTTCACCACTCTTCAAACACACCTCCTGGCGCACCACAGTTTGTGGGATGCAGCCCCTTTAGATACTGAGGGCCTTTTCTAATAAGGGACACTATAAGTAATAGATGGTCCATACGATAATATGGGCTGGCACCCGGGAAAACACATGGTTTCCAGCTCCATTATGGTGTCACCTAAATATGTCATGTTTTGTACCAAACAACATTCCCTATTACTCCTGACATGAATCTCGAGTCAAGGGCAATATGGCATGCACCCAGGTGGCTACCTTAAACATTGCCCACCTGTCTGCCCAGAACTTCCTGTGCTCTGGCTGCCAGCCTGCACTTGCTGCCGCCAAGACCATAATCTGCCCCCTTGCCAGGAGGTTTAAACTCTCCCGGGAGTCAGAAACAATGGCCTGGATAGGAAGGAGTGCACCCATTAGAATATGGGTACATCCCTGATGTGGGCACATCTTCGGTTCTCAACAAAAAAGACTCCTCATATGTTATTGTAGTTCTTATATATCAGTTTGTAGGTTTATTCATAAATTGGGTGTCGTTTCCTCATAATTTTAAATGTTGAATATCACTTGAATTCCACAAGTATTTATCCTTCTCGCAATAGTAAACCAAATGCTCCAATGCATTTCTCTGACGTGACAGGACGGACACGCCACCTGAAGGAGCACCCTACCATTACAAACTTTCTAGAACTTATTTGTGTGATTAACTTGCTCTGAACTTACAGATTAACAAGGCTGTGCACTCCCCTTATTTTTATTTGGTCATTACTCGTCTTCCGCCCAGCTAGGAGGGTAGCACGCCAACTATACATCATGCAATACGAAGAAATAGCCAGATCGACAGAAGCTAAAGCAGATATACTTGTCTTTGACGAGGAAGAAACTGCTCGCATTTATGCTCTCATTAATGAAGATATAACTCAAAGTACATCTAGCCGCAGTAGAGAACAATGCGTCAGACAATTACTCTACCTTTCTAAACGTGAACTGAACCAGAAACTGCATGCCAGCACTCTTCTGAAATACTATCGAGCCTTACGAATTACAACGTGAAATTGCTTGGATTTTCAAGCTACAGTCAATGAAGCCATATGGACTTAATGATCGGCTTGAATATGCATGCTTTATTTGAAAGCCGACATAGGGCCTTGTTTGCCTGATGTTTTCTTCTTACTAGTGCAGCTTCACCTACACTGTTATTGCATTATTCTGTGATTTTTCGTAACATAGCTGTATGTACTCTTTTTCTTACATAGCTGTATGTACTCTTTTTCTTTATTAGCATTCCCCCTCACGTTTTTCACTGTATGCACTCTTTTTCTGTATTAGCATCGTTTCACTACCCCGTTCCAATATGGCCGCTCACATTTTTACTCTGAAAGAGTCCTTCGCTTATTTTTACTTTTTTGACTCTCGCGAGATGATTGAAATCTCACTATCGGGATATATACAAGCTAAACTTTGTTAGCGGTTCACCTTGAACATACTCTTCTTACCCGCAGCGACGCATCTTCACCAGCTACCCTAGTAAGTTAATTACTCGAGGACTATGTTATGGCACACTTTTCGCACTTACCATGTGCGACTTTATTCATGAACTCATGTCTGTTTCGCGTTTTATTGTTATAGAACCCCACTCGATGAGTTCGACACGCGTCGGGTTGTAAGTACCTTGATACCACCCCGTTTTTTCTTTAGCCACGCTTGTATTTTTTTACCACGCTAACTCTACGTATCCATCTCGATATTAGATAGTTAACTACCTGCATGCACACCTCCTTATTTGATCCTTGTACTAAACCCTGTGCACTCCCCACATTACCGTGCTTATAGCGTATGCTCACTCAGTCACTTACGGCCGTTTTTACTTATTTTCGCTAATCACGATTATTTGCAGTTACTAATATCGTTACACCGCCTATGTTGCCCGTTTACTCACATCACTAAGTCACTTTTTCTGTCACTCGGTTTATACCACAATGTCTTTCTGATATACTTATAGTTATATTTTCACATTGTAGAGCTCCCTGATTAAGGGCCGGTCGGGCCCGAAGTGCATTGGAGCATTTGATTTACTATTGCGAGCAGGATAAATACTTGTGCAATTCAAGTGATATTCAACATTTCAAATTATGAGGAAACGACACCCAATTTATGAATAAACCTACAAACTGATGGTTTGTTTGTAAGCTGCACGCGCCGGCCGAGCGTACCTCTGCATCTGGGGCTCCGCTGAGGCGCGCTGCCTGTGGGTCGTGGCTGTCGGGCGGCCGGGCTTAGCCCCGCTGCCCCCATCATCATCACCTACTTCCGGCTGGCCGGGCTTGGCTCCGCCAGTCGGGCAGGGAAAGAACTACAGCCCCCATCAGCCCTTGCTCCAGGACGCCTCCCCCACCATCACTGCACAGCGCCAGGAGGCGCATAAAGACCCACCCACTGCTGAGGACCGGGTGGTGGTTTGTTTGTAAGCTGCACGCGCCGGCCGAGCGTACCTCTGCATCTGGGGCTCCGCTGAGGCACGCTGCCTGTGGCTCGTGGCTGTCGGGCGGCCGGGCTTAGCTCCGCTGCCCCCATCATCATCACCTACTTCCGGCTGGCCGGGCTTGGCTCCGCCAGTCGGGCGGGGAAAGAACTACAGCCCCCATCAGCCCTTGCTCCAGGACGCCTCCCCCACCATCACTGCACAGCACCAGGAGGCGCATAAAGACCCACCCACTCCCTCGTCCCGCGAGGACGCGCGCGAGATGCGCCGGGCTAAGCCCGGGCAAAGGGCGGGCCCTCTGAGGCCCTCAGAGACCACAGGAGACCGGGCCGGGCCACCCCCCTGATATTTACCTTTCCCTGCATACCGAAGGTATCTAATTCCTCTTTGTCAACGTATATAGTAAATAGTGGGTAACAGGCCTGATGGAGGTCAAAAGTAAAAGTAGGGTGGCGGTCAAAAAAACACCTATGCTCACTCGCTCAACCACAAGAAAACAAACCCTGGCGCCAACCCCACTGCCCACCTTAACTGCAATCGATAGGATGCTGCAACAGACAATTGGTGTTGTTGTCAACGCTATTGAAAGTACGGAAAGAAGATTATCACTACCTGCGAGTATGTGTTTAATAAATCAAACATCACAAACTATTAATACACATGTTAGCGTTCCAAATGAGACAACAATATCACATGATTCACTTTTATTGGAATCGTTTGCAGGTTTGCCAAGGTATGATTTAATTCAATCTGATGTACCTCAGCTTTTGGGTCCCACTGTTCTTTGTACTAGGGAGAGTAGACTGTCTGTAACACCTGACCTATCAGCCAGCATATTACCACAGCCCCTAATATCTAGTATTGTGTCTGTAACTAATGGAGATTTGGATGGTTATGCTACTAATTCTGCCATTCCAACTGTACAAATCAGTGATATCAGTCTGTCAAGCAGTGAAACTGACTGTGAGCCTGTACCCTCAAAAAGGAAATTAACCCAAAGTCGGAAAAGGTTAATAACATACAAACAGACTAAAATATATAGAAGGAAAAAGAAGAGGTCTATACAAACCCTAGAAACCAATGAAAGAGAGGGTGAGATACAGCAGAACAGTGGAGGGAGACATGTAAAAGATATAAAATTACTGGAAATGCAGGCTTTTGGCAATATCGAGGCAGTTAAAGAATGTCTCGAGAAAATAGTAAAGGTTTGCATTGTACCAGTGATGGAATCTCTGGAAATTCTAAGTAAAAAAATAGAAAACCTAGAGAAATTGGGAATAGCTAACTTGGATGTTCTAGAACAACTGGGTTCACAAGTTAGATCTCATTCAATTAATTTAAATTCTGGGAACCAGAGTAACGGTAAATTAAGTGCAGTAAATCGTACTCCTAGTGTGCCTATTGTGAAGGGAAACCCGGTACCCTCTACAAGTGGAAGACAGAGGTCAACAACCACCATCCCCAATGTAATACGAGGGCAAAAAGTAGATGGGGGCCAAAGAAACACCAGAGAACCCGCCCCCACCCACAAGAGCCTGCCTGTACCGAGGCGCCATATTGATAATGTCATCCCAGACACTATTAATTTGCCACCTGATTGCAGACCATTTGTGGCGATACTCGCGAATGTCCCCAAGTTGTTGCCTAACCAATTTGAAAATCAAGAAACCTTGAAAAATAAGACCTTGTATTGGTTGGTGAAAAATTGTGGGTTTCCATTACGAGGCGCGGAAGAGATTATAACTACACAGAGGGTAGGTTGGGTAGGGCCAAATAAAAAGGAGATAGACGGGGACTGCATAATTATAAATTTCAGGACCACAGAATGGGCAAGAGATTCGATTTTACATGCACCTATGCCATCGAATCATGAATACAACATCACACTGTTCCCACTTGATTATTTTTATAGGAACCAGTCAGGAAGACAAATTATCACACATAACTTCCAACATCCAAGAGCGGCCTTTATCAAATATCCTAATGTTGTACCTATTTGTCCACCCTCACTGCCTAACCTGTATGACAACTTCCTGGTCCCAACATCTAATAGATTCCAGCCGCTCAGCTCACT
The DNA here is from genome assembly GCF_964261635.1 of Lissotriton helveticus. NCBI lineage: Eukaryota > Metazoa > Chordata > Amphibia > Caudata > Salamandridae > Lissotriton > Lissotriton helveticus. The sequence continues at coordinate 2,001,813,000 of NC_136061.1, read as the reverse complement.
TGAGGAGAATGATTGACTGAGCGATCCATCCTTGACTCATAGTTCTGGAAGTACTGTAATAGGTGATACATTAACTCTGGAGAAAGAGCCGGGTGATGACAGCTGTGTAAATAATATAACTGAGTCACAATTAATTTCATCACATACTGTGCTATGTATAGGCAATGTTGTAGATAATGAACCAACTGTAACCAATGATAATGTTAATGTTACTCTGATTGTAAGTTTTGAAGCTTCAATCTTGTCTAATCACCCCGAAAGTACTGGAACTAATAATGTTGATTCTCTTGTATTTAATAGCTGGAATATAGCCGGAATTACCTCTAAATTATGTACCCCATTTTAGGACAATTTCATCATATGTGGTTATGACATTATTTGTCTGCAAGAGACATGGCATACTGGACTAATAGAAGTTGAAGGTTACACCTCCTATAATGTGGCAGCAGTAGCTTCCAAAGCTGGTAGAGCTAAGGGAGGTCTACTGACTTTGGTTTCAACTAAATTGACAGAATTTATTCTTGGGGAACATTCTATAGTTTGTCAGCATGCGTCTATACTGCGCCTAAAACATAGCCATGGTAGGGATCTAATTATTGTAAATTTTTATAATAATATTGTGGGCCCTAAATGTGATATGATTGTTCCCGATGTTGAACGCGCTATTGAAGCTGCAATCACTCTCTCTAAGAATAATTTTGTAATTTTGTGGGCAGGTGATTTTAACATCCAATCCTGCAGATATGTTCGGAAGGGGATATGTGGTCACCACGAGGATTATGTAGGGGGTGACAGTGTTTATGTTAATCATTTCCCGCACAGTAATTATGGCAGCGCATTGAATAATCTAATAGCCAAGTTTAATTTGGAATTGCTTGATTGTACAAAAAACAAAAATAATGAAACTTGTCCAGCTTTTAGGGGGAGAGATGCCCGTACCAATATTGATCATATTTTGGTGTCCAGTGGCTCTTTTTTTACTAATGTCTGGGTAATAGAGCAGCCTGTGAGTGATCACAACAGCATCTCTGTGGAGTTAATGGGTTGGGGTCAAAAAAGCGTTGTGAAGAGTAAAGCAGTTCACGGGATTTCCGTTGAAAGACCAAATGGTACAAGAATTAAATGGATTAAAATTGACCCTAATAAACTAACAAAGGATATTATTTGTAAATGTACCAGAGAGGTTGAATACTGCCTTGAACCTAATGTGATAGCGCCTGATGGTCTCTCCAATTTTATGAAAATTACATGCACAGTTGAAAATTCCCTGTTAAAAAGAAACAGAAGGGTTAAGAGAAACAAAACTGTGTGGTTTGATAAGCATTGTGCTGAGACTCTGAAAAGATTAAAAAATGTACTTAATGCTAAACCTAGAAATAAAGAAAGAGTCAAAGAAGAACGTATTAATTATAAACTGGCCCTGTCAATCAGGAAAAGGGAGCTACAGGACGAGGCCTGGAATAAACTTGATATGGCCGCTGTAACTAAAAACCATAAACTCTTTTGGGAAACGATAAATGGCCCATTCTTAAAGAATGAAAATACTCCTGAGGTCAGTTCTCATGTCCGCTGTCTTGCATGGATTGCACATTTTTCTGAGATTTTTACTTCGGATCTTAAATCTGATGGGTCTATCTTATGTTTTAATTGGAAGAAAATGCAGTTGTTTTTAACTTTAAATGAAGTGACAGATGCAATTAAAAATAGTAAGGGTGGTAAAGCACCCGGGCCCGATGGGGTACCCGTGGATTTTTATAAACACGAATTAAGACTATGGGCCCCAATCCTAACTCGTTACTTTAATGCTGCGGTGGAAGATAATTTACCACTGACATAGGGCCAATCAATTATTATACCCCTTTATAAAAAAGGATCCAGGTCAGAGGCAAAGAATTACCGTCCAATCTCTCTTTTGGACTCGACAGTTAAAATCCTCAGTCGAGTCCTATTAGTGAGATTGGAAGCCTGGGCCGAGGAGAATAACATTCTGTCCCCAGTGCAGTATGGGTTTCGTAGGGGACTAGGAACAATGGAGCAGTGCGTGAACCTGGAACTCATAGTTGGCAAGTATACCAAAGCCAAATCTGGTAATCTTTATCTATGCTTTGCCGACTTGATTTCCGCGTTCGATCTGGTGGAACACGCACTGCTCTGGCCCATACTACTAACAATGGGCGCCCCTATTCAAATTATCCATCTGCTAGCTCGCTTGTATAGTAATTTATCAAGCAAAGTAAGGTTTGGAATAGATGGAGAGTGTACCCCTTTCTTTGAAGTTAAGAGAGGCATCCGTCAAGGATGCGTACTTGCCCCTTTACTATTTTCACTTTTTATTAATCATGTGGATACATTTTTGAAATTGATTAATGCAGATGCTCCAACTATAAATGGTAACCCCGTCCCTGTCCTCTTATACGCGGACGACGCGGTCCTCCTTTCTAGGACACAAAATGGACTACAACAATTAATTGACCAATTCCATATTTTTATTAAGAACAGGAACTTGAAAATCAACAAAGGGAAGACGGTTACCATGGTTTGTGGTAAGAACATCAGAAAACACAAACCCTTTTTTTTGAAGGAGAGAAACTAGAATCTGTTAATAGTTTTTGCTATTTAGGCATCACCTTTTCGGGAAATGAGAAATGGATTAATGAACAAAATAGTGTCCTTTTTAAAATGGCCCGGAATACAAACTGTATTTTTAGATTTGCTGCTAAACTAGGGGATCGCAGAATTCGTGAAATGCTAACCCTTTTTAATGCTAGATGCATCTCCTCAGCTATATACGGAGCTGGAATATGGGGGTACGATGTACAGTGTACCAAATCTATCCAGGTGAGGGAGAATGTGTTTTTAAAAAGATTAATTAGTGCTCCAGTTATGGCTTCAACGGAGCTAATACATAAGGAATTAGATATGTACTATATCAATGATCTAATTGCTCTTCGTCCTCTATCCTTGTGGCGCTCAATATGGGCAAAGGAGGAAACTAAGTTTACGCAGGACGTAATAACAGATTGTATCAAACTTGATCGCCGATCGAACATTCCTTGGCTGAAGCATATACATCATTGGTATAAAACTTTATATGGACTGGACATTTATAATGAATTAATGATGGATCCCATTTTATCAAAGCGGGAGCTAAAGGTCTCGTTTATGAAATTTACAGAAGAGACCAGGATGGAAAAATATACTAAACAGAGTACATTCAATTTTTACCAACAATATAATATTAATGTAGGCTTCCAATCTTATTTTGTAACAGTTAGTATTCCCTCCCATCGATTTGTTTTAACCCGCCTTCGCATAGGAATTGTGCATCATCTTGTGGCTTTTCCAGTGTCTAAAAAATCTGGAACTTGTGTATGCCCATGTGATGGCAAATCAAAACAGAGCACATGTCACTTTATGTTGTCTTGTACTTTTTATACCTTTTTAAGGAAATATTATTTGAAACCCATCTTTTTAAAATATAATACGCATCATCTACAAACGGCAATGACACTAGTGTTTAACCTAGAGTCCCCAGATGTATGCTTTTATGTGGCTACTTATATTTTAAAATGTATCTCTGCAAGAAAATCAATTATTATATGAATTCCCTCAGCTGTTAAATGTATTATGCACTTTAAATTTGATGCTGCTGAATTACGTATTTGTATTTTGCACACATATGTTTGTTGGACTAATTGCTGCTACTATATTACATTTTTTGTAGGATTGGCTTATCATTTGCATTTTATCATCGTTTTTACTTAAATAGTTAGTCTAGGTGCTGCTAATTGCATATGCACTTTAGAACTGCTAATTTGCACATATACTAATTTAGAGACAATACTTAGCACTTTAAAATTGCATATTTGTACATAATTAAAGGTCGTAGGATTGTTAAAATCTTAGTTAAAATTTGAATGACCAAATTGCACTATTAGTTCTGCTAAACTGTTTTATTATGAGCGCTATTATGTAAGATTGTTTTTGTGATAGCCTAATTTAGTATTGTGTTAAATTTCTTTTAAGTGTATGTTGCTATATGGTTGTATTTTTTTACAAACCGAATAAAGCATCTTTGAAATTGATATATAAGAACTACAATAACGTATGAGGAGTCTTTTTTGTTGAGAACCGAAGGTGTGCCCACATCAGGGATGTACCCATATTCTAATGGGTGCACTATTTAGTGGAATATTTCTCTGACGTGACAGGACGGACACGCCACCTGAAGGAGCACCCTACCATTACAAACTTTCTAGAACTTATTCGTGTGATCTGAACTTACAGATTAACAAGGCTGTGCACTCCCCTTACTTTTATCTGGATAGGAAGGAGGCCACACCCCCTCAATGACAGACTGGCTGGAGAAGTGGAACATCAAGGCGGTGAGCTTGAAAGGCTGCACTGACTGTGATATGCAACCAATTTAATTTCAAAAGGGGGTGGTGATGGACAGAGTATCTGAGTTAATCAGAACACTCCTACCCAGTCAACAGATCAGGGCTTGATCCATCACCGTTTTTTAGCTCACTGCACCAACCCAGTTCAGAACCTGGCTATATGCAAATTAGTCTGTCCCTAGCCCAGTGCATCATGGGAACAGGGCAGACCAAACTACCAAGCCAATTCTTCACTGGAAAGGAAACAAGCTCCCGGGGACCGGTTTCTGGCATTACAGCCGTCTTCGGCCCGGCTTGCTTGAATCCTGATGGTGCAATGAGCAAGGGACTCATGTCTGAGCATACCCTTCCACGCTCGTGGTGGCCAAAATAATTTCAAAAGGGGGTGGTGATGGACAGAGTATCTGAGTTAATCAGAACACTCCTACCCAGTCAACAGATCAGGGCTTGATCCATCACCGTTTTTTAGCTCACTGCACCAACCCAGTTCAGAACCTGGCTATATGCAAATTAGTCTGTCCCTGGCCCAGTGCATCATGGGAACAGGGCAGACCAAACTACCAAGCCAATTCTTCACTGGAAAGGAAACAAGCTCCCGGGGACCGGTTTCTGGCATTACAGCCGTCTTCGGCCCGGCTTGCTTGAATCCTGATGGTGCAATGAGCAAGGGACTCATGTCTGAGCATACCCTTCCACGCTCGTGGTGGCCAAAATAATTTCAAAAGGGGGTGGTGATGGACAGAGTATCTGAGTTAATCAGAACACTCCTACCCAGTCAACAGATCAGGGCTTGATCCATCACCGTTTTTTAGCTCACTGCACCAACCCAGTTCAGAACCTGGCTATATGCAAATTAGTCTGTCCCTGGCCCAGTGCATCATGGGAACAGGGCAGACCAAACTACCAAGCCAATTCTTCACTGGAAAGGAAACAAGCTCCCGGGGACCGGTTTCTGGCATTACAGCCGTCTTCGGCCCGGCTTGCTTGAATCCTGATGGTGCAATGAGCAAGGGACTCATGTCTGAGCATACCCTTCCACGCTCGTGGTGGCCAAAATAATTTCAAAAGGGGGTGGTGATGGACAGAGTATCTGAGTTAATCAGAACACTCCTACCCAGTCAACAGATCAGGGCTTGATCCATCACCGTTTTTTAGCTCACTGCACCAACCCAGTTCAGAACCTGGCTATATGCAAATTAGTCTGTCCCTGGCCCAGTGCATCATGGGAACAGGGCAGACCAAACTACCAAGCCAATTCTTCACTGGAAAGGAAACAAGCTCCCGGGGACCGGTTTCTGGCATTACAGCCGTCTTCGGCCCGGCTTGCTTGAATCCTGATGGTGCAAAGAGCAAGGGACTCATGTCTGAGCATACCCTTCCACGCTCGTGGTGGCCAAAATAATTTCAAAAGGGGGTGGTGATGGACAGAGTATCTGAGTTAATCAGAACACTCCTACCCAGTCAACAGATCAGGGCTTGATCCATCACCGTTTTTAGGTCACTGCACCAACCCAGTTCAGAACCTGGCTATATGCAAATTAGTCTGTCCCTGGCCCAGTGCATCAGATGTGAGTCCCTTGCTCATTGCACCATCAGGATTCAAGCAAGCCGGGCCGAAGACGCCTGAAATGGCAGAAACCGGTCCCCGGAAGCTTGTTTCCTTCCCAGTGTAAGAATTGGCTTTTGTAGTCTGGTCTGCCCTGTTCCCATGATGCACTGGGCCAGGGACAGACTAATTTGCATACAGCCATGTTCTGAAACTGGGATGGTGCAATGAGCTAAACAACGGTGTTGGATCTAGCCCTGATCTCTTGACTGGGTGAGAGTACTCTGCTTAATTCAGAGACTCTGTCCATCACCACCCCTTGTTGTAAATTATTTTGTCCACCCTAAGCGTGGAAGGGTATACTCAGATGTGAGTCCCTTGCTCATTGCACCATCAGGATTCAAGCAAGCCGGGCCGAAGACGCCTGAAATGGCAGAAACCGGTCCCCGGAAGCTTGTTTCCTTCCCAGTGTAAGAATTGGCTTTTGTAGTCTGGTCTGCCCTGTTCCCATGATGCACTGGGCCAGGGACAGACTAATTTGCATACAGCCAGGTTCTGAAACTGGGATGGTGCAATGAGCTAAAAAACGGTGTTGGATCTAGCCCTGATCTCTTGACTGGGTGAGAGTACTCTGCTTAATTCAGAGACTCTGTCCATCACCACCCCTTGTTGTAAATTATTTTGTCCACCCTAAGCGTGGAAGGGTATACTCAGATGTGAGTCCCTTGCTCATTGCACCATCAGGATTCAAGCAAGCCGGGCCGAAGACGCCTGAAATGGCAGAAACCGGTCCCCGGAAGCTTGTTTCCTTCCCAGTGTAAGAATTGGCTTTTGTAGTCTGGTCTGCCCTGTTCCCATGATGCACTGGGCCAGGGACAGACTAATTTGCATACAGCCAGGTTCTGAAACTGGGATGGTGCAATGAGCTAAAAAACGGTGTTGGATCTAGCCCTGATCTCTTGACTGGGTGAGAGTACTCTGCTTAATTCAGAGACTCTGTCCATCACCACCCCTTGTTGTAAATTATTTTGTCCACCCTAAGCGTGGAAGGGTATACTCAGATGTGAGTCCCTTGCTCATTGCACCATCAGGATTCAAGCAAGCCGGGCCGAAGACGCCTGAAATGGCAGAAACCGGTCCCCGGAAGCTTGTTTCCTTCCCAGTGTAAGAATTGGCTTTTGTAGTCTGGTCTGCCCTGTTCCCATGATGCACTGGGCCAGGGACAGACTAATTTGCATACAGCCAGGTTCTGAAACTGGGATGGTGCAATGAGCTAAAAAACGGTGTTGGATCTAGCCCTGATCTCTTGACTGGGTGAGAGTACACTGCTTAATTCAGAGACTCTGTCCATCACCACCCCTTGTTGTAAATTATTTTGTCCACCCTAAGCGTGGAAGGGTATACTCAGATGTGAGTCCCTTGCTCATTGCACCATCAGGATTCAAGCAAGCCGGGTCCGAAGACGCCTGAAATGGCAGAAACCGGTCCCCGGAAGCTTGTTTCCTTCCCAGTGTAAGAATTGGCTTTTGTAGTCTGGTCTGCCCTGTTCCCATGATGCACTGGGCCAGGGACAGACTAATTTGCATACAGCCAGGTTCTGAAACTGGGATGGTGCAATGAGCTAAAAAACGGTGTTGGATCTAGCCCTGATCTCTTGACTGGGTGAGAGTACTCTGCTTAATTCAGAGACTCTGTCCATCACCACCCCTTGTTGTAAATTATTTTGTCCACCCTAAGCGTGGAAGGGTATACTCAGATGTGAGTCCCTTGCTCATTGCACCATCAGGATTCAAGCAAGCCGGGCCGAAGACGCCTGAAATGGCAGAAACCGGTCCCCGGAAGCTTGTTTCCTTCCCAGTGTAAGAATTGGCTTTTGTAGTCTGGTCTGCCCTGTTCCCATGATGCACTGGGCCAGGGACAGACTAATTTGCATACAGCCAGGTTCTGAAACTGGGATGGTGCAATGAGCTAAAAAACGGTGTTGGATCTAGCCCTGATCTCTTGACTGGGTGAGAGTACTCTGCTTAATTCAGAGACTCTGTCCATCACCACCCCTTGTTGTAAATTATTTTGTCCACCCTAAGCGTGGAAGGGTATACTCAGATGTGAGTCCCTTGCTCATTGCACCATCAGGATTCAAGCAAGCCGGGCCGAAGACGCCTGAAATGGCAGAAACCGGTCCCCGGAAGCTTGTTTCCTTCCCAGTGTAAGAATTGGCTTTTGTAGTCTGGTCTGCCCTGTTCCCATGATGCACTGGGCCAGGGACAGACTAATTTGCATACAGCCAGGTTCTGAAACTGGGATGGTGCAATGAGCTAAAAAACGGTGTTGGATCTAGCCCTGATCTCTTGACTGGGTGAGTGTACTCTGCTTAATTCAGAGACTCTGTCCATCACCACCCCTTGTTGTAAATTATTTTGTCCACCCTAAGCGTGGAAGGGTATACTCAGATGTGAGTCCCTTGCTCATTGCACCATCAGGATTCAAGCAAGCCGGGCCGAAGACGCCTGAAATGGCAGAAACCGGTCCCCGGAAGCTTGTTTCCTTCCCAGTGTAAGAATTGGCTTTTGTAGTCTGGTCTGCCCTGTTCCCATGATGCACTGGGCCAGGGACAGACTAATTTGCATACAGCCAGGTTCTGAAACTGGGATGGTGCAATGAGCTAAAAAACGGTGTTGGATCTAGCCCTGATCTCTTGACTGGGTGACAGTACTCTGCTTAATTCAGAGACTCTGTCCATCACCACCCCTTGTTGTAAATTATTTTGTCCACCCTAAGCGTGGAAGGGTTTACTCAGATGTGAGTCCCTTGCTCATTGCACCATCAGGATTCAAGCAAGCCGGGCCGAAGACGCCTGAAATGGCAGAAACCGGTCCCCGGAAGCTTGTTTCCTTCCCAGTGTAAGAATTGGCTTTTGTAGTCTGGTCTGCCCTGTTCCCATGATGCACTGGGCCAGGGACAGACTAATTTGCATACAGCCAGGTTCTGAAACTGGGATGGTGCAATGAGCTAAAAAACGGTGTTGGATCTAGCCCTGATCTCTTGACTGGGTGAGAGTACTCTGCTTAATTCAGAGACTCTGTCCATCACCACCCCTTGTTGTAAATTATTTTGTCCACCCTAAGCGTGGAAGGGTATACTCAGATGTGAGTCCCTTGCTCATTGCACCATCAGGATTCAAGCAAGCCGGGCCGAAGACGCCTGAAATGGCAGAAACCGGTCCCCGGAAGCTTGTTTCCTTCCCAGTGTAAGAATTGGCTTTTGTAGTCTGGTCTGCCCTGTTCCCATGATGCACTGGGCCAGGGACAGACTAATTTGCATACAGCCAGGTTCTGAAACTGGGATGGTGCAATGAGCTAAAAAACGGTGTTGGATCTAGCCCTGATCTCTTGACTGGGTGAGAGTACTCTGCTTAATTCAGAGACTCTGTCCATCACCACCCCTTGTTGTAAATTGTGATATGCAACCAGGCTGCCACCCAAACAATGAAAAAACCATCTCCCTGCCCCCAGGCACATTTCAACCCCAGCAGATTCTGCTTGCTTGCTAACAATGCTTGATGAATGTAATCACAATAAATATGTAAAGTCTCCTGACTAGTTAAGGGGCTTATTGTTCATTGTACTTTAGCACTGCACATGTTGATGTATTTTCTTTTTTTTCTTTAACCTTATCCATTTCAGGAGAATATGTTTTTTGGTTTTTTCCTGATTTTAAATCAATATGAATTAATTGGCCTTAATTTGGATTCTGAACTGAATGTCTCTTTAGGTCAGTTATACTATATATTTCCTTAACTATATTATCCCGCTGTTCTACTTAGGAAAAACACCTAATGATTTAATATTCCTCATATAGATGATATAATTGGTTCTGCTCTCAAATACCATAGATACCTAAGCAGGGGGCCTTTACACAGGTAGGTATATCTAGTAGGGCAACACTAATTGTTTGTAAAGTGTTATCACCAGAATACATGCACATGGTAATACTTATAACTTTATCTCCACTACAGGATCCACATAAAGACCATTCAACTATCCATACATGAAACACATTGGAGCATGTCTCCCTTTTCTTTCCTTGTTTTGTGTCCCCTCTTCCCTCATTTCCAACGTGTTGGCTTTGACATTGCTAGGCTTGAACTAGTGGGTGTGGGAAGTTGGGACCTTGCTTCAGACCTTGCATCTCGCCTCTGTGGAAACAACAGGTGAGAGTTACAGTGAAGCCTGACCAACATCACCACCTAATACTCCACGCTCTCACTATCACTGTCACAGTTGACCTAGAAGCCCTTGGTCTTACCGAGAAAGTCACCTGTGCCACTCATTTAGCAATTTTACCAATATGAATAGCAATCCGAAATAACCCTCCTATACCCCTGTCTCGATGGACTCCTATATTTTCCAATTCTCTATCACTATCGCTCTTATTGCAAGAACCCCTCTGCCTCCTCCAAGCTACCAAGCACTCTGTCTAGAGCTTAGGAAGTGTGTCAAAGAAAATTTGACAGCCACACTGCACTTTCTGCCCTCAGAAAAATTAGCTAACATCGCCACAGATATAACTCACTTTGGCAAAGTGATTGTAGAAGCCTCAGACAATATAACCCCTCTCAAAGCACACTACAAGGGCAGCAACACTCCATCGGCTAAGTGGTATACCTCTGCTCCCTCTGCCAAGTGGCATACTTCCAAACAGAGTGAATACAAGTACCACTGTCAATGCTTTGAACACATTTGCCACACTCTGAATTCAAGTCAGATAAGGCCATGGATAGATCTGTTCTATGATTTTATCCTAAAAATATTTGTGTGACCCAACAGAACTATTTGACTACAAACGGATCTCTAAGCACTCAATAATATGTCATATGTCGAGGGCGTGGTATCAACTGTTCTTTTATTGCAGTATCCAATTCTAGTCCTCACATTTGAGCTTTAGACTTGCCCAATTGAATTGCTGACACTTTTTTTGTCGAAGCTGTTTATTGTGACAGCAGACTCACTTAGAGGTATTAAAAACAGAGGAAAGTCCAGAGATTTAGAGAGTCCATCAACAACAAGGGACTATTGGGCTTTTGTTATAGAGGTCCAGCATACATGCCCTGCCAAGCAATAAGAGAAAAGAGTATGCAGTTCCTTGGGGTGGAGAGTAGGAGAGAGAGAGGGAGACAAAAGAGGAGACAAAAGAGGAAGGAGATCTTTTGTTCCTGGCCGTATGATGCGGTGCATGTGAGGGGCCTGGTGGTGTAGATGTGAGTGAATGGAAGTGATTTAAAACAAGTTGGATAGTCCAAAATATGACTTTATTCAGGCTGGCTATCCACCTGACTAAAAACAAACAAAGAGTGGCAGTCTGCTGACATCAGAGTTCAGCTCAGCTATGCTCATCTCTGTAGGTCGCGGTACAAAAGGGGGTGGTGATGGACGGAGCATCAGAACCAATCAAACACTCACACCCAGTCAAAAGATCTGGGTTTGATCCATCACCATTCTTTCGCCCACTCTGCCACCCCAGTTCAGACATGGCTATATGCAAATCAGTCTGACCCTGTGCCTCATGGGAACAGTCCAGCCCGAACTGTCAAGCTATGCCTTCCCTGGACCGGAAACAAGCTTCCGAGGACCGGTTTCTGGCATTCCAGCCGTCTTCAGCCCGGGTTGCTTGAATCCAGTGGCAAAGTAAGCAAGGGACTCACGTCTGAGCATACCCTGCCACACTTATGGCGGCCAAAAGCGGTACAAAAGGGGGTGGTGATGGACGGAGCATCAGAACCAATCAAACACTTACACCCAGTCAAAAGATCTGGGTTTGATCCATCACCGTTCTTTAGCCTACTCTGCCACCCAGTTCAGACATGGCTATATGCAAATCAGTCTGACCCTGTGCCTCATGGGAACAGTCCAGCCCGAACTACCAAGCCATGCCTTCCCTGGACCGGAAACAAGCTTCCGAGGACCGGTTTCTGGCATTCCAGCCGTCTTCAGCCCGGCTTGCTTGAATCCAGTGGCAAAGTGAGCAAGGGACTCACGTCTGAGCATACCCTGCCACACTTATGGCGGCCAAAAGCGGTACATCACCACCCCCTTTTGTACATCTCTGTAGGTCAACATGTTTCATGCCATATGGTCCTAGTGTTCCTCTTCAATTCTTCAGGACCTAGTGTGAAGGAAAAACTATCTACACAAATGTGGTGAGCGTGGATGCTACCTACCCCGTCAAGTACTATGGGAACAGTCTCTCCATGTATGTCAGGTAACCTAACTCAGTGTTACCACCTGCTCCAGTCTGTGTTTGGAGCGGTTCCAGCCCATTCCGGCGACATACTAATCCACACCCACCACATTTGTGTTGATAGTTTTTCCTTCACATTAGGTCCTGAAGAATTGCCTAGGATTACTAGGACCGCGAGGCATGAAACATGTTGACCTACATAGCTGAACCCTGATGTCAGCAGGCTGACACTCTTTGTTTGTTTTTAGTCAGGTGGATAGCCAGCCTGCATAAAGTCATATTTTGGACTATCCAACTAGTTTTAAATCACTTCCATTCACTCACATCTACACCACCAGGCCCCTCACATGCACCGCATCATATGGCCGGGAACAAAAGATCTCTGTTAAAGAGCCCCTTAATGGGTGCCCGTCGGGTGGTGCAGCGCCGACCCGACAAGGAGCAGGTCCATATGATGAAGCATAACATCTAGCTTGCTGCGTGTGTGAGGACCTAAGTTCCGACTAGAGGAATGCCCTTCCTCTTTTGTCTCCTCTTTTGCCTCCCTCTCTCTCTCCTAACTCCACCCAGAGGAACTGCATACTCTTTTCTCTTATTATTTAGAGAGTCCAATCACCAGGCTCTATGACCCAAAAGGCACCCAACTTGTGCTGTGCTAAGTCCAGAGAATCAGACCATGAAGCAATTTGAAAAAATGGTGTCAGTAAGGTAAAGAGAGGTGCTATTCTTGATGCGCTCAATACAGTGTGTGTCTCATGCCATGAAGTAGAAAGTGACAAACATACATGTTACATGCAATGTAATTTATCTAGTCATGAGTGTAGTTATATTGGGTCCGAAATTTGTATCCTTTAGAGAGGCAATATGTGGGTAGTGTAAAGCAATTGTCACCAAAGATATGGGGAAACTCTAACCTCATTCACACACTATACGGGAATAGTCATGGTAGTCAGGATATCAAGTAAATCCTATAGGTTTGATTCTGGTAAATATTGCAAAAGGATCAGCTCTGTATTGTGCTGTAAATACCTCCCTGGACTCCCATGGGTGTCTAGTTTTTAGAAATGTGTGGACTTTGTAGATTTCCCTAGATGGCCGCTGAGCCCGAGGCCAAAAACTCTGGTGACACCCTTACAAAGCCAGGTCATTTTGTGATGGGTAATTTTGATGTCTCCTCAATAGGTTTTGGGCCCTTGCCTGTTGTGGGACTTGGGCCACCCACACGAGTGAGGTGCCATTTTTATCCAGGGACTTTGGGTAATGCGGGGTGGGTGGAGTTTTGATGAACCACGCATATTCCAGAACGTTCCATCACAGAAATGTGAGGAAAATGTGTTTGTTTTTTTTTTACAAAGTTTGAGGTTTGCAAGGGATTCTGGGTAACAGACCCTGGTGAAAGCCAGACAAGTCACCTGGGTGTCTAGTTTTAAAAAATGTATAGGTTTGCTAGGTTTCCCTCGATGCCAGCATAGCTAGGGTTCAAAATCTACAGATAGGCACTTTGCAATAAAAAAGGGTCAGTTTTCACTGTAAAAATGTGGTGTGTCCATGTTGTGTTTTGGGCCTTTTTCGTTCCCGGGCACTAGGCCTACCCACACAAGTGAGGTACCATTTTTATCGGTAGACTTTGGGGAATGTGGAGTGGGTGGAATGTTGCGAATCCACACAGATTCTAGAACTTTCCATCACAGAAATGTGAGATAAATTTGTTTTTTTGACAAAGTTTGAGGTTTGCAAGGCATTCTGAGTAACATAACCTGATGAGAGCCAGACAAGTCACCCCATCCTGGATTCCCCTTGGTGTCTAGTTTTTAAAAATGTATAGGTTTGCTAGGTTTCCCTAGGTGCCGGCAGAGCTAGGGTACAAAATCCACAGCTAGGCTCTTTGCAAAAAAAGGGTCAGTTTTCACTGTAAAAATGTGGTGTGTCCATGTTGCATTTTGGGCAGTTTCATGTCGCAGACACTAGGCCTACCCTTACAAGTGAGGTAACATTTTTATCGGGAGAATTGTAGAGTAACTGTTAGTACCTATTGACTTTCAATGCATTTCTGCCTTCCAAATGTAAGACAATGTGTAAAAATGAGGTCACTTTGAAAAATGTCCTATAATTCACATTCTATTATATGGGTACCCACAATTTTGGAGATGTGCAAATAGCTACTATTTGTATACTCTATATTGTGTTCCCTTTTCAAAAATACATTGGTGTCTATCATACTGATTTTTCACTATTTGTATTTGCTATATACCCAGTACATAATAACAAAACATTGCAATATGCTGCTCAGTTATTGGCTCTGGGTTCCTCAGGGTTCTTGGTGAACCTACAAGTCCTGTGTATCCCCACAACCAGAAGGATTCAGCGGGTGTAATGGTATGTTGCTTTCAAAGATTCGTCATACTTAGAGGAAGTTACAGGTGAAAACGTTGGCACAAATGGCTGGGTTTTTTGTACTGATTTTAAATTTTTCCTATTTTCAACTGTTAGTTTCTATAAAAAAAACCCTGAAGGATCTACACAAATGTGAATTCAGAATGTTGTCTACTTTTCGGATATATTAGCTTTCCAAGATCCATTATTGCTTACACACCCATTTCTACCATTAACTCAAGGAAGTTGAAAGCACAAAAATAGGTTATGTCCCAGTGAAATGCTAAAACGGTGTTAAAAGTTTTGGTTTTCTGACAAAAGTCTGTCAGTCCCTGCAAGCTGGGAAGATGGTGATTTCAGCACCACAAACCCTTTGTTGATACCATATGGAGGGGAAAAACCAGACGCTTTCATCTGCATTACCCTTTCCCCATTTTTCCAAATAAACCCAAAATGTAGCTGTATTTTGGCTAATTTCTGGGTCCCCTCCAGGGGAATCAACAAACCCTGGGTACCTTTAATATCCCCATGATGTTGGAAGAAAGGGATGCAAATGGAAGAAAGGGACACAAATTTGGCTTGGATACCTTATGTGGTCAAAAAGTTACAGGGGCCGAAGCGTGAACTACTCCAAATAGCAAAAAAAAAAGGCTTAGCACGGGGGAAGGTTTAACAGTTAAGGGGTTAAACAAATGAAATGCTAAAACACTCAGGGGCAGATTTATGAGGCACTTGCGCCACGTTTACGCCGCTGTTGCGTCACGCAAGGCGGCGTAAACGTGGCGCATCCCTATGAACGATTTACAACGTGACGCATCTAGGCAGATGCGTCACGTTGTAAAGCCCTGCGCCGCTTGTGGGCGTTCCGGCGCAGGGTGGGCGTTCCGGGGCAGGTGCGCCTCGCAAAAGTGGCTGAGTGAAATCTATAAGATTTCACTCAGTCACTTTCAGGCCAATGCTGCGTCAAAAGCCTGCGCCTGCTTGAAGCAGGCGTAGGTCTTGACGCAGCATTGTGGAGATGGGGCACCCCCGAGCCTTGCTGGAGCTGCGTCGCGCTTGCGACGCAACTCCAGCAATGCGTCACCTTTACGGCACAGATGCGTCACGCATCTGTGCCGTTTTTGCCCCTTGGTGCGCCGCATCATAAATGCGGCGCACCATGGGTGGCGGAGCTGTGGCGCACTGTGGCGCATGTTAACTGGCGCATTCCTGGGGATGCGCCAGTTAACATAAATCTGCCCCCAAGGGCCAGATGTAGGTCGGTCGGTAACGGCCGAAAATCGGTATTTTCGGCCGTTACCGACCGGTATTTCAGAAATGGTATGTAGGGGCATTATTTTACCGATTCGGTAAATTTACCGATTCTGTAAAATACCGAATCGGTATTTTTACCGATTCGGTAAATCTGAGATGTAGGTGGGACTCTTCTGAGTCCCACAAGCCTTACCGAATCGGTATTTTACCATCAAATCCAATTTGATGGTAAAATACCGATTCCGGTGTGCATGCACATGTGTGCATGCACACCTATGCCATATGACAGGCAGACCTGCCCTTAGGGCATGTATGCCTGCCACATGGCACCCGAGCCTGTTTTGGGGGGGCCAGAGGGTGTCAAAGTGACACCCCCTGCACCCTTGTGAAAGTCGGTATTTACCGATTCGGTAAATACCGATCGGTAATGCCCATTCATTCCTATGGGCTTCAAAGCCCATAGGAATGAATGGGCATTACCGATTCGGTATTTACCGAATCGGTAAATACCGAATTGTTCCGATTCGGTATTCCAGCACATCTGGAATACCTACATCTCCACCCCTCTGATTTACCGATTCTTAATTACCGAATCGGTAAAATTCGGTAATTAAGAATCGGTAAATCAATTCTACCTACATCTGGCCCCAAATCTCTCACGCAATGTAGCAAGACCAACATGATTTTATTCAGCAAATAAAGATGCCATCTTGGATTGTTTTCAGTCACTCATTCATACAGTGCAGATTAGTGACTAAATGTTTTCATTTTTCTGCGTACATGGTTATGCCGTTTTAAACATGATTACATATAGTTTACATCCCCTGGTGAAGTTCTACAAAGTTGCAAAGTTTGTTTACTTTGCACATCTTTAACGGGAGTGCAAAATGTTCAAAATATTCCAGAGAAAACTTTTTTCAGAGAGATGTCTCCCAAAAACATCTTTACAGCAGGATTCTCCTTGATTAGGTTAGAATTTTCGTTTCGTAAACCTATTATTTTTTCCAACAGCTTGTATTGTTTTAATGAACTTTAGGAGGTTGGCGAAAATAAAGCTGGCCAACTTGCTTTCCACAAGATTTGGTGTTGTACTCCATTAGCAGTGCTTAATATGTGAAAGTGTTGGGGCCCGAAAGTTTCCTCAGAAGCACGTGGTTGGTGCTACAGAATGCTGCGGTGTTAGATACAAAGGTGTTTAGGCTTGATTGCACTTCATGCCTCTTTCATCCACCACCATGCACTATTCGCCCTTTTATCTCACCGTTTTAGGCTCTTTTTCATCTCTGCTTTTTCCTTTTGTCACTGTTTTTCCGTCCTTCTCTTCCTCCTCCTTTCCCCCTTTAGTGTGTGTAAGTCTGGGCGTAAGTCCAGTGAGGAAAAATTAGTGCTGGTCCCCAAAAATAAGTGCCAGTGGGCCCCAACTGCAAGCGCCAGCTCCAATAAAGCACTAGCCATTACCGAAGCTTCAATAGATTTGGGTGCAATAGTGATTCACTTTAAGGATAAATTATACAATATGTTATTCGAGTATGTTACAAGAGTTAACAGCTATTATCGCAGATATATGAGTGGGACCACCACCACACTCCCGCCTGTGCCCCCCACCCCCACCCGCCCAATTGGTGGATAACCACCTCCAGATATATAACAACATAGCAATTATAGGGTGTCGTATACGTAGTAATAACTATATAGCTTTCTTTTTATCGAAGCAATATTTCATATCACTTTTTATAAGTAATTTAATATTTTAAATCAAAATCCCTTCCACTTCATCATGCTTGTAAACGTAATTTAAGTTTACAAACGTGTCCCCAGACATATTCCCAAACACACATTCGGATCTAAAGTAAAATGTGCATTTTATTGCATGGAAGAAATGTACCCGAGCCTTTGAACCCAGTACGAAAATAAAATCTATTTACGGATATTTATCTAAGTGGTGTTAAATACCACGTCATGCATGAGCCGCAAGGAGAATTCCTGGCCTCAGAGACTGCAGGAGCGGAAGATTTTGGCTGTCACCACAGTGGGATTTTCTCGGAAACCCTCTATAAAGGCACCACAGACCACAATGTAAACCTGAACAGAGTAGGGATTGTGTCATCAACAAGAGCCTGCAGAATTAACTTGCACATTTGGTTTGTGAATGCCACCAGGACATTCTCACTAATAACACACCAGTAAAGCCTCAGGAATGCTTTGGGAAACCATAGATGTTACACATTCATTTGCATTTTTTTAAGCTGTCTCCCAGCCCTGATATAAAGACGACGAGCCTGGGGCAAGGTCTCGATCAGGACTGACGTAGGGATAAAGGGAGGAGGAGTCATGGAAGGCCCCAGAGGTGAGAGAGTGTTGGGCTGAACTGGAACTAGGGGCTGACACGAGGGTGGGTGCAGAGAGCACACACAATATAAGGGGAACAATTGTGTCAGACTGCCAGAGCCCAGGAAAAAGGCAGTGCAGATCCATTGAGAGCACAACCCAGTAGCAGTTGAGAGCCACCATAGGTGCCAAGCCGCAACAACAGTGATAGACCGCAATGATTGGTACACAGCAAGTGCTAACTTGTGTAGGTGCGTCTAGACACCCAGGCAGGTGGCAGCTGGTGATTGTGTAGGAGGACTGGTAGCCCAAGGATGTTGGTTACAGAGAGACAAAGACCTTCACTAATCAAAACCAGAGAAAGAAATGTGGGAGGGAGACCGTTCTACACATGGAAAGTTGGCACGCTTTCAGGGGAATAAGTAGCGCTATAAAATAGGCAATTAGTCTATGTCCCTGAGACAATTAAGGGATTAAGGGAGTTCAAATACTCACAATGGGTTACCCTCACTTTAACGGAGTCCCAAACTCACTGTGCCCCTGGTTTCAAGCTAGCCTGGCTGATGAGGGGTGAGACCTCAAAACCGATCCCAGGATGATTGTTTCTGATCCAGGGAGGACCTGGCTTGGCAGTTTGGGCTGGACCGTTCCCATGAGCCATGTTTTTGACTTACATTGCGAACAGCATTCCAGTATTTTATTATGATATAGCCTATATATTCCTTTGCACATGTGTTTTGACTTATATTAGTCCATATATTTTAGTATATTAGCCTTGCTACCTCATACCTGTACTATACGTAACATTTTTGCTATGTATATGAACTTGATGATCTACCTACCTACCATGCCCCCTTGTTCCCCTACCCTTCCACCAGCCTGTGTAAAGCGCTCTGTTATCTGCAAAGATCTTGTTCGCGCTACATAAAACTTTCAAAATAAATAAATAAAATGAGGAGCAGGGTCAAGACTGATTTGCGTATGGCTGGGTCTAAACTGTGGTGGCATGGTGAGCAAAAGAACGATGGATTTAACCCAGATTTCTTGACTGGGGGGTGAATATTTGATTTGTTCTGCATTCTGTCTATCATTTGAGTGTCTTTTAGTTCAGGGGAATATGTAGCACCATCAAATAGACAATTAGTCTACAGTTCCTGAGACAATTAAGAGAGATCAAATCCTCACAATGGGTTTCTCTCACTTTAAAGGAGTGGTGACAGGAATACATTACTAGCTCGTGAGACTTTACCCTAGTTACTCTGATTATTCAATCGGAGGAAGCAGCAGCAGGCCTGCACACCCAGCCCTGAGTTTCAGGGAAATCCTAGATGAACACTTGCACTACTACTCACACAAAACACCACAAAGGCAACAAAAAAGTGGCTCAAATCCATCATCAAAAGAGGTGATTACAGAAATGAAAACCATTTTGGAACACCATCAGGCTCTGTAAATCTTAAATTAATCTACAGTACGGAAATTAGGAAAAGTTCCAGGCAGGTTGGGGACAGTAGAAAACATTGATCAACATCAGTAAACAGATGTCGAGAACATGAATAAACTGATCGACAAACTGAATGAAGATTTCAGGGTCTTGAGACTTATGCTGAGGATACAGAGGGCTGCTGATATAGAAACGGCTCTCTGCATAGTGGAGACCCAGGGCGAGCCCATCAACAGAGCCATGGGTGGAATTGTTAATCCTTGCTATCCTGCAACCAAAAAGGCTTTCAAAGACTTCAGCAGGAAAAGGCCATCGGGTCCTGATCCCTCTGCTGCAGCCTGAGGTAATCATTGCACAGATCCTCATTTTCAGAGAAAGAGGCCTTTTAAAATACATCAATGAAAATATACTCCTATTCCCGAATTTTATGCAAACACTACAAAATCAGTGCAGAACATTTGATATAGTTAAACATGAACGCAGGTGGAAAGAACTTAAATTCATAATGCTGAACAAGCATGACTTTGAATCCTGGCAGGAGGGAAATCCGGCACTTCACCTCCACCTCACTGAAAAAAGGCCTGGGATAGGCTCAAGGGTTGTTGGAGTGCAGCCATGAGGGTGGTTGAGGGCGACAAGAGTCCTCACGAAGCCTGTTATAGAGAGGTAAATTAACTAAAGATTTGATGAAGCAACAAAGAGCATAACCAAGAACCAAAGAGAGTCAGAGTCGGATAGCGCACCTGGAAACGGAGGACAAGACTAGTCAAGGCAAAAAAGACAATCAAGCAGAATTAGCCCTACACAAAGAGGAGGAACCCTCTATAGGAAAACAAGACAAAGGGTTTGATCTCTCCATGTCATTTTGGAAGGGGGGCAAGTTCATCTATAGATGAGACAGATATGTTTAAAGCTACCCAGCATCAGAATGATAAATGAAGAAGGAGAGAAACGGAGATATGAACTTCTCAGAATAGAATGGAGAGCTATGTTTACTCCATTTGATCACACAACTTGTGGCACACAGTAACAGAGGTCTGGTGATTGTTGTCCAAAGTGAAAAATAGTCAAAATAATTGAGAGAAGGTGTTACTTTGGGATATATGGATTGGTTTGGGTGACATGCATACTGTGAATTTAGTAGGTGGGTAATTCAAAATCCACAGCATTGGTGTGCAGGAAGAGGGAAATTAGTATTATTAGATATACACATACACAAATGATGAGACAGAAAATGTATTCCTGGATATGTATGTTTAGCAAATATTTTGCTCCTTTCACTATACACACAAATAAATGATGATGTGAATGACAACAAGTTAACACACTCAAACCTGTTTCGTGGAATGTCAATGATATGGAAAACACAATAAAAAGAGGGGTAGTGTTAAGTACTCTACACAGACATGACTAAATATGTGTTCCTCCAAACACACATCAAGTAAGCACAAACAACAGAGTACTTACTAGAGGGAGAAAACAATCCCTAGTAATTGCAGGATTCACATTGGGTTCCATGGGGTGACTATATTGGTTAAAAACTCTACGCCAATCTTGATAGAAAACACCTGGGTGAACCCACAGAGCTGTATAGTTGGAGCACAGGGTATATGAAAGGAGAATATATTACCCTGTTGTCAGTCTACCTCTTGCTCTGGCTATAAAATGATACCCAAGATACTGCACTGTTCTAGGAGGCTATTGATTAAAGGGAGAGATGATAATATGGTGATATCAGTGAAATTAGGTAGAGCTTGTGTGAAAAGAGAGCCAGCCCATTTAGGGATTACTGCCAACAGAGGTGTGTTGCTCCTCTGAATGTAAGACATATACAGTCAGATCTAGTTAGAGAAGCAATGTGGGCACTCTAGAACAATGAGTACTGACAAAAGGATGGGTAGAGGACCCCATAACAATTGGAGCTATTACACAGATCCAAAGTGCCAAAGTGTCAAGAAGCTCTCAGGCCCAAATTGACTACCACTGAAATGCTTTAAGGCGGTAAACTGGTGCATCATCTGTTCGAAGAAAGATAGAACTGAAGGTCAGTTACCATGACCAGTACAACCAGTTGATGGCTATTATAAAATTAATTCATAAGAAGAGAACTCCCAAAATGGATTGTAAATTGTGCAAACTGATCTTTTTGCTAAAATTCAAAACGTTCTTAGTGTGATTCCTTTACTAATTCACCAAGACCAATCAAAGTCCATGCCATATAAATACTAGTCACCATCTCAGAAGGATTAACAGGTGTAGGAGTACACATGAAGAGTTGTGGAATCAACTGTAGTCATGGCACTAGACACAGTTAAGGCATTTGATTGAGTAGAGTGGGCATATATGAGGGTGGTGTTGAAATGAATTGACTTTGACAGAATTTCATATTGTGGGTGGGGCTTCTACATTCAGATCCAACAAGTAGAGTGAGGATGTAAAAGGCATTGTCAGACATATTTCTCTTAGAGAGAGGAACAAGACAGGGGTTTCCTCTCTCGTCGTGGCTTTTTGCCTTAATGCTGGAATCATTTAGTGCATACTGGGGTTTTTAAATAAACTGGTCTAAATCTACAATATACAGATATACCCCCTTCAATCATGAGAACAAATGAAAGCATATTCCTCCCTCTTAACAATAGCTGTTGAGGGTTTTAAATAGCTTGAACAGTGAAGAGAATGAACTTATCCTGGAAGAATTCCAAAGAGATGTCCAACACTGGAGGTCGGTCCCTCTCTCGCTCATAATATGGACCATGTTCTACATATGATAGTGCTTCTAAAGCTCTTAAACATAATTCAGAACTCATCATACAGGGTCTAAGAAGAATACTGTGGAAGGGTGAATGAAATAGTCTGAAACCTGCTGCGCATTGGTGGCCCTCAGAGAATAGAATTAGACACAATAATTTGCAGAGTATTGATAGTGACATCACACTCCCTAACCTATGACATCGGTAATGGGGCTCACAACTAGTAGTGATAAATTATTATTTCACAGCCCAAAAAAAGACATCAACCCAAAATATTAGGCATGTTATGAAGGATCCTGGTTACCCAGGAGAGCTTCATGGAAACTTGCTTATAAAAACTCTACTGGTTCACAGCTCAACAATAGTAATATATGGAAGAAGGTGAACCAAGCACTGAAATGGAAGCATACTGCTATTACCTTCCAGTGGGTAAAGACATAGCGTGAAGGAATTGGTAAACTGCAAGGGTTTTGATGCTGGAACATAATTGGGATGTCCATTCTAGAAGATATGTGGTATACAAGAGGCCTAAAATTAATTGATCAACTTCTGCACAATATTAGGAAAGATGAAGAGATTTCTTCTGGTGCCCCATTAGAGCTCAGGGTGTTGGCAGAGGAAATGTAAAGAAAGGCTTTTTAGATGGCATTGGAACACTGGTCTATGAAACTCTGGGTGATCTGAATGGCCTCAGATCTATATAGGAGAAAACCTGGGGGAAATAGAGGATTTAATGGCACGACATCGAGGCCAACATTATGCAGTAAATCTTTTATTGCCACCCCTCAGCAGCACAAGAAAAAAAGGTTCTTAGAATAAAAAATATATTCTGAATGGGAAGAGACATTAGACAATTCTCGAGAGCTGGCTAGTACAGCTGGTATCAGACAAGTGAAATCAAAATCCTATGTATGGTATATAACACATGAAGAAGACTGATGATAATGAGGCAATCAGACAATGACACCTGCCTTAGACGACACCATATGTATCCATCATTCATAAGGAGATTCTGCTACTGTCTAAATATTTCTCTCAGATCAATAATGGGCTGAAAGTTAACATCTTGTTGGGAATTTGGGATGATGATTCCTGAAAAGAGATAACAAGGTACCTTACAACATGGATCTGATGATTGCTTGAATGGATGTGGTGAGACATTGAAGAAGCCCTGATGTCACAACCCGTACAAAGTTGCCCTCTAATGAGTACTTGTATAGGAAGGCTGAGAAATGGCTGTATGATGACCAAGGGTGCCTTAAGAAGTTTTAAAATATATGGGGATCATGGGTGTGGTGTAGAGGTGCCCCAGGATAGAGTGTGAAGGAACAGTCATCAGACGATTCACCTAGATAAAAGAACTTGAGTTCATATAACATGAGTGGCCTAGTCCCTACCAAACATAATATACATTGGTGTTGTAAAAAGTGATAAGATATACACATGGTGGTCAAATGCAAGTGTCTTGGCTGTTCAGACCCATCATTTGGATGGGTTACTTATTTATGTGTACTGAATTGATGTTAATAAAAATAAAAATGGGCTACAAAATATTTCTACTGATGTTTGCATTATTTCATACTTGATGATTGCATCCAATTTATTTTAAATTGCTCTGAATTTACGTTTACATAATTCTTTCCATCTTACACTACAGCATTTACATATTCTTGCAGTCAGTACCATTTTCATCTATACAGGGGGCCACTGTCCATGTCCCCTTATGTGTGCCCATGTGCTATCTCCCATACAACGGCCAATGCTTTCATGAGGATACACATAGGCTTCAACAATGAATCTTTGTGCTGCTTCAGCTACATATTTGAACCTTCCGAAGCAAAGACTTAATAGTGAACCATAACAAAAAAAACAAGCTGCTTCCTTAATCCTCACACCTCCTAGTGGGTTACAAATGCCCACCAGGCGGCTCAGCCCAGCTTTTGTACAGGTATACGTGCATCAAAGTTCAGGAAAATCACATACAATTCTATTATTGTCCTTCCCGATATCTATTCCTCTGGGCACAGCATCTGCCGTGACCGCCCCACCAGCCTCCACAGGTGCCCATTACCCAGTTGATCATGTCTTTTCAAAATAACTGGAGCAGCTTGCAGCTTTCCTGACTTCCGAAATAAAAACATAAAGCACTGAAATAAAATCAGCTTACATATTTTCCACTGTGACCATCCTGTGGGAATATATATATATTACTTTATGGTTGAAAATACATCGCCCTGATCCATGTGCAAATTTAGACCTTAACTGGCACAGACTTTGGTGCCCTAGTGACAATTGACCTCAGAGATATAAAAAACAATACTGAGTTGTAGATCACAGAAAGAGACTAATTGCAACAAATATGTGCTCAGACAAACGTAAGTACGGCTGAGTTTTCCAAAACAGGTCATTTATAATTTTAGCTGAATAATTAGCATATGCTATAAGAGCAAAGCAGTATTTCCAAATGAAATAAAAATGTGTGAGGCAAACCTCATTATAATAATCATTATAACTGATAAAAAATGTAAAAATAATTGCTATGCTTATAATATTAGGAAATCTAACTTAATATATAGAACATTTAATTATTGCTAAGCTAATGGGTTTGAATGTGAAATAGTGGGACATGTGATGGAAACAGAAATTCTCTTCGTCCTCAGTCTTCAGCAGGGAAGCTATAGTTTGACCATACTTTCACAATATTCAAATCGACAGTAAAAACACAAAAGATATAATGGGTATTGAAAGTTTACTTCCTCCCTTCTGGTGACCTCCAAGATCGTGTGTGGGGTAAAAGGTCAGGAGGTACAAGTAAACAAGTACATTTAGGAAACATTTGTCAACAAACGGAGGAGACAGAGACAATTATAAATTGATACTGAGGTCTTCAGGTTGCATTGAATCATAGGCACTAACCAAGAACATGGAAAAGGGCCATAAAAGATTAATGGAAGAAAAAAGCAACTACTGATAAACTGGAAGATTATTAGGAGACGAGAGATCACAAAATTATAACACAGATGAAAGTGAAACTAACATTTTTATTTTCTGGCCTCTGTTCATGCCTGGAGTGAAGAAAAAAGGCCCTTTCAGAAGATAAAAAAATAAAGAACATTGTTATAATCATTCTCTAATATTTTACGTTTGTCTGTTAAAACAGTTGGGTGGTCATTTAGATAAACTTCAAAATGTATTTACTTAGCTAGCCATCGACCACCTTCCAACTTATCAGAGAGTGAGCTAACCAGACCCCTGTGTATTGCTTATAGTAAAAGGTATTGTTCATTTGCAAAGTTAAATGACTCCATTGGAGTGTCTATGACCAAATGGTTGTTGTTTCTAGATTCATGTGTTGTGTGTGTATTAGAATCAAGACTGTACTGCCTCCAGTTTCAGTGAATCAATCCCAAAGAACCAAGAGAGTCAAACGCTGCTTTAAAAAATAAAAATTTATTGAGCAGAATAAAAAACATACAAGAAGGCAATTAAAGATAAAAGATAAATATACTAATACAATTGATACTATTCAATCCTTTTCATTACAGAGAAACAGTAATCATCACACCTTTTTATGTACTAGAAAGAGATCATATCATATAGACTAAAGTGCAAGTGCTAAAGTGCCATAAATTCAACAGATATGTTTCCCCTGGAAATCCTTTTCCATTTAATCAAAATACAGTTCAATACTCCAGTTTTTTATGATTGATTTTATATCCTGCAATCGCCTCAAACTCAGTGAACTCCCTTAGAATCCTATCAATATTTTGTTTTTCTGGTTTAAGATAAAGTATGACGTCGTCTGCGAATAATTTTATTTTTGATATCCCCTCTAATGGATTTTTTATATCGATATTATCCTGACGCTAACGGTCAGAGGTTCTTTGAAGAAGGTAAATAAAACTGGCGACACGGGGCACCCCTGCCGGGTCCCGCATCTAATATCTATTATGCCTGCAGATTTAGAATTTATCCTTATCTGAGCCTGAGCTCATTGATATATATTCTGGAGCATAGTAATTATTTGCGCCAGAAACCCAAACCTTTCAAGGCCATAAAATAACGCACCCCAATTCACAAGGTCAAATGCCTTCTCGGCATCGACCATCATTATTATTTGGTGGGTATTAAAAAAGTCAAGTCCTTGAATTAAATAACCAGTGTTTGACGACATTGAATGGCCTGCTATAAAGCCAGATTGATCTGTGTGTATTGCGTATTGTGCCACTGAGGTGAATCGATTGGCCCATATTTTCATCAGTAGTTTATAATCTACATTTAAGAGGCTGATTGCCCTATAAGAGCTGACCTCCATAGGACTTTTACCCTTCTTAACAAAACTAACTATCGAGGATTCTTTAAAGGCCGCTGGAGCGTCACCTACCGCTTTAACATGATTGAATAGATCAAGCAAGAATGGTAGTAACTCTTCCGAGAAAGCCTTATAAAATTCAATCGGAAGACCGCCATTTCCACAGGCCCAGGCCTTACCTCCAGGCATTGAGACCAAAGCACTGGAGATTTCTTCTGCAGAAATAATGGCCAGTAGAGCCTCTTTCTGTCATGTACAGAGTGCTGAGGAAGAACTAAATCATCAAAGTAGCCCTGAATAGCTAGTTTAGATACCTGATAATCAGTTGAATAGCGATCCTTATAGTGATCTATAAAAAAGTTTTAGATATACTATCTTTTTCAGAAACTATTATCTGCTTCCCCGGTTTTGCCACTTCGTCAATTACTGCCTCTTCTTGCTTGACTCTAGTTGACCATGCCAAACATTTTCCTACCATTTGGCTTTCTTCGTAAACTCTCTGCCGGTATGCTCTTGAACTGCTTATTTCTTCCATAATAAAAACTCCCTCAATTCTTGTTTGGTTTTGGTTAGTTCCTCTCCGGCACGATGTCTCCCCCCCTGAGGAACCTCTCTTTTTTACCAAGGCCACATCAATGGCTTTCTGGAGTTCTTTTATTTGAGTTTTACGCTCTCTGGCATGTTCCACCGTAAAAGCAATCCTTTGTTCTCGCACTGAGGCTTTAAAGGCTACCCAGACTGAGAAAAGCCTTGCGGTGCCCCTATTGATCTTAAAAAACTCCCTAATCCATTCTCACGTACTTATTTTCCACTGTTGATTGGTTAAGAGAAGTCTATACATCTGCCACCTGGATTTTTCTCTTCCCTCCAGTACTATATTTATTTCAAATTTTACTAGGTAATGGTCTCAGAAAGAATTGGCCAAAATCTCAGTATTCATGCAGCTCAGGGAGCGTGACACCAGAAAGAAATCAATCCATGAAGCGGACTTAAATTGACTAGAGTAATAGGTAAACTGTTTAGCTACACCGTGGGCCCTTCGCCAAGGATCAACAAGTTGATGATCCTGTTTCATGAGATCTATCAACTTTTTGGTCCTGGGCTTCATTTGCTTTATTGCTTTATTTGATGTATCTAATTGTATAAAATTAAAATCCCCCCTAAAATAATTGGACCCACCACTATTCTAGCTTCATCATTAATGCTTTTAAGAGCCACAAAACCATATAGCCCTGGTGCATAATAATTCACAAAATTCAGCGTATTGCCATTCACCTTCTCAACAATCCAATTCCATCTGCCATATGGATCTCTTTGAATTTTGAGTGATGTCCAACTTTATCACTCGTCCGAAATATATAGCAACCCCCCTTATTGCTGCCTGGGCTGAAGCAAAATAGGCCTTTGAGAAAGCTTTGGGGATAAAAAATTTAGGCTGATTAGTTTGAAGGTGAGTTTCCTGTAAAAACAAAATTTGGGGCGAGAACGCCGCCAACCATCTTATCTTATCAATCCACCATATTTTCATTTGTTCAAGATGCCATTTTCATTGATCGATATAATGCGGACATTATTATCCATTATTAACACTGTTGCTTTGATCCAAAACCTCAGTAAGCATACCCTACCTTCTAGTATGATATTTTAAATAATTCTGCTCATTTTCTTTTTCTGCACCACCACCCACCCTCAGTGCCCTGAGCCACCCCCAGAACCCCCCCAGAACCCGGTGACCCTTCCCGCTACTGGCAGATGGGGAATTGCCCGCCTTACCCCCTGCCTGCCCAATAATTGGGCCCTTAATATCGGGTGCCATGATGTTGCTCCCTGGTGTGATACACCGTCCCCCAACCTGGAAGGAAAAATAAAAAATAAAGTAACAAAAAAAAACTAGAATGACAGCACAAATGTCCTTCATATCGAACAGTTGAATCCCTTTACTTATCCGTCGTGATTTGCTGCAGAAGTTGCTGAGCTTCATTTAGGCTTGTGAACATGTGGAGCTTGCCGTGAACCAGAACTCGAAGTTTCGACTGTTGGGCAATAGCCGCTTGAGCTCCGTGCGCTTAAAACAAATAGAGGAGCTTAACAAACTTCTGCCGGCAACGTGCTGCTACTGCACACATATCCAAAAATATGAAGCAGTTAGGAACCTCTTGTGATTAAAATTGTTTCTTCTGTATTGCCCTAGTTAGGATCTGCTCCTTCAGACGATAATCTGAAAAATTCACCAGGATAGTTCTGGGCAATTTAGAATTAGGGAAAGGCTGTGCTGGGACTCTATGGGCGCGAGTGATCTTCGAGCTTAACTTCCAGCAAGTTCTTTTGTATTTTGTCAGCTAAGACCCGCTGCTGAATTGAGGTCATCTGGTCCTCTAGCTGAGAGATTCTAGATTCGGCCTCCTGCAACCTGGATGGCAAAGCCCCCATACCTCTTCAATTTTAGATAGATGAGCATGTAGTGCTGCAATTTCTGTTGCTTGTGTGGCCTTCATTTCCCTAATCTCATCAAGAATAAGATTGAGCATGCTTTTTATATCGCACTGAAAAGTAGGGCCAGTCCCAATTGGATACTCTGTAGTGATTACCGTGGTAGCTTCAGCCCCTTCCGATGATTTTGGAACTGGAGGCGATGGGTTCGCCAATGTTTGAAAAAGCAAAGGAGGTTCCGGGGAAGCACCTCAGGAAAAGATTGAGACTGAGACTGAACAATCTGTGCATCTTTAACACAGTGACTATCCTGCTTAGAAGCCTGCTGAGGATCCTGCTGCGGCAAAGGGAGTGGAGACTGAGATTGAGACGCCTTAGGTTTCTGAAACATCAGGTATTCCTTAGGATTTTCTTGGATGTTCTCCTGATTATCCACTGGGGGATTGTTATCCTGGCTTTCTCCCATCATAGCTGGGCCTGATAGTTTGTTACCTCCTTTGTTACCTCCTTTAGTTCCCTCTGGAGTTAAATGTGTTATTCTCTGGCATGGAATACTCAAGCTTGCTTGGCTAATAACCCCTTGGCCCTCCTCTCCATGGACCAAGACTTCATCCTCAGAGCATGATGGACTAGCTGTAGGAGTAGAGCCACGGCGGCCTTTCTGCACGCGCTCCCGCTCAGCCTTTGCAGCAATAGAAGTTAACTTCATCTGTGTAGTGTGAGTTTTAGTTTTGGGGGGCATGCTTGTGTCTGGCTGAATTGGTGAACTAGGATTCTTAGTGTGTCTTCCCATTAGGCTGGATTTCGTTTATTATTATTTATATATATCTTTTCTTTTACCCTCTGGGATGCCAAAGTCACAAAGTCACAGAGGAAGAGCAGCCCCTGCTTTCTGCGTCTCACTTTATTCAGCCTTATTCAGCCCATCGCCAGCAACAGAGGAGCTCTCCTTTTTTCAAAAGCAACCGGAATCATGCAGCAGCCACTTTAACCCACTTCAATCCTCTCCAAGCCTTAGTTTCCCTTCTGCTGGAGCCTCATAGGGAAGATTACTGGGTCAAAACAGCCATCCTATGCTGTCCTGAGTAGGGGAGGTCAGAGGAGAGCAGCCCGCCCCCCGGCACAGCTGGCGCTGCCCGGGTCTCTCCGCGTTCTCAGCAACAATGCCAGCAGCAGAGTGAGTGAAGCAAAAGCAGGGGTCAAATTAAGACGGGACCGGACTAGGGCACATGCCTCCCCCTTGCAGCCCGCAATATCCAAGACAAAGTGCGTCCGCTGAATTTACTCCACCTGCCGAGTTCTCACTGAGCCTCACGCCGTCCTTCACGCCGCCATAAATCCCAATGGTCCGGGCAAGCTTCCAGGTGCGGGGCGGGGCGATGATCACCTGAGCTACGTGCAGGCGGGTTCTGCCATAACTCCAAATGCTGCTTTTAAATGTGATCCATGTTTATTAGACACCAATGCACGCCACAGGAAAATGAATTATAGATTTAATGCTTCCGGAATGGGAGAAGAGATATTGCAATTAGATGGAGAGCTCCTGATTTCTTTAGAATTCTTAGTTGTTGATCGTAAGGCAGATTTAATTTAGAAATTTCTACCTGAAATTGTTTAGTGTAAAGATTGAAAAGGGCTTTGAAAATGAGAGGTGATTAAGGCCATTGCTTCACTGCCATCTAGCAGACTCATAGGTTAAGATTTGTTTTAGTGCAAAACTGGTGGCACTCCCTCAATTGAAAATATAAAGTAACATCATTTTAGAATAATGTTATTTGTCAAGAAGCAGATACAGAGCCTATATTACTCTACTCTCAAAGTAAGGGCCTGAGAATGTGTGCAAATTATGAAACTACTTATGTTGAATGTGAACTACAAGACATTAAGCAAAATAATGTTTCATAGTGTATCTCTCTAAGCACTTGGATGAATATTTGTCTTCGTAAAAAATTGTGATATCCCTGGTGAGAAAAAGGAGATGATATTTGCTAGCTGACCCGGAAAATAAACTTTGATATGTTGTAGTTGTCCTACTTGTTTAATGTGCTAAGAAGGAATTGCACAGGTCCTAAATTATTACAGTGGGCTACAATTGTGAGCAGAAATCAAGAGTAATAGTGAAATTCAATACACACACCTTGTACCTTTTTCTTGCATAGATCTTTGTGTTGAAATGTTTTATTAATAAAACTTGATAAAGCGTAAATGTAGATACATATGCAGAGAAAAAAATGAGACATAGCATAAATGAGGAAATGATTCATAAAATATAACAAAGGAAGCATAAACAACAAATCCTCTAGAGTTCATAAGGGAAAATGAAGGATAAAAGGAACGAAAAAAGAGAAGAGAAAAAGAAAGAAAGAGAGGAAAAGAAAAAGAAAGAAAAAGAAAAAGAAAGAGAAAAAGAAAAGAAAAAGGGAGCCCCAGAGTAACAAAACTAACTGTGAAATGAGGGGGAAGCAAGAAGAGTGAGAAGGAACGTAGGAGAGAGGAATAAAAGAGAATGAACATGGTGCGAAAAAGGTGGAATGAAGAAGGAATTTAAGAAGGAAGAGCAGCCGTAGAAGAAGAAGGAGTAGAAACAGAGGCATTACCCACTGTGGTTTCCAGGAATGGGGACCAAAGTTGAAGAAAAATGGAAGCTTGATCCTGCAAATTATAAATTATACGTTCGTAAGAAGCTGTTTGCATCATTGCCACCAACCAATCCTCCTGAGAAGGAGGTAATGAAGACTTCCAATGACGCAATATACAAATTTGTGCCGTGGCTAGGGCAGTATGTAGAAGACGAGTCTGTGGTTTAGTAAATGTTGGAAGGCCACGAAAGTCGTGTAAAATTATATCTGCAGAGGTAAGGGGCAAAGGCAATGACATAGAGGAAGCCAAAGTCTTTCGCACAAAAAGCCAAAATGATCTAGTATGAGGGCATTCACAGATAATGTGCGTTATATCGCAACTGGAAGCAGAACATCTCCAGCACAAAGAGTGGGAAAGTAACTTAGCACGATGTAATTTGACCGAGGACCAGTGCCATTCATGGAGAATTTTAAAAATACAGAATTTAAGGCGAGCTTCTCGAACACCCTTATGTAATCCTACCAAAATGAGATCCCACTGGGCGTCTGAGTATGTCACAGAAAGGCGTGATTGCCACTTCAATTGAAGAGCTTTTGAAAGGGGTTGCGAAAATAGAGGATGTAAGAAAGTCTTATAAAGGCCAGAGGTGACTCCCTTAAAAGTTCCCCATAAATTCAGATAAGATAAAATAGGAGAAGTGGACAGCAGCTCAGGTGGGGAACCCAGACGTTTTGTGAGAGCTTGTTGAAGATGGGAATATTCACAGGATTGCGAGAGCGGGAGTTGGAATTCCTCACGGAGTTGGGAAAAAGATTTAAAATTGTCACCATGAAACAGTTGTTCCAGGGAATGAATACCAGCCTCCCGCCACAGAGGCCAGGACACAGTACGACCCCGCACTCGAATAGCCGAATTAGACCATATAGGAGCATTAAAGTGAAGCCGCGAGTTAGACTTAAAGATACAGTGACTTCTTTGCCAAGACTTATACATAGCGGACAATATAGGATTTTTGGGGTCAAGAGGACTGGAACCCTTGCCATATAAAAGGGATAAACCAGGGCCAGAAGCCAATAACTGACGTTCAAGTGGAACCCATTGAGGGATGTCTTTAGACTTAGGTAAAAAGAAAGAAAGATGGGAAAGATGGAGGGCAAGGGAGTAATGCTCGATAGAGGGAAGACCTAAACCTCCATGCAATTGGTGGGACTTTAATTTGGCAAGGGTGAGACGCGGTTTAGCTGTACCCCATATAAAAAGTTTAATTTTCGAATCAATGGACCGAAGAGAAGCCAGAGGAATGGTCAAAGGGAGCATACCCAGAACATAAAGAAAATGTGGTAAGGTGACCATCTTGATCGCCTGAACCCGTCCCCAAAGGGATAAACCTAGGGCCTTCCATTTATTGAAGTCCCGTTGCATTTGCGCAATTAAAGTAGTTAAATTGTCCGTGACAACATTATCCAATCCCCTATTGAGGAGTACACCTAAGTATTTAAGCCGAGAGGGTTGCCAATGAAATGGAAAACCGGAGATGGCGTCCTTCGTAGTACCAATGGACATAGGTAATGCTTCGCTCTTGTCCCAGTTTATCTTATATCCAGAGAAAGAAGAAAAATTATCAATAACACGGAGGAGAGCAGGGAGAGAGCGGGGAAGATCAGTAAGTGTAAGAAGAATGTCATCCGCATATAAATACATTTTGGAGTGACCAATTGGAAGAGGAGTGCCCACTACATCAGCCGATTGACGAATTGCAGCAGCTAGTGGTTCCATAGCCAAAAGGAAAAGAAGAGGGGAGAGTGGGCAACCCTGGCGGGTACCCCGTCGGAGAGGAAATGGAGTAGAAAGAAAACCGCCACAGTTAACTTGAGCAGATGGGCTATCATAAAGTAGTCGTACTTTAGCTATGAACTGATCACCTAATCCAAATCTTTGCATGACAGTAAAAAGGTATTCCCATTCGATGCGGTCAAATGCTTTTTCAGCATCCAAAGAGAGAAGGAGGGCATCATCGGCAGATGCTTAGTTGACCATAAGGCATGAGAGAGAGTACGCAAGTGATTGCGAGAGGAACGACCGGGAACAAAACCTACTTGGGAGTTATGAATTAAAGAAGGTAAAATCTTGCGAAGTCGTGATGCAAGAATGCTAGCGAGGATCTTAACATCAGAATTCAAGAGAGATATAGGACGATAACTACCACACAATAGAGGATCTTTGCCAGGTTTAGGCAGAACCGCTATGATGGCTTTGTTAGAAATAGAACCAAGAGAAGACTCCTCCACGGCTTCCCCAGAGGCAGCATGAAGAGTATCAATCATGCTCTGACCAGTCCATTTAAAAAATTCAGGAGGAAAACCATCATCCCCCGGAGCTTTATGGCACGGCAAGGCAGATACAGCTGAGGAGATTTCATCCATCGTGATAGGTCCTTCAAGTAGAGCTCTTCCATCATCGGAGAGTCGTGGAAGACGTACTGCATCTAGAAATTTAGACATCGCTAGCGTATCGACATGAGTGCCTGGAGAGTAGAGAGATCTATAAAATGAGGCAAACTCTTCAACTATGTCTTGTGGCCGAGTAAGGATATCGCCACCACTTTATTTAATCGCTGGAATCGCCATAGCGGCCTCTCTTTGACGCAGCTGCGCAGCCAATAATCGACCAGCCTTCTCCCCTTTCATCTTTTGCAAGGCATATTCTGCCTTAGAAGTAAAAAGAGAATTGAGGGCCATGCGTGCTTGTTCCAAAAACCTACCATTTTGGAGAGTCGGTTTCGAAATATATAGTTGAGAGAGTCGACGAATATCCTTTTCCAGAACAAGTTGTTTGGCAGCGTTCTGTTTATTATAAAGAGCTGCATCCCGCATAAGTTGACCTCTGATGGTTGCCTTAGCCGCTGCCCAGACCATTCTTTTAGAGGAAACCGAATCTTCATTATTGAGAAGATAATCACGGAAGGGGGATTGCAAAAGAAGTTTACCCGGTGGCGTTTTATATTTGTTGATATTCAAACGCCACGGTTTGCGCCCCGGACTCATAAGACCCAAGTCTAGAGATAGAAGAACAGGGGAGTGATCAGATATAGCTGCTTCTAAAATCTGGGAATCAGTAACCAATCGGACTGAATGTTGCGAAAGAAGAAAATAATCAAGGCGCGAAAACGTACCGTGAGTAGAAGAAAAAAAAATGTATTCTTTATCCTGTGGGTGACTTAGTCTCCAATGGTCAACAAGACCAGTGTCAGTAAGGATGTCACAGAAAATGGCTCTGTCCGAAGCGTTGTTAATGTCAATGCAGCCCGTTCTGTCAAGAGCAGGATCCGGTGCCAAATTCCAATCACCACCGATGAGAAATTGAGAAGCATTTATTTCCGTAAGAAGACGATTAAGTCGAAGAAAAAATTGTTTTTTGGAGCCTAGCGGAGCGTATACAGAACCGAGACAAATGAAGGAATTTCCAAGCTTCAGTTTAACAAATACATATCGACCTTCCGGGTCAGAAAATGACTTTAGAATTGTGAAAGGAAGTGACTTCCGAAAAAGAATGGCTACTCCGCATTTACGAATTGGATTAGGATTTGTGGGATCAGGTTTAGAGACTGAACTATGTATGACTTTGCCAACCCAGTCCCTGCTGAGTTTACTAGACTCAATATCGTCCAAATGAGTCTCCTGTAAGAGAGCAACGTCCACATGCTTAGAATGTAAATAGGAAAGAACTTTCTTGCGTTTTATGTAATGGGTGAGGCCATGAACATTCCAAGAAATCACAGACAACGGATGGGTAGAAGGCA
The DNA here is from genome assembly GCF_964261635.1 of Lissotriton helveticus. NCBI lineage: Eukaryota > Metazoa > Chordata > Amphibia > Caudata > Salamandridae > Lissotriton > Lissotriton helveticus. The sequence goes on along the minus strand of NC_136061.1, from coordinate 2,001,777,547 downwards.
TGAGAATAGGATTAAGTAAACAAGAAGTGAGTAAGAGGAGAGATTAAAAAAGAATAGAAATGCTACTCTGGGAAACCAAAAGGGGGGGAAAGTGGATTATAAAGGCAGAATAAAAAGTGGAACAGACAAAGTAAATATAAACAGAGAGGGAAAGAGTATTAAAGATGCAAAGAAGAGGAAAAAAAAAAGAAGAAAAAGAGAGAAAGAAAAAAGAATCCTAGACTGTTAACTACAGGTCTGGGTGCACCTACAGCAGCACCAAGGGAGACCGGACCCCCTCCAAGCAAAGAAGAATGGGGATCCGGGGAACAAGTAATAAAACTAAATATTGTAAAATGCATTTACAATATGAGTACAACAAGAAAAAGATGGAAAGCCATATATCATTATCATGAAATATAAGCAATAAAATTTACAAAATAATCATGATATAAGAATCATACAATAAGAGAAAAACAGGAGAAGAAAAGATTAAAATCAAGGGAAATGAAATAGAAACGAGACCTATTACATAGTACATAATAAAAGAGGTGCGAAGATAGAGTGAAATAAATAGGAAAGTTAAATGAGAGGGATAGAGAAAACCAGCACTATCAGAAAGAGGGGGAGAAAAGAAGGTAGAAAGTACAGATAATAGTGCAAAGGAATAAAGACATAGGAAAATACAAGAACCTATTTTAAGAAATATATGAAAGTATCCAAAGCGAAGTATCCACTGAAGGAAGTAAATAATGTCACGTTAAACAATGAATACAATATTATAGGGAAAGGAATGCATTGGAAAAGGACCATCAAAGTAAAGGGAACAGTGTTGAGGCAAGCCAACAAAAAGAGACATACTCCGAGGAGGCCGAACGCGTAGTGTAAAACCATGAAAGAAGAGGGACATAGAGAACACAGTGTGAAACAAAGAACAAAAGTTATCGCATCACATAAAGAAAAGCGGCGTCAGAATAAAACCTAGATGAGAGAATAGTAATACGAGAAAAACAAAGAAGAGAAACACGAAAAGGAGACAAACCTACAATGGAACATAAAGAGAGAGGGAAAGAGATAGCATGTAGAGACAAGGAGGGAAAACCATAAAATCATGCCATAGAAGAAGAACAGAAGAAAATGATCAGAAACAATCCAAACATAGAAAACAATGAAACAAATAGACATCATTCAAAAGCAAAATAGCTAATAAAGAAATGGTGAGTAAATACCTTAATAACAATAACATCACTATAGCAGAGGGAATGAATAGGAAGAAAGAAAGAAAAGCTACCTGTGGGGAGGTAACAACCTTATAGTATATAATAGGCAGAACCTGAAAATGAGTAAATAACTGCAAGACTAAAAATCACATAGTAATAGCAAATACAGAATAACAGTAGAGCAGAAGGTACTATACTGAACACTAAATATAAGGAACCATATTATATCATACATAAAGGTCACAGTGAACCAAACAAGCAGTAAAAGCATTATGAACAACGAATACTGCTATAAACGTATAGAATAAGAAAAAGAGAGAAAGCAATAGAACATAAAAAGAAATTCAGTCAGCATCAGAAGGCGTTTTAAGAGGCGATCTAGACTTGTCTCTTTGCTGCGTGTTAGTGAGAGAGGAGACAGAATGTAGAACTGAATCCCTGTCCTCCTGAGAGCGAGACAGACGAGCGAGATCTCTGCCACGTTGCCTAGAGTCAGGAGAGGTGTATAAGTGAGATGTTGGTAGGTTCAGTGAGGAGGACTTGGACTGAGGAGGTTGGACCGAGGAAGAAGACTGAGTTTCCATATCACTGGATTTTATATCGTCTAGGAACTGTTGTAGAAGCGCAGGATCATAAAAGTCTTTGGACTCTCCATTCCTGGTAACACGAAAACGTGCAGGTTCAAATAATCCATATTTGATGTCCATTTGTCGTAACTGGGGCCGCATAGAAAGAAACGCTTTCCGCCGTTTATTCGTTTCTTTAGAGAAGTTTGCAGCCATCTGGATGGCATGGCCTTGAAACAGGAGGGAGCCATGAGTGCGAGCCAATGATAAAATCTGTCTGGTCTGCTCATGCCGAAGAAAACAAGCAATAATTGGCCTGGGCCTTGCCGAAGGACCACAACGCAGAGGTCCCAGTCTATGAGCACGCTGGAGCTCAAGAGGAGGAGAAAAAGAAATACCAGTCAAAGTGGGAAGGGCATTACAAAGAAAGTACTTCATATCTTGTTTTTCGATATTTTCTGGAAAGCCAAAAAAACGGATATTGTCTCTACGACTGCGATCTTCCAAATCGATGATCTTACTGTGTAGAAAAAGTAGATCTTGATCTGAACCATGAACAGAATCCGGTCGGCTTTCTATATCCACTATTTTAGAGTCAATGACGTCAATCCTTGTGTGGAAAGTAGTGAGTTCTGCCCTGATAGACTTTGTCTCTGCAGTTAATGAAGTCATGGTAATGTCCAGACCCTCCAAATGCCGGTTAACTCCAGAGAGTTCTTGCAAAATGCGTTGCATAGTATCAGATAGGGATTTGTCGCTCTGAAATGATATAGCTTGTGGTGGAGAAGGTGACGCAGATCCATTACCTTTAGCTGTCGAAGTAGAGGATTGTTTAACCACATCAGTGAAAAGTGTTTGTTTAGGCCTACGGCCCCCATTCCTATTGTTAGACATTTCCGTGCACCGTTGTAGAGGTGGTCTACAGTAGCGAATATAGAAAATATTGGAATATGAGGCAATGATGAAATACACCAAATAACAGGAAAGTAGTAAAATAGGAGCAGCAAGTGAATATCCAAAACTAACAGCATACAATTAATACCTGAAATTCGAAAAAATCATTATAGCATTGCCACAAAATAACAAGCAGTATGCCAGTAAACCAAAGTAGTGCTGAAGTGTCAAGTCACACATACAAAATGTACCTCAGAAACAAAGCATGGAAAGACAGTAAATGAGTACAACAGTGAATTATCAATGCAATGATGACAAAGTAGTTGTACATAATGTGAGAGTACGCAATGAATGTGAAGATAAAGCGGTTCTCAAATGAAAGATAGTGTATGAAATAAGAGAAGTGTCAAACACTCAGGGTTGCCACAAAGAAAACATGAGATTATGGTGCTGGCATATAAAGCAATGACAGTGAATGGAAGTCAAAAGTGCGAATAAGATGAGGTAACAAACCTGCAACGGTATACAAACAAATGTAGGGTTGCAAACTATAAGAAAATGCTTGTCACATATGAGTGTGGAACATGGGGGAGGGGGAAAGTCACCATTCCACTAGAACAATACAAACAAAACAAAGCCCATGAACTTAGAATAGAAAGCAGTAATTGCAAATGAGGATGTAGCCCCTGTTCTCTACCGCCTGTCTCCCCCTGTAAAAGCTGAGTCAGCAAGGTAACATACAGGAGAAAATATGTACTAGAAATGAGAAAACTGATAAGCGCAATTCAATCTGACACAGATGTCACTTATGGAACATAAAGTAGCTAAGCAAAAGTGCCAAAACTAGTTGGTGAAAGTCAATGGGAAAAAGGACCAGTACTCCTGCACGTAAATCTGCCAGTACCATTAGTTTTGCCCCTTTAAGTGACCTTCACATTTTGCTTCCACTCGTAATGCAAAAATTAAAAGTAATAATGTAGGCAATATGAGCTCTGCCAGTATTGATATAACCGTTGGTCATAAGTGTACATGGAAGTAAGTAGACACACTGCAGTGACATAAGAAAGATGTCAGACTGTCAAGTTTCCCTTCGTTCCTGTGGTGGTGTCATTTCCAGTTAAAAACAGTCAAAAAAGGCATTGTTGAAAACTAGTGGGGGAAAACGAGCATGAAAGTAGCCTGTGGAGGGCGCTGCTTACTGTCATAACATGGGCCTGCAGCTGTGGCAAAGCGCGCTCCCACCGTCTGAAGAGGCGCGGCCTTGAATGTGAGGAGGCGCGGCCCTGGAGTAGCTCAGGCGCTGCGTCAGCTGAGGAGAGGCGCGGCCACAGAAGCGCGCGAATGCCGAGGCGTACACTGCTGGAGACGGCCGCCTCACCGTCACTTCGCAAGCTTGAGAGCAAAAGCCGCTAGCAACAATCCTCATTGACCACGGAGTCCTGCCAGCGCAATGGAGACGACCCACTCGAGCAGGGAAGGCGAAGAAGCTCGTCAGGGGTCCGTCCCTCGGCGGAGCTCGCTTAGCAGGCGGCCATCTTCCTGCGTGGCCAGACCACGCCCATTGCATAGATCTTTGGAGGGAAGAGGAAAATCTGGTAACAGCATCTATTCATCGAGAGCTGCAAAATCTCTATTTTGTAACTTATATGACATTGACTCTGAGCCAGTGGAACAAAGAATACTAGGGGAAGTGGCTGTGCACTTATTATAATTTTGTTGTAATTTATTTATGCTGCAGATCATCTAAATTGCTGCAGCACACCTTATTCTTAAGGTTCCTATGCATTCTTCTGTTTCTGCTCATTTCATCAGTTGCACTGGTTACCGGTCATTAGCAGTATCAAATTCAAGGCACTAATCTTTGGATACAGAGCTTTGGAGTAGAAGGATCGGCAGCATTCGAGACGAGACTTAAGGCCTATTGTTAGGAAAGATCCCTGAGTTCTAATTCACTGAAGCTCTTGCACACCCCTAGGGTTCGTAGGGCCAGGCACGGTGGGAGATCCTTTACTTTCCTAACAGCAAAACTCTGTCATTTGCTTCTAAATGCTCTCCAGTTTGCATTGTCAAAAATGGTCTTTAGGAACGGTTTGAAGGCTCATCTGTTTAATGCCTAGGCTGGTAACCTAGGCTAGTTGCCTGTTTTGGGTAGTCCAGCTGCTAGCACCTGGATGATTACTTGGGAGCAGCAGAGGCACTTTATAAAGGCCCATTGTATTGTATTAATGTATTTATTTGTTCTTTTTGATAGCGTAGGATCAATAGGAATTGGAAAGCTGTAATTATATAAATAAACAGGACTACATCAAACAAATCAAAGCCACATTTTATTACAGGTTTAGTAAATGTTTTCAAGCCTAAGGTGTAGAGGTTAGCAAACATGATGACCTTTCCCTTTAGAAAGTAGTACCTCCTTTGTAATGGTGACTGCACGAGCACATTTGCAGAGGGATTCTCACACACTTGCTTTGGTTGTACAGAATATTCACTTGGCACAAAACCACCTGTGAGGGGTGCAAAATACAGGCTACACTATGGGTAGTGTGCACTTTTTACACTCCTGACAGAGTAAATGCAATATTATCTGGAGAAGGGTGGTGGTTCCCTAGTGCATAGGTGGGCTTTGCAGATGGTATGGTGTAGCCTGTTGCATTACAGTAAATCTTAATCCAGAAATTGAAGAGATGAGGTATGGCTCGCGTGATTAGGCGTAGTTTGAGTGCACTGTTCCCAAATTCACCTCTTCAAAGACCAGCAAAGTTTGGTCAGGCCCAGAGCGAATAGCAGGTCCAAGTACTTTCTGAGAACGCATACAAATGTGACCTCAAATATGGCACCCTGTGTGTAAGAGTGGTCATAGCATTGAGGTGCTCAAGGGGGCCTTTCCTTGCACCTGTTTCACTCGAGGGAAAGGAATACTTTACATTACATCACGACCTATGACCTAAACTAATTCACCTCGCTCAATTTAATAACAAAGATACAGGACTCGGTTAACTGGTTCCTGAAGGCACTTGACTCAGCAGTAAAGACGATCTATACCTTTTGTTTGGACATGGCCAACTGCAATGTCAGTTTATGGACCCAACAAGACTGCTTCTGCTGTGAATCAGCCCTTTTCATTCTCTCACATGAGTTTAAAACACAATTTTCTTATGTCATTTCAAATGACAAATTTATAGACATGGAATCTCACCTTTCCTACATGGTATTGTTCACAAGAGCATAACATGGTATATGAAATTGAATTACACAAATGGTGCCTACAGGTACTACGAACCTCCAAGACAAATGCCACTAACTACATTTACATAGCTACTTCTGAACCAGGAATATAAGCATGAAAGAAGATTAGTGGAGGGGGAATAATGTCAGAACTGAAACTGTGCACTTGGAGAAGTGACATGAAGAATGTTTCCAAAGCACTCCTTATGCCAAAAAAGAGACACCAAATTTTCACTCAGCTTCTCTGCATGACCCAGTCGGGAAATGGAAAAGTCATATCTTCTGTAAGAAACGACAGAATCTCAACGTATCCATTCAATAGAGAGGTTATGTACAGTTTACTTCCATCCACATTTTTGTCACTGCAGAAACAGAAACAAAAGAGAATGATTCTGCTTCTCTGTCTTTCACCAGAGACAAACTAATAGAAACTGAAATTAGTGATTGTAATATTGTAGCACTCTCTATAGGAACAAAGGACATAACATATTGTACAAGATCATATGGCTTGACTATATTGAACTTTTTGTTCTGGATTGAGTAGTAAGAGTAAGGAGGCTTCCAGTAGAATTCAGTTTTTTAAAAAACCTTATGGTGTTTTCTCTTCTAGGTCATTATTTATTTATTGTCCACTCATTCATTAACCTGTTTCCTTCATCTCATTCATGCTTCTAGGAATGAACTACGTCTTTGGTTTTCTATAAGCATTGTAATGGCAAAGTAAAATGTTTTGTTATGTACACACACAGACCTTTTGATTTCCATTCCTTCCTGTGTTGTTTGGCATATCCTGAAGTTTGATGAGAAGGACGAGAAAGTGAAAGGCAAGATGTCTGGTGGTCTTGCCCAAATTCTTATGCCTATTTAACAATCTTCCTATCCTGCTGCCGAACCATTTCTTCAAATCGATTAACATGCACCTTATGCAGCTAGCCTGGGGGGGGGCAGGCGTCCAAGAGTTCGCTGCGAGGTCAAGACCCTGCCGCACCATAGGGGAGGCTTTGGAGTCCCTAACTTTCAGTTATACTACTTAATTGTGCAATGCAGTTATGCCCACTCCTGGTATCAACCCGGATGCCAGGATCCCCTACTTAAGGCCTGAAGCAGATTTAGTACTGCCAGACACCTTGAGCACAATATTACCACTGGGTTATCCCCACGGGGTTATTCCGCGACCCTTTAGACATTCTAACGGTCTCTACCACCAGTTGGGCGTAGCAAAAGCTGATTAGGTTCCTGGGATCTCCGGCTATGTCTTCCCCAAGCTTACCGCTTCCGAATCCATGCTGGATACCAATAACGGTACAAAAGGCGGTGGTGATGGACGGAGCATCTGAATCAATCAAACACTCACACCCAGTCAAAAGATCTGGGTTTAATCCATCACCGTTCTTTAGCCCACTCTGCCACCCCGGGTCAGACATGGCGATATGCAAATCAGTCTGACCCTGTGCCTCATGGGAACAGTCCAGCCCGAACTGCCAAGCCATGCCTTCCCTGGACCGGAAACAAGCTTCCGAGGAACGGTTTCTGGCATTCCAGCCGTCTTCAGCCCTGCTTGCTTGAATCCAGTGGCAAAGTGAGCAAGGGACTCACGTCTGAGCATACCCTGCCAAACTTATTGCGGCCAAAAGCGGTACAAAAGGGGGTGGTGATGGACGGAGCATCTGAATCAATCAAACACTCACACCCAGTCAAAAGATCTGGGTTTAATCCATCACCGTTCTTTAGCCCACTCTGCCACCCCAGTTCAGACATGCCTATATGCAAATCAGTCTGACCCTGTGCCTCATGGGAACAGTCCAGCCCGAACTGCCAAGCCATGCCTTCCCTGGACCGGAAACAAGCTTCCGAGGAACGGTTTCTGGCATTCCAGCCGTCTTCAGACCTGCTTGCTTGAATCCAGTGGCAAAGTGAGCAAGGGACTCACGTCTGAGCATACCCTGCCACACTTATGGTGGCCAAAAGCGGTACAAAAGGGGGTGGTGATGGACGGAGCATCTGAATCAATCAAACACTCACACCCAGTCAAAATTTCTGGGTTTAATCCATCACTGTTCTTTAGCCCACTCTGCCACCCCAGTTCAGACATGGCTATATTCAAATCATTCTGACCCTGTGCCTTATGGGAACAGTCCAGCCGGAACTGCCAAGCCATGCCTTCCCTGGACCGGAAACAAGCTTCCGAGGACCGGGTTCTGGCATTCCAGCCGTCTTCAGCCCGGCCTGCCTGAATCCAGTGGCAAAGTGAGCAAGGGACTCACGTCTGAGCAAACCCTGCCACACTTATGGCGGCCAAAAGCAGTACAAAAGGGGGTGGTGATGGACGGAGCATCTGATTCAATCAAACACTCACACCCAGTCAAAAGATCTGGGTTTAATCCATCACCGTTCTTTAGCCCACTCTGCCACCCCAGTTCAGACATGGCTTTATGCAAATCAGTCTGACCCTGTGCCTCATGGTAACAGTCCAGCCCGAACTGCCAAGCCATGCCTTCCCTGGACCGGAAACAAGGTTCCGAGGAACGCTTTCTGGCATTCTAGCCGTCTTCAGCCCGGCTTGCTTGAATCCAGTGGCAAAGTGAGCAAGGGTCTCACGTCTGAGCATACCCTGCCACACTTATGGCGGCCAAAAGCGGTACAAAAGGGGGTGGTGATGGACGGAGCATCTGAATCAATCAAACACTCACACCCAGTCAAAAGATCTGGGTTTAATCCATCACCATTCTTTAGCCCACTCTGCCACCCCAGTTCAGACATGGCTATATGCAAATCAGTCTGACCCTGTGCCTCATGGGAACAGTCCAGCCCGAACTGCCAAGCCATGCCTTCCCTGGACCGGAAACAAGCTTCTGAGGACCGGTTTCTGGCATTCCAGCCGTCTTCAGCCCGGCTTGCTTGAATCCAGTGGCAAATTGAGCAAGGGACTCACGTCTGAGCATACCCTGCCACACTTATGGCGGCCAAAAGCGGTACAAAAGGGGGTGGTGATGGACGGAGCATCTGAATCAATCAAACACTCACACCCAGTCAAAAGATCTGGGTTTAATCCATCACCGTTCTTTAGCCGACTCTGCCACCCCAGTTCAGACATGGCTTTATGCAAATCAGTCTGACCCTGTGCCTCATGGGAACAGTCCAGCCCGAACTGCCAAGCCATGCCTTCCCTGGACCGGAAAGAAGCTTCCGAGAACCGGTTTCTGGCATTCCAGCCGTCTTCAGCCGGCTGGAATGCCGGCTGGTCTCCCACGAGCCACAATGAGGACAAAAGAGAAAGGAACATCAACACATCAGGTCAAACAATAACATATTCTTAGCGTTTCTGGGGATGACTCCTCCTGGTGTCACCTCAACTGATCAGGCCCCTCAGTTCAAACACAAAATGCAGAGGAAATAGGTGGAACACTTACGCAGTCCTTAGTTCATCGTGTTATATGAAACGATAAACAATACCCCTTTAGCTAGAGAACATAGTAAAGTTAGAAATGGTAGTTTCCCATGCAAGTATTCTATAAATGGTAAGATAATTGTAACAAACTCTTTGTACAATACATGAGAATCTCAAGAGAGCAGCAAACTTGTTACATACAGATTGTTACATCAAGTGATTCTCTCACATTCAGCAGGCTTAGCGAAGCAAAATCTCTATGAATGCAGTTTGGCCTCAGTTAAATTAGGCAAATGTAACACAGAATATATAGAATTGTATGTGTACATGTATCCAAAATCATGAAGAGGTGGAGATTTGTGTGTAGTTTCTGATCCACTTTGTAACATTTAGTATGATCAAAATTGATTCAGATAGAAATAGAGCACTACTACCTTATAATTACCAACATGTAAATGCACCATAAATGTATACATTATATTTTCGTTTCAAGCAATTATTATTAGCACATGCATAATTTTTCTGAAAGTTTTGCAAATGCATCTTTTAGTTCAAGTGTAACATCTATTTTCTCTTTGTCATTTCTGTGGCACACATCATCACATACAAAGGTTACAGGGGCATATTATCAAGGGGGTTTATCTCCGCTTTTTTGGCTTTAAAAGCCCAGAAAGCGGAGATAAAATTATCTCCCTATTACCAAGCTGTCGCTAACACCAGTTAGTGACAGCTAATAGGAGATAGCGACCATCTTGGGCCCCGCTTTGCATGTCAGTGATATTTATCACTAATGACATGCAAAGTGGGCGTGCCAAGATGTTAGCGACTGGAAACAGTTGCTAACATCGCTATCTCCTATTACCAACTTTTGGAGATATTCGCGCTAAGCACGAATATCTCCAAAAGCTAACACCTGCCCTGAGCAGTTCTTAGCCATGTTATCCAATGGGAGGTGGATAACATGGCTAAGAGCATTTGCTCGATAATGCATGAATATCGCTGACTTTTCAGCGATATTCATGCATTGCGGCCGTTTTTTATCGCATTTGCGATAAACCTTGCTAATAGCAAGGTTTATCTGCGATAAAAATCGCCGATTTGCGGCGATAAATTTTGTGTCTAAACAAGTTAGAGACAAAAATTATCGCTAGTTGTTGGTAATATGCCCCACAATTTATAAAAAATTCACTATCAAAATCATTTCATACATCCCATTAGTTATTCTTCTATTTCATGTAAAATCTAAACCAATTAGTAGTGAATTCAATAGCATGACAAGTTCATCCTATACACATTTCTAACAATAATAAAACAAGATTCTGTTTCTTTAATAATGTTTGTTTTATTAACTTGTACATACATATGATATCATTCTTAATTACTTTTTCTACATGCTTTTAAATAACGAAAATGTTGGTTACATCATTTTTCTGTAATGTGAAATCTTCGCACATTTATTTATTTTCCCTTCAAAAAGTGTCATGTGCAGTTTTTGCTCATCTTTAAAAGTATAAATGTTATTTCCGCTCTATCAGTGGTAAAATGAGTTTAATTAAATTGGATTTTTTGTACCAGCTGATATTTAGAACACTTACAAATAGCAAACTGTTGTATTAGGGCTGTGAGCTATGATGAAAACTAGGGGGCATATTACCAAGGGCAATATCGCCGCTTTAGCGGGAAAAGTTCCCGCTAAAGCGGCGATAATTTTATCGCCCTATTACCTAGCTGTCGCTAACACCAGTTAGCGACAGCAAATAGGCGATAGCGGGCATTTAGGGGCCCACTCTGCATGTCAGCGATGATTATCGCTAATGACATGCAGAGTGGGCGTGCCAAGATGTTAGCGACTGGAAACAGTCGCTAACATCACTAACCCCTATTACCAACTTTTGGAAATAATCGCGCTAAGCACGATTATCTCCAAAAGCTAACGCCTGCCCAGAGCAGTTCTTAGCCATGTTATCCAATGGTAGGTGGATAACATGGCTAAGAGCATTTGCTCGCTAATGCATGAATATCGCTGACTTTTCAGCGATATTCATGCATTTCGGCCGATTTTTATCGCTTAGGAGATAAACCTTGATAATATCAAGGCTCCTAAGCGATAAAAATCGTCGGAGTGCGGCGATATTTAAATGCCCTCTAACCAAGCTTAGCGATAATAATCGCTATAGCTTGGTAATATGCCCCCTAGAAGTATTTTCTCATTATTTTCATTAGCATTGAGAATCCAGGGGCATATTATCAAGGGGGCCAAGAAAGCGGAGATAAAATTATCTCCCTATTACCTAGCTGTCGCTAACACCAGTTAGCAACAGCTAGTAGGAGATAGCGACCATCTTGGGCCCCACTTTGCATGTCAGTGATATTTATCACTAATGACATGCAAAGTGGGCGTGCCAAGATGTTAGCGAGTGGAAACAGTCACTAACATCGCTATCTCCTATTACCAACTTATGGAGATATTCGCGCTAAGCGCGAATATCTCCAAAAGCTAACACCTGCCCTGAGCAGTTCTTAGCCATGTTATCCAATGGGAGGTGGATAACATGGCTAAGAGCATTAGCTCGGTAATGCATGAATATCGCTGACTTTTCAGCGATATTCATGCATCGCGGCCGATTTTTATCGCATTTGCGATAAACCTTGGTAATACCAAGGTTTATTTGCAATAAAAAATCGCCGCAGCTCTGCGGTAAATTTTTGTCTCTAACCAAGCAATAGCGATAATTATCGCTATTGCTTGGTAATATGCCCCCAAGTTCTCCTTTGTGTGAGGTTTTTTTCGATGGTCTGGCAAATCAATCTTCTTAAATCTACTGACTCTTTTGGCTTGTCTTTTTGGTCTTGTGGTTCTAGAAATTGGTCACTTTGACTATGGTAAGCAGAACAGCTATCTTGTTACTCCTTCAGGAACATTAGGAATATAGGGTCTGGTGTACTATTAACTGGTTGCAAAAACTGGCTGCAATTTGCGACTGTTATTTTAGTGACAAGTAATTAATGTTATTATGAAACGAACAAGCAGTAATCGGTCAGTTCACACAGTTTTGATTCAGACAGAGTTTTCATCTGATCTATATCACAGATGTTAATAAGGCAGGTTACAAATTGTAATTTAATTGGTGGCCATCACAGGGATGGTGACTTACTAGGATCAACAGACACCATGTTCGTGTTTATCTTTCAATAAACATTTTTAAAGCATTTTGAAACTGGTCTAAATTTTTTAAAGTTTACTTTTATTTTAAAAACTGTCTACTGCCCAACAATTGTTTTCTTTTTAACAGCCACAAAAAGAAAGGGGTTTGGCAGGGTTACCACTCAAACTTGGAAGTCAGTCATTTTTCAATGATATTAATTGTACAGTGTTTTATGACCGGATTACATTTGCAAAACATTGATACATCACATATCGATTTGATAATTGCAAGAGAAACCTACAACATGTCTCTGTTGAATTGGTTATCTGATATTACATTATCTGTTGTGCATTCTCACCCTAGGGGTGTCCTGGCACTAAGTAGGTGTGTTTGCCTAACCGAACCTAAGATGCATGGGGTGTTATTTGAAGAGCCAGGTCTTCAGCTTCTTGCAGGACTCAAGAAGACGGGAGGAGCGTCTGATGTGTAGTAGGATGTCATACTATGCTTTAAGGGTGATATAGGAGAAGGCCTATATGTGGGTTGAAGAAGCTGGTGGTTGATGATGTGGTTTGTGAGGTGTCTATTGATGATCTTCTCTAGGACCGTGGCTGGGTAAGAGAGGGGGGAGATCGGTCTGTTGTTGTCGAGTGTGGCTGGGACTGTGGAGGGTGTCTTAAAATCGGGCATGACCATGGCGTGTTTCCTGGCATCTGGGAAAGTGGCTGAGTTGATGGAGGCAAGGAGGATTAAGGTTAGAGCTTAACTGACTGCACAGCACACAAATCAAGGATCAAACAGAAAAACTAGACAGAAACCCAGGGTCAAGTAAGAGTAAAGCACAAAAAGGGTTTTAAACAAAGTAGGTGCAAAGTAGGGTAGAAATAGAGAAAGGAGGCATAAAGCATAGCTGAAGAGCAGCCGCGGTCGGTAGTGGGAGTACCTGCCAGGTGGTGACGTGGAGAGGGGGAGGGGCAGTGTGGCGGGGAATAAACTATGGATTACAGAGGTTTACAGGTAAGTAAACATATAAATAAATAAAACGAATTTCGTTGCGTGCACTGCATCCCCAAATGCAATGTAGTGCTGTGCAACGAAATTCGTTTTATTTATTTATATGTTTACTTACCTGTAAACCTCCATAATAAATAATTTACTCCCTCCCTCTCCCCTCATCAGAGCCCAGCAGGTACCCCCACTACCAACCGCGGCTGGTCAAGAGAGAAAAAAAATGCCACAAAAACAAGGGTCAAAACAGAGCAAGAAGGCACAAACAAGGTCACAACCTATCCGAAATGTTACAGAGCAAAGGTCAAGCAGAGAAATGGCACTGAGCAGAGTGAAATGAGATAGGATAGGAGCGATGGCAAGAATGTCAATGCTGGAATAATCCAGAGAAGGAGAGACAGATAGAGAGAGAGAGAGCGAGAGAGCTGGGATGAAGGCTCAAGGTGCAGGAGGCAGGTCGGAAAGGGTTTTGCGTGTTGGAGGACCACTGGTAACTCCTAGGGGTGCTAGGCAGGGGCCTGTTTAATCAGTACAAGGCTGCAATCGCTTTTTATGGGGTAGTAAAAGTTCACTGCTTCCTAAATAGGGATTATGGCATTTAAAAAACTTTTTAGCAATCACGAAATCCATATAGGAGTTTTTGCAACTATAAAAATGCTTTGCATTGTACTGTAAAAGGTATTCCTGATTGCAAAGTAATGATGCATTACAGTCCATATTGTAATTAATTTCAATCACCTTATGCTGACTGTGATTTTCACGTGGTCTTTATTGTGAAAAGGCCTCATTTTGGAGGTGAGCCATGAGTTTTTTCCTGACTGCTAGAGAGCAGACCCACATCTGTCTGTCTCGTGCTTTGGACATAGAATGTTTTGTCACATTTAATGCAGTATTTGGCTAAACCTCATGTTAATTCTGGAGACTGACTGAATAACTATATTTTACCTTCTGTAGTGCAATGTTAAAATCTTATACCAAATGTTCATAGTTTCTGCCTTGTACCCTAAATCCAAAAGTCCTTATTGTTCTGCCTGTTTATTAATGATTGTGTCTGGTACAGGCACATTTCCTCATCTATTCTTGAGGTTTTAGATATTTTGTATTTTTAGGTTTCAGCCTTCTCGCATTCATTGTAAATATGTTTAAAAAGGCATATGTATTTACATTTATTTGATGTTATTTTCTGACATTTGTAATATAAAGTGGTTTACAGAATATTTTTGGGTTTTAAATAGCTAGTACATTTTTTTTCAGGGTGCAGTTCCTTTCCTCGTGTAGAGTGAGAATCCAAGGTGCATACGAGGGCAGAAGAAGTGAACTCTTACGCTCAAAACATGTTGCATCTTAATAGTGCATATTCACTTAAGAATGTAAATATCTTTGCCAAATTCCTACGCTGTGTCTTCCTTTCTGTTTATATTGTTGAGATTTAGGAAGTAAACCTCATAGTCATAAGCGATTTGGGTGCATATTATACTTAAAAGGATTAACATTTACTACAGAGTGATGTGAAAAATGTGATTACAAAACATACTATTCTACACACCCATATGCCAATTGTATTGCCTACCAAGTGTTTCTACTCGGTGTTCATGAAGAATGAGCAGTCTCATCTAATGAGGTTGACAGCACAACCGGTGACCCACATCACCACAGATGGTCTCAAGGAGACCAACTGGTACGTTTTGGGGCAATCCTAATAGGACCAGTAGATGGTGCACCACCACTACATCAATGGCACAACACTGATGGAACAATACTTTGATGTCACTATAGCAATGTATCATCTACATCGATTAAGCAATACAATCATATTAAGTATAAAGGTTAGTCAAAATATTTTTCAAAAATAATCATTTATTGAATACATTTTAAATATCATTTAAAAATGTAGGAGTTTCGGATGTGATTTCCCCATTGTATATTAATTACAGTTGCAAAACCTTTGAAGGGTCATTTCAATTATATTAATTTAATATAAAAAATAATGATTCATGTATAGAGGTATGCAATGGGTACTGAGGGATAGAGTAAGGGTAATACATTCATTTAAATAAATGCATTTAGAACAATACGTTTTAATTTTCGTGTTTTGAAGGATAAATTAAATGCACTTAATTTTAGGTAAATTAGTTAAGTGGCAGGATTGAGATTAGTATTCGGTTTAGATTATAGTTAAAAAATATAATAAAGTAGTTTAAAAAAACAATTGTATGGTTATTTTTCAGTTTTGGATGAAGACACACAATAAAACAACTATAAAAAATAAAAATGAATTATAATGAAAATTATTATTTATTATTTATTTTAAGGTAAGGATTAAGGTGAGTATAAAGACAAATAATTAGATAAATGTAATAAAAAGGTAAGAATGAAGGTAGAGTATTAATAATAATTGAATTAATCAACATTTATTTCACATAAGTAAAGGGCTACAGTCATAGTTAAGGAAAAAAATCATGAACAAAATCAACAAAAAACTGGAATTAAAAATAAATAAATTGAGGTATATGTAGGCTCTTTTCCTAGCAGAGATGTGTTATTCAAGTGCATGAAGCCTTGGTGGTGTAAGGGGTGAGGCTTAAAGCAATACTGTCTGCCTTCCCAGTGGGTTAGAACTGTGTGTTACATTAGTGGGGGAATTGACTGCAAAGCACAATGCTTCACGCCAAAGGAAAAGTGTTGTAACTTGCCCTTTAACTGTCGGTTCCTTTAAAGAATGTTATACATGTCAGCTGTGGAACACATGGACCTCTTAGCAGAGTGTCATCTGTAGCATCCAATGCTGGTGTGGATTGTCCGATGCGTGTGAGCACTAACTTCATCTTGAAGTATTTGTTGGAATATCTCTCTTTATAAATTTTTGGCAACGACTAGCGAGTGCACACCCACCGAAGAACCCAGCTTGTATTTCTGATCCAAGTCCTGCTGTGATTTCCTCAGACAAGGTTGGTCTGTCTTTTTATTTCCGTGAATGACTGGAATCAATTTTTGACATTTAAACGTGTTGTGCATGAAGGCGGATCAAGCAAGTTTTCCCTTTCTTCAGTGTGTTGTTTTATTTTCAAATTTATCGACATGTTTTTGACTTAAATTCATCTCTGAGCTGAATTGTCATTGAGCGCTCATGCTGCGAGCTATGTTCAGCATCTTATGGTGTGTGGTATGGAATGCTCGCATGCCTGCTGCTGATCCAGAGCCAGCACTGTGATGTGTATAGCCGACGCTTGCCCTGTGACGCGCACGCATTCTCTATGTAGTGACGAAAGGAAATTTCCAAGTTCGCTTGCATTCCCTATTTCCATGGTGACGGCATATACAGGGACGCTTTCTACTCCACTTTGCTGTTACTAGCAATGCCAGTGTACGGGGTCTGGGTGCTGTACAGGTCCCTGCTTGAAAACAATGTATTAAATCCCTCTGAGTATGCTATGTCCTGGGTTAGAGAGTGTGCACTCAATAAGGAAGAGTGGAAAGCCAGTGCTGTTTGCGGTGATTCAAGGGGACCATTGATGGAGGTCATTGTGAATGGGTGGTCTGCTCTTTCTGATGTTCCTAGTTCTGTCAGAGCGTTTTGGAATATACGTGACAAATTGAATATTCTGCAGGGACAACTTTTCAGTGGTGACCGGTTAATTCCCCCTCTTTCCTAAGGAAAACAATCTAGCACATGAAGGCCACTTAGGACGCAGTTTGACTAAAACCAGTCAGTGAGTGTTACTGGTGGCCAGAGATTGACAGACAGGTTGAGGAAGCTGTCAAAGACTGCAGCATTTGTGCTAGCAATGACAAGTCCAGAAAGATCAACAATGCACCACTCTCCCCGGTGCCTTTACCGGAATGCCTTTTGTCCAAGCTTGCCATCGTCATTGTTGGACTGTTTGATGTCTTTGCTCCCTCTGAGAGGTTTGTTGTGGTCCTGGTTGACTATACCTGGAAATGGATCTCTGCATGTTGCCTGAGCTCCGAGGTCACACAAAAATATTATTGAATTTTTAAAAGATGTATTTTTACATGTGAGGGTGTCGCTGACATTTTAGTTTCCAATAATGGGGTGCAATTCACCTCCAAGAGATGACCGATTTCCTGTGCAGTCTTTCCATTACTCATCAGTGCTCAGCTCTTTACGGCTTAGTGGAGAGCATGAACAGACTGGTAAGAGCTTGTGCTCAATCTGCTATTGAATCAAGGTCCCCCCTTAGGGGTGTCCTTAGAGAGAAATTATGGGCTCATAGGAACCCCATAGCAATACACAAAAAACCTGGTAGTCTGACAAAACACAAAGTGATGAACTCTGAGAGGTTAGAGGAGTAGGTTCCAATAGTGATCCCCTAACAAATGGTGATCACTGGCAAAACTACAACAAATATGACTCCATGACAGTAGAAACCCAGAGGAGGGGAAAAGGAAAAAAGGATTTCAATCAACTGCCCTTAGTGGCCAGTGTCATCATATGGAACTCCAAAGGTACCCCTGTCACCTCTGTTCTACTGGCAGCAAGCCAGAGACCGGTGAAGTAGGTGTTATAAGAGACCAATGAAGCTAAGAATAGACATATTGACAGCCTAAGTATCCAAAGGGGTATATTGACCGAAACAATCACATGCAGTGCAGTAAAGAATATCTATGTGAGGTGAAGTTAAAAAAGAATAAACAGCAATCCAAATACCTTTAATAATGATTACTATTGTTCTTAATAAAATAGGTGTCGGCATGTAACAAATCTGCCGGATGTAATTGGTCTACTAGTTTCAGCCGTTAGGGTCAAAGAACCCCGGCTTTCGTCAGGACCTTAAAGTGAAAGCTACTGCATAAAAGTGTAATTTGAAGAGGTGAAACAGATATACACAAAACAAAAACACATATAGTTATCACAGTAAATTAACTAGTGATATTTCACAATACCTCCATACAGGAAGGATGGCTTTTCATACCTGTCCTGTGTGAGGTATGAGCCTCACCTCACCTGGCCCAGACCCAGGTCAAGGGAGGCACCGCCCTCTCCGTCGGTACCTCAGTCAGCCTCAGTACACTGACTGAGGTACCGACGGAGAGGGCGGTGCCTTCCTTGACCTGAGTCTGAGCCAGGTGAGGTGAGGCTCATACCTCACACAGGACAGGTATGAATAGCCATCCTTCCTGTATGGAGGTATTGTGAAATATCACTAGTTAATTTACTGTGATAACTATATGTGTTTTTGTTATAGTTATCACAGTAAATTAACTAGTGATATTTCACAATACCTCCATACAGGAAGGATGGCTTTTCATACCTGTCCTGTGTGAGGTATGAGCCTCACCTCACCTGGCCCAGACCCAGGTCAAGGGAGGCACCGCCCTCTCCGTCGGTACCTCAGTCAGCCTCAGTACACTGACTGAGGTACCGACGGAGAGGGCGGTGCCTCCCTTGACCTAAGTCTGAGCCAGGTGAGGTGAGGCTCATACCTCACACAGGACAGGTATGAATAGCCATCCTTCCTGTATGGAGGTATTGTGAAATATCACTAGTTAATTTACTGTGATAACTATATGTGTTTTTGTTTTGTGTATATCTGTTTCACCTCTTCAAATTACACTTTTATGCAGTAGCTTTCACTTTAAGGTCTCGACGAAAGCCGGGGTTCTTTGACGCTAACGGCTGAAACTAGTAGACCAATTACATCCGGCAGATTTGTTACATGCCAACACCTATTTTATTAAGATCAACAGTAATCATTAATAAAGGTATTTGGATTGCTGTTTATTCTTTTTTAACTTCACCTCACATAGATATTCTTTACTGCACTGCATTTGATTGTTTCGGTCAATATACCCCTTTGGAAACTTAGGCTGTCAATCTGTCTATTCTTAGCTTCATTGGTCTCTTATAGCACCTACTTCACCGGTCTCTGGCTTGCTGCCAGTAGAACAGAGGTGACAGGGGTACCTTTGGAGTTCCATATGATGACACTGGCCACTAAGGGCAGTTGATTGAAATCCTTTTTTCCTTTTCCCCTCCTCTGGGTTTCTACTGTCATGGAGTTGTATTTGTTGTAGTTTTGCCAGTGATCACCATTTGTTAGGTGATCACTATTGGAACCTACTCCTCTAACCTCTCAGAGTTCATCACTTTGTGTTTTGTCAGACTACCAGGTTTTTTGTGTATTGCTATTGATTAGATTTGGGGATTGAATCTGTTGTAGTCTTTAAACTTTTCCCTTTGACCCTTACTCCTTTGGGGAGTGTGTTTTCTGACTCATAGGAACCCCGCCAACAGCATCACAGGTTTATCTCCTTTCAAGAAACTTAGAGGCAGGGCAGCTGGTTCCAAATACAACCCGTTGTTGAGTGTTAAGGATAGGAACATTTCTGTAAATGACTCAAGAGTCAAGAATTATCAGGAGAGTTACAAGAGGAGGTTTGATAGTAAGGTTGGGGATTCTAAGTATGATTGGAAGGTTGTTTTTGTCAAGAAGGCGGTGTGGTCTCCCAAAGGAGAGATCAACTCTTTTGGTCCTAAGCGCATTATCAAAGTAATGAATAATGTTGTGATGCTCTCGGGTGGTGATGTTTGGAACATGTCTCGCCTTTCAAAATGTGGGCATGAGAATGGCTTTGGGGGGTTTCGGTCTCTGACTGCATGCTCTTGGAGTTGTGATAGCAGAACTCAGACTGACTCTCCTAGCTCCTGTTCCAGGAGTTGTGATAGCAGAGTTCTAGCCGACCCTTCTGGTCGTTTTGTCAGAGCTAGCAGACCACCTTTAAGTATCCTACATTATGTTCCCAAGTAGCTTGTTTTTATCATTATGTTTTGTTAAGTAACTTGTTTCTATCAGTATGTTTTGTCAATATGTTTTCCTTTATTTCCTTTTCCTCTCTACCCCCTTTTCTCCTTTCCATTTCTTGTTTCTCCAGTTTTCTCTTTTCTCATTTTGAAAGGAAATATGTGTTGTAACTTGCCCTTTAACTGTTGGTTCCTTTAAAGAATGTTATGCATGCCAGCTGTGGAATGCATGGACCTCTTAGCAGAGAGTCAGCTGTAGCATCCACTGCTGGTGTGGATTGCCTGGTGGGTATGAACAATAAACTCAACTTGAAGTATTTGATGGACTATATCTCTTTATATTATTAAGGTATGCAGTAACTCTGATCCATTCAAATACATAACATGGGTGGTGGTTTAAACGACACACTAGTTTGTTAGCCAGTTTCCTATTTGACACAATTTAACAATGTGATCCCAGTAATGAAGTGTAAAACACTTAAAAAAGAAACATGTTTTTGCTGTTTATAGAGCTATCGCACAATATTCCTCTTGCTCTAACCATGGTTTTGTCACAGTATGTAGAGCATGAAGAAACCGTTTTGCGATTTCCTATTTGCAACTCCTTGCGATTCCCAATTAGGAAATCGCAAAACGGCACGCACGAAAGTGTGTTGAACACTTTTTGCAATTCCTCGGGGATAGCAAATGACCTACCTCATGAATATTAATGAGGTAGGTCGCAATTTGCGACCTTCTAGGAATCGCAAAAATCACAGGGATGGTTGCCTGCTGGCGCCAGCAGACCACCAAGTCCGTGCTTGCGTTTAAAAAAAGCTATTTTTTGTTAAAATGCAGCCCTTTTTCCTTAAAGGAAAAGTTTGATTTTCATTTTTTAGGAGTACGCAGTGGTTTGTGGGACCACTGCCTGCTCTTCAAAAACGCTTTAACAAACATTCACAATAGGGAAGATTCCCTTGGGAACCCCTTCACATTTGCAAATGGGTTACCACCTACTTAAAGTAGGATTGTGAAATGCAAATATTTTGCAACCGCATTTCGGTCAGAAAATATTCCTACATAACGATGCAATTCGATATTAGGAAGGGATGCCCTAAACACTCCCCTTCTTAATAGCGAATCGCAAACCCGTTTTGCCATTCAGTAACAGGTTACCAAATCCCAAAATAAGGTTTGCTGCAAGTGATAGGTATTTTTTGTGTTCGCAAACAAGCCGATTCTGCGAAGGAGGCCGTTTGCAAAGACAAAATTGCTTGAGGCATGTGCCCCATTAGTTCCCTACATATCAATGGATCTTATAAACCCAATTTCCCAATCCTTTGTAATTATTTTATCGTATGTATATGGTGCTTTTAATAAACTGCTGGACAAAAGTACAGAAAATGTTACAATCAATGTGAAACACAAGGGCATCAATGATAAACAATGAGAAAGTGGCTTGGCATTCTTTGTTAATTCACCACGCACAATGTACTTTTTCCAGCAGTTTGTGGTCGTCAATATTAGATGAGTAACACATTCAGCCCTGTGAACATTAAGTATGTATTTTATTTCTTAAGTAGAGACCGTGGGGGATATTCACAAGGAAGTGGCGGAGAGAGACGTAAGCTTTCTTGGCTTAACGCCTCTCTCCGCCACTTCGGAAAAGCAAGGCTGCACCATATTCACAAGGTTATGGTGCAGCCTTGCTTTTCCCCCAGCAATGGCGCTAAGTTTCACAGCTTAGCGCCAATGCAGGCACCCTTGCTCCAGAGTGCAAGGGTGTCTGCAAGCAGGGAGATTGACTTATGTACAGGAAGATGTCCTTTCCTGCACATAAAAAAACCTAAAATGCCAGTTTGTAACTTACATGTGTCTTGCTTCATGCAGCACACATGTAAGTTACAAAACAGCATTTTTAAAAAAAGGTTTGTTTATGTCCCATGCTCACAGAAACCAGTCCCAGGATGCTTGTTTCCGGTCCAGGGAAGACCTGGCTTGGCAGTTCGGTTTGTACTGTTCCCATGAGGCACAGGGTCATGACTGATTTGCATATGGCTTGGTCTAAACTAGGGTGGCATGGTGAGCAAAAGAACAATGGATTTAACCCAGATCTCTTGACTGGGGTGAGTGTATCATGTATTCAGCGTTCTGTCCATCATTTATTTGCATAGAACTTTTCACCCGAAGTGGGATGGGTATGCCCAGAGTAAGTCCCTTGCTCACTGTGCCACTGGATTCAAGCTAGGCTGGCTGATAAAGGGTAATACCCAGAAACCGGTCCCAGGATGCTTGTCTACGGTCCAGGGAGGACCTGGCTTGGCAGTACGGTCTGGACTGTTCCCATGAGGCACAGGGTCATGTACTCCTTAAGCAAATGGGAGCATTGTTTCTGCATATTCAAAGCAATGAGCATGCATAGAGAGCTCAGAAGTGGTGTCAACAGGTATAGCATATCACAAGCAGTAAACACATCTTTGGGATATTATAAGTAATAAGCACAGTTTCAGCATACCAAAAACCTTCAAAAACTCAGCATCACAAATGATAATCATAATTACATTGCTACTTATTATAGTTGCAGATATGTTGATCTGGGGGCAGTGCCTGGTCTTAGTCCTGGTGGAAATTACCTTCAACCAGTGCTTAATTTGAGCAGGTGCTTTCAGGTGCTCAGCACTAGTAATTCTTTCACAGGGCTGGGGCTACGATTTCTGGTCCTGCAGGTGGTGGTCTCAATATTAATTGCCCAATTATAAAATGAAAAGAACCACATATCTTGCATGGTGACGGACTGGTATGTTTTCTTAGGCAGGCATACATCTGTTAAGGCGGGCATGATTGTGTATCATCACTTTAGTGATTATGTCGTCATGCCTGTCATGAATCCAAGAAGTCATCATTAACGAATGGCTTGCATTCTGTTCCTGGAGTCTGCTGCACTCTCAGTGTGAAATAAAGAATTCCCTTGGATCAATCTGACCAACAATCCCCTTTCATACAATCCATTCATTATCTCACCAGCACTGATATCGCAACAAAGCATCCCCACAGTTATGAAGTTAAAAATGTTATCTACTGCACCCAGCCAATGCCTGAGCCTAAGCCTCCCACTGGATAATTGTAGTGGGGGCCTGCAGCTCTGCATTGCTACTATCGTCAACATGCTTGATGTGGCGGTGGCCCACCACAACTTTTGTGTGTTATGGTGTCACCTGTAGTATCCGGGCGCTGCCTCAAAGCATGCTAATTGCTGAGTGTGCTTGAGCCCAGTAGGTGCAACAGCCATACTCATAGCTCACAGGCATTGCAGCATTGCGGCTGGGGACAGTGCTTGTGCTGTGGCAGGCAGGGTCACAGCAAGCTGAGCAGTGAAAGCCTATGCCGTCGTCATAACTGGACCAAACTAATTACAGGCAGCACTAGAAGTGACATGACCTGCTGTGCTCAAGCAGCCTCCTGACCTGCAACAAACCCAGTCAGACCGCACTGATTAATATGTTCAAAAAATCATAGAAGTAAACCGCATAACTTAGGGGACAGATAGCAGAGCATGGTTACAGGATAGAGACTGAGGCAGTGCAGGTGTTGAAAGTTGGGCACACCGGAGGTAGAAGTGGGCTGCAGCCTTCTTGGCAGCATTTTCACCCCTGGCACTTCATTTTTTTACAAATTAAGCACTGCCTTCAACCATGCCCAGCATTCTCTTGTTACAAAAGCTTCATTCAAGACCCCTATTCAATAGCACCACCAGTTGTAAACACAGATACTCATGGCGAGGGCTTCCACAGGAAGCTTGAGATGGGCTTGGATTTGTCGAATAATTGCATCACCGTTAATTTCGTATTGTGTAATATTTATATGCCATCACATGTGATGAGCCGTTTGATGTTAGGGTGCAAGCAAGATAATCAAAATGAAGCAGTGCACTACTATGTTCCTTGGTTTGGCAGCAGCAGAACATTTATGAGCTGATAAAGCCACATTTCAGTCATACCTGCAGAACTAGAGAAAATGTAGCACTGCAGGAAAACGGCAAGCAGTGAATATGTTGGGTCACTTCTTCTTAGTTTTAGATTTTAGAACTTAATCTCACGCAAGAGCCTTGTCTCACGATATAAACGGATCTATTTTCACAAAATGACAAGCATATATACAGAGTTAAGGACTTACACTCTGGGTGCTCTGCATTACCACTGTTTCTAAAAAGTTAATACCTGCCTGTGTGCAAAACCCTATTTTAAATTTAAATTCTCTCACTTTTTAAATTAAACAAATAGCTTAAAAAATAAGTTACCTTATTAAATAAGAAAAACATAGCTGGGTTCATTAGTTTAGCACACGGCCTCAAGCAAACAATTCCCTACCCACAGAATGGGACACATCCTAGACCCCATTTTCATAAAAATGCTCTCTCCTTTGACAAAATATGTTTCCGATTTCTTGTCCCACCATTAATTAGTCCCATTCTTTATTGCTATTCAGTCATCTTCCACTTCAGTGCCTCTACTTTGCTTTACCAAAAGATATTGGTATGAGATGTGGACCTCAGATTTCATTAAGGAGATAGCTACCAGTAGCCTTGTTCCATCCACCAATCCTTCCAAAAAATAATTTAACTCATGCTCATCTGCGCTTTAGTTGCAATTATGCCACCATTAACTTTTCAATTTCTTAAATTTGCATTCCCTAATATTGGATCTGCTCCCTGATTCAATGCTGAGCTTAGGTGGGAAAGAAATCCCTATGAGTCTTCAGAGCGCAAATGGAAAATATCTTATGATCACCTTAACAAATCTATCTCTAAATCTACTCTAAATAAATAACACTTTTTTGATAGTCAACAACCACCTCAATCCTAGTGCCCAAAGACCCAAGATCATCCCCTCCCCTGGACTTTGTTCTAAGCTTTCTAATTTCATCACTTAGAAAATAAAAAGCATCTATGGTTGATTTTACTAACTTAGACTTTTCGTCTCAATAGTAACACATGTTCCATCTTAATCTCCATTTTATCAAATTTTGCCCTTATTTTATTGCAAAAGGTCAACCACCTGGTCACTTCACTCAAATTTAGCACACCTCTGCATCCCAGTTCACCAAATATTTTATCATTGGGATCCCCTCCTATCCATCCTCATCATGTGGCTCTTTTTTTTAATTGGAAAAGAATACAGCAGACGTATATAATAGTCAAAACAAAACAAAAGAAGACTGAGATAGATTGATTTTGACCATTTCAGCAATATGCATGCATAATGTTTCAAAAAGAAAGAATTTTGCATGCACATAAGAAATAGAAAGTGTTAGCAAAACCAGTTTATTACACCTCTGTCATACCTCCAGAGCAAAATCAGGTGTGAGATCGGATAAGCCTTGTTTAACCGGCTCCCAAAACATCCTTAATCTGTTACGTCGAGGTTGCTATTCAATGATTAGCAGTACCAATCCACAGAGAAACACAAACTCCTGTCACCAGAACATGATCTGGGGAGTCTCACTTGAGAGCCACACTCAAGCAATCGCCAGTCTTGCCATATTTACAGAACAGAAGAATACCCCAACCTTTTTCGTAGGAATATTTGGCCCATGGCCCAGTAATTAGGGGTGGGCGGCAGTTTCTGCTCCGTCAGCAAAGCTCGTGGATTTTCAGCAGTCCGTGCTCCGCTTAGGGGATGGGGTTCAGCAAAATCTTTGCAACCACCAGTGGAGCGGAGTGTGCTGACACACTCACCCCAAAAAATATACACTATTTAATGATTGGGCTTTCCAGATAGTTCTGATAGCCTACCTTCCCAAACAATGATGGGGGAACAATGGACATCGAAGAAATACACAAGAGAACAACATGATTGACTGTGAGGGTGTCCAATCCCCATGTGGAGCTGATGTTGCTCGCTTTCATCAAAGGGAGGAGATGGAGCATGGAAGGCTGTGGTTCAGTGGCTTAAGTGGAGCAGGTCAATGATGGCAGTTGGCGCTGTGTGCTCACGCCTCACTGGAGGCTTCTGGGTATCGTGTGCCTTGCACTGGGGCTTGGAGAGTGTTACTATTTCTTTATTCTCTTGGTCCACCGGAGTTGCATTCAAATGTATGTCTGTGGGGCACAAGAAGGGTAGCCTATAGAGGCACTGGCTAGGAATAGAGATGAAGGAGGGAGCAAGGGATAGGGGAAGGATAAGAGATAGCTTGCACCCCTTGAAGGATTCGGGACGAGCTAGTTTAAAGAGAAGAGCAAGAATTTCCATTATTGACGGTATTTACTGCTGCAGTGGGAACTGTCAGGTTGTCCGAGGCCTGTACAGCATGGCTTCTCCAGTGGCTTGTGCAGTGGGCCATCAGAGGCCATCTCAGTTATTAGGCCTTACCTTGTTTGCCTTCCGACATGAGTCTCAGATATTGTTTACGATGACTCACTACCCAATATTTAACAAACTAATGAAGTGATTGGTCCAGACTCCAGTGCTTGCTCATGGGCCAACTGAAATAACTGGATAATTGTCTTGCCTTTCTACCACAACGGCCCTCACATCCCATCGAAGCAGCTGACGGCCAGTAATAATTTATTGAGTAAATGCTGAAAACGTGCTTCGTGAAGAGGACAGGATCCGATTGCCACGTATACTAATTGAATGGCCAGGGGTGGCCGAGCAATCCTCTGCCTGGAAGTGGAACTCTGAGGAATTCAGCAGAGTAATTAAACAAATTTAATGATTCGAGCACTGCTGTGGTTGTTTGGTAGTGTTCAAAAAGGTTTACTGTGCTCCAGGAACACCCTCTACTCTGGGGTGTGGCGTATACTCAAAGGGACTCACAAGTTCACAATCAGCTCGTATGCCTGGGCACAAGTTTGTGCTGTAATCCAGCGAAATTTACTAATAAAATGATTGATAACTAAAAGTTCTTATACATTCCTTTTTTAATGGTAATCCATAGATTATCACGACATTTCAATGTTGCTCCACATCAACTGTCTCCATCGATATAGTTCTTTACATCTTATTCATTTTAATATCCAAAACATGGCCTCCAATGGCCTCCCAATGCATTTCGGCGCAAGCCAGCGCCTTTATCAAGGGATCTGCAAGTTATAGATAATGATAATTACCACCAATTCGTAAGCTACAAACAAAACTGCATGCAGTAAAAATACTGCCAATGTACATTTCCAAAATAACAAAGATGTCAAGTTATATACACCGCGCCGCGCATGTGCATTTCTCGTGAGAAATGCGCATGCGTGGCCGCCCGCGCATGCGCATTGGTTAGCAGAGGGTGCCGTGAACGAGCAGAGGGAGCCCCGGGTCGCCGCGGACAAGGTAAGTGTATATTTTTTTGTGCCCATTTAATTAAATTAGGTATGCTTGGGAGGGCGGGAGGAAGGCAGGTGACGGGTAACTTCGCTACGCCCAAGGAGTGGGCGTAGTGTTGCCTGCTTCGCATACTTTGCAAAGGGCGAAGTAGGCAACACTACGCCCACTTTGTGGGCGTAGCGAAGTTGCCCGCCCAGGGTTAATTTAGACACAGAGCTAATCTGTGTCCTACAGGAGGTAAGCCCGAACTGGAAATACTTACCTGAAAATTGTTCTCCTTTATTCCTGTATCCCCTGAAAAAGGGAACCCTCTGGAACAACCGGCATAGAACTGGGATTTGTAGCCAGTGTAGATGTTGACCTGGGTCTGCTGGTCGAAGATGCCTTTACTGAAGGATTGACCCCTTGGGGCATTGCCGCCGGGAAAGCCATTCCTACCTTTGCTGGCCCTGGCAAAAACCAGAGCGAAAGAATATCTTTTTGAGGGAAAGCTGGGCTTTCTCCATAGTGGCAAAGGTGGCAACATATTTGCCAAGTTTCTTAATGAAGTAGACTTCAAATAATAGGCAATTTACCAAAGGCCCTTCCTCCTTAGTGGCCAGTCTACTAGGTTTCAGATCAATTTTGAGAAGTAGGTGTTGGCATTGCCCAAAATGCAAATTGAGCATTGGCCCCAGGTAGATAGGGTGTCAGGATCCACCTTTGTGCATTCCATCTTAGCTTTTTCAATTAAATCTAATATTCTGGTAAGAAGATCAACCAAATCCAAAATACGGTCCTGACAATTAGACCAGTCTATTTTGTAAAGAACATTAACAAGATGGGATCAATGACGGGAGTGGAAGTAATGTTGGTTGGAAGGGAGGGGCAGAGGCAGTCAGATTTGAACTTATTATGTGAAGATGTATCGAGAGGGAGGCGACGATGATGGGATACATAATCCACCACATGCTCTGACGGGACCCTTTCTGTAGAGTTAGGGTGGTGAATGAGGGAGAGGTCAAACATGGGATCCTCAAGAACGTCCACCAAATCATTTGACACTGGGTGAGTAACGCCACCATCATTAGGAGAAATGTTTCACCTTTTCTCTGGAGGTCCATAATTATTAATGTCATCCAAGACATCATCATCCCCATCATCGGTGTCTTTAAGGTGAGTAACCAGAAGGGGGAGGAAGGGAGCTCCAAACAGTACACCTCGCGGACGGCAGGACAAGCATTAAAAAAATGCCTTTACTAGTGACACCACAGGTGGCCATACGTTTCCTTCCCTTCTTAGAGGGACCTTCAGAGAAGAGAATTTTTGAGAAGGAAGCTTCTAAATTCTTTGACACATCCAGCATAGAGACCGAAATAGCCTGCTTGACTGAATCCTTAATGAAGGATTTCAAATTATGCTTAAACACTTGATTGTCCTCTTCCTCAGACACTATGAAGAAAATTAATCATAAATATTATGACGGAAAACTGAGAAAATATAAAAATATAAAACACTGTACAGTTCTCAAACTGGTATCTAAAGTGTTAATATTGGAAAAGCAGCCAAGGAGAGCAGCTAACAGTAGAGGGGTGTGAAAGAGGGCAAAAGGGAGTGTCCCAGGAGGAAAGAAGCTGTAGAAGTCGTTACCACTTAGCGGTGAAACGAACAAGGATTTATGAGTCTGGGCACATTGTAGGAGATTGGCAAAGCAGCACGTGTGAGAAAAAGACAGCAGCAGCACTTTGGGCAGGAAACACCGATGGTATGTGCTTAGGGGGAAAAAAGCGCGTTGTTGAGGAGCGCATGGGGCAAGCTTGAGCTGTTGTATTTCTATCTAGGACCCTAATTTGATATTCCTAAATTATGCCCTTATGTGGTTATAATAAATAATATCCTTATAAAGGCAAAAGAATCACATCCATATTTAGTCATAGCCCATGCAGTCCAAATTAAGCAAGGCTACTTCCCCAGACTCCTAGAGAGTACAACGCGTTCTTTAAACAAAGCAAACCTCCAGCAACCTGGGAAATCCCCATGCTTCTGTTTTGATTTGTCCTAGAACTCCTGCGAGCACTGAAAGAACGGCCAGTTCTTAGTGACATCTTTATTGACGTCTTATGTCCAACCTTACATCAAACCTGGCACCTTTCAGGTATAAATATACCAACGTTGCCTTAAGCAAACACACGGTGGTTTGGAGCAGAGCGGCTATCTACTTGCCCGAGAGCCCAGCTGATGCGAGAGCCCACGGACGCCGCCCCTCCCTTTTGACACACTGAGAAAGACGCTGTCTTTTCCTCCAGCCGAGAAAATCCAGCTCCGGTGTTTCCAGCCGCCTTTGCGGGTTGCTGGGATATCGAGTCCTGAGAAAGAGATACCAGACCTCCTGCTTTCTATTACCCAGGTACGGAGCTGACTAAACCCTTAAAGAGAATTCTTGATTCAGATTCCTTGGCAAAACCAACTTAACTTAAACTGCTACTTACTTACTCCTTCCCACGTATTAGGCTTAGGTCAGGTACACCGGGGTAGGTGTATTTAGAAGCACCAGTTGAGTACGTTAGTCAATGTATTTATGTATGTATATATTTTATCCATTTTAAAGTATCATATGGCTAAGAAACCATATCAATGCTTTTACAGTATTATTTCATAATACTACTTTTACTGTACGCACTTTACTTCATGATAAGTATTGCAATTGTGGCAATTCATTTCTCTTGCATGAGAAAGAAGACTGCTCAATAAATAACACCTTTTTATTGAAAACGCCCGTCTCTCTATTCTCTGCACTCTGGTGAAACTAAGTATGCACGATTGACTGAGTAAAATAGCTGTCTATTGTTTTCACACGACTCTAGAGATACACTCTTATTCTGTGGGAGCAAAGTTGTCATGTTTATGGTTGTCAGAAGCTAATCCCTTCTTGTCTATCCAGGGAAGTTAAACTCCTCCTTGTTTATTCGAGAAAGTTTCTAGTGACCTCTGAGCTAGCTGGCAAAACTAATTAAGTCTAATATAGTCAGTAGAGACCTAGATGACCTCAGTCCTACGTCTACACTGCTGTTTATATTATTCCAATGCGCAGAGCCTATTGGGAATATAGGAACTACACTACAGAGCTAAATACCACAATAAAAGGCAATATTCACATGTAATAACTTTAATTCAATAAAGAATATAAAATATGCAGCAAGCAACATGAAAAGAATACGTATCTTGACTGCGATCAGCAAGAAAAGAGGAATTGCTGTTTTCAGTCAAGATAATGATTGGGTTACTTGGTTGGTAATTCTATTGTGATGTCATTGTCTGTAGTTCCTTATTCAGGTTTTCTGGGCAATGTAGTTTTGTTTTTTACTTGGCTGCTATTTAATAAACACTAAGAAAAGGCAGCATAATATGAGCCTCTGGGTTTGTAATAACATTTTCATTTACCAGGCATTGTAAAACCACTGTTTGACCTGGGCCTTTTGGGCTGATGTTCTTGCCCTCCTGATAATGGCATAGAACACATTGTAGCAGTGCACATTTTCAAACATATGTCTGTCCCTCAACATGCCTTCAGAGAGTGATCCTGTGGTAAGCGAATGAAGACAGAGGAGAAAAGAAGAAACACCTTAGAGGGGGTTCTTCCATGTGTACATATGACAGGAGATGAAGGGGCTAGAGATCAGGCCCTTAACACAGAGGTTTCATGAGAGATCTGTGCCTCTAAAAGGCCAGTAGGACAGGGACATTAAGCTTGTATGCATTACACACTGCCTCACTGCTCTTACTGCTCTTAGACATTCAGTGGTGCTTGACTTTTATACAATTCCCCCTTTTACCTACAGTCCAGCTCTCTTCTTCACCAGTTACCAGTAACATATCTCATGAGTTAATCTGGTTACCATAGTGATGTGTAATTAAGCAGTGGTTCACAAGTTCCATTTCCAGCAAGACAGCTCATTGGGTAATTCTTTTGCTACATAGATTCCAATTCCATTAATAATGCTGATTTGATTCATGTGAGTGCTGCAGGCATCTGTATGTAATCTGCGGGTTTGACATTACAATCCCAATTACATTTCTCAATGGATGAATGCCGTGCTGAAGAGAATTTTGCATGACATGCAGATCCCAAGCTTAAATTTGGGAAGTAGCATTTCCTGGCTCTAATGTTGATGAAAACAGTACTACTGTGTTGGGAATAAACACCTCTTATTGAGCACAATGAAGAAATGCTATTTATGGTGTTCTTTATTAAAATGACCACCAATAATAATAACAGAAAGTGAAGATTGGCAAATGTCCTCATGAGATTATAGCATGGCTTTTCCTGGGTGATGGAATAAGGAGGGTTGCAAGATAAGAAGACGGAAATGGATTGTATTGAAATTGTATATGACACCAGTGAGACGGCGAGCAAACGCCTCTCATGGGTGACTGGAAGATCCTCCCATATCCTCTGTTCGCCTAGCTGAGCCTGAGCCTAGCCGTGCCGTGCCTAACCACGCCCCCTCAGACCTAGCACAGAGATCGCCGAGAGATCGAGAGGAGACGTGCGGAGCAGCGCGGGGGCTCGGCGCCGGGTCCTACGGAGGTATCTACGGCTGAAGGTCTCTTGCGGTAACCGCGCTAACCGCAAAACCCCTCGCCCCAGCCTCCGCCCCAGCCGCGGATATCAGCGGCGTCCTAGGAGGAGCAAGCCCTCGCCCCGCGGTATTAAGAGGCAGGAGCAAGTTGAGCTAACCGCCTAGCCCTCCCCCCCCGCCTCGGAGCTGCGGAGCATACGGAGAACCGCAGCGAGAGTCGGGGGGTGCGGGAGTGGAAGCGTGAGCAGCGCAAGTGGAAGGCTTGCGGGAACTGGGAAAAAACGGCTGTGGCAAAACCAGTTGTGACTGAGAACGCCACCGCCCCAAAGTACAATTAGCCACGGTATCCAGAGGAGAATGCATGCAGGCTTAGCAGAGCCGACAAGTCTGTCTAAAGCAAATCTCTGAAGTCGGAAGCTGATATCAGGACAGCGCAACAGACACCACAGGCAGCATAAGGAGCAGAAAGCCTAAAACCCCACAGGGAAGTGGGTGAAAACATAACTGATAGAGATACAAGAGGGGCAAGGCACCAGGCAGCAGGCAGAAGGCATTAAAGGCAGAACAGAGGTAAGTGAGCACTTCTTTTTAATATAAGTAATATTTAAGTTTCCACCTTCAGTATAGCAACAGTTTTGTGACTAGAAATGGCTCCTAAAAGAGGCCAAAAATTACCGGACGAAATAGGAAAAAGTAAATCACTGGAGGGCTCAAAATCTCCGGATGAAAGCCAGGAAAGCCACGCCACATCTTTGGAAAATAGTAAAGGGAGACGTAAGAAAAGGAAAGTTAAGAGAGTAACGAAGAATCCCGTGAAGGCAAAAAAAGGATGCAACCAAATATCTAGTAAATTGAAGGAGAACACGGCAGCATCAAAGTCGGTAAAAGAGTTTGTAGGCAAACACTACAAATCATTAAACCCAGCAATCTCATTGGCTTTAGATGAAGACATCGTGGAAATTGGCGCAGATAGTGGCGGAAACGTAAGCCAATCCGATGAAAAGAAGAGACGGGCTAATAAAGGTGAATGCCAGGAAGAAGCCAACCCCGATAACGAGGAGATAGGGACAAACAGCAATCTCTTGAATCAGACATTGCAGAGCCAAAACCACCAAATCTCGGCGCCACGTCTATCATCTTCACCAAAGATGTTCTCACTACTGTCACTAGGGATTGAGGATTTCAGGGGTAATGTAGAACAGAATCAGAGTGCTATCTGGGGGGGTGCACCAGATCAATTCCATCATCATCCTCCATTGCAAAAATCTCCAACGCAGCGAGATAGCCTAAAGGTAAACTATCCAGCAATCCCTGCAAGAAATACGACACAGGATTCGGAGATCTCCGAAACTCCCACATCCTCACTGATGGAGTTAATCTTGTTAATGCAGAAAGCACTCCAAGGAATCCTGGAAGTAACCCTCTCAAATAACGGAGTGTTAAAAGATCAGAAACATCATTTAAAGAAAATTGAAGATGAACTCAGAGAAATAAAGAGCCAATTACCAAGTAGGGTGATGCCAACAGAAACAGCCCAACTAACTAAGGAAAGTGACAGGATAGTACTGGAAGAAGAAAGTGTGATATCTTTGGAAACACAAAGGAACTCCGTAGAACAAATATCAAAGGATTCAGCAAACACTATGGACAACGTGTATATTTCAAGAAGACCCATGCTGATAAAAAGTCGTAGAGGGTATATCACAATCGGGCCCAGGAACAGGACAGGAAGAACCAGGCAAAAGAAAATAGCAGGATTAAGGAAAGAGAAAGAAACAATGAAGGGGAGGAAGAAGTCAGGATTAAAAGCATCAGCCCCAACATTGATAACACATAGACCTGTCCAGGCAAAGGCAAATCTTCCCATGCCCCTAAAAACCCCGAGAGTGTCAAGGAAAAAGAAGACGCATCGGGAGGCAACAGAGATCCCTCCCCCCACCCGCATGTCAAGACAAAGAGCAAGGCCAAGGGAGGAGCGGTCTATTAATCAAAGGACGACAAGACCACAGATACATGATGAACCTAATAGGAGAAGCAAAGGTCGGAGAGGAGGAAGAACAAGCATCAACCAAGGGAACGAAATGAATAAGAATCTATGTGAGAGTGTAGAAAATAAATGGTTATTCCTGGACCTGATAACAGCTGGGAGGAAAAGGAAGTTGACAAGAATCACAAATCCCCCAAACAGAGCACAGATCTTATCCGCATTTGCAAAATGCGGCAGCCTGAGAGGGATCGGTACTAAAGACCTCCAGCAGGTTGGTTTCGAAGAAAACAAGCAGGGAAAGGAAATAACAAAAATCACCCTATATTCTGACCTGGTAAAAAGGGCAATCCTGAAAGCCTCAAATGAAATAATGCAACAGGGAATAAGGATTATCCCCGAGTCTGAGACAAAAACTGCGAAAGAAAATAACTTTTTAAAACAGCATGCGGGGCTCCAGAAGAGACAAGTGACCCTCTACAAAGAATCAAAAGGCGACCGAAGCGCGCTGAATATTGTAATCGATAACTCAGGCAATGTCTCTTCATGGGGTAACTGGTCGTTATATAACACCCCTGAGGGGGAAAGCATTGAAAGAATTACAATGGATACAGAGGAGGAAGGTGGTTTGAGTGACGTCGAATAGGATGAAGGGGGTTCGCAAGAACTAGGTCTCTTTGCTTGGAATGTAAACGGGCTAGGCAATAAACAAAAATGGGAATATATAAAGGAAACCATAATTAAGGTAGACATTGCCTGCTTACAAGAGACCTGGTTATGCGACGATACCCCAACTTTGGTCGGGTATGCCCAGATTAATCAACCTGCCATAAAGAAAAATCGCGGGAGGCCGTCTGGGGGCCTGTTGACATTGGTATCAACAAAAGTAATGAGGGAAATAAAACTGTTGAAGACAAAATGCAAATGGGTCCAAGCAAGTAGGATCGAACTCTTGACGGTGGATCAAAATTATAAAATGTTGATTTTATTAAATGTATACATGCAGTGGGAAAATGGGGAGGAGTATGAAAGAGAAATGAGATTTTTTAAAAAGGATGTAGACTGTATTCTAGAAAATTATCCCGTAGACACAGTAATGATTCTGGGAGATTTCAACCATAAACTGAACCCAAAAAAGGCTGACATTTGGAACAGGGAACAGTTAGAGGCATACGGTATAAACCCGGCAAGGTTCCCAGCTGGGGAAATAGCGAGACAAGACCGTGACTTAATAAATATGTTAGGAGGCAGGGGCTTCCATTGTGTAGACGGAAGAACAGAGACTGATACACCGGCGGAAAAAACATTTATCCCAGGGCAACAGAAGTGCCCAATTGACTATATTTTTTTACAGGCCTGGAACTTCCACCAGATTAGGCACTTCAAGGTAGACCAGAAAGAGGTGAGCGACCACAAACCCCTACATATAGTAATAGCGGGGGGCAGGAAACTACAGCGAGAAACCGTGTCTAACCAGGAGGTGGAATATCCTAAACGAGTGACGACACGTTTAACAGAGGAATTTGTAGAAAAACTGAAGGCCACGCAAATAAAAATGGCCCCCGAAAACTACGAGAATAAAAAACTGGAATGGTTTATGGTAAAACTAGAAGAACTAGTTCAATGCCTTGAGATAAAATTAAAAGGGGATAAGCCGATAAAGGCAAAACAATCAAACCGTGGTAAAGGGTTCTCTGTGGCATGCCAAAATAAAAAAAGGGAGATAAGAGCAGAACAAAGGAAACAAAAAAAGAAGTTTACACAAGAGAGACATGACTACCTAACTAAGCTGAAAAAAGAATTCAAGCAAATGGTACTGGTAGCAAAAAGGTCACACAAAGATAAATGCTGGCTAGAACTTTTAAATGCCATAGAGAATAAAAATCTAAGGCAATTCTGGCAGCTAGTAAAGGCAGCAGCTGGATCATCAGAGGGCGAATTAAGCTGTGTGGTGAGTGAGGCAGCATGGGATTCCTATATAAGAGAATTGTACGGGGCGAGGGGGCCTAGAGAGGAGATGGTGGCCAAAACTTGGCAAGGAATCTCAGAAGATCTTCTAGTTAACTTTAACGAAGAACAAGTCGAGCTCACAATAAAAGATCTTAAGCTAACCCGGGCAGCAGGCCCAGACAACTTACCTGCTATAATTTTGAAGACCGAGGTCAAATGGTGGGCTAGATTCCTCGCAAAGATGTTCCAGGTAGTGCTAAAAGAAGGAGTAATACCCCCAACCTGGAAGGGGGCCATAATCAGGCCGATCCATAAGAAGGGGAGCAAAGATGCGCCAAAAAATTATCGGCTGATTAATCTCCTAGACATTGGAGAAAAAGTATTCGCTAAGATTGTCCTAAAACAACTGAATACATGGGTTGAGGCGCGCCAAATAATCCCCATAGAACAGGGCGGTTTTAGACCGGGCCACTCGACAATAGACCACGGGTTTGCCCTATGGGCGATGGCGAGGAAGTCGACGGAACAAAATGGCAAGCTATGCTGTTGTTTCGTCGACTTCAAAGCAGCCTTTGACTCTGTGGATCGAGTTAGCCTATGGGATACATTAAAGAGGCTAAATATCCCAAAAGACCTTCTCACTATAATAACAGAACTCCATAGGGAAAATTGGGGGCAAGTAATTAAAGACACTGGGGGCTCCCTAACTCCCAAAATACCCATCGCCAACGGGCTAAGACAGGGCTGCGTGCTGGCCCCCCAGCTATTTTCGATTTTTTTGTCAGATCTACCGGCACACCTTGAGGTGGAGGGTAGTGCCAGCCCCAAAATGGACGGAAACAAGATACCCTGCCTATTGTACGCAGATGACCTGGTGATAGTAGACCAGACCGAGAGAGGACTTCAAAGGAAGCTAAATGCTTTCAATACCTATTGTGCCAACAAATTCTTAACCATCAATCTGGACAAAACTAAAACCCTATGCTTTGGGGAAAAGCCAAGCAGATTCAGTTGGTTCATAGGGGACCTCAAACTAGAGTCAGTAGATGAGTACCGATATTTGGGTATCTGGTTTGACAGGTCTTTAAACTGGTCTACTCACCTGGAAACGCAAAAAGCAAAGGCACTCGCCTCCATATGTGGCCTAAAAAGGTTCAATGGGGACTATGGCGAGAAGTCACACCGACCATTACTTAGAGCCTTTGACGCAATGATCCCCCCGCAAGTTTTATACGGCGCAGAGATCCTTTATTTGAGCGGTAAGGGATCTTGGGACATGATAGAGGGAAACTGCATAAAAAGGCTCCTATCCCTTCCTCAATCTGCAATGATACAAGCCATTAGAAGTGAATTAGGTACAAAGTCCTGGGCGACATTAACCCAGATGGCTGTGATCAGATTCTGGAAGAGATTAGACGACCCCGAAAGTACAAAAGTAGCTTATTGGTGTCGCAAAGAAATTCAGAAAAGCGAGTTAAAATGGGCAAAGTCCAGCAGGGAAAAATTGAAGGGAATCTGCAACGCACTTGAGATCGATTTGGATCTGAGTTCATATCAAATCCTTATCTCTAAATGCGATCTGAAGCAAAGGGGGAAAGAGGTCTCGAAATCAACTGATATAGGTTACTTAACTAAGAAAAAATCGGTGGCACATATGATAAATGCGTGGCCCCAGGAAAACTGGTTCCCATACCTCGATAGATTACCCAATCGGGGCCTCAGGCAAGAGATACTGAGGCTTCGAATTGGTATCAACCCATGGGTAACAAACAGAGACCTCAATATAAGAATGCTAGATGAGGAAGGTCACTGTAGGTGTAACTTGGGAACCAAGGGTGATCTGATGCATTTCCTGTTAGACTGTGCGGTACTCTTAGAATATAGGAAAAGGTGGCTGCGCCCAGTATTTTTAAAATATGAGGTAAAAACAAGGTTTCAGGCGGCCAGCCTCCTATCTGAAATCCCCTACTTGGACACTGTGATAGCCCTCGGGAAATTCCTAAAGGAGGCCCTGGGGGCGCTGAGGGCCAAAGAATAACTCGCATTACTGTATTTTGATTCTAGCGGAAGGGACTCTTGGAATGATAAGAATGTGTATAGGTTTTAACATTTGTATATATTTTTTGTACTTTTGATAATGGTGTGTATGATATTTTAATGGACAAGTTTTTAAAAATAACAAGTGTATGATTTTATGACGCATACTCCACACGGCGTTTTACTCACTGTATTGTTTAAAGACTAAGGTCATAATAAACATATATATTTTGACTTGTATATGAAATGTCTTTCACACATACATACATCAGTCTGTATTACTAAAAGCAAAAATGGGATATCAAATTGGCAATCAGCGAAACAATGAAGAAGTGAGTTGATAGAATGAAAGAAACTAATATGTGAAGCATGAAGCTAGAAGAAAGTGGGATTGCTGGACTGTGGTGGCTTGCAGAAAGAGGGCAGTGAAAGAAAACAAAGACTGAGAGTTAAAGGAGTAATTTTGGTGGAAGACAATAAGAGTAAGAGGGTGAATGTGACAAAAGGGAGTTGGTGCGTAGTTGTGAGTAAACGAGTGAGCGAGTAAAACCACTTATATAGCACAAACAGCTAGTTCAAGCAGACGTGTTCCGGTGCTCAAGAGGTACTCAAACCAGAAAACGTTCAGTCTCGGGGAGCGATTCAACCAGCTAATGTAACTTGCGTTAATTTGGAAATATAAAGGGGCATATTATCAACAATTAGCGATATTTATCGCTAAGTAAGCTTAGCAACATTTTTTTTATCGCCACGCATCGCCGGATTTTATCGCAGAGATAACGTGCTATCAGCAACATTTATCTCCAAAGCGATAAAATACCCGTCGATAGCGGGGAAATGCGTGAATATCGCTGGAAATCCAGCGATATTCAGGAATTATCGCTTATAGGGACTTAGCCTGAATATCCACCTCCCATTGGATATACAGGCTAAGAATTGGTCTGAGCAGGCGTTAGTTTTCAGCGATATTCGCGCTTAGCGCAAATTTTTCTTGTCGCTCCACCTGCGTTGATAATAGGCGATAGCGATGTTAGTGACTGCTTTCAGTCACTAACAGGTTGGGTACACCCACTTTGCTTATCATTAGCAATAAATATCGCTGACATGCAAAGCGGGCCCCAAACCGCTCGCTATCGCCTACAAGCTGTCGCAAAAGCGGCGATAATCTCATATATCCCGCCTTGATAATATGCCCCAAAATTATTAAGCTGTTTCCTAAGAAATCTGAGATTGGACTGGAAACTGAGGTGAATTTGCATATAGGTTTAAGCCATTGCAGTGAGGGCCGCAAATGTGCATCCTCCTAATCTAATTTTTTGATTCTAGGGACTTTGATAAGAAAGCCCTGTTTGAATTTGAGTACCCGTGTAGGTTTGCACCATGAGAACTGGGATGCCATATAAATCACCTGGTCCTCATTTTTGACCAATTTGTAGCATAGACGTACGGCCTCGAAGGACCATCTTTTATTTGTGGGCAACCAGTGCATTTTCTGAAGGTGATAAGAAATCCTTGCTCTGTGTTTGCGTCCTGAAATCATTCTTGCCACTGTGTTTTGAAGCATTAGTACTTTTTGGCTCAGAAATGGAGGCATTATATCCAAACAATGTCATAGTGGTCTACACTAAATATATCAGTGCATATATCAGGTCCTTTCTGCCATATGGTGGTATCAAATGGAGGATCTTTCTAACAATAAAGAGGATGCGAAAACTGGTGCAACAGGTGGGTTTGACATATTCAGTAAAGGTCAAGCTACTGTCAATCATAACACCATGATTCCAGGAAAGGGGTGAGGGCACTGACAGATTCCCAGGGGACTCCGGCCACCATTCAGGAGTCCATGCGGACTCTGAACCAAATACAATAATTTCGGTCTCCTCACAGTTAAAGGCTTGGGTTATCCATCCTGCAAATTCTTGAGGGCAATTTCTAAGCTTGCCCACAGCTTCAGCATTGTTACCGCCAAGGTAGACAATGAGTCAATAAGATGAGTATCGCCTATATATGTTTGGAAAGAAATGCCATTGTTCTCCATAAATGAGGCAATTAGGGGCCTCATACTAGTTTAAAGGTAGGGCTCAGTAGGGAGCCGTGAGGAGACAGGTTGCCTGAAAGAAGAGTGAAGGGACTTGGTAGAGAAGTATATGATGGTGGGTTAATGATGAAGAAAAGTGGTTATAACTCGAATGATGACCACACAAGGGGGCAGGGGGTTGAGACAAGTGTGAGACTTATACTTGTAGCTGCTCGGAAAGCAGGGGCAGAACATGCTGACTAACAAGTAATAGTATAGTGTTCCTTTTTATTTTTTTATTTCCCACTAACTATCTCTATTCTAATACTGCATACAATTGTACATGAGGATCAGGTGACTCTTGAAGGGCCCAAAAGGAGAAGTCTAGCTCATACTTATTCAAAGATGTGAATGCCACTACTCCACTCTCAACATCTTTCATTGAATGCCTATCAAAGAAACACATGGATTTTAAAACTCTGTCTATGGCCTAAGTAGTAGTGCAAAGTAATGCCACAGGATATCTAGCAAGGATTTTACAGCCATATCAAAACTCCAGGAATGTGATGGTGGCCAGCCTTTACCTTTTTTTTCTTTCTATCCATACACATGCAAATTATTTACCAGAGGATATATTCCACATACTGGGTTGTGGAATATCCTTGCAGTG
This sequence comes from Lissotriton helveticus, assembly GCF_964261635.1. NCBI lineage: Eukaryota > Metazoa > Chordata > Amphibia > Caudata > Salamandridae > Lissotriton > Lissotriton helveticus. The sequence continues at coordinate 2,001,736,849 of NC_136061.1, read as the reverse complement.
TGCGTAAGACAAGGTGTTTCTAAAGATGCAAACTCTGCCAACTTGGCATTATTTTTTTTACTTAAGCTTAGCAAGCATCTCATAGTGCACAGCTTGCAAATTATTATTGTTAGCAGCCCCTTCCTGGGGCATAAACCATTCGAGCTGCAGCGAAGTTCCACAGAGCAGCCTTGAAAGCCATTTGTTGGATCAACAGGAAAGTGGAATTTTGTGGCATACAGTGTGCAGAAAAGTCAGCAGTTGTTTCTGATGGGACAGCAGATTGACAATAAGGTTTTACAGTGGCAGGCAAGCTTGATGTACCTTCATTTGAGGACCGTCTTAGGTATTATGGATGCTGCAGAAGATAAAATGTGCATCAGCACCCTTTTGTGGAAACATTGATGTGGGTGATTAGCCATGCAGCGTGGTGGATACCAAATGACAGACATAATTCAGAAGGTTTATCTATTTATTCTCTAATACAACATCCAAAACAGCTGTAAGGAAGTAAGGGCTAGATGTAGGTAATTTAAAAAAAAACGATTCTAAAATACCGAATTTTACCGAATCGTTTTTTTAGAATCAGTATTTTTGATGTAGGTAAAAAATTGGTAATTTTTACCGATTTGGTAAAAATCGGTATCTGCCATTCGGAATTTACCAAATCAGTAAATACCGATTTGGTATTTACCGAATCGGTGCTTCCCATTCAATCCTATGGGCCTATTGGCCCATAGGAATGAATGGGAAATACCGATTCGCTAAATACCGAATTGGTAAATACCGATTCTGTAAATACCGAATCGGAAAGGTAAGAAAGTGAAACTTAGGAGTCAGCCAATCAGGTACTGCCACCCTCCCCCTCCCAACCAGGAAGTGGCTACACCCAGGCAGCTGGAAGTAATTAGAAGCTTCTGGAGAGGCAGAGAAAGCAGAGCTGAGTCACTGAGCCACAGGAAAACTTTTTTGGGCTTTTAAAGTTTGAAAATGGCAAGCAGCAGTGAAAAGGAACTTCCAAAGAGGAAGAGAAAAATAAAATTTAGCACCATGGAGCTGCAGGTCCTCGTCGAGGAGGAGGTCAAAGAACACCATAAATTGTTTGGAAAGCAGTCCCTGACTGTGGCTGAATCTGCCAAAAGAAAGATTTGGCTGGAAATACAGTCAACGGTGAATGCTGTAGGAGTGACTCCAAGGGACATAGATGACCTGAAAAAGAGGTGGTATGACCTCAGGAGCATTACCGAGAAGAAAATTGCAGAGCTCCACAAAGAGGCAAACAGAACTGGAGGAGGGAAGAACCGTGCACCTCCCCTGACTGAGCTGGAAGAGTTGGTGGGGTCCACCATTGAACCAGAGAGCGTCTGTGGACTGGTAGATGCAGACAGCTCAGCCAGAGCTGCCACTAGGAAAGGTAAGGCGCATGCACAGCAATCACCCCCACCCCATCACCTTCCCTTTTTCCTATGAGGCAAAGTTAACCCCACTCCAGTAGAGGTAGTATTATACAGGAGCAATGCATCATGGGACATTTAGTAATTGAAAAACCTACCATGTCATACAGCACAGCAATCAACAAGTTAGGTAAAACATATCAGTCATAATGAGGCGCAGGCAATATGTACAGTGTTTCAGTGAAAATAATTTAATTGTGGAAGCCGTGAGGCAGTAGCACAGAGCTAATGTACGCTTTTATGTCCACAGGTGAGACATCTCGCAGGCATACCAGGGAGAAGGAAGGCACTGCACCACAGAGGGATGATAGCCAGGAGGCAGGCACAAGTGCAGAGAATGTCACAGAGGACACTGGTGCATCAACACCACTGCCACCATCCCAAGACCTTGAAATGTCTCCACATCTGCAGGCATCCCCAGAACGTTCAGGATCCCCTCTGCTACTGTCCTCACCTGAACTGCCTGCGTCACTGCCGCAAACAACACCTGCACCTCGAAAGAGCAGGAGGCATGCAGTTGCTCTATTGCTTGAAATGGAAACTTCAGCAGGTGAAATGGAAGGGGATGAAACCCAAACCTTGGCTGGGGAAGGAAGCACTGCCACACAGCAGTCCAGTGCAGAGGTTGCCCGTACAGGTACCAGACGCCGCAGGGCCAGAGATAGCAGTGCTGTATATGTGGAGGGTCCCAGTGTCTTCCGTGGGCTGGAGGGTAGCATGGTGAAGATTCAAAGAATGCAGGGGAAGGCCATCCAATCTGTGCAACACCAGATGAAGCACCTGAATACACATATGGAAAACATAGGGAAGGGCATCAGTGCACTGATCGATGAGAATAAAGAGATGGTATCAGGTATGAGGGAGATGGCTGCAGGGATGCGGGAGATGGCCACAGGTGTGCGGGACATGACACAATCGGTGCAGCTCCTGTGCACAAAACTGGACCAGGACAGGTTAACAAGGCGCAAGGACAGGCAACATGCGCAGCAACAAACTAAGGCTATGAACCGCCTGGCTACAGCCACTTCCCTTCTATGCAGACAATGCATTAACATGCAAGAGGTACTAACACACAGCAGCAATGAGGTGTCTAGGGGCCTTGCAAGGGTGACCAGTGCTGTAGAGGTGCTGCTTAATGCACTCCGGTCCTCGGATGCTTGTTTCCGTTCTGGGAAGGACATGGCTTTTGTAGTTCGGACTGGACTGTTCCCATGGGGCACAGGGTCAGCGCTGATTTGCTTATCGCCATTGTCTAACCCAGGGTGGTGTGGAGTGGAAAAACGATGGATTTGGGCCCAGATCTTTTGACTGGGGTGAATGTGTGACATTGATCCACATTCTGTCCATCATTGTTGTTTTTGCAGTAACCGCTCTAAGTGTACTGGGGATGCTCAGACGTGAGTCCCAGGCACTCCACACCACTGGAAGCAAGCTAGCCGGGCTGATGAGAGGTGTTACCTCGAAACCGGGCCGGTCCTCGGATGCTTGTTTCCGTTCTGGGAAGGACATGGCTTTTGTAGTTCGGACTGGACTGTTCCCATGGGGCACAGGGTCAGCGCTGATTTGCATATCGCCATTGTCTAACCCAGGGTGGTGTGGAGTGGAAAAACGATGGATTTGGGCCCAGATCTTTTGACTGGGGTGAATGTGTGACATTGATCCACATTCTGTCCATCATTGTTGTTTTTGCAGTAACCGCTCTAAGTGTACTGGGGATGCTCAGACGTGAGTCCCAGGCACTCCACACCACTGGAAGCAAGCTAGCCGGGCTGATGAGAGGTGTTACCTCGAAACCGGGCCGGTCCTCGGATGCTTGTTTCCGTTCTGGGAAGGACATGGCTTTTGTAGTTCGGACTGGACTGTTCCCATGGGGCACAGGGTCAGCGCTGATTTGCATATCGCCATTGTCTAACCCAGGGTGGTGTGGAGTGGAAAAACGATGGATTTGGGCCCAGATCTTTTGACTGGGGTGAATGTGTGACATTGATCCACATTCTGTCCATCATTGTTGTTTTTGCAGTAACCGCTCTAAGTGTACTGGGGATGCTCAGACGTGAGTCCCAGGCACTCCACACCACTGGAAGCAAGCTAGCCGGGCTGATGAGAGGTGTTACCTCGAAACCGGGCCGGTCCTCGGATGCTTGTTTCCGTTCTGGGAAGGACATGGCTTTTGTAGTTCGGACTGGACTGTTCCCATGGGGCACAGGGTCAGCGCTGATTTGCATATCGCCATTGTCTAACCCAGGGTGGTGTGGAGTGGAAAAACGATGGATTTGGGCCCAGATCTTTTGACTGGGGTGAATGTGTGACATTGATCCACATTCTGTCCATCATTGTTGTTTTTGCAGTAACCGCTCTAAGTGTACTGGGGATGCTCAGACGTGAGTCCCAGGCACTCCACACCACTGGAAGCAAGCTAGCCGGGCTGATGAGAGGTGTTACCTCGAAACCGGGCCGGTCCTCGGATGCTTGTTTCCGTTCTGGGAAGGACATGGCTTTTGTAGTTCGGACTGGACTGTTCCCATGGGGCACAGGGTCAGCGCTGATTTGCATATCGCCATTGTCTAACCCAGGGTGGTGTGGAGTGGAAAAACGATGGATTTGGGCCCAGATCTTTTGACTGGGGTGAATGTGTGACATTGATCCACATTCTGTCCATCATTGTTGTTTTTGCAGTAACCGCTCTAAGTGTACTGGGGATGCTCAGACGTGAGTCCCAGGCACTCCACACCACTGGAAGCAAGCTAGCCGGGCTGATGAGAGGTGTTACCTCGAAACCGGGCCGGTCCTCGGATGCTTGTTTCCGTTCTGGGAAGGACATGGCTTTTGTAGTTCGGACTGGACTGTTCCCATGGGGCACAGGGTCAGCGCTGATTTGCATATCGCCATTGTCTAACCCAGGGTGGTGTGGAGTGGAAAAACGATGGATTTGGGCCCAGATCTTTTGACTGGGGTGAATGTGTGACATTGATCCACATTCTGTCCATCATTGTTGTTTTTGCAGTAACCGCTCTAAGTGTACTGGGGATGCTCAGACGTGAGTCCCAGGCACTCCACACCACTGGAAGCAAGCTAGCCGGGCTGATGAGAGGTGTTACCTCGAAACCGGGCCGGTCCTCGGATGCTTGTTTCCGTTCTGGGAAGGACATGGCTTTTGTAGTTCGGACTGGACTGTTCCCATGGGGCACAGGGTCAGCACTGATTTGCATATCGCCATTGTCTAACCCAGGGTGGTGTGGAGTGGAAAAACGATGGATTTGGGCCCAGATCTTTTGACTGGGGTGAATGTGTGACATTGATCCACATTCTGTCCATCATTGTTGTTTTTGCAGTAACCGCTCTAAGTGTACTGGGGATGCTCAGACGTGAGTCCCAGGCACTCCACACCACTGGAAGCAAGCTAGCCGGGCTGATGAGAGGTGTTACCTCGAAACCGGGCCGGTCCTCGGATGCTTGTTTCCGTTCTGGGAAGGACATGGCTTTTGTAGTTCGGACTGGACTGTTCCCATGGGGCACAGGGTCAGCGCTGATTTGCATATCGCCATTGTCTAACCCAGGGTGGTGTGGAGTGGAAAAACGATGGATTTGGGCCCAGATCTTTTGACTGGGGTGAATGTGTGACATTGATCCACATTCTGTCCATCATTGTTGTTTTTGCAGTAACCGCTCTAAGTGTACTGGGGATGCTCAGACGTGAGTCCCAGGCACTCCACACCACTGGAAGCAAGCTAGCCGGGCTGATGAGAGGTGTTACCTCGAAACCGGGCCGGTCCTCGGATGCTTGTTTCCGTTCTGGGAAGGACATGGCTTTTGTAGTTCGGACTGGACTGTTCCCATGGGGCACAGGGTCAGCGCTGATTTGCATATCGCCATTGTCTATTTCATGAAATTCGGTATTTTAGAAGTGTGTTACATCTCAAAACTCATTTTTTACCATTTCTTATTTACCGATTCGGTAAATAAGATTTCGTTAAATACTGAATCGGTAAATACCGATTCGGAATATTCCGATTCGATAATTTCCGATTCAGTAATTTCCGATTCGGTACATTACCGACTCATATTTACCAAATCGGTCTTTTTTGGGCCCCTACATCTCAATATCCAAATATCGGTAAGTAACGGCCGAAATTCGGTATTTTTGTCCGTTACCGACCGGTATTTGACTACCTACATCTGGCCCTGGGTTCTGTCTGTACTTTACCTGTAAATATGTCCACTAGTAAAGAAAACTAAAGGGTGTCCTTCTACATAAAGTGTAGGAAATGCCTAAGGGCAATGAAATACCAACAATGCTACAAACGAGTGAGCATTGTGCGCACTTCTAATCTTCAACTGTTTCATGTACCATTGAAAGGCTCATAATATCAGTGTGCCCAAAAGTAAGATCACAATGTAGACATTTCGCACCACCTTCAGGCCATATAGGCTCATGCCCTCCTCTAGAAGAGCCAGTGAAATCTTACTATCCACTTTGGCTAGAGCTTTTGCTCAAACAGTATTTGGGATTATATTGTAAATGAATGGTTCCAATAATCTGTGAAACTGCATGCAATGTTCACTTAATGGTTAATTACCACTATTTACCACTAGAATGAAATAACTTATCAACCCTCTGAGCAAAAGGCATGTGTGCAGGAAACACATATGCCCTTTTTGAGCTAACACCAACTGGTTTTGTTCTGAGGACTCCAAGATTAAAATGAAGAGCACATACACTGTAGCTTTACAAATTTTAAATGGAGTACAAATCATTCATCTGTAACCTCCTTCCCTCTTCACTCCTTGGTACATGCTGTGTCAAAATCAATTAGTAATCTTTCACTGTGCCATTCCATATTCTCGAACACAAATGAACCTGTATTGTTTTTACTTGAACTATATTTTCCATTGCTAATCTAGTAGCCTTGAGCTCAACAGCCTTCCATCCAAATAGAGAATAGTAGGCTTTTTACAATTCAGATTTCAAAGTAAAGTCCTTTATCCATGCAAAATGAAGTACCGTTCAATAGGAGACTCGTAAAATGGGAAGCCTTATTTATAAGTGTTTTTTAATTTATTTTTCTTTATTTTGTTTACCATTTTCTTGAAAAAATACACAGACAGTCATAATGTAAGTAATAAAACATGAATAAAGAAGCCGTTTAAATACAAATATTTAAAATCAAATATAAAAAGGAAATAGTTTCTGTAAATTATTGGAAAGTGAATTAGAAATCTAACAATGGACAAGAATTAATCTCTATGGGGCAATTAGGCAGGACCTTATTGCATGGTCAAGCTGATCAAGCATATTGTTAAAAGAGTACTGTATTTTACATGACAAGACATACATGTCCTAAGTGTTTACAGAGGAGTGAACCACAACATCTTAATTTATGTTATGTTAAGGGATTTTATAGAGTGTGTGGCTGCCCGAACAACGGGGCTTCCCAGCGCTGGACCTCAGAAAAAGGAAGCAGATGCTAAAGGCCTCTGAAAAGCAAAACAAAGAGATTTAGGTAGAACACAACAATGTCTTCAGAGATTTCCTGAATAACAGACGGTTTTCAATATTTCTAATGAAAAGCGGATGTGCATTCCAAAGGGTGAGAGCCTTGGCACAGAAAGAACAACCACCACCTCAAGGCCTCTTAACTCAGTGAACAATGGCCAAGTTAAGGGACAACGGACCGCAGGTGGTGGGAGGGTCTGTAGCAAGATAAGAGATTGAACAAAATAGGAGCTCTTTGGGAGAACAGATCTTATGGGATGTACACAAGGTCTTGAAATGGATGCGCTTCTCTACTGAAAGCCAATACAATTGGTGAAGAAGGCAAGGAACAGGACAACACTTTTGAAGGTCAAAAATCAGTCTGCCATATTCTGGCCAAGCTTGAGTCTTCTGATAACTGACTTGTTAGTGCCAAGGTACAAGATAATACAATAGTCAAGTAAGGACAGAATTACTGCTTGAATAATAGTTTGGCGGGTACTGGTACAAAGAGACCAAGGATCGGTTTAAGGCTTCTCATAAGCCCGAAATAGGTGCCAAAAACCAAGCTTGTGCCTCAAAGGCCAGGGTACTGTCCATGATGACTCCTAAGTTTGTAATGGTTGGCTTGGGCATGGAAGGGATACCCGAGAAAAGAGGGCCACCAATGGTTGTTCTAAGAAAGAATGTCTTTCCACAGAAGAAGTACTTCATTTTTATTAGCATTCAGGCGGAGGCAGTTGGCATTCATCTATTCTGCAACCGCTAACAGTCCTCTCTGGAAATTAGACCTATTCAGCGTCGGGTAATCTGTAAAGGAGAACACCAACTGGGTATCGTTAGCATAGGATATTATAGCTATCCCACTAGTTTTGATAACCAGTGCCAGAGGTTGGATGTAGACATTAAAGAAGGTGGAGCTCAGTGAAGAACCCTGGGGGACACCACGAGGTTGAGAATAAGGGTGGGAGCAATGAGTAGGTGAAATAATCTGGAAGGAGCGTTCAGACAGAAAAGATGCAAACCATGACGATGCCACCCCACTTATCCAAATATTTTGCAGGCACTACAATAGTATTTTATGAGACACCATTTCAAATGCAGTGTTCAAATACAATAAGATCAGGACTGAAGAGTTGCTTGGCGACAGCTAGAAGCGCAGATTCCATACTGTGCCCAGTCCTGAAATCATTTTGGGAGGCATCCAAGATGTGGTTGTTGTTCAGAACTTTGGTCAGAATCTCATTAACATATCTCTCTGTAACTTTAGCAAGAAAAGGGAGGAGAGAAATTAGCCAGTCGTTTTCTGGTTCGGAAGTATCCTAGGAAGTTTTCTTCAAAGGAGGGATAACCTTGGCCTGCTTCCAGGGACCGGGCATGTGAGCTGAAGACAAGGAGAGATGAATCACTTCTAGACAGAGTGGAAGGAGAGAGTCATGGAATTTGAGAAACAGGTCAGGTTTAGGCAGATCTGGAGAGCCAGATTTAACTTACCTACAAATGTTGAGGAGCTCAGGCAAACACATCGGAGGGAATACATTGAGTGCTGGCAATAAGCTACTGCCAGCTGGCAGTTTGGTAGTGTAGGATAGCTGCAGGGGCTTTTAAGGGGAAGAGTTGGTAGATGTCATCTATTTTTGCCAGTAAAGTAATCTGCCAGCTTCTCACAGTGCACAATGATGGTGTCAATGGAGTCAGCCGAGAAGGAGGGTTTAGTGAGACTATTCATTAGATTAAAAGTGGCCTTGGAAGGGTTCTTATTGTCCCTGATTTTATTGGTACAATAAAATGCCTTGGCTTTCCAATTAATATGTGATCAGATCTAATGGCTGCTCTCTAATGGTTTTCCTCCAGCAACGTTCTAGGACCTTTTATGCTGTGATGAGGGGCTCAGTAAGCCAGGTGGAGGCATGGTACTGGGAAATAAACATACTGAGCATTTATTTTCAAACATCTAAGGCATTTCTAATATGGGAATCAATGACTCCTATAAAATTGGATATTTTTTATTTTATTCTGTAAATTAGTCATTTCCATCAGCAGTGGAATAACTTTGTAAAACGCTCTAAAAAGTCCACAAACTCATTGCACCAGAGGCTGCTGCCCGGAGGATGCCAGCACTACCAGCCCTACAGGAACTAGTGTTACTCACCAGGGGCCAAGCTGAAAATTACTTCTACAAGTTTTAATATTTTTGTATATATTTGGGTTAAGCAACTAAATTGAAGACTATTGTTTTGAAACATATTATGTTGGGGAGCTAGATCATGTTGGTCCTTTTAAACTAAACCTTGGACCAAAAATCATGAATGCCTATGTAGTCCAAAATCATGTCTTATTGTGAGTGACATTATATTTGAAGGATATTGAGATTGGAAGTTGCAAACTGACAAATCTCACAGTCCCTTGTTCTTTACTTTAACTTAAAGATAATTTTGTGTAAGAAAATAACACATTAAAGATAGTCACAAACACAGACTTTATATAAATGATTTCAGAGACACATACAGTATATTTCCTCTCTTCTAGACCCCAATTTGTAATACGTAGGACCTCTTTCTGATCTTTTTCACTGCATTGATTAGCTGCAATATATATACCCAAGGCTTGGTCCTTTCACCAGCCCTTTTAAACATCTGTATGGAGTCTATAGCAACACTGCTGCAAGAGACAAATATTGCTATACATCAGTATGCAAACCATGCATAATTCTATCTCAGTCTTGAATTCCCCTAATGCTCTAAGCCTATAAATCTTCCTCAGCAAATTGATGAACTGTATTTCCTCCTTCTCCCTGAAACTCACCCTGACAAATAATGATGTTCCCATCTTTCATCAGTGACTCTCTGGTTCCTGATAAAAAATGGCTAGAAACAGTCTTGCAGTTTGACATTTCTCTGTCCTTCCACACATTCTTCAATAATGAAAGATATACTTTAACTAACATATCCTCATGATCACCAAAAGCGATTTCTCCCAGCACCTTCAACTGGGGAAGTGGAAGCGAAAGCCCTCCACCACCGCAAGAAGACTCTCACTTTTGGGATACAGCCTTAGAAATCTAGATAATGCCTGTCATGCAAATTTTGACATAAGATTCGTGAAATGATTGTTTTCATTGCCCCTGGGGAATTTTGACAATAACATTGGGGTATGATCCAGATCACTCATCGAATTTCCTTTATGTTTACCTTCAAATAGAAATTAAGCCATAGTTGAATTGTACAATTTAGTTGCATCAGAAGGTGAGTTTGTTCTATGACATAGTTTCACATTTGATACAATTAATTAATCTCATTCTACCAGACTGTATAGCCTATTCATATACAGTTGTGTGTTCCATCATACTTCCAACACTAAACATGGTATTCCTTAGTTATCTTTCCCAATTTTATTTTAATAGCCTTGCTGTTTATGCTCTGATCAGGGACATCATTATTTGCTTGGCATTCTTTTTAATGTAATTAAAGCTTTCAGTTTTCCATATTGCATTAGGTTCTTAGAAATAGATCATCTGTACCTACAACATTATATTATATTTGCTATTGAAAGTAATACCCCATTTAATTTGGTGTCTATTTATATGACGATTCCTCGTTCACACCAGCCGTTTCAGACAAACGAGAGCAGACCCAGGTATTGTGCATATCTTTATATTTTATTGACGCACAAGCAATCTCGCCATATAAATATATATATAATCTGATTTGCTGAATTATGTAAGGACTGTTAATGTATCTATAATTACATTTGTAACTCCAGATGTACTTATTTATGCACACCATCATTTATTTTATTTGTTTCATTTATAGAGCACGGTTATAACCACAAGGCCAGTAACACTCTTCAGATTAAAAAAAAACATACAGCAGGAGTAGTCATTGCAGGAGTAGGGACACAACATAGTTGAACAAGGCGGTACAATTAAAATATATGTTTTGAATTATTTCCAAAGGTTCAATAGGTAAGAGTTTTAGGTAATCTGGTAAGCTTTCCAAAGTAGTGATGACTGGCAATTGTTTGACTGCTTCAAATCTTAGTACCTTCTGTTTTAAGAATATCCAAGAGGGGAAAAGATTTATTTCTGCAGTCTCTTTTAGTGTAGTGTAGGTGAATTTCTTGCAGTCTCTGTGTGATATAGTGTGTCCTTAGGCTAACCAGGACAAACATATGGAGAGCCTATTCAATAAAAAAAATGACATCTTAAAGTGACTTCTAGAGGTAGTCAACAGTTGTCCTCGTCCCCCATTGAAAAAGTGAGCAGCTGTATATGAACTGTGTTGCCACATTACATAGAAATATAGTTCAGAATCCTTATTAGCTTATCATACAAGGATAAGGAAGTCCAACAGAGAAAGTAACCACTTTCTTTAAAAAGAATTCTCAATTAATGATAACAACTTTAAACCACCCATTTACAGCTTTCTGATAAAGATGGTCAATTGCACCAAGCACTGTTTACATCTTTTAGAAATGTGCTAAAAAGAGGATACAAAAATCTGTGCATTTTGAATATTAGTTGGGCCAAAAACCATGTTGTGTTTCATATAGATCCATGCTTCTTAATACTAGAACCTACGTGAGAGGAGAAATTGGGTCTGATCAATGGAAACCAAATGTTCTGAGGATTTATACATTGGATAGATGAAGAAAAGATGATTGTTCAAATACTTTGTACAGCTGAAAGCATAAACTTGGACTTGCAGACTCTAATCAGACTTGTGTAATTGTGTTGGCTAAGCAATGGCATGCTTATTCCAGAGTTTTACAAATATCGCAAACATAATTACTTTTTTAATGAGGCAACAGGAAAAAATGAGCTGGTATCGGTCCTGGAGGTAAGAGTTTACTTATCTTTCACAGAGGCTGCACTAGAAATCTTACAGAATGTAGAGAAAATATGTGTTTTTATGTACATCAGAGTAGAAAAACAAATAGGAAATGAACTACAAATATATGGATTGAAAACCTCATTTCACTATCTCTGTAGTTCCTAGGAGCCCCCCAGGACCTGTGCGTTTTCGATGAACTAAACTAATGGCTTGGTGGTCCAACCTCTTTTGAAGACCCCCATAGGATATGTCAGCCGTTAGACCAGTTAGCTCTACAGTGCCACAACCACCCCCCTGTATTCTACAGCAATGTTGGTAGCCTCTGGCGACCACTGAACATGACAACCCTGATTCCTCAGGAATCATGGAAAACAGTACAGTACATTTTGCTCAGACACTCGTGCTTGCTTACTCTCAGAAAAATACACAGAATGGCGATTAGGACATTTCGATAAGTATTTATTGGTCCAGCGACAGCCTTGTGTAAAACATGTGAGCTGTGACAATCAGGAGACAGAAGCATTCGAAAGAGATTGCTAGAACCAATATAGTAAATAGTAGATACATTTCTTCCATAGTGCTAATAAGATGAGCATAAGCAGGTCAGATAAAAACAGTAGCACTTGCAAATTCCTAAAATGCACGCCCCAAGTAATTTGCCTACATGCACCTAGCCTAGATATGTATATGTAGCATGTATATGTATATATGTGCGTGGCCAAGAAAACCTTAGGGATGAACCAGCCCCCTCACCACATGGTTGAGAATGAAGGACCCAGTCTCTGCTTCAAGGATGACACCCCGCAAGGGATGTCAGACCACTGTGTGTCGAAGATTCAGCATGCAGAACCCCTGTCTCAGCTCAGAAGGAATTCTCCTCTGTTTTTTAGGGAGGAGTAAGGGATTTTTGTTCTAAAGTGGTCACTCAAGGGTTTTTTCTAGAATCGATATGTTTTTAAAACAATCATGGATGTTTTGAAAACAATCCTTAATGTTTTAAAAACAATCACCAATACTTTTCTAAACAAGTGTGATCATGCACAGCTGTCTGTTGTCCAAGGATGAAAAAAAGTGGTGACACTTATACAGAATAATTCTGCCGTGCCTGGGGACATGTTTATGTATGTCAGGTACAGGGATTATAATAGAATACGGATAGTCTGGTGACGAAGGGACAGGAGCCTGCTACTAGGTAAAAGGTCACCTGTTTGGAATGGTTATTGTCGTGTGGATGGGACAAATGTATGTAACAGGTGTACACATGACAGGACTTGCATAAAGGAGATGACAAAGGCTTCTTATAGAATTTAAGTCAATACTAGAATGTTCCAGTAAATACGGCCATAAAAGGAACAGAAATGTATTTTTGTCTTGTCTGTCCATCACGGCTCTTTGTGTGATGACATTGTACCAAAATGGGAAAAGCTTTTGGTTAGATAGACCAGTCTCTTGGTGTGGGTCACCTTCTAGATATTGTAAAGAGATAAGAGAGCATGGAGCTATTATTTGTCATCAGAATTCCTGTAAGTGGTTTAGGAATGCAACATAATGGTTTGTGTCCTTCAAAACATGCAACTACTTCTCAGCTAAAAAGGTAGTATGACATTATTGAATTTTGAGTAGCAGTAGTCCATTTTGGTTCTAAAAGGAAGACATGGGCAGAAAGTAGAATGAGGTACTGAATCTTAGACGAAACGGGCCCATTATCACTTTCTTTGCATCTTTCCAACCCCACTGTCAGAACAGGAGTGAAAATCCCTTCCGGTTTTCATGATTATTTTGTTTTATAAGATGTTATGCTTAATTGCAGCATGAACAGAATACCAAAGTATTTTGTGAGTGTCATTTAACTGATAAAAAGAATGAATGTAGATTTGTATTTGTTTGGTGTATAACCAAGAATTTCAGATTTCTACTGTATTTTAATTTAGCATTTTGGAAGTAAAGTTGTGGGTTGGAGAATTTGTTCCAAACCAAATATTTTCAGCATGTTTTCTTAACTTATTTTCTCTGCTTACAATTACATTAGCGCAACAGGTCAGCTAATTTTTCATTATCTATGTTTTAGATTTAGCACGGACACAAAATAGTTCTATGGCTAATATGGTTCCATGATTTATACCAAAGAGAGCAGTGGGTCTGTGGAGAGGTTTTAATTTACAGGAATTATCCAACTAATTTTTGGGCATGGTCAGATACATTTGAGTTTTTTTTAAACAAATTTTGATTGTACAGCACAAACTTGCCTCTGGCTAGGTTTGTTATAAATAAATACCATATACATATGTTGTGTCCTTTGGTGTAAGAGATTCAAACAAATATTTTTTGATGCTCACTTTCAATATAACCACTAACAATAGCTGTGTGCACGATTTAAAGCTTACATTCAGGGAAAGAATGGATTAAGATTTAAGGAAATGTATATAAAGGGGATCAATTGTTCCTCACTGTTGAGATATTCTCGTGTTTTCTTGGTCATATTGTCAAATCCAAGGGTAATAATAGATTGTCTAAGTATCTAAGTGCAACAGAATAGGCTCAAGCTTTCTGGATAATAAGTTTTGTTATTTGAGATGTCATGAGTGATGTCACTGACCATGTCATGAGTGATGTGATATGTGACTTCATCAGCAGTGCATTGCGGGCACGCAAGTTATAGTTAGCTGAACTAACTATAACGGAGGAATTTCTATGGTTTTGTACGAGTGAAATGTCCAACTACCTATAACGCCCCTGAAACCTATGATTTTTTCAGTGAATTTCAAAGTTTTTTAAATGCTAATTTGTAACTATAACGTGCCTGAAACCTATGGTTTGATCAGTGAATTTCTAAGGTTGTTTAATTGCTGGTTTCTACCAATGCCTACAGAGGTACGACGTGAAGAAAGAAGAAAAAACGCACAGAAAGAAGCAAAATAAATGCAGAAAGAAGCAACAGAAGTCCTCAAAGACGAAGAAAAGTGCAGGAAGAAGGAAAACGTGGAGAAAGAACAAACAGTGGAGAGAAAGAGGCCTTGTTGCAAAAACATCCTGGACCCTCAACTTTTTCTGATGGGTACTGGTGGTAACTGACTCTGACTAACCAGTCCTAGAGCCAGTGCTATGCTAACAGACACTTAGAATACAGTTAAAACACCTACATACACTAAGGAACACTATGCGTTGGGGCACCCCTGTGATTGCCATTGACTCCTCTGTAAGCCCCTAGTGTATAATAGGGCAGGGGGGTTAAAACTACTTCTTAAAATGCACCACGGATGCGTTTACACACTGGTGAAGAGAGGGGGGGCCTCAAGTGACATGTGTGCAAACACGCCCTGTGGCACATTTTAAGTTGGGGGATTAAGTCCCCTTGAATCCTTAGGGTCCCTGGGGTCCAACTAGCCCACTAGGTACCCCCAGTAAGCACCGCAGAGTTGTGTTGCAGAGAAGTGTAAAAAGGGGCATGGCCTGGACCACCTCTCTGCAACGCAGCGCAGTGGTGGTTACCGGAAGCACCTGGTGGGCTAGTTGGCCCCCAGGAACCCTCAGAATTGAAGGAGAATTATTTCCCCAACTTAAAACGCACCACAGGGCGTGCTTGCACACATCAGGTCAGACCCCGTCCCCTCCTTTCACCACTGTGTAGAAAAGCCCTGTGGCTGTTTTAAGTTGGATATTAAGTCCTCTTCAGTCCTGAGGGTCCCTAGGTTCAAATTAGCCCACTAGGTACCTCCAGTAAGCGCCATTGCAGAGAGGTTTAAAAAGGGGCACGGCCTGCACCACCTCTCTGCAACGCAGCGCAGTGGCGCTTACTGGAAGCACCTGGTAGGCTTGTTGGCCCCCAGGGTCCCTCAGGACTGAAGGGGAATTATTTCCCCAACTCAAAACACGCCACAGGGCATATTTGCACACGTCACCTCAGCCCCAGTCCCCTCCCTTCACCACTGCGTAAACGTGCCCCGTGGTGAGTTGTAAGTTGGGAAATTAATTCTCTTTCAATACTGAGGGTTCCTGAGGGCCAACTAGACCAACAGGTATCTCCAGTATGCGCCAGGGAGCTGCGTTTCAGACAGGTTTTTAGAGGCCACGCCCCTTTTTACGCCTTTCTGCAACGCAGTTCCTTGGCGCTTACTGGAGGTACCTGGTGGGCTAGTTGGCCCCCCAGGGACCCTCAGGATTCAAGGGGAGTAAATCCCTCAACTTGCACAGTGGTGAAGGGAGGGGGCGGGCCTGAGGTGACATATGTGCAAACATGCCTGTGACGAGTTTTAAGTTGTGTAATTAATTCCTCTTCCTTTTTGGTTCTACCGAGGCACAAGATGGCTGCCTACACTTCCTGGTTTCGAGTGTTGACAGCCAATTAGCATATAGCTTGTGCTCGGCAGGGTGTGCAGATCCTGCGCGGCCTTAGATATATATGTGATTTTACTTTTAATGTTCTCAGCAACTACTGAACGGATTTACACCATTTAAGCAAAAAGCACGATACTGAATCAAGGGCTACCTTTTTGCCAAATGTGGTGTAATCCCATTCAGCAGTTCAGGCTGTAGCTGCGACAAATGGTTCCTATGGAAAATTGCATGGGGAAAATATGTTTTGGGACCCCCTTTTTTCTCGGCCCCCACTTGATGAGTCACCCCGAGACTTTCAACATAGGAGCGGACCGTAGGAGGCCAAAAGGTTTTTACATTTTGCGAAGATTCGTCGACCGGCGCCAAAGTTATTCCAAATAGAATGGTGCAGATTTCCTATGGGTAATAGGTCCTAACTATAACTACCTACCTATGTAAATACATACCACACAGTCTCAGTTTAAAGGTTTGAAGGAGTCATGCCGTAGAATTTCAGTTTGCATTGAGGATTTATATTTTGCTCAATTCAGTCCTATTAAAATACTCCACAAGGGGTAATTTGCATAGTAGTTGCATCTTTTTTCTCTCTTTTAGCTTGAAAGGAAAGAGGCTAGGAACCACTTTGAAGTTAGCAAGCAGGCCTAGTCTTCCTTCTTCAGACAGCAAGGCAGTCCTTCTTCTGAATCTTCCACAACCTAGGAGTGTTCTGATGAGCGATTCTGAGGGTTCCATTCTCATACCTCGGCCAGCTTGTGGGCAGGAATGCCCCCTCTTTCTAGCCTTCCCCTTTTTCTGGGGTTGGCTCCAATCCGTCTAGGGGGACAAAGGCAGGACAGGAGGACTAAGTGCAAGCTTCATTTTTCAGTTGGAGGGCAGACAGCCTTAAAAGTCAAGAAGGGCGTTTGGAACATTCCCCAGGCTTCCCATTGAAACCACGGAAGGACTGAGTACAACCCTCCATAACATTTTGTTCAGGAGAGGAATGCCCTGCCCCACACCCAAATCCTTTTTGCTCGATGCCTGAAAAAATACAGAACACAATACAGGAGCGTCATTCACCACCATTTGGCCCTGGACGGTGATTTTTATTTCAGGCCTAATAGACTGAACAGGGTACTTACCTTTCTTAATGGGAACACATCCTAAAACAAAGCCAAGTTTGTTTATATTTGTCAGTTTCATTGCCTCATTTTACATCTATATACATAGCTGAAAAATATTCCACCTAGACGGCTTGAGTCAGTCTATTCCACATACTCAAGATTCTCCTTTTAAATATAATCCTTAATATTTCAGAAATGCAGAAATTATTTTAATTTAGAATCTGCTAAATAGCCTTTTGTTGTGAATCTCAAGTTCATTTAAAGTTAACATTTTGACCTACTAGTTTCCTAATAATTATAGTTGAAAAACAATCGGTGGTAGTGGAAGACTGTAGGTCACTTAAAGCAAGAAAGAAATCATTAAAATAGAGCACGCCTGTACTCTTCCTAGCCACAAATAGAATGATCTTCCTCAGACTTCCAAAATGAGAACTCTATCATATCAAGAAACCATATAAGACTCTCTTTTTCACCCATCGTATAGTTAATTTAATATGGGAACAATCTGCTTTTTGCATATTGTATATGAGAGCATTATTTAAGAGGTACCTCATCTTCTCCTGGAACTTTTCATGTCATCTTTTCATGTCAACATTTGAGGTTTCATATCTGGCTTACCGTGCTTCTAAAATATAAAATCTCTCTCTCTTGTGGCACCAGCTATGTAACTTCTTGAATAAAAAAAGGAGCTTTAACTTTTGCATATGTAATTTCCTTGAGCATATTTAGTGAACTATAGAAATATGTAAAACGACTGTGCATCTCACTTGGATTAGTTAAATAAAAAAAATATATTCTCTCGGAGTATCTCTTGTTATTCGATTTTTTATAGTAATTGAGGAGCTGGCAATCTGCTTTTTCTCAGTAGTGTTATACAGGTCTTTTCATATAAATAGTAGTGTGAGATGTTATTTTAGTTTTCAAATGTAACACCTTGTAAGAACTCATTTTTTTCACATAAAAGCATCTTGTAATAATCTGCCTCTATGATATGCCAACATTTAAAAGGCTGTTACTCCTGTTTCACAGAAGTTCCAATATTGGCTAGCACTACTTCCAGGTAGGGTAATACCGTTGTTACTTAGTATCATACAGTATGTCAAAACTGTAGAGAGATTGTAAGGAAATGTTATTGCAATAGTGCTATACAAACAAGATACCAAAAATATTATTCGTAAAAGCTTATTTTAGCAAATCTTAACAAATTCTAAATATTAAAGAATTGTATTACAATCAATATGATTTATTTGAAGTATGTAAATTGTTAAACAAAGATTAAGATGCAGTATTTGTCTTCCTTCACCTTTGTTAATTGTGATTATGGGTTACGCGCACCACTTATTTTCATTTTAAATTCGACCTAATGATTGCTTTGGATGCTTTAGTTAATTCCACTCTTCCCCTGGTTCTTTGCAACAAATTCTATTCTACTGTGACGATTTGCAATGTACCCCAATATAGGCAAGGGTAGTTTCCTAATCTTTCACCTACATTTACCCTCCTATTGCACTATATAATGAGTTTTGGTGCTGATATTTTACCTATTCCGGTGCTGCATAAATGTCGTGTGGTTTTCCCTAAAGACTAGCCTCATTTATTATGCATGAGGATTCTCAGAATGACAGTAGGACTATCATCTTCTGCATAATAACTTTGAAAAAGGTTCATCACTATCGTCATCCTCGGCCGACATGACACAGCAAGGTAGACCTACTGAGGGTACCTTTTGGGTATAAAAGCTCTATATCTTTTCTGAGGCAGGCAGAGGAGAAAGACTTCCATGCTGACACCAGACACCAGCCGCTGTGGTTCCTGCATGCAGACACTCCACCCCTCATGGGGTGTCCATCTCGAGACAGGGTCCTTCGCTCTCTCACATCAGGTAATGGGGTAGGCTCTATCCTGAGTGGATTCTTGGCTATACACCTACATACATGCTAGGTACATTTACGTACATCTAGTTAGCGTTCTAGCACTATGGTAGAGTTCTACCATCTATTTGTTCTGCTGGTGCTTATACCAGTGTGTTTCTGTTTTATGGTTGTTACAGTGCAAGTATTTTACACTAGAATGGCACTGGTTCAATAAATGTTTATTGAAAACGTCCACCATTGTTTATTCTGTATATCTCTGTGAGACAAAGTGAACACAAGTGGCTGAGCGAAAAGTACTGTACTGTTTCCACGATCCCTGAAGAGACAGGGTTATCATGTTCAGTAGTTGCCAGAAACTACTCACTCCTTGGTAAGAGGAGTTCAAAGTGGCACTGTGAGCGAGCTGGTATATAGTCAAACATATCTGGTGGGGGTGTCTGGAATCAGTGTGGACACCGATCACACAGTTTATGTTGTCTAAAAGCGCAGATCCAATAGAGATTTATAGGAACTACACAACATGGCGCCACCAACGTTCAACGTTGATTCTTATTTAATGGTCAAATCTGAGTAGTTTAGTTGTGCTTTCTCAGAGACCCCTACTCACATTTACCCAGAGACATCTGGAGGGGGAAGGGAAAAATCTGCCACAGCTAAGTAGGCATATCCTATGTATTGGCTGTAGGTTTATTCAAGCTTGAAGGATTACAGTTCCCTGCATTGTGCATAAAACCATATCTCACTGTGCTTGAAACTCATTTAACAATGTCTGTTGAAGAGAACGCACCAGCAGCATTACATGCAAATGCAAAAGGTAAGGATAGCAGGATGGTGCTATAAACATTTAAAAAAATGTCAGAAATGCA
This sequence comes from Lissotriton helveticus, assembly GCF_964261635.1. NCBI lineage: Eukaryota > Metazoa > Chordata > Amphibia > Caudata > Salamandridae > Lissotriton > Lissotriton helveticus. The sequence goes on along the minus strand of NC_136061.1, from coordinate 2,001,716,933 downwards.
CTTCCTTTAAAACTAGCAGAGTTTGGAATCTCAGCATTGGATGTGACTGTAATATTTATGATTGAGACATACAAATCATTCAGGACAAAGGTATCCTATTCATGGGTTAAATTCCCACCTGCAGATGCACGCAATAATACATTTCATTCATACATCCTGGATGAAATGCCAGACGAATACTGTCCATATGAGGACATTGAAGTTCCGCTCAGTTACCAGGAGCATATAAGCTGGTTTAAAGGCGCCCTCCCACATACCACAGAAAAAGTGAGACTCAGTCCGCTGAGCAGAGACAGAGCAACTTGGATGGTCCTAGGGGTTTATACACCGCATCCAAACATTGACACACTGCCAATAGCAGACTTACGTCCACTTCACAAAGAAATAATAAATCTTCACAGAATTCTGACACAGTTCGTCATGAGAACACTCACACTTCTTTTTTTTTTTTTTTTAAATCTTTTTATTATCAGGATAGAAAGTACACATGTAGGTATCATATCACAGTCATTAGTCCAGTAATCAGAGATGTACATTTATTTCCAGTATCAGTTTCGGCAATTAGATATTTTCATTTTAATTTTCATCTAAACAGTACCCCTAGAACAAACACCCCCCATTCCCACCCTCCCATTTCCGACACTCATAGCGAGTGCATTCAGACTTTTTGAGACATGACTCTACCCGACACGGCCTATACTTCCGTCGGGCTAAACACAGATCGCACAGGGACTACATATACAATATTTGTGTAAGGTTTGTGTTTACTGCACCTAGAATCATAAGCTTCCATCTGAGTGTGTGTTAGCTCCATCTATATATCAATCTACATTTATCTTGCGTAGACCACCCCCATCCTAACCGTCAGTGGGTGGTGGAGCGGATTCGCTGTCCCCTTCTGCTTCGAATGCCCCTAGTGTAGTATACCAATCTAATGAAATTGGAGTTTTCCTGAGGCCCTTGCGCTCTTCACGTTGCAATGCTGCACCCTCTGCCCTACCACAGCGCACCACCTCCGCCCTCCATATCTCCGGGTCAGGTGGCCTAGCTGACTTCCACCGCATCGTTATTGTGCGTTTTGCAAGGAGCAAGGCCAGGTCAGTGAATCGAGTAGTAACACTTTTTCGGCGTTCCACCGGCCCCAGACCTAGTATGACATATTCTATTGTGTAAGTCGGTTTGGATGGAGCCAGTTTAGTCAGCGCCTCGTGTATTGTGTTCCAGTAGTACCCTAATTTTGGGCAGTCCCACATCATATGTAGTAACGCTGCGTCTTCCGCTCCGCATCGGGGGCAACTATCAGCTGTGTTAGGAAACATAGCGTGTATGCGGTGAGGTGTATGGTATGCCCTATGCAAAACCATCAGTTGTATGAACTTAAACTTCGGGTTTCTGGACAATTTCTTTGGAAATTTTAGGATACGTTCCCATTCCTTGTCCCTAACCGGTCTGCCAATGTCTCCCTCCCATCTTGTTCTGAGGGGTTGTAATGATGTCGCCTTTCCTGTTCTAATACTATTTGTAATCCATTTGGTTAGGTGGCTGCCCGTTCCCATAAGATATTGCATTGTCAACAGCGGGTTTGTAATTGGTTCGTCTCCATTCGGCGCCCACGTCTTTGCTATATACCGAAGCACCCCGGCATACAGAAGAAACAGTCCTCCTGGGGTGTGATGTACGGTACAGAAGTCCTCAAATGACATCATTCGGCCATCTGCAAATAGATCCCCCACTTGCGTTACTCCCGCATCATGCCATGCAGTGAGCGTGTGGTCCAGCAACAGTCCCGGGATACCCAGGAGTGGTATTGCGGGGGCACATGAGGTCGCCTGTGACGTGTATTTCACTGCCTTCCTCCAATAGTTTATCGCAAGCCGGAGCAGCGGAGGAGTCGCCGCTGGAATCTCCGAACGAGGTAGTAGTAGTGTATGGACTTTCCCCCTTGACCAGTCCGCCCCCGAAATATCGATTCCATGCAAATTGCGGCTTGCCAGCCAGTAGGCAAGCCATTGTAATTGGCAGGCATAGTTGTATGCCCGGAAGTCCGGTACTCTCATACCGCCGGACTCCGTGGTGAGCTGCAGTTTGGCCAGGCTGATACGCCTCCTTCGCGAACCCCACACCAGCTCCGTTAGGATCGTATCCAACGTCTTAAACAATGCAGCCGGAATCATGAATGGGAGGCTCGTGAAGTAGTAGATCAGGGGTGGAAGTACAACCATCTTGGAGATGGCCACTCTGCCCGCCACGGACAGTGGTAGCGTCGTCCAGAATTGTGTCTGCGATTTCAGCGCTGCTATCGACCTTCCCAGGTTGCCATAGATCATGTCTCCAGCTCCCCTATATACCTGTATCCCTAGGTATCGAAAGGTAGTTTCCGCCATCTGGAAAGTATGTGGCGCAAAGGACAGTGGGGCGGTCGCACCAGCGGCGCCGAAACAGTATCCGTAGGACTTAGGCTCACTAATGGTGAGGCCCGACAATGTACGGAATTCCTCAAAGATCCTGGGTATGGGGTCTAGAGCACCTCTCAAATCTCACAGATACAGAATGATATCATCTGCATAAGCAGACACCACGCATAAGCGGACTGTCCCGGCTCTTTTTATGCCTCTGTGAGATGCCAATTTCCGAAGTTTACATAGCAATGGCTCAAGTGCTAAAATAAACAGGAGCGGGGACAGCCGGAAGCCCTGTCTGGTACCCCTTGCAATAGTCAGGGTCGCCGATATGCACCTGTTCGTGCGTACCCGTGCTGTTGGGTGTGTGTACAACAACCTGATCCAGGCAATATATTAGGGCGGTATCCCAAATCTTTCAAACGTTGCAAACATAAAATCCCATCTAAGGGAGTCGAAAGCCTGCTTTAGGTCTAGGGAAATACAGCCCTCCGTTCCCTCCCGTGCCTGCTCGCATAGCATGAGTTGGCTTAACCTCCGTAGGTTCATAGCCGTACTCCTGCCAGGGACGAACCCGCACTGGTCAGTATGTATTAGTCGCGGTACATATGGAGCTAATCTCGTCGCCAGGATCTTACTCAGTATTTTATAATCTGTGTTTAGTAACGATAAAGGTCTGTAATTAGCCGGTCGCATTCCGTTTCTGCCCGGCTTCAGAAGGGAGACTATCATCGCCTGTAGGGACGACTGCAGGAGCGATTGAGTTCGCAGTGCCTCTTGATATACCACTTGTAAGCGCGGGGCAAGGAGGTCATTATAGGCAACGTAGAACTCTGCCGGGAGGCCGTATGTCCCTGGGGTTTTATTCCTCGGTAGCGCACGTATGGCCTGCCGAACTTCTGCAACCGTTATAGGGCGCTTCAGGTCCTCTCTTAGTCGTTTATCAAGTTCCGGCAGGTCTAGCCCCTCCATAAACTCCTCAAATGCTGTGTGTGAAAGCTGTCGGTGTGGGCCGTACAATGTGGCATAGTAATCCTTAAAGGCAGTGTTGATATCTAACTGTGTCGTGGCTGTGGACCCCCCCAGGTCAGCAACCTCTAGTATGGGCAGGTGTGCAGGGGTATCACGTATAATGCGGGCCAACAGGGGCCCCAATCTGTCTGCTTGTGTGTGTTGTCTGCAGGTGTATTCCCTGTAGTCCAGCAATCTTAGTTCCTCTAGCAATTCAGCGTGATGTATGTGTGCCTCCTGCAGCGGTGTGAAGGGTAGGTTCATGCCAGCAGCCTCACTTTCCAACATGGCTAGTTGACCCTCTATCTCCTGAAGGCTGTCAATCACCTCACGTCTCATGCCCACCCGTGTGGCCATTGCCTCTCCTCTGATGGACACTTTAAATGCATCCCATTCCACTTGCCTGGAACTAGCAGAACCTGTGTTTATAGTAAAGTAAGATGTGATGGTATCTGCCAGCGACGTCTTAAAGACAGTATCCTCCAGTAGATCTGCATTTAGGCACCATGTCGGTATCGGTGTCGTGACCCTGCCCCACTGCAGTGTTATTTCCACCGGGTTATGGTCAGAGAGGGTCTTACCCATATGTTCTGCCGCGAGGATCGCCTCCAATAGGGGCTTGGTTAAAAAAACTTGGTTTATTCTAGTGTGCAATCTGTGGGGCGGGGAGTAAAATGTGTACTCTCTGTTTAACAAGTGTTTGCTGTGCCATGCGTCTGCCAGATCCCACCCCTCTGCCCATTGTGCCAGTGCATCCGCCTGCCTTCTACTCTCAGTGGCGTGCAGAGGTCGATGTGACCTGTCTAGTAAGGTATCCAACACAGCGTTAAAGTCCCCGCCTATAATCCACCTGTATTCTGCCCAGTCAGCCAACACCCCACTTATGCTTGCCAGAAAGTCTGATTGGCCGGAGTTCGGCGCATACACACTGCCCAGCACAACAGGGGAGCCATCCAGCAGACCACGCACAAAGACATATCTGCCCTCCTTGTCTATCCTCTTTTCTACCATCTTAAAGGGTAGTGAGTTCCTGAGCCATATGGCCGCCCCCCTTGAGAACACAGAGTAAGAAGTAGTAAATAGCTGCCCCTTCCATTTCTTGAGCAGCTTTGCGCTGTCCGCACTGTTCAAATGAGTCTCTTGGAGGCAGGCCATCATGATACCTCTCCGATTGAGTTGTGCCAATAGTCTGTGCCTCTTGTGAATGGACCCCATGCCGCGCACATTCCAGGTGCATAGTTTGTAGGTATTAAGGGTCCCCATGTCTGAACGTGGTGTGCATGCCCAACAGGCAATCAGGCAGGTAGGCCATGTGTACAATATGCGAAGATTCGAGTGCCCTTAAAACGTGTAACTCCCTAACATTAAGGTCCCCAAGCAGAAAAACCTGAGGTCCAATCCACATTGGCCAACGTTGGCAAAAGTCAATCCAGAACATTTCTATATGATGGGGGGCGTAGTCCACGTACACCTGTCAGGTAACTGTCAGTGGTGCTACAGCGTGCCCATGGCTGATGTGCCCCCGTGTCCCACCCACCCTATTACGTTCCCGTGTGTGAGTTTCATACATTACCACCCGGAGTCTGCAAAGGGCACAGTCAGAGATCGTCCGCCATTTGTGCTGTAATCTTGGGGAAAAGCTGAAAGCTATCCGCAGAACCGGACACCTCCGTGTGTGTGCCTGAAGTGCTGTCCAAATCAGCCGTGCCTCTTGCATCGTGCGCGGCCAAGGCCTCCTCTGTCAACTGGACCACAGTCGCCTTCTTCCCAGAGCGGCCCGATGCTGTCTTGTCGCTCACTTTCGCAGTTCCTGCGTGCTTTTCACCCGCATTGGATTGAGGATGATGTCCTGACGCGAGGGCCCTCCACTCCGGTCCTCTTCAAACGGGTCTCGTGTCTTGGGCGGAGTTAGGGTCACCTCCATCCATTCCGCTGCTTCCTCGGGAGTGTCAAAGAAGTGCGATTTGTTTTCGTACAGTATTTTGAGGCGAGCAGGGAACAGCAGGGCATATTTCAAATTTCTGTCCCGTAATTTTCGTTTCACTCCTAGAAACGTAGACCTGGCTCGCTGCACCGCCGGGGTGAAATCCGGGTACACCGATATAGTTTTATCCTCATATCGTAGCGGCGCCCTTTCTCTCGCCACAGGTAGAACTGAGTCTCGGTCCTTATAGTGAAGGAGGCGTGCTATCAGTGGCCGTGGTGGTGCCCCCGGCTTCGGCGGTTTGGCAGGCATTCTGTGTGCACGCTCTACGCTATATAACGGGGTTAGGTCTTGCGGGCCAACAACCTTTTTGAGCCAATCTTCGACAAACTGGGTGGGATTCCTCCCCTCACTTCGTTCCGGCATTCCTAGGATTCTTACATTATTGCGGCTGGCCCGCCCTTCCGCATCATTCATCTTGTCCAACAGCAATTTTATCTGTTTTTCCATGCCCTCTATCTTTGTGGAGTGATCCGTCTGCTGCGGTATTAGATCGTCGAGCGCAATCCTATGTTCCATGACCTTCTCAGCTAGTTTCATGTGGTCTGCCCTAAGGAGCGATAGTCCAGTGGCCATATTGTCCATCCGTAGTTCCAGTGCTTCTCTCGTGGCCCTTATTTCAGCCAGTATGAGGTCCAGTTTTGCATCCTGTGTGCCCTTGCCCGTTGGCGGGATAAATTCCACGTTGGAGGAGGCTAGTGGGTCCTCCTATCCAGTGGACTGCATGTCCGCGTCCGTGCCCTGGTCGTGAGTCCTGGTCCTGTGTTTCCCCATGGATCTCGTCTGCAGGGTGGCGGTGGTCGGGACCTGTTCGCCCACTTGGTATCAAGGAGGGCACCACGTGCCTCTGGCGATCCGCTCACTTCGCGTGGGTAGCTTCTACCACCAGCACGTCCAGCAGACCAAGGGCCTCGGGTCCAGGGCCGGCTCGGGTGTGGCCGGTGGGTCCCGCCGACGTTGCAGGCTAGCACTCATTGACAGCGACGCGGTCCTTACCCCCCTCTCTCACGGGGGCACAGCGCGACACAATTCTCGATGGTATAGGCAGCAGCCGTGTACCGTATTCTCGGAGGCCGCATCTCGACCAGTCAGAGGGCCGTCGCACCCTCGTGTTCCACTGCTGTCGACCCTCAATGCGGCATCTCAGTATGTAGCCTGCAGTCGCGTATCAAAACTCCCTTACCGGGGTGAGCCTTGCGTTGTGCGTCCGATGCGTCCGTGCCTGTCTTATCGGCCGTGCGATAGCTATTTTCGCTCTGGGCTCAGTGTCATATTGCATTTATCGGGAGGCCCCCTCACTCCCAGCGTCGCAGACCTGGCCAATGGTATGGTTTCAATATGGCGTCACACGCCACGGTCTGGGCGCAGAAACAAGTATCTCCTCTGGCTCAGCCACAACGTACGTTTGGGCGCCGTATGGTTCACACTGTTCGTGGCTGGGCACTAGGCTTGCTTTCGGTGTCACCGCCAGGTGTTCAAAAGCCGTGTGTAGACGTAGTCCCTCTTGCTGTGGTGCAGCGGATGCCCAGCCCGGCTACCTCCAGCAATTGTCCGGGGTCAGGCCAGGGGGTAGCGTTCACTGTGATCCACTTAAGATTCTTTCGTGGAGGTGCAGGATGAATCAGCGCTGCCCTCCGGGCGTCACAGCAGAGCCAAGCGGCGCTCCACCCCTACGGTTCCCTTCCGGTGCAGCTCCGGCCATCGATATTCAGCTCGGGCCCACCTCTAAAATCCAGGCCGTGGCTTCGCTCGGGGATCCAGGCCTCGGCAGTGCCGGCGTTCCCACACGGTCTCAGCCGGTGGCACAGGACTCGTAAACGCCGTCGCTAGGTCCCACACACATACGGCGTCTCCCAGGGTCTGAGTCGGGTGAGTGGGGGTTACAGGGAAGCAGGATAATTAGCAAGTATGTTGGGCTATTGACGATGCTAGGTCGCTACACGTCCGCCATGTTTGACTCGTAGCCACGCCCCCCGAACACTCACACTTCAAACAGCTAAAATTACCCCAGCAGGTCAACTACAAGGAACTGCAACTAAAATTACCCCACAGACACTGAATGCAGCTATGGGAAGAATGCCCACTAAATGTGAGTTCTGGATAGCACAGAAAATAGCACAGTTCTAAGATTATTCCGTCTCTGCCGGTTTTCTTGTTCTTCCATCTTCCACAGCAAATCCTTAACAGTGCCTTCGTGTACCTCGCTAGATTTCTGGAGCTTGCTGACATCTTCCTCGAGTTGATCCATCCTTACTTCAACTGAAGCCATGAGATCCACGATTTCAGCACAGGTTTTTCCCACCTTCCGGACTGCCCCCCTGTAGTTTTTTAGCCGCTAAGCGGGATCTTCGGCTGTCGATTTTAACCTCAGCTTGGAAGCTCTTGATGGAGTGTAAGATGTCCGCTAAAGCAGGTTCTACGGTGGGCTCCTGTCGTGGGTTTTCACTACCAGCAGGATTCCTCAGATTAGGATGAGATGACTCAGAATTGGAAAGAACCGTGAGCGTTGTTTCCTCATAGTCCCATTTTAAGTCAGTATTATCATCACTGTTAGAGGAATTGTCTCCCTTAGATTTACGCCATCTCCGGTGGCTTCTTTTCCTGGCTTTCTTATTAGACCGCCTGTTCTTTGAGGGATCGGTGTTTGAGCTGCTATACCATCTGCCTCCATCCTCGCCCCCGCTGGAGGCCGAGATGCTAATATCTGAGAGCTCCGAGTCCTCAGTCAAAGAGTAAAATTTATCCAGAGTTTCAGGTGTCTTTGGCTCACAGATAAAGTTCAAGTGGTCTGAATTGCAGGGATCAGGAGGTGCAGTCACAGGGATTAAACTTCCGTTCTGGATATTGCTCTGGATATTAAAATGATCTGGGCTTGCAACCACCCCCTCAGTCGACCCTCCTTCCTGTTGAATTATGAGAATACTAGCCTTAGTCGGTGAGTCATTAGTGAGGGGGGACGCGGTGTTAATATCCTTTGGTAGTGATGATGATGTGAGAGGTACATGAGTTTCACTGGCATTTCCATTTCCCCGGTTAAAAGTCTTTACTGCCGACTCTTTCTTGCGATTTTCCTCTGCCCGGGGACCATTTCCACTTCCTGCGTTCATTATTTGATTAGGTGCAGCGAAACTTGTGGTTATTAGTGGCTGTGTACTGTTAGAGTTTTTGTTGAGGCGTGCATTGCCCTTGTTAGAAGAGACGGGTTTACTAGCCTCGAGCTTGACCTCAGTATCTTCAGTGCTCTTAATCTCCTCTTTTTTCCCTTTATCTCCAAACTTTGGCCTCACACCCAGGGACACGATTTTCTTCCCCCATGGCAGATTTGTAGTGGTGCCTCCCTGAGAAGAGCTGGGGATCAACTTGATCTTCCCTCCGCGCCCCCCCTTACCCGTCATATCGTCCTTCCTGGCGCTGAGAAACAGAAGCGCTATCCTGATGCTGGTGCTTCCACTCCGTGACAGCCTGTGATGGATTACAAATCCGTGTGTCTTCTCCGTGCCTTGCCTGAATCGCGAGGGATTGCGCAGGGCAGCAGAGATCAAGGGAGCCAGAAAGATGCGAAGCTCCCCGCAACGAGGAATCCAACGTTCCTTCAGCCAGCAAGCATCCCGAGTGCTGGCAAAGAACATCAGCGACATCCCACGGGTTCTTCTGTGGTCAGTGGGCCGTTACAGTGTTGCAAGGTAAGCCATAACGCTGAAAGCGATTTTCATGCGGAGCTGCACTACGGCACAGTCAGCCGGGCGCCATCTTGCCTCCCCTAGTAAAAAAATATAATAATCTTAGATTTCTGGGGGTCCCCGAGGGAATCAAACAAGGACGACCCTAGGAAGTTCATGATTTCCCTTCTCAAGGAAACCTTTCCCGAGCTGAAGGACTGGGACTGGGACAGAGAAGTACAAAGAGCCCACCGATTTCCACTGTTTCTTAACAAACGAGCGCAGGCCTCTCAACAACATCCTCGGGCTATGTTGGTGTTCTTTGGCAACTTTCTGCTCTGAGAAGCCCTATTTGATCTGGCAAGACCCAACAGTAAAGGCTTCACCTTCTTCACTCGGCCAGACTTCGCACATGCCACGGTCGAGTGAAGGTGGAAATTAAGACAGCTCTTTGACCCCTTACAGAAGCTGGGGGCTACTGTGTATCTGCAGAATCCAGCTAGACTGAAGGTTATCTTTAATGGGACTACCCGTAACTTTATCTCAGAGATACAGGCCAGGGCTTATCTTGATGAAATCTCAGCTCAGAAAAACGGATAATATTAATGTGATGCTAATGTGGGACTAAGGCAAATGAAGTGGTTTTTTTTTCTCTCTTCTCTATTCTTTTTAGGTAGATGGTTTTTTAGGTCTGAGGTATTCTGAAGTGATACATAAGCTCTCACGCTTTCGATTTTTCTTCCATGCTCTGTTCTTAACTTACTCTATTTTCACTCTGCTAGATATACTGCTAGGGCACCTAAGCCACCTAAACTCCAACAGAGTATTACGGTCGGTTGGCTTAATGAATAAATTCATTTCTAAGCGACCATTATTGTCAAAAATCCACAGATCTAAAAAGTTAATTTTCACATTGCTACAATTGATAGTGAATTTCAGATCGGGGGTACAAGCATTGAGCCACTTATGGAACTGGTCAAGTTCTTCCCTACTTCCCATCCATATGAGGAATATGTAGTCAATGAAGCGAACCCACCTCGACAGGCACTGCCGAAATGGGTTCGCCTCACCAAAGACATATCTCCCCTCAAATTGGTCCATAACGAGGTTAGCTATCTCGGGGGCAAAACAGCACCCCATAGCCACCCCCTTAAGTTGCAAAAAAAAGTCCCCTTTAAAAGAAAAGAAACTGTTCTTTAAACAGATTTTGGCCAACTCAAGGATGAATTTGGTGGGTACCTGGTGCGGCCTACTTTGTTCCAATACCAATTCCATCACCATTAAGGCTTCATCTTGAGGAATGTTGGTGTAGAGACTCTCGATGTCGAGGGAGACCAGCAGCTGCCGGTCCCCATCAAACACAGAGTTCTCTATTTTATGGATAAAATCCATCGTATCCCGAATGTAGGCCTTCGTAGTACTAACAAATGGCTTGAGAAAGGTATCTATGTATTGAGACAGGTAGGCATAGATAAGCTGGGAGATTTGTATGTTAATGGAACTTTTGTGGAGCCTAAGGAGTTGCAGTACATACAAAATCAGACATTACTTTTCCAGTTTATCTACCATAGACTACAAGGAGCTATTAAGAAACTGTACCCCACCTATCCCAACGAGCAGCCACAACTGAATGCTCTGCAATTGCTAATTACCACGCCACCCAATAAACATATGATAACTCAACTGTACAAGCAGCTGCAGGGGGATATAGCTGATAAAACACACAAGGCATGGGAATGCTGGAACAGTGTGCTTGACATTCCCCTCAGAGGAAGAATGGAAGACTTGTGGTACGGTAACTGGTATGCTCACTCCAAATGGCAATCTCCGCATACTGCATTACAAATATCTACACCAAACATACTATACCCCAGCCTGCTTGCATAAATTTAGTCTCCCTGAAGATGCACCCTGCCAGTTGGCCTACTGCTTAGTATCGGCCACATAGTGTGGTTTGATCAGGTCGATGGACACAAACCTGTTCTCCTTTTTACCAACAAGGAGTGTCCGCAAAACTGTTCTTGATCCGTGGATTGCTACGACAGGTACTGGTTGTCTGCATGAAAGCCCAAATACGTTCTTGTCCGCGATCTTCTCTGACTAGATCCCCAAGCTTCGGAATCCAGACAGGCCTTGCTGGGAATGTTGGAGTTTTCCCAGTGGTGGTTGGCTTCAGGAACATGTTGCTTTGTTTCGTTCTTAGTTCATTTAAGTCCTATAAAACAGCCAAACGGTCTTTGATATCAAATGTTTTTTGTTCCACCACGGATGTGTGACAATCAAGGTCCGAGACCAATATTCTTGTGCCAAAAAGGGCCTCGTATGGAGTGATACCCCCTAGAGAACTTCTTGGCAAGTTAAGACTACGTTGGACACTTATTAGATGTTTGACCCGCCCGCCACCCGATCCTTATACCCTAACGGTTAGATTGCTTTGTCCTGGTTTTTTCTTTCCGCAACCGAATTTCCCTCAGGTTGGAATGGACTAGAATACCGCAAACTGGCCATGGCTGCTTTGTAAGCTCGAGAGCTAAACACAGGACCCTTGTCAGAATGTAGCGTGCCAATTGTGTATGTGCCGATAAAGACTCGCAAATCTTTTAGAACAGTTGGAGCGTCAGCCCAGCGCTGAGGCCACATCCAAAAGAACCTTTGTTTTAACATTTGTGGGACCGCATTTGTCCACAGGGATGTCTGCGTGTAGAAAGTCTAATGCCGTCTAACAATGGTGTCTGTACTGGGCTGACTATGCTGTAGTCTGGTATCTGGCGGCGTTCTATGCTGCGATCTCTATTGCAGTCTTTACAGTTAATTACAAATATGTGAATGTGTGCATTCATTCATGGCCACTAGTACATCTCTTTTAATGTTAATATTGTTTTAGAGATCCCCTGATGTATCGAACCCTTGCTCAAATGTGCTTCATAAATCAAAGCAGTTCTTTGTTCCATGTTTGGAATTACCCTATTCCCCCACTCCGGTGATTCGAGTAAACTGAACGCTATTCGCATCAAGTATTTGATTGAAAACCCTTTAGCTAACACTGCACCACTGCCTTTGCATTTACCATTGACAGCCAGCACTATTTCACTGTCTATTTTAGTTTTTGAACGAGTGATTGCAGCTACAGAAGCCGATTGCACCGCCCCCTTCATGGCTTCATCAGCCAATGAATTCCCTTCAACGTGAACGCCATCACGTTGATGACTCAGCGTATCATGTGAGTTTTTTTGTAGTCCGTTTCGTAACTGAACTACTTGTTCCCAAAGCGTTTTGTACTTGATTGTTCTACTTTTTGCATCTTTGAAACCATTTGGAAGCCAATTCTGTAAATATTCATTGTAAAATTGAACACAGGAAAAAATCGCACACTATTATTGTGGGTAATTCTCGATCCATATTTTCAAGTGCCATTATGAATGTACAGCTCAGCGAGCTCAACTACATTCAATCTCGTCAAGTTTGCGTCTTCGTGACCACAGGTCTGAATTTGCCATCGCGCATACGACCTTTAACGATCGCGCACGCAGCACTATAACCTAGAGGCAGAATTTCAGTAGGCAGAAGACCTTCATGTTCGTATTGTAGAAATGCTTGCGTTTTCAAAGAAGGATCAAAAACATATTCAACATAGGAGGAGGGAGGAGGGAGGAGCCGGGAGGCGAGCGGACGTGGATCGTCTCGGCTCCCGGGTCACGAGCTACTCAACCCCGGTTCTGGGGCTGCTACGGCCCTTCTGTGCGCACCTTTTTTCCCCACGTGAAGCGGAGCGAGTGGGGCTTCTGTAGAGCATCGGCGATTGCCCCTAGATAGGCGAACAGGTCCGATCTCCGGATGAGTGTGAGGAGAGGACGGTGGCGCTCAAGATGGCGGGCGGCACCTCGCCTTCGACTCCGCCGACTGCGGCCGCCGCTGGGAGGTAGGATTGAGACCTGCGCTCCCCCGGCCTGGCCAGACTCTCGCTGACTGTAGCGGCGGCTGCTGATGGGAGATGGCACCATCTAGCCCTACCGGGACGGCAACACTCACCGGGGGAATCATCCCAGCGCCTGCCTGACTCCAAGATGGCGGACGGCGGCGACTTTAGAATGTCGATCGCCGCTTCCTCTGGCTCACCCCTGCCTCTCCCCGGCCTCTGGTCTAGCCCCGATCTCTCCGCCTGATTCCAGGCTGTCCCCCAGGGTGGGTCCTTGCTCCATCAACTTTGCCGACTGGGCCCAGCAATACCTGCCTCCAGCCCCGAACAGCGTTCGGTAAAGCAACTTCCGAGGGGGGGCCTTGCTCGAGGGGACCCTGGCCCTCGCGCCCCGCAGCGCCAGCGACTACTTCTGCTGGGCACAGGTCTCCCGAACCGATCCACCACCTTCTGCTGCCTGTGGCTGTGTCCGGTACGCTGTGAGGACAGTGCCTCTGGTGAACTCTGATGATTGCAAGCTCTCCAAGATGGCGATGCGCCTCCTGGGCTCCCACCTTCTCTCCTGGACTTCTCGACTTGCGTGCTATCCTGAATGACACTTTGCTGCTGTTTTCGGACAGTTTTCGCTGGACTCTAGCCCTTCCCTCCATACCTTGCATCCCACCCACCCTTCCTCTATGCTGTGACTGCATCTTTGACCTATTGCAATAATGCTAAGCTTTGGTATTCGCTGAAGTCCTTACACCATATACCACCCCTATGCGTCTCTTAGAGTTTAACCAGTCATTTCCCTTCCTATGTGTATGTAGTTGACTCTTATCACTAGTGTTTGCAGTGGACCTTTGTACTCTCTACCACTCCTATGTGACCCTTAGAGTATTTCCAGTCATATCCCTCCTGTGTAGATAGAAGATAACTCTAATGACTAGTATCCTATGTGATTTTTAGATTGTATCCATGTGTATCCCCTCCCTGTGTTTAGAGATATAGCTTTAACGACTAGTCGCCTGTGTGACTGTTGGAGTATAGCCAGGTGTATCCCTTCCCCCGTGTGAAGAGATAACCCTATTCACTAGAACAAAAAGAAATGTGTTCCTTATGTAACGTAACTGATTCTATGTAAAGTGCTTTGATAACATGTAACGGAACTGGTGCTATGTAAAGCGCTCTGATAACCTAATCGGTTCAAGTTCGCGCTATATAAAACTCTAAAAATAAATAAATAAATAAATAAATAAATCATTTATAGGGCTACAGGCAATTAGATGTATTATTGCGTATAGCCAGTATTTTTATAAAGTTCTCTATACATGCGGTGAGGGCTCAGGGAGTGCACGGAGGGGCTACCGGACGGACGCTACACCCCTGGCGCTGCAGACAGGTAACCTCCATTGTTGGTGGGGGGTGGGGTGGGCCTCGGGGTGGGGGGGAATGTGACTGACGGACAGGTTAGCAAAATGAATGCCAAAAAAGAATAGGAAAACACACATAGGGGTCACAGGAAATCTGAAGGATTGGGTTAATAGCTCTGGCACTTTTCTACTAGCAGTATGGCTGGGATAAAAATACTATCTCTAAATATATGTGGCCTGAACGATCTTAAAAAAAGACAAACAGTCGCAATTGGTTTACAAAACTGGGGAGCTAATATTGTATGTATTCAAGAGACACATATTGAAGGCTCCCAGAGTCAGCTATTAAATACACTAGGGTTCAAATTGGTGTGTGCTACTTCACAAGGAGCTAAGACACGGGGGGTTGCTATTCTGGCTAAAGGGAGTGGGTATGTTTTTAGCAATTCCAAAACTGACAAGCTTGGCCGAGGGGCTATCACCGAATGCAATCATCAAACAGGCCAAAAAATGACAATTTGTGCTATTTATGGGAGTTATACAGATGAACCTGGGGTTTTTGATGAGGTCTCTAATGAACTTTCACACTGGCCTCTTCCGTTGATGGTCTGTGGGGACTTCAACATAAACCTCCCGGCAGATTGGTCTTTGAAGGATGACTGGATCTATAAAGGACGAAAACCGAAAGTATTCCGCTCTCTCAAGGATCTATGTCTTGCACATGGGCTCGTGGATAGCTGGCAGACTTCCAACACTAACACCAGTGACTTAGGCTACACCTTTTATTCAAATCCACACCGTACACATGCCAGGATAGACTATATTTTACTTTCAAATTCACATATAAAGAACTGCCAAACTGTGAAAATGCCTTGTGTATTATCTGATCATAATCCCCTCTTTTGTATGTTAACTATTAGATCAGCTAAATTAGAGCCTACTCTCTGGACATTCGAAAAAGCCTTGCTGAATGACTCCCAGTACTGTCTCCATATGAAAGAATTGATCCCCAAATTCCTAGCGGGAAACATTGATAGCACCTCAATAGAAATTGTGTGGGACACTTTGAAAGCTGGGATTCAGGGCGAGACTATGCTATACTCACTTAGGTCAAACAGGCAGGAAAAGGAGGAGATACGGAGGTTGCAGGATGAGCTTACGCTAGCAGAAGTAGGACTCGTTAGCGCCACCAGCAATAGGGACACAACTGGAGATATTTCGAACATCTTAGCCCAAGTAGCAGTTGTTAAGGCAGCGATCACTAATATTTTCACAGATAAAGCAATCCGGAAACCCACGGCACGAAAATAACTAATATATGAAGTCAACGAACAAGTGGGTCATCAACTGGCAGTGCGAATGCGACAACAGATTAATGCTAACTTAATCAGGAAGATTATAGATCCAGTGGCAGGAGAGCTAAAAGACCCAGAACTGATCAGGGAAGCCTTTTAAAGGTTTTATAAAGAACTATACACTGAAAATGGCAGTGGGGACATAGCCGAAATAGAAAGGTACCCAGAGAGCTGTGAAGGCGGAAGCCTTGAGGAAAACGAGCAGCAGGCACTAGAGGAAGCTCCTAGCATGGAAGAGGTGCTAACCGCTGTCAAGAGTGTCCCTAAAGGGAAGGCAACAGGACTGGATAATATCCCCTCGGAGTTCTATGGCACTTTTTTAGACCAAATAAAGCATATCCTAAATGACTTGATTACTCATATTTTCTCTGGGGGTCAACTGCCCAGCTCCTTGTCCAGGGCTAAAATTGTGATTTTCGCTAAGAGAGGGAACACCTAGGGTCATACCGTCCCATAACTTTCATAAACGCCGACTCCAAAATATATTAAAAAATTTTGGCAAACAGAGTAGCACCTATAATACATAAAGTAATTGCCAAAAGCCAACATGGCTTTGTTCCCGGAAGATCAACAATAAACCATATCCAGAGGGTTATCACGCTTTTTGATGGAACAGAAACTACAGGAGACCCTATGGCCCTGATCCTTCTGGACGCAGAGAAGGCTTTTGATAGGGTCTCCTGGCAGTTTCTCTGGAAAGCAATGGCGATGATGGGATTTCGAACAGGGTTCATTCAGGCTACACAAAAAATGTACGTTAATCCTAAGGCTGTAGTGTCTGTTAATGGAAGCCTAACTAAGGAAATTGCTATCTCCAGAGGAACTCGCCAGGAATGCCCATGCTCGCCATTGGTCTTTGCAATATACATAGATTCTTTTATTCGCTACCTGGAAAAAAATAACAATATAACACCTATTATATCACAGGGTTATGCCACAAAAACACTAGCATACGCAGACGACATTGCTATAGTCACCACAGATCCCGCAGTACCAATGCTGACCATTGAGGCCGAGGCCAAGAAATTTGGTCTTGTCTCTGGTTACGCGCTCAATCAGGGGAAGACACAAATTGTTCTAAATCAAAAATTGCAATGGATGATCCTAGAGTGGTGAAGGGAGCGACATACTGGGGTGTTACCATCTCCTCAAATCTTGAGGAAGTTGTGGACATTAATGTTGAGCCAATGTTGAACTCAATACAAAAGATCTTTGACGCCTAGATAATCTCCACCTGTCCATTATTGGGAGAGCAAATGCAATTAAAATGGTGTTTTTTCCAAAAATATTATACTTATTTAGGGCAGTTTGTCTGGAATTCTCTAATCTGTGGCTTACACCAATGGAACGCGCATCTTCAAGATTTATATGCGCATATGCACAACCTCGGCTGGCAAATAAATATCTCACCCTTCCTAAAGATAGAGGCGGGCTAGCTCTTCCCAACTTATGAAGATATTATTGGTCCTGTGTATTACTGTATTGTAAGGAATTATTACAAGATGGGAAAAACACAGAGGAACATACAGTATCGATCTTCCAGCTGCCTGTTGGGAATTCCAGCTATGGCTATTTATGGAGGCATATACATGACAGCTATCATAAAAAGGTCAAATTTAAGACTCTTTATAGTAGTTTTAAGGTATGGAAGGCCGTAGAGAAAACATTAGGAATAGGACAAATCTCACATTATACTCCGGTAATGAACAATCCAATTCTTCCACCAATAATCTTCAAGGATAATTGTGTAAATAAATGGCACAGGTTAGGAATAACTCAACTAGGGGACCTGTATACAACACAGGGGATTAAATCTTTTGAAGTTCTGAAGGAAGAAGTCTGCTTAGAATGGCTGGATTTTTTTAAATACCTCCAAATCAGGGATTTTTCAACTCAGAAACCTGGGGCTAGGACACTTGGGGAAAAATCAACCCTAGTGAAGACAATCATACACTCGAAGAACCATACTATAGGCGGAGTTTATGCGTTACTGCTGGCCATATTCCCAGATGACCTAGATAAAACGGCATCGAAGTGGCAAAGTAAACTTGAGATTTCAAACGAAGGATTTTTATATACCTACCAGCAAGCCCAAACTATCCTTATTTCCACTAAACTTGAGTCACAATTTTACAAAACCTGTTATTTTCTTTACTATACACCCGACAAGATCGCCAAATGGGGAACTGGCAAGGGGACCTGTTGCCCTAGATGCAATTTACTTAAAGCCAATTCCATTCATATCTTTGCCTCTTGCCCTGTGTTAACACCTTTAATACAAGATATAGAGAGGTTCTTAACATCCGTTCTCTATAGGGAGGTTACTCTGTCAAATGAGGCAATTGTACTTGGGGCAGAAGATCCAGATAACCTTGGGAGTGGCCATGAGTTCATATTTGTCGCTATGGCTGTCTTGCGGCTATGCCTAGCTTCCGCTTGGCTCGACCCGTTAGCACCTTCTTTTCAACAGTGGCTAGCTAGGCTACTAGCGGTGCATAATATTGAGATAGCCATCTACAAGCAGAAAGGTAGACAGCGTCGCAAATGGGGTATGAAAATCTGGACTCCTCTTACACATTAGCGGGACTTACAAAACTAATATGCTAGCGATGCTGTAATGTACTTATGATTTTGGTTTTAGTCTGCTTTATGTGATGCTGGGAATGGTATTCTGAAAACGCTCTATAATGGCTATATAAGTTAAAACACAATGTAATGCTCATGACGTTAATGTGGAGTATGTTTACCTGTCCGTCTCTTGGGGGGTGTGGGGAGGGGAGGGAATGGGGGAAAAATTTAAAAAAAAGAAGAGGTTGTGAATAAAAATATATATATAAAAAAAGAAAATAGCACAGTTAGAGGCAGTGTTTCCACACACATGCCCACAAGAAAAACACAGAAAACTGATAATATGCTTGCCAATGGTAATAGCTCCCCCGATAGAGGATTGTACCACTTAGGTTCAATCTTCTGGGCCATCCATACCAGAACTCATGGTTTCCCTTCAATAGCAGTGATTCCAGAAGTATTAAGACAGATACAAAATGAGGTTGGAGCAGAACCTGCTCAAATCTTGGGGATGAAATTATTAAGCAATTTTTCCCAGATATCTACAATTATATTAGTAAACATAAAAAGGGATGCAACAGCAGTGGCTATATGCCAACTCTTGAAGGAATGCACTCCTGCACAACAGGAGCAAGAATTACAAAAGTTATCGAAGATAGATGCGCCGAATTAGGTAGAGATAATTTGGGAGCCAGAACTATGAAATCACAAGCAATGGGTAGTCCTGAAAAGGATAATACCAAGAAAGCACCGATTTCTTCAAAGATAGGGAGTGAATAGATCACAATCAAGGGGTGGGTCTCCTCAGCAGGAACCCTCCAAAAGGAGGTATAACCTTAGTAATCATGACAACATTGAAAAAAACTGACAGGTATCAGGATACTGATACACTTTCCTTTCGTTCCTTTCAGAGTTCATCAAAAAACTCTGGGGCAGATTTACAAGCCCCTTGCGCCGCCTTTGCGTTACTTTTTGTAATGCAATAGCGGCGCAAACAATGCACCCTATTTACAATGTGATGCATCTAGAGTAAGCTGAGGGTGTTGAAGCATGTAGAGGCTACGGCGTTGGCCTATGAGTCTGCCACATGAACCATCTTTATCCACTTTAAATCTACCTACGAAAAAGATTGGCCATGTCAGTCGCACCATGTGTGACATGAAAAGAAATTGGCTGCAGTAACCAGTGCTGACCCACCAAAGTGTGTGACTGCAAGAGCTAGAGCAAACATGTGTTTGTTGGGCACATGATCAACCAAAGAGCTGTGGAGAAGAGAGTGTGCATCCAGGTCAGAGAAAATTAGAAGCATCACATTCATTTTTGTGTGGGTGTATGACATTTTGTCCTTCCCTAATAAACAGTGTTGATTGATTAAAGCTACTCCTAGTGTCAAGGACTGCCAAATATTTATGCTGGTCCCCATCATTAGAGTATTATCTCTGATGTAATTGTTCCCATTCATGGTATAATTGTGCCAAAGCCACAATATTTTCATCCTTGACTATTTTAGGCATGCATGTCTATTAACTACATACTTGCTGCCATCACTGACATATTAAGAGCAGGACTGGCCTGCTTTTAGCAATTTCTAACAGAGTGGCAACCGCTTCTCCCAAAATAATGGCCATAACGGATATATGTTGGCCTCCAGCTGTGGCACAGTGGTAGCCCTGGTTTAATGGTAAGCATTATAAGAATAACAGAGATGTTATGGTGAGCAGGCATGGCCTATGATTCCTATACCTGGAGCAGAACATGTCCATCAGAGGCATTTTTACATGGCGGTACTCAATGAAAACGAAAAGCTGTTGTTTAGGGACTGTGTATTTTCTAACAATGAAAACCTGATTTGATTGCTCAAATTGGAAAGTGGTTTTGATAGAAAAATATGTGTATATTCCAAAACGAATATGCTAATGAAGACAAAATATTGCAATTCTAAAACACATTTAAAGTTCTTAGCTGAATGATAATTCAATTTGAGTTGGGGAGACTTACTGCTGTGGAAATACCCTTTGTGGTACACAGCATGTGATGATTTGAATTTTACTTGATTACAAGCATTTAATATTGATAAAGGTTTTCCTATCATTCTGCTGATAGATAACATCACCTGGAATGTGTGGGTGGTTACTACATCAGTGACCTAAGGAAGATTCTTATAAAACCTATTTTTGAAGTCCTCAAAATTCAAACATGCAGACAGGCAGTGATCCCCTGGATGGAGGGTACATCCAACATCCTGACTTGCCATGGCGCAAAATTCCTCAACCAAGTAAACAAACTTCTTGGGAAGCGGGCACAAAAGCCAGCCATGGGAACTGTTCTATTTCAAAAACACAGGAAGAAGGAACTAATGCAGAACATGAGCTCTAACATACCCAAGTCTTGGACCTGTAGTCATAAGATTAATCAGTATAAACTACACAAAAATTTATTTTAAAACTACTTCACACAGCACTGCCATAATTTGACAATACCACACCCCGACAAAGCCGAAACGCATCTTAAGATAAACGCATTCGCACCTTATAATGACATATCGATACCAGACACGGTTTTTAAAGTGCTCCTACTTCATGAACACATACTCATTTGTTTTCATTCTAACCACATGAACCAAATTAACTGCATTGTTGTTTTATAAGTTTTAATACATTGTAATGGTTTTAATTAACTGATACAAATAAAGTTTTGTATTTTTTGGGTTGTTACTACTGATAATCGTGGTTAGGGTGGTCATAGTGTAATGTTAATACATATCATCAGCATTTTACAGTGAAAAAATATGCTAGTAGCTCCGCAGGACTTTCCTTGAGCAGAATTAGCTCTCACTACAGAAAATGTTGGAGACCCCTGATCTAGGGAGATGCATCATGTTGTAAAGCCCTGCGTCACATTATACCTGTGTCAGGTATAATGTATGCAGGAGGGCGTTCCTATGCAGGAAAGCCTCATAAAAGTGACGCAGTGAAATCTACAAAATTTCACTGCGTCCCTTTTAGGACGCCACTGCATCAAAACCTTACGCCTGCTTGATGCAGGCTTAAGGAGTGAGGCAATGTAGTGGGAATAGGCCACAAAATGCATTGCTGGAGTTGCGTAGTGCTTGCGACATAACTCCAGCAATGCGTGACTTTTGCCCCAACAGATGCGTCAGAATTTCTGATGCATCTGTCAATCCTTCTGCCATGGTGCGCTGTATTTTAAATATGGCGCATCCATGGAGGCGCAAACATTTTTTAGGGTGTCGCAAGGAAAGTGACGCTTCTCTGTAGATACGTCACTTTCTTGTAAATCTGCCCCTCTGAGAGGGAAAGGACAGTCAGAACACCGGTCAGAAGAGTGAAAAAAGTCAAGAGACATGCATAGCAGTTCAGATTTTAATATCAAAAAAGAAGATAAACAAAAATCAAAAATTCAATTTAAGAAGAAGACTTAAAATAAGAAATGCCCAGGCCACTGAGGACTCAGCTTCTGAATGGGGAATGGGCTCTGACGATGCTAGACTGCGCAGCAGATTTAACAATAGCTCGCCAGAAACAGATGGAAATTCTGACGACAGCGGTGTTCAATGAACATATCATGGTGGAAACACCCAATACTAGGGTAAGTGTCCAACACTAGTTATACGAAATAATGCTCCACATTGGGGGGAACATACCCAGGAAGGTCAAAGAACTCTTTTGGGAGAATCATTCCTTTGGATACAACATTCTTTTAGCAGAAAAAGATTGGCCACCTGAGTTTGTTATGGATTGCCTAATAGAAGAAACAGTAATTTTACCAGCCTTCCCTGACCTCATTCCAGAATCACTGAAACATTCATACGTGTAGGAGTGGGCGGTAGCACTAGCTCCTGCATTATACCGCAATCATGTTGGGTGGGATGCTGAGTCACCTCACCATGTAATCCAGTGTAAACACTCCAAATCCACAGAGACAATACCCTGTAGAACATTTCACAAAAAACAAGTCAGGGAGATCTTAGATCAACATTAATATCAATGAGTATTGGAAAATTGCACTTCCTCCATGAATAATCCTTTGTTGACCGTGATGAAACCTGATAATTCATATTATCTAGTTTTTGGCTACAGGCACTTGAACACATACAGAAAGACATATGCAGTACAGAATGCACACAGTGCAACATTGATGAATAGCATAGTGCAGAAAAAATACAAAACAACACTAGATATCTCAAATGGATTCTTCTGCCAAACTATAGCGCCTCAGAGCAGATATTTGACAGCATTTTCAGCCTGGCTTTCAGCGTCAATTCTGATGACTGCTCCCCTGGCATAAAAATAATCCCGGGCTGTTCTCAGCATGAGCAACAGAGTTGTTTCAAAATTTTGATGAGGAGGCATTGTCCTACATAGATGATATCTATCTGACGGACGATGAATTATTGAATCATTTGACAAGAGTGAACAAAATAATTTTGCGGTGCGCTTTAAAAAAAACTAAAATTGCCCACCTCAATATCCTATTTTTGGGATATGAGTTGTCAAGTGAAGGAAAAAGCCTAGCAGCTAACTTTTTAGAAAAGAGTGCCTGCTCCAACCTCCAAAGACTGAAAGAGTGAAACCATTCTACGACTTAATCAGACCTGATTTTTCAGTTCAACATTAGACAGAGGTACATACAGAAATAGTATGTTTTATACAAGATGACATGATACCTTCCAAACACTTACACACATGTGTAAACACTACAAATTTGGTGATCCGTGTAATAGCAGGTCAATCTGGGTACACTTACCACACCTTCAATGAAGGCAAAACTTTACCACTTGCATACAAATCTCCAAATCGCATCAACTGAAAATATTTTAACAGCAGTACAGACTGCAGTAGTGAGAGAAAGAGCACTGGCTCGGGGGAAACGAATAATTGTCATAACTTCATTACCAACCTAAGAGGCTGTTACTAAAGGTAGCGCTCGAAACGGTAAAGCTTTGCATCCATGATGGATACGATGGGCTAATTCTCTCACTGCAACAGATGTAGACTACACATTTGATTCTACATTGAAAACATATGCATTTCTGCAGTACAAACACAAATATCCTCTCCCAAATTAAATAATGCATCTAGATCAGTATGAATACATTATTTACACTGATGGTTCTGCTCAGCCTGCCTTAGGAAGTAAACAGCAATACGGTGCAGCTTGTGCGATTGTAAAGGGTCGTATGTGGGATGGCAAGTTCCATCCTGGCAATACACTGACTCAGTCTCTAGGAGATTGCACGGCTCAGCTGGCAGAATTAAAAACCCTAATACTGACACTAAAAAATAGGGATAGAGAATTCCTCACACTTATTGTGTGTTATTCATTTTATTGTGTCTAGTTGTACAATGAATATCTTCACTATTGGGGTCAAAATGGTTTTAAAGATTCGAAAGGTTGCACAATGAAGCACAAGTTGCTTTGGGAACAAGTGGCAGAGCTGAAATAATGTTTGCTGCGGGCTCACGTGATCCATACGCAGAGTCATCAAAATGATCGTGTGCACTTTGAAGGTAATTCATTGGCTGATGAAGCCGCCAAGGTGACAGTGCAAACAGCTGCCATTGCTGCAATTACTCGCTCTCGCACGAGAATAGACAGACAGATAATGGCAGCTTTTATCGCTTTTCGGAAAAACAGCACAACCTTGACAAAAGGTTTTCCACTCAAGTACTCCTACAAGTTAGATGAGCAAAATATACGGTATGCGCAAATTCCAGGAGTGGAGTGGGGGATAGAGAAATACCAACATGGATCACAGATTAGGTTTAATTCTAGCAGCACACGAGGGTCTGGGTTCAGCACACACATGGATTACTCCAACAGTTTCACTATTGAAAAAACGCTATTGGTGTCCAGGTTTAATGAAATAGACAAAAGCATTTGTCTCTAAGTGCAACATCTGTCAGCAGATGAAGGGTTCAACCATAGCACGCCCACCACAAACACCACTACTGATTTCAGACAGACCTCTCGCTTGTGTCAATTTGGACCACAGCGGCCCACTACAATCTGACGGAGCTTACCATTATATCTTGGTGGCAGGAGATTTATGTTCTAGATTCCTGTGGGTTTAGCCTCTGCACTTCGCTGACGCCCAAACTATTATGAAGGATTTGCATCGTTATAAGGACATGTGCAATTGGCATATTACATTCTGACTGTGGCCCCGATGTTTAGTTCTTGGGCAAACAAGGAAGCCATGGGAAGTGTGGGTATTGCATTGCGGTACTCATCTCCCTATCATTCCGAGGGAAGTGCGATAGTGGAGAGGAAAAACAGGGAATCGTTAATAGCAAGGTTATTAGGCTCAGGTGGTAGTTGGGTCAATCACCTATATGGGGTCAAGAGGGCACTTAATAACATGCCAAGAAGTTCTCTAGGAGGCCGTACTGCATATAAGGTCCTATCTGGGACAAGAATGTGGGTACCCAACCTCGATTGTGGCAGCACAGTGGCGGATGAAAAAGATTTGACATCCATAACCGTTTGGCTGTTTTACAGGAACTCAATTAATTCCGAGCACTACAAACCAACATCCATGTAAAACGCACCACCACTGACTAAGTAAAATCAGTAACGGCTACATCTCCCTGGGTCCCAAAAGTCAGGGATCTGGTCAGAGAAAAGATTGTGGACAAGAAGGAATTGTGGCCATCTTACAGAACGTTTGTACCTGTCCTGGCTGTCGAAGGAACAAGACCAGTACTTATTCTGCCTCCTGCCAGCAAATAAGATAAGAGATTAGCCTCCCTTCATCTGACCAAACCACACTATGTGGCCGATACTGAATAGCAGGCCACGTGGGCTCCTGGGTAGCCACTGAGATCCTCTTGCTACCATACAGGAAGTTCAGACAGAAAGACTAATAACAATCAAAGAGTCTACTGTACATACCTATCGAAATTTAACAACAAAACACAAATGAAACACAGATCTCAATTCGGCCTAATACCAACATCTATGTGAATATGCCTCAAAACGCGTCAACTGCCAGTTCAACAAGACCTGCTGAGCTACCAAAGGTAGATCGAAATGGATCTGGCTATTTAATCGATTTTGACTGCTTTTCTCTGGTCCAAGTGAACCTGAGTCACTGCCAGCTCTGTTTCCTGCAAAAAAGAACTTCATGATTTCTACTTTTGGCTGACAAAGACTTACTTAGTTTCACCCTGGCTACGGATTTGGATAGCAATTGGTCTACTGTTTCTAGTTCTCTGGATAGGTTTAGTGACTGTCTTTTTCTTGCTCGTGAATAGACACTATCTCCCAAAACGCTCAGCAGTATCACATGTGAACTTGGTAATGAAACCAAATACATCATCTTATCGTCAACAGAGATACCTGTCCTTTGTTAACATTACAGCTGTTCCCGTTCCTGAAGGAATAGTTTGGAATAGGGTTCCATATGATGTATTTGGTCCACTGAACTTTTAAAAATACTGCATGTATTTAAAATTTCTTTGAATGATATTATCACCTCCAGTACATTCTCTGACGATTGGGATATTGAAACTGTAAATAGCATGCTGTCTGATTTAGAACAATCTGCTGCATTCTCGAAAAATGAAATGTATGATGATACATCTGATTTTGACACCATGTATTGATACCAACATTGTGGTCATTATTTTCTGCATAAAGCAAATACCCCACGTAATTGTTTCACATACCACCAATGTTTGCACAATAGTTTGCTTATTTTTCTGGATTTAACAGTTTGGATCCACGCTCATATTATTATAAGCTTGAACCTAAATCTGCAAAGAAAAATATGCTTACTAGCACAAAACAGATATACTCTGCATCCTTTATTTCCCAACTGTCTGAACAGTGTTTTGACTTATGGAAGGACACTAGAGACATAAAATCAGTCTGGTGAACTAAGGAATGGCAGGTTCAGGGAACTGAGGCATTATTTCGAGCATGCCTCAGACCACAGCAGATTATCTTCCTGAAAGACACTGTGCAACAGACTTCCTGTCTTGGGTTAGCCAAGATTAAGGACTTGAACACACCTGGTATTCCCTCGCTTTCACACTTTGAGGGTTGGCAAAATTATACAGAACACAGTGAGGATACATTAGATGACATTATACATGATCGTTCATGCAATTCATCAGACCGCAATTGGAAAGGATGGTTAGTTTGGCCTATCAACACAAATAGGTGTCAGTCAAGATTCAAGGGTACCACCGAATAGTTTAGTATCCATAGACCAGACCTACGCTATGTAAAACAGGAACATCAGGGGATGGTGACATCCTACAGTGTTGGGAAGTTATGCCTAGATTGGCTAAGAACCGTAACACTGTCCCAGGTGAAACAACACTTGTCCTTAATCTTAGATGACATGGATTTTAGGGATTTTTTGCTAGGTCCCCAGAAGCCACATGAAAAATGCTTCTTATATGCCTTTTGCAACTAAGTTTGGAAAATCTCTCAATAGTAAGCTGCGGAGAAGTTGCGTGAGATTAATCGGGTTAACCTAGAAAAGGCATGGCAGTGGTTGACAATGGAATGACCACACTAACATCCAGGATTTATTCAATGGGCAACATTTTGTCTTCTGATGGAGGTATAATGGATCAGGAGACCTGTCCATCCTACAACATGGGCAACCATAGTTGAGATCCATTCTATTATTAAGCTGGACACTACAATCATTGCACTCTGGTCACGTGCCCTGGCGAAACATTAACAGTTCATCTCTGTTTTCTTCTTATAATCTATCGGAATGGCAGACGAGAATGGCAGAAACAGATGCAAAATATATTTTATTTTATTTATACAGGATTTATAATGCGCATGGCTGCCTCAGCACCGAGGCGTCCCAGCACAACCAGAGACCAGAGAGGAGCGGGGGGATACAACAAGCTTCCTTTGTTAGATGGTAGGGAACAACCATGTCTTTACAGCCTTCTGAAACGTCAAAAGATTGGATATGCCTCGGATGTTCGCTGGGAGGGAATTCCAAAGTTTGGCCGCCAACAGGCAAAACGAGCGGCCCCCCGCCCTAGCTTTCCTTACTCGAGGGACACACACCAGCCCACAGTTGGCGGATCTCAGAGCACGCCCGGGCAGATGGGGCTTCAATAAACCCATTAACCCGATAGGGGCTTGGTGCATCAAGATTTTGTGCGCAATGCACAGCACCTTAAAGTGAATGCGAGCTTCAATAGGCAGCCAGTGCAACTTAGAGAGCACATAAGTCACCGACTGTAATCTAGGAAGCGCTACTAGCATACGTGCTGCCGCATTCTGGACCCTCTGGAGGCGTTTAATACTCGCTCTATTGGCGCCCAGATATAAAGCGTTGCCATAGTCAAGCCTAGCAAGAATGGAGGCTTGCAAGATGGTTTGGCGCACTCCGGGAGGGAAAAAACAAGCGAAGGTCTTAGACCTCTCAGAAGCCCAAAGAATACCGCAGCAACGGCTCTTGTCTGTTTCTCGAAGGTTAGGCCAGCATCGAACCAAACACCCAGGTTCTTTACCATCTTCTTCGGTAACGGAGCGGGTTTTAGATGGTGAGGCCACCACTGCTCCGACCAAAGCTCTTGGTCTTTCCCATACAGAAGGATCACGGATTTACTGGCATTTAATTGAAGGCAGTTAACCTTCATCCAGTCCGAGATAACCAACAGATCCTCCTTGAAGCTTTCCAAATTTGCGCGGCAGTTTTTCGAGAAGGCGATCACCAACTGGGTGTCGTCAGCGTACGACACCAAGGATAACCCCCTACCTCTGGCCACCTCCCCCAGAGGTCCCAGATAAAGATTGAATAGAAGTGGGCTCAGGATGGAGCCCTGCGGCACCCCACGAGATAGAGCATGTTCTTGGGAGTGAAAAGAAGATACTGACACTTGGAACGATCGCCCAGCCAGGAAGGAGCGAATCCACTCCAGGGCAGCATCCCTGATTCCGATCGTCCAAAGGTGATCAAGAAGAATCGCATGTGACACCGTATCAAAAGCGGCACTTAGATCCAATAGGGCCAAGGCTGCAGAGTCTCCTGCATCCAACCAGCTTTGGATAGATTCCGTGACAGCAAGGAGAGCTGATTCGGTGCTTTGGCGGGGGCGAAACCCATGTTGGGAAGGGTCAAAGATGTTATGCGTGCCGATATATTTGGACAGGATGGAATTTCGCCATAAAAGGTAACTGAGATATGGGACGGTAGTTACCAGGGTCGTCTGTGTCAAGTGATGGCTTTTTCAACAGTGGGATCACTTTTGCATGCTTCCACGCCCTAGGGACGGAGGCTGATTTCAGTGACAGGTTGACCAATTCTAGTGCCACAGGAGAAATGAGTGGAAGAAGCTGGCGAAAATGAGTCGACGACATTTGATCCGCTGGCGAGCCCGACTTGATTTTTGCACTTAAGGCCCCAAACTCCTGCAGCAACAGCAAAGGAAAAGCTGACACACAGTTTTCCACCCTAGAGTCAGTCCCTGTTGACACAACAATCTCAGTGGGGGCAGTCCCGGTGGAAAAGCCCTGATAGATCAGTTCCACTTTATTCACAAATTGGAGTGCTAATTCTTCGCAGCGATGGTTAGACGCTACGGGGAGAGATTGGTCATACCTGCACTCTTCATGTTTTTGAGCAAGGTGAAAATGGTTTTGGTGGGATTAGAGCTGGCCATGATTTTATTGGCTACAAACACTGCCCGCGTTTTGCGGATAAATTTGTGATAGTCTTTAACTGCCTTTCGATACACTGCTTTGGCGGAAGGCTCATAGGAGCGACGGCAGGCACGTTCTAGTTGTTTACATCCCTTCTTTGCCTGAGTTAGAAGGTCAGTGAACCATGGATTTGATAGCCCACGTCCCTTTCCACCCCTCTTGGCTGGAATGCAGCTATCCAGACCCGCTACCAGCCAATCGTGAAAGCCCCCATGAGTGAATGAATGAATGAATGAATAAAATATTTAATAAAGCGCGCGATGGCCAAGCGGCTTCCTGGCGCTGGGGACCTGATCAGAAACTCGGCAGAGGGGACCCAGGAAAGATTTAAGAGGGAAATGCCTGAAGGAAGAGGAAGGTTTTAAGGGCTTTGCGAAAGTGGGAGTAGATGGGAATGGAGCGAATAGAGAGAGGAAGGCTATTCCAAAACTGGGGGGCAAGGACTGAGAATCGGGTTCCCCCGGTTCTGGATTTGCGGAAACGAGGGGTGTGAAGAAGAGAGAGAGAGGAAGAACGGAGGGTGCGGACAGGGGCATGGGAAGAGACAAGAGAGTTGATGAACAGGGGTGCGGAGCGAGAGTGAGCCAAGAATGCTAGACAGGCCAGTTTGAAAAAGGATCTGAGACGAACAGGGAGCCAGTGAAGTGATTTAAGAGCCGGGGTGATATGAGAGGATTTGGGGAGGGAGAGAATGAGACGAGCGGCTTGGTTTTGAATGGCCTGTAGGCGGCGAGATTCGTAAGCAGGTATGCCCACATACAAGCCATTCCCGTAGTCAAGGCGAGAGATGACGAGGGCCATGACTATGGATTTGGGAGCATCAGAGGAGAAGAAGCGGGAGATTTTCCGGATTAAACGGAGAGAAAGAAAGCAGGAGGACACAACCGAGCTGATCTGACTGTGCATGGATAAGTCATGACTGACTTTGATGCCAAGAGTGCGGACAGAAGAAGAGGGAACAGGGGGGGGACCAAAAGAAAGGGGCCAATGTGCGGGAGTCCAGGGGTTAGAAGAGCCACCGGTGAGAACAAGTTCGGTTTTATCTGGATTGAGCTTCAGTTGGTTAGCGCACATCCAGTCAGAAATGAAAACTAAAGTGGAACAGAACTTGGGAAGAGAGTCAGGGGAGGAAGAAAGATCGAAGACGAGCTGAAGGTCATCTGCGTAGTTATACACAGAGACCCCCAGCTCAAGAAGAGAAGTGATGAGGGGGTGAATATAGAGATTGAAGAGGAGAGGGGAGAGAGAAGAGCCTTGGGGAACTCCACAAGTGACAGGACGGGGAGGAGCGGAAAAACCGGAGAGATGAACTGCCTGGGACCTATCCTGAAGGAAGGACGCCAGCCAGGAAAAGGCCACGCCCCGAATGCCCGCTGCGCTGACACGGTCGAGAAGGATGGCATGGTCGACCGTGTCAAACGCAGCGGACAAATCGAGAAGGACCAGAGCCTGGGGGAGATTGGAGTCAGCCTTCCCCTTAAGCTCATCCAAGACTGCGAGGACCACCATCTCCGTGGAGTAGCCCGGGCGAAATCCTGCCTGATGGGATGCAAGGAGGCTGTTCTCCTCAATGTAAGAGGAGAGGCAAGAAGTGACATGAGCCTCGAGGATCTTGCCCAGGTAGGGAAGGAGAGAGATGGGACGGAAATTGGAGGGAAGAGAGGGATCTAAACCAGTTTTCTTTAAAATCGGAAGGACTATGGCAGATTTGAAAGAGGAGGGGACAGATCCAAGAGCCAGAGAGGAGTTAAGGAGGGCAAGAGGAGGTCCAGAGCAAGTGGTGAAGAGGGTTTTAAGGATGCGTGCTGGCGCGCAATCCAAGGGGGAACCGGACTTGATTTTGATCAGTAGATTTAGAAATAGTTCAGTAGAAAGAGGAGGGAAAGAGGAGAAAGAGAAGGGAGGATAGATGGGAAGACAGGTGGGGCGGGGTTGTGGCAGTGTGGGAATGTTAGCTTTGATCTTAACGATCTTATCAATAAAAAAATCGTTAAGTGAAGAACAGAGGGACTGTGAGGGAACCGGACTGGGGGTGGAGCGATCAGAGGTGGCAAGATTGTAGACCAGAGAGAAGATTTCACGGGATTTGTTATTCGCGAGAGCTACTCTCTCAGAGAAATAGGCGGTTTTTGCCGCCAGGATCGCATTTTTATATTCAGCAAGGAGTGATTTGTATTTGGCGCGCAACAAGGGGCAATAGTTCCGTCTCCAGTGGCGTTCCGACCGCCTTAGGTCGAGTTTAAGAGTTTTAAGTTCTGGAGAGAACCATTTGTGCGCGTCATGAGGACGCATCGCCTTGATCTTTTTAAGCGGAGCGACAAGGTCGCAGGAGGAGGAAAGCCATGTGCCAATGGCATTGACCTGAGAATCAAGAGAAAGATTGGTGAGGGTAGGGACAGATGAAGCCAAAGTGAGCGAGAGAGAGTCAAGGTCCGTTCGATTCCAATTGCGGGCTGAGATGTTCTTAGGGAGGGGAGGCTTGTCAACCACTCCCAGGAGGATGGCAAAAGAGATGGAAAAATGATCCGACCAGACGCAAGGGGAAACAAGAGGGGGTGAAACAATAGGGCGAGAGGACCAGATTTGGTCCAAGATGTGACCCTGGACATGAGTGGGAACTGAGATATGAGAAGTGAAATTTAGGCATTGGAGAGTGCCTGAGAAATCTTTCGAGGGAAGGTCTTCCCTGGGGTCGCCCGGCCAATAATTAAAGTCGCCGAGCAATAGGACGGAAGAATTATTGACCACAAGGGTGGCCATAAGGTCCTGAATGGAGGCTACAAAAGAGGGCATAGATTGAGGAGGACGGTACACAAGGACAACAGTGAGGGGGACAGGTAGATTGAGAGAGCGGGCCACTAGGTAGTCCACATTAGAGATAGGGGGGTAATTAAGAAGTTGAAATTTAAGGGTTGACCGAATGATCATCGCCACCCCTCCCCCCACCTTGCCGTCCGGACGATCAGCCCGGAGGGCATAATAGGAGTCGGGAAGAATGGCTAAGAGGTCGGGAAGGGAGTCAGCGGTGAACCAAGTTTCGGTCAAGAAAAGGAAATCTGGGGAGTCGGAGGTAAGAAGATTAAAGAGAGCCGTCTGATGTTTGGCCGCTGAGCGGGTGTTAAGCAGTATGGCAGAAGCGGCGGCAGCGGCAGAGGCAGAGAGGGAGGAGGAAAAGGAGGCAGAGGGGGGATCAGTAGCTAGGGGGGAAGTGCTATTGGGGCTAGAAAGAAGCGGAGTCAAGTGAGGGGAAGGAGGGACGAGAATACCAAGTGTGTCAAGGTGGCGCAAGAGTGGGGGTGAAAGTGGGGAAACAGCATTGAAAGCTAGGAGTTGTGCGGAGGTATAAGCTAAAGAAAGGGCAGGGGGTGTGGCCCCTGGTCCCGGCCTGTCGCGGACGGGCGCAGACGGGCTTAACTTAGGCGCAACTTCGGCGCGCCTTCGTCGCGCCCGCTGCGCGCGTCCGCTACGCGGCCGGGACTGGGTAACCATTAAGTAGCGACACATGGGGGAAAGAGTCCGGGGGTGTGGCAAGGGGGGAGGGGCCAAAGAACTGCAGCGCCGAGCCCAGACCCGCCCAAGATGGTGGAGCCGCCCGTCCCACTCCAAGAGTCAGCAGGGAGGGGGCGATCAGCGGTGGCGGCCTGGGCCCTCTAAATATCAGGCGGAAGCTGGGGGCTGTGCTCCGTTAACCAAGTAGCGAGCAGCTCCTGGTCTAACTTATGCCAGGGCAGTTTTGCCACCGTGAATGGGCGAACCACATCAACTCTACCCTGCCACCGTGGGGAGAATAGAATTACTGAGTGGTCTGTCCATGTTAGTGGAACTGGAGACGAAATTTTTAAACAGCCAACATTGGAAAAAATAGGATCAAGCAGATGTCCAGCCACATGGGTGCCTCCCGCGACCAGTTGCGGGAGCTGAAGAGCTTCCAGGTGCGCAAGGAAGTTGTCAATCCCAGCCTTTCCTTCCAGCTCAAGATGCAAATTCAGATCCCCCAAAATGGTAAAGTTGGCCGCTTTGCAGGCCACCTGTCCAATTTTAGGTAGTCGGTCCTCACAAAAATTTCTGGAGGGCCCAGGGGGTATGTAAATTAATAGCCCAGACATGGTCAAGTTGCTGCTAAACTTTATTTTAAACAGTGCACTCTCACAATTTGCTATTTCTTCGTTGAACAGGCTAACGGCGAAAGCAGCTTTGGCTATCACCGCAATGCCCCCCCCCCCCCCTTCCCCCTTCTCTATTAACATTATGTAGGATGTAGCCATCCGGGAGGGCTAATCCTGGCTCCGCCACTGTATCCTGGGTAAGCCAGATTTCAGTAAGAAAAAGGGCGTCTGGGCTCTCATCCATTAATAAATCAAATACCTCGGCATAATGGCTTACCAAAGAGCGACAATTAAGGCTAAGAAATTTGAATTCGGTACAGCTGGATGAGCAGAAAGATTGCTCCTCAGAGTCCACCTTGAAAGCGCAAAATTTGCACACAAAAGTCGACTCTTGAAAGGCCCACGGTGCTGATGGGCACTCAGAGGCCAGGTTCACAAGTTGTTCCCGAGTATATCTGCAGGGATTACCTGTATTAGTTGCAGGGGTTCTGGCAACTGGCGACGACCCCGCTGGGTGCGTCCACTGCGCGGGCGCCTAAACATCATCATTTGTAGCAAAGCAGGAGGTGGCCAGGCAGGCGAGGCAACAAACACTAGTCCGCTAACCTCGTCGATTCCTCCCCAAGATGGCAGACACAACTCCCACCCTTGCCCCAAACAGTGTATCCCCAAGAGCAGCAGCAAAAATGCGGTCTTATAAACGCGGCGAAATGAGGTGAGAGAATTGTCCATAAAATAATGCACAGTTAAAAGCAGATAACAGAATACTGTAAAATTACAACAAAGCGCTTGGTAAAGCTCCGGGCTCACGCCTCAGGAGACTGGTACCTGCGCGGGCGCCTAAATATCATCATTTGTAGCAAAGCAGGAGGTGGCCAGGCAGGCGAGGCAACTAACACTAGTCCGCTAACCTTGTCGATTACTCCCCAAGATGGAGGACACAACTCCCTTCCTTGCCCCAAACAGCGTATCTCCAAGAGCAGCAGCAAAAATGCGGTCCTAAAAACACGGCGAACTGAGGTGAGAGAATTGTCCTTAAAATAATGCACATTTAAAAGCAGATAACAGAATACTGTAAAATTACAACAAAGCGCTTAGTAAAGCTGCCGGCTCACGCCTCAGGAGAGGCTGCACATTGAAAAATTAGACCAATTACCGTTTGCTGTGGCAGAGTCACCATCCACAGAATGGTTATATTATGGCCATATAACATTGCCAGTAACAACTTTCCAATTTCAATATTGCCTTGGAAAACACCAAATAGGCAGCTATGAAACAATGGGTATGGATTTCATCCATGAAACTTGGGCATTGCCATATAGATTTAGATGCAGGAATGGGGACACAGAAGTGTTTCTCGGTGGTACAGACTGTGAGACTTTTTTAATGGGTCTCTAGTTTGCCAGGATATTATGCTTCACTGGGCCTGATATGGTTCAGTTGCAAACCTATCCAGTCATTTAAAGGTATCCCCAGCTGCCATTGTTAATCCAGTCTTTAGGCTGCTCTCAAATGGGAGTTACTTAATGTTGAATGATCAAGGTTGTTGTGAGATGCTTCCAGGCATCGCATATCTATTCACAGTAACTTCCAGGGTTACTTGTTGTAAGCAAGTATTGTTTGCACTGCCCCAGACAGTCAGGGAGGTGCCATTTCCGTTGAATGTTTCCTTTAAACAGTTTGATTCTCTGAGCCAACTGAAATCCATGCTTTTACAGAAGGATGTGCCCTTAACCTCAGCCAGAGAGACTTTTGATCTTCAGGTTGCAGGGTCCTCAGCTGAGAAACAGGCACTGGTATGAACAAATTGCCCTTTCCATTTTGGAGATATTCTACAGTGTATCTTTTACATGTCTAATATGAAGGGTATAGCACACATACTTAAGACCATAGGTTCTGGACTGTTAAGCATCTTTCAGACAGTCTTCAGAGTGATTCCAGCTTTTATACAGTCTGTGTTGGGAAGCGTTTTTGGAGGGCTTCCGCGATTTAAATTTTGTTGCTGCGCAATGGACGTCCAAGTCACAAAGGAGATGGAAAAAACGCTCTTGGAGCGACATTACTGTGACCTATGGTACTCCATCTGGGCACACCTCGACTTCGGGAGCTAAGGGATTCTTGGTTCCTATCACTCCGACCAGTCTGGATTGACTGTGTTTTGCCTGTTCTCTGCTGCTTGTTCTGCGGACAAGAATGCATGTTGGACCTTTGTCTAACACTTCCATTGGTTACGCCTCCATACGTGGATGTATTGCTGGACACGTTAAAGGCCCACGTACACCGTCTCTACTGCAGGAACACATGCCTTGGATGTTTCAAATGCTTCCTCACCATCGGCTGTGGGAACTGAAGAAGATCACCTTTGCTCGATTGACCTGATCTGTGAGATGTTACAAGGACCGCCATCCACAAAGGCAAGCAGCAGTGATGTTGCATCTCCCACACAGGATACATAAACATTTGGCTCTCCATATGCTGGGAACAATTCGGCCTCTTTTCCAAAACAACTGAAAATGGAATTTTAAAGACATTTTTTCTTTTCTCACCTTTACTGAGCACCATGGCTTTCAGGCATACTCAGTTGCTCAAGCTATATATGAACATATTCTAAAGGACTTTTATAGTTTTTTACCATATACAAAGGACTTATAAAGTTTTAAATTTTTTTTATAACACTTAGAATTTTTGTATTCCGAATATTTAACAATGTTTTTATAATTGATTATAAGGACAATGCCTTTTATTTTTGTAGCATATCATCCAGTCTGATGAGGGGTGGGTGTTATAATTCTCAATGTATCCCAATGTAGGCCATGGTAGTTTCCTAACCTTTCACTTACATTTTCTTTGCCATTGCACTACATAACCGTTATTGATGCTGACCAATTAAATAGTTCGGTGCAGTCTAAATGTTGTGTTTTTCCGTGAAAATTAGCCTAATTTATTATGCATGAGGATTCTCATAATCACAGTAGGATTACCATATTCTGCATAATAACTGTGTATAATGTTCATCACTATCGTCGTCCTCGGCTGACATGAAATAGCAAGGTAAAACCTCTGAGGGTACCTTTTGCTTTATGAGCTGCATAGCATTGCTGAGGCCGGCAAAGGAGAAAGACTTCCATGCTGACACACTGGTACAAGACGCTGAGGTTCCTGCATCCAGACACTCCAGCATGCAGTGGTCTGACATCCATCGCGGGGGTCCATCTCGAGACCAAGACAGGATCCTTCGCTCTCTCACATCAGGTAATGGGGTTGGCTCTATCCTAGGGGGATCCTTGGCTATACACCTACCTACATGCTAGATACATTTAGGGGCATCTAGTTAGGGTTAGCATTGTAGGAGTACGCATTATTACTGTCATGTATTTATATGCCAACATATATCCATTGTTCTAGCACTATGGTAGAATTCTACCATCTATTTACTCTGTTGGTGCTTATACCAGTATACATCTGTTTCTGTCTTATGGTTGTTACAACACACACATTTTACACTAGAATGAGGCTAGTTAAATAAAAGCTTATTAAAAACGTCCCCTATTATTTATTCTGTGTATTTCTCTGAGACACAGTGAGCAAGAGTGGCTGAGGAAAAGGTACTGTACTGTTTCCACGATCCCTGAGGCAACAGGGTTGTCAAGTTCGATAGTTGCCAGAAACTATTCGCACCTTGGTAAGAGGAGTTCATAGTGGCACTGTGAGCTAGCTGGCATACAGGTGAACATATCCAGTGGGGGTATCTGGAATCAGTCTGGATATTGATCCCACAGTTTGTGTTGTCTAAACGCGCAGATCTGATATAGAGTTATAGAAACTACATGACACTACTAGTTTTCACTTCCTTATACCTTAATATTTTGTCTTCAAGATTCTGTTGATCCTTTGATATAGTGTACAGAATCTAAATGTTTATGCTCTTAGGGATTTCTTCAGCTTTCTGTATGTCAGAATTATTTTGTTTTACAATCTTGTGCTACTTTGGTTTAAGCTGGATCCAGTAAGCCAGATGTAAAATCCAAATAGGCTTGTCTCAATTGAAGGGTGTTTTAATAGATTCCACATCTCTTGAAAGTTAACTATAGTTGCAGCTGATTGCCTTGCAGTGGGGTTGTGTACTTATTACTGGATCTCTTGATAAATATTTTTGTGATGAAATAGTTTTATTTGTTTGTGATCACGTGACATGAATTTGATTAAAAGTGTAATGCTTGTAGCTCTGTTATTCACACCGTTACAGTAAAGCTGTAGTGGTGTAACGTAGTAAAAGTTATATTTCATACGTTTGGTCAAATCCAGTTATTGTTTCTATATTAGGCACAGAGAAAATATACTCTATAAGTAAAGCTAAGCAAGCAAGTTTGGTATCTAAAGAGCTATGCCAACATCAAGGGACTCCCCACACAGTCCCTTAAAGTTGTTATAGATTTTCTCTTATTCACATTATATGTGGTATTAATGGCTATGTATCGTTGTTAATACAAATGAAATGATGTTGCAATAGACAGAAGGCCTGTTACAGTGTCAGGTGCAATTCCATGCTATTTTGCCATTTCTAATACAAGTTTTGTTCATACATTCTGCCATTGTGATATCATACGTGATGGATCTATATCAAAACCAGAACTAACCCCACTCCCACCTTTACTTAGAATTCTATTACACATGGTAAACAAGATGCCTATGTCTGTAGGTACAGGTTACATCCTTTCCTGCTGAAGAAGCTATGGGCCTTTTATTTAGTAAGGTGATTAGAAGGCATAGCCTTTGTATTATTATTAGGTGTGGTGCTCATAGGGGTAGTGTAGTGGTTCTTTTTGGCTAGAGGCTTGAGTAGGTACTGCTCAGGTTGTTGTCTCATCTACAGCCTTAAAACATTCCATTGATATTGGTGTTTTCTGTAGCCCCTTGTAATCCTCACTCCAGAGTGCACCACTTTCTGCCCTTCCCCATTGAATCATTTCTTATCGCCAATTAAGTGTACTTGGTGGGGATGCAGAGTTTCATCTTTTAGTTATTAAACGTTTCGCCAATAAGCAATGCTAGATTGGAATTTTTCATTTGAACTTTGTGTGTCTTGGGTCGGCGATGCAAGCCTCGTATGCAGCTTTCAGCTATATCACATTGTTTTCCACCTGTTATTTTTTATATTGTGTCCATCACATATGACCAAAAAGATGCCAGTGCCGGGCATGTCCATAACATATGATAAGGTTTGCATCTGGGTCTACACACCTTGGGCATTTTGGTTACATTTCTGGAAACATGCTACCTAGCCTGTGTGGTGCGAGGTACTGTATCATAAATTGGAAGGGTAGTGACTCTAGTGTTTGGGAGACTTTCTTGAGGAAAGCCAGTATGTCATTCCATTCCTTATCCTGGAGTACCTTACCCAAATTCTGCTCCCCCTTCTCTCTCAGGTACGCAAGTGGTACTGCGGAGTGTGTACGTATACCTTTATATACCCATCGAATTATGTGTCTGTCATTGCCCATCAAATGGAGAGCGTGCACAAGTTCATGTTTTGGGGGTTCAGGAACCAGTGTATTCAGACGTATCATATGATATTTTCATTTGTAAGGAATAAGGAGTCCGGGAGGCCTTGCTTGTGGGTGAAGTCAGTGTGATTAAACAGTGACCAATTCCCATATAGTGCTCCCTCTGTTGTCACACCTGCCTGTTTCCACGCATGTATGTGTAGGCTTGTCAGCATCCCAGTAGGAATGGGGAGACGCAAAAGAGGGATATTTGAAGCGTAGAGCCGATTTCCAATATAAATAGCTATTTTCAGCAGCAGGTGTGCGGCTGTTGTTGGGATCGTTTTCTGAGGGAGGAGTAATGTGTGCAAAGTACCTCAGGCTAGCATTTTAGGTGTATAGGCTAATTCGTGCAAATTGTGTCCAGTCAGCCAGTACGCTAGCCATTGCAGTTGAGTTGCAAAACAGTGCGTCAGGTGGTAGTTCCCCAGATCACTTCGGTCAGGAGTGAATTTAAAGTTGTGAAACAATGGACCGGGATCACAATGGGTAATTTAGGAAAGTAGTATAGTACATGTGGGAGCATGACCATTTTTGATATTGCAATGCGTCCAACCACAGAAAGGGGAAGGGAGGTACAGAAAGATACTTGTGGTCACAGTGAAGAGATTGCTTTTAGTACATTTCCATCTCATAGATCCTGGGGAGATCTATATATTTGGATACCTAAGTATTTAAAGATGGTAGGTACAACGTGGAGTCTCAGATTTCCAAATGGAAACAGTGAGAGCTGCAGGTCACTTAAAAAGGAATTCATGCAACTTAGTTGGGTTTACAGAAGCCTCAAGATGTGTTTAAATTGTGTGAAGACCTTAGCTATTGAATGCAAATCATATTGGAGATTCTTGATATATAATATTATATTGTCAGCATAGGAGACAGTGCATGTGTTGTTTGGCCTATGTGGATACCCCAGCCTACTGCTTCTTGACGCAGTCGCAATGCCTGGGGCTCCAGTGATAGTACGAACAATATAGCAGAAAGTGGTCATCCTTGCCTTGTACATCTACGTATGTGAAAGGTTTGTGAAATATGTGTGCCTGTACATGTGCTTGCAGTGGGTGATGTATATAGCAGTTTTATCCATTGCAGGTAATTGGAAGGATGCCAAATTTGCTAAGGGCTACTAGCATATATTACCAGCTGAGGGTGTCAAATGCCTGACATAGGTCTAAGTAGATGCAACCAGCTTTCTTCAGGTTACCTGGGAGGTGTCCATTACATGGTATACCTGCCTTACATTTAGGAATGGGTGACAACCCGGCACAAAGCAGCATTTGTCGGTATGTATTAGTCATGGTAGTAATGGGAGTAACCGGCGGGCAAGTACTTTACTTAGTATTTTATATTCGGTATTCAGTGATGATAGTGGCCTGTATCCTGTAAAGTCTTTAGGGTCCCTACCTGGTTTTGGGAGTGAGGTCACTAGTGCCTGCATTATGGGTAGGTTACCTATTTGTAAAGCTGTTTGGTAAAGTCGTTCCAGGTCTGGGACTAATTGGGCTGAGAAAGTGTGGTAGAATCCCACTGGTAAGCCATCCATGTCAGGTGTTTTGTTACATGGGAGCTCCCTGATAGCCTCTCTAATCTCTGTTTTATTTATTTTAGCCGCTAGGTTTTTCCTTTCATCCGCTGATATTTGCAGACAATTAAGTCTATGCAGGAACTTATCTAGTTCCTGAGGCACTACTGTCGGGGGTATTGTATAGTGTTTTGTAATAGTCACAGAAGGCAGAGTTGATTCCTTTTTGTGTAGCCACATTGTCCGTAATTGGGGTGTTAATTTCGAGGGTGGGGAGCGGTGTAGGGGCCTTCGGTATTACTTGTGTGAGGAGTGTGCCTGTCCTGTCTGCTTTGGTATGGAGTTTTCTGCGTATATGCTTGGCAGTCTATGTTACGTAGGTACTCTAATAGCTCTGCGTACTCGATATGCACCTTTTGCAATTCTGTGGCCTTTCCCGAGTCGGCTGCTGTAGCTTGTTCTAGTACTCCTAGACTGTTTCCAACTCTTTTCAGTTCTTTATGAATCGTTTGGTGTGCTCCTACTGCTGCATTTATGGATGTGCCCCTGATAACTGTTTTAAATACTTCCCATTCAAGGCTGTGTTAGTGTTTTGTGTGAAACAGTTAGTTATTGTAGTGGCTATGGTATCACTAAATACCCTATCTTCCAATAGGTGAGGATTCAGCCTCCATGTGGGAACTGGTGTAGGGATCTGTCCCTATGTCAGGGTATTTATTTATTTATTGTAAAGTTTTGTATAGCGCGAACAAGACCCGTGGGTATCAGAGCGCTTAACATAGAGGAAGTTAAGGATTAACAAATATATTAACAGTTATAAGAACAACAGTTATGAGGTAGATGGTATATAGTCATAAACACATGTGCAGATTGCATTAATAGTAAGTTGCGGCTTCACTTATATCATAAGCTATATACATAAACATAAATGAGGTAGGTCATTATAAGCATTTTGTGGGATGCAGTCGCATGTCATCAATTAGCGTTTGTGTTATTCCTGTCTATGCTTCCCTTTCTGATGACATAAATGTTCTGTGTTTGGGCAGCCATAGATCAAAACAGTGATCAATAAGCTTCTCTATGTAACGTATTTTCTCATCATATGGCTCTTCACTTCCCGCTTCCTAATGCTTGGAGGGAGAGAGTTCCAGATTCTGGGGGCAGCTCCTGAGAACGCTCTGTCATAAGTTTTTTTCTCTCGGAAGATAGCTGGCCGTAACAGCAACTCCTCAGCGCTCCTAGCTGGTCTGTTACCTCCGGATAGCTGAATTTTCTTGGCTAGGTATCTTGGAGTGTTGTAGTGGAGCGCATTATGGGTGATTCATGCTATCTTCATTTGGATTCTGGCTTCATAAGGTAGCCAGTTTAATGCTTTTAAGTGAGGGGATATATGATCAAATTTCCTAGATCCCGTGATAAGTCTTGCCGCAGCATTAAGGCAGGCTTTTAGTGGTGCTATGGACATTTTTGGTAAGCCAGCTAGGGTGGTGCAGCCATATTCGATCCTCGAGATAACTAAGGATTGGATTGCCAGTTTGAGATCCGCCTCTGAGATCAAAGGTTTCACTTTTCTTAAGTAGTTCAGGTGGAAGCGGGCACTTTTAGCCATTGAATTAATGTGGGTTTTCATGTCCAGGTCCTCGTCTAAGGTGATTCCTAGCGATTTAGCTGAGTTGACTAGGGTTGGGGTGCAGTTTAGCGCAGTCACAAACTTAGTCCATTCCTTTATTTCCGTATGGCTCCTTGGTGGTGAAATTAGTAGGAACTCTGTTTTGTGTGCATTTAGCTTCAGGTGATTGGTAGTTAACCATTGTAGTGTCATTTTTAATGTCTCATTCATTAGTTCCATGTCTTCTACGGAGGCGATCTTTATGTATATTTGCGTGTCGTCTGCATACATGTGATAGGATATCTGTGATTTTCGGAGAATTTCAGTAAGAGGTTCGACGTATAGGTTAAACAGTTCTGGGGATAGCGTCGATCCTTGAGGGACTCCAATTGAGTTAGGGCTTGGAGGTGAGATTGATTGGTTGACCAGGAATCATTGTGTTCTGTTCCGTAAAAAAGAATCGAACCATTTCGGCACATTTCCAGACAATCCCACCCTGTCCTGCAGCCTGGTCAGTAATGCTTCGTGATTTACCGTGTCAAAAGCCGATGACAGGTCAAGGAGAATCAGTAAGCAAGCTTGATTTTGGTCAAGGGCCTGTAGCGCGTCATCAACAATATGGAGGATCGCTGTTTCCGTGCTCTGCCCTGCGTTGAATCCTGATTGGCATTCATCTAGCAAGGAGAACTTAGTGATGTGTTGGCTCAGTTGGTTCTGCACGCATTTCTCAATTAGTTTGGCCAGTAACGGGATGTTGGTCACTGGGCGAAAGTTGTTCGGGTCTGATGCATCAGCTGAAGGTTTTTTGATTATGGGAACAACTTGGCCTGTTTTTAGGCAGTCGGGGAGGATCCCTTGTGATAGTGAAGCATTTATTATTTTGGTCCAGATTGGAACCAAAATGTGGCTGATTTCTCTTAAGCATTTTGCGGGAAGGGGGTCTTGGTAGTGGTTGTTAGGTTTGATTTCTGAGAGCGTCTTGGTGATCATGTACTGGTCATATAGTTCGAATGTTTCCCAATTTGCCTTGTTTTTTGTCTTAGTACACACTCCGTTGTAGAGTCAGTATCGCTCGTAGGCAATGGTTCGATGGGAAGGTTTGCCGCGGCGCTTTTGAGCTCTACTTCAAGCGATTTGGCCTTCTCCGTGAAAAATGTGGAAAATTCCTCGCAGCTTAAGGGTGTTTTTGAGTTCTCTTGAACGGATTTGGCTAGTTTGTTTGATTGTTGCTTTAGGATTTCAAAGAGTTTTCGTGGTCTGTTTTTGGCATTGTCCAGTTCTGATCTTATAAATTCCTTTTTTGAATTGATGATCTTTTTGTTATATTGGTTTCTAATTTTTCTAAGGGCTTTCAGCTCAGGGGATGAAGGGTGTTGTCTCCATTTTCTTTCGGCCATTCTCAATTTGCGCCTTTCTTCATTTAGTGACCCATTAAACCAAGGATTTTTTGTCTTCTCCGAGACTCTTTTCAGTTTTAATGGCATGGTGTTGTTGACGATATTTTCGACTGTTGTTATGTAGTGATCGGTCAGCTCATTAACATTCTGCAGGTTGCTAGGTGGTTTTAGGTCTCTCTCACAGCTTTCGACCAGTAACTCAATATTCGCCTCTTTTGTGTCTCAAATCAATTTTTTGGGCTTGAAGGGTTGCACGGTCATGCCTTTTTTCACTATGGGTATCACGAATGTTATGGCGTGATGATCAGACCAGTCACACGGAGTTATGGAGAGGATTGATGTATCTTTGTTTCTTGAAATAATCCAATCTAACGTCGCTCCTTTTGAGTGTGTAGGTTGCGTGCATGCTTGGGTGAGGTTTAGTTCGACGAGGAAATCTTTAAGCGTGTTGACCAGTTTGTCATTGAAGTCGTCCCAATGTAAGTTGAAATCGCCTAGAAATATGTTATTGGCTTCGTTGTTAGAGTTGGCCGTTATGATCTCCATTAACTGGTCTGAGAACTTTGCGTTATCTCCTGGTGGGTGGTAAAAAGCATGCAAGTTGCATCTTTGTTTGCTAGCTGATCTTATATTAAGACCTAGATATTCGCAGGATTCTAGAGGGTCGGCTTGAATTTGTTTGACCTCTATATCTGATCGATGAATGCAGGCTATACCTCCCCCTGACTTTTTAAGTCTATCAAGTCTCATAATGTTATATTGAGGTGGTACTAAGAGATCCATGGTTGGGGATGATGATTCCGTTAGCCAACTTTCTGTGAGGATTGCCAGATCAATATCCTTGTTGATGATGAGGGTCGCTATGTCTGATGCATGTTTGGTTGCCGAACGACAATTGAGTAGTAGGCCAGTCAGAGGTTTCTCTG
Organism: Lissotriton helveticus; assembly: GCF_964261635.1. NCBI lineage: Eukaryota > Metazoa > Chordata > Amphibia > Caudata > Salamandridae > Lissotriton > Lissotriton helveticus. Next base: position 2,001,672,882 of record NC_136061.1, on the reverse strand, counting down.
GGTTACTAAGGTTCACATTTTTGGATTCGGTTGTTGTTAGCTGGACGTGCTGCAAATTGTGAGGGTTGGATTTTCTATCATTCTTTCTGGATGTTCTGTTAGAGTCGAGTGGGACTGTTTTGATTCTTTCCTCTCCCTCGTGGTCCGGTAGTTCATATGTTCGGATTAAGGCAAGAGTTTCCTCTTTTGACAATGATTTCGTCCTATCTGGTCGGTTGTGTCTATTTTTTAAAGGCATGGCCATCTCGTTACTCTTTCTTTGTGAGGAGTGTACGAGATTTTGGATATGCGTGACCTTAGAGTGACTGCTCACCGTCATCTCCCAAATTTTTTCAATCGCTTGTAAGGTATTAATAGTGTCTTGTGCCAGCTTGCCAACTAGTTTCTGAAGCTCTTTAATATCTTTCCTGTTTTGAAGTGATTTCTTAGGGATGATTAACCTGTTTATCCGAGGTTTGCATTTTGCTCGTCTCTGTTTTGGATCTGTTCTCAGTTCCGCCGTCATTTTTCTTTGTATCCCTTGTTTGGTTGTCAGTTCCGTATCTATTGGAGATGTTGAGAGTGTTAACTAAGTTATGTGATGCTGGGAGTGCTTTTCAGGGTGCGGGTCTACAAGACTCTAGTATATTACTAGAGAGAGGTAAAGGAAGGTTGGTATCTTCTACCTCATCCAATTCCTGGTTATCATAGGGTAATACACTCGGGGCCGATGTACGCTCTACGTGTGAGGTCTCATTGTTTGGAAGCGATGACGACTCTTCTCTTTGGAGCTGGTCCTGTTCTTTGTTCGCCTGACAAGTAGACCTCTTTGTTCTTTCTGTCTCGTTCTCAGGTACTGTCATTTCTATTTCAAATATATCTCCCGAATTAGAAATTTGAGCATGGTGGCCCCTAGTTCTATTGGCGCCTCTGGTAGTAATATCGTTGCTGTCAGGAGTCTCTACTGGTGGGGTCAGGTGTAGTTGGTATCTTGGGCCCTCTAGTGATTCTTTTACCATTTGGAATATCTTGTCAAACTTCTCTAGTTCTTTGTTTGCTGCTTGTATCAACACAATTCCAGATTTATATATGGTAATGCATAGTTCAGCTCTGCTTTTTTTTGATGGTGTGGTCATTATTTTTGTGCCATGAGGGATGTTTTTCATAGCTTTTATGGCAAGCGTCCTTGTGAAGGCATTGCGTCATTTAGCTGTTCTATTTGTGTAAAATATCAGGTCATTCATTATCGCACCTTTAACTGGATTAAAATATAGGTCAGAGAATAGTGTGTCCGGGTTTTTTCTCAGGGTGTCGTGTTTGAACTTTTTAGCTGCATTTTTGGTTGAATTAGAGGGATATTTTATGCTCTGTGCATTCGAGCCAACAGCCGCTATGTATCTTTCGTTCATTGTAGCTCCGTGTTGTATGTCTTAAGGTGACTCTTCTCTGTTTGACTCCGGGTTGAACCACTACAGGTGTTGTGTAGCGGTAGGTATAGATTTCTTTTCCAGGTCTTATAGTGTATAGATATAGATTTCTTTTCCAGGTCTTATAGTGACTCTTCTCTGTTTGACTCCTAATTGTTCCAGTGCTGATGCTGAGTAGTGGTAGATATAGTTTTCTCCTTCAAATAATTTCTTCTGTTATCCCTTAGTAATTGTGGTTCCAAATAACAGTAATTAGCTAACTGACCGTTGTTATGCTCTGGGTGGAATGGTATAGAAACTAGTCATTGCAAGATGTCTGCCGTTTTAGTAGTTCTTCTGTGGGCAGAGGACTTTCTCTCTTTCCACTCTTTGAGTTAGTCCATCTTTCCTGGTCGACTGGTCCTACTTCTCTGTTGGTTTTTCCCTATCTAATGTTATGTTTTATCCTAATTGTATTGGCCGCCATTTTATGTCAGACAGTGTAGTTCAGTTAGTCCTGTCTGATGTATTTGCCCTAATCAAAGTAAGTAAGTTCTAGTAGATTATGATCAGATAGTGTCTTACCTTCCTGCACAAAAACAATCATTGATGGCATTTTTCTCTTCCTATGCATGCACAGAAAGAGGAAATTGAGGAGGAATAAAAGTATTTCGCCTTTTTGCACCACTCCTACGCCTCCCCTGGGGCGGTGTCGGATTCAGACGCATTCCCAGCTTTACAAAACTTTGTAAATATTGGAATGTGTCATGCTCCATAGATGGTGCATGAGAACACCCACGGCAATACCCATGGAACGCCTCTTTCACACAGAGTAATGCGTGAAAGGGGCACACATTTACAAGGCTATGAAAAGCCATGCAGGGTAACTTTACGTGGCCTTGAAAATATGGGCAGGCACACTGCACCACCGGTGCGTCAAAAAAAGTGATGCACCGGTGAGGCAATGGCCTTGCAAATAAGGCCCTCGATCCCTATGCGCTGCAGTTCCCATGCCTGATATATTTGTAGGTGCACATGCTAATTGTTTAACCACACTATAGATAACTGGACACTTAACAATGCCTAAGGGAATTATTACATGTACATCTGTCCACCCTATTATGAGTGTGGTGGTTGGACCTCAAAATACTGCCACCTATGCAGGATCAAGGATCCTGCTGCTGCAGCAGTCTTCAAAGGGCCTGAATATGTTGAAGGTACTGATGCCGGTACTGCTGCGCATATTATTACCTGCATTTTCACTGCCAATTTCAGAGGGGGTCAGAAAAACAGGTAAACGAATGATGATAAGGCCTGTGGCCGAATCTGGCCATGGTGGTGCGTGCAGGGGATGACACGTTGTGCTTCTCTGGAATTGCAACTTTGTTCCGTGTGGCAGGCATAAAATCTCTCACTGCGGCAGTATGCTTGTTAGCCACTCCTATGAGCCTAACATACCACCACCATGAGACCACCGCAGCACCGCCCGCCGCCGTGGATTAAACTCGTGATCCGGCAGGTGCATCATGTGCTTGGTATTCTTACTAGGACTGCAGCGGTCCCAGCCAAAGACAGCCAAACTCGTAATGAGACCCTAACATTCCCATAGGTGGTGAACGTATGGGTGTGGGGGTGTGGCATCATCCCCAAAATAACCACGCTGTAGTTCAGAAGGGTAATGAGCAATAAGGATAGGGTGAACTGATGACCCGGATTTGCCCGGACAGTCCCAATCATGAGCAGTCCTGGCAGATTTGGGCAATTTTGGCTCATGTTCTGGTTTTTAGAGAGAGTTGACTGAAAACAGTGAGAGGCACTTTTTTGGGTGTTCTAAAATGTTGCTAGTTAGCAGCTGTTATAAGTAAGGAATTTAATTAAAAGGTATGATTTTGATTGTAGAAATTACATTTTTATTTTACTTTCTTAATGCATCTTCTGTGATCCTATGTTGATGATAGCTGTCATTCTGAGCCATTCCGTGATGAAAAATTGTGGTCCTTCTTCTATTTTTCCCAAATGTCCTGGTTTTTGGTTCTCAAGAGATGGTCGCCCTAAATAAGGATTCATTTAAAATTTGATTTGTCAGGCTATGTCTTCTAACAAGATGCTGCTTATTCTTTTAACCTCTGCGACGCTGCGCAAATTCCTCTGCGGTGCGGTGCGGCGGAATTTGACGCCTGCGCAGTTCCTAGAGGCCGTCCGACGCACACAATCACCGTGACTTCGATGGCCCCTCGCCCGTCCGACGCATCGAAGAGGTTAACATGGAGACTGGTGTTTACTTTTCTTTTTCTGACTGCAATTTGGGAAGATTTTGTAAAGTGAAATATGTGAACTGTGTGACAATCTTTCTGGTGAGAAAATAAAGGTCTAGGGTGTCTATTTTTTCTAACGCACAGCAAAATTAAAATACCTGTAAATGAAATCTATAAATATTTCACATTTATCAGAAGTTTGGAAAGCACAAATGAAGAATATGAATATTTTTTTGTAAAGCAGATGGGTAATTGAAACAGATTTTAAAACAATAAAACAGTTCAAGACTCTTAACTTGTTGATGCGCAAATAATAAACATTTGCTCAAACCCCACAAATTATCTATTGTGTCCTACATAGTTTTAATAAAACAGCATTTTAATAGCCATTTTAATGGAAAATATTCTGTCTGTAAATCGCAGTGCTCTACCACACCCTGCTTTAGTTAAATATGTGCAACAGTGAGCACAAAACGCACAACCATCTGCTAGATACCACCCACCTACCACTCTCCTATTTAACAGGTGTGACTCAATTGCTACACTTGTTCTTTGTGCAATGCTTGGATTTTTCACAATGCCCATGACTTCATTGATGTAACTCTGATGACAGCATCCCTACTCAGAAAATTGTACTAGAACCTCAAATAGATTCTGGCGGTGTATTTCTCTTTGTACACAAAGTTTAAAAAGCATTGTGTGACAGACCGGGAGAAACCTAGTATAAATGCATTAGATGGTACCACTTTCAAAGGATATGGTGCACATTATTATGTAGGCAAGCTGGTGCTTGTGTACTGCCTGCCCTGATTGATTAGGAAAAGTGATACTGGATCCATTCATCAATTATTTCAGAGGCTGACTTTTTAATTCCTCTATTTCACAATTCGGATTGAAAATAAAATCATTTGGTCAAAAATCGTACGAGGTTTCAGCAGGTCACATTTTCTTCAAGTACTATGTCACATTTGAACATGGAGCAAAAACAAAAAGAAAAACGGATGACATAATGGTCTAAAATTAGCGCAGCCGGTGTTTCGTGGGTCCATGAAGTGTCCTTCACTGAAAAGCTAGAAAAGAAATTGCAAGTAGAATGGCACGCCATGAAAGGGTGACGTTCTGTTGCCAGATCGGCGGCTGGGCGTGCCTCCTGTCACGCAAGCGGATTCTTGGGTGTCAGCATTTGAGCTCCACACCAGGTCTTTATTAGCACCGCTGCCCTCTTTGTGCGCTAATCTCTTTTCACGTTATTTCCCTGCTGCTCCCCCGCATAATAGTGGCCTGTTCCAGGCTACCAGCAGCGGCGGCCCGTTGTTCCGAACCGAGGGCCTTTCTTTATTGAAGAAGAGGGTGAGCGCGAGAGCTTCTCAAGTGCATCATGCTAAAGTGTTATGTTATCATCCTGCCGAGGCTTTCTTCCAAAACTGCTGGTGTGTGCGAAACAAGCTCTCAACATGTTCAGGAGAAGAATCCTTTTAACCAGGGAACCTCCCCCACCCGTTCTATGGCCCTTTCAGCCGTGGTGTGAAAGGTCACCCTCTCAGACTGGATAGCTCTTCTCCACCAATTACTGCGCCCCATTGCTTCAGAAAACGAGAAACTGTCACCTGTAAAGCAAGATATCGCGGCTCGTATGAAAGAAAATAAGTTAAATTATTTCACAGATATAAAGTTGTCCTAGACACATTTCCAGGATCAATGATAGATGTACTTTATAAAGTTGGGCATGAAACTTGCAAGTTCTGTGAAATCTAAACGGTGCTTAATTTGTTTTTATAAAAATGCAGGGGGACAAAATGTTTCTTAGAAACCTATGCCAAAGGAGAGGCTTTCCATAGTCTTTATTCCAGCTCATGCCAGCTCATGCCACTTTCTTGCACACACCCACAATTGCTGTCTCTTTATGATACTCTGCCCGGTTCTTTCTCATCACTGCTGCTTTCTCCCCTTTTCACTGCTTTCATATTTTTTCTCTTCCAATGCCTTCATTTTTTTCCTTTTCCTCGGCGTCCAAGTTTGATGTCGGAAAATAAAAATGGGTCCCCAAAAATGAGTGCTGGTGCCCACCACCTGCAACCAACAGCAAAAATTAAGCAATTCATCTAAAAATCATACATCTACAGGTAGTCTATCCTATGTAAAAATAAAAAAAAATACACATGCACAGTTCCAAACACGCACATATGGTACAGATTTTTGCTATGGAAAAAAATGTGCTTTTCAGATACTGGTGCTTCTGGTACCAGAGACATCAACTATTGGATCCGTTTATAAAGAAATCCTGCATTAATTGACCCATGAGTACCCTCTCTTGCTGCTACCTCTTCTGACATGTGTTCTGGGAAAGCATTAGAAAACAAGGCCAGAATGGAAAACTAAAATGTGGACTGGCAAAAATGTTCAAATTCTATCTATGAACACAATATTTACCTGTTGTGTTCATGTAGGCGGGACACTGTGAACCATACCCTCTTGAAGGAACAACTTAAAAGCAGTTGTCTGAATGTTTGGGCATGGATAGGACATTTGCATCATATAAAAAGGGGAATGTTTATTTTATGCCAATGCATGTGATTTTTGGAGGGGCAGAGGGATCCACGCTGTCACCTCTACTTTTTACTGCGTAAAAATGTCCCTAGAAAAATTTGCAGGATTCTTCCTATGAACACAACTCCATTTAGAAGGCTCTAACACTATCACCTGCACTTTCTTATAGAGTGTCAACACTACCTTCTGCATAGTCGTGGTATTGTAGCACAGTAAAACATTCCAATGAACTACTCCACCATGTGAATTACCTTCTCTGTATGAATCTTTGAAGTGTCAATAACAGATTTTCTTCTTTCTTCCTTCTCACCACCTCGTTTTAAAAACCAAATTTACCCGAAAGCTGCTTTTTTTCCAGAAGCAGTGGTGAGAAAAAACAAACCCAATTAAAGCATGATCGCAGTAGTTAATTAGAAACATTACTGAAGGAATTCCCCACCATCAAAACTACAATAAAATCCATTTAAGCAGATACCAAAAGAACAGATACGGAGGTGAAATCAATCAGAACAGGCATGACCTCCTTTCAGAACAGATTAGCATCCACAGAAAGAATGACTAGACAACTTATGCGCCAAACCCAACTATGAATGCTGTATCAGAAAACTACTCACCTTGAATATAGAAACCATAGAAATAATCTGTACCTCTCAGAGAGGCCAGACGAATTAGAAACAGCTGACATGTCCACATTTATTGCTTGCTTCCTACCAAAACTCATAAATCAAACTTTTCACTCTGCATTGGCATTAGAGAGAGCAGACGGGACACAATCCAAAAATCCTCAAATGTCAAAGGTTCTTATATAGCGCCTTATCACCGCCAGGTCTCAAGGCACTTGCTTTGGGAACCCGTCCTGGCTTTTCCCTGTGAGATAACCCGTACTGGGCATCCCCAAGGTGAAAGCCAGGCATCCCGCCACGGGGGGGCCGTAGTGGAGATTAAGCAAGCTATTGCCCAGAGTGTGAACCCGTGGTTCGAGTAGGCACCGAAGCGAGAATTATCGAGTCCGTGGACATTTGGGCTCAGGACCCTGCCGCGTCGGGAATTAAATCCTGGTCCCGGGTCTGACCTCTGCTTCACAGTCTGCCTCCTCTCACCAGTGAGCCACACTTCTCCACATGATGAAGCACCATCCAAGATCAAGAATTGTTCACTTTCTGAGACAACAAATAATCTCATCAATTAATCAACATAGCGAAAAAAAGCTATTTTCTTCATGACTCTAAAAGAATTTACATAATGGCAGATTTTTCTCAAGAAATGAGAAGGAACTGTAAGAGAATTCTTTCATTACATTCTAGACTTTGTAAACTTGAAATTAGATATAGGCTTTTGGAACGGGAAGTGCTGTTACTGAATGAGTAGGGAAAACACAGAGAGATCTCAGGACCCAGAGGAACTTGAACTTGGATATGGGCATTACAAAGCCTGCGGATGAAACTCCCCAAGTGAGCCTGGACACAGATAAAAAATGAGAGAATACATGACATACTGTGATGGCTGAAAACATCCATAAACTGTCCCACACTAATTTTCCTCAATGCTAATAGATTCTTGTCCTTTCCCCTCTCCTCACTGGCAGGGGTTACTTTGTTTGAAAATGAATGCTTTGAGAAGACCTCAGCTTTTTCTACAGGTGGTACTAAAGCTATGAAATATATTGAACTAGACTATTGTAATGGATCTTTTAATAGGTTTGTAAGGATAGGGAAAATGTTGTTAAATCCCTAAGTGATAGAGAACATTTTGTGCCTCCTGATTAAAAGCCTGTAGGAGAGCTTTAACACAGACAATGATTAATTCAAAGGCAGCAGCCCACTTTAGCAGAGAAAGGGGAATTTGATCCCTCTTCATTGAACCTATTTCGTGCCACCCCACATCATATCCACAATATCCAGTAATTTACCCAAATTCCAGGCAAGCTTACAATCATTACATCCACACTATAATAACCCACCACACATACAGATGCAAACCTGTACAGTGCACCTCTTAATTTAATAACATAGAGATGTTAATTTTGTTATGAAACCTCTTCATGCAAGTGAGAACTGATTTTAACGTCTCCAATATGAAGTTGTACGAAGCTTCATTGTAATTTTCAGGAGATGAGTGAAACATACGACAGGGTAGTCTCTACATGGAGTATTCACTAGATAAACAATATGTAATAACTCGAAGGCAAGAGTAGATTCAAAATGTAAACTTTATTGAGTTCCCACATGTAAGTCCGACATGCAAGCTGGATGAGCGTAAAATGGCCGGCAACCAACTGTCCGACTTAACTGTCACCATGACGTGCCCCAGAGCCAACGGGCAGCACGAGGCAAAGGCTAATAGAGCCCACGCGCAAGTTCAAGTTCAAGTTCAAGAATTTATATAGCGCACTACTCACCCAGAGGGTCTCAAGGCGCTTGGGGAGGGGGTTCATTATTTATCGAATAGCCAGGTTTTAAGTTCTTTTCTGAAGGAGATGTGGTTGTGTGTAAGGCGGAGGTGAGTGGGGAGTGAGTTCCAGGTCTTGGCCGCCAAGAAGGAGAAGGATCTACCTCCCATGGTGGATCTTTGGATGCGCGGAACTGAGGCGAGGGCTTGATTGGAGGATCTTAGTTGGCGGATGGGTGTGTAGAAGGACAGTCGAGTGTTGAGGCATTCGGGTCCAAGTTTGTAGAGGGCCTTGTGTGCGTGGGTGAGGAGACGGAACGTTATTCTCTTGTTGACGGGAAGCCAGTGGAGGTCTTTCAGGTGGCCGGTAATGTGATCTTGGCGAGGGATGTCCAAAATGAGTCTCGCTGATGCGTTTTGGATGCGTTGGAGTTTTTTCTGTAATTTGGCTGTGATTCCGGCGTAGAGGGTGTTTCCGTAGTCTAGTCGACTCGTGACCACTTCGTGGGTGACAGTCTTTCTTGTCTCGTTGGGGATCCAACGGAAGATTTTTTTGAGCATACGAAGTACGTTGAAGCAGGAGGATGAGACGGCGTTGACCTGTCTGGTCATCGAGAGTGAGGAGTCTAGGATGAAGCCAAGGTTACGTGCGTGGTCTCTGGGTGTGGGTGCTGTGCCTAGAGCCGAAGGCCACCATGAGTCGTCCCAGGCAGAGGGGGATGATCCTAGGATGAGCACCTCCGTTTTGTCTGAGTTAAGTTTTAGGCGGCTGTTTTTCATCCATTCGGCTACTTCTTTCATGCCTTCGTGAAGATTCTTTTTGGCGGTGTTAGGGTCTTTGGTGAGGGAAAGGATCAGCTGGGTGTCGTCAGCGTAGGAGATGATGTTAAGGTTGTGTTGACGCGCAATGGATGCGAGTGGACTCATGTAAACGTTGAAGAGGGTGGGACTGAGTGATGATCCTTGTGGTACACCGCAGATGACTTCCGTGGCCTCTGATTTGAATGGGGGAAGTCGGACTCTCTGAGTTCTCCCAGCTAGGAACGAGATGATCCAGTCCAAGGCTTTTCCTTGTATGCCGATGTTGCTGAGGCGTTGTATGAGGGTGCTGTGACAGACTGTGTCGAAGGCGGCGGAGAGGTCGAGTAGAATGAGGGCCACTGTTTCACTGTTGTCCAGTTGCACAGGGCACGCGGTGGGCGAGACCACTACATATAACTCCGTTCTTCAAGGAGAAGAGAGAACAAAGCGGAAGGGGGAGAAGAAAGGAGAAGGAAGAAGGAAGAAGGAGAGAAGAGGAGGGGAGAAAAGCAAGAAAGAAGGAAAACAAGAGGAGATAGTAGAAAAGGAACTAACGCCGGTACCTGACCGGAATTCTGATCACTCTTGTGCTCCTCCTCAACACCCAGGGTAAATGGCATGAATCATGAACACTGCGATCTCTAGAAACAGAGTTGTATGACACATCAAATACCTCAGTAGAATTGTGCATACCATCCACTACATCTTTAACTTTTACAACTTTGTTCAAATTCCACCAGTTGCGTCCATTGACACAAACCCCACTGCCACACACTTTGTCTACAGCCACAGGTTTACTGAACTTTGATTCTCCTTTCCTTACAAAACCCTGTTTCTTTATTTTCACACAGTCACCTACAGCAATCTCCCTGCTAGTGACACGCTTCCTGTCGTCAAAGTATTCTTTTTGCTTGCACTGGACCTTTTCAACCTTGCATCTGACCCTTTCATCTAGTTCTTGTGAAGTAGTGTTGGATCTAAACCATTTAGACATCCATGCAGGTCTAAACTCTGTACATGGCTTTCTGCCTCTGTGGAAAAGTAAATTTTGCCATGTTCTGTGTCCCTACGTGTCGTCCATCATATGTTATGTGTGCATGATTAAATATGCATATGTACTCCCCATGTCCGATTAATGACGCAATTACAGTTGTGTCCACCTCTGGTATGTCATTTTCCAGTCCTCGTGAATACTACGAATATCAGGCCTATGTAAAGCTACGTTGCCACGTTTCTCAGTGTGCACGTTATTCTATTATAAAGTCCCCGTTTCTAGGCCTCAACAGGGCCCGGACATCAGATTCAGCCCCTGTCTCCTGAAGCCTCGCTGAGGAGCGATACAGCCCCCACCTGTATCCTCGACCCTTCACTTACTTCCTGCCTCGCAGTGCCCGGTGCAGCTTGGCTCTGCCTCTGAGTCTGCCAAGACTATGTTATGATTCCAGTTATCAGCTCAGTCCTCCTTCTCTGCATTCCTAAGCTACTGAACTGCATCAATAGTTTCCGTCATTGTCTAGCCTATGCGGCTCCATATTAAGAGAAATACTGTATTTAATGGTCATTTAATATTCTTCATCACGCACTACATGTAGAATAAATGCATGCTCTAGTCTTAGAGTCAATTAGCTTTTCCCCTCATGACTTCTAGTTTATATCAACATGTTCCCTAAACATCAGATACTAGATAGGGTTTAGGTACATGTCGCTCCGACCCTCCAGACTTTAGTCTCTGCTCCTAGCACAGAGTTCATAGCCCCCAGCTTCTCCTAGTAACACGTCATTGCCAGTTTGCGCGCACCACCAGGTTAGAGGTCCCGGCTCCTTAGGTAGCCCCCTCCTATGTTTCCGCCCATTCATGACATATTCTGTTACGTTTGCATCACATGTCTGAGTTACACCTTCTTTTTACTCTTATCTTTCGCGACTGCTACGCGTCACGCCTTCTGCTCCACCCACTGCTACGCCTACTGCAATGTAATGCAATGTAATGCTATGTGTTTGCGTTATGTATATATGCTCGTGTATTGTTATTAAAAGTCAGCGCGCTCATCCCAGCCCCAGCAGCTGCTGGGCCCTGTCATCCTATTCCTATGCAGGTTGTCCTGTTCCTGTCCTTATGCTATATTAAACCTGCAAAACTCCTACTACCTCGAATCTTGACTCTTATTTATTGAGCTATCTGTTATGATATATGTCTAGTCAAAAAGAGAGGTATTATTTATTTATTTACCACATAATGGCGCCCGAATAGGGACTTGCCCTTTCCCCACGCGTCGGTGAAGCCACGCCGACCCCCTGACCCTCTGCAGTCGTGACGGAACTCTTCTGCGCAGTGGCAGATATTTCTGCTCAAGTATCCCTCAGGCCCACGGAGGAGACGGAGGAGGCGGTCCAGCATCCAGACGAGACGGTGGAGGAACGCGGCGAGTCCCGACCAGAGCCCAAGCCAAGAGTCCAAGGTCCGAGGTATCCGGAGGTCCACCCGTAACTGAAGTCCGAAGTCCGAAGTTCGTCGTCCGTCGTCGTAGCAGTACAGTCCAGTCTGAGGCCTTCCGTTCTTGCTGCCCGGTGAGTACCGTTACTGGGGTGGTATCTAGACAGGGTCAATTTAATTGACTCTGGTCTGTGGGTTGGTGGTACACAGTCCCACAAACGAAGTGTCCACTTCGGTGGATGCGGGTCCTGACGTGTCTCTTTATGAGACCGGTAAGTTTCGTACTGTTTCAGCAGTGCATCTAGTTTCTGTTCTAGTCCGTTTCTGTTCTCGAGAAAATTCATGTGTTCTGTTCTCAGTATTTCCAGGTAGTATTCTGTTCGAACTGTTATTTTAAATGTTTTTCATGTATTTCAATGTCGTGGTATGAATGGGGAATAAGTATCGTGTTCATTGTGTATTGTATTGTGTCTAGATTACAGTTCAGTCATGCCCATATTTTCCAAGTTACGTCAGTTAAAAACTAGAAAGGGTCTGCTGGAAGCAGCAGTTCCCGTCCCGCCCAGGGACAGTCCAGGTCACTTTATGTATCAGAAACATGGCATAAGTGCCATATTGTATCTAGATTTATGGGTAGAGTATACCAAACAGTTAGAAGAAAAGTATAGATGGCCCGTATCGGGTACATGGGATGCCGAGTGCATCATGCGAGTAGAAGAAGCATTATGGAAAAAGAAAGCCAGACAATCACAGAAGGATGCCATCGAGCTATGGCGCAAAGAAGCTCATAAAAGAACCGAAAAAGAAATCAGAAAGTCAGAATTAAGTAGAGAATCCTCAGAACGAGCACAAGAAAGAGAATTAATCGAGATAGGTGAACAAGTCAAAGCCGAACAGTCAGACAGACAGAGGCATGCCCTTATTAAGGGTATGTATCCTCTTCTTGCCGAGGGCTTGCCAAAAGCGACCCCGGAGGCATCCAGTAATTTCCCGCCACCACTAGTTCCGACCAAGCTATGTCACAAACCGACCGCAGCTGATATTTTTATTTCGTCCTATCTGGACGACACAGTCCCTGAATATGCAAATCCTGTTCGCGCTCCGCCAGTCCCTGTAAACCAGGCACATCCTGTTCCTCCAGACACCGGGGCACCCCATGCAGTTCCTGCTACGGTACCCCCGGTCCAGCCAGCATTTCAACTTCCCGTTCCGTCACGAAGAATGTCAGTCGACGATTCTAGTCTAGGGGCCGCAGGAGGAGGTCCTCCTCAAACCCCGCCGCCACGTAAGCGTTTATCAGCACTCGAATTACATGCTCAAGCATCACAGCGTACTCCTAAAAGTAATAAGTCTGTTGCAGAGATCAGGCAAACCCTTGGCGAATGTGTCTATGACCCAGTTCCAGGCGAGTTTAATATGGTTTTATATTCCGTACGCGTAAGGAGAGTGACCGAGTATCTAGTCACCCTACCGAATATGAAAGAAGATCTAGACAGGATATATCGTTTCATCCGTACAGGGGATGACCCACAAAGTATTAGTGATGCCATGTCTCAAAGGAAAGCCGAGATTCAGCGCATGATATTAAAGTTCTTAATTAACTGTCTAATAAGAGAACAGGATCATCCGTCTAAAGACCCGGAAGAAATGAAAACTCTAACAAAGTGGAGTGATAATATAGCCGAAGGAAAGCACAATACCATTGGTGCCATGGAAAGTATGTACAAGAAAATCCGTAGAGAGATAATAAAGATACACGAACAGCGTAAAGCAGCACAAGTAAGCGAGAAAGAAAGTACCTCTGATCCTGAAGAGGAAGACGATGAGAATACCGCCAGAATAGCGTATGTAGGAAAACCTAGATTTCCAGATCGCCATTTACGTCTAGAACACAAGCCAATTTCCCATCATTCAGCACCAGAACAAGGTTCCCTAGAACAAGTATTCCAAGCTACCGATCACATTCTGAAATCACGAATCGGTTATAGTGAGTTAAGTACTATGCATGAACAAGAAATAGTTCGGTCAGCAGTCCGATGGATTACTGATTCTACCACTTTTCCAGACGAAATAGTGGCACAAATGTTTCTGAAAATGCCCCCAGCCGAGCAGCGACTGGTGGGTATGTATATGATTCAGCACCTCATTACTCTGTATGAGGGTCAACATTCTGATCCAGGCCCGTTACATGATATCCTGAACGAGTTACTCCAGTACAGATGGAGAGGTCTAGGTACCGATTTAATTAGTGTCATTCTAGAACAACGCCATAAATATAGAATGTTCTTGAACCCGCATTTCGTTCATGTCTCACCCCCAGAAAGTAAATCATTCTACATAGACAGACAGAATCCCTTACGAGAAGTCCACCCAGTCAGAGGAGCGGGTGGCGAAATGCAGCGAGTGTTTGTATACACTCCGATCACAAAGATGGAACTTCTAGAGATGAAGAAATTAATTCCCTGTCATGACAAAGATCCAGCAGGGTACCATAGAGAATTAAAAGACATGCTCCGTATGGGAGAATACACATATCCAGATATAATCAAAATGTTAAAGGTTTTGCTGCCCGCAGGGGTGTATGAAAAGCTAAAGGAAAAAGAATGGGAGGTGGGAGAGAAAAAGATCGATTGGGCAGTTCTAGAAGCTGAAGACAAGGCACGAGTACCAGGTACTGGTCTAGGAGAGAAATGTAAAGAATTACCAGAATTATTGATTCAAGTTTTACCCAGATTATTGACAACTAGAAAAGAAGACTGGGATGCAATCTCAGCCTGTAAACAGAAACAAGAGGAAGATATTAGTGATTTTTATTCTAGGTTTGAAAAATGCTTTAGCATCAATAGTGGCCTCAAGACAAGTAGTGAGTCATACCCTCATCTCTTTGTTACTAAATTAGTCGAGAATTCAAGCCCACAAGTTAAAAATCGAGTTTTGAAAATCGAAAGCACCTGGCAAGCTAATACTCCGTCCCAGATGCTCCAGATGCTCCAGTACCACCAGAATAGAATCAGGGAAGAGCAAGAACACGAGAGAAAACGTATGAAAGACACGAAAATGAAAGTACTAGTTGCACAATCTGTTCCTCAAGACAGTCAGAAGAGGGGTCCGAATCAAGCCAGTCATCCTGCAACACCCGTTAAAGGGAACTGCAATTATTGTAAACAGCCAGGTAATTTTATAAATGAGTGTGCAGTTCTGAAACACAACATAGCCACTGGTAAGACTAAAGAAAGACCACGTCCGCCTAGACAGGAACAAGTTTTACAGATTCCTCAGCCACAGAATGCACAACAGACAGTTACAGTACCGCAGCCTATTGCTGCAACACAGCATGTTACATCGCAGATGTACCAGTATGCACAGTCTGAGTATCCAGAGTACCAGCCATATTCATGAAACAGCCTAGAGAGGGAGGTAGGCTTGCCTCTCATCGAGATACCTGTAGATCAAGAAGGTCCCTATGTTCACAGTCAAGTATTAGGGAAAGACAGAAAGTTTTTGATTGATACAGGGGCAAGTAGGACCACAATTAGTCATGCCGAAGTTCCAGGGGCTCCGCTCTCAGGCTCAAGAAATGTTTCCCTTGGATTTTCAGGAAAGCCTATCGTTAATGAGATTTCAAAGCCAGTCACTCTAGAAGTAGGTCCATTGTCCCGCACTACTGATCTGTTACTTACTAAGTCATGTCCAGAAAATCTATTAGGCATTAAAACACTGAAAGAGTTAGGTGCCGTTATATGTTGTTCCCCAGAGGGAATACGTCTGTTCCTACGTGACTTTAAGGGTCACTATGTATTACGAGATTTTGATTCCAGACTGTCTAAAGTTCCGCAGCATTTATGGGCGCAAGGTCCAACTGATGTAGGTTATATGCAAATCACACCCCATCGTGTGACTCTCAAACCAGGTGTAGTGTTACCACGAATCAGGCAGTACAGATTGCCACCTGAGGCTGTAGCAGCCTTATCCAAAATTATAGACGAGCTCATGGCTCAAGGAGTAGTTGTAGAAACTGACTCCAATGTATGCAATTCTCCGATCATTCCAGTCATGAAACGTACTGATCCAAATGCACCCCCAGTATATCGATTAGTGATTGATTTACGAGAACTTAACAAATGTATTATTCCGCAGTACCCAGTTGTCCCAGATATCTCTTCCCTGTTAACTGCTATTGATTCCGAAGCCATGTTCTTCACTGTCATAGACCTCAAGAATGCATTTTTTAGTGTTCCCATCCATCCAGACAGCCAGTTTCTTTTCGGATTCTGTTTAAATGGAAGGAGCTATATGTTTACACGCGCTCCTCAAGGTTTCACAGAAAGTCCTAGTATTTACAGTCAAGCACTTAAGAGACAACTAGACAACATTCATATGCCAACTGACACTGCCCTGCTCCAGTATGTCGATGATCTATTGATCACAGCCCGTTCTGAACGTGACTGCGAGCGAGCGTCACTCACGGTTCTGTATTTCCTAGCCGAAATGGGGCACAAGGTGTCCTCTTCGAAGCTTCAATTCTGTGTCCAGCAAGTGGTCTACTTAGGACACTTACTGTCCAAGAGGGGTAGGCAGTTGACACCAGACCGTATCCAGTTAATAGCGAGTCTTCCTCAGCCCAAAACCCAGAAGGAGGTACGTGCCTTTATCGGCCTTACTTCTTATTGCAGACAATGGATTCCTCAGTATGCATTTCTAGCCAAGCCACTGATACAGTTAACGACACAGGAGGCAGCCGCATCGACTGTTCTCCCTTGGACATCTGAACATACACTTAGTTTCAACGAGTTAAAGAAAGCTTTATGCCAAGCTCCAGTTCTAGCTACACCGAACTACAGTAAGCCTTTTACACTTTTCGTTACTGAACGTGAAGGTACAGCATTATCTGTTCTCACACAAGATCAAGCAGGACAATACAAGCCCTGTGCTTATTTTTCTAGCACACTAGATCCAGTCGCCCAGGCGTTGCCTGCGTGCCTCAAGTCAGTTGCAGCCACAGCACTAGCTATCAGACAAAGTGATCCCATAGTTTTAGGACACTCCCTGACAGTACACGTTCCACACTCCGTGGAAGTTCTTTTAAATCGAACACAAACACAGCACTTGACAATTGCACGTTTAACAGGTTATGAATTGACACTGTTCCAGCCACACATAGAAATCAGACGCTGCAACGTTCTGAATCCTGCTACACTGTTACCATCAGTTAATTCAAATTCTGCCACACACGACTGTGTGGAAGTAGTTAACATTACGACAAAGCCAAGACAAGATCTGACAGATATTCCGTTACCAGATCCCGACCTGACACTTTATGTGGATGGGTCATGTATGAGAACTAGTACAGGAGAACTAGTCGCCGCGTATGCAGTGACTACTGACACTGAAGTTATTGAAACACACCGTATTGATACCCTGTCCGCTCAAGCAGCAGAGCTAGTTGCTCTGACACAAGCCTGTATACACGCCAAGAACCTGAAAGTTAATGTTTACACGGATTCACGCTACGCATTCGGAGTCGTACACGACTTTGGAGTGCTTTGGCAAGAGAGAGGTTTCATGACTTCTCATGGAACCAAGATTCAGCATGGTTTCCTTATTCAAGCTCTGTTAGATGCCATACATTTACCGTCATCCATTGCTATCATGAAATGCAAAGCACATACGAAAGTTACTGACATTATTTCTCAAGGTAATGATCTAGCAGATCGCACAGCCAAGCTTACAGCACAGACTCTAGACAGTCCAGTTAACATGACACACACTCCAGATCTGACTACATGTATGACAGTTAAGGACCCTACTCAAGATGTCATAGATATCCAATTACATGCTACTCCCGATGAAATCAAGAAATGGTCTGAACAAGGAGGGGTCCAGACAGATCAAGGATGGTTAACGAAGGGTAGAGCCACATGGTTTCTCCCCGACTCTATGGTTCAAGTCATTATTAATACCGCACATAGTCCAGCACATTTAGGAGAAAAAGCTATGTTAGACAGTATCCAGAACATTTGGTTCCACAAGCATTTACGAGCTGCAGCCAAGCAGAAAGTCCGTACCTGTATGATATGTTGTCAGTTTAATCCAGGTAAAAGTGTCCCGGTGGAACAAGGTGGTTTCCAGCCCCCTGACCACCCTTTTGAAGTCCTCCAGATGGATTATATTCAGATGGAGCGATGTCGAGGTTTCAAGTATGTCCTTGTAGTTGTATGCGCTTTGTCCAGGTGGACAGAAGCATATCCAGTCCCAGATTACACAGCCGCGACCACTGCCAAGCAGTTGGTTCGTGAATTCTTCCCTCGATATGGACTCCCTAGAGTCGTATATTCTGATAACGGTCAGCCATTCTCATCCGAGTTGATGAAGCACGTTTCCCTGTTGTTAGGGTACCAGTGGAAGTTCCATTGTGTACGCCATCCTGAAGCAGCCGGTCTCGTTGAGAGACATAACCAGACCCTGAAAATCCGTATTGCAAAAGTGTGTAAAGAAAAAGGTGTGGACTGGCTAGTAGCTCTGCCAGTCGCTTTGTTTTATATGCGCATGGTCGCACATTCCAGATCAGGTCTGTCCCCGTATGAGGTCGTATTCGGCCGCCCCCCTAACATGTGGGGTACTCCTAGACCTCGAAGTATTACTGATGTTTCATGTAATATGCTGACAGATTACCTAGCTTCCTTGATGTCTGCCCTCAACTCATGTCGTTCACAGGTTGCCGCCACATTTCCAGACAATACCGAGGTGGCACCGCATGAAATCGTTCCAGGTTCGATGGTGCTCGTCCGGAACTTTGACAGATCAAGTCCGCTGGAGCCTCGTTGGAAAGAGCCCCGACAGGTCCTCCTCACCACCCGTACAGCCGTGAAGTTGGAAGGACGCAAGGGCTGGGTGCACCTTTCTCATGTTAAACTTTTTAAAGGACTGAAACCCGTCTTTAAGAACATTTCCCAGGATTCGAAGGATTGCCAGAATATTGTTCCTAAGGACTGTCCCGCAAATGACATTGACACAACCCCTCCCTTGGTAGAGAAAACTCCGCAGCAGGAGTATAAGCAAAAACTCCGGTCTAGTAAAATAAGTCAGTCAGTTTGATTGTCTAAGTCCTCCCCTAGGTGAAACGGTTAGACTGTTTCTGACATGTATAAAATAGACCCCCATAGTGAGAGAGTTAGTCAAAACTCAAACCGATGTATCGTTTTTCTAAGTTTCATATTATTTCTCAGCCTTTTGATATCCTGCACTAGTTACGCATTTTTCCTGTGTTTTCCAGTTCCTCATGTAAATAAGTCTTCTAATGTTACAGTAGAGCACACGTTTAGTGATCTGCCTCCTCACGAATATTCATACCGCCTCGCTATGCGTAACAATACCTTCATCCGTATGTTGCATTATTCACACCAGACCAGCAATGCCACTAATTGTTGGGTGTGTGGTCGACTCCCCCCTTTCCAGACGTCGAAGGGAGTTCTGCCACTTTTTCCTTATCCTTTTTCACATAATGGTTCGTGTGGAGCATGGTCCACGTTAACGTCATCCTCAACAGATATGTCTTTTCTTAACAGCACATGTTTCCCAGACAAGCAAGGTCTCCCCCACAGAACAGGTTTAGATCTAGAAAATGAAGTGTATAATTTAGGTAATTATTCTTCGAATTTCATGGTTCTGAATGTTCAGTCTGATACTACTCCAGACTCACCTGCTATTTCAGTATTACCAGTCAAAGGCGAATTATGTGTTCGTAATTATGGTTCTGTACACGTAGGACATAGTGATTGTACTACTATTATCCAGTATAGTGACAGTGGGAAATCTATTTTTAAAGCTTCACGTCATTCTTATTTTGTTTGTGGTCAAACTGCATATGTTCGTCTGCCCCTCGATTGGGAGGGAACCTGTTACATTGCCTTCCTACTGCCACCTGTTTTTCTAGCCCCACCTGATTATCATAGAAACACACATCTAGTACACATTAGACATAGAAGGGAGTCCCCAATTGTCGATTATACTGAAACTGCTCTAGAACAGTATACAGATTTCAACAGAGGTTTCTTTTTCTTTATAGGACCTATCCAGAATAGTAAGTTAATCCGTAGATTAACAAGAACCCTTGAAGCTGTAGTAAATGAGACTGCCTCTGCTCTAGGTAACCTAACCGAAGAGCAATCTGCTATGAGATTTGTCGTTTTACAGAATCGTCTCGTCCTTGACGTCATACTGGCCGATAGGGGCGGGGCCTGTAGAGTCATCGGATCTAGTTGCTGCATTTTCATTCCAAATAACGCGCCGTCTGTCTATTCAGCTATAACCAGACTCCATAAAATTGCCCATCTGTTACACCAAGATCCAGGCACCTGGACATGGTCCGGTTGGTTCTGGAATATAATTTCCGCATGGGGATGGAAAATATTGTCCTTTCTAGGTATTGCAGTAGCGATCATATTCAGCTGCTGCCTCTGTATACAATGTGGCCCTGCGATTTGCGGCATTTGTGCTACCTCTTGTATTCCTAGTCCCAAGCCCCGTTCTAAATCCCGTTCCAAGAGAATTCGAGATGAGCAAATGATACTGTATGAAATGATAGACGGTATCATGAAAATTGATGTTTCCTGATGGAAACGTAGTGACAAGGAGGGAATGTGGAAAAGTAAATTTTGCCATGTTCTGTGTCCCTACGTGTCGTCCATCATATGTTATGTGTGCATGATTAAATATGCATATGTACTCCCCATGTCCGATTAATGACGCAATTACAGTTGTGTCCACCTCTGGTATGTCATTTTCCAGTCCTCGTGAATACTACGAATATCAGGCCTATGTAAAGCTACGTTGCCACGTTTCTCAGTGTGCACGTTATTCTATTATAAAGTCCCCGTTTCTAGGCCTCAACAGGGCCCGGACATCAGATTCAGCCCCTGTCTCCTGAAGCCTCGCTGAGGAGCGATACAGCCCCCACCTGTATCCTCGACCCTTCACTTACTTCCTGCCTCGCAGTGCCCGGTGCAGCTTGGCTCTGCCTCTGAGTCTGCCAGGACTATGTTATGATTCCAGTTATCAGCTCAGTCCTCCTTCTCTGCATTCCTAAGCTACTGAACTGCATCAATAGTTTCCGTCATTGTCTAGCCTATGCGGCTCCATATTAAGAGAAATACTGTATTTAATGGTCATTTAATATTCTTCATCACGCACTACATGTAGAATAAATGCATGCTCTAGTCTTAGAGTCAATTAGCTTTTCCCCTCATGACTTCTAGTTTATATCAACATGTTCCCTAAACATCAGATACTAGATAGGGTTTAGGTACATGTCGCTCCGACCCTCCAGACTTTAGTCTCTGCTCCTAGCACAGAGTTCATAGCCCCCAGCTTCTCCTAGTAACACGTCATTGCCAGTTTGCGCGCACCACCAGGTTAGAGGTCCCGGCTCCTTAGGTAGCCCCCTCCTATGTTTCCGCCCATTCATGACATATTCTGTTACGTTTGCATCACATGTCTGAGTTACACCTTCTTTTTACTCTTATCTTTCGCGACTGCTACGCGTCACGCCTTCTGCTCCACCCACTGCTACGCCTACTGCAATGTAATGCAATGTAATGCTATGTGTTTGCGTTATGTATATATGCTCGTGTATTGTTATTAAAAGTCAGCGCGCTCATCCCAGCCCCAGCAGCTGCTGGGCCCTGTCATCCTATTCCTATGCAGGTTGTCCTGTTCCTGTCCTTATGCTATATTAAACCTGCAAAACTCCTACTACCTCGAATCTTGACTCTTATTTATTGAGCTATCTGTTATGATATATGTCTAGTCAAAAAGAGAGGTATTATTTATTTATTTACCACACCTCTCAGCAGTTCAAAGGGAGATACTCCCGTAGATGAATGAGGGGTGGACCTGTAGAACCACAACATTGTTCTTACAGTCGGGGGAACAGCTTTGTTGTGTTCAATGGCCCATTTGACACAATCACCAATTACTCTATTGAGCCTCTCGACCAAACCATTGGTTTGAGGATGGTAAAGAGAGCTCCTCAGATGGGTAATAGCAGATTCTTTAAGAAACTCTTCCACGTCAGCAGACACAAACTGCACCCCGTTGTCGGAAACGATGGATAAGGGGAAGCCCTCTCTCATGAATACTTCTTTCATGAAGTCAAGAACCTCCTTTGAGTCCACTCTGGATACAAACTTAACCTCAGGCCACTTAGAGTAATAATCCATCATTACAATGGCAAACTTACACTGATGAGGTAGAGAATGAAAAGGCCCTAAAACATCAATACCTAGATTCTCCCACAGAGCTTCAGGGAGAGGTATGGGAGTGAGAGGGGGATTAGATGTGCAGAGACTCTTGTCGCTGGTAGCGCAAATTGTACACTCCTGCACCATAGCATCAATGTCCTTATCCATCTGTGGCCACCAAAAGTATTCTCTAACCCTACGTTTGGTAAGAGTGGCTCCCAAGTGTCCCTCATGAGCTTTTTCAAGTAAGGTGGATCTAATGCTGTCGGGAGGTATTAGCTTATCTAGCCTGAACACTAGTCCATCCTCTATAGAAAGCTCTTCACATATTTTTACGAAAGGTTGTAAGGCCACATTCACATTCCTTTCCCTCGGCCACCCCTGGATTGTGTACTTCTTCACATCTTTTAACACTTCATCTTTGGCCAAAGTTGCGCTCCAACTTTCTAGCTCCACACTGGCTATAATACAATCCTCTTTCTCATCATAATCAATGTCATCATCACATTGAATGGCATGACTGGTGGTTGGAGGAAGCGTGACTGAGCATCCGCCCTCACATTTTTGCCCCCAGCGATGTGTGTTACCTCAAAGTTAAATTGTAAAAGCTTCGATGCAAGACGGGTTATGCGAGGTGTAGCATTTCGATTGTTGGTATTTCCTAAAATAGCCACCAAAGGTTTATGGTCAATTTGTAATGTGAATTTCCGTCCCCAAAGATAATTCTTGAATTTTTCAATGCCCCACCAACATGCAAGAAGTTCTTTTTCAATGACTGAATAATGTGTTTCTGCTTCCCTCAGTACCCTGGATGCAAAACCAATACTATGTTCCTGATGTCCAATTTCCTGTGTCAAAACTGCCCCCAATACATAGCTACTAGCATCCAAAGTCAATGTGCATGGTACGTCAGGCACAAACGGTTTCAAAGCCTTGACTGTGCTCAGTTGTTCTTTGAGCCAAGTAAAAGCTTGTTTGCCGTCATTGTCCCAAGCCAACGGGTAGCACGAGGCACAGGCTAATAGAGCCCACGCGCACACGGCGCGCAGTGGGCGAGGCCACTACACAATAGACATTCTCTTTTCTTATATTTAACTGTTCTTACCCCATTGAAAATTGCTACCAGCTAAGGAAAAACCTTTTACCTTTATTTAATGGAACTCAGGTACTTTCTAAGCAGATGAGCCATGGAAGTGCAGTGGATGGATGGTTGCACGAAATGAAGGTCTAAATACAGGAAGCGGACAGAGAAAAGATGTGGGAGGCTTAGGCAAAAGTATCATACTGCCTTGGGATGTAAGGAATGAATTATATTTCGATTCGGTGAGCAATCAGGGCATCAGTGACACTGAGGGTGGCAATCTCCACTAAACTTGAAATTTGGAAGTGGGACTGTATACACCCGTATCAACAAATGTAGGTCACATTGTGTATAGTTGCCTCAAAGCCTTCTATTCCATGAATAAAGGTTAATATGAATGTCTTACTTTTGTTAACACATTTTTCACTGTATTTAATGCAAGACAAAAAAACATAGTTCGCCTATTAAGAAAGTCTGCTTCCTCATTTGGTTATGTAATAAAATACTGTTCCCCGTCACACAGCTGCAATGTTTGTAGATGGCACTCAGTATGCGAGGAATATTGAATATTAAGCTTTCAAAGCTCCATGTGATGAAGAGCATTTGATCAGAATGTGGAGTGTCTTAATGAATCTAGAATAAGCCATTAGAAGTCTATCACTCAGCTCACTGGGGTGCAGAGTTTCAACAGTGTAGGATGATATACTGGCGGTCGCCAGTAGGTAGTTATAGTTAGGACCTAGTTTCCATAGGAAATCCGCAACATTCTATTTGGAATAACTTTGGCGCCGGTGGACGAAACTTTGCAAAATTCTCCAAGAAGATGGCCTGCTCTACTCCGCTCCGTCCCTGAAAGTTTGGGGTTGATCCGTCAAGATACCCCTATCTCCTGAGGCGGAAGCCGGGAGCCTTTCTATCCCTTCTACTCTGTCTTTTTAAAACTCGATTGAAGTGTTTTAAATAAATTGATTGTCACAAAATACTTGCTTTTTAAACTCACCAGCTAGGAAGACCACTTGGAGACCACTGCTCATTTGGGATAGGCAAACGCACAGCGGATCTCAGCGCTGCTGCGCAGCCCCCACAATCACTCCCCCTGACGCCATCACCGGCCACGAGGGAGGCCACGCCCCCTTTTTTAGGCCACGCCCCCTCCTCCCTATCTCTGGCATAAAATATGTGCATCCACAGGAAGCGCAGCGGACGAGCGCAGCAGGAGCGCCTAAGGCAAGCCCGTCTGCACCCGTCCGCACCAGACCGAGCCCAGAGCCCAGGACCCCTGCTCGTGCTCCATCCCCTCGGAGATACACCCGGGAAACACTCCTTAATTTAAGAGGTTCAATGACTCCCTGTCAGAGTTCATCACCGTTAAGTGAAGGACAATCCCACTGTGCACTGTGCCCATACAAACACTCACCACGTCTCTCTCTGAAACCCCGCCGGATCAACATGGCCTTATTGAACTGTAGATGCCTCCCAAAACATCAAGTAGAAATCAACATGCTTCTACAGCCCTTGGAGATTGAGGTTCTCTTCCTCACTGAAACGTGGCTCAATGTCAACTCGGACCCAGACATCATTCAAGCACTCCCCCCAGGTTACCTTATAAAACATCTGGACAGACCCTCTGGTACCGGGGGAGGGATAGCTATTATCTACCGTGACCACCTGTCCTGTACTTTCAAGGACAGCCTAATCCAGGACTGTGAAAACGTCCACTTCTCCATTCACCTACCACCAGATACAACCCTCTCAGGGATCTTAGTCTATCGCCCCCCAGGATATCAACGACTCTTCTGCGATTCCCTAGTAGAAACCATCACCTCTCTGGCCTGCCTTACTCCCAACTTTACGGTCCTGGGAGACCTAAACCTTCACTTCGACGATCCACACAACAAAATAGCCGCCGATCTCAAAAACGATCTAGCCTCTCTTGGTCTTAACTCAAAAAACAGCCATGCAACCCACACTTTGGGCCATATGTTAGACCCTATATTCTCAAACCTTCCGAGGCTAATAGTGAACACCCCTACCCCTATCCCCTGGTCAGATCATTTCCTTATCCCCTTTAAACTTAAGTTATCGGCAGAAATTTTTTCGAGAAAGCAATACAGACAGCTTTTAATTCCTCCAAAGAAACCTACCGCATTTTTCGCCTCCTTACAAAAACCCCGGTTCCTGTCACGGCACCAGACCCATCTGGTACTAGATGCAATCAAATAGCAGAATTTTTCGCTACAAAAATCAGTAATATCTTGGAATCCCTCCCGCCCCCCACCCCCTCCCAAACTCCCAGCATCTCTTCTCCGAGTGCAGAAACCCCACGCCTCCTAGCTTTCCCCGAGGTCACTACTGATCTGTTTTTATCTACCTTACATTCAGTGAAAAGTGGGGCCCCTTCAGATCCTGCTCCGCTGAGCAAATTGAAACTGGTCGCCAATACTATCACGCCACCCCTCACCCAATTGATTAATAACTCTCTGGCCTCCGGCACTGTTCCAGAGAACTGGAAAAAAGCGACAGTTAGGGCGCTGTTGAAAAAAACTCACCTGGACCCTAAAGACTTATCCAGCTTTAGACCCATCTCTCTCCTCCCGGCCATGGGAAAAATCGCCAAACGAATTGTTAATTTCCAATTGTTAATCTCTTTTTAGAGACCAACAATCTCCTGCGCCATTCCCAGACAGGGTTCAGACCGGGGCAGGGTACCGATGCCGCACTTCTTGCCGTAGTCGAAGAGGCACGAACCATCATTGACGCAGGAGGATCAGTGGCAGTGATCCTCCTCGACTTAAGTGCCGCCTTCGACGCGGTGGACCACTCCATTCTTCTCCACCGACTCAGCTCGGCAGGAGTTTCTGGTACCGCCCTGTCCTGGATCAAATCCTTCCTGGGGGGGAGAACCTTTCAGGTGTCCGACGGACCTGTGCTGTCCAAGTCGTTCCCCCTTCAGTGTGGGGTTCCTCATGGCTCCTCCCTGAGCCCCACGCTTTTTAATGTCTACATGTCCCCCCTAGAGGACGTCATTACCCCATTTGGTATAAAAACTGTCATGTATGCTGATGACACCCAATTGGTGGTATCTTTAAACCACTCAAGTCAAAGTCTGGACAACTTGGCGGACTGCCTAAATAACATCCATTGCTGGATGTGCGAATCTCGCCTCAAGGTAAACGGAGAGAAATCCGAGATTCTACTGCTAGGCAACCCACGCAAACTCCCAACGTCCCTCTCTTGGTCTCTATGCATGGGCTCACCTCCTACCCCAAAGGCAGAAGTCAAGAGCCTGGGGATATGGCTAGACCAGGAGCTTAGTTTGAATACCCAGACCAGGAAAACCTCTGGCATCTGCTTCGGTCTCATCCAACAAGCACGAAAGATCCTCCATCTTCTCCCCTTCCAATCTAGGAAAATGCTTATCCAGGGTCTGGTGAACTCTAGATTGGACTACGGAAATGTCCTGTACCTAGGAGCTCCGGCCGCAACCTTAAAAAAACTGCAATATGCCCAAAGTGCAGCCGCCAGAATCCTTACAGGTACCAAGTCCAGATGCTCGGCCAAACCGGCTCTCAGAAGTCTCCACTGGCTCCCGATCAAAGAAAGGGTCACTTTTAAGGCCTCATGCATTACACACAAGCTAATGCAAGGCAAAGGCCCACCAATCTTGAAATCCCTCATTAAACCCTACCACCCTAACAGACAACTCAGGTCTGACTCTCTCTCCCTTGCCTGCAGTCCAAGAATAAACAGAGCACGATCAGGGGGAAGATTGTTTTCCTACAATGCCCCTAAACTGTGGAACTCTCTTCCGCTGGCCATTCGAAGAGAACACAACTTACTCACTTTCCGCAGGCAACTAAAAACTTGGCTCTTTCCATAAGTCTAGCTCTCCCCCCTCCCCTTCTGGAATAATAGGTTGTATGTCAGCGCTGGGACGCCCCAGGGTAGCTACGCGCTTTAGAAATCTAAAAAATAAATAAATAAATAAAGCGGGGGCCAAGAAAAAATGGGGTCCCAAAACATGCTTTCCCCATGCAATTTTCCATAGGACCTTTAGCCAGGGCTACAGCCCGAACGGCTGAACAGAATGACACCAAATTTGGCAAAAAGGTAGAGTTCGGTTCGCAGATCACCCTTTTTGTTAAATAGTGTAAAGTAAAATCATAGATATATCTTGAGGAGCTTACCGTAAGCTTACATTACGAGTACCTTCCCGAGCACGAGCTGAATGCTAATTGGCTGTCAACACTCCAAACCAGGAAGTGTTGGCAGCCATCTTGTGCCTCGGTAGAACAGAGGCACAAGAAATCAGAAAAACAAACGTGCAGAACGCAAAAAGGGGGCAGGGTAGAAACACCCTGACCCCCTAGGCCTGCTCAGGGGGTCCCACAAGGACCCCAAGATCCCCAAAATTATTTTTATTTAATTTTTTAAATCACAGGGTACGCGTAGGTACGCTTACCTCGTGAAAAAAAATAAAAACCCTCTCTGCTTTTTTCAAATTAGCTCCCGGGGGGACCAAATCCCGGGGGCATAAAGGAAAAATTTGTGGGGGGGGGCCCCCACACTGCCCCGGGGGACCGCTAGCCCCGGGGCTTTATTACTAAGTATGCGAAGGGGCTCACGGCCCATCCGCAGCCCCGGGGACCGCCACTCCCTCGGTTCTACCAGGGTACAAGATGTCTGCCAACACTTCCTGGTTTGGAGTGTTGACAGCCAATTAGCATAAAGCTCGTGATCGGAAGGGTGCGCGCAGGGTAAGCACAAGGTGCGCGGACCCACCGCGGCCATAGACATCACTATCTTTATTCCTTAATTTCTCAAAAACTACTGAACGGATTTATACCATTTTTAAAAAGGTCGCTTTCTGAGCCAAGCAGTACCTTTTTGCCAAATTTGGTGTAATTCCATTCAGCAGTTCGGGCTGTAGCCCTGTCTAAAATTTCCTATGGGAAATACCATTGGGGAAAACGTGTTTTGGGAACCCCTTTTTACTCGGACCCTGCTTGATGAATCACCCCCAAACTTTGCGGATAGGAGCGGACCGGAGAGCCCCACGAGTTTTGAAAATTTCGTGAAGATTCGTCAATCGGTGCCAAAGATATTGGGAATAGAATGTTGTGGATTTCCTATGGAAAATAGGCCCTAACTATAACTACCTACTGGCGACCGCCAGTAGGTAATACAGAAATATATATATATATATATATTTATTAAAAAAAACATAGGTTTCACACATGTTATAGTTAGCTGGACATTTCACTCGTACAAAACCATTGAAATTCCCCCGTTACAGTTAGTTCAGCCAACTATAACTCGCGTTCCCGCAATGTACTGCTGATGACGTCACATATTATATCACTCATGACATCTCAAATGACTTCACTGATGACATCACTGATGACATCATCCAGTGAATGTGTGTTTTTCTGGAAATTAAATATCTTTTATATATGTACATCTCAAGGTCGATGGAAGAATAAATGGGTATATAAGTGTCTAAATGGATGATTTTTTTTGTGAAAAATTGATTGTATAACCTCAGCCTTACCAAATCCTGTAGTCCAGGGAACCCATATGCTGGTAGAACCTTGAGCCCCTATCTCAGTAGTAATCTTACTGCTTCTTGTAAAGACACTCAGATACGGGATGATAACAAAAATATCCATCCAACACATCTCTCCACTTCCCTCTCTCTTCAACTACACCAGATTAGGATCACAACTTTACACACAATCTCAGATTGGATAGCCCAGTGCAGTAATCAGCTAAACAGACTATAGCATAGCAAATAAACTAAAGGGGCCTATGGAGCTGTTCAAAGCTACCAGCATGCTGTAAATCATAAAACTGAAGATCTGTCTCTTTCCCTTCATCATCCAATACACTGCTATGTGATGCATCCATTAACACGATAACCACACATCGGTGGTCATCACACAGAAAATGGAAACACTTCCCAAATAGGATCAAAACAAATACAACATCCGTCCAACCACACATCTAACACAGTGTAACATACTAATCATGCAAGCAAGCACTTCCACTCCCCCACATAGGGGTAGTAAGTTATAAATAAATGCGGCAATACATTATTATATCATACAATTAAATTTATTAACGGCTACCGCCACCTTCCCCTAGTTTGGAGCTAAACTCAACTCACTTACTTCACTATTCTCAACATTGCAACCACAGTGAATAACACAACTCCCATATAGAATTAACAGCCAACAACAAATAGATTGAACAGAAATGTGTCAGATTTAAATGTATTTGTAACAGGCTTCAATGTAAATGTTGGAAAAGCTTAAAGAAGTTATACCACACCAACCGGATCATGGATTACCCAATCTCTACATCTGACGTTTTTAAAATAAATATATATAGACCAAACTATTGCAATCACTCTAAGTGCACGCTGATGTTTTCAACCAAGAACTCAGATGTTTTTTATTTAAATCTCAAGACAATTCATGATACCATCATAACTAAATCAGTAATCAGATCTTATGGCCTGGGTCTCTAATTGGGCGCCTTCATATCTTCCCTCATCATAAGATTCCAGAAACTAAACTGCAAATCATAATAGGCTTAGTGGTGTACATGAATGTCTTTATGTGCGTACATTGGGGAGAGGGGGGCACACTGGCCTAAAGAGGATGAGAACGCACAGGAATCAGTCAACCAAGTTTCCCAGCACTAGAAAGGCCAAGAGGTCTAGAGACCGGAGGACCAGGTGCACTAGGGCTTGGACAAAAAGCAACAACTTGAACACAGTCATAAGGATCAGGACAAATTGGGGAACTATGACCAGCAAGACTTAAGGACTAGCAAGAATAGTTAGGTCAGAAACAAGAAGTAGAGAAACCGAAAGGGTAGTACAAGGAGGAATTAGGAAGGCAGGACAAGAAAGGCCAACAGGAATAAGATCAGGGGGATGAAGACAAGGGGAAAACTGGCACGACAATCAGGATCAAGGGAATCAATGTTGAAAGAACAAGTGGGACCTGAATGACTGGACTCACCAGCAACAGAACCAGGGACCTGTTCAGAACTGGGAATAGACGGGACAGAAGGATCTGTAAAGGAGGACCACGAAGACCTGGATTAGGAGCACCAGGATCAAGACAACTGGGATTCAGAAAAGCAGAGTTAGAAAGACCATGACTAAGTTAATTGAGACATAGTACCAGAGGGATAAGGACTAGGAGGAGAAGGGTCAGAAACAGTTGTACCAAGAGCACAAGGACTTGAACCAGGGCAAGAATTATCAGGAGGATCAAGAAAAATAGTGGATCAGTATAAGAAGTAGAAGAAGGTGGAATGCAATGAACAGAAGCAGTGGATGGCCAAGTAGATGCAGAAGAAAATCCAATCCAGAAGAAGGAAACTGTAGATCAGGCCAATGGGAATTAGACCAGGACGACTAGAACCAGGACTGGGAGGATCAGAAGCAAAACAGGGGGGTCATGACCTGGATGAACAGAAGGATGGGTAGGACCTGGGGGACCAGGAACTTGAACATTACCAAGATGGCCATGAAGACCAGTAGAGGGCTAAGAAGACTGGAGATGTATTACTTACCACAAGCACTACGAAATTACACAAAGAAAGAAAGTATAAATATTATGAACATCAAAAATGCAATAATGACTATTTCCAAAGTGCATTCCAGATCGATTTATTAGTGAACAATTGACTTTAATAAGTTAAAATTAATTGAAATTCTAAGTCAACCCAGCTTATATTCTGACCTTTGATATGTAGACCACTGAGACATTTTGCCATCTGTGTGACACAGGGACTATTCCAGGATTTAATGTTCTCATTCCCAGATTAGTTCAAACATTAAGCAATTGCATAACAATTCACAACCTATTAATAGTGAAGGAAAGCCTCATCATTCCCTAGTTACAATAGCTGGTTTGCCATGAACTTATTTTCTATTGAAGTGTTGTTGCTTATTCTTGCTCTTGCCTGTAGTCATGCCTTAGCCACATCATAAAGAAAATATGGTAGTAAGCCAAGACTTTGCAGTGCAAGGTAGGAACCACCTTACTCATGTCAACAGAGAAGAGCAGTTGGCTTGAGCCCTCAGTTTTTAAACCTGAGGGCGCCAGACACTGAGAACAATCCAAAGTGGAAATAGAGGTTTCACATTTATGCTTTAGAAGGTAAGCCATAAATGGAATGCATTTTAGGGAACAGTCAATCAGTATATTTTGCATAGGGACTCCTATTTTCATTATGCTTCTGCTTTTCCTGCCCAAGAATGGAACAGCTGCATATCAAAATATTGTCTCCAAAATATAATTCTGCCATGATTTCATGGCCAAACTATTGAGAAAAAAAGGATCGAGGAGGTAAGTAGAGACATACTTTACTTATCACCATATTTATGTACATAACATATTTTTAGATTGAGTTGGTGAGGAGTTAAGAACAGTAAAGCTATGCTCACTTAAATGCAAATACCTTCTCCGTATTTTGGTCCTCAATATAATGGCAGGACGATGTTTTAGAAACAATATTCTGGAGGAATACATGTTGGACCACAGCTTGCTGATCTAGGTCAAGACAATTTTCTGATTCTGCTTTGGTGGGGTATATTGTGCATATGGATCTCTGGGGCTGGTTGTAGTGTGTTTTATTTTTTAAGAGGGCCTGCCACATTTGTAGAATTGGCTCAAACAACTAGGATTTTGACTGTTCTGTTCCTATGAGAGCGAACTTTTGCCCACTGGGATCTAACTTCTGGAATAAGTCTATGCTCAAACCACAGAGAACACTGTGCATTTGGGATCTGTAGTGTATTCATGTCTGGAGAAATCTCAACATAGCTAGGTTTTTAATCTCTCTGGATCAGCCAGTTCCTGGAAACAAGGTCCAAGGCAAATATCACTGCATATAATGAGTCTGATAGTGGGGTGCAGTACACTAACATACCATCAGGTGGTCTAAGGTGTACTTACTACAGTAGTATAAATGGAGGTTCATCTATTTGTCCCCTGTAGGAATTAGAAGGGTCTATTTGGAAATAGTTGTCATTTTACAAAAGGCGGGATTATAGAACAGTAATGCTTCACACATCTCCAGTGACCACTATCTCCTTTTTTGACTCATTCCAAACCCCATTT
Organism: Lissotriton helveticus; assembly: GCF_964261635.1. NCBI lineage: Eukaryota > Metazoa > Chordata > Amphibia > Caudata > Salamandridae > Lissotriton > Lissotriton helveticus. The sequence goes on along the minus strand of NC_136061.1, from coordinate 2,001,640,613 downwards.
ACTTCTCTGATCTCTCAAATAACACTTTCTAGACTCTTCCCGCTATCTCTCCTTTATCCTATTCAATCTAACTAACAGATGCACACGTAGACTGCCCCAATTAACAATTTATATTTCCCTACAATTATCCACTTTGGGTTCCAAATTAGCATGCAACTCACCGAAAAATGCTTCAACAACTCGTCAGGGGTAGTAAGCCCTATATAAATACATTTACAATTACACATCTCCAGCAACGCGTATCTGCAGGCAGAGCACAATCATATATTTGTGAAGCATGCTTCCTGGATCTATTTGTTTTGGAAACAGTGATTGAGGAAGCATCTGACTTGGGGCTAGGCAGTTGTGCTGATCCTATCAATGCACCCACACGCTGAACTGCTGTCCTTCGTACTGGGCTAAATCAAACCAGATTTTTGGAATGCTTGCAGAACATGGACAACTCCCACGTGAACAGTTTGCTCGAGCTGTAGAACAGCATTTCTAGGCAGATGAAAGGCCCCTGGGGAGCTCGCCAGGAGAAACCTTTCCTTCCTTGCAACCAGGAAGCAACCGGAGCGCAGCACTACACAGAAATGTGTGTTCATGTTCTCTGGGCCACAGAGGGAGTCCGGACATTGTAAAATTGGTGATTTTCAATGTACGTACACTGCATTCTGACAGACAACACCCCCGGATAAAAGTGTAACTGAATAAAACCAAGAGAGGAACAGCCCGGCAGTGTTTGTGTGTCCTGTATCGGATATCACCAGCATGTTTGACCTTTGCAGTTGGTGTCAAATGTTTTGCAGCTAATAAAAACCCTAATGTTTATTATTGGCTATGCTATCCTCGGGAAGAAGGACAATCATGCTGCTGAAGGAATGTGGTGTGTGTATCACCTAACAGCACAGAGGAGGATTTTTAATGACAAGTGCTATTCTAAAGTGTGTAGGGATTGATGGGGCAACGTTACCTGGCGTATAAAACGAATACTTGTTTGGAAACATCTTCTAATGACAAATTGTGGCTTAAGCATTTATAGTGATTCCTTACCCTAGAGAAGACCTTAAATGATTTGCAGATAGACGTGTTTGTGAAAGCTTTTTGTTCAAGTGTTGGTTTAGATGTAGTGTGTTTGGTATCCTGTATAGGGGTTAACATGTGGATATTGCTGACTCAGGTTTACTCACTGTATATGCACAAGAGGGAAATGAATACGAGTGTCAGAGACAGAAGAGCAGTTTGCATATTGATGGTATTTCTTGAGGGAAAGTATGGAATGAAGGAAGAGGTGTTGAAGAGCTTGTTCATAAGCTGCTCAAACATACACCAACCAGCTAAGGTTGCTCTTTCTTGAGTCTACTTGTTAAATCAGGGGGAAAGGTATGTCCGCATAGTTTGTCACTAAGCATCAGAAATTGTGCGAAATAGAGCATTCAGGGGGCAAACACCATCGTAGCAAACTGCTCATAAGAGCCTCCAGGTTAATAACAAATCTCATATTTTATGGCAGAGTGGCCATTCCAAGTAATTTCAATGTGACATCAGAAACATGCATTGAGCGTAATTTAATATTGCTTCTCAAAGTTTGATGGTGTTGGAAAATTTTAAACAATGTATTTGTTAATTTATTGCTTTCAAAGGCAGCTGGCTTTGCTGTATTATTTTATGAAGGAGCACGTAGTGTACAGACAATCTTAACGAAGATGTCTGGGAGAAATCATAAAAATATCATTCCAATTCTGGCAGACACTGTTCAGCACTGCCCAAATGACCGAATACCTAACACAAACATCTAGAAACAAACTTACCAACACGTCGCACCTTCTAACATTCTGTGCCACTTTGCAAATTGGAAATTCGTGCTGCTGTGTAGATTCGTGCCTTTATCCTGACAGCCCCATTAATATGTTCGGAAATCATGAAGGCATCGCTAGTGGACAAGGGATGGCACAGAATTTAGCAGTGGGAGTGCATTTAATGTTAGGTTTTTCTCTGCCGGATATCAATTCCATATATCAATGATCAATAATGTTTAGCCTATCATAGGGCTATGTGGCAGCATATGACAATACTTGCACTAGGAGACTATATGAAATAAAATCCAGCAGGGGGCCGGCCAGTGGAGGCTTCTCCGCTGAGGCAAAGGTGCATCGCAACACTTCTTTTCAGCAGCGTAAGGAAAAATACATTTATAATAATACCAATGTTATTATCATTTTATTTTTTCCAGTTGAGGGTGCAGCAGCTTGGCAGGCAGGACAGGACTGCTCTGCTGACAGAGCAGGGGAGGGGAGGAGGGGTATTCACTCCCTAAGTGTGCATGAATGTATTACCGTCTGTCTCGCGCCGGCCAAACATTCATGTGCCATTCGCATGTTTTCCACCCAGGCTGGATTACAGCCTGGGTGGAGAACATGCCCAGGCCCCCAATCCCCATCTGAGCACTGAACCAGGGTGCTCAGACCAATCACAATGCTGCCTTTCAGAATTGTGATTGGCAATGGGGAGCCTGGGAGCCCGGGTGCTTCCTGTACCGTGTTCGGCTGGAGAGACGTGGCAAGGACGTGTTGAGGAGGTAAGATTAATTTTATTTTTTATTTACTTCCTTCTCTCCCTGCTTCCCCACCTCGCCACATGGATCTATGCAGGTCACCACTGCATGAGGCTGGAGGACTTGACACTTTCTTATTATTCTGTAAAACAGTAAAGAGAGGAGTAAAAACGGGCGAAATGGGACAATATATTTAGATCGTGTGGCTAGAGCCAACGCTGGTTCCTACAGTCAAAACAGAACTTGAGCTTTGTGGCATAACAAAGCTGAGCTGACTGAGTATTATCTTTGTGTGAGTTTTTGTGACCTTACTAGACACAAGTACTTTTGATGCAGTGGTTCTACGGAAATAATTTCTAAAACTATGACACCTTTCCCTGAAGTACAAAATCATACATATGCTCGACAGTGGGGCCCATGACACTGCGAGTCACTCACAAAATACTTACACCTTACTCCATGGATCGGTGAGATTCAAAGGAGAGCTGCTGTATCATAGCGGGATGTCTAAACTATAACAGAATATTTATTCCATTTACACCTGCAGTTTAAATGAGTTTACCATGGTTTTCTTTAGCAAAACATTTATTTAGACACGCCGCCACTGTGGTCGACGGATCTGCTAGTAAAAAATTAGGCGTAGGAAAACTCAAGACCAGCTTAATTCTCCATTTATCTACTTTTTATTAAAAGCAAATTTTAACATGTCTAAAAGTTTATTCATTTTATTTATTTCTTTATTCAAAACGACATTAAAGGAAAATAAGAATTTTATTTAGATTTCAGAAATGCAAGTATTTTGGCTAAGGACAGATAGTTCCCAAAATTCATTCTTTCTCCTAACTTCCCTAACTAAAACCCTCACCTAGAGTGTAACTTTCATTCAAAAGAAATAGAAAATTATTCAAAGTCTTACCTCTCAGGAAAAATCAGCATACGGACAGCATCTCTGGAGGAAATCGAAAAGGAGTTTTTTCTTCACTAAAAACATCACTTTTTATACCTTTTTCACTAGCTCTATCTATCTAAAAGTGTAACTTTCAACATAAATTCGAGTTCTGATTGGACAATTTTTCGGGTGGATGAGCATCATCTCATCATTACAACATTTATTCCGCTTCCGTCAGCCTGATTTTAAATGGGTCATTGTCTTGGGCCTCGTCCGGCCTAGTCCTGTTTCTCACTTAGCTACTTTGCTGGACTTTCTCACGTTCTGAACTATTGTGCTCATCTTTTGGCAGCCATCTATACTTCCAGGCTACACTGTCCTTGAACTGCTTTCACTCCAAGCACAAGCAGCTCGTATTCGAACTCGGAGTCGGGCCTGCGCATGCTCAGTTCATTTTCTATTCGCAGTTCAGCAAATCGGCCATCTTTTGTTAGGCTTCACAGGCCAGAATGAGAACTATCATAGAAACAAACACAAACGAATGTTAAATTTTAGAACTTTAGCCCTTATGTTTACCTCCCCCCTTTACTACGGTTTTCCCTATTAGTAGTTACCTAGCAGATAAGCGGCATCTAGGCGTAATATACTTACTTATCCTTCGGTTTCTGCCACAAATACGTAAACAAAAGCACATTTTATGCTGCATTTTATTATTTCAAAGCTGCTGATTAGTTTAGGACACGACAAAATCACATAGTTAGTTAATTATCATTGCAACAATAGCAAAGTTAATTCCCACGTGTACTTGTGTAGGTGCAGTTTTACTCTAGATTTATTAGTTCCACACGTCATTCCATTAGTTCATGTTATAATTATGGAAGTATGACTTCACAAGGGGTACACAAAATTTTGTTTCTCCTCCTTGCTCGATCACTTTAAATGACTGTATAAAGTTGACTTTAAAATTGGCAGACTAATTCTTCAAGCCAGGTGTGTTTCTAATTTGATATTTCTTTGCTGTGTAACCTAAGGTTATTTGTAAGTTGAAAAGTCATTGCCTGTAATGTAAAGCTAGTTGGAGATGTTCAAATAGGCTACAATCATTTCATAATGTTATGTGTAATACATTCACATATTACTTAGATATTCAATCCAGTAATTTTAGCAATCACTTACCATGTTTATAGATCTCTATTATAAAAATTGTATCTGCAGTGGAACGTTTCTAATAGTGGGCTCTTGCTTCATATTTAATTTTGATATATTGCATCATTTAACTAGAAAGCTCTATAAAAATGTTCTACACATGATATAAAAATGTTAACTATTTTGAAAATCTCCCTCCCAGAATTTCAAAAAGCGTTCCAATGCAATGCTTATGGCAGATTGGTTGATACAAACAATATCAATAGGTGGAGCAAGCAAGCTTATTTGAACCCCCAAACTCTTTTTATATTGCCATCGTACTATTAGATTTTAAAGATGCAGCTCCATAAACGCTTGGATTTTACTGTCTAGTTTATGTGCATTATTTCCTATTGATGACTTGCTTCACCTCTTATTAACCTCATTTTCTTTTGCATTTGAAAATTCTGCTTGTGAAGTGCACAACTGGTAGGATTGAACACAATTAATCTTAGATCTATGGAAGCAGACTAACAACAAGGCATATTTCACATAGAACCCTTAAACAACTCTGTGTATAGTTTTAGCTATTGTACGTGCCATACACTCAATCGTATACATGCTGATAAGGATGTTAATCAGTAAGACGTACAGCTTCAAGTGCAAGCTATGTAAATGCAGACACTAGAGAGACACCACACGTAACGGAAATAATGTGTTTTTGTGAATCCACAAGCGAACGTGTTATGCATAGTACCATCATATCTTGCATAGCCCAACATTATTTTGTATTTTGATTTCTGAGGTTAGACTCGGTCTTTCTGGACTGAACTCCCCTCATTTAAACAAACCAAAATACCCACAGTTATTTGTGCAGACAGCTACCCAGCAACCACAAACAGAGACATTAAAGCCTCTCAGCTTGTGCTTCTACTGTTTCAGGGCCGGGAGCACATTGCTAGTAAAGCAGTTTGGCTTAGCAGAGAAGTGGTTTGTATTGTTTGTACTGTGATAATTATGGCTGAACTGTACCGAAAAGTCTGAGTGCCTTGTAAAGCGAGATATACACTGGACTCAACGATGTCTTCACCGAAGAAAGGGTACAGCACCTCATTTGCATTTTTTCAGTAGCTGCCCATTGGCCCCCAATTTATGTGCAGACACCTTCAGGCAAGGCTTAATGGTCGACAGCTTTTAGCATGTCTGCCGTGTGACCCCATGCGTATAAGGGTAAAAGTAAAACCACAAGTCCCACAATGCAATTTGCAGGTGACTATAAAGCTAGGAATGGCGGAGGGCGCCACATATGCCATTTCTGCACTCAGCATCTATGTTTCTTAAATGCAGCATTTGCTGCAGTACCTTTTGGATACCCATAGCTGTTGCTTATGTGTAAAACACAGACCTAATTGGACATAAATATTAAGTACACATAAAACAGCAGTTCTACCGCAAAAATTATTTAAGTCCAGAAATAGTTTCAGTTTTCCGGGACACAATATACCCAGATTTGATTAGCATGATTATTATTAATTTGTTGTCTGAGAATGTTTTATCTAGTTCTTGTATTTGTTTAGATTCTTGACTTTTTGCCATCACTATGCAGAACTAAGAGTACAAGAAAACAGACATCAAACAGGTTCGACCAAGCTCGTGATGGTGAGTATGTGAGGGCTTGAACTCTCTGCTCCTAGAATTAGTTTAATTACTCTATACAGTCGCAGACATTCCAAATAACCCTTTTGGCATTGCTCAAATCGCAGATTCAACCACCAAGTCTTAGTGACAAAACGCAGAATACTCGTTTATCCTGAGGATAGACAACAGGCACTAAAAGTCGCTAGCAAAACCCGTGAGTTGGAAAGCCTATGCTATGACAAAAGATATGACAAACTTCAGGCTAGCACTTCATATCGATCTACTGCCAAAACTTCCTGCTTAAAAGCATGAATATAGGATCGTTTCCATATAAAGGCTTTTGCTCCCATAATTCTTGCTCATAGGATGTGACATCAGCGCAGACACAGCCAATAGTATCACCTGTTATATATCTGAATGTGGGAAGGGGTGTTTCGAATCATAGTTAGTCAATCATTGTAGAAATAGTGGAAATTCTAATTCATTTGGAGGTGCAGTTGCTCTGAATTTCCCCCACTGAGTCAGGGCTGCTTTTCAAACACCACAGCTCAACTGCCATGGGGGAAATAAATCATGCATGCCAACATTTTAGGACAGGGACGTGGGAGATTTAAAATAAAAAATCGGGAGAATGAAAATTCCCCATTGACTTCTATGGTAGAAAATGCAATTTCAGGCGGTAGACAGCTAAACTAAAGTCATTTTTGCCTTGAAAAATCGGTAGTCTTCCGCCTGAATCGTGTCTATTGGCATGTATGGTAAATGGTAGGCCAATTTATCCAGAACCTGAACTTGCTTGTTTCCGAGTGGATCACCTTCCAAAGAGGGCATAGAGACCTAGCAGTCATAATGATTATTTTCAATCAGTCTCAGTTTTTCAACCAAAAGTACTGAGCACGCCCAGTCTCGCGCCTTCACTTATAATTAGAAAACGGAATATATATGTCATACAGTGAGTAGTGCTGTTCGAGGAAGGATAAAGCACTCCTGTCTGACTGTTACATGCGAAGGGGCCAGTTGACTGCTATGCAGAACAATGAAGTCGCTATTTTAAGTCTTCGACAAGCAGAGGTTTCAAGCTTGCCAGTTTCATGTGTGATTAGCTTCCCAGTCCAGGTGTTTTTCCATTGCTTGCTGGGGCTTGTTTTACCTTATGTTAGAGCCACATCTAAAATACCCAGACAATACTAGGAATCGATGAGCTGCACAATACTCAATTTGATAGTCTGGACATGGTTTTTGATGGTTTCCAAAACTGCAAGACAATGACAGCTGGAATTCATAAACAATTTAATGGCAACATTGTCAAGGATTCTCTCTTCTTCAAAAAGCAGATAAAAGACGTAATCGCTAATTTACTATCATTGCCAAGTGGACCCGTAGCAAGTGTGACACCTTTAGCAAATCCTTGCTTGCAGCACGGTGAGTGCATGGGCTCATTGGGTTAGCAATGTCATGGGAGACAGCACGTTCTAGTCCATGGCTTTCCTTTTACATTACATTATCATCAGGATGAGTTGACACGATCAAAGACTATATCTCCCAGAATGTATCATGTTGTTGAAAGACAATCCAGATCCAGTAAAAAGTGTCCCTAATGTCATGGAGTAGCCCAGAAAGCTTACTTGCAGTCATAAGCTACCACTTGGCAGTTACAATAGATTTCAAGCAAGAATAGATATATACCATACACCAAGTATGCGTCAAACTACAGCAATTCCTGGGGTCATTAAAGCAATGACTTCCTTGTCAATGCCATCAGACGGTCAACATATGGCCTTATTTACCTTCTTCCTGTGGAACACACATACAAAGAATTCCTAAAATAGCTTCTACAAACGTACATCTTTAATGACTGCAGTGAAGTGCTTTTATTACAGATTTCTAAGGATACCGGATGATTTTATGTCACCGGGAATTCAATGTTCTAGTCTTGGTTTGGTTGTTCCTTGTTATGTCGACTAAGTGTTAAATGACACAGTTGTTGCAGTGTTATGTATGAGAGCTAAGATAAAGTTGAAAAAGATTTCAATAGTATAAAAAGAATTGTATTTATTTGTTTAGGAGTCTTGTTTTACCCTACTTGTAGTTTTCAGTTACTTCAGAGTACAAAATTGAATAAGAACTGTATCGAGTCTCACAGAAGAGAGACTTGAGACAAAAATGTACCCAATTAGGTAGGGTGGAGCCCCTAACTGACATTCTGCAAACAAGGCATCAGAGGATCCAGACGGCCCACGTAAAGTCTGACAACTCAGTTTTCAAGAGGTTTCTGAACAAATGTCGTTGGTTTTTATTTCAGGGATGGGATGATGATATTACATAGTCTTGGGTCTTGACCTCCCAGCGGTCTACTTCTGATCTTCACCTGCTTGAATTACCATAACTGGATTTCGTTGGAAGCTGACAAGTGGAAGTTTCTGGCTGGGATTTAGAGATAAACATGGGTTTCCATCAATTTTGTGAGTTGTGGAGAGAAAGTAATCCTTTGTTTTACTTAATACCAACAAAGAGCTCTGATGGTAGATCTGCTGTAGTCCTCCTTTTATGTACTGAATCACAGTTTGGCTGCCTGATTTGGTGTTTTTTTCATTTTGTCAATCAGCATTTTAGGGGAAACCAATGTAAATGATGTTGCTGAAGTCCAGATGAGACATGATGAGGGCTCTGGATACATCTAGGAAGTGGGGATTTTATAGATATTAAACTATTTTGCCAAGTGTAGATATAAGAAGATTGACGGTTTAACTACTTTCCTGAACTGTGGAATGCAAAAATAACAGTTCATGGACAGAATGCAGAACGATGTCATACATTCACCCCAGTACAGAGATCTGGGCCTAAATCAATCGTTTTTGTGCTCACCATGACAATCCAGTGTGAACCTAGCCATATGCAAATCAGTCTTGACCCTTTGCCCCGTGGGAACAGTCCAGCCCACATTGCCAAGCAAAGTCCTCCCTGAACTGTGGAATGAGCTACATTCCAAGTTCGAAGGTTATACAAAGATTCTAGCTTGCAGGGTGGTGGCAAGAGTGGTCTGTTAGAAATTGAAAGTTATTTCTGGAGGGTGACTACCCACCTCAAGGAATAAACAGTAGTGGCCACAAGCAGGGGTAATCAGTGGGGTGGGGGTAGAGGGTGTGATAAAAAAATAAAACAAACAAAACTTACCTTCAGCCTGATGTCCCCCACCTCTTCAGCTACAATGCTCGCACAGGCTCCAAGAGTCACCTGCACCAATCCAGGCACTACTCTCATGCTGGTATTACCCAGCATAAGAGAAGCTTCAGGATTGGTCGGAGCGGGCTGGTTCCACACTCCACCAGGGACTGGAAGCCTGTGCTCCAGAGCCTGTCGATATCTCCAAGTATTAGCCTGGAGATATCAAAGTGCGCATGCCGGTTTGGCTGACCGTGGACACCCGGCCAAGGCGACATGCGCACTGGCAGTGCCCTGAGCTCACTGCTCCTCCTACTGGCCCCGCCGTCAAAACTCGGTTGCGGCTCAGCTCTGAAGTAAAAAAAAAATGATAATGAAGCAGTGTTAGAAATGGGGGTCTCTAGTTGGCAAGTGTTTGCACCTTTGTCCAAATAGAGACCCTTCTTCCTAGTCAGGATTAGGGAGTTACACTCCTAAAATAACCCCTGCTCACCCCCTTAGTAGCTTTGCTGAGCAGTCAGGCTTATCTTAGAGGCAGTGTGTAAAGCATTTGCACATAACTAACAGTAATACAGTGTAAGCACTACAAAAGGACACCACACCAGTTTAGACAAATATCCAATATTTTTATATACTTAAGACAAGACCAAAAACAATAAAAATCCACAATACAGTACTTGAAAATCTTCACTTATCAAAATATGCTTTAAAAATAGTTCCTTGATGTCGATAGCTCCGTCCGGGGCTATCACGGCGTTGTGAGAAAAGAAATCCAAACAGTTCTGGCTGACCGCGGCATCGCGGGCCTGCTACAGTGTCGGGTACACCCGCAAACAGTACCTTTTAGAAATGCAGGGCGTCGATGACCCATTGTTGAACTTCTGAACGCACGGCATCCGCAGGCGTCAGTTCCGGAGGTCAGTGTAGGAGTTGTCTGGGACCTCAAAGCCACACGCGTTGCAGGTCTATCTCCTCTCGGATGGAGTCAGGAGCGCTGGCGTCGGCAGGCGCTGTGTGCTGTGGTGCGAAGTGCAGCGGTGCGGCATGTGGTGCCCTCAGGTCACGGTGCAAGCAGTGGCCCGGTGGCGGCGTCAGATGGCGTTGTTGTGAGACCAGAGTCACGGTGCGAGATGAAGGCTGTGCTTGTCACGGTGCTGGCAGGTCACGGTGCAAGCAGCGTCGTCGTCGTTGCTGAAGCGTTGTTGTCGGCCGACGGACTGGAGTCGATGGTGCCGGCATTGGAAGGCTATGGTGTGGGATGAGGGCGATGCCTCATGAATTTTACAAGCGGTGCCCTTGAACCACGGTGCAAGCAGCAGCGTCGATTTCGGCGTAGTGGCGTAGTAACATACGACGCCGCAACCCTCTCAGCCCTTAACCCCGGCCGCCCACCAAACTGCTACCAAGCCGTCCCAGGACACACCCATGGACCCTTCACCTGCCACTCCTGCAAACTCCACTGCATCAGGACCCACACCAAATCCAAAGACTCCAATCAGAGCTCCGACACTAACCACCTAAAGTGCATCCTGCTCAACACCCGCTCGGTCCACAGACACGCCATTGAACTCTGGAACCTACTCGATACTACATCGCCGGATGTCGCCTTCCTTACAGAAACCTGGATGAACGCCTCATCAGCACCCGACATCGCCACAGCCATCCCGGATGGCTACAAGATCATCCGCAAGGACCGCACCAACCAAACAGGAGGAGGCATCGCCATCGTCCATAAGAACACCATCCGCATCACGTCCAGTTCCGACGACTACCTCGCTACCGCCGAACACCTTCACTTCCAGATCCACACCGACCCCAAGACCACACTCAGAGGCACCCTCGTCTACAGACAACCAGGACCCCGCACACAATTCAGCGATGACATCACTGACTTCATCAGCCCACACGCCCTTCCCTCCGAGGACTACATTCTACTGGGAGACCTCAACTACCACCTGGAAAAGAAAAACGACTGCAACACCACCACCCTTCTGGACAACCTGGCCAACCTCGGACTCGAACAACTTGTCAACACCCCCACCCACTATGCCGGACACACGCTCGACCCAATCTTCACCTCCAGCAGGCACATCTCCTTCAATCACACCACAGCTCTCCACAGGACGGACGACAGCTGCGTTCACTTCCACTACAAAAAGACCACAACCCACAACCCCCCACAACCTATTCCCCAAAGAAACTGGAACAAAATTACTACCGACCAGCTCTTCACATTGCTTCCCCAAAACCCTCCTGCCAAATCATCGGACCCAAACCAAGCAGCCACCAACCTCACACAATGGATCACCCACAGCGCCGACGAACTAGCACCCCTGAAAAACCATCAAATCAAGCAAGTTAACAAAAAAGCCCCCTGGTTCAACGATAACCTTAAGAAATCCAAGAAGTTATGTCGCACCCTCGAGAAAGCCTGGAAAAAAAACCAACCACTGACAACCTGACCACCTTCAAGAAAGCCACCCGCAAACACCACCAACTGATCCGATCCGCCAAGAAATCAGCATTCAAGGATCGACTTGACAAGAAAGCCCACAACAGCAAGGAACTATTCAACATCGTCAAAGAATTTACCAACCCCACCGCCGGCACCAACGACATCACTCCCTCCCAAGACCTCTGCGACTCCCTAGCCTCTTTCTTCTACAACAAAATCGCCGACATACATAACAGCTTTGAACACCAGTCCGGAGATCAGTCCACTCCACCCACCTCCGAACCAAAACCCCCCTCTATCAACCTTTGCGCCTGGAACCCAATCACCAGTGAAGACACCATCCGCCTGATGAACTCCATCCACTCAGGATCGCCAACCGACCCATGTCCCCACCACATCTTCAACAAAGCAGACTCCATCATCGCACCCCATCTCCGAGACGTCATCAACTGCTCCCTCAACTCCACTACCTTCCCGGAAAGCTGGAAACATGCCGAACTCAGCGCCCTTCTGAAGAAACCCACAGCAGACCCCACTGAACTTAAGAACTACCGCCCCATATCGCTCCTCCCATTCCCTGCCAAAGTTATTGAGAAAGCCGTCAGCAGGCAGCTCGCCGCCTTCCTCGAATCTAACAAATCCCTCGACCCCTCACAGTCCGGCTTCCGAGCCAAACACAGCACCGAAACCGCCCTCATCGCAGCAACAGACGACATTCGAACTCTACTGGACAACGGAGAAACAGCTGCCCTCATCCTACTAGACCTCTCCGCTGCCTTCGACACAGTCTGTCATAGCACCCTCATACAACGCCTCAGCAACGCCGGAATACAAGGAAAAGCATTGGACTGGATCCTCTCGTTCCTCGTCGGAAGAACCCAGAGAGTCCGCCTCCCCCTTTCAGATCAGAGGCCACCAAAGTCATCTGCGGCGTACCACAAGGATCATCACTCAGTCCTACCCTCTTCAACGTATACATGAGTCCCCTCGCATCCATCGCACGCCAACACAACCTCAACATCATCTCCTACGCAGACGACACCCAGCTGATCCTCTCCCTCACCAAAGACCCAAACACCGCCAAAACCAACTTACACGAAGGAATGAAAGAAGTAGCCGAATGGATGAAGAACAGCCATCTAAAACTGAACTCGGACAAAACGGAAGTCCTCATCTTAGGATCATCCCCCTCCGCCTGGGACGACTCATGGTGGCCACCGGCCCTGGGAACCGCACCCATACCTACGGACCACGCACGTAACCTGGGCTTCATCCTGGACTCCTCCCTCTCGATGACCAAACAAGTCAACGCCGTATCATCCTCATGCTTCAACATCCTACGCTTGCTCAAAAAAATCTTCCGCTGGATCCCCACCGAAACAAGAAAGACGGTCACCCACGCACTGGTCACAAGCCGACTGGATTACGGAAACACCCTTTACGCCGGAACCACAGCCAAACTACAGAAAAAACTCCAACGCATCCAAAACGCCTCAGCTAGACTCATTCTGGACATCCCCCGTCAAGCTCACATTTCCGGTCACCTGAAACACCTCCACTGGCTCCCCGTCAACAAGAGAATAACGTTCCGTCTCCTCACCCACGCACACAAAGCCCTCTACGACCTAGGACCCGAATGCCTCAACACACGACTGTCCTTCTACACCCCCACCCGCCAACTACGATCAACCAATCAAGCCCTCGCCGCAATTCCGCGCATCCATAGATCCACCATGGGGGGAAGAACCTTCTCCTACTTAGCGGCCAAAACCTGGAATTCTCTCCCCACCCACCTCCGCCTTGTACAGAACCACCTCTCCTTCAGAAAGCAACTAAAAATTTGGATATTCGATAAATAAAGTACACCCCCTGCCCCAAGCGCCTTGAGACCCTATGGGTGAGTAGTGCGCTATACAAATTTCTGAACTTGAACTTGAACTAGTCAGGGATACCAGGGCATCATCGTGAAGCGAGGCTGTGCGGAGTGTGTTGCCCACAGGTCGCGGTGCGAGTAACGGCTAAGTAACAGCATCAACACTTGTCGTCAGTGAGACCAGGATCGCAGTGCGGTGTTGTGGCGGTGCCCTCTGCAGTGCCAAGGCGTCGTTATAAAGCAGTGCGGAGTGCGGTGCCTACAGTTTGGGGTGCGAGCAGCGGCTCTGTGGCGGCATCAGCAGGTGTCATCAGTTAGACCAGGGTCACGGTGCGGCATTGCGGCGCTGCCCTCTGCGATGCCTTCAGGACACGGAGTCGGCAGCGGTGTTGTAGACATCGTCGAGTTGCTTTTCTTCTGTTGCAGCACAAAACACACAGTCCCAAGTGATGAGGGCAGAAGAGCTTGAAGTATTTGCTGTTCCTTAGACTTCTTGAACAGGGGGCAAGCTCTACCTCAAGCCCTCGGAGAAACTCACAAAAGTAGATTGCAGAAAGTTCACTCCAGTCCTTTCACTGCCCAAGACAGAAACAGCCACTGCAGGCCAACACTGCAAAGAGCACAGCTTTGCTGTGTTGGTAGTCCCTCCTCACAGCTTCTCCAGCTCTTCTTCTTGGCAGTCTTCTTGATGCAAAAGAGTTCTAAAGTTCAGCATTCTGGCCCTGAATATTTATATCTCAAAATCCTTTGATATCTTAGGCAGAGAGTGTTGGTGTCCAGCCAGAACCAGTTTGGTCTTTCTCTGGTGTAATTTCTTGGCAGGAGGTGGAGACGGCATTGTCAGAGGCAGACCAGGCCCTCCTCCTTCACCCATTGCAGCCCAGGTCTATTCAGCCCTTTCCTGACCCTACCTAGACTATCTGGAGCCACTCTGGCTCCCCAGCCTTCTGTCATCGAAAACCCAGACAGGCAATCCACATTCCAGCAGAGGCACACAGGATGACTGAGCAAGAAAATACCTACAGGTAGATGCATCAAGCATTTTTGAAAGCGGAAACGGTGCGAATCGCAAAATTCGGCCGTTTGCACCCGCAAAAATGGCATTTGAGGTGCATCAAGGGTTCATGCGATTGCAGTTAAGGAATCACAGTTTGCGATTCCTTAAATGGGATGCAGGAACCATTCCAAGATTGCGAATTCGCAATCTGGGGTCGCTATTTACCGCGAATTCAAACTACGTGGTAAATAGCAAAAACTTAGAGATATGCACTTTAGTGCATTTTTCCAAGTTGTATATTACACACACACATGTCCTTGGGACATGTGTGTGCGCAACACCAGTGAACATTAGCATTTCAGGGGTGCAACAGGGTATCCTTTGGACACCCTGGCACCCTTGAAATTGCGGCACATTTGCGATTCGCTAATTGCTAATCGCAAATAAGGAATGACTCCCCATTCGTTCCTATGGGCCTTTAGGCCCATAGGAATGAATGGGAAAGCCATTCCTTCTTTGCAATTCGCAATTAGCGAATCGCAAATAAGGAATCAGTAGGAATTGCAAATAACATTGCGATTCTTACATGCATCCCGTTGTGCGAGTCTTTAATAGCGAATCCTTAAAATTCGCTATTAAGGACTCGCAAAACATAACTTTGATGCATCTGGGGCTACTTTCTAAAAGTGGTATTTTCAAACACAGAATGTAAAAATCACCTTCACTAAAAGATGCATCTTTAAATTCTGAGTTCAGGCATATTAAACGTTATTTTCCCACCTAGTTCCCCGGGTCAGTTATGTTTATAAGATGTTATAAAAAAACTTCCCATTTTGTCCTATGGGCAACAGGTAGCCTTTCCATAGTGAAAAACGAAATGGGCTATAATTCACTATCAGGATATGTCTCACACATACCAGGGCATGTCCTACCTTTCACATACACTGCACCCTGCCTATAGAAGTACCTTCGGCCTACCGTAGGGTTGTCTGACATGTAGAAAAGGGAAGATTTAGGGCCTGGCAAGTGGGTGCCCTCGCCAAGGTGACATGGCAGTTACAAAATGCGCCCAGACTCTGCAATGGCCGGTTTGAGTTGCTTTTTTAGGGCTACTCACGTGGGTGGCACAATCAGTGCTGCAGGCTCTCTAGTAGCATTTGATTTACAGGCCCTGGCACACTCAGTGCACTTTACGAGGGACTAACAAGTAAATCAAATACCCAATCCTGGAAACACCAATCCATAACACAATTTACCACAGGAGCACTGATCAGCAGTGAGAAAAGTGCGCAGAAACACACCAAAAGATGCCAAGTCTAACACATGTCCCCTTCAGCTGAAAGTAGGGAGAACTACCCAACCTCCTGGGAGTTCTCTTCACTAAGGCGGAAGAACCTGGACAGACCATCTGCATTGGCGTGTTCTGTGCCAGGACGGTCTTCCACCGTAAAGTCCATTCCCTGTAGGGAGATGGACCACCTCAGCAGTTTTGGATTCTCACCCCTCATTTGCATTAACCACCTGAGGGGCCTGTGGTCTGTCTGAACACAGAAGTGAGTCCCAAACAGGTAGGGCCTCAGCTTCATCAGTGCCCAGACGCCAGCGAAACCTTCCCTTTCTATGGCACTCCACCTCTGTTCCCTGGGGAGTAGTCTCCTGATAAGGAAGACTAGAGGCTGATCTAGGCCCTCTTCGTTCAGCTGTGAGAGCACTGCTCCCACACCATGCTCTGAAGCGTCAGTCCGCACGATGAATTCCTTGGAGAAGTCTGGTGCCTTGAGCACAGGTGCCGTGCACATGACAGCCTTCAGGGCATCAAAAGCCTTCTGGCAGGACTCAGTCCAGATGACCTTCTTGGGCTGCTTCCTGGAGGTCAGCTCTGTTAAGGGGGCAACAATGGTGCCATAACCCTTAACAAATCTCCGGTAGTACCCGGTGAGTCTTAAGAAGGCCCTCATCTCTCTCTTGGTCTTGGGGGGCTCCCAAGCCAGAATGGTGTCAATCTATGGTTGTAGGGGTGCCATCTGGCCACTTCCTACCTGGTGTCCCAATTACACCACTGACCCCTGCCCGATCTGGCACTTACTGTCCTTGGTCATGAGGCCTGCCCTCTGCAGCACCTGCAACACTTCACCGAGGTGCTGCAAATATTTTTCCCAGCACTGAAGACTGCAATGTCATCCAGGTAGGTGGCACTGAAATCCTCCAGCCCAGCCAAGACCTGGTTGACCAACCTCTGAAAGGTGACAGGGGCATTCTTCAACCTGACACCGGTGTCTATGTCATGGGTATACCAGTGATTAACACCGGGGTTCAGGGAGAACAGTGGGGCAAACTGTCCCAACAACCGGTGACAGTCACTCTTCTGCTCTGCGGTCAGTGTAGGGAAGAGGATCACACCTTCCACTGACTCATCACCTTCCTTGGCATACAGGAAGTCAGGGAGAGGCTCACTCTCCTCTTTCACCCTGTCATCTGTCACCAAGAGCTCACTTCGGACCTCTCGAAGTGGGGCTTGAGGCGGTCCATGTGGAGGACTCTCAAAGGGTTCCTGGGAGCCTGCAAATCCACCAGACCAGGTAGGTGACATCACTTTTGCGCTCCACCACCTCAAACTGCCCAGTCCACTTGTCCCGCAAGGCACAAGGTTCCACTGGGGCCATGACCCATACTTTTTGCCCAGGTTGAAATTCGACCAGAGTGGCATTCTGGTCATACCACATCTTCATTTCTTCCTGACTTGCTTCCAGGTTCACCTGAGTGAGTTTCCTGGAGTGGGCAGTTTGGTTTCGGAAGGCCAGCATGTAACTAAACACATCATGGGGACTTTTCCTGGGAGCTGCCTCACACCCTTCCTTTGCTAAACTCAGAGGTCCTCTCACTGAGTGACCATACAGAAGCTCAAAGGGAATGAAACCAAAAGACTTCTGTGGCACCTCCGTGTATGCAAAGAGAAGGCACGGCAAAAGAATGTCCCATTGAGGTACCTTGGGCCTACCGTAGGGTTATCTGACATGTAGAAAAGGGAAGCTTTAGGGCCTGGCAAGTGGGTGTCCTCGCCAAGTCGACATGGCAGTAACAAACTGCACGCAGACTCTGCAATGCAGGTCTGAGTTACCTTTTTTAGGGCTACTCACGTGGGTGGCACAATCAGTGCTGCAGGCCCACTGGTAGCTGTTGATTTACAGGCCCTGGCACACTCAGTGCACTTTACTAGGGACTAACAGGTAAATCAAATACCCAATCCTGCAAACACCAATCCATAACACAATTTACCACAGGAGCTCTTGCACTTTACCACTGATCAGCAGTGAGAAAAGTGCACAGAAACACTATGCCAGCAAAAACAGAGTCAAAACCGGGAGGCGCAAAGCAAAAACTTTGCTAAGTCTAACAAGCAGTTTTGTAACTGCTTTATTATTATTTTATTTAAGATACGTATGCTGGTTCCAGCAGTGGTGCGATGCTCCTCTGCTATAACGGAGGACCCACCCCTGGAAATAAGCACAATCCTTGTCAGTGTGAACTCTCAAAGTCACTAAATTAACCTGAAGTCAAACCCTGGTAGCTATGACACATAGCAGACAGGTGTCACTTAGGGATAGGTCATAAGTATCTGTGCAGTACCAAAACAGTAATAAAGTTGAAATAAAAATTCTAAACCAAATTAGAAAAATTGGGTTAAGCTTTAATAATCACAATTACACCAAAACGAAAAGAATTCAATCAGGGAAACCAGAGATATGTTTGTTTTAAAGTTTTGAGTAGAGATAGCGGAAAGAAGCCAAAAACTGCCAATGATAATCTAGGATCACGTTAGAGAGGTACCTAGGTGCAATTTGACACAAACGTTGTTGGAGCAGAGGTCAGATACACCAATCAGGTTCATCTTGGTCAAAGAGTTTAGCTTCTGAGTTTAGTCCTTTAAGTCCCAATCCACCTCAGGATACTCTTCTAAAGCTCCATATGATCTCAGAGGAGGCAGTTAGATACTCACCGAGTGTCAGTCAGAGGCCAACACAAGGGTTCACTTCTGGTCCAGTTGTCACCGATCAGCAGGGCAATTGTAGGAAAGGCCTTCTGTAGATTGTTGTACCCCCTTAGCAAGAATAGGAGGTCGGCCTTAGAGCACTTGGACTTCACTGCTTTGTCCTGGGTACAAGAGAGAGAGCATGTCCAGTCCTTAAGTGTATTTCTCAGGTCACAGACAGCAGGTCCATTCCTCTTCTGTTCTTCTTCAGGTGCTGGAGTGCTCTGAAGTGGGTGCCTGGAGATGTCACATTTATGCCTGGCATGAACTAACCAGTGAGAATGACTAATATGAATGCCCTAATCAAAGGGCTAAAAGTTCACAGGTTAACCCTACCCAGTATGAGCATTTTAAGGATGACAAAAGTCTTTGGCAGCACTAAACTTGGGATCTGAGGGCTGGGACGTGTTTGGGGATCGTTCTATGGCAATCCTAGTATCCTCCCACATCTAACACTAAAATCCAGTTTCGGGCAGTCACTGTACCCATACTAAATCCAGAGACAGAAGTCTGGTAGAATAAAACTGGGGTTTTCTAGCAACCAGGCAGTGGATCCACAGGAAATGTTTTGGCATCCTGGTTCCATTCCTTTTAAGTGCACACCCAATGTTATATGTAAAAGCAGCGAGACAGAGGTCTGGTGGGACAAACCAGTTCCTTTAGCATCTAGACAGTGAATACATAATAATTGATTTGGCATCCTGTTTCCCTTCCTTTCAAATATGCCCCCATTGATATATGTAAACATAGCAGACATGTCAAGCAGGATTTGACATTGAAGCAGGATTTCACACATTAACATTAAAAATGAAGCTCACAGCCCCAACGTGGATATTATTTCAGATTCAGAGGAGTCATCTCTACCCATTCAGGTCAGCCTTATCTTTGTTCCTGGGAGGCACTTTGCACAATTTTTACACCTACTCAAATGCTAATTACTGGCTTGCAGAAGTGGAAGTACAAATGGAAATTTCTCCTATAAGAAATTCAGGCAGGGAAAAGGTAAATGTCTACAAATTACTTTTTCTTACTTTTAATAAAAAATATTATTTTATCATTGAATTGGATTTTGATAACTATTAAAATAGCTGTTACATTATACTAGCTAGTCTCCTTCCAGAAAGACAGTATTAGGATTTTAATCTGTTCTGTACATATAACATCTAGGCCTCCCACAGTCAAAAATAGCTTTTGGGTGCTAGTCACTGTAAGGAAATGTTATTTTGGCATGTCTACATGTCCTACTTTTAAATACCATGTACACTGCCTTGTAGGTGGCAAGGCCTACATAGGGGTGACTCAGTAATATTTAAAAGGGAAGTGTTGACATGTCAAGAGAGTTTATTTTGACAGGTCCAATTGCAGTTTTATGCTACTATAGTCAGATTACACTTGTAGGTATACAGCCATGTTTTATGGCATCATTGTAATGGATGGTACAATAGGTGCTGTGGTCAATTTATTACATTTAACTTTCCATCTCTGAGTACACTTTCTACCAGAGAGTAGGGATTTAGAGGTAAATTAAATATACAAATTAGAAATAAACTAATGCGACCATGTTTAAAGGGGGATCCGAGGCACTTACTACTGGTTTGCAGGAGTGAAGTGCACAGTGTTTTAAAACCAGCAAAATTATAGGGTCCAGCAAAAGACAATATCATGGTTGAAATCTCAACCGCAACGTAAAACTCACAATAACTATCATTATATTGTTAATTAGGTAAGCAGTTAAGAATAATAAACCTATCATTCCTTATATATTAATACTTTGATGACATATTGGCAATTGATACTGTAGAGTTGATATATTTGCAGGGAGATGTCCTTGACCTTCGGATTGTGACATGCAACTGATATGCTCCATTGTAATAATAGTTTTTTTTTGGTGCACTTTTATTTTGGCCCTGTTGTACCATTTGACAATTTGCATCCAGAAACATCCTGAAACCCAATTGCAAAACACTGAACTGACTGAACCTGTAGTTTTTTTCCCCAAACCAAGGAGGATTAATGAGGAAGGATAAAACGTTCAACCCGTTGGTGCTCGCAGAGCTCAGCAAGCTCTTCTGAAATTTGGATATAGGACAATATAGTTGTTCATCCTGATGTGTTAGGTTCTGAAGTCTTCAGCTTCCCAGCAAATTTAAGCATGAATGCAGAGTGGTAAATCCTATTCTTGAATTTGTGATGTTATGGCGTAGAAGAAGCTACTAGGGTTTTTCAAGGAGCATAGGAGACCAGGGTTTTAGACAGGACATCTATAACTCGTTTATTTTATTTATTTTACTGAAAGAGAGAACAGGTAAATCAATCAATTGTTTATTTTATACGTTTCACTGAAAAGCAGGTTTGGGCCAGAAGGTATTCCTTTCAAAACAATTTTTCAAATGTTTTGTGTGTATTTACATCTTACTAGTTGCCCAGTGTTCCTAAGTGATGATAGTTTGAAAGGGCGCGCTTTGACCACCACTTTGGTGAAACATAGATGTGTGTGGAGGATGGGTTTCGGATGGTCTGAAGACTGGGACATAACCATCTGAATCGGGATTTTTTTGCCATACATTCTATATTGATCACATTTTGTATCCATTTGTTTTCACTATGATCTTGGGGAGCCAGACAAAATACTGTGGAAGAGGGTGTGTTTCACTAGGTCGGAACCGTGTGTTTTAAGCATCTGTATTTTTATGCCACAAATTCTGTGCTGATCACATTGTGCATGCACTGGGATATAATACTGTCTGCTTCTTCATTAGATCTACATGGATCATAGTTTGGGTTGCCATTTGTATACCCACAAATGTTTTCCCCCAAAAATTATTTTCAAAGGACATCAATGAGTTGTAAAGAACATCAAAATATGCATTTCTCTGCACAGTAACATGCTTGAGAGGGGCTGGTTCAACCAGGAGTATCAGAAATGGTTGTGTGAAGAGCTTATGCCAAGAAGAGGGCTCCAGGCTCTATTCAAAAGACCAAAGTGTTTTCTGGTGGCATAAACAGCTGTGAGTAAAGAGCTATATGTTATGCATTGGAAATGTAGATCTACAGGTTTCTGCTTCAGTGATGGGATCTGCCGTGTTGTATTAAACTGTCTTTATGTTGTCTTTTACACATTCTTTAAGGGATGCCTTATTTCTCCTGATCGCTTGTAAAGCAGCCTTTACAAAGCAATAGCTAGGTAAATGCCACCTCTCTTGCGCCTACAGTAGCCTATAACCACTCAGGTGAATGCAAAATTCAAGGTCAAAAAGGTAGATAAAATATACATTTAAACGTAATTAAATGCTTCTTTTAGAATGCTTAAAGCAGAATTACGGGATGTAACAATCAGGACTATTTACATTCGTTTCCTTAAATAATTTCGACACCGCAAGGAAAATCGATTAAAAGAAATAGCAGTTAAAGAAAGTTCCAAGCAGTTTCCTGGGCCAGGTAAAAAAGCATTAAAAAAAACGTTGCTAAGGTCATACGGTTACACCAGGTGGTGTATTTAATTTAAAAGGAGTGTTAACCTTGTTTATACAAAACAACACTAATATGCAGGGAAGCAGTAAATCTATTGTCGTTAACCAGCAGGGAGGCTGCCGTGAGCTGGCAGAGTGCCCACAAGCAAGGGAACTCAGCTGGCAGAGTGGAAACGTGGGCCAGCGGGCCGAAGCCTGAACCTCTGCTGTTCCCAGCCGCTGGCTGGCGGGTGGCGGGAGATGTTTGCCGCCTGCCCTGACTCCCCTCCAGTTGACTCTCTGCCTTCCTGTCAGTTATATTTAGAACAAGCGGTGTCCCCCTGAAGCGAAACATTTGTTCGTCGCTCAAAGGAGAAAGGCTGGCACGCGTCCAGGTGCGTTTATGAATATGTAGAACAGAGCAAGGATCTCGACGCCAGCATCAAAAATAAAGTTGGCAGTTCACTTTAAGTAACCGGTTTGGCGGTTCTTGGTCTTCTGAAATATGATATCACTCATATTGTAGAAAGGGGGTGATGTATCGAAGTGTAATGAACAAATTACATGGAGATTCTATTTAAGTGAAGAGGGGTGTGCTGACATGCATTTCAAAACCAGGCGGCAGTCTCTGCTGAGCATACTTTGATGAAATGAGGGATTTTTGTTGTTAGGTGTAAGACGGGAGAAAGATGCTGAGGGAATTTCTTTCGTTTGTTTACAAATGTTATGTTAGGTTGTGTTGAAGATTTTTTAAAGCGCAAGTATATTGAAAAAGCTTTTTGTCGCTAATTAACGAAGGTAGACTGAATCCCTGGAAATAGTACATAAAAACCTAAGGAAACTGACAGATCTTTGGAGAACCTTGACATTTCCAAAGGAAGAAACAAGTGGAGATTTTCTGGGAGAGCAATACATCGCTCTCAAAATAAAACAACATTCTAGTTGTGCAAAACTTACTTTAGTAACATTATTCATTCAGAAACAGTCGTCGTAATTATTTTCTTTCAAAGAAACAAACTCTCAACAGGAGATTGTTCCTTAGTCCCTGAACTGCAGGGAGTTTTCTCCCTGTGCCTGGGTACATTTGTGTGTTTTCCCTCCTCAGAATCACCTTGCCTGGTGGTTCCTGTTTAGGGAAAACAAGTCATGTTTGCTCCTTCTGGGCTGCGTGACTAACTTTGACCTGATGTCACTGTAAACCCAGCACTTCCCCTGACTTTAAATAGTGCGGTGGACCCATTAGTTTAGTGGGGCAGGAGCACTTCTGATATGCAGCAGTGGTCCCACTCTGCCAAAATCTAAATGAGCCTTTTATTCTTAGGGTGGGTGTCAGGAAGAGAAGCTTTGACAATCAAATTGCTAGCCCAAAGAGGATTATTTGAAAGATTTATTAGCTCTGCTGAGGTTGTTATGTACTCTGCAACATTGTAAACTTGGGCCATTACCTGTACAAAAATTGCATTTACTTAATAATAATAATAATAATAATAATAATAATCCACATTTGTATAGCGCACAATCACCCGTTAGGGTCTCTAGGCGCTGGGGGCCGTCGGGAAGATTAAGCAAGCTATTGCCAAGAGTCGCATGGTGCTGGGCTAATCTGCCGCCGGAGCTGGGGATCGAACCCTGATCCCCAGATTCCAGCGTCAGTCGCCCTGGCCGCGGCGCCACACCTCTCCTTTAAGCCTGACACCACACCTCTTAAGCCTGACATGTGTGACATGCGTTTTTCACACTTTTCCTTCCCTGGCTTTTCAGTTCCATTGGGAAGGCCTTGCAATTTTTATTTTTTTTAAATCACCTTTTTTCACCAGGTGACCAATGTCTCCTTCCTTTGCCCTCTTTGTGCTATTCTGTGTCCCTGTCATAATCTCTAGTCATTCCCTATCTGGTGCTCTGAAGTGAACTCTTTATACTCACCTTGTGTCTTCTGACACATGAGTTAACTCATGTTCACTGGCTCAGATCAAGCAACTCTTTTCCTTTTTCAGCCCCTCCTCCTTCACCACATCACCCGCTTCAGCATTGGCTGTGTAGCATGCCTATGTTGATGCTTTCTCAAGAAACCTGAAATATCTCTAGTTCCAAAAATGACTGCCCTCGTCACTATTCTCACTGAACTCTGCATGCTTTAAGACTCCAGTGCTATTGAAGGTCGTAGCCTTTTTGAGTGTCTCCTACTGTAGACACAGTGTGCTACTCTAAACTCATTGATGTTGTTAAAAATTGTAGGATCATGGAGCCTAAACCTCATCAGGACCTGTGCCTTTCTCTTTGACCTCATATAACTCATCCCCTTTCTTTCATAAGTCTGTATGCCTCAGGCACTCACCTGTGGAATCCTGAAAATTCTTCTCCCTTCCTTCTTTAATGTCTATATTATTGCACTGTCCTCACCAGTCCATTCCTTTGGTTTCAACATCAAACTGGATAAAACTCTGCTCCTTTGCTTAATTATTCTGTGTCTCACG
This sequence comes from Lissotriton helveticus, assembly GCF_964261635.1. Lineage (NCBI taxonomy): Eukaryota > Metazoa > Chordata > Amphibia > Caudata > Salamandridae > Lissotriton > Lissotriton helveticus. The sequence goes on along the minus strand of NC_136061.1, from coordinate 2,001,615,985 downwards.
GCATAGAAGCTGTTCACTCATATGCCGAAAGTTACTCCACAGTCATTGATGACAAAATGGCAAACATCATCATCATCCAGAGACCTCTGAAATTTGTCATTCTAGTCTTGTAATAATTTATGGGGGAAATGCCAATAATATGGGGCTTGGTATAGCTACAGTGCAGCCCCAATTCCATGTTCTGCAAGATGAAATGAAGGATGACACAGAAATAATGTATGTGTATTGTGTTATTGCCCTATACCATCATCATCATCATCATACACGTTAATTGATTTGACAAGCAAATCATAAAAGCACAAACATGACAATACATTCAATAAAAATATGTCATGGAGTAAAATGCTTAATATCAGTAAAATACTCAAACTCTTAAAAGGATGCTAGATCCTATAAAACCATAAGCAATGCAAACAAATAAGTTAAGAGACGAAATGGCAACTCGATAAGACTATTCCAGTGTACAATTCTTGGCAAATCTGTCATATGCTCAAAAGAATCCCATTCCCAGCCTGCAAGAAAGATAAAGTGCATATGAAAACTCCATAGCATGCACTAAAAATTGATACACTCAGTTATCCATATAATTATAATGTTAATGGGGCTCCTCTTATAAAATGTAAGACACCAACATAAATATCAAAAGAGTAGAGCGACTAATAGTGACTAAAACCATCTCTATAAGAACAACGGCGGTACGACCTCATTATCGGAAACAAAAATTTGGATCTCAAATTTTTGTGCAATGAAAATAAAGTGCAGAGTAGATTGTTTTGCAATATCATTATATGGGCAATGCATAAGGTAGTCAGGCCAACCACATTGATTAGGAAAGGCTACCAGAAAGTGCAACATGCTTAAGCAAAATCTGGTTCAATAAAATCTATATTGAGACTTAAAAAGAAGATATAAGTAGGATTGCATCTGCTTGGTGGAAAAACTATCATTGCTCCTGCTCAAAACTCTTTGCTGATTTAATTGCTGGTTGTGGCGTGCACTGACAATTGAATAATACAAAGACTTTACTAGAGGCTTTGCGTGAGAAGGCATATTACAGGAGTCTATAAAGAACTCTATTACACCCAATCTGCTAAATGCACCTTTCAGATAACTGAACCTGAGGATCTTCTCAGTGTGGGTTGTGGAAAGACAATCCATAATAATGGAAAAATCCAACTCTGGTGTATGCCATATTTTTGCTCATACTAACGAAGGGGCAAGTCCAATGCGATCAGTGATGTACTCAAGGCCCAGTTCCGGGTGGCAAAAGAATGTTGGTGGACTCTTAGGGCCCATCAAAAGCTTTCAAATAAAATTATTTTCCACAACTTGAAGTTTTTCACAATTACTGAAACTCCACACTCCAGCCCCATAAGTAGCGATTGAGAGGCATTTGGTTTTATAGAGTGTGGCCATTTCTTTGATAGGCTTGTCACCTAATTTTGTTACAAAACGAAACAGTGGCTCCATGGCTCTAATCGTTTGCTGCACTCTAAGGGTTAGCAGGGGTGGCAAGCATGTCTCGTGAATGGGAGGCAGGCGCGGGGGCTGTGGGAGTGGGGGTGAAGGGGCCACGCAGGGAGGAGGGGAGAGGAGGTTGTTGAATAAAAAAAAGAATATATAAACTTACTTTAAGGCCGGGTCCCGCGTCGTCTCTGCTTCTGCTCTCCTGCCTCTGACAGGAAGCAGGCAGCCAGGCTTCCTCTCCTAAGCCAATCAGAATGCTGAAATACAGCGTAGTGATTGGCCTGAGCGCTGTGACATGGCTCTCAGCCAGGAGCTGGATGGTGGTCATGTTCTCCATTCAAGCTGTATTGCAGCCTGCATGGAGAACAGGGAAGTGTGCATGGCTGTTTAGGGCAGCCCGAGAGGTCCGACTAAACAGTCATTGCGCACTTAGGAATGGGCAAACCACTCCCCCCCTTCTCCCAGAGCAGAGCAGGACCGCCCACCTGCCCTCCCGCAACGCAGATAGACATGTACCATGAAATGATAATAACTGAGTTGTTATCAATTCATGTTTCTAAATTTGGCACTGCTGTGAAGCAGTGAGGCGATGCTCCTCCGCCATCGCAGAAGAGCCGCCACTGAGGGTCAGCAGGGGATTCAACAATAACTGGGTTTTAAAAAGAGTACCTAAGTAAGAACCATTTTGAACTTTCTCGATCCAATTCCGACTTTGCTGACCTAGGCCACACACCATAGCGAACAACTTTTTATGGTTTACTTTGAAGTCCAGAGAAGACAAAGGGGCAGATGTATCAACATCCAGATTTGCGAATCTCAAATAGCGATTTTTATGTATGTAGACAATCGCATTTTTTTTGCGATTTCTTAAAATTCCTCAATTGCGATTAGCAAATTGCGAATCGCAATTTAGGAATAACTTCCCATTCATTTCTATGGGCCAGGAGGCCCATAGGAATGAATGTGAAGTTATTCTCAATTTGCGATTCGCAATTTGAGAATTGAAAATTGAGAATAATTTCAAGGGTGCAAGGGTGTCTTAAGGATACCCTGATGCACCCCTGAAATTCACATGTGTGCGCATATGACGCACACACATGCCCTAAGGGCATGTATGTGCGCCACATGGCACCTTCACAAATGCAAAAAAGTGCTTTTCTGAAAGAAATCGCAAATTACCACCAACTTCAAGATGGTGGTCATTTGCGATTTCTTAATGAGAAATCGCACAACTTGGGTGCTTCATACATTGCATTTAAGGAATCGCAAAATTTGCGATTCCTTAAATGCAATCGCAAAATAAGGAATCGAATTTGCGACATACATACCATTTAGCGAAAATGAGTTCGTAAACGCCGAAATTCTGCGAATTTCGGCGTTTGCGAACCTATTTGAGCTTCATACATATGGCCCAAAGTCTCTCCAGGCTCATTGCTGTCCTTGCAAAAAGGACAGCGTCATCGGCGTAAAGTAATGTTGTGACAACGTTTTGGCCACTTTTTGGACAGTCCAAACCATTTTCAGTAGCTGAGCCACTAAACCGTTTGTATAAATGAGGAATAGAATGGGGGCCAGTATACAGCCCTGCGGACCCTCATCATCAAGACAATTGAATCTGTTCTCTCACCATCGTTGCTGTAACGTATTTTCACCATAGTGTTAAAGTGTAGCCTGTGCAACAAGACAACATGGGGTTCCTCCACCCTCATATCTCCCACTATATTCCACACTCTGTCAAGACTGACAGTGTGAAACAGACTAGATAAATCCATTAAGGCCAGATATAATGAGCACTTCATGGACCTAATGTATTTACTGACAGGTTCAGACACTATTGTTTTATACATTTTGGAAGGTAATTTATCTGGTAACATATCAACAGGATCTGGGTAATTTGTGCAGGATTTAGAATCCATATTTTGACATAAACACCAGATTGGACCCAAGTCATGATTATTGTGGCCATTGCATTGATGGCTGTTTTGTCACTTTGTTTACGATAGCAGAACATGTCCTTTGTTTCTGCATAATCTAACATTTAGAGTAAAAATAGTGGATACACTACTGATTGGTAATATAAATAATAATAATATCATCAGGGCATCTTTTGCAGTAACTAAGCTTAATAAGTTTTGGCATAGCCAGTAGGCCTTGCTATATAAAATCTATTGGCTTTGCCAGTGCTGTTTCTGTGTTAGGTAGAAGCTGCGAGAGCATGCACATCTGTGGTGGCCATCTTCAGGGAGGTTTGCAAAACAAAGTGCATTTAAGGATGGCATCCAAGGATGCGCATGCCTCTGTGGCGGCCATCTTTGAGTTCATCATGCTTTATATGCCCAGTTAGAATGCATACATATCCACAGTGGCATTCTTTGAATGGGTTTTTATTAAAAAGAAAAGAAAACCCATTCGAAGATGCAGGCAGTGATGTGTGAGTGGTCAAAGAAGCATTTTAAGGTGTACTCTTCCACTGCAAATATTATGCTTATGCTACCTTTAAAACGTTTCACACATTGAATGTGTGTTCTACAGTGTAACACACATGCAATATTGAAAAAGTTAGGAGAAATATAAATATTTCTCCTTTCTAGTGCCTGTTCAAGGAGGTGTTATTCTTTGGCACAAACCCCATCTATCAATCTTCGTAGATAGGGCTGTGCATCAAAAAATATGGGTGGTAGTCTGGGATTGTTCATGAACCACCCATTGGAACCACCCTGATGGAAAGTAGCACAAAGCGTTACTTGTGTTACTTTAAAGCTACTTTCCGGTGTAGATAATGTTCTGTGCTGGAAATACTGTAGCAACTTTTGTTCTGCTTGCATTTTTTGTGTGGCTTTGATGCAGCACAAACTGTTGATACATCTACACCTAAATGTGTGATCTTTAGTACCCAAAAAAACAAGGCTGGTATTAAAAAAAAAGTCTTTAATGTTGCTGTTGCTGTGTAAGTGTGTGTACCTGTGTGTGTCGAGGAGCATTTTTGAGTAAGAATGTATATGACGATTTGTGTGCTTGTACCTGGGAATGTGTCACTGTGGGTATTATGCTGACACTGGCATAATGGTGATCATTCCTGGCGTATTTTTGACCCACAGTTATTCTGTTGTTTAGTATTGTGGGGATCAACAACATGATGGTGACAATTACCAATTAAAAGATTGCCTTGGCATTTCGTTGCTGAATACAGACATACTGTCATCCTCTGTAACGTGCTGGTGCCCAACCCTAGTAAAGTTCTGCTTATGGTGGTAATTCTTTTTATCCTGTGTGTCTCCTTGACATCATAGTGCCTGCTCCTAGTATCATGCGGGCTCTGGCATAATAGTAGTAATTCTGGACAATTGTTGCCAACCGGGCATAATGGTGGGCACCAATCATATAATGATGGTTTCCTAGTGGTAAACAGCGTTTACAACGCAACTTTTACAACGGAGTACCTTTACCACGCAACTTTTACAACGAAAGTCGTTACAACGACTTGCGCTGGGGGGCGCTCTAGGATAGGGAATAGTTAATTTACTATCCAAAACCTTCCCTAGTATCCACGGGGACTGGAGTTGGAATAGTAAATTAAACTATTCACTGTCCGGCACCCCCCAACGCAAGTCGTTGTAACGACTTGCGTTGTAAAAGTTGCCTGGTAAAGGCATGCGTTGTAAAAGCATGCGTGGTAATGACAGACATCCTTCCTAGTATAAGGAAACTAATTATTGGCACAATGTTGCGCCACTGTCATGATATGGGACACATGGGTATGCAAAGCTAAATCTATCCATGTCTGGCTGAGATAGTTGGTGAAATAGACAGATCCACTCTAATTGGATAACCAAGTTGCATATTGTGGGCAAATTGGCTCTCGCATGGCAGTGAGGGTGATCAGTTAAGGCTTTCTCCAGAATATGAAGAGGTTTAGAAACCCAGAATGAGTATGAGATTGTAACTAGCAATCAAAAAAATCCATTCTCGGAGAGCCCTTACTTTTACTACATTTAAGTAAATAGTTCAGATAAACATAAGCCATACACAAAAGGAAACATAATGTAATCTCATTATCTATGGACGAGATGTGACCCAAAAATATTTTATAGCATCTTAAGCAAGGTATTAGATTTCTTATATTATGGAACCTGTAGTCATGTTTTCCTTGCTTCAGTTAATGCAAAGATATTCAGAAGTGCTCAAATGCAGCAGTTTTAGCAAGAGCTAAATGTGTACTAATACTTCTAAAAGGTGAACAAAAGTAGATGATGGGGACTCTGGACCAGCCTTTTGTAGAAAATGTGCAACAATGGAATAAAAGTTGCCACGCTCAAAATGAAGACCCCAGAGCCCACTGCCCAAATTTCAAGGCCCCACCAGCCCCTGGTATCCCAGGCAAAGATGTTTTTCTGACTTAGTATCTGGTCACTGGTATTACCCAAATGTCCAGTCAAGCGATCAAGGGAGCCACACTATCTATTAAGAATACCACGTGCTCATCCTTTTTGGCGTAAAGATCAGATAAACTAGCAAGCAAGAACTCACAAAGTTGATCCTTGGGGGTCTTCTTTTATCAGAGGCATATGTCTCAGAATCTATCAGTTAAAGTCAAACTTTTGCTGGTGGTAGAGTGATCCATGTGAACAAAGGTATCAATGATAGTCAGTGGTCTAATCAGGACTAACCTGATTCTTTATTGTTAGGTGATGATCTCAAACTAGAAACAACAAAATACCTGAATCAATAAATGCTAGTAGTATAATTGCAATGGTTGCAGAATTTGGGTAACCTTTGTAGTCATCTGTGAGAAGTTGGCCTGATGTGCAGTGCTCACTATTCTAGTGATCACTATATATCAGTCCAAACAACCCTTATTGATGATTGGTTGTAAGTCAACCTTATAGACCAGCTATCCTAGTAGCATGGATACGAGCAGTCTAAGGCTAAGACTCTAGAGGGCGTGTTAAGCCAGCTGTTTTACCATCACATTACCCCTTGAACACCCAGTGAAAGGACACCACACAAGTGTTATGAAAATAAACAATGTATTTATTAGAATCACAACAACCCTGTCCTCTTTATGAGGACAGGGTGCTAGGCACACAACAAAACTCTTACGAAAATACTTAAGTTAGCACGGTATACACAAATGCCCAAGGGGCACGAAAAACCATATACTCTAAAAGTGGAATGCGAAATTACTAGCAGGTAAGTACAGTACTAATAGGCTTTGGAATCGCTAGGACTTGACTATGGAATCGTTAGATTACTTCTAGGAGGCCTAGGGGACTCGGGTGCAGAGTGTGCACTCTCACGCGGGATGCGGGACAAAGTCTATGGAAGCTAGTAACGCTAAAGTTAGTGTTCACGGGCGAACCCGACCTGGTAGGGAGAAAACGACAGTGGATCCTGACCCTTGGATAGTGAGGCTATGCTGGGGCACCGAAATGCCGAAGTTACCTAGCCCAGGGGCTGCAGCTGCATAGGTCTCAAAAGACGTCGGGAATCCTCGTTGCCGGACCAGGAGCCTGGAAGAAAGATGCTGGCAGGCGACCAGTGAAGATAGTTCGAAGTGATCCAAGCCTGGATCTGGAAGATGGATGACACCTGAAAGCAGAGGGGACCAAGTTCGTGACTACTAGCCAGTAGTCAGTGGGCACCAGGAGGGCACCGGATGGTAGTCACCTCGACTAGGTGAGTGGGCGACGCTGTGCTCTGCAGATCTCACGGACCAGGAGGCGTTGTCGGCGACCAGGATGGAGAGGCGAGCTGTCCCACGATGGATGAAGCTGTCGGCGTCGAAGAACCCCAAAGCCTTGGCTAATTCAAGCCCACGCGGTGGACTCAAAATGGCGTCTTGAGTGGACCAGGAGGGTCCGGGGTGCTCCTCTTCTGGAAGGGAGCAAGAGCCAGTCTGGAGCAACCAGACTAGCAGCAGTGATGTCGTCGGGCGTCGTTCAGAAGGCCACAAGCCAGCGGGCTAGTAGCCAAACAACGCGGTGAGCAGCAAAAAGCAGAAGGGCCCCACGCCGATCGTGGAGATGCTGGGGGGCTGCTCTTCGGTGCTGGAGCTGCTCAGGGTCGGGGCTTCTCGGACCCCAAAGCACTCGCCAGGAAATTACTCGGCGGGCTTGCTGTGCAGAAGTCGTGCAGTCTTGGCAATGGTCGGTCCCTTGAGGTCTCGTCGCACTCACGGTTCTCAGCTTGGCTGTAGAGGTGAGTAGAGGTCGCAGGTGCCAGGGAAGCCGGGTCTTGTTGAGCTGGGCAGTCGGATTCCGGAGGAAGGACTTACAGCAGACCGCAGTGTTCTTGCGATGGTGCCTGCGGATGCAGGGTGACTACTCCTTAGTCACAAGGGAGAATCTTGAAGAAGGAAATCTTGAAGTCCTTTCGCAGAAAGTCGTATCTTGATTCCAAAGATGATCTAATTTGGAAGGGGGCCTGCTCCTACCTTTATCTGGGAAAAAGGGGGCTGGCACGCGACTAGGTCCTGCCCTATGGGTGGGACCAGGAGGGGGGTGGTTACACCCACTTCCTTGGCGGGCTTTTCCCCAGCTCAGGGTCTGGAGTGTCCCTGGAACTGGTTCAAGCCGGCCTATGCATAGTGAGCACCGGGGTGCCACTTGCAGTCACCTTCCTCTGAAGCCCTGCCTACCTAGGATACACAAAATCCTGTCTGGGACGGTGCTGGCACCGCCCCTGGCAGGAAACCCTTTGTCCTTATCTCCTGCTCTGGGAGGACTCCCAGCAGCAGAAGGGCAGACTTGTGTCTCGGTGGCAGCATCCATTTTGTGGAGCTGAGGCTCTGTTTGCCTTTAACCGGGGTTAGGGGTTACATACATGTCGTGTCCCTCTAGAAGGGTGGAATGCTAACCCCGTCGCCAGAATTGGCGAGGGGTTAGTATTCCAATTCGTATGACACCTTACTCGACATGTTTTGATAAAGCGATACCAGAGTTGGCATATAACCGCGAGGTTTATAATGCACTTAAGAGTATATGGTATGCGATATCATGGAAACGGCTAAGGGATAGATCCCGAAAGCCGCAGACAGGCTCAGCACATGCCAGAGCACTATCTCACACGATTCCAAGCACTCTGCCTTCAGGATTGTCAAGGCCTGCCATAGGAGTGACTGATAGGAGATCTGTGTGTCCATTTTTAGGGTTAGATATAGGTATACTATATCTAAAGCAAAGGGTGATTACACCACCTTGCCCCAGCTGTCAAGCAGCCAGTTGTGTCAGATTTGGATGGCCAGCCAGGGGTGGCATAATACATGCTGCAGCCCCTGGTAGGCCCTGGGTACACCTATGCCCTGGGTACCTAAGGTACACTGTACAGGGACTGATAAGGTGACTCAGTATCCAATTTAGATATGTACCTAAGGTACATGGAATCCATTTTACAGAGAGAGCAGTAGGCCTGGGGTCCTGAATAGCAGGGCCCCAGGTCAACTAAGTCAGAAAACCAGCAAAACACCAGGCAAAAAGTTGGGGGCAACCATAGTCAGGGATCTACCTTCCTACATAACCCCCCCCCAAACGAAAGGAGATAAGGCTATCCTTGCCAGGTAAGCCTATATTGCCTGAGTGGCCATATGAGGAAGTACCAGCACTGGCATGGTTACCCCCTATCTCATGGTCCACTAAGCAATCCCTCACCCTAAGGGTATCTGAGGGTCTCCACCATAGGGAATCTCTACCTGTGGTGTGTTTTGGCAAAGGAAAAGGCTGGTGCTGAAATGGAGTACTGAAGTGAGGCTCCACTAATTTTGGGCTCAGCTTCCTCCAATCATTTTCCACCATAGAGGCCTTTCTTTCCAAGACTGAGTTGTTTTGGGCTCTCAGGGTCAACCTCTGGCTACCTACAGCTGGAGGTTGGGTCCCTCTGTTTGGCTTACTGGAGGGACAGGTCAGGTTTGGGGCCCTTAGGTCCCAGGTCTGGCTGTGCCCAACAGTGTCCATCTGTGGGAGGTCCCTAACTAATTTTAAGGGGGATCCCTCAGGAGTATGTTTTATTTTCACTTGGATAGTACTACTAGCTTCAGTGCCCTTAATCTGCTGATTGGGAAGTTCTTTTGGACAGGGGGCCCTTTGGGGTCCACCACTGGCCTCCCTGACCTCTACAGCCCTGGGCTGGCTGAGGCAGGGTAGAGAGGGGCAGGTTACCTGCTTCAGACTGGGTCCCACCTTGGAAGGGTCCACTGACATCAGAGGCTCTGCCAGGCTAGGCCTGACTACCTCTGGGGCAGTTCCTTCACAAGGGGTCAGATCAGTTCCCTGAGGAGGCTGATCCTTTCCTAAAGTCTGGTGGGAGGGAGATTTCTCTTCCTCCTCAATGCTCTCTGTCTGAGTGGAGTGATCCATAGTTTCAGGCTTCACAACACTATCATCTGTCTGAGTTTGAGCTGTGGTCATCACAACTCTCCCAACCTTTTCAGGAGGGGGCTCAGTTTGGGTGTGGGCTGTGACCATCACAGCCTTGACAACCTGTTCTGGGAAGGAAGTTGTCTGAGATTGGGTTGTGACTGGCACAACCCTCCTGACCTGTTCAGGGAGGACATCTTGGACTGGGGCTGTGGCTAACACTGCCCCACTAACCTTACCATGGGGGTTTACCATTCTAGAATGGGTTTCTTGCTCTACCTCAGCCCAGGCTGAGGTCTCTAAATCATTCCCCAGTAGGCAATCTACAGGCAAGTTGGATGACACTGCCACTCTCTTGGGGCCAGTGACACTTCCCCAGCTGAGATTTACTACTGCCATGGGATGAGTTTTCTTCACTCCATCAATGTTTACCACCTGGTATGTGGCACCAGGTAAAAGTTGCCTTGAGGGGACTAGACTCTCAGTCACCATGGTGATGCTAGCCCCTGTATCTCTATAGGCCTCAACTTTCATTCCATTTATGAGGGGCTCCTGTCTGTACTTGCCCAAAGTGTTGGGACAAGTTGTGAAGTTGGCAAACCCCATGCCAGTCTCACAGACAAGAGTATCTGAGTTTGGGGACCTGGTTAGGCCGGAGTCCCCAGGAACTCTCAAGGTAAATGCACCCAAATTCTTGGGGGCACTCCCACCACCTGGGGGATTACTACTAGTAGTAACAGGAGGTTTGGGAATGTTACTTGGGGGTATGTTCTCCTTATTGTTGTTCTTTGGGCAACTGCTGTCAGTTTTCAAATGACCCACCTGTTTACAGGGATAACAATAAGGTTTCTTCTGGTTATTAGAAGGATTCTGGGACCCACCCCCCTCAGAGGATTTTTGGGGCCCTGATGTGGTTTGATCTGGAGATTTATTCCCACCCTTCTCTTGAGGCTTGGTTGATTCCTTTTTCTGGTCACCACCTTGGTTCTTGGGCCTAATCCTGGTTCTGACCCATTTGTCTGCCCTCTTACCCAATTCTTGTGGAGAGGTCAGATCAGAGTCTACCAGGTGCTGGTGTAATAACTGGTTCTGACAATTATTTAAGACTTGCTCTCTCATAATAAGATTATACAATCCTGTGAAGTCAGTAACCTTGCTACCCAGTAGCCAGCCTTCCAAAGCCTTAGTGGCACAATCAACAAAGTCAGACCAGTCCTGAGACTGAGTTTTCTGGGTGTCTCTGAACAGCAACCTGTACTGCTCAGTGGTTAAACCAAACCCATCAACCAGTGCATTTTCAGGACCTGGTAATCATTAGCATCCTCCACTCTTGTAGTGAGGAGCTTATCTCTACCTTTACCATCAAAGGAGAGCCACAGTATAGCTGCCCACTGACTCTGGGGAATGCACTGCACAGTGCAGGCCCTCTCCAGAGCAGCCATCCATTTCTGGATGTCATCCCCTTGCTTAAAGGGGGGCACTATCTTAGTCAGGTGTTTAGTATCTAAACCCTTCTCTCTATCTCTTGGGCGATTGCTGCCACCAGTGGGAGCTAGCCCACTCATCTGCTGCTCTCTAGCAAAGGCAAGCTTTTCTTTGGCCTGGGCAAGTTCTTCCCTTTCAATCCTCAGAGCAGCCTGTCTCATTCTAGCTTCATGCTCTATTCTCTGAGGGGAAGTCACTCTCCTCTGTGGAGAGTTCCTCCTCCTCTGGGAAGAGGCATTAGAGTGCAGAGATCTATTGGAGTCCCTAGAAAGAGATCTATCTCTCCTAACTCCAAGGTTAGGCCCACTTCGGGTTAGTACTGGGGGTCCCCCAGATCCTAGCCCAAGTAAGTCTAAGTTGGCCCTGGTTAGCCTTCTGACTACCTCAAGACCTTTGTCTACCTCATCCCCAGAGAGTTCCTCCTGATCCTCCTCCTCCTCAACTGCAGTAGCAGTGTTGGGGAGGTCTGGATCCCCAGAGGTTCCCTCTAAGGCTGGCATGTTCTCATGTAACTGAGAAATCTTTCTGGCATCATATGTCTCTAAGAGACCTATCAGAAAGGGAATGGTGGGGTTAGACCCCTGCTTCAGTTTCCTGGAGGTACAGACTTGTCTCATCTCCTGGAAACTGAGAGCTGCATATCTTGAAGTGACCTGTGGAGGGTCAACACTTACCAGGGGAGTCTCAGTGGAATCTCCATGGTTAGACATGCTTTTCTAGTGAGGTGTAAGTGGTGCACTTACCTACACTATATGTTTGCCTACTGATCCCTTGCTAGAGTTGTAGTTTAGAGTGTGCTAGGCCCTAGGAGCTACAACAGCTGGTTCAGTAGAACTCAGAGTATTCTAAGCTAAGTTATATGTACCTTTAGTACTTATGTGATCTTTCACAAGATATTCTTAGGATATGTGTGGTAAAACAACAGCAAGCTCAAATCCCAACCGCTGCCCACCAATGTGAGAAGTTGGCCTGATGTGCAGTGCTCACTATTCTAGTGATCACTATATATCAGTCCAAACAACCCTTATTGATGATTGGTTGTAAGTCAACCTTATAGACCAGCTATCCTAGTAGCATGGATACGAGCAGTCTAAGGCTAAGACTCTAGAGGGCGTGTTAAGCCAGCTGTTTTACCATCACATTACCCCTTGAACACCCAGTGAAAGGACACCACACAAGTGTTATGAAAATAAACAATGTATTTATTAGAATCACAACAACCCTGTCCTCTTTATGAGGACAGGGTGCTAGGCACACAACAAAACTCTTACGAAAATACTTAAGTTAGCACGGTATACACAAATGCCCGAGGGGCACGAAAAACCATATACTCTAAAAGTGGAATGCGAAATTACTAGCAGGTAAGTACAGTACTACTAGGCTTTGGAATCGCTAGGACTTGACTATGGAATCGTTAGATTACTTCTAGGAGGCCTAGGGGACTCGGGTGCAGAGTGTGCACTCTCACGCGGGATGCGGGACAAAGTCTATGGAAGCTAGTAACGCTAAAGTTAGTGTTCACGGGCGAACCCGACCTGGTAGGGAGAAAACGACAGTGGATCCTGACCCTTGGATAGTGAGGCTATGCTGGGGCACCGAAATGCCGAAGTTACCTAGCCCAGGGGCTGCAGCTGCATAGGTCTCAAAAGACGTCGGGAATCCTCGTTGCCGGACCAGGAGCCTGGAAGAAAGATGCTGGCAGGCGACCAGTGAAGATAGTTCGAAGTGATCCAAGCCTGGATCTGGAAGATGGATGACACCTGAAAGCAGAGGGGACCAAGTTCGTGACTACTAGCCAGTAGTCAGTGGGCACCAGGAGGGCACCGGATGGTAGTCACCTCGACTAGGTGAGTGGGCGACGCTGTGCTCTGGAGATCTCACGGACCAGGAGGCGTTGTCAGCGACCAGGATTTAGAGGCGAGCTGTCCCACGATGGATGAAGCTGTCGGCGTCGAAGAACCCAGGATTGGGCAACAAAGCCTTGGCTAATTCAAGCCCACGCGGTGGACTCAAAATGGCGTCTTGAGTGGACCAGGAGGGTCCGGGGTGCTCCTCTTCTGGAAGGGAGCAAGAGCCAGTCTGGAGCAACCAGACTAGCAGCAGTGATGTCGTCGGGCGTCGTTCAGAAGGCCACAAGCCAGCGGGCTAGTAGCCAAACAACGCGGTGAGCAGCAAAAAGCAGAAGGGCCCCACGCCGATCGTGGAGATGCTGGGGGGCTGCTCTTCGGTGCTGGAGCTGCTCAGGGTCGGGGCTTCTCGGACCCCAAAGCACTCGCCAGGAAATTACTCGGCGGGCTTGCTGTGCAGAAGTCGTGCAGTCTTGGCAATGGTCGGTCCCTTGAGGTCTCGTCGCACTCACGGTTCTCAGCTTGGCTGTAGAGGTGAGTAGAGGTCGGAGGTGCCAGGGAAGCCGGGTCTTGTCGAGCTGGGCAGTCGGATTCCGGAGGAAGGACTTACAGCAGACCGCAGTGTTCTTGCGATGGTGCCTACGGATGCAGGGTGACTACTCCTTAGTCACAAGGGAGAATCTTGAAGAAGGAAATCTTGAAGTCCTTTCGCAGAAAGTCGTATCTTGATTCCAAAGATGATCTAATTTGGAAGGGGGCCTGCTCCTACCTTTATCTGGGAAAAAGGGGGCTGGCACGCGACTAGGTCCTGCCCTATGGGTGGGACCAGGAGGGGGGTGGTTACACCCACTTCCTTGGCGGGCTTTTCCCCAGCTCAGGGTCTGGAGTGTCCCTGGAACTGGTTCAAGCCGGCCTATGCATAGTGAGCACCGGGGTGCCACTTGCAGTCACCTTCCTCTGAAGCCCTGCCTACCTAGGATACACAAAATCCTGTCTGGGACGGTGCTGGCACCGCCCCTGGCAGGAAACCCTTTGTCCTTATCTCCTGCTCTGGGAGGACTCCCAGCAGCAGGAGGGCAGACTTGTGTCTCGGTGGCAGCATCCATTTTGTGGAGCTGAGGCTCTGTTTGCCTTTAACCGGGGTTAGGGGTTACATACATGTCGTGTCCCTCTAGAAGGGTGGAATGCTAACCCCGTCGCCAGAATTGGCGAGGGGTTAGTATTCCAATTCGTATGACACCTTACTCGACATGTTTTGATAAAGCGATACCAGAGTTGGCATATAACCGCGAGGTTTATAATGCACTTAAGAGTATATGGTATGCGATATCATGGAAACGGCTAAGGGATAGATCCCGAAAGCCGCAGACAGGCTCAGCTCATGCCAGAGCACTATCTCACACGATTCCAAGCACTCTGCCTTCAGGATTGTCAAGGCCTGCCATAGGAGTGACTGATAGGAGATCTGTGTGTCCATTTTTAGGGTTAGATATAGGTATACTATATCTAAAGCAAAGGGTGATTACACCACCTTGCCCCAGCTGTCAAGCAGCCAGTTGTGTCAGATTTGGATGGCAAGCCAGGGGTGGCATAATACATGCTGCAGCCCCTGGTAGGCCCTGGGTACACCTATGCCCTGGGTACCTAAGGTACACTGTACAGGGACTGATAAGGTGACTCAGTATCCAATTTAGATATGTACCTAAGGTACATGGAATCCATTTTACAGAGAGAGCAGTAGGCCTGGGGTCCTGAATAGCAGGGCCCCAGGTCAACTAAGTCAGAAAACCAGCAAAACACCAGGCAAAAAGTTGGGGGCAACCATAGTCAGGGATCTACCTTCCTACATCATCAGAGCTGAATTCCATGCCGGTTTTGTCAGTAGAGTGTCACTGGTCCCTCTGGGGTGGAAGAAGAATGATGCAGTCAATCTTCAGGCAAAGGATAGATGAGGAACAGTGCAAGCTTACCCATCTTGAAGTCAGGTGATGAAGCACTTTCTAGGTGGTGCTTTTCGTTCTTCCTCTTGGGATGCTGGGATGTACTGAGCTCATGAGCATTCACAGTTCATCCAGGAGTTGTTTTTTAGTTTTGCAGTTTTAAATAGCGCAAAACGCAACTCAAAGGTATTGGAGCGCTTTACATGGGCACCTGTTACGTTACACAAGGATACATTCATTTTATTTTTTTGGTAGGCACTGGGGGCTTAAGTGATTTGCCAAGAATCGCAGAATGTTGAGCCGATACCGAGACTCGAACCTGGTGCCCCAGGTTCAAAGTTGGCAGCTTAGACTGTTCTGCAACATCCTCACTTACACAGACCATCCAGTAAGCTGGGCTTTGTGCAATCGTTTCAGGAATTAGGTCGATTCTCCTTATAGCTACAGGCTAGCTCCCCAAAAAGCAAGTTAGTTTAACTTCTTTATTTGGGTCACATTAGTTGGGAGACTCTGTGGGCTTCCGAGAATTACACCCAGTCTGGAGAGAGAATGGCAACAGAACAGAGGTTCCACTCTCTGTTTCTGCACACATGTGCAGGTCTTATCGGTGTCCAGATGACAAAAAAGACTGAACCAAGTACTGATTCAGATAGTTCATTACTTGCATGTAAACAGTGTGTATGCCAAAGAGTTTACATGAATCAAAAGCTTGTAGATGCCTCCAAACATTGATTGAGTAGCATGGACCTGCATGCTAGATTTCATTGGTTTCTGAGCCCAGAGTTTACAGTCAGATGAGTTTTGACTGAACCAGATAGTATGTGTATTGGCAATAGACAGAAGCTTGCAATTGATTTCATTGTAATGGGATATGGCCACATCACAGGAAACTGGGTTTTGATGATTTTAACCCTAAACTAGGGAAAACTACCAAGAACATAGGGGATGCCCTGAACCTCCCCCTTCCCCCAGAACATAGTCTAAAGGAATATGATGGGAAGGATGTTTGTGTAGGCTGGGATGTTTGAAACTGACCTCAACAGATGAAGCACGTGGGCGGCCACCATTTTCAGAAGCACAAGTCTGGAGCCCAAATGAACACCACCATGTACCAGTCCATCCATGAACCACACAACTGATACTCACACAAACATCTATCTATTGCTTAGTTTGTAAAAGAATAAGTACCGGGCCCACAGTTTTGTTCAGAAATCCGCCTTTGGCCCTATTGAATGTCGGGAGTGCCGAATGTTAATGGTACCTAGTCTTGAGTCCACCTCATGCCCCGTTCTTCCACTACCAAACACTCCCTGCTACTTTAGCTCACTCTTTCAGGTTCTTTTCCATACCTGTTTTCTTCATTATCACTGTCTTTCCATGTTTCTCGTCGTTCTTTTCCTTTTGTGTTTTCCTCTCTCTTTCTCTGGGTCAAAGTCTGATAAGGAAAAATAAATGTCCCCAGAAAAGAGTGCTGAGAGGCCTTATCTTTATCCACCAGCTCAAATTAAGCACTGCATCTACCTTGTATCTAATAGATATAATGAAAGCAAATGATCACAGAAATTGGGACTGTTTTCATGACAGGCTGTAGGCAGTCTCCCCTCAGTGGTACATGTCCCATTAGTCAAAAGGTATGATGGCGCATTTCCAAGTTATTGCATGGCTTGAGTTTCATTCAGAAAGGGGTGAATTTTGAGAGTCCACCAAACATCAGCACACACCTTGGATGCCATCAGAATTTATTTTTTCCCCCCTAAAATAACAAGAATATTTTTAATCGCTAAATGTGTGCATTTTCTTAAACTGCCAACATGATGTTTGCGGACAAAATTTTTGCATTTCCAAATATATATTTAAAGCGGTAGCTGACATTTCAGTGTTAATCGCCACTGTTGTCGGAGGCCCTAGTTCGTACTATTGATGTAACTCGTCTACTGTCCGAACCCGTAAAAGCTTCTTAAATTGATGAATAGCTCTTCTGTGTGAGAATGTGTAATTTTTCTGCCTGTGCTTCATTCTGCTTGAGATTGTGTGGTATGTGTATTGTGTTTGTTACTCTTTCATTCTGCCTCTTCCACGTAGATGCGTGGCATGATCGAAACGAACGAATTTAAAATGTAGAAATGCAGATAAAAGCTATGAAAAATGGTACACGTGGAGCAAATATCCCATGTGATGCTGTAGGAAAAGAATTCAGAAAAAGGCACTAATTTGCCACTAATTATTTATTTGTCTTGGGGCAGCAGAACCTTCAGCACCCCCGTGGAGCTAAAAGCACTGAAATATTTCTGAAGTGCCGTCTGAGGACATATGACATTTTAGCCTGTTTATATAAAAATTGTGTTGCGAAAAGATGCTTCTTTGGCCTGGTTTCTTTAAGATTTTAAAGAGCAGCTTGTGCTGTTTACTTCTACCATACTATCTTATTTGTATTATCTTTATTGCCTCATGAAACAGTAGCAATGATGTACTGGGCAAAGGTAATAATTAAAACAATCACAATATTTGTGTAATGTTTATGTAGCCAGACGAAATAATTTTGATTTTTCTTCTACCTTTAGCCATTTTACAAGTCATTATATGCATCTGTCTTGATCAAGTATGACTCCTTCTCGCTGTGTCTCTCGTTTTTGGGGTTCCCGTCGTAATGTCACAGCTCAGAGATCCCCCAGTGTGAGACACATTAGCTCTCTGTGACCAGTCCTGCTCACTTGACAAACTGTGGCAGCGGTAGTGCACAGCCTTTTTCAGAGCAAAATGTTTTCTTAGTTACACCTTGCCAATTAGATGTATTTTTGACTCATATATTTGCAGATCACTGCTGCTTTGGTTCTGTGACAGCAAGAATCATATTAATTTACAGTATTTTTGCATGAACTGTATGGTTTTCTATTTTTATTTATTTTAAAGGTGTTACTAATAAATTATCACTATCCAAAGTGGTTCATCTTCACTCACATCTGTTTATTGCTTTCTCTGCATTATAAAAAAGAGTAAAGCTGGCTCACACTTTCTTCAGCTTTGCATCCTGCCATATCTTTGATAGGCACTAGGTCTCAAATATCCTATCCTGTCCTAAATAAAGAATTGTTTCTTGTATTGGGTGAACCGTGACTTGATAGTGAAAACCTTCTTCCTACATTAATTTCTTCACAGTGCAAATAATTCCCATTTGACTTTCTGACCTTCACCTGGTCAGCCACAACACACAGAATACTTTGCAGGTTGTCCATCATCTGATGAGACAGGTAGGATCAATGGACTACCTGTCTTCTCATACCAGATCTCACTAATGAGGGGCGACTCCAGCATAGGATGACAAATCAATTGCCTTTGCCTTTTTAGGCCCCATCTCCTCGGAGTTTTGGTCCTGGCATGTTTAGCTAGCCTCCATGTGAATCTCACTGCCCCTGAGAGGTGTTGAGTCAGTATCTATGGATTACTGGCTAGCATCAGGCAGCTGCCCACCTGTGGCGGAGTGTCTATGAGTGAGGACGAATCTTGAGAAGTGAATCTACAACTGGGTATTAAAGACTCACTTTAGGCATCAGGTTAACAGCCAACAGAGGGCAATGGTGAACCAGTGTGACAATGTGAGCTTTCAGTTATGGGTAACTGGTTGGCCTGAAGCTCTGGCCAGCCAGGGATTGGTCTGGTTGGCTGGTCAGCCCTGGCACGAGAGGATTCAGCAGCTAGGGCTGTGGGGCTGGCCATAGACTTCTGATTGTTCCCGTTGAAGTGGTAAAAGAAGGTATTTGGGGCTGAGGAACGCTAAAACACGTGAGAGGGCTAACCTTAGGAAGCAGGGCAATCAAAATGAGTGACAGGCAGGGAACTGGACCACTGTAACTGGCCAAAGAAGCAGGGTGTAATACAACAAAGAGGTCACACATCTTGAGTGTTATGTTGCTGTGGCACTTAAATAGTATTTGGCCACAGAGAGCTATTGAGGTTTGCCAGGTGCGATTTAGGAAGGAGCAGGTGACCTTGGACCAGTCTTTGGGCCTATCACCTTCTGAGCTTCCCAGGCTGCAATGGATATTGGTGCCTTTTCCAAAGACGGCAGTGGACTAGGGTGACAGGATAAAGTGTCTTCTTTTTCCATGTAATGAGAGAGAAAATAGTAGATGCTGAGGGGGTGACCACTCCATTCCTTCAGGTACCTGAAATTGTTCATGCTCCTCTGCTGCTAAAATATTTTTGGATCCAGTGCTTAATTTTAGCTGGTGGTTGCAGGTGGGGCCCACCAGCACTCATTTTTGGTGATCGCACGTATTTTTCCTTAGCAGACTTTGATCCAGAGGAAAAGAAAGAAAAGACATAAGGGGGAAAGGAGGAACCGAAAATCAGAAAATCAATGACAGGCGAAAGCAGGCATGAAAAGGAACCTGCAAGATTGAGCTGATAAGGCAGGGAGTGTCTTGTGGTGGATGAAAGAGCTTTGAGGTGGAATCAAGACCATGGAACCTTGGTATTCAACACCCCAGCTTTTTAGATCCCCCGCAGTGAGCAAAATATTTGACCCTGGCACTTATTACTTTACAAATTAAGCACGGTGAAGACCCACTTGCCCAGATTACAGGCCACTGTTAGTTTTTGTGTCACATCACTGAAAACAGACGGAATTCGAGGTCATGGGCTAGAAATGTCACTTTATGATGATATAGGCGCTGATTGGAGGGAAGTACCCCCCCCCCCCCCCCGCCCCCCCCCCACCCAAACACACACACACACCCATTCCCTGCAGGCCCTGGTGTCTTTCACACTCCTCTAGTACTCTGATGTTTTAAAGCCCACACGGCCCTGGAGCCAAGAGTGACTGTACCAACCAGTGAAAACGCCAGTCATGAACTTCATAGAGTGCAGATGACTATTGCAAAGGCCTTTGGATGTTGATGTCTTCTCTCAAGATGGCAGCTGAACATTGTGGAAAGGGGAGAGTTTCTTAAAGTCTTTTGCACTAGAGCAAAATGGAACAAATGTATTATGCAACACAGTTGCAGGGTGCAAGATACGGACCTAATTAATACTTGCCAAAAACTAACTTACACTTTTCATATATTGGAAAAAAACGGAGAAAATTTAATTAAACGGTTCCATTTTATGTAGACAACAGCACTAGTTCAGAATAAAATTCAATATATGTGTCCTTAGAAACACTTTGTAGAACGTGGTCCTTGCTATGATTAAACAAACTGCTTGCATCATTAATAACAATGTTGCTAAATATTATGTTAATGTTATATGTATAGCACTTGTAACAATTAGATAGTTTCGTGAAGCTTTTGGATTGTCTGTTTTCATTGCACTGGTACACATTTGTATAATGCAGACAGAGTCATTAAAATAGAAAAGAATGGCAAGTAAGGCAGCTAATCATCTTTGGCACAGTGGCAAAGGTATCCTTCTCTAGACTTCTTTCCCCAAAGTGAACCACTTAGAGGGGACACACCGGTAACTTACACAAATCAAACGTTCTCTATTTTCGTTTTAAAAATGTTTGTGTATTGTCACTGTCTTAAATGAAACC
The DNA here is from genome assembly GCF_964261635.1 of Lissotriton helveticus. Classification (NCBI taxonomy): domain Eukaryota; kingdom Metazoa; phylum Chordata; class Amphibia; order Caudata; family Salamandridae; genus Lissotriton; species Lissotriton helveticus. The sequence goes on along the minus strand of NC_136061.1, from coordinate 2,001,595,365 downwards.
TTTTATTTGAAACTTGATCTCTGAAATTGAGACGTAAAATTACTCAAAATTATAAAACACAACAAATAAATGACATGTGATGTCACTGCATCTTTGATGCTAAAAAGGACTCTCATGTTTGGGGTGATGTGAGTTAACAAAAACCTTTGATCTCAGCTTCTCTGCTCTCCGGAACCGCTCTTTCATTAGCTTGAAATGTAAATATATTTTATTGAGCATTTATCCCATTGTCTTTACAGAACCTTAAAGCATTTAACCCCAAAGTATCTCTTACTAGTTAATAGAAGGTCAAACGTGATTAGCTCTTTTATAAAATTGTATTGAAGCCACTGTTTTCAGGATATGCACTCACATGCTTTAGTCTCTGTTCCCTACTATTACATATGTCTCGAAGCAAATCAGTTGATTACCCCTGTCTCAGTTAAATGTACTGGAAGGTCCAAGTTGCTTAGAAGTTGCCTCTGTTGGTGTGAAGCGCTACACGAATAATGATCATGCATACTCCTGTCCTAATCCCCAAATTTACTCGAACTGTTTCATTGGATCTTACACTTACACTTTTTGGTGTCAAGTTACGGAGTGGCTCACCTGGGTCTTTGTGTAAAGATCCCTGTAGCTCCACACTCAATATACATTTAGGGGATAGTTTTCCTCTCTGAAGATATTACATTGACAAAGCCTAATTTGAATGTGTCAGGTACCATGAGGTGGGATTTGACTTGCAGGAGGTGCTAAATTTATAAACATTATAGATATATGCATTTTTGTATAAAACATTTTACTGGTTGTTATAGTAATTATAAGTCATTTACAGAGGCTGATGAATACAATCTCTGCTCCCGCAAATAGGATGAATAACCTTACCTCTGGTAAACGGTAGCCACTGCTCAATAGATATATGAATAAAATGGCCTGGATTTAGTGGCTCTTACATTCGTATGATTTTTTAACTGTCTCAAACCTCCTTCCAAACTTATGCCCGACGGCATTGAAAATAAAATGGGATGTTTGACCTGTGTTTGAGTGACAAAAAACACAACAAGGAATTTTAGGGTCAAAGGGATATTTTACCGACCAGCCACAGTTCCAATCCCAAATATTACAATAACAATAACCAAATGAACTGGGGGTCTTAATATATATCAAGTCATCAGGTGCTTATTGAGTTACTAAAGACAGAGTTAGAATGGTGAAAATAACAGGAATAATAGAGGATTTAGACAACATTGAGCTGAATATGGATTCCCATCAATAATCAGAGTGATCAATCCTATCATCTGGTCATTCACCCAAATGGATAAAATGTCTCCTCATCATGGAGACAGATCGCCAAACCAAGGTGTTCGCTCAATGGAATTAGATTAAGGACCACAGAAAAAAATTAGGCAGACTGTACAATCTTCTCAGTCTGTGACCACTAGGGAATCGGAAAGCAGTGCAGAAACAAAAAGTGAAGAGTGTGAAGTTTAAAGTAGAGTCATGAGGAGAAAGTGAAACGTTTATTAGAGTAATCACCTCACCCTCTAATTTAAAAACAGAACAGTGCAGATAGCAGTATTAACAAATAACTGCTAGATTAACTAGGCCAACATGTTCCAGCCACTAGGGTAAGAGTGCCCTTGGCTTTCGTTATGACCTCTGTTCTTAACAATGCTACTGCTTAAATCACTCTCAAAATAAAGTGAAAAGTGAAGATAGTAAAAAAAAAAGCTTAACAGGTTGGGATTAATACAATCTGCTTCCACATTTCCTCCGCTTCAAGGGATGCAATTGGCATCCGTCTTGATCGGGGACTGAAATTTATGAACATTATAGATATATGCATTTTTTTTATAAAACATTTTACTGGTTGTTATAGTAATTATAAGTCATTTACAGAAGCTAGAAGCTGATGAATACAATCTCTGCTCCCACAAATAGGATGAATAACCTTGCCTGTTGTAAATGGTATCCCACTGTGCAATAGATATATGAATAAAATGTGCTGGATTAGAGGCTCTTACATTCGTATGATTTTTTTAACTGACTCAAACCTCCTTCCAAACTCATGCCGGACGGCATTGAAAATAAAATGGGCTGTTTGACCAGGTATTTGAGTGTAACATATTGCCTGTGGTGAGTCCAATATACTGATGAGAATGAAAATTACTGGTGTAGAGAATTTCCTATGCAAAATAAACTGTGTGAATTGCAACAAAGAGCGGAAGCTTAAAGACCAACCTATAACTTTCATATCAGGTACCAGATGTGGAATGCCTGAGATTCAGAGAAACTGACAACCTATCACGGAATGTTTCACTCAAGTGTCTCTTTCTGAAAGGATTTATATTGGAAACATTGCACTGTGACTCTGGTGATACCTCGTGGAAACTTTTTGAATGCCAGTCCCAGCTGCCTGCCCCTCATATTGCTTTTAAGCTCAGTCTGCTACTTTTGCATCTAACTAAATTCTGAGCTGTACTCATTTTCAGGTTAAACATTTGACAAAAATGTCTGCATCAAATGATACAATGGCATCCACAAATGCCTCCTGACCAAATACGATGGTCAAGTTCAGAGAACACTGTGATCTGTGGCTTGACTCATTCTGGGCTAAACAAAGTCAATCGCAGTACACCTGCACTGATTTCCCTTCATTGGTTTGCTCGAATTTCCATGTCAATGATACAGTGGCTGTTCAACTGACTACTTCACAAACACTGGCTGCCTTATCACCGAATTAGGGGCCCGATTCACAGAACTAACTTAAGAGAAAATCCTAAACTTAATACCATTTTGGTATTCACAGAAGGCACTTACTCATTTTGATATTCAAGGAAGGCACTTACTCATTTCGGTATTCACAGAAGTTAGGAGTCCTAACTTTAGGACTCCTAAATGCCTTCTGTGAATACCGAAAGTCTTAAAGTTAGGATTTTTCTCAGTTAAGGAGTAGTAAAGTTAGGACTCCTAACTTTAGGACTCCTATACTGAAACAAATCCTAACTTTAAGACTTTTAGGAGTCCTAAAGTTAGGAGTCCTAACTTTACTACTCCTAAACTCAGAAAAATCCTAACTTTAAGACTTTCGGTATTCACAGAAGGCATTTAGGGGTCCTAAAGTTAGGAGACCTAACTTTACTACTCCTAAACTGAGAAAAATCCTAACTTTAAGACTTTCGGTATTCACAGAAGGCATTTAGGAGTCCTAAAGTTAGGACTCCTAACATCTGTGAATACTGAAATGAGTAAGTGCCTTCTGTGAATACCAAAATGGTAGTAAGTTTAGGATTTTGTCTTAAGTTACTTCTGTGAATCGGGCCCGAGGTGCCTAATCTCATCTTTTCTGAACAGACTCCTGTTGTGCCTCACCAGTTACAAGAGCTAGGTGGATGGGACACCAATTGTTTTAATGTAAGTAGATCTACTATATCAATATGTCTACACTTGCCCCTTTGTCTTTTGAACGACATCTCAAAACACTGAAAATGCTAGATAACTCATCTCTTCTGTCAAGCACCTATATATGAATCCATTTATGTTTTCTCAAGCAATTCTTGCATCTTCTTTTCCACTGCACTCTCTAGGAAAGGTAACCCGCCGAAGACAACAGCGCAGGGTAAAGAGCGTCAGATTTTAAAGGACTTCAATAATCGGCTATACGGGATTACCTTGTGTGAGGCATGATTACCAACCCTATAGGAAATAATGTGGCCAGTAGTTCACAAAAGCCACAGAGATATGTGTTCCTGACAGGTGGATGAAGGTATCTGGTATACTCTCTAATTAAGGGCATTACAGGATTTGCAAGTGAAACCAAACATGATAACAATGAGATTGTACCAAATTCTGAATTATGTGGCAAGAATCAGCCCAGTCCTTCATAAAATGGACAGTTCACTCCATCATTTAACGGCTTCTTTTGAAGATTTCTGTATCCACTTTAAATTAATCAAGTGTGTAGATGACAATTCATTGTAAAATATAAATGTGTGTCTGATTTGCATATCTGTTCTTCACTCAGATTTGTCTATACATACTAAACTAAATATTGCCACATATAGTCAGATATACTATGGTGCCATAAATAAATGCCTCTTTGTTTACATGGTTATACTATTTTTTATTGTTTACCTACTATATAAATATATTATTGAGCACTATCAGTCTCCTGTACTGTTTATCTATTGTGCTGAGTCCCATTCATTTTCTTCACTTCACCTTTAGTGCCAATCAATCTAGCTCTTCTTCTCTACCATGACTTGCATCACTCCCCTACAGTTACCTACAGTTATGAACATCTAAACCAGCTTGCAAATTCATGTGGTATATCTTTCCTCTGCTTCTTTATTTTTTCCATCTCTCAAAATGACGTGCAGTTCAGTTCAGTTTTTTAATATTTCCCATTACACAAGAGGCAGAAATGTCCCATTATTTGCAGAGCACTGAGGCCTATGACTGTATTTAAACTCCAATTCCAATTTCAAATCTTTATTTCGGTCGCAAGACCATAAAAGATGTGCACATAAATGTTACATCATTAAAACCAAATTATAAACACATTTTAAGAGCATAAGCAATCGTGATTGGTTCAGAATGAATTTAAAAACAGTTACAATGAATCAAGTGGGATGGGTTAGTTCTACCTCCCCGACCCCTTTAGCAACCTAGCACGTGTGACCCATATTGCAGTTAAAAATTTTGACAAGGCAAAAACAGTTACCGGGGATAAGTCCGTTTTTAAAACTCTATAAGCTGGTAAGAGTCGTCTAAAACCCAAATTTTTAAGCAGCGGGACGATCCAGTGCTTTCTGCTTTTCCGATAAGCTGGGCACATAAACACAACATGCACATCCGTCTCCTGTATATTAGCACATGTAGGACATGTCCCTGTACTGGATTGACTCGTCCATCCTTTGGTGAAGGACCCCAAAGGTAATGTCCCATACCTCCAATGCAAGAACAGTTTCCTTGTTAAAGGAGGCATGATATCATTCAATACACATTCCATGGTAAAAGTGTCTTTAAATTGGATAAAATCAAAAGTTAGGGATCCTTCACGGACATTATCCAGTGCTCGGGCAAGCATATAATCATTATAAGTTCTGGACAGTATCTTCCTCGAGATACTGATGCTGGCTCTCTCCGGATCTGCCCATAGTCCTGGGAATCCAAGGGACTCGCACATGTTCTTTATATAACTTAACCATGGTATACTGCTTACTTTCGGAGCAGATAAAAATTCCTGGAGCTCAGCTCTGTAGATTATCAGCTCCTGGCTGCTCCATAGGCGGCGCCAAAAAGCCAATGGTTTGAGGCCAAGTTCCTCGGTGATTGGCCTCACGCCCAGATCCAATCTTAGGGGCAGGAGTGGTGTGCTACCGGGGAGGGATGTTAGTTGCCTTAAGAACTTAGTTTCGGCAGTTAACAGGCTTTGGGAAGGTACGTGGCCCCAAAGCTCTCCACCATAAGTAACTGCCCCCTGAGCCTGTACTTTATAGATTTGAATTGCTGGGCCAAGTGGGCGGTAAGTAGATTTGCCAGCAATTCTTAAGATGCCACCCGCCCTCTGGGTCAATTTCATGGTCGATTTGGCTTGATGTGCCTCCCACATCAGGTTTTGGTTAAGGGTTATCCCCAAGTACTCGAATGTCTGCACTCTTTCTAGACTTACTTCTCCTAGCTTTGGGTTTGGTCGGTTGGTCGGCATTGGGTTTAAAATCATAAATTTGGTTTTCTGCGGATTAACTTCTAGTCCACTTTCCTCGCAGAAGCCCAGAAACCCATCTAATACCCGCTGGATGCCCATAGGGGATTTGGACAGAACAGGGTATCATCCGCAAACATTATTGCGGGGACCCTGCTGCCGCACAGTTTCGGGGCATCAATGTTGGCAATCCTGGTCAGGTGCTCTATTGCCCCGTTCACGAAGAGGCAAAACAGGGTCGGTGCAAGCACACAACCCTGCCTCACCCCTCTTCGAACGGGGAACCTCTTAGTTAATATGCCGCTGTTTCCGCACCTGACTTGTGCAAAGTTGTTTTGGTGTAATTTAATTAGGATTGCAAGAATGTCTTTTGGGACCCCCAAATCTTCCATAACCTTCCATAACTTGGATCTAGGCACCAGATCGAAAGCGGCTCGCAGATCCACGAAAACCGTGTACACCGTGCCGCCCTCGATCAGCGCTGTCCTCCAGTAGATGAGGCTCAGTCTGAAGACTTGGTCGACCGTTGAGACCCCCCTCCTGAATCCCGCTTGATATGGGCTCAAAGTATTAGTTTCCTCCAGCCAGTTCTGGAGCCTATCCAACACCAGCCTCCCAAAGAGCTTTTGAGAGACGTCAATTAGACTAATGGGACGGTAGTTGGCTGGGAGCAGTGGGGATCCCCTTTTAAATATAGGGACTACCTCTGCTCCCAGCCAAGCGTCCGGGACCCCCATTCCTCCCAGAACCGCATTAAAAATTTGCGACAGATATGGTGCCCAAATCCCCGGCTCCTGCTTGTATAGGTCGCCTGGTACCCCGTCCAGGCCAGGGGCTTTGCCCACTGACAGCCCTTCAATGGCTTTCTGAACCTCTCTTATCGTGAAGGGTTCACATTCTGGGGCATCCTCCAGGGTATATGGGTTATGGATCGAGGCTTCCTCTTCTAAAGCATATAGGGACTCAAAGTGGGATTGCCACAAACTCGGGGCGATATTAAGCTCGATAGCTGAGGGAAGATCTTCCGAGCCATGATTTACTAATCGCCAAAATTTACGGGAATCCCTGTTCCCTAAAGCACCCAAGAGTTTCTCCCAGTGGGCCGCGTCCCATTCCACCCTTGCGCTTTCCAGGAGTTTCTTGTGTGACCTTCTTCTAAGTTGTATTTCCTCCCTACTGTTGCCCGCCTTGATAGCTAGCAGGAGGTCGCATTTAGACTTTCGGCACATGGAATTGTACCAGGTCTTTTTGCTATTCCTACCACGTCTATCATTTCCCTTATTAAAAAGATCTGCCTCCATTATATTGATAAGGTCTTCGTGGGTTTGCCACAGAAGAGCTCTAGTTTCTTCAATAAAGGGGCCTTCCCCGTGGGCAAATGTCTCTTCCAATGCTGGAATAATTTTGGCATAGAGTTTTGGCAGCTTATCATCGCTTGAGACCAATTTCTCCCACCTCACTCTCCTTCTGTTGTTCTCGAGTGCCAGCCCTGTCTTTGGCCTTTGTTTGGTCGGTCCCTCAACCGAGATGCATGGGATGGCATAATCGAGTTCTAGGGCGTTGTGGTCACTGTCCAATCTCTCTATTATCTTAAAGTCGATGACATGTGACCATGAAGACATTTGGACTAAGACATAATCCAGTCTAGATTCACTTCCAACTTTATTGAAAGTGGATTTACTTGGGACGTCTGATTTCGTGCGACCATTACACGCCCTGAGGCCATGGTTGAGTGTGAGAGCTGTTATCTGCAGGGCGAGTGGGGTCCACGCCCTTGCGGGGGGTGCCATCGTTGCCGGCACCCGACATCTTGAATCCTCCTCTTGGCAGGGTCCATCAAGAAGGCCAGGCAGCGGCTCGAAGTGTGCATTTAAATCACCTCCCACCAAATAGGGAAGTTCCCTGGGAATTTGGCTCAAGAACACAGTAAGTTCTTCAATTGTGCTTGATTCTCTAAATGCGGGCACAGGTCTCGAATAGACATTTATTAGTACAAGTTTGTGGGAGTTAGGCCATTCTATCTGCACCGCCAGAATATCATCTGAGTCCACGTTTAAGACAGTAGCATTGCAGCCCAGATGGGTAGCCACCCAGGTTGCGAGGCCTCCCGAGGGTCTGCCTCGTCCTCCCCACTTCGCGGGTTTCGTAAAGACTGCAAAGCCCTGGCGAGTGTGTTCTTCTCTTGCCCAGGTTTCTTGGAATAGGCAGATACTTCTCGAATTAGTAAAGGAAACCCATTCCTCACATTCTAACTTGCTGCCCAGACCCGCCACGTTCCACGAAATCAGGTTCAGTGACAGGGGTCGTGTTAGTTCCTGCGATTCATTTCTTGCCGGGTTTGTCTTTAGGGGTCCTGATATGACCTCATCCCTCGTTCCATCATCATTGACTTTGGCCGTGGTCTCTTCCAACGGGTGATTTGGATCTTGGCTAGTTGCCTGGGTCTTCGGGGCGGCTCTATATTCCCCTTGTAATGGGGAATCTTCCGGGCGTGGAGACCTATCCCTTTTGGAGTTTAAGAGGGGCAGCTCACTAATCGCCGGCTCTAATAGTCAGTCGACCAAGTCAAGATTGCTATATCTATTGTAGGTCGGAAGATAACCAAACTGAGATTTTGTATATTACCATGGGGTTCCTCCCAGTCTTCCCCCCCAGCCGCCTCCAGACCTATTTCTCCTGTTGACAAGCTCCCACCCTTCTTCCCCATCATAGGGTGGGAGATACTCTTTTGCCATTTGCCTGTTATAATTGTCTCCTCTCGGTCTTCCCCCCCCACCCCCTTCTGCTACCAAAGCCCCAGCCCTCCTCCTCATCACACACTGGCAAATTGTTAGTGATCATATGTCCATTGTGGTGGTTGTCCCACCCACCTCTCCTATTTGACCCCCACTCCCCCCTCCTCTCTTGATGGAACCCCCATCTCTGGTTGTCTGCTACATAGGCACTCGATGGGTAGAAAAATGAAAGAGGTAAGGGCTGAATGAGGCTATCCTGGTCGTGGGAGGACCAGCTGCATATATAAGCAGCTGTCTTAGTATCTCTAAACCTAACCAGGATACAATCCACTGCAATTGTTTTCCTATGATTACCTACCCAAGTAGCTCTCCGCACCATAAGAATATCGGCTGTTATGCTAGGTGGGAGAGGTCTATATTTGGACAACCAATCGATGGCCTTATTTTTAAGGGAGGAGGCTGCCTCTGAGGTATTGGGTTTTAACTCAGGTACCCCAGCTAGTATTATTGTGTAAGGGGCTGCCTCGGGTGGAAGATTCACAGTTTTAGTTGGGGGGATATTTTTTTGTGTATTAGCTGGTGGTGGCTGGTCTTTCTGTGGTTGACTAGGGGTGGTATTATTAGCTTTAGAGTGTGTATTTGGAACGGGGAGGGCGGCTGGCAATGATTGGCGATTATTAGGCACAACAGTGGTTTTCCCGTTCGATTGTTGGGGAGTTTTATTTTGGTTTGTTTTATGTTGGGCATTTTGTGTGAAACCTATAACTTTCTCCTTCAATGTCGTTACTAGCTGAGGGGTCTTATTAGCTGGTGGTTCCAACCCCCCTGTATTGCCCTTCCTTTCTGATTTTATAGAATCAGCCAGCTGGACTGTGGATTTTTCTATGTTGATCAGCCTGGCTTCTATTTTTATTAGGCGAGCTTCTAAGGGACTTAGGAGGGACCTGATAAGTGCGCCTATGTCCGCCAATGTGATATCCTCACTAGAAGGATCCAGTATAGAATTATTAGACAAGGGTACTGGATCCGGTACTACCCTTTCGGCGGGTGGAGCCTCGTCTCCTTGATTTGATTTGATTTGAGAACAATTTATAATGCGCAAAACAATAACCCGCAGGCATCAAGGCGCCTAACAATACCATCAGAAAATTGCGACATGCATCCCTACACATAGGCTTGCAGAAAGAGGCGAGTTTTAAGGGCACTTCGGAATTTCTGTAGGGAAGGTAGAGACCTAAGGTCCAGAGGGAGATCATTCCACCATTTGGGAGCTAGGGTAGAGAAGGCCCTGCCACCCCACTTGGCTTTTCGTATGCGGGGGACTGTCAAGAGTGATTTCCCGGAGGAGCGCAAATTCCTTCCGGGAATGTAATGGGAGATGATGGAGCCAACTCCTTTAACGCTGTTTTTTGCAATGGCTCTATAGGTCATGCATAGGACTTTGAACCGTACTCGGTGTTCTACCGGAAGCCAGTGCAGCGTTTTCCTGGCCAACGTTGCCGAGGAGCGTCTGGGAGCATCCAGAACAAATCTGGCTGTGGCATTCTGAACTACCTGTAAGCGCTGTAGGAGGCTCCTATTTAGCCCCACATACAGCGCGTTACAGTAGTCCAGACGAGAGCCAACAAGTGCGACAGCTATTTGCTTTCTGGACTGTAAAGAGAGGTATTTCCTGATCCTTCGCAGGGTGTGGATTAAGCCCCAGCAGGTGGAGATGGTTCTACTGACCTGCCTGCCCATATCCAGGGCAGGGTCTATCATCACCCCAAGATTCTTAGCAGATGTTGTGGGGGAAGGGCACTCGCCTAGCGAGTCAGGCCACCAGCTGGCTGACCAGATGTTCTCTCTCCCTCCAAAAACCATCACCTCAGTCTTCTCCCCATTCAGTTTGAGAGAGTTCTGGATCATCCAATGACCAACCGCCTCCATACAAGATCTAAACTTAGAGGCAGTTTGTGCATCTGAATGGGGAAGAGAGACGAGTATTTGGGTGTCATCTGCGTAAGAAACTACCTCCATCCCGAAAGTTCTTATAAGTCTGGCTAGTGGGGTCACGTAGATGTTGAATAGGGTCGGACTAAGGGCCGACCCTTGTGGGACCCCACACAGCACTGGTCGGGATGGAGATAGGAACTCCCCCAGCTTGACTCTTTGTTCCCGCCCTTCGAGGAAGGAAGTCAATAGATCTAGAGCTGCGTCCTTCACCCCCACATCTCTCAGGCGAGATGTAAGTACTGAGGGGGAGAGGGTATCGAAGGCCGCAGTTAGATCTAGTAGGACCAGGAGGGTGGTCTGGCCCCCATCCACTGTCGTGCGGATCTTATCAAGCACGATGGTGAGGGCCGACTCGGTGCTATGTTCCCTCCTGAATCCGTGCTGGGAGGAGTCCAGGCAACCCGAGCTTTCCACAAAGGCAGCGAGATGCTTGTTTAGGTGTGACTCTAGCATCTTCGCTGGAGCCGGGAGCAGCGAGATTGGACGGACGTTTTTTAGGACTTCCGGATCAAGGGAGGCCTTCTTTAGCAGAGGTTTCACGACTGCGCTCTTCCACTCTGAGGGGAAGATACCATCTCTCATAGCTAGATTCATTATTTCTAGCAGGGGAGGTAGGAAGGTCTCCCTACACTGCTTGATGATTTTCAGTGGGCAGGTATCTAGGGGGGAACCAGATTTGGTCTTATTAAGCAGGATCTCCAGATCCTGCAAAGACAGCAGGGGAAAAGAGTCCAGAGTACATGGTGGGGAGATGTCTATAGTGGTCATATTCATCTCAGCCCGAACAGGGGGCACACTGGTGCATGCTCTTTGCTCCTCGAGAGCCAGGTGGATGTCCTGTATTTTGGTGTGAAAAAAGGAGGCAATCCTATCACATAGATCTTGTGATGGTACTACAGGGTCAGGGGCTTGTAGGTTGACTAAGGAATCAACGATTTTAAAAAGCTCCTTCGGCGAGGAGAGCGACGTTGTCAAGGCCACAAAGTGATCTTGTTTGGCCTGTACAATCTCAGCCTTGTATTTCCTGACAAGGAGTTTATGGGCTTCCTTGTTCTTAGGGTCCCAGCTAGAGTGCCAGAGCCTCTCCTTCCTTCTCACTTCTTGCCTGAGGAGTCTAAGGGAATCTGAGAACCATGGGGCAGATGGTCTCTTTCTGGCTCGGCGGCGGGTCTGTACTGGGGCCAGTTCATTCAAGGCCTTAGTAGTGACCTGTTCGAAATGGCCAACCGCGGTCTGTACGCTGTCCAAGCCAGTAATAGAAAGGCTGGCAGCCCAGGGCGCAAAGGAGTCACTGTAGATATTCCTAAAATTTCTAGCAGTTTCCATTATGTGAATCCCTTTTTTACTTCCATCGACCCTGTGGTATTTCAAGAGGAATGGAACCGCAAGATGATCGGACCAAGAAAGATGCACCGGATCCTTGGTGGCCAGGCGATGGTCATTTGAGAAGATACCATCTAGTGTGTGGCCTGCACGATGTGTGGCCCCGCTAACTCGCTGCGTGAGTCCACAGGACGCCAAGGCCTCAGTGAGACATGCTGTATCAGATAGGTCATGTCGTTCTAAGTGGTAATTAAAATCACCTAGGATGGAGAAATTTTCTCGACCAAAGTAGGGTTCCAGGGACTGGAGGAAATTGTGCGTAAAATCGGTCCTCGGGCCAGGAGGTCGATATAGAAGAATTCCATTGAAAAAGGGACGTTGCGCTTCCCTTATTGTGAAATAGAGAGCTTGGAAACAATCCGGGAAGTCGGGAATAGGCACAGTGTGGCATTGCAGGTGGTCTTTGTGAAGGATTGCTATACCCCCTCCCACTCTGCCCTGTCTGTCCAGTCTAGCCAAGCAGTACCCTTCCGGGATCGCTTCGGTTAGGTCAGGACCAGATGATTCTTTAGCCCATGTTTCAGTGACGAACACTAGGGCAGGCATTTTGTCTAGGACCATCTCTCTGAACATTATCTTGTTTTTGACAAGGGAGCGGGCATTGATCAGGAAGCCTTCTACTCCCACTGTCCCAGGGCTAATAATGTCGGGCTGGCCAGGGGAGAACTGAGGGGGGACAGAGATAGAAGGCCTAAGCGTGTGGTGACAGCCACATCGTAAGGGAAAAAGGAGTTCGTCCGGCTCATAGGAGTGCGAACAACCTGATCTTCGAGGTTTCAGGCGTAGCATCTCCTGGAAAGAATATCTGTGGGGGGGTGAAATGGCTTCGTCTGAGTCCAGAGTCCAGCCGCCCAGCACGTCCTCAGCGCGGACGGGCGCAGACGGGCAGGACTCTGGCGTGACTCCGGCGCGGGTCCGGCGCGTCCGCAGATCGGGTCCGCTACGCGGAGGCATGGGCTCCGTTTTTATAGGGGCCAATCGGGTGCCTTCGAAGGCTACCCCACTCCAAGAAGGCCGCCGAAGTTAGATCAAAACACCCTTAACAGCGTTAGGATCGGCTGGGGTGAGTCTGAGCAATTTTCGAACCCACAAGTAGCAGGGGAAGGGGGGGAAGTAACGCTGCCGCTTTTTAGTCAAGCGGAGCGAGTATAAACAGCTTAACCGGCAAGACACTCATGGTGTTTTCCTCCCTCACAGGAGTTTTTTTTACAGTGTTGGACTTAGGGGTTTTTGGTTTCTTCCCCCCCTTGGTCGCCCCACCTCTCCCTCTTTTTGGGATGGCACCTTCCTTTGCCCCCCTTGTACGATCGGAGATGTTCTCACTTGGGATATCTGATGTTGTGTCTTGAGGGGAGTTACAGATGACTATATGTGGTGGCTGTGTATTAGGAAGGGTCAGTAGGCTCATGTCGTCAAGATCGGAGTTAGTGAGAGACTGGTTTGCCCCTGTCACCCCCGCAGTGTGGTCGGTAAAGGTTTCCCCCCTCTCCGGTGTTTTAGCTAGGGCAAGCGGACCCATTGAGGACCTCCGCACCCAGTCGATTTCCTGGGAGATCCGTCGTTCAAGTACTTCGATGTCTTCTATCAAGAGTGCGCCGGCCTTTACAAAATAGTTGTCAATTGTACCTTGGGCTGCTCCTGCCGCAGCCATAGATGATTTGCTTCTAGTTTCCCGCGTAGACATTCCCAGTTTCAGGAAACCCAATGGTCTGCTCTAGCAAATCGGGTGTGGTTGTCCGGGCAGGGGGGGGGTGGCCCGTCCTCCCTCGTCCTCGAACGGCCTCAAACGGCCCGCTCTTTGCCCGGTCTTCGCCCGCGCTTCCGTCCGCGCGCGTCCCGCGATCGCGTCAGGGGGCTGGGTTAAGTAGGAGGAGGGGGGCGGGAAGAGGCACCAGGTGCGCGCGATGTCCTGGTGCAAGCACCTCTGGTCCTCGCAGTCCCGCTCCCGGTGTCAGAGGCGTAGGCTCTCCCCACAGCAGCACCCAGCAAAGTTGGTAACCGAGCACACAGGCTCCCAGGTTACAGGTCAAAGTTCCACCGGACAATGGCAGGTTAGAGCAGGGAAGTCTCTGGAACGCGTATTTAGTCCACGACTACGAGCGGCTCTCGCAAAGCGGGGGCCGCGAGTCGTTATGTAGCCCACAGGGAGGAGGGGGCGGGAAGAGGCACCAGGTGCGCGCGATGTCCTGGCGCAAGCACCTCTGGTCCTCGCAGTCCCGCTCCCGGTGTCAGAGGCGTAGGCTCTCCCCACAGCAGCACCCAGCAAAGTTGGTAACTTAGCACACGGGCTCCCAGGTTACAGGTCAAAGTTCCACCGGACAATGGCAGGTCAGAGCAGGGAAGTCTCTGGAACGCGTATTTAGTCCACGACTACGAGCGGCTCCCGCGAAGCGGGGGCCACGAGTCGTTATGTAGCCCACAGGGAGGAGGGGGCGGGAAGAGGCACCAGGTGCGCGCGATGTCCTGGCGCAAGCACCTCTGGTCCTCGCAGTCCCGCTCCCGGTGTCAGAGGCGTAGGCTCTCCCCACAGCAGCACCCAGCAAAGTTGGTAACCGAGCACACAGGCTCCCAGGTTACAGGTCAAAGTTCCACCGGACAATGGCAGGTCAGAGCAGAAAAGTCTCTGGAATGAGTATTTAGTCCACGACTACGAGCGGCTCCCGCGAAGCGAGGGCCACGAGTCGTTATGTAGCCCACAGGGAGGAGGGGGCGGGAAGAGGCACCAGGTGCGCGCGATGTCCTGGCGCAAGCACCTCTGGTCCTCGCAGTCCCGCTCCCGGTGTCAGAGGCATAGGCTCTCCCCACAGCAGCACCCAGCAAAGTTGATAACCGAGCACACGGGCTCCCAGGTTACAGGTCAAAGTTCCACCGGACAATGGCAGGTCAGAGCAGGGAAGTCTCTGAAACGCGTATATAGTCCACGACTAAGAGCGGCTCCCGCGAAGCGGGGGTCGCGAGTCGTTATGTAGCCCACAGGGAGGAGGGGGCGGGAAGAGGCACCAGGTGCGCGCGATGTCCTGGCGCAAGCACCTCTGGTCCTCGCAGTCCCGCTCCCGGTGTCAGAGGCGTAGGCTCTCCCCACAGCAGCACCCAGCAAAGTTGGTAACCGAGCACACGGGCTCCCAGGTTACAGGTCAAAGTTCCACCGGACAATGGCAGGTCAGAGCAGGGAAGTCTCTGGAACACGTATTTAAACTAAATAAATATATTATAAACGTACTATTAGAAACACTTGTCCAGGTAGTTTTTAATTTCCTTCAGGATATCGAGGATCACCTTGAAAGGTTCCATTATTGTCTTGACAGCCTTTCCAACTAGATGTTTGTGAACTAAGATGCCATGACGCTGAATGTGCGACTGGTTCGACCGGTTCAATGTCTCTTGAGCTAACCACCTGAGTGCAAGCGCTGCACAGGTGTCTATTGAGAGCAACACTCGTTCTGTTTACCCAGTTCTGCATCACTAACAGTCAACCACAATAAGCATTCTAGAATGTTCTTTTGTTCGATGAGGTCATTTAGACATAATGTGACATCATTCACTCACTCGCCCCTTTAATACAGTTTGGCCCATCCGGCATTGCTGAATTGGATTAAGGGTCAGTCCAGTAAACCCCCCTGATATACAGATTCAGTGTTCTCCAATTAGTTTGAAAATTTCACATAGTTTCTATGTATTTCATGTCTTATAAATCCGTTTGACCTATTTGCTGCCCATCACGGCTAGTTATAATCGGCACTGCTCTGTCCAAAACAAGAATCATTGCTACCTCTCCAGCTTCGCTCACAAGTAACTTACTGTATGGTTTCTCCAGCTGTACAACATCCACTTGTTCCTTTTAAAAATCCATTAGAGAGCCAACTCCAGCAGTTGGGAAAAGTCTTAAAACACATTATAACCACTGACTGATATAACATCTATTATATATAGAAGCTTTCTTGCAGTTTCACTAAAAAAAATGTATTGATTCGGTACACAAACCATGTCAGTGCCGGCGCGCGGACGCTTTATAAATCATAGCCCTTTTCAAAAAACGTTGTATGCTTTGGAAAAAGCGCTTGTGAGTGTCATTGATTTTCGTTTCGTATTCCCTTAAAAAGAAATCAGTGTTTAACACAGATAATTACTGGAGTCTGTAACACAAACCGAGATTGATTCCGGCATGCTTACATCGAGCACGCCCGCTAGGGCCTGAGCCGGCTTGTACCACCCAACAATGCTCACTTTGTCTTCCTCATAACATCTGAAGATTAAAAACTCGCTGGCCTGAGGTGAATCTCAGGGTAGCTGAGAGACCCCTTTCAAACTCCATCAGATAATAGCTGAGCCCGTATTCATTACAGGCCACGGTTTCTGACTTCTGCAGACATAAAGAGAACATTTTAAAACCATTTGACTTTATTGATGAAATATGCATATGCCATGAAGCTACAATCGTGTGATGTTCACAGGGGAGACCACCTACCTCTGTGGCTATGTGAGTGGATGGGAAAACTCTGAGCCTGGGCTGACCGCTCAATAAGATTAGTGCTAAAGAAGAACTGGCAGAGATTATAGGGATCTAATGTGGAGTTAAGAAGAAATCCATTGATTTTCCCATTCTAACATGCCACCTCGGGCCACTGTGATTTATCCACAGGTTGCACGTACACTGTATGTTGGATTCTGTGATACGTATCCAAAATCTACGCTCATAGATCACCAATTGGAAATGGAATATTTATTGCATGATCCTAAAATGTGAATGTTTTGTGAAGTGTGATAAAGATAAACATGTAGGTTTGTCATATATGTAAGCATATGAGATCACAGAAGAGAAACTAAATCGAAAAACAGTGAATTTTCAGAATTTCTGCATTGCTATTTCTGGATTAAAATACGAAAAATATACATGCTCTCTAGCAACAACCGCAAGGAGCTCAAGAGCATTTATTTTCCAGGAAACTGCCCTTTTTCAAAAATGTTTCAATATTTCACTGCCCCAAAAAATGTAAAAAAAATCAACAGAATCTATATTTAGTGTATGTGCTTATGAAGTTACCCCAAGCTACTCAACACATTAAATTCATTTGGGGATTGGAGGGTCCAGTGCTGCACCTTCATATACAAAATAAGGGTCTGTATGGACAGATTTACTCATTCATTATTTGAGAAGCTCATACGTTGTTTTATTTCAAAATAGGGTTCAGTTTTTTTTAATGTATAAATTGAAGCATTATGATAGATGGATGATTTACTGTGGGGACCTTGCACTTCCCAATGACAAAACACACTGCCGGAGAAGAAAGTGTTGTGTGTTTTTGCTTTACCAGTAGAGACTGTTTATTTGTTTGGCACTTTGTCAATGAGAACTCCTGGCAAGCATATACGTATATTGTCTCCAAAATGCCCTGTATTCCATTTAGGTCTTCACACTTCTCGATAGTGTGTTCATTGCTGTCTTGTATGTACCCTTCCTCTTTTTCCTTCAGCATTTCCAAGTATCTTTGCCTTTCACAAGGAAATGGGTTATCTTTTTTATGTGTTCACGTCATGAGAGTTTCAATCTTGCCACATGTGTGTGCTTCAAGTTAAGGTTCTTTCTTACTTTGATCGGGTACAGCAGATTGCTTTCCTGGCTGCCCATTGTATTCATAGATGTTTTCTCCAAAACCACAATTTTAAGACATGTATTTGCTTCCAGCCATGTCTCTTGGCTTTATAACTTTCTCATCAAAACAGTGTGATGGGGAATATCATACAATTGTGACACTTGTAGATTAGTCTGTGGATTTGAAGATCTTTTTGAAGTCTTTTATTACAGCTCTCATCAGTACTAATCTGCCACCTATGTCTTGAGTGCTGAAGCGCTGAAACATTTAATATTGATTACTGATACCAGATGACATAAGCAGCTCTCCATTAACTTTAAAGTGGGTTGCTGCACCTGTTGTCATCTCTTTATTCCTTTTTCATTTAGTCGTAGTCCCTTCATTAACTATTCTCCTTGACATTTATTATAAGGGTTGTCAGGACGTCTTGACTTTTGACTTTGAGAGTTGTACCTTCTGCAACCAAAGGTTGCTGGTCTTTCTTTCACAGATTTTGAAACAATGCTCATTTCACAGGCCAGCTTCTCTCGTTGTATGTTCTGCATACAATTTAAATCACAGTCTGTTTTACCACGTTCTGTCTTGACGCTGGATTTTTCTAGGGTGCTGGTTATGTATGAGAAATATTAGATGTTCTAGGATACCCATTTTCATAAGGAAGTTCCACACTTTAACATTGGTGTCACACTCAAAGGCATTACAGTAGTTAAAACACATATTGTTTACTTTTTGGTATTTCTTTGTCTTTTTAGTTATCCAGGGGGCATCCGCAATGCTGTCTCTTGTTCCCCAGACAATCCAGAAACTAGCTTGCATATCCAGCAGTGCCTGTGAGGTCTCCTTTACTTAGTATTGCAATGTGGACTGATCTCTCCAATCCAAATCAGCTTGCACAGTTTGGTCAGCACCGTAACTTAATCTTTTTGTTGGCTTATAATATTTATTTTGCAATGCACACAGTTCCTTATTTGCAGTGACTATAGTTCTTGATCCAACTTATTCTTCTATTGCTACAGGTTCTAGTGCAAACCTAATGTTCGCTAGGGTATCTCGAATATTTTAGCTATCTTTGACTTTATAAATCATTTAAGAAACAGGCTTTGATTTTCCATATGTATTTTCAGCTTCACTGTCTTGGAACACGTTGTTGTAATATTGTTCCAAATATTGTTCTCCTTGTAGCCCTCCCAGAGCCGTGATTCAGTTAATTCATATGCAAAAACAACAATTGATGAACTGTAATGTCAAAGGAGTGGGGGTGCTGAAATAAAAAGCGCCCATCGCAGATGCGCAGTCGGAGTCTGGACTCCTGCTGCTCTCACCGGCGTGCACTGTGGGTTAGTTGTTGACTCTGTCATGCGCACTTAAGGCTGTGAAGCAGCTGCCAGCAAAGGGCGGAAATGTAAACAGACAAATTGTCAAAGCTGTCAATTTGTCTGCTTACATTTCTTGCTGCCCGATTATTATTGAACAGTCAGTTTTGCCTAGTGGGGCGCTGCCCGTCACCCCCTATGGACCAGTCACCACTGCATTCACCCCAGTACAAAGATCTGGGCATAAATCCATCGTTGTTTTGCTCACCATGCCATTCCTGGTTGGACCTAGCCATATGCTAATTAGTCTTGACCCTGCACCCAATAGGGACAGTCCAGCCTGAACTGCCAGGCCAGGTCTCCCTGGACTGGAACCAAGCATTCTAGGACCGGTTTCAGGCTTTCATCCCTCATCAGCCAGGATAGCTTGACTTCAGTGGCATGGAGAGCACAGGACTCACGTCTGGGCATACCCGTCCCACTCAGGGTGACAAATGCAAAAACAACAATTGATGGACAGAATGCAGAACAATGTCATACATTTACCCCAGGACAAAGATCTGGGCCTAAATCCATCGTTTTTTTGCTCACCATGCCATTCCAGTTTGAACCCACCCATATGCAAAATAGTCTTGACCCTGCACCCAATAGGAACAGTCCAGCCTGAACTGCCAGGCCCAGTCCTCCCTGGACTGGAAACAAGCATTCTAGGACCAGTTTTTGGCTTTCAGCCCTCATCAGCCACAATAGCTTGACTTCAATGGCATGGAGAGCAGGGAACCCACGTCTAGGCATACCCGTCCCACTCAGGGTGACAAATGCAAAAACAACAATTGATGGACAGAATGCAGAACAATGTCATACATTCACTCCACGACAAAGATCTGGGCCTAAATCCATCAGTTTTTTGCTCACCATGCCATTCCAGTTTAGACCTAGCTATATGCAAATCAGCCTTGACCCTGCACCCAATAGGAACAGTCCAGCCTGAACTGCCAGGCCAGGTCCTCCCTGGACTGTAAACAAGCATTCTAGGACCGGTTTCGGGCTTTCAGCCCTCATCAGCCAGGATAGCTTGACTTCAGTGGCATGGAGAGCACTGGGCCCACGTCTGGGCATACCCGTCCCACTCAGGGTGACAAATGCAAAAACAACAATTGATGGACAGAATGCAGAACAATGTCATACATTCACCCCAGTACAAAGATCTGAGCCTAAATCCATTGTTTCTTTGCTCACAATGCCATTCCAGTTTGGACCCAGCCATATGCAAATCAGTCTTGACTCTCCACCCAATGGGAACAGTCCAGCCTGAACTGCCAGGCCAGGCAGTTTGGTCTGGACTGTTCCCATGGGCACAGGGTCAAGACTGATTTGCATATGTCTGTGTCCAAACTGGGGTGGCGCAATGGGCAAAAGAACGATGGATTTAACCCAGATCTTTTGATCGGGGGAGAATGTTTGCATTGTCAGCATTCCATCCATCATTTGTTTGCGGTAACACTTTTCACCCTAAGTGGGATGGGTATGGCCAAGACGTGGGTTACTTGCTCACTGTGCCACTGGATTCAAGCTAGCCAGGCTGAAAAACGGTGACACACCCTGAAACCGGTCCCATGATGCTTGTTTCCGGTCCACGGAGGACCTGGCCTGGCATTTCCGTCTGGACTGTTCCCAATGGAGCAGAGGGTCAAGACTGATTTTCATATGGCTGGGTCCAAACTGGGGTGGCACAGTGGGCAAAAGAATGATGGATTTAACCCAGATCTTTTAACTGGGGGAGAATGTTTGCATTGTCAGCATGCCGTGCATTGTCAGCATTCCGGTCATCATTTGTTTGCTGTAACACTTTTCGCCCTAAGTGGGATGGGTATGCCAATACATGGGTTCCTTGCTCACTGTGCCACTGGATTCAAGCTAGCCTGGCTGAAGGAGGGTGACACACCTTGTAACTGGTCCCAGGATGCTTGTTTCCTGTCCAGGGAGGACCTGGCCTGGCATTTCGGTCTGGACTGTTCCCATGGGGCACAGGGTCAAGACTGATTTGCATATGGCTGGGTCCAAACTGGGGTGGTACAATGGTCAAAAGAAAAATGGATTTAACCCAGATCTTTTGACAGGGGGAGAATGTTTGCTTTGTCAGCATTCCGTCCATCATTTGTTTGCTGTAACATTTTTCGCCCTAAGTGGGATGGATATGCCCAGACGTGGGTCCCTTGCTCACTGTGCCACTGGAGTTAAGATAGCCTGGCTGAAGAAGGGTGACATACCCTGAAACCGGGCCCAGGATGCTTGTTTCTGGTCCAGGGAGGACCTGGCATTGACAGTTCGGTCTGGACTGTTCCCATGGGGCACAGGATCAGGACTGGTTAGCATATGGCTGGGTGAAAATTGGGGTGGCGCAATGGGCAAAAGAACAATGGATTTATCCCAGATCTTTTGACTGGGGAGAATGTTTGCATTGCCAGCATTCCGTCCATCATTTGTTTGCTGTAACAACTCAGTTAATTCATAAACACCTTATATTTTGTAATCTCAGCTTCTCTTATTTTGATTGCAATTTATAGAATTTGTTCTGTAATTTACTCTGATTTCTTTTGCTTGTGTGCTTTTTGTATTGCCTGCTGACAGTCATCCTTGATGGTTTCATTTATTTCTTTCCATTGTACTTCTGGCTCCCTCCAAGCAAATTCAGCATTTCACTTCGTTGTTTTGCCACATTATGCTTAAATATGCAGGTATGTTTTTCAGGTATTTTGCAAGCAGAATGTCTTGTGATTCTTCTTCAGCTTGACTTGATTTTTAAACTTGAACAATTCATCATCTATTTCCTATTCTGCTCGATAATATGTCATTTATAATTGAATTCAGCTCTTTCATTTTCTTGGTTGCTTAGAATGTGTTTAGAATGGTGAGGTCATTAGATCGAATGAATCAGAGACGCTTTTCTCTTGTACAGTTTCTGCTTCCAAGACCATATGATCTCACTGTGCTGCCTTTCTTCCTTTACCTAAATTGACATTCCAGTTTCCATGCACTAGAAGCGCATTCTGTTTGCATGTCCTGTCAATTTTGGCAAGAATTTGATCAAAATATTGATCCAGTTCTTCTTCACCTGCTGAGGCATGAATGTGGATAGGACTGTACAAGGTATGTAATTGATATAAGTCTATCATTAAAGGACCATATCTAATTAGAGCCTTTGCAATGTCCTTCCTGACTATTAATGAAAAAGAACAATTGATGAATGAAATGCTGAAACAATGTCAAACATTTACCCCAGTATAGAGATCTGTGCCTAAATTCATCGTTTGTTTTGGACATCATGCCATTCCAGTTCAGATCCAGCCATATGCAATTCAGTCTTGACCCTGTTACCCAAACTGTCCAGCCCGACTGCCAGGTCAGACTGGAAACAAGCATCCTGGGACTGGTTATGGGTATCATAAAGCACAAGTGCCGCGATAGCTTTAAAAGTAAAGAAGTAATTTATTTACCTTTGAAGCAATCGTGGCACCTGCGCTTTAGCTTTGAACATCTTAAGCAAAAGTGTGGGTGTCGCGATTGCTTTAAAGTAAACAAACAGAATTTTTGTTTCTATTTGTTTACTATCAAAGCAATCGCGTCACCTGTGCTTCAGCTTAAGATGTTTAAAGCTAAAGGGCAGGTGCCCCCAATTTAAAAAAAACATTTATAAACATAGAAAGAAAGGCATGCTGCTGCATTCAGCCAGCAAATAACAGAATGAAAAGCGTGGCCGCCATTTTTCTTGCCAAAGAATGCCATGCTGAAATAATGGAAAATAAAAAAAAGCATTGAGGGAGAGGTGCCCTACCTTCAATGACAGGTAGGACAAAACTATTTAAGAAAGTAGTGCTCGGAGGCTGTAATTAAAGCCTACCGAGTAACAACACATGTAACAGGGGGTGTCCTCATGGGAGGTGACAAGAAAAGAAAAGGTGGTACTAAGGAGGGACTACTAAGACTATTGATCAATGAAAAGCCACCATTTACAAAGGACAGGGACAGGAGCCAATAAAAAGAGGGGCGGAAAGTGGGCAGAGCTTCATGCACTATCCTGAATTCAGCATGGCTCGAAGAGACAGCGCAAGCACTGCCTAAGTAGGACCTAAAAATTGATGGACGGAATGTTGAAACAATGTCAAACATTCACCCCCAGTACAGAGATCCGGGCCTAAATCCATTGCTTTTTTGCCCACCATGCTATTCCAGTTTGGACCCATCCATATTCAAATCAGTCTTGACCCTGCTCCCCATCGGAGCAGTCGGGTCCGAACTGCAGGGCAGGTCCTCTCTGGACCAGTAACAAGCATCCTAGAACTGGTCTCAGGGTTTCACCCCTCATTAGCCAGGCTAGCTTGAAGCAATTCTGCTTCTGACTGGAAGCGCGTTCCACCCACTACATATTTACAGAATTGATTCCAGATCAATCGACTGCACATTTGTTGTAGACATTTATTATAATTTATAGAGTACATGAGGAAGATCAGCAAAATGGTCAGGCGATTTAGTCGATGTTTCTTAAGTAATTTTGCCCGGCGTTAAACGCCTCTAATACCTTATGAAGATTATCAAATAAAGAGGCAGGCGCTGGAGACAGGAAGACAGGAAACACGTTTTATTCCGACGGAGCAGAACACATCAGATCGGACAACAAGGTATCGTCTCGAGGTGCTCTCTGACAGCCTCTCTGAGACCTGGCCTTTTATACACTGGTTTATGACATGTGACCGTTCTTTATTACAATAAAGACATTGTGAAGTAGCGAAAGATGACATCCTCGGTACCCCCCCCCCCAGTTCCGGCTCATTCCAACACGTGGCTACAGTAGAGATCCTCACCCCCCATACAACAGGAGGGGGCTATCACGCAGCTGAGTGTTTCGCCGATTCCTTTGGAATGTGTGCGCCTGATCGAATCTCAAGAGGTGGGGAGGTCATGATCAATAGTAGCTCCTTTGAAAAGGGTCGAGTGCATACAGTAGTGGGCAATAAACTGTATCCTCAGGCCAAGGGATGACCAGCGGTTCGTACAGACAATCGGGCTCAGAGGAAGGGGTCATCAAAGGAGAGGTATTCATGGAAGGAAAGGAGGTGTTGGTCAGGCGCGGGGTGTGATTCCCAGAGACAGAGTCATGTGGAAGGGGAGGTCATGACTTGTGCACGTGAGAACGGGGGCAGCCAGGGTGCATGGGGGAGGCTTGCAGGGTCAGGGAAGTGTGCTGATGATCGATCGTGAACAGGGAGACCATGGTACCTAAAATGGCTGTCGTGTATGTTCATAGGAATGGGCAAGATGGCGCAGATGATGTTCAGTTCATAAACTAAAATTCCACAGTCCTCCCTTTTAACATGTCTCGCCAGCTTGTCAATTCGAATCTATCCCCATAAGACCACGTATTTCTATCTCATAGAGGGGACTCATGTGCTCAGTTCTAAAGTCCAAAGTCTTAGGGCACATACAGTTAGAAATGAGTGAACACAAAGGTGGCAAACATTGAATACCTAAGCAACACCCACACAGTACCATGACTGGTATCAGTATAAATGTAAACAACCTCCATCCCCAGTCCTTCAAAGTGTCCCAAAACCAGCTTCCAAGCGACCATCCTTCTTGCTCTTGGTGAACCTCTGAGGATAGTCTGTGGAGGTGTTCAATTGCTTTGTAGACTGAAGGCGAGTTATCTGGCACGTAGGTGCAGCAGCTGGAGCCGATGATGCGGCATGCTCCTCCACGGTCGGCCAGAATCACATCTAGAACAAGGCGGTTTTGGAGAGCCACCAGGCGGACTGCCTGAAGTTCAGCCGTGTTGTTAGCGAGGATGCCAGCCGCGATGTTAATGGTTGTTTCTACTGCCTGAGTCAGGTGTCGGATAGCGCGGCTGTTTGCCATTGGTCCCCACAGAGGAACAAGTCCCTTCGCTGCATCCAGGAACTGTGCTCCAGTGGAGTCGGCTTGTCCAACGTCTCCGGCGCGCTTTTGCCGGTGATGGTAGGCTGAGGCCAAATACGTGAGAGGAAGAATGAAGGCGATGTAGTACGTACCCCTCCAACCTTTCGGGAGCCAGGTGTAAGCTTTGGTGCCACAAACAAAGTACATATTCGGAGAAGCAACAAAGGAAGGGGGATCAACAGAGACCAATGTTCTGGTGATGCGGCAGGAACTGTGACCCACCAGCTGCGTTCCCTGGCCTTCGAGGCACACGAGTCCTGTGACATTGATGACAGACAGGGCCACGGTCAGGGTGGCAGCCGTTTGCTTCCGCAGGTGGGAGAAGGTGGGTCTGGCTGGATTGTGGAGCACTTGCATTTCGACTCTTTCTTTGGCAGGGATGTTCATAAGGAAGGCGGAACCTGAGGCCATAGGACAAACGGGGGCAGACGTTCCTCCTGTTTTGTTCAGCCAGAACCCATAGTAGAAGTGTGACACCGTCTGACCAGAAGCGGCGTTGTCCTTGTGGCTCTCCTGCAAGAGGATCAACCAGGCGAGGCAGGAGCCGTGAACTGAGAAAGGAGAAGGGATGAAAGGTATGGAGTGTTCAGTGGCATGCGGGAGCAACCCGCAGATCCAGCAGTTCGTGGCATTTGTAGCAAGGTTGTGCTGGTGCAACAGTTGCACGAAGGAATTGTTCCAGAACTCCTTACGCCTTTCTCGGAGCTGAGGCGAAAGGGAGATCAGGTGATGTTCTTTCACGGTGGTTGGTTGTACAGTGGCCAGCAATATCTGGTGAGCGGGTGTGCTGTCCTCCAAGATCCAGAAGGAAGTCATGAGGAGGAGGCAAAAGAGGAAGAGGATGAAGAAGGCGATTGTCTTTGATTTGTGCAAATTGTCAGTCTTTGGGTTCCTGTAGTGGGTATTTCCGGTTGCGTCCATCATCTTCTTATCTGGCGCTTCCATCATCTTCTTGTCTGGCGCTTCCATCATCTTCAAGGTGCTCGGTAGTGGGCAGAACCACAGACTTTGTTCAGCTTCTCTCCGGGTGACCCTTGGTTGTTTTAGGCCACCGTTCTGAGATTTTAACTTAGTCCGTGGTCTACTTAGCCGAAGCTCCCCCCTTTCGGCGCAGGAAATACCCTTCCCGGGATGGCACAGTGGGATCAGAGAATTTAGCAAGTTCAAGTGCCTCGGTATCAGGATAGCAGTTCAGTGATGGCCGGTTTTTGTTCAGGAGCTCTTCTTGGGTGTCGACGTTTTCTGTCGTGGCCAGGGTCGAGGAGACTTTCTTGCAATGATGGGCGTGCAGCCAGTGCCTTTTTCCCTCCACTCGAAGAGCCGTCCGAGTGGTGATCAGTACTTGCCAGGGGCCCGTCCACCGGGGTTCCAGACTCTTCGCCCGTTGAAAGTTCCGGACTAGAACATAATCTCCCGGTTGGATATCGTGACCGGGGCCCCTGGAAGCATCGGGGATGGCCTGCTGCACCTGTTGATGAATGACAGACAACGTTTTAGTTAACTTGCACAAATAATCTGACAGCAGGACGTCGGGGACGTCGTGAATGGAGGTTGGTTTGGGGGCAGTCCAGAGGTTCATTGGTCGCCCAAACACCACCTCGTAGGGGGTCAAGTGGTGCTTAGTGGGAGTGGAGCGCATCGATAGCAATGCCAGTGGGAGGGCATCTGGCCACTTGAGTCCTGTGGTGGCCACTATTTTTGACAGTTTCAGTTTCAGTGTAGCATTGTGTCGCTCAACTAGGCCAGCGGATTGGGGATGGAAGACCGCATGGAACCTTTGCTTTACCCCCAGCCCCTTCAAGATTAGTTGGATAACTTCAGCTATGAAGTGGGGGCCATTGTCGCTCCATAAAATTCGACAAAGGCAGTAACGAGGGAAAAACTCTTTCAGTAGTACTTTGGCAGTAGTCATGGCTGTGTTATCACGGGTTGGACAGGCTTCCACCCATTTGCTGAAGGCGCATACAATGACTAGTACATACTTCAAGCCTTGGCATCTCTCCAGCTGGATGTAATCCATCTGAAGGACTTCAAAGGGGTGGTCGGGGGTCCCAAACCCTCCCCGGGGTACCACAGTTCCTTTCCCGGGGTTGTGTTGTAGGCAGATAAGGCACTGCTGGACCAGGCGTTTGGCTGAGTCGGGGATTTTGTTGTTGTGCCAGACTTTGGAAATGAGTTCAATCATGGGGGCAGAACCTATGTGTGCAGGGGAGTGTGCCATTGTCAGTATGGGGATCAAGTATGAGTCAGGCAGCAACCACTTGTTTGTGTCTTTTGTCCGCCAGCAGCCTTCGTCGTCCTTTAAACCCACCCGTGCCCACTCAGTCTGTTCGTGAGGTGTGCTGGCTGACTGGATGTCCCTAATCGTTTCCCATTTTTCTGCTTGTGACCTGGTCACATACATGCGTGTCGTCGTCCTATTCTCAGCGATGGTTCGGGCAGTGATGTCGGCCAGTGCGTTTCCCTGTCCAACTAAGTCCGTCACCTTCTTATGTGCCTGGCATTTGATCACTGCTAATCGTTTGGGGAGGAGAACTGCTTCAATCAGGGCGGAGACTAGATCTCCGTGGAGAATGGGTGTGCCGTGGGACGTCAGGAATCCCCTTTCCCTCCACAAGAGCCCAAAATGATGAACCACCCCGAAGGCATACTGGCTGTCCGTGTAAATGTTCACCGTGGTTCCTGCTGCTATGATACATGCTCGTGTGAGGGCAATTAGCTCTGCCGCCTGTGCGGATCGTTGTGTGATGCGGGCGGTTTCAACTACTGTTCGGGCTGTCGTCACCGCATAGGCAGCTGAGGTGGTGCCGTCTGGGAGTTTGATACAAGAACCGTCTACCCATAGTTCTCCATCAGGGTCTGTAAAAGTAGTGTCTCTAAGGTCAATTCTACTTCTGGTCTGGTCGTCCGTGAGGGTCACACAGTCGTGTATAGGGGGCACATCTGGGTCATTTTCAGGCAAGGGCAGCAGTGTAGCAGGATTCAAAGTCGTGCATCTCTTAAGAGTGATATGGGGTGCAAGTAGGGTCAATTCGTATCCCGTCAGTCGTGCACTAGTCAGGTGTTGAGTCTTGGTCTGGTTCAAAAGGGTGTCAACTGCGTGGGGTACTAACACCGTGAGAGAGTTTGAAAGTACAATTCCCTCACTCTGACGGATAGAGACAGCAGCGGCGGCTACTGCTCGAAGGCAGGCAGGTAAAGCTCTGGCGACTGGGTCAAGAGTGGCAGAGAAATAGGCACAAGGGCGTTGTTTGGAGCCGATGGGCTGAGTTAGAACAGACAATGCGCATCCCTCCCTTTCGTGAGTGAAGAGAGAGAAGGGCTTGGAGTAATCTGGTGTTCCTAGGACGGGTGCCGAGCAAAGGGCATCCCGCAACTCCTTAAAGGACGCTTGGCATTCGGGGGTCCAAGGGAGTGGGAAGGGAACATCTTTGGCCAACAGGGAAAGTAGGGGTTTTATGATGAGACTGAAATTTGGTAACCATTGTCGGCAGAAGGAGGTAAGGCCCACCAATGAACGGACTTGCTTCTGTGTTTTTGGGATGGGGGTGTCTAGGATGGTTTGGATTCGGTCGGGTGTAAGTTTCCTCCCTTCTTTGGACAGGAGATGACCTAGGTATGTCACTTGAGGTTGGCAAAACTGCAGTTTCTTTTTGGAGACTTTGTGGCCATTCTCCGCAAGAAAGTGCAAGAATTGGATAGTGGCTGTGATTGCAAGAGGAGTGGTGTCGGCCGCCAAAAGGATATCATCGACATATTGGATCAACACCACTCCATCTGGTAGCTGGACGGCGTCCAGCTGTCTTTTGAGGGCCTGGCTGTAGATGCTGGGACTTTCAGTGTAGCCCTGGGGAGCTCTACAAAATCGATACGAACGGTTTTGTAAAGTGAAGCCGAAGAGATAACGGCTGTCTGGATGGATGGGGATAGAGAAAAATGCATTCTTGAGATCAATAACGGTGAAGGTGGTGGCAGTGGACGGGATGAGGGTCAGAATGGTGGTGATGTCTGAGACTACCGGGTACTGTGGCACTACCACTTTGTTGACTTCTCGCAGGTCGATGATGAAGCGGTACGCTTTCTCATCTCCCTCACCTTGCTTCTTAACAATGGGTAGGATAGGGCTGTTGCAGACATTACTAACCACTTCCTCTACCACTCCTGCATCTACCAGGGACTGAATAATCGCTACCAATGCCTTCTCGCCTTCGGGCGATATCCGGTACTGTGGGAGTTTCGGGAGTATGGCGTCTGGTCGAACAGTTATGTGCACAGGATCGATCATCATTCGTCCTACATCCGAGTCGTTTCTGGCCCACAGGTACAGGGGTAGGGTGTCAAGCAAGGTTAGGTCAGCATCAGTGATAGAGTACATATGTCGTGCGGGGCAGGATCTAGACATGTTTGGGTTGTCGTACAGGATGCCTCGGACTCCCTCTGGGGAACACCTAATAGTAGCTCGGAAATGTTTTAGTAAATCAATACCCATAATGGCGTCAGGGGAGTTGGAGGAGAGCAGAAATGTTGTGTCCGTGGGGTTGTTTCCTAGGTCAAAGGAGATAGGTACAGACAGGGGATTAGTGGAGGGCGTTCCATCGAAACCTATAGATGTAATGTGCGAGCCAGACAAGGGTGCCCTTGGAATCAGTCGCTTTGATAATACACTACGTGTCGCTCCAGTGTCTACCAAAAATGGAGACTTTGTACCCAGGACCTTAGCGGTGACGTAAGGACCTTGCTGGTCAACACAGAACTCGACTGGATCCCTCCCTCGCCCTTGGCAGTCCTATGCAAAGTCGTGAGTATTGTCGCAGCCGGACTGTTGGCACTGATTCTGTCGGGGGCGGTCAAATGTGTTCGGTCTGTCAGGTTGGTTACTGTTGGTGTCGTGGGTGTGCCCTCATCCCTGCCCTCTTGTCCTGGGGCCATTTGCCATGTCCCTTGTCTCGTTATTCTTAATCGCTTCTCGGAGGACCGGGCATTGAAACTTCCAGTGGCCAAATCCTTTGCAAAACGCACACTGGTTCTCATCGAGGTCTGTTCGAGGAGCGCCGGGTGTGGGTGTGCGGTCTCTAGGGGGTGGATTTCTAGGGGCACTCGACTGGTAGTTTCTCCTATACTGCTCCCTTCCTCTAGTCACTCCCTGTAATTGAGCAATCATCACTCGTTCTTTTAAGTCCTTTTTCTTTCTCTCAGTCGCCCTCTCGTTCTCGTTCTTTTGGTGTTCGTAATACTGAGACATCTGAAGGATAGCTGCAGGTTTGGAGGCCCCCCAACTACTCTCGCTCATCTGTAACTTCTGGGAGACCTCTTGTAATAGCCCCTTTACATAGTTTTGCACGAATAGGTGTTGTCCGGTTGCGGTGGTCATGTCTTGGCCACTGTAGTCGGAGAACACTGTCTCAAATCGGGAGAAATATTCTGATACGTCTTCCTGGGGTTTCTGACGGCAAGCCGTGACTATCGACCAGTCTACCTTTCTCTCTGGGATCAATGTCTTTAGCTTCTTCACTATTTTGTCCGGGAGTTCCAGTATGTCTTTTACAGGTTTCTTACTGGGCTCTCGCTGCCTATCTAGTTCACCGAGTTGATTCCAGGTATGTCCGAACAGATCTGTGTGGTTGGCCTTCCGGATTTGCTTCCACACGTCAGCCGGCAGACATAACCCAAAAAACAAATCAATGTCCGCTAGAGTCATTATGGTTGAGCCCAAGGCTGTGCTTAGTTCGGTATAAAATGCTGTCGGGTTCTTTCTTAAATCGGGCAGGGTTTGTCTAAAGGTTAAAATATCTTGTCGATCCCATGGTTGATAAACCCAGTTGTACACAACCCTCCCTTTTGCATCTGCGTGGTTAATATCGTCGTTTGTTCCCTGACCTCTTGGGGGAACCCAGTAGGGGGCGGCTTCTCTGATAGGCATCATAGTGTTGGCTACTTCTAATGGGGGCTCAGCCGTTTCAGAGACTGTGATCTTAACCTCTGGTTTCTGTTCAGTGAGGTGGCGGAAGACCTCAAGCGTTTGCATGAAGAGGTCCGTCACATCATGCTCAGTCCCATCTCCAACATCGATCTTTCTATATAGAGCCGTCAGCTTAGCAGGACCCTTAGTTTGATACCTATCCTCATATGCGTTCAGGGTGTGGAAGCTGAACCGTAAAATGAAATGCCGTTTGTGGCTACCAGCATGTGAATTGTACAAATCCATCGCATATTCTTCGCTCTCTTTCCGTTCTACCAGTGTCTTTGCTATCTTATCAATCCCATCCCGCTCATCTTTGCTCAACCTATTTGGTCTTGCCGTTAGCTGCTTGCTAGTCTCGAGTTCATCTGATGTTGTTACCAATGTGGCCGGTGCGAAGGCCGTAAGGGCCGGGGCACTAGCGCTAGGGCCACCCTCGCCCGCACTCAGGACTGGTAGGTGCTGTGCCAGTGGCTGGCAGGGGGCATAAGGAGGGGGCATGTAGATGATCGGAGGACCTAGCAGTAACTCGTCGTTTGCCCGTTGTTTGGAGGGCATCTCTGGGTAGAGCGTAGAGGGGGTCCTAACAGGGCATTGGCCTGTCGACCCTGATTCTTGCGTTTGTCTAACTTCCTCTCTCCTTTTTATCTCTTCACCTAGTTCCTTCACTGCCAGGTGGGCTGCCTTTCGTAATTCTTTCCCTATTTTTGTTTCTTCTCTTTTCCTTCGTTGCTCTGCTTCTTTGCGCCACATGCCGATACTATCGAGCATAGTGGGTGTTGCCTTATTTATTCTAACAGCTGCTTCTAGCGCTTTTATTTTATGATCATCAAAGGAACCTATCAGTGGCCACTGACTTTTGGGGTCCCTTTTCGTATATTTATGCCATAACTTACTATAAGCTATAGCGACTAGTCCTTGTTTAGTGAACATGTCCTTATTAGGGGTGCCTTCCAATGGAGCTGGATGGTTCATCTCTAATAAGCGGTCCGGGTTGATCCAACTACTGACCAATGGGGAGAAGATAGGCATGACGGGTTACAACGGGGACAAAAGTCTGCACTACCTATCCTTCACTACTTCGCGAAGACTAGACAGAATTTTCTATTCTACAGTATTCGCAAATAGGGAATACCCAAAGAGAGAACCAATATCGAACAATTAATGTTCGTTCAATCAAACAATCAGTGGCGAGAAAGAAATAGGCACGACGGGTTACAACGGGGGCAAAAGCCTGCTTACCTACCCTTCACTATCTGCAAAGGAGGACAGAATACTTTTTATCCTTCCCCGTTTGTAGACAGAGAATTCTCGAGAAAAACAATCCTCGAACAAACAATGTTCGGGCAAACAATCAATCAGTGGGGGAGAAAAGATAGGCACGACGGATTACAACGGGGGCAAAAACCTGCGTTACCTACCCTTCGCTGCATGCAAAGGAAGAGAGAATACTTTTATCCCTCTCAGTTTGCAGACAGAGAATCTCCAAGAGAACCAACAATTCGGAGAGTAATACTAGTATTTTCAATCAAACAATCAAATATTTCTTAGTTTGTCGTGTTACACGACCTTACCCGGACCGTATGGACAGTTTCTCGTCTTCCGCTTCCAGCGCCCGATCGTCCTCTACTCTCTGCTGCTACCGTGGCACTCCTGATGGTTCCCAGTCAGGACCGAAGATCACTGCTCGGAACCAGTGAAGTTCAGATGATCGGCTGTCAGACGAGGGTCTATCGGACAGGAGCTCTTCCGATCGTTGCAGTCGTTCACTCTGTCGTTGGGACCTCTCCCACCGGATCCACGTGTCGCTGATGGGCCCCACACGTTGGGACGCCAATTGAGGAAGATCAGCAAAATGGTCAGGCGATTTAGTCGATGTTTCTTAAGTAATTTTGCCCCGCGTTAAACGCCTCTAAGACCTTATGAAGATTATCAAATAAAGAGGCAGGCGCTGGAGACAGGAAGACAGGAAACACGTTTTATTCCGACAGAGCAGAACACATCAGATCGGACAACAAGGTATCGTCTCGAGGTGCTCTCTGACAGCCTCTCTGAGACCTGGCCTTTTATACACTGGTTTATGACATGTGACCGTTCTTTATTACAATAAAGACATTGTGAAGTAGCGATGTAGTAGTAGATGACATCCTCGGTACCCCCCCCCCCCAGTTCCGGCTCATTCCAACACGTGGCTACAGTAGAGATCCTCACCCCCCATACAACAGGAGGGGGCTATCACGCAGCTGAGTGTTTCGCCGATTCCTTTGGAATGTGTGCGCCTGATCGAATCTCAAGGGGTGGGGAGGTCATGATCAATAGTAGCTCCTTTGAAAAGGGTCGAGTGCATACAGTAGTGGGCAATAAACTGTATCCTCAGGCCAAGGGATGACCAGCGGTTCGTACAGACAATCGGGCTCAGAGGAAGGGGTCATCAAAGGAGAGGTATTCATGGAAGGAAAGGAGGTGTTGGTCAGGCGCGGGGTGTGATTCCCAGAGACAGAGTCATGTGGAAGGGGAGGTCATGACTTGTGCATGTGAGAACGGGGGCAGCCAGGGTGCATGGGGGAGGCTTGCAGGGTCAGGGAAGTGTGCTGATGATCGATCGTGAACAGGGAGACCATGGTACCTAAAATGGCTGTCGTGTATGTTCATAGGAATGGGCAAGATGGCGCAGATGATGTTCAGTTCATAAACTAAAATTCCACATACATTCATGCTTTATAGACAAATCAGGCTTGCCACTTAACTTTCACATTGATTGGCAGCTCTTCTGGAGACTTGTGAAGACTGGGGATTTTTTACGGAATTCTACAGAAATGTTGCTCAGAAAGAATATACTTCAGTGCTACGCTGTAGTTTCATGGACATGAAATATCATAGATACTGGTTTAACTTCACCCTCCACTTGATGGCTAACCATTAAAAATCAATGTTTAATTTTAAATTGTGTTAAGAAAAAGTTTTGTGTGCTTTCTACAACTAGTGCAATTTTGGAGCGTGCATTCTATTGTATCAATTATTACATCCTGTAATGTACCTGCATGCAATTTTATACTAGTATGGCCCATTCAGATTAGTTTCTTCATTTCCTGCAGACCGATCAAGCAGGAGAAATCATTTGGGGTGATTTATAAGTAGTGTTTCTCTTTTTAGACCTGATGGGAATTTTTACACTCTCCTACAGCAGAAACTGCTGAATGGAATTAAAACAAATTGGCCTGAATTTAGAATTTTTCTGAGATTAAGCCCTTTTGGAGTTGCGTATCAAGACTTTGGTATGATGAAAAGGTTCTGACTGGAAGCCGCGGCCGATAGTAGGTGTAACTGCAGGGCAGTGACGTGGGGAGGGGGAGGGGCAGGGTGGGGGGTAGTAATGTATGGATTACGGACTTTAACAGGTAAGCTAACATATAAATAAATAAAACGAATTTCGTTGTGTGCACTGCATCACCAAATGCGATGCAGTGTGCGCAACGAAATTCGTTTTGAGGAAGCATCTTATTAGATATGGCACATATCTGCTCTTTCCCTTCCCTTCAACGCAGCACCACAACTTTGCTTTCTGCCCTGCATTGTGTGTAATGTTAGTTAACCTTGGGTGGTGAACTCCGCTTTGCTCGCAGAGCTCCGTTCCTGGAAAGATTTCTGTACTCCACCTTCTGTGGACCTCGCGGAGTTCTGAAAAACGTATTTTTAGCACTCTCACTCGCCAACTTTATGTTGACGAGCCCAAGTGAGGAAAATACACCTCTGCCAAGATTTTTCCTCGCTTGCGCTTGTCAACATCTAGCAACACAGGCGGTCAGATTTCTCAGTGCGAGTGGTCGTCTATGCTTGTGACCTCTCATGTTGAGAAATCTTCCGTTTGCATGGAGAAAGCTGCAGCTCAGGTAGAAAATCTATCAGAGCTGCAAAAAGTAAGCAGCGCCTTCATGCACTGTGCATGGTGCCTTTCGCAATGATTTTCCAGTGCGAGACAAACACCCAGCACTGAACACACTCTGCCGCTTGCGGAAATCCATGTATCGAGGCAGAGTTTTTTTGTCACTTCGCAGAGTTCCGCGTAGCAAAACACCGCAAACTCCGCCTAGGCTTAATGTAAGTAAATATGCCCCTTTGTTCCCAGATAACCACTTATCACAGGTTGAGTAGGAATATCATGAGCATACTGGGTTGGCCAAATGGAATGCAGGAGTCGATCCACTGTGAACCCACTACATCAACTCCCTCCTCATCTAGCTCAGAGACCACTGCTGTAGCCCTTCTTTTCAGAATGCCTCTGCCATTGATGGTTCTCAAAGACTGGTGTAGTGATACAGGAAGTGGTATCTTCACCAAGACATGTACTCGGGCATCTATCTAAGTTGTAGATTTGATCTATGTATTTAATAGAGTCAAGAAAATTTCCTCTCTAATCTCTCTTGGCTATTTGTACAGTTTGACAAGACCAATGTAACTAAAGTGGGGAGGGATTAGGAATTGGTGCCAGATACTGTCCTGGACAAATCTGGAACCTCCAAGAGGACCATGCCATTTTTCAGCATAGAACCATGTTGAAGATGACATGGAAAGTGTCAGCTCACAGATTCCCTTGAGACTGGGGCTCCCTACAGAAAGGAATAAACCGTATAATCTTTTGGTCATGCACCCTGCTCTAGAATTGCCTTTTTCTCATATCCAGATATCCCAGAACTATTTTCTCACAGTGCCTCACTTTTGAAACAAGGTAAATCAGTAAATACACCTCTGTGAACGAACCTGAAACTGTGGCATGCAGCATTTCTGTCAAAGAGAGAGAAAATGAATATCATTAGATATATATATACATATATATATATATATATATATATATATATATATATATATATATATATATATATATATATATTCCTCACAAATTGCCCTCTGCATTAGAGGATCACACATGATGTCCTGCCCTCCGGCCTGTTCCTTGCCGCTAGACTTTCAAGTGTGCATTCTGTTTAAGTATTGCCTACGCGTTTCAGGGCCAACGCCCCTTCTTCCTGGGCATTCAATGATCACACCTGACCTCTAATGCAGAGGGCAATTTGTGAGGAATATATATATATATATATATAATTCACAGCGTTAAGGAATTTATATTTTAGAAATTTCCATCTCTGTATTCATGACAGCATCTAAGAGGATTTAAATCATATTTTGCTTAGCACATAAAGCATGGCTGTCTGCTCTTTGGCCCTTGCAACCCCCTTTTAAGGTCTTCCATCAATATCAGAAGAAGAGGTTTCTAGGCTTCTAATTTTCTTGAAATCAAGCTCTCTGCCTGGCTAGGTTCCAACACTCTTTAGCTCCCGTGGCTGTTCCCTCTCTTTATCTTTAATTCATCATTCTTGTCTGGTAATGTTCCACTTTCCACTTTCTACTTTGTGACATTTCCAGCGCCGGGAAACCCTTTTTGGGTAGCTGTTGCGCTTTAAAGCTTAACAAATAAATAAATAATAATGTTCCCAAATGATTGAAAGAGGGGATTGATAAAAAGAAAAGGTCAGTTTTGAGTCCTCTGTTGAAGCCAACTCTAGACTAATACCACTTTTACCAGCTATAGCCAAGTTTGGAGAAAGTTCCTTACACACTGGCTGACTATGCACTTTGAAGATAACTTTCTCTTATACCCTAGTCAAATGTCATTAGATGAGGGTTGGGGATGGAGATGGTACTGGTTGCCGATTTGAATAACCTTAAACTTGATCTGCATTTAGGTGCCCACACTTGGATCATTATGCTTGCTTGACCTGTCTGTCACTATGGTGGATCATGCCATGATGGTCAAACGTATTGAGGAGGCAGATTTTGATGGGGAATGAGAGATCATGGTCATTGTGTCCTTTCTTTCAAGAAGCAACCATTCTCTTATAATTTGCTGTTATCGATCACAGCTGTCGCCAGTCAAGTGTGATGTACCCCAAGGCTAACCACTTTCTCCTATTCTGTTTACCATTTATCTGCACCCACTGAAACAATTATTAAGTATTTCCGCTTTAGAATAATTTCATATCTAGATAACACCCAACACATTTTGAGGATGGACAAGCCATTGGATCAACTTTGGAATGCATTTGAAGAAGATTTGAAGACGTTTTTCGACTGGACACCCAGGTGCAAATGTATGAATAGTTTCAGGCAACGCAGTGCAGCACCAACATTTTCTGTGTTGTGATACGCAAAAGGAAAAACACAACACAGCGCCATCTCTACTAAGAGGGGCCTGCTCTGCCGTCATCCCCTGTGCTGACTCTCTAATTAAGCTTCCAGGCATCCTGCACACCTTCTCATCGTGGTGCAGAGGTGAGTGTGCCCTGTCTACCATAGGATTCGTACTTGAAGCATATAATCCCAGAACTAATTCCTATGCCTAGACACATTCCAGAATGATCCCATACTTTGAATGTGCGTTAAGCACTTTAGTACATATGAAATGCAAGTTTTTAGTTTTTTTTAGAAGAGACACATTCCCTTATTAAAACTTACTTCAATGAAATGTTTGTGATGGAAAGCTTTGTCTGGCTATCTGAGAACATCAGGCTTTGTGTCAAAACCTATGGGTGTTTGTACTGATCAGCCCACTACTGTGCCACTGTAACACCCTCCTTGATACAAAATGTTGCAAAGCACTTTTGGGGCTGAGAATAGGGCACCTTTCCAGCACAAAATATTTTGTGCGCTAAAATGTATATACCATTGTGTCCATTTGTGCTACTTTTCGTTGTTTTGCAATGGTGCACAGCCTTAGTAAATCTGGGCACTAATACATAATGCCTATAAAACAGAAGTGGTCCCACTTCCCACAGTTCTGATAAAGACCTAATCCTATCAACAAAGATTACCACAGATGATTCTGTCTGTTATGACTAAATGAGGACTTTCAAAATGGTTTTCCTTTCATTTCAACTTACTTAATTCCCTGGTTATTGCAGACATAAGTACTTGAATATCTGTGTGCACACATTCCGCGCTCCTCCTCCATTTTTTCCCTCAATTTTTATTTTTGGGGACCGAGGTACTCATTAATAATTGGAAGAATGTTGTTCTTTTAATCTAATGAGTGATGTCATCAATATGTAATTTAACATGTCACCATTTTTATGTTAAATCATGATATGTCATAAGCAGTGCATGATGGGGGTGTAAGTTATAGTTAGCTTACAAAACTATAACTTGAGTATTTCAGTTGATTTCGGGTTATTTAACATTAGTTCTCATCTCATATCAAGACCTAACTATCACGTCACTAAAACTTTTTGTTTTTTCTGTGAATTTTTAGGTTTTTTTTTAACTTAAGGCCAGGTCTTAGCAACTAACCTAACTCAGTTTAACCTTTGTTTTTTTCAATGATTTTCTCTTTGTTATTAATCAAATTCTGAATTAGTCCAGCATCCACCTCAGCGCCGATGGACATCCCTTAAAGTGCACAGAGTTTGTCTACCAAAATATTACCATTTAGAATTATGGGGCTGTTAAGCAACTGTGAAGATGGGTAATGTAAGTAAACGCTGTTGACTGTGTGTTAGGTCCTCTGTGAACTTCGTTGCCCACACCGCACCATAGCCCAGGAAGAGGATGGGCTCTGACATCATGCTGAGCTACTAAAACACTTAGGATTTCCTGTGGTGTGGTACATTCCCGGGTGTGTGCCCAGGCAAACACCGGGCCAAGAGTGGACCTGTCTGTGCCCTTTTACAACCAACAGAGACCTGACTGGATACCCCTCTTATTTATTAGCTCATTCAGAAGCAGATGTGAAAGAGTCCACTATTATGGCATTTCTAACTTCTGCAGTAGGAGTGATCACTGATAAAATTACTGATGTAGAGGATGAATTGAGTGTGACAACAAATGCAGCCGATAAAACCAAGGACTGCCCTACTAGGGGTGGTTTGAGTGCACCCTAAGCCTCCCCCTTAACCACCATTATACCTGATGCATGGCACTCACATTGTGGAAGACTAGTACAAGATAGGGCAGATCCTGCTGCTTTTGGTAGCATCAAAGAAAAGGATCCTGCATGAAGTCAGGGACACATCAGCACAAACCATCTCCCTTTGGCTAATTTAATTACAAGCCTAGTTGATGCTTTTGAAGCTATTGTTTCCAATTCATTTGCCTTCTTTAAAGAGAGCTTGTCCAAAATCGAGGATTCACTTGTAAAGCTAATTGTAGCCCCTTCTCTTCCTTCCCTCCCTTCTACGGTTATGTTGAACTCAACAGTCGATAAGCTTGGTGTTTCGACCACAGAGCCTGCCCATTGCTTGTCTGCTGTTTCTTGATGTGTCAACGCAGTTATGGCCTCTGTGGCAGGTTTGTCTGGTGCTAATACCAAGGTAGATGGATTAGTCACCACAAGTGGATTCGATTCAGGGAATCCAGTAACAGACGCCCAGGGTCTTGTAGCACTCTTGGGCACATGGTGTTGATTGCTACAACTTTTAATCAGCAAGTTTTGCCTCACATTTATGTGGTACTATAGCAGTTCTTCCTAAAGTCAATTTTGATTTGCAGCCAACTGCTACACCATTCGTCACAGTTTTGCCTAATGTTCCTTCGTTGACAGATTCAAAGGAAAATGTAACCCAATTGAGAAATAAAGCTGCACATTGGATTTTGGGCTCTTCGATTCAATTGTCTGGATATATCAATATGGTTCGGAGGAATCCTTGGATGGACAGAGCTCCAAAACGTTTGGTGGATAATTGTATTTCAACAATGCCCATTTAACTGGTTAAGGGAATTGTCATCGAATAAGTGTGTTCCCCCTGGTATTGTACCTCTCCCTTTGGGCTTTTTTTAATATGAACTTATAACTTGCTCTTACTGTTTCTAGTTGCATTTCAGTTTCTCAATCCATGATGCCCTCTCCCTATAAGGCCCTCTATAGAATACCTACTAGTAATGATTTCGAGACATTGTTCAATTTAGATAGTAATGCCTGACTTTCTTCTTCTTGTACTGTTACCCACCAGCCCTTGGTAACCTATGAATCTATCCCCAAGGTAGCATCTTTTTCTTAGTTAGACATTCTTAGTTTGAACATTTTGGTCATAGGTGGTAAAAGGCACAAAACTAGTAGACATTTCTGAGAAAACATGAGATAATGTGTTTGCAAGAGACTTGGGAAGTTAACAATAGCTTATTTTCAGATGACTATTGTAGTTTTTCTGTCCCAGCCAGTAGTTCTTTCAAAAGGGCTAAGGGAGGTATTTTAGTTCTGAGCTTAGACATTTAGTTACTACAGATGGATCCTGGTTTACTCAATATGCGAGCTGTATAATATTAATAGTGGCTTACACGTGGGAGACCATGTTAAATTATTATGTAGACCTCTTGACAGCCATTCCAATTTTGCTGTAGGGCATTTTCCAGTTCTACTTTGGGGTGATTTTAACCGTCATTTGTGTCATAGTTGCCCTACACAGGATACTGGCACTTCTTGTTCTTTTACACAGCTGATTCGCATTTCTATCATTCCTCCTCTGGAGAGCATATGAATGCTCTCATTTGTGGTTTTCATTTTTCCATGATTGCAATACTCCTGTTGATTCTCGTACTAACAGGATATGCGCTCATTTGCAGAGAGATGTTTATTTACAGTGATTGTTTTTATTTTTGTCTCATCTTTTTTTGTTTCATTTGTACTTAATGTCAATGTTCTCTGGGACTCCCGAAGTGACCACAACCCCTATACTGCCTAATGTCAGTGGGCATTTAGCATGGCATCTACTCAGTATTTGTCCTATGGAATGGTGTCAACTGTTGGTCAGGGCAGGAGACTCAAATGGAAGAATATTGACAATGATAATTTCCACTCCAGTCAGGTTTGTGCCAGCCCTGATGCTCTGGATATTTGTTTAGATGATGGCTCCCTTGAGGAGTTTTTTAGTTCTTACTTTAATGACATTAGTGAACTTGTAAAGTCTTTTTGATTATCACTCAGAAATCCACAAGAAAACCACAGATATGGTTTAATTTTTTGAGTTCAAAAGCTCATCAGGAGAAACTCCTGGGATTGGTTCCAAGGTATCAGCTTGCTGTATTCACTACAAATAAGTCATACATCATGGGAAAATATTTTTGATGTAGGAGGTGTGGGTGGAGTTATTAGATGAATGAAGTGATGGGAATGGAACCAAGTTTTGGGAGATTGTTAATCATCTTCTGTTTAATTCTGTGTTGTGTTCCTTGTTACCACAGCCTATCCCTCCTGGTATGTGGGTTAGACATTTTGAAGATATTTCCATGGGAGCTAAATCGTTGCCCCTTTTGTCAGTGTTCTATAGTTCTATAGTCCTGTGTTAAGCTTTGACTGGGTAGAGGTTAGGAACGCCATCATTGAGCTGTTTAGCAGCAAAGCCCCAGGACCTGACAGCATCCCTTTGGACTTATTTAAATCCCATGTTAAATTCTGGGCCCCATTATTAACTTCATACATTATCACCATTTTAAGACTTCGCTTACCATCCTCCTTGTTTAAGTTAGTCTTTATACCTGTTTTTTAAAATAGGTGCATAAGATAATCCTTGCTGTTATCGTTGCATCTCATTGATTGATTCAACTGTCAAGGTGTTCATCTCAGAATCAGAGAAATCTATAAAGAAGAATTATCACTCTATCAAAAAAAGAAAAAGCACGCAAAACGCATATTGATTCCCTCCTTAGTCAAGCAGGAAACTTGTCAAGAGAACTGTACAACATTCTTAAATCCTTTACAAATCCTACAGTAGCTAAGGATAATACCCCTCCCTCTCAAGGATTATGCGATGATATCGCTAACCACATGGTAGATAAAATAAATTCTATTCACGCCTCATTCTCCATAACCACAGATATAGCGTGCTTGAAATTCCCTCTCGCCCCTCTAAAGTAAGTAACATGATGCTCCTCTTAGACCACTTTACCCATCTACAAGTACACACTGTGGAGGAAATGCTATAATCGGCCAAGTCTGGGTCTCCCAAGGACGTCATACCAGCAAAGGTTGATTCCCTACCATCTGACCAGCTTGCCCCATCTGTGTGCACATTATTTAATCGCTCGATGAATGAGGGCCTACTTCACCAGGAGTGGACGGCAGCACAAGTGATTCCATTTCGCAA
This sequence comes from Lissotriton helveticus, assembly GCF_964261635.1. Classification (NCBI taxonomy): domain Eukaryota; kingdom Metazoa; phylum Chordata; class Amphibia; order Caudata; family Salamandridae; genus Lissotriton; species Lissotriton helveticus. Next base: position 2,001,553,601 of record NC_136061.1, on the reverse strand, counting down.
CAAAGGCGAATATGTCTGCAACGGTTCTGTCAAACTATCTCACCATCTCCCTTCTTCCTCTGAAGAGCAAACTATTGGAAGGATGCATTAATAAAAGCCTTACCGAACACACATAGTCTACTGGTTGTCTAGAACCCTCTCAATCAGTTTTTAGACCTATGCATAGCACGGATTCGGCCCTGATTGCAGTATCTGATCACATCAGATGCTCTCTGGACAACAATCAAGGTGTGTTATTAGTGCTGTTGGTTTTATCTGCAGCGTTTGACACTGTGTCTCACCACATCTTATTGCGAAGACCGGAGGACATTGGAATTTGTGGTTGTACTCTACAATGCTTTACAAGCTTTCTGACGGACCGTACACAGGTCATTAATGTAGGTTCCTCACGGTCCTGTGTGATGGACATTTCTAAGGGAGTACCCTGCTTAAGCCCTACGTTATTCAATATATGCGTGCCTTCCTTTGCTAAGATTGTAGGGGAATTTTATTTCATCCCCATTTTCTATGCGGATGATACCCGACTGCTTTTATCTCTCAATAAAAATGTGGTCCACGTATTGGTGGGCAGGTGACTTGGGGACTGCCCCCATCCCTAAGACGGGGGTTTTTACATGTTGTGCTTGCTGCATAGAGTATTTTCTCTCCTTCCACTAACGTTATGAAAAATCTTAGTTCAGGCACTGGTTATGAGTCGCCTTGACTATTGTAATGTGCTCTTCGACGTGGCCACCGAATATCTGCTGAATAGATTACAGGTTGTACAGAATATGGCGGCACGCCTGGTCACTAATCTGCTTCCCAGAATGGCTTCCTGTCCCCTCTGACAACAACTCCACCGGCTGCCCATCCGCCAGAGAATTATATTTGAAGTCTGTTGTATTGTCCACAACGCCTTAAATGGCAAAGAACCTAGGTACTTAGCTCAGAAACCCATTCCCTACCAGCCGAGCAGAGTATTACACTCAGGTATGAAAGATCTCCTTACTATCCCCCATGTGAAGAAATCGCGTTCAGGAGGCAAAGCCTTCTCTCATAGGGCCCCATGCTGTGGAACTTCTATACCCCATACTCTGTGTGGATGTGATGATTACTTGCGCTTCAGGAAACTCCTGAAGACTGAACTCTTTGTGGTTTAACTGTTTGTAGCCCTAGCACTGCACAACCGTAGCGCGGAGAAACCCCTCTGGGGGTGATTCAGCGCTATATAAGCTTCGAAATGAATAAAAAAATAAAGGTGTTGGGGAGATGGCCCTTACTAGGTTGATGACCTGGGCCAATGATAATCAAATTCTTTATGATATCCAGTGTGGTTTTCGTTCAGGTAGAGAGACGGTTGATCAATGCTTGAGCCTGTACCTTTTGATCAATAATTACACTGTGGCCCGATTGGGAGTATTACATCTAGATTTCATGAACCTGAGTTCTGCTTTAGGTCGGGTAAACAGGGATAAGTTCTGGGCCATTATGTTAGAAATGGGGGTCGACAGTGACATGCTCTTTTTTGGGATGTACACCAGAATGTGTCTGCTGCAGTTAGGTTTGATGTTCAGGGTGAATGCACTGAGTATTTGTCACTGAATCAAGTGGTTAAACAGGGTTGTATCCTTGACTCTTCTTTGTTCACATTTTATGTCAACAAATTGAAGCAGGTTCTGATTACTGGAGGCGAAATTTGTCAATGGTGGCAGGACAGCGTATTCCGGCTTTTTGTGTGCAGACAACACCATGCTTGTTTCTTTAACTGCACAAGGATTACAGTATTTGCTAGACTCATTTTGTAATCATTTGGATACTTCAACTTAAGCATCTAAAGCTCCTCAGAGATGTTAGGAGCCTCTACAACAAGCAAATCAAGAGCGCTAAGGCAGACTACTTCAGACAGCAATTTGATCAAGATGTTAACCGGCCCAAGAAACTTTTCGAATTGGTCAAACAGCAATCAGTTGTAGGCCCAAACCACCCCAAATCTGGAGGCAGCCCACTCTCATGCGACAAACTTGCTGCTTTGTTCATTGAGAAACCAAGACTTATCACCATTGACCTTGCGTTGAAGAAGGCTCTACTGCCATCCTCCAGGTCTGCGCCACCCATTGACCTCTTAGAAAAGCGCAATCTTATCAGCCTGAACACCAAGAACAATGCATCAAGGGGCACCTTTACCCCACTCAGTGAAAAAGACATCAACAAGATTCTTCAGAATATCAACCCATCTAACTACCTCAGTGACTCGTTGCCCCGGCCATCTTCACAAAAAATCAAGAATATACTCATCCCCACCTGGACAAGTATTGTTAACGCTTCTCTATCACAAGGCATGATCCCTGACTGCCCAAAAGCAGCTCAGGCTTCACCGATACTATAAACAACTAACGCTGACAAAACTGACGTCAATAACTTCCGCCCTATCTCCAACATCCCCACCTTTGCAAAACTTCTAGAAAAATGCATACAATCCCAACTTTGTGCTCACATAGAGAATTTCCAACTCTTAGAACAGCATCAATCCGGCTTTCAGAAGGGGCACAGCACTGAATCGGCTCTCAATCTCGTTATGGATGACATTTAAAAAATGCTTGATCAAAATGAATCCTGCCTCCTGATCCTCCTTGACCTTTTCTCCGCATTCGACACGGATAAACACGATAACTTTCTAGCCATTTTGAAGAATAGGATGGGTTTCTCTGGTCAGGTGTTACAATGGGTCCCAAGGGTCCGCCCTATCTCCTATCCTCTTCAACCATTTCTTGGAACCATTAGCTAATTCACTAAATTCCACGAACATTCTCTTCCATATGTATGTGGACGATACGCAACGCTATTTGAAAATCTCATCCCCGGATAACATCACCTTACTCAACACTACCCTAACTTCTACTCAAAATTGGTTAACTGAGAACCATCTCCTGATCAACACCTCCAAAACTGAGGGGCATATTAGCAAAAACCTTCTTAAAATTATCGCTGTTTTAGCGGCAGGAAACTGCCACTAAAACGGTGATAATGGGCTTGCTAATATGTGTTGTAGAATTCCAAAAGAAGCCCAGGTTAGATGTCCTGCACATCTAACCTGGGCTACTATTGGAATTCTATAACGCATATTAGCAAGCCCATTATCGCTGTTTTATCGGCAGTTTCCTGCCGCTTTAACGGCGATAATTTTAACGAGGTTCTTGCTAATATGCCCCCAGATTCCTGATCATCTCTCCTCCGAACCACATCACCAAGCCAGACTTTTGGCTGAATCACCTCACTGCTTGTAATTGGTCCCCTCTCATCATAGACTCAGTCACATTTCTCGGAATCACCCTGAAGAAGCATCTGAATATGAAAAATCATATCAGCAATGTGTGTGAGGCAGCTAACCACTTCATGAGGACACTTAAAACATCAAAACATTCCATCCACAAACTGATTTCAAGCAGGTGGTCCAGGCGCTTGTCTTGCTGAGGCTAGACTACGGCAGCGCTATGCTCTGTGGCCTTCCCAAATACACACTGGCTCCACTAAGGGCATCACTGAACGCGGCGGCCAGATTGGTTACAAGCACCCAAAGAAATGAGCATATATCCCCAGTCCTACAATCACTTAAATGGTTGCCCTACGAAGCTCGAATCCAGTTAAAGATCGCTGTTCTGGAGCACAAATCCCTTCACTTCAAAACTCCCAGGTACCTAGCGCAAAAGCTTGAATTATCCTGTGGTGGTAGAGCCTCAAGAAGCCCTAACACCTTCCTCTTGAAACCACTCATCCATCGCAAAAAGAGTACTTGTCACCAAGCCTTCTCCGGCATTGCCCCAAAGATATGTAACTCTCTTCCACCAGATGTACGCAGAATCTCCTCAACAAATACTTTCAAACCGGAAGCCAAATGATGCTTAATGAATAAATTCTTACCTTAATTGGGATAGGTTCACCTGCTCGAAGTCTTTTATCCTTCAACCATTCTACCATCTTTTGATACTGCTAGTTTCTTGCAGGGTTCTCCAAACAGTCCTGGAGGGCCGGATCTATGCCAGATTTTTTGCATATCCCCATTCAGATACATGTAGTTATTTTAAAAATCTGGCATGGATCCGGCCCTCCAGGACCGGTTTGGAGAACCCTGTAACATAGTGTGCCCCACTTTCCAGCCCGTGATATACAAGTTTATTGTATTACTTACCGTGACTCATTTGTCCTGTAACTATGCGATCATTCTCGTTTCTTATTATTACTTGTTATCGATATTGCATTCATGTCCTTACTTCCACTCTATTGTAAAGCGCTCTGATATCCTTTGGGATCATGTTTGCACTATATAAAACTTTATAAATAAATAAAATAAGCATTAACACAGTTAAGACTCATGCTATGATCATCTGAGCTAAGCCTTCTAAAAGCAGAACCCATTTTGTCAGGGGCAGCTTTATCAGTACGGTGATTTCATTCTGATATTTAGGTGTTATGTTTGACTCCCTTGTCTACTAGACTCCTCAGGTTAGAACCAGGAGGCACTCGCCACAGTTTTCGATTTTTCAGACAGCCTTGGACATAAATGTATGACAGCAATGCTCCAGATCTATAAAGCAAAGATGGCAGTGACATTTGGGTTTATGTCAATGTTTCTGCTCTTCAAATTGAGGAGAATATGTTTCTGAGGTGTCAACTCTGTCTCCCAAATAGCACTGCCATCTGTAGTGTCCATGAGGAACTATGATACGGTTTAATCATAAATATCATTCAACTTAAACAATTGCTGCTCTGGATGTTTGTCTCACCGAATTCGGAGTTGCAGCATAACCTATTGACACTGAAAGATTGTTTGTGCCTTGACCATGCTTCTCATATTCTTTGGCATAAATTTGTACAGACAAATCTTCCAAGGTTGGGTCGTTCTGATTTGATTTGTATGCTGCAGTGCATCGTCAAGGAGGCTTTAGCTTGGGTTAGACATGCCGTTTTTATCACTTAATGGATAGAGAGGGAGTTTTCTGCCCTTTCTAAGAGATCAGTGAGATCTTAAATCCTCCTAAAAACTTTTTTGTCAGCAGAGCCCTATGTTTCTATTGTCTTGTCTGATAGATATTGGTTTCTGATTACACATTTTTGGTTACATTTATTTCACCACTTGCTGACCGTTCCTACAGGCTGGTCCAATGATGATGAATGCCTTACCTGTTCGTGTCACTCCAACTCCAAACAGGACACCATGCACTTTATTCCGATTTGTTGTTTTTATCGACATTCGTGCCTGCACTTTCTAAAGCTTATTTTAAAGGATAAAAATGTTACGCAGGCCAGACCAGCACTGATGTATATGCAACCATTACAGGACATTCACATTTGCTGGAAAGTTGCTTGCTTGTTGAATTGTGCCATAAGGTTGAGGAATTTTATCTTTCCCAATTGAGGGGATATTATGTGTATCTGAAATTATGTATTGTATTTTACCATGTTCTCTATAAACTGCTAATTTGTGCTGAATTGTTAATATGTATTTAATGACATTTATGGTTTTATCCTTTAAAATCGATTAAAATTACTTTTGACTTTTGAGTAAATGGATGTCTAAAGAGTATGCTCTAAGCATGCAGATGCCTCTCTCTCTTTAACGTTTTTTGCCCTTTTTAAAATACAGAATGCCTCAAATTAATAAAAACGTGTTAGAAATTAGGTCTGTAGTTGGCAGAGGAATGAACCCTACTCGTTGCGAGGAATCGAGGCGGTGCCACGTCATTGATCCCATGGATGTACGCAAAACATCGGCAACAATCCACACAGCCGCTGAAGGCTTTGGCATCGAACCCCTTTACGATGCATGCGCTGAGTCGATGTGGAGCTGTGCTGTCTGCCAGCATCGAGCCGCACAGACTGTTGAGGCTATGTCGTCGATCAGCTCCAGCTCCGAAGGGCATTGCTTCGGTTGTGCTCACCAAATAGTTGTCGCTACATCAATTTTAAAGCAAAAGCAGCTGCAGAACCCACTTCTGAGGCTCATGGTTGGCACTTCAGGCAAGGGAGGCTCACAGATGGCAAAGTCTAGCAGCACCAGCAGGGTTGTACGAAGTCTTTGAGGGTCCTGACCCTTCAGAACAGGGTGCAAGTCAGCAAGCCCTTGGAGTCACTCTGAGTTCAAGTGAAATGAGTCCAGTTCTAGTCCTCAGCAGGGAAAAGATCATCTGACAGTAGGACAGCTCAGCAAAACAGAGAAGCTTTCCTTCAGAATAATCAGTTAAGCTGTCTGGCAATCCTTGTAGCACAGCAGTCTTTACTTCTGGCAGAGTTCTTCACGGTTCCATTAGTGTACTGTCTTGGTAGGGTCAGAGCTTCAGTACTTATACCAAAATGTGCCTTTGAAGTGGGGGTGACTTCAAAGCAAGCCCATAAAATGCACAGGCCCACAGCCCTGTCTGCCAGGCTATATGTGTGGGGTAATCTCCCCTTTGTGTGGGACACAGGACACTGCTTATTAAGATGTAAGTGCCAGCTCGCACTCCTTCTTCCTTCCAATAAAGAGCTATCAGAAAGGAGATCAATACAGATGAGTTCTCTGTCACACCCACCATTCCTGTGTTTGTAGCTGTCTAAAGGAAATGCACAAAATGTAGCTGTCAACCAGGTGTGTTTTGGAGAGAAGCTGCAAGGCACAGAGAGCAGTAAGAGCAGAGAAATGTCCACTTTAAGTGGCATTTCTAAAACAGTAATGTTAAGTCCAAATTTCCTAGTAAAGAGTATGTATCAATAACATTCCAAAGATATGAAAAATGATGCAGCTACTCCTTTCTAATCAGGAATTACGGCTTAAAAGTGATCGCCATGATGCAGAAATTTTTCATGTTTTAAAACCAATTCTTCCTGCAGACCAAAGGTGTGGCAATGGGTGCTACATTTGCCCCATATCTGGCGATTATCTTTATGTCAGCCTTTGAGGACAAATTTATTCTCAACAACCAAAACCCGTATCACAACAACGTGGGTTTTTGGATGCGTTATATAGATGATATCCTCCTGATCTGGAACGGAGACCAAATACAACTATCCTTCTTAGACGCCTGGCTCAACCAAATATCATCTGACATCAAATTCACGATTCATTCAGACACCAAACAAGTTGACTTTCTTGACCTGACCATTTACGAGAATGAGGGTGTACTCCAAACTACTCTATATCGCAAACCGACTGAACCCAATTCTCTCTTGCAATATAACAGCCACCACCCCAGAGCCCTTAGAGACAATCTACCGTTTGGGCAATTCTTGCGAATCCGTAGGAATTGTTCAACGAAGGAACACTTTAAGGAACAGTCGGAAGATCTTTCAGATCGCCTACGACAACGAGGATATCCGAAGAGACTGATTAGGAGGGCCAGAAAACGTGCTTGGTTCAATCCAAGAGAGTGTTTAATTCAACCCAAAGACAGACCGGATCCACAAGAACAAAGAGTTGTATGTGTGACCACCTTCTCCACGAAGAGTAACAAGATAAAGAAAATCATAAACAAACACTGGAACTTGATCGCGGATGATGTAGGACAAGAGTCACCACCACTACATGCTTTCAAACTTGCCAAAAGTATCAGAGACCACGTTGTTAGATCTTTCTTACAACCACCAGAAGAAAACACAGTGACATCTCTGTGGAACCTCCCCCCCAGTTTAGGGAACCACAGATGTGGAAATTGCAACGCCTGCCCAACAGTGATCCAAACCAAGGAGTTTCAATACAAACATCACAAAATACTCCTGAAATCACATACCAATTGTAACACCAATATGTCCTTGTGATTTAATCTATGTAGGACAGACCCAACAAAAGGCGAAATCCAGGATACTACAACACTCGAGCCGCGTACGTTGCGAGGTCCAGGGAGCTCCCTTGGTCGACCATTTCAAAACTGCCAATCATTCACCAACCAGCTTCAAATGGATCATTTTGGACAAAGCTATGCTAGGTGTCCGTGGTGGCAACATTGGAAATATACTGAATACTCATGAGTCCAAATGGATATTCCGTCTTGACTCAACGAGGTTTGAACGAAAATGACAGCACCTTCGTACAACTAGCAACACTGAGCTAACTCCACTCAATTACCGAAATCAATGTTACCTGTCATACTTGAGGACAGTTGGGCCTTCCTTTTGCCCGTTTGGAGGGCCCTCTCTATCTATGTCTGATTTCTTCTCTATCTTTCACTATCTTTAATCCTATATAACATCATCACGTTAATGGCCTTTACCATCTTGCACGATATGTACGCTATACCCAGCATCTAATGATGGCCCTCTGTGATATGCAAAATCATGACAAATATTACTGTTCGGTGTACACCACACTATCACACATTCTCAAAAATGGCCTTTACTATCATGTGTGGACAGGTACACCATTATAAACCACCTTGTATTTGCCAGAGTATGTTTTGACATACCTGATCATATCGACCTCTGACTGTCACTCAAATGTTTCTTACAAATAACTCCCCAAAACTTGGTTCGCCCATCAATAGAACTCGGTTATCTCAAAAATAATTTTTCTCTACATCATCTGAGAATTAATTTCTTCCTCTGCAATATTCACGGCTATCTCCTGACACGCAATGTAATACGTTGAGTCTTTCCTCCGTTTCCATTGCACCTGAGATCACGTGACCCTTGTTGCCTAGATACCTGTCCTTTGCAGTATGCCGGCTGCCATTGTGGACCGCGCGTTATTGGATCTTGTCCCGAGACCAGGTATGTGACGCTTCTGACAACTGATGATTATGAGTAACATAACTTCATGATCTTTCCATGTTCAGCCCCTGATTTCCTCCGTATGGCTCCTTTCCTTTTGCCCTTAGATTCCCGATCGGAGCTCCGGCGGGACTTCTACAACGATAAATACTACGAGAGTTTTCCGACCCACGGGTGGGATTTCTCCCCTCTTCTCACTCAGCCGCAGACCCCAATCGTGAGTCCTCCCATAAGGGCTGTCTTATTTTATTTTCATTTGTGCAATACGAGGCAAATACCCTAATATCCTGCTGCCTCATTGTTTTTTCGCCACAGAGAACACTCATTACGTGTCAACTGAACGCATAGAGAGCTGGCCTCTCCACTTTACTAACATCATGTAAGTTCGACAGCCCGCCCCTCAGTGTGCTGCATTCACCGCGCACCACTTGATGTTTTTGATTCCGTTTTTATCCCCTTTATTAACTTTCCCTTTCCTCCTCCGCAGTCAACTTCATGTGAGGTTTCCCTACCATGAGATAACATCCACAATGTACCGGATGTTACATACTACATGGTAATTATGTTATCTCCCTTCCGACCTTTGATGTGCACACTTACTTTAGATTAGCTCTTTGACCATTGATCGCTTGTTCATTACCTCCATCTAGGTTACTCGCCCCCACCCCCGTCCTGATGAAGACCCCATAACAAGGCAACATTCTATGCCTGCACCTTTCTGTGGGTCGAAACGTCGACAGCTTATCCTCTCTCAGCTTCCTTCCATACATTATGATTGATTGTTCTCTTTTTTGTAAGCATGCTGGTTATCTAATTATTTTGTGAACCGTTTGTTCATTTTTTTTTGTGAAACTATATGAATACTGAATATAATCAGGTCGTCTGACCATTGCTATGTCACTATTTTGAATCTTCTCACTCCTCTCCTACACTACCACTCCCCATACCCCTCCCTACCTGGGGCACACCAAACGATAAAGAATTGCATAAACATTGTGATAATACGTATGTACACATTGTGATTAAACAACAATGTGTCAATTATTTTAAGATTTACTACATGTATATTTTTCCTCTATTGATTTCTTTGCTCTGGGACCCTTCTTCTCAGTACCACTATCACCCAGGTCCCAGTGACTGTTTTTGGGTATAACCCCCTCCTTTGTAACATAAAAGTGTTTTAAGGCATTCCCAATGCTAGCATATGAGAGGAGTAGGCCTCACAGCAGTGAACAATGCATTTAGCTATTTGTCACTACCAGGACATGTAAAACATAAAAGTAAATGTCCTACATTTTAGTTACACAGTACCCTGCCCTTAGGGCTACCAAGGGCCTACCTTATGGGTGACGTATGTGTAATAAAAGGGTACTTTAAGGCTTGGCAAGTGATTTTAAATGGCAAGTCGAAGTGGCAATAAACTGGACACACCGGCCTTGCAATGGCAGACCTGAGACAGGGCAGGGTTGAAAGGCTACTTGTGTGGGTAACACAACCATTGCTGTAGGCCCACAAGCAGCATTTAGATTACAGGGCCTGTGTATGTGGTATACTACTTTACAAGGGACCTATAGGAAAACTAAATATGCCAATCAGGTGTATACCAATGTCACCATGCTTAGGGGAGAAACACATGCACTTTAGCACTGGGTAGCAGTGGTAAGGTGCTCAGAGTCCTAAGGCCCACAGAAAGATACAGCAAATTGTGGAGGCAAGCAGGCAAAAGGTTTGGGGAAGACAACCCTAAGAATGACATGTCTAACACATGCCCCCCAGCTGCAAGAGCGGAGATTTACTCAAACTCTAGGGAGTTCTCATCACTAAGGCGGAAAACCTGAGTAAACTATCAGAAATGGCTTGGTCTACCCCTGGTCTATGTTCCACCCAGAAGTCCATACCCTATAGGGAAATGGACCACCTCAACAGTTTTGGATTCTCACCCCTCATTTGCATGAGCCACCTAAGGGGTCTGTAGTCAGTCTGAATCAGGAAGTGAGTGCCAAACTCGCATGGCCTCAACTTCTTTAGTGCCCAAACCACAGATAAAGCTTCTGTTTCTATAGAACTCCACCTCTAAACCCTTGGTAGTAACCTCCTGGAAATTAAGGCTACAGTTGGTCCAGGCCTTTTTCATTTAGCTGTGTTAAAACTGCCCCTATTCCATGTTCTGAGACATTTGTCTGAACAATAAACTCCTTGGAGAAGTCAGGGGCCCTGATCACAGGGGCTGCGCACATGGCCTGCTTCAGGGAGTCAAATGCAGTTTGGCATGCCTCTTTCCAAATCACGTTTCTGGGCTGCTTCTTAGAAGTCAGCTGTGTCAAGGGGCCAACAATGGTGCCATATCCCTTGAGAGATGTACTGTACTACCCAGAAAGTCCCAAAAATGTTCTGACCTAAGTCTGGATTTTGGGGGGTTGCCAGGCCATAATAGTATCTATAATGGCCTGGAGGGGCAGAACCTTACCCCTACCCACCAGGTGTCCCAATTACACCACGGACACCTGCCCTATTTGGAACTTACTGGCCTTGATAATCAGGCCTGCCTTTTGAAGAGCCTGAAGTACTTCCTGGCAGGCAAAGAGGTGGTCCTTCCAACTGCCACTGAAGACAGCTATGTCATCCAGATAGGCAGCTGAGAAGGCATCCATACCAGCAAGGACCTGGCTCACCAATCTCTGGAAGGTGGTTGGGGCATTTGGGAGTCCTAAGTGCATCACACAAAATTGGTATTGACTCTCTGGAGTGGAGAATGCTGAGCTCTCTTTAGCGGCTTGGGTTAGGGTGATCTGCCAGTACCCTGATGTAAGAATAAAGGTAAATAAGTAGTGGACATGCCCTAACCTGTCAATAAGCTCATTAGCCCAGGGGATGGGATGAGCATCTGCCTTAGTCACAGAGTTTAGCCCTCTATAATCGACACAGAACCTCATCTCAGGTGTGGTGCTTGGTGAGGACGCTTTTGGTATGAGAACAACAGGCCTGCACAGGGGTCTACTAGAGGTTTCTATCACCTCCAACTCCAGCATTTTCAAGACTTCCCTCTTAATGCTGGCCCTCACCTTATCCAACAACCTGTAAGATTTAGTCTTAACAGGGAGATTGTCCTCGGTGTTCACATCATGGATACACAGGTGGGTAGTCACAAGAATAAGGGAGAAAAGAGAGGAGTCCTGTCCCAATAATTGGTGGCAGTCCCTCTGCTGTTCAGGAGTTAGAGTGGAGGAAAGGATCACTGCTTCCACAGACCCATCTTTCTCTTTGGAGTCCAAGAGGTCATGGAGAGGTTCACTCTCTTCTTTCTCTTCTCCATCTGCCACCAAAAGCATGGTAATCTCAGACCTCTCAAAGTGGGGTTTGAGGTGACTGATATGACACTCCCTGTGTGAGTATGAATGAATGAATGAAACTAGGTCTTATAAAGCGCGGACTTATCCCAAGGGCATCAAAGCGGACAATGCATGGAGTAGGCTAAAGAATGTTAAGCTGCAGACTCAGTAAAAAGCCTTGTCTTCAAAGCTTTGCGGGACAGCACATGTGAGGGAAGACCAGAGAGATCATCAGGAAGGGAGTTCCACCGTTTGGCGGCAACCGTAGAGAAGGCACGGCCTCCCCACCTATTGGGGAGTCTTAAGGTCCACCAGGTAGGTGGACTTACCCTTCTTCTCAATCACTTCATAGGGCCAGTCCAATTGTCCTGGAGGGTCCTGGGTTCCACAGGTTCCATAACCCACACTTTCTGCCCAGGCTGCAATTCCTCACTGGAGGAATGTTTGTCATGCCACTCTTTCATCACAGCCTGACGAGCTTCTAAGCTGTCAGAAGCTTGCTTCCACAATGTATTCATTCGGCTCCAGAAGGCCAGCTCATTACATCCTGGGGAATCTTCCTGGGAGCTTGCTCCCACCCCTACTTCACCAGATTCAGAGGTCTTCTAACAGGGTGCTCGTACAGAACCTCAAAGGGTGTACTTTTCTATAGGCGAATAACAGTCATGTTAAGAGGATGTTCTACCTATTCCTCAGGCCTCATGTATGCCTCTAATTACGTTTTATGGGTTGTTGAATCTCTCAACAAGCCCATTTATTTGTGGATGGTAAGAGGTGGAGAACTTGTATGTTACCCCAAACTCCTTCCACATTGACTGCGTGTATGCAGACATGACGTTTGTGCCCCATTCAAACACAATTTCCTTGGGGAAACCCACTCGGTCACATATCCCCATCAGGCCCTTTGCCACTCCAGGTGTAGTCATAATCCTCGGAGGGTGGCCTTTGGGTAGCTAGTGGCATGATCCACCAGACACAGGATAAACCTGTTACCTGATGCATTCTGGGGATCCACAGGCCCAACAATGTTGATGCCCTCCCGCTCAATGGGTGTGCCAACAACAAGCAAGGGATTAAGGGGGATTTCAGATTCTGCCCTGTCTTCCTATTGGCCTGCAGATTACACAGGTCTTGCAGAATTCATCTGAGAAAGTCTTGATCCTGGCCAATAAAAGTGTGGAACAAGCCTTGCAAATCTCTCTGTTGGCCCAGGTAGAGGAGGTTGTGGTCCCAGTAAATGTGCTAACTCCCAGAGATATTGCCTATTGCTTGGGCTTCAGCCTCTTTCCTCATGCCCTCAATGGTTGGACACTCCCTCTGTGCCCTTCAAAATTCCCCCTTGGTGGGTCCTCCATCTACATTCCACCCAGCAATTGTAGGCAGGTCACCAGGGGAAGCAGTGCCCTCCTTTTTGGGCTTCGGCTTCGGGCGCCATTGCAGGTGCCCTAACCCTCTCACTGGGAAGACACTCAGAGACTGGTTTTCCAAGACCTCTGTCTTTACCCTTTTTTGCAGCTGGCTGGGCCATTGTTCCAGGCTCCAGTCCTTTTTCACTCCCATCCTGAGCAGCCATGGATCTTGTTGTTGCACAGATCCAATCAGGTAACCCCAATATCTCAACATGAACCTTGAGCTCCTCTTCCTTCCAGATAGTGTGTTTAATGTCATTACCCAACAAACAGTCTACAGACATGGCAGGGCACACAGCAACCTTCAGAAGACCTGTAACCCCCCCCCCCCCCACTCAAAGGGAACAATGGCCACTGGGTAGTGACCCTCTGTGTTGTCAGCCACCACATATTGGTGGAATGCATTTAGAATCACCTGCTCTGGGGACATCAGCTTACCATAGTCCTGCTGGCACATTTATTCCTCAGGGCTTCAAGACCTTGCCCGTTGATGGTGACCCATTTCCTGTTAGTAGTATTTGAGGGCACATGGATCTAAAGAACCATCTCACTGTCACCCTGGAACACTAGAGTAGCCCTACTAAACTCCTCCCCAAAACTACTCTAGCCACCCCTGGATTCCTTCTTCCAGTGGGAGGTGGTGCTTTATTTGTACACCTGGGATTCCCCCTTGTAGTGTCTCTACTCATAGAATTCAAGGGACTTGATGGGTTTGGGCTGCTGACCTTTGGCAGTGTAGTTTTTATTCTGGTGGCCAGATTGGAAATGAGAACCAAACCCTCTCATCTGTGAGATGCTTTGTGGGTCCTTTAGAGAACTCTGCCTTTTTATCTCCCCCCTCCTTGTGGTTGGAGTCCTGACCACCCTTTTGGGAATTCCCCCCAGATGCCTTCTTGGACACTCTGGTGCTGACCCAGATGCCCACCTCCTTAGCAGGTTTCCTGGGATCAGTTAACTTGCTATCAACTAGGTGCTGGCGCAGCTCTGGAAAACAAATATCAAGCATGGGCTTCTTTAAAATTGAATGGTACAGCCCTGAATGATCATCAACCTTGCTGCCCCTCACCCAGCCCTATAGTGCCTTGCTGGCATATTTCCAAGAAATCCACCAATGTTTGAGATGAGATCCTGCAGCTGCGCCTGAACCTGAGCCTATACCTCTCCAGGGTCAGTCCAAAATTACTAACTAGGCTGGTCTTAGTTGCAGTGCAGTATGTCTGGTACTTCCACTGTAGGCATATACCTCCATGGACTACCACCCCAGAACTCCTCTGGGACCTTGTGTACTATCAGAGCCGCTTCATAGGCTGCAAACCATTGGTCTATGTCATCCCTCACTACATTACTGGGCACCAAATCCTTGGGTATCCACACTCTGGGCTCCCCAGTGGACACTGCATATACGCTGCCACCATTGCTGTTGCCTGACCCCTCTCTCAGGGCTCTGATGTCCAGCTCTCACATGTTCAGGTAATGGGCCATTTTTCTTTCCTCCATGGCCAGCTTTTTCTCTTCTAGAGCTTGCTCGCTCTCCATTTTAGCAAGGGCCTGCTCTTCTAGCTTGGCAAGGCTTGGGTCTTAATCCAATTTGAATTTGGCAGATCTAGCTTCCGCTTTCTCTCCTTTCTCCTCTGGGTACATGTTCTTTGAAAGCACACTGCTGATGACTTCCAGTCCGGGGAGGATGTTACCCCCATATAAGTGGGCTACATGACAAGAACTCCTGCTCCAGCTCCTCTCCTCGGCTTCTGACCCCTCCTCCTCATTCTCTGTGTTGGTCTGCTGGGCTGCTGCCCGGTCTCTTAAGGCTTTCTGAAGCTCTGCCTGAAGCCTGTAAATTTTTTGGTGGCCTTTTCAGTGCAAGGTATGTGGTTTCCATCATTACCCTCCTGTCCATGTGATGGTATGTGGCACCAGAGCACAAAACACTTTGTAATATTTTGCACTTTATATACATCAGAGAGAAGGTGGTTCCTGCGGCCAATATAGACATCCTCATAAATCAGGTCAAATCAGATAGCTTTTGAATATTTGCACAACCTGGCTACAGAGTAGGCTATTCACACAATAATTAATTATATTTTTAGAGATATAGATTGTAAACGCCTAGAGAGGCAATGGAGGAGAGGGTTCTTCGAGGAAGAAAGGGCGGCCTATAAAATTATGTTGAAAGAATGCCACGCCTTAATTAGGAAAACACGCAATTCCTATTATTGCAACAGGATAGAGGGAGCAGACAATCCAGCCAAGGAGCTGTTCTCCGTCTACAAAGAGATCTCCAATCTCTCTAGTATACGGCTCCTATGACTGGGTCAGAGGAGTCCTGCAATCGGATGGCAGAGTTCTTCTCACAAAAGGTAGAGAAGATCTACTCCTCATTTCCGGCAACGGCCAGAGAAGGCCATCCGGGAGGAGATATCTCTACCAATGTGGCAAGCATGGACTGCCTCAAAATCTTCACTGTTCCTTCTCGGGAGGTCATTTGTACCATAGCAGACGGTATCAATTCAGGCTCCCCGAAAGACCCTGCATCACCTAAAACACTGAGAGGGAGTGTGGAGACTCTGGAGCCTTATATTAGATATCTACTAGAGCTCTCCTTTGAGGAAGGCAGGGTACCTAAAACTTGGAAGGAGGCCGTGGTGCTCCCCCTGAAAAAAAAACCTAATATCAGTATGGAGCAAAAGGAGAATTTGCGCCCCATTTCACTCCTGCCATACTTCGCTAAGATCACGGAGAAGGCTGTCAATAATCAGTTGACAGCGCACATTGAGGCCAATAGACTGCTCCATCCCACTTAATCGGGTTTCTGTGCACTCCACTCGACCGAGTCAGCACTGTTGTTAGCCACAGAAACCTTGCGGAAACATGCTGATGAAGGCCACACGGCGGCACTGATCCTGTTGGATCTCAGTGCCGCATTCGACGCGGTAGCCCATCACACGCTGTTACATTGCTTAAAGAGGGAAGGAGTGGTGGAGAGGGGATGGAAATGGCTGGAGTCCTTCTTGTCGGACCGTAGTTTCCAGGTGGCACAGGGCACTTTTGGATCCAACCCCATTTGCTTGAAGCAGGGGGTGCCCCAGGGGTCCAGCCTAAGCTCTACCCTCTTCAATCTAAATGTAACACCAGTGGCCTAGATCATAGAAAAATTTGGGCTGGAAGTCGTGTCATATGCAGATGACACGCAATTAGAGGTGGCCTTGACCCAGCCGAAGGAGCAGGCAGCCGCCAATTTTCGGTCATGTCTGCAGGAATTGGCGGTGTGGATGGCCAACAACTGTCTTAAATTGAATGGAAACAAGACAGAGGTCCTGATTATGGGTAAGGCTCTGTCAGTGTGGACTTCAGCATGGTGGCCTACAGCTCTGGGTCCTTTACCTAACCCCAGCAATCAAGTGAGGGACCTAGGGGTGTGGATCGATGATAAGATCTCATTCGAGTACCACACCAAACGAGTGGCAGGCACATGCTTTGGCACGATGAGGGTCCTTAGGAAGACATTGGATTATCTGCCGGTGACAGCGAGGAAGACCATGGTCCACGCACTAATAACAGCAAGGCTGGACTATGGCAATTTCCTATATTTGGGAGCCAATACCAAATGCTTTCAGAGGCTACAGCGCGTGCAAAACACGGCGGCCCATTTGGTTCTGATGCTGCCCAAGAGAGCCGCCTCCAAGAGAGCACTGAGAACACTGCACTGGCATCCAATTAGGGATTGTGTGATATTTAAAGCACTCTGTGTTGGCCATCGTATCCTACAAGGGAAAGTACCCACTTACCTGCACAACCTGCTTACGCCATACCACCCGACCCGTCAACTGAGATCTAGCGGGGCAGGGACGGTGCTGGCGCCTAAGTTCAGGAGAGTAAGAATGGGAGGTCACTCCTTTCGTGTCTTGGCTGCTCAGAAATGTAAAAATTTCCTCTGGAGCTCCGGCTGGAGAAATCAGAGCTCAAGTTCCGTAAAGAGCTGAAAACATTCCTGTTCCCTAAAGAGTAGGGCCAGGCTCTGCTCAGGTATGTTCGAGTGGGTAGTATCAGCAGTTGATTGGCTTTAACGCGGCAGTCCATAGCGCGAGGACACACTAGTTACAGTGTAACCAGGCGCTTTATAAGCTTAAATAATAATAATAATAATAATAATAATAATAATAATAATAATAATAATAATAATAATATACAGCAATGTCTGCACCAACTTTGATGGAAAAACTCCAGCTAATTTTGAAGTAAGCTTGAACTGTGTACTGCATTTACCAGGATACAAAGGAGCGAACTGTCCTGGGACTGTGAGGCAGTGTGCTCCCAACCCCCATTCTAATTATATTTTAACTGCCCTTTCATATTCCCTCTAAATATTGAATATATATGTTTTTCTCTTGTAAAACTTTTATTGCTTTTAAATGTTTTTATTTGTCTGTGTTTTTTAATTATGAATGCATGATATTATATATAAAAGACATTTATGGCTCATTAAGCCAAATAAAGTATTTATGACTGACTGAACTCCCCACCTTTAAGAGGGAGTGTTACATGTCTCAATCCTTCATTTGAAGTGCCATAAGAATCTGGAACTCCCTCCTTCAGAGCCTCTGCATCACCTCATGCCACGACACCTTCAAAAAGGACCGCAGAGCTCTCCTATTCAAACAATGCTTGTGTTAACTACCAATATTTCCACCCCACCTTTGGATGTTTTTCAGTCTTTCCCTGCACTGTTTATTGATTAACCTTACATGGTACAATTTCCGCCCCATTGGTTGATATTATCTGTTCTGCATTCTGTACTTATGTTAGGAGTATGTGCATTTCCACCTCATGAGGGGTACCTTGTCACTCACTCTTCCAAGGGAATCCTGTTGTATCCATTTATTGCTGAGCTGTGTTAACTCTATTGTGAAGTGCTCTGATGTCCTGAGCCTCATCCACACTATATAAAATCACAAACAAAAAAAAAATACAATTTGCAGTGGACGTTGGATGCATGCGGGAGCTGCGGGTAGGGAGGTATTAACAGTAGGGCAATGGGCATGGGCAAAGGGTTTATGCTGATCCCAGATACCATTTAGCAGTAGTAGTGCAGATGTCATTTGTTTTGGCAGAGACAGAAGTAAATCATTTAAAAAACAAAAACCTATTTTCTTTAAATAGTATATTAAAGGGAAGATGTCTTCCCAATGTTGGTGAACGAACAACTATACTGCCCAAGGCAGCCCTCAAGACTTCAACACTATTCAGCCCTGACATGCATCAACTTGAGAGTTCTGTCATGTTTGAATACGTTTTATTAAAGGAGAGATGTGGATGCAATGCAAAACATAGACACTGGAAGTAGGGGTGCTGTTGCAACCCCACAATAAACGTGCTGGATTTCAGAAGGTGGATGACCAATAAAGATGGCTTTTAATTTTGTTTTTAACTTGTCAACTTTGCTATGCTTTAAATATAAATGTCAGGCTTATTCTTTTAACATGTAGATATTGATGTTTACTTTTCTTTCTCTAACTACAACATTAGAGCATTTTGTAAAGTGAACTCTGTGACAATCTTTCTGAGGTACAGGATATGTGAAAGGAAGGCTGTAGGATGTCCATTTTTTTCCAAACACACAACAACGTTTAAATATATATAAATGATTGTACAAAGATTTCAGAACATAGCAGTTGAGAAAGCACAAATGGAGCACATTGTTTTTGTAATTCTGAGTAGTGATGGAACATTGACTTTAATAGGACTTTATTTGATGATGTTCAAATGATAAATATTTGATGAAACCCGATTTCCACACATTATTATTTGAACTCTGTATACTTTTGTCAATAAAACTACGTCAGTGCGAATTTTGTGGACACTTCAATGGAAAATGTGCTGTCCTTAAGTGACAATGCGCTACTACACCATGCCATTGTAATTTACGTGCGATGGCTACACACCACACCCTTTTCACTCTCCTGCTGAAATTGAGTGGCTCATTTGCTACTCTTGTTCTTTGTCTGACGCTAGGATTGTTCACAACGACTTCAGTGATGTAACAATGATGACAGCGCCTCCACTCCAAATATTGTTTGTTCCAGCACCACTGACACCAAGGAGACAAAACGTGCGTATTTTGTATTTTTGCTCCTCATTCTAAAATCGCGGTGTGGTTTATCAACAACCGATTGCGACCCGCGGTTAAATTGC
Source organism: Lissotriton helveticus (assembly GCF_964261635.1). Classification (NCBI taxonomy): domain Eukaryota; kingdom Metazoa; phylum Chordata; class Amphibia; order Caudata; family Salamandridae; genus Lissotriton; species Lissotriton helveticus. Next base: position 2,001,533,959 of record NC_136061.1, on the reverse strand, counting down.
AGCATTTTCCGAATTACATCACACATATGAGGCAGCATCTCTCGTGCAAAGTCACACAGGATGGAATTTTGTGAATTAAGTCCCCGGATTGGTTAATAAGTGCCTATTGACTTTTGTTGCCCTTTGCGATGGAGTAATTTTTCTTGCACACAGTATAAATGACGAGTGATTAAGAACCGGAGGAAGTGGTTCAAACAGTCCCAGGCTCGGCTGCATATGTTGAAGTGAACTCAATGTCCTCCTCTGTTTGAACCTTCACAAAAGTTTCTCTTTTTCTCGTCCTCCGCAGCCCGCACCGGCCCAAGTCCACCCACACACGGCTCATAATTGCTGGATAAGTAGCAGCTGCAGCCCCATGCTGCAGGCCTTTTCTTCAAATTGGCCGTTAATTGGTGCAATCACAAGCTTGAGTTACTAACTTCACCAAAGGAAAAGTATTTTCCCGAAACCAAAATGATCTTTCTTTTTTAATTAACACAACTATTAATAACAATTCTGGAGACGGTACAAGGGAAACCAAGCACAGAATTTACGTGCACATCAAAGAGCGTAGTTCTTCTGACGGAGAAAATATACACGGTGCGCATTTTGTGGACGTACCAAAAGGCTAACGTGGGTAAGAGAAAGGAGTGTGACTGTGCGGGATGAGGTGGTGAGCTCAGTCCTTGGGGTTATGTTTTACCCTCTAGCTAATTAGTTTCTTTCCCCCGACTCCTTTATATCGTAGTTGAATCAACACAAATGAGCAGGGTCACTGAAATTATGCGGCAGGGAAGACAACATTATGCGGCAGGTTTGACTAAATGATACAGCATGAAAAGGTAAATTATGCAACCCTATGTAGCATTTTTTGAGATAGTAATACTTCCTAATTTTGTTATTGTCTTCAAAGGTTAATATTTTCTGGGCAAATGTTTATCCTAACTAGCATCAGTTTAACTCTCAAATAGGTAATAAGCAACTGATGACAAGTCAACATTTATATAGGGCCTTCAACTTTGCGGCAGCATGTTCGTCGAAATTTTTGTAACTTTTGATCCTTGTGAGCTAGAAATAATTTGTTTAGTTAAAAGCTGTAGATTAGGCAGCAAATTGTGGATTATGTGGAAAACGCAGTAAACCCATACTTATGCGGAAAACGCAGCAGAAGCAGAATCAGATCATTCCAGTGGCCCTGCTAAGAGTTGCTGTGTTCCGGGCTACTACAGGGTGTTGTTGTGTGTAGCCCAGTAGCGGTAAATAAAACATTTTGAGTTGTACAACAGTAGGTACACTTGACTTAGAGATAAAATAACATTTTTGACATTTGGAGACCTCATTTGGAGCCCTGGCTTCTCGAATGAGGACATTGTGTGCTTATGGGAAAATCATATTATTTTCCTGTGCTTTATTGTCTTTTCGTACCCACATTTGTGCACTCAAACACATCAAATACTGTGGGGCAGATTTACAAGCCTTGTACGCCACATTTGCACCGCCGTTGCATCACATTTGTTACGCAGCAGCGGTGCAAAGCCAGCGCCATGCTGCGAGGTATTTACAACATGACGCATCTGGGAGATGCGTCACGTTGTAAAGCCCTGTGACACATATGGGCGTTCCGGCACAGGGTGGGGCGTTCTGGCACAGGAATGCCTCGAAAGTGGCTGAGTGAAATCTACAAGATTTCACTCAGTCACTTTTACGGCCATGCTGCCTCAAAAGTTAGCATCATATCTGAAACATAAGCGCAATCAAATGTCAATCTCATCAATCACCGACCCGGACAACAAAACACATACTGAACACAAGGAGATCCTTAGAACATTCAAACAATTCTACTCTGACCTATACAAAAGTGACAAGAAGTTAGACAAGGAAATATGCAAAAAATACCTAGAAAGACTGGGCTTACCGAAACTAGACCACACAGACAGCACACAACTAGGGCTAGAGATCAATAGCACGGAAACAGAGATGGCAGTCAAGTCGCTAACAAAAAAACAAAGCCCCTGGCCCAGACGGATACACGGCCGACTTCTACAAAGCCTTCCTACCCCAACTGGCCCCAATCATTAAAAGGGTCATTAACCAAACAGCAGCCGCAGGGAAGATACCCGTATCCATGACAGAAGCGACAATAACAGTTATACCTAAAGAAGGTAAAGACCCTCCGCTTTCGCAAAACTATAGACCAATTTCACTTATCAATGTGGACTGCAAAATCTACGCCAAGATTCTAGCGGCAAGACTGAACAAGATGCTGCCAAAACTGATAAGCAACACTCAAGTGGGCTTCATGCGAGGTAGAATGGCCAGCGACAACACGTCGCCTTCTATGCCACATTCTAAAACAAGTCTTAGAGAGACCATCCCCAGCGGTAGCCATTGCACTAGATGCAGAGAAAGCCTTCGATAAAGTATCATGGGTCTTCCTAGAGCAATGCATACACACATTTAACCTAGGAGAGAACTACATCAGGGTGACAATGGCCCTGTACCAGTCTCCGACGGCTAGTATCACAACAAACGGATCACTCTCAGAACCGTTCACACCCCAACAAGGAACGAGACAAGAGTGCCCGCTCTCGCCCGCACTCTTCCTCCTAGCACTAGAGCCATTAATCCATGACATAAAACTCAACGAGAACATAAAGGGGGTGGTTATCAACCAAAGGACAGTAAAAGTGGCAGCATACGCCAATGACATACCGATAATGACACAGCAACCAAAGACCTCAATAGAAGCACTTATGTCCACAATTAGTGAATATGCTGCATTATCAGGGTACAAATTGAATAACGAAAAGTCATAATGTAAGCCGCTAAATATTCATTGCTCTAGGGAAATACTGGGAAGCTCAGGATTGGAGTGGCAGACAGGCCACATCAAATATCTCGGTATCTTCTTCGGCACATAACTGGTCTCCACTTTAAGACACAACGAGAAACTGCTACTAGACAAAATTAAGAAACAACTAGAAGCCTGGTCACCCAAATTCATGACATGGTGGGGAAGAATTGAAACTCTAAAAATGATGATCACCCCCCTAGTAAAGTATCTAACAGACATGCTACCAATCCTTCTAACAGACGAGTTCCACCAGAAAATAGATAAAATGTGCACTAAATTCCTATGGCGGGATAAAAAGGTAAGGATAAGCATGAAGAAACTTAGAAGGCCGAAGAATCAAGGAGGGGTGAATTTAGCTGACTTTAAAGTCTTTCAGCTGGCTTTTCTGACTAAGCAAGGTACACAATGGATTGAGAAAATACCGGGATACACACCGATGTGGCTGCAGGTAGAAAAGGCCATACTGACTAATCTAAACCCACTAGCCTTACTCACGGCCAATGCACACCCACATGCTAGCAACACAATACTGAAAAAGATGGCTCTCCTAAAAGTAGACAAAAAAATGGAGGTCAGCATTAAAGGGTCCAAATTAGAATCTACATGGGCAAACAGCAGCATAAAGTACAAGGGGAAAAGCCTCAATTTTGATACTTGGATAGAGAAGGGCATCTCACACCCCTCTCAACTAGAAACGGGCACCTCACCGATGACGTTCGCAGAACTGAAAGCCTGCCACCACCTGGAAGAAATAGACCTATATAGACTCCTAAAGGTTAAAACGGCCGTAACAAAATCCAAAATAGCAGACACCCTACCATCAATTTTCCAATACGTAACAAACATAAACAAACTGGGGCACCAAGCTTCACTCTTATATAAAACCCTTCACTCACAAAAATCCAAAATCAACTCAGAACGAAAGAATACTGGGACAGCCGCACACAACCCCCCTTAAGTGACCGAGAGAGGAACACCATTTGGGCATCCGCCACTCACAATAAGATCACTCCAGTGCTAGCACAAACTAAATTATGACTACTCCACAAAACATTCTGGACCCTAGACCGCTTACACAAACTGGGCCTCAGAGACAGCCCAACATGCTGGAACTGCAACACATATAAGGGATACCTAGAACACCTCATCTTTCTTTGCCCGATACTCGAGGGGTTCTGGGAGAAGGTGTTTGACTTCATAGACAAATCGTTCAAGTGTGAAGTAATAAGGGACTTCGCTTCTCTCACCTCAGTACTCATCCGAACTGATCTCCCCACAGAGGGGGGAAGAGAGTTAATGGGCCTACTTCTAACCGCGACAGTCAAGCTAGTGCTTACAAACTGGAAGGATACCTCTAAAACGTCATACAAAGGGTGCCTCAACTGGATCACCTACCTAAGAGGAGCGGACAGCCTGGCACTAAGATACTCGCCCTGGAAAGTCTCCTCTAGGAGCTTGTGGGAAACCTTGGACAAGAACCTGAACCCATATGAGCCATCATAGGATAGCGGGCAGCAGAACGGGGGTATTCCCCGAAGAACACAGGGGCGAGGGATAAAATCTGCACAGATAAACCGAACTGTAATTGTCTGGGGAAACTATGTACCAATAGACTCTGTGCAACCTTCATCACGATTGTTAAGTAATGTCTGATTTACTTCTGTCCTATCCTTCTCCTACACTCAATCATAGTTTCTTCTCCTCCTCTCTCTATCCTTATTCTACCACAAACGTATAACCAGCAAAGGGGAACCCGGCCGACATGTTTGCCATAAACCCCATACCTTTTATTCTCAGAGACGGGTAGCCCACATAACAATTCCTGTCTGTATTGTATGTATACAAAATATCATAAATAAATATTAATTAAAAAAAATATGAAGTGCATGTTTCTTTCTTATCATATTTACTTTCATCAATGTTAAAGAAATGTCTTATAGAAACAAAGTACAAATTAGTGTGTTAGACTTAAGCATGCACTTTTATACTAACCATCCACAAAGCTGACTATTTTCGACTAATGAGTTCTGGTACTAAGATACGTTCCAAATTATTTGTATACCGTTCTGTTTATTGAAGAAAATTTTTTTTATTTCATGATTGTGTTAACAATAGGTCCAGCAAGTAGTTTTTTCAAAAATGCAACATGGAATTTTACGTTGTCCTTATGTGGTCGGTGAAAATTAGAGAGCTAGCTTATTATGTTGTCTGATATCTTTCTCTTTTACCCTTTTACATAATCCTGAATGTGGATGGACTCTTTTTATTGACTCCATATTTTATTAAATTGTTTGTTGGTAGACTCGTGCCTTTTATAATTTTCTCAAACATCACGCGCTTATTCACACTACTTAGTCAGGCGTCTTTGTGTATTATACGTGCTAGAAATAAAAATTATATAAACTGTATGGTGCAGAAAAATCTGTATCAGGGGATGTGTGCACTATTTTACTCGAACAATACAGTTTCTTCAATTTTTTCAATCCTTAAATGATGTGTTGAGGCTGTTCTTCTTATATATCAAGTTGTTTTTATTGTTTCTTCATTTTCACAATCAAAATCTTTTTTCATAATCCTTAGATACCATCGTTTGTAAATTACTCCATTAGTTAGTTTTCATGAACCCAATGCATTTCGGGTCAAATTGTAGAAGCTTCATCAGGGGTCTGTAAGGAAAGTACAAGAAACTAAATGAGCTAGTCTTAGCAAAAATAAGTTCATAATATACATGATCTGGAAAACGTTTTCTCTTAAATAAACACAATGAGTAAACACATTACATACAAATTCGAAATAATAATTAGCCAGAAGGTGTTCACTAAGACAGCATGTTGGTCTACAGGTATAGTTTCTATTACAGATTCATCAACATGGTATGGCTGATATTTGCTTCGGGGAGCTGGGCAAAGTGGCAGAGGCATCAGGAGAGCCACCTGCCCTCAAAACTGGGCTCTAGGAGCTTCAGCCTACCGGGAAAATTCCCGCTATAATAAGAGGCGTGTCTGGCCATGCTGTTCCACAACACACTTTATCACGGTTATAGGATATCTTAACTGGAGGAATTTCTGTGCACTTCCCTCACACTCTACATACATGGCCACTGACAGCAGAGTATTTTTGGTTACTGTGTCAATCAATCCGACCGTCTCTGTTGCTTTTTGCCCAGACCTCAATGACTGCAAGCCCAGCTAGAAGTAGTTTCTCTAGGGTTTTCCCTTCTGAGAGCACTTGCACCAGTCTGCTATTCCCTTTACATTTCATTCCAGGGGCTGTATCATCAACAAGTTGTCTGCCTGCACACATGCACAGGATGGAGCTGTGTGCCCATTTTTCCAAGATATCATCCTGTTTAGGGAGCATATATGAACCTGGTAACTTTGCCAGGTGGAACAAGAGCAGCAGAGCTTGCAGCTCAGAACCACAGCGAGGTAACAACTACACTAGGGGCCTGATTAGGATGGCGGTTGGACTTACGTCCGACGGCCATCCCTTCAGAAATGAGACCGCCCAAATTGCTGAAGCGGTCCCACACTCTGAATCATGATACGACTGCCTTAAAGGTGGTCACAGAGTGTATATTTTGTATTGCGGCCTGTGCTGCGGGCTGCAGCCCATGATATAGTACAAAATTTGCACCCATTGACTATCCCTGCACTATGTGGCAGGCACCATGTGGTGCCTGTCACATGGTGCCGGGTATATTGGAGGGCCCCATAGGTGCACCCCGGGGGCCTTGTTGGATGGCCAGGGAGGAAGGGGGGCCACTACAGGTCCCTAATGTTCCTTTTCGCCTGGCTTTTCATGGCAGGTAAACGGCCATGAAAAGGCAGGTGGAAAGGAACATTGTAATCCCTACTGCGGTGCCTGGCAGGCACCGCCACTGTTGTAGGGATACAAGTCCCTCTGACAGACCAATGGGCTCCTTGAGTCTGTCGGAACCGTGGCGGTCGGTCTCTCTGACCGCCAACCATCCACCCACCATCCTAATGTGGCGAGCGGTAATCAGGATTGTGATGATGGTGGTGAGCCCACCCCGACAAGCTGCCAGTGGCGGTCCCACCGTCATCGAGATCAGGCACTAGGTCTTTTTAGCTTCCTAGAGGCTATTTGGTAAGATTCAGGGGTCTTTAAAGTATGTTAAAAAGCATAGGAGCCTGCAATCCCATTATATTTTCTTATTATAGTAACGTTGTAACATCTCTAGTTTCCTGTAATAGCCTAATACAGTAATTTTTTTAAATGATATTGCCTATTGTCAGAAACATCAACTAAGGTAAAAGGCAAATGAACAAACATACATAATTACAGCTGTAGTTACACAATGAAAACAAGAGCTCACTTTTCATTTGTCTGCTCCATTATTCTAAAAATAACCGAGGTCAGCAGAAAGAAAATATTTATGGCAACATATTTATTTTTTGCACAATATAGGTCATTACATAAAAAACAGAATATCCCTGCATGTTCTCCACGTTCTGAGCTGCAGTCGTTCTAACATAAATTAATTACAACTTATACTAATCACTTTTTTGTTATACATTTCATAAATGATTTTTGGTGTGTCTAATTTCACACCATAAATCCTGCTTTAATTCTTGATATTTGCAAAACTGCTATCTCTTTCATATAAAGAAGCAACATAGCAAGGATTTAAGCTGTGTGATGGTGAGAGCATGTATTATAAAGACTAAAATACCCTCTGTTGTACATCGAGAGGATATTGCATGTCACCTTGGAGTTCCATGACCACAGAAAGGAACTTGGCCTTTGGTCTTGTTCATCTATATAGTCACAGAACTCCTCTGTGACTTATAATATATGGCAGGGAACACTTTATCACATACATTATGTTGAACAAAACAATTTCCCTACTGATTTATAATAGAGGAGTTTAAGGTTCTAATTATACCAGCAAATTCTAATGGCGGTGACAATCTTCACATCACAAAGATTTTTCAATTTCAAAAAACGTTACCAACAAAGAAAATTTGTTACAAAAAACATTTTGAAGAAATGTAGAAGCATGTTCTTTTTGGGAGGGGGAATCAGGACATTTCGATTGACATTTCATGAAACTCAGCCAACATTTGCTAATTTCACCGTTATATGTAAGTCATCATAGACACCTACAACTCTAACCCTCAAAGATAATTTCTTGATACAGGATGTACCATGGATTGGACATTCTCGAGTATTAAATAGTGGAATTGAATCTTCACTCTTTCACAATATATCACCCTACTCCAAACATTGTTCCAGCACCACTGATGCAAAAGGATACAACAAATGTGTGCAAATATGCGATTTTCCTCCTGATTATGAAATCACAGTGTGGTTTATTAACACCTGGTTGAGGCCCTCAATTATATTGCAGCATTTTCCCAGAAGCTGTATTACATCACAAATATGCTGCATCATCATTTGTGCAAAGTGACACAGGATGGAATTTGGGCAATTATGTTCCCGTATTGGAATAAGCCTGATTGACTTCTGTTGCCCTTTATGATGGAGCAATTGTTCTTCCACACAGTAGAAATTACGAGTCGTTAAGAATAAGATCACTGATAAGATGTGTAGAGAGGTTGCCAACAGGTTTTTGTGGCAGGCTAGAGAATGTAGGCAGTTTGTGATGTCAACACTACCAACAGTAGTGAGGGTGGAGCACAGGCAGATTGGTCAGCCAGAAAACCATTCACTTTAGAGTTGAGAGGTCCGATCAAGGGGAAGAATGGACAGCTACTGAGGGTTAAGGACAGGATACTGACATGGTCTGCAATTACCCCTTCTATAATGGAGGTAAGGGTGACTCCTCCTGGCAGTCATTGTCCCACTCTGTACAGAATAGTGTATATGAAAGGTGTGAAGCATCTACTTAAGAGGGTTTATAGATGGAAGAAAAAAAACACCAGGGGGAAGATTTACAAGCCCTTGCGCCAGTTTTACGTCACTTTTAACATGGGAAAAGTGACGCAAAGGTGGCGCAAGGGGCTTGTAAATCTGCTCCCAAGTACAAAAGACCACCTTAGAAATATTTTAGCCCACAATTGAAGATGAAGATAACACTGAAGTGATAAGCAAGGCAGCAAATTCCTGTTGAAATCAGGGAGGAGAAAAGACCCAGGCAGAAAAACAGACGAATTAATTCAGTAGAAGGTCCACTGCTATGAGCTAAGAAATGAGGGACACAAATACCAGAATGTGGAAATAAGCAGGAGATGGATACTGTGCTCCGCATCTTCCTCTGTTGATTACATCCTTTTTGTATGCTTAAAAAAGAAAAACAAAACAGGAAGGAACTCTGCTATATCTTTGATTGGGATTCTCAGATATCATTATATGGAAACACCACCATCTTGGAAAGGGCTGTTTCTAAAGTTTATTTATGACTTTTATCGTTTGCCAACAGAAAAAAGAAGCCATAATACATTCAGTGTTGAATTCTGAAGTACCAATGCTGCTCTTTGTTTTGCACTCCAAGTTACTTGTGGAACATCCCTCTGAGTGACTGTGAGTACCTGGATATCTGAACAGTCCAAGTGGTGAGGACACCCAGTCATGACCTGTCTGTAACGTTAAAGTGTCTGGTATCATGTGGTGTGCTCCTTCCTCTTCTGAATACATGAAGTCTATCTTAAGTTAAGCTCTTGGTCCTATTCTCAGTTTAGGTATCATCACACATGTAACACAATGCCCTCTCCTGAAGCTCCGGGCTAATTAGGGTGTAATAAAAACAAGAGGCATACTAATAGGGGAACATGAAATGAAGAAGCAACTCTCAAGGACGCTCAATAGAAATATATCATCTTTCCACTGGATCAGAATGTGAAGCTTAGCTCAAACCTCAAAGTATCACAAATTACTTGAACTTCATATTCTGGATGGCTTGGAACCACAACAGGCGAATGTTCAGATGAAAGTCAATGAGAAGTATAAGAAACATATGGCTTCAGTTGGGATGAACGAAAGACAGAATAAATCTTCCAAGTGAGACACCTTCAACTGAAAGGCGACAAACAAAGGGGCCCATTATGATCGCGGACGGACTTGAGTCCGTCCGCGATCACCGAGGAGGAGGGAACCTCCGCATGGGCATGCGGAGTTCCCTCCTGTCCAATTAGGATGTGACCGCCACCCTGGCGTTCACATCCTCTATTTGTAACATTGCGGCGGGTGCGGCTTCAAGCTGCACCCGCTGCAATGTTACAAATGCATACATTGCATTTGTATGCAGAAAGCGGCAGGCACCGCGCGGTGCCAGCCGATTTCTGCATACAAATGCAGGAGGGTACCATAGGTACCCCCCATGTGCACCCCCCACCCCCACTTCACCCAGGGGGCCCGCTATGGGCCCCCGAGGTGAAGATCCGCATGCTTTTCCTCGGCGGAGAAGCCGCCGCGGAAAAGCATGTTTTCTCAGCCATCCTAATATGTCTAGCGGTGTCTGAGAGACACCGCCACCATATTAGGCCTTTTCCGCCGCGGTTGTAAGCCAACCGCGGTGGGAAAGCGGCGGACTGAAACCAGGACCCACCAGCCATCCTAATGTGGCGGTGGGTCTTTGGTGGGTCCACAGAGGATTTTCCGCATCCTCCGGGCCGGCGGTGGCTTCCGCCGGCCCGGAGGATGTGGAAAATTCTCCATCGTAATCAGCCCCAAAGTCTGATGAGTTATCACTAGCGCCAAAATATTTAGGTCGAATTTAACTGTCATTTTCTTTCATTTTGGCATTAGAACAGCATCAGCTTTCAAAAATAAGGTGTCTGTGCTTTTTTAAATTTATTTAAGTAATCAGTAGTTGCTGAAAGCACAGGAGCAATATGAGGTGAGGATGAAAAAACTCTGGGATGAGATTCATGCATACAAAAGAAAGGTAAAACTTCTGAGGCACTATGGTGATTTGCATTGTAAATCTGCAGTTGGTAAATAGGAGGCCCACATGGTCTTTTTCCAAACTTTGATTAGTTTACTCTGTTTGCCCATGTGCCTGAGAATGATATCCACAAGAATGAGCTATTTCAGCTCTCAATGTTTTATACCAAAAACCTTAAAGGGATTATGTCTGTGTATTAGCAATAATACTATGATGCGATAATTGAAAATTAAAAATATCAGACAAACATTGTCACGCTGTGGAGATGCCTATATGTCCTGGGGCTGATGTTCTGCTCTACCAACATGGACTAGTGCATAAAGGCCAAGGGAACCATGTATACGTCACAAGGATTTCCATGGGAACTCAGCAAAGTATGGGGTCTGTGCAGAGACTTTCAAGATATGGAATGAGGTCCCTAGCGAGAAGCGAAAGGCGCATACAGACACTGATACAAGCAAGATCCCACCTTGATAAAACAACCCTGGGGTACTATAGCAGACAAACACATCCGGATTGCTCAGAAAGGCTCCTATATCCATCTCAAATGTCAATGCTAAGATAAAACTTTATAAATAAAATAAATTACGAATTGTGATGAATGCTTAGAACCTGTTGGAATGTTTGTTCAAAATATTGATGTTGCTATTGATGTTGTCACTGTATGTGAGTGGTGATAGCAACTGTATTTAAATGGTGCTCTGTGTTTTAATTAATCTGCGTATTTGCACAATTCTCTGCTAAATACTAGAATCTTGCGGTCTTTGCACAATCTTTGTATCTAAAGTTTTTGAACCTACCTCATTACTTTCTCGCCGGTCATTGTTTGTTTTACTGTTGGTTCCTCCGTCCGACCCCAGCGGTACCCGGAAGTTAGGCGTGACCGCACAGCACTTGAGGTTGGTGGTCTAGTTTCATTCTCTGCCGCCAGTATTCGAGTCACGCCGGGGCTAGCCCATCTGCGCCCGTCTGCACCTGGCCCGTGCCGAGAGCCTTGAACCCTGGTGGTCCGGAGCCTTATAGGTATAGTCGAGCCCAGCTTCTCGCTCTACGGAGCGATGTTTGTAGGACCCAGGACTCATCGTCTCAAGCACAGACATTTCAAGAGGGTCAGGCTGCTGATTGCTGTATTCAGCCTACGTCAGCTAGTAACAATGTTCTTGAACATAGGAATAGGACCGGGAGACAGCAGACGATCGAACTAGGGGAACCAGGTAACATTAGAGGAAAGGGGGTAGGGGCAAGGACTATCAATGAGGGGGATTAATTAATGGCCTGCAAGGTATAAATCAATGTACTGCCCAATGTATTTTATTGAATGTTCGTTCCATGGGAAACATAAATATGAGGTGGAGGAATTGATTCAGGCATCCTCGCCAGACATACTTTTCCTGACGGAAACATGGACGGACAACACCGCGGCCCCCGACTGGAACATTGCAGTGCCAGAGGGATATGCCATCATGTCACAAGATAGAGAAAAAGGTCGAGGGAGGGGAATAGCCATTATCTATCGAGAGCATTTTAAGATACGGACAGAATCCATATCAGTACTGCCGGCAGAGGCATTACGCTTTTGTATAAAAGTAAATAATTTTACCTCGTTTCAGGGACTCCTTTTATATCGCCCGCCTGGGGCTAGGCTGGCCTTCTCCCAAGCCTTACAGACACTTTTGGAGTCTTTTACCGACTCCCTCACCCTCACTATTCTGGGTGATTTTAACTATTACCTAGAACTGTTAAACAACTCAGAGTCTGCTAAATTGCTGGATACTATATAGGCCTACGGTTTCGGCCAATTAGTAACCGGACCGACAAATAAAGCAGGTCATACTTTGGATGGTATCTTTACAAATAATCCGGATATTGAGCTAGGGGATATATCTAACTTAGCTTGGACGGATCATAAGGCCATTCATTTTACTATTAGAACCATACAGCCCATTCGAGGCCCTGGCACCAAACCTGGTAAAGTAAAGGTCCGGGGATGGAATAAGGTTCAGGGCAGTGACTTTAAGCTGGAGTTGGATGTTGGTCCTGCTCTGCCTACATCGACAATAATGCTGCAGCATTTCAGTTTAATGAATGGCTTGAGACGGCAGCCAGTCAGGTAGCACCTGAGAAATTGTTAACAGTAAGGAGGCCAAGGATACCCTCGCCTTGGAATAGTCCTCAGCTTAAAGTTCTAAAGGTGGAATGTAGGAGAGCAGAGACTACAGTGAGAGTAGGAAAGCAATCTATAATCATAAACTCCAGCGATACAAGAATGCGATAACTGTGGCTGAAAAGCATTATTTTACAACTAAAATTAGAGATGCAGGTAATTCCAATAAAGAACTATTTAGAGTGGTTAACTTTTTGGCAAAACTACAGCAGAACAATGTTTGTAAGGCAGATCAGGAGATGTGCAACAATCTGGCCCTTTTCTTTCAAAATAAGGTCCAAGTAATACATGACGACCTTCTAAACATGCAGGGGTCTTGCAATGATAATGGGTATTCAGAGAAGAATCTGCCGCTAATGCAGTGCATATTGTCTTGCTTTCCAGAAATTGCATATGAGGAGGTGCAAAACCTGCTCCTTTCCATAAAATCAGGCTCTCCTAGGGACCCATGTCCTCCTGCTATTATGTATCTGGCCTCCAAGAAGATCTGTGAGAGGTTGACGCCCCTCATTAATCAAGTATTGGAGACAGGTTCATACCCTACATTGTGGAAACAAGCGGCCATTAGACCATTGCTCAAAAAGCCCAATCTGGACCAGCAGGTGCTAAAGAATCATCGTCCGATTGCTGGACTACCAATGGTGGCGAAGGTCATTGAGAAATCATTGAATACGGTGTTGAGTGATTATCTGAATATAAACAATTTGTTAGACTCAACACAACATGGCTTTCATGCCTGTCATTCCACCAAATCGGTCTTGATTGTTGCAACTGAGGAGATACGGAGGGTTGTGGATGGTGGGGGAAGGGCGGTCCTTATACTCCTAGACCTGTCAGCAGCATTTGACACCGCGAATCACACAGTGTTAGTGCAACGGCTGAGGGATCTAGGGGTTGAGGGTACGGCCCTTGGCCTGCTTTTCTCCTTTTTGAAGGAGAGGGAACAAAATTTGGTTTGGGACAGATTGAAGTCTGAAAGTTTCCATCATCCATGCGGGGTTCCTCAGGGATCAGCTTTATCCCCTACACTGTTTAATATCTATGTCACCCCGTTGGCCAGGCTCATCAGAAGGTACGGTTTCGTGTTGGTATCTTATGCTGATGACTCTCAACTTGTTATTTCCATCTGCAAGCAGCCGGAGGTCACAGCTGTTAAATTTCACACTTGCCTTTCCGAGATCATTACATGGGTGAACCATAACTTTTTGAAGATTAATACAGACAAAACGGAGGTGATAGAATTTTTAGGGGGACACCCCCTGTGGAACGACTCTTGGTGGCCACCTAAGGTGGGGAAGTGTCCTGGTCCCGTCTCTAAGGTCAGGAACCTTGGGGTCATCTTTGATGACCAGTTGAATTTCTCTGCACAGGTTAACAGTCTGACTTCATCCTGTTTCTTTCTCTTAAAAACATTAAGAAAGATTTTCCCATTTATCTCACGTGAGCTACAAAAGACAGTAATGGTGAGTCTTTTCCTGTCTAAATTAGATTATTAAAATGTGTCAGAGAGTGTGAGGTCCGAGCGCACTGCCGTTTTACTTTAAAGTTCATATGTTCAAAAAGCCACTTTCGTCAATTTTAGAGCGTGCGAACAGAGTGGCGCCTCTAGTCATAGGCATCTTAACTTAAAAATCGTCGTGCTTCCCACCAGCCGTGAGAGCATCCCCTGTTGCACAGCTAGTTAATCCTCCTGGATATCCCAGAGTTCCTCCAAATTTCACTTACAAATACCATATTCAACTTTTTACGAATTTATTTCATTCATAAGTTTTTTTCAAAAGTTCGTCTTTCAATCACAAATTGTGTTCTATAAGATTATAATCATTTCCAATCCATTAGTCCAATGCATTTCGGTCATTGTTGACCTTCATCAGGGACAATCAGCTAAAACAAGGTACAATAATGCTAGTGTCAATCAATTGTAAAATAAAATTATCAAATTGTCGCTTACATACATCTTACTGAAACAAACATTGTGTTGAAAAATCGTGTTCAAACGTGATTCCCCCAGTGCATAAGTGCTATATAACGTGAATATAAAAAATAATGCCAACTAGGCACTCACATGTGCTCATGTTCATCAATTCTTGAATAGCACGCAACTGAAGAGGAAAACACAACTGAAAAGTAAAATGACATCGAGCAGCTCACTTTACAAGAACTCTTAAAGCAATGTGCTGTTTAAAAGGAATTCTTAAAGCAGTGTGTTGTTTGAAAAGGCCAGACAACGTTAACGTGATAATCTAGAAATTACATCTCAGACGAAAAACGCCTATAGCAGTCTTCCTTTACTCATTTCGAATGTTGCCAGCATTAGCAGGGCATCTACCCAATAGCGTGTCCTTTCTTGACAGCAGTTTGACCTCTAATAGAATGATGAGTTCTGATTTGCCCGTACTCCGGTCACATGATCGGAAAACTGGCCAATGAGCGGGCTACCATACTCGTTGTTCAATATGGCATTTCGGTTTGACAACAATAAAGTTTCTGCATCTCAAGTCATTAAAAAAACAATAAGGATTGTAGTGTTGGCTTTAAAAATGAAACAAATAAGAAAAACAGTATGAAAATTCAGTATGAAAATTCTAAATCATAGCGTTAATGAAAACATGCATAATATACCACTGGGTAAATGTCCGGACATCCATACGCGTAGGCAAGGGTAAAGCAACAGAGTGCTTTTATCATCTTTACAACTACAATGTTTAAACCATTCAAGATATCATGTGTGTTTAAAGGTAACAAGTAAATTTGGTGCGATCATTAAGCCCGAATGGTTTGTGGGAGTTCAAAAGATACATCCAGTTGTTTTCCCTTTGGAGGAGAAAACGATTGTTATCATGTCCTTCTGTTTTATTTATTGTTTCCAAAATCAAAAAATGCAGTTGCGACACATTATGTTTTTCTTCTTTGAAATGCATGGCTACTGTGGATTTGACATTTCTGGTCCTAATGTTTGACTTGTGCTCATTGAGTCTTATTTTTATCTTGCGTGTGGTCTTCCCCACATATACTTTCCCGCATGGGCATTTTAACATGTATATCGCGTTTGCTGTGTCACAGGTGGCGTTTACATGTAACTTAATGGTGTGTCCTTTCATCGGATGCGTCACTGTATTTCCCCTCATGATATTATTACAGTGCCCACATTGTAGGCAAGGTCTTGTTCCTCGAAAACAAGTCTCTTTTGGCCTTTTTTGTTTCAATAATTCCCCTAAATTTCTGCCCCTGGTAAAGGCAAAAATAGGTGGTTGTTCAAAAGCTTGTTCAAAGTCAGGTTCCGCTCGTAAAATGTTCCAATGATTCCGAATAATCTTTTTGAATTTGTGACTCATCGTAGAATATTTAGACACAATTGTCATCCTTTCTTCTTTCACCTTAGTTCGTGTTTTCAATAGATCTTTTCTGGGTATACGGCTCACTTTCTCTATGGATTGTTTGATAAGATTATTTGGATAACCTCTGTTGCAAAATCTTTCTCCCATGATTTTCAATGTGCTTTCTACCTTGTCCTTGTTTGAGGTAATTCTTTTGGCTCTCATCAACTGAGATGTGGGTAGATGTAATTTTAATGACTCCTGATGAAAACTATGGAAATGAAGGGTGTTGTTCCTGTCTGTCTCCTTGCGATACATTTCTGTTTCAATTTTCCCTTGATGCAAGTTAACTCGAACATCCAAAAACGTGATGGAGGTTTTTGATATCTCCCAAGTGAGTTGTATTCTCTCATTCTTTGTGTTTAATTCCAACAATGCCTTCTGCAAAGTTTCTTCAGCGTTGTTCCATAGGATAAAAATGTCATCAATGTACCATGCTATCATCTTTAAATTGTCTGTCCATGTGGGATTGCTCAATATTAGTTGTTCTTCATATGCTTTCATGTATATATTTGCATACACTGGGGCGGCACAGTTGCCCATCGAAGTACCTACCAGTTGTTGATACCATGTGTCATCCATTTTGAAATAGCTATGATAAAGTGTGAAGACTATGAGTTCCATGAGGAACACTTGCATGGGTTGATCATAATCTGTAGATAAAATTGCTTCTTCCATAGCTTCTATTCCAGCTCCATGAGGTATTGCAGTGTATAAAGATTTTTAAGTTAAGACGCCTATGACAAGAGGTGCCACTCTGTTCGCACGCTCTAAAATTGACAAAAGTGGCTTTTTGAACATATGAACTTTAAAGTAAAACGGCAGTGCGCTCGGACCTCACACTCTCTGACACATTTACGTATCTCTCTTGTCCCAGAGGAGAGCAGCACGCACATTATTCGTTCAATAAAAGTGACTGACAAAACATTTTCGCAACAATGCAGTATGAGGAAATCAGCAAAAGTACCGAAGCAAGGGCGGACACATTTGCTTTTCAAGAAGGAGAAGCTTCCAGGATCTATTCTTTAATACAGGAAGAGATGACTCAGACGTCCTCTAGTAGGACCAAGGCTCAAAACATTAAACAACTAATTTACATTTCCAAACGCCATGTGAACCAGAAACTTCACGCTAGCACTCTGATACGTTACCACAAAGCTCAGCGCATACCAAGAGGGCTTCGGATAGCCCTGAAGCCTTCCCTTTGTAAGAATGCTCAAGCCTTCCAAGACAAGTGGTATGCTATTTTAAACAGATGTTCTTTAGATCTTATCTTGCTGATCATCGAAGAACTTTCAGTAATTTTATTAGAGTTGTCTAAAGAGATGGATGAGCTAACAGAAGAACTTTCTAAAATGATGAATGCTGAGGAACTTGATTCAGCTTTGAAGGATGCAAAGGAGCAGATTGAGCGACATACCCAAGAAGTGAATGAACGCAAGATTAGGAAGTTTAAACGTGACACGTTAGACTACAAACTAGGGGAGGTGTACACATGGGCGGATGTGTACGCTCAAAGAAGGAGAAATCACCCATACACCCCCTACATGGACACTTCCTCGTCTGGAAGTGATGCATCAAATAAACCACCACCCAGCAAGAGCCATCCACCTAAAAGAATCACACCATCTACACAAGCAAAGGAATCACCTATCACTCAAGAAGGCATACATTTAGCAGACAAACCGACTACTTCCACAGCCTCAGATACCATTGAGGAGCCTTTTTTAGAGTTAGGCACGGCCCCACCAGACGATCCAGGGGGAGAAAAAGAAACCCCAAACACAAGAAGTGTCACAACCAAGATCAAAGAGAAAGAAAAGAAGAAGACAATCGGCAAGAACACTTAGTCATTAATATTTCTAAGCACAAATTGATGGACCAAGAACTATTGGTGCTACAGAAAGGTACCTCTTTCGTTCCTACCACACACACAAATTCATTAGAACTTGAAATCAGTTTTTTTAAACTGATGCGTAAGCTAAGATTACGCCATTTTTTTGACCACGTGGCAGACAAACCACTCATCGCAGAATCAGATCAATTAATAGGACTTCGAGGTAGGAGCACGTTTATGGCCCCAATAAGCTATAAAACACTAGACTTGTTTGAGACAATGGTTAAGCAAGACTTGAACAAGATTAAATTTGAAAAAAAGAACAAAAGAAACTTGACCAATAAGGATGTGAGCATTTTAAAGAGACTTGCCAACAATAAAGACATCATATGTACAAAAGCAGATAAAGGCGGAGGCCTTGTAATAATGGACACGGCTATGTATCAACAAAAAGTCAAGAACATTTAGCAGACACTAACACCTATGTTGTTCTTAATTGTAATCCGACCCAAGAATATGCAAATAAATTGGCAGAAATGATTGGAAGAGCAAAAGAAAATGGAGTAATAACGGAGAAAAACAGAAATTTTCTAACTAAACCCTATCCAAAAAGTCCCACATTTTATATGATGCCAAAAGTGCATAAGGATCTATTCAATCCTCCATTACGTCCTTTTGTCTCAACAAAAAACAGCATACATGAACCTATTGGCCAACTGATAGATAGATACATGCAACCTACGATACAGAAAATGGCTACCTATATCAAAGATTCCACCGACTTCTTAATGAGATTGGATATGTTAGAGATAGCAACCAATGAACAACTGTTACTGTGCAAGGCCGATGTAAAATCTTTATACACTGCAATACCTCATGGAGCTGGAATAGAAGCTATGGAAGAAGCAATTTTATCTACAGATTATTATCAACCCATGCAAGTGTTCCTCATGGAACTCATAGTCTTCACACTTTATCATAGCTATTTCAAAATGGATGACACATGGTATCAACAACTGGTAGGTACTTCGATGGGCAACTGTGCCGCCCCAGTGTATGCAAATATATACATGAAAGCATATGAAGAACAACTAATATTGAGCAATCCCACATGGACAGACAATTTAAAGATGATAGCACGTTACATTGATGACATTTTTATCCTATGGAACAACACTGAAAAATCTTTGCAGAAGGCATTGTTGGAATTAAACACAAAGAATGAGAGAATACAACTCACTTGGGAGATATCAAAAACCTCCATCACGTTTTTGGATGTTCAAGTCAACTTGCATCAAGGGAAAATTGAAACAGAAATGTATCGCAAGGAGACATACAGGAACAACACCCTTCATTTCCATAGTTTTCATCAGGAGTCATTAAAATTACATCTACCCACATCTCAGTTGATGAGAGCCAAAAGAATTACCTCAAACGAGGACAAGGTAGAAAGCACATTGAAAATCATGGGAGAAAGATTTTGCAACAGAGGTTATCCAAATAATCTTATCAAACAATCCATAGAGAAAGTGAGCCGTATACCCAGAAAAGATCTATTGAAAACCCGAACTAAGGTGAAAGGAGAAAGGATGACAGTCGTGTCTAAGTATTCTACGATGAGTCACAAATTCAAAAAGATTATTCGGAATCATTGGAACATTTTACATGCGGAACCTGACTTTGAACAAGCTTTTGAACAACCACCTATTTTTGCCTTTACCAGGGGCAAAAATTTAGGGGAATTATTGAAACAAAAAAGGCCAAAAGAGACTTGTTTTCGAGGAACAAGACCTTGCCTACAATGTAGGCACTGTAATAATATCATGAGGGGAAATACAGTGACGCATCCGATGAAAGGACACACCATTAAGTTACATGTAAACGCCACCTGTGACACAGCAAACGCGATATACATGTTAAAATGCCCCAACGGGAAAGTATATGTGGGGAAGACCACACACAAGATAAAAATAAGACTCAATGAGCACAAGTCAAACATTAGGACCAGAAATGTCAAATACACAGTAGCCATGCATTTCAAAGAAGAAAAACATAGTGTGTTGCAACTGCAATTTTTGATTTTAGAAACAATAAATAAAACAGAAGGACGTGATAACAATCGTTTTCTCCTCCAAAGGGAAAACAACTGGATGTATCTTTTGAACTCCCACAAACCATTCGGGCTTAATGATCGCACCAAATTTACTTGTTACCTTTAAACACACATGATATCTTGAATGGTTTAAACATTGTAGTTGTAAAGATGATAAAAGCACTCTGTTGCTTTAGCCTTGCCTACACATATGGATGTCCGGACATTTACCCCGTGGTATATTATGCATGTTTTCATTAACGCTATGATTTAGAATTTTCATACTGAATTTTCATACTGTTTTTCTTATTTGTTTCATTTTTAAAGCTAACACTACAATCCTTATTGTTTTTTTAATGACTTGAGATGCAGAAACTTTATTGTTGTCAAACCGAAATGCCATATTGAATGAGTATGGTAGCCCTCTCATTGGCCAGTTTTCCGATCATGTGACCGGAGTATGGGCCAATCAGAACTCATCATTCTATTCAGGTCACACTGCTGTCAAGAAAGGACACGCTATTGGGTAGATGCCCTGCTAATGCCGGCAACATTCGAAATGAGTAAAGGAAGACTGCTATAGGCGTTTTTCGTCTGAGATGTAATTTCTAGATTATCGCGTTAAAGTTGTCTGGCCTTTTCAAACAACACACTGCTTTAAGAATTCCTTTTAAACAGCACATTGCTTTAAGAGGTCTTGTAAAGTGAGCTGCTCGATGTCATTTTACTTTTCAGTTGTGTTTTACTCTTCAGTTGCGTGCTATTCAAGAACTGATGAACATGAGCACATGTGAGTGCCTAGTTGGCATTATTTTTATATTCACGTTATACAGCACTTATGCACTGGCGGAATCACGTTTGAACGTGATTTTTCAACACAATGTTTGTTTCAGTAAGATGTATGTAAACGACAATTTGATAATTTTATTTTACAATTGATTGACACCAGCATTATTGTACCTTGTTTTAGCTGATTGTCCCTGATGAAGGTCAACAATGACCGAAATGCATTGGACTAATGGATTGGAAATGATTATAATCTTATAGAACACAATTTGTGATTGAAAGACGAACTTTTGAAAAAACGTATGAATGAAATCAATTCGTTAAAAGTTGAATATGGTATTTGTAAGTGAAATTTGGAGGAACTCTGGGGTAGCCAGGAGGATTAACTAGCTGTGCAACAGGGGATGCTCTCACGGCTGGTGGGAAGCACGACATTGTGATTTTTAAATTAGATTATTGTAATGCCCTTTTTATTGGCATAGACAAAACACAGATGGGAAAGCTCCAGTCTCTTCAGAACGCAGCAGCAAGGCTGCTTCTGAACATCCCCAGGAGTTGTTCAACCTCAGCGGGTATTAAATCGTAGCATTGGCTTCCGGTGCAGCAGCGTGTGGATTTCAAGGCATTATGCCTGGTTTACAACGCGCTTTATGGAGGCGGTGCCGATGAGGTTTCCAAAATATTTATGCCGTATACCCCCTCACGCGCCCTAAGTTCCACTAACATGGGTCTACTTAAGATGGCTAAGAATAGGCGGGCGAGGCGGGAAGGTAGGACTTTATCCAATGGGGCAGCGCACTTATGGAATAGACTACCTTTGGCTATGAGATTCCAAGCCGACAGAAAGTTGTTTAGGAAGGACTTGAAGACGCTTCTTTTTTCTGTCATCTAGCTGTTGAAATTGTAGTTGCCGGATCTTTTCACATACATCAGCACCAAGACGCCACGGCAATCGAGCGCTTTATAAACTTTTACCCTATCCTATCCTATCCTACTGTTCATAATGTTGATGAATACTTTAATAAAAAAGGTTTTTAAAAAACAAGTCAAAAACCATTGTGAGATTTCCTCAGCTGTTGATAATTTAGACAGGGGAGAAGCAATGGTCATCTTTGAAAAGGTGCCTGTGCCATTGTTATCACATGGTATCCTTCTGAAGGTGAAAGAGTGTAAGTAAATGTCTCTTTTTGCATGATCAACCCCCATGTTTTAGACTAATACTGCTGGCTTTTCGATTCCAGGAGTGCACCGAGGCCTAATAACCAGATATCAGTGCCAGCGTTGTAACCCCTTGTAAAATGTATGTTGAATTGGCCCCCCCAAATGGTATAAACTGACTTACTTATAAATCCCTAGTACATGGTACCAAGTGTAACCAGGATATTAAGTTAGATTGTCCACCCAGGACTGCAGCACTGATTGTGACACTCTGCATGTAACACACTGCAAAATAGCTCACAGGCTGACACAGCAGCATGGGAGAGCTGTTTTAAAACAGTTAGCTGACATTGCCATTTAAACCAATGGCAAAGCCACCACTTCCCTAAGAATATATATGTCGCCCCTAAGGAATTGGGATCAAGCCCTAAGCTGTATATCATTAAGTGTAACCTATGCTTTAATACGTCCTAACAGTAAAATTTCCAAATTGTCATTTTACTGTGGAAAAACTAGTAGCCTCATTGCCTAGTAGAGGAATTACAGACTGACATTTCAGTCTTTCTAACTCCTGAATGGGACTACTAAAATGAGTACTTCAAAGTATCAGATTAATTATGACAGTAACTGGATTAGATGCCTATTTCCAATTAAATATTACTTTAAGGAAAAACAACTTTTAGAAAGTTGCCACTCTGTTGTCCAGTTTATCCGGTGGTGTTTTGAAGATGGTGGCCTCCAGACAAGGTTCTGCCCTCCTGGGGAGTCATGTGAATGACTACCAGGTTCAGGAACAATAGAGGCCTGTCACAGAAGAAGGTGTTACCCCGCCCCCCCCTTGGAGGAAGCTACACAGGGTGTTGGCTCAAAAGGCGGGCCTCATTGGGGAAGCCACCTTTGGTGGGCAATCAGCGATCACACTCGAGTAGTGCTGCCCCTTTGTTCAGGTAGGTGAGCTGGTGTGGAAACAGTTGAGGGAAACCAGTTGCCACACTGGCTTTCCCACATATAGTCTCTAGGGTGGGCTACCAATCTCCTAACATCTAAGAAAGGGTTCAGACATTGTGAGAATGGACAGAATAGTGCTCTCTTCAATAACAAGATGCCACACACAGCTGGAAGTCATGATAGGGAGGGAGGAATCTTGGTAGTCCATTGGATAGTGACCGCACCAAGCCCCCAGGGCACTTTCTGGGCATAGATATGGCACCCTTGGCACGCTGCACCTCAGATCACATCTGGAATGGAAAGAGGACAGAAGGTCTGCTCTGACGACCTCTGGACCTGGCAAGAGAAACTGCATCAACTGCTGTACTGCACCTGCTGCTCTTTGGCCTAGTAAAGAAAGGACTGTACCTGTGGTGCCTTGCTTGTGGAAAAGTCACTCCCATGCCCCAAATCGAAGTAAAGACTCTAAGGGTCTGTTGGCTGATTCCCTATTCAGCACTACGGCCATAAAAGCTGAAGTCACCCGCCCTAGCCAGTCAGTAGCCACCTTCAAGGAATTGCTGCTGGCAGCCGACATGGAGCCAAGAAGACCCCAACTACAGACTCAAAAGTTGCACCTGTGTCTTTTGCACCCCTGAGAACTGCCAGAGTGTGATTTGGTCACCAAAGATGGTCACTAGCCCTCACCAAACTATATCGCTGCTGGACTTCATGGTACTCGAACTCTTGTGGGCAAAGTCACCTCTACTTACATGTGGACTGAGGAATAACACCAGGAAGGCCCACATTGACTGCACAGCACCTAGAGCACATTGCAGCATCCATAGCATCCTGTATTCACAATATCAGGGCCACTCCACTGATGTTGATGGCCCTTTTGATGTAATGCGTGTAACTGGACTCAAGACTTCTTTGCTGACCAGGTACTGACCAAATTCTCATTACTGGACCCCCTTACCTTCTCTTTGTTGGAACTGATCGCCAAGTACGGGCAGGAGTAGCCTAACACAAACTCTTTCAAACTTTTCAAAAGTTTACAAACGTTATGGTTACCAATGTTTGTTTGCGCTTTTGACTAAAAAGCTCAGATTTTCTTAAAAATCGATATCCCTGGAACCCTGTGGTGAATTTTGTTCTTCTTAATATCTAAACATTCATAACATTAAAGTCTATTTTTGAGTATTGGTGGAGGTTTTCTTTCAGGGAAACATCCATTACAACGCAACATTTACCATGCAGTTCTATTACAACGCAGGTTTTACAACGAAAAACATTACAACGCATTGCGCTGGGGGGCGCTCCAGGATAGGGAATAGATTTAATTTACTATCCAACACCTTCCCTAGTGTCCACGGGGACTGGAGTTGGAATAGTAAATTAAACTATTCACTATCCAGCACCCCGAAGCGCTATGCGTTGTAATGGTATGCGTTGTAAAAACTGCGTTGTAACAGCATGCGTGGTAAAAGCATGCGTTGTAACGTCATACATCCTTTCTTTCATGTTGTGTGGCATTCTTATTTAATGGTCCAGTGCTTCTAAAGACTCTACATTTGTTCCTTTATTTAAGTCTTGCTGCTCGAAGCCACAACTACCCAAGGTTGAGGAAGAGGTTTTACAAATGAGCCTGACTGTACCCAAGTTGGTTTTGTGAGTGTATTCTACCGTGATGTCCCACAATCACACTCCATAATACACCACAGTCCTCACAAAGAGCAATTATAAAATCTGTAGAAATCTTTTACAAAGGTTCACGAGCCACTGATGATGGATGCAGGTATCTTAAAAGCTTAGACTTTAAGCATTTATGCTGGGCACAAATAGGCCAGCCAGGAACACCTTCTTGTACCTAAGAATGAACAGCTGTCCATCAAAAAGATTATAAAGTAAATCAAAAGTAATTTGAACTAGTCCATGACAAGAAATGGCTAATGCATGACACATTTTAATAACATCTAACAGTAATTTCATAGCTGACTCAAACATAGTTTGTTGAGTCAAATACCATCAATTCATGAAACTAGTAGAGACATTAGAAAAGGGTCTTTTAATTTCTATAGATACATTTATTCCTGAGCCATCTTGACTTTCTCTAAAAAAGAATGAAATATTTCAGTGTTGAGATGGAAACTATGGGGCCGATTATGATGGCGGACGGACCTGAGTCCGTCCGCCACCATAGAGTAGGAGGGAACCTCCGCATGGCCTGCGGAGTTCCCTCCTGTGCAAGTAGGATGTGACCGCCACCCTGGCGGTCACATCCTCTATTTTTACCATTGCGGTGGGTGCGGCTTCAAGCTGCATCCGCCGCAATGGAAAAAATGCATACATTGAGTTTGTATGCAGAAAGCGTCAGGCACTGTGCAGTGCCTGCCGATTTCTGCATATAAATGCAGGGGGGTACCATAGGTACCCCCCATGTGCACCCCCCACCCCCCTTCACCCAGGGGGCCCGCAACGGGCCCCCGCAGTGAAGTTGCACATGCTTTTCCACGGCGGAAAACCCGCCGCGGAAAAGCATTTTTCACAGGCCATCCTAATATGGCTGACGGTGTCTGAGAGACACCGTCACCATATTAGAGCTTTTCCGCCGCGGTTGTAAGCCAACCGCGGCGGAAAAGCGGCGGACGGAAACCAGGACCCACCAGCCATCCTAATGTGGCGGTGGGTCTTTGGTGGGTCCGCAGAGGATTTTCCGCATCCTCCGGGCCGGCGGTGGCTTCCGCTGGCCCGGAGGATGCGGAAAATCCTCCATCGTAATAGGCCCCTATATGTTGATCATAAGTGATGACTGAGGATAACAATGAGAAAGATCATCCAAGAACGCATTGTATATAAAACAGGAATACAAGTGATAATGTGAATGATTGTTTTTGAATTGATGATTTTACAGTCCCTGCTAATTTTGATGGTCAATTCAGATTTTAAATGGTCCTCCCTTGATGATCAATTCAGATTTTAATTGGTCTCCCCATCAAGCAATATCTCCATTCAGTACACAGCAACTACATGACTAAGTGTTCTGTCAGACTTTAACAATGCATAAGATAAATAAAAGATAGGATATTCTTGCCTATCAACTGCTTGCTCTAGTAACAGAAATTCTTGACAATATCAAGATGTCACAAAATTAGGACCTGAGGAAACATATGTTTTAGTGTACTGAGGATCTTTCAGCTTGAATGCAGTGGCAATATCCTCTATTCATATTTTCCGATGTATTGATGACGTTTGTTAATTCAAGGAAACTTTTAGTTTCCTTAACATTAACGTGTTGAGGTCAATCTAGAGTAGCTGAAGCCTACCAGGGATCCATGGAAAGGACAAAGACATTCAATCTAAATCTAAGGTACTCAGCGTCTTCCTTCTCAAACTAACACTTCTTAGGTTTATAAGCCAACCTAACATACCAAACTAACATGTTCTTGATGCTCAGGGCCCTACTAGACAAAAGAGAAACCGCAGCCCTCATCCTCCTGGACCTGTCAGCCGCACCCTGCGCACACGCCTCCACAACGCCAGGATCCAAGAGAAGGCCCAGGACTGGACCACCTCCTTCCCCTCTGGCAGAATACAGAGTGTCCGCCTCCCCCCTTCCGCTCCAAAGCCACCGAGATCATCAGCGGCCTACCCCAAGGCTCATCCCTCAGCCCAACGCTGTTTAACATCTACATGGCACCGCTCACCCACGTCGCCCGACTGCACAAACTCAACATCATCTCTTACGCCGACGACACCCAGCTGATCCTTTCCCTCACCAAAGACCCTCGCACCGCCAAAACCATCCTCCACGAAGGAATGAAAGCCGTCGCCGAGTGGATGGAAGCTGAACTCGGACAAGAAGGAGGTCCTCATCCTCAGCTCCACCCCCTCGGCCTGGGGCGACTCCTAGTGGTCGACCGCACTGGGAACAGCTCCAACACCCACCGACCAAGCACGTAACCTAGGCGTCATCCTCGACTCCACCCTCTCCATGACAAAGCAGGTCAACGCCGTCTCCTCCTCCTGCTTCAACACCCTACGCATGCTCCGCAAGATCTACAAGTGGATTCCCACCGAAACAAGAAGAACGGTCACCCAGGCCCTCGTCAGCAGCAGGTTGGACTACAGAAACACCCTCTACGCAGGAGCCAAACTCCTGAAAAGACTTCAACCCATCCAGAATGCCCCTGCACATCTGATCCTCGACGTCCCTAGCCGCAGCCACATCATACCCACCTGAGAGACCTGCACTGGCTCCCTGTCAACAAGAAGATAACCTTCAAGCCCCTCAGTCACGCACACAAGGCACTCCACCACCGGACCAGCGTACCTCAACTGACAACTCAGCTTCTACACCCCCACCCGCCAACTCCACTCTGCCGACCTCGCCCTCCCCACAGTTCCCCGCACCCGAAGAGCGATCGCCGGCGGCAGATCGTTCTCCCACCTCGCCGCCATGTCCTGGAACACCCTCCCCATCCACCTACGGCAGACCCAAGACCTGCTGACCTACAGAAGACTCCTCAAGACCTGGCTTTTTGAGCATTAACAGCCCTCCCCCCAGCGCCTTGAGACCCTCATGAGTCAGTAGTGCGCGTTACAAATGCAATGATTGATGATTGATTGACGCTCTGCAAGAGAGTTTTAAATTACTAGAATAGCATCCACAAACAACAATACAAATTGATTTAAGATACAAGTATAGGAACCCATAACATGATGAAAAATGGAAGGAGCAGTGCACAACACAAATGGTATTTCACAATACTCAAAACACCCACATCTGATGCACAAAGTTGCCTTCTACTTGTCAACCTCCTTTATACACACCAGATGATAATTATCTTGTAACTCTGCTTTAGTAAAAACGTTCACTCCATGGACTAAATCCAAGATGTCCTTTCCAAGGGCCAAAGCATGATCTGATTAAAACCTTGAAACTTTGTACAATTTTTACAATCTATATTTCTTTCCATTCAAAGAACAAAGGTGCCCCAACACGTGATGAAAATGGAACAAATAAACCATTTTGGAATTTCTCATAAAAAGTAGTATTGTTTCCCACATAGTAACTTAGGTAATGTTTTGTGGAAAATAACTGGTACTGATAAAAGGGACTGATGCTTTTCAATTATATGCAAATGAAAAGGAGCATTTCGTAGGGTTAGTGAATAGCTGGCCCAGTAATCAAAGGGAATGGAATTAATTGGAGGTAACAAAAATAAAGGCTAGTTGGCTGTTAATAGTTATGCAAAAAGCAGTGGAAGTGTAATTACTTTAGTCTAAAGGTATGTCAAGGTCAGTCTATATATGTGCTGGTCAAAAATATAGATCTGTGGAGAGGAAAGAAAATGTAAGGACTGTCAATCATAAAAAGAGGGGGGCCCGAGGTACACCTTGAGGCCAACTGTGATGGATCCTGAGGTCACATTCACCAAACGAAATGGCCTGGTGAGGATTTTATCTTCAGACTTAGGTCCAGATTTATATTTTGATAGACGGAGTAAACTTTATTGGCATAGCGAAGCACTTAGCATCGACCAGGCTGAGACTACTCTGCCTGCTAAATTTCAAAATGACCGCCAAACCTGCTGTCATTTCTACAGCATAGGCAGAAACCACCATCACAGTGGTTTCCGTCAATACTGTTTACAGATGGATGCAGGGAATCATCAACATGACAGAGCCCTGTACCAAAATGTTTCATTTTATTATCAAAGAAAAAATCCAGATGCCAGAAATAAAAAAAGTAAATACTCCCCTTACCATGGGAATCTTATACCATTGCGAGCGAGGGGAGCATTTTTGTAGTTTTCACTGCTAATTGCCGACATGGTTTTCGTGGTGGAGATGGGCAGTGCAAGCTGACCTCTAATTACTCCCATCTAAATTAGGAGGGGTTTAATCACAGAGGAGATGGAGTAGTCTCCATCGTGAATAAACATATTGTCCACCGCATCTAAATCAAGCAGGTGGAACATTCTATTGGAGGTATGTATAGTCTGTTGCAGTTGCGACAGAGTATGCATATCATCAAGGTATAAATTAGGCCCTTAGTCTGCAAAATTGAATTCAGAATTTCTTAGTGGGGCAAGGCAGTAGGCTGTATCCAGGGACATTTCACTGAAGGCCTTGAGGGAGATTTTTCTGAAGCCGTTAATTTTGGAGGAAAAAGCTCCAAGTGAAAAAAGTCAAATTTTGCTTCCAGGGCCATGGTTTCATTGGTCAGATTCTTTCAGCAACTTTGCCCGGTTGCGATTTCTACCATAGAACTTAGTCTCTGAAATGGAACTTGCATTTCTCCTGCAGGACAAAGAGGGCTCTCTAGGGCCAGATACATTCTCACAAGTGTTTGTTAAAACTGATTTGCTGCTGCGGAGAAGCTCCAATTGGGACAAACCGGTTTCCTCAACCTAGCTAAGTCGCACCTTCAACAAATCAAATCGAGTGGTTGGATCCACTCCACCAAAAGCTGACAGTCTGAATTTTGATGAGTCCCAAAACTTTGCAATGGTAAGTACCTTTTTCCTCAGCTCTTTGACTGAGGCCCTCAGGCGTAAGGGTGGCTCTTAGGATTTCAGGGCTTGCTTCGGTGGAGGCCTTGTGCAGAGTCCACTGCAGCTGCAGTTGTGACTGTGCAATCGATCATCCAGAAGTCCACTTCTTTGACATAGGTACAGGAAGAATCAGGTCAAGTCTTTAAGAGCTTGTCTCATGTTATAGCAAGCAGGGTTTATTTCTCATCCGATCTTCCACAGGTCCAAAACATTTTCTGAAGATTGTGCCTTGTGTTGCAACACTTATGAATGGGTTGGGTTGGGTTGACTTCTAGCTCCTCTCTAACCAATGCGATAAATGTTCTCAGGGGCAACTATACACACCTTTTCAGCATTTCCTGTTTTCCTTAATTCAAATAATCCTACAGTATGGCTTACTCCTAAAATTCATGATGGGCAAGTCTATTCTCCCTTATGCTGAGCCTTTGTTCCGACCCAGAGGTATGCCCAGGGATTTGAGTACTTCCACCTCTATTGTGGTCACTCAAAACTGGATTAAGCGATAGCTTACCTCCCACTAAGGCTAGAGTCAGCCTGGGCTGGGGAACAAAGGTTTCTTCCCTAGGTCTAACTTTACATTTACGAGTGAAAGGGAAGGCCCTATACAAGTTATGAGAAAGTTCCTATGTACATCCTAACTGATCTTTCTGCAAGGGGAAGAACACCACATCACCCAGGCCAGTGTATCTACCCTGGGAGCAGTTTTCACACCTCATTAAGGTCAAGCATTGGCAACCCAGCTGACAATAGGCTAATACTAATTAGGCCATTGGAGGTTCAGGCAGGTATAAGGTAACTTTCTAAAAGTTAATCTTTCTAAATATGTATTAAAAATCAGACTTTACATTACATTTGGATTTTTAATAAATATGAAAAATAGTTTGTGTTTTTTTGTCATTTCCTATCAAATGCTAAAGATTGAAGTTTATAATCTGTACTTTGACATTTTCTGAGATTCATAGACAGCCCTGCCAGTGAAGATAGCTTTTAGGGGATAGGAACTGAAGGAACATGGAAAATGTAATGGTGTATATGTTCCCCTTTAAAATATTAGGCACCTTACCTTGGGGGCAACAAGGTGTACTTAGGGATAACATTAATGTTTAACAGGAGGGTTTCTGCACTTGTACCAAATGGTTATTTTGCCACGTTTTGACCCAAGGTTTTAAGGTGCTGCACTCGGACTAAACAGGTAGGCCTGGTGCCATATTTTCCATGCCCACTCTGTGGATATCCAAAATGTTGCTTCAATTCACAGGAGGCATTTAACTGGCAGGCCCGGGATGCATTTGCTGCACCATATACTAGGAACTTGTACGCAAGCTGTATAAGTAAATGAGGGGTATGCTAATGTATTTAAATGTGAGAACAGGCATTTTTCTCCTGTTTGAAAGGGTAAAGAGCACCGATTCCACAAAAATAAGATACGGAAAAAGGCTAAAAGAATTGGGTTAACATGCAGAAAAGTCAGATTCGTTACACATGAATATAAATAGTCTTCAAAATGCCAGGCAAATAAGCAAATTCTGTAGATAGCAGGCAATTTAAATACATTTAGGCTTAAATTACAATATATTTTTTTCATGGATAATATTCAGTGCATAGAAATGTTTTTCTGAAAACAAGGTACAGTTAGTAGCCTCCTATTTTCAGAGACAGTCCCCACTGTCTCCACTGAAAGTGAACCCTTTTCACGTTGCAGGCCTTGGAATTAGCTTCATTTGCCACAGTGAGCTTCACAAACATCTGCACTCCGATCCCTGCACTTCGCAGACAGTACAAACAAGGAATACTTTTAATGAAATCAGTGCAGCCAGAAAAATGTTCCTTTCAATGCATAACAAATAAACGATGTTCATGGGAAACTAATTCAAATCTTTAAGAAGAATATTAGATGAATACGTTCAATCTAATTTTCTCATCAAAATGAGGTAACCGAATCACCACAGTGATATGGGATTTTTTTAAACAAAGTTGATAATTACACTCTCCGGCACCTTTCACCCTTTACCATTAACTGTTACTTAAACTGACAATATATTGACATTAACACACTAAAACCTAGACACCAAGCCCGCCAGTGCAACAGTACAAACGCAACCCATCAGTAATGTGTTTTAATCTCTTCTTTCTAGTGCACGCTTTTGTGTTTCATCCTTTCTGCTTGCCTAAAAGATCTCTCTTTTAATGAAGGTTCTTGTGTAGCACACACTGCAAACTGGAAGACCTCTTTGAACTCCTAATAAGATAAAGGATCTAAGGCAGAGGGAAATTAATTTTGCCCAAGATAATACACTTTGATAAAGTTCCACTGCTGTACATTCCTTATACATGAAAAAGGATGGACCAATTGTCCAGTGTTTGAGTAGTATAAAGCGTAAATGTGCATTTTTTCAGCATGTATGGACTGGAGCAGATTAGATTGGACCTCACCATCCTTACCTGGCGTCAATTTGTATGTTTCCTTTTATCCATATGAAAAAATATTATTTCGTCATATAAATATATATATATTCACACACACATATAAGATAATATTAAAGTACAATGTGCGAGAGTTTCCCTTTACTGAGCTACAGTGTTAAAATATTGTTTACTTGTTTGATAAATGAAATGAGCATTCTTAATGTCTATCATGCTGTGCACTGACTGGTAGTAAATACCCGATAACTAAAAAGACCACGATCCTGGTCATCTTCTAAATGTGAGAAAACTCCTCCACTGAGAAAGAACGCCTAACAAGAGGGGAGTTTAGTTAATTCAGTAGATTATCTATTCAAACTCAAATTTACCTCTTAAATATTTAACACCAAAGGAAGGCCCTGTCCTGTGTAACTGATGAAATAATGGCCGCATCTGTTTATAGCCGGGGAAAACTGCAAGGGACTGAAAGTCCCCTCTGCCCTATTGTTAGGCTCCCCAGCATTGATCCCTGCTTTTAACATCATAATGAAGGATCCTCTTTAGTGGATTATCTTGAGAAGGGATTAACTCCCTCTGGGCTTGTTGGGGCTAAGGTGTTTTGAGCCCTAAGTACACACCAATTGCCTGGTGAACTTTTCATCCTATTTTGAAAACTTCCCAGCAGGAATTCGAATTCTTATCCATAGAGCTAGACGTTCTCAGTAGCAGGGTTTGGATTTGGGGCGCAGGTGCAGCAAATGCACACTATATCCAAATGGTTTCCATGCTTGATTGAAACATGCAGGAGGGGAAATGTTAATTCAACTGTGCTGTAACTATAGGGTGCCATACCTGTCATTCCAGCCATACTGCTACAACTTGGGTCCCTAAACAGTGCTGTCCTGATTAAAGACTAGCTTTTATTGCTGATCCTAGGCTTTCATGACACATTCCTGCCAGCATGCAGCATGTTTTGAGCAAGAAATAATTAGGTGGGGGTATCTGCTGTATTTTATAATCAAGTGCCATTCGTCTTTCCCATGTCAGCCATGCGTTTTAGTTGCTGCTGTTTCTAATTTAATTACCAGAGATCTTCTTATTTATCCTTGGTCATTATTTATCAACACTTTAATATATTTCTGCCCCATGCACAAGAAGCTGAATTATTCAGATGTCCCCCCCATGTTTTTGATTTGTAACTTATTACCGCGCACTACTTTAAAATAATTGTTCTGGGCATTAAGATTCTCATTAGCCATGCTAATTCCATCAATTATATCAATTGCTTACAAAACTTGTGCAATAGAAGTATCGGTTGAGCTCACTTATCAAAGGATCAGTGAGAAATTAAGAGAAATAAAATGGTGACTGTTAGGACCAGTCTTACCAGCCTCCCCAAACACTCTCCCATTGTTGCTGAGTCAGAGAGAGCGTGGCAGAACATACCCACTTAAAAACCAGAGAATAAATTCTCACTAACCTGCCTAACCACACAGCAATGGACATGTCAGTCAGGGAGGGGCAGTTCCTCTGAACATCTGTTAGATAAGCCCACCTCTTCAGAGCCAGTGCTTGACATGGGGGAGGAGTAGCTTCTGCAGGAGCACAGAGGCCTGCCCCAGCTTCACTCCTTTCTCCTGCCTAGGCATTCAATGTTCATATGCTGCAGGGGGATGTAGTAGAGTCAAAGAGTGTTTCGATTAAAGGTAGTGTACAATCACAGAGGCTGCAATTGTCAGACAGATAGCACAGGACCATTCAGAACTTGGGAGCCAGACTCATCCTCAACCTTCCAGACAAACCTCACATCACACTACACATACATTGAAAGCACTACGCAACTCAAGCCCCACCGACCTGAACAGTCACATCTCCCTACACCAACCACCCTGACATCTCTGCTCCACATGCCACTCATACATAGAACTGGATTAGGAGGACTCACATTCTCTTACATCCCTCCTAGGTAGGGAATGACCCCCCATACCACATCAGAGCCTCCTCCTCTCTTCTTGAATTCTGCAAGAAGCTGAGGACCTGGCTTTTCAATTAACCAACCTACAATAGAACAGGCTCGGCACACACACAAGTGTTCAGCAGCAGAATATACTTGAGGGTAATAGCACACTTTACAGATTAACATAAATAGGCATAGTATGGCTTCTGGCAAACTGGTGTAGAGTAGTGTGTGTAATGCATGAGTCTGTACCCACGTTTGTAGCATTTTGTGCTTAAAGTTTACTCCTTCCCTCTCTCTCCTCCTCTTTATGGAAGCCATGTAGGTAGCGTTCACACGATCAGTAGTGCAGTGTCCATTGCCATGAGCCAATGCTGCTTTATCGTTTGTTCAAGATTTTAAATAAGACAAGATTGTAATTCAGGTCACAAGCGTGTGCACTGCTTGCAGCTTTCAGTCAGGGCTGCTGGCAATATTAAACCATACTCGTCTCATCTTAACAACCAGTGATTCTGCAGTTTCACTATATGTGCGTACACACTCCAGAGAGCTCAGGTAGTTCAATTGCAAGTACCTTGTTGACAGACGATTCTATTCAGCAACTTCTCTGGCTATTTCTTCTGTGTCAACCTCTGTAGATCCCCCTTAGTCAGTAGCGTGTTGCAGTCACAGTGAGAGTGTCCCACCACCTCCCATTTCCATGGGCCTGAGCTAGGTATCAGAGAAAGGTAATAAAACCAACATGATTCATAGTATATCATTATTATATGACTATAACGTTGAGGCTGGTTATTTTCCACAAAAACTAAAGTTTGGTATTGTGTTAAGGGATATCATTGAACTACATTTTTAGAGTCATTGTTTACTGAATGGGTGGTTCCACTGAATTATTTGAAAGATAATTGGCATCTAGAGATATTTGAGTTATGAGGAATTCACATATCAATTTACTCCCATGAGAAATACATTCAGAGATATTCTATGAGGCTTTGGAAATGCATGTCCCATACAGAAGGGTTTCTAAATAATCAGACCTTAATGTGCAAATGTATGAGTTTGAATGTGAAATCTTGTGCACTGGTGGATGAGATAGATCAGGAGAGAGCACTATCTATGAAGGTAGAAGAACAGGACTTCAGATGGGGTAACTAGCTGGGGGTTAGTTGTCTGCTTAGGTATGTGGCATTTTTAAGGATGAATGGGAAGCTAAACAAGGCTAAGGATAGATGCTATGGATGTTTGACTGAAGACTGTGAAGTTATCACATGTTTGTAGAAGTCCCAGGGATACCTCAATGTAATCGGTACTAAAGGTTAGTATGTGTGAAAGGTATGAGAGTCGGAGGTCCGTGGGTTATTAGTTATAGATGGTAGCGAGAGGCCCTTTAAAGTTAAAGAAGACTGTCCCTTATTTATTCACTCCATTTCGTCATCATTCTATTATAGCAGCCCCACTCCATTGACCAATTCATTACATCAGTTCCCACGATAATTGACTAGAATCGCCATGTAAGCAAATGTGTATAACAGATTACCCGCCAAGCAATGTTGTCATCAATGATTTGTTTTCAGATGTTGCAGTGATGTTATTAATGATGTCTTGAAACATGTCATGAGTGTTTTAGCTTGCAAGGTAATTAGTAGTGCAAGGCGTGGACACAAGTTATAGTTACTTTGGGGCATGAGCTGGTTAAATTCAGTAGCTTTGTTAGTTTCAATTGGTATATTTTCCCTGACATTTTCACACAACTATAACGTCCCTTTAACCTTTGGTTTTTTCAGTGTATTTCTATGCTTTTTTTTAATACAAGGTACGATATTTTTACAGTGCCTAACTATAACGTCACTTTAAGCTATATTTTTTCAGTGAATTTTTATGTTTTAAAATAAAATGAAAGTAAGATGTCGGTCGCCAAGTGCGGCGTGGGGTTGTGCGCAGGACCCAGCTACTGCTTTTTATTTCATTTTTTTACTTAGGGACGGGGGCGTGAGCTTGCCTCCCTGAACCTTTTCATGGCCCCGAAAACCCCACCACTTGGGGCTGAAGCATTTTATAATAGGGGAGGTGGGCCCCCTCCCTGAGCCATCGAGTGGACCTGGGGACCTCATCCCCAGGGCTCAATGGCAGAAGTGTCCCCACAACCCCATCCCCATGAAACTGCTGTTCCTTGTCCGCAAGAGTGCAGGCAAAGAGAACTTCAACTTCCTGCATGCGCCCTTACAGGCAGGGAACCCAGGTTGGCTTTCACCTGGCGAGAGCAGAGAAAAGCTTCTCCCACCTGGCAAGAGCAAACATCAGCAGAGAGTGCATGGACTGTGGGCTTGCCCCTGTCGCCCCAAGGCCTGCATTTGCTGTGGGTGTCCTGGGAGGTACTGTGGCACCTATGGCATTTTTCATTGCAGACAAGGAGAATGGGGTCCCAAGGGATTCTGAAGGCTCACGGAGGAGGGCAGCACACCCCTAAGGCTTAAAATTGTAGTATATTTTACCTGACAGATCTTAAAATAAAATCTGATTGACTGACACCACATCAAGAAAGATGTGGCAGAAGACATTTGGGACTCAGGGACTGAGTCCACAGCCTAGGAATACATTTCAAAATGCACATAAGAGGGCAGGGTAGGGATACCCTTCCCCGTGGGCCAGGTGGAGGGAGGCCAAAGTGAATAAAAAAAAAAACTGCAAATCCTCAATGGATCCACAAATTCATAGTCATTTTTTTTTTAAAGTGCAGGCACATGTTTTACAAAATAATGCCTGTTGAGCCAGGGCCTGGGGGACAGCACATTGTTTTATTTTGGGAGGGGGTATGCACCCCTCTCCCCAAACCTCTATGAGGACCAGGGACCACAAACTTGTGGCTGTTTTCATAATAAGGGGAGAGGGGTATGTGCCCCTTCCCCCAGCCTTTATCAGGGCCTTGGACTCCATCTCCTGGGGAAATGTTATTACTAGAGGAGGGGGCACACAGTCCCCCTCCCTGAGCCTCAGTAGGGCCAATAGAACCCAACCGTCTGGGGCCAGTGTTTTTCTTTTTTTTTTTAAACAAAGGATGGTGGAGTCGGGATTCCCTTCCCAAGCCTCGATCAGCCCAGTGGATCGCTTCCCCCAGGCTCAGAGTTAAGCAGTGTCCCAAGGACTCCATCCTTCAGCACATTGCTGTTTTCTGCCCAGAAGATGGCGGGCACACCCTGCGCGCACTCTCCCGGACAGAAAACATAACTTTCTACTGCCTGGGCAGCAGTAATGAACCATGCTGCCCCCGTCCAGGGGGGAGGAAAGTGAGTAAACAGGCTCCTGCCAGATCCTCCATGAGTGCTGGCTGGGTAGCAGTCTCAGCTCGTGGGGGCTTTGAGGCCCCCACTCGGCCTCTGATAATTTTGGCCCTGGTGCAACCAGTTTACACAAAGGAAAAAAAGGATAATAAATGAGCGGCAAGAGCTGCACATTTATTGTTCATTGCTCCATTGAAGGAGCACCCCGTAATGCTCTAGGGTTTTTTAATAAGATTTTTATTCCCTAGAAGGGGCAGGAGGACCACCAGTCTTTTTTGGGGGTTGCAGGGTGTGTTTAGTTAAAAAAGTTAAAGTCACATTATAGTTAAGTGAAAATTTCAAAGCCAACGTACCCATTTTAACTAACAAAATCCCAGTAATTCACCAGATATAGTAAATATTTAAGGGGGGGACATGTGGACCTCATCCTAGAGCCCAAACAGGCCGCATCTCTCAGGGCCATAAATTAACTATAGGGAAGGGGGCGCATGGCCCCTCCCCAAGCCTCAGGAAGTATCAGGGACCCGGCCCCCCAGTCCAAAAACCATTATTTTAGAATAATAGGGGAGAAGACACATGACCCCTTTCCCAAGCCTTAAGAGTCCCAAGGGAACCTCATACCCTTGGGCCAAACATATTTATATTAGGGGGGTTAGGGAGGGCTCATGGCCTATCCATGAACCACTCCCCGGTGTCTTAAGAGCCCCAAGGAACTGCATTACTCAGGACCAAACCACTAATAATAGGGGAGGGGGTACACAGACTCCATGCTTGAGCCTTATTAGGCCCCAGGAAAACCTTCTCCTGGGGCTAAATGTCATTAAAAGGGGGGTGCTTGCAACCCTCCTCCACAATCCTTATTAGGCCCTAGGGACCCCATCCCCTGGGCTAGAGGGGGGTGCCCTGGTGCCAACTCGGGCACCCATAACTCACTATTTGGGGGCAGTGGGGGAGGCCCAGGGCCTCCGCTCCACAGCCGGCATCCCACAGCTATTTATGTTTTCTCCCTCAGGGCGGGAGCAATATCTTCCCACAGGAGTGCAGACAGGGAAACAAAAGTCTGCTCCCAACCGGCAGGAGTATATTAAATTCACTACAGGCTGGGAGAAGGCATGTTTGCTCCTGCCTGGCGAGAGATATAAAATTGCTCCCACAAGGCGGGACCAACATATGTTTCCTTGCCTGCACTGATGCGGGTAGAGAAGTGACTCTCTCCCAGGGGTGGGTTCTCACCTTTGTTAATTACCCAACAAAATACATCACTCATGACAACTTCTTTGCCATCATTGATAATATCACTGCAACATTTGTAAATAAATTATTGCTGAGACAACTGTGCATGGCAGGGGCGTGAGGTACAGTTACCTTAGGGCATGAGTTATAGTTACTTGACATAACTGGTGAATTTCAGTGGTTTTGTACATTAAAACAATACGTTGTCACTGAAAT
This sequence comes from Lissotriton helveticus, assembly GCF_964261635.1. Lineage (NCBI taxonomy): Eukaryota > Metazoa > Chordata > Amphibia > Caudata > Salamandridae > Lissotriton > Lissotriton helveticus. Next base: position 2,001,495,271 of record NC_136061.1, on the reverse strand, counting down.
TCTCACCTAACTATAACATTACTTTAACTGTTGTTTTTTTCAGTGAATATATATATATAGATAAAGCACAGTGGGCTAATAAACTCCTTTTATTGACTTTGCGCACCATTAAACAACAGGAAGCCTAAGCCTTTCGGTAAACGCCTTCAACCTGGTCAACCCGTTTCCCTTTATGATTGTGCCTATATACAGTCCTTCCTCCATTGCATTACCACATGGATTCAACAACTAGACTGCCACCTTTACATATTCTCTGCTCCATGACAGCTACAATGTTTCAGTTTTATTTTAGAAATAACAAAAAGAGAGGGAGGAAGGACAAAGGGGTGAGTCCTTTTCTCCTGTTTCATAATAGTTTATAACAACATGGACAAACCCATTAATGAATCTTCATACAGGACGACTCAATACCTCCGGGAAATTTTACACCCACTCACGTAGCTGGCTTTTTAACCAGTCAGTTGGTCCGAAAGTAAGGTTACACCACTCACTGCATGCACAGGACACCTCAGCGCGTGTGCTGAAAAATACTCTTGTGGCATTCATTTTTGCCACATCACAGTTCACATCGTATGCATCGAAGCACAGCTGTGTTGCCTTCGGCAGGCAGCTGGGAACCCAATGATGAAGCATGCCATCAACTAGGTTGGTGGGTGATGGTTCTTTTTACAAACCTATTGGGTCCCTTGCATGCCAGTGCATTGTACTGAGTCGTCCTGGTATGAGGATTCATTAATGGGTTCGTCCACATTGTTATAAACAATCAGTTTTATTTTCCTCACTGCATATTCTTTCTCGGACCTAGTCCCGGGCACTTCAATGTAAAAATGGGTGAAGCTAATTGCTTCCCACATAAGCCCATACAGTATCACACTGCAAATCAGTATCAACAATGATCAACCATTTCAAAGCAGCTAGTTTAAATATCAGCATTTCTGATCGAGTTGAATCAATTGATTACTTTCTTTACTTTCCATATTTACGACAATGAAGATCAGTTGTAAACACTTAAAGACAGCAGATTTAGATAGCAACAATTCAAAGCGGCGCTCGATTGGTTTCACTCCTACTTGACGTACAGATGGCAGGCAGTAGCAATCCCTCCGTACCAGTCTGAGTTTGTTACAGTTCCACATGGGGTCCCACAGGGGTCTGCAATCAGTCCGATACTTTTTAATGTATATATACGACCCCTGATGGGCATCATCAAGGCCCATGGCATCAGCGTGATCAACTATGCGGATGACACGCAACTGACGATTTCTCTTGATGGTGCCCACGCAGACTCACTTGAGACCTTTCACACCTGTATGCTAGAAATGTCATCCTGGTTAAATCAGAACTCACTACAATTTAACGGTGATAAAACCGAAATAATGCATTGCAAAGTAGGTAAAATCACTAGAAATCTACCCATGGACTTCTGGCCTCTGGAGCCAGGGGAGTCATTGACCCCAGTGAAATCAGTGAGGAACCTTGGAGTCAGCTTCAATGACAGTCTGAGCCTAGAGACCAATATCAATAAGCAGGTAAGCAGCTGCTTCGCCCTAATGCGAGGACTTCGAAAGCTACTGCCCCTTTTACCAACACAGGTTAGAGCTACCATAGTTAGGAGCACCATTCTCAGCCGCCTGGACAACTGTAACGCTCTGCTACTGGAATCCCCTGCCTACCTGATCTCCAGACTTCAGAGCATCCAGGCTGCTGCAGCAAAATTGGCACTCTCCCGAGGGCGAAGATCCTCTACTACCCTTGCTCTGGCCGATCTACACTGGCTACCTGTACACCAGAGGATCCTTTTTAAATCCCTATGCACTGTGTTTAAGGCAGTACATGGGATGGGCCCCCGACCACTTCAAAACAAATTTAAGTGGTATGAACCCACTCGGTCCCTTCGTTCTTCCTCATCCAATCTCATCAGCATACCCAGGATCAGGAAAACCACCTGCGGTGGCAGAGCCTTCAGCATAGCGGCAGCTCATCTGTGGAATAGATTACCTATTGACATCAGGAAAACAGATGATCTGATGGCCTTCCGAAAAAAGGTGAAAACGTGGCTTTTCCCTAAAATCTAACTCCAACTCATGATATCCCTTCTGCCCATGATGCACAGCGTTTATCAGCTACATGAACATAGTGCCAGGATGCCCGTAGGGTTGCAGAGCGCTCTATAAATACTATAAATAAATAAATAAATACATTTCAGGTTAAAACAGTTGATTGCTTTAATTTCATGGCCAGAACAATCTTAATATCATTCCATATGTATAGGATTTTTACGCTGTAGCCACACATAAATGGGTCAAAGTGTAAATTAAATTCTGACATCGTCAATGATCCTAACGCAGTCCAATTTCTGTGAAGCTATAGATTGGCATTGTTCAAACCTGCTTCTATCGTATTCACGTTTCTGTTTTCACTGCCGCATTTAGCAGCAATTGAACTACATCAAGTGTCATTGTGCAAATTAAATTCCTAATCACAATAATATATACACAATCCAACTTCCAGAAAGCTATGAAGTGTCACAGTGCAATTTAACTCCAACCATGTTCACTTCAATGTGATTATGATAACAAATGATGTAATAGCACATTGAGCTAGGAAGGATTGGCTGTGTTAGTTATCCCTTATTGTATTGTGTATGGCATATAGTTATTGTTTCAACACAATACCTATGGAATTGTCTTTCTGGGGTAGGAGTCCCCGGAGCCTAAATAGGCTCAGTGAGGGGGCTGCGGGTTCCCTCTTCCCTTTTATTCTGGAATTCTGCCCCGGGGATTGGAGTAACTGGGGCCTGTTAAGGCCTGGTGAGGGGGGCTGGGTGCTCCCCTCCCCTCAGTTACACAATGAGTCTGGGAATGGAATCTCCGGTGTCTCAAAGAGGCTCAAGTAGGAGAATCATGCACGCACCCTAAAGAAACATTTAATGCCCCCAGTGCTTGCCCACCCAAGGCAGTTTTTTTAAGAGTAGCGCAGGAGCCCATGTTTTTTTTTTGTCACAGATCCTCTGCAAATTCGATGCAAAAAATGTTTTTTTGCCTTAGGTGGGATCTCTCTGGGACTCTACCACCAGGCCCAGGGGGTCAGTTTATCCCATTCCTACCACCTTATGTCCCCAGTCCAAAGATCTCTACAACTACATACTGGTTGAAGGAGTGGCAGCCAATCAGATCGCAGCTCGAGATCTTTTGGGTCGAATGATGCTCCGGGGTGTGATATATACAACGTTATTGAGCATTAATTTCTCAAAAGTTACTGAACAGATTTATACCAGATGACAAATAGCACTCTTTATGAACCAAGATCTAGCTTTCCATCAAATTTGGTGTAAATCCATTCAGTTATGGGCTGTAGTTGTGTCTAAATTTTCTATGGAAAAATAAATTTGGAAAACTCGTTTTGGGATCCCTGTTTACCCAAGCTTGATGGGTCACCCTGAAACTTTCCATGCACAAACTAGGCAAAAAGTAGCATTTTTTGGGAAAGTTTTGTGGAGATTCGTCAAATGTTAAAAAAGGTATTAGCAACACAAAATAGATATTTCCTATGTAAATGTGATCCTAACTATAACTACCAAGTGGTGACTGCCACTGGGTAAAATATGTATATGAAAACGTATATAAAATATATACATACACATTACAAAGGGGCAGTCAACCATGGTGTAGTTATACTTGAGACAAAGTTTCCATAGGAAGAACTTTTTAGTTTTAATAATAATTTTGTCACTGTTTGATGAATCTCCAAAAAAGGTGATGTACCTCAGCTCCGTCCTGGAAAGTTTTGGGGTGATCCATCAAGCTGAGGCAGAAAAATAGGGGAACTCCCAAAACACTTTTCCCCATGCATTTTTTAAACAAAAAATTAAGCAATAAAATAGCCAAAATGGCTGAACAAGAAAGCTAGATCTTCACCCAGAAAGCATGCTTTTTGTGATTTGGTGTAAATCTGTTGTTTGCCAGAAATTTCTGTAAAGAATGTATAGATATATTGACAGTTCATCCACAAGACTCTTGCATTTGCTTTTTTTCTGGTCGGCCAGCTTGCTCCAGCAGGATTGTGAGTGATCCAATTGGCCGGCCTCAACGTGAAAGAAAATGTTGTGAATACCATAACACCACATGGGGTCTCGGTCCCAGTGTTCTGAAAGTGAAAAAAAAAATAAGATAGTAGATGGCAGGGTTAGGTTACACTCATTCCCTGGCCTCTTTTGGGGAACAAAGATAAGAAAAAAATGTGCTTGGATGTCATCCTGTAGTAATCTTATGGAATCCAGCATACACCCTACCCGTGCTCCCATGTAACTTCTTCACCCCCCAAAAAACTGAGGAGTTGGAGACTGTAGATGGATTGTTGAAAGCTGTGCATGGCAAGAGGGTGGCCACAAACATGTCATGATAAGATATTACATTACGTTAAAAAACACAAAAGAAGAAATTCACTGAAAACAGCAAAGGTTAAAGGGGAGTTATACTTAAGAAAAGTACAAATGTTTTAACTTATGTTAAAAAAATACTTAGAGATTCCCTGAATTTGCACTACAGTTTGAAAACTAAAAAACAAAAACATTTGCAAGTTTTACATAACTGACATAAGTATATTTTGCACTGCTATAATGCACTGTTTATGGCCACACAAATTACATTACTGATGACATTTGAAATTGATGGCAGTGCAAGTTAAATGTCTGTTATATTTAGTTGAGTTATATATACCTATGCGTGCATATACATGCATTCTATTCTGGCACACATACCGATGGATTACAATTATTCAAGCATTGCCATTAAAGTATGAAATAATTATTTGTACTGCAGAATATACAGTTCCTAGAATGAACATTGTTTATGAATGGTACAGAATTTAGTTGTTCACTCAGTCAGCCATATATTGCCTTAGCAGTGCTTCCCAAACTTTTTAGAACCACAACTAACTTTTATGACCTACCTAACTTTAATCGACATGAGGCAGATCATTTTTTAATGCATCTAAAGCATTATGCGGTAGCACACTTTCATTTACAGACAGCACATTTTCCATTAAAATTGGCACTAAATTTCCAGAGACATACAGTTTTACTGATGAAATTATATTGCACACAAATGATGATGTGTGGTAATCGGGTTTCAGTGAATGTTTATCATTTGTGCATCACAAAGTAAAGTCTCTTAATTTGTTTTGATCCTATTCAAATCTTTAGTTCGATCAAACTTCAGAATTACACAAAAAATATGTTCTTGATTTTTGCTTTCCTACCTGCTGAATGTGTACAGTTGATTTACAGGTATTTACATTTTGTTGTGTGTTCCAAAAAACAATGACCCAGAGATGTTCCTGTCACACTGTTTTTACCCCAGGTAGATTCTCATATAACTCACTTTAATTTCCTTTCTCTGCTTGCTAAGTGAGAGGAGTCTGTCAACACCAATCCCCTTGTTTGATATATATGCAGCAATTTGTTAGAAGACATAATTTGGCATTTTGCCTTTGAAACACAGCAAATGTGACAAGTTAAACACAGAATTTAAAGGTATCATTATTGCTTGGACTTTCAAGACCCCCAAAGATTGTCTCTCGACCCACAGTTTGGGTAACACTGGCCTGTAGTAATCACTGATCTAATATAACCTGAAAACATTTGAGATTACTTTTCTTTTTGAATCAGTTTGCACATCATTTCCAGGTTCAGGTAGCCAAGGATCCAACTCCCACTCTCCAGTCTCGACCACCCACGACAAGTGCTTCACTATATGTATCAATAGTCCACAAGATGACTTTAACTTTGTAAAAATAGATTCTAATTGAAGACTTCACTGACAATGTAATGAAATATCCTACATGTGAGAGTACTAGTTCCCCTCATTTCACGTGAAGCACTGAGGTTGCAAATTTGGCAAATCATTGACACTGGATTAGGAAATGAAAGCCCAACATTAAGGGAAACTTTGCTTCATAACTTAATTTGACACCATGAGTTTGCACTTAAGGTATAGCTTCAGAACATCAGGCACACTGTTTCCATCATATACGAAAAAGCTAAACAAGGCTGCCTGAAAGCTCTCTTCAGGAAAGCTTTAAGGGAAATCAGAACAGTTGTTATTTCTCGACTTCATTGTGCAATGATTTCCCAAGGGGATTTTAAAGAACTCGCCTTTTGCCACTTGCCATTCCAGTCTGTGTGATATTTTTCATACCACTGGACGACCCTTTTTGTAAAGTAAGTTTGTTTGTGGGTCAGTTGGTTGTCTCTCTACTATTACAGCAACACCCTTTTCTTCAAGCTTAAAATAACAAGGAACATCTTGCATGTTAATGCACTCTTCTTTACACCCAACGCTGGAGGTGGAGCCTGGTATGTACATTTTTATCTAGCATATTATTTCCACTTATTCTAAGTTATTTGGCTGGCTTCTATCCATTTTACATGATCATATGTGAAGTGCATGTCATGTTGGAGCCGTGTCCTTTATGTAGCTATTTTAGGGGCGATATGTTGCATCTATCCTCGGACTGTGACCAAACATGTAAGAAGGTACACTTTCAGAATACAACTGCATTTCTTCCCCCTAGTGAAAGCAAAACGTGATGTACTTTTGAACAATGTCTACAATTCACAATGTATTCGCCATTTGCCGTTTGTTTTCTAAAAAGTAAATGACAGAATGTCCTCCATATTGTATCATAAATAAACCTTGTAAGTATGAGCGAATCAGTGTTTTAAAGACATTTAATGATAATTATTTGTCTTTATTTTATTTTTTACAGAGAAGCACCTTCTGATACATATAATCAAGTTTCTCTTATCACTTATATCACACGGTCTCACTTTTGCAAAGTGTACAGTGCTATGAATGAGTTTGTTATTTTTCTGCCCCGCCTCTCCTTGCACCGATCAAGCCGCAGATTTTGCATCTCGATAAACCTAACACATTTCACAAGAAATCCTGCTTTCTGAACATGCCACGGTGCTTGGAAAAGGCCTTGAAGACAAATAAGTAGCTTTTTGGTAGCTGAGACTTCGACTGAGGGGATCCAGGTGCAGGTTCTTTGTGAGTGCGAAGAAACAGTCCCTTATTCTTTTTGGTAATAATAATTGTATTTGAGACTGTGATTTAATTGTAAATAATCCCCCACATTCTTTCACCGTAAACTCTTTAAAGAGTCATGAATTTTATTCATACTCACTCACTCTTTGAGAGTCTTTTGTTTATTTGCTGTTTGGTTCTTTGTGAATTGACACTCCCAGAAGAAAATCCTTCTCTCTGCTTAAGGAATTAGTACAGAGACAAAGGCAGAGATTTCTATAAGCCTTGTTTTGTGCTAAGGGGAATGTTTGACATTTCTGTGGAGAGGTGTTTAGTTTGGATTCATTAGGTCTTAGGGGTTCTTTTCTCCCCTTTGCTCTTTCAGTTTCTGCCACTGTGTTTTTCTGTGTGTTGTGGAGTGAAGAGAACTCACCAGTGTTGGTAATTGGGTTTGCTACTTTTGAATAGCAAAAAAACCATTTGTGTTCTGAATGGACAATCCCAATGATGTAGGCCTCTCTCTCAGTGTGCTCATCTCTAATAGTTTCTCGGTGATGTCAGCTACAACCTACATAAGTATACAATTACAATTTTAAAAACAGGTAAATTACCGCGATAATAGGGACACCCTGGTCGGTGGGTCAGAACATGGTGATAAGCGGCATCCATTCCGCAGGAATATTGTTTCTTTCTGTTAGCACATCAAATGGCAGTATCAAAATTCTAGCATCAAAAATAGAGGAAAAGCTTACCTAAATCATAATTGTTCACAGTGCCTGGACTGAAGTCGGTTTGTCACTATTGAAATGGAACTAATTATCTCACCACCTGCCTGCAGTTATTACTGGAATGAAGCTACCTCTCCTCTGAGGGAAGTCATTGCAAGAGAAAGCAGTGTGTCAAGGGTCAGTAATAGCTGCTTGAAGGCGTGATGGCAATAAAGAGGGGCTGCGATACAGCACAATATGTGGTGGATATCAAAGTAAATCTGCCTAAAATATGCAGCTAAATTATACAATTAAATGCGGCATACACCATCGTTTCTCGGCTTAATGCAGAATTGAAGTTAGAGGCATTTCATGTGGCATACTGCCACTTTACAGAAAAAAAGTATATTGCATGCCACAACTTTAGTTAAGCAACTTCAGTCTACTGGACAGCAAAAAAGAAGTTGGATGCTTACAGACATAGAAGATAATAGAAAGATGGGCAGGTTTTTCAGTTTTCCACAGAACACCTGCTTCCTTTGGTTAATTTTCAGTTGTGTCCTTTCACCATGTCTGATAAAACAGTATGGCCAATTATTACTAATGTACCAAACATTCTCAACCGTCTTTCACACACACCTTTCCAGTTTTTTAGGATGAGTCCGTCAGTTTTCAGTGATGTAATTTCCACTGAATAAAAGTGCAGTTACAGCAGGGCCATCCAAGAGCAAATTCTTGTTTTCATGGGTTAGTTCTCTGTGGCCTTGAAAGAGTTTGAGCCTTCTTAACAGGAAACACATAAGAATAAGTTGTGTTTCAGATATTTTTGGATTCTTAGGAAGAGACACAAAGCTGTCCTGTGTTCCTTATTGTTGGATTTCTTCCACGTCAGCTTCTGCTTCATAGTACTTCCGGGTTATGAGGATTTACTCCTGTGCCTGTCAAAAATGTGGATTGGGATGTTGGTCCTCACATGTACTCAAGTTTACAGCTAGCTCTCTTTCTGCACGTGGGAGCCTTACTTTGCCTTGCATCTCATTTAGATTTCCCTTTCCTAATGTTGATTGATTAAACAGCAAAGTCTTTCAATGCTTGGATTTCAATGTCAGCCCGTCCAGATCTCCGAAAACATTTTCCGAGGTCTGGAGCACCTCAGAATTAAATGACCTTATAAAAAAAAAACTCCGCCTATGGCTTCATTCTTGTATATGGGCATGGAACTCCTCTGTGACTTACAATATCCTTATAATGTATGGTAGGGGGTCCCTTATACTGAACACGATGAGTATTTACAGATAATGTGGTAATATTCCTTTCAACCTTTCTTCATCCTCACAGTCTCATTCACAAAAAGAAAAAAATACAATAAACATCTTGCCAACCTGTATGCTTGCCTGTACTTTATAAAAGGTAGGCTGATGGATATGCATTAGGAAGTGTAGGCTAATATGGAATTAAATTGGACGAGGCTAGCCTTCAAGTAGGCAAGATGAAAAAGCAGAGGAATAAAATAATGCTTTCGAGAAATTAGTAAAAAAGGTGATGATGGGTGAATTTAACTCCAATTATGTGAACTAATTGGAGCAAATCATTTGGATCATTCAAAGCCTTTGACACTTGAAGGCTCAAATAAGAAATCCATCATCAATTACCTAATAGAAGGGCTGCCCTTTTTGGGATTTTAAAAGTTGAAAGTTTGACATATGACTTGTTGAGAGAGCCCTGTGTCAAACTTTCAAAGCATTTACAGGAACCCACGTGGCGGCGTTTCCTGCAAATGCAAGTGATGTCCCCTGGGGCGGATTTGGGGGGGGGGGGTAAAGTTCTCCACCATGGGACGTACATAAATTGTCCAACAAACTCTACATCAGGCCCTTAGTGACCAATACATGGGCAAGTGGTCTCAGTGATAGTGCCTCAGTTTACTTTTTGCACAGAAAAACATTTACAGATTCAGTACTAAACAGCATTTTATTGTAATTAAATATGCAGTGTTGTGTACATTGGTCATATGAAGAAATGCTCATTTCCAGTGTTGAACAAGTTTTAAAGTTCTTGTTTCGAGTTTCAAGAAAACATGCCTGTGTGGGGATATAGCTGACATGGAAACATAGGTAGTACTTTCCTTTGAAATCAATCCCTTTCATTTCCGACACTCATTTCTCTTTTAGAAAAACTTATGGATCGATGTGAATCTCTCTGGCTTGTTCTGGTGCAATGCAGTTCTGCTTATGGTACCTGCTCAGGGGAATTTTAACGAAAGTTTCCTTTAAATGTAATTTACTTTTTTTAACTGTGCTGCTTTAATGTCTGAATGCATTTAAAATCATAATAAATTCCTAGGTTTCCCCTTCCAAACACATAAGCCTGTAATTCGACCTGGGTGGAGGCTCTGCTCTGCCCTTGCCTAACCTCTACAAACTCCAGGGCAACCTGCTGAATTAAATCGCTTGGTAAGAGGGTAAACATATGTATTCACCTTTATTCTAGGAATGTATGCATACTCCTGGGAAAATAATACTAATGATTATTGTTATGCACTGGGGATGAAACGTTGGCTAACTCTAGATTAGAGCTGGGAAGCACCAGTGACAACCCACTATCATTCTTCTTCGGTGCCTAGCCATGCCAGAATAAGGCAGTAAGCATCACCACGACACTCTCATGCAGCAGGTCTTTGGTAGGTCACTGGTGGGGCGAGGGCCAGTTCACCATTTAATTGGTAATCCCAGTGACTCTATTCCACCTTACAACTGGCAGCCTGTGAGAAGGGCAGCCTCACATCATCGAGGTAGGCTACCACTCCCTCCATCTAGCCGTGTGTCCAACTCCCCACTGCGCACAACCAAAAGACATCCACGGCAGAAAGGTGGTCCACTGCAGTGGGACATAAAAGTAACACAAAGCCTGTGCAAAGTGTTTTTAAATCTGGGCTTATGTTGCACGTAGCACAACATTGTGTTAAAGAATATTAAATTTGTCCATAAAATGATTCTACTACAGTTTAACTCTGAAGACACTGTTATGACAAACATAGAAATAAATGGTTCTCTTTTTTTAACTAAGAACATTTTGGGGGTGATTTTGGGAGGTTTTTTTATTTTAGTTTTTAATTTTGTGGGGGTGTGGGGGTTTCAACAAAAAAAACCATGTCATCAGAATTTGGATCCCCAAACAAAAAAAAGGAAATTGCTTACTGCAGTCCCGTTGATGAGCAGCTAATAGCTTGTCCCAAGCTCTAGAACTTTGCATCCCAATGGATACTATTTTGCAGCACTTGGTGCAGTACATGCCAATATGAGCAGAAGATTAATATCCCTCTGTGTTTCCAAGACATGTGATCAGACACAGTCTTCTGATTGGACTGAACGTCTTGCACCTCCTCTTCTTGGCATCTTCGTTTGGCAGCAACAAGTTGGCTCGTGTGCCAGTCCCTGAGGGGTTTCATCATGTGTGACATGTCAAACAATTGCTCTTCACAATAAAAGGGATGAAGTTCTTATGGCACAGATTGCAAGTCACAAACTTTGAGGAAACCTTTATCTCACCAGCTGGTAACATGAATAATTGTTAGGTGTTTGACTCTAGCGAGGTTGTTGTGGTCTCCTCTTGTGGCAGTTTGTCTGCTCGCTATTCTCTTCCAAATGCCATGGTTTTTTCGGAAAAATACTGCAAATAATAGCACTGCATCGAGCACAGAATGTTTAAAAACCCAAGACCAAGTCCCTAATGAGGATCACTGTAAAAAATGGTGTATTCAGCGGGTGAGAACCCACCTCAAATAATAATCACAGTCCTTGTCAAGGTGAATCACAAAAGTCACTAAATAAACCTGTGCTTAACCCTTTAGTAGCTTGGCACACAAGTAGTAATGCTTAACTTAGAGCAATGTATAAAATATTTATGTAGTACTCAAACAGTAATAAACTAAAATCACAACACAAGAAAAATCCAAAACCAATTTAGAAACTTAGGGCCTCATTACGATGGCAGTTGGAAACCATTCTGCCCGACTCCTTGTCAGAATTGTTTCTGCTCATCTCAGGTTCAGGGAATCTGACCGACTGATTATGATGGTTCCAAACACGGACTTCCATTGACTTCAATGGGAACCTGTATTCTGACCGACAACACAGGCTCCCATTGAAGAAAGGGGTGGTTGTGGGAAACCTTACACCCTATGGCGGGCACCCCATGGTGCCTGCCAAACTGTGCATGGTTGCATATAGAGGGGTCCCATGGGTACCACCACGGGCCCCAACCAGAGGTCCCCAGGTGAAGGGTGGAACTGCTATGGGCCTTTAAAGTCAGCCTTTTTGTGTTGGACAAACCGATTCAGAAAGGTTGTCCGAATCCGATATTATAATACGTCGTTCGGAAGCAAGGTCCACAGACCTGTGGGATTCAGCTTTGACCGACTCGGAGTCTCTGTATGCTGGGCAGAACCGATTCGGACAGACTGAACAGTTACCTTCTATCGTAATTGGTCTCTCAGAAATGTTTCCGAGTGGTTTAGAAACATGGCTTCTGAAAAAGCCAAATGACGTTCGGAACCTTTCCGACTGACATCATAATGAGGTTGGGTGTAAATTCTAATAAATAAAACTACACTAAAACAACAAAAATCTAATAAGTAGAACCAGAGTTATAATTTTTTTAAGTTTGAATGAAAAATAGCCCCAAAAAGTACAAAGCGCCAACTGATGTTATCTGATCACTCTAGAGTTGGTCAAAGTCAAAAGTTTGACCAACCGTGATGAAGCATGGGTTGGATACATGAACCAGGATTGTCCCTGTGAAAAGTTTACCTTTTGGCACAGAAACTTTACTGGAGCAAACATGGATATTCACGAGTCAGCTGCGGAGCAAACTGCAAGCTGGATCCACAGCAAGGCACGACGATGGGTTGCTGAAGAGTTAGGTCACAGTGTGGCCATTGACAGTTGGGAAAGCTCTGAGTAGAGGAAGTCCAGAGTTTCTGCTCTGAGCGGGCGAAGTCCAGAGCACAGGAACACCTCGACATTGATTGGCTTTGGCTCGGATTTGGTGAAGTTCTCTCCACTCAGAATTAGAAATGTTTCTGGAAGTCAGATGTCCTTCAGAAGGGCAAACTCGCAATTAGAATCTCACTTGCAGTTCGATTTTTGTAATGTCAGCTTGATGGCAGTCCCTAGTCCCCCACCGTTTCTTTGGAGAAAAATTGCCAGAAAGTTCCTAAGTCTGAGCTATTGCAGTTCAAAAGGATGAGTACACTTTAACACCAGCCAAGGGTCAATGTCCTAAAATACACCATTTGGGGGTTAGGACTCACTCCAACAGAAGCAGCTGCAGGGTCCAGAACAGATGTAGTTGCAACTGGTTAGCTGGGCAGTTGCAGGAAAAAGCCTTTGAAAGTTTGTTGTGTTCCTGTAGCTCAACCAGGAGGTCAGCCAAGGCGTCAATTATACTTCAAAACAAGCAGGTCAAGTCTTCCTTCTCTTGATCTTCACTGAACCAGTAGTGTTCTGAGATGAGGTCTGTGGGGTCCACTTTTATGCATAGTGAAATGCGTGTGGATGGAGGGAAAGCCTTTGTCCACGCCCAAAACCAGTTTTGGTCTGTTCCTCTACCTCCACTAGGTTAGGTGCCAGCATGACTAGTGAGACAAAGGACAGATAGGCCTGGGTGAGAACTTCCTCTGCCAGTGACAGTGTAGGCCACCTTTGACATCAGAAAGGGGTTGGGTACAGATCCAGGCTACCCCTTGAAGCTCAGGCGGGGGCTGGCTACACCCCTCCTCACACTATCTGAGAACAATACACATAAAACACATGGGGAGCCATCAGGGGTCAGGTGACACTAAACACTGGCAGAAAGGCATATTCAGCTTAGGCAGGAACACGACCACCCGAGGTTCAATGACAAACAGAAGAGGATTATCCTTTTATGTAGTATGGGGAATAAACAAACAGCTTTCTCCACAACTCTTCAACTGCATAAGAAAGATCAAACCCAAGTACATTAAAAAAAAAAATGTTAACAAGTAGAACAGAAAAAAACAAATGCAAGTTTAAAGATATGTTACAGTTTAATGTATAGTAAAAAAAAAAAAATGACAGACAAAAATAAAAAAACTCAAAGAAAAAAGGTTCACTAAGATGAGAAGCAACTTGGCTGTAAAGTTTTCCTAATGGTAAAACCTACAAAAATAATAAAAAAAATAAGTGTCAAGAAGTAAAAACCTGTGTTAAACTGCTTCTTTACACAACTACTAGCATTGTGCAGAAAGGGTATGGTTTATTGCATGTAATGGACATGTGGTCTGGTGCTGTTCACTAAGCTCAGTGCACTCAAATTTAGTTGTGCAACATGGTAGTAGCCCACTCTACAATGTTCATAAACACACAACAATTTAAATATGATCCTAAAACCCCAGAAATTCACTGAAATAATCAAAGGTTAAAGTGATACTGTTGTTAGCTGTGGAAATAATGCCTTCACATATGTAAAGAAAAAACATAAATTCACTTAATAGAACAAAGGTTAGAATTAAGTTATTATTCGGTATGGAGTTAAGACCTTAACAGGCACATGCATCAACCTTTTTTGCAAGTGCAAACGGTGCGATTCGCAAAAATCGGCTGTTTGCGCCCGCAAAAAGGGCTTCTGCGATGCATCAAACTGTCAGGCTCTCACAATTTATGAAATCGCAATTTATTGCGATTTCTTAAATTGCGATTGCATTTAAGGAATCACAAATTGCGATTGCTTCAAATGCAATGCATGATGAAATTGCAGATAGCGATTTTGCTAATAGGGGCCGCAAATGACCAACAATTTGATCTTGATGGTAATTTAAAAAAACTTTAAAAAATGCACTAAAGTGCATTTATCAAAGTTGCAGGTTACATACACACATGCCATTGGGGCATGTGTGTGTGCAACATGTGTGCACAGATCAATTTCAGGGGGTGCAACAGGGTGTCCTTTTGACACCCTTGCACCCTTGAAATTGCATGTGCAATTTGCTAGTACCTATTGGGTACTTGCAAATTGCACATGCAATTTCCCATTCATTCCTATGGGACTGTAGGCCCATAGGAATGACTAGGAAGGCATTCCTTAATTGCGAGTCGCAATTTGCGACTCGCTTTTAAGGAATGTTTGGGAATCGCTAATTTTATAGCGATTCCTACATGCATTAGCTTTTGCAATTCCTTAATTGCGATTCCTTATTAATCGCAATTAAGGAATTGCAAAAGCCTACATTGATGCATGTGCCTCTTTGTTATGAACAAAAACTGAAATTCACAAAAAATAAAAGGTTAAAGTGACATTATAGTTAGTTTAAAAAACGAAACAATTCTGATATTTAACAGTGTTGTTTCAGTGAGCTAACTATGACAGGATGGTAAATGCTATATAGTGCACACTATGGGGCCGATTATGATGGCGGACGGACCTGAGTCCGTCCGCCTCCATAGAGTAGGAGGGAACCTCCGCATGGCCTGCGGGGTTCCCTCCTGTGCAATTAGGATGTGACCGCCACCCTGGCGGTCACAACCTCTATTTTTACCATTGCGGCGGGTGCGGCTTCAAGCTGCATCCGCCGCAATGGTAAAAATGCATACATTGCATTTGTATGCAGAAAGCGGCAGGCACCGTGCGGTGCCTGCCGATTTCTGCATACAAATGCAGGGGGGTACCATAGGTACCCCCCATGTGCACCACCCACCCCCCTTCACCCAGGGGGCCCGCAACGTGCCCCCGCAGTGAAGTTACACATGCTTTTCCACGGCGGAAAACCCGCCGCGGAAAAGCATTTTTTTCAGCCCATCCTAATCTGGCTGACGGTGTCTGAGAGACACCGTCACATATTAGAGCTTTTCCGCCGCGGTTGTAAGCCAACCGCGGCGGAAAATCTGCGGACAGATTTCTAGACCCACCGCCATCCTAATATGGCGGTGGGTCTTCTGAGGCTCCGCAGAGGATTTTCCGCATCCTCCGGGCCGGCGGTGGCATCCACCGGCCCGGAGGATGCGGAAAATCCTCCATCATAATCGGCCCCTTGATTAGTACCACTTCATTTAAACAAGACAGAGACTGAGCGCATGTTTCAAATAGGTTGTGGTTTAGATCAAATGCTTTTCCAAAAGGTATGTGAGAAGAGCTAAAGTTTCTGTTTACAATACATTAAGAATTGTCATATAGTGCTAAAGGCAAGGGGGTCAATTAGGATGGCAGATGGATCGCCACCGCCATGCAGGCGCTTATGGTACCCCCCTGCAGTTGCATGCACAATGCGGCAGGCACCGCGCGTTGCCTGCCGCTTTGTGCATGCAAATGCACAGCATGCATTTTTAACTTCACGCCGGGTGCTGCTTAAAGCAGCACCCGCCGCAATGTTAAATATACGGGATGTGACCGCCAGGGTGGCGGTCATATCCTAATTCCAACTGAGGGAATGCCGCTGTCCCTGCGGACGGTCCCTCCACCTCGGGGATGGCGGACCGACGCAGGTCTGTCAGCCATCATAATCGACCCCAAGGTTTTTAAGGCATAGATATTAATTACCAGAAATTCACTGAATATTTTGAGACATAAACCAATAGGTCAACATTATTAATAAAAATAACATTGATAACTTTAAGAAAACTAACAAGCATAAAAACCAAAATCTATATAAAAATAGTAGAAAACCAACAACATTAAAATGTAAATAAAAGAGTTCAAATACATTCATTTGATCATAATTTAAAAATATTTAAAAAAATGTAAAAAAACGAACATATACTCACAATCCTAAATATATAAAAGTAGGGAACTGTTGGGCTTTGAAGGAGACATAATTACTATTCCCACTTGGATGTAAGCAGTAGCGGCTCCTCAAGGGAGTGCTGTGGGGTGGTGAGGCGGGGGAGGGGTTATGGTGGGGGGTAGTCAACTACGGCATACGACCGAACGGAGGTAAGTAAAGAAATAAATAAATAAAACAAATTACATTGCGCGCGCTGCATCGCCATTTGGCGTTGCAGCATGTGCAATGCAATGCAATTTGCTTTTATTCATTTATTTCTTTACTTAGCTCCGTTCGGCCGTATGCCGTAGTTTACTACCCCCCACCATGCCCCTCCCTGCCCCCATCCACCACCCGCAGTACTCCTTCGAGGAGCCGCTACTGGATGTACGTTTCAGTAGGAAAAGTGTTGGGCTTTGAAGGGGTCTGATTTACTATTCCTTTTCCAACATAAAAAAGTAGGGAAAGTGTTGAACTTTGGCGGGGTCGGATTTACTTTTTCCACTCCTACATGAACAAATGCAGGGAAAGTGTTGGACTTTGCAGGGGTTAGATTTACTATTCCCACTCCAACGTATTCACAAACAAGGAAAACGTTGCACTATGGAGGTGTTAGATTTATTATTCCCACTCCAATCTGAGCAACACTAAGGAAAGTGTAGGGCTTTGCAGGATTCAGAATTACTATTGCATGCCAACAGAAATAAGTAGGGAAAGTGTTGAACTTTAGAGGGGTCAAGTTTACTATTTCCCATCCATCGTAAACAGAAAAACAGAGACAGTGTTGGACTTTTCTTAGAGTTGGATTTTTTATTCCCACTCAATGTGAGCAATAGTAGGAAAAGTGTTTGACTTTGGAGGGTTCAAATTACCTATCACCACTCCAATATAAGCAAAAGGAAGCAAATTGGTCGAAATTTTGGAGAGTCAGATTTAGTATTCCAACTCCTAGATTTTTAAAAAAACATTATTATAGAACTTAATGAAAATATGTAAATGTTTGTAAAATAAAAAAAATCCTTAATTTAATATATATAAATAAAAAAATATTCTATAGTTAAAAGTCTTATATTACAAATAAAGTAGAACATATTTATTTCAAATGTAAATATTTAGAATGAATACATTTACCTCCCTACTACCAAGAAACACAAATACAGAAATACAATCTGCAATGATCAAAAAAAATTTAAACATTATAAATACTTGATTTATTATTAAATATAACAATTACAAATTAGATGATGACTACATTAATTTTAACATTTTAATTAAATATAAAATGAGCATAAAACAAACAAACTTAGGGCCTGATTAGGATGGCAGTGACACCGCCATCGACAGCCCGTCGGTGGCGGTTTCACTGCCATCCTGAGCAAGTTTCCCACCCGCCACATTAGGATGGCGGGTGGTTTGTTGGTGTTGGAAAGATGGACTGACATGCATCTGATGGGCTCCTTGAGCCGGCCGGTATGGTGGAGGGCCTCCAATTCCCTACAATGGTGGCGGTGCCTACCAGCACCGCCGTAGGGATTACAATGTCCCTTTCAGCCCCCCTATTCATGGCAGTTAACCTCCCATGAACAGACAGGCAGAAAGGGACTTTGGGGTCATGTAGCAGGCCCCCCTTCTTTCCTGGCCTTGAGCTGTGGGCATTGGGGGCACCCATAGTGCCCCCCTACATATCCCTGCACCCTGTGGCAGGCACCACATGGTGCCTGCTGCATACTCAGGGATGTGTATGGAGTCCCTTTTTTGCATTGAAGCGGGTGCTGCAGCCAGCAGCACCCAGCGCAATGCAAAATATAAGCATTGCGAAAGACCATGGTGGCAGTCAAATCCTATTTGCTACTGGGGGACTGCTGAGATCCTGTTGGGCAGTCCCTATCCCCAATAGGGTGGCAAGCAAACATAAATCCACCCGCCATCATAATCGGGCCCTAAAAGAGCCAACAATTTATTCATATACATGATTATCCATTAATATGTTAAATGACATCAAAAATAATTATAGTTTTGAAACAATAATTTGCATTTAAAAAAGTTCCCACCGTAATACCCTGCACACTCAAAGCCCTCAACTAAATTAAACATTTTAATTTGAAAAAAATCACATAAAAGAATTAAAAACTATGCTAAAAAGTATTACATGCAAGATTTATTGTAATACTAGAACCGTAAAACAATACAATAACTAATGTCAATCAAAAAAATTAAAACAATATTTTAAACAACTTAATTAAATAAAAGAATATTATATATAACGATTAACAATAACCATTATAATTTACCTAAGAAATATATTCCTAATTTCGATATTCTGGTCCACAATATTTATGAGTTGACAATATTTTGGATAGGATATTTGTGTATCACAATATTTTTGAGACAGCATGCGAGTGAACCACTTATAGACGGGTGTAGAATAATTGAAAGTGTTGTTCTAAGGGTGTGCAACATTATGTTGATTTCGGGAATGTGCATAGCATATTTTAACAAACTAAGGAGGGTTGTCCATAGAGCTTCGCTGTACGAGCCATGTCATTAGCTAATGTATAGATGTGAAGCCTGTTGAGTTAAAACAGTGAGTCAGATAAGAATATGTAACAGGCATTATACATTAATGCACATTAAGAACAAACACTTTTCTTGAGGATATTCAAAGCTTAATCATTTGCTGATCCCATTAATCTCTATAGAGCCATTTTGTTTTTAGACAGATGAATGTTAATAAAAAGAGAACATCTTCTACATGTGGGTGATTTGACAGATATGCTTCATGTCTGCATCCAAATGAGGAAAGAAAATAGGTCCTGAGTGTAGGTTGTTGAACAACTTTCAGCACACAAAGGCTATAAGATACACACATTCACTAGATGATGTCATCAGTGACATCATTAATGATGATGTTTGAGATGTCGTAAGTGATCAACAATGTAATTTACCATGTCATGAGTTCTGTAATATGTGAAGTCATAAGCAGTAGATGACTGGGCCACAGGATATACATAGCTCATCTATAAATCAAGAAAACAAAATTATATATACTATATATATAACCTAGTGATGGTAATCTCTGGGTAGCTATACGTAGGTCTACTTTTCCATACAAAGAAAAGTTTTGGGTTTGCCAATAACTTTGGCCACTTTTGAAAAATCCTCACAAAATTTTCCTGCAAAGTTTTGAGGTGATCCATCAAGCGGAGGGCAAGAAAAAAGGGAGGTCCCAAAAAGCAAAATCCACATGTATTTTCCATAGACTTCTTTAAGGTGGACTACAGTGAAACTGCTGAATGGTATTACTCCAAATTTGTGCCTAATCAAAGGAGAGAGAGAGGACTAGATAAGCTAGTCCGGATCCCCGGAATTATATGTGGATTATCAATAAGGACTAGCTTAAGGTATGACTCAGTTCTGTACGTTCACAGGTAAACCATTAGGTTTATTCATAAAGCCCTCACCCACCAACCTAGTTGGTGGCATGCTTCATCATCCCCGCACCTCCCAGCACCTGCGCACACTCCACTGGCTCCCCGTCGAGGCGAGAATCACCTTTAAGATGCTCACCCACGCACACAAGGCCCTCCACGGCACCGGACCAGCATACCTGAACAGCCGACTCAAATTCCACGCACCCCAAAGGACCCTACGATCAGCCCAGCTTTCCTACGCTGTGGTCCCCCGCACCAGAAAGACCAGATCGGGAGGCCGCTCCTTCTCCTTCCTCGCGGCCAAAGCATGGAACGCCCTTCCGCTCCACCTCAGACAGACAACATCGCTCCCCATCTTCGCAAGAAACCTCAAAACCTGGCTCTTCGACAGACCCCCTCCTTGATGGAATGGAACCTGCACCCCCCCAACCCCCCCCCCCCGCCCCTAGCGCCTTTAGACCCTTACGGGTGAGTAGTCGCGCTTTAACAAACTCCTGATTGATTGATTGATCATCGGGCCCACCACAGTGACACCTAGCGTGTCCCGGGTGTGCTTCCACGCCAGAATTACTGCGGAGCTGGTATGTTTGCTGAGTGTGCGGTGTAGTGAGTGAGAAAGTGAAGGTTAAAAGCTATACAGTGGGTCCCAGTACCCGAGGGTAAGATAGATACACTTTATTCACTGTGCCCCTGTTAGCAAATAAATAGGCAGTCGGACGTGTTGGAGAGTTTATGACCTCCTACGTCCAGTGTGGTATACATGTTTCAGCCAGGCCTTAAAAACTAGCTTTCCTCAGGACCAATGAGTATGTGAAGAAGGTGCAATTAAATAATACTAAATTATAGTATTTGTGTTTGTTTTAAAATGTGTCGCACTCCATAAAGTGCGTATATATGTTAGAGGGGGATTCCCTCTTGCTTTTGCTACATAAAACACATAGGACATGAAGCTAGGTCTTGGTCCACTGATTATGCTTTTTGTGATTTGTTGTAAATCCGTTCAGTAGTTTTAGTGAAATTGTGGGGAAAAAATAATTGGACATTGGACATAATTGGCCAGAGGGAGTCTCAATAGACACTCATGTAGCTTTGGGGGCGGGGGTGTTTGGGGTGTTACACCGCCCCAAAAATTAAATGTATTTTCAGATTAATTGTTGGGTGCAGGTGCTCTCAGTCGGGTATGGTGAGGTGTCTGTCAGATTTCACCTGTGATTTTTGCACACACACACTGACAAAAACACACACACACTCTCTCACCTCTGTTTTGAAAGCCCTACACATATGTTTATTCAACAAAATATTGTGTTTCTCTCAATTAGTGCTCCTATTAATCCATATTCCTCTCCCTTTCCACTGCCTCTCAAGCCCCTCTCATGCAACCTGCTTTTCATATAATGATATAATGTATTTTAACATTAGATGACAGCGTAATGGTTGGGAAATCTGAGGCTCCCCCCCCCATCTTACTGACCATACTACGCTCCTGCCCTTCGGCCATCTTGGTCCTCCGTTAGAGCGAGCCTTATGATTGGCTGCCAGTAACATTAGCGAAATATTGCCGGCAACCATCACAGGACTCAGGGAAGTAGTCCCCTGTCCTGAATTTAAAAAAAGCAATAATGTAAGGGGGCAGGCTAAGGATATCCTGACCCCATAGGCCCCATTCGGCAGGATCCAGAGGGACCCCATTTGGGACCAAAAAAGAATACAAATAGCAAAAAATGCTGCGATACTACAAGACCCTTGCTGGATCAGAAAAAAACAAAAACAAAATGACAGCTGGGCTGCATTTATTTACAATAAGCCCTGGAGAGCCCACCACTACAAGGGCTGTATTCATAAATGGGAAGGGAGCAAACATTGTTTATGGGAAGAGGGACACACTGCCCCTCTCCCTGAGCCATCAGAGGACTCGGGAACCCAACCCCGGGGCTGAACATATTATGTATGGGGAGGTGTGTGGCCCTCCTCCTTGAGCCATCAGAGGCACTGGGGAGCCTACCCCTGTGGGCAAAATCATAAACAAGGGGAGGGAAGCAATCGCCCCCCTCCCAAGCCTCTAAAGGCCCCTGGGAGCCCAGCCATTAGGCCAAATACTTTAAGAGAGTGAGGGCCAACCCCTAGGACATAACGCTTTCCCTGCCCACAATGGCACAGGCGGGGAAACCTGTTTTGCTCTCGCTTGGCAGGAGCATTTTCAAAACTCCACCAAGCGGGAGCAAACAACAAGTCTGCTCCCAGCGGGCAAGAGCTTCAAAAATGCTTGTGCCTGCTGGGAGCCGACCTTTTGATCCCATGGCCGAAAGGGGTCTGGGGAGGGATGCTGCATGCTCTCCACTCCCGTTTAATAAAAACAGTGCCCCTGGGAGATGGGTTCCCCAGTGCCTAATGAGGCTTGGCGAGGGGGCCCACACTGTCCCCCTCTGCTTTTAAAAATATAGGCCCTGCTTCCCTTAAAAAAAAGCCCTTGGGGGATGGTGTCTCTGGGGCCTATTCCTGTGTCAGCCCCCTGCTGCTCACAGATGAAGTCCTTGCACAATGTGGTATTGAATGCATGTGGGGGTTTGGCCTAAACCTCGAGCCGACCTCCCGCCACAGGGGTAGATTTACTTATCGTACTTAAATATTTCTTTACATTAAAAAGCCCTAGAAATCATTGACGAAAACTAAAGGTTGACATAACATCATAGTTAGGTGTGATAAAAAGATCAGTTTTTTAAAAAACCTTACAAAATCACAAAAAAAATTAAAGGTAAGGTAACTTTATAGGTAGGTAAATTTGTCAACGACAACATTAGCATTTTAAACTAAAAAAGACACAGAAAATAACCAGTTATTTCATTTCATTTCAAAAATCTTCATTCGAATAGAAGTGTATTCATAAAAGCACAGGTCACATAACAGCAAAAAATACACAAGTCTATTAATCATAATAGCAATAAAATAAAATCAATAATAAACAAGCATCATATTATGAACAGAAACAGTTTTCAGTAAAAGCCCTCTTAAATTAAATCATTCAAGGTCATTGCGGGCAGGTTAAAAACAAATCTACAAACAGTATCCAATTGATTTATATTAAGCATCATGACAATATATGAAGTTTAATTCGATAAAACAATCTTCATAAAGTGCACAATGTGTTACGGGCGCGTATTGCAACTTTTAAAAGGTGCCTACATGAAAAGTTAATTCATTATCTTCCAATTTAAGAATTTCCAGGTAGGCTATTTCTAGGTAAATAGGCAAGGTTTTTTTAAAAAACGGTATCAAAATCTGTATAAAAATTACATAAAAATAAAAAGTGAAGTGTTATTTGCCCGCTCCGACCATCACATGGGCATGGTAATTGATCTAAGTTAACATTATACCCAAAAGGAAAACAAAGTAAGAATTTAACTGTGCCAGCCCTTAAACGAAAGAGAAGTCCTCTCTCCCAGCAGCCTATCTGTTTTAAAAGGTAACTAGATGGCATGTGTGAGACATCCTCAATAGACATGTAGGTTGCCACAGTCGTTTTCTGGACTTCCCTTCCGTGTCTTACTTTGCTATCATGTGCATATAAGGCCCCTCGAAGGATTTTTTGTTCATACTGTCTATTTCAGTAAGATTTAAGAAGATCTGTACATGATTAATGCAACTCAAGCTCTACCTCATTGCGGCAAGTCACGGTATTTCCCTTCCCGTCACACATTTGAGGCAGTCTCTTATTATTTCTCTAGTCAGGGTCGCTGCTGGGTTTTTCCAAATTGCTAGCCAAAATAGGACACGCGGGTCTTTATATAACCTTCTACGTAGTGCAATTTCAATTTGCCTTGGCTAACATATTGTGATGTGGAGATCGGTGCTCCCAAGAGATTTCGACAAAATCTATTTTCTTCACGCTGGGTGTTGTTAATCTTTGTGAAGCCCCAGACCTCCGCACCATATATTGCTGTGGAATACACTGCGTTTAATAGATGTTCATAATTGCTAAAATTACCCCTTTCCTTTTGGGCTGCGGTAGGCCAAGATATGAATTAATAGCTTTAGAAAACGTATTACTGCTATATACCACATGGTCAACCCAGGAACCATTAGCAGAGAAGACTAGCCACAGGTAGAGAAAAGTGCATGTGCGTTGTAATTTTTGATTGTCCACAGTGATGAAGTTTAAAAGATACTTTTTCGGCCCACAAGGCATGATAAACGATTTTTTTTTAATTGGTGGAAAGATCTAAACTAGTCATAAAATCCAAAAAAACCCGCACTAGGATACGTAAAGCATTGAGTGTGCGACCCATTAAGACAGCATCATCAGCATACAATAGGGCGGGAAGTATCTTAACATTGATTCTAGGGACATCATTAGTGAGAGCTATCAAAGATTTGTCTAAGTCATTGATATATAAAATAAAAAGCAGAGGGGCAAGACACACTCCTGCCTGACCCCTCTGCCAACTCGGATGTTGTCTGTAATCTCCCCACCCTTATTGATCCTCACCCGGTCTTTCAGGTCCTTGTGCAGGTAAGCAAAAAAATGAACTAAAACCTCATCCAAACCATATTCTAAAAGAATAGACCATAAACGAGAGCAGTTAACAAAATGAAAGGCTGAGGTAAGATCTCTAAAAGGCAAATATATTGGGGATTGCTGGGCTATAGTTTACTTCCCAATGATTAAGTTAGGGTTTAGGCACTGTTCGGTTGTGCCTATTTTACATCTAAATCTTAATTGGCATGGTTGTAAAATACAATCCTCCTCAGCCCAAGTTTTTATCTTATTATATAAGATCTTCCCTAAGATTTTCAACATGTTGCCTATCAGGGTGGTCGGTCTGTAACAGCTTGGCTGAGAACGGTCACCCTTTTAAAAAATTGGTACGATAATGCTTATTTACCAAGTACTTGGAAGCGGGGCATTAGTTAGAATATTAACAACATTTAATAAAAGCGGCGTAAGGATATTGGAATCCAAGAGGGGACCTAGTGCTCTACGGGGACCCCATTATGTATTGGAGCTTCGTACCTCATAGAAAAATTAGCTTCCCATGCCTCACTAGTTATGTTGCAGCTCATCCGGGTCAATAATTGTCCCATGGATCTCATGTCTTTAACTGCAGCCCAAAAATCATTCCCATTCTTAAATGTGGCAGCCTGTGCAAGTGCGTCCCAGCGCTCATTCACAAGTTCTTTCTTCCTATGAATGTGAAACGGCTACCTTGTACTTTTTCCTTACCAGTTTGATAAGGGAAGGATTTCTGGGGTTTGTTGAGAGTGCCTTGCGCAGCTGTCTTAATTAATGAACAGTCACCGTTAGCCAATCTCGGTCCATGTTGTACTTCTGAGATTGGTTTAGATAATATAGATTTGACATCCTTACATAATTTTGAAAAGGCAACAATTACCTTGGGATTAAAGTCTTGTAGTGACAAACACGAGCCAATAAGTCTCGGATAGCACCTTACCATCTTAGAGAAGAGATCAATATTATTGACTCCTCACCAAACCAATCTTAGATTGTGTGTAGAGGGGGTCAAGTTCCTAGCACTGCACTCATTATTATATGCCGGCTTAGGAGAGATTCTCAATACTATTTTAATAGGATTGTGGTCGCCATGAGTAATTGGGACAACCTCAGCTTTCACTAAACAATCTTCAAGAATAGGAGAAATAAAAACATAATCTATAGTAGGGGCACAACCCCTACCTCTAAATGTTGGTTCAGGGGAGTTATTATTATTATTAAATATAGCAGCAAATTCTAAGACACATTGATTACATTTTGATTAAGTAGATGGTCCAGTAATTCAACGCCCCTATTACATGAATGCACCTTAGTACTGGGTCCTATGATTGGGGTCATTTCCCTCGGGATCTTGGTATTAAAGACACCCCCCAAACAGATACCAGCTGTATTGCCAAATCCATTACGATGTTGTAGGGTTGTAAAAAAAATCGAACAAGTTAATAAAATTTACGTTAGGTGCAGAATGAAAATCATTATTATAAAAATTAATTAAACATATGGAAACACTCTTTCTATGTATTAATGCTTGAAATTTTTCATTGTTTGTATCTAAAGCCTTGACGCTACCTCCCTCAGCAATGTTGATCCAAATTGAGAGACCACCACATGGACGACCAAACTAGGGTATTAGGGCAAGAATATTAAAGCATTCAAACCCTTCAATGTATAAATCTTGCATGGCCCATGTCTCCTGAAACATAAGAATGTCCTGCTCACATACTATGTCTAGCCAATCTAGTAGGGTTATTTTTTACTGTAAACCAGCGACATTCCAACTTAATATATTTAGATTTGAAACATTAGTTGCTTTAGTTAACGTATCATGTTCACCTAGCTCTGAGGAATACAAATGAGCATTCGATATAAAAGTGGTCTCATTGCTTACCAGTGATGGCGTCAGTCAATCCTGGAGATCCTAATCAGACAGTCCTAAAAACCTGTTATGCCTGATTGGGTAAGAGACGTCTTTTATCAAGGGCCCGGGGATCAGTTTATAAAAATAGCCCAACGGTAATGAGTAAATGTGCGTGAAGTTAATAGTAGAGTCCTACTGTGCCTTCAATAGTGATCTGACCATGGACTGTCTGCGAAAATTGATCACTATGCAGTCTCCCTCTATGTTCTGTGGTGACGCATCCAGCCACCCTACTCTTCGTGCCATGATTTTGTTATTCATATCTGACTTTAAACCACCTGTATTTGGATAGCCTGTCCACACATTTATTACGCAATTTATCCCATGTCTCCCCCTGTTCTTTCTTGAGGGTTGGTACCCCTGTCAGCACCAGAATTTAAGGGCATGCTGCTGGCGGCAATCCACCAGTTATAGTTAGAAGCACTAACTATAACTTGTGCCCCGCCATGCACTGTTTATGACCTCATATATGGCATCACTCTTGACATGTTCTATGACATAATTTATTACATCACTCATGACATGTCAAATGGCTACATAGTTATCAAGCACCTCAACAAATACTCCAGGGTGGAAATGGAAAAGCAGTGAAGGGATGAAGGGGAGGATGAAACTGTATCACCTAAAAAACTTCAAGCTGCTGAAGAGAAAGAAGACCCATGGTCTGCCTGCAATGCTGGCTACACATGTCCAAAAGTTGTGGTCAATGATGATTGATAATTATGTGCAAAATAAAAAAATTAAAATTCACTTAAAACATAGTTAAATATTAACCCCTTCCGTGCTGCCATCGGCCATTTGCCGACGGCAGCACTACCTACCCAGTGCTGCCGTCGGCCAATGGCCGATGCGGCCCGCCCATTTTGC
Organism: Lissotriton helveticus; assembly: GCF_964261635.1. Lineage (NCBI taxonomy): Eukaryota > Metazoa > Chordata > Amphibia > Caudata > Salamandridae > Lissotriton > Lissotriton helveticus. The sequence continues at coordinate 2,001,468,037 of NC_136061.1, read as the reverse complement.
GGAAGTGACGCACTTCCGCAAAATCGCGGCCGCCGTATACGGGTTAAGTGTAAGTCTGGCTGAAACATAACCACAGAAATTCACCAGTTATGGTTTGCAGCTCAAAACAAATGTAATGCCACCCCATTGTGCTGTATTTGATATCACAGATTATATAATTGACAACATCAGAAGTGAGGCCATACTGAAGATCACACACAGCAGGGGTTAGCCATTTTATTTTTCAAATGCAGGGTTTGAAATACTTCAGTTTATTCTTAAATGGTAAAAAGTAATCGGAAGAAGAGATAGGACTGCTTAGCTAAGCAAGAAAGTTGTTTTCAAAGTAAACCAGAAGATCAAGCCTCCTACTCCAAAAGTTCTCTATTTTTCTTGGTGTAATGCGATGTTGATGATGTTTCCTAAATTTGTTTATCCTTGATGTACATAGAAGAAAAAGGATGCCTTTTTGAGCAACCGTCGTCAGGCGGTTCGGCTCTCTCAGTTTTCTGCTGACGAGGTCGAGTTAACCTGCGGCGTCCCGCAGGGCTCCTCCTTATCCCCTCTCCTTTTTAATTTATACCTGACCCCCCTTATCCAGTCCCTTCGAGGCAGCTGTGTCACCTCTTTTAATTACGCGGATGACATCCAGCTGGTCTTCGACATTAACTCTACGGACCAGTCCATCTACAACTTCCAATCTACTCTCTGTCAAATTAGCGACTGGATGGGGGTGAATCACCTGAAACTCAACCCCGACAAGACAGAGCTGGTGCTTGTCGGGGGGGCTGCCAATCCCTGGAAATCGATCTTTTGGCCCATGTGGCTGGGTCCTCCCCCCAATCCTGTCAGTTCAGTAAAAAGCCTTGGGGTCATCATCAGCAATGACCTCACGATGAAACCCCAGATTAACGCGGTAGTTTCCTCTAGTTTCTTTCAGTTAAGATAAAATTTGAAAGATTGCCCGCTTCCTGACCACCGAGGCACTCACCCTGGTCCTGTTGGCCTTAGTCATCTCTAGGATAGACTATGCCAACTCCCTTTACATTGGCATACCGGCATACCAACTAAAGAGGTTACAACTGGTCCAGAACCAGGCCGCACGGCTGATCTACCATCAGCCCAAACGCCAACACGTCCGCCCGTTGTTAAAATCCCTCCACTGGCTCCCTGTCTCTGAGCATTGCAAGTTCAAACTGGGTTGCATTATTTTTAAGTCCCTTGCTGGTATAGGCCCTTCGTTTATCTCTTCACTATTGCACTTATATGTCCCCTCCCGCAATCTCCGCTCCTCCCATCTGGCCTTACTTCAGGTCCCGACCTTTAAACGCAAAAAACAGGGAGGACTGAGGTTCTCATTTCTCGCCCCATCTTTCTGGAACACCCTCCCTTTAGGTCTAAGTTTAGCCTCTCCCCTCACCCATTTTAGGTCCCTCCTTAAAACCCATCTGTTTTGTAATGCCTATAATTAACGCCTCTGGCCCCTCGGACTGTCTGTTTTCCTTATGCTTTAGCGCCAAGAAACCGCTGGGTGTTAGTTGCGCTCTATAAGTTCCTTTTACATTACATTACATCCTTTTTCATGTTTCTCTTCCACCAGTGATCATCGCAATGCACACCTTTGAACCTTAGTTTCTAAGAATAAGGGCATGATGAAAGACAGCAGACTGAAAGGAAAGAAGGATTTACTACCGATTTTGCCTGCCATGGTTTTGTTCCAAATCGGGGAAAGGCTCAAGAGCTACAGTACGTGAGGGTGCAGGGGCGGGTCGAGTGAAAGTTGTTAGTTTGGGCACTGTCTGAGAATAGTGTTTGTTGTAGTATCTCATCCTCTTGACTGGAATTGCTGCATTTTGGCTAGGTGTCGCAAAAATTACTTTTGGTGGAACAGGGATTTCAATATCTCCTTAATAGAACGGTAATTTTCAAAATGGACTCAGAAGTACTGAACAATACCATCTATACTGCATGCAGGAAACTCATCAGAAGAAGGACAAAACCTTTTATTTTGCACCTCAGGGCAGAAATGAAATATAATTAACCACCACAAGAGACAGTGAGCCAAAGAAAAAGATCAGTCATCACTGTAGCTTCTATACGTATAACTGAGAATACCAGGAGAGAAAATGAAGAGGATAAGACAAAATAAGCTCCCATCGTATCTATGCCTAGCATCTGTAATCAATTTGAAATGCAATAGAGACTGGAAGTGAGGAGTGCAATGTGGCAGATGCCAGAGAACTTCTTGGAAGCCATGATGGCAGTCTGAAACACCAGGAATATCCAAATTCACATGACATAAATACAGCACCTGAAATCATGTTTGTGGTAGATCTGCTATATTTCCTTTGTGGAAAGCAATGATGTCCTCTGATTCATGTGGGATTGTTTGATGTCTACTTGAAAGGTTTCATTCTGATCCCTTTTTCTGTCAAAACCTCTTCCAGAACTAGACTAGCAGGCTTAGCTGAGCAACTTCTTGGAGGTATCATGTATGTAAAGTTTCACATGACATGGACATATGGATAATATGGAAAACGATTACAAAATCAGAATAATTTCGAAAAATTGATGTTACTAGTCCTATCGTGATGATTGAAAATTTAAATTTAAATCAGCAAATGTTACATGCAGAAAGGAACAAGTTGTCAGTGCTTTGGTTAAACTCTGTTATATTAGATCAAGGCAAACTTAAAGGAGTCCTCTATAACAGAGCCATAATCCATATTCTGATTGCATCCAGTAGTAATGCAAATGGTAACCAAACATCAACATAACTACAACAATAGAACTGCATCAATTGAGCAAACACACAGAATTCGTGTTAACTACAACAGATGATCCCCAAAACACAACAAGGCTAAATTGGTGCTGGGCCATTGACATACATATGAATACACTTCTCTTGGGGGCATATCTTCAACACAATTATCGCCGCTTTAGCGGCCGTTTTCGGCCGGAAAGCGGCGATAATTGTATAGCACTATTAGCAAGGTCACGCTATCCGTGAATCCATGCCTCAGCACCCTTTCCCTTAATTCCCAGCTTTGTTTTTCTAATGAGATGCAAAGTGGGCGTTCCGCTCCAAATTAACGTGAGAAATGTCGCTAACCGACATTTCTCTAATTATCTAGCCTCACGCTAACCTGGAGAGCGATAAGAAAAGTAGCGCTAACCTTGCTTATCGCTACTTTTGTTACGCCTGCTTTTTGTCTGACTTAGCCATTATATCCAATGGAAGGTGAATATGTTGTCTAAGTCTGCCCTGTCCCTTGCTGATGTGCCCCTTAATTACTAAATACGACCCCCATGTTCTTTTACCATATATTGGTGTCAGTGAATAGATGCGACTACTCTCACAATGAAACAGACTATATCTAACAACAAACTATAGGTACAAAAATGCAGTATGTAGGCTCCGACACAGTAACACAGTGCTCTCCTAAAATGATGGCAAAAATGATGCAAAACAGCCACCCCGCGGTGCAAAGACCTTGCATGAACATATTGATCATCTGATATTTGTTCATAGTGTCAAACACAGTTTCATCTGACCTCTTGCAGAGTCATAACCAAATAATGGAGCAAAGTCAGGCATGAGTCATCATAAGGAACAACTGCATTATCCCGGAATGCCACCGCTGACTAATGGGAACGGAGACGTCCATGAAGGAGAATGAACTCATCCATGGACCTTGACTGAAGGGTAGTAATTCTGTTTGTACTTGTGTCTCAGGGTTTGGCAGGAAATGCTATGGAAACATGTTATTGACCTTTCTGTCCGAAATATAATTCACAAGGATACATTCAATTCAATTGCAGGTAGCAAATGGATCTCAAATGATCACACGACCCCAGATGAAAGAAGTGGTTGATTTGAAGGAAATATCAAATGTGCAGTGCTAGACTGATGGAGAACCAAGTGCAAAGTATCAATAAGAAGTATGTGGGCGCTGTTTTTAGCAGGAGTTAACAGCTTTGAATGCGGCACAGAATGTAACAGCGAGGGAAATTAGGGCGAGTTACAGCATAGTGGTTGCAGACACATGGGTTAAGGTCAAAGGGTTGAACGTGCAATTGCAATATCTGTTGAAGTGAAGGCATCAGATGATGCTAAACAACAGCAGAAGTTCTGTGCAAGTCACCTGGGGAACTGACTGGTCTCTCTGTCAGAACATGTGTTCTCTGGAAAGTGTTAAGGACTGGAGGGGACAAATATTGGTCCGTCTTTGGGTCAAACTGTGCTGTCTCCCTCTGTGGCTGTACTGGTGTTCACCTCTGGGGTTTTACATGATTCCAACAAACTATTGGGAATTCACCTCTAGCCTGGAAGCCATGTCAGCGGCAATCACTGTTTCTCATGCTGCAATGCATTTTCCAGTTCACTTTCATCACCGCATCTGCCAGTTTCCTCTTTTCATCCATGTACAATGATAGAGAACAGAGATGGAGCTGTGGGCTCGAGGGCTACAGTAGTTTGTGGGTGTGGCAGAGTGCAAGAAAAAATAATTAATGGGAACGTTTTTTAAATAAAGCCCAGACTTTACAGTATAATCCTCTGCACAACGTTTGGGGCGTCCCTCCTAAAGAGAATTTAAAATAAAATGGGCCTAAACAGTAAGTGACAATAGTCTGATCGTGCAGAAGAGATGCAGTGCATGGATAATAGATGTATAGAAATCAAGCCATGAGGAACACTTAGGAAACAAACGAGTTTCGCAAACCGTAGCAACACCAATACCTTGCAGTTGCCTAGCACTTTTCACCTCAGTAAAAACTCCACCTGCACCTGTGACACCCGGACCTTACATTGAGGTCATTCGTTAAAGTTAAGTATCACAAAGTATCATATTGAAATAAGAAGCTGCCTCTCTCGTGTGCTCCTGGACTTAATCTGGTACTCCGTATGCATGTTATATGAACAATTTAGAACACAACAGAAAATGATACTCGTGCTCCTTGAAGCACTTCTGCTTTAAAGACATATTCGAGGAATGCCTTACTGAATAAGTTGACGCATTCTATAACAAAATTCATTAAACACGTGAAAGCAAGGGGGCAGATTTACAAGAAAGTGACGCATTTGTAAAGATGCGTCACTTTCCCTGCGCCACCCTGAGAATCCCTTTCGCCACAATGGATGTGCCGTATTTACAATACTGCGCACCATGGCGCAAGGATTGACAGATGCGTCAGAAATTCTGACGCATCTGTTGACGCAAAAGTCACGCATTGCTGGGGTCGTGTCACAAGCACGAAACAACTCCAGCAATGCAGGGGAGGCCTATCCTCATTGTGCTGCGTCACTCCTTACGCCTGCATCACGCAGGCGTAAGAATTTGACGCAGTGGCGTCCTAGAAGTGGCGCAGTGAAATCTTGTAGATTTCACTGCGTCACTTCTACGAGGTTTTTTTGTGTTGGAACGCCAACCCTGCATACATTATACCTGACACAGGTATAATGTGGCACAGAGCTTTACAACGTGAAGCATCTCCCTAGATGCGTCACGTTGTAAATGGGCCGCATTTTTACGCTGCTGCTGCGTCACAAAAAGTAATCCAACAGCGGCGCAAAAATGACCCACGGGGCTTATAAATCTGCCCCCTGGCTCTCTGCTGTTCTTTTCATACAAGTCAATTAAGGAACATTTTAACAATTCTCGATGATCCCAGACTTTTACAAAGTAGAGTTGGGTTATTTGAAGTGTAGGGCTAACATCTCATGTCAACAATGTGTGTCTTCTTTAATTGTTGAATGTACTTTATTTTATTGCAGACTGAAGATGCAGAACGAAACTGATGCATCTGGTGTGGGCTACGGCCAGTGAAGCATTGGCCAGCAATTATTCGATTTTTCCCCAGGGATCCGTTTCCCAAAATTACCAACATAATCCCATGAAGCAGTCCGCAGCCATCTGTAACCCTGGGTGAGTGGAAAAAATCCTGCAACGTGACTGAACGTCCTGGCCCCCAACTCCGAGTCAAAGATGGTGCCTGAGGGTCACTGCCATGCAGCGGCATCCTAAAACTCCACGGGCCCGGAAGAAGAGTGGACAGGGAGCCCTGAACACTTTGGGCCTCACCTGATCCCCCTGTATCACTGAAATCCTGATGGTGGCACGGGAGAGCAGCACACCACACATGATCCGCGGATGGCCAGGAGTCCGAGAGGATGCCGGCCCCACTCCTTCAAGCAGCCAAGGAAGATGGTTGGGAAGGAAGCCCTGCGCCACAAGGCCACGCCTTCCTCCTATGACCACATCTTAGGGAGGGAGAAGTGGCCCTCCGGGTCCCGACCGCAGAGTCTGGATAAAAACATGCAACCTCCCAGAGATCTCCGCTCGATGTCTTCCTACCTAGTCGCCACACACAGAATAGGGAAAGCTAGATGGGGCGGGCGTTCCTTCTCTTATAAAGCTGCCAACTCTTGGAACGCCCTCCCATTGTATCTGCGGAAGGAGCCTAACCTGCTGTTATTTCGAATGCTCCTAAAAACCATTCTTTTCAATGACTGTACCTAATCCTCTCCTTTCCTGACTCTCTGTGTTCGTCCGCAGTGCTGGGAGGCCTCAGGGTAGCCATTGTGCTGTATAAATTCTACTTTATTCATTCACATTCCTTAGGGCCATCAGGAAACATCCACGGCGGGTGCGACTCTCGAGAAGAGACAAGTGGCAGGCTGTGTCGGGCGTGGGCACCCGACTTGGCAAAGCCCCCCATAGAGGTGATGACCCCCTGCAGCAGTGACACAGAACTGGAGCAGAGCGAATGGTGGAGAGCGGGCAGTGTTAGCTGTGGAGGATTCGGGGTGACTGGGCATGCAGCAGTGGTCTCACATGAACCCTTGAAACAAGCTGCGCGAGAATAGCCCCACATATCTGGAGGGGCAACATACCATTAGTTCCCACGTGTTAAGAAATTGTTGGAGGAACAGCTGCAGCGCATAAAGCGGTGGCTGAAGTGACAGCCCCACCCATTCATCCAGACCATAAACGGCAGCCATCACGGGGCAGACAAATGGCCAAAAAAACGACATAAGCCAAAAGACTTGATCTCTAGCCCATGACTTCGGGGGTGACAGACCCTACCCCTCAGACATAGAGAGGGGGAGATCAGATGATTGGAAACCCTCCCTAAAGAAGTACTGGCAGTGGTCGCAGAATCCATAGGGCACCCTAACAAATGAAGCAGACACTGTGAATATCGATATAAGTCTACTAAGTGCGGGTGTGCAGAAAATCAAAACCCAAGTAAAAACTGCAGAAGACACCTTAGGCAAAAACTCTGAAGCTATCAAATTACTGCAATCCAAGGGACTTCAGCTTCATAATACAGCCCATTATCTGCATCTCTGGGCAGAGGATAACGAAGGGATATCACGAATCACGAAGAAACAATATTCACCCGGTGAGCCTGTCAGAGAGAGTCGAGGGGCTAAATGTGGAACGATTTGTGGAAGATTTCATCCTGCAATCTGTGAAACCTACTAGTCTCTCTGCACATTTTTGTGGTCGAATGCGTGCATTGAATACTGATGGCCCCCCCTGTTTCAGGGGGCTGGTCGCACACAATCATAGCACAACTTCTTTAGGGACAGAGATGCCATCCTGAGAGCAGCATGGCAACATGACCCCTTCCCATTGCCAGCATGGGCTCCTCCACTAAGGCGGAAGAGCATAGCCCACTGCTCTCTGAGCAGTTGAAAGAAGAAAAATAAAATGATAATAATGCAGCGTTATTATCATTTGATTTTTCCTTCTGCAGTGGCTCAGTTGGGGTGGAGCTGGACTCTGAGACGCCATAGCACTGGAGGAGGAGGAGTGGTGAGTGCACTCTGTAAGTGCGCATGATGCTTTGGCTGGCCCTCTAGCCCGGGTGCTTCCTGCTGCCAGACTCAAGGAAAAAGAAGAGGACCGGGTAGAGTTGGCGGCCTGCGCTATCCCACGGAAGTGCATTTCCTTTGTTAAAATCTTTACCTCCCTACCCGTCCCACCGCTACCATCTGGTAGCACCCGATACTGACTCTTGGGATAGGAAAAACATAAAATATTGTTTTTTCCGGGCTTCGCCCAGGAAGTACAGTCACAAAACCGAACCTTTGACAAGGTAAAAGGGGAACTACATAAACAGATGCTGCAATATGCCAAGCTTTTCCCGGCCAAACTGTCAGTAGTGGCAGAGGGGTAAGCCTGGTTCTTTACCAACCCTAGAGAAGCATGGAACTGGCCAGATGTATGGAGCACCATGTCTGAGGAGAGACTCATTCCACACAGAAACATCATGCAAGCGGTGACCAGATAGGAACACAACTTATGGAGGAGATGACAGAAGCAGCACACGGCGTGCTAGGCAAACTAGCTGCGGGGACTGAGTCCCACAAGTCATAAGCACTGGGTAGACACATGTAGCCCCACGACACAAGGTGGAATTTCAAATGTGGGGGCAACAGACGCCTCAGATGTAGGGCAGCGAGTAGTTCTTCACTCACCAGTTAAGGATGTGGGGAGGGGGTACGGGCTAGGGAGGGGAATGTGTTTATTACTGACACAACACAACCCAGACATAATAATGTTATGCCGCTCGTAGCTGTTACCTTGGTCTTTACTGCCTGATTCCGACTGTCTCTGCCACGGAGAGCCTCCCAGCCTTGCAGAAGGATTAATATCTTCGCCGGATCTCACGGATTGAACACAGGGGCCGGGACTGTGAGAACCAGGGTCCTTTGCGCATGTCCAACACAGCGCACCTGGTGTCTCTTCCCGCCCCTGCTCCGCCCTGTTCTTCTGCCTATTTACAGCTTGCAGCCCCCGCTTCGCGGGTGCCGCTCGTAGCTGTTACCTTGGTCTTTACTGCCTGATTCTGACTGTCTCTGCCACGGAGAGCCTCCCAGCCTTGCAGAAGGATTAATATCTTCGCCGGCTCTCACGGATTGACTACAGGGACCGGGACTGCGAGAACCAGGGTCCTTTGCGCACGTCCAACACAGCGCACCTGGTGTCTCTTCCCGCCCCCTGCTCCTCCTACTTAGTCAAGCCTCCTAACGCTGAGCGGGACGCGAGCGGGACGCCGGACGAAGCCCGGACAAAGGGCGGACAGTCCGAGACTGGCAGAGACTGGACTGGGCCAAGAACGCTGCCCAAAATACTAGCCGTGAGTTGTCGTTGTTGTTATTAGTTATTAGTGTGGAACCTTTGGAGTATTGCTCTCTAACATTAGCGCGACACATTGTTCCATATTCTTTTTTGCTTACTATCTAGTGTGTCTCTTGGGGAAAAGGTCACCTACTGTGTTTGTGTTTGTGTAGCATGTCAAAGTCAAAAACCCCCCTAGCAGCAAACACCCTCGACAACTATCTAGTTCAGGTGGTTGCCAAAATTAACAATGATAGAAGATCCTCACTGGGCTTGAGCTCATCCCCTCCATTGTCTATGGTAGAAAATATGCCTGTCGAAACACCCGAGCCAGATGATAGCAATGAGGTTTTCTTGCAGGATCAGCACGATAATAATACATTAACACAGTTAATAGTGGCCTTAGCAGAATCGGACACAGAGAATACACATGAAGAAGAGTTAGTGTTATTAGAGGATGAGCCCCCGGTGCCGGTCCCAGCTCCTAGAGGCGCTAGAGGGGGGGGACAAGGGCCTCCCCAAACGTGGTGGGTTACGCTCAAGCAAGAAAAGACTAGATACCCCACCCCCCAATAGGGATGTAGAAGATGAAAGGGGTCTAAATGGGTGAAAAATACTCCTGGATGATGACCAGCTCAAGAAATTAGTAAATATCCTAGATACTAAGATTAAGAACATTACAAAACCTCTCCTGGCAAAAATTGACCATCTTACAGAGGAGGTGCATAGATTAGGGGGGCTCTTACAGAAGACATTAGAAGAGGTGGTAAATACCCCCACTCAAGTAGCATCTAGAGTAGAGACCGAAAAGGGCCCAACAGTTTCCTGTCCGGGGTCAACTGAGAATGTATCTCCCCTCCCAACCATGACTACTCATTTGGGGGGAGGGGGTCAGGATTTAGACAATAGGGTACCCCCAGGACCAGGGGACAAGAAAGGAGATTTCAGGGCAGAGAAGGGCCCAGTAGAGCTAATTGTGGAGGCTTCCCCCTTAGTGTTGGTCTTGGCCAATGTCCCCGATTTGAAACCTGGGCAAATAGAAAATACACCCTCCCTAATGAGTAAGGCCCTGCACTGGCTATCTCAAAACATGGCATTCTCACCCGGGGGTATACATCAGTTGGCAGAAGAGATAGTGAAGGCAAGGAGAGTGGAATGGATTGGGGGTGGCCATAAAAAATTCAGGGGGGATTGCGTGGTGCTGCACTTTACAGATCCGAAGTTCTGCCAAACATTCTGTCGAATATATATCCTCCCCAACGCCGAACCGCTGAGATCATCCCTTTAACATTCGATTTTTTCTATGCCAGACGAGGTAACATCTTGAATCCTACAATCCTAAGAACCAAATGGAACACTGTGGCAAAAAAGGGAAATACGATTGGTCCGAAAAATAGTTGGGGTGTGTCCCTTGAAAATAGATTCTCAGCTCTATCAGAACTCAATGAGTGCGACTGACTTCATGGGACAGAAGCTGCAGCTCATTACAATTCAGTCAGCCTCACAAATACTAGGTCAAGTAGTGTCGAGAAAAGGGCCAATGAGCCTGTCTTGCTTGGTAGCAAAGAGAAATGTCACGCGGATGTACATTCTGTGCATAGAGTTCCGGAAAACGTTGATGGGATCCTCAAATCTACTTCTAATAATCCCAGTAGCATCAGGACACGCAGTTTATTATCTAATTTTGGCCTAGTATCCAATAGGCAAAATGTAGTGCCGTCTCAGGATATAGCTATACCAGACAATAGAAGTCTAAACCTCCTATCATGGAACCTTGCTGGTATTTCTAACAAAATGATTTCCCCAGAATGGTGTGAATTTATAGAGCACCACGACATAATTATTTTTCAGGAAACCTGGGCAGTGAACCCAGTCTATCGGCATGGTTTCCTAAATTTTTATGTCCCAGCAAAAAAGAACCCCAAAGGGCGGCCATCAGGGGGATTGATTATCTGGGTGCGCCAATCTTTGCATTGTAATATCCAGGAAAGATCCCTCAATAACAGTGACATATTGTCAATTACGATCACCTGGGCCAATGGCCAAGAGATGGCCATTTATAACATATATGCTAGGGGAGTTGCAGGGGGAAAAACCTCAGAGATAATAACAGCACTTGATAATGATCTTGACCTCCTTCCATCGCATCTTTCTATCTTGGTGGGTGGAGACATGAATACGACCTTCGGACCTTTGGGCTCGGAGGACGGTGAAATGTCCTTAGAAGAGGATAATAAATGGGGAATCCCCCAGTTGGACCTGCCATTTGTCAAGAGATGGTCTGAGGTAGCAATTCAAATCAAAAGCTTGTGCTTAGCAAGGGGCTTAAGAGCAGCTAATGGGCGCACCCCGTCTGACCGACGGGGTGTCCATACATTTGATAATGGAAGGGCAAAAAGTCGAATAGATTATATTCTAGTGGATGTGAGGGATTGGCACAGGCTGGTAGATATGAGCATCGCATCTAGATTAGAGAGTGACCATAACCCACTATGTTTGAGCATACAATTTAACCAGGAGGTGCCAGCTTCAAGCCCGGGAATGGGCCCAGTGACTTTAGATATTATCTCCACAAATAACCAACGCCATGTAAGGTGGGGCAGACTGATAGAGAAGCCGGAGATGTTAGAAGATCTAAGGAAGTTAGTTGTCTTTGAGATTAACATTATGAAAGAACATTATACCGAACCCAACTTCTCCAGATTTATGGAGGAGGCACACTCTGAGTTTTTTTTCTAAAATTCAGGGCTTCTTTCTAAAACCAGTAGGCCAAAAAAAGGTGGTAAAATCACCCACTAAACAGGGCTGGTATGATCAAACATGCAGAAGAGCAGGTCAGAAACTTAGTCTTGAGTTAAGGAGTCAAAACAGTGAAGGAGTGAGGAAGGCCAGGGATGCCTACAGAAAAGCACAAACCAAAGCGAAAAAGCTCTGGGACGAAAATCACTGGCTTGACCTCAAATCAGCATGTGCAGCTAAGAAGCAAAAAGAGTTTTGGGCAATCGTAAAATGGGACAGGGGGGGTAGCAGAGCGTCCACAAAACAACGTTGCAAAGAACTTATGGATAGACTTCTTTAAGCCACAATATGCATGTAATCTGGACCCAGGCCATTACCTACCTCCCCCGATGGTCTTCTTCAAAGGCGAAGTGTTTACCCTGGGTGATGTAAACATAGCGTTGGATGGGGTGTCTGTGGGGAGAGCGCCAGGAATGGACGGAATACCGGCCGATGTATTTTTAAGCGACCGGGCTTCATGGTGCCAATACTTTGTCTGGCTAGCAAATTCCATCGCTCATGGAGCTTCCATACCTAATTCATGGAAGGGTGCGGAGATCATCCCAGTCTTTAAAAAAGGTGATAAGACACTCCCAAGCAACTATAGACCCATCAGTCTTATCGATTCTGCGCAAAAATTGATGGGTCGACTGATACAAAACAAACTACAAGCTTGGATAGATGAGAAGGATGTTCTCTCCCCCTTCCAAGCCGGTTTCCGCCCCCTAACAAGTTCAATTGATCAGGTCTTTTATTTTCTAACTTTATACTGGAGAAACGTGACCTTGATCAATGGTCCATTGTATGCTGTATTTGTTGACCTAAAGTCAGCATTTGACTTAGTCCCGCGACAAAAATTGTGGAGTGTCCTCACGGAAATTGGTATCAGCCCCGAACTATTGACATTGTTAGTCCCCATGCATGAAAATAACTACGCTAGGATCAGTTGGGGGGCCCAGGGCGAGGTAACTGATTCTTTCCCTGTAGAGCGTGGGGTTAGACAGGGATGCGTCCTGGCTCCCACCTTATTTTCATTATATATCAATGGCATAGTGGACTACCTGAAGAAATCCCCTACTGATGCCCCAATACTGGACGGGGTTCGTGTACCAGTATTAATGTTTGCTGATGACACGTTGCTGGTATCACGAACTCCTAGTGGCCTCCAGAAGGCAATTAATGCTTTCGGGGATTTCTGTCAGATCCGGGGCTTGGAGTTAAACACCTCAAAGACTAAGTTTATGAGTATGAATCCAGCAAAGCCATTTAGGGGCACAATAACTTTTAATGGGGCTGCCTTAGAACAGGTGGAGGCCTTTACTTATCTTGGTATCTCCCTACAGGGCAATATGAAATGGAAGTCCCATATTGACCTAGCAGTTTTAAAGTTCCATCAACTAGCAGGGGCCCTAACACTGAAACATAAATCTTCATTAACCAAACCTATCCATCCTGTGTTAGAGATTTATAGTATGAAGGTACTAAGTGCCTGTTTGTATGGCTCAGAGTTGTGGGGTTTTGCCAACTTGAACACTTTGTCTATTGCTGAGAACAAGTTTTTGCGACGTCTGGTTGGCGTTCCACAGAGCACACCAACAATCCCCCTGTTGTATGACCTGGGGAGGAAAAAGATTGAGGACCTGGCTCGACTGCGCCCATTACTATTCTAGAGACGAATAATGTCAACGCCGGAGCTAGGTCATTATGCCTCCGCCCTCATGGACATTATTAAGAAGGACCAGTTCCATACAATAACATGGCTCAACGAGATCCGGAACTTATTAACAAAACTCCATCTAGACCATTTATGGACTAACACTGATCCAACTGCCTTCCCATCAAAGGAGATTGTGAAAAAAATGTACTGGGATATGACTTTGCAATCTGTTTTGACCTCTAACCCACATTCCATGCTAACATCCCGGTATTTGGAAATCAAATTTACTCCATTTTGTGAACTATACTGGGATTTTATCACAAAACCTATGGATAGAAAGTTGTACTTCCAATTTAGAGCTGGTAGTTTGCCCCTTAACGCTTTCACACAAAAGTGGTCGCCTAGCAATGTTAACATATGTAACCATTGAAAAGACTTGGTTGAGGACATTTCGCACTTTCTGTTTGTCTGTCCTCTTTATGCTTCTCCAAGAAGGAGGTGGTTAAAACCAGCGTGCCAGAATTTAGGGACACGTAGGTGCCAGGAAGCACTTAGCATTTTGGAATCAAACAGCTCCCCTCCTTTAGCAATTGCAGTAGCAAAATACCTAGGATGGGCATGGATCATTCGCACTCGCACTTTAGCCAGTGGAGTTAGAGGAAATGTAACGTGATTTTATGTAGATTATAATTAATCATATGTAGTGAATTTGAGTTTTTAGCAGTAAATGCGTTCCTTTTAGTCATGATTCGTCTGCGTTTTGAATTTAATGTGTGTTTTAAAAAATGTGATTGTATTCTAGAATAGTATTTACTGATGTATAGGTTAGGGCGTCAATGCTTTTATGACAATGCTGTCGAATAAAGCTTTTGAATTTGAATTTGTTATGAGAAACACATTTAGTGGGTATAAATTGCATCAATCTAGCCAGTGGGATTTACAGAATTTTAGTCCACGCAAGTTTCACAATGGGATTAAGGGAGAGGGTGGGGATACTGGCCTGCAAGATGCTTTCCCTGACAGTTACCAGGACTTGTTCTGACACCCAAGTCAAGTGCAGCAATAACAGGAGATTGGAGTAGCTGAACCTTTATATCCAGGGAGATTTTAACTTGCAATCAGATGCAATGTACAATAGAATCTCAGGGGGAAGGAGAGAACTCCGAGAGGACCGCTGACTAGCTAACTTCCTGGCAGCGATGGGCCTAATAGGCCTGTGGAGAGCTGAACAGCCACAGCTCAGACAATACTCATATGAGGCCAGGTTCAGAAACACAATGTCCAGATTGGACTACCTATTGACTCCAATTACAGAAGTAGGTCTGTTTTCCCACACATCCTATTTGGGGTCTCAGACCAATCCCTGATGATGACGATATACGAGCTAGCTAGGATCAAGGGGCCACGGGGCTGTAAATTAGACCCTGGGTAACTTACATAATGGGAAACAAGAATGTATGTTATAGAGGCCACAGAGAGATATTTCTAGGATATGGGCTCCTCTGTCACAACCTGAGAGGCCTTTAAGCCCACAATCAGGTGAGCCCCAATATCACAAGTGTCAAGAAGGATGAGGGAGCAAAAGAGAGCAGTGCCTGAGCTCGAGGCCCTCCTCCTACAGATGGAAGAGGATGATCGCCTCTTATACCTGGCAGACCCTGAAGGATCGATCCCCTGGGCACTAATAAACATATCAATATTTGGAATATCACGTGTTTCCAGATCAACTGGCACAAATCAGTCATCTTTCTAATCACACACTCGGAATGGCCAGGAGACTCGGAATGTACATTACAGAGGGGTTTAAACATTTGGTGGCACTTCCCCTTATCACTCATTGGTAGGGCTGCCTTGTTCAAAAAGGTAACCTTGACCAAAGTCCTCTTTTTAGAACTTGGCAGAGTTTTAGGTACCTTCAGGTGAGACATGCACTCAGCAAGTATAAAACAAAACTGGAAGACATTATGGACAACACCCCCTTAGAGTTCTGGATACTGGCATCACCTCTGCAGTCCCATGCAATCTCACAAATCAACAGAACACTCTTAGAACAGCTCCCCTCACTCCTTAGAAACCAGTAGGAGCAGGATCTAGGAGTACTTGATGCCACGGACTAGTGGCAGGCAGGAAGATCCCAGTGAGGTAGCAATATGGGCGAGGTTCAGGTTGCGGTACCTCCAACTCCTACACTGGGCATACTACACCAGAGTACGACTGGGGTATATGGGTAAAAACATTACAGACACATGTTTGTGAGGATGTGGCCGGCATGGAATCCTTTTGCACATGCTGTGGGATTGTACCTGTTTACAATACTTCTGGTCGGGAATACGACAGACAATGGAAGAGACATCATAGGAGGACATACACTCAACATGAGCTTTGGGGCCATGTGCCCTTGAGAGCAGGCGTTCCTGCTGCACTTCCTGTAGTGTAGTTCCTATATTCCCAATAGGCTCTGCGCATTGGAATACTATATTCAGCAGTGTAGACGTAGGACTGAGGTTATCTAGGTCTCTGCTGACTATATTAGACTTAAGGTTTGCCAGCTAGCTCAGAGGTCACTAGAAACTTTCTCGAATAAACGAGGAGGAGTTTAACCTCCCTGGATAGACAAGAAGGGATTAGCTTCTGACAACCATAAAACATGACAACTTTGCTCTCCCTGAATAAGAGTGTATCTCTAGAGTCGTGTGAAAACAAAAGACAGCTATTTCACTCAGTCAATTGTGTGTACTTAGTTTCACCAGAATGCAGAGAAAAGAGAGACGGGCGTTTTCAATAAAAGGTGTTATTTATTGAGCAGTCTTCTTCCTCATACAAGAGAAATGAATTGTCACGATTGTAATACTCATGGTAAAGTAAAGTGCGTACAGTAAAAGGAGGATTATAAAATAATACTGTAAAAGCATTGATATGGTTTCTTAGCCATATGATACTTTAAAATAGATAAAATATATACATACATATATACATTGACTAATCGTACTCAACTGGTGCTTCTAACTACGCCTACCCCAGTGTACCTGACCTAAGCCTAATACGTGGGAAGGAGTAAGTAAGTAGCAGTTTAAGTTAAGTTTGTTTTGCCAAGAATCTGACTCAAGAATTCTCTTTAAGGGTTTAGTCAGCTCCGCACCTGGGTAATAGAAAGTAGGAGGTCTGGTATCTCTCTCTCAGGACTCGATATCCCAGCAACCCGCAAGGGTAGGCTGGAAATGCCGGAGCTGGATTTCTCGGCAGGAGAAAAGACAGCGTCTTTCTCAGCGCGTCAAAGAGGATGGGCAGCGTCCGTGGGCTCTCACATCAGCTGGGCTCCCGGGCAAGTAGATAGCTGCTCTGCTCCAGAATCACCACCGTGTGTTTGCTTAAGGCAACGTTGGTATATTTATATTTATACCTGAAAGGTGCCTGGGTTTGACGTAAGGTTGGACATAAGACGTCAATAAAGATGTCACTAAGAACTGTCCGTTCTTACAGTGCTTTACAGGAGTTCTAGGATGAAATCAAAACAAAAGCAAGGGGGTGTGCTTTCTAAGGGGCCGGAGAAGTAGCCTTGCTTAAGGTGACAGCATGTGCTACGACTGAATTATGGATATGATTACTATGCCGTTGTAAGGATATTATTGATTATAACTGGACAAGGGCATAAAGTAGGAAAATCGATTCAGGTTCCTAGATAAAACACTACACCCACTCCACAAATTAATGTCCATCATTACTAAAACTGAAGCAATAGTAAACATTTAAAAGGTGCATGTGTATACCAACCCACCCCAAAATAAATTTTTGCATTTGAAATGGTGTATGCGAAATACATGAAAATGATTATAGGTACTGTACGCTTTTCAAGCAGTGTAATCATTCATTAAAAAAGGATGCATATATATATTAGCTGAATGATTTGCGAACTTTACACATGAAATGGCTCTTAATACAGAAAAGAAGTGCGAGACCATTCCATCACATATAAATACAGTTATTGTAAATGTGCTAGAGGCTGTGGTAATATATTGTCTCTAGAGTTCCTAAAATAGAAGCTCTGTTCTCTAAGAATAGTTCTACTTCAAGCAGAGTACATGTGCCAAAAAAAAAGGTAAATATTTTGGAATCGAGAAAAAAATTATTTCGCTTTCAGGGGAGAGAGAAAAAAATATATAGTTCCAAATATGTTCAGTAGCTTTTGTTTATCAAAGCCGAAGGCCGAATTCAGAGTTCATGGAACGCTGTGTACTAGTTTGCTTAAAAGATATTCTTTTTGTTCGGGGGAAAAAATCATTTCATACAGACTTTCAAAAAAGCAGTTTACCACTTCAGGTGAAAGTTCGACCAAGTTGGAAAATGCCGCAACTGTGCAGTCTTGAGAATGATTGCTATTATCGATGTCTTGATCAGCAATGCTCACAGAAGGTCATACCTGGGTGATGTTGCTCTCATCTCGTTCTTCACTACCCTTTAATCGCAGTTGTGAAGTCTCAACGAATGCCGTCATCAGGATGGGTAACCGCTGGGGACAACACGATGCATGAGCCGTTACAGGACTTAGCAAAGTATCTGTATCCAATGGTACTTCTGATTGTAGTGTAAGACAGACGTCCAACACGCATTCTTCTCCGCACAGCATACATCGTAGCACAGGTAATATACAATTCTGCCAGATGGGTCTGAATGAAAGAAACCAGGTCATATTCAGATCTCTTAGCCGGGCTAATCCAAGGACTTTAGTTATGCGGTCCTGATAGCGTATAGCTAGGATCGTTTCTTCCATTGTTGCTGGAGTTTTGTCTGCGATTTGGCTTGCCATAACGAAGCAGGAGAATCAAAAATAAAATGCCTGCTACGAGTCCCAACAGAAGTGGTAGACCGCCAAAGACAGAATGGACGAAATTAGGAAAAATGCCCAGAACTGTTTTGAAGGGTGTTAACAGTCCCGAAAAAGTTGTCTTAAATACATGTGGGATACCACCGATATCAGACATCTTTAGGATTTGGCTTAACATTTCTGCGAAATGAAGGGGGCAATTTGTTGATAAAAGTGTATGTATCTCTGCCGTTGTCCTTGCAACTTACAGACCATACGTTTCTTTTGATGACGTCAAGGGCACAGTTGTCTGTAAAATAACAGACTTCATTCTGCTTAAAGTATCAATTTGAATAGAAGAGATATTCAAAATGGGCCAAATTTTTGCCTCCCTGTCTGGAGTGCTGTTTGGATACAATACTTGCATACAGCAAGTGACCATGGAACTAACGCTCACTAGATAAGCTTTTCCTGGCACCAAGCCACAACATCTGTGGTCCACTATTAGAATGTAGCTCCCGTTAGAAAGCCGTCTAAAGAATGGCTCTATTCGTGTTGCAGGTGTGCCATGCTGGTGGCATGAAAGATTATTTGAAGTCCCCTCACAGGCCCCATGCAGGTTAATACCTTGACACAGAAGTATACCACTTAGTGACTGTTTGCAATTATTACCACTAAGAAATACATTCTGTTCCTTTTCACTATAACATGTGTGTGTGTAAGGTAATTTCCATGATGACTTAATGTACCCTTTACCCAACCTTTCATACTGGCCTGCTGGTCTATACTCTTGACAGAATTTAAATTGGAAAGTTGTTATCGGAATTGTTATTATTCCGTGTATTATCCATTCAATGACAGGTCGTTCTGACATTGTTAATGGTAATCTCTCAAGTTTTTCAATGCTCAGAATTGTATATTCTGCTCCTTTTTGTGCCAAGCTGATTTGTGTATCAGTAAGGTTAAAGATAGAGAATAATGACGTTGTGTTGATTAAACGCCAAGGCACATAGCCTGAACGCAGATTTTGTAACGTCCAGCCAAGCTGTACAATAGAACGTAATTGGGATTGACCGTGTTGTAACATTAGTAAGTCCTGCTCTATTATATCTATAGCAGATGATACAATACTGTCCAGTGAGTCCCCCATTAACCCATTGTCCACAACAGAAAGTGATTTTTCCAAATGAATACGGTCAATTTCCCGTATTTTCTCTGCTGTTTCAATTTGCATTACTTTCCAAGCTTCGTTGTAAGCTGCGTATATACTGGCCGCTATGAAACGTTTTTGACGCTGTTTGCGTGGTCCCATTATGAAATCACGCAAGTCAGCACCTTCTTTAAGTAAAGTCAAGTGTTGCTTAATTTCTGCCAGTGTGGATTTCTGTAGCCATTCGAGGCAGAGTTTTCCTACACTGTATGTTGTAACTATCCCTGGATGTTGTCTCTGGGAGTATCTAGGGTCTGGCCTGGTCAATTTGAACCCCTGTATTTTGTTCAGGAATCTATCTTGACAGTTATTTGTGTCTGTGGGCCAGATCAACCATTTTTTCCAATCAGGATGTGTTCTGTTTTGGTTAAAAATATGGGATACGTCTATCTCAACATCTGTAGTGCTATTACTGTCAGGTGTTGGCTTTGGAATAGACGGTTTGTTTAAGTCTTTAATTTTGGCTAGGCCAAGACAGGTTGTCTGTTGAATTGTGTCATTCAGGAATATAATTTGTTCTGGGATCATGCAGGCTCTAAATAATGATTCTATACCTTGGACCTGCCAATCTTTGGTACCCCAGATGGTTTTTGTTTCAATATTGTTTTTCCAAAAATCAAAACCAAATGTAGTAATTTTTTCATAAAATGCTTCTGAATAGATTAATTTAGTGTTTGTCAGCATTGTTTTCATTCCTGTCTTATTTAACATTTTGAAATAAAAGGCTTCTGCTTCACTTGTGTTAAACCCTGAGAAGTATGGGAATTTCTCATAAAATGTTTTTGAACTGCCTTTTGGTGGAGTTGCACAATGTTCCCATTGATTATAATTTAAAACATTTCTAGGTTGAGCAGATTTATGCAAATAGTGATGAGCAAAGTGGTTGTAGCAGTACAATTCTTCATAATTAGATGAACCCTGCAAGTAATCATGTTCTGTAAATTTTGCCGACATTACTAAATCTGACATCATATCATTAATACTTTCAAAGTCCCAATCATCAGAGAATGTGCTCGGTTTTACAAAGTCACTTAATGAAACCTTAAACTGGTGTGGATACTTCAAGAGCTCGACCGGGCCATAAATTTCATAATCTGTTTTGTCCCAAGCTACCCCACCGGGTATTGGAGTGGCTGTGACATTCACGGATGATAGTTCTCTTTTCTCGATGTGAGATGACTTGTGTGGTTTTAGGACCAAGTTGATGTTCTGACTTGCTGTGTCCATTGTACTGTATTTTCCCTCCATGAATTTTCCAGAACAAAGAACCATGATGAGCCAAAGCAGGAGGTAAAGTACACCTATCACAATCCAAAATTCAATCCATGGAGAAATCAGATAGGTCTTGGATCCTCAGAAAAGTCATCGAAGTTGATGAAGTAGCCAGATGCAGTTCTGGTAATTGTTGGAATCGCTTCCGGATTTTCATTTGTTTTTGGAATTTTCTTTGTTTCATCAGCATAGTCTGTGGGTACATCGTTGTAGACAGGTGTTTCTTGACGAACTGTTGCAATTTGGGTTTTAAGAGGCATAAGTTCCATGGCTTTGTTGCATAGTCCTTTTTGTTTCACTGTAGGTTTATCAAATGTGATTAGTCTCTCAGTTTGAACCTCTTGTATTGTAGCAAACTTTGGTGTTCTGCTATTTCTTGGGAGTCCACTTGGCCTACTACTTATTATTGGCCACATGATTGTGATTTTACCAGGTCGATGGATACAACTTGGTTCTCCTTTTTACCAGCAAGGGGCGGTAGTACAACTGATCTTGTTCCATTGACAGCTAAGACAGGTACTGCTTTTCTGTAAGAAGGCCCAAATTCCTTCTTCACTGCGATCTTCTCTCTGACCAGATCCCCAATTTTTGGAATCCAGACAGGCCTTGCTGGGACAGGTGGTTTTTCTTCAGTGGCTGTTGGCTGCTGTTTTAGCTTTATGTTGCTCAGGTCTTTTCGTGTTTCATTTAAGTCCTGTAAAATAGCCAAACGATCTTTGACATCAAAGCAGTTTTCTTCTACCACTGAAGTCTGACTATCAAGGTCCTGAATATGCATTCTAGTCCCGAACAATAGTTCGTACGGACTGAAACCTTTTAGAGAAATTCTTGGCAGATTGTTAAGACTACGTTGGACACTTGTTAAATGTTCGACCCACCCATCACCCGAACCTAATACCCTCACCGTTATAGATTGCTTTATGTCTCGGTTTTTTCTTTCCACAATCCCGTTTCCCTCAGGATGGAAGGGACAAGAATACCGCAATGCAATGCCCATGCTGGTCATGGCTTCCTTATAAGCTCGAGAGCTAACAGCAGGACCCTGGTCAGAATGTAGCATGCCAATTGCGTATGTGCCGATATAGACTCGCAAATCTTTTATAACAGTTCTGGCGTCAGCCGAGCGCTGGGGTCTACATTTTAAGTGAATCTAGTCTTAAATAATATACATTGGTACGCATTTTTCCTGTTTAATCATGCATATAGATCGCCTTATGCTTTCTATTAGGTGTTCTGGCACTACTTCGGCCGGTTCGCCACTGCGATCTCTGTTGCAGTTTTCACAATTTTTTGAAAATTTGTGATTATCCAAGCTCATTCCCAGACACCAGTATTCTGATTGTAATTCTGTCAGAGATTCTTTGATCATCTGATGCCTTAGACCTAATCCCATATGTGCTTCTTGTATTAAGAAGATTCTCCTGTTCATGTTTGGAATTACTCTATCCCCCACTCCAGGGATTCGAGCAAAAGGAACGGAGTTTGCATCGATTATGTATGTATAATTGAGTGGATAGTTCACGGGTAGTGCTGCACAGTCGCCTTTTGAAGACGTTTTTACCGCCAGCATGGTTTCCCCGTCTATGTATTTTTCTGAACGCTTTTTTGTGGCTACGGAAGCCGGATTAGTTGCTTCCGCTGTGGCTGTCTCAGCCAATGAATTCCCTGCAACGTGAACGCCATCACGTTGATGACTCAGTGTATGTATCACGTGAGTCTTTTGTAGTTCTTTCTGTAAAAGAACTACTTGTTCCCAAAGCGATTTTTGCTTGATTGGGGCACCTGTGTCATCTTTGTAATCGTTTTGAACCCATCTCTGCAAGTCATTATTGTATGATTTGACGCAGGAATGCGAATCGCACACTATTAGTGTCGGGAATTGGCGATCGGTAATGTCGAGCGCCATTTTTAAAGCTATTAATTCAGTTTGTTGACCGGAATTGTCTTTTACAGATTGTGATATTGTTACCAGTGGTCTCAATTTACCTCCGCGCCACCGGCATTTAACAACCTCGCACGTAGCGTTATAAGCTTGTTTTCCCCAAACTGAGGGTTGTGCATATCCGTCTGTATATATTACACAGGCGTACTGTTGTAGAGGCAGAATTTCGATTGGCAGAGGATATTCTCTTTCATATGTTAGATATTTCAGTTTTTTCATGTTCGCGTCAAAATAGTATTTCACTTTGTCTGTAGCAAGAGAATTTTCCCATTGTATCCATTTTGGATATAATGCACGGTAGTTAAATTGCGTGGGATTGTCAATGCCTCAAAGGCTGATTTTGCTGTTAAAACAGTAATCCGTCTGCCTTGGGCTTGGGCTCTTTCTTTTGCTACAGCTGTTTGAACCGCATTTATAATGTTTTCTGCAAGACTGACTGTTTTTTCAGCTTCTGTGTACAAATGTGATTTGTAAGCTATTGGTACCGTTTCTCCCTCATTAGAGGTCAGGTACGTGAATCTGCATCTTCCTGGGATGACTCGGATTACAAGGTTGCGTGTGTTATCGCGAGTTTGCAATTTTGTTTTAGCTAACATGTCTGTTTGCAATGATCTCAAAATTTCTGTGTGTTTTTGAGTCCAATTGATTGGTTTAAAATCAGGTTTTATTAGTTCATAGAGAGGTTTAACCCTCTCTGCATAATTTAGAATGTAAGTTCTTCCGAAATTCAGGAAACCTAGTATTGATTGTAAGTTCCTCAGCGTTTTTGGTGCTTGGAGTACAGCGCACTTCTCTAAGAAATTGTCTGCCAGGCTTATGCCTTCACTTGATAATTCATATCCTAAAAACAGGACTGTTAGATGGGCAATTCGGGACTTTTTAAAGTTGAATTCGTAACCCTCTGCAGCAAACCCAAGTATTATGGTGTTTACTCTTTTCAAGTGAGTATCCAAGTCATCATCTGTTAGATAGATGTCATCGACATAAGATAATGCCTCATCATCATCTATTTGTAGTAACTCTGTTACTCTTGCTGAGAATAATCCTGGGCTGTTCTTGAACCCCTGTGGGAGTCGACAGAAATTTTTCTGCGAGCCCATTATTGAGAAAGCGGTCAAATACCTGCTTTCAGGTGCTATGTTTTGACAATAGAATCCATTAGAGATGTCTAATGTTGTTTTGTATTTTTTGCGCACAATGTTATTCATTAGTGCTGCACTGTGTGAGTTTTGTACTGCAAAAGTTTTGCAACATGAGTTAAGGTGTCTGTAGTCCAAAACTAGACGATATGAATCGTCTGGCTTGGAGACAGGAAACAAAGGATTGTTCATTTGTGAGGTGCATGTTTCAATCACCCCCTGGTATTCAAGTTGATCTAAAATCTCCCTGACCTCTTTTTTAGCTTCTTGCTTAATTGGGTACTGCCTTTGTGCAGTTGGTTGATATTTTAATTGGATTTTGTGAGGAGGAGAGTCCTCATCCCATCCTACATGATTTTTATATAATGCTGGAGCTTGGGCTACCGCCCACTTTCTTGCAAGTGTATATTTTTTATGAATTGGAATGTGATTTGAGAAGGCAGGCATAATCATTTCTTCGCCATGAGGGCACTCCCTGACAAACTCTGGTGGCGAGTCCTTTTCAGCTAAAAGGATATCATAGCCTTTGGAAAGGTTATCCCAAAATAGACCCCTTATTTTCCTAGTCTTATCTCCCTCTATACGTAATGTTATCTCGTATATTTTATGAGGTTTGCTAACTCTGCTGTCTGCAGTTTCCACTTGAATGTATTCATTCGCGTCCACTGTCTCCAGATGATTCATCAGGATCTTGCGAGCTATGGTCACTTCTGCTGCGCTGTCTAGCACTGTCTGGGCCCACTCTCCGTTTTTCAGCTGTGTCCTCAGTATCCTCGGCATGTTTGACTATTTTAATGCTGGCTACCTTCTTTTTTGGAAATTGTAATTTTTTACTTTGATGAGCAGGTTCCTTGTCTTTGGACTTGACGTGCTCTTCCCTGTGTTCTGTCCGTCCTCTTCTTTCCGATTTCTGCGAGGAAGTCTGAAAAGATCGAGAGGGACGTGTATCAATATCTTGTTATCTATCAGGTGTCTTCAAATTATCCCTATTTCTAAGGTTGTATCTTTTCTCAGAGGGCTCCCTCTGGGGAGACTTGTGTCCTTGGTCTGGAGATCTTTCTCTCCGCCGAGGAGACCTTCCTCTGGACTGGAATCTTTTTTTTTTGGGAGTGGATTGTTTATTTCCATCCCAGCTCTTTTTTGGAGTGTTTAGATTATTTTTAATAAATATCTTTTCAGGATTTTCAGTTAGTTGGGGTTTTACTGGTTTCCCACCCAAACTATCTCTTCCTAGTTCTTCATAGGATTTTTCTATGATTCTGGCAAGTTCAAATGGCTGTTCTGCTATGTCTGTTTCTTTTAATTTCTGGTGGATTGCCACAGATGCTGCTTCCCCTTTTATGTTGGCTAAAAATATAGCCGAGACCTGCTTGAAGTCTTTTAGTAATTTCATACCCAGAGTTAAAGCAGGTTCTGGACCGTATTCATTTTGAATCTGTCTTAGCACATCGGGTATTACCGCCATGGACGGAACACCATGTCTTTTTGTGTAAATGGAAGCAAAGACTGTGCCCCAAGTGTCACAGTCCTCTACATGTGGTGCGATCCCCATTGGAAGACAGATAGTCAGAATTCTGTGTTTCTCAATAGGGGTATTATCCGGAAATACTGCCTTTATTTGAGTGATTTTTTGTGCTAACCAGAATGGAATTTGTTCCCGTTTTATGGGTACTTTACCCAGACATGATTGTGTGTTCTGTGGTGTAATTTTGTTTGTGTTCCCCTGATGCGGGGTCAGCTGTGGAATGTTAACAGTTGGTTGGACTGTTGAAGTCCGCATTACATATTGGACTAATTGTCTATGTATTTTAATTATTATTTTTAGCTGGACTAAAAGTTCTGGTACAGACATTTTTTCAATGTCTGGATGTGGTGTGTAGCTGGCTAGAACCGGCCACGTTGCTCCTGGTCTACCTAGTGGACCGAGCCTGGTGATGTGATTATTATGTTTTAGGGCGCCTTTAAACCAGAGCAGGTGCTCTTGGTATTTTAATGGGACTTCCACCTCCTCGAAAGGGGTGTACTCATCCGGAGGTTCCTCTATTTTGTAATAGTGGAATTCGTGTGTGACAGTGTTTGCTCCTGGAAAGTTCATCCATGAATAGAATACCTCTGTCTGCCGATATTCATGTGCCTCAATTACGAATATGACTGTACCACCTCTCGATGTTAGTCCATTTTCTATAAGTTTAAGTGTTATAGTTTTTCTTATGTTGAATGAGTATTGCATTCGGGTCATTCTGTACGAGACTTGTGTCATCCTCTAGGAGACGAGCTGCTATTCTAGCTGCCTCCCTTTCTTCTTCACCGTCTGACATTTTACTGACAGAAAGGTTTTTGTTGCAGATCAAGTTTCAGGGAAACAAAGATTAGGTGCACAATATTTTGGAACACTGTATCCTTCAACGTTGAATAAACAAAAAACTATACATAGAAATCTCTTTCCTACTAAGTTCCGGCGGATTTTTTACCTTTTACCCACTCCAGACGTCTTTTGGAGTATTTACGGGACAAGGGTCTCTGTGAAAAAGCACGACTGAGTTACTCTAACGTCTTGCGTTAGATTTATCGCCTTACCAAACGTTGGGTGCCATGTAGTGTAGTTCCTATATTCCCAATAGGCTCTGAGCATTGGAATAATATATTCAGCAGAGTAGACGTAGGACTGAGGTTATCAAGGTCTCTACTGACTATATTAGACTTAAGGTTTGCCAGCTAGCTCAGAGGTCACTAGAAACTTTCTCGAATAAACGAGGAGGAGTTTAACCTCCCTGGATAGACAAGAAGGGATTAGATTCTGACAACCATAAAACATGACAACTTTGCTCTCCCTGAATAAGAGTGTATCTCTAGAGTCGTGTGAAAACAAAAGACAGCTATTTCACTCAGTCAAATGTGCGTACTTAGTTTCACAGAATGCAGAGAAAAGAGAGACAGGCGTTTTCAATAAAAGGTGTTATTTATTGAGCAGTCTTCTTCCTCATACAAGAGAAATGAATTGCCACGATTGTAATACTCATGGTAAAGTAAAGTGCGTACAGTAAAAGGAGGATTATAAAATAATACTGTAAAAGCATTGATATGGTTTCTTAGCCATATGATACTTTAAAATAGATAAAATATATACATACATATATACATTGACTAATCGTACTCAACTGGTGCTTCTAACTACGCCTACCCCGGTGTACCTGACCTAAGCCTAATACGTGGGAAGGAGTAAGTAAGTAGCAGTTTAAGTTAAGTTTGTTTTGCCAAGAATCTGACTCAAGAATTCTCTTTAAGGGTTTAGTCAGCTCCGTACCTGGGTAATAGAAAGCAGGAGGTCTGGTATCTCTCTCTCAGGACTCGATATCCCAGCAACCCGCAAGGGTAGGCTGGAAACGTCGGAGCTGGATTTCTCGGCAGGAGAAAAGACAGCGCCTTACTCAGCGCGTCAAAGAGGAGGGGCAGTGTCCGTGGGCTCTCGCATCAGCTGGGCTCCCGGGTAAGTAGATAGCTGCTCTGCTCCAGAATCACCACTGTGTGTTTGCTTAAGGCAACGTTGGTATATTTATACCTGAAAGGTGCCTGGGTTTGACGTAAGGTTGGACATAAGACGTCAATAAAGATGTCACTAAGAACTGGCCGTTCTTACAGTGCTTTACAGGAGTTCTAGGACGAAATCAAAACAAAAGCAAGGGGTATTTCCCAGGTTGCTGGAGGCTTGGTTTTGTTTAGAGAACTCGGTGTGCTTTCTAGGGGGCCGGAGAAGTAGCCTTGCTTAATGTGACAGCATGTGCTACGACTGAATTATGGATATGATTACTATGCCGTTGTATGGATATTATTGATTATAACCGGACAAGGGCATAAAGTAGGAATATCGATTCAGGTTCCTAGATAAAACACTACATTCCCTAAGGCAAAGAAAAGGACAGGAATGCACTGTATCTATTAGATACGGAGCATTCCTGTCCTTTTACCCTGCACCGGCGCCCAATGGGCTGCCGTGCACCAACGGAGGCACCTTTGCACCATGGTGCAAGGGTGGCTGCTTTGCGGGGATGATTATTTTTGTACAGGAAGGGAAACCTTTCTCTACAAAAATAATCACAAGAGGCTTTTTCCTCTTTCTATGTGTGCTGAAAAATGCAGCACACACAGAAAAAGGGAAAAAGCCTCTAAGCTTTTGGAGCTGCCTCAGATTTACAATTTCTCGTAAATCTGGAGCAGTGTCAAAAGGCCATGAATGTTCCTGGGAACCTCCCCAGCAACACCCATTGCATGCCCCTTTAACACAGAACACTGCGTTAAAGGGACTGATATTTATCAGCAAAAATTAAGCCAAAATTAAGCCAACTAAGTGACATTCTGGAGGCGCAAGGAGTCTTATAAATGAGGCCCCCAATGCCTGGGAACCTTCTGAGTTTGACTACACATGAATTTGTGCTGGAAGGGTATGCCTGCAGTATGAATCCAATCCTAGACTGTGCACATGCATGTCTGCACCAAGGTGCAAGGCTATGTGTCACCAGCAGCAAACCAGGATAGTGCTGCACTATTATTAAATCATAGTTTAAGGTGAGCCTAACACTTTTAAAAATGAACAAATGAAATAACATTCAGCAGGAATGCTTAACTATGTCTCAGTGTAAATATTTGTGGTGATTCATCTGCACCCTAGATGTAGGAATCTATTTCCGCTTTTTGAAGTGATCCCTTGTCATATTTCTGAGCATGGAACAAGAGCCCAGATCTAAGACTCCGTTTTCAAATATGTTTTCAATTGTGTATTTTAAAATCTCGTATACAGGAAAATATATTGCCGTTTTCAGAATGAGAGTCGAATGTGAAAGACAATATAGTGTCAGCCTTTGCTGACTCATCTAGGCAGGTATGTCTCCACTCATTCAACATTCTTCTTCATTAAAAGTTATTAGTGCTGTTGTCAAATGTCAATTTGTGAACAATAGTATGCCTTGCGGCACGTGCTCAAGGATTGCACAACGTGCCCCACGTGAGTTCAGGCGCGAGACCAACGAGGTACTATTTCTGTTCCTGCTTTACTAGTGTGTGTAGACAGACTTGGCTGTAACATCAATCTACTGCTGCGCAGGCATCTCCTGCCTCAGGCAATGAGATTCTTACATTTAGTTGTGTGTGACTATCCAAGAGTAGTTTATGCACTAGAATGTTGAATAAACTGAGATAATGACTATATAAAAGCAATACTTTTTTACATGGTTCCTGGGCAATTCTCAGGCACCTGGAAAGCTTGTACCAAGTTGAATGGCAATCAAGCTTTCAAACATCTTCAGAGATCCCTAAAACTACTTGTTAGCATGGCACGAATTGACTTTTTAGTACAATTATGCCTTTGACAGAGCCTTCTTTATGAAGGTCACCAGAGCTCAAATCTGAATCAATTAATTCTAGGGAATAGGGAAAATTCCAAATTCAAGCCACTGCAGACCACCTGCGATTGAAGATTGGTGAAAGTAAGACACTTTGTTTATGAATTATTCCGTAAATAAATATCTTTATAAATGGTTGAGCAGAGACGAGGTTAATTCACACAATACTCAGGTGGTCAATTAGGGGAAAATGCACACAATGCTGCGTTGCGCAGCTTTGCATGAGAACGTGCAGGGCCCCAAAATGCATTACAGATTGTGATGCATAGTGGGAGTTTTGTCACAATGTGGTGTAGTGCAATTTCACCCTGCGTGACACAAAGTTGATTTGTGTGTGTAAGGCACCTTAACATGCCTTATATCAACACTGCATCACGCAAGAGTGTAGTGCATTGCGGAAAGCCAGAAAATGTCATAGTGCTTGATGCAAATCTCTGTTGAACTGCTTTTGCACATCAACATTTTGCACTGTGGAAGGAGCAACAGGACAGGAGATCACCCACCAATCCACAAGATGGGCAAGAAGTATGTTGGAAAAGGAAGAGGATGGCCAACTTCACTGAGGAATAGAGTGAAATACTCATAAGTGTGGTCATCAAAGTGAACAATTATTTGTTCCCTCAAAATTACCATCAGCAAAAAAGGATGCTTTATGGCAGCCAATAGTTAACAAAGACAACTGTGTGGCACCAACAAAGACTGTTGGCAAATGTAGAAACTGTTGGTAATACCCCAAACGTAGGACACAAAAAAAGCCTAGTTGCATGTAGTTCTACTTTACTAGGGATTTGGAGGAAACCAATACAATTTAATTCTGCTCGAAACCGATGTAACCATGTGGTAAGGAGATAGCTCAAACACAATAGCATTGCTGAGCCTTGGTAACGTTAGCAGAGTCCTAAGGGCAACAAAAATAAAAGCCATTATAAACAAGATTTGTGTCATAGTAGCAGCAAACAAGGGGACACATGTGTCACACAAAACCAAAATAAGAGTTAGCAAGCCATGCACAGTCACCTTTCGTGGCCCTGCATGACTCAAGAAATCTAAAGTGATGCAAGGCAGGGCAAATGCTTGCCTTGTGTTACTCTACAGCAGGGAGGCCTGCCTGGGTGGAGCGTGGGTGGAGAGTGGGTGTCCCCACACATCAACCAATTCATTCTGATACATTCCCAGATTTACCAACACTGGTAGACCTTGGAATGTGTCACAATTGTACACTTGCCCACAGCCAAGGCCGGTGGAGGGAATTCGGTGGGGCAGGGAGGCGGTGCGGGGGAGGGGCAGGTAAACAAACGTCATTTTGCGATGCAGGGTGCGCTACGAAATTCGTTTTATTTATTAAATTGTTTACTTACCCGTAATTATCCATATCCCGTTGTTTACAAAACCACCACTCTGCCCCTCCCCCGTACCGCCTCCCTGCCCCACTGAACTTCCTCCACGGGCCGCGGCTGCTTCCCCACCAGAGGCCCAACATTGAGGAGTATCTTCATTACTCCTCGTTGTTTCCCTTTACTATGTGTGCTGCATTGTGTAGCTTATGTAGAAAGTGGGAAATGCCTCTGAAGATTGTTTTTGTGCAAGCAAGTGTCCCTTTATGCATCTCACAGGAACCTTTGCACCATGGTGCAAGAGTGCCCGTATTGACACTAGCCAGTAGTTTGTGTGCAACTGTGCAGGCAGAGAGCAGGAATGTGCCATGCACTTTGTAATATGACCCAATTATGCACTCTCCCCTTCATGCAGCGCAGCACACCAAGGTGATTTGCTGAATTGTGTTGTGTGAAATGTAGGTAGATATGGGCTGAATCCAGCTAAATCAAGAGGCTGTAATACAATTGTCACACCAAACTTTGAAATTGATGGGGTGATGACTGTCCACTTCGTTAACATATAGCATACATAACAAAGTGTACATTTTGATTAGCATTAACATATTGCAGATAAAGTGACTGACTAGGACAATATTAATGTTAACCTGTCTTAAATCGTCTGTTCTTAAAATTTAAATTGATAACCAGTAAATGAAGAATGCTAACATTTCCCCTCCATTTCACAGAGGGAATTCCATCATCTCCTGTACAGCAGGCTGCCAATGATGATCGATCTAACCTTGACTCCCCCCCTCCCTTCAATGGAAGAAGACAACTACAATTAACTCGTGGACACCATATACACTCCTCCCATGGTCTTGGCAAGGGAAGAAGACATTGTTGTGTCTCCAAATGAATTGACCCACACTGGCTATCATTCACTTGTTCACCATATCGGCAGCATGGACTCGCATGGAGTAGCAGTCAAGTCATGCTTCAAAGGAGAGTGATAGGGGCCCAGCACTATATGATGGAAACTGTCAAGTTTGGGATGGAGCAAATAGTGGGCACACTTGAAGGAGTTCAGAGGTGTCTCAACCCCATCAAGGGGTTGGGAGGGACTGCTAGAGACACCCATAATTGGCCACATGGAATTGATGTCTATTTAGTAGACATTGCTGGTGTGATAATGTTGGGGGACAAAGACCAAAATCCTTATATTTATTTATTTATTTGAATAGTTTTATAAAGCACAAACAAGACCCATACAGGTATCAGAGTGCTGTACAGAATTGGCAAAAGCAAGGGTACAAACACAATGGGACAGTAGCTGACGTTACAACAAAGGGGAAATCGATCAGGGTAAGAGTTGGGGGTATCAGCGGTGTCCTAGAACATGAAGAGCATAACAGCATAAAATAAAATGTACCAGTGAGGTGCAATAAGAATCAGGGAATTAACAAAAAAAAGAGCAAGATCACACGTTAATGCAGTTAAGGTGCCCTAGAGGACTACAGGAAAATAACGTGAAAGCATACAATAAAATGCATCAGTGTAGTACAACAAGAATTATGGTATTAAGAAAAACAATAGCATGATCACAGGTTGATGCTGTTAAAGTTCATTCAGGAGTAGCCGTTTGACCAGTTTTTTAAAGGACATAGTAGAAGGATTGGATCTGATCTCGGAGGGCAGGGAGTTCCAGATTCTCGGAGGGAGACCAGTGAAAGCACAATTGTAAGATTTATTCTTTTTGAATCTTGGCGGTTTTAAGAGAAGGGTGGACGTAATTCTAAGGTTCCGGCTGGAGCCCGATAGTTCAAGCTTATTTGCCAGGTAGACGGGGTGTTGTAGTGTATGGCTTTATGAGTCAGGCAAACTATCTTTAGTCAGATTCTGGCTTCGATAGGTAGCCAATTTAGTTACAAAAGGTCAGGGAAATGTGGTCATACGTTCTCGAGCCTGTGATGAGTCTAGCCAATGCGTTCAGGCTTGCTCTGAGTGGGGCCAATCTAGCTTTGGGAAGTCCAGCAAGGTTCACTTGCCCATATTCCAATCTAGAGATAACCAGGGCTTGAACCGCCGGACGGAGGTTTTCGGGTGGGAGAAAAGATTTGATTTTCTTATGTGTGTTAATTTGGCAGTTGGCTCCCCTAGTAGTAGCACTGATGTGCGCTTGCATGTTTAAGTTTTTACCCAAGGTGATACCTAAAGATTTGGCAGAATCTACAACATGAGGGGTGCAGTTCAGAGCATTGAGTTGTTTAATCCAACCAAGGGTAGGAGCCGAGTGATTGGGTGAGAGATCAAAAGAAATTCAGTTTTTAGAGTTTTTAGTAGCATATGGTTCTGAACTAACCCTTGTTGGGTTTATGCAAGTGCAGCATTTAAAGTTTTTATGTCCTCCTGAGAGGAGATCTTCAGGTACAGTTGCATGTCATCTGCATTCATGTGGTACTGAATGTTCACCAGGTTCAGAATGACAGAAAGTGGTTCCATAAAAAGGTTGAAGAGAGTGGGTGAGAGCGCGGATCCTTGGGGCACTCCAATCCTGACAGGGGTACTGGATGCATGGGAATTTTTAACTTTGATCCTTTGCTGGCGGTTATACAGGAAGGAGGCAAACCATTTTAGGACTGGGCCAGAGAGACCCTTCCTGTGTGGAAGAAGATCAATCAGGTTTTCATGTTTGATGGTATCAAAGGCTGAGGACAGGTCCAGAAGGATCAGGAGACAAGGATCATTTTGGTCAAGGGCTCTCAAGACGTCATCAACAATCTGCTTTAGTGCTGTTTCAGTACTGTGCTGAACCCTGACTGATGGGGGTCAAGGAGTTGATATTTTTAAATGTGGTTGCAGAACTGCGAATGGACACATTTTTCATGCAATTTAGCTAGGGTCATAATGCTGGATATAGGTCGGAAGTTGTTTGGATCTGATAGGTCAGCATTGGGCTTCTTAGGAATGGGAGTAACTTGCCCAACCTTTAGGCAGTCTGGAATCTTTCCCTGTAAGACGGATTTTTGAATGATCCTGGACCAAAGAGGGAGAATGGCTGAATTTAGATCTTTATAAAGATTAGCAGATAAAGGATCACAGAAATTGTTGGAGGGTTTAAGGGATGCCATGTTGTGAAGGAGCTTCGTGACACCTGGGAGGAGAAAAGAGTTCCAAGAGGCATTGTTTTTGAGAGAGCAGCCCAAGGGCGAGGATATTGTCGAGGATTCTACCAGCTCAGCTGATCCTGCGGAAAGTTTCTTAGGCATCAGAGTTGGGGTGATAGGTAGTAGCTCAAACTCAACAAGATTTTCCTTGTTTTTTCAGAGAAGTGAGCTGTGAAATCATCGCCACTAGGGAGCAGGGATACCGGAGTAGAGCTCGGGTTGGAAGACTGGTTAGATTGTTCCTTGATGATTTCAAAGAGTATTTTGGGTCTATTTTTGGCTCCATCCAATGGGCTCTCACACCAGTGATGTAGAACAGCAGCTAGGAGCCATCAATTACTCAATCCAGTCCTGGAGGAATGATTTTAAGTCAAGATGGACTACTACGCTTCAGTAACCAGTGCCCTTAACAGCAACATCCTTGCTGTGATACGAATCCAGAAAGCCCTTGTCATGGAGTATCATTCAGCCTTACTGGCATTTACTGATATCATAGGGAAAATGGACTGTACCTCCTCATCATCTGATGTCTGTGATGTGTAAACATCAACCTTCACTCCTCGGACTCTTAATAAACCAGCACCACCACAAAAGGAGGGTGAGCAGTCATCAGAGGATGAAGAGGTACAGTTTCCTATTATACGGCTCCAAACTTCCCTGTGAACATTGGTTAGTGTGTTGTTGCCAGGTCTTACGTTTGGTGTATGTCAATCATCATGCCATCCTATTATCAAGCCACTTCAGTCTGTAATTGTTGACATGCAGTTGGTCTTGGTCATCTGTAATTGTCATTCAGCATACTTCTTCGCTAATGCTAATGTGATGGAGAGGACTCTCAATATAGAGCAGCCTGTTTTTGCTTTGTGTGAGATGTCTACCATCATTTAAATCAACATTTATGCATTAATCTCCTCACCCACCGTCCACCTTTCCCTTCCTGAATGTGCAACTCAAATAATGTATGTTGCATTTGATTTTTGTAAATAAACATCACAGACACCAAATAGATCAATCTGTGTGTATGTATATATATATCATGGTATGCTTTGTAGACCTTCAGAGCTTATTTCATGCTGTGTTGATGTGGCTGCAGATTAAGCATGGCCGGATTTTGCGGATCCACGATTCGCGGATTTGCGGATTCACGGATCGTGGATCCGCAAAATCCGCGGATTTTGCGGATCGGCGGATTTGGGGTGGGGCTTCCATGCCAGGATCATCGTGCCAGATTGAACCCTGCCCTTCATATTTATTCAATAAGACGCCACCGTTTTGTGCCATACCTCTACTCAACTGGAGTACTTTCTACTAGATAATCAGTAAGTGCTACCTCGTTGGGTAGATGTATAGTGCTTTTACTACACTACAGCTGCCTAAAGTGCTAGAGAGTTGTCTACAGCGACCAGGTGTGTGTTACTATGCAATCGCGCCGAAGGGCGCAGGGGTCCCTTGAGTGAGCTGTCCATCATAGTGGGTAAATGGCGGGAAGACGGTGCACACCACGAGTGTGTGGGCGGGGCCAAACGGACAGGACTTCCATGCGAGTGCACATGCCTCTTGTGTGCATTAAAGGTCAGAGACCGATCAGAGCAACAGATGAAGATACAGAAGCTCCCGGCCACAGGAACAGCACGAGGATTGCGCTCGTGAAAGTCAAGGATGCAAATGCCTCTGTCCAGCATCACAGCTGATTTTCGATGGTATATTAGGGAAGAAGGCACATCTGCCCAGCCTTGACAACGCTCACAATTGTTTTTTGGGCCGATGAATGAGTCACTGAATTTAAGCTTCAACTAGGGCACATGCTTAATCGATATCTGTAAGTGCTTGCGGTTGAGGTTTAATTTTTGTGCCAGGACCGTCGTGCCAGAATGAACCCTGCCCTTCATATTTATTCAAGAAGACGCCACCGTTTTGTGCCTGTTGTAACTAATTTACGATGGCGCCGGCAAGCTGCCAGCGCCATCCTAAAATAGTTACTAAATTAGCTTCAACAGGAAGCTCTAATAGATAAAATAAAGCAGGCGCTCGATGACCTGCTTTATCTTATCTATTAGAGCTTCCTGTTGAAGCTAATTTAGTAACTATCTTAGGATGGCGCTGGCAGCTTGCCGGCGCCATCGTAAATTAGTTACAACAGGCCAGCAAGGCTTGAACTTTTGCCCCCGGAATCCGCCGCTCGCGGATTTGCGAATTCGCGGTAAATTCGCGGGAGTTCGCGGATCGCGAATTTACCGAAAATTCGCAAAATCCGCGAGCGTAACGGATTTTACGCTCATGCTTACTGCAGATGTGCATGTAAACTTATCTGTCATCACAATAAATGTCTACCTCCTTAGAAATAATGTGTTTTTTCATCAATGAAGAACTGCATATCATTTTACAGTGTAGAAACATATCAACCAACTATGTGAAATAGAAAACAAATACTATCACAAATTTACACACACGAATATTCCTGTTTTATCCTAACACTATACTACCTACTCTTAATCTACATTGTCCTATGACAAAAACAATGGTAATCTAACTGTACTATCTAATACACAAGACTTAATAAACATCAGCCGATCACCCCCTTACAATACATGGATAGACACAAGACCTACATATACTATGCTCTACACATATACTAACTTAACACATGAATTTAAACACATATTTACACCTAGCTCCTTTACTCTATACCTCCACTACATCTGCACTACCTATACTGCCTATCTAACTAGATATTAAAACAACTTTAAACAAGAAGAGGGAAGAGAAGAGGGGATATAGAAACATGGAGAAGCAGTGAGTCCACTTCTTCTTAGTCAGGTGCTGGAGGTGCGCATGCATCAAATGGTGAATGTGTTGTATCCACAAGGTAAGTCTCTCAAAGTGTCAATTTATTCACTGCCGACTACCATGACTAGTCCTGATGAACTTCAGCTTTGCCAATTGAATCCATTGTGTCTTTATACTCAGTTTTTGGCAGCAGTGTTACTCATTTTTCAAATGTTTTCTTTATGGCCTGTGGTGTGGTTGTGCTAGTTGACTTGCTTGGCATTGTGGGTGCGGGTCTACAAGCCCATGCTCCCATGGCCTTTTCTTCTTCATAATATTTGCCCATCCATCTGAATCCTTTGCCCACCTTCCTGATCTTAACATGGTGGCCATTCGGTGCAGTAAATTATTCCTTTTCATCTGATGTCATATTGACTACACATAAGGAGAAGGAATATAGATGTACGATGAATAAATAAAGGAAAGATTGATGTATAAATAACTATACTCCATGGGATGGTTCAACATGGGTTTCTGGCATTAAATGCAATGAGCACTTCTATGACATCAGTTTACATTGGCAGATCATATCTATCTATGACTGAGATAAACTGCTCACAGTAATGTTCACTTCCTTGCGGAAACCTACATGTCTGTACCAAGTAATAAAATCCCCAACACATACATCATTGTAAAACATTGTAACTGACATACGCTATGCATGTGTGTATCATATCGTCATCCAAAATGCTTACATCCTTTGTGGAGCATCAACTGTTTAGCGTTCGCTTTAACTCTTTCATCATAATTGCCAACACAGACATACACCATAGGTACTGAACTTTCTAACTACATCATCATGTGGCCTGGTTTGTATCACATATTGACATGAATGTCCAGGCATCATATCTCTCGAGGTAATGCAACACAGCAAGATACATTGTTGCAGTATGTTGGGTGAAACAGAGAGTGGTTGAAAGAACCCTATGTAGTATTTGATGGTGCATGCATGCTGTAGGCCTGTGCACGTTCACAATCTGGTGACAAGTGACAACACATGAACACTTGTGGCATGTTGCAAGTGTCAACAGCCAGAATAATTCCTACATTTGTATGTGTCACATGACTAACAGGGTAAATTGTACCGTGCCAACCACTACCAATATTTAACACTCTACTGACATCTGTACATGGTGAAATCTCAGAAGGTGTGTATGCCATATAACACACAAGTAGCAGCATATCATGTATCCCTTGTGCTGACTAACGGTAACCCTCACATAGGCCTGCATTGTTACAATCCACATGTGGAAACCTAAGCAAGACCATTGTATTTGGGCTAGAGTGTCTTGGTACATCAGACGTAAGTGACCCTTGCCTTGCCCTTGTGTCACTTTGCTTCAAACAAGGCAAAAGTACATCCTGCAAAAGAGGTTCACCCTCTGATATCAGTACAAATGTTGGGGGTAGATAAATCATTCTTTCACGCAGCACAACACAGCAAGACATCTTGCTGCGCTATGCTGTGTGAAAGGGGAAAGCTATGAAAGCACCATATGTACCATACTATGGTGTATACCTGTCCTATCGAGACAGTGATGCATGTTAGGTTGCCTAGCGCAAAGGCAGGCACACTTACATCATAGTGTATTGGTGCCTGCACTGTATGCAAGAACTATATTTTGGTACAGGAAGGGACCAGTTCCTGTAAAAAACATTACTCAGAGCCATTTTCCCTCTTTCTGTGTGTGCTCCAGAATTCAGCACACTTGGGACTATAAACAAACTAGTGAACATTAACACATTTGTCCTTGTTATAGCTCACCTGAAGTGGCATAGCACTATGAGGCCTTCCCACGTCTACCACTAATGATAAATCTGAGAATGCGTGGAAACACCCATATCCCTGCCTCGGAACACCTTCCCACCCCAGTGTTATGCAAGACTGCAATTTGCACTGCCTTGAACTACTCTAGCCCCTTCGATGCTGCGGACGGACTCCAGCCATCCCAAGTGATGGTGGGCATGTGCGGAGGACAGCCGGGGACCGTCCGAACCCCGCCCACTGATTAGAACTTCAGCAACAAGGCGGAATTCGTGCAGCGGTCAAGGTGCTAGAGTCATCAAGCCATACAGGGCCACACATTGTGGCCTTGCATGGATTAAGCTTTTGCATTGCCCTTGGGCCCCCACCATACATAGTGCAATGTGGCCTAAAATCCTTAATCATACTGGACTGGCCAGTGCTTTGTAGGTGATAGCACGTGATATCACTGCACCATAACCTTAATGTCAACAAATGTACAGATATGAGCTACATTGTGTATGTCTGCTAAAACATGCTTACTGTGTCTCCTTACACCAACATGGCCAAACAAACAACATGTTGCAGGGGTTCAATATTCATGGAAATCATGTATGTGTCCTACCTCATATCATAGGCCTACCAAGATAAGGTACGGAACCTGATCATTAGATTCCCTCATATATATGTATACATCTAACACCAGCTCATGTAGCAAGAGGAACATGCATTGACGGTTATGTATTGCTCACAGGGGTATGCATTCCATCTCAAAATCGTTCATGGATTGAAGCCAGCCACAGTAATAACACAGTGATGGGATGCTTGGCTTGATCATTGTTTTCTCACGAACATCTGCAGTGTTATTTGTAGGCATAACTGCTGAATAAGTACGTTGGTATTGGAAAGTCAGGCACTTGATCTGTGACAGGACTACACCCATATATTACCCTTAATGTATAGCATTCAGTCACTGTGTACAACATCTGGTCTTTAAAGTCCATAGATAGTTACACACATGCAGGACCTAACTATAGAGGATACACATCCACTTCTGTATACTTGGCACATAACTTTAGCATTTGGGTCAGAACATTTCCCAAATTCTGCATCATCAAAGAGTTTTTGTCCACCTGAAAGATGTGATATGTGTGGGAAGCTACATATCACCTGACTATACAATCTTCACAGTAGCTAGATACATCTCCAACAATGTGTGACATAGGTAACAGAGGTAATATCTTTTCCACTGTTTCTCCTCTGTCATTTGCTTGTATAGATAAAATGTTCAACTATTTCAAGCAACACAACGCTGCTAGAGAACTAGGTATTGACAGCTGTATGAAAGTTCTGATAATGCCTGCAACACATACACAAGTTTCTATGGCCTATACCTCACCTGACTAAGAATGGAAATGAAGCCCCAAATTTAGAACATGGTTGACTACCAGATAATTGCACGTAGTACAGATTTTTATGTTGCCTATTTGTGCCATACAGTTTAAGTAACAATCATATTTCCCAATAGGGCTGGTTGCATCATGGAACTCCTTTTTAAGAGGTGTGTCTTGCACTGACAGGGACCTTGTACCCTATGAACAATTATTTATTTACCCCTGTGCAGCAAAATACTTATTAATCATACTGACAGACCAATTGCATAGTCAAGTCAAGTCAAGTCAGTTAATTTATATAGCGCGCTACATACCCAGAGGGTCTCAAGGCGCTTGAAGATGGGTGGGGAATTACTTGTCGAATATCCAGGTTTTAAGTTGCTTTCTGAATGCTAGGTGGTTCTGAGTGAGGCGAAGGTGAATGGGAAGGGAGTTCCAGGTTTTAGCCGCCAGGTAGGAGAAGGATCTTCCTCCCATGGTGGTTTTGTTGATGCGAGGGACAGCGGCAAGGGCTAGGTTGGAAGAGCGTAGCTGGCGGGAGGGGGTGTAGAAGGAAAGTCGAGTGTTGAGGCATTCGGGTCCAAGTTCGTAAAGTGCTTTGTGTGCGTGGGTTAGGAGGCGGAATGTTATCCTTTTATTGACGGGGAGCCAGTGGAGGTTTTTCAGGTGACCAGAGATGTGGCCTTTATGCGGGATGTCTAGTATGAGTCTGGCTGATGCGTTATGGATGCGTTGGAGTTTTTTCTGAAGTTTAGCGGTGGTACCGGCGTATAGGGTGTTTCCGTAGTCCAGGCGGCTTGTAACCAGAGCGTGGGTGACCGTTTTTCTAGTTTCGGTGGGGATCCAGCGAAATGTTTTTTTGAGCATGCGAAGAATGTTGAAGCAAGATGATGAAACGGCGTTGACTTGTCTGGTCATCGAGAGTGAGGAGTCCAGGATGATGCCCAGGTTCCGTGCGTGGTCCGTCGGGATGGGTGCTTTTCCTAGGGCCTTTGGCCACCAAGAGTTGTCCCAGGTGAGGGTGAGGTACCTAAGATGAGGACTTCTGTTTTGTCTGAATTCAGTTTCAGACGGCTATGCTTCATCCACTCGGCGACTTCTTTCATTCCTTCATGTAGGTTGGTTTTGGCGGTGAGAGGGTCTTTGGTGAGTGAGAGGATCAGTTGAGTGTCATCAGCGTAGGAGATGATGTTGAGGTTGTGTTGGCGTGCGATGGTCGCGAGGGGGCTCATGTATACGTTGAAGAGGGTGGGGCTGAGTGAAGATCCTTGTGGCACGCCGCAGATGACTTCGGTGGCCTCTGATTTGAAGGGGGGAAGGCGGACTCTCTGAGTTCTTCCGGCAAGGAACGAGGTGATCCATTCCAGTGCTTTTCCTTGAATTCCGATGTTTCTGAGAAATAGGAAGTGTCTGCTTGTGTGCCAGACAGTATAGTACATTGCACCCACCAAAATTCCTGCAATTTGAGGTAGGGAGAGAGACCCCCTTAAGCGGAAATTGATGGATGGATGGGTGTGAACATCCATGGTCCACCCATGGAACGGTTCCCTGCAGCATAGTAATGCACTGATGTACTGGACTCATGTATACTGAGGCCAGAGACCCCAACCCTGGTGATACCAGGAGAGCGGCAGAGCCTCAGATGTACCGAGAGTTTTTGCTCACTTTGGCCCACGACATCCCCCTAGGCCTAGGTGGGCATCTTGGCCAGACCAGACTTGCTGCTTTATTTGTACTTTCACTGTTGTTCACCGTTCTGGGGGAACTCTGCACTCTGCTCTGCTGAGGCTCTTACCTGAAGGCAGGCAGTTGCAGCAACGGTACGAAGAAGCGCTGGACTCGTCCCTCCTTCCTGCCTCGTTCTGACGCCGGTGACTAGCACCGTTCGAGCAGAGGGCGTGGAAGGTCCGAGCCAGCTACTTCCGGTAGCGACGTGCAGCGCTCTAGTTGTTTGCACGCTGGGGGGGATATAAGGCGGATGTGCTATCGGCAGCGCAGCGTAGAGCGCAGCGGGCGCGCTGAAGGCGCGCCGAAGTTGTGCCTAAGTTAAGCCCGTCTGCACCCGTCCGCGGCTGGGCGCGGGCCAAGGCCCTGCCCCCTGCTCCTCCGAGAGGACACATATGCTGGAGCAGAGATGTTATGTTATGTTATGTTATGTTAAATCTGCTTGTATAGCGCATGGCTACCCCAGCAATGGGGCGTCCCAGCGCTGCGGACAGACCTAGAAACCAGACAACACAACAGGAAGATTAAATAGAGGAAAACAGCCAAGTTTTAATCTGTTTACGAAACAGAAAGTGGTTAGAGGTGGCCCGAACCGTGAGTGGTATCGAGTTCCACAGTTTCGGCGCCAGGTACCTAAAAGCGCGACCACCAGCTCTACATCTATGGATCTTGGTCGTACGTGCCAAAGATAGATCAGCCGATCTGAGGGCACGTGTAGGGACATAGAAGGAGCAGAGTCCCTGCAGGGTTTTTGGACCAGTGTCATACAGAATTTTATGGGTGAGACATAGGCTCTTAAACTGGATGCGTTGTTTGATAGGTAACCAATGTAGCCGGTGAAGAATAGGTGAAATATGGCATCTTTTTGGCAGTCCAAACAAAATACGAGCTGCAGCATTCTGAGCTCTCTGTAACCTATGTATCACTGCCTGACTAGAACCCAGCATCAAAACATTGCAGTAGTCTAGCTGGGATAAGACTAGAGCCTGGATAATAATTTGACGGACACACGGCTCAAAGAAGCCAAGAATAGGTCTCAGAGAGCGTAGGCGACCATAACAGTTGCCCGCCACTTTCTTAGCGTGGATTTCCATGGAGAGTGAGTTGTCCAACGTCACGCCCAGATTTTTTACAACCTCTTTGGGAGCTGGAGGAATGCCCAAAGTTGACTTGCTGTCCCTCTGTAATCCATGCCACAGCCGTGCTTGTTTACATAGCATGAGGGCTGAGGAGAACATTGGCTGTAGGCACTGCCACAATACCTTTAATTGGGCGAATGCTGAAACTAATGAGTCTCGCGATCTGGTTTGTGGCTTATTGAATGTCCGGTCTCTATGCAAACACAAACTAGATATATATGATCTCCTCAGTGAGAAGCGATGGGATCTAGTCTTCCTTATGGAAACATGGCTAGACTCGGACTGCACACCAGAGGTCATTGAGGCCATTCCGGAAGGCTACTCTCTACTGAGGCAATACAGATTGATAGGGAGAGGTGGTGGGATAGCTATTGTAGCTAAACAGGGGCTCCGCTGCCAGATGGAGCAGATTACGATTAAGGATAGTGAGGCGGGCGCCTTCTCCATTTTGGTGAATGGAGGCTGCACAGTAAAGGGCCTTTTAATAAACAGGCCACCTGGCCCGGCTGCGAGATTCAGCGAAATCCTGGTAGAAGGTATCACAGAGGCCGCATTGCGCGCAGATAAGTTTCTAGTGTTGGGCGACCTCAACCTACACCTAGATGACCCTGCAGACAAGACGGCCGGGGACTTCTGTCAAGAGATGAATGCTCTTCAGCTTGAGCAGAAAGTTAACGATCCCACCCACCAACGGGGCCACTTATTGGACCCTATATTCGCTAACTGGGGACAGGTGGAGGCCCTGACCCCCGTACCTATCCCTTGGTCAGACCATCACCTGGTTCCCTTTTTAATTCACATTCAGGGAGCCAGCCCATTGGAGCAGTCTGTACCAAAATATCCAAGGCGTAGATGGGCTGCCTTTTCCCAAGCCAGGTTCAATGAGGCACTTGTTTTGGGGGGCAACCCTGGGGGGAGGAATGTGGAGGAAGCAAACTCGAATCTAGATCAGCGTATCACTGAGGCCCTGGACCATGTTGCCCCGCTCGTCCTAGCTAGAACGGGGGGACGCGCCCAGAGAACGGTGC
Organism: Lissotriton helveticus; assembly: GCF_964261635.1. Lineage (NCBI taxonomy): Eukaryota > Metazoa > Chordata > Amphibia > Caudata > Salamandridae > Lissotriton > Lissotriton helveticus. The sequence continues at coordinate 2,001,424,396 of NC_136061.1, read as the reverse complement.
CTTGGTATAGCGCGGAGGTGCGGGCGGCCAAGGTCGCGGGTAAACGCTCAGAAAGACAGTGGAGGATAGCCTTTGCCACTCAAGCTAAATCTGACTATGTAATCAGCGGACGCATCTATCACAGACTTGTTAGGAAGGCTAAGACGACATATTATGACATCAGGATTAAAGAAGCTGAAAATTCCACGAGGGAACTGTTCTTAATTTATAAAACACTTTCAGCGGGGAAGCCTATGGCAGTTCCAGAGGAACTCTGTTCGGTGGAAAGCTGCAATCGAATAGCAGAGTTTTTCACTAACAAGGTAGCAAAGATCTACTCTGCTTTTCCTGGCCAAGCCAGCAAAGGCTCTGAGTTCAAGGAGAAAGCTAGGATGAGGGGGGATCAACGGATGCTGACTACATTCACCACCCCGCCTACTGAGGCACTTATCCAACTTTGTGGGTCTATCAAGTCAGGCTCTCCTAGAGATCCCACCACGCCTAAGCGTTTGGTGGGCAGTTTGCGTATATTAGAGCCGTACATCCGTCATCTCCTGGACACCTCCTTTGAGACCCATATTGTACCTAGTGCCTGGAAACGGGCGGTGGTCCTTCCTCTGCAAAAAAAAGCGAATATTAGTTATGAGAGATTAGAAAATCTCCGTCCCATCTCTCTCCTGCCATATTTGGCGAAGGTTGCGGAGAAAAGTGTGAACCTTCAACTGATGAATTTTGTGGAAGAGGCCTCTCTGCTCCACGATTCTCAGTTTGGCTTCCGTCCCCGACACTCGACGGAGTCAGCACTTCTTACGGCAGTAGAGGCTTTACGACAAGGGGTGGATGAGGGCCAGACTATGGCCATGATACTGCTGGACCTAAGTGCAGCATTCAACACTGTAGCACATTCCATCTTGCTACAGTGTCTGAATGATAGAGGACTATCAGGGGCAGCGCTTGGTTGGATTCAGTCCTTCCTGACAAAAAGATGCTATCAAGTCCGCCTAGGAGATTGCTATTCTAGGGAGATTATTTTGGGCCAGGGCGTGCCACAGGGCTCGTCCCTGAGCCCAACTTTGTTCAATCTTTATGTCTCCCCGTTGGCGGCGATAGTTGAAAGTCATGGTATGTGTCTAGTATCCTATGCCGACGACACGCAGTTGGTCATCTCCCTCTCACATAGGCCTGGTCTTGCGGCGGGCAGTTTCAGAGTTTGCATGCAAGAACTGGCAAACCTGGATGTCCGCCAACTGTCTGAAGCTTAACGGTAGCAAGACCGAGGTACTCGTGGTGGGGGGAGGACCATCTGTCTGGTCGTCGGCATGGTGGCCACCCTGTCTGGGAGACACCCCTGTCCCCTGTCAGGAAGCAAGGAATCTCGGAGTGTGGCTTGATGTTGACCTTGCCTTTGGCCCCCAGGTCAGCCGGGTGGTGGGGGTATGCTTTGGAGTTATGAAAACCTTGAAGAAGGACTTGGACCTCCTACCCATCACAGCACGTCGGACTCTTGTGCATGCCCTCGTCACCTCGCGCCTAGATTATGGCAATTTGCTGTATCTGGGGGCCACCGGAAAGGTCATTAATCGCCTTCAGGTGCTGCAAAATGCAGCTGCACGCTTGGTTCTGAGGCTCCCTAGGAGATCTCCCTCTAAAGAAGCGCTCCAGGCCCTACACTGGCTTCCTGTCAGGAAAAGGGTGGAGTTTAAGGCTCTCTCTACGTGTCACCGTATTTTGAGCGGCAAAGCTCCTGCTCCGATGCGGAATCTGGTCACTCGCTATGAGCCTCTACGGGACCTGCGATCCTCCCGTACAGGGCTATTGAAAGTTCCAAAAATAAAGAAGGCCCGCATGGGGGGCAGGTCCTTTAAATATCTGGCTGCCAAGCAGTGGAATACCCTGCCTACAGAGTTACGTTTTGGAGCCTTCAGAGTCCATTTTCAGGAAAAAACTTAAGACCTATCTATACGGGAGGTAAACGACTGTGATGGCTGTTTGGACTGATTACTCCACTTACCATAGCGCGGGGACACGCCGGGGCGCGTAACCAGGCGCTCTATAAATCTTCCTAATAATAATAATAATAAAATGAGGGGCAGGCTAGTTAGTCACTTTTACTGACCCCAGATGTCCCAGAAAGTAAAGGAGTTTATCAGCTCCTGTGTCACCTGTCAAGCCAGTGGCAAAACAGGTGGTGGACACCCAAAGTCCCCCTTAATTCCACTACCGGTGGTTGGTGTACCCTTTGAAAGGGTAGGTATAGACATAGTGGGTCCACTTGAACCGCCCACAGCCTCAGGAAACAAGTTTATACTGGTGGTAGTGGATCACGCCACCAGGTATCCTGAAGCAATTCCCCTTAGGACTACTACAGCTCCTGCAGCAGCCAAGGTCCTCATTGGTGTCTTCACCAAGGTAGGGTTTCCTAGGAGGTGGTGTCAGGCAGAAGGTGAAACTTCATGGCTGCATACCTCAAACACATGTGGAATGAGTGAGGAGTGCAGTACAAATTTACTACACCCTGGATCTACAAATCAATGGTCTTGTTAACCCCTTCTACGCTCATGACGAGCTCAGCGACATAAAAATCCCCTGCACCCGACACCCCACGGCCTTGGGTGACCCATCCAATAATGCCCCGGCATCCCACGACATCCCAACTTACCTCTCCAACTGTTGGTCACCCCCAGAAGATCTTCATCCATGAGCCTGCAGTGTTTGTTGAAACCGGAGAATCCCTATTAAAAAGAACAGGACACTCAATGCCAAAACAGCACCCTGCACCTGGCTGCCCCTGTCCCACTGTGAGTGCACTTTTTGTGCTAACCTGAACCCCCCATTGCTCTGAGCCTAACCCTAGGAGCTTTGCTCCCTCAACCATGAGGACTGCCTTTGGGAAGCCACCTACCGGAGACCCCTTACCCCCCATTGGATAACATTGGGCCTCCGCACTCTGCACCCGGCTGCTCTGGTGCCGCTGAGGGTTCTTTTTTGAATGCATCCTTGGCCCTGGGGGAACCCTTGTTCTAAGCCCAGAGACTCAACCCTCAAGGCTGTTTACTTACCTGCAAAAGAATAACTCAATTTTTCTCCATAGGATTCCATTGACTGTTTTGCTCTGAAAAACTTGTGTTGAGGGTGTCTTGTCTGGAAACCTAAGAAACTACGTTTTGATAAAAACTGTATTACTCACATTTTATCCAGGAAATGTCCCAGTGTGATATCTAGGCATATCACATGGAGTAGAAAGAATTATCTGAAAAGTAACTTAAAAAGTTATTTAAACTGTCTCTGAACATTTGACCTTCCTGTTACTGCATTCAACTGCATACACCCATATTAGTGGACAATTGTATTATTTTACTTACCTGTGCCAAGTCTGGCTTGGTTCTAAAAATAAAATACAACGAAGAAATATTTTTATACAAAACCAATTGGTCAGAGATCAGACCTTGAGTATGTCAACATTTCTTACCTGTGTGTGTATAATAAATTCTCAACACTACCCTATGATAAAGCCTCTCTGCTTGCCCACACTACCACAAATAGAGAGTAAGGTTGTTAGAAATGGGATTTCTGATTGGCCAGTGCATACGCCTAAGCCAGGCAGAAACCACCACCCTAGTCAGGGCAAGGGGATACACGCTGAAGATAACCCCTGCTCACCCACTTGGTAGCTTGGCAGAGCAGTCAGGCTAGAGACAATGTGTACAGAGTTTGTGCAACACACTCACACAGCAGCAACACACTAGGTACACCGCAAAAAAAACTCCACACAAGGTTTAATAAAAATAGCCTTTGTATTATCCATAAAACAAATTGGAACACCAATCACATATATACACTGTGCCACCAGGCACTTGTCATCTCTTTGCAGAGATTACATAACTCATTAGGCAAATCGGGCCACTGTCATAACATATCACATTAGGCTGACCAGTCACTACTGGTATGGGTGCGCTTAGCACCATGGGTTATGCAGACCTAATTATCAGTGCACCAAAGTAGCCACTTATAGTGTGCACACATAGCCAAACGAGCATAGAGGCAGGGTGCCTAATCACCAGCACTGGACATAATCAGTAGTGTACCATAGTACCACACTTCCAGAGGGCACTCATTTAGGCAAAAGCAGTAAATAAATTCCAGAACAAGACATGCCTCTGTCCTCAGTCAGCGCAGTAAACACCTGTTGTTGCCCAGGTAAACCCCTCGACCACTGTGAGTGTCACCCGGTGTCCTCTCCGTAGGCTTCTGGGCCACGTGCCCACCTACAACAGAGAATGCGGCAGTTCACTTGACTGCCCCCCCAGCACAAGGCTTCCCAGAAAACAAAGCTGCTCACTGGCCCGCAATGGGACCTCAACCCACAGACATGGGCCCAGAGGCTACCCTGTCCAGAGCCCTCAGGCCGCACGGATGGCTGCGGGGAAAATTTGCAAGGGGGCGGCCTCACCTTGTCTCTTTCACTGGAGAATGCCACTGATGCGGAAGAAACAGATGCAGCTGCCCATGACCATGCGACGCAGCTGTGAAGATGCAGGAATTGTGCACAGGGCTCCTCGCTTTATTGTTGGCGAGGAAACCTTCTCCTGACTGCCCAAGGAGCCCGGGAGGCTCCAGCTATATCTCCTCATTGGGCCCCGCCCTCAGCCAGGCTAAGGGAATCAGCGAGGTGCTCTACTTCCTCATGGGAGCCCCGCCCAAGGTCAGACGATCTCTGCCTGACTTTCTGCACCCTGGAAATCATGGAGTGAAATCTCCGTTGATTTTGCAGCTCTGTGGCCATGGCGCGACGGCGCCCACTACCCACACGGCTGGAACCACTCCATGGGCTCAGGGAGCTGAAACCGGGTGGTCCATCACGCGCATGTGCTCAGTATGAAGGAAGCGCTCCACGAGCTGGGCTGTAGAACATCCACTCACAGGAGGAGAAAAGCAAGCAAAGCGCTCACTCAGCGCTGCTTCAATTTCCTCTAAGGCCAGCCACACGGCCCTGGAAAATCCCAGAAGACTGGGCTCAGGCAGACCAGCACACTGGTCCTTTCAACAGAGTAGCAGTCCCTTCAGCTTCCAAGCAAGGTGGTAGGTCAGTCTCCAGTGGCGGTTTCTCCTCACAAACTCCAGTTCGTGCAGTGTGCTCTCCCAAGTTCCAGAAGTTTCAAGTAATCCCCCAACATGGGGCCACAGCCCCAGTGCTTATACCAGTAGGTTTCTTTGTCCTCCTGTGGCCTAGGGCTCTGAGCCCAGTCCAAACCAGATCTCGGGGTACTTAAAAATATCTTTTCAATGCATAACACTCCCCATTGTAAGTCTAAGCCCTGGCACCAAACACACCACAGTGGGGCTGAGCCATTATTGTGGAAGGCTTGCTAGGGCCTACCTTCGGGTGACTGATATGTAGTAAAAGGGGAGTCGCAGACGTGGCAACCACTTTATGTGCCACATCACAGTGGCAGTAAACTGCGCGCATAGCCCCTGCAGTGGCTGAGGCCTGAGTCAGGCTTGAAAGGTTACTTTGGTGGATGGCTCAAGCAGCGCTGCAAGCCCACCAGTAGCATTTAATTTAATGGCCCTGGGTATGTGAGATACCACTGTACAAGATACTGATTGATAGGTAAATTAAATATGCCAAACAGGTGTAGATCAATCTTACCAAGTTTACCATAGAGAGCACAAGCACTTTAGCACTGAACGACAGTGATAAAGTTCCCAGAGTCCTAAAACTACCAACAACAGGCCACGAAAAATACAGGAGGAAGGCAAAAAGTTCTGGGATGACCCTGCAATAAGGGCCAAGTTCAACAAAGGTATTATCTACTTTTAACTCTTTAAGCCTTTGGGGACCCACTGGACTCTGTGCACACTATACCTTACTTTGGTATAGTATATACAGAGCCAACTTCCTACATAAGCTCATAGCCGGAGCATTGGGTAACAAATATAGAATGTGCCCAGTTCATTCTGAAGCCTAAAACTGCTGAAAAGTCAACGAAAAGATGTGGAATGGAAGAAAGATCAAGGCCTGTATATTTTACATACAGCAGAATGTAGCACATCATATGTATCACCACAGGTAGTCAATCCCATTTGGCTCCATAGAGATGCAGGTGAGCCGCCAGATGTTCCTTTGCCATGGTGAGTTGTAAGGGGGGGGGGGAGGGCACACTTATTGCATGCCCCTGCCAGTAAACCAAAAGTCAGAAATACATTTCCCAGTTTTAATCTGAGCTGACGGATTTCTGTACAAATCCTGTATCTATTTTTGCCAACATGGGACCACTCCCTTGCAATATTTTGTGCATATACCCCCTATCTAAGCAATCAAAAGCTTTCTCCGGATAAAGCATGACACATGTGGCCGATGGGATTAGTCTGCTGAATATTCTTTGCTATAGTACAATCTGCGGAGATTAAGGAAGGTATTGCGTTACAAAAAGAAACTCGAATGATCCTCCTGTATGAAATCAAGAAGCTCTGGCAGCAGCCAGCAGGTCAGGATTTTAATTAAAATCTTGCATTAAGTGTTTAGCGGGCAGTATGAAGCCATGTAATATTGGTCTTTACCTCATTTAAGGTAGGGGGAGCTCGAAGAGAATTCAGGCTCATAAAGCTAATCTATTAGCCAATTGTTGAGCGAATAGAGTGTACAATTCGGTCAGTCCCCCATTCGACCTCAGAGTTTTTCTATAGGAGAGGTCATGAAAGATAGATTTGATCTCCTGCTGTGGATCAGAACACCCAAAGAAGCTCAGGCCCGCAGGCAGGTAAGGCAGGCGGATGCGGGAAATAAGATCAGCTATTGATGAGTACAGAACAAGCAGAGGAGAGCGATGTAAAGTGCTATAATAAGTTTAAAAGGTGCTGTTAATATCTGATTGGGTGAGAGTAATAGCACCCGATGCCAGAAAGCTGTGAAAAGAAGTGTTATCTGTGAGACAGGTGTTAACTAGTTGGTGGAACAACTGACTAGATGTATTCCCCTCACTGTGAGTCTTAGCTAGATATGCAGAGATATCACGGCATTGAAGAGTTTACCATCAGTTAAAATAAGTGGCCCAAGCAGAGTGTAAATTGTCAATTTTATCAGGAGAGGGCGAAATAAGATGTTCCAGCTCAAGAATAGAAGATTCGAGTTTTGAAATATCTCTGGTGATGGTCTGTCTGACACCCACTATGGTAACTACTTTAAATGATTCCCCCTCTACCATAGGGGAGGAGGAAGTCCCACCATTCTTCCAGAAAAATGTGTCTATGTGTGCATTGACCGTTTGATAGTAAAATGACATCTCTCGACATGGAGATCTGCAATAGCCAGGTGGGAATCAGGGAAATCAACCTGCCCCGTGCCAAAGTAATGACCTCCTAGAGATTGTAGTCTGGCAGGGTACTGGATAGGTAGGAAATAGAGGTGACCAAAGTATAAAGATCCTGCAAGCACACAAATCTATCCAGTTGTCAATGCATTTTGTGAACAGGGGAATAGAAAGAGTACTCACAGAGTCCACGGTTGTCAAAGTCGCTATGTGTGGCCCAGATCCCAGTGAACCAACCACTGTTGGTGAAGATGCTCGTTAAGTAGCACAGGGGATTGTGGAAGTGGCAAGGTAGACCTATTTGGACAAGTGTCTAAGACATCATTGAAATCACCCCCAATCATTCAAGGGGCACTGGGCCAATCTACAAGAAAAGTCAACACATAGGTCCAAAAATCTAATTGGTTGACAGTTGGGGCATAAAAACACCCAGGTTGTGAAATGGCCATCAACATCAGCCCGTATCGCCTCCATCTGAAAAGGAACACCTGCTCTGATCCATAACAAACTCCACAAGAGTACGCGGAGAATCCAGTGCTGTAGGCGTGGCCTCCCCATCTCGATTGCAAGTTGGAGACCTCTGTGGCCCTAGGTGCATCCCCTGGCAAAAAGCAAGCTGAGCCTTCCAACAAGCCAGAGTTGCTTGTAATATGTTTACAGTTAATTCGTACACCTGACACACAAAGTGATTGAATTATAGGAGTCAACAAACTGTACAGTCAGTTACATGAATGACAGAACATCTGAAGAAGATAGCGAAAGTGATGGGCAACTGAGAAGGCCAGCATAGAAAAGAGTAAGAAGGTATCTTGGCTTGCTGGGACAAACTGCAGAACCGAACAGTACGTATATGTTAAACATTTACAAGACAGATCCCTCAACATGTCCGTCCAAAAAAGGGGGTATCAAAAAGAACAACTGCTGATTACCTAGGCAAAAATGGGCAAAGGAACAAAATGAGGGGCATGGACACCACAGAGAGTCCTGGCCCTGCTGATATATAAGGGTAATACTAGGAGTGGGGCAAGCATAACATAAGGGACCCTAGACGAGTCCTGTGGTTAGTTGCGATGTTATTTAGCCAGACAAAGGAATCACATCAAAATCAGTTTAACCATTCAGTAGTACCCAGGATTTCCGTCGGACCAGCTCCTCCCCCCACTGTACACATGTAAAAGAGCCACAAATAATGCAGAAAAGAACATAATGGTATGTAGAATTCAAAATATATCTGCAACAGATTGTTCAGTAAACACATATATCTACCTTGATGACATGCATCTTCTTCAGCGTATGTAGACGCGGAGTTTAGAATAGTAAATCTATACTTATCTATATATAGTTGCCTTCATGATATACTAGTACGCAATATTTTGATACATCAATATTTTTGTCCTCAATAGTCTGACATACAGTAGTTTTCTTGCCTCATTTAGAGGTGAGCGAACCACTGGGTTTTCCAAGAAGATGCCTCTGGTTGCCGCACTGTCAGAATCCATTGGCCTTCTGATCCATCTGCCACAGGGCCAGTGGAAGACAGTCACTGTTCTCCCTACCTATTTAGGGCATCCGTCAATTGTTTTTCCTGCCTTTGGCTACCATGGGAGCCATGGTGGTAAGGGACAGGAATAAATTAAAAATGTGCCTAAAGCCCATGGAACAATTCCATGTATATCCGGAAAATGTATGTTTTTCTTTTTCAATAACAACCCCTATGCTGACCACTTGTTTCTGAAAAAATATAATACAATACAGATTTGGGCAAAAAAACATAGGGCATGCTCACAATTCAGCTTTGTCAAGAGTGCAGCCACTGCAGCCACAGGTGCTCTTTCAGAAAATAAATCCCTGCCAGGCCGATGAGGATCTTCAGATAGGACCATGTGTCTTTACATCAAATGCATAGTGATGTACATTCCAATTGGGTCAGCTAAGAAAGTTGGTAACTGGATATAAGCACTTACATGATCATGGACTCTTGTAGCAGAAGCAAGTGTGCACTGGTGGAGCAGAGGAGTGGAAGTAAGCAGTTGCCATGTCATGGCAAGCCATGTCCACAAGTTCTCTACCACGACTTTCTTGCCTGGCATGATATGGGTTCCAGGATAGGCACTTTCAATTATTTCATGGAGAAAAATGCAGAATGGCGTCCAAGTACAGCACAGCAGGGAAGTGGGTGCAGCATTGAGAACTGGTATGTAGTTACCAACCCATCAAGGTGCCATGTTCTTACTAGGTGCTTGACTGTACCCATGTGATGCAGTAGGGAGAAAAGAAGTAAAGTTATTGAGGTAGTGCCGACCTCTTCACAAATTCAAACTCCCCTGCACCAGTCAGCAGTATAAGTGTCAGACAGTCTCCCCTCCACCCCCATCCTCCTCCCTCATTATGCCACTCCTGGGCTGGATGACACAAGGAATGCAGTTTGTGCCTTTTTGTCAAACAGCACATTCTTCAACAGCTTTGAAGTATTCCGATATGTAACTCTTTTGATGACCTGGGGAATTATGTCTTTGTCGTATTATGTAGTAAAGCATTAAGAACCCATCCAACTCCTAACCTCAAACACGAAAAAGATACAAGAAACCATAATATGTGTGATTAGTACAGAGAGCAGGTTCAGTTTCTTTACATTCCCTTTTCACTGTATATTAATATCTGTTTGTAGTTTCTATTGTGCATATGGCCGTGCAATTTAATTTTAAAATAGCATGTCATATTTTGGTATATATTCTTAGATCTGGCCCTAACAGGCGTTTTTTCTCGATCTCTCGCTCACAGCATATCCTCTTCCTTCTCTGTTTTTCCTCAGTGCGCAGAAATATCGGTTACATGTAAAAGTTTGTAACACATTGTAAAAGTGTTTTTCTAATTGGAATTGTGTCCACTTGTTGATCAAAATAACTATGTCCTACTTGTTCAATTCATGGAAATAACATATGAGAAATATTTTACTGACGAAAAAACAGGCAGGTTAAAGTGCTTTTCTTAGGAGACTAGAGATATTGGAAGTATTTGCAGGCTTTGGAATAGTGGTCAGCAATTTATGAAGTATTCAAAAATAAAATACACTTGTGATGTCAATAACTGAGCCCATGCAGTCTTTCAAGTAGAGGTCAACAAGTGACCTTGATTGAACAATACTACTACTACTACTACTATTACTACTACTATTTCTACTTCTACTACTACTGCTACTACCTCTATTACTACCACTGCTAATATTATTAATAATAAGACAAATATCCATTATATATTTATATATTCGACTCTACAGTTCTATGATAGTAGCCACGTATTTCAGCGGAAACATCAACAAATTCTATTTTTCAGTGGCCCATGCTTTCTTATTCTCCTCAGCATTCTTATAAATCAGACAAGATGACTTATAGCATTAAAGTTACTGATGTGATTATGTCGCATATTTGCAGTTATGTTGAAACCATTCCAGCATTGCTGTGAGGTCTATGTTACTGGCCATCCCCAATATAGCAACATAAATTGTTTATATCCAAATATTATGTTTTGATTGCAAACGGATTCCTGAACACTGAGGACTAACTCCATATTTCATCTGTAAGATAATTTGCCTTAATTGTCCCAAATAGTGGTCAGACACATACACACGTTATTTTGGTATTAGCTTCTTGGTTATCTCTAAAGCCTTATATAGTCAAACCAAAAAGGAGATGCTAATGCCGGTTAAGTAAAAATTACATTTTTTTTTCTGTTAAATTGCCTATTGCATCAAATCTCCAGTAGTTAAATATCGAAATGTCAGCAACTTTCTTAGGGCTTCATTGTGAGTTTGGCAGTGCGGGAGTAGGAACACCCTGCTCCCACACCACCAAACCCATGTACAAACAGCCCACCAGATCAGGAGTTTTCTTCTGTCTAGCAGGTGGTTCTTAGCCGTTCCCCGGCGGTGCCTATAGGCACCACAACACCACAATGGGAACTTCAAAGGCAGTATCTGACATGGAATGCTGCAGTCCATTCCGTGCAGGTACTGGTGTGCATGCACACAGGGGGGCACATGTTGTGCTCCCCTGTGTGCATCCACGTGGCGTGAGGCAAAAAAGGGCTTTTTCACTGCGACACTTTTCATAGGGGTCGCACCGCCATAAACAGTGTTGTGGTGAGGAAACTCGTCATAGCTTGGCAGGCCGCAGCATCCCCGCCAAGCATGCAGCTTCAATACTACCACGCCACCGCAAGGGATCTGTGATCCCTGGCAGTTGCAGTGGTCCCAGGGCAGACTGACTGCCCTGGTCGTGATGGGGCAGTCAGAATACCGCCACCACTGCTCTCCAATGAGTCTTGCAGTTCATAATGGATACCATAAATGAGGAATTATACGGTTGTTGGTAGTCTGCAAACTGAACCTTTTTACCTTCTCAATGAATTTTAAGGATTTTGTGATGACCTGGCTTCATTTGTAGTGAACCAAGAACAGCTTTTGGCAGGTGTACTTTGCCCCACAGCCGTGTTTTGGGAGTGTGTGAACCAGAGGCACCAGTACACACATCATATTATTAGCAGTTTCCTTACAGCTGTAACTAATACCATTTGTAAAGGCTTTACATTTTTTTTTTTTACACATTTAAATTTAAAATCTTTTTTGTATCATTCAAGGCTTTCTGCTGACTATTTTAAAGTTTTTATTCCAAACATTGATGGTTTATTTTGCTACGCTTCACCGTCTGCTGAATGTTTACGAGTTTGTATAAACTGGCATTTCTGACTAGCATGACTTTAAAAGTTTTATTTTGAATACCTACAGTTGTCTCTCAAGATTGATCATGTCTGGAGAATGTATGGTTCTTTAAAACATTTTCGAAACCCAAAATTTCATGATACAGAAATATTGTGTCCAAAATATTGATCCCGAAAATATTGTTTTTCTATACATATAATGGTACAATCCTATGCAAAATTAGGGACATTTATTCACTGCTACAGTACAGAGAGAGTACTTCACTTCAAAGAAATAACATATTTTAACAATTCTATTATATAACCAAAAATATACAATTTAAAATATAAAAACGTCATGTCAATAAAAAGAATGTTCCAATTTTTAATGCTTATATTCAATTAGAATAAATATTATTGAAATAATTAAAATACCACACTATATTCCAACAAACATAACAGAAAACAATTAAAATGTAATAGAAATAAACAAAGTATAACCCATTGACATATTAAATAATAATTGTAGAAAATGAATACATGAATACATATTTTTTAATTTATGATTACATAAATAAATTCCCACTCTATTTCTCTACAAACTAAACAACATACACCTAAAATCTAACTTTACAAATATGATAATTTTACAATTAACATAATTATCAATTTAATAATGATAAAGTAATAAATCATTATCAATAAACTAATTCTTAATTAACTTTTAACCCTAAAAACACAACACACATCTAAAATATATATGAAAAAGTATAATAAATATACAATTTATATCATTACTTGCCAATTAAACAATTAATAATAAATAACTAATAATTAATTCATTATAATTATTCAACTTCCCACACTTCACCCCTACAGACGCAACAACCCACACCTGAAATATATTTAAAAAAATATCTTATTTATACAATTTACAAAATTATCAATTAAATAACTGATAGTAATTAAACTTAGTTATTAATTATTAACAATCAATTACTTCCCACCCTAGGTTGTATGGCAGACCAACACAGGAAAATACTCTACATGCTTTTACCACAAATGTTTTAATCTGCATTTTTTTACAACACATGCTTTTACAATGTATGCCTTCATCACACCTTGTTTATATATATGTCTATTTTTTTTTTTACGGAGTTTTATATAGCGCGAACTTGACCCGGTATCAGATATCAAAGCTCTTTACATAGCACCAGTTGCGTTACTTGAGGACACATTAATTTTTGTTAGGCACAGGGAGATTACTTGATTTGCCCAGAATCACAGGATGTTCAGCTCCATTGCCGAGACTCGAACCCGGTTCCTCAGATATGATGTCGAACACCCTAGCCGTTAGGCCAACTCCTCTCCCCTATATATATGTAAACGATGTTTATGTGGGGGAGACCCCCACCCCTTAACTTACCTTAAATGCATGGTAAAGGCATACGTTGTAAAAGCATATGCACTCTAAAAGCATGTGTGGAAAAGGCACAACGTGGTAAAAATCTCATTTTAAAGGCTGTTTCCCCCACCATGTAGCCCTACGAAACCCCACAACCGCACCTAAAACTTAACTTAGAAAATACATTAATCACAAAATTTACATAATTAATTATCAATTTAATAATCAAACATGAAAGAATAATTAGGTATAATTAATTTACTTTCAACCCTGTGCCCCTACAAACCCCACAACCCGCACCTAAAAGTTTACTTGAAAAATAAATGAATGACACAATTTACATAGTTATCAACTAAATAACTAATTTTAATTAATTATTATTATTTAATTTACTTTCCACCCTGTAACCCTACAACCCCACAACCCACTAATGCACTAAAAATTACAATAAACAATTAAATTAAATATAAAAATGACTACAAATGTACAAACTATTTTTAAAAAATTCACAATTATTATACAATTTATAACATAAACAATTAAAACATATACTAAAATACAGAAAGATAATTAAAAAACATTATTAACAACAATATTTTTGTAAACGATATTAACAACATCAATATGCATATATATTTTTTTGATAAACACATTTTATTGAGTTTTAGACCAGCTGCGCTTGTGAAACTAAGAACATGGCACACACAGTATGGCATTGTAAGTGGTAAACAGTCCGTACAAGGCAAGACATCCAGCATTAGTAAGGTAATACATGCTTACGATCAACTAAGCGAGTTGTCCCTGCCACTTCCCCCACACTGTTTCTGAGGGCAGCCACATGCTTCAAAGACAACCTGCCCCTGCTGCCTGCACCAATCGACACCTCGTCTTCACTTCGACAGAGCATGTGATCCAGGGCCATCTACCGTGAGGCAATATCTCGCTTTGCCACCAACAAGGCCGGGCCTGGGAAATACCTCTCTGCCCTCATGTCCCCAGAGCCCACAAACACACCAAGAAGAACCAAAAGGGAGAAAGAGGAACCTTCCACCCCAACACCTCCGACAACTCCCAGGTCACTCTTATCCAGTACTGGAGCACCACATCGCAGGACCACACCATATGATAAAAATGTGCTTGATCGGCTCCGCACGAGGCCATGTGGAAGCATGTCGCAAGCCTGCCCGATGCAGATGCAGTGGAGAAAGGTATACAGAGTAAAGGTAGTTAGTCTGAATAAGAAGCAGATTAGAGGAGGTGGTGAGTTCCCGAGGGTCCATCAGTGCGTCCAGCCAGTATTCATCCTCAGCGGGCCTATCCGATCCTTCCATCGGGTCCTAAGGTGGTCTAGCAATCCGGGAAAATTGATAGCAAGTGTGCAATAAATCTCAGAAATCCTACCGGACCTAAGTGCCCCATTAATAGCTTAGCTTTCAAGTGGTTGAACTCCGGGAGAGTATTAGTTGGGAGGGAATTAGCATGATGGGCGTGCCTGAGTTGAAGATATTTATCGAACTCAGCATGTGTAAGGCTGTATGCCTGCTGAAGATCTTGAAAGGAATGCATATGCGCCCCCTACCATGCATCCGCATGTCTTGTAATGCAGATGAGGTCCCAATAGCAGAAGCCGCTAAGAGCAGCTGTTTCCTTTAACCAAGTGCCGTGCCAGAGCTGTGTCTGTTGCCTAAGCGTGGTCATTCATTTTACATGCCAAAGGGACACCTTCCTCGCTAGGAACACCAACTGGATCACCAGGGGCAGATGGAAAAAATCCAGGAAGGAGAGTTCCAAATGGTAGGTGGGGTCTGACCACTCCCCATTAAACAATCATGGAGGACAAGGAGATGAGAGAACAAGTAATAGAGATAGAGATTGGACATGCCCAGGCCTCAGTCGTAGGGCCCCCGTTGACAATGCACAAAGGCAGTGCATGGCCATGAGCCCCACCACAGAAATGTTTTAGCTACACTGTCAAGTGCAGAGAACCAGGTTTCGGGGCAAGTGAAGTGGTAGGTTTTGAAAACATGAAGGAAGTGCGGGAGAATCATCATTTTAGAGAGGACCAAACGTCCTAGGATGTTGAGGGGGAGGGTACATTTAGTTATATCTGACTTAGCTTTCCGAACCAGAGGCTAGAGATTAAGGGCAAAGATGAGATTGAGGTACAAGGTGATCCATATGTCCAGGTATTTAAAGCTAAGCTGATGAAGAGGGATTTTCGTTTGCCAGTCAAAACAGTCCCTAGAATGCCTCAGGGGAACTAACACCAAATTAGAGGGGTTCATTTGTAGACCAGAGGCCTGCTCGAACTGTTCAAGCAACAGGAGACATCTGGGCCCACTCACCTCTGGCCGGGCAGGTTAAAGCAGGACATCATCCACATACAGCGTGCACCCCACATCCAACCAGTGTATTGGGGATCCGCACAAATGAGTTCCACCAGAGGCTGTATTGGTAAGTCAAAGAGGAGGGGAGACAAAGGGAAACCCTTTCTAGCCCCCCGCTATAAGGGAAAAACAACAGAGAGGGTCCCATTTACCCAGACCCGAGCAGGGGGATAGGAATAAAGAACCTGGACCATGCCCTGTAATCTCGGCCCAAGGCCAGTCCGAGCCAGCACAGACTGGAGATAATCCCAGTCCACTGTGTCGAAGGCCTTCTCGAAGTCAATAAGGAGCAAAGCCAGAACTAAAGGCAGTCAGTGATGGTGGACCAGGGCCACATGCAGCCTGCAAATACAGTGTCTAGTGCCCTGAGATGGCAGAAAGCCATATTGGTCCGGGTGCACCAGTCCCTCCAGGATTCGCCTAAGCCAATTTGGCAATATTGTTGCAGAAATATTAACTTCGCAGTTAAGGAGCGATACCGGGCAGTCATCCGCTCATGAGGTGGAGGGAGGCTGTGTCTTAGGCATCACTACTGTAGTGGCTGAGTCTACCTCCACCGGAAAGGACCCAGCCTGACCAGCCTCTCGATAATGCTGCAAAAGATAGGGGATGAGGGTTTCCCGGAATGTGTTACAGTATTCCATGGGAAAGCCACCTGTGCCCGGGGTTTTACACGGCGCCATGCTGGACATAGCTTCTCAGATCTTGTCTGCAGGAAAGGGCTCATCCAGTGGAAGGGCCTCAGAGGGGGACAAGCACAGAAGAGGGAGTGAGTCAGTAAAAGCCTGAGATACCACGTCGTCCCTAACTACAGGTTTGGTCTATAATCTTTGGTAGCGTGCCTGAAAGTCTGAGCTTTCGCTGGGAGAGGTTTCTGAGACTGACCGGCTGCAACAAGAACCTCAGGAACGATCCTGTTGACCTGTTGATAGGAGACCAGTCAGTAGAGTAGTTTTCCGATTTTGTCCCTTTCAGCCGTAGATCCTGGCCAATGTGACCCTCCAGAGGTGCTTGGCTGCCTCAAGGGAGTGCAACTGAATATCCTCAACTGGTGAGTGGTTCCCACCTGAGATCCGGACTCCAGCTGCTGCTCCAGCTGGAGGGCCCGGACCTCCAGCCCAGCAACAAGAGCCAATCGGTCGTGTTCCCAGGCCCTAATATAGCTCTTATTGAGGTTGCATTGTTGCTTTACTCGCAGTCCATAGTGTTCACACCCCAGCCACGGCACCCATATCGATCGCAAAGTAGGATCGGAGCTCAGACCGAAGGAATAATGCAAACTCTTTGTCCTACAAGTACCAGGCATTTATACGCCACATGGGTCGCTGGCCCACCACAGGGTGACCCAGGTGAAGGAGCAAAGGAGAGTGGTCTGAAATAAAACGGGCCAGAATCTGAATCTGGGTCAACAATTGGCAATCGAGGGCAAGGACTATCCGGGAGTGGGTGTGGTGAGCTGCAAAGGTGTGCATGAACTGGAGACGCGGGTGGTGCCAGAATCTCCAAGCATCGCAGAGTACCCAAGCCGCAGCCCAGTCAGTGAGACGATGGGCGCCAATTCACAGGAAGCCGCTGGAATACCAGAGCTGTCCGCGTCAGCATCAGGCACTGCGTTAAAATCGACCTTGCGGGAGGTGGGTGAGAAGGCAGGAGAGATCTTAAAGACCAGAGAACAAAGATACAGGTGGTACATAGGCATACAGAACCATACATGCAGAACCACCTGACCCTCTAAGGTACCCTCCAAAGCGATATAGCATCTCTGTGGATCACTTGTCACACATTTGATCACATGCAATCTGGCATGGCGAGTAAAAGAATGATGGATTCAACCCAGATCTCTTGACTGGGGGTGAATATATGATTTATTCAGCATTCTGTTCATCATTTGTTTGCGTAGCACTTTTCACCCTAGGTGGGATGGGTATGCCCAGACTTGGGTCCCTTGCTCGCTGTGCCACTGGATTCAAGCTAGCCTGGCTGATGAAGGGTAACACCCAGAAACCGGTCCCAGGATGCTTGTTTCCATTCCAGGGAGGACCTGGCTTGGCAGTTCGGTCTGAACTGTTCCCATGAGGCACAGGGTCAAGACTGATCTGCATATGGCTGGGTCTAAACTGTGGTGGCATGGTGAACAAAAGAACAATGGTTTTTACCCAGATCTCTTGACTGGGGGTGAAAATATGATATATTCCGCATTCTGTCTATCATTTGTTTGCGTAACACATTCGACCACAAGAAAAAAGAAGTGGAGCTTGTGGGAGTACTCTGTCATAACCCTTCGAGGCTGTGAAGGGACACAATTCCCCCATGAGGTGGGGTTCTGCAACAAGACTTCAGGGTAGTGCCGGTGAGCGCAAGCGAACACCAATGCTCACTTCACTCGATCCAACAGGTTGTTAACAGACTGTTAACATTCCATGTCATATGGGTGTGAGACTGGGGTTTTTAGGAAGAATGCGTATCGGTATGCCCATAAGTAGGGAGGCCCTATGGGGCCGGCGAAACCCTAATAAGTGTGCTAGTGGCATGTGGTGAAGGGATATTAACACAGGATTGCCCATAGCAATACAACCAGTGGGCTGGCCAAGAATTAAGGAGGAAAAAGAAAGATTAACCAAAACAGCAAATAACAGTGTACAAACATAGCCCCATCTCCCAACGCACACCTGTTCCCACACTTCTACCCCAGAAGCATATGTCACTCTACAAAATAGGCAAACAAAAGAAACTAATAAGCATAGCATCATTCTGTACATCTAGACATGTGGGAGAAACCCCCCATCTTAGCATGGAAAGACTGCAAAGTTTGACCAAATCCGCCATCAGACAGGCAGGTGGAAGCCTCTTAAACATATGGCGGGCCCGGGAGGGACCAAGAGGAGGTAACTAAGCCACATGACAAATAGGCAAGTAAGACAGATTACAGATGAGGAGTAAGCATCCTCACTAGACTCAGGTCTTAGTTTGTGATGGTATTACAAAGCATGCAGAGCTCAACAGATGGGCCAAGGAGCATACCAGGATGAAGGAGGCTGTCCCTTTTCCAGGCACCAGAGTGTCTTTACCAGCTGCCTGTACCACTCCTCAGTGGTAGGAACAACAATGGTCCTGGACCTTACTTGCTAGGTGAAACAGGTCCAGGACCATTGTTTTTTGTACCACGTATAACCCAGGTCCATGACCACTGGCTCACCCCATTTTTTGATAATGTGTATCACTCCTCAAGCGGGCTGGAGTCTGGAACAACTGAGATAGATATTCGCAGTACCCTGGCCACCCCAGTGTCTTTATGCCAGTACAAGAAACCAAGCGAGATTTCGCTTAGATCAAAGAGTAGCACAGCTTAAAGGCAATCAAATGGCAGGGCTGTGGGATAGGTCAAAATCAACGAGGGGAATAGACAAATCCCGAAGTGATGCCCCCTGCCCATCCCCCGCTACATCCTCCTTCTCACATCCAGAAGCAGGATTAGAGGGTTGCCAAGAAGATGGAGGGGGAACCTCCCGGGGGGACCTCGTGGGTGAGAGCTACCACCCCATCTTGCGTCCCCTCTGTGACTGGTTACATTGTCTGTACGGCTTGGGCAGAGTCTGCATTACCAGGGTGCCGGGCACCTCCCTGTTTTAGTGTAGTTCCTATATCCCTAATAGGCTCTACGCATTGGAATACATACACTATAGATTTGACATAGGACTGAGGTCAGTATGTCTCTATTGAGTATATTATACTTAATTGTGTGTGTGCCAGCTAACTCAGAGGTCACTAGAAATAAGAAGGGATTAGTCTCTGACAACCGCATAAACATGACAACTTTGTTTCCCCTAGAACTGGAACAATATCTTCAGAATCGTGGAAACAATAGATAACTATTTCTCTCAGTCAATCGTGCATGCTTCGTTTCTACAGAGTTGCATAAAAATAGAGAGACAGGCGTTTCAATAAAAAGGGGTTTATTGAACAGTCTTATTTCTCATGCAAAAGATATGAACTGCTACAATCGTAAGACAGAATGTGAAGTATAATGCGTACAGCGTAAACAGTAATATAAAGTAATGCTGTAATAGCATTGTCTGTTGCTATGATATATATAAAAATGCATACATTAATAACACAGGCTAAAATACTCAACTGGTGCTTCTAAAATACGCCTAGCCCAGTGTACCTAACCTAGGTATAGTACGAGGGAAGAAGTAGGTGCTGCCTTAGCATAAGTTTTAGTTCTGCCAAGAATTGCCAAACGTTTCTCTAGGTTCTAATCAGCTCCATACCTTAGAATGAGAGAGTTTGGTATCTCTTTCTCGGTCCTCGATTTCCCAACACCCTTCAAGGGGAGTCAGAAACATTGGAGTTGGATTCTCGGCATGAGGATGACAGCATCTAGTCAGTACGTCAGCTGGGGAGTTGGCTTCCTTCGGTACTTGCTGTGGCGAGCTGCGTCGTGCAAGTAGGTAGTCAAACTGCACCGAACCACACTGGGCTTTGCCATAGCAAGTGAAGGTATATTTATACCTTGAAGGTGTTTAGGAATGTCATTATTGACGTAAAATTTGGGCATATGAACGTCATGAATGAACCCCTAAGGAATAGATGCTCATGCATAATAAATGAGTTCTTGGAGAAATCAATATATAAGCAAGGAGAAGTCCCTAACGGCTTAAGAGTCTGATTTTCCAAGAACTCATTGTGATGTAGATGAACGGATGGAATTAGCCATGCCTGTATTTGGGTAGCATGGACTATGCCTAAATAAAGACTGGATTTCTATGCCTATATAAGGGCAATGTGAATTGTACCTATATAAGGGCATGAATTGGGAAATTCATACGGATTCTACATCGATTCACAACACTTTGTCATGGGGGGTAGTCAACAGGACCACGCAGAGGACTGTCCTCCATGAGCCACTGCCAAGCGGCTTCAGGCATGTCAAAGAAGTGTGATGTATTGAGGTGAAGAACCCAGAGGTGCGCTGGGAAGATCAGGCGGTATTGTAGCCCCTTTTCTCCCAGCTTTTGCTTAACCTCTATATAGAAGTGCCAGGGTTGCTGGACTTCCTGGGTATAGTCCGGAAAAAGTTGTATTTTGGTGTCTCCATAGCAGAGGTCAAGCTGCTGTTGGGCTTCTTAGAGAATGGTGTCCCTATACCGGTACATATTGGGGTGGGCGGACCCCTAAGGTGAAGGCCTGGAGGTCAGGGCTCAGTGTGCTCTCTCAATGGTGAACCATGAGGAGAGGTGATCAGCTGGCATCCAATATTTTATCCAACTCTCCACGTGGTCCACCACCTGCCGAGGATCGTCACCCTCGCCTGCTCCGGGACTCCAATCAGATGGATGTTGTTGGGCTGAGAGCAATTTTCGGCATCCTCAGTCCACCTGTGGAGATCTGCCATTCTTGTGAGTAGCGTGGAGACCTGATTTGT
Organism: Lissotriton helveticus; assembly: GCF_964261635.1. Lineage (NCBI taxonomy): Eukaryota > Metazoa > Chordata > Amphibia > Caudata > Salamandridae > Lissotriton > Lissotriton helveticus. The sequence goes on along the minus strand of NC_136061.1, from coordinate 2,001,403,195 downwards.
GATATCATCTTCAAGGGAGGAGATCTCGCACTAACCCACCATGGGCCCAGCTATAGCGTTACAGAGATCCTGGTGCAGCAGGGCAATGTCCATTCTAACCTACCCTATCTTATTATTCACCACAGTCTGTGAGGTCTGAATCACCTGTAGTATCATGGTAAGGTCTGGAATTGAGGCTCCAGCCCGCCGCCATCCAGTCAGCTCGGGGGCCACTGGAAGAGCCAGCAATGAACTGATCCATTTTCATCTGTGTCTGTGCGGGCGCCGAGCGGGCAGCTCAATCATGGCCATCTTGCTAAGGTGGAATGTGGCAGGAGTGGTGGTGCAGTATCAGGGTATACCACGTCTGGGCCACCAACAGCCACGCTGGAGAGGGACGAGAGGAATGACGTCCAGCCCCAGGTGAGCAACCCTCAAGTCCAACCACAAGGAGTGAACAGCATCCTAGCCAGCCTCCGAGGGGCGCAGTGTTGGGTATGTCTAATCTATCTGGCCCCAAAGTAAAGAGCTCCTCCCACAGGGAGGCTGGAGCCACAGTCACCAAGGAAAGCCCCTCCCCAGTCCAGGACTATGTCCCAAGGGCCCGTTCAGTCACAGCAGGACTCAATTAGTGGAAGGGGAGGGGAGCGACGGGGGAAGCTCAGCAGGAGGCTGGTGGGTGCAGATGATGCGAGACTCAAGACCCCCCAGGCGAGGCTCTAGAGTGCAACAGGGGGATCATGGGTCTCGTCCCACGAAGACTTGCAGGGGCCGCGACAGGGCCACTGGCTCAACTTGGAATAGGTCACATCAGCATGGACTCTGCAGCGATCCCCCCCCTCCACCGTAGCTGTGCTCAGATGGGGCCCAGGCCTCGAGCAGTCAAGAGGAGGCTGATGGCAGGAGCACAGGTGCTGGGTGGGGGTCCAGGTCAGGAAATCTGAGCCCTTCACCAGTCCCATGGCTCGTGAATCCCCCGCATCAGCAAGCAAATGGACAATGCAGGTGGGGGACCCGCCTCAACAGCCAATCCACAGGCAGGCAACCCCTCACATTGGCGAAGTACCTCTCGGGCCTGGGCTGATCCCGGACCGCAGCCATTGGAGATCGACTACATCGTCCCAGCTCCCACTCTTGCACCGCTCAATCTGGGAATGGAGACAGCTGGAGCCGAATCCACAGCCCTCAAGGCTCACCAGGATCTCCACTGGGACACTGAGGTGGGAGGGAGGTCAAAGCCTTTCACCAGTCCCAGGGCCCATGAAGCTCCTGCAGCAGCATGTAAACAGACAGGGCAGACAGGTGGGAGCCCCCGCCCCGACAGCCAACCCCCAACCGCAGCCATCACAGAGGGCCTGCACTGCCCCTTGCCCCCGCTGTTGTGCTGCCCAATCAGGATACGGAGACAGCAGGAGCTGACATCGCAGACCTAAGGGCTCACCCGGGCCTCTGCTGCGGCATTCAGGTGGGAGGGGAGCCCAAGCTCAAGAGTCAGGGCAGCAGGTGAGCAAGGCCTTCAATGGGCAAGACATGCTCAGGCCAGTGGCCTTGTAGCACCGCACCTGTCCTGCATTCTGTGCCTACCCGGAGCAGGCTCATCCAGGCTCCAAGCCACCGTAGTGGGGTCCACACTCAGAGAGCGCAAGGATGACTACCTCACTGCTCTCCAGAGTATCCCAGGCAGCTCGGACAGTCAATGGCAGCAGTGGTCCAGATTGACATCAAATCCCAGGGGTTTGCTGCAGAGAGATGTTAGGGTGCGACTGTCATGATGGCCTCACTGGCCACCTCCACAACAACATAGATATTTTTAACATTGATATTAACAACATAAATATTTATGTAAATGATATTAGCAACATAGATATTTTTTACATCAACATTGTTTACCTTAGAAAATCGATATTCTTTTCAACAATATTCCTGTATCACGATATTTGTGGATCATGGTATTAAAAGCTAGATATTTTCTGCATCTCAATATTTTTTACTCAATATTTTGTCCGAATACCAAATGTGTGGTTCGACATACCTCAGCTAACCAAAATTGCATGGATGCTACTTGTTTGGGGAGTTTTGAATTGTCCACATGTGAGATTTCCAGTGCAAAGGTCCATGGCGTTGTCAGTAATCAAGTTAGGAGTTCATTTCTTGAAAACAAAAAGACTAATGGGCTGGGTGTGCAGGGAATTTTCGACATGTGCATGGTGAACATGATTCATTTTCCTTACCCCTGTCCACCCATTTCTGCCATGCATCACATGACAGACATGAGTAGGGAATATGATTGTTGGTAGACATGTCCTTACTAGGATGAGATGATTTTCACTGTCACCTAGAGGGCTCTTGGTGGATTGTCCACTGGTTAAAAGTTTACAGTGGTCAACTCAACGAAGCTGCTGCAAGTGTAATTGCTTTGTTCGCCATAAGTTTGGCAGGGTATGCTCAGACGTGAGTCCCTTGCTCACTTTGCCACTGGATTCAAGTAAGCCTGGCTGAAGACTGCTGTAATGTGAGAAACCGGTCCTAGGAAGCTTGAATCCGGTCCAGGGAAGGCATGGCTTGGCAGTTCGGGCTGGACTGTTCCCATGAGGCACAGGGTCGGACTGATTTGCATACGGCCATGTCTAAACTGGGGTGGCAGAGTGGGCTAAAGAACGGTGATGGATCAAACCCAGATCTGTTGACTGTGTGTGAGTGTTTGATTGGTTCAGGTGCTCCGTCCATCACCACCCCCTTTTGTACCGCAAGTGTAATCCTAGCATTCCTCCAAATGCAAATAGAGCTAAGGACCTGCTGGTTTAAGAGGAGCAGCCCCTCCAGTTTAGGACAGGACTCCCACTCCATCAATCCTTAAATGATGGCCTGTGTTTGCTCCATAGGAGAGGGCTAAATGAACTGAGTGAACTGCCTCAAACTTTTTCCAGAACAGTGACATTAGAATCAACATTTCCTGTCTGAAAAGATCAATAATGGAAATCTTGAAACTTGCTCAGATGGCACTGTGACTTTTTATGCATTAATGAGGTGACATGCCACACGGTGTCAGGGAAACACTTTAGATTCAGGGCTGGTACTTTGCTGACAGCCTGTCTCCTAGAGTTGAGTGAATATCACCTGAAAGTCTGTAAATACTTGCTGAAGGAGACTTGTGGGTCGGCCTAGGAAAGGAGTCTATATGGCCTGTTCAGAGAGATGAGCAAAGAGCACCCTATCAAGTGGAAGTCTGCCCAGAGGAGAAGCACCACTGTGAAGACCAAGAAAAGGAAACTGGTCAAAACAGTTGACTTCCTGGAGAGACGATGCAGGAGCAGGAGTGGGTCTCCCTACATCTCCCTACTTGAGCCTGATGGGATGTGCTGCTACAAATGCCCCACACATGACTGCTGTTAGTTTACTCCAACCAGTAGGTATGTCGCAAGAGCCATCCAAAGTGCTGGACTGTGCCTTCCTGCCTCCCCAAGTGAATCTTTTGTGCTGTGCCAATAAAGAAAGGCATGACCTCATTCAGCGGTCTTCCCTGTGCAGAACTCCCAAGAACTGTGATGCAAGCGTCAACAAACTATGGCACTCCCAGTTGCCCAATGGACACAGAAGGGACGACCTGTGGGTTGGTTCCCATTGATGTTTGGGTGGGAGATTTGTGTTTGGGCCTGAATTGATCTAGTAGAGACTGGGTCCACCCACTGAACACCTGTAGAATCTGAGGCTTGACCAGCAGCAGAGCTACACACTCATTGCACATTCAGAGAGGACTGAGGGCTATGGTCCCACTGCACTGCAAACTGAATTCTCTTTTCTGAAATGACAGAAGAGTTAATCAGATTAGAAGTGAAGAAAAGTATATTAATTTCAACAAACGTCATTGAAGACTCAACACAGGGGCATGCTACCGATCAGGGATTGATACTAGAACAAAAACGTGAGGCATGCTTAAAAGATCAGTGGCAATACCACATAAATCAATTTAGATTCAGTCTCTGCCATAACTATGGGATGACTGTCGTCTTGTGTTGGTGAAGAGCTGGAGCAGAACTATTACCACCTTAAACAATGGTAAATGGCTGTTTGTCACAGTAACATTCAAGACATATGCTGCTTTTTGATGCAATTGTAGCAGTATTAGTTGTCATATCTAATGCAAACAACAGAACATAGCTGAGTTACACACACAAAATAATGTAACAGTGCAATGAAAACATACCAGGGCTTATCAAAATAATGTAGTCAAAACAGTATGTAGCACAACAAGCACAGTACTATTAAAAAAATATTGCAATAATAAGTCAACAAAGCACATCACTACAGGGTGCTATAGAGCCGGCGAACAAGAGGTCCGCACCCTAGGGAGGCTTTGTTAGCCCGGGAATACTATCCTACAAAATCCTTCACTTCAGGGCAGCATAACCACTCATAAACCTATGGCACGCTCTCAGAGAACCACTGGGAAACTACGGAGGTGAACATGAACTTGCAGACAGTCGGCTGGGCACCTGCAGCCACGCACCTCCGATTGCAGTATGTGACCGAGACAACATGGGGAGGTGAAGACAGAATAGTCGGGCCTACCGTGGCTGCTGCTGTTATAGGAAGTGGGGACTCACCTCCCACAGTGCCTGGCTGGTGTGAGTGTCCCGATCTCTGGGACAAAGAGCCGTGGATCGAGATCGGCGGAGACCAGCCCGATCTGCCGCCACTGCAGAGCTGAGATAATAGAGCGCCGGCCTCCTGAAGACCTGCGGGACCCGCTGTGGAGACGGGCGGCCCGGAGGCCTGCATGAAAGCTGCTGATTGCCCCAACCTGCGTGTGTGCCCTACCCAAGCCTGAAAGTGCTGCAGAGGGGACCTGGCCGGGGCGCACTGGACGATGGATGGGGCGGGATTCACACAGCCTGGGAAGTTACAGGTGAGAGAGATGGCGGGCTGCATAGTGGAGTTGAAGTCCTGAGTCCGGGGGCTACCGTGATGGGGCACTAAGAGACTGCGGAGGCTGTGAGGCCAAGTGGGCACTGTAATTGCCTGAGACTTCGCGCTCGTTGTTCCGGAAGCCCAAGTGAAGAGCTGTATTAGAGCTGGCAGTGGGGGCCCATACCGGAGAGAGGCTGAGACCGGCCATAAACCCCATGAGGAGGCCCAGAGGGACACTACAACATAACAGTATCTCCTACTCCCCCCACTACAAAGTCACTTAAAGCCAATAATCCTTGCTGGATATTCTGTGGGGCAATCAGAGCTCGTCTGTGGAATGCACCATGGGCTGCAAGGAGAGCAAGCAGGCCAATCTACAATTCCCTGCTCCAGTAGCGGTCGGTAGTGGGAGTGCTGCCAGGCGGTGATGTGGGGAGGGGAAGGGCAGGGTGGGGGGTAGTAAACTACAGAATACGGACACATACAGGTAAGAAAACATAAGAATAAATAAAACGAATTTCATTACGCGCACTGCATTGCATTTGGGGATGCAGTGCGCGCAACGAAATTTGTTTTATTTATTTTTATGTTTTACTTACGTGTATTTGTCCTTATTCCATAGTTTACTGCCCCTCACCCTGCCCCTCCCCCTCCCCACGTCACCGCCCAGCAGCACTCCCACCACAGACCGCTACTGCCCTGCACGGAAGAACGCTCCCAGCGAGGACACATATCCACAAAGGGAGGAAGAAAATCCGGCATCCACTTCCTCACAAGATACAGATATAAAAGCACTACTCCTTAATATGCGCCAAAACCTCACATCCATTGAGTCCAAAATGAATGCCATGAAAATACGCATGGACTTCATCAAACAAAAGTTAGAAAAGCATGGTCGGCGCATATCGGAGGTGGAGCAGTGCATTCCTCACTTGAAGACAGCTCTTCCACGAGCTACGAAAGGCTACAAGGCATGGTGAAATTAACAAAAATGATCGCTGCTAAAAATGAGGACTTAGAAGCGCGTTCGCACAGAAATAATTTGCACATAGTGGGATTCCCCGAGTCCACTGCTACGGGCTGCATGGAGGACTATGTGGAACAAATGCTGTTGGGGCTCTTCGGTGCAGAGGCATTTTCTAGTTTTAGTGGTGGAGAGGGCCCCTCATTCGCTCGTGGCAAGACCGCCACCAGTCGCACCACCTCGCTCTATCCTGGCACATATACTTAATTATAAGGATTGTGACATGGTGCTGACGTTAGCCAGAGAAGAGCAAGATTTGATATATGATGGAATTAGACTTTCGATATACCCGGATTTCACCTTGGTGGTACAAGAAGGACACAAAAAATGTCTGCCGGTCAAAAAAAGCCCCAATAAGCTAACATACAGTATGCTATGCTTTACCCTGCAAGGCTGCGAGTTCTTCACAGCTGGAAGACATAAGTCTTCAACAACCCGCAACAAACTCAGGACTTCCTAAAGACCACCTTAGAGTTTTCACCCACACCACGGGAAGGAGACCTAGGCTCCAGACTATCCTCACTGGCTCCTGAAGAGGACTAACAGTTGATTGTGTAAGGTTAGAGACTGCGTTTAGAACCAGTAAGGCTATGCAATTTGTTAAATTACATGGCAGCAGAGAGCATGTGCTAGGTAGCACGGATCCGGCCCTGTACAAAACCTGTTCGTCTATATGAGTGTGCCACTGGCCCAGATGAGCCTACCATATAATAAAGATTTCCTGGGCTCCCTCGCACTTGCGAGGTGCGCTGACGACCTCTCTAGCACACTTCCCCAGCAGGAATCCCTCCGAATATTGTTCTGTATTGCTCATATGTTATCACTTGTTTTTTCGCTAGTGCACTTTCAAATTGCAGCTACATGAATGCTGCATTACCTTCATGCTCCACCGCTATCTCTGTGGAGGGTGTGGACTGGGAGATGCCAACATTTAAATTTGAAATCTACCTTGAATGTGCCAAATTGTAGGAGGGCTGGGCGGGACACCATAAGCCTGCAGGATTGGACTGTAGGTGTAGGAGGGGTGTGGGTTAGGTTAGTTATAGTTGTACACAGTGGCATTGCATGGAACAACCTAGAACCTGTGCAGATGCGAATACACACACATCACTTTATGCAGTATCAGCATGGCAGCATCCACACACACCTGCTTCCCCAGAGCCAACAAAGAGGCCATGGCTAAAATGGGTCCAGTAAAACCCCCATCATTAATTGTTTGACATGGAATTTGCAAGGGATCCGGGATCCCCCCAAGCCCACACAGGGCTTAAGCTACTTAGACCGGCACCAAGTCCAGGTGGCTATGCTACAGGAGACACATCTAGATCCTAAAGCACCGTCCACCTTTGTAAGGAAATGGGCGGCACATAGCTGCTTCTCCTACTCAACATATGCTAGAGGCACAGCAATTCTTGTTAAGACTGGCCTGGGATACTAACACTAGCAACCTTGCAAGACTCTCAGGGCAGATTCAGTGTTATGTGGGGCAGATTGGCGGGACATATGGTAACACTGGTGTGCTGCTCAGCACCCAACATTGGTGATGCTGGTTACTTCGTATGGGGACACAATTTGGAAATAGGTTCTACCTTTATTATGTGGGGAGACTTTAATTTAGCATAAGATCCATTCACTGATCGCTCTCACGCAGTCTCACCCTCGCATCCGCAAGTGACTAAACATCTCTCAAATATCAGGGCTGACTATCAGCTTTTTATTGCATGGAGGATCCTACACCCAATGCAAGAGGGTGGGTGCCTTCTTTTCCAGTGTGCACTCTAGCTTGTCCCGTTTAGATTACTGGCTACTGTCGACAGGACTGAATACATGGCTCTGAGAGTTGTCACACCTGGCATGCACCCTCTCGGATCATTCCCCCGTGCTCATAAAGATATCACCGTCAGGTAACAAATCCCCGTATCGTTCCTGGAGACTCCAACCCACAGCCCTGCTAGATAGTGCCTTTTGCGAAGAGATACTGCAAAAATAGATAGGAGTTCTGCCTAAATCACCCTCCCATACCTGGGCAAGGTAAATCCAAGGGGAAAAAGTAGAGAAAAAGATACTGAGGGATCAATCAAGTGTTTATTTTCAAACAAGAAATAATCAATTATCCTGTTGGTATACTTATTTAAGTACAATCACAAAAATCCATATAAGCATATATACGAGTCATCAAAAAGAGTGGCGCATAGAAACAAACACATATGAAAACATATATATATATATATATATACCAGGACACTACAGTCTATACAATCTATACAAATCACATATACAAACTGTACATTACAATTACTGTAATCTATCTATATATACACTTACCCTAAGAAAATATACCAAACTTCAAGTAGTATTCACTCCTAACTCCGAGTGATATACATCCCAAAGGAAGGAAGTCCCAATAAAGTGCGCCAGAGCTATCACTTCTCTGTACAATTATTGTATAGGGCGCAAAAGAAAAAAGTTTTCAATAAGTTACAAGTTTATGGGGACTCCTTAAGAACAATGTGTCGACGCAGTCGCGGTCGCGTTTCAGCCAGATGTCTTTAAGGCTTCATCAGGACATGGGTACTTTCTCACACGGAAATTCCAGCAAGAATGTAGGGGGACAACCCATCCCACAGGGGACTGGGAGGAAATAAATTCCACTTAAACTCTCCGTATCTCAAAAATGAGGGACTGAAAACGCCCAAAGGTGACGTTCAATTATGTCTCCTGCCTCTATCGGGGTCAGTCAGCGCCAAACGTGGTCTCGGGGCAATTAAAGCAGCCACGGCACGGGTCCGTCCAGTCGAACCTTTGCGAAGAGATATGCCAAGAAATCCTTTAATTCTTTCCTCGCAACGAAGACAGCATTTCAACTCAGCTTGTGTATGGGAGAGCTTCAAAGTAACAATGAGGGCCTTCTGTATGGCCAAGGGCAGAGGGATCCTTTGCTCCATCAACGGGACGCTACACAGATTAGAAAAAGACATTAAACAAGTTGAGGAGCAACTGGCCTCTACCTCCACCCCGCATCAAAAGGCACAGCTCAAAGAGTTGCTAACTGAATTCTCACTAGAGGTGGAGTGCATATCTAAATTCCACTCGAAATACTACACTGCTAGGTCCTACGGGGAGGGGGAGCATCTTGGCAAAGCCATAGTTGAAGTAGCTAGAACCCCCAGATTCGCTAATCAGATCCTGGTAATAGGCTTACAGTCTCACAGGAGATCCTTAATGTCTTCTCCAAATATTATAGAGCACTATACCACACGCGTGGCTGTGACCCACCAGACATAGCTTCCTATTTTTAAGATACCGCCCTTGGTTGGATTAATGATTCCCGCAGACAATTTCTGGCTGCTGCCATCGAGGAGGATTAAATCTGGGCCGCAATAATTGGCCGGCACTCGTGTAAGGTCCCGGGGCTCGATGGTCTGCCTGCAGTTTTTTATAAATGTTACATTGAGCAACTAGCCCCCTTCCTCAAGCAAGTCTTTGAGGAAGCTAGCTCCATGCGGCAAGCCATGATCATATCCCTGCTTAAGCCAGGCAAGGAGGCCAGCAAATGCAAGGTATATAGGCTCTTGTCACTAATCAACTGCGACACCAAGATCCTAGCTAAAGTCATTGCCAACCGGCTGACCCTGTTGATGGACGGACTAGTCCTCCCAGACTAGGCGGGCTTTACACCAGACAGTGCCACCTCACATAATTTGTAAACGACATTTGCGCTACTTTACGACATAGATCCAGAGACCTCTGCGGCTGGCATTTTTTTAGACCCCACAAAAGCCTATGATTCCATGGAGTGGGATTACATGTTCACAATACTGGGCAGAATGGGCCTCCCCCAGCCATTCCTAGCTTGGATAAGACTTCTCTACTCCCAGCCTGAGGCCATTGTTCATGTTAATAATCTATACTCTACCCCGGTTCCCATTATGTGAGGCATGCGTCAGGGATGCCCATTATCCGCTGCTATTTGCCCTGGCCGTCGAACCCCTGGCAGCCAAAGTAAGGCAACACCACAGAGACAATGCCATACAATACCCTTCCCGACAGATACTAATATCATTGTATGCCGATGATATCAGCCTCTATTTACGGGAACCAAACACTAGTCTCAACCCGATCCTTCGGGAGTTTATCAGGTTTGGCAACCTATCCGGGATAATACTTAACCGGAGGAAATCGCAGATCTTACCGCTCATGCCCAACACTGCTGAACTTGCACTGGAATTCGGACTGAGCTGGTGTAAAACCGAAATAAAATATTTATGTGTGACCAGAACTAGAGACAAGGAGTCAACTCTCTGCGCAAACTATGGCACTGCAGTTGAAACTATCAGCAACTGGGTGGACCGATGGGTCACAGTGCCACTCTCATTAGCCGGCAGGGTGGCACTGATGAAGATGACTATCCTGCTCAAATTCCTATATCTATTCATCAACATACTCTACAACCCAGGACGCCCCTTCTACAACACTCTCCGATCTTTACTTATCAAGCTGGCATGGGGGGGAAGCAACCACGGGTAGGATGGAGGATCATGACACAACCCTTCTCTGGGGGGAGTTGAGGCCATGGATATGGAACTATAGTACCTCAGTGCTCAAGCACATTATGCGGTATACTGGCTCCATCCCCCGCCTTTTATGCTACACCTGGCCTTTGAGCAGGGATACATAGCACCCATGCCCTTAAAATCCTTCCTGGAAACATGTATCCCCGGGGAGGGAGTGGCCCACCACATGGTAACCTGCTCCAATCATACATGGAAGCGCTTAGCTCGAATAGTGGATAAACCTGTGCTATATTCCTGGCTTGTGCCACTTCCGCATCTCCCAATCCCTCCTGTCACTCAGGAGGCTATATATCAAGAAATGCTTCACAAAAGGAACCTCCGTGTATAGGAAGATCTGTACCGGGGGTCCGACAGGAGCTTTTGACCGAGGACGGGGCAACACCACTGGAGGTTTTTCGATACATAAGGCTTAAACATGAAATCAGGGCCAATATCCCAGGATTCCCACAGGAGCCCCCCACGCTAGATGTTCTGTACACAGTGTTAAAAATTTCAGGACCGGCGGCGCCGTGTACCATATATATATTGACCTGCGCTGTTAGAAAAGCCACATTTGACATATGGGGCTAAGGAGGCGTGCGATCACAACTTAGGAACGCCATTGACGGATAAGCAATGGTCTTATTGCTGTACATAGACAGAAGCCATCACGGCGAGCAGCCGATTGCGACGAATCCACTATAAGTTCCTGCACGTAACCTATTATACACCTACACTGCTATGCAAATAGAAATTGAGAAATGACAACCGTTGTGTGCGTTGCCAGCCGGAGGGAGCAGATTTCCTACATCTCGCATGGCAATGATGTGAGGTTCGAGGTACTGGCGGGAGGTGATAGATGCACTGTCCAAAATGATCAGCGCCCCTCTCCCAAGGTCTCCCTTGCTTGCGCTCGTGGGCTACACACCTGGCATACAGAAACTAAATAGGAAATTTACAGCAATGGAACTGCTGTTGGCCAAGCGCAGGGTGGCTTGCAGATAGGGTAGTGGGCGGACTCCCAAGTGCAAAGACTGGCTCACACAGACTTCATATATTGTAAGGACCCGCTTAGGACTTATGCAGATCTCCTGCCCGCCCCATCCCGCCAAAGAGACATTTGGGAGCCTCTGGTGGAATATCTATGGGAACATTCAGAATTAAACTGTGTACATCTGGCTGGCTGCCTGGGTGGATTTCCTATGTCGTGGTCCATGGAGGAAGAGGGGTGGGGGAGGACAAAACATGTGTAATGGCCCTGTCCACAGGAGGAAACTCATGCATTAAGATGGAAACTCTGTCATTGTAAGAAAGGTGACCCCGTGCTCAGACAACAATCTGTAAGTTAATGCGTGACTAAGACCTAATGTAGACATTGCAGAACTGCAAGACATCTATATTTATACATGCTCATCACATGTACTGTACATACACTTGTAATACTGTACCATAAATTGCCTGTAAGCTAGCTGGAAAATTCAATAATTAATTTTTTTAAAAGCACATCACCACCACAACAAAATGCCAGACACAACAAAAGCGGTACAAAAGGGGGTGGTGATGGACGGAGCATCTGAATCAATCAAACACACACACCCAGTCAAAAGATCTGGGTTTAATCCATCACCGTTCTTTAGCCCACTCTGCCACCCCAGTTCAGACATGGCTATATGCAAATCAGTCTGACCCTGTGCCTCATGGGAACAGTCCAGCCCGAACTGCCAAGCCATGTCTTCCCTGGACCGGAAACAAACTTCTGAGGACCGGTTTCTGGCATTCCAGCCGTCTTCAGCCTGGCTTGCTTGAATCCAGTGGCAAACTGAGGAAGGGACTCACGTCTGGGCATACCCTATCGTTCTTTAGCCCACTCTGCCACCCCAAAAGCGGTACAAAAGGGGGGTGGTTCGGGCGAGACTGTTCCCATGAGGCACAGGGTCAGACTGATTTGCATATAGCCATGTCTGAACTGGGGTGGCAGAGTGGGCTAAAGAACGGTGATGGATCAAACCCAGATCTTTTGACTGGGTGTGAGTGTTTGATTGGTTCAGATGCTCCGTCCATCACCACCCCCTTTTAGACACAACAAAAGGGCACAACGTTTCTTGTCACACATTACCACCTGCAGATCTCTGCTATCGTAGAAAGTTGGTAAAGTGTGTATGGAGCAAGTGCAACCAGTCAAAAATGTTTTGTGATTGACCTTTGTAGACAGAGTGGTTGAATCGGAGGGGCTGGACTCAACAACTGTGGAATACCAATTGCCACCCCAACAGTCGCTTAAATATAGATCTGTCTAGAACGAGTTACATTGAAACACTGTAAATTCATTCATGGATTATTAGGGTATGGACCAATTAAATATTACTTGTACATGTATAATTCCTAGTTTCGATATGAATTGTGGTTATCTGGAATATGTTTGTCACTTTAGGTTGCAAGTTCCTGTACGAAATGGAAAACATTGTGGCCCAAACAAAAAACATATACACCCCAAATCAGAAAGTATTAAGAACATTTGGATATTAATTTTAGCTAGAATTCCACTTTTATTAACATAAATTCATTCTCCTTTGTCAGAGAACTTTATAATTTGACAATCAAACCTCAGTTATTTAGTTTTTTAATCCGAGTGGTTATGTTTCTGTCTTTCTTGAAATATGATAATATTTGGCTAGTTAACTTATTTTCTTAGAAATGGAGGGTTTTTTCCAACTGGCACAGCACTTCAAACTAAAAAGATGATCATTTATGGTGCATTTGTCTTTCTTGGCTTTATCGAGCTCATTACAAATGATGTATGGCTTGAAGTTTGTAGGAGGGAAAAACACGCACAAAATTTGCTGCAGTCTTATCTTTCATGTTTATTTCTGCAGCTGGTTTACTTTGCGCGGAAACTGACCACCAATTAGCCAAAGGCTGGACTCCCGCTGTGAAGCCATGGCTTTTCCCTAATTAGGACATGTGGCAGTATTGCAGAATATCAAAGGGGATGTCATTCTACAATTTGCCGTATTAGTTACTTTTGGATCGTTCTGGATGGCGGCCAAAATGTTTTTTTCTTTTGTTCTCGTTCTAAATGGACTTGTTCTAATCTGTGAAACTGTCAGTTGAATGAACTGCACATATGTAGGCTCTATCCTGATGTATTGTAGTCTGTCAAAGTAAGAAAAGGATATTCTGATGATCAAACACACAAAAGGTGATAGGAGGAATACTTGCAAATAGTCGAATCACTAGCAAATACACAGAGTGGCATTTCAACCCGTCCTTTTTTACCAAGTGTGCCCCTCCAGACAGATGCCCACCTTATGCCAATCAGTATTAACCCTGCTCCTCATGCCAATAGTCCATCCCAAGCCTGCAGGCAGGGCCCCCTCTAAAAGGGGCTACATGCAATCCCAGCCGTGTTTGGGTCTTATTAGGAATCATTGGTGAGGTATAGCTTGGATCTGTGGCACAGCAAACATCTGGGCATACCTGTGGCTACTTAGGTTGTCACTGAATCAAAGGAGAGAGGGAGGACTAGGTAAGCTAGTCCGGATCCCCGCTTTTATATGTCACAATCAAGAAGGACTAGCTAAGTTTACAAAGGAAAGACTCAATGGAGTACGTATGTCAAGGAAAAACAGTAGGTTTTTCAAAAAAGCCCTCACCCACCAACCTAGTTGGTGGCATGCTTCATCATCGGGCCCACCACAGTGGCACCTAGCGTGCCCCGGGTGTGCTTCGACGCCAGATTACTGCGGAGCAGGTATACTTGCTGAGTGTGCAGTGTAGTGAGAAGGTGAAGATTAAAAAACCATACAGAAGGTCCCAGCACCCGAGGGTAAAAACAATATTTTAATATACTGGGTCTCTGTTGGTGTATTAAAAGGCAGACGGACACGGTGGAGTATGGATTATGATCTCCAGTGTCCTATGTGGTCTACATGTTTCAGCCTGGCCTTTCTTAATTTAAAACAGGCTTTCCTCAGGACCAAGTGAGTATGTGTGGAAGTGAATAAATAAACTAATTTACAGTGAGTGTTTTTATTTCAATGTGTAGCACTCCCTAAGGTGCTATATGGGTGAGAGGGGGGTCCCTCTCGCTTTGACAGTATTTTGCTGTTCAAAGCCTCCTTGGGTCGCCTGGCAGAGAAAAAGACCGAAATTATCGGCCTGGTTCCTCCTTGGACCTGTCGTCCTTCTGCGGCGCCCGGTTGTGCCTTTGACCACCTACAAGTTAAACGTTCTATCCTTCTATGCACCGGCATTAGATTTGTGTGGGAAAAAGTATATATGTGGCCAAAGGTGGCTTGTGAATATATACATAACTTCTTAGTTTTTACCAAATCATTTCTATTTCTACCCTGTCTCCAAAGAGATTAAAAAACCATACAGAAGGTCCCAGCACCCGAGGGTAAAAACAATATTTTAATATACTGGGTCTCTGTTGGTGTATTAAAAGGCAGACGGACACGGTGGAGTATGGATTATGACCTCCAGTGTCCTATGTGGTCTACATGTTTCAGCCTGGCCTTTCTTAATTTAAAACAGGCTTTCCTCAGGACCAAGTGAGTATGTGTGGAAGTGAATAAATAAACTAATTTACAGTCAGTGTTTTTATTTCAATGTGTAGCACTCCCTAAGGTGCTATATGGGTGAGAGGGGGGTCCCTCTCGCTTTGACAGTATTTTGCTGTTCAAAGCCTCCTTGGGTCGCCTGGCAGAGAAAAAGACCGAAATTATCGGCCTGGTTCCTCCTTGGACCTGTTGTCCTTCTGCGGCGCCCGGTTGTGCCTTTGACCACCTACAAGTTAAACGTTCTATCCTTCTATGCACCGGCATTAGATTTGTGTGGGAAAAAGTATATATGTGGCCAAAGGTGGCTTGTGAATATATACATAACTTCTTAGTTTTTACCAAATCATTTCTATTTCTACCCTGTCTCCAAAGAGGCAGATGAATAATAAATAAGATACTAAGTCAGTCACACACCTCATATATGAAATGCGGATATTAATATATTATCCTGTCTGCCGTAAGTAGACGTTGAGGAAAATGAATCTAATGGATGCACTACAGGTCAAAGAACGTATTATACAGGTTTTGTTAGGCACATTTGTCAGTGTGTATCCCTTATGCCAAACTAGATATCAAATGATGCACTTACCCCCACTTTACTCGGAGGCCTCTCTGACCATCACATTTTCCAACTAATTCATTTGCTGGACAAGAACCAAGCAAAGGAAACAACTTGATTTATTTTCTCTACTGTATGGGGTAGGGTAGAGGAATTAGAAAGGTAGGGTAGAGCTTTTTTAATATTTACAATAGAAGGGCCACTACATTGATTGATTCTTCATCTTTGGCTTATTCAGTCATGGTTCAATTCACAAGGGAAAAATCTGAACAAGCGTAAATTATTCTGTTATGGAAAACCATGATGTATGTTCTGGAACCACTTCACATCGGTATTGCATGATTAAATGTGGCACTTGCCAAGAATGGCCCACCCACCCTTACACTCATATACCATTTTTTTTCTTTTAAGTTCCATTCCGTTCTTTCATGTCTCCCTCAAGCCATCAAAGCGAAATTTTGCTGCATTGCAGATAGAAGAGTCTATGTTTAACTCAACCATTGCTGTGGCAGATAAAGCTGGGGGGGTTCACCTCACAGTCATTTGTGATGACGGCGACGAGCAACGCCATGACAATAGTTAGTGAGCATAGTAATTGCAAGAAATATCTCATTTACCAGTGTCCGTCCCTTTTGCCGCTTCTCCCCCTGCAACTGAGCCGTCGCCGTCTCTTCCTGCAGTGGCACTGGAGCCAGCATTACCGATGTTATGTCTGGCTAGAATATCAAACATTACACATAATTTAGATCCCAGATACACAACCACAAACACAACAGCAAATCAGCACTACAGCTTAGTTAGCATGTATCTTCCAAATATCACTCTGGGCATTTGATTGGTTGGTTCACAAAGTTAGAAAGGCCAGGCATTGAATAACGCTCAATAAAAAAACGATGGTGTTGGGTGGCAAATACAATGCGAGTGGGACCTCATAATTGTTTTCCAGCCTTGCCGCACTGTCATTGAAAACTGGTGGTGTACTGTAAATATAAATGAGCGGGTCTGCAGCACACTACACTGGGGCGGTGTGGTCCATGAAGACCATGGCCATTGTCTCATGAACTGAACTGTGTTAGAGCTAGGCATAAGCAGGAAAAGGAAAGGCATTTGAACAACTATACCAGGTGATTTTTTTTAAATTTAAAATACTGGCTTACTTGGGCCTGCTATCTGAATCTTCACGAATCACGATAGATAGTACCAACATTCCAATAGACAAAATACCCCAAGATTCTACGGTTCTACTCTAAGAAGTCCACAACAATCATAAAAGGGCTTACTGGGATCTGCAGAGCACTCGGCAGCGGGGCTGGTGGTCGGTGCTGGCTTACAAGCTTGCCACTGACCCTCAGAATCGTCCATCTTCTTCCCCTTGAGTGCTGATGAAAGAAATTAAGAAGATAAATACAAATAGATTAGTGATTCTGTTAATAATCTCCACAAAATGTTTTATGAAAAGCAACTCAGTTGTTAAAACAGATCACTCATAGTACTACTAGTTTCTTTTGACATGAGTCTATTGACCGTCATTGAATCCCTATTCCAAATCTCCTTAACAAAAACTAAATTTGGAACTAATGTATTGCAGTTAATGATCTTTGACTTCATTCTATTCCCATTTCTCAACACCCATGACGAGCCAACTCAGTCTACCTTTTTTGAAATGCCTAGATGCATGGTTCACATCATCACTGTGAATTCAATTAAATAACTTGGAACTGTACGAGATACATAATCAAAGTCACAGAGAGAATGTGCTACTCAGTGATTCACTATAGTGACAGAAGAAACAGTCTGCAATGGCTTCTTAATTAATCAGCTAAAGCGAGCGCCTGATGAATGCGATTAGATAGCAGCACCTGCCTAGCAGAAACTAGAAAATGGATCACAATTATAATATACCAACGTATACTTTACTTCTGAGTGTAAGCAGAATGATATTCAGATTTTTGTTTGCATTGTAGAACACAAACACAACAAATAATGATTACTCACCAAGCCCCAGATCTTCAATGCCGAGCAGGTCCTTTCCCCAGTCAAGAATGGCTGCCCAGCTGTGTGTCAGCTGGTGTGTGGTGCGCGGCACCAAGCTGGTGTGCCACACACACTGGCACATCAGCGCCCAGTGCATTCAGCTTTGCTGTCACTTACAAGGTTAGACCCGAACCTAGATGTTGATGATCTCACCTCACAATGCCTCTCAGTCCTTGCAGTCAAAATCAATAGCGTCGCTCCTCTCCAAAGCAAAAAGAAAAGGCCCATTCCCTCAGCACCCTGGTTCAACAAATCCCTATATGAATAAAGGAAGCACCTAAGACTCCTGGAGAAACAATGGAGGCATGCACCCTCCACCGATAATTTGGCTACGCTTCGTTCAGCAAGATCCAAGTACCACAAGCACATCTTCCTTGGGAAAGCATCACACTTCAAAACCCTCCTTGACTCAGCCAAAAATAGACCCAAAAAACTATTTGACCTCATCAAGAATACTAACTACTCGACCCCTACCACCAAATTGGAGGATTCTACTAAGAAAGCTGCTGATTTCGCTGTATTCTTTGATGAAAAAGTGAAATCACTTGTGGTTCAGGTTGCTCATCCTACCTCTCCAGAGGAGCGCAAATCTCTAGCCATTTGGCAGAACTTCGACCCCATCTCTGAAGATGTCCTCCTCAAGTCATCCTCGAAACAAAGCCCTCCAACCACTCGCTCGACCCCATCCCTAGTGCCATTGCCATTGACTTCTATACCCATTCTCTTCCCTATTGAACCACTCTGGTCAACCTCTCCCTCTGTCAAGGCTCCCTTCCTGCTCCCTTCAAAACTGGGCAGGTCACCCCTCTGCTTAAAAAACCCACTGCGGATCCGAATGACCTCAACAACTTCCGCCCCATCACTAACCTACCCTTTCTTGCGAAGATCACAGAAAGATGTGTTGCGAAACAACTCTCTCGTCATATCAAGGACAATGATCTTCTTGACAATCTTCAGTCCGGCTTCATCCAAAACTGCAGCACTGAAACTGCCCTGCTACAAGTGATCGATGACGCGCTGCGAATACTAGACTCGGGGGGATCTTGTCTTCTAATTCTCCTTGACCTTTCGGCAGCCTTTGACACTGTCAATCACAACACTCTCCTCAACACTCTTCAACAGAGAATGGGCATGGAGGGCACTGTGCTTAAATGGTTTGCTTCTTTCCTTTCTGATAGATCCCAAATGATCAAAATAGCGGACAGTCTTTCATCTCCTCTGGAGGTGGGTCAAGGTGTTCCCCAAGGCTCTATTCTTGCACCCACATTGTTCAATCTCTATTTGGAACCTCTGGGAAATCTCCTAAGTAAATCTGGGGTCAACTATCATCCATACGCAGACGACACTCAAATCTACCTCAAGGTTGCCTCCACTCACGATCTCTCCGTCCTAAGCTCTACCCTCGACTCCATTCAAAATTGGATGTCAACTCATCAACTGATTCTGAAACCATCCAAAACTGAATTCCTCCTCCTCTCCTCCTCTCTTTCTCCTCCCCCGGTTCAATCATGGATGGACCAGATGAATCTGCTGAACAACAAACCCATCATTGTCGACAGCGCAAAATCCCTCGGTGTCATACTCGACACAAAACTCAATCTACTCTCCCACATTAATTCAATTGCAAAGTCTGCCCGATACCAACTGCGCCTTCTTTGGGGGATTCGTCGCTTCTTCCCGGAGCATGACCTTAAAACCCTGGTCTAATCGCTGGTCCTATCCAGACTGGACTACTGCAATTCTCTTCTGACTGGCCTCCCCAAATCCCACCTATCCCCCCTTAAGTCTGTTCTCCATTCAGCAGCTCGTTTCATTTATGGGGCCAAAAGAAGCGACCACATCACTCCCATGTTATCCACCCTCCGCTGGCTTCCTATCAAGGCTAGAGCTATCTACAAGACTGCCTGCATCACCCACAAAGCCTGGCACTCCTCCTCTCGGCGCTACCTGGCGAATAAACTGAAACTCTCTGGAGGCTCTAGACCATCACGAAATGCGGAAAATCTACTACTGAAACCTACCATTTTCAAGAAGGAAAGATCGATGGCTCAATCCTTTTCAGGCAGCGCAGTGAGAGTCTGGAACTCACTTCCGCCTCAGCTCCGGACCACCTCCTCCTCCCAGGCCTTCAAAACTGACCTCAAAGTTCTCCTCCTACAAAGACACTTCCAAATGTAATCCATGCCCTCTCTATTATCTGAAGGAAGCCCTTTAATTCCTTCAATACTTTGCATGACTTTGGAAGTGTCCTCCCAGTGTGTTCTTGTGGTTTGAGAGTCTGCCATTTATTGCAGTACTATCCTACCTGTGTTTGGGACTCATGTGTAACATGCACCCGTCACTTTCTCTTGTAACACACTGTTTTCTACCTCTTAAATTTGTTTGTTTTCGATACCTGCACAAGTGCCACCAGTGCCTTCGTAACGTTTGTTCTTGTGCTTGAGTGTCCTCCATATATTACAGTATTTTACCTCTATGTTTATTTTGTACGCTTTTGTAACCTGCACACGTCACTTTTTCCTTCTGTAATGCACCGTTTGCCACCTCTTGTATTTTGTTGGCCCACGATTGTCACTTTTGTAATGCACCGTTTGCTACCTCTTTATGTTGTTGGTTCACGATTGTCACTTTTGTAATGCACCGTTTGCTACCTCTTGTATTTTGTTGGCTCACGATTGTCATTTTTGTGTCATTTAATGTAACGTTTGCTTCTGTATGTTGCTCACTTGTAATGTTCTCATGTATCAGTTCTGTTCCTATTGTGAAGCGCTCTGACACCTTCGGGTAAAGTCTGCGCTATATAAAAACGCATAAATAAATAAATTAAATAAATAAATCCAACGCTCATGCAGGGTGTAGTCACTACCAGAGAGGGGAGGTGGTGCTGCACAAAAAAACTAGTGCTGCCACATCCTCCTCTCCAAAGACACCTCTTCCGGGCGACGCCGACCGACCGGAAGACGCCCCTCTGTCATGAGGCTGAGTAGGGAAATAAACTAAGATGGGAAAGGATGAAAAGTAAAGACGAAAGAAAGAAGGAAAGAAGTAGGGGAAAATACACTACTTCAAAAAGTCCCCAAAACACGCAACAATTAAAACAAAAAAGTAAAATACACAAACATAAAGACGCACACTATTCTAAAAAGTAAAATTTAGGGGTAGAAAAGTAATAAAGGAGGAGGATGACAAAGATTAACAAGAGATTAAAAAAATGACCCAGCACCAACACAGAGAGGAGGAAAAAAGATGGCCGTGCCCATGCGGACTGTGTGGTGGTGTTCGCGCATGATTTAGAACACCAGCACACTTCAGGACCATGTAGTGCCATTACCGTGCAAGCGAACGGGAGCATCGCATACTTCACCCAAACGTGGAACCCTGCACAGTGCAGTGGAGTGTTTTTTGCGACTCTGTGGAATTCCGCGTTGTGGGACTACGTGAACACCGCCCACCCCTGATTACCACCACCTAATCTTTTTTGATCTCCATGCCATCCAACCTAACGCCCCCACCAAAATAGCTGACCCAAGCATTGGGCGGGGAAAACACATCAAATCCCCCAGGGAGAGTTAGAAGTAAGAGTTCCCAAATTCTGCCTCCAACCGCCCTCTCCTCCGTCGATGACCTCACTGCCCTCTACAATACAACAATGGCAGAACTCCTTGACATAGTCGCCCCTCTGAAACTCGAGAAATCAAGGAGTATCCATTCCAGATCCTAGTTTAATAAAAACCTCAACAATGAGAGGCTATAACTCTGATTAGTGGAAAGAACCTGGAGACAACAACCCTCACTAACCAATCTCTCAATCCTCCGAGCTGAACGCCAACAATACTAAAAACACATCTTCAGATAAAAAGCCTCTTTCTTCTGCGCCCAACTTGACCAGTCTAGCGTCAGACCAAAAGACCTTTTTAACATCATTAAATAGAAAATGCGCAATCAATGACTCTGCTAAGCACTGTGAAGAGTTGACAAAATTCTTTTCTGAAAAAATAACTAACATCAAACTGTCTCTTGACCCACCTACCTCTATATCCTACACGATGGATACACCCCCTCGCTAGGAGGGTGCAACCATGGCCGGACCTCCTACTAATGGTTGTCTCCCCAAACTCCCCCTCTGAGCAATCCAGAGCACCAAACTCAACCACTTGCAATTTAAAAATGATGTGACTTGGACTGAATTTGATTATATCCCTCAAGAAGAAGTCCTCAAATTAGTTGCTTGCATGAAGCCAACTTCACATATCTTCAACCCCCCTCTCTGTTGTGCTTGTAAAAGATCTTAAAGTGCTACGCAGACAAATTATGGACGGAATGCTGAATAAATCATATATTCACCCCCAGCCAAGAGATCTGGGTTGAATACATCGTTCTTTTGCTCACCATGCCACCCCATTGTAGACCCAGCCATTTGCAAATCAGTCTTGACCCTGTGCCTCATGGGAACACTCCAGACCAAACTGCCAAGCCAGGTCCTCCATGGACCGGAAACAAGCATCCTGGGACCGGTTTCTGGGTATTACCCTTCATCAGCCAGGCTAGCTTGAATCCAGTGGCACAGTGAGCAAGGGACCCACGTCTCGGTATACCCATCCCACTTAGAGTAAGAAGTGTTACGCATATAATATCTTAGTAACATCATCTCTCTTACATGGACCAAAATAATCAACTCCTTCTTATCGAGCTGCTCCATGTGGGCCTTCCTCAAACTCAGCCAAGTCACTCCCCTCATCAAAAACGAGACACCGACCACAGTGACAATAACATCTACAGACCTATAACTAACCTCCCTCTCCTGGCCAAAATCATTGAAAAATGTGTGCTGGCACAACTCAACAACCACATTAAATAATACAACCTGTACAACGCCTTCCAATCAGGGTTCAGGAAAGTCTGCAGCACAGAGACAGCAATACTGATCATCACAGATGGCCTACACAGATCCCTGGACGAAGGACCGGCCTGCGTACTTGTCCTCCTGGACCTCTCAGCTGCCTTTGATACAGTCAACCACGACATCCTCCTAAACAACCTCTCACAACTTGTGGGTATAAATGGAACTGTCGTTCGGGGTTTGCTACCTACCTTAGTGAACACTCACAGTTAATCAAATTAAACAACTCCACCTCAAAAGCAACGCCAGTTTCTCAAGGAGTGCTTCAAAGGTCAATACTGTTCCCTGCCCTATTCAATGTCTATATGAAACCCCTGCAATGATCCTGGTCAGATTTGACTATCATCTCTATGCAGATGACACCCAAATCTCTGCCTCTTCCCGATACACAATGACACACATCCGTGGACTTAATGACTGCTGAAAAATGAGTCTGGTCCATTCCTATTTATCCAAACACAAGGTAGACGTCTGCCTAAAGGATGCCTTGCCATCCAAGCTGCGTATGCGCTGGTGGGGGGAACATCTTCACATCCGCTTACTCCAGCTACTCCAGAGGGGTGGCTGTACTAATTCACAGGGGACTCACATGGAAGACATCCAAAAGTCCTGTCAGATCCAGAGGGAGAGTACATCATCCTAGGGAGCACACTGTATGGGAGACAGTCCACTATTGCAGCCATTTACGGTCCCAACATTAATGATCCTGAATTTTTCATTCACATTCGGTCAGACATCCAATTTCTGGGAAGGTGATTTCAAAGCAATCATGGAAGAACAAATGGACAGGGTGGGCACTTCCCTCATCCATCACCCCCAAGCAAAAGCCATGCTCCAAGCCCTTACCCAAGATAACAATTCAGTAAACACCTGGAGGCAGTTACACCTCACCACAAAAGAGGGCACCTGTGTAGCTACGCAACATGGGGCCTGGTCAGGATTGGACTTCTTGCTGACATCTCGGGATAAACACACCTGAACCACAGCAGTAAAACACCTACCATGCACTCTTTCAGACCATGCACCAGTCATGACTGCATTACAATTCCCGCAAACTTTTCCTCGCTCCTTCACCTGACGCCTCCCACCAGCGATATTGTTAGATGCTGCTTTCAGAGCTGAAATTTGTAGGTGTATACTCGAATATTTTGAATGTATCACACATATCTACTAAGCATGGATAGTTTATTACTATCTCATGTAATATGGTTAAACACACGGTTTAAGAAAATTCGCTAGTCCTAAAATAAATGTATTTTAGAAATAATGTCAAATGCAACACGTATTTTAATATTGTTAGACCATATAAGAATCAAGTGCTAAATGCACATTCATTTCCTGTATCTGTTATGAAGTTGTGACGTATTTGTGATTTGTAAAGGATGGGCAAAGTTTGATCTGCGCCACATGTCTGCTGAACCTAATAAAGCTTACTTTCACAAACTCAGTAAGAACATCCTCCTACGACATCCCAATCTGTTTCTGAGGAAGAGGAGGGTTCTGTATGACATGCTGTGCTAAGAAATATTTGAGAGTAACTAACTTCAGAAAATTATGATTTTAAGGTGGTGAATTTATGGGTGTGTACAGCATGATTTACAGACAATTCACTTCCGGAGCAAACACCAACAAATTCTAAGAGCTGGTTTTGACCCGTGGTGATTGACATTTTTGATTTTCTGATTTTAAAGAGGGTGCCAATTGCCCCGTTCCACTCTCCACCCTTCCCACGGGCATTTTGCCACCTCCAACTGTAGCGCTGTTTAATTAGGCGCTGCATTGTAAATGTGAACATTCAAGAACTGTCATTTCTCCTTTATGGAGTGTAATATTGTTTTGTTTGAAGGGTTTGCTGCTTTCTGCATTGGTATGTTTTTGTGTTTTCTTTCAGTAAATGTTTAGTTTGTAATAATTAAAAAAACATAAAGTGCAAAATGTTTCTTTTCATGTTCCTATGTATTGGTCAAACTTAATCTAACCTTTTTCTTTAGAATTATTTCTATCAATAGTCTAACACTTACCCTCTGGTCTCTGAAACTACCGGGAAAGTCTTAGCCACAGGTTGTGTACAGCTTGTTTTTAAGCCAAATGGGATGTGCACATACCGATGGTGATGTGAAATGTGATTTCTCCTGTAATGTCACTATTCTTTTTAACCACTTGGATGCTAAGGTACCTGATATTCTCCCATGTAATTTCCATTGAAATCAATGGAAACTCCATGACGAGCTGAGCTCGTCATGAGCGTCGAAGGGGTTATGTCAGTGAAGACAGCTTGTGTGATATCAACAGTTGTCCATTTTTGTTCTCACTTATGTTTTACAGGTTTAGTCATAGTGAATCACTTCTTATGGATTTTGAAAACTTTTCTATGAAACTGATTTTCTGACTTACTAATAACTTTAGTGTGTTTTGCCTAATCTATATGATACCTGTCAGGATCCTGATTTGTTGAGCGTATGTTCTTAAATATCAAATTTCATGTGGATCATGGTGATCTATTAGTAAAGTTGCCCAAGTGCACCGGAATTTTTGCTCTCTGCAATAACAAAAGATTCTAGTAAAAGTCAGCTTTGCATGAAAGTAGAACAGACTCATTGTATGTCTCTGAGAAAATTCGTTTCAGCATTCTTCGAGCTTCAAAAGGTTCATGGTGGGTTTCAAAGGGTTAATATTTTATCAATTTATTAAATTGTGGAATATCAACACATCTAGATTTGAGGAGGATCCATAGTTGAAAATGTTAAACCTATTGCAACCTGTCGGACTAGTACCCATTGCTTCTGAGCTGCTATGTTTGTATTAGTAGGTTTCAAACAAATCTGCAGCTCTAAAGTAATCTCTTTGGCTGTGGGCATAGTTTAGCAACTGCAGCTGCTAATGTATCCTGTGTTGCAGAAGACAAATGTTGAGTCAGAGGAGGGAAGGGGGGTAAACTTCAATTTCAGGGAGATATAGTGCATTAAAGAAAGGTATAACCTGCCCTAAAGAAGTAAAATTTGCTTTGCCCCATGAGATATGCTAATACAGATGAAGGAATCACAGATTGCCACCAGCGCCATTTGTGATGACCTGGACTCAAATTGGTTGAAGTTCTGTTGTTGAATGCAACAACTTATGGAGGGTTACACAAGAGCTGGGGATTATGTCTCTTATGAAAGAGAGCTTGTGAGGATCAAGAGAAGTTAGACATTGCCTTCAAAATCCATACATTCAAATGGGGACCTGTGAATCGGGTTGCATATCACTGACCATAATGGATCTAAAAAATCAAAGCAACAGAATTTTTGGATGCAGGGCTCTCTTGAAATCCAGGCACTCAACAAATATAAAATAAACTGGAAGTTGACAGTGCTGGAATGGCCTAAAGAAGTGTGTAGAGAGAGTTCAGCCCATGGTCTGCTCCGAGAGCAACCTACAGTTGCTGATCAAGATGCACACAATTGATCACAAATTAAAAGGTAGGGTACACTAGGTTCTGGAGGCATAGATGTGTGAAGAAAAACCAAAGGAAATGATGGACGGAGCGTTGACAATACAAGCACTCACCCCCAGTCAACTGATCTGGGTTTAATCCATCACCGTTCTTTAGCCCACTCTGCCACCCCAGTTCAGACCACATCCTGTAGCAGTTTCCCACTATTCCTTCCTTTCTTTTTCCATAGCGACCCGCTTCTTACCTTTCATCATCTGCATCCTTTCTATTTTTGAGTATAGCATTATCTCAGTCTAAGGCCTGACTGTCTTAATCCTTCTTATTGTAATCCTGCAATTGGCTCATACATCATTGTACATAACACAACCTCTCCTCTTTAGGGGGACTGGCTGTATAATGTGGAACCCCCTGCCTGTTACCAACCTCACACATTTACCACAGTGCCTTAAATACAAGTCATATAAAAGCATAGCTTGTCACCAATATTGTGAGAAACTTTTATTTCCTTTTTATTAGATACAATCCATTTCCCGACACATCCCGTCGGGTTTGCAAGTGAATCTGACCTGTTTAGTGGTGATGCACCTATTTAGGGAACTAGATTTCCTATGAACCCTGCTGACACAGGTGTGACACATCCAGCGTTGATGACGCTGAATAATATTTAAGATGCCAGCTCACTATTCCACCCAGGAGCGGCTAGGAGATGGAGGCAGCTTAGGTTCTTTGCCAGTATTTCTCGATAAAGTAAGTTTCTTTTTTTGCCCCGTTTTGGGTGGATCCTTTTCCTCTGTATGGACTTCATAAATGTATGCTTCCATTAGTAATATTGAATGAATACTCAGAAGTGCCCCCACTGCCATCAATGATTTTGAGAACACTTGCAACTATGAGAGCTATAAGATAATTTTTCCGCTACAAGTGGGTTACAGGGCTGGTTCCCTGTTGTGTGTGTGCTCAGACTTTTATGTGAGTGTGACTATACTAACAGTATGTCTTTCTTATTCTTTAATATAATGATGAAAGATACCTTTAGAAACATTTAGATAACTTGAATTACTAGAATAGCACGAGGACAATCACAAAATAACTTTCCTCTGGATAAAATGTCCCTGGCACAAAGACGAGTACGGGTGTTTGAATACATTCGACCTAGTTGATAAGTTTTAATTTATTGTCTTTTCATGTAACCATATAGTGTCGGACTAAAGAAGACACCTCCTCCACCCGGACCATAGAGTTCAAGTTCCCCAGATTTACTGTAAGCAGCTATTCTATTAGGTTTAAGCATGCAACCTTCATATACAAGTGTCTCTCTTGTTTGCTATGCAGTGCGATAACTATGTTGAACGTTTGCGATAAGGTTATCTCTGTGCATGTCAGTATTACTTGAGTGCCTATCAAGACCGTCTAATGAATTCAGATGTAGTATTGCTTATATTTGATCCTTATTTCAGTGACAAACATTACCTGGGTTGTCAAGGTAGGACTCACGATTTGACAACTCTTTCTTTCTTCCTTACTAATTAGTTACAAGGAATATAGATGGGGATCCCCTCCCCTCTTTTTGACCCTGATGAATGCCTCTGAACAGTACTGGCATGTATGTGGGCAGAAACATGTTGGCTCATTGGGATGTGTAGGTCATTATACCTGCGTAACATCCCCATGCATAAGTAACATCCCCATGCGTTGGTTTTAGATAGGCCTTAGGTAACCACAAATAAAGGTTTATCATGGGTTTACCTAAAGGCATTTTTAGATTATCTGGATCCTGTCTTGCCTAGTCAGCTTTATTAAGAGCTCCCTCTCAAAGAGCTTAAGTCTGCCCTGGTAATATCAGTCACCAATGATGAAGCATTCCATAACTAGTAGGGGAGGCCTCCTCATCCAATACAATTGGCACTCTAGAATTGAAGTCGTTTTCCATATGCCCGGTAAGGAAATGTTTGATAGAGGTTTTGAGTAGCCTTCTATCTTTAGCCATCGCACCTTGTTATGTTATGTTATGTTATTGACTTTTGTATAGCGCGTGAATCACCCGGGGGCATCTCAGCGCTTGTACCTGGGGAGGACCTCTGGAGGGATGGAAGTAGATTCACAGGAGAAATGTGGCTTTAGGACAAGAAAGTTTTCAGTCGTTTCCAGAAGGGTTGGAGAGATGTTGATTTACGCAACACCTCCGGTAACGAGTTCCAGTATTTGGGGGCGACATATGAGAAAGCCCTGCCTGCTGTACGACTCAGATGAATACAAGAGACCCTAAGGAGGGCCTAAGAGTTAGATCTGAGGTTACGTTCTAATGCATACTTATGCAACTTCTCTTGTAGGTAACGTGGTCCCTCCCCTTTGAGAGCCTTAAAAGAGAGAAAGAAGGACTCTTTTTTTCACTGGGAGCCAGTGAAGTTCTCTTAGTAAGGGAAGGGATGGGGATCCTGGGGGGCGGTTCAAGACCATCCTGGCTACAGTATTTTGTATAACCTGCAGTTTAGCTACCGCTGTGTCTCCAACTTCGGCCAATAGTGCATTCCCGTAATCGAGTTTGCTCATAACCAAAGCCTGGACCACGGTTCTAATGGAAGGTAGGGGAGAGTTTTTCATAGCAGCGGAGGCTGTAGTAGCATGACCCTGCAATGGATTTGATGTTGTCTTTCATGGAAAGTTTCTGATCCAGTTGAATGCCCAAGGATTTAACTGAGGAGGATGGGGTAGGGGCCTCGCCCAACTCTACTGGCCACCAGTCGGCTGACCAGTAGTAGGCGGCTTTACTTAGGAGCATCAGCTCCGTTTTCCCAGGGTTGAGCTGGAGGCATCTTTCCTGCATCCTCTCAGAGATAGCCAACATTCCTCTTGAGAACCGGGATTTCTCATCCACATGGTTTGAGCCTATCGGAAATAACAGTTGGGTATCGTTGGCGTATGATACAATCTCAAAGCCGAAAGGTTGCACTATTTTTGCTAAGGGGGGCCATATAAACATTAAAAAGCGTTGGGCTCAGACACGAGCCCTGAGGAACGTCTTTCTCTAGTAGGAATTTTTGAGATGTAAAAGTACCTAGAGAGATACTTTGGCATCTATCCGTAAGGAAGTTCTTTAACCATTTCAGGGCCATGCCTCCGATACCACAATCCTGTAATCTGTCGGCCAGCAGTTGATGAGATATGGTATCAAAAGCCACCGAGAGGTCTAATAAAATCAGAATCATAGAGCCACCGGCGTCAAGCGTAAGACGTAAAGAGTCAGTAACAGCCACAATGGCTGTTTCTGTGCTGTAGCCGGGGCGGAAACCAGACTGAGATGGATCCTAAAAGTTGTTGTGTTTAGTTTTATAATTGTGGAGGGTGTGCAGTGGATTACATCCTACTCTCTCTTGGTGTTAGAAATACGTAAAACTCTGCTTGAGGAGAAAAACAAATAAAAATTGGGACAAAATGAAGCGGAGAAATAAATGTAGGGAGCTGACATAAGATACTTTTTGTTCATTCAGCAGTGGCAAAAGATGTTTTCAAGTACTTTCTCATCTCTTTTCAGTCCTCTTCTACTTTTGATTTAGGCCAGTGGCCAATTACACCAAGGTAAATACTTTGTTCTTATCGCACAAGCTCCAATTCCCAATCGTAAGTAAGATAAAAACATAGTTGGGATGAGCATTGGAGGAAGCCCAGATGACTTTATATCCATCCTTCCCTGGCCAGGAGCCAGACGTATTAAAGAAAGCATGTACGAGGTACTCTGTGGGAACATTTCCAGGAGTCACTGGGTAGAGAGGGACTAATGGGCTCAGAGTTGGTCAGAGTATTTTACCGTGGGTGTCCCGATGCTTAGACATAATATTGAGCATACAACTGAGCACTAAGTGCAATCCCTAACCACTTGACCATCAGGGACCAGTCCAAACCAGACAGCAGTGTGGTGTTAAAGTCTTCGGATTGAACAGATAAACTTATATGTGTTAATAATCCAATGTCCAGCCAGTGTTTATTCTCTGAAAAAGAAGCCTTTTTCTACACCACACACAATGTAACACTTTCCATAAAATTTCATGAGGCAGCAAATTATACATGGCGTTCTTATTAAACATGCTTTCTGTGGATACAGACTAGCTATCCCATGGTATCCTTCATTCAAAAAGTCCTGAACAAGCTCTGTTTTGATTCCTCTGAGAATCGTGAACACACTGCGTCCTTTGGAAGGCCAAACTCATTGGGGGTCATGACTTGCAAAAGCTGTCTCGGCATCTGTATGGGCTCTATTTCCCAAGATCTGCATTGTCCTGGGGTTGTATAGTACTTCAGTATCTGTTATCAATTGTCTGATAGTGTGAGCAATGCGTGCACTCTTTATTGGTCAACAGGGCAGTGTTGCTCTGGTTGAGGTAAATTGTATGTACCACAGAGTGTGGAGGGCAATGATTTTTTCCAGGTCCAGCTGATTTGTAAAAGGTAAGACAGCGGTGAGTATTCAAGTTATGTTGCCATTCTCTTTGTTGGTGTAGGATTTCCACAGGAACTCTGATACTACATTCAGAGCGACAGTGGATTGTGATGTAGATTCCTCTAGTGCTGCAGTTCTGTGTGGTGCTCAGCTTTGCAATAGAGCTCAAGTACTGTGGAGCTCCACAGAACCCTTCAATCACTTGTGTGCCCAACTCCACTCATGCTGCAGAGACATCACAGGCTCTCAGGCCTGACCCTCACAATGCGGCACAGGTCCTTCACTCATTATGCAACGGATACCTTCAGCTCATCCTTTCTAGGCTCTTTCCTAGACCCTCACCTTCTGATCAGTGTGTCTCCCACGGAATGGCGCCCCCAATGCCCCTTCTTTGCTGTTGGCCATCTCTCTCCCTCGAAGCTGGGTCTAGGCAGCCCATCCTGGCAGTCTAATTTGCAGTTCCCAAGCTTCTGTTCCCGAACATGGCAAGAGGACTAGGTGGTGGTTAGTGTAAGTCTGAAGCACAAAAAGTGTCTCAGTTCAATTGCCAATGTTGTGGAGACCTCAGATTCAGGTAGAGAAATATTGGCACACAGGCAGGACGTTTCTGCTTCATCTTTATGCAAATTATGTTGTGTTTTCCAACTGTCAGATTTGAGAAAATTTCAGAGCATTTCCTGCCCTTTTGCTTATTCCTCTCAGACTAGTTGAGCCATGATCTTCATATAAGGTGATAGCAGCAAGGTGGGTTGGAGCTAGGAGTCTCCTGTCAGAAAAGACAATGCAACAAGGGTACAAAAGAAAGGTAGACTGTCCCATTTAACTGCCTATTAAACACTGGGGGAAGGGGGACCCTTCCAGTGTACAGTAGGCCAGAAAAGGAGAGGAGGAACTCCCTAAGCTTCAAAGGGAAGACCTCTCTCCACCCCTTCATACCAAATATCTGACCCATTATAAAAAATCCCTGGAATGTTCCGCTGGGGCCCCTGCAAATCCTCCATCTTAGATACCACAAGGATGTAGAAAAAAATTGGATTCTAGTACGGCTTCAGTCAAATATGCCACACTCACTCCACACACATCGCCAATACACACAAATAATAGATATACAAATAACATCCATGCCCCACATGGTTGAAGATTCCAGTTGCAGTGGACTAGCAGACAAATTAAAAGAAGGTGAGAGAGGACTGTTGAGCACAGTAACCAACCTATCCTGGGAGGGGCTGCTCAGGTAAAAGGGCCTGCCCTGTCACTATAGTTTTGTTCACTGCCACCACTGTCAGGTGAGACAGTCACTGGTTAGTGCCTCCAAGTTCCCCCCAAAAGAATTCGAGATTGCATGCAGGATTGTTCCTGTTTGCACATAATTCCTGGCAAATCCAAATATGCTGGCCATTTCTCTCTGGGTGCAATTATGCAGGTTTGGGGAAATGCGGTAACGGCCACAAAACTCAGAATTCTTATATGTGCACTTATTGGAATTCAACATGGATCTTGTAACAGGAGAACACATAATAAAGTGATTTAGTTAGTAAAAAAAGGCATATTGAGGGACCCAGATTACAAAAATAAAAAATTACATTAGACATGAAGTTGACTGAAGCAAGAATAAAATGTATACAATAATTGTACGTTTTGTTTCATGAGTATTTAGAAATAAAGGTTATAATGGTGGTGCAGTACTTTGTATTTGCAGATGATTTGTTCAAAACAAATCTACAACCCTGACCAATAATTAGGTTACTCGAGTTACCAGCAGATATAGGATTCCAAGATGTGTGATATTACCGCATCCTCTGGGTTTTCCTAGGAGAGTTTGCCAGGAAAATCCAGAGGAATTTTCCCTTCTAAAATAGCCTAGAAAGTGGGAATTCCACAAGAAAATAAGTGCACAAATGCATATTTCTGCCAAAATTGCACAATCCATTGGGCAAATCACATAATGGTGCATTACAAACTATTGAGAAGTCGAGGCTTGCAATCACTCCATCTAGGGCCTAAAAAGGAGGATTATTGTCAATATAAAGAAAAAATGCATGGCTTATAGTAAAGGCGGAAACATAAGAAACTGCCAAAGCAACACTAGCAGTATGTCTGAGCGAACAAACTGCACTTGTGAAAGAGAAGAGCATTTCTGACATGAAAATCCAGTCGAGACTGAACAGGGAGCAGCTGCTTCTTCGCTCTCTTTTGCATGTCAGCTTCTTTAGGAGGGCTCAGCAGAATCCAGGGGTCACGTCTGAGACGATACATTAGCTCACATGACAAATCAGCAACCTTGTCACTGAGAAGTCAAGCAACACGAGAGGGAAGCATTTTAGAGGCCGTGACCTAAGAGTTCTTGAGAGTCCGAAGTGTCTTATTGGAGCCCTCGAGGTGCCAGAATCCCATCCTCATTTAGATGGGCACGTTTCTAACCTCCTAAGCCTGGTTAAAGCAACAGCACAAGCCGCCGTGCTAAAAGAAATGCTACTGCTTTCTCGTTCGATTTGAAAGGGTGGAAAAGTCTGCAGCTTTTACTTTGGACAAACAACCAGTGGTATTGCATTATTTTCTTACAGGCCACTCAGATAATCTATATGCATGGGGCCCTAATCACAAAAGTAAATTCAGTCGGAAACATTTGTTTACGCCCAAATGTAACTTCCTTACACCTGCCAGGAATCCACCAAGGGATTACTGGCATGTGTAAATGGTTTGATAAGTGCAGACTCCAACTTTCAACTCAAGGGTGAGGAAATGGCCATTCCAAGACATGATCTGCTATGGACGTTTGGAAAAGCCCACGATCATGTACTCGCAATCTCTTTGAAGGGGTCAAATTTAGTATTCCCACTCCATGCTGTTCAACAATTGAGAACCGGTTGGAATTCAGAAGTGTAATTTTTACTAATCTCAGCCCAATGTAACCAACAGTAGATAAAATGTTGTGCTTTTGATAGATTAGATTTACTATTTTCACTCCAACCTGAGCAACAGTAGGGAAGGTGTTGGATTTTGGAGGTATCAGATTTTATACCCACTCCAGCATAAGCAACAGTAGGGACTTTGGATAGGAAAAACATAAACAAAAATATATATTTATACAATTATATATATATTTTTTAATTATATTATATTATTTATATACATAATTAAAGTGAAATTACAAAAATAATAATTAAAATTACAATAAAACTTATACCTGTTAAAAATATTTTTAAAACGATGTTAAACACTTCCAATTGTTAGCCTAAGAATCCAACATCCACAAAAAGAAATTTAAAAAATACTATAAAAAATAACAATGTGCATTAAATAAAAAAAATGATATAACATTGATTATAGGTATAATTTAATTGAAAATAACTAATCACTTTTTTTGTCAAACTTTCTTTATTGAGTTTTTCATAGGGCACAGTGTTATACAAAGGCAATAAAACACTAGGGTGTCAGAAGCAAACATCCGAATGCTAATAGTACAGATAGTTTCCACAATGTAATGACATTTCACTTGTAAACAAACATTTAAATGAAAGCTCTGTCATAAATGGATCCATCTCATTAAATCATAACAATTGACCAACAAAAATCCCCCCTCTCCCAAAAAAAACCTCAACTATAAGAGTGAGGATACGGGAGCAGTGTGTTGTGTGGTGGGCATGGGTAAACCAGCATCAAAGGACCTTATCAATGAGACTGCGGGTAGTCACAGGGTCTTCACTAGCACTCCTGCTATTATATCTGGAAAAGATGAAGTTCCCGGGTACAGTTTGGGCAACCCTTGAGAGGGAGGCCGAAAGACAGGAAGGCCACAAGAGGGACACCAAATATATTAGACATTTTTATAACTATCCAGAGGTATGTCAGCCATTCATTCCATTGTCAAGGCCTGCTGCAATATGGCATACAACTGGTCAATTGAGGGAGCCACTGTTTTTTTTCCACGAAGCTGCCAACATTGTCTTGACCTTCCCCTAGCATAGCCACATGATTGAGCGGTCTCCTGAGAATTGGCGCTTCAGGGACTGGTCTCACAAACCCAGAAGGGCACAACCTGGGGTAGATGGGATTGGGTATCCCAATCATTTTTTTTTTATTTGAGGTAAAATTTCACACCAGAAAGGGCGGATCATGGGACAGTCCTACCATATATGATGGAAATCTCCAAGTAACCCACACCCTCTCCAGCAAAGGTCAGATGTGCTGGGATAGATTGTTTGGGTTTAGTAGGATATAGATACCAACCATGCAATCAGTTATAATGGGCATCTCTCATCCCCATAGAGAGGTTGAACCTAGGTATATCACATCACAGCTTCTGCCATAGCTTAATGGAGACCGGCTGAATTTTGGGGGACATTTCCATTAAAAGTGAATCAAGGAAGTAGATATTAACTTTGGCCTCCATTGCTTGTCATACAAATATCTCATTTGAGGAAATGTCTCTAGTGGCTGCTGTTCTCATTTCTGGGTAGAGTATACAATGTTTCAGCTGAGTGTAATGATATCTCTCTGAATTTTGTGAGCCAAAATCTTGTTGGCAATTTTCGAAGGTAAGAATATCTCATCCATGGAATAAATCAGAGATAGTAAGACATCCTCCATTCCTCCGGAGGTCAAAAGGGCCAGTGTGAGTGCAGGAGGAAAGGCAGGGTTAAAATAAATAGGGATGAATGGAGATGGGAATGTGGCCCATGCAGCTGATCGGTTCACATCATCCCAGGCTTTAAGAGTAGTTTTTGTAAGTGCACTAAGGTATGCATTAGGGTTCCGTCTGCTTTTGGTTTCCATAAAATATCCCACACATAGCAGCCCTCATTGCCAGATACATGTGGAGCCACTGTTTTCCCGATTCTCTCAGAGACCATTCGGATATCACTCTTAGCTGTGCCGCCTTATAATAAGAGGGAAAGTCAGGGAGAGCTAACCCACCCACCTCTTTAGGTAAATGCAGCAATTTATAAGGGAGTCGAGCTATGTGATCCTACCGGGTAAAGCGGGTCTACTGTGAATGTAGAGTTGGAAAAAAAAACGGGTTATTTCAATTGGGAGTCCCTGAAATAGATGTAAAAAAAGTGGTAAGACAGTATTTTGATTGCATCAATATGGCCAAGCACAGATAGATTCATGGGAGCCCACCTTTTGAGATCAGCTTTAAGTTGTTGAAGGAGTGAGGAAAATTGGCCCTGTATAAGTCAGAAATCTTAGGAGTGATTACAATCCTCAATTATGTAAGATCTTTTTTAGCCAATTGGAAATGGGTGGATCCCACTAGCTTCTCCTTCGCCGACGGTAGAGTGAAGGTTAATGTAGTAACCTGCAACTCTCTCAAAGACTTCCAGTTCCAGAAGTAAAGCCTCCACGGAGATTGAGAGCCTTGTTAGGGAAAGCAGTACATTATCAGCAAATAGTGAGATTTTGTGGTTAATAGACTCAAAGAAAAGACCATGAATCACCTCCTCATCCCTCACTTTTGCTGAAAGGGGCTCTATACTGAGAGTGAATAAAAGTGGTGAGTGGGGGCATCTCTGCTAAGTTCCCCAGTCCAGTTTAAAGAGGTCTGAGCCCACTCCATTTACTGGCACTCATGAAAGCGGGTTTGCATAGTTAGCCTGGAACATGGTAATAAATTGTTGGCTAAGACCGAACCAACGGAGAGTTTGGAAAAGGAAGAAGCAATCCACCCAGTCAAAAGCTTTTTCGGTGTCTAGCACCAGCAGCAGCACCGGTGTGTGCTTCACGGTTGCCTTTTCGACCAGGTGGACCACCCTCCTCAAATTGTTATGAGCTTGTCTCCCATTGTTAAACCTGGATTGGTCTGGATGAATCAGATCCAGCAGAATGTCTTTTGGTCATGTTACTTATCCAAATGCAATAGCGCTATGGGCTTGTATGAAGTACAGTAGTGTGGGTCTTTCCCCGACTTTGGAAATACTGAGATTATTGCTTCATTTATCGAGCATGCAACCACCCGAGAAGAAGCTATAAGATTTAACAGTGTTGTCAATTGGTGTACCAGGTCAGAGCTGAAAGTTTTATAAAATTGTGAAGTGGAGCCATCAGGGCGGGGTGATTTGTGGAGTTTAAGGGCAGAAATTGCTGCTTGGACCTCGTCTTCTCTGATCAGATTACCTAAAACCTTATTTTGATCAATGGTCACCTGGAGCAGGTTTATGTCAGGCAGCTATTATGTTTTTTCTGCTTCTTCAGATGGCTCAGTCATATACAACTGTTTGTAAAAAATCTCTAAAGGCATTTGCTTTGTCTTTCTCCGCTGTTGCTACTCCTCCATCATCTAGGTTGATGTGGCTGATGTATTCCTTCTCGTGCTTAATCCTTAGTTGTTGTGCAAAGTGGGAGCCGATCTTGTTTCCCTAGTCATAAGTCCCATATTGTAGCAAAGTATATTCCGCCCTCTTCATGTATATCGTGTTCAGCTTTGTGAGCCCTTTCTGCTATTTGCAGTTCTGATGCTAGCGCTAACCTATCTTGGAATTTTTATTTAGTTAAAGTTGACAGAAGTGAAATGTATTTCTCCCTAATAACAGCCTTAAAGGTATCCCCCGTATTGTACAAGTTAGTATCCCAAGTATTATTTGTGTGAAAGAAGTCTCTCACAGTCTTATGCAATTCATCTCAGAAAAGGTGGTCCTTTGATAGTGGGGCAGGGAAGAACCACCTACAATATTTAGGTATTGGGGAGCCCAATCCAACATCAGAACTACAGGGGCGAGGTATGAAAGAGCTGCAAAGTGGACTACAGATTGTATAATAGAATGTTCCATTTATCGGCTCACACAGGAATAGTTAAGGTGGGAGCTTGTGCGATGCGAGTGGGAAAAGAAGGTGTAATCTCAAGTATAAGGATGAGTGACCCTTCAAGCATCTCTGAGCCCTGTGGAACTGAATGTTTGTTTTAGCGCTTCAGGAAAGCTACCAGTGAGGGAGTGATGAGAGCGGGTGCTAGATATGCTGGATTCCAAGTCAGACTGAAGTCTCCCAATATAATAATCTCCCCCACTGCAAGTTCTCCCAGAAGGGTAAGACTCGATTGTATGAAGGTAGTCTGCGTTGTGTTAGGGACATAGATAGAGGCTATTGTGCATGTGCGCTCAGCAATGTTCCCCTTTCCTATCAGTAATCTCCGTTCTTATCTGACTTACGCCCCATCATGTGGAATTTGAGGGAGGAGTGAAAGAGAAAGGCTACCCCATCATGTTTGGTGTTGGCCGAAGACTTGTAGATCAGTTCCCCAAGCAAGGTATAGTTCGGCCTTAAATCGCATGGGTACGGGCATTTGGGTCGCATACCGCTATAGCATGCTAACAGCAAACACATAAAATCAAGGCAAATTGGTAACAGATAGTCATTATACTCATAGAGAAAGGGTTCCCCTTATACAATAGGCAGTCAACCAATCTCATAGAGAGCTTTTGAAAGTGGAAACAAACAATGAGTACTGGATTGAAGAAGAAATTTGCAATATTGAATGATCTGAAGAGACATACAGTTCAAAGGGTACTGGTATCTGAGTCCCCCCTGTGTCAAGCTTCAGTGATCGAAACAGGAGGCTTGTGTCAACCTGGGGCCCAGCTGTTCCCTTGTCATTTTAGTCGCCTTTGCAAAAGCCATTGTCCTTTATCTGTTGCCATCAATGAACTCGTGGAAGGTCTCTCTCGCTTTCCCTCGGCAACTCTACAGTCCAAGGATGATATGCCTAGTAGCTTTGTCGCCTCTGTAATATCCATGAAGTGATGCAACTTTTTTTGATATACAAAGGCAAGGCAAAAAGGATAAGTCCACCTATATTTGATATGTTTGTTGCACAGTTTGCCTGTGGCAGGTCGAAATTGAAGTCAGAATTGCTTCTTTCACTAAAAAAGAGTGTAATTTTGCTAGGACATCTCGGGCCATTTGCCTTCATCTGCTTGTAAAGGTCCTACTCTGTGAATACCCTCTAGTTTGACATTGGCCTCTTTGTCCCCCAGCAGCTCGGAAAACATGGCTACTACAAATGCTTCCAGGTCCGGGGTCCTTTACTCCCTCTTCCAGATCCCATAGACAGATGTTATTCCATCGAGAGTGGTATTCCAAGTCTTCACATTTTAAGATCGTAGCCTGTAAGTGGCTTTGAAGTTGTTCGGAAGAGCCCTCCAACTGGCCCACAACTTGTTCCAGACCCTGGCATTTATTTTCCAGATCACGAGTGCATTCACCCACAGAGTCTACATCTTGTCTCAGTGTTGAGAGTCTGTTGTTAAGTCTGAGTGAAGACCATCTTGTGAGTTAGCCAGGTTCTCTTTTAATTCCTTTCTCAGCTCCTTCTTAAAGTCTTGCAGGGAAGACGGGAGATCTTCCTTGGTCAATGCCACTGCGCCGTCTATAACAGAGAAAGAATCTGCGTCTTTGGACTTTGTTGGTTAAAAGTAGCTGGACGCTCTATTCAGTTGCGTCTGTTTTAGAGGCATGTAGGCTACAGCTAAGGGACTGGGTTAGTGATTCAAAGTCAGAGGAGATACAGAACATCCCCATGAAAGCCACTGCAAGTTACATAACCCCTAAGATATTCTTATTCAGAATCTTTGCCATGAGCAGTGCAACGCTGGGGTGAGACCAGGCATTCTAAAGTTTGGGTCCTGCATAATGGGGATCTCTGTGCAGTGTCCTCCTCATTAATTGTCAGGGGCCAGATAGTAGCTGAAGCGTTTGTGCATGAACTTGCTAGGTCAGCAGGCTGAGGCTTTGAGATGTACACCAATCTATGTAGTCCCAGCAGTCAGGCCACTGAGTAGTAATGCTGCCCCTTGCAATACAGCCCACAACTCCAGGAAGGGCCACTCACCTGAAAGGCCTTCACAGGAACCACATGGAGTGGGTCCTAGATCACAGATAGCATGCATTTTCCTTTTTTTACACAGGTCTGCTGACCACAAACAGTTTGCATGTGCAAAGTAGGGCTGAGATTAGGGGTCAAGGATTGCTCTGTCATTTTTAGGGCTCGCAAAGCGAAAAGCCCTTTTGGGTAGGGTTTGAAAATGGACCTTGAAATTCCACACAGCTCGTGCGTGTGCATATCCAAGGTCCATTTTCATTGGGCTTTGCGTGCGTGCTGTTTTTTAACAGAACACGCAATAGGCCATAGGCGGTCGCGTAGCTCCACCCATGGCCTATTGGTGTCTGTTACGCGCACCAAAGCCCATTTCTCTTCAATTATCGCGGCCAGACTCGGGCTCGATAATTGAAGACATATGCCTCGCAGTGGGGCGCGCGCGCGCACCATTCGCAGGCTTTTTTTTTGGTACAGTGCTGTGCTGCTTGTCATGCCAAAACCAAACTTGTTTTTATTGTATAATTGAACCTGCCGTCAGGGTTCTGTGCCGTCTGACTGAATTTGGAAAAGGCTGGTCCAAAGCTTACAATTTCATTGAGGCAACTTTTTTTCTCGACGGCTGGATGGGGGCAGCGAGACCCCGAGTCAAGGGCCGAAGGGAGGAGAGGCTCGCACCGTCCCGCAGGGCTGCACACCGTGGCCAGGGGAGTGCAGGTGGTCGGCCGGCACACAGAGAGGACGCCACCGCCAGCAGGACCAGCCTG
The DNA here is from genome assembly GCF_964261635.1 of Lissotriton helveticus. NCBI lineage: Eukaryota > Metazoa > Chordata > Amphibia > Caudata > Salamandridae > Lissotriton > Lissotriton helveticus. Next base: position 2,001,363,226 of record NC_136061.1, on the reverse strand, counting down.
CCGAGGCCGTAGGTTCCCGGGGCTCCGGGGTCTGCCCGCTCCGGTCCTCTGAGCCGGTTAAGTGCTCTCGCCCCATCCAGCGTCTCTAGCTCGTTGCTTTTTCCCCAGAAACTCAGGAGCAGTGTGGCCAGGGCTCCGCGCCTCCTATGTGTCCAGAACATGCCCCAAAGTCACCCCACCAAGTAAACTACTGACTGGGTCCTATTTCTACCTCACCACCAGCTCAGCTATCGACTAGGAACCCGTCCCCCACCCTGCATTGTTGTGTGGTCTACATAAATGGTCACTGATACTAAGGTCAAGGCCTAATTGGCAGTAAAATTCCTGACATTCTAGAGGCACTTTATGAGGCTAGTAGGGCTGGGGCAGAATCGGTTACTTCCTCCGGCCTTACACTACCAGCATCAGAGTTCTACCGGACCCTTAGGGTCACCGGCCTGTACTGGGAACACCCCGCCATTTCCCCTGGAGGGCTACCCTACTCCTCTGGTCAGCGTGTTCCGTCGCCGCTGCCCCGGTGGCGGAGGTGGGGCTGGGGATAGTGCTGCTGCCTGCGTGAGGGGCCCTCCCTGCTATAGGTTCGGTCTATGGCTCCCGCAAGGACGTCCAACAAATGCGCATTATGACTAGCCCGCCCGAGGGGCATGACAAATGAACCTGATAAAGGTATAAAGGTATTAATGTAAATTGTCCGGGGGGCCGTGTGACGTGCGCAGGGGCCTATGGAGACTATAGGGAGCTTATGAATATCATACATTGGGGGTGGAGCGGGGCACTGGGTGTCTGGGTGTTTCGACACGCTTTTGCGTAATCCCTTCGGTTCGGTACCCCCAGTGCACTACTCTCCTATGCCAATAGCACTGCCCTGCTCTTGCCTCTGTATCCTCCCTGTACTTTCTTCTAAGCTCCTAACTCTTCCCTCTGCGCCCTTCTGCACTTCCTTCTAAGCTCCCGCCTCTTCCCTCTACGCCCTCCATGAACTTCTTCTAAGCCCCTGCCACTTCCTTCCAAGCTCCTGCTTCTTCCCTCTGTATCCTCCCTGCACTTCTTTCTAAGCTCCGGCCACTTCCTTCTAAGCTCCCTCCTCTTCCCTCTGTATCCTCCCTGCACTTATTTCAAAGCTCCCGCCTCTACCCTCTATGCCTTCCATGCACTTCCTTGTAAGCTCCCGCCTCTTCCCTCTGTATCCTCCCTACACTTCCTTCCAAGCTCCCGCCTCTTCCCTCTACGCCCTCCATGCACTTCCTTCTAAGCTCCCGCCTCTTCCCTCTGTATCCTCCCTGCACTTCCTTCTAAGCTCCTGCCACTTCCTTCTAAGCTCCTGCCACTTCCCTCTGTTTCCTCCCTGCACTTCCTTCTAAGCTCCCGCCACTTCCTTCAAAGCTCCTGCTTCTTCCCTCTGTATCCTCCCTGCACTTACTTCTAAGCACCCGCCACTTACTTCTAAGCTCCCGCCTCTTCCCTCTGTATCCTCCCTGCACTTCCTTCCAAGCTCTTGCCACTTCCTTCAAACTCCTGCTTCTTCCCTCTGTATCCTCCCTGCACTTCATTTTAAGCTCCTGCTTCTTCCCTCTGTATCCTCCCTGCACTTACTAGTTCTAAGCTCCTGCTTCTTCCCCTGTATCCTCCCTGCACTTACTTCTAAGCTCTCGCCACTTCCTTCTAAGCTCCTGCTTTTTCCCTCTGTATCCTCCCTGCACTTCCTTCTAAGCGCCTGCTTCTTCCCTCTGTATCCTCACTGCACTTACTTCTAAACTCCTGCCACTTCATTCTAAGCTCCTGCTTTTTTCCTCTGTATCCTCCCCGCATTTCCTTCTAAGCTCCTGCTTCTTCCCTCTGTATCCTCCCTGCACTTACTTCTAAGCTCCCGCCACTTCCTTCTATGCTCCCGCATCTTCCCTCTGCATGCTCCATGCACTACCTTCTAAGCTCCCGCCTCTGCCCTCTGCACCATTCCTGCACTTCCTTATGAGCTCCCTCATCTTCCTTCAGCACCATCTCTGCACTTCCTCCTACCTTTAATCCAGGATCAATCGCTCCTGTACCCACTCTGCTCTCCTACCTGTACTTTCCTTCCCTACATTACTCCCTGTGCTCTCCCAGCCTATTAATTCCTGCTGAGCGCTCTCTGTGCTCTCCTTCGCACTTCACTGCTTCCTGTACCCTTCTTACCCTGTCCCGGTGTCTTTCGTCCCCTCCCTCTATTACATTTCTGTTCATCCTGTTAAATTTGAGGGTGAGTCAACAAATTATCAGGAAGATCCGAGCCAAGGGTCTGGCTCGCATCTAAGGGGCTATGCACGAGCCAAGAGACAAGAATATTTGTCATGTAAATCGTGTAACAATCATGGTGTAAAAATATGATAAAGTCTTTTCAAAATTAAAAAATGTATATTCCTGTCACATGGTGAAAGGTTTGACCTTAGTACATCAGATTATATTACTACAGTGACATGTATGCTTTTTAAACTGCTAGTTTGTAAACCAAAACACAGAAACATTCCTGCCCCTCTTAGGACAACACCTTGACAAAGTTGTGAACTAAGAGGCAAATCAGCTGTCATGTGAACCCTGTGTGTTGCTTAGATTATTATCATAGATGAAGCAACAACATAGTATAGTGTTTCCCAATCTGTGGGTCACAACCTGATTTGTGGTGAGTCGCTAAATCCAGGCAATAAATAAGAATGCTTTTTAGGTCTCACTATAGCAATCGCGGAAGCGATGCTTTGCGAGAGTATAGTAAGGGGCTTTTAAAAATTATCCCAAAGTCTGCAGGCGGATCGGGCACAGTGCATGTGCACTAGGCACGCGCACCATTTGTCCTCCTACAGCCTTTGGGAGCATTTTCGCGGTCGCTTTGATGTTCTTAGTGAGCCACGTGGCCACTGAGAACATCAAAGCGGCCGCAAAATGCTCACCATTTGCCACCCCCTCCCTTCCTGCTGGCATTCCCCCCTCCCTTCTCGCCCAGTCCTTGTTTCCCTTGTTCTGGTTTGGTTTGCATTCCTAACGGGCCACGTGACACCCTGTTGCTTCACTCCCCTCTGCCCACCCGCCCAACCTCCCTAGACATTCCAGCTGCAGGGGAGGGGATCTCTGCCCCTGCAGGCTTCTGCTGTCTCCCGGTCCCTTTCTCCAGTGCTTTCAATGGAGAATTCGCAGTGTATGTACCTGCTGCGAGCTCAACCGCTGGCAGTGCTTGCCTTATCAATAACATTGCTGTGCTCCTTAGAAATGCCAGCCCCCTTTCCCTGCACTGAAGTCGGGTAGTGGCTTTAAATCGTCAGTACTTGTTTCATCTGGAGTATCGCTGATACTGCCCAACTGAAAGACAGCTTTTGAAGCACTTCGCAAAATGTGCATTAACATCAAAACACATCGCCCAAACATAAACACCACAGCAATTAACTATATTTTATTGCCTTGTACTGTATTTAAACACATAGGGGCAACATATCCGTACCTGTGGGAGCAAGGTCAGTAAGGGGTGGGGATACAATTAAAAACAACTGTAAACGTAAGGTTAAGCACAAGCCCCTGTAGCAGATGCTTTAGCCCATTTAGTTACCTAACTATCTGTCTGTGTGTTTGTATCTGTGTGTCTGTGTATCTCTGTGTGTCTCAGTCTGTGTGTGCGTGTCTGTCTCTGTGTGTGCGTCTCTCTATATGTATATGCCTCTGTCTCTGTGTGTGCGTTTCTGTGTCTGTGTGCATGTGTCTGTCTTGTGTGCATATCTCTGTCTGCGTGTGTTTTTTGCTGTGTGCGCGTTTTTGTATCTGTGTCTGTGTGTGCATCTCTATGTGCGTGTTTCTGTCTCTCGGTGCCCATCTCTGTCTCGGTGTGCGTGTCTCTATCTGCGTGTATTTTTCTGTGTGTGCGTCTCTATCTCTGTGTGTGCGTCTCTATATGTGCATTTGTCTCTGTAAGTATGTCTCTTCTCTGTGTGTGCATCTTTGTTTCTATGTGTGTCTGTCTGTGTGTGCGTCTCTATACGTGTGTCAGTCTCTATGTGTGCGTGACTGTCTGTGCATCTCTATGTGTATGTTTCTATGTGTGTGTCTGTCTCTCTGTGTGAGTTTGTGTGTGTTTGTCTCTATGTGTGTATCGGTGCATGTGTCTCTCTGTATGTTTGTCTTTGTGTATATGTCTACTGTTAGCCTCACTGGCATTTTAAACATGGCATGGGAACGCTATAATACACATACTTACTTCACAGATACATACAAACCTGCCATTCCCTAACACACACAGTACACAAACCACCAAACATATCCAGCTAAATATAAACACTGCCAAATTCTCTAACTCTAACTAATGTGAGACCTGTTGCATTGCAAATGCTTGTTATATCATGGCACCAGCAGGCCTCTACCATGCAGGCCGCTTGGCTCGCCACCGCCAAAGCAATTTCCCCTACGGCCGACATCTTGAAGTCAGGCAGTCCTGCCGGTCTCCGCTCCTGGGGTGGGTATTAAATAATCGTCTACCCGGAGTATGGTGCTGACCTGTAACCTTCAGTGTGAAAGAGGTGAGGCGGGACCCGGGCCTATCTTCTGCTGCAATGTGTGCACTCACCGGCACCATGCTGAGGTCCACGATGGTGGTCAAATCTCCAGCATCCCATGCCAGAGAGGTCAGTCCCAGCGCCCAGTAAATAGAACTTCTAGTGGTCCGCCTACCACCAGCCTCTTAGAGTTCAAGGCATGGCAAGAGCGGCAAAGTGACCAGACCGGGACTCCCACTGCCTTGACTTTAACGACTGTATGCAGTGGAGCTCGGAAGGTTTACCTCCTCATGGCCATGATGGTTGGCCATGCCCCCCATTAATCACTTTTTAAAATATCTACTGAATAGTTTAAAAATATTATACGGAATTAATTATCACACTTACAAATCAAAAATGATAAAAAATAGACTATGTTTAATGAATTGAAATAAATAATTAGTAAGAAAATTTCCCACACTATTCCCCTATGAACCCAACATACCATCAATAAATACATAAATCCATATACAATAAAAAAGATTTTTACCAAACGAACAAAATAAACAACACTAAAAATTCATTACAAATATTTAACATTAGGATAATAAGAGGTTATAGTATAAAAACGACTAAATAATCACAAACGAATATTATATTCAATGACATTAACAAATATATAAAATAATAACAATATATATATTCTTACTTGCAATGTTCTGCCTCATGATATTATTGACATCACAATATTAAACAGTATTATGGCCACATGCCAGGTGTATGTCACACACACCTTGTAAAAAATTAAATTGGCCTTACTGTCTTCCTGACTTATTAATGCATTCAAAGTGACTACAGAAAAAAGGATTTGGACTTTTAGGCTTACGCATCTTTTTACACAGTGTAGCACCTGGAAGTCTTGTTTGTTATCCAGCTTGTTAGTAGTTTTTTATTGTTTTTTTTTTTCATTCTCAACTCTTATGCATATGCTGCATTTGTACTGCTAGCGTCTGCATGTTTCTTTCTCACTTTAACCACAGTGGATAATTCCAAACAGTATTCAATATCCTAGTCCTACCTGATAGTTTCCAAACATGGATAAACTTGAGTGTATCTATGTTCTCACTGGCTTCTGACAAGCTGCAATGACGGTGTAGGGCCAACTAGACACACCGATCAGGTTATATCTGCATGCGCTAACCATGTCAAAATACCAGTTGTGACCATCCTTTTACAAAATTGCATCCCCAAGCCTAAATATGTCAACTGTGTTCTTCCACTGGTGTTTTGGATGGTATCTTGTAAAAGCACAGGGCCTCAGTGTATCAGATATCCCAGCGACTGTAGACATTGATCAGCTTCTTCTAGACACACCATAAAAACTTCCAAGTTTGTTTTTAGGCGGTGGTGTGTTGGGGGCATATGATTGCTACAGGATTGTGTCAAACACCGCACTAGGATTTCCTCCTGACTGCTTATATTTGCAAAGAAACTAGAACAAAGGACATGCACATTATTTCCAGAAGTGATCTTTTTCCGCATAGTAAATGAAACCAGGCAAACCAAGGGAAATATACAGAACAAAGAGTGGGATCTGTGGTTTGCAGAGTTGTTATGTTATGTTATGTTAAAATTACTTTTAGAGCGCACTTACACCAGACAGTTTCATGGCGCTGTGAACGGGAGGTAGCAGAACCAGCAGTAAAAAGTAATGGGAGGGCGATGTGTTACTCGTAGGCCTGGCGGAGCAAGAGAGTTTTCAGGCGGGATCTAAAGTGGGGGTAGGATGTGGTTAATCTCTGTTCCAAGGGAAGTGAGTTCCAACAAGAGGGGGCAAGGAAAGAGAATCTGAGACCACCGTGCTTCTTGCGGATAAAGGTAGGAGTTGTCAGAAGAGCCAGGTGGGAGGAGCGAAGATTACGAGAGGGAAGATAGCGGTGGAGCAAGGAGGAAGTAAAGGCTAGACCAAGACCGGCCAGTGCTTTGAAGATTATACAGCCTAGTTTGAAGTAGCAGCGTTCGGATACCGGGAGCCAATGAAGGCTTTTAAGCAGGGGGCGGACATGATGATGTCTAGGTTGGTGAGAAATGAGTCTAGCAGCCTGGTTCTGTACTAGCTGCAGACGACGTGGCTGATAGGCAGGGATGCCAACGTATAGTGAGTTGGCATAGTCAATGTGTGAGATGACTAGGGCCAGAAGAGCTAGGGTTAAGTCTTCTATGGTTAAAAATCTGGAGATCTTTTGAATGTTGCAAAGGTGGAAGAAGCAGGATGATACCACTGCGCTAATCTGGGACTTCATGGATAGATCTTTGCAGATTATGACCCCTAGGCTCTTTGCCGAATCAGCAGGGCAGGGAGGAGTGCCTATCCGAGGGGGCCAGAAGTTGGAGTTCCACGGGTTGGACGGACCTCGATCAAGACCAACTTAGTCTTGTCGGGATTGAGTTTTAAATGATTGGTCGCCATTCCAGTCACTGATGCGGCACATGGTGGACTGTAAATTGTTGATTGAGTGATCAGATGGGTCGATATCAATCACCAGCTCGATGTCGTCTGTGTAGTTTAAAGCAGTGACCTTGCTTCCGCGCAGGGACCGAATAAGAGGGGTCAGGTACAGATTAAAAAGAAGGAGGACAGGGAGGATCCCTGGGGGACGCCACATGTCAACTTAACTTTCTCTGCGAAGAAGTTGGAGAGGCGGACGGCCTGATGGCGGTTACTAAGGAAGGAGGAAATCCACCTAAGGGCCGGCCCCTGGATGCCAGCGTCGACGACACGGTCAATCAAGATGTTGTGGTCGACCGTGTCGAAGGCAGCCGACAAATCCAGGAGCTCTAAGGCCTGGCTGACATTGTGGTCCGCTCCCCTTCTAAGTACATCCATAACTGAGAGAATAACTAACTCAGTAGAATGAGCTGGTCTAAAGCCTGCCTGTTGGGGGTCGAGGAACTGAGAGTGTTCGATGAAGGAGATAAGGAAGTTGGTGACATGGGACACAGTGAAATCTACAAGATTTCACTGAGTCACTTTTACGTCCCCGCTGCGTCAAAGCCTTACGCCTGCTTGTAGCAGATGTAAGGAGTGACGCAGCACAGCAAGTGTAGGGTGCCCCCAAGCAGTGCTTGCGACACAACTTCAGCACTGCCTCACCTTTACCGCATCAGATGCGTCACACGTCTGTGTATTCTTGCGCCATGAAGCGCCGCATTATAAATGCTTCAGAAAAGGGGGTGGTGATGAACAGAGTGTCTGAATTAAGCAGACCACTCTTACCCAGTCCAAAGATCAGGGCTTGATCCATCACCGTTATTTAGCTCACTGCCCCATCCCAGCTCAGAACCTGGCTATATGCAAATTAGTCTGTCCCTGGCCCAGTGCATCATGGGAACAGGGCAGACCAAACTACCAAGCCAATTCTTCACCAGTGAGTCCCTTGCTCATTGCACCATCAGGATTCAAGCAAGCCGGGCCGATGACGCCTGAAATGGCAGAAACCGGTCCCCGGAAGCTTGTTTCCTTCCCAGTACAAGAATTGGCTAGGTAGTTTGGTTTGCCCTGTTCCCATCATGCACTGGGACAGGAACAGACTAATTTGCATATAGCCAAGTTCTGAGCTGGGATGGTGCAGTGAGCTAAAAAACGGTGATGGATCAAGCCCTGATCTTTGGACTGGGTAAGAGTGGTCTGCTTAATTCAGGCACTCTGTTCATCACCACCCCCTTTTCTGAATCATTTTGTCCACCATAAGCGTGGAAGGGTATACTCAGATGTGAGTCCCTTGCTCATTGCACCATCAGGATTCAAGAAAGCCGGGCCGATGACGCCTGAAATGGCAGAAACCGGTCCCCGGAAGCTTGTTTTCTTCCCAGTACAAGAATTGGCTTGGTAGTTTGGTTTGCCCTGTTCCCATCATGCACTGGGACAGGAACAGACTAATTTGCATATAGCCAAGTTCTGAGCTGGGATGGTGCAGTGAGCTAAAAAATGGTGATGGATCAAGCCCTGATCTTTGGACTGGGTAAGAGTGGTCTGCTTAATTCAGGCACTCTGTTCATCACCACCCCCTTTTCTGAATCATTTTGTCCACCATAAGCGTGGAAGGGTATACTCAGATGTGAGTCCCTTGCTCATTGCACCATCAGGATTCAAGCAAGCCGGCCCGATGACGCCTGAAATGGCAGAAACCGGTCCCCGGAAGCTTGTTTCCTTCCCAGTACAAGAATTGGCTTGGTAGTTTGGTTTGCCCTGTTCCCATCATGCACTGGGACAGGAACAGACTAATTTGCATATAGCCAAGTTCTGAGCTGGGATGGTGCAGTGAGCTAAAAAACGGTGATGGATCAAGCCCTGATCTTTGGACTGGGTAAGAGTGGTCTGCTTAATTCAGGCACTCTGTTCATCACCACCCCCTTTTCTGAATCATTTTGTCCACCATAAGCGTGGAAGGGTATACTCAGATGTGAGTCCCTTGCTCATTGCACCATCAGGATTCAAGCAAGCCGGGCCGATGACGCCTGAAATGGCAGAAACCGGTCCCCGGAAGCTTGTTTCCTTCCCAGTACAAGAATTGGCTTGGTAGTTTGGTTTGCCCTGTTCCCATCATGCACTGGGACAGGAACAGATTAATTTGCATATAGCCAAGTTCTGAGCTGGGATGGTGCAGTGAGCTAAAAAACGGTAATGGATCAAGCCCTGATCTTTGGACTGGGTAAGAGTGGTCTGCTTAATTCAGGCACTCTGTTCATCATCACCCCCTTTTCTGAATCATTTTGTCCACCATAAGCGTGGAAGGGTATACTCAGATGTGAGTCCCTTGCTCATTGCACCATCAGGATTCAAGCAAGCCGGGCCGATGACGCCTGAAATGGCAGAAACCGGTCCCCGGAAGCTTGTTTCCTTCCCAGTACAAGAATTGGCTTGGTAGTTTGGTTTGCCCTGTTCCCATCATGCACTGGGACAGGAACAGACTAATTTGCATATAGCCAAGTTCTGAGCTGGGATGGTGCAGTGAGCTAAAAAACGGTGATGGATCAAGCCCTGATCTTTGGACTGGGTAAGAGTGGTCTGCTTAATTCAGGCACTCTGTTCATCACCACCCCCTTTTCTGAATCATTTTGTCCACCATAAGCGTGGAAGGGTATACTCAGATGTGAGTCCCTTGCTCATTGCACCATCAGGATTCAAGCAAGCCGGGCCGATGACGCCTGAAATGGCAGAAACCGGTCACCGGAAGCTTGTTTCCTTCCCAGTACAAGAATTGGCTTGGTAGTTTGGTTTGCCCTGTTCCCATCATGCACTGGGACAGGAACAGATTAATTTGCATATAGCCAAGTTCTGAGCTGGGATGGTGCAGTGAGCTAAAAAAACGGTGATGGATCAAGCCCTGATCTTTGGACTGGGTAAGAGTGGTCTGCTTAATTCAGGCACTCTGTTCATCATCACCCCCTTTTCTGAATCATTTTGTCCACCATAAGCGTGGAAGGGTATACTCAGATGTGAGTCCCTTGCTCATTGCACCATCAGGATTCAAGCAAGCCGGGCCGATGACGCCTGAAATGGCAGAAACCGGTCCCCGGAAGCTTGTTTCCTTCCCAGTACAAGAATTGGCTTGGTAGTTTGGTTTGCCCTGTTCCCATCATGCACTGGGACAGGAACAGACTAATTTGCATATAGCCAAGTTCTGAGCTGGGATGGTGCAGTGAGCTAAAAAACGGTGATGGATCAAGCCCTGATCTTTGGACTGGGTAAGAGTGGTCTGCTTAATTCAGGCACTCTGTTCATCACCACCCCCTTTTCTGAAGCATTATAAATGCGGCGAATCCATGATGGCGCAAGGGGTTTCTGTTGTGACGCAAAATAATTGGTGCATCCCTGCTGATATGCAGGGATGCGTCAGTTATTATAAATCTGCCCCAATGTGCCTTAATTATGCAGCCTTGCATCAGTTTTGCGCTGCTGTTGCGCCACTTTTTGTGATACAACGTCAGCGTAAAACATGCCCCCTGTTGCGTCCTATTTACAAAGTAACACATCTAAGCAGATGCACCACTCTGTAAAGCCCTGCGCTACATTATACCAGCATCAGGTATAATGTAGGCAGGGGGCGTTCCCACACAAATAAGTCTTGTAGAAGTGACGCAGTGAAATCTATGAGATTTCATTGTGTCACTTCTAGGACGCCATTGCATCAATATCTTACGCCTGCCGCACAGCAGGTGTAAGACTGACGCAGGCCCTTTCACATGGGGCTTGCCCCATGTGAAAGGACACAAGCCCCATGTGAAAGGACACATTGCTGGGGTTGCGTCACTTTTGTGACACACTACAGCAATGTGTCATTTTTGCGCCTACAGATACGTCCGAAATACTGACTCATCTGTAACTCCTTGCAACATGATGCGTCATACTGTAAATATGACGCATCCAGCAGGTCACAAGGAGGGCTCAATGAAAAGTGACGCATCGCTGTATCATTCAGTGATGCGTCACTTTTCATAAATTATGCCCTATGTTTATAGAATTATTTACAAAGTAGCTTAACTAGCAGAAATCATGTTAGCTGTTGAAAACCCAAATCTTACTTAGGCAAGGTATGCAAATAAAATTCAACTGCATTTTTCACATAACATAATGATTTCTTCTTTAGACGGAGGAATCTCTTTTTTGCTTTTCTTACTTTCCGAAATGTCATGATTTTTTCATATTTACATAGCACACCAGGCTAAGGCACTCCCTTCAGCGCATTAGGCAGTTTAACTGAAGGAGAAACAAAGATGTTGATTGAAGTGGAATCCCAAATGCCTCTAGGGAAGGATCAATATAGAAATCTAATTATGTATCTGTATAAATTGAAACTCTATGAGGATTGACCTTTTGAGGCAGTATCCCAAGCAAGCCCTAAACAGTGAAGAGTTTACACATGCAGACTTTAGCTGGCCATTTGGTTAATTTGCACTTATTAAAGCTTGATAGACCCTAGTGGTTTTCCACAAAAATAAAAGGACAACAGTCTCTTGACTTTTGACCTTGGCTTATCAAATGGCTGGTGTAATGCTGTCGACCATCCAGCTACATCTAAGAAAGGTCACATTTAAAGAGGCGTTTATGGAGGTGCAAAGCTCACATGACTCATCTTGTCAACATGAAGTGGCATCGTATATTTAAAAAAAAAAAGTAAAACGTTCATATTAAATGTCACAATTAGTGCTCTGTCTAATGATTCTGTTACATGTAATTAAATTAGAAACCATCCATGCCTTTCCCTTTGATGACCGTATTACGATATTTGAGTAATACTGTTTGACCATTTCACTATATATTACAATACATTACATTATGTTTTGGTTTGTGGTTTTCTGTTTTAGAGCAGAATTAGACACTGTCTAAAGGAGCATGTTTGTTAATCAAATTCAATACAGTGTGTCGCAAATGCACTTTGGGTGTCATGATTGAGGGCATCACAAATCCAGATTTGGAGGCAAAAGAGGAATTGGTCTGGTGGAAGGAGAACTTGGAGGCATGGAAGGGGAAGGCTATTTTTGGGAGACAGCTGAATTTTGTTTTGGAGAGTGATGCAAGCAACTCAGGTTGGGGACTATCTTACTTGATGAAGAAGACAGGGGAGCATGGTCAATGGAGGAGAGGTCAGAACATATAAATTGTTTGGAAATGCAGGCATGTTTGTTAGCTTTGCAAAGTTGTCACAAAGATTTCATCGGGAGATTGGTTCTTTTGTGTTTGGACAATGTGACAGCAGTAACTTACGTGAACAATTTGGGTGGAAGTAGGTCAAAGAGATTAGCGAATTTGGCAAGGGAAATTGTGTTTGGAACACAAGATAGTATAGAAAGCGTAATATTTACCAGGGAAGTTGAATGTGGATGCAGATTGGTATTCGAGAAATATTGTGGATTACACCGATTGGATGCTGAACAAGAGAGTTTTTGAGAAGATTGTGAAGTTGTTTGACTCTTTGGAGGTAAATCTCGTTGCATCGCGACTGACCTTTCAGTTACCAAGGTATGTGAGTTGGATGCCGGATCTGGGGACAATAGCAATAGATGCTTTTTTTTACAGGATTGGAAGAAGTTAAAAGGGTGTGCCTTTCCTCATTTTTCAATGATCTAGTGGGTGTTGGTGCAAGTGAGGAGACAAGGTTGTCGTCTGGTTTTGGTGACTCCTTTTTGGAAATGTCAGCAGTGGTTTCCAACAGTGATGGAATTAGCAGTAGAGAAACCTCATTTGATAGAGGTGGCCAGGGGTCTATTGGTAGGAGTAGATGGGATAGAACATCCGCTGGTGGAGGCAGGTTCTCTAAACCTTCTAATTTAGAGGATATCAGGTATACAGGAGGAATGTCAGGACTTTCAGAGAAAGCTTCAATGTTGTTCAATGATTCGTGGGCTCCAGGGACAAAGAAAAGGTACAGAGGTTCATGGGGAGTTGGCTTTCGTTGGTGCATGGAAAGGGATTTGGATCCAGTAGAGGCAGATGATGTAGAGGTAGCCAATGTTTTGGCAAATTTATTCGAGAAAGGTATGTCTTACAGAACTGTGAATTGTTATAGATCAGCAGTAGCTGCTGGACTTTCTTTGGTGCAAGGAGTATCAGTAGGGAGAAGTCCTTTGGTGTGTAGGGTCATGAAGGGTATCCGTTTAAAGAGACCTTACTTGTCAAAGTACAAGACTTTATGGGATGTTGATTTAGTATTTAAGCTATTTTAGGATTGTCCAGATAATACGTATTTAGAGGTCAGGAAGTTGTCATGGAAGTTGTCCACTCTTCTTTGTTTAATTTCTTTTAGAAAGGTTTCAGATGTCAAGGCATTGGAGGCGTCAAGACGTTTGTATCAACCGGATGGTGTGTTGTTTGAGATCTGTAAAAGAACATCAAAGTTTTGTGTGGTGCGTTGTATTCAGCAATGTGAGTACCAAAGACCAGCCAGATCGGCGATAAGAACACAAAACATGCGATGAGGCGCGTTAGCAGCAGGAAATTAACACCTGCTCTGACCTGGTGTAAAGTCAGACTACAGCCTGCACCACAAAAGGGAGCACAGCCCAGAGTCACACCTGAAGATCAACAGATGCATGGAGCTGCTGAATATGCAGCACGGACACCCAAGAGGGCCACAACACCCACCGACACCACACCCAGGACCACACCTCCCTGGCACCCCGACCAAAGACATGCCACATCAGCTACACCTAAACATGTACAAAATAATCCTCCTGATGTCACACAACACAACTGGTGACATGCATGTGTCATCACAGAAATGAGCTTCACACATTCGAAGCAACCAATAAACCTTTATTGAAATGAACACTAAATTAAATGAAGACACATGGCGTCTCCACTCCACCTGTGAGTATGCCTGCAACGGGTAGCAATGAGCCCCCCCTCGGAGTGTTAGCGGAGTGGTCTGGCCTGCCGTACACCGGAACAGCGCAGGGCTTGCAACAATGACTTGTGGGCTCTGGGCATGGGTCAGTCCATGTCCGGACAAGGAAGTGGCTGATGCGTGTGTCCCTGTTGTGGTGTCCACGGGGCTCGTTACACAAATTGCTATGTAGCACCCTCTGACTGGCATCCCACAGGATGAGCATCATTGACGCAAGTGAAATCACTGTCCCTACAGTCATCCACACATACATACATGAATGATGAAAGACATGACACAGCAGTGCGTCACTGAATATTTATTGAACATCCAGTGCAGTTCTGCAGCTCGAGCGGTACAGGGCCATGCTGAGCACACCACACAATATGGAACTGTGGAGGGCTAGCCAGAGTCCATCCGCGGAAGACAAGTACTGCGGAGGAGGAAGGGTACAGTCCACAGTCTGGTCGCCATGTCATTGGTCATCAAACAGGATGTGGCAGTCCATGTCGCTGTCCAAGGTGAGTGCATCTGAGTGAATCCGGGGGTCAGTGGAAGGTCATGAGGCCATGTGCGGGACCAAGCAGAAACAGGCCAGGTGGCGGACATGAATGCTACTGAGTCCTTCTGATCACAGGGACATCCACGTCCTCGTCCCTGGATGAGTGCTCTGCCCCACCTGTGGGTGTTGCTGCAAGAACTGCTGCACAGAGTCTGCTCTGACTCTTGTGGCCGACAAGATCCGTCGGCAAGTGGACTCTGGCCAATCCACTGTCTTGGTTTTACTTGATCTCTCGGCCGCATTCGATACCCTGTCTCCCGCCATTTTAACATCTCGGCTTAGGGAGGCAGGGGTCGAGGGATCGGCTTTGAGTCTTCTAAACTCCTTTCTTTTAGAAAGAGAGCAGAGAGTGATGCTTGGGAACTACCTCTCCCCTGCCAAGTCTTTGCAATGTGGGGTGCCACAAGGGTCGGCTTTAAGCCCGACCCTGTTTAACATCTATGTGGCCCCCCTTGCTAGACTTATAAGATCGCAGGGGATGGAGGTAGTGTCCTACGCTGATGACACTCAAATCATGGTGTCTCTGGCTCATTCCTCTGTGGTGACATCTGCCTTGAGCTTCAGGGTATGCATGCAGTTGGTGGCAGACTGGATGACTGTTAATTCCCTGAGGCTCAATGGCGAAAAAACAGAGGTACTGGTTTTTGGAAAGAACCAGGATGTCTGGTCGAGCGAGTGGTGGCCTTCGTCTCTTGGCACTTGCCCCTCTCCCTCCCAATCAGCCAGAAATCTAGGTGTGATATTTGACACCTCACTCTCGATGTCCCTTCAAGTAAACAGGACCGTGGCCACCTGCTGGGGTGTGATTAGAACTCTAAATAGAATCCGTGAATATCTTTCTCCCCAAGCTCGGAAACAAATTGCAGTCGCTCTTGTTGGCTCCAGGTTGGATTATTGCAATTCCCTGTATATGGAGTCCAACAAGAGCCTTGTACATCGACTGCAAATTGTGCAGAACGCGGCTGCACGTTTTGTATTGGCCCTTCCTAAGGTGGCTTCGGCGACTAAAGCCAGGAAAGATCTTCACTGGCTTCCAGTGCAGCACAGAATTTCTTTTAAAATTCTTTGCATGACTTACAGAGCATTGGCGGAGGGATCAATGAGTGGGATTAGTTCCTTGCTCGCTCGCTATGTCCCAGTTAGAGGCCTTCGATCCGCTGAATTGCTCCAACTTGTCGTGCCAAGGGTCAGGCTGGCAAGATGGGGAGCTAGGGCCTTTTCAGTGGTGGCCCCTCAGCTCTGGAATTCGATTCCCATTGAGCTTAAGAGGTTGCCATCTATTGAGTTGTTCAAAAAGGAGCTAAAGACATGGTTCTTTAGGAAGTCCTATCTCTAACTGAACGTTCCCTGGAGTGATAAGCTGTGTTTTGATGTTAGGCGCCTTGACGCCCATGGGGCAAAGTATGCGCAGAATAAAAACATTTTCATTCATTCACTGACACATCAGGGGCCAGAGGAGGATTGTCAGCTGCACTGTATCCCACTGACAGATCAGGTGCCGGAGTGGATAGGCCTGCCACACTGTGAAGGACTGACACACCAGGGGGCGAAGATGTAGATGGTGTGGGGGCTTCAGCCTTCATCATCGCCACACCTTGTGGCAGCATTGCCATGATGAGGATCTGCAGGGCATGGTAGATCCCAGCTACATTCCGCTGATGTGCAGGGGTGGATGCCATCCTTTCTGCATCTGTTCGCACTATGTCCTCCATGAGCCTTCGCATGTGTGCCAGCTCACGGCTTGTATTGCGGGAGCCACTCTGAGTGGACAGGTGTTCTTCTCTCCGCGTCATGACTCCAGCGATGTCAGTCAGGGCTCGTTGGAGACCATGGAGTGGGCCTACACATCCAAGGATGGCGTCAAGTTTGGTTACCGTGATGCCAAAGCCCAAACACGCCTGCTCAGCCATCTCCCTCTGGCACTCCAGCACACGGCATTGGAAGGCTATGTGTTGTTCCTGGGGTCTTTGGAGAGTGCCAGGGCTGTGGGTGCCTCCTGCTGGGTGGTTTAGGTAGTGGGTGGGGTCACCTCGATGCAGCTGGGCTGCCCTGATCCTGGAGGTGAGTGGCAGATGAGGTCAATATCTTAGATGGTTTCGGTGTCGATACTGGTGTTGTCTTCCTCATCATCAGTGAAGAGTGGCTAGGACTGCTCTGCAGGAGGTGTTGACAGTGCCCCTGCGATGTGAAGGGAAGATTGTGTATTACAATGTATCCAAATGTATGTAGTTGCATGGTACATGTTGACATTCAGACAGCATGGCATTGTACATTATGACAGCGTGTAGATCAGGGCCATGACCCAGAGTCATTGTGGGTGTGCACTGTGCTCTGCTTGATTGTGTATGTGTGCCATTGTGGCCCTCTCCACCCATCCCCCCAGTAACTGGTGGTCACTCACCCTGTTGCGGTTGTGTTGTGTCTTGTTGAGCAGTGTCCGATCCCCTGACTCCGGCCACAGTCTCCATACTGATGACTGTCGACACCAGCTCCTCCTTGTCATCCAGCACGAGCTGTGGTGCTGGGCCCCCACCTCCAGTCTGCGTTGCTGCCTTCTGGTTGGTGGAGAGTTTCTCCTTGGTCTTCCGCTTGATGTCATTCCATCGCCTCTTGACCTTGTCCATTGTCCTCTTGTGCTCCTTGACGGCATTCTCCTTGTCCACGCTGTCCCTCCATATTCAATTTTTGGTGCCCAATGACATGCTGGAGGTGACAAACAGTTGTTGATGGTGTTCCATCACCTCCATGACTATGATCCTTTTCGCCTGCGGACTGAACTTTGTCTTCCTCTCCTTCTTGTCCTTGTTCCAGAGGTCCCGGGCTGGTCGTCTGGGGTGCTTGCGGGGTTGCGCTCTTCCTCTGCTCCTGCTCCGGTTGCCTCCATGGTGCTTGGGTGTTTGTCAATTTGTGTTCGGGTGTTTTTTCTACTTTTATGGTGATTTTTCCCGCCTGCCAGGTGTGTGTTGCAGGCCTGGCTGGTTATTACTGATTTCCTCATGGCGCTATGGCCCATCGCAGGTTTTTTGGTGTTGTGGTTTGTGTTTTTGTCTCCATCGAGGGGGTTGTATCGCAGACATTGTCCGTGGTTTCGGCAGACTATTGCATGCTACCGCCCTATTGTGAATTCCACGTTAACACAGGGCTATTCTCCCGCAATAGTCTGCGATGTCGAAAGTTGCTTTACGCTACTCTTGCGGTAGTTATCACGCGTTCTTGTGAATATACCCCCCTAGGTTTTAGGTGATCTAGTTTTACTAGGATGATAGCTTCTTAATTGATGGGTTAGCAATCATAGCTGATATTTCTGAGATATAGGCTTAGCTACAATTCCAAAATTAATTTAAAAATGTCATTATTGTTCATCCTGGAGAATCACAAATATATTTCGAATGAAGAATTGAAGATACCTAATAAAATAGTTAAAGGGAGCTTTTGATAATGGAGAGCTTAAGGTTTTTGTTGTCTGGCTTAGCCATCACAAAAAGAGGAGATTTGTTCATCTTCTTCTTTAAAGCATTTTGATTAGTCTGCAATTGTTTTGCCTACCTAAGATATTCTGCCAATTATCATAACTGATAAAGACATTTTAATGCATGCCTCCTGGGTCAATTACAATTGGAAAGCCTGTTGCTTGATGTAACTTGTACATGTGTATATATCTCTGATAAACACACTAGAAAGGATTTTACAAAGGGAAGTCTCTAACAAATACAATAGGAAGGGGTTTTACATTGTTAACTCTGCAACAATTACAATGGTAGCTCGCTTGACATTTTGAACTCAGTGACATGCGACATACAAAAGATCATTACATTGTTTAACACCGAGGAACCCTTACACAGATCTCTAGTTTAGCAAAGGCTAAAGAGATCTGGTTTTGATATGTAAATGTCTCATTTTATATTTACTGTTTAGTTTTGTGTTAATTAAAGTAATTTTTCTATTTCTAAACAAATGATTTAGCAAATGCTATTTTGTACTTTGCAGAGTACTCAGTTACTATCCCCACCATCATCCCTAGAAGCCTTCCACTGCTCTGCCACAAGTGCTAAAAGGGAGTCGTTGGTAGTCAGTTTATATGAATATAATACTAAGGTCATTCCACATCATTGACTCAGCCCCTTTGTTGATCTTCCTAACCAACATTTGTTTCGACAGCAGTTGTAGTAACCCACCAATAAAACAATTCTAATACTCATAACTGATTGCAAAATTGTTAATACAGACCTGATGCCAAATAGTAGAGGAATTGGCGTTTTATTGTGCACTCCCTGACAAATGTTTGGAAAATGCAATATAAAGTGGTTTTACATTATAAACTCCATGAGAAATCATTTGTAGGAAAGGACGTTTTATTGTTTATCACTGATGGAGCATCAAGCACACTCCTCTATTTCAGGAGGGGCTAGAGCTGTATGGAATCCATTATGTTATTTTTTTACTTTATGTTTTGCATTTCTCTACAAAGTAAAGTATTTTTTTTTCATTTTAACATTAAAAGCACTGGCTGAACATGGATTTATAAAGTCATGTTATATACTTTGCAGATTTCTGAATTTCTACTCCACACCACCTCCACAAGTAAGATTTTCACCTCTTTCTCTCACAACTACAAGGGCCCAGGGAAATTGGCATTTGCCTGGT
Source organism: Lissotriton helveticus (assembly GCF_964261635.1). Taxonomy (NCBI): domain Eukaryota; kingdom Metazoa; phylum Chordata; class Amphibia; order Caudata; family Salamandridae; genus Lissotriton; species Lissotriton helveticus. The sequence continues at coordinate 2,001,344,147 of NC_136061.1, read as the reverse complement.
ACTCATTTTTGGCTTCAGGGTTTTGGCTTCATTTCTTTATTGATCTTCTTTACACACATTTGAGTGGGCAACAGATGTGTGAGTCCACTGATGACTGATGAAGGCATTGTTTACACAGATCTAGGGTCATATACAGTGTAGCGGAGCATTGCCTGGTGCAATCCTGTGACTTCTAAAAAAAAATAGGAAGGGTGATACATCATGAACTCCCTGATAAATATAGTGGAAATGGGATTTCTTATGTTCTGGTATGTTATGTTTTGTTATGTTATGTTATCTTGATTTCTATAGCACACATAACCCGAGAGGTTATCCAGGTGCTCAGGCAAGGTTTGTAGGTGTGTGGTCCCAAGGTGCTTACATGAAGAGCCAGGTCTTCAGCTTCTTGCGAATCTCAATACGTGAGGAGGAGGTCTGATGTGTTGAGGGAAATCTTTCCATGTATTGAGTGCAATATAGGATAATGAGCGACCTCCAGTTTTGCTTTTGCCGATGCGGGAGTGTGTGCGAGTGAGAGTGAGGCACAACGTAAGTGTCTGGTGTGTTGGTGAAAGTGTATGCAGCTGTTCAGGTACTCTGGTCCTGTGTTCTGTGGGGCTTTGTATGTGTGCCTGAGAAGTTTACATTGGCTGCACTTGTGGATGGGAAACCAGTGAAAGTTCCAGGGGTACGGTGTGATGTGGATGTGGAATCGGAGGTCGAGTGTGAGTCTTGCGGTTGCATTGTGGACGGTCCGGAATCTGTGTAAGAGTTGTTTGTAGATTCCGGCATAGAGGGCGTTGCCGTAGTCCAGCCTGCTAGTGATGAGTGCTGGTGTGATGGTCCGTCTTGTGTTCTAAGGCAACCATTTGAAGATCTTTCGCAGCATGCATAGGATGTGGAAGCAGGTGGTGCACACTGCATTGCCTTGAGCTTGCCATCTATGATGATCGCTAGATTTCTTGCATGGTCTATGAGTGTGGGTATTGGTCCAAGCTCCAATGGCCATCAGGTGGAATCCGATGGGGAGATCTTGTTGCCAAAGACCACTTCTTCCGTCTTATCGGAGTTGAGCTTCAGTTGGTTCTCATTCAGTCTACAAACGTGGTCATGCAGTTGATGAGGTTGGTGCAGGTGATGTCTTGTCTGTCAGGGAGAGGATGAGTTTGCATTATGAACTCTGTGACAAATGCAATAGGAAGGAATTTAACATCGTAAACTCTGTGATTGACACAGACATTTGTTTCTGGAGGGATTTGAGAGGTCTTGTTTTCATTGTGTATAGTAGTAATTTTGGGTTTGTATATGTGTGAATTAACACATTTTTTCTTTGGACATTCTTTGCTGATCTTCTTTACAGGAAGATGATGGGTAGCAAATGAATATGTTACAGAAACATGATACTTAGAATCCTGAAATATTAAATATATCAGCCAGAGTCAGTTATCATTCATGACCTTCACGTGGATGTCTTTTCAGTAAATCTTGATTACCTACAGAGATTGATTGGCCCAAATGCTGGGCGATAGAAAATTCCCATACAGGAGATCTATGAGGCCTATGCGGTAAAGTGGTTTCCATGTTGTCACCAGGTTGTGTTTGGAGGAACTTAGGTTACGAGTTGATGTGCAGTGTAATAGGATGTGAAAGAGGTAGTTGGGAGCCACTCTATTTCTGAGTGTTAATAGTTTGAAAATGTGACATGTGACTCATACCAGTTCAGAAAGGACTTGGGCTCAACGGACGAGGACGTCTCTCTCTTTTTCAAAACACAGGATCGCCTTTGCGGCCACCACTTAGTCTACTTCAACCAGCTGGTGAAGTTTACGTAAATAATTAAGACCACAACCTACCGGTGTGAGTCATAGGTGTTGGCTGACACCTCCATGCACTTTTGGTTCCAGTAGGATTCCGATTCATTTGGATCCACTGACAGCGGCTGTCATCCCCATCCCCTGTCCTGATGAAGACCCGCTCTGGATGCCTATTAATCCGCTCCAATTTCTAGTGTTGAAAGGTCGACATTACAGTCATTATCAGTCCACGCAATCCCCCTGAAGTGAACAGGAAATCATAATCCCTGTCGGAGGGTTATGTTTGTAATTTGGACCTGAGTATAAAGTGTTTTTTTCCCTCCATGTGTATTCATATGTCATCCATGTCACTTTTGTACAGCACAATTGTCACCCATCACGATAAGTTACTTACTGTACACTTGAGTCCTATGTAGTTTTTGTTTTTTGTGTATTGTGTCACACAACAGCCATTTCAATATACTTTGAAAAGTAAAGAATACTATTTACTGCTTATCCTAGTTGTTTTTTCTTGGAAATGATTTTTATGTATTGAATACCGTCTACAAATTATTTTGGCCTACCCGACAGAACCGTTTTTCCTTATTTTGTATACTTACCCAGTGTCATGTCGTGATACAGTCTAGTAGTTGGGGGGCGGAGCCGGGAACCAGGAACAGGAATGGGAGGGACAGGAGATCAAGGGGCAGTTAGGAATAGAGCATGGATGAATAAAGATGTATGAGACCATACTCTCCGGCTCCTGTAATGATTGAGGGGAAGGCACGACACTGGCGACGAGGGTGGGATAGCAACTGAAGCCCCACACTGCCTAAGACCCCTGCCGCCCGTAGACGGCCAAGAAAACAGAGAGCCTGCAGCCTGTGTCAGCGCGACGCGTGAGGAGCGCGAAGATGAAATGCCCCACACGCCGCGCCTGAATGCTGCCTTTCCTGAATGACCAATAACTGAAGAAAAGAAGGGAGCTGCCCGCCGAGCACGGTGAGTCTGCAGCCTGTGTCGGCATAGCCTGCGGGGGCTCAGAACCAGGATCACAGCCAGCAGTGCGCGCGTATGCTGCTCGAAACGCGTAGCTCAGCGCTGCTCTACAGAAATTACTGCCCGTGCCCCAAACCTACTGATCAGCACAGCGGAGGCCGTACCCGCTTACCTGTGTGCCTCCAGAGGGTGACCCGACGCCTGTGAGCCTGCAGGGGTCCCGACGCGATGCTCAGAAAGAGCGCGAAAAAGAGAAAGTGAAGACCGGACTTGAGACTGCCTGCCGACAGCACCAGAGAGATTTGGGGTGAGTCCTGAGCATTTGCGCTCCCACATAATGAGCCAGAAAATAAATAAATCAGAGACTTTAAACTCAGCACCTACACTAAGAAACCTCGAGCAAATACAAGCAGAGTCTGTCTCGAGCGGCGGCCATCTTAGAGTCAGGCGCCAGCCATAGGCCCCATTAGACTGTATGTGTCAGCCATCTTAGAGTCAGGCCGTTGTGGAATCTGCCAACAAGTGTGAGAACATACAACAGAAAAACACAAAGCAAAGGCAAGAGGCCCAACAAATAAACAAGCACAGGCAAGTGCAAGAAGGAAAATAAGCGAAAATACAATCCTCGAAGCCAACAGAAAATATAAGCAAGATGAGGCAAGAAGCCTAACAAAGAAACAAGCACAGGCAAGTGCAAGAAGGAAATAAGCAATATGCAAGTGACGAATTAAGACTGACACACACGACAAGCATTGAGTGAATGCACGACAAACAAGTATAAAATAAGACTGCGTAGACACAAGAGATAGAATGAGGAAACAATCAGTGGTGAAGACTAGAGGAAACCACGACATGCATTGGCAAACACAAGTGAACAAGCCCTAATGAGAGCACACGACCAGTGCAAGTAAACACGAACGACCAAGTGACGACCAAGCTGATCTCAAGAAATCAAGTCTGTCCACCTGAAGCCTGTGTACTACACCATCATGCCTATGAGGAAAGACACGCATAAACCCAATCCCTGCATTAGAGTACCTCCTCCAGTGGCACAGACCAACGCTCACTGTTTAGGTCCTGAATGGTCCAAGTGGCTGGAGTCGGTGGACGAATACCTCACAACGATCGGTGAGTGGAGGGATAGCAGACGTCGACTACTACTGTGTCAGCTGGTGGGTCACGAAGGCCGACGTTTAATCAAAATATTTCCAGCAAAAGACACAGAGACATATAGGGGACTCAGAGAGACGCTGCTCGCTCATTTCTACGCGAAGGAAGACGTGGATCATGCACGCATTGCTTTTAACGCAGCACGGCAGGAACCATTAGAACCCTTACCAAACTTTATTACCCGACTGCAACGTCTAGTGACATGTTGCCACTTCGACACCTTCACAAATGAAGATGCAATTCGATTGCGGGTGATTGAAGGCTGTTCAAAACCCGACACCAAGCGCAAGATCATTCAAGGGCGGTTCTCGCTCAAAGAGATCATCAGGAGAGCCGAAATTGGAGAGCGGGTCACAGCGGGGAAAGCGTCCAAAGAACTCCATCAAGAAGCAGGAAACAAAAAGATAAGAAAGGAGACATCCCCCATGTCCGTGAGGAAAGCCCAGGAGTCAAACAAAACCCGAGAGAGGGAGGGCGACAGCGGACTAGAAGCAAGATACCATGAGAGACAAAGTGACAGGACAGCAGGAATCAAAAAGAGAAGAAAGGAGACATCCCCCATGTCCACGAGGAAAGCCCAGGAGTCAAACAAAACCCGAGAGAGGGAGGGCGAAAGCGGACTAGAAGTAAGACATCATGAAAGACGAAGTGACAGGACAGCAGGAATCAAAAAGAGAAGAAAGGAGACATCCCCCATGTCCACGAGGAAAGCCCAGGAGTCAAACAAAACCCGAGAGAGGGAGGGCGAAAGCGGACTAGAAGTAAGACATCATGAAAGACGAAGTGACAGGGAACTCCCTGAGTCACCAACACAAAGGACAATGGATAAGGGTGTGCGAAAGACTGGGACAACCAGGAATCGTGACAACCGGCTCGACATACCGCCGAGAAGTCACTCAACACACTACTCGGGAGACATATCAAGCAGTGACACAGACCACTCAGAGGAGGCCGAAGACAGTCCACTTGATGGTGCCAACGAAAATCACAAACACCGGCAAGAGGACAAGTCACGCCCTATTCGGAAACCAACATACTACTCCGGAGAACCATCAAGCAGAGACACAGATTGCACAGAGGAGACTGACGACAGTCGACTCAACAAATATGAAGAAAGGACCAAACACCGGCGAGGGGACAAGCCACGTCATCCCCAGAAACCGATACGCTCGTACACTAGAACAACTCAAGATACATACGCTCAAGCCATCCGTGATCAGGAGAAAACAGAGAAGAGTCAAACACCTCAAGACCAAATCAAGGAAGCACATACGTGGCCAGCAAACAGTCCCGTTGTAGCAATAACTCAAAAGATGCACCCAGAGGAGTGTCTCCTCGATAGCGTCGACTCCAGGAGTGCGTCGTTGACTGACTCAGAAAGCATGTCCGGACGATCACTTAAATCAACAGAACCCTGGTACCGACAACGGTCACGGTGTCCACCATACTCCAGAGGTGCGTCGTTGACTGACTCAGAAAGCATGTCTGGACGATTACTTAAATCAACAGAACCCTGGTACCGACAACGGTCACGGTGTCCACCATTTGAAAACACAGTGGAAGCAAAGGCCGCTGTCCCGGTCCAAAGCAACACAACTCAGGCCAACAACCTACAATGTCTGAACTCCCCACAAGACAACATGCCATGTCAGCCCCAGGAACACCATAACGTGAAGAACACACCGTCACCATTGAAGGGGTCAGCAAGGCTTACGCAAAAAGGACACAGAAGAAGCACAGATGCAGGTGACCATACCCGCTGGGCGGAAAAGGACCACACAGTCACCATACCCAGAGGGGCCAACACGCTGGGGAAGAAAGATCATCATCATCATCGGTCAGAAGGAAAACGTGCATCCGTGTTGTCTGAGATGCCTGTTCAAGGACAGGAGGACAGTGTTGTCTTTGACCGAATAAGACAACGAGAAACAGAAGTGCATGCAGGCGCTCGGAAGAAAACTAAAACAACGGACACACGTGCAAGCGATCAATTGCTGCTCAAACAAGAACTACAAAAGAATACGAACAGCCGACATCTAGCGGAGCCATCGACAACCGCATCTCAAGAAGCGATACTCCTGTCAACGCCGCCGGAAAGACACAATGAAGTGTCTCCAACAGACTGCACCCTGCTGACACCTGAGAAACAGACCGAGGTTGAGCCTGTGATGGAGATGTGTCTCATGACCCAAACAGGCGGGCTGCCGCCGCGTGCAGCTGATCAAGATATCATAGAAGTTCGGGAATCAAATTTGTTTGTTAAAAAGGGGGGAGATGTCATGTCGTGATACAGTCTAGTAGTTGGGGGGCGGAGCCGGGAACCAGGAACAGGAATGGGAGGGACAGGAGATCAAGGGGCAGTTAGGAATAGAGCATGGATGAATAAAGATGTATGAGACCATACTCTCCGGCTCCTGTAATGAGGGACACAGGGTCACCCCATTATCTTTAACAGGTAAATATTATTGGCAAAAATGAGATCCCTGTCGAGTTTTGCAAAGGAATATTGAGAGAGCTCCATCAGAAGACTATTGCAGTAGTGCAGACCAGCCTATTTAATGCCAGTGAGCTGATATGTGTTTTAGCTGTATTGAATGGAATGAATGAATGGATCTCAAGAATGGTAAGTGGTTAGAGGAGAACTGTTGTGGCTGTTTTAGTCATAAGGACGTCTATTATTCTTGCTACTTGGTCAGCGTCTTGCATGCAAAAGCAGTATATTGTGCTGTTTAGTGCTGGTCTCACCAAGAAATGGGCCACACCCTTCACTGGGTGTTAATCACTCCTCCTTGCAGATACAGTTGAGTGGCTTGTAAGCCAAAGGCAGGCCTTCTTCTGTTCACAGCTCAGCAACAAGAGATTTTCCAAGTGTTCAATGGACTTATTGGCAGTCAGTAGGAATGTCATTCTTGCCTCTCAGTTCTTCTCAACTGCACTGGGGGGTACATTCTCCTTGTTAGAAGAGAAAATGTTGCAAAACATAAGTGTGCAGCACTGATCCTTACTAGAAGAACAGGCCTTGCCATTCCAGATCACTACAGTGCCCAAGTTTGGGGGCTCCTCCAGTGGTCAAGGGGCACGATCCCTGGGTGGGTTTGAAATGTGGCAGGTGAAATGGCTTTTTTCCCCTGCCAGAAGACCACATCTTTAAGCATGCAGATCTTGCCAGGAAGAGGAGTAGTTTTTCTAAAGCAGATAGTAGCTACTTTTAAGAGGGGGATTGGAGCGAGCTACCTCTCCTTACCCAAAGAAAGAGTCACTTGCTCAGGCGCCAACTTCAGAACACGAGGACAAACTGGACACCTTCTTGGCTGCCATCGAACATTCCAGGACCTTCCTAGAAAGTAAAATTGACCAAGTAGCAATCGATCTAAATATACTTTGCAACGACCACCGTAAAAAATCTGGCAGAGACAAGGCTGCAGAGTGTTCTTTGGAGACCTTGCAGCCGCAGGCTGTAGAGGCAAATGAATAGCTTTTACACATGACTGTTTGAAAACCCTTGAAGAGAGAGAGAGCTGAAGGTGTGGAAAGCCTCCCACGTGTGAAAATGTTGGCATTGTGGCACAGAGGGCTAAGACCCGACAACATATCTAGAAATCTGCATTAAAAGTTCCATGCCCCTACACAAATTAACTCCCTTCCTTACCATCAAAAGGGTGCACAGTTGCGGCTGCCCACAGTCTCTGCCCCTAGGTTTATGCTATCAAAACTTCTACATTATAAAGACTGCAAAGAAATTTTACAGAAAGGCCGCAGACAGGACTCTCTCGTCATTACCAGCAACCACGTCATGTTGTTTCCAGATTACACCATAGCAGTGCAGCGCCAACGTTCTAAATTACTGGCAATTAAATGTAAACTATGTGAATTGAGTGTTACCTATTTGCTCTTGTTCCCAGCGAAATTGAGAATAGTGACGGAACAAAAAATATTTCTTTTCAACAACCCGACAAAGGCATGGGATCGGATCGAGCAACAAACACCTGGGGGCTCACAGCCCTCCACCACGGAATAGATGTGGGTGTTGCATTGCGATGGCAGGCATGCTGCCAGGAGTTACCCCAAGGAGACTGCCAAAGACTCAATGCCTACGTCAGAGCAAGTGGCACACGACACATTTCTTGGCTCTAGATACTGCAAAGGTCCTTTAGTAACTCAGAAATCCTGTCAGACCTAGAACAACGGCAATCATTTAGTGAAAAAGATGTAACATTAACGCCACTTTAGGGAATGAATTTAAAAACAAATTTTGACTTGTAGACCATATTACAATGACACTTTTAGCATGCACTTAAACTGCTGTAAAAATGCTTTCACGTAGAAAAGCGACACATAATGAAAATGTGCTTTCTTTAAACGTAAAAGAATCACTTTAGAATGCCTTTTAGCTATTGTAAAAGAATGTTTTCACATAGAGAAATAAACCGTAGGGAGAACGTGCTGCTTTAAATGTACATAAAAATAACGTGAAGAAAATTTTTGTACTAGGCTATCATTCTTAAATATGCCCCTTTACGTTGGCCAAAAAGTATTTTCTTTCCACTCTTGGTCATAGCTAAGTGGATGTTTATTTAGGACATTTTGCCTAGCACCAGCATCTTGCTAAAGAATGTGCTGACTATAAGATTATGTTCCCTTAGCTTCATCACACCACTTTGATCATTCCTACAACAATGAGCCCTGCTGTAATACATAATAAATAGACTGTTAGAATGAACTATAATTTGGATATATTTTATGTGTGATTCACAAGAACATCATTGATATCTGTTTCAGCACATCTGACTAGTCCTGTACGCTGGCATCTCCACCCAGCTCCTCAGAAGACTACAGACCAAACAGAACGCTGCAGCCAGACTCGGGAAACAACCTTTACAACGCAGTCATTGCATCACACTACCTGTACATAGCAGTCATTACATCGCAACATCCTTTACATTGCATGTCATTACAACGCAGCCATTACATTGCATGTCACTACAATGCATGTTATTACAATGCATGTCACTACAATGCAGGCATTACATCGCAAGTCATTACAACGCATACCATTACAATGCATAGTACCCTTACACTATCCAACACTTACCATACTGTTGCACTCACTGGAGTTAGAATAGTAATGTTTACCCCTACACTATCCAACACTTACTAGGCCTACTGTTGCACTCACTGAAGTTAGAATAGTAATTATTACCCCTATACTATCCAACACTTACCTTAATTGCAATGTAATGATATGCATTGTAATGGTATGCGTTGTAAAGATATAATGCAATGTAATGGAATGCGTTGTAAAGGTAGTTTCAGAAAATGCGATGTAATGGCATGCTATGTAAAAGAATGAGTTGTAAAGGATGTTGCGATGTAAAAACTGCGTTGTAAAGGCATGCTTTGTAAATGTGTGTGTTGTAACATCATACATTCGCCACACTCATCCTAACTTCCCTGAACAAACACCCATTGTCCCTGGCATGAGAAACCTCTACTGACTACCCATCCAGAAAAGATGCCAGTTCAAGATCCTCGTACATTCCTACAAAGCCCTCCATGACCTAGGACCTGCCTACCTCAAACATCGACTGAACTTCCACCATCCCATTAGACACCTGTGCTGTTCTTCACTCGCCCTCGCACACACTCTCTGCATCCGTCGCAGCCACAGCAGTGGCTGCTCCTTCTCCTACAGTGCTGCCAAGACCTGCAACAACTTTGCCCTCCAGCTCCGTACAGCCACCTCGCTGGCAGACTTTAGAAAGAGACTCTAGGCCTGGCTCTTCGACAGAGACACATCGCCCTGATACCCTTAGGTGTGACAGTGTTGCGCTTTATAAATGCTGTTTGATTGATTGATTGCATTCACAATAGACACTGAATGCAGCTTTTAGCTTAGATAAGAAGGTTCTCATGAGAACTTTCCTCCATGTTGCTCACATTGGAAACAGTGTTTTATTACATACCGGGTGAATGTTTACCATGGGAATTGGGAGAAAAAGCAATGAATGTTGACGAGACCATCGCATGAGCGGTTTCCATTGGAGGAGAGAATCGAACACCTACTAAGTTGCATTACATTATTGTGTAATTTTATATTAATTAGTGTTCCTAGTTAGTTAGGAAGGAGATTCATCATTCTCACTCTGAGACTTGTTTGGAGGAGACCCCTTGTTCTTGCTCTGTGTTGCTGACAGCAATTGCTAAGGTGACATTATTAATTTCCTTTCTCTCTGATCAATGTTATTGTAACGATCAATCCTCAATTACTGATATTCTGGCGCTTGCTAATGCAGCTGTCAGAAACATGGCTGAGATTCCAGAATGACTCTGTATGGGTAGTTCTCTCTATGCTCCAAAATCTTCCTCTTTTCTGAAAAGGAACTCTTCATGGGTTTCTTTGAGTGGTGTAGATTAGGCTTTTTGATAGTTTTGTGGCATTTTCCTTTGTGGAACACTTTGTAATTGATTTATGCTGTCACTAATCAACCATTTATTTGGACATTTCTGTAAATCAGGCTAATCTGAGTAAAGATGACAAACGCATATTAATCCTTTAAAATAAATAAAGCCTTTGAAAACGTATCCAACCTCTTATCATTGGCTGAACATTAAGGATCTGACATTTAATGACATATGTAAGATCTTTTGTTTTGTTCCAGATCCATTCGTACCACGACGGCAAAGGTCCATTGAAGTGCTATCAGGATTTCCATAAGATGAATACTGTAAGTCGGGGTGTTTAGTCTTAAATACCATTTGGCCAAATTCTTTAGGCGCTAACACCACTGTTCCCAAAAGACCCACCAGTTCTGCCAGATGTCATGCCATAGACAGCGGATGACCTCCGATAAGAAATGAATACATGGCAAACACCTGTGGGAAAGAGTGGGAGTAGTAAACACCCTGCATGACAAAGTAATGTAGCAAAACAGCAACAGAATGTACCCCTTCACTTTTGGTTCATAATTAAGCTTCAAGGTACTGCCAACTGTGACCATATGTTACTAATACTCCAAAAATTGACATTACACCCAATCTGCTGGCCGTGCCATAATTTCATGCATAAAATGCTTAAGTTATCCCTACTACAGGCCTATGCAAACATTAACATTCTTTATAGGCTGTAACAAGTGTAGCCTAGAACAATATTGCTGAGTTATCCCTACTACAAGCCTATGCAAACATTCACATGCTTTATAGGCTGAGGCACGTGCTTAGAACAATATGACTTGCCAACCTCTGCATTACATTATATTTCACATCACCTCTACCTTTGGATGAAGGGTTGTTTGCCCTTTGCCCTGTGTATTGCAAAGTGTGCTTTTCTTGATTCGGTTTGTCCTAATGGCAGCTGCGATTAGATGCTGTACAGGTGCTACTAATCTGCACTCAAAGTACTCTACTAAGTAATGTTAACACAACTGATTGATGGCATCGATGTGGTGACCTGGAATATTAGCAGTATACATGGCACAAGTAAGCATTATGCAAAATTCTCATACTTAAAAAGAAGAGTGATGCATATTGCATTCCTGCAAGAATCACATATAATTGAACTAGAGGTGATGCAGCTGTAGAAGCGTTGTAGAGGGTAGGAAATATCCACTAATTAATTATTTTGACTTTTTTAGAGGTGCACTAACATGGATCAAAGCTGGAGTGTCGTTTCATGTTAATGTTACAATCATAGATGAATTGGGTAGGTACACACTGGTGTGTGGCAAAATGTATTTTTTGTCCTCATTCACCATAGGTTCCAAAGTCTTGTAACGTAGCCCAGTAATGCAAAAAGAAACTGACCTACAGCCGTGCATCAAAAATAGACATCACCTCCCTGCAGGTACATCTCTCTCAGAATGTCTGATTAAAGGCAGCTGCACCAAATGAGGAGGGGGAAGACATTGCAGTGAAAAAGAGAGGTATACAGGTGTAATCCTTGGGCAAGGTATGTTTTCCATTGCACCTTCAATAACCATTCCTTCCCACTACACCCTAGCCCAATTCAATAGCGGAGACCAGAAGTTTTTCTTCTTAGAGTCTTGCCCTAATAAGCCCATTCTAGGCATATAAAAAAGGGAATCTAACCACTTTGAATGTTGAGGAGGGGTACCTCTCACCCATTTCTGTCAGATTTCTCTACTGGACAGTAGAATAGAGTAAAACAGGAGATATTCCTAAAACACCTTGCATCACTCCAAAAATGAGCAGTGAAAGCTTTACCTTAATATGTAGACCCAAAATACCTGCAATGGTCTTTCGTACTTCATTCCAAAACGTCATGAATCATGGGCATTGCTGAACTATGTGGAGATCCTTCGCCTTTACTAGACCACTCTTTGCGCATTTAGTAGGTCTTCCTTTCCCCAATCTTCGACAGCTTCTCAGGTATTATGTATGCCCTGTGGAGTGAAAAGATGTGGTTTCTCTTTAAAAAAAAGCAGGCTTGTCAATGGAATATAATGTGCGCATCAATACTTGCCACTTATTTTGTAACTGCTCTCTCGGCAAGCATCTATCCCACAGTTCTACTGCAAGGCTAGATTCCTAATCCATGGTGTCTTGTAATTCCCATTACCAAAATGAGACTTCCTTGTTTCCTGTGGGTTTCCCCACAAGCTGTTCTTCCAAGGAATTTCCAATACCTAAGGGCAGCTGCAGGATTTGTTCCCAACTTTTCAATTGCAAATAATTAAATTTCGAGAGAGTTTGCCCTAAAACAGATCATTTAACTTATTCCATGGTATAAAGCTACCATCTTGAGTAAGGTCTCCCCATTGATGTACACCTACATTCCTTATCGGTAGCGCTAACTTGTCTTCAAGACACTCCGGAGTCCCTGGTGATACCCAAATAGGGAATGAATAGGTAGTCTAATTTCGATCACCGTCTAATAGTGTACCACATTCTAGCCAATGTTTGAAGTACTTTTAATTTTATTTTTTTGAAGTTTTGGATCTCCGAATTTAAAAAGCAACCTGTCTACATCCATATTACTCTCTTTTATCATTGCCATAAATATGGTTCCTAATTCTGATCCATGCAGCATATTAAAAATCATTTGGGAGTTAGTCAGTTGGAAGGCCCAAGCATAATATTGGAAATCTGGTAGGGCTAACCCCTCTTTCTCCCTTCTTCACTGCAACTTTTTCCATGAGATCCTGATCCCCTTATGTGCCCAAACAAAGGCGTTTATCGCCTGCTGGACTTTATCAATCAAAGATTTCTCAAAATGCAGGGTAATCATGTTGAATAGGAAAGTAATTTTTGGCAATATCACCATCTTGACCTCATTAAACCACCCGCAATTGTTAGGGGTAGGTGTACCCAACCCTTCATTAACTGCACAATTTCTCTTAATATATTGTGCAGGTTTATTCCTGAAATTAAATTTATATCCGACACGATTTTTAAACCCAAGAATCTAATTTCCTTCTTGATCAGTGGGTTATCCTTTCTCTTGTTCCATACTATGACCTCTGTTTTCCCTTCATTTACTAGATAGCATGACACTTTGCAAACTCTGAAGCTATCTGTAAGATGGCCGGCAAGGCCACTACGAGATCCAAGGAGAAGACCATGAGATCATCAGCATATAATGCTATCTTATTTACCCAACCCTCATGACATAAAGGAGGAATATTAGCTGTTGTTCTAAGTTTATATGCTAGGGGCTCTATGTAGAGATTAAACAAAAGGGATGATAGGGGGCAACCCTGTCTTGTGCCTCTATGGATTTTAAAAGTTGAGAATAAATTCTCGTTCACTAATACTCTTGCTGAGGGATCCCGATATATTAGTTGGATTACTCTACGGAATTTATCCCCCAGGCCAGATCGTATCATTTCAAAACTGTAGACAGGTAAATCCACTTTACCCTCTCAAAAGCTTTAGAAGCATCTAGAGTTATTACTGCTAAGGGGGTTAACTGGGTAGTTGCAAAGTTGATAGACCCTAAATGCCCGTATCTTAACTTCCTTTAATACATTTACTTTTTATATCAGACTCTAACTTTTTCATTTCATCCTCTAACCGAGCCACCTTACTCCTATATCGTTTATTTCTATAGCAGACTGCACTTGTGATCTTTCCTGTGATAAAGGCTTTAAGCATGTCTCATTTTATCCCAGAAGGAGCCGAACCACAATTGATCTTGAGGAATTCTCCTCCTTCTATTTTTAAAGATTCCATTACTTCCATGTCTGCTAGTATAGTGTGATATAGTGTCCGCTTCCTTTCCGTAAACCTGCTAATATCTCTGATTGTTAATATTACTGCTAAATGGTCGGACAGATGGGTCATCTTATACCCAATGCCTAGAATATCCTCTCTCAGGCTCAAATCTCCTAAAAAGTAATCTAACCTCGATCTATGTCAATATTTCTTATTATGAAAGGAGGTACCCTGCAAGCAGCCAACCCTCTCTCTCCACAGGTCACACAGAGAATATTGTTACATCATGGACTTCAAGAATGCTCATGATTTGGGGGTAGGTATAGCTCTGCTTTTATTTGATTTGTCTAAATTCAAATCCATTATCATATTGAAGTCTCCTGCCACAATTATAGGACCTGTAAAGTCTAACAGATTAGTGAACATGGCTTTTAGTGGATCACAGTCAACATAGTTTGGACCATAATATCCTACGAGTGTTGTTTTTGTTTTTGCTACGATCAACCTTCCACTCTTATCCACCCTTGTATCCAATATCCATATTTCTGCCTGTTTTTTCACCAATATTGCTAACCCTCTCATATTCGAGCTCTGATTTGTACTTACCACCTGCTGTACCAATCTTTGCTTTATGAATAGCTCAACACATTCATTTTTCACCAGATGGGTCTCCTGTAGGATCAGTGCAGGAGAATCTCTACGATATTTTAGAATCTTGTCCCTCCTCCCTTTTGTACGTAGCCTGTTAATATTCCATGTTAATACCTGGATTGACATATTCTAGCTTTTTTCTTCCTGCCCTCAATTGGGGGCACAGGTATCTCTTCTGCTTTTTTGTTTTTCTCCCTACATACTCCCCACCCTGTGCTTCCCCTTTATCCCCCCTGCCCTCCCTTGAAGAACCCACCCATACTTCCTTCTGGACCTGATGTTAGTCCAATTTTCTTTCCCGGCGCCATAGGCACCCACCACCAAAACATAAACATGAACAAATTCATATGAACCTTTTACCCCATTTACATCCTTAAACAAAAACAGGGCACATCCTGGCCTACATCCACTTATGCTCATATCACATCTTAGTTTCCCACTCCACCCTTCTTGATAACCTCTAATAGGTCGTCTGCCTCTTTTTGACTTCTTAGCATATGAATTTTATATTTGTGCATTACTGTTAGGGATGCAGGGAATTTAAACTGTGCTGTTGCCAGGTGTGGGACAGTCGTGATCGTAATCCAGAGGTCTTGGGTAGGATATATGCTTCCAATACAACTCAGGCATCCTTCATGGATTGGATGACAAGTCAACCAAACTGACAGAGTGGCCTGAAATCCCTTTGGTTATTAGGTGGCAATGTCAACTGAGTCCTGGACGTCAACATGGATTGATCATTCCCCTGCTCCTACAGGCATCAACCACATAACATGTGAAACACCTGTCACAATGGCTAGAACACTGGACACTGAGAGACATCTGGCATCAAAACAAACCAGGGATAAAGACGAGCGAGTTGAAGGAATTATTTGCTGCACATTGGAAGGATGGTCATTTTGGTTTCAACACTATTGCACACAAATAATATAAATCCGTAGGTAATTATAGTTTGAGACGGTTCACTTTTTGAATTATATCCGAGAGACCTTGCTCTGCCATGTTCCCTTTGTATGGTGAACGCTTGGTTTCCTTAGATCTTGTGTCCTTAGATTAAAAGGAGGGCCAGCTTCGTAGGAGAGGCATTGGGGTTATTGTCACAGATTGTCAGTCTTGCAAATTTGACTAGTAGCCCTTTCTAGTTGATATAAAGGTATTAATGATTAAAAAGAATATCAATAAGTACAGAAAAAAGTCACTGCCTCATTCATTCTACTAAATAAAGCAACACGCACTGCAAATCTACCAGCAACAAATAAAAACATGTTAAATAAGACTATGACTGCCATATTTTCCTTTGAAAATCATCTTTTTTTTCTTCTTTTTTTTTTTTTAAAGGTTTAGGAAAGTACTATCTAACTATGTGTTTCATCAGAAGGTCCTGATAAATTATTATTTCGAGAAACGTGGCTCCAGGTCACATGAAGTTGTTAGCATTCCCCTTTTGAGGGAAATAATATAGCAATATCGGCTTGAAAGTCATATTTGAGATGGGACCTTGAGGCATTTACTCATACCTGTTCCCTATCTAAAATGGCACAGATGAATTATTCACTCCTTGACATCAATGATTCTTGTGCTGCCTCACTAAATACATAACACTGCCACAACCACCCAAGACTCAAGAATGCCAAAATCACAAAGCTGTGAGGAATATGTATCAGGCAAAAGACAATTAAGGAATACACAACTAAAATATATCATCAAGAACACTGCAATTTCAATAGGCATTTAAGCTTCATTCCTGTTGTGATAAAAGTCCTCTGCATAACATTGTAACGTTATGTGGCCGTCTCTTCGGATGTTTATGAAGAGCTGTGTGTCAATAGTACCTCAGTGAAACCAATAATCATTCTGGCTCACTCAGTTTCCTCCCATTTCAAAAAAATGTGATTATTGATGTTTTTACATACACTTATCTCCAGTGGCGTGCAATACAGGAGGTATGTCACAACAGTTTGCAAGTGATATATTACTACACCGTATTTCTTTCAGACACTACAACAGTATAGTTTCTAAATGAACGCTTTGTCGGTATGTAAAGTGTTGCAAGCATAACGTATTCTTAACATGAGGTTATTTGGCAAGAAAATTACTAATGAGCTACAGCTATAACCTGCACACCTTATCTTTAGTAACAAACTTAATTGTAATAAGCCAATTTGATGAATGTAATCAGTGTGTGCTACCCTGAAATTCTGACCAGGTCCTGTCAGGTAATGAAATCAAATGTGTATGTGAACAGATCCTCTCTCATATGACAAGCCTTACAGTGCTCTTCAGTACAAATACACTTTTTTCATTATAAACTAAATGTGATGTGGTTATATTCTTTTTCACGCCACCATCAATAATGCTTAGCTACCAAAGTCAAATCAAATATTATTTAGGTTCATCAAAATATATAAACAGAGTTTATTAGCTTTTCAAGGGTACAGTCCCGAATTCCAAATAAAAAATAACTGGTTAGCACGGCACTCTGCCGGTGTGGTGCACTGTTTTGGTCAAAGATTGACTGGGTTTTTTAAGGTGTGGCATAGTTTTTTTCTCAATATAAGCACATGCACCATGGATCGGCTTGTAGGCAACAGCTTGAAAACAATTTTTTCTTTGGAATTCGGGTCTATACCCTTGAAAAGTTTATAAACTCTGTTTATATATTTTGATGAACCTAAATAATATTTTATTTGCATTTATAGAGTTCCCCTGAAGAAGGGTTTCCTGAAATGCATTGGGAACAGCGACATCGAACATACATTATGAAAGGAACAATTGAACTGCATAATAAATGCTTCATTGATTTAATACTGTTTGTTGATATACTATAATTTCTTAAAGATGTGGTTATCCACTTTCTGGTTGTTTTACCACTTGAATGACTTTGTTAGCTAAGCATTATTGATTTTGGCGTGAAAAAGAATATAACCACATCACACTATGTTTCTAATGAAAAAAGTGTTTTTTGTACTGGAGGACCATAAGGGATTGAGGAGTGCACCTTGTCATATGTGACAGGATCTGTTCACATACACATTTAAGAAAATAACAAAAACATAAATGTAATATTTATTAAAAAACTTAAGCTAGGCGGCTTGGAGGCGAACAAACGGCAGGCAGGTATTCGGGGTGATTGACATCTGCAACACATTTTACACCGCATAATTGGTAATAAATATAGCCGTATGGAAAAAGGTACAACCAGAACTTACAAAGATGGGTCATCTGAGGTGGTCTACGTGCTAAGGGTGGTGGACTACGCGGCCCAACAACAGGCCTCCAGGTGACTGGTCTGGTGACTGTGCCACATATCGTACAAGTTAGGATTGTGCAGTCAAAAGTGGACTCGGGATGCGCCTTTACTAAAGGTGTTTGGACTAGGTTGTAGCTGCATGTCAGTAAGTGCTTGCAAGTTGTGAATGAACCTGTCCCATCCCTCAGGTACCACCGGTTTACAGCGGCCACACATTTCTTCCCTTCTGAGTGCTTTGCTTTCTGTTTCCCCTCAATGCAGCATTTTGCGTTGCCATTTGCTAATCACTGGAGGATCAATTGCCTTCCAGCTTTGTGTTATAGTGTGTTTTGCCAATATTAATGTGGTAATACATGCCTAATATAAACACTTGCCATGTGCAAAGGTCAGTACCTTCTATGGTCTGCATTAGCTAAGTTGTTATTGATGTTCAATAACAGGACAGGGATGGGCATGACCATAACATATGCAGCAGGTCAGCGCTAGGTATGCTACAATATTGGCAGCAGGCATTGACATCTGGAGCATATTCATAGATTTTGGCTGGCGAGAGCTTAGCCCTACGAAAGATGTTGAACTGTATATTTGCATTTCTCGGCACCTTTGTGTTATAGTGTGTTTTGCCAATATTAATGTGGTAATGCATGCCTAATATAAACACTTGCCATGTGCAAAGGTCAGTACCTTCTATGGTCTGCATGAGCTAAGTTGTTATTGATGTCCAGTAACAGGACAGGGATGGGCATGACCATAACATATGCAGCAGGTCAGCGCTAAGTATGCTTCAATTTGGGCAGCAGGCATTGACACCTGGAACATATTCATAGATTTTGGCTGGCAAAAGCTTAGCCCTATGAAAGATGTTGAGCTGTATATTTGCATTTCTGGGCACCTTTATATGTGCTCTGTCCCACTCCTTGTCATTAAATGCTCCACCCATCTCCGTCTCCATTGATCTCTCAACACTGTTAAAAGTGTGTGGGAGAGCTTAACTATGGCCTTAGTCAACCAATTGATCAATGACCATCCACATCCCATGGTGTGCATGGTCACGAATGGCTGCGTGTGATTGCGGTTCCATTGACAATATGTCAAGTGCTGTGTAGGCAGTTGTCAGTGTTGTGTAGGCTAAGAATTGCTCACTGTGTAGGGTATCTGAGTTCATGAGGATATCGAATGATAGGAAATTACCCTTTTGAAATAGATCGCCAAATGTTGTTATGCCAGCACCTTCCCAGGATCTCAGATCAGGGAGCTTCTTATGAGGTAAGCTCTCAGCCAGACACAGTAGTAGGATGCTAGGGGCTTACAGGTCAGACTCAGATGTAACACGTAAAGACCTTTTATAGCAATGATGGTCTGTATACATAAGTTGATAGTTAGTAGGTGACAGCTTTGTTGGGGGGAGAAAAGGCATGCAATTTGTGGGAGTTGGAAGGCTAGTATCATTGTTGATGTATGGTCTAGAAAGATTTCAGAGGACCATGTGCAGACCCACTGCAGTTGAGTAGCCAAGTAGTAGTAATCAAAATTTAGAGCCCCCACTACCCGCGCTGTCTGTCAGCGGTCTCAATTTTGCCAGTGCCACTCTGCCATGACCGGAGGGTCACATACGTTCACCCACATTGGTGTCTAATGTGCTAAAAAAAATGAACAGGTAAGTATAATGAGAGGTTACTGAAAAAATACAGCATTTAGGGGAGGAAGACAATTTTGGGTAAGGCTATATGCTTCACCAGGGAGAGCAGTGTTGCTCAGAAGGATATCTGCTTTCTGATTCCACTCTGGTGATGTTGCAGTCGAGGAGGTCTTGCTCTTGATGTTAGATGTTTGTGACTAGGTAGCATAATGTGACCCCATGTCACTGTAAAATTTTGTCACCTATAGACAGGTGCCTCTTAGGTATAGCAGAAAGGAGATGAAACAGGCATGATGCCAGATGCCACGGCAGAGTGATGTATGATAGACTCAACTGTGATGGGTACTGCATCTACATATCTTTTTTTTTTTTTTTTTTAAACCTTTATTGATACATAAAGCAGTTACAAATCCGGGCTGAAAACCATCACAGCCGGCCAGTAATACAGAGTCGGGCAGAGCAAATCAATCAAGCCGTAAGAGGGCATCAACCCGCCTCCCGAATGCCCCGTTGTAACTCAGGATATTCTCTGTGCCATACCGGTACCAGGATAAAAGAGGTTTCTTTTAAAGTTTTAGGAAGGAACAGGATCTGATGCCGCACAATCCAATAATACAAAAGCGAGGGGTCATCACATCTCAGGATATTTACAGTCAGGATTACCGCAGGCAGGACGTTGGTGTCGACGCACCTTAAGCAGGATAAACAATGAGCAATACTATTCGTCCACCAATACAGTAGACGCCCGCTGCAACATAAAAACGTTATAGAAACATCCACCCCTGTAATCTGTACCACTAGGACGAATAGAGAGTAGCCTATTACACCGTTCCCAAAAGAAATAAAAAGGAGGAAAAGTGAAAAGAAAGCCAAGAGTGACAAAGGATAAGAAAGAGGCCCTAGAAACATAAAAGGGAATTAACAATAGTACCCCTCCCCTAACCCCCCACCCTGCACATCTGCCAATGGCTACGGCCTCCCCCTTAACAGCGTGCCTGTCGCCCGGTGTATGGAACCCGAAATATAGAAGAAAGAAGAAATATAAAAGAAGAAAATAGAGAAGAAAACATTTTTTGGGGGGGTTCCCATGACAGACCCCCGCCCCCCCCCCCGCGTAGCTTACAGGTACATCAGCGCTGTTGCAAAATATCCAAGGCACCTATCGAATCAGAACAGTAATCGCCCCGCCAGCTCACCCAGTCACCCAAACTCAATGAGGGCCCCCCTTTCAGCATCTGAGGGATACGATCGCCATTTTGTAACCCAGCCCCATCCGGCCTTAATCAGAGACGTGTCCCAGTCCGCACAATGCGTAGTCAACAAAACACCAAAAGTACAATAAACAAGGATATCCGAAGAAGGGCAGGAAAGTTTGCAATACACCAGGACACGACACATTTCACAGCCGTTCACAGCCCACGACCGCATCCCATGCAGCAAGACAAAGTCCGGTTCGGGAAGAGTAGGCAGTTCAATTTGTCTGGGTTACACGACGATGTCGGCCACAAGGGAACGGGCAACAAAGGAGTCACCACGAGTCGCACATGCGATGGAATCCCCGAACACACCATGAGTCCATGGACCAAGTTCCATGCCAACGATGCCCTTTGTAACGATCGAGGAGACCCCATGCAACAACTTCCACTCATCAGCAACGTGTAGGGTCCCGTAGAGACACCCATCCAGGCCTTACCACAGATTGTAGAGGGAGGCTCAGGACAAAGGCACACAGCGAAAATACCGACGTCAGGCTCTCTCGTACTTCCACTTATGTCGGGGCCTGATCGCCACGCGAACCCGACCCCCACGCTGTGCTGCCAAAACACGGGAAGGGGCTTCCGAACTCTGCGCTCCTGTTGAGATGCGCAGCGCCATCACCTCGGGTGGGCAGGGGTCCATGAGGGTATCACCACCAAATGGGGCGCACAGCATAAATGCCACCGGAGTCCACACCAGAGCCGCCATTATTTGCACCAACCGAGCGTCCCCCCAGTTGCACACGTTGTAGCAGCCCTCTCAACCGCCACACTGAAGGTCTCATCTGTGCCACCCAATGTGTCCGAACGGCACCAAATCGCCATGCATCAATCGGCCCCAATCAGCCGAGTCGCGGGACACAGACAGTAGCCAACGGGTCGTATCAATCTCCAGCAGAGAGATAAAGAGCTGCGTCACACGTCCACTTTGTAGCAAGGCAGCATTCGGGTGTGGGGGGGGCCCCCGCCGTCCGACATGAGGGGACGGCATTCAGCAACGGATGCTAGGTTGTAGTTCAGGGCGGGTTCGAGCGCCCCGGCGGGTAACCAGTCCCTTCCGGGTCTTCCCGGCCGTTGTTGTTCCACTCAGGGCAGGCTACAGTATCACGCGAGGTCCCGGCTCCGGGACCCGCGTAGGCCACACCGACCGGGAAGCATATCTCAGTCCCTGAAGCTCGGAGAGCCTCTGGAGTAACTCTCGGCGGGACAGGTCCTTTTCAGACATCCAGGAAAGTGGCAGCAGCGCCGCCCCTACAGCTAGATCCAGCAGCAAGGGGAGAGGGTCGACGGAGCCGGGAGCCCGGGCGACCATCTTGGCCGCCGGCTTGGCTCCGCCCCCACATCTACATCTCTTAGGTACACCAATATATCGTCTACATACAGTGACATTGAGTCAGTATGGTCGCTCAGCAGAATGCCCCAATTTTCACTATCTCTGAGTCAGGAGATTGCCAGGGTTTTGACTGCAAGTGCAAATAAAAGAGGGGAGAATTTACAGGGCTGCCTTCTACGTCTGCGCAGCGAGATAGGCTGCAAAATGAGTTTGCCTATTTTAACATGTGCTACTGGGTCTGCATTGAGTGATTTGATTAGATTTAGAATATATGTACCAAAATTGTATTGCTTCGTCACTGCTAAAAGGTAGCTTCACTCTAGCAAGTTAATCACCTTTTCAAGGCATAATACCCAACATGCTGTGCAGGGCCATGTGTGTGGGGTAAATTCCTAGTCACAGATTTGGCACTTTAGATCCAGGGCGGTACGCCTCCCAAATATAAAACTGTTTTGGTAAATGTGTACCAGCGAGAGGAGTAGGGCAGTACTCGGTTGGCCAGAACTTTGCTTAGTATTTTGGAGTCCCTATTCAGTAAAGACACCAGACAATAGGATGGCACTTTGCCCACGTCTTCACCAGGCTTGTATATAGAAATGAGCAGTGCATCAGCAAGAGACAGGGGAATGCCACAATCAACAGTTGCCAATTGAGGCATGACTTCTAAGTGCGGCATTAATAAAGTAGCGTATGTCTTCTAGAATTCAATCAGAAGTTTGTGTGTACCAGGAATCTTGTCTAATACTAAGGAATACAGCAACTCACCAATCTCTGCACTGTTTATGGGTACTTCCAACTCTAAATGTTAGTCTAGTGTGATGTGCAGTATTTGCACATTTGCTAGAAACACACCAATGACACTAGGCTGGCGGTTCTGCACTGAGTTGTATCGAATGGTGTAGAAATGTTTGAAATTCATGTGGATCTCAGCCTGAGTATATACTACATTATTTTGAGCAGTGTGTATACTCATCACTGCACGGTATTATAGTTCATAGTTTAATACCCAAGCCAGTAAGACGCCCAATTTATTGATTTTGGCAGTTTTTCTTTGCAGCATATTTGGTGAAGTCGAGCTGCCAAAGGAGTTCTAGAAGTGATGTGCATTTGGCATGTGCTTCAGTGAGCATTCTTAGGTGTTCTTTATCTTCAGCTTCATGTGACTCCAAACATGGGAAGGAGTCTTCCGACTTTTTGATTTTCATATCTAGTGCCTGCCTGGTACCAACTACTAGGCACATACAGTGACCTCTAATTGTGACCTTCAAACCCTCACTTTCAATGACAGTGTCCTGGTTGTGTTAAAAAAAGGATTCAATATTCTAACAAAGGGTGCTCTGAAAAACCTGATCCTCCACCACATCCTATAAGAGCAAGGTCGGGATTGGGGTTGCATAGTGCCAACGCATTGATACACTCTTAGCAGCTTATGGTCTGAAAGCACTCCGCCTAGGTAGTCCACTTGTGAAATCAAGGCACCCAACAGCAGTGAATATACTGTTCTGTCTAGCCTGACATGTGTTCTACTCCATGCGGAGGAGAGTAAAAGGAATAGACACGGACAATGTGACAAAGTTCAACAGCTGCCATAATGGGTCTAGGTTTGTGAAGGCATCAGTACCAGTCATCACCTATTCCTGGATAATCTGGCCACAAACATTATTGGCAAAATTAAAACACTTAATATTACCATCTAACAATCCTTATAAGCATTCTCAAAGCACAGATGGAAGCAATCAGCCTCAACCTCACCACAAAGGGAAGAAGAACCACCTATCCGGCAGTTGTATTCAACTTGTTAGTAGCACAGTACCCTAGAAGAGTGGAAAGTGGATGCAGATGTTTATATTTGACAACGCAAAACTCTTTCCTAACTAGGACAAACTCCCTGTTGGGGAACTAAGAACAACATTTTCCTGTCTATTTAACAATAATAGAGGCCGATCAGTCATTCTGCAAGGTATTTTCACCCTCACTCAAAATATCATACCCACTATGAGATTTGATGTTTCACAAATTATTCCACATGTTGCACTTCTACTAAAGACTATTTTAGGATATTGTTTCACATCAACACCCATAAAATAGACCTACGTCAGACCTAAGTCAAAAAGGCAAATATGAGATAGTGTTTGCCCTGTCTTGTTCAAATAAATGCATTTCTACCATCGAGTGAAAAGAGATCCCAATTTTTTCTAAACATCTCAGTCTCTTAGTGAGCCATGAATAAACGGTAATTCTGAGTTACCAATCCAATTAGAGTTCTGGAAGAAGTGGAATACTTGAAATAACCGTTAGGCTTCCAATCACATACAACCTATTTGTTAAATAATTTTAAGGTATACATTTTAAAAATATTTATGGAACCAGAAATTAAAAACAAAAGCAGCATGCTTTGCTGGGTATGGAGCATTTTCAGGAATTTCAATTCACAAATATTTTTGAGGCATCAGCGGAGCATAGTTATCTGAAAAAACAAAAGTATTTCCTAAGCCTGATCTCAAAAGCCATCCTTGAAGGAGTGCTTCAAATAGTTTTTTTTAACGAGATATGCATATGATACTATTAACCATCATTAACCTATTTGCGATTCAACATTATTGATGAATCGAACAAGAACATTGATTGGAACTTGCTGGAACAACAAAAGAAAAGCCTATAGCAGAATTGACATTTTGGTAGTCCACTCTACCAATGAGACTTAAAGCAAATATTGATTTCTATCACATAGGTTTCCCAAATATTTGTAAAGTTGGCTTGATATGAATCTTCATTTCATTTCAGTATATTTACTCTGGAACGCCTAGCTTTAAAAGTATTTTTGATGGTTCCACCTCAAGTGCCTTCATGTTCCATCACATAACTTTGATATCTTTTTTATGTTGACCTTGCAGCTGGTGGTCTCACCAAATAGTTCCAACTTAGAAATGAGCATCAATTTAATTGCCAATCAGTTGCAATAATCACCAGTAACTCATCAGTGTGCAGCTTTATCTTGATGCAAATCAAGGGAGCCAAAAAGGGGTCAAAGGGAAGTTAAAAGCAGACTGAACACTTCAATTTGTGGTTTCATCACTCTTTACAATCTCTAAATAATGTTCAGGATCCTTCTTAGCCTCCAAGCTGATGCAGTTAGATGCTATCCCTACATGGACCAGGATCATAATCAAGAGTGCCACATTAGCTTGCACAATTTTGTGACAGGCTAAAAGATTGAAATATTTGTCACCATTTTTACCCTGAGCTAAATTCAAACTGATCTGGATGATCAACACACTCGAAACCCTTATCCAAACTCTAAATCAAGTGGTCCAAGGCGAGAACCATGGGGTCTTTGGGATTTTTTTTTAAAGATGCTAATTATGTCATCTCCTCATTACACAAGGGTTTCTCCCGGATCCCAAACCACCAAAAGATGAAAATTAAGTACAGTTGAAAGTATTTAAATATAATTCGATGGCAAGACTTTACGGCTGCCAGTCTTCCCAGTCCTCATGGCATACACAACTTCTTATGCTTCTGATAGTCTGATCCAGATAAATAGCCATTACTTTTGTTCCCTAATCAGAAGTGGGTGATTTCGTTTTTCCACACACCTCTGAAACATTAGCTGGCAAAGGTCACCCTCTCCTGTGTGAAACCTGCCCTCTCTGTTTCTCTCTAGCCAGACTGACACATCAACACAATGATTGTTGATGCTATTTCTAACCTGCGTTCCTTTTGTCTGTATTTCAAGCCATAGCGCAAAACTCAGAGGATTCCTGATGTCTCACTCGACTAGCCTTGCTACGAAGATTATCTTTATATAGGAGCTCTAGGTTTGCTCTGGCTGCCCTGAATTTTAATCGAACATTCTCTCTTGGCCTTCATCAGGTTAGCAGTTAAATGTTCACTTTCGCACTGGACTACCAACTTAGCAACCTTCTGAACCTGAGCCTTCTCAGCAGCATTTTTTCTCAGTATTAATTAGTAAAACAAACGTTTTATTACATTGGCCTTAGCCATGCTTCAGCAGGCCCACTGCTATATTAAAACACTCTACCAATAAACACATATTGAATTTTGGAGCTGTTCTGTCACACCTCCAGCACCTGCTGTGTTCCCTTTCAGAAACACCAATAAAGACTTACACATCCATCAAATATTCAGAGTGCCAAGTCACAGCTTTACATCTAGGAACCACAATATGTAGAAAGCTAAACAGTCTATCAGTGCAAATGTAAGTATCTTACCTGGCTTGGCAGAAAACAATATAGATGGCATTTAATGGATGTTGCTTCTGCTGCATGTCTTCATGCCATAACAAAGTAATCATTTGAAACAAAGGGGTGAAGGTTGTAGGGCTGGCAACCCCTTGGCTTTTTAATCTGCTCTGATCCCGGAATGTGGTGTTGCAGCCCCTAGCAGCAACGTATAGTCCACCTAATTCAACCTATGCAGAGCTACATGCTTATAAATACATTGGGTTATTCATAAATGGGACTTTAAAAGCCTGCAATAATAAAACAGTTGGCAGATTGACAACCTAAAACTACTGCCATTGACATCTCATTATGATAAGTAGGATGTTTATTTAGGATCATTCATCTGCCTCGTTTGGTTCGTTTAATGATCCGAGTGGTAGAAATACCTATTACCTCTTCATAAGAACATTGGGCCACATGTACTACGCATTTTAAGGGTCACAAACACTACATTTCAGTGTTTAAAACTGTTAAAAATGTTCTTTTCAATGTACTAATCCCATTTTAAATAATACATAAAAAATCCCTTACAAATACCAGTTCGGTATATGCTACCAAAATATGGTTACAAAACTTTGATAAATGACTGACTCCCAAGTTGGGGTGGTCATGCATCTGCAATAGGTAAGGGGTCCCACTGGGACCATGTAGGAAATCTGCCTTTTCTGAATGTTCACCCGGACTGTTCGATTTTTGCTCAACCCTATATTTTTTCTGACTTTAGAACGCTGTGTACTTTACCCCTGCTTACCAGTGATAAGTATCTATGCTCCTCCTTCAAACATAATGGAACCAGTATACTACTAATTGGCATATGTAACTTACCTTTAAAACCCTAGTACATGGTACAAAGTGTACCCAGGGCCTATAAGTTAAATATCACTAGTAGACTTCAGCACATATTGTGCCATCCACTACAGTGGCAGTGGAAACATGACTTCAGACCTACCACTAAAGACTGCATGTAGCAGTGTAAAAACTGCAATTCGAAAATAAACCTTTTGACTGGTCAAAACCTTTCTTCTAAATATTAGTAAGTCATCCCTATGTAGGCCATATAGTGTGCAAGTCAAGGTGCATGGTATTTAAAATGAGGACATGTAGACATTTAATGTTAATATGTCCCTAAAGTGTCAACCACTGAAAAGCTATTTTTCACTGTGGCAGTACTAGGGGTCCTATGTAGAAAACAAGAGTACAGCTTAAAATCTTAATGCTGTAGTGAGAAAACTAAATAAGCAACTATTTTTTAATAGTTATTAAAAATCGAACTCAATAGCGAGGTCAGATTTTTAATAAACATTGAGGAAAAGTAATTTTTAGAAAGTTACCATTTTACTGGCTAAAGTTCCTAGGGCCTAATTTGAAGTTGCTCTTCAAATTCTCCAAGCCAGTAATGAACATTTGAATAGGTGTGAAAAAAGGTGTGAAATGACTCCCAGGAACCAACAATAGGCTGACCTGAATGGGCAGAGATGACTTCTCTTAACCTCACAGAATATGCAGGGTGGACGATGTGAGAATTCTTTTTGACACTACAGTGTCAAATCCTGCTTGAGTGCCAAAGCCTGCTTGACAGGCGTGCTTAGTTTACATATACCACTGGTGGAGCACCTAAAAGCTACAGAACAGCATGTCAAGACAATTCGTGTGTTTCCACTGTCTGGTTGCTGGTATACGTTGCTTTTGGTCTACCAGACTTCTTTCTCTGGGTTTATTGTGGGTACATTGGATGCCCCAAAGTGCATTTTAGTGTTAGATGTGGAAGGTAACTAGGATTATCATAGAATGCTCCGCACACACACCCACAGCCCTCAGAGCCTAAATGTAATGGCTGAATACTTTTGCAATTTTCAAAATGCCCAAAGGGGGTAGGTTTAACCCAGGAAACTTCTACCTCATGAAGTACAGCGGTACCCAGAGCAAGCTTCAGTCCCATAGTACTGTGGTAACACACAAGCTTCACCGAGAAAGCTTGAATGATGCTGCTGTACAATGGAGTAGAAGCTTTCTAAGTGGGTACATAGAGACTTCCGTAGCCCCTGATACAACATTTTAAAAATAAAAGGGAGAAGACAATGAGGGTTGGGCATAAGTCATGCCCTTCAGCCAACCCTCATTGTGCACGACCGAAGGAGATTGGCTTTTTGATCAGAAATCCCCGGAAATTGACTGACAAATAAAAACAAAAGTTAAAGTGACATTATAGTTAAGTTAGGTTTTAAGACCTTACCTTGTGTTTAACAAAAACCCAGAAATTCACTGAAAACAACAAAGGTAAAAGTGACATTTTAGTTAGGTGTTTGAAAGAGACATGAGCTAACATTTAAAAAAGCAAAAAACACTCAAATACACCAGTTATAGTTTAGTGAAATATAACTATAACTTCCACCCCTATCATGCACTGCTTATGAGCTCACATATTACATTACTTATGACATGTTAAAATTAAGAAAACAAGGACGAGAATGTAGGTTGAGCGTTTGAGCAAGAATGGGTGCAGGGCCTGGCAGAAGACCAGTACATGATGGGCAAGGCCGTTTGGCTGAAACACGTAGGGTGCTTACTTTCTCGCCGAAATAAATGTTTGACTGGCACCCCAATCTTTGTGTGTGTGTCTTTCTGTGCATGAGATCGAGCTTGGAGACATGGTGTTAGACCTGTCAGCCTTAGAGTGGTCTTCCTCCAAACATTCTACCCGCTTGCCTCCAATTTTGCTGACTTAATCTTTTGCTGGTCTTAGGACTCTGTCCACTTTACCACTGCTAGTCGGTGCTAAAGTGCTTGTGCTCACTCCCTTAAACATGGTTTGATTGATTATCCGCAATTTGCATATTTAACTTAACTGTAAGTGCCTATCAGAGTGCACTACATGTGCTCTGGGCCTGTAAATTAAATGCTACCATTGGGCTTGCAGCACTGATTGTGTCACACATCTAAGTAGCCATTTAAACATGACTAAGGCCTGCCACTGCAGAGCCTGTGTGTCAGTTTACACTGCCATGGTGACTTCACATTTAAAAACCCTTGCCAAGCCTTAAAGTCTACTTTGATTTCAAGTAAGTCACCCTTAAGGTAGGCCCTAGATAGCCCATAGGGCAGTGTGCTGTGTAGGTAAAAGGCAGGGAATGTAATTTTAAGTTTTACATGTCCTAGTAATTAAAAACTATAAAATTCATTTTTCACTACTGTGAGGCCTATCACTCTCAGAGGTTAACATTGGGGATTCCTTATTACAATTAATGAGCTGTAATTACAGATTGAGAAGAGATAGGTCTGTCATGTTTAGTATCTATGAAATTGTAATACCAAATCCTCTTCAATGGTAAAGTCCAATTTCTGATTACAGCTTTGAAGATGTCACTTTTAAAAAGTTGGCATTTTCCTGCTCTTAGGCCTGTGTGCCTGCAGCATGTCTTTAATACATGTCTAGGAAGGGTGACAGCTGGCTTTGTGCATTCCATCTGGACAGTCACACACAATGGGAGCTTAGGTGTGACTTCATGGGGCATCCTGGGAGGATGGGAGAGAGTAGCTGGGAGCAGCCTCACACTTACACCTGAATAAATTGTGTCCTGTCCCCACACAAAGGACTGCGTATCCCCCTGTAATAGGTCTGGAGCCAGGACAGGAAGGGAGGACCGTTGTGCACTTCAAAGACCCTTCCTTAAAGTCTACTCCACTTCAAAGTCACCACTTGGTATAAAAACTGTACCTCAGACCCTACCACTTCAGTACATGTCTGGACCTGTGGCTACTCAGCCAGGAAGAGGGACTGCTGGCTGCTGCAGTACTGCCACTCTGCCACTCTGCTGGGCTGCTGCTCTGGAAGAACAGCTTTCTTGCTGTGCTGACCTGCTGCCCTTCTGTCTGGGTGAGAAGGACTGGATCTGCATCACTTGATATTACAGACACAGAGTGACTCGACGGACTAGTTGGCTAGCCTCCTGGTCTGACGTCTCAGGGTTATACAGACTTCCAAGTAACCTTTCTCTTGCATCTGGACTCGGTCATCTGTGAATCTACCCTGCCATGGGATGCCACCCTAGTACTGCACCCTTGGAATTGGGCCTTAGGTGCGTGTTTAAAACTTCACCTGCACTCCGTAGACTGAACCGGCGCGCCACCTCTACTGTGTGGTCAGCACTGACTCATTTTTGACACTGAATGGTATGCAGCCGGCATATGGACACTGTTTGCATGGACCAGGACTAACGTGTCGCTGCATCGGCATGCCTCAGAGGCTCCGCACCGCCACACCTTTGGAACCACCACAGCGCGATGCTCTTCAAGGAAGGTTCTTACATCTCTCTCGACGACAGCTTCGACATTGAAGCAGAAACTCCACATCATCGCTGTTGCACCACCAGGATCAGTGCATCACTGCCGAATGCATGGATCGACATTGCTGCATCATCACCTCTGCACTCCTCAGCCTCTCTGTCGGCAAGATCTTCAACATTGGCACAACCCGAACAAAGGTACTTTTGCTCATCTGGCCTAACCTGGTCCCTGTAGCCGGCCTGCACTGCATCGCGGTCAGCCTGAACTCTTAACTTTGTTCTGTTCCAGCGTGATCAGCTGTCACCTTGTCATAAGTCATAAGGATTTTTTGAGCACATATATCACCCGTGGTTCTCAGAGCACTAGCGAACTCCTGTAACGGCATGGGCCGACTGACAGAAGGGGAAAGGCAGTCAGAAAAGCCATGTTTTTAGCCTCCTACGGAACTGTTTATGGTCAGTGAGCAGGCGGAGCTGTAATGGGAGTTCATTCCAAAATGCAGGTCCCAAATGAGGGGAGTAAGAAGTAGTTTGGTTTCTGACCTGAGTGTCCTATTAGGTAAGTACCAGTTGTTGAGCAAGATAACTTGGCCTGTTTCCATACATGGTCTTGTGCACCAGCCTGATAACCTTGAAACAGATTTGTTTCCTGATGGAAAGCCAGTGAAGAGCTTTCAGACTAGGTGCAGACGGTGATGGTGATGGATGATTTAGCACCAGCCTGGTGGCAGTATTCTGCAAGACTTGGAGTCTGGAATAAAGCTCTTCATTAATGGAAGCCAACAGGGCATTTCCGTAGTCTAGGTTGACTTATGGTTCCCTGGACAAGCGATTAGACACTTGTTGCTGCTTAGAGCTTTTTGGTGCTATTTTCACTTATCCTTCTCCAAATCAATATCTCCGATTGGATTTTTGTAATTTTGGTCTTGTTTTATTAATTAAATTAAGAGCTATTTTTTTAATTTGGTTTGCAATCTGTTTGTGCGGTGTATTCATTGTTTTACTGTTTGAAGTGTTGCAGAAATGCTTTACACCTTGCCTCTTATGTTAAGCCTAACTGCTATACTGCTCTGTGCCAAGTTACCAGGGGGTGAGCACAGGTTAATTTAGGCTGTGTTTGTAATTTACCCTGACTTGGATTGTGGTTCCTGCTTTGACAGGGTACAAACCTCTGGCAACCAGAAACCCCATTTTTCACACATGGATATATATTTGTATATAGCTTGTAAGTGAGGTATGTATTGAATGAGGGTGTGTGAGCCCTATGCATCAAGCTTACAGGACACCATATCCGTGAGGAGGCTATACGTATATTTGCTTATGGAGAAAGCAACATGTTTCACCATGCATACTTCACAAAAGGGACCAGTGATGTGGTGCCCTCTTCTGTGCAGGCCATATGCCACCCTACACCAGTTACTTGAGGGGTTAGGTGTCACAAATGAAGAAACCACAACTAAATGTGCATGATGTAGAAATGATACAGTTGGGGGTAATATACTTGGGGCTGAGACCTACCTAATGCCAGACCATCCAGCCCTTGAGCCCCCAAGACTCATGTTTACCCTCCCAGAGGAGCCCCTCTGCTCTCTCAGTCCTCCTACATTTAGATTGGACGTCATTGTAAATTCATCTTCTTCTAGAACACTGATACTTACATTAAGCATCCTATCCATTGCAGGAGAAACAATCTAATCAAATTAATGCAGTCACTGTCATGTATTCTGGAATTCGATAAAGGCATACCTATTAGCCCATCTTTCCATTCTATGAAAAGTTACAGCCTAACATTGAAAGCACAGATGCCTACAAAAACCATGCCATCACTCTACATTGATTTCAGAAAAGCACTGTAACAACAACGTCTCATAAGCAGGCCTGTCAAGAATTTTCAAACTAGCCCTCTCTCCCTTGATATCTCTTTCTATATT
Source organism: Lissotriton helveticus (assembly GCF_964261635.1). Taxonomy (NCBI): domain Eukaryota; kingdom Metazoa; phylum Chordata; class Amphibia; order Caudata; family Salamandridae; genus Lissotriton; species Lissotriton helveticus. The sequence continues at coordinate 2,001,311,449 of NC_136061.1, read as the reverse complement.
GTGTCTGTCTTTCTTCTCTCTCTCTCTCCCTTTCTCTTTTGGAACCTACTGTACCTGCTTCTATAACCTCATGGACCTGGAGATAGAGGTCATCAGTCAAGTTATTGGTGTGTTTCTCTGTTTGACGCTAGTAAGTGACCTTTGGAAGTTCAAAACCCCCAGATTCATTGGAGTAAATGTGCACGTCTGTCCCCTATTAAAAACACCTGCTTCAGTTCCATTATAGTTCCCGTAACATGTGGAACAGAAATAATACATTGCAATGTCATACTGTGGGTCCTTTGCCAATGGATATGTTATACAAATTGCTATCTTTCTCCATTTAATTGCTGAACACTTAAAAGCTGTAGAAGTTAATGAAAAATGCATTCTTTTGACAGTTTTATTCCTATGTCTGAAACTCATATACTGTGCATGATTTCATTATGTTCTATTCTTCAAGAGAGAAGACAGTTTAAGGACGCTCTTTGGATTTCAGATAAGAGGCTTTCTAACACATCCAGACACATGAACGGTAGGTTTGTGGTGAATTGTTCTTTTATTGCACTTACAGCATCATTCATAAGAATATATGACGTCGGTATTTTACTATGAAGATCATTCAGCTGAGGGGCTACAATGTCACCCTCTTTTGAAGCAAGCACGAGGCTTTTAACGGAGGAAGAACAATGGCTTTAACACACATATAGGCAAAGTGAAGATAATGGGTTTGCATAATAGCGGAGTTTGTAGTGCGGCAAAAGCTTATGCAGGTTTAACCAAAGAGTTTCTATGTCATCTGCTTATTCGATAATAATGTATCTGTAAAATGTATTCTAATGCTGGTTTCACAAAAAAAAACATACCGCGTGCCCTGAAGTGATAAAAATGGTTTGTCCTGCTGACAAAAGATTGTCCGTGTTATATAGGTTGAATTATCAAAGAAAAACAATTAGTAATGTAATTTTACATAATGAAGAGAGTATCAGCTCAAATTATGATCATCGCTGCCATAAAGCATGAGTTACCTAGTTGCATCTGATGATCGGAAGGTTACTTTGGGAGAATGAATGCTGCTTAAATATTCATTCATTCATTTGTAATCTTTATTCGGTTCTTAATAAGACACCATAAAAGCACATCAACAATATACACACAAAATATAAAATGAATAAAATTTCCATTTAAAAGAGATGATGAAAGAGAAATTTAGCTAAAAACCATAATTCATTAGGCTAGTGGGTGAGGGAGTTCATTTTTTTTTTTTAGAGGGTCAAAGAAAATGTTGCTATCCTGGTTCTCTAGTGTTCCGTAGCCGTAATGCCACCCGGATAAAGTTTATAGTGCAAAGAAGGGTATAGGCGTCTTCTGCATCCTGGAGGAACCTCAGGGCCAGTTTCGCTTGTCTGAACTTCGATTCTTTCAGAATCCCCACCAGGAACTGGCGTCTTGGTACTGTATAAAATGGGCACAATAAAACAAAGTGAAGGGTATCCTGCGGAGACCTGTTGTCGCAGCCGCAGGTACCCTTCTCTTCCACTGTGTGAGTAAACCCAGCCGGAACCGCAAATAGATGGTGAAGCATGTTGAGTCTGAAACGGGTCATGAGATAGCGATCCTGAGTGTTATACATGACCCTCAGATATGGTTCCATTCCTTGCTTCGCTGTAAGCTTACAATACGCTGAGACAGTAGATTTATGACTCTCGTTCTTAGCCCTCATTATTCGTACCCGTTCAGAAAAGAGTTTTTTTATCACGGATTTGCTCTCCGCAGTTAAGGATTCTGGGGAAGTGAAGAAGTTTGTGCAGTTAATCTCTCCTAGTGAATTCTTAACGTACTTCAGCCAAGGTATGGTGTGTCCTTTGTCACGTTTGAGGCAATCCGAGATAATTTGTCTTGTTAAGGCCGCCTCAGGGTTAGTCCATATTTTAACTCATGCCAAAAGGGGTTTTATTTTAATCCGATCTTCTATAAAAGGTTCTCCCACTTCCTCATGGATAATGTACGCAGGAACACTCTGGGGCACTTTCAGAATACGTCTCAAAAATGTATTTTCTTCTGTCTGTAATTGCTGTGCTTTGTTGTTTATAAAGCCCCATACTTCGGCACCATAGGTTACCTTCGCACAGCAAATTGCCCTATAGAGGTTTAGTATTTGTTCTGGGGACCACCTTCCCAATCTTTGTCCGTACCCCATGATGGCTCCTACTGACGCCGCCAATTTCATAGCGTGTTTCTCCGCCAGGGGTTTAAAGTGGAGCTGATTATCGAACAGTACCCCCAGGTATGAAAAGGTCTTGACTTGTTCAATTTTGTGTGACCCAATGTGGTAACTGAAATTCCCTTTTTTCGTTTGCCCTAATGACATGATATAGGATTTTTCCAAGTTTGTTGTTAAGTCCAGTTTGCCCATGAACTCAACAAAACCGTCAATCAACTTTTGTAATCCTAAAGGGGTTCTGGCTAACAGCACCGCGTCATCGGCATAGAGTAATACCGGCACTGCACGATGACCAATTTGGGGAGAGTCCACCTTTAATTTCAGGAGATCTTTTTCCAGGGAGTTGATATATATAGTGAAGAGGAAGGGTGCAAGAATGCAACCCTGCCTTACTCCACTGGTGCAGGCAAAGGGGTCGGTCTTGTTTCCCTCTTGATTATATCTCACACTTGCAGATGTGTTCCAGTGTAAAGATTGCAAGGTATCCACAAGGGGTTGATCCACTCCTAGTTCTGACAGCAGGGACCAAAGCTTACTTCTGTTTACGCGGTCAAAAGCCGCGGAGAGGTCCATAAACCCCATGTGAATGGACCCCTTACCAGCAATGGTGTATTTTGCTGTCAGAAGATATAAATTCAAACATTGGTCAGTGGTGGATCTGCCCTCCCTGAAACCATATTGGATATCTGAAAAGACCTGCTGCTCCTCTACCCAATCTTGCAAACGGTGTAGGATGATACGCCCCAGAACTTTTGCAGTCACATCGATGAGAGAAATGGGGCGATAACATTGAGGGTCATCACGGTTCCCTTTTTTGTAAATCGGAACTATGGTTGCCGTTGACCAGGAGCGAGGCAGTCCTGCCACCACTGCCTCATTCAAAACCCTGGTGAGCAACGGGGCCCATAGCTCTGGTCTGCTTAGAAAGAGGTCGGGTGGAATTCCGTCCGGACCTGGTGCTTTGTTTTTGCTAAGCCCTGCTATTCCCAGTTCTACTTCTTTCAAGGTGAAATCCAATTTAGCCGGCTGGATCCTCCCTTGGTTGTTTTTTGTGATTATAAAGACTCTTGAAGTGATTCTGCCATTGTTGTGGTAAAATGGTGTTCAAGATTTTTGGTGCTCCTTGGTCCTGGAAACATGGGGAGTTGATAACTTTCCAGAAGCTTGAAGTGTCTCTCCTTTCTGCAGCGTCCCTTAAATCCTCCCTTAAATAGCACCGAGCGTCAATGAGAAGTGTTCTATTTTGCTATGGAATGTGATTTGTTTTTTGTTGGAGAACCCCGGATTCCAGTTGTTTGTCATATGCATCTGCTTAATCTAATGAGATAGGCCAGTAATATTTTAAGATTTCATAATGTTCTTCTTCTAAAAATAGTTTATTAGCATCACAGGGGGAGAGAGGGAGAGCACGTGTTGGATGTCATCATAATTGTATTAGATACCTTGGCCCAAATTTACTAATGCTTTGAGCCAGCTTTGAATACCCAACACAGAGTGTTATGCTGGGAATTAGTATCAAACGCCATTCAGGACATTCCCAAAGTAATACAAATTTGTGCATTGTGCTGTTTTGCATTTCTTTCTTCAAGAGGACACTCCATCGGTGGTACATGGGTATTTCCATGCAACCACCCAGGAGCTTTGATACAAATCTCTAACTACAGACAATCATAGACAGGGATTTGTACCAAAATCCTATGCCTCCTTGAGGCAGGTATAACTAGGAGAAATGTTTTCATTTCTTTTCTTTTTAACTACTTTGGATGAGTGCTGCATTATACATCACATAAACAAAGCAGGACAAGTGTTAAAGGTTAGTTTTTGTGCTAGGTTATCCTTCCATTACTAAAACGATTCCTTACAGAACTCCTGTACCACTGCACTGTGGTTTTCATTGGCACATAGCAGCCTAAAGTATGCCAGTGAAGGGGGAGACAAAAATAGCATCCTATCATAGTAGATATGGCGGATGTATGTTGTTACTACGCATGCTTTTACAACGCATGCCTTTACAACGCAACTTTTACAACGGAAGTCGTTACAACGACTTGCGTTGGGGGGCGCTGGAAAGTGAATAGTTTAATTTATTATTCCAACTTCAGTCCCCGTGGATAGTAGGGAAGGTTTTGGATAGTAAATTAAACTATTCCCTATCCTACAGAGCACCCCAGCGCAAGTCGTTGTAACGACTTGCGTTGTAAAAGTTGCGTGGTAAAGGTAGTGCGTGGTAAAAGTTGCGTTGCAAACGCTGTTTACCAGATATGGCACTGTTCTTTTGTCTTCTTCTTACTTAACGCACTACAGCAACCTTAGCTGCCGCTGTACGTGAATGTTAGGAAAATCTGGTCTAAATGATTTACACTGTTTTGTAATGTGTGTCTCTCTGAGTCTATAGAGATAGGCTCCAACAGCACATTTTTGGACCAATCATTGCCCGTTTGCTTTCAAGACATCGAGGACCAACAAGAAGTATCAATTAGGAGCCACCAGCAAACTGTCTAAGAGTGTCTATACCTACCCTCAGCAAAAACGTAACTGGAACAAACTGCTCCACCTTGTTGGACATACGGCAGAAGGTGTAACAGAGAATCAAAAGTCAGGGCACCAAGTTTGATACTGCTTTGGTGGTTCTGTTTTTTAGTTCAAATCATTGTATTCATCTTTCATACAGATATACACAAAACATGACAATAATAAAACTTGCTATCTCACCTTCTGTTATCTCAATATTGTAAAAATAAATAATTGTGGTTCCTTGCACAAACCCTATTAGTGTGTACTCATTATGTTAGTCTTATGGCTCCCGGGGGCTAAATGGGGAAGAAGAGACAAAGAACATTACACGAAAGCTAACAATTAAGCTACTGAAATTTTCATAGTTCTTCTGCCCCTCTTCTCCTAGAGAGAGTGCAACTTCTTCTGACCCTCTAATTATGATAAGTTCCAGCTCCCAATCTCCCATTTGTGGCCATCATAAAAGCTGTCATTCTCATTATCTTTAACATTTACCCACAGTTGTCTTTCAGCCTTCCACAAAGGATCTAGCAGAGTTCACTTGAGTGAAAATAAAACACTTGTCCTCATATTCCACTTTGAGCCTAGCAGAAAATCCCACTAAGTAAGTAAGTAAAGGGCTTATAAAGTGTGTGAATGCTGAGGTGTCTTGGCGCTGGTGGAAGCAAGAAGGTGCAGAAGTCAAGAGGTGTTTGGTCGCTATTAGGAATGGAAAAGCCAGGTTTTAACCTAGCTCCTAAACTGGGACCTGGATGATGAAAGTCTAATATTAAGTGGAAGTTCATTCCAGAGCTTAGATGCCATAAACGAGAAACATCTGCCTCCCCACCTGGTCTTCTTTACTCTAGGGACATCTGACATTGTACTCCATTTAGTTATCAGTTCCTTTCTCATTTCCACAGAGCCTTTATTCACCCAAGTGTATCAGAATTGGGATCGTGAAAAAACAGTAGTTTGGCTGAGACTACGGTCACCGTTTTTGCATGGCTTATTGGCATTGTCAATGCATGTTTGCTTTATTGTTGCTCTCAGACTTGTTTCTCTCCAGGTTGCCACAGATAGCTAAATCATCATAACAGTCCCCCTGCTTCTGTGTTTCATTAGCGGGTTCAAGAAGGGATTAGAAAAACGTTTCTCACTGGGTCTTGCTTTCCCTTTAGCCCAGTCCCCAATATATCTCTCATCACTTCAGACATTTCCTTTCCCGTCTGCTCTAAAGTGAGATCTGAGGGGACCCTTCGCAAGCTCAGAAGGGTGTCCTGTCTTAGATTATCCAGGGTTTCATTATTAGTGTCCAGATTAGTTTTTTTCTATAGTTGTTTAAAAGTAGTTAGGTCCTGGACATATGATTCCAATTCCTTCTACTTCTCCTTCAAAGTCTGCACAGTATGTGCCATCCTTTACTGTTCATTTTCCACTGTGTTCATCTTTCAGGCTAGACCCTCCAGTTTTTTACTATTGATCTCACTGCATTTTCCATCCTGCTCTCTGTACCATTTTTATGTGCAGCTCTTTAGTAGAATACAAGAGTGTCCTCTGTCTTGGAGTTAATCAAACTTCTCCTCAGGCGCATCCATCTCTTCATTATGAGTCTTCCTTCTGCCCTTGTATTAAAATAATGTCTTTTTTCTGGCATCTAATTTCCAACATAATTGCAGTCAAGATTAAACAAATTGTACTTTATAGATCCTTCCTTGTGAAGGAGCAATGTCAATGAATCAAGCCAATTGTCTGGCAGTCAGGAGCTACCTCTTCAGAACATATTGTTTCTGGCTACCTCTTGCACGTGCTGGTCCCCTGAGGGCCCCACCAAGAGGTGCAGCGGCTCTAGTTAAGCTGTGATATGCAGAAAATTAAAAGACACTCACCTCAATCGTTTGGCACCTCTAGTTAAATTGGTATCCCTGGCAAAGCAGACTCCTCAGTCTAGGGGCAAGTGTGCGCATGCCAAAACCTCTGGCTCTGTAATCAATCAATCAATCAAGACATTTATAGAGCGCACTACTCACCCGTAGGGTCTCAAGGCGCTAGGAGGGGGGGGGGGGTGCCGTTACTGCTCGAACAGCCAGGTCTTGAGCTTCTTCCTGAAGGAGAGGTGGTCTTGGGTCAGGCGCAGGTCGGACGGGAGGGAGTTCCAGGTCTTGGCGGCCAGGTAGGAGAAGGACCTTCCTCCTGTTGTCGCTCTTCGGATGCGGGGGACGGCGGCGAGGGCGTGGCTGGTTGATCTGAGGTGGTGCTTGGGAGCGTAGAAGTTGATTCGGTTGTTGAGGTAGCTCGGGCCTTGGTCGTGTAGGGCTTTGTGTGCGTGGGTGAGGAGACGGAAGGTGATTCTTTTGTTGACGGGGAGCCAGTGCAGGTCTCTCAGATGTCCGGAGATGTGGCTGTTTCGTGGGATGTCGAGGATGAGTCTGGCTGAGGCGTTCTGGATCCGCTGGAGTCTCTTCTGGAGCTTGGCAGTGGTTCCGGCGTAGAGGGCGTTGCCGTAGTCCAGTCGGCTGGTGACGAGGGCCTGGGTGACAGTCTTCCTGGTCTCGGTGGGGATCCACCAGAAGATCTTCCGTAGCATGCGCAGGATGTTGAAGCATGACGAGGAGACGGCGTTGACTTGTCTGGTCATGGAGAGGGAGGAGTCCAGGATGAAGCCCAGGTTGCGTGCGTGGTCCGTCGGTTTGGGTGCGGTGCCCAGGGCGGGGGGCCACCAGGAGTCGTCCCAGGCGGAGGGCGAGGAGCCTAGGATGAGGACCTCCGTCTTGTCTGAGTTCAGTTTCAGGCGGCTGGTCGTCATCCACTCGGCTACATCTTTCATCCATTTGTGCAGGTTGGCTCTGGCGGCGGCGGGGTCGTTGGTCAGGGAGAGGATCAGCTGGGTGTCGTCGGCGTAGGAGATTATGTTGAGGTTGTGTTGGCGTGCGATGGCCGCGAGGGGGCTCATGTAGACGTTGAAGAGGGTGGGACTCAGCGAGGATCCTTGAGGGACGCCGCAGATGACTTCGGTGGCCCCTGACTTGTACGGTGGTAGGCGGACTCTCTGTGTTCTTCCGTCGAGGAAGGAGGTGATCCATTCCAGTGCCTTCTCCTGGATTCCGATGTTGCCGAGGCGCTGCACTAGGGTGCGGTGGCAGACAGTGTCGAATGCCGCGGAGAGGTCCAGGAGGATGAGGGCCGCTGTTTCTCCGTTGTCCATCAGGGCTCGGATGTCATCGGTGGCAGCGATGAGGGCGGTCTCGGTGCTGTGGTTGGCTCGGAAGCCAGACTGTGAGGGGTCGAGGGATCCATTCGTCTCGAGGAAGGCGGCCAGCTGTTTGTTGACGGTCTTTTCGATGACTTTGGCCGGGAACGGGAGGAGCGAGATGGGACGGTAATTCTTGAGTTCGGTGGGGTCCGCTGTAGGTTTCTTGAGTAGAGCGCTGAGTTCGGCGTGCTTCCAGCTCTCAGGGAAGGTGGCGGTGTCGAAGGAGGTGTTGATAATGTCCCGCAGGTGGGGTGCGATGACAACGTCGGCCTTGTTGAAGACGTGGTGAGGGCAGGGGTCGGTCGGAGATCCGGAGTGGACGGAGTTCATTGTGCGGACGGTGTCCTCGGTGCTGATCGGAGTCCAGGCGCGGAGGGTGGTGGTGGGTGGTGTTGCTGCGGTTGTGGCGTGCGTCGGTTGGATGCTGAAGCTGTTGTGTATGTCCGCGATCTTGTTGTGGAAGTAGGAGACGAGGGAGTTGCAGAGGTCTTGCGATGGGGTGATGTTGTTGTTTCCGGCGTTGGGGTTGGAGAGCTCTTTCACGATGTTGAAGAGTTCCTTGCAGTTGTGTGCGTTGTTGTCCAGCCGGTCCTTGTATGCATTTTTCTTGGTGGCGCGGATCAGTTGGTGGTGTTTCCGGGTGGCGAGCTTGAGGGTGGTCATGTTGTCCATTGTAGGTTCCCTTCTCCATACTTTCTCAAGGGCTCGGCAGTTCTTCTTGGAGCTCTTGAGTTCGTCGGTGAACCATGGGGCTTTTCTGCTGCCGGGTCTGCTGGGCGGGGTCCTCAGAGGGGCGAGTTCGTCCGCGCATTTGCTGATCCACTTCGTGAGGTTGTCGGCGGCCTGGCTGGGGTTCGCTGAGCCGGCAGGAGGGTGCTGGCTCAGGGAAGCGGTGAGCTGGTCGGCTGTGATCTTGTTCCAGCTTCTTCGGGCAACCTGTTGCTGGTGGTGGTGGATCGTCGTTCTTTTGAAGGTGAAGTCGACACAGCTGTGGTCCGTCCAGTGGAGTCCTGTTGCGTGGCTGAAGGCGATGTCTTTGCTGGATGAGAAGACGGCGTCGAGTGTGTGTCCGGCGAGGTGGGTGGGGGTGGACACCAGCTGCTTGAGTCCAAGGTTGGCGAGGTTGTCGAGCAGGGTGATGGTGTTTCGGTCGCTGTTGTTCTCCAGGTGGAAGTTGAGGTCCCCCAGGAGGATGTAGTCGGCGGAGGGGAGGGCATGCGGGCTGATGAAGTCGGCGATGTCCTCGCTGAATCGTGTGCGTGGTCCCGGGGGTCGGTAGATCAGGGTGCCTCTGAGGGTGGTCTTCGGGTCGGTGTGGATCTGGAAGTGCAGGTGTTCGGCGGTGGTTAGGGTGTCGTCGGTGTTGGTCGTGATGCGGATGGTGTCCCTGTGGATGATGGCGATGCCTCCTCCCATCTGGTTGGCGGTGCGGTCCCTCCGGGTGATCTTGTAGCCCTCTGGGATGGCGATGGCGATGTCGGGTATTGAGGAGGCGTTCATCCAGGTCTCTGTGAGGAAGGCGATGTCAGGGGCTGCGGTGTCGAGGAGGTTCCAGAGTTCGATGGCGTGTCTGTGGACGGAGCGGGTGTTGAGCAGGATGCACTTGAGGTGGTTGCTGCTGGTGTTCGGCTTGGCGGGTGCTGGTGCAGGGTAGGTCCGGATGTAGGTGAACTTGCAGGCGTGGCAGCTGAAGGGTCCGTGGGTGTGCTTCGGGGTGGCTCGGTGACACCCCGGGATGCCGCCGGTGTTGAGTGCGATGAGTTCGGCGGCGTCGTAGGTTCGTCGGGTCGGCTTCCGTCGGTGGGGGCCAGGGGTCCTGGCGCTGGGCGCGGTCCGGTCGCGGACGGGCACAGACGGGCTTACCTTTGGCGCGCCTTCGGTGCACAATCGGCGCGCCCGCTGCGCGTTCGCACGGTCGCCATATATGGCGAAGTGCGAGGGGGGGCGGAGCAGCTGGGCGGAGGGAGCGGGGAGGGTACAGAAGGAAAAAAGGGGCGGGGTTAGCGGTGGTGGCGGGAAGCGGGGAGGGAAACGACGATGGGAACTACAAGGCAGGAAACAGAAGCAGATTTACAAAACTTTTAAAGACAATTACAACAATGAACAAACCAGGGGCACAGGGCAAGAAGCGGCGCCCAGGAGCCTGCAGGACAGGCGAGCACGGACCACGCTGCTCACAGGCAGGGGGCGTGGTCCGCGGCGGCAGCCGGGCAGCGAGGCAGTCAGGCGGGGGAGGCACACGCAGCAGCTGGTGGCCGTGCGGCGCGGGGGTGTCCTAGACTAGGTCACACTCACCTGCGTCGCACGGTCGCCATATATGGCCAAGTGCGAGGGGGGGCGGAGCAGCTGGGAGGCGGGAGCGGGGAGGGTACAGAAGGAAAAAAGGGGCAGGGTTAGCGGTGGTGGCGGGAAGCGGGGAGGGAAACGACGATGGGAACTACAAGGCAGGAAACAGAAGCAGATTTACAAAACTTTTAAAGACAATTACAACAATGAACAAACCAGGGGCACAGGGCAAGAAGCGGCGCCCAGGAGCCTGCAGGACAGACGAGCACGGACCACGCTGCTCACAGGCAGGGGGCGTGGTCCGGGGCGGCAGCCGGGCAGCGAGGCAGTCAGGCGGGGGAGGCACACGCAGCAGCTGGTGGCCGTGCGGCGCGGGGGTGTCCTAGACTAGGTCACACTCACCTGCGTCGCACGGTCGCCATATATGGCCAAGTGCGAGGGGGGGCGGAGCAGCTGGGAGGCGGGAGCGGGGAGGGTACAGAAGGAAAAAAGGGGCGGGGTTAGCGGTGGTGGCGGGAAGCGGGGAGGGAAACGACGATGGGAACTACAAGGCAGGAAACAGAAGCAGATTTACAAAACTTTTAAAGACAATTACAACAATGAACAAACCAGGGGCACAGGGCAAGAAGCGGCGCCCAGGAGCCTGCAGGACAGGCGAGCACGGACCACGCTGCTCACAGGCAGGGGGCGTGGTCCGCGGCGGCAGCCGGGCAGCGAGGCAGTCAGGCGGGGGAGGCACACGCAGCAGCTGGTGGCCGTGCGGCGCGGGGGTGTCCTAGACTAGGTCGAAGAAAGCACTGGGCACACACACCAATTATTGACCAGGAGATCAGGGGAGGGGAACTGCTCTTTAATCTCTTGGAGTGCTCAGCCTTCATCTCCAATGTTTCACAAGAGATTCCACTGTATCCCCCTTCATGGCTGAGATTTTTCACCAAATTAAAAGAGCCATCCACTCCCCTTTTTCACTCCTGTAGTGCATAGCACCACCAAGAGAAGCTGGTCTGCAGATTAGACAGGATTTTAAACTAAGTCGTTCAGAAATTTCTAATAGAAAAGGATGGGACATTGCCTTAAAGGAAAAGCTCAACAATGCACATTGTTATGATCACAAGTCAAGAACACCCTGGATATTAACCAAAGGATAATAACAAATGTATGATAAGGTCAAATTTCTGAGCATCACAGAGATGTTAGGTGGCAATATTCTGAATTAACTGCAGGCTACCAAGGGAACCCATAGGTAAATAAAGATACATTTTAGTAGCCAATCCTGGTGAAGTCAAGTACATGATTACTGTTGTTCTACAGAAATAGTGAGATAACTTTCAAAAGAGAGAAACAAGAATAGAATACCACATATATTTGTCATTGTAACAAGATTTTGTAATCATACATAAATCCAAGAATTTGAGTAGCTGAAAGTAAGAGGGTAAATGTCAGCCTCTCATGGCTAAAAAACTTGGCTCCGTAAATCAACACCACCAAAAAAATTATAATCTCTGGTTTTTCTGAGTTAAGTTTGAGAAAAATCTGCCTCTTGGGTCCAGGATCACACACATGCAACATATCAGACTGAAAAACTGCACTAACCCACTCAGATGTCCATTCATATGTAGGCTGATCTAGTAATTGTAAGAATACAGAATAGCAGCCAATCAATCAATCATGGCAAGCAAGCAGCTCCACTTCGATGTTGACTAACCTGGCTAGAACTGAAGTATCCGTCGGAAACGATAATGTCTCTAGCTTTGAAATAACGTAGATATGGTTAAATCGTGCATAGTCAAAAGGACGCAAACTTGTTAAGAAAAGTCTCATCTTTACAAAAGGGTTACAGTTGGTTAAGTAGAATGGTGCCACTCCCTTGGTCTGTTGATCTATCCACCCGACTGTTGTTTTCAAAGGGAATTGAATGTAATGATTTTTTAAGTGAAAGATAAACATTTGTGAAGCGACATTGCCCTATTTTTGCAATGAACATTCGCCTTGAAAGTTATTCTAAAGAAATCAAAGAAAAATCTACGGAATTTCCATGAGTTGTGAATTTTCACTGACTGGCATTGTTTATTGTCACTGGCTGTAAATGGAATTCACATTGTGGGATTTTACGTGTTTCCATGTTTCTACAAAAGTCGTCTCCTCTAGCGTTACCAAGAAAGCATCCTCCAGAGGAAAACAACATGCATAACAATTTATTATGCTTAAGAAATTGATTTATTTTAGATAACTGCTTTTAGTCCAACTTTTTGTAGCTCATCGACCCTTTTGCTCACACCTGCTTGTCCTCATTATATCAGGAATTCACACATTGTTTTCCCAAAATATTTCTAGAAATCCTGATTTTACAAACCAGGTTGGATATGTCAGTATTCGTTTTACCAAAAATCATTCAGATCATGTGTCTTTGGCCCCAGAAGGATACTTCACTTTAATTCTCCCATAGCAAAGTATATAAAAATTCTTATCCCCAGCAGGTGAGCTGGTTCTTCCTGCTCCACCTAATGAAGGGCCATGACAGACAATGCGGCACCCATCCCCAGCGCCTCTAAGCAACTCCAGACTACCACCATTGTTACCTCTGACCTTTCACCTCTAATGACCAGATGGTCACATGTCTGTCCATAACTCACATCCTTCAGTCCTGGATTCTTGAAGCAATCATCAGCCACACACCTTTACCTCAAGCTATTTTTCTTCCCATAATGGAAATGACAAAATACGTGAGCAGTGTTGAGCATAATCTATGAGGAGAAAGAAGAAAGGCTTCTGGACAGAACACCCTGGTCTTCCAGACGTCAATCAGTCAAATTCACTTTATTCGGTTAATTATAACCATAAGAGTATGCAACAAATATACAATACAATATCCCAATTTTATTTATAAAATACACTCTAGTTTATCAATATACACGGTAAAAAGGAGTCTATGAACAAAGATCTCGGTTGGTTCATGAAATCAAGAGGCATTCAAGCATTTTCGCAATCACAGGAGCATACTAGGTTTGGATTTTTGACAAAAAAACTATGGAGTGCAAAATGGTGAATTTCAACTTTCACGGATTGTTGATTTCCCTAAATATCACGTGCAGGGTTCAACCAACAAGGTGCAAGAAGTTCAACTGTTCATGTAAAGAGTTCTTTGAAACAGGGGTTCAACAATTTTCTCTGAGAGGTCATTGGTTGAATGCAGCTACTGAGGTCTTCTGCATGTAACTATGGCCAGTCAGGTTTGAATGATGCTTTCTGAAAGCATTTTTTGAGTACGTATCATACTCATCCCTGAAAACTTTTTTTTTTTTTTTTTTTTTAAACCTTTATTGGTCGTTAATACATGGTACACAGCTCAATGCCTACAACCCACATCCATAGGCCGGCAGCAATAAAGTTTCTTATGAAGATGGACATGTATTTTCAATGGGGGCACATAGTTAACACAGCATGCCGCCAACAACCCAGATGGGCCGGCCGCGATGTACTTAGATGTGGGCCATATAGGAGATTGTATGATATCTACATGATCACATTGCATTTTTGAGCAACAAAGCAGTGAGGTTACTTTTAACATTTAAAACAACTTTACAACATATAGTGTACTTTTCCTTTCCCCAGTGAAGCCACTATGTTGGGTGAGTGGCGTGATGTAGCTTGTAGCGTGGGGTGTGAGTTTGTCGTTTTATTCCAGCGTTTAATGTCGGGCCATGCCGGTCGTGCCATTACCCCTTCTTCAAACATAGCTCAGTTTCGGGGAAGGTATCTCTCATTCTCGCCATGCAGAAAGTATGACAGTGTGTCTTGCTATGGGTATGTTGCAGTGAATATTTTTCTAAGTGAGACTAGCCGTACTGACACAAAACCAAAAGGGGGGGGGTGCCAGCCGCCTCGCATTCCATTCCCTCCGTGTTTTAGGCGTTTCGTGCTTGGGGGCGTAACGGTCTGTGTGACCTGTGTCTCCAGTTGCAGGTCCCAGGGTATGCAGTTTCCAGAAGGGGAAGCACATTTAGAGGGTGCGCGCGGGAGTTGTGCCGTTTTTAGTGTGAAATTGGATGAGGCCCAGGTGTGGGGGCGGTGGTGCTGTTACTGCTATTTATCCCTCCGCTATCTCCCTCAATGGACCCCTCATCATTTCGTGACTGAAGTAGGTATGAAGTGAGGGGGCCCCATAGATCCTTGGGACGTGACTTATGTGGTAAGAGGTCAGCATAATTGTGTAGTTGTTCCTGCCAGGTAGCCATATTACTGAGCCAGTCCTTAAATTTTGGTGCCCGTCCTCTGCCCCATCTACATGCCACCAGTCGCTTAGCCAAAAGAAGGCTTTGTACAAAAAATTTGCAGTTTGTCTTTATCGCCGGGTCAGCGAATCCGAGTAATGCTATTTTAGGACAAGGGTCTATGGGTATTCCGATCATTACCGATATAGCGTCAAACACCTCCAGCCAGTATGAGGCGACTGCACGGCATCTCCACGCTAAGTGTATAAAATCAGCTCCCGAGTTGCCACAACGGAGACATCGATCGTCGTCCCTGAGGCCTAGACGATGTAATTTAGTAGGGGTGAAGTAGAGCCGGTGGAGAAATTTATAATGTATTAATCTTAGGCGAGCGTTACCCGTCACGGCGTGCGTATGAGAACAACTCATCTCCCATTGCTCGTCCATCATACGATCGGTTAGATCAGCGTCCCAATCTTGCCTGGCCCTAAGGGAGGGGGGCGACGGAGCTACCTGGACATGTTTATACAACATTGAGACCACGTGCCTCGGGGCCGCTGCCTGGAGCAGGGAATGCAGAGGTGCCATAACTTCTGGTTCATCTGGGAAATTGGGCGTGACGGATTTAATGTTTTGCCGAAGACGAACATAAAGGAAAGTATCCATCATCGTGGGGGAACTGTCTCCAAAAAGCTGCACTGCCGTGCGAAAAGTGCCATGTATATAAAGATCTCCCCAGGTGTAAATGGCACATTTGGCAAGGAATTTACGTCCTATTTCTTCTCGGGCGACACTCACTCTGGGATCGTTCGCCACCACCATCAGAGGTGAGTAAACGAATTGTACTCCCATATGCCCTGCGATTCGCTTCCAGGCTCTGACAGTACAGTCTACCGTAGTCGGGTCTCTGTCGGTCATACTGACTGTAGTGTAGAGATACCCCGAAGGTTTTTCTGGTCTCATGTACCCATCCTCAACTGCCAGGTGGGCCATGAATGGAGGGGGATGGAACCAGTACGAGGCGAAATGCCCCTGGGCACAGTCATAGTATTTGCGGAATTCTGGGACCTCAAACCCTCCCTGGCGGTAAGGCAGCATCAGGGTTTTCAAACTGAGTCTGGCCTGTTTGCCTCCCCAGATCAGTCGCGACATCTGGGAGTCAAGGGCGCGAAAGAAGCATGAACCCGGGCTATATGGTATGTTAGTAAAAAGATATAATAGTTTGGGGAGGACCACCATTTTAATAAGGGAAATGCGGCCTGCCATAGATAAGGGAAGGTGTAACCACCTGGTTACGTTGTCCGTCAGTTTGTCCAGGGCCGTCCCATAATTTGCTCTGATGAGGGCCTCTCGATTCCTGGTGATTCTGATTCCTAAATATTTTATTTCCTCAGATTCCCACACTAGGGGGTAGTCGAGAGGAAACTCCGTGGTTTTGTCCGTCAGGGGGAACATAGCAGATTTTGCCCAGTTTATCTGTATCCCCGCTATTGCTCCGAATTTGGTAATCTCGCGCAGTAAGGGATTTAAGTTTTCTTGTGGTTTGTCTACGTAGAGGGTCATGTCATCAGCATATAACGCGATCAGGAGTTGCCGTTCTGGGTAGGCGAGGGCGCGATGTTTGTGGTGTTGTCAGAGTTTAGCGGCTAGGGGTTCTATGGCGATCGCGAAGAGAATCGGGGACAATGGGCATCCCTGCCGGGTACCCCTGTGGATCTCAAATGGAGCAGAACAGGCTCCATTGAGCAGCACCGTAGCTTGGGGTTTACAATATAACAGCCGAATCCAGTCTAAAAAATTAAAGGGGACTCCCATCCTTTCGAGCAGTGCAAGAAGGTAATCCCATTCCAGGGAGTCGAACGCCTTTGTGGCGTCAAGGAACACAGCAGCCGCTTCGCACCTGGGATTAATATCTTGCAAAACTGTTTGTAAAGTACGCAAATTATGAGATGTGGCCCGGTTCGGAACGAACCCTGCCTGATCTGGAAGAACGAGCCGCTCCATAAGGAGGTTGAGACGGGTAGCGAGGACTTTAGCTAAGATCTTGCTGTCTGTATTTAACAATGAGAGAGGTCGGAATGAGTCGCAGTGTTCTGGTGGCTTACCCGGCTTCAGCAGTGATGTTATTAGTGCTTCTCGCATTGTGAGGGGGAGTGAGCCCTCTTCTAATGCGGTTCAAAATTCCTGCCGAGCAAAATTGTGTATAGTATTTACACTTTCATACAGTAAAGTCACAAAGTCCGTATATTGTCCATTAGCCAGTAAGACACCAGAGTCCTAATATAAGTTGATCCGTGTTTATTCTCAACTCATTTATTCTCAATTTAGCTTCACACGATTCAATTATTCTGTCGTCAAATTCACAATATTCTTTGAAGTCAGATCAGCCTTGTGAACAGATCAGCCAACACGTGTTTCGTTGTAAAAACAACTTCATCAGGGCTCTCTAATGTTCACGAAGTCCATTCAGTAACGAAATCCTTCAAACTTTTTTAGTTTATTATTGCGTTTCTCCTGCAGGTTCGATCTTATTTCTTAATTTCAGTCTTATATGTCAGTCTTAAATGTATCACTTTTTCTACGTCCTCCCGTGCATGGCTCGCGTATATTATATATCAACAAAGAACACGGGAAGATGTAAGAGAAGATATACACTCTTACAAGATTCAGATATACAAATACGAGGCAACGCGTTGATATATAATATACGCGAGCCATGCACGGGAGGACGTAGAAAAAGTGATACATTCTCATATAAGACTGGAATTAAGAAATAAGTGATATCGCGCTTATAAAAGATACACGTGAACTTCAGATACACGATATACGAGACTTAGCGGTCTGATCGAACCTGCAGGAGAAACGCAATAATAAACTAAAAAAGTTTGAAGGATTTCGTTACTGAATGGACTTCGTGAACATTAGAGAGCCCTGATGAAGTTGTTTTTACAACGAAATACGTGTTGGCTGATCTGTTCACAAGGCTGATCTGACTTCAAAGAATATTGTGAATTTGACGACAGAATAATTGAATCGTGTGAAGCTAAATTGAGAATAAATGAGTTGAGAATAAACACGGATCAACTTATATTAGGACTCTGGTGTCTTACTGGCTAATGGACAATATACGGACTTTGTGACTTTACTGTATGAAAGTGTAAATACTATACACAATTTTGCTCGGCAGGAATTTTGAATCATTTTAATCACCTGGAATTCGGGGGATAAGTTAGGGAGTTAGGTAACCTTCCTATTCTGCCTAGTAGCAATCTGAGTAACCTGAGAATTTACCAGAGCCAAAATCATTTGCAGAGCGCCCTCTTACCTGTTACCTATCTTCTCTTCTAATGCGGCGTAGAAGACCCGTTTCAGTATGGGTGCTAGTACATGTATGAAGGATTTATAAAAATCGATCGGTAGGCCATCCGATCCCGGTGCCTTCCCAGACTTCATAGACATGATGGCATCCTTGATCTCATCAAGTTCGAGCTCGTGATGTAGGAATTTTTGCTGGGACGGCCCCAGCCAGGCAATAGCAGTGTCATCTAAGTATTCCTGCAAGTTGAGCGTGTCAGTCCTATGTGAGGTGTAAAGCGAGGTGTAGTGTTCAGTTAACACTTGGAGTTGTTTCGCGGGATCACGTTGTGGTGTGCCGTGTTTGTCTAGTAAAGTGGGGACATAGTTTTGGTACCTAGGGGTTCTGACTGCGTAGGCCAGTGCCTTGCCAGGTCTGTCTCCCTCGCCATATATTCGAGCCTGGAAGGGTTTGCCCAGAAATTTGCTTTCCCTTTCTGCCACTTCAGAGTATTCGTTCAGTTTTTCTCTAATCTGAGCATGCGCCGCGCGGTCCCTGTCTCCACTAGCTATCTCTCGCTCTAGCTGGTGAAGCTCTAATTCTAGCTTGCGTATGTCTGCTCGCAGTGCCTTGAGAACTCCCCCCCCCCTTGGCTATACAACTCCCCCTCATCGTCACTTTGAAGGCCTCCCAAACCGTAGTGAGACTCGAGACTGAAGTAATATTCCGTTCAAAAAACTCTGTGATCTCCTGTTCCAATTCAGCAGTAAAGGCAGTGTCAGTTAGATGTGCGGGGTTTAGGCGCCAGTTCAGGAAAGGGGTTATGGTAATGGGAATGTGTAGGGAGAGAAGGACCGGAGAGTGATCTGAAAACGTGCGCGCCAGATGGCTCGCCTTGGTTAACCATGGGGACAGGCCCGTTGAAACAAATATATAGTCTAGGCGGGCCCATGTGGAGTGGAATGCAAGAGGGATGGGTACCTTGCTTGGCAGCGGGATGTAGGTGTCGCCACGCATCCACCAGGCGGTGTTCATTCACTATTCCCAATAGTGAGCGTTGAGTAGTCGTGTAGTGAGAGGCCTGTGGGTGTGATCTGTCCCGTACGGGTACTAGTGCTGTGTTGAAGCCTCCCCCTAGTACTACGTGAGCTATCCCTAGAGCCTGTATTTTCCCCCACATGGTGAGAAGTGCAGTCGGGTCATCTGTGTTAGGGCCATAGTAACATGCAAACAATATTGTGTGTGTGTGTAATTTCCCCCATAACATACAGTAACGCCCTTCAGCGTCCACCTCAGTGCCAGCTGGAGTGAAATGTGTGCCCCGCTTCACAAGAATTGCCACCCCTCTAGCGTAATTAGAGTAGGATGAAAACACCCTGCTAATTGCCCATTTGGGAGCGAACGACGGGGATCCGCTAGGCATCAGATGTGTCTCCTGCAACATAGCTATGGATATCCCATGTCTGTTCAGATACCCCAAAATCTGTCTCTTCTTCCTAGGGTTATTTAACCCACGTATATTCCAGGAGGTTACACGGAATTGCGAGGCTGACTGCGGTTCAGCTAAGTCTCCCATATCTCTGACAGAAAAACTATGTAAAAAAGGTCTGCAATACCCATGCGTTTATAACAGTTGGCATCAAATATGTGACGTGATCCCCAACTACCCTCTTGGCATGTCCAACATCCAGAGTGAACGATAAACAGTTCTGTCATGCATGCATCTGGTTGGAACATTTTCCCTCCCACTCCGGCAACCCCAACACGCCGGGCATCCTGATCCCACCCAATCCCAACTATCCCACCCTCTCCCCAACTTAAAAACACAAGTAATGTCACATATCCCTCCATTCTACAAACAGAAGGGAGATTTTGGGGCTCGCCCATCGGGGGACCGTTCTAGGGGCACCAAACTTGCCATCCACCTCCCTACTCGCACCCACATGGAGCCAGGTACCTACCCGGTCTCTTGACGTGGGACGGAGGTGGGCGATCGAGCCTACCAAATATACATACCAAGTTAAGCAGCAGTGTCAAATTGTACCTCACCAGGTTGTTGGTGCCCAATTCGTCGTCTCTCTCCGTTAGTGAAGCCGCCGTATTGATTGCGTTCTATTCTTGCTGGTTCATAGGCGAAGTGGATCTGGAGCGTTGATTTTCAGCGCCTTCTCTAGTTTTGTCTTTTCTGTATTGTTTAAGGAAGTCCTCCACCTGTTGAGGATTTTGGAAGAAGTGTCGCTTGCCCCCAAGGGAAACCTTCAATTTTGCCGGATACAGCATGGCGTACGTCATCTCTTGATCTTGGAGCTTCTTTTTTACTCCTGAAAATTTCCTCCTGGCTTCTTGCACCGCCGGGGTGAAGTCTGGAAAAAATGAGAGTGTAGTATTACAGTATCCCACGGTGCCGATCTCTCTTGCTCGACGTAGCACCGCGTCCCGGTCTCTGTAATTGAGGAACCTTGCAATGATGGGACGTGGTTGGGCCCCGGTGGTGGGCGTGCGGCTAAGGATCTGTGGGCACGTTCCACTATCAAGTGCGAGGAGAACGATTCTTTACCAAAGAGTTCGATGACCAAATTTTCGATGAACACCTCCATTTTCCCCGTGTTGGTGGACTCCGCAAGGCCCAGGACGCGGATGTTGTTGCGCCTGGACCGTGCTTCTAAATCCTCGTTCTTCTCCGCAATGGAGCCTGTCCATCTGGGTCACTTGCCTACTATTAGTAGTGGCACCATCCTCCAGTTCCGAAATCCTATCTTCAGCGTCGTGTTGTTCCAGCTTGTTGACCACACTGTTAATACGGGTATTTATCGTGTCAATTTTGGAGTCAATGTTTGTTAGGCTCTGTTGCATGCTCAGCAGCAAGGTTTTCCAGTCTTCATCAGGAGGTCCTCGGGCGGAAGGGCTACCTTCAGGATCCTGCGCATTTTTGGGGTTTTTCTTAGATTCAAACGGTATTTTTGTTTGTTTGGCGTCATTTCGGCCCATGTCGCGTCTAGGCGTACGCGAAGCCGGCGTGGCAGTAGCAGCCAGAGAGCGGTGACACGATTCAGTGTCCAGTCGACCTGAAGCTGACGGGGCGCAGTGGGAGTACTGAAAGTACACCTCCTGGAAGTGGCACTATGGATGCAGTTCAGGTCAGAGGTGACCCCTGTGGCTTGATTTACTCCTTCGGCCCACGAAAACAAAAGAGTACAGCAGGGTTGATTGTTCGCGCGTCCTAGCCTCAGTGTAAGCAGGAGTTAATTGCGGGGACGCTTGCTCTGAGTGTAATCGTCGTTGATGAGACTCCCCTACCGATGTCCCAATGAGGTCCCTCCCACCTGGACCGCAACAGGTGAGTGCACAGGAGAGTAGCGCCGCAGTTGGAAGGTTCAGGAAGTCTTTGATTGTTTATGGCTGGTTTTGCACTGATGTCCAATGGGGCACGATTCGGCCGGTGGGTGATATCTAACATGCAGGAGGGTGATCCGTAAGTTGTCCTTCTCTCCCTGGTAAGGCGCTCTGGAATTGACAGCAGTGCTGGGTCAGAGCAGCTCCGTTATCCCAGTGGTAAACATCGTGCAATGGGCGGCGGGAAATTCACCACAGGGGGGCCGGCGGGCTCCGTTAATTCAGTCGGAAATGTTCACTTGGACACCCTAGCGCTATATTCGAGCCCTCTGGTCTTGGGATCGGTTGCAGGCAGCTTTCAGAAATGCGCGGGTAGCGGGAAGGTTGTGATCAGTGAACGGACCTGAGCGGTCTTCGATAGTGGCAGCGCAGATCGTCCCTGAACGCCCTGCAAAATGTTGTTATTACGGCAGTAAGGGCATCAACTCAGCCTATAAATTCGAGTGTATTGTAGTGCCAGCCGGTATGTCCTGCCGTTGCCTGGTCAGAGAAGATCGCCGACAGTTTCAAATTTGTCGCGCTCTTTTTGCCGTTATCGGCTTTCCGCTTCGCCCCTCAATACGCGTCTTAGATAAGTAGGGCTCACCGTCGGAACAGGGAGATCCTCCCTCAGCCTGGCATCAGTGTAGGGTGTATGGTGGCGCTGAAACGTTCCGTCGGTGGATGTTGCCGCAGCCCCGAGAAGGCCGCTAATCCCCAGAGTTTCCTAGCAGGCCGGCCCCGGAGCGGCGGACCACAGGCAGACGTCCCGGTCCACC
Organism: Lissotriton helveticus; assembly: GCF_964261635.1. Taxonomy (NCBI): domain Eukaryota; kingdom Metazoa; phylum Chordata; class Amphibia; order Caudata; family Salamandridae; genus Lissotriton; species Lissotriton helveticus. Next base: position 2,001,289,557 of record NC_136061.1, on the reverse strand, counting down.
TCCAAGCAGAACAGCGGATAACTCCGCCGGCAGTCGGGCGATTCTGACGTTCTTGGCACCGCTGAATTCGGGGGAGCGTCACGGACACCCTGGTGAGGAGATAGGATAACTTTTCCCGGTCAGGATGGTCAGAAGGATAGATCAAAGGCTCGATCTGGCGAGAGCCTCCCTACAGTGCGGCCATCTTGGTTTGGCGCCACCTATCGCCCCCCTCATCCCTGAAAACTTGACAAGATAAATGGTCATATTTACCAGCATCAATGCATCCAGTTGTATTATTAAATATTCTGTTGGCTCTCTTTCACTGCCCCTCTCTCTCTCTCTCTCTGATGATTTCTGTATTTATTTATACATTGTTCTCTCTATCAATGTTCTGTCTTTCTCTCACTGCTTCACAAAACCACATAAGCTCTGTCTCGGTATGCGCTCATGTCTCCCAAGCAAGCGATTTATTTATAAATATATATACAGCGCAAACATGACCCAGGCAGGTATCAGAGTACTTTACAATGTTCAAGGCAACATGTACAAAAACAAAATCGTCCTGAAGGACGGTGCATGGTATCATTTCAGCATGAAAGATCCTTTATTCCTGCCACCTCTGCGATCATTCATCCTTGATCACTGCAAGACATTGAGAAGTCGGCAGAAATGTACCCTTGCGAAGGAAGCCTGCAGTCTAAATACAACAATAAAGACTTATTGTGAACGAGGGCCTTCAGAACGAGCTCCTGATACAGCCTAAAACCTGATGAGTGATTTTGTGTTCTAGCCCATTCCTCTCTGCACTGTGAAGTGGCCTTGGTGACAATGAACTGCTATGTAATAAATCATTAAATAAATATAAGAGTAATAAATACATACATGCTATAAATAATGCAAAAACATGTGCATGAAGTTATTGTGTTTATATGAGTAAAGAATAATACACATATATAAGTGAATCATTATGCAAGAGAAATCAGAGAATACAAATAATATTGTTGGTGCCTGCCATCCGGAAGCAGAGAATGTAGTGAATAAAGAACAATGGATTACCAGATTAGAATGATGCTTCCTGACGAATTGCACAGTGCCAACAGCCAATGCAGCTGGTGATCACTAGTGGACTCCCTCTGCCCCATGGATGCAGAAGAGGTCAGAATAAAGTACCTTTGTAACATGATGAGGTTATCTTCCTCGCTGATTAGTATTCCCTTGTCCACTACCCACTTGAGCATCTGAACTTCGATCTTACGGACAGGCACATGTTCATTGACTGGCTCTTAGTAGTTTTTCTTTGTTAGTTGTTAGGAACTACTTATAAACGTATACAGGATGCCCAGCACTCCATGTTCAAAGTAACATGCACCTTGATCATATAGTCCAACATTGAATAAAAGTGTTATGCATTACTGCATCACATGGCATCACTCTTAAAATCCACAATGCAATTTAAAACTGCAACATTATTTAATTTCTTATTGTATCAGTTGATTATACCTCAAGTTAGTTTTGGATTGGGCACTTCTGTTTCCTTATTTCTAGTCTGTTTTAAGGCAACATCCCTTTCAAGATTCGCTCAATTAAATGTTTAATTTCATTAGAAACTCTTTCATAGACAAAAGGCTTGTAACTCTGGATTCTGTGGTGTGTGATCCAGTGTCTCGCAAGGAAGTTCAAGTAAAAGAAGACTCACTTCAATATCATTTAAAGTCTCCCTCTAGTTTTAAAAGTCACCTTAGACGGTGTATCCCTGGTGTATGTGACAGTACCAGTTGCCCTCTAACTGTGTGGTCACATTCCTTGAGTGCTGCGCAATATGTTGGTCATTTCACCTTTAAGTCCATTGCCCGGGAATATGAACACTGCCATGCTATTTGAGCTCAATCAAGATGACATCGTGAAGCAGTTGTTAATGTATAATATGATGACTGACATGAAAAACCAGAAGATCAGAGTTTGATAAGCATTACTGGATAGGCCCTGTTATAGGGCAAGGTACATTAAAAGGCCCAATATACTAAAAGACAGGTAAGAAAAAGTAGTCATGAATTGCGCACCAAGGTTTAGCGAGCCATTCTAAATTTACAATGTGACCTATGAACTATTAGATATTGGTGTAGAGCAAATTTGCCCACCCTATACATGTCACAAATATGTCACAACTTCATGACAGATACATGATATGAATGTGCATTTAGCACATGTTTCTTCTATGGTCTTTCAATAAGTATGTAATTAACTGTTTTAAACGAGAAATTAAAAAACCATGCTTACTTAGTAGCCATAGACTTACTATAAAGATTAAATTATATGTTCATAATGTGGGCTTTGATACATTGAATGAATAGAAACCATCCTTGTATATGTAGAATGTGATTACTCTAGAAACAACAAAGAGTTTATGTAATGTGTGCACAAATGTTTATCATGCATTGCTTTGCATTGACAAATATACATTAAAGATTTGACTCTATTCCCTGTATAATATGATCCTAATGTACTGATCATTCATACTCATTTGTGTTTAAATGTGCATGCTCATATTAAATGTGCACCATTGACTTAATACTTTAAGGTGTCTTTAGTCAGCCTGATTAAAGTGCTGCATAAAATTCTGTTTTCCATTTCTGGTAACATGACATTTCTTGCAGGTATTCACACACATTGTTAGTTGAAGAATAGATACATTACCGTACTAGTGATAAAAAGAAAGAGCCTGAGAAGAAGACCTTGGCGAAAGAACATGGTTAACCAGAGCGTTAACTGAAAGTCCTATTCAGCAATGTTACAACCTGGCCTGAATGTGAGAAGATAATGTCGTTCCCATGTCCAGTGTGAGATACTTTGTGAATGTTGCCGCCAACAACGTGAGAAGTGGAGAAAGACAATAGATCCCTGAACTTTCAGAGGTTCAGACCTCTATGCTTTCCTTGATTTTTTCCAGATTGTGGCTTAGGCTAACAGTTACTTCTCTGACCACGAAGACTCTTGACCAAGCTTCTGAAATGCTGACACCTTCCTACTTATTTTCTTGCTATTTCAATTTTCCTTTATGGAATTTCCTGATTTTTGAGATCCTTTAGACTTTAGAGCTATCCTTTTAGCTTGGACTTTTCTTTAGGTGATTTTGATTTACCCATGTATAAATGAGAAAACCTGAGACTCTGTTCTGAGCATCAAATACTTTTGTTAGGGCCATATGTATCAAACTCTGATTTTGCGATTCTCAAATTGCGATTTTTTGCGAATCGTTATTTGAGAATCGCAAAACGCTATGTATGTAGGATTTGCAAATAATTTTGCAAATCCTACATATTCCTTAATTGCGAATTGCAAATTTGCTTATCGCAATTAAGGAATACCTCCCCATTCATTCCTATGGGCCTACAGGCCCATGGGAATGAATGGGAAGACATTCTCAATTTGCTATTCTCTATTAGAGAATTGCAAATTGAGAATGCAATTTCAAGGGTGCCGGGGTGTCAAAAGGACACCCTGTTGCACCCCTGAAATGTGCATGTGTGCACATGTGGTACACATACATACCTTAAGGACATGTATGTGCGCCACAAGGCACTTTGAAAAATGCAAAAAAGTGCATTTTTCAGAGAAATTGCAAATTACCACCAACCTGAAGTTGGTGGTAATTTGCGATTCCTTATGGCCAAATTGCACATTTTCTGTGCTTCTTACATTGCCTTTAAGGAATAGCAATTTTCAATTCCTTAAATGCAATCGCAAAATAGGGAATCGCAAATTTTGCAAATCCCTATTTTGCGATGCAGTTTTTCTTTCATGCATATCACTGAGCCCAATTGCAATCACAAACACCGAAATTCGGTGAATTTGGGCAATTGCGATCACAAATTGGAATGCTACATATGGCCCTTAATCTTTTATATTGCTGAGACTGAATTTCTTTTTTTTTTTATTTTTTTTTATTTTTTATATCCTCATTTGCTTTCATTGGCTCCAAACTATCAAGACAAAAAACTGCCACAAAGCAGAAAATCAGGCCGTGCCTCTGTACTAACTCAGCTTCAGCTGGCGGGGATAGCGTTGGAGGAATGATGGACAAAAACCCCTTCAGTATCAGCTGGCTGGCCTTGAGATTCGAACATGCGGGCAACTCTGTTAGACCATAGTGCCCGAAACATTGAGGCCCTTTTAAGCAACGACACAACTGTGGCAGAGCCGGAAGGTGAGCCATGTCAGCATTCATCATCGGACCTGGGGGAAAAAAAAACAAAAAAAACCCAGGTATCAGCATGGCCTCTCCAACAACTTCCAGAAGGCTCTTTTCGCCTGATTTCCTCCCCTTGCCAAATCGAGTTTCGAGATCTGGAGAATTGAAGAACGCCATTCATAGAAGGTAGGTGGCAAAGCGTCCTTCCAGTGTCTACAAATTTCCCTGCGGTCCGCCAGAATGGAATAGAACACTATGTTGGAAGCGGCGTTGCGAGTGTTTCCACTTAAGCCAAAGATGACTAAGCCCAAGTCGATGGTGAACTGATAACCCAAAATCAAAGACAATTCACTACTTATAGAATCCCAAAACGATGTGATTTGTGGGCATTCAAAAAACATGTGGATGTCTGATGCCGCCACCAGTCCGCATTTTGGGCAAGAGACAGGCCCTATTTGTGAAAATTTTGACAGTCTCTGCGGGGAGTAATAAGCTCTATGTATTGAAAATATTTGGTTCCTTCGGAGCCAAGCAGGCTTAACCAGATCCCACAGTACTCTGCATGAAGTTAGCCAAAGTTCTTCCACATCTACTCCTGGCATAGACTCCGCCCACAGTTTCGATGGAAGGCAGAACTTGCCATCTGATTCCTCTATGATCATATTATACCAGAGAGAGATCTCTTTTTTTATAGGTGGTCTGTCAAGCAGGCATATTTCTAGTTCGCTCACTCCACCTAAGGGGAATTTGCTGCTGCGTGAGGGCACTGTATTCTGCGCCTGGGCCCAACTTGACATCTGTAGGTATTTGAATCTGGAAAATCTCGGACCGACTTTGTTGGTGAAGTAGTTCAATGGAAGCAAAGATCCATCAGAAAATAAGTCTCCCCAAGATGTGATACCTGCCTCTTTGAGTGGTATTGCTAAAACATCTTCTGTCCAAGGGGGGGGGGGGGGTGCAGGTAGGTCCCATATAGGAGCTTTGCTTGAAAAGTATCCTAGATTTATCGAGTATCTCACTCTGTACCATGTATTGGCCATCCCCTGTAGTATCTTCAGCTTTATCTTTTTAAAGTATTTGGGATCTCCAAACTTAAAAAGGAAACTAGCTTGCCCAACTCCCTCACATCTCAGTAAAGTAGAAAACATAAGGCCCAAGCCTGAATCAGCTGGTGTTTTGAAGAGCATGCGTGCATGCGTCAGCTGAAATGCCCATGCATAAGCCTGAAGGTCTGGGCCTGCCAGCCCAGCCTTCTCCCTCCGACGCCTTATCTTTTTCCACGCTATTCTTGGATTCCTATTATTCCATATAAAGGAAGATATCTCACTCTGCAGTTTTGTGATTAATTTAGGATCAAAGTACAATGGTATTGAGTTAAATAAAAATGTGATCTTAGGCAGTATGGTCATCTTAACCAAATTTACCTTCCCCAAGACAGTAAGAGGGAGATGAGCCCATGCTCTCATCAATTTTCGGCACTGTGCACATTTTCTGTGCTTCTTACATTGCCTTTAAGGAATAGCAATTTTCAATTCCTTAAATGCAATCGCAAAATAGGGAATCGCAAATTTTGCAAATCCCTATTTTGCGATGCAGTTTTTCTTTCATGCATACCACTGAGCCCAATTGCAATCACAATCAATCAATCAATCAAGTCATTTATAGAGAGCACTACTCACCCGTAGGGTCTCAAGGCGCTAGGTGGGGGGGGGGGTGCCGTTACTGCTCGAACAGCCAGGTCTTGAGCTTCTTCCTGAAGGAGAGGTGGTCTTGGGTCAGGCGCAGGTCGGTCGGGAGTGAGTTCCAGGTCTTGGCGGCCAGGTAGGAGAAGGACCTTCCTCCTGTAGTTGCTCTTCGGATGCAGGGGACGGCGGCGAGGGCGTGGCTGGTTGATCTGAGGTGGCGCTTGGGAGTGTAGAAGTTGATCCGGTTGTTGAGGTAGCTCGGGCCTTGGTCGTGTAGGGCTTTGTGCGCGTGGGTGAGGAGACGGAAGGTGATTCTTTTGTTGACGGGGAGCCAGTGCAGGTCTCTCAGATGTCCGGAGATGTGGCTGTTTCGTGGGATGTCGAGGATGAGTCTGGCTGAGGCGTTCTGGATCCGCTGGAGTCTCTTCTGGAGCTTGGCGGTGGTTCCGGCGTAGAGGGCGTTGCCGTAGTCCAGTCGGCTAGTGACGAGGGCCTGGGTGACAGTCTTCCTGGTCTCGGTGGGGATCCACCAGAAGATCTTCCGTAGCATGCGTAGGATGTTGAAGCATGACGAGGAGACGGCGTTGACTTGTCTGGTCATGGAGAGGGAGGAGTCCAGGATGGAGTCCAGGTTGCGTGCGTGGTCCGTCGGCTTGGGTGCGGTGCCCAGGGCGGGGGGCCACCAGGAGTCGTCCCAGGCGGATGGCGAGGAGCCCAGGATGAGGACCTCCGTCTTGTCTGAGTTCAGTTTCAGGCGGCTGGTCGTCATCCATTCGGCTACATCTCTCATCCCTTCGTGCAGGTTGGCTCTGGCGGCGGCGGGGTCGTTGGTCAGGGAGAGGATCAGCTGGGTGTCGTCGGCGTAGGAGATTATGTTGAGGTTGTGTTGGCGTGCGATGGCCGCGAGGGGGCTCATGTAGACGTTGAAGAGGGTGGGGCTCAGCGAGGATCCTTGAGGGACGCCGCAGATGACTTCGGTGGCCTCTGACTTGTACGGTGGTAGGCGGACTCTCTGTGTTCTTCCGTTGAGGAAGGAGGTGATCCATTCCAGTGCCTTCTCCTGGATTCCGATGTTGCCGAGGCGCTGTACTAGGGTGCGGTGGCAGACAGTGTCGAAAGCCGCGGAGAGGTCCAAGAGGATGAGGGCCGCTGTTTCTCCGTTGTCCATCAGGGTTTGGATGTCATCGGTGGCAGCGATGAGGGCGGTCTCGGTGCTGTGGTTCGCTCGGAAGCCAGACTGTGAGGGGTCGAGGGATCCATTCGTCTCGAGGAAGGCGGCCAGCTGTTTGTTGACGGTCTTCTCGATGACTTTGGCCGGGAACGGGAGGAGCGAGATGGGACGGTAATTCTTGAGTTCGGTGGGGTCCGCTGTAGGTTTCTTGAGAAGAGCGCTGAGCTCTGCGTGCTTCCAGCTCTCCGGGAAGGTGGCGGTGTCGAAGGAGGTGTTGATAATGTCCCGCAGGTGGGGTGCGATGACAGCGTCGGCCTTGTTGAAGATGTGGTGAGGGCAGGGGTCAGTCGGAGATCCGGAGTGGACGGAGTTCATTGTGCGGATGGTGTCTTCGGTGCTGATCGGAGTCCAGGCGCGGAGGGTGGTGGTGGGTGGCGTTGTTGCGGTTGTGGCATGCGTTGGTTGGTTGCTGAAGCTGTTGTGTATGTCCGCGATCTTGTTGTGGAAGTAGGACGCAAGGGAGTTGCAGAGGTCTTGCGACGGGGTGATGTCATTGTTTCCGGCGTTGGGGTTGGAGAGCTCTTTCACGATGTTGAAGAGTTCCTTGCAGTTGTGTGCGTTGTTGTCCAGCCGGACCTTGTATGTATTTTTCTTGGTGGCGCGGATCAGTTGGTGGTGTTTCCGGGTGGCGAGCTTGAGGGTGGTCATGTTGTCCGTAGTTGGTTCCCTTCTCCATACTTTCTCGAGGGCTCGGCAGTTCTTCTTGGAGCTCTTGAGTTCGTCGGTGAACCATGGGGTTTTTCTGCTGCCGGGTCTGCTGGGCGGGGTTCTCAGAGGGGCGAGTTCGTCCGCGCAGTTGTTGATCCACTTCGTGAGGTTGTCGGCGGCCTGGCTGGGGTTCGCTGAGCTGGCGGGAGGGTGCTGGCTCAGGGAAGCGGTGAGCTGGTCGGCTGTGATCTTGTTCCAGCTTCTTCGGGCAACCTGTTGCTGGTGTTGGTGGATCGTCGTTCTTTTGAAGGTGAAGTGGACGCAGCTGTGGTCCGTCCAGTGGAGTCCTGTTGCGTGGCTGAAGGTGACGTCTTTGCTGGATGAGAAGACGGCGTCGAGTGTGTGTCCGGCGAGGTGGGTGGGGGTGGTCACCAGTTGCTTGAGTCCGAGGTTGGCGAGGTTGTCGAGCAGGGTGATGGTGTTGCGGTCGCTGTTGTTCTCCAGGTGGAAGTTGAGGTCCCCCAGGAGGATGTAGTCGGCGGAGGGGAGGGCATGCGGGCTGATGAAGTCGGCGATGTCCTCGCTGAATCGTGTGCTTGGACCCGGGGGTCGGTAGATCAGGGTGCCTCTGAGGGTGGTCTTCGGGTCGGTGTGGATCTGGAAGTGCAGGTGTTCGGCGGTGGTTAGGGTGTCGTCGGTGTTGGTCGTGATGCGGATGGTGTCTCTGTGGATGATGGCGATGCCTCCTCCCGTCTGGTTGGCGGTGCGGTCCCTCCGTGTGATCTTGTAGCCCTCTGGGATGGCGATGGCGATGTGGGGCGCTGAGGAGGCGTTCATCCGGGTCTCTGTGAGGAAGGCGACGTCAGGGGCGGTGGTGTCGAGGAGGTTCCAGAGTTCGATGGCGTGTCTGTGGATGGAGCGGGTGTTGAGTAGGATACACTTGAGGTGGTTGCTGCTGGTGTTCGGCTTGGCGAGTGCTGGTGCAGGGTAAGTCCGGCTGCAGGTGAACTTGCAGGCGTGGCAGCTGAAGGGTCCGTGGGTGTGCCTCGGGGAGGCGCGGTGGCATCTCGGGATGGCGCCGGTGTTGAGTGCGATGAGTTCGGCGGCGTTGTAGGTTCGTCGGGTTGGCTTCCGTCGGTGGGGGCCAGGGGTCCTGGCCCTGGGCGCGGTCCAGGCGCGGACGGGCGCAGACGGGCTTACCTTTGGCGCGCCTTCGGCGCACAATCGGCGCGCCCGCTGCGCGTCAACGCTGCGCGTTCGCACGGTCGCCATATATGGCGAAGTGCGCGGGTGGGCGGAGCAGCTGGGAGGCGGGAGCGGGGAGGGAACAGAAGGAAAAAAGGGGCGGGGTCAGCGGTGGTGGCGGGAAGCGGGGAGCGGGGAGGGACGACGGAGGGCGGCAACAGGCAGGAGAGAACAGGAAAAACAGCGAGAGAAACAACAGTATTAACAAATACAGCGGGAAATACAACAATTATGGCAATAACAATACTACTTAGTCAATACAGAAAATACACCAGGGGCACAGGGAGCGGAGCGCCGATCACGGACCACGCCGCTCGGGGGAGGGGGCATGGTCACGAGGCGGCAGTCGGGCAGCAAGGCACAGCGGAGGGGGAAGCACACGCAGCAGCTGGTGGCCGTGCGGCGCGGGAGCGTCCTAGGACTAGGACACCAGCTGCTGCACAAACACCGAAATTCTGTGAATTTGGGCATTTGCGATCACAAATTGGAATGCTACATATGGCCCTTAATCTTTTATAATGCTGTGACTGAATTTCTTGTTTGCCTAATATTGGTCTGCCAGAATTTCTTTCGGAGGTTCGGCTCCACTGTTGTTATTCTGTATCTTTAAAGCATGGTTTTAAGAGTGGTGTTTCTTAACTAGATTCTTAATGTGTAATAAACATTCTTAACTATATTTACTGACTCCTGGTTCTTATTGTGTAGCCATATGGGTTACATTGTTAATTGAAATAAATGTGTGTAAATGTTAACTCCCATCACCTCTCGGGCATAAAATAAAAGTCCATCGGAGAACCATTGGTAAGAAAGTGGGTCCAGAAAACCCTTGATGAAATCAGGTATCTGAGGTTGGTTTTCCACTGACATGAGGGAGTTTGGGTGTCATATTTAGAAATTTCCCAGACCAAACCCCAAAAGTCCATGGTTAAATGTGGTTCGTGGTTCGCGAGCGCGCTGATCCAACCACGATCTCACCCCTGAGGCGGAAGCCGGGGGCTCAGTTGTGTTTTAAACAGTGTGCATTATTTTTCTTTGTGATACTTGTTTTCTTTCTTTTTGGGAATTTTAACTCAGAGCCTTCTGCTTACAGGCATTTTCTCGCAGTCACGTTGTCTTAGCGCAGCAGAATACTTGCTGACGCTCTGAAACACAGGTGAGCACCAGCCATATTGAGGGAAGGAAAGGGTGCCGCTCTAGCAGCTGGCCGCCTCCCGCCCTCCTCACACACTGGATAAAAGACGAACGTCATCCCGTCCGCGCAGCGGGCGGGCGCAGCGGGTGCGCCGGCGGCATGCCAAAGGCAAGCCCGTCTGCGCCCGTCCGCGCCTGGACTGGGCCCAGGGCCACCCCCCCTGGTCTGAAGGCGCCGGATAACAGATGGGTATATTCTAGATCTACCTTGTTAGAGCTGTGCCCACCTCGTATCAATTGTACCAGAAATGATCTGGACGGTGTGGCAAGCCTCCTTCCACCTAATTGCCCTCATTGTCATGTTGCCATTCCGTTTATTATTGATAAGGTTAAACCGTTTCTTAAAAATACCTATAAAACGACTATGATTAGCCTAGCCCTCATTAACGCTCAATCTGTGGGGAAACACAGACAGGAGATAGCGGACCTCATCTTGGATAGGAATTTAGACATCCTCCTAATTACAGAAACTTGGATGGATGATACGTCAGATCCGGACCTTGTGATTGCGGTCCCGTCTGGATATAAGGTTTATCGTCAAGATAGAAAGGGTAAAAGAGGAGGTGGGTTGGCGATAATTGCCAGGGACAGCTACATAGTAAGGACTTCCTCTTTTCCTTCCTCATGTTGTGAAACCCTACATTTTAATATCAAGCTTACTGCTTCCTTCAACTTTAAGGGAGTGTTATTATATCGACCTCCAGGAGCGAGGACAGGTTTCCTCTCCAATCTAGGCTCGATTCTGGAGCCTTTGGTGGCTGAAGACTCTTATACAGTCATGGGTGACTGGAATTTTCACTTAGATCAGCTTGATCAGAAAGACACACACGCCTTACTAACAGATATGGAAATGTTGGGGCTTGATCAACTGGTTACTTCTTCCACCCATGAGGCAGGGCATATATTGGATGGCGTTTTCTCTAACTTGGAGGGCCTTTACATAACAGACATCCTCCCTTTGCCCTTGTCGGACCATCATGCCGTTTTAAGTAGCTTAGTTGTTACGGAGACCCCAAATCTAAGGGCAACTACTACTAAACTAGAATATTTTAAGGTCTGGAAAGATTTAAACAAAGCAGACCTAAAAGAGGTACTCGCCCTACTCTATCCAGGGACCCTAACACTGCCACCCTTCAATAACAAGAATGGCTAGGGCATGCTACCCATTCACTAGTACCCATAACGGCGGTGTCCAGGAATAGAGCTACTCCCTCGGCACCATGGTTTACGGATGAGTTGAGGAAACAAAAACAACTCTGTAGGAACAAGGAAAGGCACTGGAGAAAAGCCTACAGCCTAGAGAGCAAAACCAGCTACAAGGAAATGCTCTCAATTTATAAGGCTATGATTGTCGAAGCAAAGAAGAAGTTTTTTACCGAACAAATAGACAAGGCAAAAAACTCCAGTAGAAAACTCTATGAGATACCAAAACAACTAGCGGGAAGTACTCCCGATTTAGCGCCAACACCCTCCCAACCACTATGCGATGAGCTCGAGCATTTCTTTTTTACGAAAGTAAATGACATATATTTGGCATTCCGTCCCAAAATGGATATCTCCCCGAATTCCAGTTGCCATAGTCGCTCTCACCCTCCATTACTGCAATTTACAGATCTTATGGATGACCAGACCATGGACATTATCTCATCCATCAAAACAGGGTCAGCCCTAGACCCCTGTCCTTTTAGAGTCCTGCCACCGGTAATGGACTCTCTGATCACGGTGATCACACAACTATGTAACACCATGTTTAGATCTGGGATTTACCCGGACATATTGAAAAAGACCCTATTAAAACCTTTGTTAAAAAAATCTAATCTGGATAGGGACGAGTTAAAAAACGACCGACCAATAGCCAGCCTTCCGTTCCTAGCAAAGGTGGCGGAAAAAGCCATGAATCAACAGCTTTCATATTTTATCGAGGAACATCACCTACTGGATAGCACCCAACTTAGATTCCGTAAATTTCACGGTACAGAAGCACCACTAATCAAGGCAGCCGATGACATCAGAGTCGTCCGTGACCAGGGAGGAACAGCAGTCCTGGTGCTGCTTGATTTATCTGCAGCCTTCGACACGATCGACCATAAGATTCTAGTCGACCGTGTCAAAAAAATGGGCATCCAACTGCTGGCCAAAGATTTGTTGGCCTCATTTCTGGCTGGTAGGACTCAGATGGTCACTCTAGGATCCTTCCAATCAGCTCAGCTGTCTCTGCCATGTGGGGTTCCTCAAGGCTCATCCCTAAGTCCGACACTGTTTAATATCTATATGTCGGACCTGGCTAACCTCATTAAAGCCCATGGGATGAGCCTAACCTCATACGCAGATGACACGCAGCTGGTTCTGGCCAGCGATGGAGACAAGGTGGCAGAACGTTTTCAAGGAGGCATGCTAGCAATTGGGGAGTGGATGGCCTCCAATTGTCTTAAGTTAAACTCTGAGAAAACGGAGGTGGTCATTTTTGGCTGGTTTGGTGGCCAGCTTCTTTCGGTGTGCCTCCTAAGCCAGCTTCGAAGGTGAGGAACCTGGGAGTGACATTTGATGATGGCCTTAACTTTATGGCCCATGCTAGGAAAACAGCAGCTTCAGCGTGTCATAAACTAAAACAGGTAAGGAAAAGTATTCCTTTCTTACCCGACACAGTTGGAAAAACCCTGGTGGTTGCCTTAGTTCTATCTTGGACTACTGCAACGGACTATTCGCAAACGCACAGGTTCGAGTTACTAACAAATTGCAAACCATTCAGAATGCGGTGGCCAGACTCCTCTCTGGAACATCTAGATCTAAATCGGTTTCAGATACATTAAGGAATTATCACTGGCTGCCGATTCGGAATCGAATCAAGTTTAAGACTTGATGCATAGTTTATAAAGCACTACACAATGAAGGCCCGCAGTTTCTTAGGGATCAGTTAATTCCATATACTCCTGCTAGAAATCTTCGTTCTGCCACCTTAAACCAGCTAGCGGTGCCACGGACAAAAATGGTTACCTGGGGTGACCGCCGATTTGTAGTGGCGGCCCCTAAGCTATGGAATACTCTTCCACAATCCATCAGGACCAGCCCCTCACTTCTGCTCTTTCGTAAGCGCTTGAAGACCTGGCTTTTTAACCAATAAAACTGTAACGGAAACATTCTCTGAAGATCGTAGTTGGTTTAGCGCCGAGACGCCGACGGGTATTCGTTCGCGCTTAATAAATATCAATAATAAATAAATAAATAATTAAATGGTTTGTTTGAAGGATTGATGGAGTTTCAGCGGTTTGGAAATTAATTGTAGCAGCTGAGGAGTGTGAGAATTAATAAATAAATAAATTCCACTGGTTGAGGTATCATTTAAAGTAAATGTCTGGATAGTTTGGAAAGTGTTGCTCTGGACTGTCTCTTGTGTAAGGGAACATTTTGAATTTCTTTGGAGGAGCAGTCAATTGATTACTGAAATTGCAACCATTTGTTTTGTGTGTAAATTGCTAATAGAACGCGCTCATAAAGATTGTAAATGAGGGTGAGCTACTGCAAGGAGTGAGATTGACTTCACAGGGGCTTTGGTTGTGGTCGCTGAACAGGGAATTGAGAGTGAAAAATCATTCTCTGGTTTCAACGAAAAGTCATTTGTGAATATTGTATATTGTTGAAGGAAAATAAAATTGTTTAAAGCATTACAAAGCCTAGTGAAGGAAGATACAACTGTGCCTGTCAAAAAAGAGGAAGAGGCACCACCTGAAGGTATGCCAGGTCATATTATGGCGATAGGCGTGGGTCTTCACACGTTTGGCTCGCACAATGGCATAAGATCACTGAGAAAGATTGACATTTCCTCGTTGTGGCACATTAAATTTGAGGATTATTGAATACTTTTGGCGGATGTTGTATGACATGAAACCGCCTTCTAGACCTACACAATATGAAGCACTTAATGCCTGGGAACATACAGACCACCTTAGACAGGGAGAGAGAGATTTCAAGGAAGGGTCAAGAAAACCATACACACTTGTGCAGATGCTAGATGGAATGCAGAGCAGAAATCTTGGAGAACTGACTCTGACTGATGGAGCTAGATTATATCCTGCACTAACAAGTGAGGAAGAAGATATATGTGAACAGAAGAATAAGAAAATAAAAGAAAGAGACAGATGACACAGAGAATATAGCTGAGGACAGTGGCAGTGATTCACATTTTTGTTAAACCCTCCATCTCCACAGAATGTAACCCAGGCTGGTGGAGCGAATAATGTACCTATTTGTGACACTTTTGATGTGCCTAGGGCACCAGTAAGTATGAATTCAAATTCAATGAGAGAGGATTCAGGAATGACAGTTCCTTCAAATACACATGGTCTAAATGCTCCAGATGCATTGATCATTCCTGTCACTATTGGTCCTGTAGTTCCTTTGTAGAAGCCGAGATCAAAAGGAAATACTACACATACTTTGGATGTTCCTACTGGAACAAACTCAATATCTAGCAATTCAGAGGGATCAACAATGAGACAACCAATTCCTCAGACTCCTATGGTTCTGACACTAGGGAATACCCCTTGTGCTACAATTGCAGACCCTACTTTAAATCAGACAGTCTTTGACCCAACCAGAAGATTCCCTGAGAGATAATCACCTTTTTTTCCTGCCTAGAAAGAATGTTCTTCCAAATGTGAATTACAGTGCCCCGGGAACGGCAACTTTTGACATTTCCCTTTTGAATTCACCACTGAATGCAAGGAGTGGTACCTATAGCGGAGAAATAATTCTTAATAGCACAGCAGAACAACCAGCTCTTACTGCCCGAGAATTTGATGATTTGCTTAGAGGCATAGACACCTTGATTGGAAGTGGAAATCCTGGGACTAGTGGAGGGAATATTCACGTCTCAGAGAGAGAAAGGGTCATGGATGTGGCTAAATTGAAAGTAGAATTAGAAGAAAAGATAATAGGAACTCTTGGTGTGTTACAATTAAATGCTTACCAGGATGATGAACTATTGCTCCTGTGTATTACTAGAGGTGCAGGACAGGCACATGAAAGATTATCTGAATTGGCTTACAGATATGGAATTGATTTGCTGAAATCTAAAGCTTTACAAAGAAGTTACCAGTCAAGCTTTTGGGACAGAGATCTTGCAAACATGACACCGTCAGGGATGAAATTACAGATCAAGGAAACAAAAACCTATGTTCCTAAGTGAAATGAGTTAGATAAATGGGAAGGTAGATCGTCAAAGAAAAAGTAAGTAACTGGAGAAAGGAAGGTTACAACTGCCTCCATTTGGAACATAGGAGGACGACGAGGATAAACGCATGCTTCCCATGAGAGAAGTGCACAGTGAAGGGTATGTCCATATACCTTGTAGCAGGACAGATCTTGCATCATTCACAAATGATTTTCCAAAACAGAAGCCAGTAGCTTGGTATAGACAGGTTGATCGATTTGTAAAAATATCAAAAGTTCTATTGGATTGTGATACCTTATTTGTGATTTATGGTTCCAAGTGATTTGTGGGTTGAATGCAAAGTTGCTATTGATTGGACCAAAATGGATCCGGCAAGACGTCCTGTATCACATGCTACCTTTTCCACTGCTGATGAAGAAGTATAATCAGGTGATAACATTTCTGAAATTGACAATTTACCCTAAATATATTGATTGGGTAAAGAATGACAGACTGACCCAAGATTCCAAAGAGTCAGTCCACGATTACTTTGAAAGCCTGTTGCACGCATTTAAACAGTTCAGTGGCACAGAGGCTATTGAGGCAGAGGATATGGGACATTTTCTGTACAGTTTTGTGTATGGAATTAAATCTGAGGTTAGTTCTGTGATTCAGCAGCATTTGATTTGTTGTTAGAGTAAGCATATTGATGAGATACGCCAAATACTGCAGTGATGAATTAAAGATAAAACACAAGAAATTGAAGAAAAAATTATTGGTAGCACAAATGAAAGCTGCACAGCGAGGTTACAATCAACAGTGACTCTGAAGAAGACAAATCCCTACCATGTCTGCGGTAGGCTAGGGCATTAGAAGTGCAAATGTCAATTTAATACTGGTGACATGTCTAATGGGAATCAGGTTCAGAATGGTGGATCAGTGCTCTCACGAGGATATAACGTAGTTCAGGCACATCAAGTACAGAGACAGAGTTCACAATCCCAATGCATCCAAGCTCAAGTGATACAGGTTCAACAAGCCCCAATGCCACAACAAAAATCAATTGTCCAGAGATTCAATGCAAGTCAAATTCCCAATGTAAACACCAATCTTTTTCTGTATCAGGGTACTTTTCAGCAGTACTCTATGATACAGGCAGATGATAATTACAGCTTAGACCTAACACAATGATGAGCCTGACAGTGGAGAAGGATTGCGTACTTGGCACAACCCTAGAAGTAACCAAGAGTGGTCCATTCATGGATGGTGAGGTAAATGGAAACCCCGTCTCATTCTTCACTGACCCTGCTGCTACTCGCTCTACTGTGAGAAAAACAGAGGTTCCCAACCTACTCCTCTCAGAACAAAAAATCCAAATTGTCGAAATTGCAAATAAACAAATTACTAATCTAGTTTCAGAAGCAGTATCTGTCAAAAAAGGGTCATTTCAGGAGAATCACTCATTTGTGGTGAGTGATTCAAGTCCTGTAAATCTGCTTGGATGAGATCTCTTGAGCAAGCTAAATTGTTCCAATTTGTTGTACTCCAAATTGAATTGAGTTTCAGACTCATGAAGAGGACATTGCCTTTAAACTTGTCAGACAGAGAACAGAAATCGACTGTACCCTATGTTGACAAAAGATGATTTGTCCCAACAGCTAAGATTCACAGTGCTACCTGAAGTCTGGGACTTTCAGAGAAAGACATAGGTCTCATCAAAGGTGCTGAACCAGTTTGCACTAACGTGAAGCCTAATGCCGAGTGCCTGAGAATCCCACAGTATAATCTGATCCCTGAAACAATTGCTGGGATTACTCCTGTGATTGACTCAATGATTGAGCCAGGCATTCTGAAAGAGATTATGGGCAGTCCATGTAACTCGCCCATCATGGGTTTTGGCAGAAACCCAATGGAAAGTATTGCCTCGTACAAGATTTGAGAAAGGTTAACTCTATTGTAGTTAGTTGATGTCCTGTGGTACCGAATCCAGCTGTGATTTTCTTTCAGATTCCATGTGAGGTCAAGTGATTCTCTGTCATTGATTTGTTCCAAGCCTTTGTTTCTATTCCACTGTATGAGGATAGCCAGTTCCTTTTCGCTTTCCATTTCAACAGCCCTGTTTTGGCATGGTGCCAAGTCCCACAAGAGTATATGGAGAGCCTGTCAATTTTCAATCAGATACTCAAAAAGAACCCATAGTCTCTGGTGATGCCCTATAACTCTGTCCTAGTCCAGTACATTGACAACCTATTGGTGGCATCAAATACACAGGAGGCTTGCAAAAGAGACACACTTGGCTTGTTGAGCAACTTAGCCGAGAATGGACATAAAGTGTCCCCGACCAAATTGCAGTCCTATAAGAAAGAAGTCATATATCTAGTACATTACATTGAGAAAGGAGTAACTTAGGTGACACAAGAGAGAATTTCAGCAATTCTGAAAATGAATCCATCAACAACTCAGAAATAAGTCAGAATGTTCATGGGAATGGTAGGCAACAGTCTACAGTGGATTTCTAATTTTTCCCTAATAGCCATGCCTTTACAGAGGCAGACACTCAATGACGTGATAGATTCAATACCATGGGAAGACAGCTGCATGCGTGCCTTCTCTGAGCAGAGATAATGTCTCTGACATGCACCGACACTGAGAAGGCCTGTTTATAATAAATGTTTTGGTTTGTTCTGCAGTGAGAGAGAGGGCTGCGCTCTCTCAGTGCCAACCCAGATGCACGGGAATGCTTGCAAACTCATTGCATACTTTTCTGCCACATTTGATCCTGTAGCTGCTGCTTTTCCGGCTGTCTCAAAGCTGTGGCCTCAACAGGTGTCATCATAAAGCAGTGCAAGAGCATTGTCATGGCTCACCCATTGACAGTTTTTGTCCCCCATTATGTAGAGCTCTCGTTAACGCAGACTAGAACACAGTATTTAACCAATAGTTGTTACTGAAATGTACTCCAAGCTGAGACCTGACATATAAGATATACCACTACCTGAATCCGATTATATGATTGTTGTTGATGGCTCCTGCTTTAAAGACTATGATGGCAGCCTAAGAGCTGCCTATGCAGTTTGTACTCTCTCAGCTGTCGTCAAAGCCTCCTGGCCTAAAGGAGTAGTTTTCAGTACAAGTGGCCAAATTGATTGCTCTTACTAGAGCATGCTGTGTTTCAGGGCAGCCGAGAGTGACGATTTTCACTGATGGTATGGCTTTAGTGTTTTCCACAACTTTGGACAGTTATGGTTGCAAGATTGGTTTATGACTGCTTCAGGGTCCCCCATACATAATGGTATCAGTGTCCATAACCTGCTGATGGCTTTAAAGTTAGCTTCCCAGATTACAGTCGTGAAATGTGACGCACATCATTGCACTGACTATGTGACAGTGGGCAATGTGAATGCTGATGAAACATCAAGATACTGTTCTCTGAATGCTTGCACCTTTAATAGGGAGTACCACAATGAAAAATCAAGTGCCACAAATTGCAATCCGTTAAATTCAGTTGATACTTGGGAGGAGGTTAAAAGATTACTGGAAGAAGTGTCAGATGCGGAACAAAAATGCTGGATTAAAGCAGGTTGTGTCAAAAGAAATGAGGATAACAGTTGGGTTTCAGGAGATGGAAGACGTTGGAGGTAGCTTGTGGTGAACACAATAGTATATATTCCCTCACAGACCATTATATTTTCTCATTAGACATAGTTCATATACATATCATTAAACATCAAAAATGCAACAGTGACAACTCAAATCATCTCATTGTTATTTTATTTTATCAAAATATTTATTTTTATTTTTTCATCTCATTTTTTATATTGTGCCAAAAGACTTCATTTTTACAAATTATTATTTCTGTTATATTTCTCTATAAAAGACACAATAATGTGTTGTTCTGGATTAGTAAACTCACAAATACATTTCTTTTAGAGCAGTGAATCTTCACAATCCAAACAAAATCTAGAAACAATTCTAAGAGAAATGCAAACAAACAAATTCCCCTGGTTAAGAATAAATACATACACTCATACTACAATCACACTAGCTTATACAGTCTCACACCAACTACACTCATACAATATCTGTACACAGTTGAGTAATTTCTGGCAAGAGAGAGCTCCTGCCAGCAACTGAGTCTCAATGTAGAACACGAGACTCAGTAGCTTGTGGTGAGACATTATCATTCACCTACACATGTAGGAAGAGGTGCCTTGGTGCACTTGTTTAGGAAAACGTGGTTTAACCAAAGGTTTAGATTGATAGCTGAAGGATTGTGTCTCAGAGGTGTTGTGTTCCAACAGCAGAATGTAGGCAGAATAACATCAGTAACACTGAGTCACATAGGGAGATCAAAGAGATCAGGGAGGTCCCTTCAACAGGATGCAACCAGACTTTATCGAGATGCCGATGTACAATTGGTTGAGGTATGTCCTATTGGTTGTGTGCATTTTCTCATGTTGGGATGAAGCTTACCAGACCATGAGAAATTATAGTCTCACAGAGGCTAGATTGTTGTTGAAAAAGTTAATACTGTGTTTCGGTTTCCTGCTTTCTCTGGAGTCAGACTGGGAAACTCATTTTAATAATCCTGAAGATGTTGTGCGTAGCATTGCAAGTTGAACCGATGCTCCACTGCAGTTACCAACCAGAGGCTTCTGGAATTGTCAAGCAAGTCAATGGCACTTTGAAATCCAGATTGTCTAAAGTGTGTGCCTCGATATCCCTGAAATGGCCTGATACTTTGCCTCTTGTATTGTTGAGTCTATGCAGTACTCCAGAAAGAAGAACAGGACTGTCAGCCCTAGAGATCATTATGGGAATGGCCATGAGACTGTCGCCTGTTCCTGCGAATGGGCTTGTGAACATTACAGATGACATGATTCTCGATTACTGCAAAGGACTGGTTGACTTGGTGCATTCTGTGTCTCACCAGGTTGGAGAGGCTACAGACCCACCTCAAGAGGAGCAGTGCCATGACGTCAGTCCCAGTGACTAAGTTAAGGTGAAGAAGCACATGCACAATTTGTGCTTGGAGCTTCTGTGGCATGGCCTGTACCAAATGATTCTGGTCACAACAGCTGTGTAGTGCAGAGGTCTCCCTAAGTGGGTACACGTTGTTCATAGTCGCGGAGTTCCTTTTACCCTTGATGATATACCACACCTGTTCCTGATGTGCCAGTGGTTACAGTGCGACAGAGGGAGCTGGTTAGTCAACCTCTTGGGAATCAGCAAGAATCTGGGACAGCACATGTTTGGTCTGAAGGGATTCTGAGACAGTCAACAGTTGAAGTCGGTACAGAAAGGTACCATCCAGGAGTTTTGACTCAACGATATTCAGACAATGGCAAAGGGCCTATTAAAGTAGTAACATGAGTTGCACTTGGAGACTGGTAGCCAAGAAGACAGGAGAGAGGGAGCGCTGTTTTTCTGAAGTGCAGTGGCACACATTATCCCAGAAGGTACTGAGGGATCTGGCCTTAGTGACAGTGATGAAGAAGGGCCAACAGTAAAGAGATTAAAGAGAGCTAGAGTACCTTGTCGGAGGTATTCTTCACCTGAATGGACATATCTAGCTTTCAATGACTGGGAGAGAGTATTTTGCACCTTTTCCTAAAAACATTTGCATTCAATTGAGCCTCCTTGAACTTGACTTTGTGGCTGAGCTGAGCTTTAAAATTGCATTGCCACTAAACAGACTGGGTCAATGCATTCTGGAAGTGATCATTAGTGAGTTTGAACTGAGCATTTATTGGAGAAAGAATTTAATAGACTTGCCCAAACTACAATGAAGAGTACCAAGCCATAAGTCTGCTGAAGGAGCCTAAGGTTGTCCCTCAGAAGAACATAGAGTGGGGCCAAGGGAGTCTCACATAGGTAATTGTACATATTACACTGGAAAACACATCTGAATTTTTCTTTGGTGTTTGCACAAGTGTAAACTAACTGAAAGGACTATGCAGCAATCAGAGAGCTCCTGGAGCTTAACCAAACCGGTATGAACAGTAGACGCTTGTGTGTAGTGGTATTTGTCATCATGAAATCAGTGGTATTTGCTTTACTCATAATTTTGAGTTTACTCCATTCTCCACAGGTAGAGAAGTATAGGTCTACATGTGCCCCTCAAACACCACTTCCTACTGACAATAGATAGCCTGTAATAGAAGAGAAGGACTTACATGCAGATGTTTCTAGAGGAGATTATTCATTAAATGTTTATTCAAAATTGCTGAATGACTATGTTGGCACAATGCATGCTAGGGATTGCTACGTTTGCATGCAATTGCCTGCATCGGTTGCCAAGGGGATTACATATCATCATCTCCCCTTGACGTATTGAGTTACCTGTAGCTTATTGCTGAGCTTATTCTATGGAAAGGATCATTGTCAATAATATTAATCAAACCATGAATTGTTTTTTTCAGATGTTCCTGTGCTGAAGCACTTGAATCGACAGCCTGATGCTAAAATCTCTGAGATAGTGGGACATTTCTTCAGACACAATTTATGCGCATAGGCATAACTTAACTTGTTCCTTAAAAGGTGCAGAAAAGAAATTCATAGATTCAGTAAAAGACAGATGAAGAGATATACTAGCTAAAGCAGTGAATCATTCAAAAGTGCCACAATGTGCTAAAGATTAAAGTGAGCATAGGTTAATAGGAAATATGGAGCATTGGCGTTAGATTGGCATATTATGCATATTCAATAGAAAATCCACAACTGACACAAATTCCCTATCTAAAGCAGGTGTTTCTATGATTTACCTTGGATTAATGTTGCAATGAAGATGTTTATGGCAGGTCTGAGCAGATCAGATGTTGAGCTAGTGGCTCTGTGACTCCTTCCTCACTTGCTTCTAAGCTGAAATCCTGACATGCCCCACCCTATATTGGGAGGAGTGCACACCACTGTAACCTAGTTGGTCAATTGGTTGGTGCGCATTGAGATCAAGGTTTTATGGCAGCAGTGCCAGATAAGAGCTTCCTCTGTCACGGAATAAACTAGAGGGACTGCACCAATGGTGAGATAAGAGCACTGTAAAACCCTAATCTCATTTTTATGTATTTGAGACTGTAAAAACTACAGAAATAGTTATTTTGACACTGCATTATTTTTAATTGCATGTCAAGCTGCAAAGATTTCTTGGCACTAGTTGAGAGATGATTATTGTTAACCAAGTCAGGGACACTCATTTTACCACCCTTTTGAGGATGAAACACTAATTGAATTTGAAACTGTGAAAATTATGTATACCACAGATCCCAACCGTGGATCCATTAGTTCACTTAACCATCAGACCGCCACGTGAGTCAATTTAGGACATGTATCAACAAGGATACTCCTAGCTCAAAGATCCACAATCTTCAACCATGATTCCAACGTGTGCACCCCAGTTCCTGACAAAGTACAGAATAATACTCAGTGAGAAACAGACTGGCTCCTACTTGAAGTTTGAGAAAAATAACAGAATCAAATGGAATGGAATGTGGTAATATACAGAAGTCCCTCAAATGAGAACAGTGGTGATCATATGCGCCCCAACAGGTGGGACATGCTGTAACCTTTTGTTATGTTCTTCAGGTTATTTGTTGAACAGCCTTTTGAAAAGATAATGGATAACAAAAGAGGGAGTTAAATAAAGAAGTCTCAAGAGCGGGAAAAAGAGGTTTTAGGGGATTGGTTAGGTGGCTCCTTTCTCCTTGTTAACTAAATCCATGTGCGGTGATGTTTTCAGTTCACAAATTAATATAATAACCCCGTGTCTGTTTTTTGCTTTCCTTTCGTCAGAAATAGGTGATGGCATCCTTTGCCCAAGAAGTGCACTCCAGCAGGGCATCTAAAAACAAAAAATTCGGAGAGTATATTTGTTTATATAGAATTGTTGTGAGGCAGGACTCTTCTCTTGAAAGTTAGGTCTCGCTCTCCTCTTAATTAGTATAATCAATTTGAAATGATTGCATGCTGCAAGCATTATTTTCCCTTTACCAGCGACCCTGGAGTTGTGTTTGAGTCTGAGCCTCAGTACTACACAATGACGCTATTTTAAGCGGCCTCTGAATGTGTGCACTTAATTGCGGGTCCCGCTGTCACTGAGCGCGGCTCGTTGCCTTCACAGTGTGCGCACCGGTTCGAGCCTGCAGTGCTCATACTCACAACACCCCGTTTGTTAGCACTGATTAACAAGTCTTACTTTAAGCAGAGGTCACCTGCCTACTCTCTCTGCCGCTTTCCAGCTTTCCTGCAGGTGAGGATGACCCGTCTGGGATTCCTGCTCTCGGTTTTTAAGTGTCTGAGTAATAGAAGCCAGCAGAAAATTGGCCCCAAAACATGGCTTCTAAAGAGATTAAGACATGAACAGAACAGCATGGGCTCTCACCAGGCAAGGGCGGTAATAGAAAACATTTATTTGGCTGCAGTTAAACATCCTAACACATGTTAGTATTTGCTGCCAAAATGCTTCCTAATTAAGAACCACATAAAATCATAGGATATCCTGCGTCCCCTGCCTAGAATGCACGCTCCCTGCGCATCCCCTGGTCCCGGGCCTATGTCCCTAGCAGAGCCAGTACAACTGAAAGGTTAATTTAAATGTAATGTTTTGCCAGCCGTTAACTGCATTGTCATTAAGAAGATTAATGTGCTTTTCACTGTGCACCACCTAGTCTAATCTTTTTTCACCCCCTTAAACAACATCTCCTATTACAGCTAATGAGCAGGCTACAATTTAAATCATGGCGCGGTTCTTTTTTACTGTTCAGGAGCTTCCTGTGTAAACTGCATGCAGTGCAACGCTAGGGCCCTGGCAGTGGGACATCTTGATGTATTTTTGCATTGGGATTTTGGCCAGCCTTATAAATTGTGTTAAGTTCAAGTAGATGTGGAAATGGAGGGCAGAGGATTTATTCCCTCGAAGCCAAATCCACAATCCAGTCTAGCATCGCGCCACACTAAGTGGTTGTCTCCTGAAGTGTCACATTGGAGGACATAAATTCATGCACGTTGAATTCCATAAAGGTGCATGTTTAATTGGGTATCCGTCGAGGAGGAGGGCAAATTGATTCATCGAATTAGAAAAATAAATCTCTCCTTTGAGGGAATTTGGGCTCTGAGCAGCAAAGGGCTACAGGTGGATCATGCAACAACAACTTGTTCAATAAAATCACATTGATTGCAGGATATTAAAGCATACTGGCGCAACACCGATGCAGCCTCTGTCAGTGTCTTTGTCAAAAGCAGTATGCAGTGTGGATTTCCAAGCATCTGGTATGACGCTATTAGTATTTTGAGGTTGAGTACTAGTAGTGCACTGGGCAGACACAGAGCATAAACAAACTAAACTTGCATGCAGGGAGTGTTCATTCAAAAGGGAGACTGCTTAAAGGAGTGATGCATCTCTATTTAAAAATGTCTAAACCTGTCTCGAAGAGGGCTGCCACATGTAGGTCTGCTCTGAGAGGACCTAGGTGAACTTTGGGAATAGTGGAAAGGAGTGCAATCCCGTAGTCGAGTTTGGAGAGCACAAGTGCCTCGACAACAAATTTAATGTAGTGTGCTGAGATGAGGTTCCTGGTTCCCCAATGAAGCCTTAGTTGTAAACGGGCACTCTTAGTCTTGGAAGAGATATGGTTCTGGAGGTTCAGACATCTGTGGAGGGTGAATCGCAGAGATGTGGCATTCTGGATGATGGAAGGGTCGCCTTCCATGTCGGCGAGGAGATCCATCCCGTCTTGGATTTGCAAGTTAACTTTCTCTGGAGAGAAGAGAAGAAGTTTTATTTTTGCTGGGTTTAGTTTGAGGTGGTTGTTAGGCATCCATTTTAAATTCTATTCAGGGAGTTGGATATGTGGGTGCAGTCTTCAGGGATTGAGACCTTAAGATAGATTCGGATGTCAGTGGTGTACAGGTAGAAGACGACCGCTGAGTGCCTGAGGATTATACAGAGGGATTCTTGATAGATGTTGAAAAGGGATGATAAGAGAATAGACCCTTGCGGAACCTCTTGTTGCAAGCTGACTGGATCTGAGACAACATTCCCAATTTTTACAATTCAGGAACAATTAGTTAGGCAAGAGGTGAACCACTTAAGGACAACACCATCAATACCCATATATAGTTATGTTCACTGAAAAAACGAAAGGTTACAGGGACGTTATAGTAAGAGAATGGAATACAAAAAACCCTTAGAAATTCAGTGTGAAAACAAAAGGTTACATGTACATTAGTTAGGCTGACATTTCACCCGTAAAAAACTGAGAAATTCAGCATTTAGAGTTAACTATAGCTCACGTGCTCGCAATGCACTGCTTATGAGCTCATATGTTACATCACTCATGACATGATCAGTGACATCGCTGATGACATCACTGATGACATCTGAAATTACATCATCCACAGAATCTCTCACATACCCACCCACACCCCAATATAACCTTTCATACACCCACTCCAACTTCTACACTAGAATACTCAAAACCATTGACACACCCATACCAGCACTTACACACCCACGCACTGATTCATCCACTCTGTTTCCCATGCCTGGCCCCCTTTCTCAACCACTCTGCAAATGCGTCTCTTGGCGTACTACTGGTTGGTGGGATGAAGTCCCTTTGGCTGCTGAGGGTCGTTGGGGTCCAAGAACCCCTATTGATTCCACAAGTATGTCCCCGACAATGTGATTGCTGGGACCTCTTTTGGGGCCCATCCCCTTTTTCAACCACTCTGCAAAGGGACGCTTGGTGCAATACTGCTTGGGGATGAACTCCCCTAGGCTGATGAGGGTCATTGGGGGCCAAGAACCCCTATTGTTGCCACAAATAGGTCCCCCAAAGTGGGATTGCTGAGACCTCATTGGACGACCTGC
Organism: Lissotriton helveticus; assembly: GCF_964261635.1. Lineage (NCBI taxonomy): Eukaryota > Metazoa > Chordata > Amphibia > Caudata > Salamandridae > Lissotriton > Lissotriton helveticus. The sequence goes on along the minus strand of NC_136061.1, from coordinate 2,001,263,373 downwards.
TCCCTTTCTCAACCACTCTGCAAATGTGCCTCCTGGTGCACTACTGGTTGGGGAATGAAGTCTAAAGATGTGCGTGGCAGTAAACTCCACTCCACTCGTGGTTGGGAGAGTTTTTTGCTGAACTCTGCATTCCAAGCAGACCGCAGAGTGGCAATACTTCCCCTGCAGAGTTTACCACCCACCCCTAGTTTTCTGCCTACTTCTGACCTTTATTTTGCCTCTTCTGCTCGTTGCTGACATTTATTTTTCCTCTTTCTGCTCATTTTTTACCTGTATTTTGTCTCTTTCTGCTCGTTTCTGACTTTCATCTTACCTGATTTTGCTTGTTCCTGTCCTTTATCTTGCCTGTTTCTACTCTTTTCTGACCTATATTCTGCCTCTTGGGGCTCGTTTCTGACCTCTATTCTGCTCTTTCAGCTTGATTCTCACCTTTATTTTGCCTCTTCCTCCTCGTTACTCACCTTTATTTTGCCTCTTTCTGCTCATTTATAACCTGTATTCTGCCTCTTTCTGCTCATTTCTGACTTTTATCTTGCCCGTTCTGCTCATTTCTGTCCTTAATCTTTTCTGTTTCTGCTTGTTTTTGACGTTTATTCTGCCTCTTGCGGCTCATTTCTGACCTTTATTCTGCCTCTTGTGGAAAATGACAGTGTATATGTACATAAGCGGCGTTCATTTGTGTTCACCATACCCCTCTCTGTAAGCAGAACGAATACCGCGAAGCATTGACCGCATCATCCCGCCAGCATACGCCCATGCACGCACGTACACGACAGCCATTTTAGGCACCAAGGCCTCTCTGCCCGTTTGTTAAACCCCCCCCGTTGAACACCCCCGCTCTCTCATGCATAGGCCATAAAACCCTCTCCCTCTGCGCGACCCTGCTCTAAAAGTGACACCCCTGCCTGACCGACACCCCCCTGCATTCCTCCCAGGAACACCCTTCCCCTCTTCTGATGACCCCCCCCCCCGGCTACACCTGGCCTCTCGACCCGTTCCCAAGTCATAAAACAAAGCCTCATGGATGTACCCCCCCCCCCCTGGCCCCGCATAGTAAAACGTGATACACCAACCGAAGTGCCCGATCTTATCGCCTGCCCAACCTTAGATCTGACCACCCCCTCTTGCCCTCGTGTCCTGTTGGAATGTCCGGCTGCAAGATTACAATCACATGTTACATTTGGGAGGGGAAACGACATCCGAGCGACAGGCATGGGAATAGGCCTGAAGCTGGGATTCCAAACGTGCCTTTTCGTACTTCAAAGTTTCTTTATTACAATAAGGAATGTTTGTGCATCATAAACCTGTGTATAAAAGACGGAGCCTCAGAGAAACTTGTTAGAGCACCTCTTGAAGACATTGTGCGCGTGTCCGAAATGACAGGCTCTCCTCATGAGAAATAAAAACCTGTTCTTGCACTCCCGCTTCCAGCGCCCGTCTCTTTATTTGGTAACTGTTCAAGATGGGAACTAAGAGGCGTCTTGTGCCAGCAGCCTGGGCATCGGTTGTAATTTGGGCTGTTTTTCCTCAATTGGCGTCCCAACGCGGGGCCCATCAGCGACATAAGGTCCGGTAAGAGAGGTCCAGACGATGGGGTGAACATCTGAACGATTGGAGTATACCTGCCTTGAGAGGGCCCTCGTCCGGCTGCCGATTGAATGAACTTCACCGATTCCGAACGGACCTCTCTCAAGCGACCTACTGTCCTGACTGGGATCCCACAGGAATGCTGCGGTAAAAACATGGAGTAAGAGAACGATCGGGCGCTGGAAAGGGAAGGCGAAGAACTGTCCACACGGTCCGGTCCGGGTAAGGTTAAGTAGGACGTCTTTACGTCTGATAATCGGCATTTAAATACTGGTATTGTTCATTGATTGGTTCATTTAGCCTTGGTTGCTACTTGAAGTATTGGTTCTTTTTGAGACATTCTCTGTTTGCAAACAGCGACGAATAGGAACGTTCCTCTCTCTTTGCAAATAGTGAAGGATAGGTAATGCGGACTTTTGTCCCCCGTTGTAATCCGTCATGCCTGTTTTTCTCCCCACTGATTGATTGGTTGCTCTGTTGCTCTTTGAGACATTCGCTGTCTACAAACGGGGAAGAATAGGAATATTCTGTCTCCCTTTGCAGATAGTGAAGGGTAGGTAATGCAGACTTTTGTCCCCCATTGTAATCCGTCATGTCTATCTTTCTCCCCACTGATTGTTTGTTATCGATTTTGTATCGATTATCGCTCTTTTGAGATATTCCCTGTCTACAAACAGAGAAGAATAGGAATATTCTGTCTCCCTTTGCAGATAGTGAAGGATAGGTAATGCGGACTTTTGTCCCCCGTTGTAATCCGTCATGCCTGTTTTTCTCCCCACTGATTGATTGATTGTCTGGACATTTATTGTTCAAGGAATAGTTCTTTTGAGGTATTCTCTGTTTGCAAATAACGTGGAATAGAAATATTCTGTCTAGTCTTTGCAAGTAGTGAAGGGTAGGTAATGCGGACCTTTGTCCCCCGTTGTAATCTGTCATGCCTATCTACTCCCCACTGATTGGTAAACTAGTTCCACCCGGACCATTTATTAGAGGTAGATCATCTGGCTTAACCGGAGGGCGCCCCTAATAAAAAGGACATATGTAAAATACGAAGTAATCACCGTACCCTGTTAACAGAAACTTTAGCACGAAACACACTAGAAAAGGAAGGAAAAAGAAATCGAGCAAAATCAGTAGGCCACTGATGAGTTTTTTTTTTACTCCGCTAGAAATAAGAAACGTTAGAAATAGCCCGCAATAAGAAACATGAAAGTGGTGAGAGAAGCCAAGCTTGACATCACGGCAGCCACGAGGTAGCTAGGCTCCGCCGCCCCTCACTGCTCCAAACATGTCTGTCCCACCGCCCGCCACGCCCAATAACGGTAACATAAGATAGATACAAGTCAGCAGATACCTACCCCCATTCCGGAAGCTCCCGAAGTGCAACAGGTCCACGGTTACGCCCATCCGGAAGACGAGGCCTCGACACGTGCAAGGCGGGGCCCGGCTGGCCGCCATCGGCCGGAGAGGTCGTGGGGTGGGTGGCCCGGAATGTACTGGTCTTCCCATCCTCCTCTTCTGGCGCCTTGCAGGCCACGGGGGGGGATGTCTTGCTTATGCCTCCGACCCCCCCCCTCTCTCATCGCCTGGTCCAGCCATCACGAATGTCAGCGCCAGGAAACGGCGTGGGGTGCACTGGGAGGGAGAGGCGGCGCGGACGAGCCTCTCCCACCTCCCCAGGTGGAGGCCCCTCAGCTGCACCCCCAACGCTCCACTCACCCGACAAGGGTTTGTCCACTCTTGCGGTGCAACGCCACGCCCGACAGGCTGGAGTCCGTCTGCTCTTGCGATCCAGCGACTGCCGGTTGCCGCGGAACTCATAAAATGGCGGTCGACACTGCAGGATTGGGCCTGGCGTGCAAAGATGGCCTGGTCGCTTGCCAGCTAGAAAATGAGTCCCCCGTCCAGAAGCGTTCTCCTCAGCTTTGAAGATTCTACGAGAACCGCAGGGGCCCCCGACCCCCGCGGGCCCCCCCCCGATGGGGAATGACTGCCATGATTGCCCGCGGAACGACCAAGACGTAGCCGCGAGACGTTGGCGCTCTCATGCTGGCGCCAGCCTCAGTTTGAATGACCAAAATCCTGCAGACTACCAATTTGATCAGTTCCGGTGGAACACCAGTATGACCCGGTAGGAAAGATTGTTGCCTCCCTCCCCCCTTTGACTGATGGTTCATATCGACAGCCCCTTCTGTTGCCCTTTAACGAAACTTTTGGACTGCCGAAAGAGGCTCTGGTCCAACCACGAGTTGGTGGAGACATTTTGACTATACTTGGACCTGCCTGACCTCACCCAAAATGGCGCCGGTACAAATGAAACTCGCAACTCCCTGTTGTGTTCCGGTTGCTCAGTCTTGATATCATGAGATATGTATGCAGTTTTTGAAGCGCATGGCGGGAAGGGATGGGTACTGATTGAACATTCGGACAATGAATTGATATTAAGTTCTGACGTGTCATTGATTACCGTATTATTGAAAGTTCGAATTTTCGACACCTATGGTACTTGCCCACAATGAATTTTCGATATGATTTTATTGCACTTGTCGCATCTTTATGAAATGAACGACCACCAACTCCGTTACGTGTTCCTCCAATAAATTTCCCCTCATGTACAGTTCCAGCCTGCTCCGTGGCCGGCCCACGTGGTTGTAGGCCCGTATTTGTGCGCCAACATTTTTTAATAAAGGTTTTTTGAAAAGCAAACATAGTTGTAGCGCTTAGATTGGTAAGTTTCGAATAAATGGCCACTGTTTCCGCTATAAGTAAAATACAGGTGAAATGAAGCAACTCGATTACTTAAAGGTTAAAACGCAAAGTACACAGAAATATCGCAAATGTGAATGGTCCAGGTTTGTTGTGTGTGTGTTTTTTATATATTTTTGTGCAACGTAAAGCAATCGATAAAGGTCCCGGTATTCAGCCTTTACTTTATGTGCCACCTGTATCAGGGAAGTTGTTTCAGATGCCCCTAAGCCACTCCGAAGGAATGCCACCTAGCCCCATCTACACCGTTTACACCTACGAAATTTAGAGATTGGAAAAACATTAATCTGGACCTTCTCGCACAGACAATGCGAGACAGCCCATTGCCAAATGAACAAGATCCCGTAGTAGCCTCCGCTAATTACCTGAACAAACTAAAAACAGCCTGTAACAAGCTAGCACCTAGCAAAATTTCTCACAGAACTAGAAAACTCCCTTCCGCTCCTTGGTTCACCGAATCTCTCCGACTACAGAGACAATACTGCAGGAATCTAGAAAGGCAGTGGCGTCGCCATTTCAATCCCTGCGAAAAGATTACATACAAAAATGCTCTATCAAACTACAAAAAACTTATAACAGTAGAGAAATCCACTTACTACACCAACCAAATCAATCAGGCCAAAAACAATACAGGTAAACTGTTTCAGGTGGTCAGCTACCTATCCAACCCCCTTGCACCTCGCCCAGAAGGATCACAGGCTCTCTCAGATGCCTTGGCCAATTTCTTCGAAGATAAAGTTAGAGCTATCTTCAACACTTTCTCCCCGGACTCATCACTCACTTCCACTCCGCAATCTACCGCCGAAATTAACCCAGCTTTTTCAATTTTTGAAGCCACCACGCAAGAACTCATCCAACCCTTAATAGCCCGAACCAAATCGGGTTCACCTTTTGATCCTTGCCCCCCGGGCATTTGTAATCTTATCTCTGAAGCTATTGCCCCGTCATTATCTACCATCTGTAATGCAATGTTCAAAACGGGCATCTTCCCTTCTGTCTGGAAGGAAGCTACTATTAAACCTCTTTTAAAAAAACCTACCCTAGATCCCCTCCTCCCCGCTAGCTACAGGCCCATCGCATGTCTCCCGTTCCCTGCCAAGATTTTTGAAAAAATCATGAACATCCAGTTGTCAACTTACATACATAACAACAATCTGCTGGACGACACCCAGTTTGGGTTTCGACAGGGCCACGGAACAGAGACTGCGCTCCTAAAAGCAGCGGATGAGATAAGGTCCACTATGGACAACGGAGGCTCAGCGATTCTGATACTCCTAGATCTCTCCGCAGCATTCGACACGGTCGATCATGTCACCTTGATCGACCGTGTCGCGGCCATAGGAATAAAAGACAAGGCTAAAGATCTTCTTGCTTCATTTCTGTCTAACCGCCCACAAACAGTGAAGATAGGCAACTACATCTCTCAGACTTTTTCCTTACCTTGTGGAGTACCGCATGGATCCTCGCTAAGCCCGACACTCTTCAACATATATGTGTCGGACTTGGCGAGGGTCATAAAATCCCACGGAATCTCACTCACTACATATGCTGACGACACCCAACTGGTGTTGTCTTTATACAATGACGACACTTCTGTAGCAGCCAATTTCCAAAACGGAATGAAGGCAATAAGCTCCTGGATGTCATCCAATTGTCTAAAATTGAATTCTGATAAAACAGAAGTGATGACATTCGGGAGGCTGCAACCTACTTGGTCCCCGCAATGGTGACCATCTCAGATGGGACAACCTCCCGAACCAGTGATCAAGGTACGAAACCTGGGTGTCATCTTCGATAACAAGATGTCCTTCCAGCAACATGCTAATTCGGTGGTCTCCTCTTCTTTCTACACCCTAAAAAAGATTAAAAAACTAATCCCTTATCTCCCTCCATCAGCAGGCAAAACCTTAGTCAGCACACTAGTCTTTTCTAAAACAGACTATTGCAACGCCCTCCTACTAAACGCACAACAAAAAGTCCTCAACAAGCTGCAGACAGTGCAAAACGCGGCAGCCAGGACACTGCTATCCATTCCCAGGTTTGCATCTATCTCCCCTTACATCAAACAGCTTCACTGGTTGCCGGTGAGAAGCCGGATCAAATTCAAGGCTCTATGCATAGCATACAAAGCTATCCACAACCATGGCCCTCTATTCTTAAGACAAGCCTTCCGGCCACTCGAACACCTTAGAACCTTACGCTCATCCACAGCCCACTTACTAAGAGTCCCTCGAACACGAAGAGCTAACTGGGGAGACAAACGTTTCTCTGTCGCTACAGCCAAGTTGTGGAACACGCTCCCCCTCCACATTAAAACTGCGCCGACACTGCTCAATTTCAGGAAAAAATTAAAAACTTGGTTGTTCCCAGCCTGAATACTCCTCGATTCACAGGAAGTTCTGCAACTATAGCGCCGAGACACCCTTGGGTATTTGCGCGCTCTAAAAATTGCTCAAATAAATAAATAAATAAATAACACGCCATGGTTCCGCACGGAAAAATTGTATATTGTCTATGGGGACTGCCCCTGAGAACGTGACGAATTTGTGTGATATGAATGCACGCGTGTATGCCCTGATGTGTATAGCTCGACTGAATACACGTTGCACACGTTTGGATTGATAAGAGAAATGTTTTATGTATGACTTAAGTGATGATCGAACGGCCGATGGAATGGGGAAAAGGGGTCTGAACATGGTGCCTATACACGACGAACAAACAAAGATATAGCACTCCCTTACTTAGAAACGACTGTCTCTCTCTCTCTGAACCCAGCGACTGGAAGGGTGGCCTGAAGCAGAAACTTGGTGGGTTATTGCAGTATGACAAAATATGACTCCAACCGGCACCCCAAATAATACAACCAAGAATGACGTGCACCCATGAGTGAATTCATACGGTAACTAAATAGGGAAAGGTTCAGGAATATTCCGGGGTGAGGTTTACCCAAGTACCCTTCTCCTGGAAGACTAGGAATATTGTCAATGTTTAAGGTTTACCACCTCCTTCTTGCACCCTCATAGACATGAAACTCAAAGCTGCCCCATTGTTCTCCCGACTGACACCCTCCGTTGCCTCAGCCTGGATACCCATTCGCTAAAAATGATTCGAAGATCCCACCGTGAGTATTAGCCCGACCAGGTTAGTTCCCGAACAATTGACAAAGGTGTAAGTATTTGCAACCGAGGCCACCAGCAAAGGCAGCCAGATGAATTAAGCAGGATACTAAGGATGCGCAGCATGCAGGAAGAACTCTTTATGGCCAAGTACTGTTCTATGTTTTGTCTTGGATTTTTGTATATAATGCATGTACTATCCCCCCCGCCTGAATTCATGTGTACGTAATGTATGGATCTACGTCGTCCCTCAGCCTGTGTTTCTATATAACTTGACCCCTGCTGTTCTGTGTTGTGTGCGCACTAAATGGCCTATTATTGTACACGTCTCTCTCTCTCTCTCTCTCTCTCTCCATGTCATACGTGTACCGAATAGTTCGTTTAAAATGCGGACGACTCTCTCTCTCTGAGGGTCCCTCTGTTCCCTCTTCCTTTGTGTGGTAACGTTGTGCCCCGCCGGCACAAGTCTAATTGGTTTTTGAACACAAAGGTGTTCGGCGAAATTGACAGAAACTAAAACAATTGTAATTTGCCATATTACTACCTCTCCTTTCTGTAAAATGATGGAACTTGAATTGGCTAAGAAGGAAAGGACAGGTAAGACGACTGATGTCCTCTAATCTGGCCTCCTTTTTATGGGGGGACTATATGTCAGTGGCTTTCTGTTCTCAGTTCGTTAGAAACACAATCTCCAATGCCCAGATCTCCCCACCTCTCTGCACCCAAGTACGGACATCCAAAGCGTCCTCGTTTCTCCCGATTGACCCCAGCTCCATATCCCGAAGTATAACTGATGACCCTGATTAACCGTTGCTCCCCGGGAAAAGAATGTTTAGCCTCTGTCCCTCTCTCATGATGATAGAAGACTGCCAGGGCTTGGGTTAGAAAGACGAGTCTCTACCGTAGGATCCGATTTCGGGGTTTGATGGAATACGCAGTTGATAAGAGTCTGACTTCTCTCCATATACGTCATGAATGAACCCCAAATAGACTTAGTACAAACTCAGTAGAAATGCCCGCATACATACTCCATAGTGATAACTTCTGACCGTGACCGATGAACGTATCCCCAACTACTTAAGATTGGGGGTGGAATTGAAATGTATAAATGTCTTCTCCTGCCAGTTCTCTAAAGCTTGTTTTGTACCCCTTCAAAGATACACAATCACCGGAGGAGAGGGGCCGGACGTGACGCACAGCCTAGCTGCAGATCATGAAGCACATATGACCTCGACCAAAGGTGGAGCCGCAGAGCAACGAGACGCGGGACGAGGCACCACTCTCAAACACGGAAAATGAAAGGATGGAGGGCTGCCTTGAAGCCCTCTGCTTGCTGACCCACGCGTGCTAGAAGTCCCCGCCCCTTTGAGCCCGATTGATGGGCCTGCCTGCTCGTTATCCTTTGCTCCCTTGGTTTGTCTCAAAGATCTGATCCCACTCCGCCCTCTCTTCCCTCGATTATCCGACAACCCCCCCTTTTTTTCACATGGATTTTGACTCAGAAGAACAGCATCTAGGTAGAATAGGGTTTGCCACGGAAGGAGAAAGAAATGCAGGTGCCCAGCATGAGGCACCCTTAAAAAGATTAGTTAGGAAACAGGACTGTGGTCTAACAGCAGAGGACAGATCGCACCCTGCGACGTGTAAGGATGGATCCGAGCTGGACCTATAGCTCCACCGCCGGTGCTCAACAGCGCCAACGGAAGAAAACGAACTACTAGAGCCTACCAGTGATGGCTCGCTGCTAAAAAGACACTGTGGCGAAGACCCCCCCCTCCCCTTTCTGAACTTTCTACCCCCCCTGACTACTTGCTTGTATTGAACTGAATTCCTCCCTCAACCACTTTGTATTGCTTTCAAAATGTTTCATTGGTCACTTTTAACTGTACATTGATACCGCCGGAGAGAGAGTCAGAACATGGTTCCATAATGTGTTGGAACATTTCCTTGATTGACTCCGACTGAGTTGTATACCGATCTCTAGACTCGTATATATAACACGACAAATGTAAATTCATATGTATTGCACCTCGTCTATCTCATCGACTGCACAGGGTTATATGCAATCCGCAGTATTGACAAACGCTATTTCATTGACCATACATGGCTATATGTACACCCCGTCAGTTATGATAAACACGGAAATGAACTAACTTATGTTAAAAAGCGGCGACTGTGGAAAATGACAATGTATATGTACATAAGCGGCGTTCATTTGTGTTCACCATACCCCTCTCTGTAAGCAGAACGAATACCGCGAAGCATTGACCGCATCATCCCGCCAGCATAGGCCCATGCACGCACGTACACGACAGCCATTTTAGGCACCAAGGCCTCTCTGCCCGTTTGTTAAACCCCCCCCCGTTGAACACCCCCGCACTCTCATGCATAGGCCATAAAACTCTCCCCCTCTGCGCGACCCTGCTCTAACAGTGACACCCCTGCCTGACCGACACCCCCCTGCATTCCTCCCAGGAACACCCTTCCCCTCTTCTGATGACCCCCCCGGCTACACCTGGCCTCTCGACCCGTTCCCAAGTCATAAAACAAAGCCTCATGGATGTACCCCCCCCCCCCCCCTGGCCCCGCATAGCAAAACGTGATACACCAACCGAAGTGCCCGATCTTATCGCCTGCCCAACCTTAGATCTGACCACCCCCTCTTGCCCTCGTGTCCTGTTGGAATGTCCGGCTGCAAGATTACAATCACATGTTACATTTGGGAGGGGAAACGACATCGAGCGACAGGCATGGGAATAGGCCTGAAGCTGGGATTCCAAACGTGCCTTTTCGTACTTCAAAGTTTCTTTATTACAATAAGGAATGTTTGTGCATCATAAACCTGTGTATAAAAGACGGAGCCTCAGAGAAACTTGTTAGAGCACCTCTTGAAGACATTGTGCGCGTGTCCGAAATGACAGGCTCTCCTCATGAGAAATAAAAACCTGTTCTTGCACTCCCGCTTCCAGCGCCCGTCTCTTTATTTGGTAACTGTTCAAGATGGGAACTAAGAGGCGTCTTGTGCCAGCAGCCTGGGCATCGGTTGTAATTTGGGCTGTTTTTCCTCACTCTTGCGGCTCATTTCTTAACTCTAAACTGGCTCTTGCGGCTTGTTTCTCACCTTTATTTGGCCCCTTGCTGCTCATTTCTGACCTTTAATCTGCCTCTTTCTGCTGGTTTCTGACTTTTATCTTGCATGATCATTTCTGTCCTTAATCTTGCCTGTTACTGCTCCTTTCTGCCTCTTGCAGCTCGTTTTTGAACTCTGTTCTGCACTTTCGGTTTGTTCTTCACATTTATTTTGCCTCTTTCTGCTCATTGGTCACCTTTATTTTGCCTCCTTCTGCTCATTTCTGACCTTTATGATGCCTCTTTCTGCTCATTTCACACCGCTATGGCTCTTTCTGCTTGTTGCTGACCTTTATTCTGCCTCATTCTGCTCGTTTCTGACCTTTATTATGCCTCCTGGTGCACTACTGGTTGATGGATGAACCTCCCTTGGCTGATGAAGGTCATTGGGAGCCAAGAACCCCTAGTATTGCCACAAGTAAGCCTCCCACAGTGAACAGGCAAGGAGAACATGACTGTGCTCCATATACACAGTTCTCTGTTGCAATTTGTAGTCCTCAAGTGCCCAATGATTAAAAGCATTTGTAGCATTTACATTCTCATGCAAAACAAACATCAAACCAAATGTAATGTCCCAGAGGTACAGGAGCCAATAATCTGCTCTAACACCCTACCCAGACCAAGGTACAACCAAATCACTGGCCAGCTTTGACCTCTTTCTGTTTCTTTTTCTGTTTCTTCAATTAGTATCCAAATACAAAAACATTTACTGTATATGGGGTCTTCCTAGCAGACAACGTCCCAGATTGTGAGACCCCAGATCTGGTTGCACAACAGCCCTCTGAGCACTCTGTCAAGCACTCACTTCCGTGGCCATCAAGGATTTGGAACTGTAACAAGAAGTTGGGTAATGAGGTCAAACTTTTATATAGTAATTTTTCTTGAGCATTTGAGTGAGCATAGATATTAAACAGAATTTGTGAACTTGCCCAGTGACCGCCAGCAAGTTTAACCACTTCCATGCTCATGACAAGGTCAGCTCGTCATGCAGTATACTGGAGCTGTGCTTATGACGAGCTGACCTTATCATGAACAATGGGAATCCAAGCTGATCAGCACCCAGCGGGAATTGCCTTAGCACCAATGTGGTTACGTTTTTTTACCTGTATATTACTTGAAGTTTTCGGCATTTGTTTGGATTCTGAGTTGAAATTATTTGATATATATACCTAAAGACCACCATTTGCTCTTCCATAGTTGTTCGTTTTTACCGCATCCACCTGATTTACTGTGAATGCAGGTAGCTGAATTCGTTCTGTCAGCCAGGTTTCTTGCAGTACTATAATATCATGTGAGGCCCATATTTCCATTAGGGATCCATCCATAAGCTTTCTAATCACACCTGCATTGTTCCAGGAAAGTATATTTAGTTTCTCATTTTGACAAGCAGGTTTTGTTTCAGTAACTGGTCCTTGCCTACCATTTGTTAATGCAGACCAATACCTATAATTACTCCTGCCTCTTGTTGGAGACACCGTATCAGTACTTGTTGGACGTTGGGCATTGTACAGAATCGAATACACTGAAGGATGTGTGCTCAGCTTATTGACTCCTTGTGCCAATGGAGCAGGGTACCATTGCGATGTTGATTTTATTATTGTTATACCCCAAGTTTCAAATTGCTCCTTAGCATCTAAGATTTGATTGACTATTTTTTCTGATTTCCATGAAGATAGTGTTGCCTCTGTGAGTGGATTATGTATATTTGGCACAAACTAAGTAAGTCTGTTGTTTCAATAAACTGTAATGATCTCACCTCTCCTAGATGCCTCCTAATATTGCCTGTATTTAATATATCTTGTTTTCCTCTTGACGTGTATAGCAATATTAATGTAATTTGCCACTGGTCACTAGAACTGATTGTTTCTTTTAAAGGGCATTTTCAGAAGATTCTTCTCTTCCTTGATTCTGCGTTGGAATATTATGTTTTGTTTGGCCCTGTTGTAGGAGGGATTTTTTCCTTTAACTTTCTCTTCAGGCTGTATATTGGGTGGTATGCAATGAGGCTCATATTGGTTATTACTGTCTACTTGAGGACACGTGACCACTATTTCTTTATCCACGCTTGCAGTTACTGTGCGTTTGAAAATTTTATATTTCTTACTGCAATTGCTTGTTAGGACTACTGGTGGATTGTTATTAGGAATTCTTCGGCTTTCCAATTGTTTCTGTTCCGAACATTTACAAAATTGTGTCTCAGGGCATTTGATCTGATCTTCCCCTATTGAAGTTTCTGTTAATATATCCTGTTTTCTATCTGTCGTCAATATCTCCATTTGCAAGCTGTCTAAATGTGCACCCTTTTTGTCTATTTTTTCGTTTATATCACTTTTATTCGAAAACGAAACTAATTTCACTCGGGTGAGTTTGTCTTTACCCTTCAGACTGACGTGCCCGGTTTTCATATTATTTTCACTGACCTTACTTTCCATACAATTAGAGCCAGGGTACCTGGTGCCATCCGACAATTGATCTACCAAAGTACACTTTCTTTTAGTGGTATCTAATTCGGGAAGAGATTTCTTATGTTTCATGGCGCTAAATAATGGGTAACACATATTGAGCTCTCCATCATTTCGTATTGGGCCATTTGTGTTCTGCCTTCCTTTTCTAGCACGTTTTTTTGCCTTTTTGGTAATACTTGAGTAAGAACCGATTTGGGTTTTGTCACAATGGATTCTTCACCACTATTTGATAAAAGGATCAATGACCCGTCATTTTGAATTTCCTGTATATTTTCAGAAATTAGCTCCTTCAAGTGTCCAACCTGATGCTTATGAATGTCTTTCTTTGTTAGATTTCCTATTAGCTGTAGTTGCTCTTGCTTATCTTCCAGCTTGTTATTCTCTATTGTTGGCTTGTATTTTATTTCTTTCAATATATCAATTAGTATAGCTGGTAATGTACTTAATTTATCTATTATTTGATCACATTTGCAGATGCACTGTGGATCTATACTCTTCGGTGATTGGTATTTCTTCATTTGATTAGTCAATATATCTATTTTGGAATTAATACTAGAGACATGAGTTGCCATAATATTCATAAGATCAATCTGGACGTCCAATTTGTCTGATTTCATATGTAGCACTGATATCGATGTTTGCAAGGTATTTAATAATGAAGAGTGTAAAGAGGATAAGTCCTCTATCTCCATTCGGTTAGTATATTCTTTCAGCTTACTTGTATAAAATCCTCTTGCTATTGAGTTATCCTGCTGAAGTGCAGAAGGACTTACATTTATTTCTGTTTGAATTTTGAATTGATCATTTGGATCCTCCCTTATAATACCTGGCGGAACATATGATGAATCATGCTTTCCCTTCATAGAAATCTGGATAGAACAATGACTTGATATTTCTATAATTGAGCAAAAGTATTGGTTTGATTCAACACCAATAGATCTTATTGCAGAGACCTGTGGTTTTTTCTTTCCTTTTTGGTTTCCATTTTTTTGCTTTACTATTTCTGTTTGCATACTGATGGGGTTAATTTCCGAATTTGGTTGATTCGATGCTTTTGTTTCCAAGGCTTCAACCAATTCCACGTTCTTCATTATTAGTGTTGAGTGTAACCAGAAGGACGAAGCCTTTATGTCGCATGGAATTACAAGGGGATCATAACATTGATTATCTTGTATTTGGTTATCCCTATTAGGGGTCAAATGGAAATGCTCTGATACTTTTAGTTTGTTTGCTGTAGTTGTGTCATCCTGATGGTGATTTCTTTTATCCGATTCCATATTCAGATCAATGCATATTGGCTTATTGTCTCCCAAATCATTCTTATTATTATTGACTGAATGTATAATTGCCTGGGCTATTGTTTTTTTTGCACTTTTTGTTTGGTGGTCTATTGGCGAATTTTTATCATTTCTAAACTCTGTTATTATTGGATCCGTTATTCCCACACTTTCATTTGATCCTGGCGCTATGTGGGTCACCATTGCTTGGGATACTAGTTGTGGAACTACCTGCAATGCAGCGGCTTTTATTTTTTGTGGGGCAAGGGGTGTAAGCAGACCCTTGGTGTTCCCTGTTTCCGAAAAGATGGCTGCTGCTGGGTCCTTCAAAAAAAAAATTTGCTTATTTTTTGTTGCGGCTCTAGTTTTTCCCAGGATTAATTTCCATTTGAGATGGGGTTGGGGAAAGATAATTTCCAATCCCTTGTGGTCTTATTGGGGATGTCCCCCTTGTTATAGTTGAATTATTTTGTGATTTCTTTTGCTTATGTGTTTTTTGTAGCGGGGGCACCTGCCTAACCCGTCCTGATCTCATTTCACTTATATCACTGGGTCTGGAATTATTTGCCTCAAATTTGCCTCTAAATTGCAGGTTATAAGAGGAGGTTCACACTCACGCTTTAATATCCCTGTAGAGCCGACTTGCAATTTTGCTAACTCCCACTGGGGCTGAAATTATTTGCCTCCAACTTGCCTCTGGATAACGGGTTATAAGTGGAGGTACACGCTCATGCAGCCATCGTGGCTCTCAATTGACCATGCTCGGCGTTAAGAACTTCTGTATTTTAGCATGAAAGGAGGCAGGGAATTCGTTTTCCTCTATGCACCCAGCAGGGGAACAAGGGGAGCAAGGGAGTAAAGAAAGAGCCGCAGGCCGTAGCTCTCCTCCACCTTGCCTCACTCTTCACTTGATCCGCTCAATTAATGCCCCAATGTCTCGTGCTGCACGCTTCACAAGGATTTCCTCACCTCCAACTACCGGCTCCAGCTCCCGGCTTCTGGTAGGCTGGCAAGGCTTCTCACGCCGCCACCGCTGTCTTCAGATCTGCCATTGTGATCACAGCTCCTCCCGGCTCCTCCCAGCTCCCCCCGGTTCCTCGCTGCACAGTACAGGCTGCACCGCACCCCCTCTTGCGGTCGCCTCCTGTGGTTCCACTAACCGTGCCGCGGCAAACACCAAGCCAAAGCCAAAGCCAGACCGCACCAAATGCAGCTGATGCCAAGCGCCGAGCGCCGAACGCTGAACGCCGTCCACCGGCGGCTAGCAGCTGCTCTGGCTCCTCGGCACCTCCGCTAGCTCGCTTAGCACGCCTCAGCTGTAAACTGCCAGCACTCAACAGGTTGCTCCCGAGGATCACTAGGCCCACCTTGGCCTCAGCCTGCCGAGTCACGCCTCGCCTGCTTCCCCACCTCGCCTCGGTTCTCCTGCCCCGCCCGCCTTGGCCTCACCGCGGCCGCACACGGCAAGGCAGGCAAGGCACACACGGGCACTCACAGGGCGACCGGCAGCGCAGCACAGGAGCCTTCTCAATGCAGCTGAAGGCGGCGGTACGGGGGCGAGGGTGGGCACAGGCAGGTAAGCTTCGCGGCAGCTTGACAAAGAGATCTCCTGGGTCTTCAGAAGAGTACCAGATGCGGTGGAAAGCAGAGCTGAATCAAGGGCGGCAAGGACCGCAGCAGCGAAAACACGGAGCCTGGAGCTACTGGGCTAGGCTGTTTGCAAAAGGAGGAGAGAAATCTCATAATACCCACTGCGGTGCCTGCACAGCACCGCAAAAATGCCCCCATTGTACCGAGTCCCGCAAGGCGGAAGCAAAAAGGACTGCCTTGCGGGACCACGGCAGACGGTCTCTTCGTCTGCAGCGGTACCATTCACATTCCCACCGCCATCCTAATTTGGTGGTGGGAATTTTGGGTTGATGGCGAGCTGATCCCCACCGCCGCGCCAGCGGTCATCACCGCCGGCCCGGCGGTGGCGATCGGCCCACCATCGTAATCGGCCTCATAGACACATCACTGTTGGCGGGTTTAGTCCCACACTTTCACACATACTTTGAAGACACAGTACCTTGTGCTCAGACCTTGAATAGTCACAAGCATACACCTGAATTGCATGATTTCCTGAAAGTGATTTAATCAGACCGCCAGGCTTGCAACTTATGACACTTTATTCAATAGTCATTTCCTTTTTCTTCTCTCCGTTACCCCATTGTGCCCTGATATCCACAATCCACCCATTGACATCCGTATGCATATATTTTTTAATCTCTTCTCTCCGCAATCATTGAAATTCTGTAAAACATAATTTCATATCGACTGTACACAGTATGTTTTTTTTATTTAGATGATGCTTTGAATCCGCCACTTGTAATACATTGCTATGTCCGTACTCAGGATAATACTTTATTGGTGATGTGTTTTGACCCATTTCATGATGACCATCTATACTCCTCAAATTACTATACTTCCTGTACGGATCCATAGACATGGTTTTGCTTCTGCGTTTCTACTATTTATATTCTCTTTTTTCTTTTCTCCTTTTGAATCCTTGACTTTCCCTGTGGCACCATTTTGTCTGTACGGGGGCAATAACTCTACGCCACTGGTTCAATACCTGTGAGATCAGAGGGAGAAGGATCCAGGGAAGCTTGCAGAATTGGTTGAAACGTGGTAAACTAGCAGGATGAACAAGGGGCTGGAACAGCATGGTTCCAAGCCAAGGAGGGAGAAGCTCTCTACTCAGTCTTGTTCTTGAGCCAAATCTGAGGATAAGGTCCATGGTAAATCCCAAGGACAGAGCAGAACAAATGTGAATAGTATTGGCGTTTCCGGTAAGAAGCATCATCAGAAGAGAGGACAGGGAAGTTTTTCCAATTCCAAAGTAGTGCCCCCAGGTGGGACAGTTTAGAAGAGACTGTCAAGTGACATACCTTGCACCAGGTGCACCCATGATACCGGGTATGCCTCACATGGGGGGACCTGGGAGGGTTTGGTTGCGCTCAACCTGTGGCTATGGCCATTTGCGAGAGTGACCCAGATGCTCTAATGCACATTCGTCCAACCATGATGGGGTTTGTGCATGAAGCTAGTTTCAATAGAAGGAAAGTGCCTGCCCTGCAGGATACTGGACCTTCCACATCATGGTTGAGAGGCAGTACCTTAAGCCTGAGAAGATTTGTCCTGGTAAAAAAGAATACTGGTTTGGTAGCCAGTGGAGAGGGCATGCGGTACCCACTTGCAAGGGCTGTGATTGATCTTAAATACAAGGCAACCACGGTCAATGTTGGGTAAGGGAATAGAAAGGTGCTGATTGTCTCTTGAGCAATGATCTGATTGTCCCTGGCTTGGTGCGAGCACCGGAAATGTTATGGCTTGAGCCACATCTGCTGTTTTGACCAGAGCACAGACTGCACAACAGTCTCTGGAGGAGACTGGAACCCTTCCCAATTTGCAGGGATTTGAACTAGGTACTTCACAGGAAAAGGCTGACTCTGGGAATGCACTGGCCATGGAAGTCATATAATCTGCTCCAGATGGAGGGGAGGATGAGGCTCCTGAAGCAGACCAGGTGCTGGAGTCTGGGTCGCTTCCAGAGCTGCAGGGTTTGTTGGGTGCTGGGGGACCTACCTGGAAAGATGTTTGCAAGGCGCCAGAAGAGTGCCCTATGCTTTTGGGAATTCAGGAGGAAGTCCAGCAACAGGTTAGCAATAGAGTGGTTTGGAAACACTATGTTGGCTTGGAGGATAGCCTACTGCACAGTGAGGTTGTGAATCCTGAGCCATGATCTAGCAAGAGGCCAGTGGTTCCGTTGATGCACAGGAATTTCCTGTGCCATGAAGTGCTATTGGCAGGATACTTGATCATTAGGCTTGGACCCACTGTTTTACTAATCAGTGATGCACAGAGACACAAAGCAGCTTCATAGACTTTGTCCCGCTTGCCAGGTGAGTGGTCAGATAGGAGGGGGGGGGGGGCAAAGGAACCATTAGTGCATCTCTAGTTGTAACTTCCATTTGAAGGGGTGTGAGTAGAAATAATTGATTCATTTGACCACCCCCCTATAGTCAAGCAACAAGTATATCTTGGTTCTGGTGAATGACACCACTAGGTACCTTGAGGCGTGACCCTTGAGGAGCTTGACTGCACGGATGATAACAAGACCTCTCCTGGGGATTTTTTGTAGGTTTGGACTTCCGAGGATAGTAATCTCAGACCAGAGAAGCACGTTTGTTTCATCTTATATGAGAGGAATATATGATCTTATTCCGCGGGATAAAATCCCGCATACCATTACTCCGCATTTTTTATAACGCAAGTGCGTTTACAACTAAATACATTGACCCCGCAAACATTTACTCCGTAAATGCCTTTACCACGCATGCCATCACAACGCAAAGGCATGCGTGGTGAAGGCATATACTTTGTAAAAGTACATTATTTAAATATATATACATGTGTATGTATGTATGTATGCATATTTATATATATATATATATATATATATATTCACAGAAAAAAACATAGGTTATAGACCATATATAGTTAGGAATTAGCATTTACAAAACCTTGAAAATTCACTGAAAAAACCATAGGTTATAGACCATATATAGTTAGGAATTAGCATTTAGAAAACCTTATTTTACTCACACAAAACCATTGAAATTCCATATATAGTTAGTTGCACTAACTATATATCGCGCACCCGCAATCCACTGCTGATGATGTCACATATTACATCATTCATGACATGGTCAGTGACATCACTGATGACATCACTGATGACATCTCAAATGACATCACTGATGACATCACTGATGACATCTCATTTGACATCAATGACCACATCACTGATGATATCATTCATGTGACAATACAATGCATCTCCTCAATGCATCTTTCATTTGTTTTCGTTTGTAGAGCCATCCCCTGAAGAAGGGCGGAGCCCGAAATGCATCGGGATTGGTTTTAACTATGTTATCACTGTTTCAAACAACGACGTTATGTTGATCTATTAAACCATGAAGATGAAATGTGTTTAATGAATAATTAGTTCTAAGGACAACCACAACGTTTGGATCAAATCCATTTATGGAATAAGACCTACCTGGTCACCCCACGTAGTGCTCGGAGGTGCTTCCCCCGTGATAGGGGTTGGCATTGTATTAGTTCCTGATGTCACATATTACATCATTCATGACATGCTCAGTGACATCATCAGCAGAGGATTGCGGGTTTTTTGGCAACGTGCCTTATCCACGGTTTAATAACGCTGCCTTTTGCTTTATATAAGTTTTCAAATTGTATGAAATATATACCAATAGGTCGTTATGAACCTTTAGGTAGTGCTTTTCTTCATGAGGTCTGGTCGCTTCCATACACATACAGATGTTTCAAAGATGATCAAGAAGTTTATCTGAATGGAGAGGAATGCACTGAGATGCCAGATCATTCACTAATGTGTAGGCACATACAGTTACACGGTTCATGCAACAAACACCGACCAAATATGGCTTGCGTGTTGCAAGGCACGCCAGTTCCTGCTATCATCCCCACGTTCAAGTTGTTGGAAAATGGTAGTTATTTGATGCTCAATAATGAAGATTGTTCTGAGTTAATTGAAAAGGGTCTGCACCTCTGTACGGGTGTTCGCTATGTGAAGCACGAAAGTTTCACGGGCCGAACTCAAGGCCACCTCTCTCTGAGACAAAAGAGCTCTTATTCTTGCCATGCCGTTGAAATCTGTCCCAAGGTTGGTATTTGTGGCCAGATTGAAAACTCCCTATGTTCATGTGTGGGAGGAAATAGAACATTTCTGCAGCAAATAACCCGTTCACTTACTGTTACGATAAAAGGAATACTTTTAATTCAGATTTGCCTTTCAATTTCAGCAAGATGGTTCCGACTATCTTTAACGCATCCTCCACAAAGACTCTGGCGCACTTTTTTAAAGTTGTTACCAGTGGTCTCGTGACTTCATTTGAGAAAATCTTTGGAGTCATCCCTGCTTCCTTTCATTCTATTTTCTCCACTCTGGTTCGTGGATTGGCATTTTTACTTGCATTACCAGCGGACGCTCTTGTGCTTTTTTACATTTTTAAATATGGATGTCCCTCCTATGCAACCTCCCACCCTGCAGCTGCTGACACTGTTCCGCAATCGCATGCTAGAATATTATGGCACAATGCCGTTGGCGATATTAAGCACGGCATATGGATTATCTTTTCGATTCTCCTACTTCACCTGTGTCCAGCCTGTATTTCACTGCCTGACCTGTGATTTCGATTGGGCCATTGATTTGTGTCTCTGCGGGCCGGTTTCTCCTGACGTCGACTTTAATCAGCTGATGACTCCTATCATTACTCACGAGTTGGTTTGTCCTGGCGAAAGGATTATGGCTGTGGCATTGATGCATGGACTACTTGGTCCCTGGAATTTACTGGCGGCAGCACAGTCTTTCTTGGAACAGAGCTTTCTTGAAAACCCACCGAGCTGTCCTCTGATGGTGATAGAGGATCCGGTGCTGGGAGAGCACGTATGTTCTTTTCCGCTTTTAAATTGGATGGCTGAACTGTTTTCGGATGAAGACGGTGACTTCCTATTGGAGGCAGTTGCAGCTTATTTTGCATACACAGTTATGTCATAGACCTTTTTCATGTTTGATATGCTGAGTACTAGCATTTCATTGACAATTCATTGACTTATTTGTCAAGTTTTTATTATTTACCTTGCCTATTGGCTTAAGACTCGATAAAGTACTTGGCTGTTTTATTTTTCTTTAGCATTAAATTTTCCTAGTTTTTAATGCTTTACCTTGCGGACCGTCCACATATAAACTTGCAATCTGCTCTCATGAGATGGCACTTCTATTATCTTATTCAGTTCGTTTCCGGATCATGGGGAGGTGTCATCTAGGTCCTGGATATCTTTACACCGTGTTAAGTTAGCATGGGCTCATTACCGGTTTAAACGCCATTTTTCCTTTTTTGCAACTTCTGCACACGACACTTAGTTGTTGCTTTAGCTTTCCACCTAGTAGTTCATCGTGGTTTACATGAGAATAATATGTTATTGCTCTACTATCTGCTTTGCTTGTTAAACTATATCTGTACAGCGAGTGCTAAAGTTTCAAGAACAACACGATACAGAATTGTTATGAGGTCTGATCTCCACGACTTCATACTCATAACATAAGTGCAACTTCTGCCAATTCTGGGCATGAGGCGGGTTTTATATTGCTTTACCGAACACACATACACAACAGTTGATGCGGTTCACATGAAGAGAGAGCTGGTGTATGCTGATGTGATTCCTTCAAATCTAAGACACTAAAGTATGGGCACGCCCTAAACCAACACAAAGAGACCTTCTTAGCAAATAATATAATATGTGTATTAGGGAGGGTGAGATATAAGCAGCCGCGGGCCGTGGAGGGAGTTACGGTGAGGCAGGGAGGCGGGGAGGGGGAGAAGCAGGGTGGAGCCCTCTCTACCTTGCCCCTCCCCCTCCCCGCCTCCCTGCCCCACCGTAACTCCCTCCACGGCCCGCGGCTGCTTATAAGTTTTGCTAACTCTTATTCATTTACAGCATGTTAACATACTGTCACCATTCGCTTTTTATGTACTAGTAACTATGCTGGTAATTTTGCTACTGATAATATGTGTACTTGTATTCTCCACCCTGCTTCTCCCCCTCCCCGCCTCCCTGCCTCACCGTAACTCCCTCCACGGCCCGCGGCTGCTTATAAGTGTTGCTAACTCTTATTCATTTACAGCATGTTAACATACTATCACCATTCGCTTTTTATGTACTAGTAACTATGCTGGTAATTTTGCTACTGATAATATGTGTACTTCTATTATCTAAGATACTACGCCTGAGAAGACGGCATTAGTAAACAAACATTTCAAATACACATGTGTTCTTCTTAACTCCATGTTCTGGTTTCTAAGAAATATATAACGACCGACTGTTCATGAGTTCCACGTATCCTGAGGTACTATAAGTTCATATTCTGGATTGTCTAAACATTGAGAGTTTGTTATACCCAATGTGACACTGTACCTAGCTTGCTAAGGAGTTTTTGATTACTAACGTGAGTTTTGGGACACCCTAATTCGCCGAGGTTCCAATCCTCTGTCCACAGTTCTGTGTGAGAACAGAAACCCTGCGACAGGGGCACCCCCGACCCTTGCTGGAGCTTCATCACACTTGCGATACAACTCCAGCAATGCGCCACCTTTACGGCACAGATACATCACGCATCTGTGCTGTTTTTGCCCCATGATGCGCCGCATTGTAAATGCAGCACACCATAGGTGACGGAACAGCGGCACAGAATGACTAACACATCCCTGGTGATGCGCCAGTCATCATAAATGTATCCCTATGCTTCTTATCTTGTTAGAGATGAACCGCCATATGTATCATCAAAGTTTTTTGCATTTCCTAAATAGCGAACTTTAAGGAATAAATAGCGATTCTTTACCATTCCTAGTTTGCGATGAGCTATTTGCTAATTACAAATTACCCATTCATTTCCTTCATTTCCATAGGGCGGTTGGACTCACTTTTAGCTCGAACGGCTGAATAGATTTCCACGAAACTTGGCAAAATTGTAGGGACTGGTAGCCCGATGTGCCTTTGCTATGTCTCAAGATATATGCTCCAGTGGTTTTTACGAAAATTAACTTTGAAAAATATATATTGGGCTACATTGGCCTATATATATGTTGGAGCCCAAATGTAGCCCAATGTAGCCCAATGAAGCCCAATGTAGCCCAATGTAGCCCAAAGATGGCCGCCAGACACACAAAAAAACAAATGTAGCCCAAATATCAGCCAGATGTAGCCCAACTATAGCCCAGTGACAGAATGACCAATCAGCTTCGCAAACCTCCGTTACGCGAAGCGGAGCGCTGTTACAGATATATATCTTTTTTTGAACGTTAATTTCTCAAAATCCACTGGAGCACATATATTGAGACCTAGCAAAGGCACATCGGGCTACCAGTCCCTAATATTTTGCCAAGTTTTGTGCAAATCCATTCAGCCGTTCGATTATTATTATTTTTATTTTTTTTTGCCCCGCGGGGCCCTTTTAAAACCTCCACATCAAACCTAGGGGGTCAGCGAGGATCTACTATGCCCCCTTATAGTTATTTCCCCCTTTGTTTTGACCTCCTCTTGTATCTCGATCCTACCGAGAGACAAGATGGCGGCCGCTACGGACTTTTTGGAACGTTGACAGACGCCGGAGAACCAATCAGCTTCGCTTCACAAAGCTCCGTTGCGCGTAAAGTACGCGTCCTGGGACGCTGCCAGGTCCGCTGTTACAGATATATATCTTTTTTTAAACGTTAATTTCTCAAAATCCACTGGAGCACATATATTGAGACCTACAAAAGGCACATCGGGCTACCAGTCCCTACAATTTTGCCAAGTTTCGTGCAAATCCATTCAGCCGTTCGGGCTAAAAGTGAGGCCAACCGCCCTATGGAAAACTCAATGTTAAAAACACGTTTTGGGACCCCCCTTTTTTCTCGGCCCCCCCTTGACGAACCCCCCCCCAAATTTTCAAGGGCTGCTCAGAAACAAAATGTGCCATTTTCCTGAAAATTTCAGCCAATTCCGTCCACAAACGCCAAAGTTATTAGACATAGAATTTTCAAAAATCCCATAGAGAAAAAATCCTAACTATATATACCTACTGGCGACCGCCAGTAGGTAATACACACACACAAATATATATATATATATACTAATATATTTTACTTAATTTAAAAACCCATTGAATTTATATTTACATTTGTATATATATATATATATATATTAAATATATATATTTTATGTATATATATATATATATATATGACAGGAACCTCCTTCCCTTGACAAAAAGGAGCAGAGACCCGGGGGGAACATTGGAGGCCTTTATTGTGTTCTGTGGCGAATGCATTTCTGGCTCGATGTTAGCCGTCATCAGCGCCCAAAAGCCTCCCAGGATTAAAATAACACAACGCCAGTGCGTCCCAACGCTAGTGCGTCCCAACTTCTTAAGCCTCGATGTTATAGGCTTGCTCCGCCCCCTCAGCACACCTGTGTGGCCTCCCTAGTGTGCCGAGAGACTACAAGTCCCAGAATCCCCAATGTTCGGATCCTCGGAATGGTGTTGCAGGGGGGTAAAAACAGTACCTTAGTGGTTGTGCTCAGGTGCAGGGGAGCACGGAATGTGCTTAAAATCCAAGTGTTATGGTTTGTGGCTTTAAGTTCACAAGCAAAGTGTCTCCTCCGGTCCCCCCATGATGCTTCAGCCGTGAAGATTAGGATCAATGTAGCAGGGGCTGCAATGACAGTTCACGCTGCCCTGTGTGTGGCCCCATATAATATATAATATATCACGCTCCAGTTTCCTTCCATCATGAAGAAATAAAACAGCACTCGAGGAGTTCTTCTCACCCACGCAAGTTTTATTAAGCGGGGGGTTACACAGACGCGTTTCGGTCTTCTACCTTCGTCAGTGTGAATTACATATGTATAACAGCCGGCATGTTAATAAAGCATTATTTTAAGCACAGAAAGTGATAGAGGACTAGCCCCACTGTGATCACTGTAGGCGCCATCTTGGAATTGTTCGAGTGCGCCAACCAATATATACACAAAGTGCAAATAAAACAGGGGGTATATTTTGTATCAAAGTTGTTTGAAACATCAACAAGCTATCAAGCCGTGGATCGGCTGATGTCCTCTACCATTTGTTATCAACATATTAAATATATATATATATATAAATTTATATATAATATATATATATTTTTAAAAATTACCCTGTACACCCTAGAATATTATCCCACCCTGGTCCCTTAAAATACCCCTGCACCCCATAATCTTAACCCACCCGTACTCCTTAAAATACTCCAGCACCCTTAAACAGTAACCCATCCTGACCTTAAAAATACACCCTATACCCCAAACACCCAAACCTAGCCCTGAACCCTAAAAATGCCCCTGTACCCCAAAACCCAAAACTTGCCCGGACCTTAAAAATACCCCTGTACCTCAAACCTAGCCCGGAACCCTAAAAATACCCCTGTACCCCCAAACCTAACCCTGAACCCTAAAAATACCCCTGTACCCCAAAACCCAAAACTTGCCCTGAACCGTAAAAATACCCCTGTACCCCAAAACCAAAACCTAGCCTTGAACCCTTAAAATACCCCTGTACCCCAAAACCCAAACCTAGCCCCAAACCCTAAAAATACCCATGTGCCCCAAAAACCCAAACCTAGCCCTGAACCCTACAAATACCCCTGTACTCCAAAACCCAAACCTTGCCCGAACCCTAAAAATATCCCTGTACCCCAAAACGCAAATCTAGCCCTGAACCCTAAAAATACCCCTGTACCCCAAAACCCAAACCTTGCCCCGAACCCTAAAAATACCCCTGTACCCCAAAACCCAAACCTAGCCCTGAACCCTAAAAATACCCCTGACCCCAAAACCCAAACCTAGCCCTGAACCCTAAAAACACCCCTGTACCCCAAAACCCAAACCTAGCCCTTAACCCAAAAAATACCCCTGTACCCCAAAACCCAAACCTAGCCCTGAACCCTAAAAATACCCCTGTACCCCAAAAATACCCCTGTACCCCAAAACCCAAACCTATCCCTGAACCCTTAAAGTACCCCTGTACCCCAAAACCCAAACCTATCCCTGAACCCTAAAAATACCCCTGAACCCCATAACCAAAAACCCACCCTGAACCCTAATAAACCCCCTTACACCCCAAAACCTAAACCTACCCCATTAACCCTAAAAATACCCAAGCACCCCAAAACCAACCCTATAATTTAAAAAATAACATACTCTGAAAATACACTGTGCACCCCATAACCCAAACCCACCCTTAACCCATTTGCTGCTTCGAATGTTCAGCGCCAGTGCTGAACGTTCGAAGAAACGAGTGTGGCCGCGTCGGCCTTTGGACATTCGCAGCACCAGGGAGGTAGCTTGCGCGACGTCCAACGGCCGACGGCAGCAGCGAAGAGGTTAAAATACCCCTAAACCCCTAAAACATATACCCCAACCCCCCCCCCCAAAAAAACATATACTCACCTTAAACTTAAATATTAAAAACATATACTTTTACCATTCATGCTTTTACAACGAATTTCGTTGTAAAATCATGCGTGGTAAAAGCATAAAAGATGTAATGGTATGCGTTATAAAAGTATTGCGGAGTAATGATGGTTTAGTTGTAATGGTATGCGGAGTGAAAGTATGCGGAAATAAAGTTGCGTTGTAAACATGTTTTACCATATGAGAGATGTGGAAGCAAGCTGGTGTGACATACCAATTCTCTACAGCATACAACACATAAACTAATAGCTTGGTGGAGCAGTTTAGCAAAACACTGCAGAGCATGATGGGAACTTTGCCAGAGAACGTGAGGATCAAGTGGGATCCTCTCCTCTCATGTCTCTTGTTTGTTTACCAACAGAGTCCGCAGAAGGGGGTAGGGTTCAGATCATTTGAGCTTCGGCATAGACACCCAGTTCGAGGTAGACTCACCTTGATAAGCAAAGGGTGGGCAGTTACCTCAGAGTCTCCAGAGAAGGATTTGGTGGAGTATGTGAAAGGTCTCAGGAAATTGATGGTGCAATACATCAGTCAAGCAAAAGAAAACCTTCAAGCCAGCCAAGCACTGATAAATGAGAGGCACGACCAGAGAGCTGAGCTGAATGGGTATCAGGAAGGTCGGGGGTAATGGTGCTAAAGACTATGGGCCTTATTTATGAAGACCTTGCGCCGCCGGTGCGTCACTTTTAACATGGGAAAAAGTGACGCACCGGTGGCGCAAGGCTTTCATAAATGAGGCCCCATGTGTCCAGGGCCTTTAGAGGACAAATGGTGTGGGTCGAACAAGATAGTTCAGAAGGTTTCTGTTGTTAACTACTTGGTGGACACAGGTGCTGCAATGGGAATCCAAGAAGGTATTCAATATGAACAGGCCAACATCTTACCTCTGTAGAGCTTATACTGTGAATATCATGGCTATGAGAGAGAAAGCTGAGGAAGACAGTGAACCTCTTCCTGACTTGTCGCATAGTGACATTAGGGATAGCACTATGAAAGGGGTTCAATTAGTCCCTAAGTTGACGCCTTGAGCAGCAGAGAAAGTGTATAGATGTGTTAACCCGGTTTTCCAACCTCTTATTGCTGGTTTCCAGGTGTGACACCTCTGTGACATATCCCCAAGAGATAGTCTTCCATTGAAGGGCAGAGTGTACAGAATATCTAATTGAGTTCATGGATGCTTTAAGTCAGAAGTTGCCAACATGTTGGACCTCAAGGTCATTGAGATATCTTGTAGTCTGTGGTCTAGTACTCTAATACTAATAACAAAGCAATGGTCTACTTGCCTGTGGTTCTGTGTGGTCTACCAAGACCTCAATGAGATGACAAAGATAGATGCCCATTCAATCCCAAGTGCTGATGCACACCAAGTGCCGAGGAGAAAACTACATTTTCCTCATATTTTATGTTTTATGGAATGAGGAAATACAACGCTCATTTTTTCTGGCTTGCACAAGGTTGCTTTTTTGGGATTGTGTCTGATCAGCATTTAAACTGCAAGTTTGGAGTGAATGGAAATTGAGATACCTCTCTGCTCACTACATCCTACACTAGGGTGTGTAGCAGTCCCTTTTCCTGCCTGTCTCTTCGGGAATCCAGCCATCCACTCCAAGTCATGGTTTTTGCTCTCTTGGCAGATAATGTCCACTATTTTGGCTGCTAATTACAATGATTGTGATTGCGAAGCTATATGTTTGCTGGCAATTCATCTACCACCTATTACAACCTTTCTTTTTTCTCCATTGGTATAAAAAGGGACCAAAATTTGTTTGCATGGAAATAATAACAGCAAACAACTTTATTTGCTATTTATGGGGGAGGCCCAAGGACAGTAAGCAGTTGTTATATTATCTCTTGGTTCTACCCTTCTGCACACCCCTCTCCCCTTCCCCTGTTAGCCTCTCCCATGGAATCTTCAGGTAGAGGCAATTTAGAATGTTGATGTGCCCTCAGTCCGAGTCCTGTTACTGGCAAGTTGGAGGCGTTTTTCTAAAGCTTAATAAAGAAGTTACTACTTACCTTCTGGCGTGCTCTCTTCACTTCAGCAGTGTTCTGTCCGATTATGTCATGGTCCATTCTGGCAAAGGTTTGTACACCTAGATTGAATCTTTAGACTGAGAAGGCTAACTGTGCAAAAGAGACTGAGGTGGTGACTGTTAAAAGTTTGAAGGCAGCAGTGGTGGCTCCTCTGCTAAGACAGAGGAGGAGCGTCGATCCACGGAGCAGGTCAAAGAGGAAAAAATAAAATTATAATAACTCATTGTTATTATCATTGTATATTTCCCCTGGCTCAGCTGGGTAGGGGCAGAGCTGCTCTGCTCTGCTCACAGAGCAGGGCAGGGGAGGAGTGGTTTGCCCACTCCAAGTGTGCAGGACGCTTTAGCCAGCCGCCTCGGGCCGGTCAAACCGGCATGCGCACTGAATTACAGCTTGCGTGGAAAACATGCCCATCCTTCCATTCTCTGGCTGAGCGCTGATCCACAGTGCTCAGACCAATCACAACGCTGCATTGCAGCATTGTGTTTTGCTATTGGGAGCCTGGGAGCCGGGTGCTTCCTGTCCTGGAAGCCGACGAAGAGGAAACGGAGACGACGGCGGCAGACAGCAGACAGGTAAGTGTTTATTATTTTCTTCTTCATTAACATAACATACAGGTGTATTTGTAAAGTACACGATTAACCGTAGGTTAACCACCCCCCGGCCCCGCAATCCACCTACCGCTGATAAATACCAGCCGCCACTGGAAGGCAGGTAATGCTGATGATGTTGATAAGATTGAGATATAACCTCCTAGAACTGAGCTATTAAGAGACAATAATTGAGGTATGTAATGGAGCTGGGAAAGGTGTGGTGGTGTCTGATGAGGTGGCTGAACATGCTAGCTAGATCTAAGAGCGGTAATGCTGAAGTGTGTCATGGTTTTCTTCCGACTTGGGAACGACAGAATACTGCTATTCAGCATCTGCCACAGCAACCAGTGACCGTGCCGGCTGAGTGTGCTATGCGACTCCCCCTCCATCTACCAAGTATTCACATTCACTCCTGACTGAGGAGCCGTTATCTCAAGCACCTTCCTTCCACCACGGAGCAGAATTAATGGTTCCGTGCCCTCGGCATATGAGGCTCTAATTACTAATTAAGGTATAATAATTTTGTCCTGATGATGATCCACTTATTCCGATGCTGGATCGAAATGTCGTTGACACTGTAAAAACACCGTATACGCTTAAACTTTGTGTATTTTTGCTGTAAAGGTGTATTTCGTGATTTGTTCCTGTGACACTGTTTATTCCATATGTGTAACAAACCCCAGTTTTGCCTGAGCCCCTTCTGTTGGTTCTGTTTCCCCTTGTTTTGTGTCCTAACGGCTAAGTTGGGCACAGGCTTGTGTCCCACTTTTTGCATTTCTGCGTATCATCCTATACATTACTGAACAAGTAAAGAATTGACCTCTGTCCGGCTGGACATGTCCTTATAACATAGCTACGAATGAGTCTATATTCATTAAGTTGGTTACGTACTTCCCTTTTCAGGGGACCACTGTGGTTTAGAATGGTTTACTTCTTGACAAAGCATCCATGCTTAAACATCTGAAGATGGTAGAAAAGGTTGAAGGAACACTTTTTGAGAACATGGGGGTGCAGTAATGGTGGGTGTAAAAAACAGATGTGTGTGCATTGCTCACCCATATGATTCCACCTTTTGTTTATATCAGTCTTGCGCAGCAGGGTGAGAGTTTGAGTGTGGGTAAAAAACATAGCCCATTGAATCTTGGTCAGGCTTTAAGGCAGTAAGAGAGCGTAAGTGCAAAGAAACCAGTTGGTCTGTCAGTGTTGAAACCCGAATAGCTGTCTCATTTTCAGTTTGCCAATGTGTGCCATTTTCATGATTCCAGTATGCTTACTTGACGTTTCAGAGCCGTATGTGTGGCCTTTTGCGTGACACTTTATCACAAGTATAACAAAGCATTTATCTCCATGTAATTGAATAATTCAAGGAAATTACATATTTTTGTGTAGTGTAGGGGTTTAGAAACTGACTTCTGGTTTTAACTGCTGGGACAGAGGAATAAAGTCAGTGGAATTCCTAGATACACAGGTATCCTTACCGTTGAATTTAACATTAATGCCAGCCCCTTTCTGCCTCACCCTAACGAACATTTTGAGAAGACTATATTTCACTGTTCTCCTAATCAAAGAACAATCTATGTGACTGGGAGCAGTGCCAGTCCCAGAACTTTTATGCCAATAATCCAGCAGTGCAGTCATATTAGTTATACCAAGGTTTGCAGGAAAGGCTTTACACGGTTAATCAGATCTGAGAACAAATGTAGGCTTGGATTCAAAATAATGAACTATAGTGTATGCTATTTTCATTCTCTTTAAAGTTGCCTTTGCTAGTGTTTTTATTATAATCATAAACATTCTGAACCAAAATGTCTATAATATGTTTGGGTATAATAAACCCCTACTAATATAATTGACTATTGTGTCTGTACTTATTTTGAGGGGGGGGGGGGGTTGGGTTGTGCCCGCACAGGGTGGGTCCCTCTGATTTCCCTTCTCTGGCAGATCGTCTGTCTTCTCAATACCTTTCTTTCAAATGTGTGAACAAGAAGTGGTTGGAATACATTTCTATTTTCCCATTGATCAAGAGACCTGTACACAGGATGTGCCCACAAAAGAGAGGGTGTACGTAAAACGCAATCTATCTTAAAACTAAATTGTGATATTGTTTGAACAGAAAAGGTCCCCTGAGTGGCTGGGGCTGAGGAGAGCATGCACCCCTTCATCTAGATCCACATAGTAAGTTCTGTATATTACTTTGCACCTCAGCATACATGGGAATCATGTATGTGCAGTGAGAGTTTCAGTGACACAGAATGCAGCCCTAGAGTGTGCCCTACTTATCCCATGAATTTATTTATTTATTTATTTTTTCCATTTCTAGAGCGCACTGTTACCCGGAGGTGTCCTGGCGCTAACGTGATTAAACCAGTGTATGTAGAGTGATAGCTTTTAGTGAGTAAAGAGCCAAGTTTTGAGCGCTCTTCTGAAAGATAGCAAGTCCGACGATTGTCTGATGTTGAGTGGTAGTCTATTCCAGGCTGATGCCGCGCCTAGGGAAAAACTCCTGCCTCCCCATCTTGCTTTCTTGACTCTAGGGACTGATACCAATGCCTGCTCACCTGATCTAAGGGTTCTTGTCGGCTTATACCAGTAGAACAGCAGCTTCATACATCGGGGACCAAGGCCATGCAGCGCCTTAAAAACCACACAGAGTGCCTTGAAGGTAATTCTTTTCCAAACTGGCAACCAGTGGAGTTTCACCAGATCCTGAGCGACAGATACAAACTTGGGGGTGTCCGTGATCAGGCGGGCGGCTGCATTCTGCAGGATCTGGAGCTTCCTTAGCAGGCCCTGTTGGGCATTCAACATAAGGCTATTGCAATAGTCTAAGCGTGAGAGCACCAGTCCCGTAACCACAGTTTTCCTCTGCTCTAACTCCAGAAATGGCAGCACTTTCCTAATTGTTTTAAGGATGAAATGTATAGATGAGGAAAGAGCGTTTATCTGTGGTTTGAAGGATAATGACTCATCCACCAGTATCCCTAAATTTTTCACCGTTGCCACTAGGGAAGGGGGGGTTCCCATTTCATCTGGCCACCATCTCGGGGACCAGAAGTTGTCCTTGGACCCAAAGAGTAGCACTTCTGTCTTTGACGAATTAAGCTTTAGACAGTTTTGAGCCATCCAATTGCCCACTTCTCGCATGCAGCCTCTAAACCTATCCGCTGTGCTGTCCATTTCGCCCGGCCGCAGTGACACCACTATCTGCGTATCATCACCGTATGCTGTGAGGTTAAAACCAAAGGATCGAATAACCGGTGCTAGGGTAGAGACATACACGTTAAAAAGGGTCGGGCTCAGTGAGGACCCCTGGGGAACTCCACAAGGGAGCACGAATGGACGTGACTCAAAGTCCCCCAGAGCCACCGTCTGAGTACTGTTGGAAAGGAAGGCTTGTAAGATCTTCCATTCCTTTCCTTGAATTCCGCAAGCCCTCAGCCGGTCCATCAGCAACTTGTGATGGACCGTGTCGAAGGCCGCGGAAAGATCCAACAAGATCAGGGCGGCTCTGCCTCCTGCGTCCATCACTCTTCTGATGTCTTCCACAGACTTGATCAGAGCGGATTCCGTGCTGTGTTCTGCATGGAAACCATGTTGGGATGGATCTAGATGTTCTCCTAACCTCAAGAAGGCGCTTAATTGCGTGTTGAAAGAGCCTTCTAAGATTTTGGCTGGAAGGGGTAACCTGGCGATGGGCCGGTAGTTATTCATCTCGGCTATGTCCAGGTTGAGTTTCTTTAGTAGAATACTACTGTTTGCTTACCAGGCAGATAAGGCATTTTCTAGAGCATTCCCGATGTCCTTTGTAGTGGACCAGACTTTAGTGAGTGGAAAATAGGAGTCAGAGAGGCCTTTTAAAGAGTAGCAATATTTTTCTACCTTTTCCTGCTCAATTGTATCATGGAGGGACTGCCCAATATAGGTTAATAGCTAGTTGAGTGGGGTAGCCTCTGTCGCCTTTATATCACTGTTTTGCGTTTCCCCTGGTAGGAGAATCCCACCTCCACCCCATCTTGCTGCTTACACCTGAAGACAATGGCTTCTGCTGGACCAATCTGACAAGAACAAGCAAAAGGCAAGAACTGCCTGAAACCAGTCTCAAAAGTGAACCTTGGGAATGGACAAACTCCATTAACAACCTTAGCTTAAACATGAGACAGAAGCTACCAGCCAGTGTGCCAAGATTTCTTTACCAGCATCTGAGGTCCCACACTGGTGGATATGAAAATACTTTTGTCTATGACGGTTAGGATTGCTGGCTGCCAGCTCCACTTCAACAGATTTAGAACCTGGAGCTTTGAAATTTCTGGAATCTACAAGGAAAAGAGCTGCTTGGGGCCTGCTTTGATGAAAGAAGCGGAGGAGGGATGGTATGTCTACCTTTCCATGAAGAAGATGCTAGAGCGGGCCAGGAGGCATGATGCTGCCTTTGCAATCTAAGGGAGTATTGATGCTTCCAGGACAGATGGTGAGGCGTGGCAACCCCCATGACCTCTACTCATGTAGCTCACATCACCATGTTGATGATTTCTTATCAGATAAAGACAAAGCGCCTAGCTGGCTCGGAAATGGTGGTGTTAACCTTTAAAACATATGAGCCAATATGTCCCACCATATAACAGTTCTGACTTCAAATACATAATCATAGTCAATATAGCATAGTCAGATTTCAATAAAAAAGGACAGTATGCAATGAATTCAGAAACTATGAAGTTCTATTTTAAAATATATGGATAAATACAGGGGGAATATAATATTAATCAGAAAGCAAGGTAAATAAGTCTAGAGGATTGGCATAAGACTCATTCAGAAGCCACAAAGAGAATGTTCAGTCCAAATCAAGAGACAGACTGGTGAAAATCTGCTCCCAAAGAGTCAGGGCAAACCAGACTGGCCCAACTCCAAAAATTCCAGTCTTCATAGATAAGTTCATAATAGAAGCCAATTCAGAATTATATTACGTCATCTATTGACACAATTCTAGCAATATCCCTTAACTGAATATTAATAAGAAGTCATATCATGGGATGTGGATGTGCAAATCTAGTTATAAACTGAATCGAAGTAAAGAATACAGTTTTAGTGGCAGGAAGAGCCTTGAATCTAGTGATGGCTTCCTCCGTAGTTCTTCGGGAACAGACTGTCAAAGCAGAGCATTGTACTGATGCACAATTTGTTATATGTAATTAAATGAGAAGAGAAAGTACACATCATGGCCGCATTAGAAAACAAGGTGGAGTTGAGACCTAGTTTGGGCCTAGTAGTCAAATGCAAGAAAATGCATTATTTTAAAGGTGCAGTGTTTTCATTTTAGTGCACAAATGTTCCTAATATTAAGCAAAGAGATGATGGACGGAGTGCTGAAACTTTTCAGACACTCACCCTCAGTCACACATCTGGATTGAATCCATCATCGTTTTTTATCTCACTTCACCACCACAGTTCAGACCCAATCATATGCAAACCAGTCTTGACACTGTTCCTCATGGGAGCAGTCCAGCCCGAACTGCTAAGCCAGGTCTTCCCTGGACTAGAAACAAGCATCCTGGGACTGGTTTTGGGGTTACAACCCTCATCAGCCAGGCTAGTTTGAATCCAGTGGCAAAGTGAGCAAGGGACCACCGTCTGGGCATGCCCAGCCAACTTAGGGAGAACAAAGCAAACACAAAGAGATGATGGACGGTGCGCTGAAACTTTTCAGACACTCACCCCCAGTCACAGATCTGGGTTGAAT
Source organism: Lissotriton helveticus (assembly GCF_964261635.1). NCBI lineage: Eukaryota > Metazoa > Chordata > Amphibia > Caudata > Salamandridae > Lissotriton > Lissotriton helveticus. Next base: position 2,001,228,537 of record NC_136061.1, on the reverse strand, counting down.
CTATCCTCGTTCTTTAGCTCACTTCGGAAACAAGCATCCTGGGACTGGTCCAGGGAAGACTTGGCTTGGCAGTTCAGGCTGAACTGGTCCCATGAGGAACAGGGTCCAGAGTGATTTGCTTATGATTGGGTCTGAACTCGGGTGGCAAAGTGAGTTAAATAATGATGATGGATTCAACACAGACCTCTGACTGGGGGTGAGTGTCTGCCTAATATTAAGAACACATTTTATTAAATCTAAATCAGCTCCTACAACCGTGGTCTCTTTCCCCTGCTACAAGGGTATACGCCTGTCACTGCATGGTGTCCCGACGAATTGTGATTGCAGGTTAGCAGCCACACTTAAAATAATCCAAAGGATCCAGAAAGGGTGGGCGCTACTACGAAATTCCATTGCCTATCGGTGGATCCCCCTTTCCTATGCTGGGTCATCGCGAGAACTGGAAAGAGTTCTTGCCTTCCTTGAATGCTGGTTTTGTGTTGGGCCTGATAAAGACTTAGGCCACATTCTGAGAGTGGGATACTCTCTTGGAATGTGGCCTAATCTTGCATCATATCCTCTTCCTCAATTGTAGCTCACATGACCATGCCAACATAATGCCAGAGCAATTAGCAACGTCGGCAGGGCTGGTGCACAAACACGTCAACAGTTGCTGGTGGGTTGAGCTGGACTGCATACCACTAGGGGTATTGCCACCACCGCTCTCACCCCACAAATGTGGGCCGACCCACTTCAGATTAAAAGGCAAAGGTACAGTGCTCAAGCATGGCAGTGTGGAGAAAGCTGAGATGGGAGGAAAATGCTGTTATGTGATACACAATCATTATCTAAAAGTACCTTCGACTGGAAGGGATAGACAGGTCCTTTAGAGGCACAGTGAGACCCAGATCACACATGTTTTCCTCAAGGACTACAGGCCTGATTTTTGTAGTAAATTTGCTTAAAGGGGAGGGAGCTGAGTACGTAATGGCTATTTTTCTCCACTCATAGTGATTGATAACAAAACCTTTGTGTATTAGTATTCCAACCTCTGAATTCATATATACATTATTTCATTGTATGGTAGTAGTAAAGTACTGATTCTATAATTAAACATAGTTGTGGGATAGTGATTTATTGATTGATACTATATGGTTAATTGGGTTCTGATTTTCTACCCCACACCACCTCCAATAATAAGCTTTGTGCTACTTCTACTCCCTGAGGGTCAGGTTCAAGCGGAGTGTATCTTGTGCCTTGTTTTGAGCCCTGTAGAAGTGTAAAGCCCCGGGATACTAGTGGTAAAAGACTCTGATTGTTACAGTAACTCCTGTCTGTCTTGGGACTCCTGAATAGATTCCCACAAATATACTTTGGGAGCAACCACAGTATTCAGCCAATTTAATGCAGTCACCTAAGACGCCCTAATGCAGTGAAATGGAATGCCTACATTCAAGATTTCAAAGCGGTTGCCATCCCCTTTGGGACTCCCTTGATAATCCAAAAATCATCGCTTTGGTCTACCAACAAGAAAACTAATAAGACAACATGGGGAAAAGTCTGTGTTCAGCAACCAGTATTAGGGCCAACATAAAGAAAAGTTCCCTACTGATCTTAGCACTGAGCTGACTCCACGTGAGAGCATGAATCCAGTTTGAATCTATTGCACCAAGCAGTACGAGTGTGTGGCACTTAAATGTGTCCCATTCGTAGGACATTGACCTTTAAACTGAATGAACTCAATAGTATCCCCACAATAGGTCACAATCTGCGCATATCAAGAACAGACACGTATTGGAGCAAACCTAAAACTTTCAAACAGCCTCGCTCTCCAGCGTAGGTGTCTTGTAATAACACTCTTCTCCTTCACGCAAGCAAAAACAAAAGTCTTCCTATTTCACCTTAACAGGAATGAGTAAAACGTCCTTCAGTCCAGACTTGCGCACTGAGGTCAATGAAATGCATCGGCAGAAACACAAAGATGGCTGAGTGTGTAAAGTGTGTGCTACAAATCATGTGAATAAGAAAATAAATTGTCACGTACATTCTTAATTGATTGAGAAAAGTAGAACTGAAATCTTGGCCTGATTAAGAGTCAATATTTCTTGACGACATGGCAACTGAAAGTTACAAACGGAAGTAAGGTTCTCAGTGAGTTCACAATATTATTTTTCTATATTTTTCATAGATTCCCTGTTCGATTATCTTTCCAAGTTATTGGAATGTTTTCAAATCTGATCCAGGTGCTCTGTTTCTGCCGAACTTATTAACATATCTCAATTATTCAACTTGTTTTGCCAATCTATTTATTGTTTGCTTTTATTGGCCCTGCCTCACTTTCCATTTTTTCATTATTAGTTCTTGATGATCCTCTGTTTCCTTTTTCCCCTCTCCTTCATGGCCGAGGTCCCAGATGTCCTTCTCCGCGGGGGCCTTGAATTTCCCTGAGCTAATGAAACGCGATCTGCCGGCCGCCCTTATTCTGCCATCCAGCTGTTTCCCTTTCAACAAATAAACTCCTCTTTAGTCAGGAAAGTTTCAGTAAAAGCCTTGGCCCTTTAAGGCAAGATTGAAGTGTGATAGTAACTTGCTTTCCTTTGATTTCTGAAACTTTTTGGACTTGCTTTCCCCTATATTTCTTTTTTTGATATTCTTCCTTGACAAAAAAATTAAAAAAAATAGGTTATTAGTCAGGTCAGTGGGAGCAGCTTTCGACTCACTGACGTGAAGAAAACCGTTCTCTGACAGGCAGCCCTCCCTGTGCCCAACCCTGAAAACCTCCCACCTTGAAGCCCTTGAGTTTTCCATCCTCTGTGAAAGTGTAGCCCAACTAACACCACAAACCTGGCTTTTATGTGATTAGTTCATGAATAGTTGCCAACTCTTGGGCCAGCGCCTGCCAAGTCAAGTCAATTTACTGTGCTGCTTTGACTGTGCAAGTATGCCCTAATCCCCCACTAATCTCCAGTCTGCCCTTGACATCAGGAAAATTACATACAAAGTTAATGTCATGAGATGAGCCGCGTTAACCGTTTCAGTGATTGCACATTTCGCCTCTGTGATTTGCAAGGGCTCGTGCAACCCCAGAGCTTTGCCCTTTAACTGACAGGGGTGCTTGAGAATTCTCTACACAGCGGGAGTATATTTTTGTAGTGTGCGCAACTATTGTGACTCATGTTACCTCCTGCTACAGGCAAATGGAGGCAAACAAATAACTCAGAATTGCAAGATACAAAGGCCAGCAGTTAAAACTTACTTACCTTTTTTGTCACCCTCATTTGCAGGGTGCCATCCTACTATGACTCAGTTCCATCCTCCAAACAAAACAAATAACTCGCCTGCCTAGACTTCAAGGTTTTCTCTCCTTTAATATCAATGGGCTTAACCTCCAAACACTTCTAACTCCTTGGAGACTCAGAAAGGTGCAAGGTATACTTTCAAAGGGAAGCACCATCTCTTTTCAACCTGCCCAATCCCATACTGCCACTGTTTCTGGTTAAACCCTTTGCTCTACGTTCATATTTAAATGAATTGTTACACTGATTCACTCATCACTGTCATTTTGTTTGAGGCTAGACAACCTGACTTCATGTCTTGTGTTGTCTTATTGGAAGGTGATCAAGGAACTCGCCTGCCTAAAAGGTCACTCATTTAGAAGAATTGTTGGACTGCTTAATATAGGATCAATTTTGAAAATGTCTCCAATAGTTTGGAATGATAACTACCTTATTTCATGTCTGATTAAGTTAGACAAAAAGCACTGACTCAACATGAAAAGTTCTACCAGCCAAGTTATGGCACGAACAAAAATAAATTAACCCAAACATTAGATCTGTTTATACCTCATTACCAAGGCATGCTGCTTTTTTCTCACATTAACGCGGGATTGGCTGTTTTTTTTGTTGTTTCATTTGTTTATTTGTTTTAACAGTGGCAGAACGGCAATATAAGTCATACTGGAAATCCCAAATGCCATAATAGCAACAAGGGGAGGGACAGGAAGGGGGTGAAATAGAATAGGATAGGACAGGGGAGAATGTGAGGGGAGGGTAGTAAATGTAAATGTGTTTGTATTTATATAGCGCACTTCTACCCAGAGGTCTTGTAGCGCTGTATTCATACAGCTGTGGAACCCATCCTGGCTTTCCTGTGAAATGTCCACTCCTGGGCACCCCCAAGGTGAAGCCAGGCATCCAAGCGCTGCTGGGGCCATTGTGGAGATTAAGCAAGCTATTGCCCAGAGTCAAAGAGTGGGATCCATGATTAGACTAGGCACCGAGGTGAGAATTATCAGGTCCGGGGAAATTGAGTCCAAGAGCCAACAAGGCGGGAAATGAACACTGGTCCCGGGCCAGACCTCTGCATCAGGGTTTGCCGCTCTAACCATTGAGCCACACTTCTCCACGGACATGGATGGTGGGTAGGGTAGTGGGACATGGATGGCAGAAAAGGATCAAAAGTCGATCATCAGTCAACATCAGCTTTCCCCAGGTAATATGTAAATAAGTAAAAACAGCAATCCAATAATAAAGTCATGCATCATATACTTGTGCCAACAGGGGACTGTCAAGGAGGAGAATTAACTCAAATGACACCTAGCAGATCAATAAACCATTCCTCATTAAGTGCAGAACTGGAGAGCTTGGATGAGGAAATGAATAGGTGATTGAGCAAGCATATGAGGGAGTAAACTTGTACATAAAGGAGAGTGTGTCTGATGGGGAAATACTGGCACCCTGCCAGGAGCAAATGAATGAAACTCACCAGACATAGCATATTTGCTCAGAAACAGAGTCAAATGTATTTATTGGTACCAAAAGCATGCATCATTGCTAATTAGCAAGGAAGAAGTCAGGTCTCCAGCCTTAGGGGCTCTCAGACTGCTTCTTCCCAGAGTGACAGGTTTCTAGGTGTTATATACATTAAGTAATGCCATGTCAGCGGAACTAGAATAAGGCACCAAGCCAAATATGGCTAACATGGATGTGCAAGGTCTGCACCATGCAAATTATAAACAGCCATGTATGGGCAGGCCAGAAAAGCTGGCTTGGCACTATGTAAGCAACTTGCACAACCAGATTAAGAAATATCATGTAGTCAGGACAAGCACGGTGACCTCTAAGGGGGTACAGAATAGCTTGTTGAAGCTTGTCCAGTCAAGGTCAGATAGGAAGCCCTTTTGAGCTCCAGGCCTCATGTTAATGTGACCTATCTAATCATGATATCTTTTGAAGTGCATACACATGAATTTGTATGGATATTCATATATATTTTGCAACAGTCACCTCTCTCCAGTCCGGACCCTTGTCCTCTCCACAACTAATCAGTAGTTCAGTTCAGCAGGTTCTCTCCTTCTGTCTCCTGTGGCTGGGACTCTATGTCACCCATGTTAAAGTGATCTGGTCATCAGAGTGGTGGATTTGTTGGAGGGATACCATGCAAAGGAGCAGGAGGAAGAATTGGTTGTAGTGGACCAGTGTCAGAACAAGGCTAGGAAACAAAAGAAATGCGTGTTGTAACGATATTATAATATCAGGTGGCGTAGTTGATCTACTTAAAGGAAGAAAGAAATGTGCCCCAGACCCTTTCATAAGTCTCTAGTTTGTTACTACGTTGATAAGTTGTGAGTTCGTGTAGTGCCACCTTGTGTAAATCTATAAGCCACCGCTGACTTGTAGGGTTCATGAGTTGATACCAATAGTGTAGAATGAATACTTTAAATACTGCTAGTGAAGTGGCTGGCCATCAATTTGTGTGAGATTCTATGTCGGGTATATTAATAATCTCATGAAGAAGTGCAAGGTAGGACAAGGGGATGATTGCCAGGGGAGTGAATCTTGAGTGGGACCACACATCTGCCCATTAGGATTGTGGAGTCAAGCAGGTCAATAGTTGTTTTCCACACAGTTTCTTCACTGATGGTGGGGTAGTAAGAGTCCCCGATGTAGCTTCAGGGGTGACCAGTACCAGTCATTAAGGACCTTAAAGTAGAGGTATTTGAGTCAGAATTTCCTGAGGACCCTATCATGATCTAAGAATAGTGTTGCCTAATTTTTGGGGTGAGTATCTTGCACATCACCCGAAACCAATTGGCCATTCTACATAGTCAAACAGCTTCTCAGCATTTAGTGAGAGGGCCAGTTTGTTCTCAACATCACCCTTCGTATGCCAGAGCAGATGAGCCAATGTGCTGATATGGTTACAAGAGCACTGACCGGGAACTAAGCCTATCTGCGTTTTGCAAATAAGCTGTATCACAAGTATGTGGCCATTATTGCAGATAAACATTGATCAAAAAAATTGGTAAAGAACTTTTCAAAGGGTTTTTCTTTTCTTTAAGGAGGGGGGCAGTGGTTTTGTTGAATATTGTCACAGAGGAACAAGCTACAGTGGTTTATTGATAGACTTTCATCAAAATCAGCATCAGGAGAGGCTTAACGGTCTTAGAGAACTCATGTAGGTATCCGTTCTCACCAGGAGATTGACAGGTTGGCAGGACCGAGATGGCTTTAGCTACTACTTCCTCTATGAAACCCGACTCTAGATAATTCCGGCCCTCCTTATTAAGAATGGGTAGGAGCAATGGTGCCAGGAAGGCTATAATTTACTCTGGTGAGGATTGGTGGAGGTGGCACCCACCCTAAATCTAAATTCAGTCTCACAGGGTTGTGGTCTTGAAAATACCAGCCTCCAACATGTCACATCTCACCACATCTGAGAGCAGTCACAGCAGAAGAAGAAAATAGTCAATGTGTGACTGGGTCCTGTGTGGGCAGTAGAAAATGGTAACGTCCCTAGTTGTGGGCTGGAGCAGATGTCATACATCCGATAGGTCATGATCTGCCAATAAATCCTGCAGAAGTGTTCTATGAGATTGATTTTGACAGTCAGTACATTCGGTGTGTTCCAATATAGAGGCTAGTGATAAGTTCCAACCCCCAACCAAGACTAGGGGTGTGGGACCAAATTAAATTTGATGTCTAAAAAGGCATACTATGAATTGAGTCCTGTGCGCACTAGTGGTGTAAATGCAGTCTACCGTTACTGTCCTGCTCATAATGTGAAGTTTGGTGAAGACCCATTGTGAGGAACAGGGCCATCAGTTGTGTGGCCTGTACAAGAAATGGCTCCATATTCACCCTCCACTGGGAACCAAACACCCCATTGTAGTGCTTGACTCTCTCACTTGGTGGTGTGGGCTTGTGTAGGAAACTTGAGTTTTGTTGCATTTGTCTCCCCACTTTTTGCCCGCATTAGAACTTCTAGGTGCTGATTTTTTACTCTGACAGTGCACTGAAGCCTGCTAACCAGGCTCCAGTGCTTTTTATTTAAAACAAAGTAATTGTTCAATTGTACCCCAATTGGCACACACTTTAGCACCCCTTTAAGTCCCTAGTAAATGATATCCCTGGTAACTATGGCATGGGTACCTAAAGGCTGCCACATGCATTATATTACTCTATGGGACCCCCATACAAATTGCATGCAGGCTGCCATTGCAGACCGCGTGACATGGTGCAAACCATTTGTGGAAAAGCGTCATGGCACACTCACTGTGCGCCATGCCAAAGTCACTACATATAATATACGTACGTCACACCTACAGCAGGCCTTGCAGCCGAGGGTGCATTATATTACATGTGAGCAAATATCTTCATGAACAGCTATGGCCCTGTGCTGTCTAGTTCAATTACTAGGTGATACAAGTGAGCAGGGAAGCTATCTTAAGTGTTTGTAGCGGGAACTGGTCATTATGAGTTCTGTAGCTACATGATGGCTTTACTGAACCCCAGCCGTGGCCCGTGGAGGGAGTTCCGTGGGGCAGAAAGGCAGGGTTGGGGGTACTAAACACCGGAATATAGATAATTAGAGGTAAGTAAACAATTTAATAAATAAAACGAATTTCGTAGCGCGCCCTGCTTTGCAAAATGCGATGCAGCCGCGCTACGAAATTAGTTTTATTTATTAACTTGTTTACTTACCTCCAATTATCCCTATTCTGGTGTTTAGTACCCCACCCTGCCCCTCCCCCGCCCCGCCTCTCTGCCCCATGGAACTCCCTCCATGGGCCGCGGCTGCTGAACCCTATGATGAACTTGATGAACGTATGATGAACTTGTCTTAAAATATGTTCAGTACTAGATTAATTGCGACATGCACCCACCGGGCATCTTAGAGTTGCCGCATGAAAAACCTACCAATATCTAGTGTGGTGGCTGACTGGTATCATCCAGGCTGCCACCACAGAAAAGTTATTGATCCCTTGCAGGAGAGAGCTAATGCTCTCAGAAATACTGCCTACTCTGGAGGAAGGCGTTCACACCTCCTCCAGCAGGATGGCTAAAGATTCAGGATATAAAGGGCAGGGCTTCAAAGTAGCAAACCTAGGGGTAAGTAGAACATCTGCTGTGGGGGTAAGTAGCCCATTGGCTAGTGTCCTTCACTCCCCTTAATGAACCTAAATTGAGTATTTATGTGGCTCCCTGACACCAGAAGCTCAGATGTATCTGCCTGTAAGAAGGACAAAGAAGAGCCAAAAATGTGAGAACTGTGGACCAGCTCCTATCTTGATGCAAACCCCTGCATGACTCCTGCTCTCCCAACAATCACCAACATCGACTCGTCCAGAAGCCTTGGAGGTCTGCCTAGCACTTCATCTACCCAGCAACGTCTCTCTTGGAGTAGAGGAGCCACTTCCCTGCAACAGCAGACACCTACAGCATCTTCCTAGTACAGCGTTCTGTCAATCCCCTGGGTCCACTGAGGGAACAGCACCCCATCAAAAAGCCTTTTTTGATCCAGGAGGTCAGATCTGTCTCCCTACCGAGTTTGGAGACACCAGGACCCCTAGCAGCCTCCCAGCACCAATACCTGAGATACCAGAGCCAGTTGTAAGCACTAAGGCTTATTTGTTGTCAGTTGGGACACCACCACTGCCAAAACATCCTTGTATGTCAAAGGACTTCAAGAGATGACAGTTCTACACAGAGAGTGGCCCAGCTATGTTACTTTTCCCTCTTCTGCAGGTACGCCAAGAACCATGAGAGCCTCTAACTCCCGACCCTCCAGACAAAACATCTCTGCACCCTAGTTCCCCAGTCCTGGCCCAAATAGACTCTGTAGTACTGAGACTCTCAACGGCTGAGCCGCTCCTTGGGCTCTGCTGGACTGGTTCTTCCCTTACAACCTCTCTCTTACAGGTACTTTTCCCCATTGACTTTAGCGGGTAGTGTTTAAGGCTACCACTGTGTAAAGCACCTCTGCACCCAGACACCCCAGGACACTGGTGCTTTCTTGGACCTTGGCCCCTACTTCCCTTAAGTCCAGAAGATCACCTGTAAGTCGTCAGTAATTGTGTCTATGCAGTGAATGTTTCTCCCATAGGATGACATTACCGTATTCAAGGCTCATGCCTCAGATATGACAGCTGTCATTTTCGACTGTTATTACTGTAAAAATTGATAACTTCTAAAGTACTTAACTGATTCACTGGCACGTGATAATAATACGAAATAAATAATTGTCGAGTCTGTGCTTTTTCATTTGAACAGTAAAAGTAACTTTATTACACACATACTTCTCACTACTGCGCAGTAATCTACAAACATACATGAGGCTGATGGAAACACCTTTGGCAACATTACATTTGATCCCTAAAGGGTCATGGCCCTAATATTCACAGTACACACCCCTTCATGCACAATACAGCACATGGCCATATTTGGAGGTGTCAGTTTACGCATTGCTCAAATCGTATGACAATCATCTTTAAATATACCATTTTTCAACATCCACCATGTCTCTGTGTATTATTTCACAAAATTTAGGCCACAGAGCTCGCAGCATAAACTCAGCACCTTGAGAGCACTTGCTACTGTAGAGCTTCAGCTCCAGACTGGGAAGTACTTGAAGGAAATAGGGAAGCTCAAGGTGGCATCTGACAGAACAGGTCCTGTGAGGCTCAGTGCTCCGGCATTCTTCGAGGATTGGATCCCTAACCCCGACCAGATCGGAATTATTCGACGACGAGGACTTCAGTAGCAGTTGTCTCCCTAGCGTACTCATACCGCTCATTGTGGGCCATTCCACTTATGGGAATGCCCTTGTATTTTGACTATCAATGGTGACATCGTCCTGGGCATCTACATTAGGTTGCCCCTCTCCCCTCCTTGTCCTGAAGAAGACCGGCACGCGCAGGCTTCAAAACGCCCTATTCGCCTAAGATGGGTCAAAACGTCGATGCATCTCCCCAGCGAAGGCCTGTTCCATAATTTATCCCCCCCCCTGAAATTGGATGTTGCATTTATGCACTCGAGAGTAATGTAAATAGATTACAAAAGACTGTGGACAGGCCTATGAAAACTGGTTCTTGTATAGACCAGTGCCCTCTACAATAAGGAACATTGTGTATCTTTGAACTCCTTGATTTCTCACTCTCTTTTCACGAGCACTAAACCCCTTTTCCTCTTTCCTTGTGCAACCTTGTCTCAAATGTAAATGGCAATCACATTACTGGATGCCTGATGTTTGTATTTCAATTACAAGGAATATATAAATAATTACATTTCCTAAGTAAATCTTGTGTGGCTTTAATTTGTATAAGTATATCGGAGACCTTAATATTTTACTGGGGTGTGTATACACGAGTGTAATATATCAATTACCTCAAGTTGACCCTCCTTGGAACCCTAAAATCATCATTCCTTTATTAATATACCTTCTCTAAAGCAGTCAAGGACCAATTTTCTTTATATTATACTGTACTCAGGTTCTGTGACGTTTATTGGGTTACCACATTATTTTGTAATGGGAAGTACTTGAAGGCAATAGGGAAGCCCTAGGTTAACTTCCCTTCTTGAACCCACCAAACGCTGGGTCAGTACCTTTGCAGGTTCCTTTTTGGGGTGCTGCTGCACTCTTGCAGCACCCCCACGCACACTTCCTTGAACTGAGCAAAAGCCCCACAGGGCTCTCTACCTATTTAATGAGCGGCTCCGGTCGCCTGTTAACGCATTGCTATGCGGCCTCCCATCATTCAGCTTGCCTTTGCTCTTTTTTGTTTTTGGTTTTTTTAACTTGGGGCTCCCAGTCCCACCCATACACCTCGGCTGATGGGACATGGTGGGGGCAGCTCAGGAAGCCCACACCTGGTTTCCACATTGTCTTCCCGTAAGACAGGCTCATTTCCGCTGCAGCAGGATTTGGCAACACTCTTTCTTTACTTGCCACTTCTGCCGCACAGTGCTGGTGATGCTGGTGGGTGCCTTCTCCCCCAGACACAGGCACAAGACGTGGGCAGGCAAACCAAAGATGGGAGCAGTGCAGCAACACTCCCCGTCCTTCTCCTAGCTGTCGAAGCCAGAAGTAGGGATCTCAGACCCCACATATTGTCCTCAGGCGTGAAGGCAGTCCCCTATTAGTCCTTATGGTGCCGTCCCAGAGTTCAGATACCGGGCATCCATGAATAAAACCCTCCTGGGGGTTGGGATCACTGGGCCCCCTGAACTCTGGGGTGGGTGCCTAAGCATGCCCCTTCTTAGGGAGTATTTGATTGGTTCAGATGCTTCGTCCATCACCACCCTCTTTGTACCACTTTGTTCGCCATAAACTGGCAGGGTGTGCTCAGACGTGAGTCCCTTGCTCACTTTGCCACTGGATTCAAGCAAGCCGGGCTGAAGACGGCTGTAATGCCAGAAACCGGTCCTCGGAAGCTTGTTTCCGGTCCAGGGAAGGCATGGCTTGGCAGTTCGGGCTGGACTGTTCCCATGAGGCACAGGGTCAGACTGATTTGCATATAGCCATGTCTAAACTGGGGTGGCAGAGTGGGCTAAAGAACGGTGATGGATAAAACCCAGATCTTTTGACTGGGTGTGAGTGTTTGATTGGTTCAGATGCTCCGTCCATCACCACCCCCTCTTGTACCACCTTCGTAGGGGTAAAACTTGAGACTGCTCCTTTCGGTAACCCCGGGGCCTGACCCACCCGTGGTTTAAAGCACTCTGGGAGCAGAGCCCTACAATCTCCAGGGCTTGCTGTGGGGATCAAAGGTCAAATGTTTTGTCTCCTCGTGTCCTGGGCATTGTGCCCTTTGGCTCCATTTTGAGCTAATTTTGCTTCGATGGTGAGCCCTAACCACTTGGGCCTCTTGGCATCTAAGATGGTGAACTTTGCAGGTAGCTGGTTCCACTGGCTCTCTGCACCAGCCTTTCCTCTTTTTCTCCTCTTATGCGTCTCTACTCCTTGGTGCAGAAGCCCAGTACTTCCTCCAACTAGTCCTTAGGGAGTGCAATGGTACCAGCTTCCCTGGCCCTGTAGGCAACTGTAGTCAGTGTCCTCAGTTCAGATGGATATCAGGGAGTTCTTCCTTCCAGTTGTCCATGGACTCTGCCTCCAGCCCCAGTGTCCATCAAAAAATACAACCATCAGAGAACTATTCCCATTGTGAAATACCCTTTAACTGAATGTGTGGAAAGTTCTAGAAGCCAGGCACTGGCCTATCCAGGGTGCCACATTACCTCTCCACCCAGCCCCAATGCTACTTCACAGCATTATGGGACAATTAAAAATGACGTCACCTAGGAGTCACTGATCATATCTCCTCTGGGGACCTCAGCTCTGCCCCTCGCTGTCATCACTGCCATGGCCTTTCCCCACCAAAATTTCTAAGAGGAGCCCTCCTGTGTTGGCTCCAGAGGTCTGGGTACCCTCCTTTGTTCAGTGGGCCCATCCATCGTACAGTGTGACAGCTAATTATTGGATGCTGATCTTTTATCCCCACTCCTTTTATCAGAAGAGTGAACAACTTTTAATTGCTCCCTTTGGGTGGGGGTATTTTTTCCTGCTGCTAGACAGAAATGTAGTTAATTTGACACAGCAGGGTGGCTAAAGGCCTGGCCTCTGCTCCTAAGCTGAGCTAGATAATTAGGACAATCCTGGATGGCTCATAAGCTGTACAGATATCATCTTAGAAATCTTCGACTTTGGCTTGGCATACAGGTTCCACCCCGTTTTGATATGTCGCTGGTTTCTGTAGGCAAAGGGAAGAAAAACTGCACTCTAAGATAGTCTTCCTCATAAGTGTATAATGGAGGGTCACTGAAGACAAGACAGTAAACCATACTGACTTTTCCTATGTGTGCACACTAACATTATGAGGCCTACTTCAAGTCAATTGAAATCCTGCTGATTCCCTTCTGTGCCAGGCTACCTGCGCACAGTTTCCAGGCTGTGCATGACAGGAGTCTCATACACCGATCCCTCACATTGGTGCACATATGGGTTGTGCCCCTTACACTTGCTGGTTTGTTAGGGCCTTGTCTTAAAAGGTGTACCTGGCAGTAAACACATGCAGTCAATTTACCATTAGTTTACCATGAGTGAGTCACCAGTTGTGAGGCTCACCCACAATAAAAATGTCAAAAAGCAGATGATCAAAAGCAAAAAATCCAAGGAGAATAGATGGGCAGAACACATCGCCTCATATTCATCTGCCTTCTTCCATTTCCAAATAGGTTTATTCGAGGTATACTCATAAAAGCACAAAACAAAGTACATTTAAATACAGCATTAAAATTCCTGAAATAAGTGATTAAAAACAATTGATCACACTTTAAATCACAGAGCAAGTGGAGGAGATAAAAAAACAACAATTATACAATTTGCCTTTGGATTATAAAATACATATTTAGAAGTTTAAACAATGTTAAAAATGAGCAGTACATTTATTAATCATGGTCGGAAAATCACAAATAATATTATCCAAGCTTTACCCAGGTTGCCTTCTTAATCTACCCGTGTTTTGAAATAACCTCCACCCATTAAGGATGGCCACTCCACAATTCTTAGAAGAGCTGCAAGATGGGGACGGTTCACCATTAGCATAATCCTACTACTACTTTTCTCAGTGCCCACCCAGTCAAGTTTGAATTTTAAAAACTCTTCTAGGGAGAGATATGTTTCTTGGATACGGGCAATATCGGCATGATTTGTGTTGAGGTAGTGGAAGATCTAGCTTTTAATATAGTGTGACAAACTGTTAACATTATAAGTAAGGGGTGAGAAGGGATGCACATCTCTGAATATACTCTTTTGGCAGAGTGAAAAAAGGGGATTCCCAAGAGAGTAGGGAAAGGGAGGAAAAGGAAGAACTAATAATACCCTGAAGGCTGGCCCCTGATATTGTCTGTTTGGGATTCATGGACCCAGGGGGAACAGCACAGCCATATGGAGTAGGCACAGGGTGGGGAAAGAAGAGGTGTGCAGAAAAAAAGGGAGAAGCGAATGAAAAAGAGAAAACCCAAAGTGTTGAGTTCACTCTTGAGCCTCATAGCAGTGCCAACCAATGTCTGCACCTCATAGCAGTGCCAACGAATGCCCCCATCCAATCATGGCATGGTATAGATAACCCTGAGCTTATGTATGGGGCTGAAATCTGACTTGTCAGATACTGCTACAAGGCAGGTACACCCAAATAACACAGTGTAGGATAATAGTGTGGCAGGAATAGTGCATAACTCTGCATGGTGGTCCATGGTCAGTCATGGGACAGGGGAGGCCTAGGGCCCAAATCAGTGCCAATGTATACTAGACAGGTATGGCCATCCCCGTATTTCCTGCATCCTCACTGATTCACTAGGAGCTGGAACGAAAAGAAAAGGCAGGGCCTACCTGTATCATCAAGAAAGGAGAGACTATGAGACTTTACCATATGCTAAACTGTGTTATCCCCGTGCACTCGACTGTTAATAGAACAATGTCTTGGTCAATGCTTGAATTCGATCAAATTGGCGCTGCATTCGTCGCACATAGTCTATCTGTGCCTTTTCAAATGAAAGTCTATGTTGTGGGTAGATTCACCTGCCCTACAGAATGTGCGCTCAATCAACAATGAAAAATATAAGTTTCTTTACGAAGTTCAATTTATTAATTTCAATGTTCAACTTTTCATCCAAAAGTCACTTTTTGAAAACCATGATTTGGTTCACCGAATGGTTGCAGACATAATAGTAATCTTATGGTGCTATTTTCCTTTGTTGTTTTCAATGCTTTAATACACCCAATGCATTTCGGGTCAACAAAACAGGGACCCTTCGTAGTGGAAATGATAGAAGGAAAAGACCGCAGTGCAGTTAGTCAATAGATAAAGGACGTGCCAAAAGTAACCTAATGTCTAAAACAATGGTGACAACAAAGTTATGAGCGTGCCGCGTGCTCAATAGAACATAACGTTCTGCGGGTGAAATGCACAAGAACGAAGTTTAAACTACTGCAAGGAACTTACACAGGACCGGACAGAGCCGCGTCTCTCGTGTGTTTTCCTTCTATCATTTCCACTACGGTACATTGATGATATAGACATGACGCTTTATTCTGTGGTCACTCTCACTTCTCGATACTTTTCGGTGCCCTTTCCCGGTATGCATGTGGTCTTTTGTACTTATATTGTTGACATTGAACCGTGATACTGTGGCAAGGCCATGTTAGTCATGTTGGGCCTGTCGGCGGCCTTCGACACCGTCCCCCATGAGGCGCTTCTCGCCAGGCTTTATGACATCGGCCTAAGGGGGACGGTGCTCAGATGGTTTACATCTTTTCTGGAAGGCCGCCGCCAGACGGTCTGGGTGTCCCAGAGCTCCGCCGAGATGCCGCCTTTGGGAGTTGGGGTTCCACAGGGATCTGTGTTGAGCCCGACATTATTCAACATCTTTATGTCCCCCCTGGCGGCTGCGGTGGAGGCTTACGGAGCCCAGATCGTGTCCTACGCCGACGACACGCAACTCCTCTTCACATGTGGCAAAGATCAGCCATTTGAGGGGGAGAGAATTCGGGACTGTCTGGATATGGTCTTCGGCTGGTTCCAGCGTAATAGCCTGAAGGCCAACTCCAGCAAGTCGGAGGTTTTATTCTTCGGCTGTGCCATCGATCCCGAATGGCGGCAGTGGTGGCCGGCCGCTATGTGCCCTCCGGTGCAGTCCTCCCAGGTTGCCAAGAACCTCGGTGTTAGGCTTGACAACAAGCTCTCTTTAAGAGCGCATGTTCTCGGCCTGGCCGGCGCCTGCTTCGGTATTCTGAAAATGCTCCGCAAGTTTCTCCCTTTACTATCTGCGGAGCACAGACGGATTACAGTGCAGGCGCTAATCGGGTCGAGGCTCGATTATGCCAATGCTCTCTTTCTAGGTTTACCGGACTATCTGGTCCAGCGCCTGCAGGTGGCACAGAACTCTGCAGCCCGTGCGATCTTTGGTTTGCATAGACGAACACGGGCTTCTGGGCTGCTGCAGTCGTTGCATTGGCTGCCGATCCGTAAACGGATTATGTTTAAAGCCCTGACGCTGGTGCACAAAGCTCTGTTTGGCTCAGGTGCGGGATATCTACAGAAGAGACTGGTGTTTTATCGTCCCGCCCGCTCTCTTCGCTCTGAATCCCTCTTTACTGTTGTGGTCCCACGGGTGAGGAAGGCTCGTATGGGGGGGCGTTCTTTTAGCCTCAAGGCCTCCCAGTTGTGGAACTCGCTCCCACTGGTACTTCGCAGCACTCCCAATTTGCTTCAATTTAGAAGGAACCTGAAAACCTGGCTTTTTAATCTTTCTGTTTAGGTGGATTTTCTTTTTCCTGCTTTTGGGATCTGTTCTCTGTGTTATGTTTTACACTGTAGCTGTTGTGGAAAGCGCCGGGACACTCTTTTAGAGTAGCCGTGCGCTATATAAACGCATTTTAACATAACATAACATACTGCATTGTGGAGTTTTTGTTTTGGTCCTGTTTAACCTTTTTTACAGACCCCTGACGAAGGGTCCCTGTTTTGTTGACCCGAAATGCATTGGGTGTATTAAAGCATTGAAAACAACAAAGAAAAATTGCACCATAAGATTACTATTATGTCTGCAACCATTCGGTGAACCAAATCATGGTTTTCAAAAAGTGACTTTTGGATGAAAAGTTGAACATTGAAATTAATAAATTGAACTTCGTGAAGAAACTTATATGTTTCATTGTTGATTGAGCGCACATTCTGTAGGGCAGGTGAATCTACCCACAACATAGACTTTCATTTGAAAAGGCACGGATAGACTACGTGCGACGAATGCAGCGCCAACTTGATCGAATTCAAGCATTGACCAAGACATTGTTCTATTAACAATCGAGTGCACGGGGATAACACAGTTTAGCATATGGTAAACATAGACTTTCATTTTACTTTACCATATGCTACCATCAAAAAACAAAAGCCCCCTTAAGTAAACATCTCCTGTTCATTTGTCTCTTTTTTCAAGCACACCATCCATTGATGCTTGTTTGAGGGTTGATCTGCACTTGTCTCTGTCTTTGTGGAGGGAGTCTACTACTTGCTGGAGCTGTGACTGATCAGATTCCCTACATGCCCCAAATGTTGATCTCTCATGTTGTGTTGGGGTGTTTTCTCCACAGTAGGGGGAATGTCATGTATGTCTGAGAAAGTGGAAATTTCCATATTTGTTTCATCCATCTTGTCCAAGAGGGAATCCAGATCATCTGGTTATTAAGCAATGTTCTATCCTCTGGGTCAGAGGTCTTGTGCCTAACCAGTCAGGTAGATCATTATAACAAGATTTCACTTCGCCAGCCACTGATCAACTTTGTCTAACCGGACTTAAAAGGGGGAGCCCTCCTCCCTCATTGATTTCACATTCAATATATGATCAATCATTTTAGCATCCAGCATTGTGCCTATTGCCATCATTTCCTTCAGGAGAGTATCCACATCTGAAGTCGTCGGATTATTGGTATTTTATGTCTGGCCCAGTTTAAATCAGCTGACCTCTCCAAGAATGACTCTTGACGAACTGCCAGTCTGTGTGATGTCATGAGGGGCAAGACAGCATGCTAGAGAGTCTCTGTGAGTTAGAAACGGCATATACTGACCGATCGCTGAGGTAGAGATCACCACCTGGAGCAGCGGGTGCTGAATGGGGAAGCCCTGAGTTCGTAGTCTAGTAGTAATAATCTCTAGCTCAGTGATCGGTATGTGGTAGCAGGTCAAGGCAACTGGACATACGTGTTACCTGCATCAGGATCCACATGGGAGGCCAACTGTCTGTAGATTCAGTTCAGCAAATGGATGCATTCATTCCAATGGTGGTCAGTTTGTAGATCTTACTATGGTGGAGGGTTAGCTCCCCATTCTCCAATTTCTCAATTTTCTTATGTCAGCAATCCTCCATGGGTAGAGCTATGATAATAGTAATAATAAAAGTGGGATCCAAATAGGTTGATGTCTGTGTCCGCATTCCACACTGTTACAGATCAACTACTGGGTAGTTTGGAGCCAAGAGATACGCCAATACAGCAAGATCCTTGGTTCAATGTGGAATGGTTGGTACTATATGAGGGGAGTTGAATGGCTCCCCCTTCGGTTTTGACTATACCACTGCGAAGAAGGTTTTTGTCCATTGTGAGGTATTTTAGCAGTTATAGATCTCTGTCCTTTAGGAAGTGCAAATAACCTTCCTACCCTGATACACATACCGCTTGGTTGTTTTTCCTTCACCATACCTTTTCACCGGTGCATAATATTGAGCCGGTGGTTGCTGATGGGGGGCACGAGCACTTTATTTTGGGCACTTATTTTTTCGAATCGGGGGAAACACATGAATCTGGAAATGGAGGATGAGAAAGTTAGCAAAAAACGTCACAAAAGGTGAAAGCAGGGACCTGCAGGAGTAAGATAAGAGAGAAGGGAGCGTATGGTGGTGGATAACCAGGTACAAGGTGGATTTAAGACTACCTCCTTTGGTATTAGGAGTGACAATATTTAATAGCATTGGCAGAGGGCTTCTGAGCAGTGCTCCGGGCACTGGCACTCATCCTTTCACAAATCAAGCACTGCTTTTCACCGTAGGTTGATTAGCACAAGAAACACCAAGAAGTGTTCACCTGCTTTGCAGGGTTGTAGCCCATGCTGATGACAAGAGTCATGAGTGTGCGAAAGTACCCTATGATGAAGCATACCAGCTTTTGGTTGGTGAGGTTATGCATCCTTTAGAAGCAAGACTTTTATCCAAATAGATTACACCATAACCATCAGTGTTCAGTTAGTTAGGTTAGCCACTGGGGACTTTTGGCGTGAAATTTCACTCGAATTCTCAACCTAGCCTTTTTAATACGCTGTATCCCAATCCCAAAGGTAACACAGTGAACAACCCTTACTAGCACCTGTCACCAGGTGGCGGCAAGAGTGCTGGAGGCTGCTACAAGTGTTTCCTGCTAAGACCAACATCGACAAGACATACCAGAGCAGGAAATGGGCACTTGAGGAGAGTTGGGAGGAATTACCAATGCCTCACCATATTGGAAGAAGTCTGGAGACTTCATTCAGCTTCAAAAAGGCTATAGTTTCTTGCTTTCTTCCAACTGCCTGGGTGTAATTAGACCTCTGCTATTCTGATGTGTTTAAGCTTCATATGTTTCGGTGGTTGCTACAAATTTCGATTGTGTGAAAAACTGTATTTGCCTAATTTGAATCAATCTTCTTTGAGTAAAGACTGTGCTTTGATTTTTGAAGAGGTCCCATCTTTTTCAGCTTGTAGAGAACATAGCAGGTTACATTGTAATGCATTTTTCTTACCTGACTTGCATCAGAGCTCTCCTCTGTTAATTACATTGTAAAATGTTTCAACAAACGTTTGTTTAGCAGATGTCTGCAATGGGTATAGCTTCCCAATGCTGGGAGCTGTCTAAGGTACTCAGTTGCACTTGGTTTTGTGTCTTGTATTCATTTGCACTTGGTTTTGGGTCTTCGTGCAGACAACAGTCTGGAGAGTTTGGATTTCAGTGATACTAGAATTTCTTACAGAAAACAATTTAGCTTTTTATTGTGATGAGAAGATGTATTTAGATTGCACTTGTATAGCTCCTACTACCCATGACAAAGTGTTAAGTGGTTGTGTAAAGTTGAGTGTGGACTGTTAAAGACCAGGGGTATGTACTGGGATCACTATGTATACATCTTTTATTCAAAAGGTACCAGAGGACTGTGGTGCCAGACTTCCTATTTAATCAAGATGCTAAGATACTTTCCTTCATGCAAATTTCCAGAATCTATTCAGTGAGGCAACTATGGCCCATAAAGGACTGTGTACTATCAAGACGCTATCTACAGACTCTCATGACTCTTCGATGAACAGCCATTAACTATTATTCCGGGGTGCTTTGCCTAACCATCTAACTCAAGTGTGCAAAATAATTCTGTCCTTGCGAGCTGCCTTGAGTGTAGTGTCAAGAGTTGTCATTCTCTCATTCTCTCTTGTCAGACACACCTTTACTGTTTTTTATTAGAGATTATGGTTTCTATTTAAGAAATTAATCTAAAAATACAGGCTTTTTAACTGTGAGTGTTATACTCTATTAATGTTTATAGCTAATTTACTCTGATTCAAGAGGTTGGAAGGTTTTAACCCAGCCTAGGGTTTATCTTACAACTAGTAAGCACCTGACAGACTTTCTTACAGCCATTCCCAGATGCTGCACTCAGCCCTTCAGTTGTACCCCACCACACTAATATAAAGATGATTTGCACAGTTAGATGCATCTAAAAAGGCCCTGTGAGCAGTGAAATCCACAAGATGTTTGAATCCCAAATTGGGAAATAAGTGAATATTGTGGCTAAATCGTACTAGGTAAGGCAGGATATGCATTATGGCGGCAGCTGCGCGGTGAAGATAGTGAACCTTGACCCTATTCAGGCAGGTCGCTCCCCACAGCTCCACCTGTTGTAACCGTGTCCTTACTCCTGGATCTCGCTGCTGCTGCAAGTCGAGGCCATCCTCCACCTGCAGGCTCCTGCCTGCGCCTCATCCCTGGTGGCCCAGGGGTGAGCCGTAAGTATCTGTCTGCTCACTCTGTTCCTTTTTTGTTTTGTATTTGGTTTGTGCTACTGTATTACACTGTTGTATTCTGTTACTATTGTTGTAGTCTGTTTTTCTGTTATTGTATTACCCTCTTGTATTTTGTTTTCTGCCCGTTTTTCCCCTGTAGCCATTCCTAGCGTTTCAGCCTTCTCCTCTCCCACTGCTGCGTCCCCTGCGTCCCTGCCCCCCTTGCTCACCCAATCGCTCCCGCCTCCCAGCTGCTCCACCCTCCCACCTTCCCTTCTTATGGCGGCCGTTGCGCGGTGAAGAGAGCAACCCTTGACCCTGTTCCAGGCAGGTCGGTCCCCACGCCGCACAGCTCCACCTGTTGCGCCTGTGTCCCTACTCCCGGATCTCGCTGCAGTTGCGAGTTCGGGCCCCCCTCCACCCGCAGGCTCCCGCCTGCGCCTCATCCATGGTGGCCCAATGGTGAGCCTTAAGTATCTGTCTGCTTGCTCTGTTCCTTTTTTGTATTGTATTCTATTTTTGCTGCTGTATTACACTGTTGTGTTCTATTACTATTGTTATATCACTGTTGTAGTCTGTTTTTCTGTTAGTGTACCCCCTCTTGTATTTCGTTTTCTGCCTGTTTTTCCCCTGTAGCCCTTCCTAGTGTTTCAGCATTCTCCTCTCTGCCGCTGCGTCCCCTGCTGCCCCGCCCCCCTCGCTCACTCAATTGCTCCCGCTTCCCAGCTGCTCTGCCCTCCCACCTTCCCTTCTTATGGCGGCCGAGCCGCTGGCGCGCCAAAGGCATGCCAAAAGCAAGCCCGTCTATGCCTGTCCGCTCCTGGACCGCGACCAGCGCCACACCCCTTAGCCCCCGTGCAAAGCCACGACCCCCACCGCCACTAAGACGCCAGCACCCACCACGCACTCAACATCGGCCGATCTTACACCTGCTTCCGGGCCACACCGAAGTGCACCCAAGGAAAACTTCTCCTGCCGGAGCTGCAGCTTCACCAGCCTCCAAGCTGCCACCTCGCCCCCGGGGTGGGACTCAACTACCTCAGATGCATACCGCTCAACACCCACTCTGCCTTCAAGCACGCTATCAAACTCTGGGACCTACTCAACTCTTCCTCCCCGGATGTCGTCTTCCTGACGGAGACCTGGCTGAACCCCTCCTCAGCACTCGACATCGCCATAGCCATCCCGGATGGCTACAAGATCACCCGCAGAGACTGCAACAATGGAGCAGAATGAGGAATCGCCATCATCCACAGAAACACCCTCAGAATGTCTACCAGCACCAACGACACCCTCAGCGCCACCGAACACCTGCACTTCCAGATCCACATTGACCCCCAACACCACCCTCAGAGGAATCCTCATCTACAGACCCCCCCGACCCCAGCCACAGTTCAGTGACTGCATCACCGACTTCATCAGCACGCACGCCCTTGCATCCACGGACTATATCCTCCTCAGAACACCACCGACAGCAACTCCACCACCCTGCTTGACAACCTCGACAACCTCGGACTCAAACAGCTCATCATGACTCCCACCCACTCCACTGGACACACGCTCAAAGCCATCTCCTCCGCCAGCAACCACGTCATGGTCAGCCACACCACCGGACTCCAATGGACTGACCACAGCTGCATCCACTTCACCTTCGAGAAACCCAGCATGCACCACCACACACAACGGGCCCCGGCCGCAGCTGGAGCAAAATCACCAAAGACCAGCTTATCACCACCCTTGCCCGAAACCCACCAACTGACACCGCTGACACCGACACTGCCACCCACAACCTCAGGCAATGGATTGACGACTGCGCCAACACTTTCGCCCCGATCAAGAAACCTTCAAACAGACGCACAGACAGAAAATCCATCTGGTTCACTGCTGACCTTCAGGCATCCAAGCAGACCTGCCTAAGGCTCGAGAAGAAGTGGTACCACAAACAGACTCCGGACAGCAATGCAGCCCACAAGAGCGCCATCTGCAGACACCACCCACTCATCTGAACCGCCAAAAGGACCTCCTTCAAGGAACGCATCAACAACAATGGAATGGAAAAATATTTATATAGCGCATATACTACCCGGAGGCCTCGTAGCGCTGAGGAAGAAGGGCAGAGTGAAGTCAGTCCATGATGTTATGCAAGCATTCCAAACAAGTGGGTTTTTAGAAGTTTATGGAAGGTCATCAAATTGTTGTTCCCCCGCAGAGCCTGGGGGAGGGAGTTCCACAACTTTGCGGCAGTGAATGAGAAGGAGCGTCCACCCCATCTCGCCTTCCTTATTTTCTTAATTATGGCCAGATGTAGAGAGCTAGAACGTGAAGTTCTTGGCGGGAGATACGGTGTTATTAGCAGATGTAGGATAGGTGGGCCAGTCCTCCAGATAGCCTTATGTGCCAGACACACAGCCTTAAACTGTACCCTGGCTGAGATCGGTAACCAGTGCAGCTGTCTCAGTGCTATGCTTGCCGATTGCCACCGTGGGGTCTGAAGGTGCATCCGTGCAGCACAGTTCTGGATTACTTGCAGTTTGTTGATTGTGGTCTGTGGAGCTTCAAGATACAAAATATTCCCAGAGTCCAGGCGGGACAATATTAATGCCTGAACCATGATCCTTCTCGCCTGAAAGGGAAGGAGCGGAACAATTTTGCGAAGCATTCTCATCAGTCCATAACAGATTGAAGAAAGTGCAGTTGCTTGGTATGCAAAATTAAGGGTGCTGCCAAGCCACATACCAAGGCTCTTTATCTGTGGCTTAGGGGGAGGTGTGGGACCCAGACATGATGGCTACAGGGAGACGGAGGTAACAGGTGATGAGTTACCCAACAGCATAATCTCTGTTTTGTCTCCGTTGAGGCGAAGATAGGAGAGCTCCATCCATCTAACCACTGCCTCTAGACAGGGGCCCAAGGTGCTGGATGAACCCTCATCGTGGTGTAACAACACCACTGGCTGGGTATCATCTGCGTAGCTGACAATCTTAATACCGAATGGGTGGACAACCCCTGCTAGAGGCCTCATATAGATATTAAAGAGCGTTGGGCTCAAAGCAGAGCCCTGCGGGACTCCGCAGCTCAAGGGTAGTCTAGAGGATCCTACATCTCCCTCAAAGACCTGGAAACAACGGCCACTGAGGAAGGATGAAAACCATGCCAGTGCAGTGCCTGACACTCCGATACTCTTAAGTCGGTGGGTCAAGATAGTATGATTGACCGTGTCGAACGCGGCACTGAGGTCCAGAAGGATGATGGCAGCCACTCCATCATTGAACAGCAAAGAGCTCTTCAACATCATGAAGGTACTCTCCAACCCCAGCTCCAACTCCAACGACATCCTGCCATCACAAGACCTCTGCGACTCCCTAGCCACCTTCTTCCACCGCAAGATCGCAGACATCCATGACAGTTTCAACAACCAGGCCCCCCGACAGCCACCAACACCTCAATCTCACTGCCCCCCAGCCACACCGACCCCCTGCTCTCCTGGACCCACGTCAATGGTGACTACACCATCAAAATCATTAGTATCTGTCTCTTTACCGATTTTTCACCCTTGAGGCGGAAGCCGGGGGTTCTCTGCGCTACCTGCGCGCTTTTTAAATAATTTAGCAGAGCATTTCGTTATTGAAGTCAATAATAGCGAACTTTTAATACATCAGTATTTTTAATACTTGAATTAGCTAACATTGGCCCCCACCTTGGCGCGAGATTAGCGTCGCCCAAGGCTCCTTCACTATCGCCTTCTGGACATCGCGACGCCAATTCCAGGCGCATTTCAGGCGCCATCTTGGACTGGGGAAGGCTGGCGGTCTAGCTGCTCGCTGGTTCCGCCCTCCCCGGGTATAAAAGGGTGCTTGCCTCCATCCTCGAGGTATCTGTCTCTTTACCGATTTTTCACCCTTGAGGCGGAAGCCGGGGGTTCTCTGCGCTACCTGCGCGCTTTTTAAATAATTTAGCAGAGCATTTCGTTATTGAAGTCAATAATAGCGAACTTTTAATACATCAGTATTTTTAATACTTGAATTAGCTAACATTGGCCCCCACCTTGGCGCGAGATTAGCGTCGCCCAAGGCTCCTTCGCTATCGCCTTCTGGACATCGCGACGCCGATTCCAGGCGCATTTCAGGCGCCATCTTGGACTGGGGAAGGCTGGCGGTCTAGCTGCTCGCTGGTTCCGCCCTCCCCGGGTATAAAAGGGTGCTTGCCTCCATCCTCGAGGTATCTGTCTCTTTACCGATTTTTCACCCTTGAGGCGGAAGCCGGGGGTTCTCTGCGCTACCTGCGCGCTTTTTAAATAATTTAGCAGAGCATTTCGTTATTGAAGTCAATAATAGCGAACTTTTAATACATCAGTATTTTTAATACTTGAATTAGCTAACATTGGCCCCCACCTTGGCGCGAGATTAGCGTCGCCCAAGGCTCCTTCGCTATCGCCTTCTGGACATCGCGACGCCGATTCCAGGCGCATTTCAGGCGCCATCTTGGACTGGGGAAGGCTGGCGGTCTAGCTGCTCGCTGGTTCCGCCCTCCCCGGGTATAAAAGGGTGCTTGCCTCCATCCTCGAGGTATCTGTCTCTTTACCGATTTTTCACCCTTGAGGCGGAAGCCGGGGGTTCTCTGCGCTACCTGTGCGCTTTTTAAATAATTTAGCAGAGCATTTCGTTCTTGAAGTCAATAATAGCGAACTTTTAATACATCAGTATTTTTAATACTTGAATTAGCTAACATTGGCCCCCACCTTGGCGCGAGATTAGCGTCGCCCAAGGCTCCTTCACTATCGCCTTCTGGACATCGCAACGCCGATTCCAGGCGCATTTCAGGTGCCATCTTGGACTGGGGAAGGCTGGCGGTCTAGCTGCTCGCTGGTTCCGCCCTCCCCGGGTATAAAAGGGTGCTTGCCTCCATCCTCAAGGTATCTGTCTCTTTACCGATTTTTCACCCTTGAGGCGGAAGCCGGGGGTTCTCTGCGCTACCTGCGCGCTTTTTAAATAATTTAGCAGAGCATTTCGTTATTGAAGTCAATAATAGCGAACTTTTAATACATCAGTATTTTTAATACTTGAATTAGCTAACATTGGCCCCCACCTTGGCACGAGATTAGCGTCGCCCAAGGCTCCTTCACTATCGCCTTCTGGACATCGCGACGCCGATTCCAGGCGCATTTCAGGCGCCATCTTGGACTGGGGAAGGCTGGCGGTCTAGCTGCTCGCTGGTTCCGCCCTCTCTCCTCCCACTCTAATGGCGGATATAAACAACAGGCTCTCCCGTCCGCGCAGCGGGCGGGCGCAGCGGGCGCACCAGCGGCGCGCCAAAGGCGGGCCCGTCTGCGCCCGTCCGCGCCTGGCCCGGGCCGAGGGCCAGTCCCCCTGGTCTTTCTGACCCGTATGACCCAGATCGCCCAGGTCCATATACGCCGATTATGCTTAGGGGTCTACGACCTTTAATACAGCAGTCTTGTATTTTATTAGATCCGATACATCTTGAAGTGGCCTCTCTCCAAATCTGCCCTTGCTGTCAACTGCAGATACCTATCCATCACAAATCCTATCCAAACAAACCCAAGACTCGTCCCCCCCAAACCTTTTCAATTTGCACTTATAAATGTCCGCTCGCTGGGAAAACATCGCCAGGACATATTCGATCTATTGGAAGATAACAACCTAGACATGCTGTTCATGACAGAAACGTGGATGGACAATTCATCCGACCCAGACATTGTCATTGCGATCCCTAAGGGATTCTCTATCCACAGATTGGATAGACCACGTGGGAGAGGTGGGGGGATTGCTTTTGTTGTATGTGATTCTTTCACGGTTAGAACCAGTGCTATCCCCATGCCATCATGTGAAGCTTTGCAATTCTCTGTCAAATTGACCCCCTCTGATAATTTCAAAGGGATCCTTCTGTATCGTCCCCCGGGATCAAGAACAGGATTTATCACTGAGCTAAGATCCATTTTGGAATCATGCGCTCTTGACAGCTCTTTTACTGTCCTTGGAGATTTTAATTTTTATTTTGATAAACCTGAAGATAAGGATACTGCTATGTTCCTTGGGGATATGACTACTTTTGGTCTATCTCTTATGGTCAAATCTCCTACGCATGATAGGGGCCACACTCTGGATGGCATCTTTTCCAATTCCAATGACCTCCATGTAACACAAACTTTTCCGGTCACTTGGTCAGACCATTATGTTATCATGGCCTCTCTCAACCCTTACCAATTAGCTGTCCCCCTGAAACCTATCAATACAAATCAAATTTTCAAGGCATGGAACGATATGGACAGTTCCAACTTTAAAACCTCTCTAGTAGCTTCCATGCCTTCCTTCTCACAAGACCCAAACGCAGCCACCTCTCAATTCTATGACTGGGTTGATGCAGCTGCATCCTCGCTGGTTCCCATTAAGCAAATGTCCCGTAATAGATCTACTCCCTCAGCCCCTTGGTACTCAGCTGCCTTAAGACAGCAGAAACAACAATGCAGGCAGAAAGAAAGGCTTTGGCGGAAAGGTTATGCCGAAGAGGCTAAAACCGAATATAAGGAAACAGTAGCCAAATACAAACAGATGATCAATGAAGCCAAGAAATCATTTTTTAGTCACAAAATAGAAACTGCAAACAACTCTCACAAAATTCTGTATGAGACAGCAAAACAGCTAGCCGGTCACTCCCTTAATCTGACCCCACCTCCATCTCAACTTCTCTGTGACACATTGGCCAATTTTTTCTTTAGCAAAGTTAATGATATATATTCTGCATTTGCCACTAAAATTAAAAACTCTTCCGATAGCACACTTAATACACTTATTGGTCCCACGCTCACTCAATTTGCTGAAATTTCAGAAGCTCAGGTCATGGACATAACTAAAACCATCAGATCAGGTTCAGCACTTGACCCTTGCCCTTTCAAAGTCCTACTGCCAGTCTTAGATGAGATTACCCCGGCCATATCTTCCATATGCAATGCCATGTTTAAAACAGGTATCTACCCTGAAAGTTTAAAAAAAACCATTATAAAACGTCTGTTAAAAAAATCACATTTGGATAAGGACGAACCTAAAAGCTACCGACCTATAGCCAACTTACCGGTGCTGGCCAAAATAGCCGAAAAAGCTATGAACAAACAACTTTCCGCTTTTTTGGAACAACACCACCTACTTGATGAAACTCAGTTTGGGTTCCGCCAGTGTCATGGGACGGAGACAGCTCTGATTAAAGCAGCTGATGACATCAGACTCATCCGTGACACTGGGGGTACAGCAGTTTTGATACTACTTGATCTATCCGCAGCCTTCGACACGGTCGATCACACCACCCTGATTGACCGTGTCGAGGGCCTGGGTGTACAAGGGACTGCTAGCAAACTTCTGGCCTCCTTTTTGGCTGATAGAACTCAGGTAGTTACAACGGGACCATTTCATTCGTCCACCATGTCACTGCCATGTGGAGTACCTCAAGGCTCATCCCTAAGCCCGACACTTTTTAACATCTACGTGTCGGGCTTAGCCAATGTCATTCGGGCTTATGGGATGAGCCTTACGTCCTACGCAGATGACACCCAGCTGGTTCTAGCCATCAAGAACAATGGCTATAAAGTGGCAGATGACCTTAGGGCTGGCATGATGGCTATAGGGAGTTGGATGGCCTCCAATTGTTTAAAGTTAAACTCGGATAAAACCGAGGTAGTCATCTTTGGACAATTAACACCCGAGTGGTCATCCAATTGGTGGCCTTCCTCCCTGGGCTCTCCCCCCGAACCTGTCAGCAAAGTGAGGAATCTGGGAGTCATCTTTGATGACCGCCTCACGTTCCATCCACATGCCAACCAGATTACCTCTTCAGCTTTTTACAAACTGAAGCTTATCAAAAAAATCCTCCCTTTTCTACCTGATAAAGCTGGCAAAACTCTTGTCACCTCTCTTGTGCTGTCCACCTTGGACTATTGCAATGCCCTGTTCCTCAATGCACAGGAAGGAGTCTTGAATAAATTGCAAATAATACAAAACTCTGCTGCGAGGCTTTTGGGAAATATCCCTAAACATCACTCTGCCTCTAAAACCATCAAAGAGCTGCATTGGTTATCCATTAAAAACAGGATAAAGTTCAAGACCCTGTGCATTGTGTACAAGGCGTTGCACAACCAAGGACCAGCACACCTCATCCGCAATCTGACTCATTATCGTCCGTCCAGAACACTACGTTCATCTTGTTCAGGAGATCTTGTTATACCCCGCACAAAAACGGTCTTATGGGGCGATAGAAGATTCCTGGTATCAGCCCCTAAGTTGTGGAACACTCTGCCACCAATGATTAAAGCCAGTCCATCATTATGGTCTTTTCGTAAACAACTCAAGACCTGGCTTTTTAATCAATAAATCATCTATAGTTTCCTCAGGGTAAATATTCAGATACTTAGCGCCGAGACGCCCACGGGCCATTGCATGCGCTCTACAAATATCAAAAATAAATAAATAAATAAATAAATATCATCCACTCCGGCTCACCGTCAGACCCCTGCCCCCACCACTTCTTTAACAAAGCAAGCTCCACCATCGCACCCCATCTCCGCAAGATCATCAATAACTCTTTCGAGACCGCCACCTTCCCGGATAGCTGGAAGTACGCCGAGATCAATGCCTTACTCAAGAAACCCAAGGCGGACTCTAAGGACCTCAATAACTTCCGGCCCATCTCCCTATTCCCGTTCCTGGCAAAAGTCATCAAGAAGATTGTCAACAGGCAATTGACCTTCTTCCTCGAAGAGAACAACATCCTGGACCCATCCCAATCCGGATTCCGCAGCAACCACACCACTGAAACAGCCCTCATCGCCACCACCGACGACACCAGGACCCTGCTGGACAACGGAGAAACCTCAGCTCTCATCCTCCTGGACCTTTCGGCCGCATCGACACTGTCTGCCACCACACCCTACGCACACGCCTCCACAACGCAGGGATCCACGACAAAGCTGTGGACTGGTCCATCTCCTTCCTCACCGGCAGAACCCAGAGTGTCCGCCTCCCTCCATTCCGATTTAGAGACACCAAGATCATCTGCGGCGTATCCCAAGGATTGTCCCTCAGCCCAACACCCTTCAACGTCTACATGGCACCGCTCGCCAACGTCGTCCGATCGCACGACCTCAACATCATCTCATACGCCAACGACACACAGCTGATCCTCTCTCTCACCAAGGCCCCCACCACTGCCAAAACCAACTTCCACATAGGAATGAAGGCCATCGCCAAATGGATGAAGAACAGCCGCCTGAAACTGAACTCGGACAAGACGGAGGTCCTCAGCCACGGCTCCACCTCCTCCGCCTGGGACGACTCCTGGTGGACGGCCTTGCTGGGTGCTGCATCGACGCTCATTGTCCACGCAGTACAAAAGAGGGTGGTGATGGACGGAGCATCTGAACCAATCAAGCACTCACACCCAGTCAAAAGAACTGGGTTTGATCCATCACCGTTCTTTAGCCCACTCTGCCACCCCAGTTCAGACATGGCTATATGCAAATCAGTCTGACCCTGTGCCTCATGGGAACAGTCCAGCCCGAACTGCCAAGCCATGTCTTCCCTGGGCCGGAAACAAGCTTCCGAGGACCGGTTTCTGGCATTACAGCCGTCTTCAGCCCGGCTTGCTTGAATCCAGTGGCAAAGTGAGCAAGGGACTCACGTCTGAGCATACCCTGCCACACTAATGGCTGCCAAAGCGGTACAAAACGGGGTGGTGATGGACGGAGCATCTGAACCAATCAAACACTCACACCCAGTCAAAAGATCTGGGTTTGATCCATCACCGGTCTTTAGCCCGCTCTGCCACCCCAGTTCAGACATGGCTATATGCAAATCAGTCTGACCCTGTGCCTCATGGATTAAACCCAGATCTGTTGACTGGGTGTGAGTGTTTGATTGGTTCAGATGCTCTGTCCATCACCACCCCCTTTTGTACCGCTTTGTTCGCCATAATTTGGCAGGGTATGCTCAGACATGAGACCCTTGCTCACATTGCCACTGGATTCAAGCAAGCCGGGCTGAAGACGGCTGAAATGCCAGAAACTGGTCCTCGGAAGCTTGTTTCCGGTCCAGGGAAGGCATGGCTTGCCAGTTCGGGCTGGACTGTTCCCATGAGGCACAGGGTCAGACTGATTTGCATATGGCCATGTCTGAACTGGGGTGGCAGAGTGGGCTAAAGAACGGTGATGGATTAAACCCAAATCTGTTGACTGGGTGTGAGTGTTTGATTGGTTCAGATGCTCTGTCCATCACCACCCCCTTTCGTACCGCTTTGTTCGCCATAAGTTGTCAGGGTATGCTTAGACATGAGACCCTTGCTCACTTTGTCACTGGATTCAAGCAAGCCGGGCTGAAGACGGCTGAAATGCCAGAAACCGGTCCTCAGAAGCTTGTTTCCGGTCCAGGAAAGGCATGGCATTTCGGGCTGGACTGTTCCCATGAGTCACAGGGTCAGACTGATTTGCATATGGCCATGTCTGAACTGGGGTGGCAGAGTGGGCTAAAGAACGGTGATGGATTAAACCCAGATCTGTTGACTGGGTGTGAGTGTTTGATTGGTTCAGATGCTCTGTCCATCACCACCCCCTTTTGTACCGCTTTGTTCGCCATAAGTTGGCAGGGTATGCTCAGACGTGAGACCCTTGCTCACTTTGCCACTGGATTCAAGCAAGCCGGGCTGAAGACGCCTGAAATGCCAGAAACCGGTCCTCTGAAGCTTCTTTAGGGGCCAGGGAAGGCATGGCTTGGCAGTTCGGGCTGGACTGTTCCCATGAGGCACAGGGTCAGACTGATTTGCATATGGCCATGTCTGAACTGGGGTGGCAGAGTGGGCTAAAGACTGGTGATGGATTAAACCCAGATCTGTTGACTGGGTGTAAGTGTTTGATTGGTTCAGATGCTCTGTCCATCACCACCCCCTTCGTACCGCTTTGTTCGCCATAAGTTGGCAGAGTATGCTCAGACGTGAGACCCTTGCTCACTTTGCCACTGGATTCAAGCAAGCCGGGCTGAAGACGCCTGAAATGCCAGAAACCGGTCCTCGGCAGCTTCTTTAGGGGCCAGGGAAGGCATGGCTTGGCAGTTCGGGCTGGACTGTTCCCATGAGGCACAGGGTCAGACTGATTTGCATATGGCCATGTCTGAACTGGGGTGGCAGAGTGGGCTAAAGAACGGTGATGGATTAAACCCAGATCTGTTGACTGGGTGTGAGTGTTTGAGTGGTTCAGATGCTCTGTCCATCACCACCCCCTTTTGTACCGCTTTGTTCGCCATAAGTTGGCAGGGTATCCTCAGACGTGAGACCCTTGCTCACTTTGCCACTGGATACAAGCAAGCCGGGCTGAAGACGGCTGAAATGCCAGAAACCGGTCCTCGGAAGCTTGTTTCCGGTCCAGGGAAGGCATGGCTTGGCAGTTCGGGCTGGACTGTTCCCATGAGGCACAGGGTCAGACTGATTTGCATATGGCCAGTTCTGAACTGGGGTAGCAGAGTGGGCTAAAGAACGGTGATGGATTAAACCCAGATCTGTTGACTGGGTGTGAGTGTTTGATTGGTTCAGATGCTCTGTCCATCACCACCCCCTTTGTACCGCTTTGTTCGCCATAAGTTGGCAAGGTATGCTCAGATGTGAGACCCTTGCTCACTTTGCCACTGGATTCAAGCAAGCCGGCTGAAGCCGGCTGAAATGCCAGAAACCAGTCCTCGGAAGCTTATTTCCGGTTCAGGGAAGGCATGGCTTGGCAGTTCGGGCTGGACTGTTCCCATGAGGCACAGGGTCAGACTGATTTGCAAATGGCCATGTCTGAACTGGGGTGGCAGAGTGGGCTAAAGAACGGTGATGGATTAAACCCAGATCTGTTGACTGGGTGTGAGTGTTTGTTTGGTTCAGATGCTCTTTCCATCACCGCCCCCTTTTGTACCGCTTTGTTCGCCATAAGTTGGCAGGGTATGCTCAGACGTGAGACCCTTGCTCACTTTGCCTCTGGATTCAAGCAAGCTGGGCTGAAGACGCCTGAAATGCCAGAAACCGGTCCTCGGAAGCTTCTTTAGGGGCCAGGGAAGGCATGGCTTGGCAGTTCGGGCTGGACTGTTCCCATGAGGCACAGGGTCAGACTGATTTGCATATGGCCATGTCTGAACTGGGGTGGCAGAGTGGGCTAAAGAACGGTGATGGAATAAACCCAGATCTGTTGACTGGGTGTAAGTGTTTGATTGGTTCAGATGCTCTGTCCATCACCACCCCCTTTGTACCGCTTTGTTCGCCGTAAGTTGGCAGGGTATGCTCAGACGCGAGACCCTTGCTCACTTTGCCACTGGATTCAAGCAAGCCGGGCTGAAGACTTCTGAAATACCAGAAACCGGTCCTCGGAAGCTTCTTTAGGGGCCAGGGAAGGCATGGCTTGGCAGTTCGGGCTGGACTGTTCCCATGAGGCACAGGGTCAGACTGATTTGCATATGGCCATGTCTGAACTGGGGTGGCAGAGTGGGCTAAAGAACGGTGATGGATTAAACCCAGATCTGTTGACTGGGTGTGAGTATTTGATTGGTTCAGATGCTCTGTCCATCACCACCCCCTTTTGTACCGCTTTGTTCGCCATAAGTTGGCAGGGTATCCTCAGACGTGAGACCCTTGCTCACTTTGCCACTGGATACAAGCAAGCCGGGCTGAAGACGGCTGAAATGCCAGAAACCGGTCCTCGGAAGCTTGTTTCTGGTCCAGGGAAGGCATGGCTTGGCAGTTCGGGCTGGACTGTTCCCATGAGGCACAGGGTCAGACTGATTTGCATATGGCCATGTCTGAACTGGGGTGGCAGAGTGGGCTAAAGAACGGTGATGGATTAAACCCAGATCTGTTGACTGGGTGTGAGTGTTTGATTGGTTCAGATGCTCTGTCCATCACCACCCCCTTTGTACCGCTTTGTTCGCCATAAGTTGGCAAGGTATGCTCAGACGTGAGACCCTTGCTCACTTTGCCACTGGATTTAAGCAAGCCGGCTGAAGACGGCTGAAATGCCAGAAACCAGTCCTCGGAAGCTTGTTTCCGGTCGAGGGAAGGCATGGCTTGGCAGTTCGGGCTGGACTGTTCCCATGAGGCACAGGGTCAGACTGATTTGCATATGGCCATGTCTGAACTGGGGTGGCAGAGTGGGCTAAAGAACGGTGATGGATTAAACCCAGATATGTTGACTGGGTGTGAATGTTTGATTGGTTCAGAGCTCTGTCCATCACCACCCCCTTTTGTACCGCTTTGTTCGCCATAGGTTTGCAGGGTATGCTCAGACGTGAGACCCTTGCTCACTTTGCCACTGGATTCAAGCAAGCTGGGCTGAAGACGGCTGAAATGCCAGAAACCGGTCCTCGGAAGCTTGTTTCCGGTCCAGGGAAGGCATGGCTTGGCAGTTTGGGCTGGACTGTTCCCATGAGGCACAGGGTCAGACTGATTTGCATGTGGCCATGTCTGAACTGGGGTGGCAGAGTGGGCTAATGAACGGTGATGGATTAAACCCAGATCTATTGACTGGGTGTGAGTGTTTGATTGGTTCAGATGCTCTGTCCATCACCACCCCCTTTTGTACCGCTATGTTCGCCATAATTTGGCAGGGTATGCTCAGACGTGAGACCCTTGCTCACTTTGCCACTGGATTCAAGCAAGCCGGGCTGAAGACGGCTGAAATGCCAGAAACCGGTCCTTGGAAGCTTGTTTCCGGTCCAGGGAAGGCATGGCTTGGCAGTTCGGGCTGGACTGTTCCCATGAGGCACAGGGTCAGACTGATTTGAATATGGCCAGTTCTGAACTGGGGTAGCAGAGTGGGCTAAAGAACGGTGATGGATTAAACCCAGATCTGTTGACTGGGTGTGAGTGTTTGATTGGTTCAGATGCTCTGTCCATCACCACTCCCTTTTGTACCGCTTTGTTCGCCATAAGTTGGCAGGGTATCCTCAGACGTGAGACCCTTGCTCACTTTGCCACTGGATACAAGCAAGCCGGGCTGAAGACGGCTGAAATGCCAGAAACCGGTCCTCGGAAGCTTGTTTCCGGTCCAGGGAAGGCATGGCTTGGCAGTTCGGGCTGGACTGTTCCCATGAGGCACAGGGTCAGACTGATTTGCATATGGCCATGTCTGAACTGGGGTGGCAGAGTGGGCTAAAGAACGGTGATGGATTAAACCCAGATCTGTTGACTGGGTGTGAGTGTTTGATTGGTTCAGATGCTCTGTCCATCACCACCCCCTTTGTACCGCTTTGTTCGCCATAAGTTGGCAAGGTATGCTCAGACGTGAGACCCTTGCTCACTTTGCCACTGGATTCAAGCAAGCCGGCTGAAGACGGCTGAAATGCCAGAAACCGGTCCTCGGAAGCTTGTTTCCGGTCGAGGGAAGGCATGGCTTGGCAGTTTGGACTGGACTGTTCCCATGAGGCACAGGGTCAGACTGATTTGCATATGGCCATGTCTGAACTGGGGTGGCAGAGTGGGCTAAAGAACGGTGATGTATTAAACCCAGATCTGTTGACTGCATGTGAGTGTTTGATTGGTTCAGATGCTCTGTCCATCACCACCCCCTTTTGGACCGCTTTGTTCGCCATAAGTTGGCAGGGTATGCTCAGACGTGAGACCGTTGCTCACTTTGCCACTGGATTCAAGCAAGCCGGGCTGAAGATGGCTGAAATGCCAGAAACCGGTCCTCGGAAGCTTGTTTCCGGTCCAGGCAAGGCATGGCTTGGCAGTTCGGGCTGGACTGTTCCCATGAGGCACAGGGTCAGACTGATTTGCATATGGCCATGTCTGAACTGGGGTGGCAGAGTGGGCTAAAGAACGGTGATGGATTAAACCCAGATATGTTGACTGGGTGTGAATGTTTGATTGGTTCAGATGCTCTGTCCATCACCACCCCCTTTTGTACCGCTTTGTTCACCATAGGTTTGCAGGGTATGCTCAGACGTGAGACCCTTGCTCACTTTGACACTGGATTCAAGCAAGCTGGGCTGAAGACGGCTGAAATGCCAGAAACCGGTCCTCGGAAGCTTGTTACCGGACCAGGGAAGGCATGGCTTGGCAGTTTGGGCTGGACTGTTCCCATGAGGCACAGGGTCAGACTGATTTGCATGTGGCCATGTCTGAACTGGGGTGGCAGAGTGGGCTAATGAACGGTGATGGATTAAACCCAGATCTATTGACTGGGTGTGAGTGTTTGATTGGTTCAGATGCTCTGTCCATCACCACCCCCTTTTGTACCGCTATGTTCGCCATAATTTGGCAGGGTATGCTCAGACGTGAGACCCTTGCTCACTTTGCCACTGGATTCAAGCAAGCCGGGCTGAAGACGGCTGAAATGCCAGAAACCGGTCCTTGGAAGCTTGTTTCCGGTCCAGGGAAGGCATGGCTTGGCAGTTCGGGCTGGACTGTTCCCATGAGGCACAGTTTCAGACTGATTTGCATATGGCCAGTTCTGAACTGGGGTAGCAGAGTGGGCTAAAGAACGGTGATGGATTAAACCCAGATCTGTTGACTGGGTGTGAGTGTTTGATTGGTTCAGATGCTCTGTCCATCACCACCCCCTTTTGTACCGCTTTGTTCGCCATAAGTTGGCAGGGTATGCTCAGACGTGAGACCCTTGCTCACTTTGCCACTGGATTCAAGCAAGCCGGGCTGAAGACGTCTGAAATGCCAGAAACCGGTCCTCAGAAGCTTTTTTCCGGTCCAGGGAAGGCATGGCTTGGCAGTTCGTGCTGGACTGTTCCCATGAGGCACAGGGTCAAACTGATTTTCATGTGGCCATGTCTGAACTGGGGTGGCAGAGTCGGCTGAAGAACGGTGATGGATTAAACCCAGATCTGTTGACTGGGTGTGAGTGTTTAATTGGTTCAGATGCTCTGTCTATCACCACCCCCTTTTGTACCGCTTTGTTCGCCATAAGCTGGCAGGGTATGCTCAGACATGAGACCCTGGCTCACTTTGCCACTGGATTCAAGCAAGCCGGGTTGAAGATGGCTGAAATGCCAGAAACCGGTCCTCGGAAGCTTGTTTCCGGTCCAGGGAAGGCATGGCTTGGCAGTTCGGGCTGGACTGTTCCCATGAGGCACAGGGTCAGACTGATTTGCATATGGCCATGTCTGAACTGGGGTGGCAGAGTGGGCTAAAGAACGGTGATGGATTACACCCAGATCTGTTGACTGGGTGTGAGTGTTTGATTGGTTCAGATGCTCTGTCCATCACCACCCCCTTTTGTACCGCTTTGTTCAGCATAAATTGGCAGGGTATGCTCAGACGTGAGACCCTTGCTCACTTTGCCACTGGATTCAAGCAAGCCGGGCTGAAGACGGCTGAAATGCCAGAAACCGGTCCTCGGAAGCTTGTTTCCGGTCCAGGGAAGGCATGGCTTGGCAGTTCGGGCTGGACTGTTCCCATGAGGCACAGGGTCAGACTGATTTGCATATGGCCATGTCTGAACTGGGGTAGCAGAGTGGGCTAAAGAACGGTGATGGATTAAACCCAGATCTGTTGACTGGGTGTGAGTGTTTGATTTGGTTCAGGTGGTCTGTCCATCACCACCCCCTTTTGTACCACATTGTCCACGCAGGCAATCTGGGGTTCATCCTGGATTCATCGCTGTCAAGGACCCAGCAAGTCAACGCCGTCTCCTCCTCCTACTTCAACACCCTCCGCATGCTCCGCAAGATCTACAGATGTATCCCCACCGGAACCAGAAGGACGGTCACTCAGGCCCATATCAGCAGCAGACTGGACTATGGCAACGCCCTTTACACGGGAACCTCGGCCAAACACCAGAAACGTATACAGAACGCCTCTGCACATCTCATCCTGGACATCCCCCGCCACAGCCACATCATATCCCACCTGAGAAACCTGCACTAGCTCCCCGTCAACAAGAGGATCACCTTCAAGTTCCTCACTTACGCTCACAAAGCACTCCACAACACCGGACCAGCATACCTCAACGAACGACTCACCTTATATACCCCGAACCGCCATCTTCGCTCCTCTGACCTCGCCCTTGCCACCGTCCCCCGCATCCGAAGAGTGACTGCCGGCGGCAGATCATTCTCCCACCTCGCTGCCAAGACAGGGAACACCCTCCCCATCCACCTGCCGCTGACCCAGGACCTACTGACCTTCAGGAGGCTCCTCAGGACCTGGCTGTTCTAGCAGTAGCAGTACCCCCACTCCCTGTGCCTTGACACCCTCACGGGTGAGTAGTGTGCTCTTCAAATGGATTGATTAATTGATTGATGAGACACTTTGAACACTGCGGGGTCCTGGAGTTGCTAAGCTGGAGGAAGTTTAAGCGATCCAGCAGCCTTTCTGTTTATGTCAACCCCTCGGTGGAATTAGACCGAAAAAGTGACGCATCTAAAAGAAAGTGACGCATCTATAGAGATGCGTCACTTTCCCTGCACCACCCTGAGAAACCCTTGCTTTGCAATGGCGCAAGGATTGACAGATGTGTCAGAAATTCTGACACATCTGTTGATGCAAGCACGACGAAACTCAAGCAATGCATGGGAAGGCCATCCTCATTGTGCTGCATCACTACTTACCCCTGCTTACCCCTGCTTCAAGCAGGTGTAAGGTTTTGACGCAGTGGAGTCCTAGAAGTAGCGCAGTGAAATCTTGTAGATTTCACTGCGTCGCTTCTACGAGGCTTTTTTGAGTTGGAACTCCTACCCTGAATACATTATACCTGACGGAGGTATAATGTGACGCAGGGCTTTACAACGTGACGCATCTCCCACAAAAAGTGACGCAACAGCGGCACAAAATTGACGCAAGGGGCTTGTAAATCGGTCCCTTAGAAAGCATCATTTACGCACATGTGTATAACTTATGCACTTCTAATTTTTCTTGAGCATGAATTGTGATATGTCCCAAGGAGGTGTCTGGGGCAGAGACGCAACTACAAATTTCGGGGAGGGGGCAATAAAAATTTCCGTGGGGGGGGCTAATTCTTCCAGCAATAGGCAGAGTGGAGATGCAGGGGCTCTAGGAAGGGGAGAAAACTCAACAAAGCATCGTTAACAACTAAATGGTATTTTAAAGACCTGTGAAGTACTCGGGTGCGCCTTCAATAAGATGGTTGCCAGCCTGGAAATCTGTCTAAGCCCGGGCTGAGACACAGGATGGGGGAGGGGCTGAAGCCCTTTGAGCCCAATGGGCGTTGCGCACCTTGTCAGGGGAGTGGTAAGTAAAATCCCATTCAGGTGCAACTTGTTTTGGGTTTCCACCAACTCTACTCTTTGGACTGTTGGTTGTAATGTATGCCTGCACCTGATCAGGGGAGTGGTAAGTGAAATCCCATTCAGGTGCAATTTGTTTTGGGTTTCCACCAACTCTACTCTTTGGACTGTTGGTTGTAATTTATGCCTGTCGGGAAGGATAGGTTAGTAAATATCAATAAATAGATATAAAAAGATTTATGAGGGCCAAAAGTTATGCTTGTTTTTATAAATCGAGATCACTGCGGTGTATGAGATTGAGATGCGACGGAAAGATGTGCCTTGGCTTAATCAGGACCTGCCATGCCACTGAAAAGCTTCTCTGGGATCAACTGAAATCTGCCATCAATGTAACACCTCCCTAAGGCCTTGTCCCATATAGAATTACATATCATTTTGTTCGAAGCCGGCATCAATCTTGTTTGCAACGAGTTTAAAACCAAATGTATTTCTGAGGCGAACTTTATCTAGTAGACTTTACATGCAAATGCAGGCACAATGCATTCCGCGTGCATCACACAAAAATACCAAGATGTGATAAGTCTGATGTCTTTCCTGACTCTAAGATTATAAAAGAGGAGCCTTTTCGTTCTGCTGCTGGCCACATACTCTCAGAAGTGGCACCGAATGTCTCATTTTACATTTTAGGCTTGCAGATAAATAACTCAAAGAGCTGTGTGAATTAATGTGGCTTATTTAAGCGGTAAATAAAGCAACAGGTGACCTTTTGTGCTGCCCTTAAAAAACGAAGCTATTAGTCCCTTCTACGAATGCTTTCCTTTTAGAAGTCGATACATAATGGCTAATGTTTTTGAGAACGCACACCCTCAATACTAGGTGGATATCGGGACACGCCCAATACTGAAACCGATCACCTTAATGTGTATCAGCACAGAAGCCTGTCTGCACCGAACCTTTTTTGAGCATCAACGAGGGAAGGTCAAATCCCTCAGACCATGACGTGGAAATATAAATGCTTGCAGCCGTTAAGCGTCGTTAGACACCGCCCACTTGTTTAGTGATTTAGGCAGCATTTTTTCCGGCACTCTGGGAATCAAATTAAACTTCAATTATGAGAAGGAATTCGAGGAACGAGGCTTGCCCCAGTCCTGGAGTTGCTAAGCTGGAGGAAGTGTAAGCGTTCCAGCAGCCTTTCTGTTTATGTCACCCCCTCGGTGGAATTAGACCGAAAATAACGTGTCACATTTCTTTGGTCCCAGCTGCTCCTGGAGGACTTACACTCTGATCTTTCACAGAAGTTCTCAGCCTGTGCTGGGAGAGTATGGAATGTTCCCTTGGACAAGCCTAGTACTCCAAGTTAAACAATTAAAAGATGGCTTCCGGAGAGCCGCCCTAGAAGTGGTAAAGCTAAAACACAGCCGGTACGGCATTGGTATCATAGAGGAAATGCGTTCAATTTTCCAAGAAAAGTAGATTGGAAATGTGAAATGAGAAATCTTGGAAGTTGTGTCAGTGGCATCTTTTTTTGTAGTACTGTGTGATTTTTTTTTTCATTTTCTACCCATAGGTGGATCGTGGTGCAGAGCCACCAGATATCAATGCTCCACTTCCGCTCACCACAAATGAAAAAAAAAAGTTGCCAGCCAACAAACCACAGGGAAACTGCGAAGTGTCCATTTGAGAGGGAGTTTAAGGGATTCTAGATTCACATGACTCTGCCTGAACCACATTTTACTGGCTTGGGGAAAGCCAGACAATCTGTACTAAATGCCAAACATCTACTTACCAGAATGGCTTTGGGCATTTTTATGTCCCTTTTTGCTCCACAAGTGGATTCAGAACTGTTTTAGATTATATCAATGTGGGAAAAACAGCAAGACCTTTGCATACTACCAAGGAAAATGAGGCGTGGCCTAACGGGCGGAGCTTGCAGATGATTTTGGGCATTTGCGTACTCAGGGTAATTAAAAGAGAGAATCATGGACTCTGCTGTCACCAGGAGAGACAAAAAAGGAATCACTCGTCACAGTCCCCCAGATAAGATTGTGCTCTAATAGATCAACGATGCAGTCACCTCCATTAAGGATTTCTGATTGCTTTTTAACATGGAATACAAGAGGAAACACACTTACTTTGCCTTCTCAGAACCCAAGCAGTACAGTTTTTTTTTTTCAAACGAAGGCAAGGGGGGCGCGCAGCCCCCCTCTCCTGGCCGAGTTTGGCCCCGGGGACCCCATTTCCCAGGGTCCAGCGACGACTCCCTGGGCATCCTGGTGTCCACCCAGGGCATGCAGTGACCACTGTTGGGGATCAGTGGGGAGCCTCAAGGCCCCCGCAGTCCCAGCTGGCTCCCTGCCTCCTGTGGGAGTCAGCATTACTTTTGCACACAGGGAACTGCTAGAAATGCAGCTCTCTGTGTGTGGGAGCAGTTCTTTAAACGTTTCCCCTGCCCGTGTGTCTTCGGGTAGGGAACAGATAAAAGCGACACTCCCAGCAAGCGGGGGCAGTTTGACATCCCCACACTTGCTGGGAGCAGAGTTATGTTTGCCCTCACTGGGTGGGCGCTGTCAGCTCCTTCCAAGCAAAAGCAAACTGATATGTCCCAGGGGTGCCAAATGCAAAAAAGAACAATTGATGGATAGAACATTGAACAATATCAAACATTCACACCAGTACAGAGATCTGGGCCTAAATCCATTGTTTTTCTGCTCCCCATGCCATTCCAGTTTAAACCCAGCCATATGCAAATCAGCCTTGACCTTGCTCACCATGGGAACAGGTCAGCTCAAACTTCCAGGCCAGGTTCTCTCTGGACCAGAAACAAGCATGCTGCGACTGGTTACGGGGTTTCACTCCTCATCAACCAGGGTAGGTTGAATCCTTCATTCGTGGCAGTTCAGGCTGGACTGTTCCCAAGAGGAACAGGGTCAAGACTGATTAGCATATGGCTGGGAGACACTCGATCTTGGGGGTAAGGCTATGTTAGTCCTGTTGGACTTGTCGGTGGCCTTTGACACCGTCCCTCATGCTGGTCTCCTTTTAAGACTCAGGGAGATCGGCTTGCGGGGGACGGTGTTGGACTGTTTCCATTCTTTCCTTTCGGACCGCCGGCAGGTGATCTGGGCTCCCCCGTTCTCCGCCGAAATGCAAGCGCTAGAGGTTGGGGTTCCTCAAGGGTCCATTCTGAGCCCCACCATATTTAATATCTATATGGCCCCTCTGGCGCTTGTAGCGGAGGCTTATGGGGCCCGGGTCATCTCATACGCTGATGACACCCATCTTTTGTTCACCTGCAGCAAAGGTGAGGCTTTTGACGGCGACAGGATTAAGGGTTGTTTGAGCGCAGTATTTGCGTGGTTTCTGAGACACAGCCTGAAGTGCAACTCAGATAAATCTGAGTTGCTGTTCTTCGGCTGTACTCCTGATCCGGACTGGAAGACCTGGTGGCCCCAGGATATGTTTCCCCCTGAGCAATCATCTTCCCAAGTGAAAAATCTGGGAGTGATGTTTGATGATGCTCTTTCCTTTAGCCCCCATATTATGGGGATATCCGGGAAATGTTTTGGCATCCTCAAGATGTTGAGGAAGTTTCTTCCTCTACTGTCTCTACAATACCGGAAGACAGTAGTTCAGGCGTTAGTGGGATCTAGGTTAGATTACGCTAATGCGCTCTTTGCAGGTCTGCCCAAGTATCTTTTGGCCAGACTGCAAATTGTCCAAAACTCGGCGGCCAGAGCAATCTTCGGCTTGCCAAGGAGAGCCAGCGCTCAACTACTTCTGAATAGGCTGCATTGGCTGCCTATTTCCAAGAGAATCAGATTTAAGATTCTTACGCTGGCCTTCAAAGCCCTTCATTCCATCGGTCCCAACTATATTAGGAAGCGGATTGCTTTCTATGTGCCGCGGAGGGTGTTACGATCTGCCGATTTGGCTAAATTGGAGGTGCCCCTGGCTAAGCGGGTCCGGATGGGAGAACGAGCCTTTCAATTTGTGGCAGCCCGTTGTTGGAATGAGCTTCCTCTCCCTCTACGCAAAGCTACGAACCTCCTGGTTTTCAGGAAAGAGTTGAAGACTCTCCTCTTTTCTGTGTAAATTTTGTGATAACAGTGCTGTTCCCTTTGTGTTTGTAGATCTCAGGCCTCTTTTGCCAAAGCGCCGGGACGCCCCTTTGGGCAGCCGTGCGCTCTAAAAATATGGCCTTAACATAACATAACATAACAAACTGGTGTGGCGTAGTGAGCAAAAGAACAATGGATTTAACCCAGATATCTTGACTGGGGTACATGTTTGATTCATTCAGAATTCTGTTCATCATTTGTTGCTGCAGCACTTTTCGCCCTAAGTGGGATGGGTATGCCCCGAGGTGGGTCCCTTGCTCGCTGTGCAATGGATTCAAGCTAGCCTGGCTGATGAGGGGTGTTATCCTGAAACCGGTCCCAGGATGCTTGTTTTCAGTCCTGGGAGGACCGGGCTTGGCAGTCCGTGCTGGACTGTTCCCATGAGGAACAGGGTCAAGACTAATTTGCATATGGTTGGGTCCAAACTGGGCTGGCATAGTGAGCAAAAGAACGCTGGATTTAACCCAGATCTCTTGACTGGGGGTGAATGTTTGATTCATTCCGGGGCACTGCGACCTCCGAGGGCCAGCTCCTTGTGTCCGGAGGTGCCCACCCTCGGGACATAGTAGTTTGCTGTCACTTGGGAGCGCTATGACAGCTTCTGCCAAGTGAGAGCAATCAGTAAGCCTAGTCTCAGTGGGTGGGGCCAGGAAAACTGCTCCCCCCGTTCCCCAACACTGCACACTGGGTACGCTGTGTGGGCTCGAAGGCCCCCATAAACAAGTTACCAGGCCCCAGCTGATAGGGTCACCAGGGACAAAATCACCCTGGGGAGGGGGACCCACGGCCCCCCTCGACCTCCATAATGAACAAATCGAAAGACCTTCCAGGGCTTAGCGTAGGCAAGGTATGTGTGTTTACTCAGCAATTTCACATTGAAAAACAATCTGAAATCCTTGGCGGAGGTGAATGCAACATTGATCTATCTGAGCGTAATCTGTAGTTACTCTAATAAGTGGGCTCCTTCTTGGCCTCTCCTGGTGAGAGCAGAGTCCATGTCCCTTTGAATTACTACAAGTATACAAAAGTGCCCCCTACC
Source organism: Lissotriton helveticus (assembly GCF_964261635.1). NCBI lineage: Eukaryota > Metazoa > Chordata > Amphibia > Caudata > Salamandridae > Lissotriton > Lissotriton helveticus. The sequence continues at coordinate 2,001,184,331 of NC_136061.1, read as the reverse complement.
CTGCCCCTCCCCAGCCCTGCCCCATCACCCTGCGGAATTCACTCCACGGCCCGCTACGGGTTAGGTTCCGTTCTGGCCCAGTCACTCACACAGTTACTGACACATACACACCCACCACTCAGACACCTACTCACACACCAATTCAGCCACACTCACAGACCCACACAGCCAATCACACACACACACCCATACACTCACTCATACACCCACTCACTCACCCATAACACCACTCACACCTACTCATACACCTACTCACATACCCACTCAAAAAACTACTCACTCACCCATACAGCCACTCACACACCTACTTACAAATCCATACAGCCAATCACACACCCACTCACTCAGACACTCAAAACTACTCACACATCCACTCACATGTCCATACAGCCCCTCACACACCCACTCACTGACCTACACAGCCACGCATACACCCACTCTCAAAGGTTCCAGGTTACACCTTCAAAATTCACTACAAAAATAAAGGTTACAGGGACTTTATAATTAGAAAATAACATTAAAAAACATTGAAATTCACTGAAAAAAATCAAAGGCTACAGGGACATTATAGTTAGAAACTTTAGAAATTCACTGACATCTCAAACGACATCACTTATGACCTCATCCACAGAACCACTCACACAACCACAAAAATACCCAGTCACCTGCCCGTACAACCACTCACAAACCCACAAAACCGCTCACATGCCCACTCACACACCCATGCAACCATTCACACACCTACTCACACATCCATAAAACCACTGGCACAATCACTCACCCGGAAAACCATTCACTAGCCCATTCCCAGGCCCATAGAGCCACACACACACCCAGTGACAGATTCATACAGCCACTAACACACCTACTCACAGACCCATACAACTACTTACACACCCATACAACGACTCACACACCTACTCGCACACCTGCACAACCACTCACACACCCACTCGGAGATCCATACAACCACTCCAAAACACACTCACAAACCAGCACAGCTACTCAGACACCTACTCACACACCCATACAACCACTCACACACCTACTCACACATCGATAAAACCACTGACACAGCCACTAACCCAGAAATCCACTCACTAACCCATTCACAGACCCATCCAGCCACCCACACACCCAGTGACAGATACAATCAGCCACTCACACACCCACTCACACACACTTACAGCCATTCAGACACTTATTCACACACTGATACAGTCACACAGCCACTCAGATCACATATGTTAGAAACAGTATCATTCATTAGTACAGAAAGAATAGTAATGTAAATTATGCAGTAGGCTAGTGTAGTGCCCCTTTTTAACATGGTCACTCCCACTTTTTGCTTGGTATGTGATGCAATTTTGACAGACGTGCGCTGGGTTCTTGACATCCAGGTCCCCAGTGCCCGGACTCTTAACCTAAACTGTACGATTGTTCCCCCAATTGGCAATACCTTTATCACTTCCTGTAAGTCCCCAGTAAGTGGTACCCCAGGTACCTAGGGCAGGGAGACTAAAGAGGGTCCCCAAGTTCTGCAGCATGTAGTGTGCCATCGTAAGAGACCCCTCATTACCAACATGCAAACTGCCATTACAGGTTGCATGTCTTGGTGAAGATAAAAAGTGAAACCACGACATGGTACACACCCTTGTGTGCCATTCCTACATACACTGCATGCAGCATAAGTAAGCCACCCCTACAGCAGGCTTTACAGCCCTAAGGCAGGATGCACTATACTATATGTGTAGGCATATCTACATGACCATATATGCCCCTGTGATGTCTATGTCAATTCTTAAATATCACTAGTAAACAGGGAAGCCATTTTCAGTAAATGTGCTGGACATTAGTAAAAAGAGTTCCCCAGCTTCATGATGGCTTCACTGAAATCTATGGCGTTTGGTATCAAACACCTTGAATTAATAATCCACACCGATTCCAGTGATGGATTTATTAATACATGCACCTAGAGGGCACCCTAGTGGTGTCAACTGAAAACCTACCAACTTCCAGTGTGCTGTCTGACTGGTGGCGAGCACCCTGACACCACAGACAGGTTTCGTACCCCCTGCAGTTGACAGCCTACGCTGTCTGAGGGCAGAAACAATGCCTGCTCTGGCCAGAGGTGTTGTCACCACCTCCAAGCAGGATGGCTAGTAATCAGCATATCAAGCCAGGAGCCTTCAAAGCTCTCTGCCACCTTTGATAGATGATAACAGCTTCCCCAGACAGGAGAAATGCCAACCCCATGCCCTGGGCCCATTCGGCACCAGGACAGGTGGGAAATTAGATATGCAGGGAGGCATGGTGCACTACCAGGCCAGTCACACTCTGAAGGTGAGCTGCCTGATCTGACCCCCTTTAGGAAAATTCTGCCATCTTGGTGATGGCAGAATTAGGGAATCTAGGACAGGGTTATGCCAAATTCCCAAAGGAAGTCATCATATAGGGGGTGTAGTGACCACCAGGGTAATTAGCCTATTGGCTACCACCCTTCACTCCCCTTAACATCCCTAAATCTAGTATTAAGGGGAGGGAGCCCCTGGCACAAGGAAAGCACATTCTGATGACCTAGGAAGAAAAAGTACACTAATAAGCTATAAAGAGCAGGAACTGAGGAGCAGCAACTGACTTGGCACCAACCCTGCCAGCCTGCCTGCTGTCCCCTACAGTTGGGCCAGAGACAACTCGTCCTGCAGCTGCTCTGCCTCCAAAAGCCTGGGAGGACTGCCAGCACTTTAGGGAGCAACCAATAACTCCTGTGGAGTAGTGGAGCTACTACCCTGCACCCTGCAGGCACCCAAGAAAATCGTGAGGACTCTGGACCATGAAAACCAGACACAAGAAAGCATCACTGAATCTGTGCCCCTCAGCCTGAGCTAGAGTGGGTCAACGAGGTCCTGAGACCCACCCAGAGTCGATTTCCACCTTGGTTTGTTCAGACTGGACTTCCATTTACCGTCTGCAGCCTCTTTGTATGGGCCCACTCAACCAAAGTGTTTCCTGCAGCATGGACCTGATACCTAAAGACTCCACTACACACGAGCCTTAAATCCGAGGACAAGTGGACCATCAGTTACCCTATGTGCCCAAGCATCGAGTCCCCCTGTGGGTTCACCCAGACTGCCACCCCCCAGTCCAAGCTGGCAGCCTCTTTTTCCCAGAACAGCCTCTCATTAATATCAACTGGCACCCACCACCAAAAAGCACCTACCAAGGTGATCTGTTGGTGCTGCCAGGGACCTCTCCCTATACTTACCCTAACTCCAGAAGATTGGTCCTGTAAGTCACTGCTAAGTACTAGTATGCAGTATATGTGTTTTTTCCATAAGATAACTGTTAGAAATGGGGATCCCTAGTTGGCAAAGTTAGGTACCTTTGTCCAAATAGGGACCCTTACTTCTAGTCAGGGTAAGGGTATACACTTCTCAAATAACCCCTGCTCACCCCCTTAGTAGCTTGCCATGAGCAGACAGGCTTATCTCATTGGCAGTGTGTAAAGCATTTTTCAACACATACAGTAATACAGCGAAAACACTTCAAATGGACACCACACCAGTTTAGAAAAATAAGTAATCTTTATCTAAACCAAAACAAGACCAAATGACAAAAATCCACATTACAATTATCACGATATCCTTAAAAATAGGGTATTCACTCAAATAAAGTTTGTAGCAACAAATAACTCCACCTGGAGTTATTATGAAGTCATAACAGATGAAAAACCCTAAAGTACTGCACTGACCACGAAGTGCGCAGTGTCAGGCACGGAGGTAAGCAGACCCCCAAAGAACAGTACCTCGGAAACGATGAAAGCAAAGACAGTGCACGGCGTCAGGGAGATGATGCTTCGATGGTGCTGGGCGACATCAGTTCCTTATGATCCCAGGGGAGGTGAAGCCTCGGTTCCTTACTGCGATGCAGGGGAGGTGAGACATCGGTTCCTTACTGTGTCTGCGAGGTGACGTCATGGTGGCGGCAAGGCGGCGGTTCCTTACGACAGTGCGGTGTTGATGGATTCAGGAGTCACCCACGACGAGTATCGGCTCTGTGTTGATGAAGCACCAGCGTCGGTGAAGTTGGGGCTGTGGTGCGAGTCGGCCGGTACATTGTGCTCTTCATGAGTGGTGTCCTCGGCTTCATTGCAAGCAGCAGCCTCTGTGACGGCTTCGGAGTCGATGCGGCACGGCAGCAGGCGTCGGGCCTACGGCGCAAGTCGGGATGATGCGTTATGCTCTTCACGAGTGGTGCCCACAGCCTCGGTGCAGGTTACGGCGTCGCTCGTCGGCATTGGTGTTGCAATTTCCTTCTGTGGCAGCTGAAACAGCAGTTCCGATGTAGGTAGACAGAAGAAATTCATTCTTTGTGTCCCTGATACTTCAAAACAGGAGGCAAGCTCTCAGAGATCTTCCTCAAGCAGGGGACACAGAAACAGCAAAGTCCTTTTCCTTTCCTTGGCAGCAAGTAGCCACTGCAGGCCAACCCCAGACTGCAAAACAGCAGAGGGACAGTATTCCTTCTCAGCTTCTCCGGCTCTTCTCCTTGGAAAATGTTCCTCTTGATTCCCAGAAGTGATTCAAAAGTTCTGGGGTCTGGGCACCAATGTTTATACTACAAAATCCTTACATCTCTGGTGACAGAGAATCCCTTTGCTTGGTTAAAACCGGTTCTGTCCTCTCTGGTGCAGCTTCCTGCCCATTCAGGTGAAAAGAAATATCCTCCCCCTACTCTAAATGCAGCCTAGGTCTATTCAGCCCAGCCCTGACATTCCAGGCTCTCTGGAGCCACTGCTTCTACCCAGCCCTTGTCATCCAAAAGCCTGACATGCAATACACAAACTTAGCAGAGGCATACTGGATGGCTAATCAAGAAAACACCCACTTTTTAAAAATTGTATTTTCAAACACAGAATGTAAAAATCGCCCTCACTAAAAGATGCATTTTAACATTCTGAGTTCAGGCATACAAAACTTTATTTTCCTACCTTGTTCCCAGGGGTAGTTATCTTTATAAGATTTTATAAACAAACTCCACATTCTATCCTATGGGAACAGGTAGCCTTGCAATAGTGAAAAACTTGGCAGTAATTCACTATCAGGACATGCCACAAATCAGGGCATGTCCTAGCTTTCACATACACTGCACACTCCCCATAGGGGTACCTTGGGCCTACCATAGGGTTGACTAACATGTAAGAAAAGGGAAGGTTAGGGCCTGGTAAGTGGGTACACTTGCCAGTCGACAAGGCAGAGTCCCCGAAGCATCTACACCAGCAAAACAGAGTCCAACACACAGCAAAAACACAAGAGGCAAAGGCAAAAATACAGGGGAAACCCTCGCCAATGATGCTAGGTCTAACAATAACAATAACATTGCCGCATTAGAAACACAGTAGTTTCCCTTACCACATCAGCTCGGGCAGGAAAACATGTTTGCGCCCACCCAGTGGAAGCATTTTTAAATCTCCCACTGGGTGGAAGGAAACATGCCTTTCTTGCTTGCAGAAGCGCGAGCAGAAAAGGCATATCTGCTCTCACTCAGCAAGATCTTTAAAAATGCTCCCACTGTGTGGGAGCAGACTTCTGTTTCCCTACCAGTGCATTTTTGGGCAGGGAAACACACATTGACACACATTGCTCCCACCCGGCGGGAGCAAGCATAAACAGTTTCTCCAGTTGGGGGGAGCAGTGCTGTCTCCCAAAACATGAGGAGAGCCGGCTAGGGTCGCTGGGCACTCGGGTTCCCCCTACAGTCCCCAATTTTCTGTTAGGTAGGTGCCCCAGGTGGGCACCAGGGTACCCACCTAAAGGGAGTTAAGTGCCTGGGGGATGGGGCCCTAAAGGCCTAAGAAGGCTCAGAGAGGGGGGCACAGTGGCCCACCTCTCATTAATTATAGTAGTCGCCCTGGAGAATAGGCTCCCCATGGCATATTAAGGTGCAGGTAGAGGGGGTCGCATGCCACCATTCCTTTTTCTAAGGAATTCAATCATGGGGATGGGGTCCCACTCCATTATATTTAAGTAATAGCCCTGTGGGATGGGGTCACCAGGGCCACTATTAGCTCATGGAGTGGGACTGTGTGCCCCTCTCCTTAAGGGCCCCTTGTGGTTTGGAGGGGAGAGCCATGCATACCCCACACCTTTTTCAAATATCTTTTGGCCCCAGGGAGGGGGACCCTGGGTCCCGAAGTGGCTCAGTGTAGGGGGATCCCCATGCAGCACCCTCCCTTTACAAATATCTTTTGGCCTCAGTGAATGGGGTCACAGGGGCCCAAAGTGGCTTTGGGAGGGGGTGCTGTGCTAATGGGTTGGACGCAGGGCATGATCACAGGCCAAACCCAAGGGCAAACCCCATGCCGCACATGGCCAAAGGCCATGCGTGGCAGGGTGTTGGCTTTATATATGGTAACAAAATATTACTTTATGTAAAAAAAAAACATGAAATTCTCTGAAAAAATCAAAGGTTAAAGCAATGTTATAGTTAGGTAAGACTTTCAGTGAAAATGCAGGTAATTAGCAGTGCATGGCAGGGCGTGACTTATGGTTACCTTAGGGCACGAGTAATAGTTACTTGAGATAACTATAAGTGGTAACTTTCAGTGCTCTTGTGCTGATCTATAACTATATATATAGTTACATAGACGACCTTTTTGTCATTTGGAATGGCACAAACGAACAGTTCCAAAGCTACTTCAAAAAACTTAATGAAAACGATGTGGGTCTGCAATTCACATGTAATACCAGTGCGCAGGAAATAGACTTTTTGGACACTAAAATATATGTGGCCAATGACAAGCTTGAAACCACACTATTTCGAAAGAAAACAGCAACTAATAGTGTGTTGCATGGAACTAGTTTTCATCCCAAATCCCTTCTGGAAAGCATACCATATGGCGAATTTACACGCTTAAAGAGAAATTGCTCGTTACCAGAGGAAGCAGAAAGAGTAATTGAGGAAAGCAAAAACAGGTTCAAATCCAGAGGATACACAGAGAGGGTGCTAAGTAAATGTAAAAGAAAGATTGACTTAAAAACCAGAACTCAAACACTAATTGAGCAGAACAAAAAAACAGAAACTGGCAAGTCTCCAAGGTTTGTAACCACATTTAATAAAGAGAGTGGTCATATTGCAGGCATCATGAAAAAATATTGGCATCTCTTGCAAGGAGATCCCGATATAGGCAGTACCCTCGGAGAAGCGCCGCTGATAACTTACAGAAAGAACACATCCTTGAGAGATCTGTTGGTCAAAAGTTTTTTCCAAGAAAAACAAAAATCAAATTGGCTGCAAAACCAAAGAAAAGGTTTCAAACCGTGTAATTCATGTAAAGCCTGCAAAATCGGAAAGAGCATGAAAGAGATACAGGAACCTGATGGAAAAACACTGAGAATTGACCAACAAATCACATGTTCATCAAAAAATGTGATATATATTGTGGAATGCAAATGCGCCATGAAATATGTTGGATGCACAACCTGCATGTTAAAAAAACGAATATTGGAGCACATCCGAGCGGTGAGAAATTCTAACATGCAATATGCCACGGCTAAACACCTTAGTCTATGTCAAAATGGTGACTGGAGACAGATGCAGTTCTACGGAATAAAAATGCTGGAGAAATCTGAAAGAGGCGGGGACACAGTTCGAAAACTCCGCCAAATGGAATCAAAAATGATTGTCAGACTCAGAACAAAGCATCCGAGAGGGATGAATTTCGGAGAGGACCTGCATGTTCATCTGGATTAATGTTCTTATTTATATGGGTACTATACCCAATACTTGAGACTAAGAAAAAGATCATGGGTACCAAACCCAATAATAAATCACACATAGCCACAGTGGACGATTTGTCACTTGAGTGTAACAATTATAAAAGCACACTAAGTCTTTCTTTTGTTTTAATGTTTGATTTTCACGTTTAAAACTACATATCCCACAATGCCTCATAATTGGCAATTTGTGGGAATATAAAAAGCAACACTGTAGAGGGACTAACCAACCGTGAGCAAGGCCAGTTGTGGCTGAAACGCGTTGGTGGGGTGAAGTCTAATAAACAGACTTAAAAAAGTATCCTGGTTGTGCCGCCTCTTTTGTATGACAAGAATCTTCAGGGTCAGGATCCGACCCCTGGGCAGAGCACACACTACAGAGATGTCACTGACCATGTCATGAATGATGTAATATGTGACATCATCAGCAGTGGATTGCGGGTGCGCGATATATAGTTAGTGCAACTAACTATATATGGAATTTCAATGGTTTTGTGTGAGTAAAATAAGGTTTTGTAAATGCTAATTCCTAACTATATATGGTCTATAACCCATGGTTTTCTCAGTGAATTTTCAAGGTTTTGTAAATGCTAATTCCTAACTATATATGGTCTATAACCTATGCTTTTTTCAGTGAATTTCAATGGTTTTTTATTAGCAAATATCAAAAGCTTTAAAATGTCAAGTACGTGGTAAGTAAAAACATTTTCGTGTTTATGCACACTGATCTGCTTTGAATGCTGCCCCCCCCTCATTTCTATTAGGAGTACTCTCTCTTTGCAGATAGTGAAGGGTAGTTAACGCAGGCCTTTGCCCCCGTTGTAATCCGTCGTGCCTGCTTCTCTCTCCATTTGATTGATTGTTATCCATGCATTTACTGTTTTAGAATTGGTTCTCTTTGGTTCATTCTCTATTTACAAACAAGCACAGAGTCGCAATACTCTGTTTAGTCTTTGCAGATAGCGAAAAATCGTGTAAAAAATCAAAAGGAATCGAGCAAAATCAGTAGGCCACTAATGGGATCTCTTTTTGACCTCGCTAAAATAGAAACATTAGGAACAACCCCTCATGAGAAATACGAAACTAGTGAGATGAACTGAACTCCACACCATGATGGCTGCAAGACAGCTCGGCTCCGCCACCCACCCCGCCCAAAATAACGATAAACTCTATGCAAATATTACAAATATATACAACACACCAGCAAAGTAACAGGGTAAAACATTTTATTAAATAACTATTTACATAACTATTTTATACTTTTTGTTGCCCGATCCGGCTAGCTCAATCGATCGAGCATGAAACTCATGCACTCTGATAGTTCAAAGTTTTGAGGAGTGCTTGTAACACTGTCTGAAGCCTATTTGCACTTGCTACAGCTTCACTATTCTCAATGTAAGTGGGGGCTGTTTGAGGACTTGACTGCATTTGAAAACAATGTGATGCGGTGCGACCCTGAACCGCTTGACGGAGGCCCCCGAGGGACGGTGTGATGGCGCGGACTCGGAGGGGGCGCTTGGCTCCGGCCCCCTCCCCAAGTCGTGTTGCCCTGGTGTGGCCTGAGATCGCCCCCGACATAGGTGGCCGGCTCCCGGGGTCAAGCGGAATTTTTTGCCTTTTGGTGACTCTTCCATTCTTGACCTTGTCCCACAATCCGTTTCACCTAAAGACACGCTGTAGTGGGGCGCCCCTTTACCGTTTCAGTTGCCATTCCGCCCGCTTTTGCTATACTGTGCCTCTTCCGCTATTCAGCTGTTTACCGCCCGCTCTTTCGACTACAGCGTCTCGCTCACCATGTACTTGAGTTGCTCCCGCTCTTGCGGTGCAGCGATAGGCGGCTGCCACAGGACTCTCAAAATGGCGGCTGGCTCTTTAGATTTGGGCGTGGTCCACTAAAATGGCCCTGCGACACCTTGGAACTCGGACGCTTGTCTGCTAGAGCTTGGGCTCCATTCTCGAGAGCGTCCCCTCAGCCTTGAAGATTCTACAAAAGTCTTGGGGGCCCCCGACTCCCGCAGGCTTCTGGTGGGGAGCGGCTGCCATGATTGCTCGTGGAATGGCCACGACGGAGCTACGAGATGGTGGTGCTCCCATGCTGACGCCAGCTTCAGTCTGAAACATCCAGAAACACTGTAGACTACCAATTTGATCAGTTCCGGTAGCGCCCCAACGTGACCCGGTAGAGAAGAACTTGCCCTCCCCTCTTTGACTGATGGTTCTTGTTGCCTGTCCCTTCTGTTGTCATTTAACAGAACTATTTAGCCTGCTGAAAGGGGTTGTGTTCCAACCGCTGGTTGGTGGAGACATTTTGACTATATTCTGGACCTGCGTTGTCGCGTAATGCGTCATATGACGTGCCGCGTTAGCGCATCCGGAAGTGCTCCGGTGCGCGAAGTGCAGCTTCCCGGAAGCGATCCGGGGCGCGGTGCGCAGCGCGTAACGTAAGCATAACAGGTCATGTGACTTGTTAATAAAACTTTTCACTGGTTCATTTTACTTTTCTTATTCTAATGATGAAAGGCTTGGTCATATGACCTAAAAATTACGCTTTTTATTACTTTCGAACATTATTTTTTCTTAAACATATGTTATAATGTTCCAGGCTAATGTACTTTCCCGGAAAATTTACAACTGTCCTGCAAGTAAAATATATTCCTTTTTCGAGAAAAAGGGCGTTTCTTCGTCCCATGACGGAGCCGTTGAGCAAAAGAGGCTCGGCCGCTGTCTTAGTCGCCGATACGCCTGAATATCAGATTCTTATCGATCACTTTATGTTGCAGGAGTAGAAAACACAACAGCCCTTGACCATTTATCTTTACTGCGTTCCTGCGTATTATACCTTTTACCCTTCATGTAATTGGACTGCTTTATTTCACTTGCCTTTTACTGATTCTAAAACAGTGACTATTATTAAAAACTTTACCAATGTAAATACTACTACCATGTTTTCTTTTAAAAACCTTTATTGTGAAAATGTCAGTATACAAATACGGGCCTATAACCACGTGGGCCGGCCACGGAGCAAACTGTAATCGTATATGATGAGTAGACATTTACACTGTAGAGGAACGTAACGGGCGGGCCATTAGGTTGCAAGAACTAAGGTGTCTAACAGTTGCGGAATCGGTGGACGTACATTTTATAATTAAAATACGACAGGGCCAGTTACAATAAAATTATCTAGATATACATTTGCGGGCAAGTACCATGGGTGACGTTAATTCGAACTTTCAATAGTACAGTAATCAATAACACATCAGAACTTAATATCAATAGGGATGTCGAAATATTCAATCAATTCTCGTCCCCGCCCGCCATGTGCTTCAAAACTGCATACGTATCTCGTGATATCAAGGTTCTGCAACCAGTACACAACAAGGAGTTACGAGTCCCATTTATTCCGGCGCCATTTTGGGCGAGGACGGGCAGGTCCAGGATATAGTCAAAATGTCTCCACCAACCATCGACTATGATGATGTTCATATGCTGTATTTATTAGAGTAACACTCATCTGTCCACATGAAATTAATTTGCCACAATCTAAACATGTCATTTTAATCTTTCCAAAGTTCTTCTAAATATTTGGGACCGTTTCCCTTGCCTCTGATGCTGTCAGTGCCACTTCTTTGGTGAATGTACTGGCAGGTCGGGGGTTCTCCTCCAAATCTCTCTTTTGTGCAGCACTATAATTAATCGGTGCCACCTCTCCATATGACGATGCATGGTATAGTTACCATAACTATATTTTTTTTCGGTTCCTCTGGAGAGTACATCGTGGCAGATGAGGCAGGTAACGTACCGGGCATTTACCTTTTTTGCATGTAGAGGAAAGGAAAAAATATTCGCGCGTCCGAGTTCTAAGGTGTCCCAGGGTCATTTTAGTGGACCAGGCCCAAATCCAAAGAACAGGCCGCCATTTTGAGAGTCCTGTTGCAGCCGCCTGTCGCTGTAGCATCAAGAGCGGCCGAAACTCAGCTGAATGGCAACTTAAACGGTAAAGGGGCGCCCCACTACAGCAGACGAGCCTCCACCTGGGGAGGCCCGTTCACGCCGCCTCCCCCCCCCCCTTCGGGCACCCCACGCCGTTATTCGGAGCAGCATTGTAGGATGGCCACACCAGTGCAGCAACTTGCTAGACACCACCTCGGTGCCAACCGAATCTCAGCGCCTTGTGGTGTCTTCCATTCCGAAAATATTGTTGTGCTGCCTTCGGCCTATTCGCCGCAAGTGCGCACGCAACTCAGCTGCATAGCGAGTGAAACACCAAGGGGCGCCCCACTGCAGCCGAGGAACCTTCATCTTGGGGGCGACGCACAGCATCACATTGCTTTCCAATGCAGTCAGATCCTCAAACAACCCCCACTGACTGACGCAAACTCACAGGCCAACGGAGCGCCCCACGCCGACTTTCGGCGCAGCATTGTAGGATGGCCACACCAGTGCGGCAACTTGCTGGACACCACCTCGGTGCCATCCGGATCTTGGCGCGTTGTGCTGCCTTCGGCCTATTCGCACATCGGTCCGCTACTGACGCGAACTCACAGGCCAACGGGGCGCCCCACGCCGACTTTCGGCGCAGCATTGTAGGATGGCCACATCAGTGCGGCAACTTGCTGGACCCCACCTCGGTGCCATCCGGATCTTGGCGCGTTGTGCTGCCTTCGGCCTATTCGCACATCGGTCCGCTACTGACGCCGCCTCACAGGCCAACGGGGCACCCCACGCCGACTTTCGGCGCAGCATTGTAGGATGGCCACACCAGTGCGGCAACTTGGTGGACACCACCTCGGTGCCATCCGGATCTTGGCGCGTTGTGCTGCCTTCGGCCTATTCGCACATCGGTCCGCTACTGACGCCGCCTCACGTGCCAATGGATTTTCTACGCTTTTTATACCCTATGCCGCATAACAGGTCATGTGACTTGTTTATAAAACTTTTCATTGGTTCATTTTACTTTTGGTTTCCTAATGATGGAAGGCTTGATCATATGACCTAAAAATAACACTTTTCATTGGATGAAAACTTTTTTTTTTTCCCAAACGATGAAAGCCCCACCTTGTTTCTGGATGTTTCAGACTGAAGCTGGCGTCAGCATGAAAGCACCACCATCTCGTGGCTCCGTCGTGGTCATTCCGCGAGCAATCATGGCAGCCGCTCCCCACCGGAAGCCTGCAGGAGTCGGGGGCCCCCAAGACTTTTGTAGAATCCTCAAGGCTGAGGGAACGCTTTCGAGAATGGGGTCCAAGACCTAGCAGACAAGCGTCCGATTTCCAAGGTGTCCCAGGGCCATTTCAGTGGACCAGGCCCAAAAAGGAAAGAGCCTGCCGCCATTTTGAGAGTCCTGTGGCAGCCGCCTATCGCTGCACCGCAAGAGTGGGCGCAACTCAGCTGAATGGCGGATTTTGGCACAGTGTACCAAAAGCGGGCGGAATGGCAACTGAAACGGTAAAGGGGCGTCCCACTACAGCAGACGAGCCTCCACCTGGGGAGGCCCGTTCACGCCGCCTCACCCCCCCCCCAGGGCGCCCCACGCCGTGCCCAAAAAGGAAAGAGCCTGCCGCCATTTTGAGAGTCCTGTGGCAGCCGCCTATCGCTGCACCGCAAGAGTGGGCGCAACTCAGCTGAATGGCGGATTTTGGCACAGTGTACCAAAAGCGGGCGGAATCGGAGCAGCATTGTAGGATACCAAAACCAGTGCGGCAACTTACTTGACATCACCTGGGTGCCATCCACATCTCAGCGCGTTCTGCTGCCTTGGGACTATTCGCACAACAGACCGCTACTGACGAGCCACCCCCCGGGACGCCCCACGCCGTTATTCGGAGCAGCATTGTAGGATACCCAAAACCAGTGCGGCACCCAGGCAACATCACCTGGGTGCCATCCAGAACTCAGCACGTTGTGCTGCCTTGGAACTATTCGCACAAAACACAGCTACTGACCATTGTTGCTTCTTTTTTCCTAAAAATGTTTAAATGTTTTTACTGTTTTTGTTGCGTTGTATATATTTATAAGTTATTAAAGTTTTATAATCCTACTACTTTGTTGGAGTGCTATATATTTTTAATGTGACACATAATTGTAAAAACTTTGATGTACAAAGAGGCATCCCTGGAATCTTCCGCTTCAGGCTCGGTCCCCTCCCCAATCACAATACAGGATGGTTTTCAGATAGTAGGAACGCGTGTGGTGTGACGGATCTCATCGGGTGGGGGCCTTGATCTACTGTAACTCCTTTGAAGAGGGGTGATTCTTTACAGCTGGGGCCATAAACTACATCTGCAGGGCTACCTGATAGCCTGGGACCGGCCTGGACAATCGGACACAGAGGAAGAGGAGTGTCAGAGGGTGCGGTAGTGAATAGGGCGAAAGGGAGGTGTCGGGCGGGCACAGGGTGTGATTCTCAGGGAAGAGCAGCGCAGATGGGGGGAGGTTTATTGCCTATGCATAAGACAGGGAGCGGGGGTGACCAGTGCCTGGGGGAGATGCTTGCGAGGGTGGGGAGCCATGCTAAGGATCGACAGCGTGCAGAGAGTGGGTCTGGTCAAGGCATCTAAAATGGCTGCCGTGCACGACAAAAGTGTGGCATTTGAAAAAAGGCAAAATGGCGCAGACAATGTTTATCAACACTTCCTGATTTCCTTCGAATCGAACGTTAACAGGCGTTATCTCTCCCACACTACCGGTCCCCCTGGGCTTAAACGCCGAGTTGGTAGGGACTGCATCCCGTGGACATAGGCCGAGACGTCACTCAGCAGAAAAAAAAGAAAAAAAAAAGTCTATAAACATACAATAAGTTAAAAGTCAATCATTCTTGTTTCCTTGTAGTACGCTCCCCAGTCCGCTTCCCGTTACGCGAACAGGGCGCACCCCACCAAAAAAAAACGAATTTTTATTTTTTTTTGCCCCGCAGAGCCCTTTTAAAGCCTCCACATCAAACCTAGGGGGTCAGGGAGGATCTACTATGCCCCTTATGGTCATTTGCCCCTTCGCTTTGGCCTCCTCTTGTCTCTCGATCCTACCGAGAGACAAGATGGCGGCCGCTCCGTACTGTTTGGAATGTTTACAGACACCGGAGAGCCAATCAGCTTCGCTTCGCAAAGCTCCGTAACGCGAAAAGTACGCGAAACGGAGCGCTACCCGGGACGCTGTCACAGATATATATCTTTTTTTGAACGTTAATTTCTCAAAATCCACTGCAGCACATATATTGAGACCCAGCAAAGGCACATCGGGCTACCGGTCCCTACAATTTTGCCAAGTTTCATGCAAATCCATTCAGCCGTTCGATTTTTTTTTTTTTTTTGCCCCGCGGGGCCCTTTTAAAACCTCCACATCAAACCTAGGGGGTCAGGGAGGATCTACTATGCCCCCTTATGGTAATTTGCCCCTTCGCTTTGGCCTCCTCTTGTCTCTCGATCCTACCGAGAGACAAGATGGCGGCCGCTCCGTACTGTTTGGAATGTTTACAGACACCGGAGAGCCAATCAGCTTCGCTTCGCAAAGCTCCGTAACGCAAAAAGTACGCGAAACGGAGCGCTACCCGGGACGCTGTCACAGATATATATCTTTTTTTGAACGTTAATTTCTCAAAATCCACTGGAGCACATATATTGAGACCTAGCAAAGGCACATCGGGCTACCAGTCCCTACAATTTTGCCAAGTTTCGTGCAAATCCATTCAGCCGTTCGGGCTAAAAGTGAGGCCAACCGCCCTATGGAAATTAACATGGGAAAAACGCGTTTTGGGACCCCCCTTTTTTTCTCGGCCCCCCCTTGATGAACCCCCCCCCAAATTTTCAGGGGCTGCTCAGAAACAAAATGTTCCATTTTCCAGAAAATTTCAGCCAAGTCCGTCCACAAACGCCAAAGTTATTAGACATAGAATTTTCAAAAATCCCATAGAGAAAAAATCCTAACTATATATACCTACTGGCGACCGCCAGTAGGTAATATATATATATATATATATATATATATATATATATATATATATATATATATATATATATATATATATATATATATATATATATATATATATATATATATATATATATATATATGTTAGTAGGTTGGTCTGTAAGATGACAATGGCTGTGCCCAACACTTGAGCTATGTGAGAGAATATGAATAAGTAAATCATGTTTACTGCTTTAGGTAATGGATAACCAGCTGATATGTTTGAGCAATTGCAATTGCAAGTTTATTTAGAGTGAGGTTCAGAATAAATTCCTTTCTTTATATTCAAGGGTGGAGCAGTTGATGCATTTGGCCATGCTTGCACTGTATATGAATGGACTTTTTTAGGTCTTGCATAGGCAGCGCATGCGCTGCCTCTCCGAGGGATCAAGTAATCAGAATTTCGGGTGAAACTCAAGGTAATTTCTACTGCTGCTTGCCATTGGCTTAACTCTGGCATTGCTCATCTTATCCGGCTTTTCATTGGGTGCCGTTCCGATACTCACTTCCATCTATTCCGGAAGCAGCACCGCCTAACTACAGTTTTCGTCCACTTTGTGAGCACTATATTCTTTTAGGGTCTCCCCTGGCTTCACCATGGACTCGCCCTCGACCCCCACGGAAGACAGTAGGGAGCAGCTTGACATGCCTGCTTCACTGGCAGTTACGCAGCCCGTCGCTGCTTAGACTGCCCGTGTTCTGTGATCTCCAGAAAACAAACTCTGCACGCACACGTACGCATTCACAAAGTGCCCGTAAAATAACAGCTAAGGGCACCTGGCAGATTCTCAGACAGTCATACAATACTCTCCCAAGGCGCACTGCCTGAGACGGACACTGGTATTGTATTTAAATTCTGCTGCAGCCACCAAAGCACACAGTGCGCGGCGCCCGCTGCTGAGCCGGGATTGCAGACCGGGCGCCGTCTGTTTGCTGGGGGAGCACTCTTTGCAGCCAGGAGGACTCTCTGTGCTTCGATGGGGCACACAGCATTGGTGAAGTAAAGTAAGCACGGGGTGCTAGCGTGTTTTATTGTTGTTTCATTTTTCACATTACCTTATGATTTATTCTATGTTTAAGTCATTTTTCATTTCCATTTTAACCCTTGACTTTTCACTTTTCATCCGGATACATGTCCTATTGCATTCATATGATTACTTTGTTTCCCCACCCAACATGGCGGCTATCCATTAGCCACCAGCCACGTCCTCGTATGCACTGTGTAGCACCCGACACTGGCTGCTTCTTCCATGCATGCGTTGCCACTCTGTCCATGTTCTACACCGGCACCGAGGCTCTGTGCGTTAGCTGCCTGATTCATTTCTCGGATGACACCGCAATCCAAGTGTGCATCCTGCTCCAGTGAATTGT
Source organism: Lissotriton helveticus (assembly GCF_964261635.1). Lineage (NCBI taxonomy): Eukaryota > Metazoa > Chordata > Amphibia > Caudata > Salamandridae > Lissotriton > Lissotriton helveticus. Next base: position 2,001,167,223 of record NC_136061.1, on the reverse strand, counting down.
TTCCTAGTAAGTACACTGCCCACAGGGGCCTTCAGCCGCCACCCAACTGGACTCCATACCCGACTGACCCCTTCTCATTTCCCCACAGGCTTTTGACCAACACCCACACTTGATGGGGTGTCACTTCCCACAATTTCACGGTATTCCCGCCTTTGTCCGTAAGTTCCATTTAATAGTTTTTCAGCGCTTCCGCGCTGCCGCGGGTCTTGTTTCCAGCCACTTACCTTGTCAATTCACTCCTCCTGTTTCCCTTGCAGGAATTATGCAAGATACTAGGTTTTGACCCAACACGCGGCATTGACCTATCCATACGCCCTACCCATCCTTCAGTGGCCCTAGTGGTGCCTTTTAGTAAGTATTTCCTTCACTCTACACTGCTCCTTCCTACTAGATTAGGTCTGTCACCCTCTTCCTTTTTCACCATAGTATCTGTCTACCTGTTTTGCTTATGCCTTTTCTTCTTTTTCTCGTCTTCAGCCACCTGTGGCCCTCTGGAGTCAGCTCACTTCATATGCATACATTGTCTGCCTGTACTTTGCTTCTTACCCGTTATTCACTAGCCCTTACAGTGCTCTGTCCTTCTTTCCCCTCTATGGAATAAGTTCCCCTACAAGCGCAGTCTCAACTTGCTTGAACTTGCTCTCTCCTCCAGAGGCCCTTATTGATCACTTACTGCCTGGCCTATTCCACTTGTTGTCTCACGAGTAGTTAACCCGCCTCCTCTCTGCCTCTTCCCTTCCTTAGCCCCAGTGCGGCAATTCATATTTCCATCCTCAGTATGCCTGCTTGCATCTCAACATTGATTCAGTTCTGCATTGCGCGCGCAATGAAATTCGTTTTATTTATTTAAATGTTTACTTACCTGTAAAACTCCGTAATCCATACATTACTGCACCCCACCCTGCCCCTCCCCCTGCCCACGTCACTGCCCTGCAGTAACTCCTACTGCCGACCGCTACTGTTTACTTGGTGTGTATGAATTGGTTGCGTATTACAGGGGAGCACTATATGAGGGACAGTGGTGTGTTGTTTTTAGTTTTGGTTAGGAAAGGGAATGAGGGTCTAAAATATTAGCTGGGTTGGTAGATGGACAGAAATGGTGAATGAATGTAACACTTACCCTGAACAAGCACCAAGAATGCTTTGAAGACCCACTCTGCAGAGTTATTTCACAATCTCTTCTACTAGACGTTTTTTTGTGGGGGGTGAGAGTTCACACAGCATAATGGCCCAAAGCATGGGCTGCTTTGTTGCCGAAATTGGACTTCTGATTGCAAAAGTGCCACTTTTTTACACAAATGATTGCTATTACTTGAAATGTAAACATATTTCTTATTTTGCTAACAAAGGCCTTTCAGAAGGGGTGAAGAGACCTGTATTTGGCTATAGAATGGAGTATCCCAGGGGCCTGGCAGCTGCCCATATGGGCACGCGGGGATCGTGGCTGTCTCAGCAGGCAGCTCTCCCCTGTCATTGACCAAGTTCTTGTCCTCTTCTGATGATGATTGGTGACTCTCAAATCCACATGACCATGGGAGAATAAATGGGAACTGTCACTGTTCTGTGGAGTCTTTCTTTTTCTACGCAATGACCTCGTTGTGATGTATGTCTTCTTCGGGGTGTTTTGAAAACACTGCAAATGACAAGGACTCCTAGAGGAAAATACAGCTTTAATTGGGTGCCTGATAGACTCTTGCAGTGACCCTGTGCTGAGAAGAGCCTTTGTTGAGGACTTCATACATCATCAGGATGCCCACCCGGTTTTGAAGGCCCCATTTATTGACCTCTAGTATGTTGCCTGTTCGTCACAGCAATTGCTAAAGAACACAACAAGATTCTTTAAGAAATGCTACATACTGGGTAAAAAAGAGAGATTAACTTCTGATTTCTTCTTGCCTCTCTTTTGCATTGCTTCCTGGTTCTAACTTCCCCATTGTTATGCCTTTTTGGTGAATAAAACAATTCCGCCACTTATTCTCCACATGCTCATGGCTCAGAAAATGTTACAGTAGAAAATTCTTTGAATTCTTGTAGGGTTTTAAATTTTTGACACCGTTCACCAGCAGCTTTGCAGGGCAAAGACCACAGTATCACAGCACTGGTATCTAGATCTGCAATAGGAGGGGTGCGTGAAGAGAATGAAACAGATTAACTGACCATAAAATGCATATATTTACAAAGGAGTCCAACCGAGTTCCACAAACACAATCGCTATATCTTTTTATGCCAGGTCACGTTTTCTAAAAATATACTTTTGGCTCACTGAACCTTTAATTCCTGTTGTTTCGAAGCACAGGATTACTGATGATATAACTGGAATAGGCAAATGCATAGCATATTCCGAGGACGTAATTACAGGCAGGCAGACACCAAGAACAGACCTCAGTAACTGAGCAGCTTGATGACAAATGGATTTGCACAAAATCACACCCATGTGCAAAGGGAACATGGGACTTGAAACTCCCTTTTCTTCAGCAGGGTTTTGTGGTAAATAAATAAATAATACCCTATTTTTGACTAGACATATATCATAACAGATAGCTCAATAAATAAGAGTCAAGATTCGAGGTAGTAGGAGTTTCGCAGGTTTATTAGCATAAGGACAGGAACAGGACAACCTGCATAGGAATAGGATGACAGGGCCCAGCAGCTGCTGGGGCTGGATCTGGGATGAGCGCGCTGACTTTTAATAACAATACATGAGCATATATACATAACGCAAACACATAGCATTACATTGCAGTAGGCGTAGCAGTGGGTGGAGCAGAAGGCGTGACGCGTAGCAGTCGCGAAAGATAAGGGCGAAAGTAGGTGTAACTGGGCGTATACATAGACATGTGGTGCAGACGTAACAGAATATGTCATGAATGGGGCGGAAACCATGGAGGGGGCTACCTAAGGAGCCGGGACCTCTAACCTGATGGTGCGCGCAAACTAGCAATGACGTATCACTAGGAGAAGCTGGGGGCTATGAACTCTGTGCTAGGAGCAGAGACTGAAGTCTGGAGGGTCGGAGCGACATGTACCTAAACCCTATCTAGTATCTGATGTTTAGGGAACATGTTGATATAAACTAGAAGTCAGGAGAGGAAAGGCTAACTTGATTCTAAGACTGGACCATGCATTATTCTACATGTAGTGCGTGATGAAGAATATTAAATGACCATTGAATGCAGTATTTCTCTAACGTGGAGACGTGAAGGCTAGACAATGACGGAAACTATTGATGCAGTTCAGTAGCTTAGGAATGCAGAGAAGGAGGGCTGAACTGATAACTGGAATCATAACATATTCTTGGCAGACTCAGAGACTGAGCCAGGCTGGGCCGGGCACTGCGAGGCAGGAAGTAGGTGAAGGGTCGAGGATACAGGTGGGGGCTGGATCGCTCCTCAGCGAGGGTTCAGGAGACAGGAGCTGAATCTGATGTCCAGGCCCTGTTGAGGCCTAGAAACGGGGACTTTATAATAGAATAACGTGCACACTGAGAAACGTGGCAACGTAGCTTTACATAGGCCTGATATTCGTAGTATTCACGAGGACTAGTAACTGGCATACTAGAGGTGGACACAACTGTAATCGCATCATTAATCGAACATGGGGAATGCATATGCATATTTAATCATGCACACACAACATATGATGGATGACACGTAGTGACACAGAACATGGCAAAATTTACTTTTCCACATTCCCTCCTTGTCACTACGTTTCCATCAGGAAACATCAATATTCATGATACCATCTATCATTTCATACAGTATCATTTGCTCGTCTCGAATTATCCTGGAACGGGATTTAGAACGGGGCTTGGGACTAGGAATACAAGAGGTAGCACAAATGCCGCAAATCGCAGGGCCACATTGTATACAGAGGCAGCAGCTGAACATGATCGCTACTGCAATACCTAGAAAGGACAAGACTTTCCATCCCCATGCGGAAATTATATTCCAGAACCAACCGGACCATGTCCAGGTGCCTGGATCTTGGTGTAACAGATGGGCAATTTTATGGAGTCTGGTTATAGCTGAATAAACAGACGGCGCGTTATTTGGAATGAAAATGCAGCAACTAGATCCGATGACTCTACAGGCCCCGCCCCTATCGGCCAGTATGACGTCAAGGACGAGACGATTTTGCAAAACGACAAATCTCATAGCAGATTGCTCTTCAGTTAAGTTACCTAGAGCAGAGGCAGTCTCATTTACTACAGCTTCGAGGGTTCTGGTTAATCTACGGATTAACTTACTATTCTGGACAGGGCCTATAAAGAAGAAGAAACCTTTATTGAAATCGGTATATTGTTCTAGAGTAGTTTCAGTATAATCGACAATTGGGGACTCCCTTCTATGTCTAATGTGTACTAGATGTGTGTTTCTATGATAATCAGGTGGGGCTAGGAAAACAGGTGGCAGTAGGAAGGCAATGTAACAGGTTCCCTCCCAATCGAGGGGCAGACGAATATATGCGGTTTGACCACAAATAAAATATGAATGACGTGAAGCTTTGAAAATAGATTTCCCACTGTCACTATACTTGACAACAGTAGTACAATCACTATGTCCTACATGTATGGAACCATTATTTCGGACACATAGTTCGCCTTTGACTGGTAGTACTGAAATAGCAGGTAAGTCTGGAGTAGTATCAGACTGAACATTCAGGACCATAAAATTCGAAGAATAATTACCTAAATTATACACTTCATTTTCTAGATCTAACCCGGTTCTGTGGGGGAGACCTTGCTTGTCTGGGAAACATGTACTGTTAAGAAAAGACATATCTGTTGAGGGTGACGTTAACGTGGACCATGCTCCACACGAACCATTATGTGAAAATGGATAAGGAAAAAGTGGCAGAACTCCCTTCGGGGTCTGGAAAGGGGGGAGTCGACCACACACCCAACAATTAGTGGCATTGCTGGTCTGGTGTGAGTAATGTAACATGCGGATAAATGAGTTATTACACATGGCGAGGCGGTAAGAGAGTTCATGAGGAGGCAGATCACTAAACGTGTGCTCTACTGTAACATTTGCAGACTTATTTACATGTGAAACTGGGAAACATAGGTAAAATGCATAACTGGTGCAGGAAATCATAAGGCTGGAAAACAATATGAAACATAGAAAAACGATACATCGGATTGAGTTTTGACTAACTCTCTCACTATGTGGGTCTATTTTATACATGTCAGAAACAGTCTAACCGTTTCACCTAGGGGAGGACTTAGACAATCAAACTGACTGACTTATTTTACTAGACCGTAGTTTCTGTTTATACTCCTGCTGCGGAGTTTTCTCTAACAGGGGAGGGGTTGTAGCAATGTCTTTTGCGGGACAGTCCTTGAGAACAATATTCTGGCAATCCTTTGAATCCTGGGAAATGTTTTTCAAGACGGGTTTCAGTCCATTAAAAAGTTTAATATGAGAAAGGTGCACCCAGCCCTTGCGTCCTTCCAACTTCACGGCTGTACGGGTGGTGAGGAGGACCTGTCGGGGCTCTTTCCATCGAGGCTCCAGCGGACTTGATCTGTCAAAGTTGCGGACCATCACCATGGATCCTGGAACGATTTCATGCGGTGCCACCTCGGTATTGTCTGGAAATGCGGCAGCAACCTGTGAACGACATGAGTTGAGGGCAGACATCAAGGAAGCTAGGTAATCTGTCAGCATATTACTTGAAACATCGGTAATACTTCGGGGTCTAGGAGTACCCCACATGTTAGGGGGGCGGCCGAAAACGACCTCATACGGGGACAGACCTGATCTGGAATGTGCGACCATGCGCATGTAAAATAAAGCGACTGGCAGAGCTACTAGCCAGTCCACACCTTTTTCTTGACAGACTTTGGCGATGCGGATTTTCAGGGTTTGATTATGTCTCTCAACGAGACCGGCTGCTTCAGGATGGCGTACACAATGGAACTTCCACTGGTACCCTAGCAAAAGGGAAACGTGCTTCATGAGTTCAGATGAGAATGGCTGGCCGTTATCAGAATATACGACTCTAGGGAGTCCATAACGAGGGAAGAACTCACGAACCAACTGCTTGGCAGTGGTCGCGGCTGTGTAATCTGGAACTGGATATGCTTCTGTCCACCTGGACAAAGCGCATACAACTACAAGGACATACTTGAAACCTCGACATCGCTCCATCTGAATATAATCCATCTGGAGGACTTCAAAAGGGTGGTCAGGGGGCTGGAAACCACCTTGTTCCACCGGGACACTTTTACCTGGATTAAACTGACAACATATCATACAGGTACGAACTTTCTGCTTAGCTGCAGCTCGTAAATGCTTGTTGAACCAAATGTTCTGGATACTGTCTAACATAGCTTTTTCTCCTAAATGTGCTGGACTATGTGCGGTATTAATAATGACTTGAACCATAGAGTCGGGGAGAAACCATGTGGCTCTACCCTTCGTTAACCATCCTTGATCTGTCTGGACCCCTCCTTGTTCGAACCATTTCTTGATTTCATCGGGAGTAGCATGTAACTGGATATCTATGACATCCTGAGTAGGGTCCTTAACTGTCATGCATGTAGTCAGATCTGGAGTATGTGTCATGTTAACTTGAATGTCTGGAGTCTGTGCTGTAAGCTTGGCTGTGCGATCTGCTAGATCGTTACCTTGAGAAATAATGTCAGTGACTTTCGTATGTGCTTTGCATTTCATGATAGCGATAGATGTCGGTAAATGTATGGCATCTAACAGAGCTTGAATAAGGAGACCATGCTGAATCTTGGTTCCATGAGAAGTCATGAAACCTCTCTCCTGCCAGAGCACTCCGAAGTCGTGTACGACTCCAAATGCGTAGCGTGAATCTGTATAAACATTAACTTTCAAGTTCTTGGCGTGTATGCAGGCTTGTGTCAGAGCGACTAGCTCTGCTGCTTGAGCGGACAGAGTATCAATACGGTGTGTTTCAATAACTTCGGTGTCAGTAGTCACTGCATACGCGGCTACTAGTTCTCCTGTACTAGTTCTCATACATGAACCATCCACATAAAGTGTCAGGTCAGGGTCTGGTAACGGAATATCTGTCAGATCTTGTCTTGGCTTTGTCGTAATGTTAACTACTTCCACGCAATCATGTGTGGCTGGATTTGAATTAACTGATGGTAACAGTGTAGCAGGATTCAGGATGTTGCAGCGTCTGATTTCTATGTGTGGTTGGAACAGTGTCAATTCATAACCTGTTAGACGTGCAATTGTCAAGTGCTGAGTTTGTGTTCGGTTTAAAAGAACTTCCACGGAGTGTGGGACTTGTACTGTCAAGGTATGTCCTAAGACTATGGAATCACTTTGTCTGATAGCTAGTGCTGTGGCTGCAACTGACTTGAGGCACGCAGGCAGAGCCTGGGCGACTGGATCTAGTGTGCTAGAAAAATAAGCACAGGGCTTGTTTTGTCCTGCTTGATCTTGTGTGAGAACAGATAATGCTGTACCTTCACGTTCAGTAACGAAAAGTGTAAAAGGCTTACTGTAGTTCGGTGTCGCTAGAACTGGAGCTTGGCATAAAGCTTTCTTTAACTCATTGAAACTAAGTGTATGTTCAGATGTCCAAGGGAGGACAGTCGATACGGCTGCCTCCTGTGTCGTTAACTGTATCAGTGGCTTGGCTAGAAATGCATACTGAGGAATCCATTGTCGGCAATAGGAAGTAAGGCCGATAAAGGCACGTACCTCCTTCTGGGTCTTGGGCTGAGGAAGACTCGCTATTAACTGGATACGGTCTGGTGTCAACTGCCTACCCCTCTTGGACAGCAAGTGTCCTAAGTATACCACTTGCTGGACACAGAATTGAAGCTTCGAAGGGGACACTTTGTGCCCCATCTCGGCTAGGAAATACAAGACCGTAAGGGATGCTCGCTCGCAGGCACGTTCGGAACGGGCTGTGATCAGTAGATCATCGACATACTGGAGCAGGGCAGTGTCAGTTGGCATGTGAATGTTGTCTAGTTGTCTCTTAAGTGCTTGACTGTAAATACTAGGACTTTCTGTGAAACCTTGAGGAGCGCGTGTGAACATATAGCTCCTTCCATTTAAACAGAATCCGAAAAGGAACTGGCTGTCTGGATGAATTGGAACACTGAAAAATGCGTTCTTGAGGTCGATTACTGTAAAGAACATGGCTTCGGAATCAATGGCTGTCAATAGGGAAGAGATGTCTGGGACAACTGGGTACTGCGGAATAATACATTTATTAAGCTCTCGTAGGTCGATCACTAATCGATATACTGGGGGTGCATTTGGATCAGTACGTTTCATAACTGGAATGATCGGAGAATTGCATACGTTGGAGTCAGTTTCTACAACCACTCCTTGAGCCATGAGCTCGTCAATAATTTTGGATAAGGCTGCTACAGCCTCGGGTGGCAATCTGTACTGTCTGATTCGTGGTAACACTACACCTGGCTTGAGAGTCACACGATAGGGTGTGATTTGCATATAACCTACATCAGTTGGACCTTGCGCCCATAAATGCTGTGGAACATTAGACAGTCTGGAATCAAAATCTCGTAACACATAGTGACCCTTAAAGTCACGTAGGAACAATCGTATTCCCTCTGGGGAACAGCATATAACTGCACCCAACTCTTTCAGTGTTTTAATGCCTAATAGGTTTTCTGGACATGACTTAGTAAGTAACAGATCAGTAGTGCGGGACAATGGACCTACTTCTAGAGTAACTGGCTTTGAAATCTCATTTACGATAGGTTTTCCTGAAAATCCAAGGGAAACATTTCTTGAGCCTGAGAGCGGAGCCCCTGGAACTTCGGCGTGACTAATTGTGGTCCTACTTGCCCCTGTATCAATCAAAAACTTTCTGTCTTTCCCTAATACTTGACTGTGAACATAGGGACCTTCTTGATCTACAGGTATCTCGATGAGAGGCAAGCCTACCTCCCTCTCTAGGCTGTTTCATGAATACTGCTGGTACTCTGGATACTCAGACTGTGCATACTGGTACATCTGCGAGGTAACATGCTGTGTTGCAGCTATAGGCTGCGGTGCGGTAACTGTCTGTGGTGCATTCTGTGACTGGGGAGTCTGTGAAACTTGCTCTTGTCTAGGCGGACGTGGTCTTTCTTTTGTTTTACCGGTAGCTATGTTGTGTTTCAGAACTGCACACTCATTTATAAAATGACCTGGCTGTTTACAATAATTGCAATTCCCTTTAACGGGAGCTGCAGGATGACTGGCTTGATTCGGACCCCTCTTCTGACTGTCTTGAGGAACAGATTGTGCAACTAGTACTTTCATTTTCGTGTCTTTCATACGTTTTCTCTCGTGTTCTTGCTCTTCCCTGATTCTATTCTGGTGGTACTGGAGCATCTGGAGCATCTGGGACGGAGTATTAGCTTGCCAGGTGCTTTCGACTTTCAAAACTCGATTTTTAATTTGTGGGCTTGAATTCTCGACTAATTTAGTAACAAAAAGGTGAGGGTATGACTCACTACTTGTCTTGAGGCCACTGTTGATGCTGAAACATTTTTCAAACCTAGAATAAAAATCACTAATATCCTCGTCTTGCTTCTGTTTACAGGCTGAGATTGCATCCCAGTCTTCTTTTCTAGTTGTCAATAGTCTGGGTAGAACTTGAATCAATAATTCTGGTAATTCTTTACATTTCTCTCCTAGACCGGTACCTGGTACTCGTGCCTTGTCTTCAGCTTCTAGAACTGCCCAATCTATCTTTTTCTCTCCCACCTCCCATTCTTTTTCCTTTAGCTTTTCATACACCCCTGCGGGCAACAGGACCTTTAACATTTTAATGATATCTGGGTAAGTGTATTCTCCCATACGGAGCATGTCTTTTAATTCTCTATGGAACCCTGCTGGATCTTTGTCATGACAGGGAATTAATTTCTTCATTTCGAGGAGTTCCATCTTTGTTATTGGGGTGTATACAAACACTCGTTGCATTTCCCCGTCCTCTGTCTTAACTGGATGCACTTCTCGTAACGGATTCTGTCTTTCCATGTAAAATGGTTTACTTTCTGGGGGTGAGACATGAACAAAATGCGGGTTCAGAAACGTTCTATATTTGTGGCGCTGTTCTAGAATGACACTAATTAAATCGGTACCTAGACCTCTCCATCTATACTGGAGTAACTCGTTCAGGACATCGTGTAACGGACCTGGATCAGAGTGCTGACCCTCATACAAAGTAATGAGGTGCTGAATCATATACATACCCACCAGTCGTTGCTCGGCTGGGGGCAATTTCAGAAACATTTGTGCCACTATTTCGTCTGGAAAAGTGGTAGAATCAGTAATCCATCGGACTGCTGATCGGGCTAGTTCCTGTTCATGCATGGTACTTAACTCACTGTAACCGATTCGTGATTTCAGAATGTGATCGGTAGCTTGGAATACTTGTTCTAGGGAACCTTGTTCTGGTGCTGAATAATGGAAAATAGACTTGTGTTCTAGGCGTAAATGGCGATCTGGAAATCTAGATTTTCCTACATACGCTATTCTGGCGGTATTCTCGTCGTCTTCCTCTTCAGGATCAGAGTTACTTTCTTTCTCGCTTACTTGTGCTGCTTTACGTTGTTCGTGTATCTTTATTATTTCTCTACGGATTTTCTTGTACATACTCTCCATGGCACTAATGGTATTGTGCTTACCCTCGGCTATATTATCACTCCACTTTGTCAGGGTTTTCATTTCGGCCGGATCTTTAGACGGGTAATCTTGTTCTCTTATTAGACAGTTAATTAAAAACTTTAATATCATACGCTGGATCTCAGCTTTCCTTTGGGACATGGCATCACTAATACTTTCTGGATCATCCCCTGTACGGATGAAACGATATATTCTGTCTAGATCTTCTTTCATATTGGGTAGGGTGACTAGATACTCGGTCACCCTCCTTACGCGTACTGAATATAAAACCATATTATTCTCGCCTGGGACTGGGTCATAGGCACATTCGCCAAGGGCTTGCCTGATTTCTGCAACAGACTTATTACTCTTGGGAGTACGCTGTGATGCTTGAGCATGTAATTCGAGTGCTGATAAACGCTTACGTGGCGGCGGGGTTTGAGGAGGACCTCCTCCTGCGGCCCCTAGACTAGAATCGTCGACTGATATTCTTCGTGGCGGAGCGGGAAATTGAAATGCTGGCTGGACCGGGGGTACCGTAGCAGGTACTGCATGGGGTGCCCCGGTGTCTGGAGGAGCAGGATGTGCCTGATTTACAGGGACTGGCGGAGCGCGAACAGGATTTGTATATTCAGGGACTGTGTCGTCCAGATAGGACGAAATAAAAATATCAGCTGCGGTCGGTTTGTGACGCGGCTTGGTCGGAACTAGTGGTGGCGGGAAATTACTGGATGCCTCTGGGGTCGCTTTTGGCAAGCCTTCGGCAAGAAGAGGGTACATACCCTTAATAAGGGCATGCCTCTGTCTGTCTGACTGTTCGGCTTTGACTTGTTCTTTACGCCATAACTCGATGGCATCTTTCTGCGACTGTCTGGCTTTCTTTTTCCATAATGCTTCTTCTACTCGCATGATGCATTCGGCATCCCATGTACCCGATACGGGCCACCTATACTTTTCTTCTAACTGTTTGGTATACTCTACCCATAAATCTAGATACAATATGGCACTTATGCCATGTTTCTGATACATAAAGTGACCTGGACTGTCCCTGGGCGGGACGGGAACTGCTGCTTCCAGCAGACCCTTTCTAGTTTTTAACTGACGTAACTTGGAAAATATGGGCATGACTGAACTGTAATCTAGACACAATACAATACACAATGAACACGATACTTATTCTCCATTCATACCACGACATTGAAATACATGAAAAACATTTAAAATAACAGTTCGAACAGAATACTACCTGGAAATACTGAGAACAGAACACATGAATTTTCTCGAGAACAGAAACTGACTAGAACAGAAACTAGATGCACTGCTGAAACAGTACGAAACTTACCGGTCTCATAAAGAGACACGTCAGGACCCGCATCCACCGAAGTGGACACTTCGTTTGTGGGACTGTGTACCACCAACCCACAGACCAGAGTCAATTAAATTGACCCTGTCTAGATATCACCCCAGTAACGGTACTCACCGGGCAGCAAGAACGGAAGGCCTCAGACTGGACTGTACTGCTACGACGACGGACGACGAACTTCGGACTTCGGACTTCAGTTACGGGTGGACTTCCGGATACCTCGAACCTTGGACTCTTGACTTGGGCTCTGGTCGGGACTCGCCGCGTTCCTCCACCGTCTCGTCTGGATGCTGGACCGCCTCCTCCGTCTCCTCCGTGGGCCTGAGGGATACTTGAGCAGAAATATCTGCCACTGCGCAGAAGAGTTCCGTCACGACTGCAGAGGGTCAGGGGGTCGGCGTGGCTTCACCGACGCGTGGGGAAAGGGCAAGTCCCTGTTCGGGCGCCATTATGTGGTAAATAAATAAATAATACCCTATTTTTGACTAGACATATATCATAACAGATAGCTCAATAAATAAGAGTCCAGATTCGAGGTAGTAGGAGTTTCGCAGGTTTATTAGCATAAGGACAGGAACAGGACAACCTGCATAGGAATAGGATGACAGGGCCCAGCAGCTGCTGGGGCTGGATCTGGGATGAGCGCGCTGACTTTTAATAACAATACATGAGCATATATACATAACGCAAACACATAGCATTACATTGCAGTAGGCGTAGCAGTGGGTGGAGCAGAAGGCGTGACGCGTAGCAGTCGCGAAAGATAAGGGCGAAAGTAGGTGTAACTGGGCGTATACATAGACATGTGGTGCAGACGTAACAGAATATGTCATGAATGGGGCGGAAACCATGGAGGGGGCTACCTAAGGAGCCGGGACCTCTAACCTGATGGTGCGCGCAAACTAGCAATGACGTATCACTAGGAGAAGCTGGGGGCTATGAACTCTGTGCTAGGAGCAGAGACTGAAGTCTGGAGGGTCGGAGCGACATGTACCTAAACCCTATCTAGTATCTGATGTTTAGGGAACATGTTGATATAAACTAGAAGTCAGGAGAGGAAAGGCTAACTTGATTCTAAGACTGGACCATGCATTATTCTACATGTAGTGCGTGATGAAGAATATTAAATGACCATTGAATGCAGTATTTCTCTAACGTGGAGACGTGAAGGCTAGACAATGACGGAAACTATTGATGCAGTTCAGTAGCTTAGGAATGCAGAGAAGGAGGGCTGAACTGATAACTGGAATCATAACATATTCTTGGCAGACTCAGAGACTGAGCCAGGCTGGGCCGGGCACTGCGAGGCAGGAAGTAGGTGAAGGGTCGAGGATACAGGTGGGGGCTGGATCGCTCCTCAGCGAGGGTTCAGGAGACAGGAGCTGAATCTGATGTCCAGGCCCTGTTGAGGCCTAGAAACGGGGACTTTATAATAGAATAACGTGCACACTGAGAAACGTGGCAACGTAGCTTTACATAGGCCTGATATTCGTAGTATTCACGAGGACTAGTAACTGGCATACTAGAGGTGGACACAACTGTAATCGCATCATTAATCGAACATGGGGAATGCATATGCATATTTAATCATGCACACACAACATATGATGGATGACACGTAGTGACACAGAACATGGCAAAATTTACTTTTCCACAGTTTTCAAGGATTTCTTGATCCCTGGGTAAAGGGACATCTTCACACGCCCATGCCCTGGTAGTAGAGCCACATTTCATGTCAGTAACTGGAATCCACCCCATGTAAGAAACGCTCTGGGGACACAAAGTTTTCAGATTACCAAGAAGATCACAGGCACAAATATGGTGACAATCACATAGAGATGCTGCAACATGCACCTCCAGTGCTTTTCTGACCTGAGAGGTAAACTATGTGCGCCAGATTTGATAGCATAAGAATATTTAATATAAGAATACTTAATTAGGCAGTCAGGCTGGATCTAGGCTGTCATTGTCAGATTGTTTGAGGTAACTGTTCGTTTGGAAAGATCCACTCTTGCCATCAAATGTGATCTTTATTAGTGACCACTGTAGATCGAGATCTGTTGAAGTGTGTTGAAATGCTGATGTTTAGGCTGCAAAAAGATTGTTGTCATGATAGTAGAAACTTGTGTTAAACACGTGTAAATCGTGTAAAGCCAAACAAGCTCTTCTTTTCTCTGCCTGAATTAAATCTGCATGGATGGTCTTCAGGCATACCCTTGCTGGGACAGTAAAGAATGTAATCAGCCGGACAGTGGCTGTTTGTACAGCACGGATTGCTGTTTGTGAGTTGCCCCTAGCCCTGGTGTCTTAAACGTGCAGTGGACCCCTTGACAGGTCGGACTCATTTCTGCCCTAGCACCAGAGACTGACTGTCTTGACCTGTTGATCCAACAAGGTTCCCTCCCTCATTTCCTTGGGTGTTCCTTGCTGTGGTGAGTAATTCTGACTCTCACTAAGGAGTGTAGGCGTTACGGTTCTATCCCAGTGGAATATTATTGCTTCGGGCCCTTTTACCTGACTCATGACCTACACACTGCATGTTGTTGCTCTGAAAATATTAAAGGTTACACTTGGAAAACATCACGTAAGAAGGGTGGTGTGCCAGCCTGTGCAGTGGGCATCTCACTGTAGCTGCATTCAAATTGGGAATGACTGGGCACATCCCACAACCTGGATTATGCTTTGATGCTGAACCGGAGGTGTTGTCATTACTCAGAGATACTTCTTTTGTTACTTCAGGCTCAGTCTAGTTTAGATTATGTCCAGTGACCTCAAGGTTCTGTGTCTGTGCAGGTTTTATTTGCAGTTTTATATAGCTCGAACTTTCATTGGTGTGTTTTTTGTTGGCACTGCCCATGTGATTTGCCCAGAAGCACAGGTTGTTGAGCCGACGCCGAGACGCCGAGACTAGAACCTGGTTCCGCAGTTCCAGAGTCGTCAGAACTAATGAATTCAATCTTAAAAGCGGGCACACTCCATCCCTCTGGAAAGACTTGCTACCTAGAACATGGACCCAGGCCCTGCATCTATCAGCCCTGGATGTATGACGTTACAACGCACACTTTTACAATGCATACCTTTACAACGCATTTTTACACCGCAACATCCATTACAACGCGCTCTATTACAACGCATACCATTACAACGAATTCTTAAAAAATACCTTTACAACGCATTCCACTACAACGCATACTACATTTACAACGCATACCATTACAACGCATTACTTTACATTGCATATAAGGTAAGTGTTGGATAGTGTAGGGGTTAAAAATACTATTCTAACTCCAGGGGGTGCAACAGTAGGGAAAGTTTTGGATAGTGTAGGGGTTAAAATTACTATTCTAACTCCAGGGGGTGCAACAGTAGGGTAAGTGTTGGATGGTAAGTTTTGCGTTGTAATGGTATGCGTTGTAATGACTGCGTTGTAATGGTATGCGTTGTAGTGGTGTGCGTTGTAGTGTCATGCGTTGTAATGACTGCGTTGTAAATGTATGCGTTGTAATGGATGTTGCGTTGTAAAAGTTTTGTTGTAATGGTAGTGCGTTGTAAAAGTTGCATTGTAAACGTTGTATACCATCAGCCCTGCTTGTCAGAGTGCAGGAGCTCTCACCTCAGCCTTCGTCGGCATTTAAAGGGGCTAGGAGGCCAAAAGATCTACTATTACGACCAGCCTTTTTCCACAAGAGAAAGACCTACAACCGAGCATTCTCCGGAGCTGCCCCCAGAATCTGGAACTCACTACCTCCAAACATCAGGAAAATTCAAAATACAGTAACATTCAAGCGAGAACTGAAGAGCCACTTGATGAGTAAAAACCCTACTTAAAGAAACCTACGGATCACTGGGATGATCACTTTTCTAACTGAGGACTGTCCTCTCCATGGAAAATTAGAAGATCTGTATCTGAGAATGAACTGATGCCGGGCTCAAGCCGAGACTTATCACATTACTGCTACCTCATATATGAGAATGAACTGATGCCGGGCTCAAGCCGAGACTTATCACATTACTGCTACCTCATATAAGTGTGAACTTTTAACTATATCTCACGGTCAGACTATATAACTTCTTCCTCACTTGATTTATTTATCCATATAAGTGTGAATTTAT
The DNA here is from genome assembly GCF_964261635.1 of Lissotriton helveticus. NCBI lineage: Eukaryota > Metazoa > Chordata > Amphibia > Caudata > Salamandridae > Lissotriton > Lissotriton helveticus. The sequence goes on along the minus strand of NC_136061.1, from coordinate 2,001,151,131 downwards.
AACTATAGCTCTTAGTCATTCTATATAACTTCTACCTCACTTGATTTATTTATACATATTATCCTTTGATATGCACTGGAACGCCTTATAACCCTACCTCAATGATCATGGTTTGTTAGCATGACACAAGTCAAGCCGTGCTCGCCATATAACGCTAATTGCACAGTCTTTATGAATATATATATCTAATTTCATCCAGGCAGTATACTGCCTTCTACCTCATTATTCTTCTGTGGTTAGTACTGCTACTATAATGTCTATATGCAATTCTGTTCTGTTAAGCGCTCTGATACCCACGGGTCTTGTTCGCGCTATACAAAACACTATAAATAAATAAATAAATAAATAAATAAATAGTTAAGGAGAATATTACTAGGAAAAATGCAGCTGTGCTTTTTTTTCTTGCAGAATGCCAAAGAAACCCGTACCTAACTCCAGTAAAGCACTTAGTAAAAATGGCATTGTGTTATGAGTAAGACCCTTTTAACACGCTGTGAAAAAGTCTCAAGGACAATTTATAATATTGATGGCAATTGAGTGGATGTGGACATGTAAGAAAGGCTGGCATGCCAATGTGTCAAGGAGTGGTCGACTTTTCACACTGAACCTTGGATGCTTAATATTGTCTGGTGTCATTTTTTTGTGGTGAGGCGAACAGTGAAGCTGCTCGGTGATATGGCCAGAACGTGAAAAAACAAAGACAACCACAGCAGGCTGTATTCATCACTGCAGCCCACGCCATTTTGACACTGTGCATTGGCTCTGGCATGGTAATTGAACCTACTTGTCTTTTCTAGGACACAGGAACATCCAACTAAGTCGCAGTGTCTCACTTGTAACCCAGATTTCTATTTATTACCCACCTCACTGAAGGCGACAAGGTGAGTTATCATTTGCCGCCAAAATCGTGGGAGCAATTTATATGCTTGAGGAGCGAGTCTACCATCCTATACAGACACCCGGGAATATGCCGGAGCGAATAAACATCCCACCAGGAAGTGCAATAAATGTGGTCGAGGTTGATAGGTATTTACATCTCAGATCAGAGATCCGGAAAATCTACCGCCCCCTTTCGCCGATAATGGGCCAGACCACCGCCGCATTACATATGCAATGACGTGTGACAGATCGCTCCGCCGCCCTCCTGTTAAAGTTCTGTATGATGAATTCAACACGAAGTGACAGTGAGGGCCGCGGCGTTAAACGAATCCCATCGACGCCAGGGCTGGGTGACCGAGAACCCAGCAAGGCACACACCTACGGCGTCGCACACCTTTAATCTCTACAACTGCCATAAGTGGCACAGATGTCTTTTTTATGGCTGGAGATATTTCTCGGCAATAGAAATGACATTCTTATGCAAAGATAATATTTCAGCCGCGTTGTTTCCCTTTTTTTTCCTCATTCAGTAATAGAGCCTCGTCGCCGCAGTCTCCGCATCAGCTACAGACTCATTGCCACAGACCTCGCTTAGCGAACATGCTTTTCATTTGTTTTATTTTACTGCTGACTGAATATTTACTGCAGCGAAGCCAGTAAATATTCGACGGTTACTGTTCTTGCTATGAAGTGCTGTACGTTTCCTTGGCTTGTTCCGTGTGACGACAAAGTGCAGTCACATAACACAGTGCAGTTGCCAAGGTTCAGTGTGGCTGTTCAGTTTGACACCACGTACGATGAAAGGACGGAGACCTTGTGAAGCAAGGCTGTTGGAAAAGAGAAGAAATGGAGCAAACCATTGTACAGACCGGGAAAGCGATACAAAGACAGAAAAAAGCAATTTACCCATAGACACACCGCATTTCACCACAGATCTGCAGGTTCGAATAGCCTATCAATGTTCATGTCTTCCCATAACATTGCTGACTCTACCCAGGCTCTTGTTTTACCTGTCTTCCTAATATTACTGCAAGGGCCAGCCACAAAACAGGATTATGTGCCAAGTGGATTTTCCGCTTAATTATTAATTTGATTCAATTCGGTATTTGCTGCATACATTATACATAGTAATACAAAAGTTGTACCTGAAGCGTAACAAAAGTTATTAAAATAACTGTACATGAAGTGAAGAGTCAAACCACTCACTTTGTGAAAAATAACTGGTCATCTACTGCTGCTGATTGTAGTTCTCAGGCTTTAAAAAAAGGTAACAATGTTGCCCAGATGATGCAAATGTTTGATGGGCTGGGCGAGGGTTTTTTACGACATTGGGGCAAAAAACATAAATGGAATTGAAACAAAGTGGAAAGAAAGAATCATTCCTTTTTATGAGGTTTGTTCTGGTTCACTATTCACAGAAAATCATGTTTACATTACAAACACTGTTATCAAAGTTCAATTCATTCAGAAGGGCTTTATACAAATCCCAAACATGTTGTGTCTATTTTAAGATTCAATGCCTTTAAAAACTAAAGTACCTCTTAGTAAGAGGCATAAGTAGTGAATATGAAATATAGTATGCAGTAGAGAAGTTTTTATTTGAAAAATGTGCTTCTAGCAGCCCTTTAGCATGAACACTGGACATGCGTGAATCAAAAAATATTTTTTAGCATATCAATGGGATGTTTTGCATAAACGAGCCACACTTTTTAACACAACGTTGTCTACCTGTAGGACAGTTTGTTGATGGGCACCATGGTGCGCAGGTTTTATTCAAATTATTTTTCTTTTGGAGGGAGGAGGCACTGGTAGAATGTGGTATTCCTGTCCTTGCATGCAAGAAAATAGGATGAGCTCTATGTGTAAAGTTTCTTTCTTAGTAAGCAGGTTGGTTTTTATACCACTTAAAATAGTTTTGTATCAGTGTGTTAGAATGAAAAAAAATTAAAAATAGATAATAATGTAATAGAATAAGCTCCACTATTACTATTGCTAGGTTGCATTTCACTTATGCATATTTAGGCAAGCCTACTCTACCGCATAATTTGGCCATTCACTGACACATTATTCCAGTGATCCTGACTACAGGTTCTAATTGAGTTTTCCCATTCTAGGTTTCAGTCAAGGCATATCATTACACCAGTCATTCATTTCATGAAGCTTTATTCGGTACATGTTAGACAAATGACCATAAAAGCATACAGGCAAGAATAAAAGAGAAACAATTGCAGTGAATATATGTAAAAAATACAGACAAGATTAAAACATCATACTTTTCCGATGATAAATCGATTTACATATAAAAGTAGCAGTAAAAACACATATATCTGGCAAATTTACATTAAAAATCAATTTCATAGCCTCATCAACACTGCGGATTCCATATTTGATGAATATTGGTTTGAGATAAACCAATCTAAGGTGCAAGAATAAAGGGCAAATTAGCATAAAGTGCAGTGTGCTTGTTTGGTGTGTCCGTCACATGGGCAGGGGCCGACAGGATGTTTTTTAGGATGGGGGAAGGCCACCAAAACGTGGGCCAGTCCAAATCTCAGTCTGGTGAGAAAGAACCTATGGGCCGGCCTGGTTACCTTACTTAAATACAACTGCGGACCTTCGCAGTCGCTATACTTGTTATACAGATGAACAGAAGTAAGGCGGACGTTGTTAGCTTGGCGCCTCTCCACATGATAAGCTAAAAATGTGTTTTTTAGTACCTGTTTGGGTATATCTCCGGCACCAAACGGGTTCTCTATTATGTCCAGTCCAAAAATGTCTTGGAAAGCGTCTACGGTATATTTTAACCATGGGATCTTATTGTAGTTGGCTAAGTTAAAACAATCCCGCATGACATGGTGGTTAAAAAGTGTCTCTTCCTTGTGCCAAATGGCACGCCAAATCATTAGGGGCCTTAGTGAAACAAGATCAGACAAATTATCGACCCCAAGTTCCCTGTGGATCAGATCAGTTGTGGCTGAAGCGGGTAAGCAGAGAAGTTTTTTCAGGAAAATATTCTCTTCCAATTGTAAACTGCCAATGTTTGAATAACCCCACACCCCTGCCCCATATAATGCAATCGAGACACTTCTAGCTTTATAAATCTGCATCATGTCAACAGTTCGCCTATCACCAATTTTGGAGGCGAATTTAAATATTCCATAAGCACTTCTTGACATCTTGGACCTCACGCTAGCAAGCTCATTTGACCAGCTTCCATCACTAGAGAAGGTCACACGCAGGTAACTGAATTTTTCAACTTGCTGCACTTTAACCCCTTCTATATAAAAATTATATTTTTTGTTTGTCCTCGAGCCTCAGATCAAGGTATAAGTTTTGCTTTTGTTAATTACTAGTTTCCGTTCATCAATAAAAGCAGAAAATCGGTCCATCAGGCGTTGAAGTCCTAAAGGGGTCCGGGACAGAAGCACAGCATCATCTGCGTAAAGCAGTACTGATACTCCAGACCCATTTACCTGAGGGGCATCGGCTTTAACAGTTTTTAAAATCTTATCAACAGCATTGATGAAAAGGGTAAAAATTAGGGGGGGCAAGGACGCAACCTTGCCTTATTCCTCGCCTAACATTAAAATTAGGGGTGCATTCCCCGCTTGCCCCAAATCGCACGCAGGCTTGCATCTTTCCATATAAGCGGGCCAGAAAGAAAATAATTCCCTCTGGTGCACCAAGTTCTAACAGGACGGGCCAAAGTAAAGAGTGGTCAACCAGATCAAAAGCACTGCTCAAATCGGCGAAGCAGAGATACAAAGTGCCCCGCTTGGCCCTAGTATATTTGCCAATTAATAATTCAAGGTTTAAGCATTGATCCGTTGTACCGCGGCCCTTTCTAAAACCGTACTGGGAGGTAGCCAGTATTCCCTCTTCGCTCGCTCACTCTTCCAGTCTGATGAGCAGCACTCTGCTCATAATTTTCACAGACGAGTCGAGTAAGCTAATGGGGCGATAGTTGCATGCTTCTGACTTATCACCCTTCTTGTAGATTGGTACAATAATGGAGCAACCCCATGTTGGCGGGATCGAGGATGTTACAGCAGCATTAAGGACCAAGGTAAGTATGGGGCCCCATAGTAGCGGAAGAGTTCTATATACGTCAATGGGTACCCCATCCGGTCCCTGGGCCTTACCCCCCTTACTAATTTTAATACTACTTTCCACCTCGGCTAAGGTGATATCCAAAGGGACTATAGGCCAGGATATAGGATTTTGATTATTTGGACCAACTGCTTGGAATATGTTTGAGAAGTGGGAAACCCACGCCTCACTGCTAACATTAGACGCAAGATGGGGGGCCCTATCATCCCTAAGGAAGGGTGAGTTGATCGTAGCCCAGAACAGGCTGGAGTCAGAAGAGTCTGCAGCCTGCGCAAGGTTGTCCCAGGCTTCCTGCTGCAAATCCCTCTTCCTTGTAGAGACGGCCAATTTGTATTCGTGTCTCAAAGATGTTACCCTTTCTTTGTCCCGAGGTCTGAAAGTTAAAGCCTGTTTCAGTTTGGAGTGGAGAGCTGTACATGCATGATCGAACCACCCTTTATTTCTAGCGTTTTTCTCCTTGCTGGTTCTAGTAAATATGGTGTCCACAGTCTTGTTGATATTAATAAAATATGCTACTATAAGATCAGAGTCATTCACTGGTGTGAGGATACCGTTAATATCAGCCATAGATTTTGTTATTATTAAGCTTAATACCTTTTCAGATTTTTCCCCGTTCCACCTCATCCTAGTCCCGTTTAATCTATGCGGTTCGATATTATCAATACTTTTAGAGATATGTAGAGTTCTTGATTTCCAGATCTCATTCCACATAACGATACGATTGTGGTCACTAATGGGGGATTCATCAATGACCGGGGTCTGACAATAAGGCACAATACCAGATGAAACCATAACATGGTCAATTTGAGAACTACTATTCCTGCCTGTAAAGGTCGGAATTAATTGGCCCTTAGTATCTGTTGCCGGTTGCAAGAGCTCTAGATCAAAAATTTACAACAACTTATTTATTGCCTCACCATACCTATTGTGCGGGAAATGTGACGTGTTGGCTCCCCTAATATCATGTATCCCACACACCCTGGAAGTTGACATAGAACAAATAGGGGAATTAAAATCACCTAACCAAATGAAATCTAAAACAGATTTGGCCTGTAATGCAGGCTTCGATAAAGCACCTTCCAATTCATCTATTGCTTTATGTCGAGTATTGTCAAAACAGTTGTTATAAAAATGAATTAGGAGCACCTCTTTACCTTTCTTCTCACTTAATCATAATATTTGTGAGTGCGTCCCGACAGTAAGATGCTTGACAACTGTCACCATTAAATTGACAAACAATAAAATAAGCAAGCTGCCTTTAGCTCTACCGAATCGTGACTTGGCTGCTTCTAGATGATAGCTTACAAACCCTTCAGGGCTCGGTTTAATCGAGCACCAAGTTTCTTGAACACATAAAATGTCATAGGACCTTATCAAGTCTGTCCACCCCAACATTTTTCCTTGGAGGCCCAACCGGCAATATTCCAACTAATAATGGAAGTCCCCCTCACATTACAGCGATTAGACTGCTCTTGTGCATTAAAACAGTTATTAACATCAACTATAATCGCTATATTATCTAAATTCGCACAAATTGTTCCCACATAAGTGGGGCCTTGTTCAAGGACAGACCTCCCGTCAGTAAAAGCAATTTGGTCCCCTGCATTGGTCATACACAGTTCACCCATCTCAGTTCTCTCCGGTTCTGGGCTATTAACACCCAGACCATTTTCCAGACTGATAGGAGGCACATACATAGGAGGCTCACAATCCAGTAAATGTCAATCATTCATATCCAGAGAGCTCAGGACTTGGTACCTGTTTTGTACTGGGACCTCATAAGAGGGGGACTGAGTTGATGTTAAAGTAGGAGAGAGTGGTCTAACTCTTCCATTACCATGTTGTGGTTTGATGAGATGGCTGTAGAAATACCCAAGAGGGAGGACACATATACTGTTCTCATCATAAATCATAGATGCTGCTCTTAGCAGAACAGTGGCGACATGTTGAGGGTATTTAAAATTAATGATGACACAGTCCCCCCTACAAGATTTACTGGAATTACCGATCCAATTTACCCTATTGGTAGTAAGTATTTGTTCTGAGAAGGCAATTGGGAACAGTCAAGGCATTTCATTACACCAGTCATGCTGACAGTCACTTCCTTTGCTCCCTTCCCTGAGTGTATCAATCTACTTACCACACCTTGCCTTTGATTGTCTCCATTCTCATATCATGGGCAACACTTGCAAGAGTTTTAGCACTAAAACCGTGCTCCAAGCACCGTGTTTGCTTTGTTCAAAAATCTATTTGCTTTTTATGATGACCTTTCTGTCCTGCGCTGCTTCGATATTTGGGTTTTCCATGTAGGACATGTCCTTCAGTCCCAGTTCATTGTTGTTTTAACAAGTATGATATGGCTGGACTTAATTTTTATCAGTGCAGTACATATAACTAAAAGTTTAAAAATCGATCATGAACTGGAATATGTTTTGGTGCGGTTCATTTCTTTAAGCAGGAAGCTCCAAGACCGTTTGTGAATGATCAGGCGAAAGGATGATTTTACAGGACTTTCTGGATGAGATTTGTATAACTGCTGAGAGAAGGGCACTGGTGTGGCAGGAGTGGTAGGGAAATTGTCAATTTATTCCCCCTTCTTACTGTGCAATTTTCCAGAAACTTCATATGGACTTATTTTAAACAGTACAGAATTAAAAATAATTGCCGAAGAAAATCGTGACTTCATTTATTTTTTATAAGGAGAAAATCCCTTATTAAGAAGCAAAAGTGGACCCCATGATAAACTGAGATCTTTTTTCCTAGGCCTGTTGTATACACAGGAAGTGAGAGGTCGGGCAGGAGGAGAAGAGGCTGCTGTATTGTGATAGAGGCAGCTGAACAAATTACCTGAAAGGGAGGTTCAAAGGGTAAGAGGAGTTGTGAGGAGTAGGGTTTCTTACATGCATCCATTACAGATAATACAAAGGATGCTGATGGTTGTGAGCGAGAGCGACTTTGGTGTTTCTCTGCTTCTAAACAAGAGAAAACAACACGAGGAGACCCCAGTGGGAAGGTGGGATCATCTTGCACACAGATGGAGAGCTGCTGTTTTAATAAAGGGGAGAAGGCCAACGGATGCGCTTTGCAAGGTATTAAAAAGACAAAAAGAAGATGGGGGAATCGAAAACATGGAAGAGATTTAGCAGATGTTTGGGAGCGCTGGTGTAATAGGCCTGTCTATTTAGTAGTTGAGGCTCTCAGAATTGATAGATGAGATAGTGGTCACTGGCGGGCCTTTGCGGCACTGCGCCTGCAGCACGTGCTGCACCAGTTCAAGGAAGGACATCACCACAGCGGTGTTGCAGGTGCTCCTCATAAATTACACCTTTTTCTAGGCCCAGGGTGGGCTCAGGAATAGGGGCGCCAGCACATTGATTTTCCTTTTGCAGAGCCTCCTAAGACACGTCCAGCACCTGCTGCTCGCATTATTCTGGTAAATGAGCACTTCTTAGCCTGCTGATTGTGTTCTTTAAAGGGGTGTTAATGTTAGCCCATTATCAGTGAGTTCTGGCATCTGCATTTGAGATTCTATCTTTGGTCCATTCCCACCCCCCAGGTAGAATGCTTAACCCTTGATTGCCTACAAGGAAACAAGGCAGGCCAGGGACTACATTTTATTTTTCATTTTAGAAGTCTGCCAAGTGGCACTGTGGCATTTGATATCAGCAGCCTTCTCAGCTTTTCAGTTAATGGCACGTTGTATTGTGGGGCTTGTAGTTCTACTATTAACCCAGCCTCTATGGGCTCCAATCTTCAGCATGCAAAGTACTGTTGGTTAAAATGCCAGCACTGGCTGATGGGGCTATACATGACATGGAGTCACTTGTCAGCTATGTTTTAAAATGTTGACTAAGTCGTCTTGTCCATGTCAGAAACTGCTTGCTCACATGTAAAAACAAAATTAAAGACTTCGCACATATTTAGTGAGGGTTCACTCTTTCATTCGTGTCATGTCTTCAAACAAACATTGGCATTTCTAATTGTTTTGTCTTATATAAAGTGGAAGGTAATACCGAGCAACTAATGTAGAACACGGGTAGCAGCAGCATAATCTTACTTAACACAAAGAACAAGAACGATACAGATAGCAGTAGTATGAGGAACATCACACAACTCTTCCTCATGGAGGACATGCAGACAAGGGCGTAGCTTCAAGGGGGATATTTAGGGTGTTACACAGCACCAATAAATGTGTTTTGAAGTAAATTGTTGGCTATAGGTGATGTTCAATGACTACACAGGCTCCTAGTTATGATTTCCTTAGTTTCGATGAGACTATGTACCGTGTGCTGAGATTTATGTTCTACCTTTGTTACACAATCATACTTATATTAAAAGTGTATATGGGTGAGCTATATTTCTTCATACTGTTGTCCCCCTGCCACAAGATTTAAACAGGAGCAGGGGGCCCTGCTTCTCCTTTCCATAGATGTGTTTTGGTGCTTGAATATTGTCCCTATCGGGTTAGGCAACGACCTCAGGATCTTGTTTTTGCACATCAAATTTTGAAAACCAGTTCCTGGACCATAGGGCGTGTAATGCACACTATGTTAGTCTTTGTTTTATTCATAAAATGGGGCTACAGCAGTGGAAACACAACTTCTTCATAGAACAAGTACACCTTAGGCAGAGACAGTGCAAGTTTCCATCCTTCAGAGGACAAGCACAGTCACAGCATAAACTTTCCCCATCTAGGGACATGTACAAATTGGACAGCAACAGTGGAAGCTTTGCTGTCAGACAGAAAGGGCACAGGATGTGAGTAGCAAAACAAGCTTCCCTGTCTCACAAAACACAACAAGTGCAAAGGTCCACTCCCTGTGGAACAGATTAAGCAAGGCAGACTAGTATAGCTTGCGTAATCTTCCCAATGGCCCCCAGCGCCGGGATGCCAGCGGGTAGCTGTGTGCTTTACAAATACTGGATTTACATTTACACTTACATGCTTTCATCGCCCATATTTCGCTCATTATATCGCCCATTACAGAACATGTAACATTAAGACATGAGGGATAACATGAGTGACATGTAGGTAACAGACAGGTCACTGGAGAGTGTGCTTAATTCAATGAGGGGAAAATGCAGGTGGATAAGTGGCGCCAGCACAACCTCAACATCATCTCTTACGCCGACGACACCCAGCTGATCCTCTCCCTCACCAGAGACCCCGACACCGCCAGAACCTGCCTACACGAAGGGATGAAAGACGTCGCCGAGTGGATGAAGGACAGCCGCCTGAAACTGAACTCGGACAAGACGGAAGTCCTCATCCTGGGATCTTCGCCCTCCGCCTGGGACGACTCCTGGTGGCCCCCAGCCCTGGGCACCGCACCCAAGCCAACCGACCGCGCACGCAACCTGGGCTTCATCCTGGACCCCTCCCTCTCGATGACCAGACAAGTCAACGCCGTCTCCTCATCGTGCTTCAACACCCTGCGTATGCTTCGCAAGATCTTCCGCTGGATCCCGACCGAGACCAGGAAGACTGTCACCCAGGCACTCGTCACCAGCCAACTGGACTACGGAAACGCCCTCTACGCCGGAACCACAGCCAAGCTACAGGAAAGACTCCAGCGCATCCAGAACGCCTCCGCCCGACTCATCCTGGATGTCCCCCGACGCAGCCACATCTCCAGCCACCTGAGGAACCTGCACTGGCTCCCCGTCGACAAGAGGATCCCGTTCCGGCTCCTCACCCACACACACAAGTCTCTCCACGACCTGGGCCCCAAGTACCTCAACGACCGCCTGACCTTCTACACGCCCACCCGCCAGCTACGGTCCACCAGCCTCGCCCTCGCAGCCGTACCACGCATCCGAAGAGCCACCGACGGAGGAAGATCCTTCTCTTACCTGGCTGCCAAGACTTGGAACTCCCTCCCCATCCACCTTCGGCTGACTCAGGACCATCTCGCCTTCAGGAAACAACTCAAGACCTGGCTGTTCAAGCAGTAGCATACCCCTCCCCCCAAGCGCCTTGAGACCCTCCCGGGTGAGTAGTGCGCTATACAAATGGCATGATTGATTGATTGATTGATTGATAAGTGAGTGGTTATGCAAGTTCACCTTCTGACACAATTCCTCCGTTGGTGATATTATTTGGGGAAATCCAGCCACAGCCTAGGTAACTATGATCTAGACAAGCACACAGATGCAAACTTCTTCAAAAAGGTTTTTATTACACACACCAGGGGCTGTTCAATTCCAGCCCCGGTGCGGCACTGGTTCAAAATGTTGAGGGCCGCCACTGATGCAGTATTTGGTACCAAAGTCGATGTTTAACCAGGTCGATGTGGTGGGGCCTCTTTCTTTGATTGCATTGTCTAGTAAGAAGAAGTTGTGTAATAGTTTGTTGTGACACACTTGCGTTGTTTAGTGTGTGACGATGCAGTGCGTTCCGAGTGCCCTGCATTTGCGGATTTGAACCGAAGAATTATGAGGTCAGCATCCTATGGAAAGTGTACGCGTCACTTTAAGAGTATTCTTTTGCATAAATATAAAGTAGCTTGTTCTTCATACAGTGCCTAATACAGTGGTTCTCTTGCTTCGTAGAGCTGTGAATATTGTATGATAGCACGACACTTGGTAAGGTGCTATAGATGAGCTGGTGCTGATGCTGATTTCAGGCTGCAAAGGTAGGTTAACGGAGAGGAGACGAGGGCACGTGCAGCGAGAGTGCAGGCCTGGAAGTCACAGTCCTGATATCCCTTTCCATGTTAGATCTGCACTGGGCCACTGACTGCCTGTTCAAATTCAGCACTGTGCAATTAGCAGGATTCAAAGATGCACGGTCTCTAATGAGGGGTAAAGCAAAGGTCGCTGATTGCAGACCTAATCTAGCGGCAGTACTTAATCTGAGCTTCAGCCATTAGCAGCGTGTAGAATAGAAATGTCTCGCAAGTGTTAGGGTTAATGTAAAGGACTCTGTAAATGGAGCTAAATCCTGCGGATTTACTTGAATGTGGAAGTGCTTAGCACTGACATTTGGAGGAGACGTGTTCCATTCCCCAGCACTGGGTCATGGTCCGGGGGGTTTTGGAAGGCAAAAGTGAATGAACTTTTCGTTCTGTTTCTTTCATGCATTCTCGTCGTGCCATCTGGTTAAAATCTCCCCTTTCTGTTTGCTCGTAATCCTCGCGAAGGGGCCGACTTTCTTCATCACTGCAGTGGGAGTGGTGGCGAGGGCGTGTGTGTGTGGGGGGTGGGGAGCCTTCATTTTCTTGTGACTCATCGGGGGTGCAGAAGACAGCCAAGCGATAGGAAGAAGCGCGTCGATTGAGGAAAGAAAGAAAATGTTGACATTTGCAGGCCTGACGCCTGGTACACACTTGCAAAGGTCACCGGCGCGTAAACAGATATTAATGGTTAGCTGGGTAAATGGTACATAAACAGGTCACGTTAATATTTAACCTGAAGGGGAACTGGCCGGTGAATAGTTATAAGCTCGTGAAAATACTTGGCAGCAGAGGACCTCTCATTGACGACACCTACTGCTCGGAAAGCAGCGACATTAAAGGAACTCGCTCGAGGGCTGCCCCCTTAGACTCCTCTCTGTCCCTGTCCAGAACAATAGGACTTTTCACCGGGCAGGGACTGGCTTGAATCATTGATGGGGAAAGGGCGCCACTGCCACGTTTAGTCTCCAGTTCGTTTGATTCCCTTCCCGTGCGACTGTGCAAGGCGTGGAACTTCTCATTGGCATTAAATAAAAATATCTATAAAAATATCTATCTATCTATCTATCTATCTATCTATCTATCTATCTATCTATCTATCTATCTATCTATCTATCTATCTATCTATCTATCTATCTATCTATCTATCTATCTAAAAAACAGAGCTTAAAGTGACCTTACAGTTAGATGAAAATGTCTTATTTAAATGTAACATTTTACACTGGAAAAAAAGCACTGAAATTCAGCAGTTTAAGTTATTTTTAAAATGCCACAATTTGCGCCCCCACCGTCCACAGTGTTATCGTAAACAGGGCCGGACTGGCGATAGCGGGCACCGGGCAATCCCCTAGTGTGCCGCACATGTGGGGCCTGGTTTCGGGCCCCTGGGGTCCTTTTTTGTTACAGGGCCGTTTTTTGCAGCATAGCTGCAAAATCGGCACTGTACCAAAATCGGACGAAAACCAGCCTTGCCAAAGAGCTCGGCGACACCTCCAACCGAGTGGGGGGGGTCGGCCGAGCACTTAGCCAGGGCCAGTTGTGGTTCCCAGTCCGGCCCTGGTCGTAAACTATGTCAGTTCAGGTGCCATCAATAATGTAATCAATGATGCAACGGAGAATGCCATGAGCGTTATTATATGAGGTCATAAACAGGGCATGGTGAGGGACACTTAAAATAACTACAGGTGTTGAATTTCAGTGTTTTTTTTAGTTTAAAACATTACATTTAAACTGTTATTTTTACCTAACAATAATGTCACATTAACCTTTCTGAGGAGAAGGATTTTTTTTAAAAGCAAAGTAAGATTACGTTTAACATACCTATCACGTCACCGAATTAGAAGGTTTTTTTTTAATGTAAAGTCAAAGTTGTTAACATACGTGAGGCAAAACGCCACAGCCAGCCAACCCCACCACCACACATGGCTTTGCTGGGTTTATGGCATAGGATTGAGTAAAGTGCCTGGCCTGAGGCCAGGCCCTGTGCCCACCCCCTGCAAGCAGCCAAAAAACCCCACTGCGTAGTATCTTTGCCTGCTTGCGGCAACCCAGAGCAGACACTTAGGTCCCATTCCCTTTTTAAAAATCTTTCCAAAGCATCTAGACTCTTGGGGGAGTCAGAGCAGCCCCAGTGGTCCTGTGGTACTTCTACAGAACTCCCACAGGAGCTCAGGGGCAGCACTGGTTCCTGCAGGGTCATAGGGACCCCCATAAATCTTTTTGTAAAATTTGGCCCCATGGGAGGCCTCTCGGACCCACCCCCCACAAGGTCTTGGGGGTCAGTGTAATCCTTCCCTGCTCCCTTATACCTTATTTTTTTTTTAATCAGGACACGGCATCCTAGTCCCCAAGTCCTGAAATAGCAGTCGCAACATTTTTCTTCATGTTGCGGTCAGCCAATCAGAGACCGTTGACCTTGTCATTAGGCAGGTCTCTCCCCCCTCACCGCACAGCTCCACCAGTGCAACCGTGTGCTCCCGCTGCCTGTTACCGCCGCTGCCGCAGGTTCGAGGCCCATGTGCCTCAATAGCACGGTAGTGCAGCGCTTTGCTCTTTGCTTTGTTTTTTGTATTCCGCCTGTGGTATTCTGTGTGCTTCATTTTTCCCCCCTCATCTGTGCTCCTTGTTTTTTTGCCTTCTGTATCCCTTGCCTGTGTAATTCCTTTCCTTCATTTTTATTTCCTGTGCTTTTTCTGTAACCCTCATTTTTTCCCCCTCTTCTGTGCCCCTTGTTTTTGCCTTTGTTATCTCTTGCCTGTGTAATTTCTTTCATTCATTCTTATTTCCTGCTCCCTCCATACTGCGCCCCCTGTTCTTGCCTTCTGTATCCCTGCTTCGCCCGTTTTTCCCGCCGCTGCGTCTCCTGCAGACCCGCCCCCGCTCGCTGACCCGCTCTCACCTCCCAGCTGTTCCTCCCTCTCACCTCCCCTTATATGGCGGCCGGCGCACCGAAGGCGAGCCATAGGCAACCCCATCTCCACCCGTCTGTGCCCGGCTGCGCCTGGACCCCGCCCAATGCCAAAACCCCTGGCCCCCGTGAATGCCACGAAGCCCGACTTCGCTACGATATCTGCACACTCCACACACTCAATGTGGACGAGCACACACCTGCTTCCTGGCCACCCCGAAGCGCACCCATGGACCCTTCACCTGCCAGAACTGCAGCTTCACCAGCATTCAACCCACCATTCCACCCCAAAAGACAGATACATACAATCTCAGATGCATACCCCTGATTATCTGCTCCGGACACAAACACGGCGTCAAACTCTGGGACCTGCTCGACAGATCCTCCCCGGACATTGCCTTCCTGACTGAAACCTGGATGAATGACTCCTCAGCACCCGACATCACCAGAGCCATCCCGGACGGCTACAAGATTGCCCGCAGAGACCGCACCAACGGATTAAGAGGGGGGATCAACAGCATCCACAAGTCCACCCTCAAGGTCTCGACCAATGCCGACGACACCCTCAGCACCGCCGAACACCTGCACTTTCAGATCCACACCGATCCCAATACAAACCTCAGAGGAACTCGGATCTACAGAGCCCCCGGACCCCGGCCACAGTTCAGCGAATCCATCGCCGACTTTGTCAGCAAGCACGCCCTCGCCTCCATGGACTACATCCTCCTCAGAGACCTGAACTTTCACCTCAAGAACAACAATGACTGCAACTCCACCAGCCTGATCGACAACCTCACCAACCTCGGACTCAGACAGCTTGTGACAAAGCCAACCCACTCTGCCGGCCACACGCTTGACCCCATCTTCTCCGCAAGCTCCCACGTCTCCTTCAGTCACACCACCGAACTCCACTGGACCGACCACCGCTGCATCCACTTCACCTTCCGGAAACCCATCATGCACCACTGCACCCAACAGATCCCCTGCCGCAGCTGGAGAAAAATCACTGAAGACCAGCTAAACGCCGCCCTCTCCAGATGACTAACATTAACGATGACGACATCATCAAAATCATGAGCACCATCCACTCCGGCTCTCCGTCAGACCTGTGCCCTCACCACATCTTCAACAAGGCCAGCGCCACCATCGCACCCTATCTCCGCAAGGTCATCAACATCTCCTTCGTGACCGCGACCTTCCCTGAGAGCTGGAAGCACGCAGAGATCAGCGCCTTGCTCAAGGAACCTAAGGCAGACTCAAGGGACCTCAAGAACTTCCGGCCCATCTCCCTGCTTCCGTTCACGGTGAAGGTCATTGAAAAACTGTCAACAAACAGCTGACCCACAACCTCGAGGAGAACAACATCCTGGACCCATCCCATTTCGGGTTCCGCAGCAACTACAGCACAGAAA
The DNA here is from genome assembly GCF_964261635.1 of Lissotriton helveticus. Taxonomy (NCBI): domain Eukaryota; kingdom Metazoa; phylum Chordata; class Amphibia; order Caudata; family Salamandridae; genus Lissotriton; species Lissotriton helveticus. The sequence continues at coordinate 2,001,135,148 of NC_136061.1, read as the reverse complement.
CGGCCCTTATTGCCACCACCGATGACATCAGGGCACTGCTGGACAATGGCGAGACCGTGGCCCTCATCTTCCTGGACCTGTCAGCCGCCTTCCATACTGTCTGCCAATGCATCCTTTGCACTCGCCTCCACAATGCAGGAGTCTGAGGCAAAGCACTGGACTGAACCACCTCCTTCCTCTCCGGCAGAACTCGGAGAGTCCACCTCCCCCCTTCCGATCCGAAGCCTCCAAGATCATCTGCGGCTAACCCAAGGATCATCCCTCAGCCAGACATTGTTCAGCATCTTCATGGCCCCGCTCGCCCATGTCGCCAGACTGCACGACCTCAACATCATCACCTACCTCGACGACACACAACTGATCCTCTCCCTCACCAAGGACCCTCTCACCGCCAAAACCAACCTCCACAAAGGAATGAAAGCCGTCGCCGAATGGATGAAGAACAGCCGGCTGAAGTTGAACTCAGACAAGACAGAGGTCCTCATCCTCAGCTCCACCCCCGCAGCCTGGGACGATTGCTGGTGACCGACCGCCCTGGGAATCGCACCGACACCCACCGACCACGCTTGCAACCTGGGATTCATCCTCGACTCAACACTCTTCATGACCAAGCAAGTCAACGCCCTGGTGAGATGTCGGAGATTGCGACTGTTGACCATAGGGCCCCAAAAGGGGAGGAACCCCTTGGCAAAGTCACCAAATTCTTGGCCAGCTGTGTCTTCAGTATCAACCACACCTCCCTTCTGGATGTGGTGTTTTGCATCGGCTGTGTAGGTGGGGGGAAGCAACCAAGCAATGTAACAGGTGCCTGCCCAGGACTTGGGCAGCCAGGTGTAGGCCTTGTACCCACACACAAAGTACGTATTCAGTGAGGACACCAGAGCTGGGAGAGTTGAACCATTGAGCTGGAGTGTGTAGGCACAGTCACTTTCTCCCACCCATACTGTTCTACTGCTCTTCATGCAGTACTTTCCGGGATGTGGGTAGACAGGGAGATCTCTGATAGATGGCAGTCTTTTCTTTCCCCCACCATTGTAAATGTTCGATGGATAGAAGGACCCATGATTGTTCTCATATTCGTTCTTTTCTGCTGAATCTTTATCCATGCTTGGCCACTCCGCAGCCATGATGTGGCGGAAGGCTTGTCTGCTACTGATCTTCCCCAGGGATCGTGTGGATGTGTAACCTGAATAGAATGCATCAAAGAACACAGTGTACCAGCCGTAGGCCGAGCCAGCTCGAGAAAAAGGAGCTGGAATCAGGGACATCCCAGTTCTTGCAGTATGGGGCAGCAACCCACATACCCAACAGTTTGTTGTGTTCACCACAAGCTGGTGCTGGTGTAGCATTTTTTGCTGAGTTTTTTATATAGCGCGAACTAGAACCGAACCGAATCAGTTATCAGAGCGCATGAGGACACACTTTCATTTTAGGCACGGGGAGATTAAGTGATTTGCCCAGAATCACAGAGGGTTTTTGGCGTCGTTACCGAGACTCGAACCCAGTTCCCCAGGTCCGAGGTCGAGCGCCTTAGCCGTTAGGCCAACCCCTCTCCCCATTTGAATGAAAGTGTTGTTAAAGAAACCTGTCCTTCTGTTTTTCTCATGGGTGGGTAATGACACATGCTGATGAGTCGATTCTGTAGAGGCAGGAGGCTCAGGTGCTGCAAGGGCAGCGTGTATTACCCATCTGAGGCAGGCCAGTCCCAGTGAGATAGTCATTGGTATGATTAGACAGATCGAGTACCGGCCACGTATTGTCTTCATGTACTCTTGTTTCTTTGTTTCTTTGCTCTTCTAGCTTTTCAGCGTTCATTTTGTTCATTGTCTGCTTCACTTGGTCTTCCCTAGTTGCTGCCAGTGATTGGTGGTTGCTTCACCGGTCAGTGATTCCGGCGGCCCTACTGGCATGTTCCGGTCTGCTGTACCGGCTCGGGTCAAAAGAGAAAAAAAATGCGCCGTTGTATCACACCCCTGCAGCGATTTGTCGGACCATGTCAAGCAAAGGGCAGAGACCTTTGTCTCTTCAGTCCTTTTTTCTGGGTCGGAGGTTGTACCGGGTGGACCTGGGCATTGTCTGATCAGGAAACAAAGGCTCTGGCTGTTGAGTGTCCCGCAACCTCAGATGCAGAGGAACGGCAGATTGCAGGATGTCGTTGTCCTCTCATTCAGATGAAGCCCAGGCAATGTTGGCATCACTAAAGGGTACAAAGCACGGGACCTTTTCGCATTCGTCGTCTCCCAGGCCTTCCTAGACTCACCGGTCGTATGGTAGTGGTAGGGGCACCTTTTTGCAATGCACTCTGTGGACCCAGTTTTTTCTTCCTGCCACCTTCGCTGCAGACCTGGTCGCCAGCAACACTTGCTGGGGCGGCTTCCACCTCGGCTCCAAGTTCTTTGTTCTCTGGAAGTTCCAGATGCAAAACCAGTCCCCGGGCTGGATGGTGTGACCAGGGCCCTCTGGTTTGGGTGGCAGGATATCTTGTACCTGACGATGAATGAGACATAAGTTAGTGGTCAATTCATGTAAATAATCAATCAACAAAGGGTATTCAATGTCAGAGTATTTCTTGGGGCGGGGTACTCCCCAAATATTTGCCGGCCGACCAAACACTATTTCATACAGAGACAGTCAGGTACGGGAATGTGCCGTGGCTCTAGTTGATAGGAGGGCAAGGGGAAGGGCGTCGGGCCAAGACAGTCCTGTGTCAGCCTGGATTTTTGCCATTTTTAATTTCAGTGTTCCATTGTGGCGCTCAACCAAACCTGCTGACTGGGGGTGATTGGCGGCATGGGATTTTTGTCTGATCCCCATCCCTATACACACTTTCTACATTATTTCCCCTGTAAAGTGGCTTCCGTTTTTGCTCCAGATGATTCTGGGCTTCCCAAATCTGGGAAAAAATTCCTTCAACAGTATTTTGGCAGTGCTTATAGCAGTGTTGTCCTTGAGGGGGTAGGCTTCGGTCCACTTACTAAAGGCACACACAACTACCAGGACATATCGGGGATTATTGCATCTTTCCATCTGTATGTAATCTATTTGGAGCACTTCGAATGGGTAAGATGGAGGTGCTAAATTCCCAGCAGGTGTCGGTGTGCCTTTTCCGGGGTTATGCATCAAACAAATCATGCAATGCCTGACTAACCTCTCTTGTAAGAGTAACAGGAGGGGACCCATAGACCAGGTTGGGATGGGTATATAATGTAAAAAGAAACAATTCCCAACAGGTATTATTTAAGAGACAATTTTCAAAATGTATGCAATAAGCATTACCAGTAATAACCAACAAGGAGTCACTTGAGTTCTTTGAAAACGGTATTATTCACCAATAATAAACAAGGAAGTATTTTCGGGGTAATACAGTTAAACAGCACTGTACAGAAGGAATCATGTGACAACCCAGTGGCACTTGGTAAGTGGTGATATATACAATAGATAACTGTGAAGGTGCAAGTGCTAAAGTGAGCAGCGTGATCGGCGCATAGTGACAGATAATAAAACAGTGGTTGCTCCAAAGTAAGATCAAGTTGTAATCACTTAAAACATAATTCGAAACAATTTAACAGGAGCACCAAGCTTGATATGCGTCTTAAGATTATGCTGTAAGGTCGACGGCGTTTCTTACTTTGGAGCAACCACTGTTTTATTATCCGTCACTATGCGCCGATCACGCTGCTCACTTTAGCACTTGCACCTTCACAGTTATCTATTGTATATATCACCACTTACCAAGTGCCACTGGGTTGTCACATGATTCCTTCTGTACAGTGCTGTTTAACTGTATTACCCCGAAAATACTTCCTTGTTTATTATTGGTGAATAATACCGTTTTCAAAGAACTCAAGTGACTCCTTGTTGGTTATTACTGGTAATGCTTATTGCATACATTTTGAAAATTGTCTCTTAAATAATACCTGTTGGGAATTGTTTCTTTTTACATGACTAACCTCTCAGCATATTTTGGGATGTGTTTTGTTAGATCTGGGGGTCTCTAGTTGGCAGAGGTAGGTACCTTAGAACAAGTAGGGACCCTTGCTTCTAGTCAGGGTGAAGGAATAGCCCTCTAAGATAACCCCTGCTCACCCTCTAGGTAGCATGGCACGAGCAGTCTAGGCTAATCAAAGGCAATGTGTATAATATTTGCACTTAACACAACAATAATCCCCAATCCACCACAAACTGAGACCACACAGGTAAGTATATTTTATAAAAATATATAGCTTTATCTAGTTTCAGCAAGGTAAATACGATAGTTGCACAATAATCACTCTATCACTCAAAGGTTGCTCTTAATCTTAATGGTTGCAGTACTTGTAAATAGGAAGTTCTTAATAAAAAGACAGTCTCAAGTCTCTGGGAAATCAGGGTTAAAAATAAGCCATCCTGGTTTATCTCAGGCGAAGGTGTTCCCAAAAACGAGCGAGGAAAACAATCCCAATGCAAGGAAATTATCCAAGGGGATCAACACTCAGAATAAGCAATACTGATTTATTCAAGAAAAATGCGCTCCCAAAAACGAGCATTAGGAACAATGCCCACGTGCGTTTTTATATGCAGGCTTCAAGCGCGGCCAACGCGCTTCCTCGAGGGGTCCAGGGACTCTTCCTTTTCCCCGGTACCGCCTCGCTCTTTGTGAGGGCCCTAGGTGCACCGCGCCAAGCAGAACCCACTCGTCCCTGCCCCGGACGGTCCCCTTTCCTCTCCCGCCCGCTCTCGACAATCCAACGAGCGGCGGGGGAGGTGGTGCTGCTCACCTTGGGGGGACGGCAGGCCAGGGGTGCGGGACACTCCTAGATTCCCTCGGCGAGGTCGGCTCTCGCGGACGGGTCGTCTCCTCTCCTCCTTCTCTTCTCGCCCGGACCAGCCAATCCCGTCTCGGCTCCTGCGACGAGCCCCTCTGGACGCGAGGCCGCCAACCAATGGCAGCGCGGCCTCGCCGATGACGCTACGCTCCACGGGCCAATCCCGTCGCGGCGTTAGTGAAGGGGCTCGGCTCCTTCAGCCAATGGGAGCGCGGCGGCTCCGATCTTCGCCGCTGCAGCTCCTGAACACCGAGGCAAGTTGCAGAGGGTGTTCCTGGCCCCGGGCCGCGACGGTGATTTGGCGGCAAGGGATCTTTGGGGCCGTAGATCACGGCCAGCCGGTTTCCTCACCAACAGAGCGGCAGGGGGGGTTCCTAGACTCAGGGAAACACCACGGCTTTTCCTCACCCCTGAATCTGTGCCGATGAGCACAGCGATCGTTCCACACAGCTGGCAAATAGCAACCACGCGTTTGGGCAGACCACCACACGGTTTCACGATCTCCTCGCCACACAGCAGCTTCAGGGGGCACAGCAGAGTCTTGTAGTCCTTGGGCAACCTTTATGTCCCTGGGTTGCAGACAGGGGGCCAGCTCCTCTCAGGCCCTTGGAGATTCAAGTTTGTAGACACAGCACACAGCAAAGTCTTGCAGTTTCAAGCAGGTAGGGTCACAGCACACAGCAAAGTCCCTTTCTCCTCCTCAGCTTTCAGTAGCAACAGCAGAACAGGTCAGCCCTTAAAGCACACAGCAAGGCAATCTTCCTTTAGATCTCCAGCCGTCCTTCTTCCAGCAGAGGTTCCTTCTTGATTGTAGAATCTTAGAATCTAATCTTCTGTAGTCCGGGGTCCTTCCCTTATACCCCTAAAAGTCTTTGAAGTTCTTTGAAGTCTCTTGTGCAAGGGGGCCCTGGGCCCGGTCTAAACCAGTTCTGGGGGTTGCAGAGCGCTGGGTGTTTCTGGTTTTCTTCTTCCTGACAGCATCAGGGTCAGAGGTGACAGTTTGGCCGGCAGGAGGGGGAGCCAGCATGGTGGTCAGGCAGGCACAGCCCGGCACTGTCAGGCGCTATCTCCTCCCACCTCCCTGGCAGCAGATGTTGCCTTTCATCCACGGGTTGACTCCGACCCCCTCCCTCTGGGGGCTCTGCCGCCCCTGTCACCCTCAGACCAGACAGGCATTCCACAAACAGACCCAGGCACACAGAAAGGTTTTAGACAAGAGAACAGCCACTTTCTAAAAGTGCTATTTCCCAACACAGGATTTAAAAACAACCTTCACTACAAGATGTGTTATCAAATTCTGAGTTCAGGGATATCTTTCACTTATGTCCCATCTTGTTCCTATGAGGAGATAGGCTGGTATCCATTGGGACCAGCCTCCCCATGTTATTCTATGGAGCAAGATATCCTTACAGCAGTGAGCGCACAAAATGGCTGCTGCCCACTACCAGAGCATGTGACCTGCACTAGTACATGCTCTACCTTATCCATACACTGCATCCTGCCCAGGGGGGTACCTTGAGCCTTCCATAGGGGTGACTGATGTGCACAGACAGGGAAGGGTTAGGCCCAGCCAGTGGGGACACTGGCCAGGGGGACATGGCAGTCACTGACTGCACGCAGGCCCTGCGCTGGCAGGCCTGAGTCACCTTTTTAGGGCTACTCATGTGGGTGGCGCAATCTGCGCTGCAGGGCCACTAGTAGCATCTGTCATCACCTGCCCTGGCACACACAGTGCACTTTACTAGGGACTTCATGGTGATACAAATATACCAATCAGGTATATTCAATCAATATGACAATTTACAGAGGTAGCACTTACACTCTGGCACTGATCAGCAGTGGCAGAGTGTCCAAAACATCTAAACCAGCAAAAACGAAATCCAGCACAGCATCAAAAATACATGAGCCAGAGGCAAAAAGATGGGGGGAAAACCACGCCAAAGGTGTCAGGTCTAACATGTTTGTTTTGCCATACCGGAGCTAGCAATTCGCAAATGCCTTTTGCACTAATGCCAGCTGGGCCATGAGCCATAGTGACCACTGGCAAAATATAGGCATCGGGTAACAACCATCGCTGTTGTTCAGACAGATACGTCCAACAGCCATTCTCATTTAATAGGCCTGTTTGCTCTCCCAAGAGAGCCTTTTCCTCTCTAGTTGCTTCTGCCTGTATTTCCTTCACATTCTCAATAGTGTCCTTGTGCATCCCATTCTCCGGTACCCAGTGTGAGGGGGCAGCTACATATATAGGGGCAGAGACATCTTTAGCTGTTGCCTTTGCAGTCTGGTCAGCAAATGCATTACCCCTTCCTGTGTCATCAGTTACTTTCTTGTGGGTGCTATATTTGATCACAGCTATTTTTGAAGGAAGAGTCAATGCTTCTAACAGCCTGCTGACGAGATGACCATGCTGTATCTTAGTGCCGTGAGAAGTAAAGTATCACCTCTCAGCCCATAGTCACCCAAAATTATGGGCCACGATAAAGGCGTACTGCTATCAGTGTAGATGTTGACGGCCATCCCTGTACTTAGTTCACAAGCTCTGATTAGTGCCACTAACTCAGCAGCCTGGGCTGATTGGTAAGGTATTCTCTCACTCACTACTACTGTCTGTAACGTGGTGATGGCGCAGGCAGCAGTTGTGCTGCCATCAGGAAGTTTGAAGCAAGAACCATCCACTTACAGGGTACCATCAGGGTCAGTTAGGGGTGTGTCAGTTAAATCCACATGGCCTTTAGTTTCTTTCTCCTTCTTGAGGACACAATCATGTGAATCAGGACTAGTGTCATCATTAACAAAGGGTAGCAATGTGGCTGGATTGAGCGTAGTGCAGCGGCGGATGGTGATATGACTGGCTAAGAGAGTCAATTCATATCCAGACAAACGTGCACTAGTAAGGTGTTGTGTTTTTATCCTATTTATTAAAGTATCAACTGTGTGAGGAACCATAACTGTAAGTTCAGTGTCAAGGACCAGGACAGCAGATTGGGGAATGGATATGGCAGCTACTGCTGCTGCTGCTGCTGCTGCTCTCAAGCAACTGGGTAGTGCATGGGCTACGGGATCTAGAACTGGGGAAAAATATGCACAGGGGCGTTGTCTGTCACCAAAACACTGTGTTAGCACTGATAATGCGCAACCATTATGCTTGTGTACAAAAAGGGTGAAGGGTTTCTGATAATTAGGGGTGCCTAGCACCGGGGCCGAACACAAGGCAGTTTTCAGTTCTTAAAATGCATGCTGGCACTCATTTGTCCAAGGGAGTGGGTGCGGAACATCTTTAAGTGTGAGGCTCAATAAAGGTTTAATGAGTAAAGAACAATTGGGTATCCACTGGCGGCAGTAGGAGGTGATACCAATAAAAGCACGTACCTCTTTCTGCGTTTTTGGTGGGGGCATCTTACTGATTGTTTGTATTCATTCAGGAGTGAGGCGGCGGCCCTCCTTCGACAGGAGATGACCTAAGTAGGTCACCTCATGTCGACAATAATGGAGTTTGGAGAGGGAAACTTTGTGATTGAACTGTGCCAGGTGCAGGAGCAATTTCATTGTAGCTTCTTTACATAATGCCTCGGTATCTGCCGCTATAAGCAAATCATCCACGTACTGGAGTAGTGCAGTACCTTGGGGTAGGGTCAGGGAATCAAGTTGGCCCTTGAGGGCCTGACTGTAAATTGAGGGGCTCTCTGTATATCCTTGTGGAGCTCTGCAGAACCGGAAACTCCGTCCTGCCAATGACAATCTGAAAAAATCCCTACTATGTTCATCAACGGGTATACTAAAGAAGGCATTTTTTAAGTCAATGACAGAGAAAAAACATGCAGTCGGGGGAACCATAGTAAGAAGGTTGGTGATATCTGGGACCACAGGAAACTGAGGTACTACTATTTTGTTTATCTCGCGTAAATCAATGACAAAATGATAAACAGGGGGCTTAGAAGGATCGGTGTGTTTTAGGACAGGCAAAATTGGGCTATTGCCCACATTTCCTCTTGTCTCTTCAACCACACCCTTGTCAACTAGTTCAGAAATGATCTGGAGTAACGCCCTTTCCCCTTCTTTGGGTATTTTGTATTGGGAAAGTCAGGGAGGGCGAGCATTTTTACAGAAAAAGGGGGTATGGACAAAAGGCCAACATCAGTATCACCTTGGGCCCAAAGAGCAGGAGGGACAGTCTGAAGTTCCTGGGGAATGGGATCTGGGAAGGCCAAATATACAGGGTGTATGGTAGGGGGACCCATGGTGATGTAAACCCCATCAGGAGAACAGTATATTGCTGCATGTAATCTTTTGAATAGATCTAAACCCAACAAACTTTCGCCACATGTGGTAGTCAAAACCAAAGGGGAATCAATCCTGTAGGGTCCTATCATTAGTTTTAGTTGTTGTGAAATGGGGCTAGATACTGGGGTGTCAGAAATCCCTACAGAAATGTTATTCGCGCCAGACAAGGGGGCCCCAGGGACTTTGGACCTAGCAATAGAACTTTTTGTTCCACCAGTGTCAACCAAGAATTTTTCTGTGGAGCCTAGTGTTGTAACATGAACATACGGTCCCTTTTGGTCTACAGGAATAGGCACGGGTCCTTTCTCTTGTCCTTGGCGATCCTAGTGGGACATGAACCCGGTCCCTTCTTCAGGCTCATAATCCTCAGTAAAATAATTGCGGTCCTCGTAATTAGCAGTGTCAAATCTATTCTCTTGCATAAGGGGGACCTGTCCTGTAACTGTGTTCTAGGTCCACCTCGCCCTCGTTCTCTCTGGGGACGTTCTCCTGTGAAGCGGTCAGTGGGGGCAGAGTTGTTCTAGTCCAACAATGGACACTCGTCGCGCCAATGAACCTCCGGGCGACAAAAGGCGCACTGGTTGGGTCACAGCGGTGGGTGAGGAGTCACAGGGGCAGGTCTCTGAGCTATTCGTTGAAACTTAGGGCACCTCTATTTTGGGTCTGGGTCAGGTATGCTTGGAGTAACACCTTTGTCTTTAAGTCTTTAGTCTTTTTATCCATTCTATCTCGCTCTTCATTCTCCCTATTCTCATAGTACTGGGTCATTGTCAAAATACGAGACCGGGTGGAGATGGGCCATGCACTTTCTGACATTTTTAGTTTAGTTCCAAGCTCTGGTAACAGATTGGACACAAATGTATCCACAAACAATCGCTGTCCCCCTTCTAAGGTCATGTCCTGTCCACTATAGTCGGTGAATGTGCTTTCGAATTTCGTGAAAAAGTCAGAGACACTTTCATCTTTCTTCTGTTTGCAAGCAGCTAATCTGTCCCAATTGATACGGTGAGGTGTCAACATCTTTTTCATGGTAGTTAGTATCTGGGCCGGAAGGGCTAAGATCATGGGATCGGGTTTCTCGCCACTAGTTCGAGCTCTGTCAGCTTCCTCAAATTCCTTCCATGTATGGCCAAATTCTGTCTGATCATTATGGCGTATTTTGGACCATACTTCAGTCGGTACTACTTGTCCCATTAACATGTCTATATCTGCTAAAGTCATTACGCAAGATTGGAGTGTTTGAGTCAATTCCGTATAATAACCTGCTGGATTTTTACGTGGGTCAGGCAATTGGTTTTTAAGTTGGAGGACGTCAGATCTTTTCCAAGGGACATGGAACCACATCTGCCTAAAACCTGCCGGTATTTCAGGGTTGCCATCTGTGCCAGCAACGCGGTCTCTCCAAACAGGCTGTACCTCCCTCATTGGGAAACCCTTATTTAACGAAACACCAGATAAGGAGTCTCTGTAGGCTACTAACGTGATTTGATCTCATAATAGTGCTGGGCCCTGAATGTCGCCTTTTTCAACCTTATGGCGAAGGTCATACAGACCTGGGAGTAGACCTGATTCTACAAAATCCTCCCACATTTGGATCAGTATGTCACACATTTCACAAAAAATGTCAATCTGTTGAATGCGTGTCCACTGATCCATTGTAATCCATATATCCTGAGCGGTGTACATAGTGCTATTTTCCTCCACACACAAGCTTGTTGACTCATAGCGAGTTGTTCCTGTGTACTACCTGTCAGTCTGCGCAAGGTGCGTTGTCTGGGAGTGGGTGGTTTATGCGGAGTTACATAAGGGATATAATTACGGACCACTGACCATGCATTCGCTAACAGTCCTGCACTGGGGGAAGGTGTCGGATGACTGTCAACAAGAAATGGGTTGGTTGCAACGGGAGTTGAAGGCATATTAGGTTGGACAGGTACGGAACCAGTGGAAGGTGCAACAAGAGAAAAAGAAGGGTGGACTTGCATTGGTACAGTGGCCTGAACAGTCGGGTCGTTGTGAACAAGTGGCTGAGAAATTGGACAAACCAGGGCATTGGCAGGGGCAGCAACTGGAGCAGTAGCGGGGGTCAATTGGTCGGGATTAAGGGTCGGATACATGGCGGGAGTATAGGGTGGAGGGATGTTCAACATGGAGGACATGAGAGGGTCATCCTCCTTGTCCTGGGCCTTTTCGGGGACCTTCTTTGTAAAGTAACATCCATCTATCTGCATTCTATTTAATCTATCATGTATTACTATACCCTCTTCTATTCTCTGATTATCACGGCTCTGGGCTTTCTGAATCACAGTCATACGCATTACTTTAGCTTCATTCCTTTTGAGTTTGATTTCTTTCTGTTTGGACTCCATGCGCCAAACCCGAAAGGAATCAAACATCGCAGGTCTAGCTTTCCTTTGAAACAACTTTTCCTCTAACTTATCTAATGCAAGAGGTTCAAAACTACCGTACATTGGCCATTGTAATTCAACACTACCTTTCGTATATCTGTGCCAAAGTGAAGAAAACATAATTGGGCCAACACCATGTTTAGCATAGACTTCATGGTTAGGGGTCCCCAAAGGAGGAATCAGACAAGATTCCTCCAATGCGGAGTCCTGCGTACAATAACAACAACACCATTTCCAGAATTTACTAAATCCAGGCATCTCTAGATGTGTATCCTGGTTCCAAACAACAAAGGGCAAAATCTCATATTTACAGTATACAACTGTACTTACCCATTGGCTTCGGCTTTTGCAAAAGTCGAATCAAATACCAAAACCAAAATACAATTCACCAAAGAAGTGACCCACTCCCACTCTTACCTGACCATTAATCTTCCATCACACGGCAGGTGTCACAAAGGTCCCGATCTCCCAAAACTAGGAACCAGAACTGGGGCGTCAGTCGGGGGCGCAGACGGGTAGCCCACTGGAAGGAGGAATCACGCAATCTGAGTCCTTGGGCCCAAAAAGACAATTTAGTGGCGCGCCTCCCTTATAGTTCAATCACGGACTCCTCACGACCACCAGGCTCGATGACGACCACCGAAGACATCCCACGTTGGGTGCCAAATTATAGAACCGGCTTTTTGGAGACCCTTCCCCCACTAGGAGAGTCAAAGCCAGCTGTGCAGGGGACACCTAGAATCTACGGGTTCTTCTTGCTTAAATAATACATTACCAAAGAGACCAGGAAAACCAGCTGTGGAGGGAAGTAAGTTATTTATTAGCTCGAGCTAAGGACAGGGTCCCAGAATGGTACAACGAGAATTCTATGGAGACTGCTGCTTCAATCCGCAGCACACACATACTTATAGCACTAGCCACGCCCATTTACACGATACACAGTTCCACATTTTGATTAGTTCCTCATTTGACAAGTTCTTTGTCCGTCTTGTGAGGCAATCGTGGCCAGGGGACATCTGTCTCTTATTGCACAATGTCCACAGCTTTGTGCTCCCTTGATCAATGGTGTGGTCACAGGGTGCAGCCTCGTGCTTCCTTGATCAGATGGTGTGGTCACGGGGCACAGGAGTTGTGACAGGCTGAGTTACCAACGGTGGACGGATGTAGCTGAGTCTTTAGCACGACTGGGGGGGTGATGCACCCAGGCAGATTCTCGGAATCGGCGTAACCACAAGGAGCGGGGAGGGTTGTGCAAGTTTCAACAGGGATGAGGAAAAGCAGTTCTTCACCAAGATGAAGAGAGCATGGCAACACAAAATGGAGTCGTGTGGGTTGTTTTAAAATACAGTTCAACAGTACATGCTTCATTTCTACAGAGTTGCAGAGAAATAGTGAGACGGGCGTTTTCAATTAAAGGTTTATTGAACAGTCTTCTTTCTCATGCAAGAGAAGTGAACTGCTACAATCGTTAGGCAGACTGCAAAGTATAATGCGTACAGCGTAAACAGTAAAATGAAATAATACTGTAAGAGCATTGTATGGTTTCTAAGCCATATAAAAATACATACATAAATAACAGACTAAAATACTCAACTGGTGCTTCTAAAATACGCCTACCCCAATGTACCTAACCTAAGTCAAGTACGAGGGAAGAAGTAAGTATTGTTTAGCATAGGCTTAGTTTTTGCCAAGAATCTACCAAAGGATTCTCTGGGTTCTAATCAGCTCCATACCTTAGAATGAAGGAGGTCTGGTATCTCTGTCTCGTAAACTCGATTTCCCAACACCCCGCAAGGGGAGCCAAAAACAATGGAGCTGGATTCTCGACAGGAGAAAAGCAGCTTCCTCATTATAGCGTCAGCTGGAGAGTCGGCTTCCTTCGGCACTTGCTCCTGTGAGCTGCGTCGGGCAAGTAGGTCTTCGAACTGCTCCGAACCACCATATCTTGCTATAGAAAGCGAAGATATATTTATACCTTGAAGGTTTTAGGAATGCCATAGTTTGACGTAAAGTCAGGCATGTGAACGTCATAAATGAACCTCTGGGGAATAGTTGTTCATTATAAAGTAACTGAGTTCTTGGAGAAATCAATATTCAAGCAAGGGGAAGTTCCTTAACAGCTTAAGCTGGTTTTCCAAGAAATCATTGTGACGTTTGGTGAACGGATGGAAGTAGCCATGCCTGTATTTGGGTAGCATGGGCTATGCCTAAAAAAGGGTTGGATTTCTATGCCTATATAAGGGCAACGTGAATTGTACCTATATAAGGGCATGAATCGGGAAAATTCAATCGGAGCCTAAAACGCCACACAACAGGTTAGAGATTATAGACAAGTGATGTGCACCTTTCTTTCAAAATGTCAACGGCCCCAGACCAATTATCCTCAAATTGGGTAAAATGTGCCTGTGATTGTTGGACATAAATGAGAAATTTTGGCTAAAGTTACAGTGCAGATTAAAGATGGAGGTTGCTTTCTCAGTTAAAAATTAGGTCTAAAGTATTCCCTTTAAGATGGGTATGGCTGGGTTACAATTGCATAAGATGAGTATGACTGGTGACCAAGTGCGTAAATTAATTACTGGTAAAATATAGATAATCATTTTCAATATCATGTAATCTGATTGATAAATTCAGACCTTACGCTATCCTCAGAATGACAGATTTGTATAACCTATTACACTTTGGTTGGCAATTATGTTAGAGCAGTGGTTCCCAACCCTTTGACTACTGGGGACCCCCACTTAATCATTACTGGAAACCGGGGACCCGTACTGAATCATAATTGGAATCCGGGGACCAGGCACGACTCATTACTGTAAGACGGGGACCCCAGCCTAAGCATTACCAATGATTTGAACTACAAAACAAAATTCACAAAATACAAACAAAAGCATTTATCAAACAAATAACAAAGTATGACAAATTTTATTTAATTCACAAATACATATACATTTTAAAAAACAATATTTAATTTTAATAGAAACGCTGGAGATTTTCTAAATATTATTGAGGCCACTCATCGTCCATACAATATTCTGTTTGGTGAATCTATACTGCTCTCACTAATCAACCTGAGAATACTAATTTAATTTTTAGCCTCCACTTTCAAATTCCTTCTCATTTATCTATTTATCATTTATGTATTTGAAGAGTTTTATATAGCGCTGGCTAGACCCGGAGGTATCAGACCGCTTTACATGTGGATCAGCGAGTTTCAGGTTACATGATTACATAGCCAAGTATAGACATAGGAGAAAAACCTGAGATTACACAATAATATGAGTTATTAGCGCGTACACACGTCTTATGGGGAGTGAAAGGTAGAGGTAAAGGAACAGTATGTTTTAAAACAAATCAATTGTACATTAATCTGTTAATATTATTTAATTTTCTAAGTAGTCGCTGATCCCATGAGGAGGTTTTATGGACCCCCAGGGTTCCCTGGACTACTAGGTGGGAAACCACTGTGTTAGAGACTTTGAACGGGTGTACAATAATTAAATTGACATTTACTGCTTGATAGAGAACAATTTTCAGTCACTTTTATGCAAACTTTTGAGTAGAAGATTAGAAATACATTTTCTCCCCTCGCTATCCAATCAGTCCCTTGGTTGCATTAAACTCCTTTGTATTCCAGGCTAGGAACTATGGGTCAGAAGTACAAAGCATTTTTGTGGACGCAAATGCTCAAATTCAGAGTTTGGGACCACAAAATGCTTTTTGCAATACACTAAACCCATTTTAGGAGTCAGTAACTTTTGTCTGACTCATAAAATGAGCTTTGAAATGGATAAGATATTTCTATTTGGGAGGGGCATGTTCTAGGCGTCCTTTCCAAGTAGTGAATCATTTCCCATATGTTTTAGTGGTTAAAACCTTGAATAGCAATTGTAAACCATTGAAAAGTTAGTGATTGACAATTACTGGTGGTAACCAACTCGCAAAAGGGAAGGGTACACTAGGGATTCCTTCCCCTTTGTGAGAATTTAAAAAGGCAGATATCCATGGAACCACTGACAGCTCCCAAACAAACTTTTTAAATGAAGAAAACTTTTCTTATTAAACATAGTCCGATTTCCTTTAAGGAAAACGGGGTGTATTTGAATAAGTTCACTGCAAAGGCAATCACAAATATGCTGTCCCATTGACCCCAGCAGGTCACCATGCTTTTTTTACGGCCTCCGATCAGAGTAATTCGCAATTTGCAATCTATCTCAATAATATTTATGAGGTAGGTAAGATTCTACTCTGCTATGATTCAGAATTTTAAGAACTTCGTTTTTAGTACATTGGTGAGTTCTCAATATATTTTACTGGCTGTAAAAATACCAATTGGAAATTGTGCCAAGTGTTTTGCGACCGGTAAATAGTGCATCTGGTACAGAGTGCCTCCATTCCAGTATTCTGCCCTGAAAAGTCATTTGGGGTTTGAGACAGGAGGATGAAATGCCAATATAGGATTTAGCTGCTCATTGTGTAATTAACAAGAAGAAACACAATCTTTGGGGTGGCTATAATTCAAGAGCGAGGCCTCTACCAGAGGGTCTGTGATGATTCTTCATAGTGTAGAATAGCAAACTAGGAGTGATTCTACCCCAAGATTTCAAAAGGCTGGTTCTCATAGGTGAGTAATTGAGGTCTCTTTAAAGATGTCAGAGGGAGAGTAAAAAAGGCAGAGACTGTGACCTGAATATACATGGTGTGGAATGGTTGGGCCATCATCACATACCACGTCTTATTTTGTCTTGGGTTAGCACATATATGAGCTTGCCTCAGGCAAACACTTGTCATAGATGCTGCTCAAGTGCTTGAGCCACCCGCTTATGAATTCTCAAATTGACACCTCAGGGATACCATGATATGTGGGCTAAGTGCAGCTGTGCCATGAATTCTGCAGTGTTTCTTCACCAACAGTAGGAATAATTCCCAATCAAGCTCCAGTGCACAGCTGTGTGGTTGCAAAAATATTGCTAATCAATGCTTGTTTAATTAACTTCACAGTTACCCCTGACGAAGGGGCCCTGGAGCCCCGAAATGCATTGGGTTTTTGAATAAACTGCTTCTTGATGAACTTGGCTTTTGTACGTATTCTTGCATGAAGAGGTTCGGAAGGCCCAGCTTGAATATGAGAAACACAGTAAATTGCATTTCCTTGCATATGGAGTAAAGATGGATGAAAAAGTTAAACTATGGAGTAAAAGTGATGAAAACGGACAAATATGGATGACTATGAATAACGAAAATTGCATTAGCAGCGGCTACTGTGCCATGGTTTGGGGCGCTTATCAGTGCCCCAGAATGATGTGACTAAGTGCAGCTGTGCCATGAATTCTGCAGTGTTTCTTCACCAACAGTAGGAATAATTCCCAATCAAGCTCCAGTGCACAGCAGTGTGGTTGCAAAAATATTAATTAAATAAATAAAAGGTGAGGGAAAATAAGGGATAATTTGAGAGCACAAAGAGTCTTAAATTGGAAATAACACGAAAAAATAGGAATTATTTCAAAAAAATTGTATAAAATGTGTTCCACGTGATTGGAGCCCTCAATGGGACAACAATAGCAAGTGAATGAATGGAGAACTGCCTCATCATATGGGCCCAGGACACAACACCTTGGAAATTACCTATCCAGTGAAACAGGAAGTGGTTCTTCATGGAAGGCAGGAATTGTGACCAGGAAAGGATGGGTTGAATGAAGAATGAAGCACGTACAAAAGCAAAATGAATACAAATAAAGTTGAGTTATGGACAGGGATGTTTTGGAAGCATAAGCAATGTGGTGAGGGATGCAAGGAAATCAAAAATAACGATTTGATAAAATATTAAAATCAAATTGAAAAATAATTGCTAAAGTACTTCATGAAGGTTGAGGAAGCAACCAAAATATTAGTGGAGTCACGTGCCAGAGTAGTTGCAGGGAGTCCTTTCCCGCCAGAAAATAGCACGAGCTGAGAAGACAGTGTAAGTAAACCATTAGTCAAGGTACGTAAAATACTTCATGTGGGCACCTCGAATAACACGAGAAAGAGGTTAAATGCAGGGCCGGACTGGGAACCAAAACCGGCCCTGGCAAAGTGCTCAGCCGGCCCCCCCTCCCCACTCGGGGGGTGGGGGGTTGCCACCGAGCGCTTTGCTAGGGCCGGTTTTCGGCCGATTTTGTTGCAGGGCCGATTTTGCAGCTATGCTGCAAAAACGGCCCTCTAACAAAATCGGCCCCCAGGAGCTCAAAAACGGCCCTCACCCTTGCGGCGCACCGGGGGATTGCCCGGTGCCCGCTATGGCCAGTCCGGGCCTGGTTAAATGTTGCATATGATCATGCCGCCTTACGTCTGCTCAAACGGTTACCTGGTGCACTTGAACAGCCATATTCTATGGGTCACACACCTCAGTGGAAGAATTAAATAAAAGAGGTGTGTGCCCTTCATCCTCTCTTCTTCTTATAGTTGGGTGCTCGCAACCCTGGAGTTATACTCTCAAGTGATAATCAAGGACTAGAATCAAAGAAAAACTAAATACTGTCACCTGGTATGAGTCCAATGGGTCGGATGACTCAGGGAGCTAATGCATCCGTACAAATAATGTGTGTTGACTCCATGGTCACAGATTTAAATCTCAGCAAGTCCATTCAAACTTTCAATGTAGATTTAACGTGCCATGGAGTTGGGTAACAATAAATATGTTGCTTACCAACCCTATTGGAATTACCGCAGCACTTCTAATGAAGACTCAATTAGGTCCCTCTTCACGCAAATGCAGAAGGTTTTTCCTTAACACTTATATGTCTTTTAGTGTATTGTCTTCCATATTTAAAGATCATAAACAATCATTTGCAAAGCCAATAGGTTGTAAGTCTGACTGCCACCTTTTAGGCTATGTCAAATCTTGTTTCTCATGGTTTTTCAAAACTTTCTTGTTGGGTAAGCAAAAAAAAAGTCAAGGCTAAGAGCAGAAATACGTTTTAGTCTTAAAAAGCACACATTCCCATAACAGACCCTTGTGTGTAGATGTGCTCCTTGTGAAAGGGTGGAACAACGTCGCTCACAGTAAATTTAGCTAATGGCTCAACTAGGCTGACCCATTACAGTATGCAGTAACGGGTTGAACAAAATTGCGAATGACACAATAGCATAATGGATGAAGAGGGCTGGCTGCAAGCCCCTATAAATAAGCATATCATAAATATAATTTTGGTAAACTCAAAATGCCTTGGCTAATACAAGACCTTAAAATGTGGCTGGGACACGGACGCCATGTGACCCCAATTCCTATCCTTCTCCTACACTTATTCCTAGCATTCTTCTCTTCCTCTCTCTATCCTTTATCCTACCAGCAACTTATAACCAGCAAAAGGGGAACCTGCCGAGATGTACACCATTAACTCTATATTAACTCTATACTTTGTAACCTCACGGGCGGGCAGCCCACATAACAACTTTTTGTCTTTGTTTTATGTATATAAAATCACAAAAATAAATATAAAAATATATATATATATATATAAGGCTGGTGCATCAAGGTTCACACACAGCTCCAGTGCTGGGCAGTCACTGCATTTATGCATTAAAGCACTTGCAGTCTTGATGCAGGTGTATGAAACTAATTAGAGTAACCTAGCAAAACTGACTGCACTTGGTGCTGGTATACTGAATGCAACATTAAGAGAACTGCAGCTTTAAAATGTGATCAAACCTTTTTTAGAAAAAAAAGCCTCCTTCCCCTCCCCCTAACTCGTTTTGCACACCCACCTTGGCAGCCCCATGCCCTTATCAGCACCTTCAAATGCTTGTGCCTGGGAGGAGGAGAGCTCAGAAGTTGCCTGCAGTTCAAAGAGTGCTCTGAAACCCGGCTTCATATTGTATAAACGCTTTGCCGCCATACAAATTGCTTTGCTCAAAGTGATTCCGCACTGGGGGAGATAGTGTCTCCGAATAAATCTTTTCGCCATTCAAAACAAGAACTTGTCAGTAAACAGTTGAAATTAAAGGAGGGGGAGCCGAGTCATCTGCTTTCCATTAGGATGATAAAATAGTGCCCGTGAAGCCTTTTACTGGAGGACTTGTTACTGGGAGGTGTCTGCGCCGCTCACTCCATCACCGGCCGCTTGACACGACATGAAAGGCTCCGAGGGGCATGTTAGGCCTCTTAATCAAAAACTAATTGTAGCAGATATTGGGGAGTGTTAACACGGTGACCGCGAGGCCGTATCTGCAGTACATAAGCAGGAGTGAACATTAAGCACAGCCCCAGAGTTGATAGGGCTTATCAGACTTTCAGAGCTAAGTGCTAAGTACAGCAGCCTGGTATCTGCGGGCTAAATGCTTTGTACCGCTTTCAGAATGAACGGGTCTGCAGAGTTTCACGTTTAAAGAGGTACGGTCTCGTGTTATAACATTTACTCTGAACTTTAGCAAGGAACCACTGAAGCTGAAAAGGAGGCCGCTCCCGGGAGAAAAGAACTCGCAGAGAGGCTTGAATTCATTTACTGTTAAATACAGAGCACTCAAGTTTCCCAAGTCCATATTTAAGGAGCTCATACAGTCCAGTTTTTTTCTTGTTGTTGGAATGGTGGGACTTGTAGTTTTGTGTATCCCATTATAAAATGAGGACTACGAGTACTAAAGTGCAAAGAAAAAAAAAACATTGCACTGGATGAGCTACTCACGGGTGAACGGTGGTCCCTCAGGGCTCTGTTACTGTGCCGGGTAGCGCATGCTCGTACACTCATATATACACAGTCTCTCACTGTCTTTGCACACACTCCCAAAAGTGATCCTTTCCCAGTTCTTTATGCATTCCACATATAACAAGGGAGGAACATGGACATTTCAAAGTGGGAAGGCCATGGAAAATAAGGAGGGAGCTCAGATCTACAAACCCATACGCTTTAACATGAGAATACAAAAAACCTAACTCGCCCACTAAATACACTGCTGATGACCTCCCAATGATTAGACCAATTAATAATTGAAATGACCAATCTAACCTCATTAAAACAATACATTTCAAAATTAAGAATTTAAGCAGAAGGTATAAAGAGCTCATCCATTTTTGGGTTTCGTCTGCACAGAGCTAATCTCTTGTCATTTAAAACAAAATCTTACCATTAGTTGGATTGCTTGTCCCTGGTTCGTACTGGTTATAGTTTGTCATCTTTACCACGTTTCTGGTTTCTCTTTATTTGTTCTCTTGTGTTTGTCTTTAAGGTGGAGCTTGGGCCCAGATCTAGTCTTCATTCCCATCTTGTGTTGCTGGAGGTACTTTTTTATTTGTAGCCAAGGACTTTTTTGGGCTGTATTTTTTTTTCTTCTCTTGGTGCTGTTATCTTTGGGAACACTAGTCTATTGTTTAATCACCCTGCCTCTGTTCCTTGTTTATTCCCTCCACCTCCCACCATCTGTTTTTCACCAGCCCACCTCCTCCTTCCACTATTCATTTCTCACTATCCGCACCCTCTCCACTTGTGTTGTTCCTCAAGTTGAGCCCTCCCCAAACCCTAGTCAACAAGGATCAGGAGTGCTTCTTCACTGAACTCCGTTCAGGATTTATTATTTTTTTACCCTGTGAGAGGCTGTATCCTCTGCCACCATCTGTGATTTTCTTCCATTGTCAATGTTTTTTTTAAATATGTTGCAGATCAGCATGGGCTGCGGTGCAACATGGCTTTGAGTAAAATACAAAGAGCTATTGCAGGGCTAGCCTTAACCTCATCTTAGCGCTTTTCGTTTTACTTTGAACTATGTTGCACAGCAGCCCATGCTGCTGTGCAACCTTTTTAAGAAACATTAACAAAGTCTCATAGATCTGCACTAGCTATTTGGCTTTGTTGACCTTTTTTTAAAGATGGTGTACATCAGCAATCACTGACCACACCATAGCGCTTTGTTTTTATTTACATTAAGCATGTTACACATCAGCTTGTGCTTCTGTGCAACATCTTTAAAAAACATTGACAACGCCAATAGGTCTAGCATAGGCAAAATCTATTGGCTTTGCCAGTGCTTGTTTCAATTGTATGGTGATGTGGGATGTCACTAGTGGTACCATTGATGTCTTTTGTGATGTCTTCGGTAACATCACACATGAGGTCATGAGCATTGAAATTAGTGGGTGAGTTATATTTTTTATGAAAGGAGCATTTGATATGGCTCTTATAGTTAACCTTAACTTGGCATATCAGAGGGTTTTTCGTTTTAATTTGTAACGATGACTTCCTCTTAACTTTGCTTTCTGAGGGAATATAAATATATTAATTTTGGATGAATATCATACCCAATTGGATAGAGATTTGATGTAGTAGCAATAATTGAACCTTTCCTTTTAGTTCATGCTATTAAATGTCTCACTGATATCATCTTCCGCTCTGAAATATATATTTAGCAAAAAAACGCCCTATTTACAAAGCTTTGCTTGGAAATAAGTCATAGAAATAGCAATCTTGGTCATCCCTCCAAGAAACTTTGGAAATCTAACCATAAATCTGCTGAGGATATATATTCTATATCTTTCATACAGCATTCTGCCAATGAGTCCTCTGACTTGTAGGTGTAACTTGAGCACCTTGATAAAAACAAATTCCGCAAGGTATGAGATTGAATTTGCAAAATCAACAACACCATGCCTCAGCTGCACATCTGAGATATGTAGTGAGGTTTTTTTCAAATTTATCTCAAAAGATAGGGTCTAGCATACATGGAATTTGGACAACCTTTCCAATAGTTTGCTTCATCTTGAGGTTTTCTCAAAAGGGTTGAACCCACATCACTGTAAATTATGATTGGACAAAATATTTAACATTACCCTTAAAAATGCAATGTTAAATGGCAATGAATAATTTCTCTATTTGGCAATGTCTGATTTCCCAACAACACCCACCTACGTTTGTTGTAGAAGTTTGTTCAAAAGAATACACTTTTTTTATCGGTAATTTTGTGTGGAATCCATCATCTAAACTTACTGTTTAGAACTTTGCCACGTCATGAAGATCAAACAAAACCCAATGGCTTTAAAGAAAACTTCACAAAGTTGAGGAGTAAAAACCTTTGCAACTTTGAACCCTTCTTATTTAAATGTAAAACCCCACAACTCTCTTTATTAATTAGAAATCTAAACCATTTAAACACCTGTTTGCTTATTAATCTTTTTTACCATACTATTTATTAAGAAACAGCAAAAATTGGTTCCATTTTCTCATTTCCTTTCCTTTTTCCATTTTATGTTTATCCAATATTCTTTAAGTGTGTACAATCGAATATTTTGGAATACATTGATTAATTAATTTACATTTTGTGTCTTGATCTTCACTATTTCAATTAAGAACAAGAAACATATTTTAACACATACTTCTGTAGTCAAGTATTTTAGAGCACCAGACAAATCAGCTTAACAACCAACAAATAGAAATAATTGAAAAGAAAGAACTGCTGCGCTAGCCGGAGATAGAATTCTAAATTGCAGTAAGGTGTTAGAGGCAAAGAGGTGAATGTTGTATACCTATTTACTGTTGACCCGTGCCAGATGGGATTCAGAAGCAGGGTGGGGACGGTCGAACAATGCTTGAATCTGAAACTGATTATTGACAAGTATAGCATTGCAAGATCGTCCCCTATCTACCTTGCGTTCATGGATCTTTCATCCGCCTTTGATCTAGTTACCAGATCCAAATTGTGGGCAATTCTTTTGAACTATGGACTGGACGAGGCTCTTGTTAATTTTCTGGCATACCTCCACACTGACCTCAAAGCACAAGTTAGGATTGGGGCGGGTGGAGAAGTATCGGGGCCCATTAGTATTGGTAGAGGGGTAAGACAGGGGTGCATTTTAGCACCCCTGCTGTTCTTTATTTATATTAATGGCCTGGCAAAAGCCCTAAAACAAGTGACTAGTGATGTACCAAGTATCCAGGGGCAACTGCTGCCAGTTTTATTATATGCTGACGATGCAGTGTTGATGGGACGAACACCAAATGCCCTTCGCCTACTTGTCAAAGGGTTTGTTCAATACATGGAGGGCTTAGACCTGCGCGTCAATTTAAAAAAATCTTTTATTATGCCATGTGGTCCGGGGAACCGCAAGCTCAATACTATACACATAGGGACAGATAAATTAGAATCTGTAACTACATTCCCTTATCTTGGTTTGACTTTCGCTGCGAACGGCTCATGGAGTGGGTATACAGCCCACACCATGGGCAAGTTTTCGAAAGCCAACAATTCCATTTTGAGTTTGCCCCGACCGAAGAAAATAGGTGCCACTAGAGCCATTTTAAAAATGTTTAAGCTACAGTGCTTACCAGTAGTCACATACGGGGCTGAGGTTTGGGGATTGAGAAAAAGCCCCAGCATCCAGCGAGAAGAAGGTCGATTTTGTAGGAAAATACTGGGTGCCCCAATCTCATCCTCTGAATTGATTTGCCATGAGGAACTTAACCTCCCCTACGTGTGCGACTTTATTAGATCTAGACCAGTTCTTTTCTGGATTAGGATCTGGAGGAACAATTCAGCCGTCCTAACGCAAAACATCATAAAAGACTGTCTTAAATGTGACCACGGCATGCTGATCCCCTGGCTCGCGGGAGTCTTAAAAACACTGAGCAACGTGAACAGGGAAGATCTTTTCTCCGATCCAAGTAAGATTGAACCTAAAGACAAAATTGAGGTCAAACATGCACTGTATGCATTTTATAATTCAGAACGAATGGAAAGGGAAACTCTCAAATCAACTGTTGTGACTTACTTGAGGAATGATCTAAGTAGCACAATACCTCACTCTACCCATGACTATCTGGGAGAGAACACTGTTGTTCCGGCTGAGGGCGGGCTCAATAACATTTTTGCTGGGCTTTCCCTTGGGCTACCAGCACACAACAGATCATAATCCATGCCCGTGTGATGGTATTAGTAAACAGAATGATTTGCACTTTCTATTTTTCTGTAAATTTTATCTAAAATATATTAACTGGTTTTTAACTCCGTATTTTAGGAAACACAGACCCCTCTCGTTAGGGGAGTCCTATTCAATGTTACTTTCCCTGGATACAGATGAATTAATTTACCGCACTAGCACTTTCTTGAGACATATAACTTTTGTACGTAAAACGATGGAAAACCCCTGAAAACAGTCTTATGAGAAATGTGTAGATTTTAATAATTCATGAATTTTTGTAAACTTGTATTTGTTGTGTAATTGTACTGTTTTTATTGTGGTACTTTTATGAATTTTATGAAATTCGAATAAAGTTCTTTTGAACTTTGAACTTGAACTTTGTATACACATGTCGGAATGTCTTAGAGAAAGTTATGTTTATCACATATGCTTGCATTACCTGAATATCTTCAGAGCTGACCCCCTGCAAGTTATTTGCAGTGTGGGTAATAGCATCTATATCTCATATCGCTTAAGTCTCGTATGTGAAGACCAGATGGGTCCCTTCAACTTGATTGACTAAAAGGCCTTTGTACACATTCACCTGATCCTTCAATCGGGTTAGAAATCCATGAGCTACTGTTACACATGTTGTAGGTCTATATGTTGAACTTAATGTCTCACATGAAAGGATTCCAGATATTTACATACCCCCTTAAACAACTCAAAGATTGTGTACATTATGTACGCAACTGTATTTCTCTTGGTTCACTGTGAACCAACAACACATACAAATTATATAAAATAATCAGGAATAAGTGTTTGGTTACTGTTCATGCAAACAAGTTTCAGATCAGCAAAGACCTGACCATCAGCAGCTTCAATGCACAGATTTTCTTAGAATTAGTGCTGCTGTAGAGTTCTACAACTCTAATAGGATTAAGGAAATCTCACTATTTGGAGCATGTGTTACTCTTCGGAAAATAATAACGGTTTCAATGAATTCCTCAAAGTTAGTTAAGGAACTGTGTATATCAGATATTCAGGGAGAGCGAGCAGGTAAAGGGTACGCAGCAACTTAAGAAGGGTAATGAGGTTTGGGTTTATGTATAATATGGATTCGCAGGTGAAGTTATTGCTGATCAGAAGGTTTCATTTTCTGGAAAGGTGATTGATGAGTCTCATGTTGCACGGCCTTGGAATGTGGTCAGTCAGTGCACTGGGAATGAGTGCATGTTCCAGAATGTAGTCCACTATTACCAAATGTTGAGCCAATAATTAGCCCTCTGAACTTCTGAAGTACTCCCCTAGCAAAGTCCTGCAGGAGAGTTGTTTGATGGTCATCGTGGGTGATGTCATTTTTATGACACCTTCCATTTAATGATTGCAATTATGTAATGCTCATCATATTCACAATATTAATTATGTTCGCTGATAGATTTCAGAATTTATATAAAAAAAGACCACAGCCAATCAATTTGCTTAATTAGCAATGGTTTAAAGTGATTTGAAGTTTATGCTTTCAAAGTACAATGCAGTTTCAAATGTAGTGTTGATTTAGAAGAGAGTCTGTCAAAGTGAGTATGGTCATGCGCAAGTTACATGCTAACTCCTTTGCTTTTTGTTGGTGTGAGAAAAGATGCAATACAATGAATGTGAAAGATAAAGTTGCACATGCACTTTTGAATCATTAACAACAACATTTAGCTTCATATTTTGTAAATATCAAAAATCGGTTTAATCAAATGTAAACTGTTTGTGATAGGCTATGGACCCAGGTCTGTGGTTGAAACTGTACCAGCGAACCACCCTCTGGCACCTAAGTTTGTATACTGTCTAACCTGTGTGACCTTGTCTTTAATAAAAAAGTTTTATGTAAAAAATAGGTTTAATGTTTCACCTTGCACTGCACATGAAGACTAGACATGAAAAATGCCAACAAGCTAGATGTGAACATGAGGTCACTCACTACATAAAAGCTGTTTTATAATGCTGTTTGAAATGTGCTTTTAACAAAGACAAGTGGGCACAAACTAGAGTGATTCAAATTTTCATATATTTCATTTACAAAAACAGATTTATTTATTAACTTGTAATTTGTATACTACATTTTTATTAAGCCAACTACATTTTTATTAAGCCATTGTACAGGCATACATTTTCCACCATTAACTGCACAGGAAGTGAAATCACTGGTTTTCCGCTCAAACCGTCTTTTATAGGAGAAGTCAACGAAGAGGTCTTCATTTCCCATCATCAAGCTGCACACCACCCACAGACCCTACATTTTCCCAAGGCCCTACTTAATGACAGCTGTAGAGCAGATGCGTTTCACTCCTGTGCCGTGAGCATGGTACTTGTGCACCAACGTCGAGCTAAAGGCAATCTTGTCTGTGCCCTTCTGCACCTGACTGAGCCCGCAGCAGGAACCTTGGTCTTCCTTCTACCCACTGCTATCCTCCCATGCTCCTCCCTGCTTTCAAACCCTGCTACTGCTCATCACACTGCTGCCACACCTCACCACACAACAAATTGGGGGCATTCACATCCTACTCCTACAGGCTCTATGTGCTCTCCCACAACTTACACCCACTACTCCCACACCATCAGCACCCAGCACCCCTCTTGCTCACACTTACAAACCAGTCACCCGCTCGCACTCACAAAGACCAACCACCACCCACGCAACAAGCACAATCTCATGCATGCTCCTCAACTCCCACTCGCTCACCAAACATGTCACATAGATATGAGACCTGTTACACAATCACTCTATGGACTTGCTCTTCCTCACGGAAGAATGGCTAAACCCAGCCTCTTTATGGGACTGCTACAACCATCCCTACTGGCTACCAGATCACCAGTAAAGACTGGCAGTACAAGTTTGGAGGCAGAGATGCCATTTTATTCAAAGTCACCATTAGCTGCACTACCTACGAAAATATCCCCACCAGCTATGTGGAACACTTCATGTTCCAGATACGCATCACAGCTGACTTCACCATGGGCGGAATTCTCATATACAGACCACTAATTTTACCAGTGACATCACAGAGTTTGTTCCATTCCTCACTATCAATGTCAGTGCCTTCATTCTTCTTGGAGACCTTAACTTTCACCTAGAAGACCGCACTGACCCAAAATCTAAGGACCTTCTTGAAAACCTCAGCCTCAGGGATGCCGCAGATGCTGCTATTTGGCTCTGAGGTGAAAGAAGGCCGGTGAATTCTCTGGGTTCATCCTGTGAGGAAGGATGCAATCCAGCTGATAGCATACCCTGTATTCTGATAATGTGAAATCTCTAGTGTGGGGCACAGTTTCAATAGCTGCTGAGTGGTCAAGGAGAATCAGGGTCACTGGCTGTTCACTTTCTAGGAGGGTATGGATGTTGGTGGCAGCAATCAGTGTGGTCTCGGTGCTGTGGTTAGTGTGGAAATGGTGTTGAGCAGGTTGTTTCTCTCCAGGTGTTTGGTGAGCTGACAGTTGGCGGCCTTCTCGAGAATTTTGGTGGGAAATGAGAGCAGCAAGAAGGGGTGGTGGTTCTTTAGTTCACTGGGGTCGGGGTAGGGTTTCTTGTGTAGGGGTCTGACATCCTCATGTTTCCATACATCGGGGAAGGTCTTTGTGGTGATAGATGCATTGAAAATGTTAGTGAGTTGGCAACTGGCTTACATGTTTCCGAGGTTGAAGCGGCAATGGGGGCAGGGGTCAGTGGGTGCACCCAAGTGGAGTGAGTTCATATTGGCTGCTGTGTTCCGGGTGGTGAGCTGTTCTCATGCAGTAAGCGGATGGTTGGGGGTGGCATCACTTGGTGTGGGAAGGCCATTAATGTCAGTAGGTTGGGGTTCAAAGCTCCTGTAGATGTCGGATATCTTGTTGTGGAAGTAGTTCATTAGTGTGTCCCAAAATTCCTGGGAAATGGAGATCATGTTCTTGTTGGCAGCCGCACAGGAGAACTCTCTGATGATGCTGACGAGTTCCTTGGTGTGGTTGGTGCTTGCTTTGATGCAGTTTGCTAGGTCATCATTTTCATGTCTTTGAGGCACTGGTGGTATGAGTTGAGGGCTGACTTGAAGGTGACTTGGTCTGCGGGGTCTCTGTTGGTGCACCATCTTCTCTTCAGTCAGTTGCAACTGCGTTTCACTGTCCTGACTTCTGATGTGTACCAGCTGAATTGTTTGGTGTGTCTGCAGGTGTTGGCTGGATTGAACGGAACATCTCTTCTGGCACAGTTGGTGGTACAAGTGGTGAAGTTTTGCATGGCCTGTTCCAGGTTAGTTGCAGGGTTGGGCTGGTACGTCCATTGGGTTAGTGTTCTTTATTCCAGCAACAGAGGGAGGAGTTGCGAGGCCTGGTTGCCATGCATGCGGATCCTGCGATGGTGAAGTGGATGATGGCGTTGTCGGTCCAGGAGAGTTCTGTGGCATAACTGTATTTGACTCTGTCGCTGACTGTGAATCATGAATTGTGACCTGCCTAATTAATATTCATTAGGCAAGTTGTTTTGTGTCCCTCTGTCCTGAGAATATGCACCTTGTCCTGTGACCTTCTAGTACATTGGTAGCATTAAAATTTGCATACACATTCGCAAACAGTTAGTGTAAAAATTGCACAGGCATGGTTCACAGATGGGAATAGTACATTGTGCTATAAGCATTTGTGAGGACGTTGTTTGTGTGTGGTGGTTGTGTCAGCAGTATGAATAGTGGTTGAGTGGGTGATAATGGTTTTAAGTATGATGTATTTTCTGTGGATTGCTGCCTGTTGTGATTGGGAGGTGAGCGCAGTTACTGCAATTGTACCCAAGGGGTGGATGAGAGTGAGGTGGAGATGTATGGATGCAGGAGGAGATGGAGATAGAATTTTGAGTAAATGTTGTGTCCGATGGCAAACGACCAGGAAGCAAATGAAACAAAAAGGAGTCACCCATGCTTGTCTCTATACACAAAATATGGATGTCCTTTCCGTCCTTTTCATGTATTTAAATGAAGAATTGTTTCCCTTACATCAAAAGAGATTTTTAATTTTTTTATGTAATGATTTTACAGTTATATGGCATTCCGTCTAGCCAAACGTCCAATGTGTGTGCCTGATTCAGGGGTACGTTTGGAGTGTTCTTATTTGCGTTGTTTTTAATTAAGCACAGAGGAAAGTTGAAAGCACAAAAAAGACTATCACAAGCTCCACATTTTGCTGTGTGTTTTTCAGGCACGCCTGTCTCAAACACTGCAGAACATGCCATCTTCATTCCTTAGGGCTGCCTGCTCATCTTGGCAGGTAAAAGTAAGTGTTATGGCTGGAAAAGCAAAGTCCTATTTTGTGGTGAGCAGACCTCTCAGGAAATATATTCTGTGGCAAGAATGCATTTTCAACCAGCTGGCTGACAGATCTCTCGCCCATCTCGAACAAAACTCGTAAAAAAAAACCGAGGTCATTAAAACGCAGACACCACAATCCCTCCCTTCGGAAAAGTAGTATTGTCCAAAATAAAGTCGGCTTGTAACTTCCCGATACGGATAAGAGCAGAAAATGACCTTTTGCTCATAAAACGTGTTACAAATTTAATATTGCAAAAGCGTTTTTTTTGCAAAACCTGTTATTATCAGAAATACCCCCAAACGCTCTTCACACCCTGGGTTAGTAAAAATAAATGTAAGGATGCCTCCTTCTGACTTATGCAGCCACGGGGAGGATGGCCATTTCTCTTTCCTTGCAGTTTACCATACAAATGAGAAGCCATTAGATAGTATGAGATTTAATTAAAGTAATTGACTCAACCACATTTGTTAGCAGTTACTGTGATTACGAAAGTTGACCCCTCTGTCATAAGGACGCGCCACAGATTATTTCTAAGGGATATTTATTATGAATATTAGCCTCTTCAATTGGACCGTCACCGCATCAACATTCATTTTAGCCACTTCATGGGTGAATGGCTGTGCGCAGGCATGGCGGAATTTTATATCAAGCGAACGGCACTCGGTGGCCAATCGTGCACAGGAATACACGGGCATTGCTCTGTCAGAATGCACGAGAAATCAGGAGTTGGCCAGTATTGAAGTGCACTGCTATGCTTTGACAGTGTTTTCTTCTAAGGCAGCTTTACTACTGTCCTAATAACTTATTTTTTATATCTGCCTACAAAGAGCTTTAGCTGTCTGGTGTCAAAGATCTGTTGCAGACAATGCCAATATTTACAGACGGCTACAGGCCATACTATTGCTTACTATTGGTTAGATTTCTTGTCAGTGTCATGTGCTTGCTTCTTATTTGATGGTTTCCCTTTATTTCTTGTATTTGTCCCTCCCCTCGATCACATCTTGCTTCCATTTTTTTGTCAATGCTTATGTTGGCATTGCAGCCAAAAGGTATGACCAATTAACCCTGCTGACACTTGTTCCTTAATGCAACTACAAACAAAACAAGCATTGGCAACGCTAATTGATCTGGTTTTGGCTGCCAGCCTTTTGGCTTTGTCAATGCATATCTTGTTTCTTCATACTTTTTGCAAACCTTTATTGCAGGGGAAGCTGCCACACTTCCATCAATCTAAAAAACACTGGCTAAAAGCCCAAAAAAATTTTTGTCCCCGAAAGCACACATTGCCATAGTAGTCGCTTGCATTTAAGAGAACAATTTTGTGGTAGGACATGCTGTTTGTGAAAAGGCAGAATGCCACAGACAGTCACAAAGCACTAACAATGTACTCTTTCTTCTTCATTTAAAGGGGTTTAAAGTTATCCCCTAAAGTTAAATGGGAACACGTAAAAAAATCCTAATAGTCTGTAATCAACAGCAACCTTGGGGCCCACACTGCTAGCTGGAGATCTGTGGGGCCCGCTCAAGTAGTAAAGAACTTGGGCTTCTAGTTAGATGACAAGCTTACGATGACCCAACAAGTCACCAAGGTAGCCTCCTCCTGTTTCGACTTCATGGGGTGGCTAAGAAAAAGTATTAGACTCCTTGCTATTTCAGCCCAAAGTGTGGTGGTACAGGCACAGATCATTTGTAGGCTTGATTACGGTAACATTCTTTACCTGGGGGCATTTAAAACTGCACTTAGACAACTATCACCCGCCTAGAATTCCACAGCTCGACTGCTACATCATCTTCCTAAGCATTCCTCAGTCTCAAATCTTCTTTAGGACCTACATCCCAATCGGTAAGCATGTCCAAATAAAAGCATTATTTCATATGGTTAAAGCTTTTTCTACTTCTGGAACGCTTTAACTAAGGTCACTGATGTCGCAATTTTTCTCCAATCAGTCTCTCCGCTCCAGCAATCTGATCCTTGTGGTTGTCCCTATGTCTTTCATGGCGAGGCAAGGTGGTAACTCCTTCTCTTATCTGGATCCCAAACTTTGGAATTCTTTGCCTGCCTCACTTAAGTCCTGCAAATATTTAGATTAGTTTAAGAAACTCCTACAGACGTGGCTTTTTAATCCTTCTACTTCAGTCCTTTCTCTTTGATTAGCACGAACAGACCACTTTATGGTAACCATGCACTTTATAAATGCACATAGTAATAATATTGATGCATTGAGGCATTCAGAGAGCTTGGATTTTGCACTCTTTTCTGACCTGCAACAAACACAAATAGCTAGAAGAACCTGTGATGTTCACATAAATCTAACAATCAAAAATTACTTTCCAAGCTATTGTCTATAGTACACTAGTATCTCACTACTGGCCCAAGTCTAAGCTCTAACAAGGCATCTTTGTTGATATTTGCAGTGTCCCTTTAGAAATATTTCTAGATGAGACGTATGCCTTTTTGACCAATTACTAGCATATTTGACTGAAAAGTGCGCCTCTTGATCCTATTATTTTCTCTAGCCCGCAATGTGGCTCCATTATTTTTATATATTGTTTTGGGGAGAAAATGCCAGACTTCCTTTCGAGGGTTGGGCTCACTTACAATGCTCATTTGCCCACTGAGTAACAAAATATTGTAACCCAACCCCAATTTAAAACTATAAAAGAACAGACATCTGAAAATAAGGGAACACGGGGAAACCTGTAATATGAGAAGCTGAGAGAGCACTTCAAACAAGTAATGTTTATCCAAGGAGCAGTTCTGAGAAGGTGCTGCAAGCCCTCCTTCAGCAACAGAGAAAAAGAATGGCTGGATAAATGTCAAATTAAGACGACATTCCAAATTTAAAATGATATAAAATATGTATTTGTTAAGCACATATTAATCAAGGAGGGTATCTTGGCACTGAGTAACATATATTTATTGATAACCAACTTTATGGTACTCAAGTTATCGACCTCATAAGGATGAAAGGCTGAGTGGAACCACCAGGATTTGAACCTGTGACCCTGCGGTCAAGCACAGGCCCCTGCAGTAGATGAATTAGTCCACCTAGTAACCAGACCCGGCTACATGACCATCATTGTAGTTTCTCAAAGACCTAGAATGAAAGTCTGGTATAATCACAGATTGACTCTATGTTGGGGCAGGGACAAGGGCAAGCACAGAACCACAGAGCCAGTGAAGCAGATCCTGTAGCCCAGACAATTAGCAAGAAATAGGAATTAATTAATTAGAGATTATTTCCATATGCAGCCTACAGTTAAGCTTGTGAGGGTCAGATGCCTCTACATTGTTCACTATTTTATTTCCAATTTTCAAACTTTCATCCCAGACAAATTGGAGCCCTGAGAAAGTGCACAAATGAGGAATGCTCGCTGTGGTCATAACAATGTGTGCCTAAACAGCCCTTACATACTATTACAAAAAGTCCTGCTAAGAAGGAGTCATCTCAGATCCCATTAGGCTAGACAAATCAAGAGGAGATAGGGGTCCTACTTCAAGCTGGGCCCATGTAGGAAGCGCCCAATTGTCTAAGGTCAAGGAAATATTGGACATTGAATGAAGAATCTGAGGGAGGAATTAGTTCCATGTAGGCAAGATCTGTAATATATGTTGACATGTAAGAAATGTAAGACTGCAGTGCACCTTTATAAATATTGGCGCAATGAGAATTTATCAGAATGTAGTTGCAACATGTCATCTGACCAGGAGCTGCAGTTCTTCAGTCAAACAGGAAACTACAGAAATAAACAAGCATTTGCAATGCAATAGGTCTCGCATTTGCCAGATTTTTTAGCTAATGGCATTGTAAATGACAACACCTTTTATTTATGTGTTTAAGAAACCTGCAATAATAAAAGGCATTGTCATTAACAATTCTAGTAGGTCAAAGTTTCGAAAATGCCAGATCTATTGCATTGCAAATGTTTGTTTGCTCAAGCCCTCCACAGTGACCTAGATGAGAAGTGTTTTTATAAAAACATATACATAATTTAACAAAATAAGTATTCCATATGCGCGTTTCCATTTGTAAATCGATAGGACCCTAAGCCTCAGTCCAAATGGTTGAAGGGCGATGAACCTGGACTACAGCTCCCAGAATTCACTGGACTGTTGGGAATGTCCAGAACTGGGACACTAAGGGCCTGATCACATAGCCATCTGGCAGCCTTTCTCCTGCGGGTAATGCCCACCTGTCTATCCATGGACTATTCTATTCTTTACTGCCCAGGTTAACCCCGAGCAGCAGGATTCGACCAAGTGCAAATTGTGAAATTCTGATGCAAACTCCACCCCTCTATGGGAGGAGGGACACTTGCAAATACCTGAGTAAAAACAGCTGAACTGGTGAATTTTCCAACTGTCCAGTGCGCACAGCCTGCGGCGTAGGGGGCAGGAAGGGGGTCCCTAAAAGGTAGGCCCCATGTGCATTTTCCAGCATCAGGTGCAGTGTCAGCAGCTCAGCGTACAGTGCAGCCAGGGTCCTGCGCCCTCCGGGCCTTACAAACGAGTCTGAAAGGGGCATTCACGGAAGAGGGGCCTGGAAGTGCAGATCACAGGCCCGACGAGTCCCTGGGTTCACTTTAGTAATCTTTACCGCAGCCAGAAATTTTCTCGGGCACCAAACGCTCGCTGATGATGCCTCCTGCCCCCTTCTCCACCCATCTCTTGGTCATCAGAGGATACGCACGCACTCTTTTAAATTCTGTAGTGATAAAAAATGATTAATTGAGAATGTGTTTAATTTAGTACTTTGGACTGTCTGACTGCCTTGGGTCATGCTCGTTGGGGGAAGTGATAGCTTCTAAGCACAGCTGCATTAGGAGCAAAGTGGCAGTGCCTGGGTGTTGTACCAGGCTCCATTTCGGCTTGCCACCCCCCTGTGCACTAGAGCTGAGCCAGACATCTGGGCTGAGCCAGGCTTGTGCCGTGCTTGGGTTGCCCACAGCTAGTACAGGGGTTGCAAGCATCTCACTCAACCTGAAGCCATGGGCTGGTCTTGCCATGTACCCTGAGTGTGACTGTGCAGGGGAGCTGCTGAGCACAGCTTCTGTCTCATGCCAGCTCTCCACCGACAGCCAGTACCCAGTGTCCATCATTAACCCAGCTCAGAATGCACCCCTGTGTCCATTCTTCTGCCCAGGCTCTCCCAGACACAAGGTCCTCACAGCATCAGTGACAAAGAGGGCCCAGGACACAACTTGTTCGCTTCCACACACACACTGCTTTTCACATTGGAACATCTCAGGTGTAGCCTTTCTCACTGTACTCCAGTGGGACAGAGGGGGCTCTGCACCTGTACAGCCCCCCCTGTACCTATGCAGGATGGTGCAGTGAGCTAAAAAACGGTGATGGATCAAGCCCTGATCTTTTGACTGGGTAGGAGTGTTCTGCTTAATTCAGATACTCTGTCCATCACCACCCCCTTTATGAATCATTTTGGCCACCACAAGTGTGGAAGGGTATGCTCAGATGTGAGTCCCTTGCTCACTGCACCATCAGGATTCAAGCAAGCCGGGCCGAAGACGGCTGTAATGCCAGAAACCGGTCACCGGAAGCTTGTTTCCTTTCCAGTAAAGAATTGGCTTGGTAGTTTGGTCTGCCCTGTTCCCATGATGCACTGGGCCAGGGTCAGACTAATTTGCATATAGCCAGGTTCTGAGCTGGGATGGTGCAGTGAGCTAAAAACGGTGATGGATCAAGCCCTGATCTTTTGACTGGGTAGGAGTGTTCTGCTTAATTCAGATACTCTGTCCATCACCACCCCCTTTATGAATCATTTTGGCCACCACAAGTGTGGAAGGGTATGCTCAGATGTGAGTCCCTTGCTCACTGCACCATCAGGATTCAAGCAAGCCGGGCCGAAGACGGCTGTAATGCCAGAAACCGGTCCCCGGAAGCTTGTTTCCTTTCCAGTAAAGAATTGGCTTGGTAGTTTGGTCTGCCCTGTTCCCATGATGCACTGGGCCAGGGTCAGACTAATTTGCATATAGCCAGGTTCTGAGCTGGGATGGTGCAGTGAGCTAAAAAACGGTGATGGATCAAGCCCTGATCTTTTGACTGGGTAGGAGTGTTCTGCTTAATTCAGATACTCTGTCCATCACCACCCCCTTTATGAATCATTTTGGCCACCACAAGTGTGGAAGGGTATGCTCAGATGTGAGTCCCTTGCTCACTGCACCATCAGGATTCAAGCAAGCCGGGCCGAAGACGGCTGTAATGCCAGAAACCGGTCCCCGGAAGCTTGTTTCCTTTCCAGTAAAGAATTGGCTTGGTAGTTTGGTCTACCCTGTTCCCATGATGCACTGGGCCAGGGTCAGACTAATTTGCATATAGCCAGGTTCTGAGCTGGGATGGTGCAGTGAGCTAAAAAACGGTGATGGATCAAGCCCTGATCTTTTGACTGGGTAGGAGTGTTCTGCTTAATTCAGATACTCTGTCCATCACCACCCCCTTTATGAATCATTTTGGCCACCACAAGTGTGGAAGGGTATGCTCAGATGTGAGTCCCTTGCTCACTGCACCATCAGGATTCAAGCAAGCCGGGCCGAAGACGGCTGTAATGCCAGAAACCGGTCCCCGGAAGCTTGTTTCCTTTCCAGTAAAGAATTGGCTTGGTAGTTTGGTCTGCCCTGTTCCCATGATGCACTGGGCCAGGGTCAGACTAATTTGCATATAGCCAGGTTCTGAGCTGGGATGGTGCAGTGAGCTAAAAAACGGTGATGGATCAAGCCCTGATCTTTTGACTGGGTAGGAGTGTTCTGCTTAATTCAGATACTCTGTCCATCACCACCCCCTTTATGAATCATTTTGGCCACCACAAGTGTGGAAGGGTATGCTCAGATGTGAGTCCCTTGCTCACTGCACCATCAGGATTCAAGCAAGCCGGGCCGAAGACGGCTGTAATGCCAGAAACCGGTCCCCGGAAGCTTGTTTCCTTTCCAGTAAAGAATTGGCTTGGTAGTTTGGTCTGCCCTGTTCCTATGATGCACTGGGCCAGGGTCAGACTAATTTGCATATAGCCAGGTTCTGAGCTGGGATGGTGCAGTGAGCTAAAAAACGGTGATGGATCAAGCCCTGATCTTTTGACTGGGTAGGAGTGTTCTGCTTAATTCAGATACTCTGTCCATCACCACCCCCTTTATGAATCATTTTGGCCACCACAAGTGTGGAAGGGTATGCTCAGATGTGAGTCCCTTGCTCACTGCACCATCAGGATTCAAGCAAGCCGGGCCGAAGACGGCTGTAATGCCAGAAACCGGTCCCCGGAAGCTTGTTTCCTTTCCAGTAAAGAATTGGCTTGGTAGTTTGGTCTGCCCTGTTCCCATGATGCACTGGGCCAGGGTCAGACTAATTTGCATATAACCAGGTTCTGAGCTGGGATGGTGCAGTGAGCTAAAAAACGGTGATGGATCAAGCCCTGATCTTTTGACTGGGTAGGAGTGTTCTGCTTAATTCAGATACTCTGTCCATCACCACCCCCTTTATGAATCATTTTGGCCACCACAAGTGTGGAAGGGTATGCTCAGATGTGAGTCCCTTGCTCACTGCACCACCAGGATTCAAGCAAGCCGGGCCGAAGACGGCTGTAATGCCAGAAACCGGTCCCCGGAAGCTTGTTTCCTTTCCAGTAAAGAATTGGCTTGGTAGTTTGGTCTGCCCTGTTCCCATGATGCACTGGGCCAGGGTCAGACTAATTTGCATATAGCCAGGTTCTGAGCTGGGATGGTGCAGTGAGCTAAAAAACGGTGATGGATCAAGCCCTGATCTTTTGACTGGGTAGGAGTGTTCTGCTTAATTCAGATACTCTGTCCATCACCACCCCCTTTATGAATCCCCCTGTACCTATTGACATGTTTCAGGAGAACAGAGTAATCTTTCAGTAGCACACAGCTACTCTTGGGCAATGAGTACCTACACTTCTTTAATGCCATTTCAACCACTGCTTCCCAACCAATTTAGAATATTTTTGTGCTATGTTTGTGTTGCCTAATTAGGCACCTTTTTCCCCAAAAAAGTAGCACGGGACACAGAACCATCGTACACCACAAGAAAGTAAGCGGCTGCTTGCAGTACTTTTTTCCCCTCTATTTTCTTAAGTACAAAATTCGTCTTCCTAGCCAAAAAGGACCGGAAAATGCATTTCATGCTGAAATGTAGCATTAAATACCATTTTGAATTTCAGCTACGTTTTGCAAAAATTCACATAATTAGGTAAATGCAAATTCTGCATACCCCGAATAACGATGAATGTAGTTCATACTGTTGAGGATGATACATTAAACACCTTTAAATACAGGCAGCCAACAGCACTCATGGTTACAGTGCTACAAGGCTACAAGATTGTGAGAGAGCACTATAAAAATAAAGATATTAATCATATTTTCTTCTGCCCGGTACAGAGAACGAAGAACAGGGCGTCTTCCTCGGTACTTGCAAGAAGTATACCAGACTAGGCACTCGGAAGATGACCCAGGCAGGCAGGTTTCTAATCCTTCTGAAATCCCTTTGGATGCAGTCAGTCTTTCGGCATGCAATTTCAGATGCAGAGCAGTGATAGGAGACAACCCCTGCATTGGCCATTGCCAACCCAAACCTGGCTACATCCTGTCCTCACCAGCTGCCCGCAGCGTCAAGACTTCTACTTGAAATAAACAAGCATTTTCAATGCAATAGGTCTCGCATTATTAAAGTAGGAGCTATTGGCATTGCTAAATAATGAAACACCAATAGTTCAAACTTTAACAATGCAAGACCTATTGCATTGCAAATGCTTGTTTGGTAATGCCAGGTCTCCATTAGTTAGACACTCCCAAGGCCCGGGGATGTAGGTGTCAGGGTGTCTGGTTTCCCACTGGATCCGGTTGCAGCCGGGGGACCTTTGAAGAGGAGGCTTCAGGTCCGAGGTAAGGATCGCCAGGGGGACGTCACTGGGTCATTGGGCAACCTGGACTCGGGCAAAAGGCGTCAGATGCAAAGTGGTAAAAATGTCATGGACCCACCTGGATCTGGTATCCTGGAGGTGTTTTCTTTCTGGACAAATCCAGTGTCCATCGGAGAAAAGTCTTAGAAGAAGGGAGCTCAGGTCTCCAAGGTTCTTCGAAGTTGCTAGCTGCTGGACACGCTGGTTTGTGTGAGCATGTACCTTGAAGCGCGGGACAGGCCAGTAGATCTGGGGCGAGGTCAGTTGTTGCCTTCCTCCTTCGATGCTGCATGGGTCTTCGGTCCTTCTTAGGTCATCGAATCTGAGGAACAAGAGTCGAAGGAGCCCTTAAATACTAAATTTAAGGGCATTACTGAGGTCAGTGGCCAACACAATCTAGATGTTCAGGGATGTTGCAGGAGTATTAGCATGGTTGAGACTGAAGTACAGTATTGCACTAGCAAATCCACCAGTTCTTACTGTAACCTGTAGTCAATAGTATGTTAGTCTGGAAAGTCCTATTTGTCAAGCTGTGATTGGTGGTAACCTACTTCAAATCATGTTGGGCAGACCCTAGTGCATCGGTCCCTATCTTGTCAGAGAATACCTTCTACTCTTTGTGGCCTGCTTTCTTTAAACTGGAAGCTCCAGATATTTCTCCAAAGGCTTTTGGGGACAAAGATAGAGTTACTAGGGTTTTTTTCACTGTAGAGATTTTCCTTAAGGATTATTCGTACAAAACTATACATAGCCATCAATTGTAGGAATTCAGTTGGATTAATCTATGAAAGTTTAGGATCTATTTAAAACCTGGACACAAAAATCCTGTACTTTGAGAGCAGAGTTCTCCACTGTTTCTGATGCCTTACAAATATTCCAATACTTGTAGAAATAGCATTATGTGCAACCCTCTAACTGGTGTTTGCAAGGTAAGAATTGTACCTCTCATTCCTACTCCTGTGTCTTGTGAACCATGGCGCACTATTGCTCTGGATTTTTCCAACCTATTTGAATTAAGAGCTTTCTGCAACAAGTGTTTGTTGCTATTAATCAATTGCCTCTCTAAGTGGATTTATTATCATCTTGTTGAACCTATTTCTATACAGTTGGTTGTTTTTTTCTTAATGATGTGTTTAGCCTAGAAGGAACTCCTAAAGAAATATTAAGAGCAAAGCACTCATCTTGTTTCCAGGCAGATGATTAATTTTCTCTTCAAACATGACATGAAACAGTCAAGTATGCATGATCACTTAGTCATTGGCTTGGTAAAGAGGGCAAACAGTTCTCAAGGAAGGATTCAGCCTGCTCTTTCTGCTGGGGTTGATACGACGTTTTTTTAAAGACAGGTTAACAGCTTATCACTACTCCCCGCATTCTAAGTCAGGATTCACTCCTTTTGAGATGTTAAGAGGAAGGAAAAGTAAATATAGTGTTTTTTTCTATTTCATTTGGATGTTTGTTTAAA
Organism: Lissotriton helveticus; assembly: GCF_964261635.1. Taxonomy (NCBI): domain Eukaryota; kingdom Metazoa; phylum Chordata; class Amphibia; order Caudata; family Salamandridae; genus Lissotriton; species Lissotriton helveticus. The sequence goes on along the minus strand of NC_136061.1, from coordinate 2,001,095,081 downwards.
AAAAGTGTAAAGGTGAAGAAGAACAACTACAATTTGGTGGTTTGAGACATTTCACAGGATATTTTGCTACTGGAAACTGGGTTCACATTAAGAAGCCTTTTGGGGCCCGATGTAGGTGGCAAATACCGGTTGGAAACGGCCGAATTCGGCCGTTTTCGACCGGTATTCGGCATCTTGAGATGGAGGGGGCCAGATTTTACAGATTCTGTAAATTTACCGAATCGGTAAATTTACAGAATCAGTAAAATACCGAATCGGTATTTTTACCGATTCGGTACCTTCCAGATGTAGGTGGGACTCTTCTGAGTCCCACAGGCCTTTAGGAGTCGGTATTTTACCACCCAATCCAATTGGGTGGTGAAATACCGAATCCAGGTGTGCATGCACATCTGTGCATGCACACCTGTGCCATGTGACACACAGACATGCCCTTAGGGCATATCTGTGTGCCACATGGCACAAATGCCTGTAATTGGGGTGCCAGAGGGTGTCAAAGTGACACCCCCTGCACCCTTGCAAAAATAGGTAATTACCGAATCGGTAAATACCGATTCGGTATTCCACATTGATTCCTATGGGCTTCAAGGCCCATAGGAATCAATGGGGGATACCGATTCGGTATTTACAGAATCGGTAAATACCGAATCTTACAGATTCGGTATTTACCGAATCAGAATTACCTACATTTCCCCCCCTCTAATTTACCACTTCTTAAATACCGAATCGGTATGATTCGGTATTTTAGAAGTGGTAAATTAGATTTACCTACATCGGACCCTTGGTGTTTAAAAAAGGTTATCTATTTTCACAATTGAGCGCGAGTAGGAGCGCCGATTTGTTGCATGGGAGGGGTTGATGGAATAAGAGCAGGTTGGTTCCCATTTCTGATGCACAGATACAAGTTAATAGAATAGAATCTGTACTTGACGGAAAACCTAAAGCTAGGACGCACCGCGCACTTAATGGTAAACCTAATCCTCATGAGTCACAATTACATAAAAGATGTGATGTAGCTATACAATGTTTTCCCAACTCTAGTTTTCTCTCCGATTCACTCAAAGTACAAGATTCTAAAGGAAGGAGTTATGTCGTAATATTTGATGGTGTTACAACACAATATCATTTTAATACTGACGTCTTCTCTAAAAGTTGCCATGGCACAGGAACCTGAATGCACTCCGGAGGTACTGTGTTTTTCTATTGTTTTGTTGGTACAGGTTGCTGAATGCACTCATAGGATTTCTCAAATTTGAGGGTGGGGTTGTCAAATTTAATACAGATTTTTCAACCAACATTACGAAAGTGCAGACTAATAAATCCCTTCAAGGAATGCAACAGGTATTTTTTTAATGCATTAGTGATTCTATTTTTCTGCATGTTCATCTGGTGTATGCGGTTTACAGGTTACAGAAGTACTCAAGTAGTGCAGGTATTTTTTTTTTTCTTTTCTACAACTTAGAGTGTGTTGAATAGGTTTCTGAAAGTGTATTCGCATTTTCGGTTCAGTTTAGAGATTATTATTAACTTGTTTTGTTTTTCTTTATTGGTGGGGGTGATGGTGTACGTGGGTATGTTGCATGTCCCTACGTTTCCTTACCATGTAAATATGCTCTTTATTTTCAATAAAAAATTACTGAAATAAAAAGCAAGCATTAGAATCTATATGCATCATTGGAGGTTCTGAGTCTTTTGGAACTCTTTGGTTGCCAGTTGAGGTTCAGTTGTACTGTCACTTCGTTTGAGTAGCTCGTCCCTAGCCCTGGCTTCTATCATCTGGACTTCTGGACTTAAAGTTAATACATTCTACTCAAGTCTACTTTGCTGTTCTGGTCTCTGGTCATTTCAGCTACACCCCAATACTATAGATTGGCAGCAGATTATACTCTTGCAAATAAACACGCGTTAACAGTGTAAACTGGCATCCAATGGGGTCCAGGACACACGTGGATCAATGGACAATCATTTGTTTGGCTTATCCTTTAACACAAACCATGTGCACCACGCAGAAACTAATATAAAGAGACATCTGGATGGGGGTGGGGGGTAGCATATGACGCCACAACCAACTTGATCAACATATGAGGTAACTAGAAGCAGAGAAAGCAAAAGGAACTCATGAATCACAATGTTAAAAGTAAAAGTCTTACTATTCAGCAACTCAGTACACTAGCACACTACACTCTTACAGTTAGCGAATCCATGCTTTTGGGCAAAGTGCACATTCTGACTGCTACTTTTTGCTTTAAAGTTGCTACATATATTACAACCAGCAAGCAATATTACATGTGCACTGTTCAGCACATTACCGTCACTTTTAAAAGTACGCCAAAAAAGAAAATTCCTCCTCATCACCTCAATGCCTAGGAATCGTCAGCACTCTGATGAGCCCCATAACGTTGGGGAGTGCATCTCAAACCACAGGATAAATCTGTTTGCTCTTTGTAGCAGGTGATATCTCCGGAGTACTCTGAACGAAAGGAAGATGGCGCAGCTTGCAACCAAGACAACAAGTGAGTCACATCTGTAACTTATGTTCCGGCCCCAACAGAACAAACATAGGTGGCTCATAAATAACTGAATTACTAGCAGTGTTCACGTTTAACCAAGCTTCAATGATCATGAATAGATAAACATTTTATTTTACCATTTAAAATCATTACACATCTCGTCCACTCCAAACTGCAAGATAAAATATAAGGTAACAAGACAAAATATCGAATTCAAAATATAGAATTACCAAAATATCGAAGTCAAAATATAGAATGGACAAAATAGCGAATGGACAGAATATTGTGGTGAAAATTATCGAATTGAAGGTAAGTAATTTAATATTGAATAGTAATTTTTACCCCTACGTTATCCAACGCTTTCCCTACTGTCGCACTCTCTGGAGTGGGAATAGTAATTTTTACCGCTACGCTATCCAACACTTTCCCTACTGTTGCACTCTCTGGAGTGGGAATAGTAATTTTTACCCCTACGCTATCCAACGCTTTTCCTACTGTTGCACTCTCTGGAGTGCGAATAGTAATTTTTACCCCTACGCTATTCAACGCTTTCCCTACTGTTGCACTCACTGGAGTGGTAATAGTAAATGTTATATTTATTATTTCATTACTTTTAAATTACTTTTAAGACATTTAAAAAAATTCTATATTTTGACTAACTATATTTTTTAAAACTATATTTTTGATTTGATATTTTTGTACTAACCTGTTTGTAGATAGGAATTCGATATTTTTGCATTCTATATTTTTTCTTCGATATTTTGGTAATTCTATATTTGTGAATTCGATATTATGTCAGTGAACATCCCTATCGTCACTTAATACGCTTGTCTTCAAGGAAGATCATGTAAAAATTATATTGTGGATTTTTGCTTCACCAAAATGCTTGCCAAGTGTTTAGGAGGGAAATGTGTTCCCCAAATGTCATGTGCTAAGTTGTCTATGGGAGTTGCGGGAGCATTAGTTTGATTATGATTTCTCGAATATAAATAGCTGCCACGGATTTAATATGCTGATTTGAAGCGCCTGAGCTCATGGTTACACTGTAATTTCGGTGACGGGCTGTGGCGTGGTGGAGAAGCAAGACAGAGATGGCATTGGGTGGCGGGGGTGGGGGAGCGGCCTCCTTTGAAGTCTGATACCAAGGCTCACAGGCTGCCAAATGGTGTGAAGCATCAGACCTGTACAAGAGCAGAAGAAACAAGCTCTCGGCATTGCGTGGTGGGGGTGGGGGTGCGGCATTGGGTGGGGGGTGCGGGGGAGCGGCTTCCTTTGAAGTCTGATGCCGATGGTGTGCGATGTGCACGTGCCCGGCTTACATGAACTGTACAGAATCCGCAGTTTGGGTAGACTTTTGAAAAACCTTACTATAATCTCGCCAAGCATCCCTACGGGATGGCTTAGGCGAGACCTAAAAACTGTGTGCAATTTTCGCCCATTCAAAGCAAAGCAGGGTGTTACTGAAGCCGGCGCTGTGCTTCTACACAGCCAATGCAAACAACAATAAAAGAGTGCACAACGGACCTTAAATAAAAAAAAAAGAGGAACACCACAGTAACGCGGCCAGTCGCCTGGGAGGGTCGGAAACACTAAAAGGTGGGACCAACTAAACATATCCACCAAACAAAAGCTGCTATTTATAAAGGGTACGAACAGGAGCCAACAGAAAGTATGGGCAGCGCTTCAAGCCCACATTCAGATACCACATACCTCGCAGAGCAGTGGATGCGAGCTGCTAGGCTCGACCTAAAAAGTACCTAGAGGTGGCTATGAACTTTGGTCGCAGTTGCTGTGACTAAAGCCTGGTGACAAAATTGAGTAAAGTTTACGAATAACTGTGTTACGTCCCTGAGCATGCTTCAATGCCTATTGGTGAAGGCAGGAATTCACCTGATATAGATATGCTGTAGTAACTTAATAGATCAATGTTCACATATTTTTAGGATAAAATCTTGCTTTTTCTTCCCAATAGGATACGTTGTAGAAAGCATCTAACAATGGCTCCATTTAAGCTCTTTAATATTGTGAGGGTCGTTAGGGGTCATAGCGAGCCTGATTATGTAATGCCCTTCCTGATTTTTTGCACATGTAACCATTCTTATTTTCAAGCACCAGCTTACAACTGACTGCTTAAAATCAAAGGTCCAGCTGCATTGTGTGCTAACAAACTACACATCAATATATAATTATAACTTCTTATCGTACCATTTTGAGGGATCACCTCTCAACAACTAAGGGCCAGATTTAGAGTTTGACAGATGGGTTACTCCATAACAAATGGATATCCTGTCCGCCTTATAACAATCCATCATGTTTGTTATGGAATAACCCGTTCGATAAATTCTAGACCCGGCCCTTAGTCACACTAGAGGGAACCAACTTATATCATGTCAACTTCAAATAGTCAGTACCAGGAGGGTAAATTATGTGTTTTCATGTCCTGAATGATAAGATATGAATACAAGCTTATTTCGTTTCTAAACATTAATAACTCTCTCAGCTCACAGTGTGGTAAGTGTGCATGTCCACAGGACTCCAATAGAAACCCGCATATGTTCTTCCTCCACTTTCACCTTACTTTCAAACTCTGCTTAATTTTCTAAATACTCCATTGTCCTTTCCTCCGCCTAGACAGCAGGCATTTTTTTCACACTTTGTCCCATTGCAGCACAGACCACCACAGACGAAAATATGATCCGGGGCTTACTTATTGGTCCCAAAGTAAATGATCTGTGTGGATCATAGGAATATTTTTTACAAAGTAATGTGTCCTAAATTTAGAAAATCAAATGAACACTTTCATATGGACTGTAACGGATAACAGTCACAATAACCCTCTGATTTTGCAAGTTGAATATAGTATAGTGTCTAATTTATAAGTACAGGGTTCCACATTTTTTCTTCGAACCCTCTGTGAGCATGTGGAATGCTGCGGTTTACTAAATTCAAAGACTTCCTAGTCTCGATCTACCTCATGCCTCTTTCTTCCACCATTCTACACTTACTGTTTCTTTACCTCACTCTTGCAGGTTCTCTTGTATTACTGCTTTCATTCTTTGTCAATATTTTCCTATCCTTATCTTCCTCCTTTTTTAGGATAGTAAACCTCGTCACCTACAAGTTGCAGGCTTAGTTTTACAAAGGTCAGACGCATGTTGAACTCTGGACTACCAAAGAGCCTCTAGTGCTTTTGTGAACTTACTCCTTACAACCACAGTCGCCAAGGGTTAGCAGGATTCCACACCACTACACTTGTTGTTTATTATGTACCCGTAGCTCCTATCATAATTTGAGCTGCAAGTAAATATGTGGAAATGGAGCATGAGCTACGGGCCTGATTACGATGTCAGTCAGAAAGGATCCGAATGGCATTCAGATTTTCCTAAGCTGTGTTGGAACCTATGTTTCCGACTGAGTCAGAAACATTTCTGACCGACTCATTACAATAAAAAGGTAACCATTTCGTCATTCCGAATTGTTTCTGACCGGCATTCAAAAAGTCCCAGTCGGTCGAAGCCAAATCGTACAGCTCTACGGACCACCTTTCTGACCAATGTATTACGATGGTGGATTCGGCCAGCCTTTCCGACTCGTACTGTCTGACACAAAAAGGCTGTTGGGAACTGACTTTGGGGGCCCCAAGCAGGACCCCTTTCGACCTGAGGCCTCCAGTTGGGCAGCGTATGGGTAACCAATGGACCCCAATGTAGAATCATGCACAGTGTGACACGCACCATGGGGTGCCCGCCACAGGGTGCAAGGTTTTCCGCAACCATTCCTTTTTTCAACTGGAGCCTGTGTTGTCAGTCGAAACACAGGATCCCATTGAAGAGACTTTCCGAACGGTGTTCGGAAGCATCATAATAGATCGGTGGGAACTTTTGACTGCAAGTCGGTCAGAACTTCCGACTGCAAGTCGGTCAGAACTTCCGACCGCGAGTCGGTCAGACCTGAAACCAACAAGGAGTCGGGAGGTTTAGTTTCCAACTGACATTGTAATCAGGGCCTAAGATTATCTTTCTAGACTGAGGCAAAGGCATTCTGTAAAGTGCTGCCTACATTCTGGTGCTCTGCTTAACCCATGTGTGATGTGTGAACTGATGGATTAGGCACTGCGCGCCTCTTCATATGCAAATAAATATAAAAGAAAAAATATAGGAGGCCCATAAATGACAAAGGAAAACTACAAACACTGTCAAAAAGAGTTCAACAGTTTCTAAGGGGCCTGGAGATCATCCTATCTGAAATGTTTATTGCATTGAAAATCACTTATTATGTTGTATTTTTGAATTAGTGCTGCCATAGAAGTACAATTCATGTTCTCTTTAGACAAATTGCAAATTCTTTGGCTGGACAGAAGGTTTGGAACAGTGTGTTTAGTTTGCAGTTAATTTAATCATCAAATTGAAACATAAAACACAATTTTATTTAAAAACCTATAAAATGATTGTACACAACAATGCAGTTCATCTTTCATGAAGGCTGTGGGCTTTGGCTTCTCTGCCGTATTTGGCGTAGTACTAATGCCTGACTTGGATGTATTGGGTAGCTGCTCTGTACAAACCATGAATAAATATGTCATGCGTTTATTATTTATTAAAAGTTAGAAATTATTTCTGTTTATGTAACTGCATTGTTGCTGTCACACATGATGAGATATACAAATCTTTCTTCTTGCAGAATTGAGAGTTTTGAATATGTGCTATGCTTTCTGGATAGTTTTAACAAATGTAAAGGTATGTCAAACAAAACATAATATCAGATGTGAAAAACTGGATTCCAGAGCAAGTACAGGTCAGAAGATAGAACTAGGTACAGCTGCATCACTAGTAACAATGGTAAAAGAAAGAGACAAAGCTGTAAATAATACTACGTAAAATATAAGATGCACTTCAACTTTCTTTCCCTCCCCTCCTCTCCTGTCTCTTTTACTCCTAATACTCTTGCACCTGGATGGTGACAACAGCTTAATCCAGTGCCTCCAAGAGCAAAGTCCTCACTGGTCCCCCTTAAAGACATCCCACAGGCTACAGCATGCTGCACCATCACCATGTACCTGTAGAAATAAGACCACATCACCCTCACCTCAAGGTAACCTCACGGTCTCTGCTTTCAAGTCACACCACATTTAAGACCCCCTGCATCATTTATAAAACATCTCAACTAACATCCTACCTTTCTGGCAAACAGGTTTAGCATCTCATGGGCTTCTTGGCATACCAGCAACCCGAACACCATCAGCCCAGAGACGAAGAAGTGAGAGAAGGAAAAATCCAAGGGAATTGACATGTTCCATCTGAACACCTAGAATCTGGTATGACATAATTGTGTCCAGAAGGACCGGATGTGCCCTTCTTCAGTTTGGGAAAAAAGCTAATAACACACATCTTAACGAACACTACAGTAAATAGTCCAGCTTCCATCTCAAAACCCAGCAATCCTCGCAAAGATTGACTCTGACTTTTTCTCTGCCTTCAGCCCTGTACAACACTCCATTACCATTAGACTAGGTTTGTGTAACATGCACAAACATACAATAATAACATGCCAACACTGCACAGAATAATGCAACAACTGACAAAATGGTCCTGTAGATGTTAGCTCCCAGTAAAGGGGAGTGTTAGACCTGGCAAAAAGTATTTTTCATTTTTTGTACTAAAGAATAAATATACTGATTTTGACACTGCTATCTGTGACGTTTGAAAACATATTGCCATAGGTTTGAGTAACACAATACCCTTTAGATAAAAAGGCAAATTTATCAACAAATAAACACCTCTTAGGGCACAATTACTAGTCTGGCGGTCCACGGACTGCCAGACTCATGGGTTGTGGAAGTCAGGAGGCCACAATATGCTTGGCGGGACCACCGCTGTCCTACCAAACATATTACAAGTTTTCTCTCTGCCAGCAGAGTCATGGAGGTTCCTACTCCATGAACACGGAGAGGAAACAAAGAGGGCCCTGCAGGGTCTCCTGGGGATGCTCTGTGTGCATGCACCTCAGTTCCTGCACGGCATGAACTTTTCAGTCCATGATGTGCAGGAACTCTTTTTGGCGTTCCCATTGCAGCACTCCTTTTCAGGGCACCACCATGGGAATGTCGAAAACAAAACCCTCCAGACAGGAGGAAACTCCTAGTCTACCCAGCAGCCTGACCACATCTTTGGTGGTGCGGCGGCAGTCCGGATCCGTCGCAGCACCACCAAAGTCATAATCAGACCCTTAGTGTTCTCCTATCTCTCTGACGTCATTAACATCAAGAAATCTACATTCAAAATCATATTTCTTCCTCGTGGTGATGTCAAAATGGGGGAAAAGAAAGGAATAGTTTTCACCAGGTCACATTCTACAATGCTTGTGTTACTGCTATATCAAGAAAGGGTAACATCTGTGAACCATTAGAACATGATAGCTAATACCTTGTATAATTTGCTTTTATTATTCAGATTTCTTGTAAAAAAAGTTCTTGTGAACTGGCACCAGATCAGTTATATGTTGTGTATATTGTCAACGGCAAAAACTCATGCTCAGCCTGTATTCACTCCTGCTGGAGTTGTGGGCTATTTGAAGTGAAGTCTTGGCGAAACCTTTCATCGTAACAGCTTAGCATTTTTGCTTCATACTGTGAAGAATTAAATTTAACATTCATTTTTGCCATACAGTTCAGAAGCCCTTGAGAGTAAAACTTTCAGTTCTTTGCAAATAAGGTCTGCTCCCATGCCGCGAGACTTCCTGCCAGATTGTTGGTTCTCTCAGTGAGATCTTGACCATAATTATTACCAAAAGATCATCCAAAGGGAGGAAAATGAAATATGACGTGTTCTTTCATAGGGTATAACTGTAATACTCCTCACCCACTATAATTCCAGCTTCCTCTACTTACAGCTATTGTTTGCTTCATGGAAGTGCATGTAATTATAGGCCAGGTGTACAAAGTCCATTTGCTGTTGCAAACCCCGCGATTTGAAAAATCACAGGGTTTGTATCCACAAAAGTGCTTTTCACAATGTTCAAAAGCCATTTTGCAAGTCAAAAAAGTCTTATGCAAATTGAAGTATGCATGGAAGAGGCGATCCCCTTGTATTGCTATTCTGAAATGGTTGTTTCAGTGGTTTGAGACTGCAAATGCAGCCACAAACCGACAGTCAATTACAGACAGTAACGGATTCGCAAAAATGAAACCTATCCCCGTGAGACAGATTCCTCTTTGGGAATAATGTCTGGCGTGCTCGAGGGTAGAAATCAGTGGTCTATAAGACCACTGCCTGCCTACCCCCAACCCCCAGTGTGTTCTCAAATGGTAACTTTTTAAAAAGAAGCACCTATGCTTTTAATCGAAATGGGCTGCTTTAAAAAACGGTTTTCGGTTTAGAAACGTAAATGCAGGAATGCTGGACTGCTGACCCTCGTATATCTCCTTTCCTGCATTTGCAGCCATTCGCAAGTACTTGTTCATGAGTTCTGAGCTGCATAAATAATATTTATCAGTAAGGTAATTTTGCGAAGGCCCATGTACATTCAATTTGTAATGTAAAGATTTTGTACATCAGTTCCACATCAAATTTCATTCACATTTGCAAAACAGTCATGTGCAAATTGTAAAAACTGGTTTGCAAATAACAATACAATACTACATTGGGCCAAAGTTATATATATCATATATATATATATATATATATATATATATATATATATATATATATATATATATATATATATATATATGTATATATATATATATATATATATATATATATATATATATATATATATAATTAATTATTGAAAGCTTTATTCGAGGTATATACTCATAAAAGCACAACATACATTTAAAAATCATCACATAAATATTTAAATCACATTTATACAGGTACAATATTTCTAAAACAGTTGTGCAAGCCTAATCAGTATAAAAGTTAACACACATTTAAAACAGGAATCAAATTGCATTTATAGAAAGAACCCTCCGCCTAATGGACCACGCCCACCCCAAATACCTAGCCATTCCCATAACAATATACTCGTCAGTGGAGGTACAAATGATTCTCAATGCCTCAGCACCACTAGATGTCCCAAGATTCTTACAAACTGGAGCTAGCCACACCCTCCTTGGGATGGCGTAGGCATTACAAACAAATAGGAAGTGGCCTATGCTTTCATTGGCTGCCCCACATGCTGGGCAGCACAGGGTATTCACACTCCTCCATCTGCCTGTTAGATATCTCAAGGGGAGAGAACCTGATCTCAACTGGAAAAATAACTTCCTGTCCATAGGGACACTTATACTGTCCCAATACTGTTCTAACGCGGGACACATTTTAATTTCCAGAAAACGACCCCCCATCGTATCAGATTTTATACCCCTCCAAAGCCTACCATCTATCCAATCCCAGTATAAAGTCTTAAGGGTATCTTTGTTTGGAAAAACTTCCCCCGCGGGATTGTCCCAAAGGTTGGAGAGGCCAAGTTCACCTAGCATAGCCCTTAGATTTTTCAGCCATGATATTTTGTGGAAGGTGTCAACTTTGATTATTGCAAGAAACCCATCTGCATAGTGCTTGATCTCGGGGGTGGTCCATAAACGTCTCCAGTATAAAATGGGACGCAATCGAGCTCGGTCAATAACAGATCTTCTCCCAAGATCAAGGCTAAGCGGGATTAGTGGGGTGCTCTGGGGAAGTCCCGTAATTCCCCTAAAGAACCTGTTCTCTGCTATCTGTAGGGAAGTAAGCTTTTCGAAGCCCCACAGCTCAGCCCCATATAGGGCCGACCCTATTGCCTTTGCATCATATACGGCAAGCACAGGTTTTATGGGTTTTGTTTTTGATTTTTTTGTGCTCCACCCGTAGTGCCCCCGAAATTTGCTGATGTTTCAAAACTGCTTTTTCTATATGATGGGACCAACCTTGGCTATTTGCTATTTGCACCCCCAGATAGGTAAACTCCCTAACCACCTCAAGCTCGATATTATTCAGGTAAATCCTGGGGCGAGGTTTACATCTTGGGGAAAAAGCCATCAGCTTGGTCTTGCCAACATTAACTTCGAGGCCATACTCCAGGCAGAACCCATCAAAAATGTTTAAGGCACGTTGTAGCCCAGAAGGGGTCTTGGACATAATTAACGTATCGTCAGCGAACATCAGGATCGGGATCCTGAGGCCCGCTAACGAAGGTGCGTCAACACTAGCATCCAGCATCCTACCTACAATTCCATTAATAAATAATGAAAAAAGCAAGGGTGCCATTGCACAGCCCTGGCGAACCCCCCGTTCAACCGGAAAGTCGACGGTCGATTGACCATTCAGGCCCCACTGGACTTTAGCGAAATTACTCTCATGCAACCTCATGATTAGAGTAAGCAATTCTGCTGGGATACCTATTTTGTTTAAGACCGTCCAAAGCTTGCTCCTTGGGACTAAATCAAAGGCAGCCCACAAGTCGACAAAGGCGACATACAGGCTGCCCCTGCCTAGAAATACCGTCCCCCACCGTAGCATAGTGAAACGAAACACCTGATCAATAGTGCTAGTAGCCCGCCGAAAACCTGCCTGGTAAGGGGAGAGGGAATTATTCTCATCCACCCATTCCATAAGTTTGTTTACCACCATCTTCCCTATCACTTTTTGGATAGTGGCAATCAAACTTATTGGCCTGTAATTGGCCGGGAGGGACCGATCTCCTTTTTTATAGATCGGTATGATAATTGCTCCCTTCCATTGTTCTGGGACTAGCACGCCCTTTGCAATAGCATTCCCCAATAGGAGCACATACCTAACCCACCTTGGTTTATCATTTTTAAAAACATCCGAGGGTATCCCGTCTAAACCCGGGGCCCTTCCCCCTTGTACGGAGCTTATTGCAATTTCAACTTCTTTGGGGGAAAACAAGTTATCAGTAGGAAATACAGCTGGAATCACTTCGCCCACCACCACCTCCTTTGTCTCTGCATATTGGGGTCTAAAATAATTCACCCAAGCAGCCTCAGCAACATTATTGTCTGGTTTATTTGGGATGCCACCTGGAATCCTTGGCTCCAGAGGCCTCCTGTAATTCAACCCAGTACTTCTCGTCCCGCGTTTTCTTAGCCAGGGATATGCTTGCGTTATAGTTCTTCCTTGCTGCACTAATCGCAGCCCTATCCCTGCTCCTTATAGCACTACCCAGGGCAAATCTGGCAGCCCTGCACTGTTGATTAAACCACCTGGCTGGTTTGGGAGGTAGTGTACGATTTGACTTGTGTGTTCTCATAAAATGTGGTTTTAGAAGAGAAAAGAGATTGTTGTGGATGTCAGTAATTACCCTAGACCCTGGGACTACGGGACTTACTAACTCCATAGAGGCGAGAGCACAGTCCACCTCAGAACTTATGAAGTCCATGGATTCCGCATTCGCCAACACACATGGCCATTTCAATCTGCGCATATCGTTGGCCATGTCAGGGAATAAACCATCAATTGGCTGCAAGTTGTACTGGGGGACCGTCCACCAGGTATGGGTCACACAAAGGGGGTTGTGATCACTTTCTAACCTACCCTTGATTTCCATGTCACAAACCCCCTGCCAAAGATTAAGACTACATATAACATAGTCTATCCTGCTTCTATTATGGCCATTGTCAAATGTGCACGCACACTCCTTATCGCCCTTTGTCCTCCCATTAAGGGCTCTCATCCCATATTCCAGACACATGGCATTTAAGAGAAGTATGTCCTTCGTCCAGCGTTTAACAGGGGCAAGATTTAAAGTAGGGACTCCCCAAAGATTATTCTCCTCCTGCCCCAGGGGATCATCAGTGCTGTCTAGGGGTTCAAAGGTCCTATTTAGATCCCCAGCTACTACTATTCTATTTCCAATGGACTTTGTTTCTAGAAAGGTAGACAGGGCCTCTAGAATGGGGGAACTCCCAGTATTGGTGCCCCTGGCATAAACATTATAAAAGTCTATCACACCCAACTTTTCTGAAGACATTCGCAACATTAAAATGTCTCTACAGCCCAAATCACACACTTTTATTGTAATTTCCAAACTCTGCTTGATCCAAATTGTAAGACCTCCCATTGGCCTACCCCTGGGACCTCTATTTGCTGGAATAGAGAAATTTAAATAGCCTGGAAGAAAAATGGGATCGCAAGCCCATGTCTCCAGTAAAAAACACACTTCAAACCCATTAATAAAATCAATCCAGGTTTGTGACAACAGCTTGCTACCCAATCCTGCAATATTCCAAGATATAAACTTCCCTGCGATAGGACCATCCCTACATACTGCTTTTATCAAGGACGAGGTAGGGAGGTTGACTGGGCTGCCACCATGCCCTCCCCAATTTTGATCATTTCTCATAGTATTGTGCTCCACTTCTTGAGTACCAGCAATGCTTGGTGTGGGTAATTCCCCACTCCCCTGGTTTTGCGTTAACTCCTCAGTTGCATCATCCACAAGTACAATCTTTTCACCAGCATTTATTTCATTTGTCACCACATTAATATTCAAAACAGAAGCATTAAGGTTCCCACATAAATTCCAACAGGTTGTACCTCCCCTACTACTCAAATAATCAGTCTTTGGTCAACAACCCCAACCCAAACCTTGCATGCCGTCCAAATTATAGTTTGGACCATTACAATGGCTTTGCCATTGCAATGGTGCAGCAAAGGAAACAGCCCCTACCGGGAGGGGATTGATTGGACAGTTTAAATTCCTAAACACACCTGCTGGGGTGCATATTGGTCTTGGGTAGAAAAAGGTAAGATCGACAATACCAATTCCACCACTACTTGTGCCCCAGCCCTGTCTCGTTATCCATCCTGCCACCCTTGGGTCTTGAAAATTGATGACAATACAGTCCCCCCCAAGTTTTTGGGAGTACAACCAATCCAATCTATCCTCCTTGCCCCTATTATCAGCCCATCCACTTCCCCTGGTAGTGGTCTGTTTACCCTTAACCAGTGCATTACCTTGTTTTTCAGCATCTGGAAGGTTTCTCTTTGGCCAACCGAAAGGGGTGGTACGTTGGTAAGGACCACCACATAGGGATAAGAGTCTGGGGTAAGATTCATAGGGGGTATCTTTTGAGGGGGCTTCGTCGAATAAGACGTTAGTTGTCTAGTAGCTGGAGCAACAGGGCGGAATATAGGAATATTTGGTGGTTGCTGGGAACTAGTGGGTACAGCATTATTTATTCTGGAACCATTATTACCCCCTACTCCAACAATAGGGTTGGAGTTTGAGATACTTGGTGGAAGCTGTGAATCTTTCGGAACAGAAATGTTACTTTGAGGGCATTCTTTATTCTTAGCCTTAAGCACTGGATCCGCGAGCTTGGTAATTTGTTTCCCAGTACTACTGCCAGGGTAAGCTGGCACTACAGAGTTAGTCTGTTGTCCTAGTCCCTTCCCCTGGAGCCCACTTGTGGTTCTGCCTGCTGGAGGTCGTATTTCAACAGTAGGCACATTTTTAGCCTGTCCAATAGGTTCCTGCAGCTTACCAATCTCGCTCTTCCTATGTTGGGATTTAATTAGTGATTTCGTGGAGAAAAAGTTATCTAAGGTGGCCTGTTCAAAATGGTCCAATCGATTAACTAACTTATTAACTTGTTCCTCCACAGGAATCAGGAGAGACCTTAACAGCTTTTCCAGCTCGGGTAGCAATAAATGAATAGGGGATGAATTCTCGACCAACCCCGTCCCCGGGGGGTCATTGGTAGTGAGGCCTGGACTCACTGAAACAACAGTTTCCCCCTCATCGAGTAGTTCTCCACTTTGACTAACCCCAATATTTTCCTTATGGGTGCGTGACATTTTTGCAACTTTCCTGACTTTGTTTGGAGGTTTGGGGAAATAACATTTCCTCGGGGCGGTACTCCTCTCTTTTTGAGCATGGTTTTGGTTGAGCCACGCTGGTTGACACACTAGGCTCAGCTATACAAGTTGGTGAGTCAGTAAGGTTAATGGATGAAGTTATGGGCATGGTGGAAATCTCAGGTCCCAAATTCAAACCACCCTCCTGCTCCGAAAATGGAGGGAAGGCGTAAGGTGTTTCGGACACAACGGGCAGGGTTATGGACGACAAAGGAGTAACCAAGGCCGGGAAGCCTTGCGGTGGCCTTTTTTCCACAGAATTTTTAAGAAGCTCGATGGACATCCTACGTTCAACGCGTCTCTCTGCCAAGGAAATTTCCTTGTCGATGTCTTGAGCAGCGCGATAGAAAAATTTATCTAGTGGGCCATAAAAGGCTGGCCCAACCTCGGCCTGGGGAGAGACCACGGTGGTACTATTTGATAATGAGGACATTATTTACAGCCCCCAACAACTATACAACAAATAATTGATAACAGTACAACACAAATACAGTAAGTGTCAGTGGGGTGGCCCAGCCCGGCCACCTTCGGCCCCGGACGGCCACAGACAGTCCCGCCCTTGTCCCGGGCTTTTCCCGGCGCGCTCCCGCGCAGCGGTCAAATGACCTCCCTTTGATGCTGTGAGAAACAATAATGGGCGGGGGGGCGGGGCCAACAGGGAGAGCAGCCCAGGTGTGACCAATAGGGCTCGCAGGGACTCCTGGTAGCTGGAGTCCCTGCCTCAAGACTCGCAGCCCTGCCGGCAAGTCCACGCACCCCAATGTCCCCACAAGTACCGCTCCTCTCCAACAACAGCTCCGGGTTGATGCGGGACGCTGCGGGACCCGCGAAGCGGGTCCGGCGAGTTGCTAAGTCCTCCACAGGTTCAAGGGGTCAATGGCAGCAATAGATGAGGGTGGTCGATAGGGCAGCAGCAAAATCCGCAGTAAAAGGGTCCCACGAGCAGGAAGACCAAACCCGCTTTTCACTCCGTGGGCGGGGGGCCGGGGCCAACAGGGAGAGCAGCCCAGGTGTGACCAATAGGGCTCGCAGGGACTCCTGGTAGCTGGAGTCCCTGCCTCAAGACTCGCAGCCCTGCCGGCAAGTCCACGCACCCCAATGTCCCCACAAGTACCGCTCCTCTCCAACAACAGCTCCGGGTGGATGTGGGACGCTGCGGGACCCGCGAAGCGGGTCCGGCGAGTTGCTAAGTCCTCCACAGGTTCAAGGGGTCAATGGCAGCAATAGATGAGGGTGGTGGATAGGGCAGCAGCAAAATCCGCAGTATATAGCTGGTTATAGTTAGGACCTAGTTTTCATAGGAAAAGCTTTTTTTGATTTGCCAATATCTTTGGCGCCTTTGCCCAATCTTTGTGAAATATTTAAAACCAATGGTTTGCTCAGGTCAGCTCCTCTCTTGAAAGTTTCAGGGTGATTCGTCAAGCGGGGGGCGAGAAAAAAGGGTGGTCCCAAAACACGTTTTCTCCATGTTAATTTCAATAGGAAAGTTTAGACAAAGCTACAGCCCTAACTGCTGAACAGAATTTCACCAAATTTGGCAAAAAAGTAGGTCTTGGTTCAGAAAGCATTCTTTTTTTTAAATGGTGTAAATCCGTTCAGTAGTTCCTCTGAAATTCAAAAATAAAAAATATCGATATCTGGTGACTGAAGATGATTCGCAAACCCTCCCAATCACGAGCTTCATTTTGATTGGCTGCCAACACGCCATCTTGTGACTTGCTAAAACCGACTCACATGTAAAAAGGTAATAAAATGATTAAAAAAAGAAAAGGGTCAGGGTAGAAACACCCTGTCACAGGGACCCCCAGGGCCTCAAAAAGCATTTTTTTTTTAAAACTGCAGGATTCGTGCTGGGTTTGGGAATCCTGCAGAGAAACTTTTAAAAACCGAAGCACGGTCTTGAACTGTTTAGGAACACTCAGTCCCTGGATGATGTCATCAGTGATTTCATCAGTGATGTCATTTGAGATGTCATCAGTGATATCGTCATTAATGTCACTGACCATGTCATAAGTGATGTAATATGTGACGTCAGCAGCAGTGCATTGCGGGGGCGCGAGTTATAGTCAGCTCATATAATTATAACAGCTGAAATTCTCTGGTTTTGTATGAGTGAAATGCCCAACTAACTATAACGTCCCGGAAACCTGTATTTTTTTCAGTGAATTTCAGAGGTTTTTTAAATGCTAATTTCTAACTATAACATCCCTCAAACCTATGGTTTTTTCAGTGAATTTGTAAGGTTTTTTAAATGAAAATTTCTAACTATAACGTCCGTAAAACCTATGATTTTGTCAGTGAATACATATATATATATATATAGCCAATCAAGACTGAGCAGGACATGCATAGTAGTCCAGGGGGAGGAGGCATGTTCATTTCAGCAGCTGTGGACATTGAGAAAGGCCTCACGGCCGAAATGCATTTGTCTGCTGCATTGAGAATAAAGGCTGCTCCCTTGAACGTCCCCATGGTGGCTTCTATTTTCTTTTCGACAAAAGAAGTGTGCCGATATCAATTACCGTGTTGTGCCAGTGACACGGTTTAGAAGCAACCCGCAGCGCAAGTTACATCGGAACCATTGGCAGCGGCAGCTTCGGCTGGTGTGTGATTGTTTTCTGCGGTAGCAGATTTTCCGATGTACACCTGGTGACCCCAGAAGGAAGAAATGCGATGTAGAGGCAATTCCGCCTCTCTTTGGATCGGATGGAGTGCCATTCGGAGCCTCGCAAATACGCAACCTGGGTGTTTAAGGTAGTTGCGGCTTGGGGACTCGAGGGAGTACTATTAACTCTATAATTTATGGAATGGAGGCACGCTCTTCTCTTGGACTCACCTGCCAGTCACACACTTGAATAGGATGTCATCTCTAACCTTTGAATCCCTTTGCTGGAACGTGGTATTCTGGGACATGCAGTCCAGCCATCTGGTGAGAACTGCATGTTGGGCGGCCCACTCCGGCCGGAGTGGGAGGAATTGAGACTAACAGCCAATCAAGACTGAGCAGGACATGCATAGTAGTCCAGGGGGAGGAGGCATGTTCATTTCAGCAGCTGTGGACATTGAGAAAGGCCTCACGGCCGAAATGCATTTGTCTGCTGCATTGAGAATAAAGGCTGCTCCCTTGAACGTCCCCATGGTGGCTTCTATTTTCTTTTCGACAAAAGAAGTGTGCCGATATCAATTACCGTGTTGTGCCAGTGACACGGTTTAGAAGCAACCCGCAGCGCAAGTTACATCGGAACCATTGGCAGCGGCAGCTTCGGCTGGTGTGTGATTGTTTTCTGCGGTAGCAGATTTTCCGATGTACACCTGGTGACCCCAGAAGGAAGAGATGCGATGTAGAGGCAATTCCGCCTCTCTTTGGATCGGATGGAGTGCCATTCGGAGCCTCGCAAATACGCAACCTGGGTGTTTAAGGTAGTTGCGGCTTGGGGACTCGAGGGAGTACTATTAACTCTATAATTTATGGAATGGAGGCACGCTCTTCTCTTGGACTCACCTGCCAGTCACACACTTGAATAGGATGTCATCTCTAACCTTTGAATCCCTTTGCTGGAACGTGGTATTCTGGGACATGCAGTCCAGCCATCTGGTGAGAACTGCATGTTGGGCGGCCCACTCCGGCCGGAGTGGGAGGAATTGAGACTAACAGCCAATCAAGACTGAGCAGGACATGCATAGTAGTCCAGGGGGAGGAGGCATGTTCATTTCAGCAGCTGTGGACATTGAGAAAGGCCTCACGGCCGAAATGCATTTGTCTGCTGCATTGAGAATAAAGGCTGCTCCCTTGAACGTCCCCATGGTGGCTTCTATTTTCTTTTCGACAAAAGAAGTGTGCCGATATCAATTACCGTGTTGTGCCAGTGACACGGTTTAGAAGCAACCCGCAGCGCAAGTTACATCGGAACCATTGGCAGCGGCAGCTTCGGCTGGTGTGTGATTGTTTTCTGCGGTAGCAGATTTTCCGATGTACACCTGGTGACCCCAGAAGGAAGAGATGCGATGTAGAGGCAATTCCGCCTCTCTTTGGATCGGATGGAGTGCCATTCGGAGCCTCGCAAATACGCAACCTGGGTGTTTAAGGTAGTTGCGGCTTGGGGACTCGAGGGAGTACTATTAACTCTATAATTTATGGAATGGAGGCACGCTCTTCTCTTGGACTCACCTGCCAGTCACACACTTGAATAGGATGTCATCTCTAACCTTTGAATCCCTTTGCTGGAACGTGGTATTCTGGGACATGCAGTCCAGCCATCTGGTGAGAACTGCATGTTGGGCGGCCCACTCCGGCCGGAGTGGGAGGAATTGAGACTAACAGCCAATCAAGACTGAGCAGGACATGCATAGTAGTCCAGGGGGAGGAGGCATGTTCATTTCAG
The DNA here is from genome assembly GCF_964261635.1 of Lissotriton helveticus. NCBI lineage: Eukaryota > Metazoa > Chordata > Amphibia > Caudata > Salamandridae > Lissotriton > Lissotriton helveticus. The sequence goes on along the minus strand of NC_136061.1, from coordinate 2,001,075,332 downwards.
CAGCTGTGGACATTGAGAAAGGCCTCACGGCCGAAATGCATTTGTCTGCTGCATTGAGAATAAAGGCTGCTCCCTTGAACGTCCCCATGGTGGCTTCTATTTTCTTTTCGACAAAAGAAGTGTGCCGATATATATATATATATATATATATATATATATATATATATATATTTGCCACCAATACGTTCTTTAGAAGGTGCACGCCATATCGGTCGGTGCCAGACAGCAGGGATGAACGTATCCCTACACAAAATCTTTTCACCAAAAATGAATATGTCTGCACACGTCCAGTTGCTTTTTTAAAGGGGTTTATTCAAGAGACTCAAGGAGCCCCATTCACCTACGCGGTTCGACCGCAGGTCTTGTTCACAGTGTTTACCACTGGTCCATTTTCACTTTCCATTATTTATAATCTCACTCCCAATCGGCTCATAATGAAGCATCTTGGGATATGTAGTTTTACAATTTTGACACAAATAAAACGTTCCTACTTTGCAAAAACATTAATTATATCTTTCTGTAAATGATATTTTCTCATAATGTTGTAAGAAAAAAGTGGTTAAATCATAGAAGGTTTTCTGTAAATATGCAAAATTCGGTTCTAAACGGAAAATTGTTTTTCCTAGACAACACCATGTTGCTTTAGACCGTTACATAGTGCACTATTTTCCAAGCAATTGATTAAATAATGTCACTAGGGTACATCTTCATTCTAGGCTAAGTGCCATAATTCACCTTCCTTTGATATTCCCACATTTCATAGGTTAGTATGACGGGCTCAGTGCCCATTTTAGAGTTATGAGAGAGTTATAGTACAAAAAGATTATTAAACTAGAAGGGATATTTTTCATAAAGTTTCAAAAGTTCTATTCTGAATTTCTCATATCTATTTAGGGTTCCCAATTGTCCATTCAAAGTTACTAGAGATGAACATACATCTCATCGTCCATGTTCAATCCTCTCGGTGCCTTAGTTTGAAACCGTATGATTAGACGTGACTCTAATCTCCTCAATTGCAATTTCCGATTACCACCTCTTTCATGTGGGAGTATTGTTGCTATCCCACTATACCGTATGTCCTTCCAGGTTTTTCCACTATGCATCGCCATATGCTTTGCTATGGCATACGACATGTCCCCATTTTGGATGGCTCGGATGTGCTCCAAGATTCTCTTGTGTAATGGGCAGGTCGTCATCCCAATATAGTTCTTACCACAGGCACAAGTGAGAATATAAACTACATAAGTTGTCTTGCAGGTTATAGTTTGTTCTATATTAAATCTCTTTCCTTGTGGATCCATTAAGGATTTGAGGGATGAGCCTACTGTACATGCTTTACATACTAAGCATTTTGTGAAGCCTTTTTGTTGAGTAGTCAACCAGTCCTCTTTTTTCTTCATTTTGAAGTGACTGTTCACTAATTTATCTTGCAATGATGGTGGTTTTCGAAAGGTTATTAAAGGATATTCACTCATTTGTTCACCGATGTCAGGATCTTTTCTGATGATATGCCAATATTTGTTAAGGATTTTTCTTACGTTCTGGCTTTCCTTGCTGTACGTCATAATCATTCTGATCGGTTCTGGTTTAGATTCAGATTTCAACATTCTTTTATCAATCAGAGTTTGTGTTCTGCTGAGTTGTCTCGCCTTTAGTTCTCCCTTTTTGACGTCTGCATAGTTATATCCTCGTTTCAAGAATCTTTTGGTTGTCTCCTTATATTTTTGGTTCATTTCGTCAGGATTGGAGCAATTCCTCTTCATGCGTACGAATTCCCCGTATGGTATACTCTTTTTTAAAATCGTGGGATGAAAGCTTTCACCATGCAGGACACTATTGGTTGCAGTCTTCTTCCTATGCACAGTTGTTTCCAGTTGTCCATTTTCAATGTATACCCTTGTGTCTAGGAACACCACTTCTTTTTCGTTGATCACTGAAGTGAATTTTAGTCCCAGATCGTTGGTATTCAATTCGGTTAGATATTGATTGAATTCGATTTCCGTGCCATTCCAGATTAGGAACAAATCGTCAATAAAACGTAGCCAGATTACTATTTTTGACGTGAAAAATTCATTTTCTTCTTTCCAGGCTACTGTTTTTTCCCAATAACCCATTGCTAGGTTCGCGTAGCTGGGAGAAAATGCCACGCCCATGGCAGTCCCACATTTTTGGATGTAATACGTTTTATTAAAAAGAAAGACATTGTTGTTTAGACATAGTTCAGTCATTTCTTTTATCATTTGCCAATGTTGGAACTCTTCCAATGGTTTCTGTTTCAGGAAGTAGTCCATTGCAGTAAGTCCCATATCATGTGATATTGATGTATATAAGGAGACTACATCAATGGTAGCCAGTTTGTATTCGTCTACCCAGGAAATATTCATCAGATTACATAAGAAGTCTCCTGTATCTTTGAGATACGATGATAAAGTTGGGACAATTGGTGCCAAAAAAGAATCAACATAGATGGAAAGATTCTCATATAGTGAGCCACAGCTTGCAATTATGGGTCTGCCCGGTGGTTTTTTCAGAGTCTTGTGCACTTTTGGCAAAACGTACATAGTGGGCATCACAGGGTCTTCATTTGTTAAAAATTGCACTTCCTGATTTGTCAGGAGCCCCATATTTCCCATTTTGTCAACTTCAGATTAAATGTGGTTATTAGCTCATTGATCGGATTTTTTCTCAATTTCTCATAGTTCTTATTGTCGGTTAGTTGACGCATGGCTTCTTGTATATAGTCACTTTTGTCCATTAGGACTATATTCCCGCCCTTGTCTGCAGGTTTTATTTCGAGTAATTCATCTTCCATCAAAAGTCGTAGGGCATTTCTTTCTGGTATTGACATATTTTCCTTTTTGCCATTATGTTTGATTTTTTTCATTTTTTCTATGTCTGCATTAACCAAATCAAAAAAAATATCAATTTTGTTTCCTGGGTGTAGCGTAGGACAAAATCTCGTTTGTTTCTTGAAATTGGTTTTGAGGCGTTGATTCGTTGCCTGCCCCATGTCAGATAGTATTTGACTATCTGTAAAAGTTGATTCATCAATTTCATTTGCTAGTTCGAAGGCTGTTCGCATTGCAGGGATTTCACTGATTGCAATGTGGGTTGCATTGCCAACATTCTCATTGGAAACGGAGGTACCAGTTGGTTGGTTTTGTTTTTTGAAGTATTTGGCTAACTTCAATTTTCGTGTGTACTTGTAGAGGTCGATTTTAGTCTCTACTGGATCATAATGTTTTTCCGGACAAAACGTTAGTCCTTTATTCAATAAACTTTCCTCTGCTCTTGTTAGCACATGTTTAGAAAGGTTTATTATCAGGTACGGGTCTGGTTCTTCATTAAGTTGTATTAATTTGTGGTTCTGTTTCGTAGGGTATATCCCTTTGTTTTTGCCAGAGCCTCTTCTGGTTTTCCGTCGTCTTGCTTCTTTTGGCTTTGTTGGCCCCTTCCCTTTTGTTTTGTAGTTGTTAGTTTCTGGCCTCTTCCTCTCCCTCTCCCTCGTCCCCTTCCTCTTCCTCTCGCTTGTTGTTGTTCTAGATAAACCATTTTTACCTCTTCTAAAAAAGGGGTCCTTGTTCCAGTTGTATCTTGATCCTCACTTTCACTCCAATCTGTGTCTGATTCACTTAGAGTGGTATTTACAATTTCAGTTTGAGGTTGCGATTTGAGTTGGAGTTTTATCTGTTCAAATTTCTTTGCAAAGGTTAAAATTCTGCCGCATGAGTAGTCTTGTTCATCTCTTCTATATTTCCGTTCTTTTCGCTCTTCTACTTCATTTTCATGCTTATCTAAATTAGTTTCCATATCTTTTCTTAGCTTCTTGGTTTCCTCTTCTTTACCCTGGGAGGTGATTAAGGATTCTATTTCAGATATTTTCTCATGTAGTTCTTCTATGTCAATTTCTGCATGTTTCACTATGATTCTTAGCATGTTGGCAGAGCATTGCATATTGTTGTTACCCCATTTGACGAGCATTTCAGGGCGTGTATCTGGGTGGTTCGGGAGGGTGTATATTCTTAAGCCTCTTGGGACCATTTTACATTCCAAATATTTCCTTAATGTTAAAATTTCCCAACTTTTGGAGATTTCTTTCTTGAGCAACCTTTCAAGTTTCACAAATAATTGTTTTAATGTCATTGAATTCAGATTAGTTTCCTCTGATTCTTTATTGGTATTATCAGCGGTATTTTCTGCTTTTTTCCCTTTTTGAAATACTGTTTGTGCGCGTAGCGCACGTTTATTCGCTCTTTCTTCCATTGTGATTGTGCTCTTTATTAATCACTTGCAATAGGAACGTTTGTTTGTGTCAACCAATTTAATTTCCTGTGTGGCTGGGGAAAGCTCGTTTTTCTTATATTGGTTCCTGAACCCTTCAGCAAAGGACAAAGAATATTTTACACAAGCGCAGACCGGCAGGTCTTTCAATCAGTGTCCTGCTCACCCTCTGAGATGTCTTATGCTGTGTAGTTTTTACCGCGGCTATGCAACACACATCCGTTTGATTGTAAAGTAAAGTAAACGCAACGCGCTCTCACCTTCTGTCTGCTTCGTGAGGCGCAGCGTTTAACACAAGTCCTTCATTTCACTTCGTGTGACGGATGGTTTCCTGCAAATCCTTCGGGGAAGTTAATGTTCGTTTTTGGTTTAAAATCCCAGGCTTGGCGAAAGGCGTCTTCACTGTTACAGCTCGAAAAGCCGACCTGCTTTTCGATGCCGCTGTCAGATCCAGCGCCGTGCGTTGTCAATCACGTTCCGCGAGCCTGGAGCCTCCGAGGGTAGCCGGGTGCCGCCTTCTATCTTTGAATTTGCCACCAATACGTTCTTTAGAAGGTGCACGCCATATCGGTCGGTGCCAGACAGCAGGGATGAACGTATCCCTACACAAAATCTTTTCACCAAAAATGAATATGTCTGCACACGTCCAGTTGCTTTTTTAAAGGGGTTTATTCAAGAGACTCAAGGAGCCCCATTCACCTACGCGTTTCGACCGCAGGTCTTGTTCACAGTGTTTACCACTGGTCCATTTTCACTTTCCATTATTTATAATCTCACTCCCAATCGGCTCATAATGAAGCATCTTGGGATATGTAGTTTTACAATTTTGACACAAATAAAACGTTCCTACTTTGCAAAAACATTAATTATATCTTTCTGTAAATGATATTTTCTCATAATGTTGTAAGAAAAAAGTGGTTAAATCATAGAAGGTTTTCTGTAAATATGCAAAATTCGGTTCTAAACGGAAAATTGTTTTTCCTAGACAACACCATGTTGCTTTAGACCGTTACATAGTGCACTATTTTCCAAGCAATTGATTAAATAATGTCACTAGGGTACATCTTCATTCTAGGCTAAGTGCCATAATTCACCTTCCTTTGATATTCCCACATTTCATAGGTTAGGATTTTAAAAAAGAGTATACCATACGGGGAATTCGTACGCTTGAAGAGGAATTGCTCCAATCCTGACGAAATGAACCAAAAATATAAGGAGACAACCAAAAGATTCTTGAAACGAGGATATAACTATGCAGACGTCAAAAAGGGAGAACTAAAGGCGAGACAACTCAGCAGAACACAAACTCTGATTGATAAAAGAATGTTGAAATCTGAATCTAAACCAGAACCGATCAGAATGATTATGACGTACAGCAAGGAAAGCCAGAACGTAAGAAAAATTCTTAACAAATATTGGCATATCATCAGAAAAGATCCTGACATCGGTGAACAAATGAGTGAATATCCTTTAATAACCTTTCGAAAACCACCATCATTGCAAGATAAATTAGTGAACAGTCACTTCAAAATGAAGAAAAAAGAGGACTGGTTGACTACTCAACAAAAAGGCTTCACAAAATGCTTAGTATGTAAAGCATGTACAGTAGGCTCATCCCTCAAATCCTTAATGGATCCACAAGGAAAGAGATTTAATATAGAACAAACTATAACCTGCAAGACAACTTATGTAGTTTATATTCTCACTTGTGCCTGTGGTAAGAACTATATTGGGATGACGACCTGCCCATTACACAAGAGAATCTTGGAGCACATCCGAGCCATCCAAAATGGGGACATGTCGTATGCCATAGCAAAGCATATGGCGATGCATAGTGGAAAAACCTGGAAGGACAAACGGTATAGTGGGATAGCAACAATACTCCCACATGAAAGAGGTGGTAATCGGAAATTGCAATTGAGGAGATTAGAGTCACGTCTAATCATACGGTTTCAAACTAAGGCACCGAGAGGATTGAACATGGACGATGAGATGTATGTTCATCTCTAGTAACTTTGAATGGACAATTGGGAACCCTAAATAGATATGAGAAATTCAGAATAGAACTTTTGAAACTTTATGAAAAATATCCCTTCTAGTTTAATAATCTTTTTGTACTATAACTCTCTCATAACTCTAAAATGGGCACTGAGCCCGTCATACTAACCTATGAAATGTGGGAATATCAAAGGAAGGTGAATTATGGCACTTAGCCTAGAATGAAGATGTACCCTAGTGACATTATTTAATCAATTGCTTGGAAAATAGTGCACTATGTAATGGTCTAAAGCAACATGGTGTTGTCTAGGAAAAACAATTTTCCGTTTAGAACCGAATTTTGCATATTTACAGAAAACCTTCTATGATTTAACCACTTTTTTCTTACAACATTATGAGAAAATATCATTTACAGAAAGATATAATTAATGTTTTTGCAAAGTAGGAACGTTTTATTTGTGTCAAAATTGTAAAACTACATATCCCAAGATGCTTCATTATGAGCCGATTGGGAGTGAGATTATAAATAATGGAAAGTGAAAATGGACCAGTGGTAAACACTGTGAACAAGACTTGCGGTCGAAACGCGTAGGTGAATGGGGCTCCTTGAGTCTCTTGAATAAACCCCTTTAAAAAAGCAACTGGACGTGTGCAGACATATTCATTTTTGGTGAAAAGATATATATATATATATGTATATATATTAAACCATGGAACCAGTTTTGCAGAGTAATAGCGCACTGTACAGTAGAAGAGTGAGCAGAGCAAAAATCATTATTAATTTACCACCTTTTTCTATTTGCGAGTGCCTTATTTTCCTAGCAACAGGGCTCTACTCAAAACTTAGGCCAAGGTTCACAAAGGTGTCACGCAATGCAGCGCAGCACAAAAAAGAGGCTGCACTGCGTTATGTGACAGGTAGAGAGCAGGAGAGCAACATATTCACAGAGATAAGGCACTCTCCTCCTCTATCCGTCACGTTGGTGCTGATTTCTGATGCTGTGCCCCAGACACACACATTAGCAGCATAGTGTTACGGTGCGTTCCTGAGTGTACCATAGATTGTGTATAGGAAGTGTACCCTTCCTGTACAAAATGCTTTGGGTAGATAAGTTTAAAACCTTTTCATACTTTGTATGTATGCTATACAGTGCAGTAAACATGCAAAGTTGGAAAAGCAAGAAGAAATTAAAAATTTCTCCTTTTAATGTCTGCTTTTCATCACTGTAAATTTTTTACACTAATCTCTGTCTACTAATATTAGTATATAAGGTTTAGCGTCTAAAAGCATGGGTGGTTGCATAGATATGCCCATGTACCACCCATCTAACGCCCCCTTGATGCAAAGTAATACAAACCAGTGTTTCACGCTGCTTTGCGTTACTCTTCCATACAAACCAACGGAAATACTTGGGGGCATATGTACAAGCACCTATCGCCATGGGAACGTCACTTTTTGTGACGTTCCGATGGCAATAGGGCCCTTGCCTTATCTACAAGGCAGTGTTAAGCCACTTAACATGGCTTATGCTGCCTTGTAAGCACTCTTTAACGCCTAGCTGCGACCGTTATTTCAGCGCAGTGCTGGGCGTTCCAGAGAGTGGGCGGGCCGCGTCGGCCGTTGAACGTTCGCAGCACCAGCCAGGTAGTGCTCCGAACGTTCAGCGGCCGACGGCAGCAGCTATGAAGTTAACGCTATGTTTAGTGTGAAAGAAGTGTGCAGTGGGTGTTGTGGTGGGCGTTCCACGGCAACATGCATTGTATTTGACGCTGCCCCCTATGTACAAGGGTGGCATACATAGGAGGTAGCACCAAAATTAAGACCGGGAAAATCCTGGTCTTAAGTGGGCGAAACAAAGAGAAAAGCATTATCTCTCTTTGTCTTTGCTTTGTCCATGCGTGCTGCCTTGTGCAGCACACAGGGAAAATACAAAATGCCATGGTTTGTTTATGTACATGAAGGTGTCTTTTCCTGTACATAAACAAACCTTTTTTAAAAATGCCAATTTGTAGCTTTCATGTGTGCTGCATGAAGCAGCACACATGAAAGTTACAAAATGGCATTTTAGGATTGTTTATGTGCAGGAAGGGAAACATTCCTACACATAACCAATCCTCCACTGCACACAGACACTTTTGCACTTTGGTACAAGGGTGCCTGCATTGGTGCTGAGTTGTTAAACTTACCGCCATTGCAGGGGGAAATGCATGGGTGCCCCAAATTCTTGTAGATATGGTGCAGCCTTGCGTTTCCGAAGAGGCGGAGCCTGTCGTTAAGCTAAGGAGGCTAACGACACACTCTGCCATTTCATTGTACATATCCCCCTCGGTTTGTTAATTCAAAAAAAGGTTTAGTGTTGGTTTACCAACGAAAGAGTAATGCTAACCCATAAACCTTCTTAAATCTTGGCCTTAATATTCCTCATTTATGGACAATTTGAGCGACATCAGAGTTGGTTCTTTGCATCTCCTTGGACCGACTAACACTCTGTAAATGTTCCCTAACTTTCTTCAGATGTGAACGTTTGCCTTTGATTTTCTTGGCATGTCGTTCCTGAATGTGTTACTGGAGAAGGAATGACTCACCATTACTGATATCTTGCTGCGTGCGCTGCTGGTTTTGAAGCATGCTGTCTATCCTGTTTTTCATGTGGCATGTGGATATTTTGACACGACTTTGTGGGTGTATGTTAAACTTTGAAGAGATTTCAGTTTCCGACCTTAGTTAATTTCAGGCATGCAGGCTAGCAGCAGCCTCATATTTGAAATTAGACGTCTTGTGGATTTTGTTTCTCATAAAAATGGAACCACAACAAAGTGAATAACACTCCGGAATTACTGTGACTATCCCACTTGGGGTGGGTGGTTTACACAGAGAAGCAGGAGTGCCTAAAAGAGATTTTTTTGCAGGGTTGTGTCTGCATTACCTGCCCACGATAGCAATCCTCTAGAGCCGTGTGATTAATATAATTACCAACCTCGTGCACTAAATACATAATTTTTTTTATTTGTCATTAAGTTTTCTTATTTAAGTAAAACGATGCAGGTTTTCCTGGACTCATGGCTGATGCGTCAATTTCTGCCACCCTTCGCAAAGAGATATTTTGATAACTCTCTGGGGCATTTTTACAAGGGAAGTGGTGGAGTGAGGTTTTAGCCTTCCTGGCTTAACGCCTCACTCTGCCATTTCAGAAATGCAGGGCTGCACCATATTTAGAAGAATATGGTGCAGCCCTGCGCTTCCCCCTGCGCTAGCGCTACACTTAGTAGCCTAGCGCCAACGCAGGCACCCTTGCCCCACATTGCAAGGGTGTCTGCATGCAAGGGAAGATTATTTATGTGCAGGAAGGTCCCCCTTCCTGCGCATAAACAATCTTTGAATGCCGTTTTTGAACTTCTATGTGTGCTGCTTAATGCAGTTTTTTTTTTAAATGATTGTTTATGTGCAGGTAGAGATACCTTCCTGTACATAAACAATCATTGGCCATTTTCTGTTCTCATGTGTGCTGCAAAAGGCAGCACACCTGAAAACAGCAAAAGCAAGGAGAAATAAAACATTTCTCATCATTGCGCAAGGGTAAGACCAAGTTTTCTCTGGTCTTAATTGTGGCACTGCCTCCTATTTAAGCCTCCCTTGTAAAAAGAGGGCAGCGTCAGAATCAATGGGTGTTGCGGTGGAACACCCACAGCAACACCCATTGTCCTCCCCTTTCATGCTAAGCAGAGCGTGAAAGAGATATTTATTTACAAGGCAGTGTTAAGGTATGTTAAGTAGCTTAACGCTGCCTTGTAAATAAGGCGAAGCCCCTATTGCCACAGGAACATCGTAAAAAGTTGTGTTCCCTTGGTGAAAGGGGATTGTAAATATGTCCCTCTGACCTGACGATAGTCCACATTTTCTGCATCTAGGGGCCTCATAGTGGACTCTTGTCTGTTGCAGCATAGTTAAACAACTAACAGGGACATATCAAGGTATTGTGGTACACTCTACACTTTTCTGCACCCCATGTAGCGATATTGGAGTTTAATGGGTTCATATGGGCAACTCACACTTCCCTCAACTAGACTATTAGAAGAGTGATGAGCAGCTAAGCAAACTTACAGACCAGAAGCTTCCCAACTGCCTGCAGGTTGCAATTAGCATTGAAAACCTTGCAGTGCCAAGGGTGTTCACAATCTTTTGATGGTAGGAATATGGCTGATCACAAAGACCATCATAGGAATCTGCAGGAGGAATAGAGGTCAGACCGTCATGTGCACTGAATAGCAGTGCAACCACTCCCCCACCAGCCTGTCAACATCCAACAAGGGTTTACTACTGTTGTCTTTTCCATTTTCTTGGGTGTCAACAGGTGGAGCGATGCTCCTCTGCCATAGCGGAGGAGCCGCTGCTGGTTCTGAGTGAACTGAAGAGAAGAAACTTGCGTTTAGGTTTTTCAGATTTTTGTCTTTGTGAAGTGTTTTAGTTATTTCAGGTGAAATACTTTATCAAAGGCTGAAGTCATCAGTCTTAATGCATCTGTACTGAGTTTATTGTGTGTTGGTAATCATAATGGTTTTCAGATCTTTCATTTTCAACTTGTTTCTTGAAACGATATCTTAGTTGAGTGTTTTGAGTGTATGGTGTTTGAGAAAGAGATGAGGTTGTGGTTGATTCAGGCGACAGGGAAATAGCTATTAAGTGATACTTGGTCCAGGCCAATGTATGACCTGCTGCATTGGTCCGACCAGTGATGATGTGGAACATTTTGCATGCAGCCATGCCAGATACGATGACCTTAGGTTGTGCCACATTTGGTTTGTTGAGCCAAGTTCTTAACCCCTTGGCTGCGGGGCCGATTCCCCCGCTGTGCTGGGGGGAGGGGGGCGCGCACAGCTCCCCGGTGCTCATGACCAGCTCAGCTCGTCATGAGCCACGTTTCACGTGTGCTCATGACCAGCTGAGCTCGTCATGACCACGCCCGTTCCTTAGAACGCCCAGCACAGCAGGGGAATTAGCCCCGCGTGTGAGCTTTCTAACGGTCATGACAAGCTCAGCACGTCATGAGCACTAGAGAACCGTGGCTCATGACGAGCTGAGCTCGTCATGAGCGTGGGAGGGTTTAAGGCACCAAGGATGCAAAGGGTTATTGTGTCTGATGGTCTTGCCGGATATTACATATAAGAAAGCACTTTTAAAGGCTCTGCTATTGATTGGTGGTCTGTACAGCAGGAAGTAATTACAAGTGAAAATAATTGGTGTTACATCTTACCAGGAGTGCTTCAGATCCTTTTATTGGAATGCCATTGGGTTTAGTGGTCATACTAGTGTCCTAAGAAATAACCGACTGCTGTTCTTTCTTGTCTGGATGGTTGTGGATGATACATAGATATCTAGGTAGAATTGCATCAGTCATCATAAAATACTAGTGCCATGTTATTTCCCAACTATTGTCATGTAAGGTCAGGTTTTGAGTCAGTAAGTAGGTCAAAAATGTTTCATTGATAGTGCATTGATTAGCATACAATGTAGATGGAGTGGTGCACGTTTTCAGACAGGATGGGCTGAAACTGGTGTCACATTTGCTTCTTACTTTTTATGTTTAGTGGGTATGTGAAGATTGGTGATTGCATGAGTGTCTTTTTGTGGTAAAGAGGGTATGATGACAGGTAGCATGGTTGGGTCTGTCTCTGGACATTCATTTCTGTATGGACTTCATTGCTTTCATGGCACGTCACTATCTGGATAAAAACACTTCGGGACTTATTTAGGGTTTGGAGGAAGAGACAGTACATCAAAAGGTGGTAGATATAACATTCATCGTATTACAAGTGCCAAGGGTTATAATGTAGTTTCAATAAAGCAGTCCCAAAATCTGCTATTTTTATGATAGAGTATCTTATCTGCAAATATCCACATAAGCCCATTAGTAGGGATTGAGGTTGGGCTGTTGTGACATGACAAGTTTAGACTGTTGTCTGTTTAGAGAGAGGTGTTAGTAGCCAAGTGGTATTTGGTGTTGTGGTGTGGTGTTGTTGACTCTCGCTGTGTTTTTAGGAATCATGAGGAAGAGCTTGATATAATGGTAGAGTTTGCCTTACTTTTGAAATTGTAATAGGTGGAGGGAACATGAGTCAGTAATGGGGGAAGAGTGTAAGGACCTAACTTTAGTGCTCTAAATTCAACAATTGATAATAGTAGAGAATGTATGTCTTCGTGATCAATTGTGCTGTGTTATTCAGTGGGGGTGATGATAGAGAGCATATTTGAGACCAGCTGTTAGTGTGTATATGACTTGTACAAAGGGTAAAGGAGGCATTGGTGAGGGAAATAGATGTGAGAAGTTTCAATGGATTTGAGTTGGAAACCGTATTGGTAGTGCTGAAAGAAAGAAGGCAGACTCATTTTTCACTTTTGGTGTATACGTCGTTGAGTGTTTTGGTGTTAGATATGTGTGTAATGATGTAAAATGATTATCGACTGTTGTGATTGTAGGTAGATATGTCTGAGTAAGCATTGCTTACTGAGAGAAAAATGGGAAGTAGAAATTAGAAAGAGTTACTGGGTAGTTTTTGGACTAAGTCTTGGATCAAACATAGGCAGTAAAAGTGTGTACAGGCTAGTGTTAAGAGAGATGATAGACTATGGGAAGAGACCATTATGTGGTCAGAGATGGTGGGAAGTAGAAACAATGAGGACAGTGGGTGATATGCTAGAATTAAGATTAGTGTGTGACTTTGCAAAGCTGAAGGAAAACGTGCAAAACAATACGGTAGAGAGGAGAGGTAGGGAGGGAGAGTGTTGGGGTAGTAGGTAGAATTGGAAAGGCTTGTAGACTGTATTAAAAGCACCAGAGCTCGAGGGAATAGGAAGGCTAAATTGATGCAGTTGGAGACGAAAGGAGGTTGGCTCGGTGTGCAATGGTTGTATAGTGACGAAGACAGTGGAGGGGTTTCCTAAGTGGTTTTCCTGCTTGAAGTCTCCTTTGGGTGTGGGTACATATCCACTGAAATTGGCCTTCTAGGAGTGGTTATATTTTAATATGTGATTCGTCAGTGAGACTATATCCAAGAACAACTATTGGCCCTGCTGAAGGAGTATGTGTGATAAGGCACCCCCAGGGAGGGGCTAACCCAACCTTTTTAATGAGAATATGTGAGCAGGTTGTACCCAGAAGGAACTTTCCCATCCTTGCTGAAGGAGTATAGCTGAGTGTGTTGTACCCAGGAGAATTGTTGTCCTCTTGATGAAGATGGGATTACTATGTGCTATATCCTAGAGAAACTATCACACCCAGCTGAAGGAGCACGTGTGAATGGGTTTAACACAAGATAACTATAACTGCGTTTCTTAGTGGGTGTATATAAGTGGATTGCACCCAGGAGAAAATATCCATGATATTGGAATAGTATGTGGCAATGGGAGACCTGAAAACAGTTAACCCAGCCTGCTTAATGAATAAGAATGTGAGTTGTATGTAGGAACAGCTATCCAATTCTATTACACAGTATATGGGTATGGGTAGCCCGCTATGCCAAGAGCTGCTTTGTCCATCTATGGAGTTTGAAGCTGAATTATACATAGAGGGGCATATTCTCAAGGAGCTATCACTGAGTTAACGGCACTTTATTGCAGCCAAAGTCACAATACATTTTCACCCCATTCACAAGCTGGTGCTAACAGCCCATAGCGCCAGTTTACCTGTGATAGCACCCGTAAAAAGCATCGCCACAGATGACCCCAGCAACTATCGCTAATGAGATGCAGAGTAGGCGTTCCTGAGCAAAAAGCCGGTACAACACCACTCTGCAACATTCCCAACGACCAGCCACATCGGTGATAACATACCAATAGAGGCGATAAGGCACGTTAGCAGCAGGAAACTAACACCTGCTCTGACCTGGTGTAAAGTCAGACCACAGCCTGCGACACAAAAGGGAGGCCAGCCCAGAGCCACACCCGAAGAACAACAGATGCCATGGAGCCACTGAACATGTGAGCCAGCCGCCCAAGAGGGCCACAACACCCACTGCCACCACCCCCAACCCTCCAGACACCCATCACCCTCCCCCCCCCCGGACCAACAGAGAGGCAGCGCAGACAAAGACAGCCATCCTCTGTATCCTGACCACCAGTGTACACAGGCTGACGGTACTAACACAGCGGACAACCAACATTCCACCTCAGACCAAGCTGCTGGCCATGATGCACCTGTTGGCCACTGGTACCCTCCAACCAACATCTGCACGAGTCGGAGGAGTCACACAACCAGCCCAATCCAAGTCCATCAGTTTGGTACACCACTATCTATACTTCCCACACACTGTGCAGGAACAGCCGGAGACCAAGCAAGGCATGTACACCACAGCTGGCTTCCTGCATGTGTCAGGAGGCAATTGACTGCATACATGTCCTACCTACGCCCCCTGGCAACACTGAACACAATTACCGCAACAGAAAGCGCACTTATCCCACCAATGTCCAGGCAATATTGGACCACCGAGGAATCCCTGCCAACGTCATCGCCAACACCCCAGGCAGTGTGCGTGATTCCTACACCTTCCAACAGTGCATCATCAACCTGCGCTACCAGGATGGCACCCACTGAAATGCACTGCTCATTGGCCAATACCTAATGAACACACCACACACCTCAACTCCACAATCATGCAACTCACAACTCTGGGGATACACACGTCACAAGCTCACATACAACTTGCCCACCCACCAGACACAACAGCACAACTTACTGTTGGAACCTGGGCCAGCCATGTACTTAAGCCATCAATGGCATGTCACCTCAGTCACACAATAGCAGGATGTGGGAAGAGGTGGGTACCAGACATGTGTGAAGGAGGCAAGTGACCATGGAATATGAATGTACACAATGCCAAGTGTGGCGTGGTTGTGCTGGGCAGACTGCAGTATGCAGACCACGCACATATCAATGTCAACTGACCCAGCTGGTGTGTAGAGTGCTGTGGAGAGTAGACGTAACCATGTCACCCCAGCCAGTGAGGGAGATCAAGGAAAAGTAGCTTGTTACATTCCCCCATAAGCATGAGCAGAGTGGGCTGGTCCGGCATACGCCAGGCCAGAGTAGGGGTGTGTATAAAAGGCATGTAACTCTGGGCGTGGTCCTCTTCGGAATGCCCAATGTCTCTGCCAGGGCAGTGCCTCTCACCCCGCCATGAGGCTGACGCCGTGAGCGCTGGTGCCTGTGATCCTGTGCACCTGCGGCACCCTGGGCCGCTGGTCCCCGAAACTGTCTTGCCTGCCCCTGCGCACCCAGGCCTCAATGCTCACCTGCCGACACGGGTGTGTGTCGAAGAGACCCACCACATGCCGGTGCAAGCTCCAGGCCCGAGACTCACAACCTTGGCAGCCTCCTCGGACTATTCCGGCCTCCACGACACAGGCCCTCAGAACTCCATTCTCGTTGACGTACTCCACCGGCATGCACAGCGGACAAGTAAGAATCACAATTGGAACTGAGTCTGGATTACACCATGGCAGGGAACATTAATTAAGGCTGAGTTTAAGTCAATATACTCCCTTTGACGTGGTGCCACCAAGTCTGTGCATAGCATCACAACCATACGTGTCTGTGGGCCCACGCGGACTACTTCTCCTGGACCACACTAAACTCGAGTAGGTCACACATTTGGAACTGAGTCTTGATCATGCAATGGCCAGGTACACATGGCAATACAGACTTTACATCACTGCACTTCGATGTTGTGACACCAACTCTATGTATAGCATCACAACCACACGTTTCTGTGGCCCCTTGTGGAAATGCCTACCGCCTAGACTGCGGCCGAGTTGGAACTGAGCATCTATTTTTCAATGGCAGAGTACATATTGCACACAAGGAGAGGTGTAAAAGCATGACACGTTGCAGTCAGGAGCAACAAAGGATCATCATTACGGAGGTGATCGAACACTACGGACAGCTGCCCTGGTGTCACTAACTCTGTGCATCATGAGCCAACGACACGTGACTGTGGGCCACTGCTGACCACTGCTTCTGGCCTACACTGCGGTCCAATAGGTCACAGAGTCTTGATTTAGCAATGGCGGAGTTCATATCAGTGTACATGCGTCATCGCAAACTGTCTGCAACCCCTCCCAGCCCCGGTGCCACTAAGTCTGTTCCCCGACATTCATGGACACTTACTGGTTGTACATTGGTGGCGTCTGAGGCTATGCACTAGGGGGTAGTTTCATCCTCATGTAGCTGATACCGAATTGGTTCTGGCAATGAGGCTTTAGCTTGCCACCCCATCATTTGCTGCTTCTAGATAAAATCAGACCTTGCGGATCATGCCCTCAAAGACACCTTCCACTGTCCCCCGCAAACCTCTGCCACATTCACCTTAGACATCGATGAGGACCTGCCCAGTCTGCGTGGCCCTACCTCAGTGCACTGCAAGTCACAGTCCTGTGGCAGGGTGCCTGTGCCAGCCGCTGTGCATCCAGGGCCACTAACTTTGTGCAGCTCAAGTCAGGGACCCAGTTTGATTCAATATTTAATGGCCTCTGAGACGATGGCCTTGGGGTTGTCAACACAATGTGTCTGTGGCCCTGGGCTGCCCACTGCCTCCGGCCTCATCTGCAGTCCAGCATGGCTCACACATCCAATCGAGTCCTGACTGGCCCGGATGTGGCATCATCACAGGAGGCACACGCCACCATCGCCAGGACCACCTCCAACCACCATCTGCCAGAGTCGAAATAGTGGTCCTGACAGACTAACGGAGTTGCTCACACTTGACGTGGATGCCATCATCTGCCTGTTACACTGCTCAGCACTCCAGGTGCCACTAACTCAGTGCAACGCAACCCATGGACCGTCATTGATTGTGTTTTGTGCTGTGGAGAGGTTGCGCAGCAATGTCACCTCAGGGAGTGTGGGAGACCTGAGACATTGCTGTGGAAGATGATGCAGGTCTAACACACCCCACTGTGTCTGCATCAGGAATATCCCAAAGGGACACAATCCTAGTCATTTTCATCACCCGAGTGCACTCAGCTCTAGTGCCCCAACCTCAGTGCACTGCAAATCAGGGACACTTCTGTTTGTATGTTGGGTGACCTCTGTACTTGCTCTGGCTCCCTCCACGTTGCTCAGCAGTTGACTCTGTTATGCAGTTTTCTATGGTAGTGTTGCACTAGTGTCCACTGTTCAGGTTGTTGCCAGCACCAAGCACTCCGTGCTGGCTGGTTTACGCTCACCCCATAGACATCCAGCACAGGCATCACTGTACATGTGGCCTTGCCAATAAAGGGGCCGGGTGCATGTGCCCCTAGCCAGTTCAACATAATATCTGTGTGTGTCCCTGTGGTTTTGTTGCATGCATGAGGGCCCTGGGCCCTACGACATTACATTGTGCTGTGTACAGCAGACGCAGACATGTCATCGCAGGCAGCGGGTTATAGCTTGGACATGTAGCTTTCTCGTCACCCACTCAATACTTAAGGGTAGTGGACTGGGCCGTCATACGCAGAGCCAACGTGGGTTTGTGACTGATATTTGTGTGCCTCTGGGCGTGGTTCAGTACTGGGAATGTGCATCTGCATGTGTCTCTATGGCAGTCTGGGTTTCCTTTGTGGGGTGTAGGTGATCCCTGAAGGATATTAGACACCCACGTAATGTGATCTAGTTCGCCTTCCATGGGTTCGGACCCCACCGCACCTGTTCGGCTACCTCCTTTTGGCTTTCTGACACCTGGGATTGGATTGCCATATGTGGCTACGTGAAGTGTTGTGGGCCAGCCGGGCTTGTGGGTGCTTCCTACTGTGTGATCTGTTGCAGGGTCTGTGTTTTCCTCTGAGTAGCTTGGCTGCCCTGGTCGTGGTGGTGGGTTGCATGGGATGTCCAAGGGCTGTTGTAGGGCATCGGTGTCAAAGGTGTGGTTGTTCTCTCAGGCATCATTGATGTATGGTCTTCTATGCCCTGCTGGGGGTGTTGTGTGCCCCTCTGCAATGTGAAAGGGAAATGCATGTTGACATAGTGTTCCTATGTATGTTGGCGCATTGTCCTTGTTTACATGCAGACCGTATGACAATGTACATTGTGACTGTTTTGGTGGTGAAAGATTTAGATGCGGGACCGTGTACATTTGGACTACATGACGGATGTGAGGTTGTATGCGTACATTTTCATTTCACAGTTTCCAGCTCTGTCAGATGTAGTAGGCCTGTTTCTGCGCGTTTGCAGACCCAGTTGTGTCCTCTGTTATGCAGAGACATGTTTGTGCAGTGTACCAAATTGACGTAAATGTGGGTGTGCTGTTCTTGCCATGTGTGTGGGCTGGAGTGTGCTACGGGGAACATGGACATGATCCTGGGTCATTGTGGGTGTGGAGGGTGCTAGACTTCTTTGTGCATGTGTTCCATTGTGCCTATCTCCCCCAGTCCCCCAGTGCATGGTGGTTACTCACCCTGTTGATGATGTGTCAGGTCCTCTCGAGCTGTGTCCGTACTCCCGACTCCTTGCACCGTCTCCACACTGATGACTGTGGCCTCGGTTTCCTCCAGCTCCTGTGGCGCAGGACTCCCACGTCCTGTTGCCTTTGCAGCCCTCCTGTTGGCAGCGGGTCTGTGCCTGGTTTAGGTTGTCACATCATGCCAGCACCTCTTGGTCTCGATTGACCTCCTCGACACTCCGACCGCATTCTTTTTTTATTTTTTTATTTAAACATTTTTTTATTGATAACACAAGCAACAGACAATAATTAAAAAAAATATATATATATATATATACAGACAAAAATACATTTGATCCGTAAATAATGCAGCCCGAACATCTGGGTAATTAGTACAGAGAGCAATTCGAAAAATCAACAAGTAAGCAGAACAAATTCATATGTCAACTAAAAGACAAACAAAAAGAAAAAGAAAGAGAAAGTAAAAGCAAACCCCCAGTCAAATCAATTCATATCAGAGAAGAGTGCTTTATCGCCCCTTTTCCTAGCTAAAGATAGTTCCATATCATGTATCTCTTTCACCAGAAACCACCATTCGTTCACATGAGGTGGTTGGTCCGATATCCATGCCCTTGCAATAACCAGTCTTCCACATGATAACAAAATAAAAACAAGATCCCTAAATGGAGCAGTAATAGGTTGCATACCTAGATGGATCATTTCGGGTAGTAGTGGTGTGTCAATTAATTGTTTCTGTTTCAAAATGTTTTCTAAACTATCCCAAAATGAGAACAAAGCAGGGCATGAAACAATCATATGTTCTAGGTCAGCAGCCTGTAAATGACACTTTGGGCATTTCGTGCGATCATTAAGAGCATTGTTAGAAGACCACTTACAGATTTGTAGCGGAGTATAATAAAGCTGGCATACGGTCTTATAGGCTTGGAGTTTTAAACTGAATGAGTGAACTAGAGTATCAATATTATTTAAAAATGAAGAAATGTTATTCGAGGAGATGCCAGTCGTAAATTTTAAGGCCCATTTCTGCGCCAGTTTAGGGCAGTCATCTATCTTATATTGACTGAAACATTTATACCCTAGGCTAATCGTAGCTTTGCTCATCCTCTCTCCCCCATACATACAAATCCAAAAATCTGAATCTGAAATCTCTTTAAGCTTTAGTTTCCCAATAAGGAAATCACGGATTTGTATGTATTTGAAGTACGCATGCTCAGGTAATTTATATAGTAGCTTAAGTGTTTCAAACTCTAACAAGCCTGATGAGCCATATAAATCGCCCAATTTCATTATGCCTAGATTGGCCCAAATCCTGCACCCTGAATCACTAAAAATACCTAGTAAACCCGGGTTGTTCCAAAGAGTTAAATTAGGGTGAAAAATCGACGTTTTATTCAAAGCCAGTATTATATTCCTTATACAAATCATGTCTTTGGCGGTCTTGAACCTGACTCTTTTAAAATAGTTCGGGTCATTGGTTCTAGCAAGGAATTGTAAGGAATTGGATCCAAGCATACATTGGTGAAAATAATAGGGATTGCTGTAGTTAAAGAGACTCTGTAGACGCCCCAAAAAGGAGGCGAGGAAATAAGTTCTAAAATCTGGGAAATTAAGACCGCCCTTGCTGAACGGTAACTTTAAAGTAGAGAGTGCTCTGCGGTTTTTTTTAAACCCCATATGAAACTGCCTAGAATACCATCAAGTTTTCTAAAAAATAATTTATTCATTTTCAAGGGAATACACCTAAATAAATACAAGAATTTTGGCAGAATGTTCATTTTAATAAGGTTTATTCGCCCAATAAGATTTAGGGGAACCTTATGCCATTTTTTAAGAAGAACACTAGTATCCTTTAATAAAGCATCATAATTCAATGCCATAATGCCCCTGATGTTGGATGTAATTTTAATACCTAAATAGGTAGCTGTATGGCATATGCCCGAGACTGGAATCCGTGGTTTATGATAAACTATGATTTGTGTCTTGCTTAGGTTTAATTTGTCACCCGAGACTGCACCAAAAGCATCAGCTTCTTTAATGATTTCGACCATGGCTTCTGTCA
Source organism: Lissotriton helveticus (assembly GCF_964261635.1). Classification (NCBI taxonomy): domain Eukaryota; kingdom Metazoa; phylum Chordata; class Amphibia; order Caudata; family Salamandridae; genus Lissotriton; species Lissotriton helveticus. Next base: position 2,001,054,562 of record NC_136061.1, on the reverse strand, counting down.
CATCAGTTGTATATATCGCCAAGTCGTCAGCATATGTTGTAATTTTAAGTGAGTTAGCACCAAAGTTAAATGATTTCATATGTTCCTGAGATTGTATAGCATTGATAAATGGCTCCATAGCAAGAGCAAATAAAAGGGGTGCTAGCGGGCACCCCTGACGAGTTCCTCTTAAAATTGGGAGCCTAGAAGACAGCAAATTACCATACCCTATTGTAGCATTTGGACAGTCATAAAGTGCTTGTATTCTCATTAGGAATTGTGTTTTAAAACCAATTTCTTTAAGAGTAGCCCAGAGATATTCCCACCCCACTCGGTCAAATGCTTTTTCAGCGTCGAGTAGTACCATGCCGAGTGGGGAGGAATTAGTTGCTGCAACATCGAACGCAGTGATGGCCATATTAACGTGCAAAGTTGTGTCTCTGCCTACAATGAAACCGTGTTGGTGTTGGCTAACTAACTTGGCATAAGGGGAGACAGTCTTGTAGCAATTAATTTAGCGTATGATTTAGCATCTGCATTAATCAGAGAAATGGGCCGGTAGGACCCACACTCTGCAGGTGCTTTATTCTTTTTTAAGAAAAAAATAATTTTAGTGGTACTCCAAGAAATCGGAGCCCTACCAGTTACCCCTATATGATTAATAACGAAGCAAAGTAGAGGAAGAAGCTCATCGCTACAACTTTTATATATTTCAATCGGGAGTGTATCGTCCCCAGCGGCTTTCCCGGAAGGAAGAGAAAAGATGGCTAATTTTAATTCCGCAAGGCTAAAATCTTTTTCCAATTCTTCCATCGCTTCAGCATCTCTTTCTAATAACCAATTATTTCTAATGTATCTTTGCACAGATTCAATCGGGGGAAGGGACTCGGGAGTGTAAAGTTTAGTATAGTATTTAACAAATTGTTGTAGAATCTGCTCGGGTTGAGTATGATTAGTTCCGTCGACCCCTTTTATGCTCTTAATTAAAGAGGAAGCTCTATCCTCTGCAACCTTATAGGCGAGGATTTTACAAATTCTATCACCGCTCTCATATTGTGTTAGTTTATACTTGTGGAGTTTAGTACTAACTCTATCCCTAAGAAATCTTTTGGTCTCACAGCGTAAGGTAATTAGTTTAAGTTCCAGCTTTGCTTTATTTAAATTAGTAGTTAACCCTGCACCCTCCTGCCTTATAATTTCAGCCAAATGTTCTTCTAAAGCCCTGATACTAGATGTAATGCCCCGTATCTCCTCCTTTCGATTAGCATTCTGCTGAATGATAAACTGCTGGGCAAAACCTCTAATACTTTGCAAGCGTCCCACACAGAAATAAGTTGGGCAGAGTCAATAATAAACTCCAAAAATTCTTTTATATGTTCCTTCAACTGATTAATAAATAAGGAATTGGATATCAAATGTCTGGGAAATGAAAATAACCTGGGTTCCTGTTTTTTAGATATAATATTAAAACCTAGCAGAATCGGATTATGATCCGAAGTTTCTCTAGGACATATCTCCATTTTACTACCTTCAAGCATATTATTCGTGGCCCAAGCCATATCGATGCGGGAGCACATTTTATGTGGTATTGAATTATAGGTATATCCTGCCAGTGTAGGGTGGAGATTCCTCCAAGCGTCTTTTAAATTATGTATGCGTGCAAGTTCTAAGATGGCGGCTCTTGTTTTACGCATACGTTGTGAGGGGATGCCCTTCGTAGTATCTTTTGCATAATTAATAACACAATTGAAATCACCCATTAATATTAGCTCCCCCTCCTAATCTAGCAATTCGATATTAAGTCGGTCAAAAACTGCCGCATTATCATAATTTGACCCATACACTGCGCACAAGATATATTTGCAATTTGATAACATTATTTGTGCAATTACCCTTCTACCGGCTTTGTCAGAAGCTACTCTAAGAACTTCTACCTTAAATAGTTTTTTCTTGAGTATAGCCACTCCCCGAATTGATGCATTTAAAGATGTACATATTATTAGACTCCGACCGCATTCACGGTAGTCTAATTGTGGGTCAGTTGATGGTAGTGTTTTGTCACCTCCGCGACACTGATTTGGTTTTCCTGCGGACTGCACCCCATCTTCCTCTCTCTCTTCTCCCTGGCCTTCCCCAACCCTGTTGTTCCTTGCTGGCGGTCTGTGGGGGTTGTGGGGTATGCGTCGACCTCTGCGCTAGGTCAGGGTGCATCCATGTTGCTACGCACTTTAGGTTGTTCCTGGTGTGTTGTATTTGTAGCTTTTATAGTGCATTTTCCCACCAGAATCATGGGTTTTGCAGCCGTCGCTGCTTTTCACTGCTTTTTGTACCGCTATTGGCCTAATCGCGGGATTTCTTGCATTCGTGTTTCGCATTTTTGCAGCATGGCATTGATTTTTACGTGGACATTTGGCGCATTATCTGGAGGCTATCACATGGTATCGACGTGTTGAGCATGCTTGGTTAACACAGCGTAATTTTCCTGAGATAGACTGTGATGTTGAAAGTAACTTTGGTTAAGACACGTTCTTGTGAATATGCACGTGAGGCTGTTGTCCAGGAGGCTTATCTGTGTTATACCACCTGTCAAATTGTGTAGTAAACAGAGGATAACTGCCCTTATAGGCCCATGAACCACTCTCCTTGCCCATTGGTCTTGGAGAGAGATGAGATCTCGGGTGGATTCACCGCTAAGTAGGGCTGGATTAGTTGTGAATGGGCATGGTCCCCACAGAATCAGTGTGTGGATTGGTATGTTATTGTCCTAGTTGTAAGTAATTTTAAGGGCTGAGGACTTATGTATTGTGATGAAGGAGCATAGTGTCTATCCCTATGCCCCTCCAGGCACTAACAATCCCAAACAGGGCCAAACAGGCCCAAACAGGGAAGACCCAAATAAGCACGACTTTGTCCTCTCCCTCTTTGCCTCAACATTTGGGTAATACCCTGTGGGAAGTTATCTCAAAAGGTCTGTGGTTGGCTCTCCCTGATAACTTGGCATTCTTTCAGACACCAATCAATAGCGTAACTTTGCTCCTGCAGTGGTTTCACTGCCCTCCAGCAGTCAATCTGTGATCAAACTTCAGCCCTTACAAACTAAGCTGTAAAAAAAGGGAGAGGGAAAAACAGCCCTGCTGTACATGAGAATAATGTCTGCCCTGCTAAGAATATTAGTCCCTCTGAAAGCCCTGTATGCCCGGCAAGCATAATCACATGTATTATCTAGATAAAAATGTATTTCAGTCCTGAAGAAGGCCTCAGGCCCACATTGGCAACAATATAGACTAAAACATGTTGGCAAGTGATGAGAATGTGTAATTCACAAGATAACTCTCTCATCTTTTAATGTTACTTGGTGTACCTGTACTAATAAAAAGACATATCTTTGGGTCTACCTATATGGTAACATTTTTAACTCTGGATATTTTTCCTATCTATTATTACTTCATTAAGAACTCCGTCCATAAGGACCTCCAGCCAGTACTATATCACCAGGACTTGGTAATGTTACCTATGATGAAGCATGCCACAAAAGAGTGCGTGGGGGTTCCTTATCCAGAAATTCTGGTTCCAATTGAACTCCACTACTTTGTTGCTGATCTAGGTTGTTGCCCTCGTTATTAGATACTGTCCTCCTACGACTTCTTGCCAAATTAAACACAACAACCCCACAGCAAATTAACTTCATAACAGTTACAAAGCAGCTTCTCTTCACAGCCAGTGTTTTTAACTTTGCCCAGCAGGTTGCGGTTGATGTAGCTTTAAGATGTATTGGGCCCCATTGCTTGCAAACCAATCTGGAATATTTGTGGCCAAATACAAGACAGTTGATGTCTGGCTGGAACCTTCCCAATTTGCTTACAACTACTTGCTCTCACACTGGGGTGGCTCTCATTAGTTGCGAGCAGTTCAACCCAATGCAGAAGATCGTGATGTTTCCCTCCTCAGTGTGTGTGTCGATACAGCCCAAACTTGTGATTCACAAGTAAAAGTAGAACTGCCTCTGTGGGTTCAGATTGAGTGTGCCCAGAGTTTTCATCAAATACGTGCCCACTTTGACCTGAGAGGTGCCAATGCATGTCCACGCAGAGAGTGCTAAAGCTGGAACGCAGTCCCTCCTGGGGCGGGATGGTTACCTCCTCCATGTGTGGTTCGACAAGGTGTGGAATGTTTCACAATTCTGTGTCGCGCATAATGGGAGTTGGCTAAGGGAATGAAACTTGGCATGCCTTACTCAACCAATATTGCCTCTTGCGAGTAACACGCTGCTTCTCCCCACCTGGGATAAAGTCCTTTACGGCCCTACTGGGGTGCATGGGGCAGTTGACATTCAGAGAGCTTTTTGAGGATGGTGTATTTATCCCACTCCAAAATATTTGTGCCCACCCCAGAGCACCGCCGCTGGCTCCTTTTTTGTCATCTCAGCCTGTGATCGGTGGCTGTTGTAAGTATACATGGGTTCACTGCCACCTGAGATGACACTCCTTACATCCTACATAGGATGTGCTGATATGGGACATCCTGTTAGATTCCTATATGTGACTTTCAAGACTGACATGGTGAACAAGTTTTCAAAGATTGGAAGACTCCCTGTTGTAAAGCCTTCCCAATAAAACTTTGCGTACTGTTGAGCACAAGTGATTAACACACCGCTCCAATTTCAACACAATCTGATACAATTCAAATACTTGCACCAATACTATTATACTCCAACGCGTGTAGCCAAATTTAGTGGGGGGCCCTGGATTAAATGTGTGAGATGTGTTACTTTATTAGCTGACTTCTTACATATGGCTTGCACATGCACGGCTCTCACATTGTACCGGGAACTCGATTTTCATAGTGTGGCAGTTATACTGGATGTTTCCATCGATCCCTCACCCCAGGTAACGCTGCTGGGGACACATTAGAGATTCCTTTGGCATGCAGATGGCTTGGTACCATCTGGTTGTTCTGGCTAAGAGGCGAGTTGCCCTGTTCTAGATACAATGGCACCGCGATGCAGCGTACTGTCAGGACATGACTGAACAGTATTCTGAGACTCTGCATCCTTCAGCGCGCCCTAAAGATCTTAGGGTTCATTTTGGGCCTATCTTTGCACTATGGACAGTCCCCCTCCCCCAGGCACTGCACTCACAAACGCTGCTCATGTAGCAGTGTAGGATAATATACTGTATGCGGAATGTTAGCAGAATGCGTGCAGGGATGTTGAACCCACGCAATCATTATAATTGTACCCCTAGTACATGGTGCTGTACCAAATCTTTGAGTTGCAACAGTTGTTGGTTTAATTTACAAAACCTAATAAATAAAATATTTAAAAAAAACAATAATGTGACCTCTTTACAGGCACCAATCGCTTACTAAGAGTTTCTCTGGGTTGGTCCCACAGCCCTCTAGCAGATAATGAGCGATCAAGACAGCCCCTCGAAAGCAAGCAGTTTGAAAGGAGGGGGAAAACAAAAAGTGCTATGATGTAAATAACAACAATGCAGATTCATAACAAGGAATATGTAGAAATGTTGTTTTGCTACAGCGTATTTATTTTGCAAGTGTCTTATTTGTTGTTTACTCAACTATATTGGTGTATTTTAATCTCCGAGAGTATGTGATTTTTGTGTAAGTACTTTTTTGTAAGTGCTTGGAAAGATATATATAGCGAAGGTGCCATTTGGGATGAGGTTACAGTAAGTTTGTACTAAAGGTGGAGGTGGGCAAGCTAAAATCTTCTTAGGAAATGCTGAGCTGATTAAATAGCCTGAGTGAAAGTGGCAAAGCAAGAGCTGAACCGTTAAAACGTGTTGTAACCCACACAACAATTGCCATGCAATATGACAAAACGCTTTAAAACTCCAAAAAGTGTTATGTCTGTAACATTTCTTTTTCCATTGAGTACATTGGATTATTTTACTGTACTATAATGAGTGATATTTATGAAAATTAATATATTCTGAACCTGAACTTGGAATGGTTAAAATATCACGTCTACTTCACGCCTGACCGTGCCTTCAGTGCGAAAATAAACAATTCAGTTGGACTAAATATATGGCCAATATTTAAGGAATATAACTTAAAATGAAAATGGGTACAAAATGGAATCTAACAAGCAGGAAGTGGAGTAGCAACATGATATAAGAACACTGGAGAGCATTGAGACTGATGATTGTCATTTAATTCAGCAGCAATCTCAGCCATCCACCCTTGAAAAGCAGTAAAATGTCCCAGCAGAATCCTGAGAAGGAGAAGGCCCTTGAAGGGAAAAAGAGAAAATTAAAATTACATGAAAAAGAGGTTGAGATACTCACGGTAGAGTGTGCATCCCATCATGATGCCTTGTTCGGCAAAACATCCCTGTCTGTGCAAGAGTTACACAAGAAAAAATATGGCTCAACACCCAGAAGCACATTAACTCTGTGGAGGACACACAGAGATCAATAGATGAGATCCATAACAAGTGATTCAATCTCCCAGCTCGGACCAAAGAGAGGTTGGCAACCCTCAGAAATGAGGCCTATGCAATAGGGACTCCAACCCAGTCACCACCAACACTTTTGAGGAAATAATTGAGTCCACACTGGAGTCAGAAACTGTGTCTGGCCTCAGCAATATTGAGACTTCAGAGGCTCCTGCTACTTCAAAAGGTAGGAGTCATGCATATACTTATAGTGTTACAATAAAATGTTTGCAGCCATCTGTGAGGCAGCATTGTAACCTTGTAAGGCTTAGATATATTTACCTATGAGATCATATATTAAAAACAGTGTTAGAAGTGTTAGGCTTACTCTAGAAGTTTAGCATAGGATATGTAGTACTCCATTATAAATACCTAAAGCACAAAGAAAACTTAGCGTACTTTAATATACGAACAAAGGTATATATAACAACATTTATTAGCAAATATTTTTCGCACAGCATTTCTAAACAGATATCCCAGCAGCAACAGATCATGATTTTGAGGGAGAGGGACAAGAAGATTCACAGATGTGCACAGAAGAAGGAAATGAGTCAAATATGCCATATACATCCATCCAGAGGCAAAGTTACAGTCCTGAACATAGCAGTCACACACTGCCGAATGATAATGTGGACGATGCATGCAGTCCAATTGTCACAGAAGAGGCGCTGACAACTGCACAGGAGTAATCATGTCCATCATCACAGTGTTGTCAGGCAACCTAATCCTAGATCAGGGTCACACAAGATATGGGCGATACTACACACTTGTTTGGAGGTCTAGAAGCTTCTATGTTGAAGATACAGCACCTGCAACACATGCAAATCAGAATAATGAACAAAAAAAATATCTGGTCTAGAACGAGGCTCACAAGTGGCTGCCAACATCTAGCAAAAACCAGTGAATAATCCCAGATACCTCTGGGGGCAAAAGGGGAAAATATGGCTCTGAACAAATTGTGTGGCCAGAATCAACAGGACAATGACATACTTAACATAATTTATTCTCATGTACAGATATGTTGAGTTGGTCAATACACCAACTTGCACAGGCTACTTCAACACTCTCATACCGTAGTGTAGGGCTGCAGGTCGAATTGGGTCACTATAGTGGCGATGTGGCAGGGAGTCTTGTGCAAGTAACCACTGCAGTAGAAAGTTTACAGACCACTCAATTTGCACGGGTTGGAGCAGTTGGGCCTGCCGAAGGTGAGGAGATATCCAGTATTTGTAGCATCAATGTGAATGAGGCAATGAGTGTGCCTCTCAGTAGACCACGAGGTGGTGTTGTAAGTACTGAAGGATCCACTACACCTGTGTGGCAAAGTACAATTTGTAGTAGATGCAAACAGTAGTAAGTCTTATATTTGCACTACACATTGTTGTGTCATAGTTTGCTATTTCAGTAACATGTGTACTAATGTTTTTCGTTGCGACTCCCTTTACAACCTGAAAAACAAAGGTTATATTGTTTGCACAGCACTTCTGGTGTTTAGCTTTGAGGACAATGCAACAAACATCATCATTTACATAGCTTAAAACTAATGGTTTGTAGTGGCTGTACGTCTGGCTCTTCCTGCTGCTGCCAATGAACCATCCTGTATTGCCTGTGCTGGTAAGTTTTGGGGGTTCGTCATGATCAGATTATGAATCAGACATCATTTCTGGCAATCCTTTCTGTATTGCTACATTGTGAAGTATTGCACAAATAGTGATGATCTTGGAACATCTTTCTGGAGAATATTGTAGGGCACCCCCACTTTTACGGAGTCAAAGAAATCTACTTTTCATGAATCCAAATGTCTTTTCAATGACAGACAGGGTTCAGTTGTGTGCTACATTATAGCATACCTCACTTTGGTTGGAAGGATGAAGATATGGTGTCAAAATCCATGATCTCTGAGCATATGCACTGTCACCTAAAAGACATTTAGTAAATGTGGTTACATTAGCTACAATTTAGACATTTAGGACATTTATGTCATATTCATTGGCCATTTTTACCTCGCAGATAGCCATCTTAAACTCTCATGTGAGAAAACATGAATATATGCCACTATGCCTGAGCATGACATAGTCATATGTCAGGATACTCTGCAATGAGATCTGTTATGATATAGTTTGCATCACACACCACTAGGATATTGAGTGGATGAGGGATTTTGCTGTTTCTAAATGGGAACAAGGGTTCTATCAATACATCCCATTACATGGCGAAATTAGGCAATCTGGTAAAAGTTCAACTTGGATAACTGCAACTCCTGTGCTGTGAGCATCCAGAAAAGTCTTTAAAAACCTAGAAAGGGCACTCTGTCATATCCCACCTGCAGCAGCAATGACAGCCCTGTAAACTCCAAGAGGCTAAAAAATGTAGTGAGGGTAGTACCTGCACATGTGTTTGGTGGGTGTGGCACAGAGTGATTCTCTCAAGCTGAGTCCTTATTTCCACAATTAGATCTAAAATAACTGGCCTACTCAGCCTGCATGTATCGTATATTTCCTTCTCTGTTTGTTGGAAAAGTGTAACCCTCACTCTGCATATCCATTTCTGTCTCCTCGTTCTTCTTCTCAAAAGGCCATTGAGAATCTGCATCCTCCTTCCAATCACATACAATCCTGCCATAAAATTGCGAATCGGTATTAGGGAATTGGTGAAAAAGATGCGCAAACTCTGGTTGCTGAAAAAAACGATTCAGTAACACGTCCATTTGGTAGAATAGCACAACAGGGGCCAGATGTAGGTGCCCGAATACCGGTCGGAAACAGCCGAAAATACCGATTTTCGGCCGTTTCCGACCGGTATTTGGACATTGTAATGTAGGGGTGTTTAAAACAGACATAAAATTACAGAATCAGTAAATTTACCGAATATGTAAATTTTACTGATTCGGTAAATTTACCGAGCGGTAAAATTACCGAATATGTATTTTCAAATGTAGGTAGCACTGTTAACAGTGCTATAGGGCTTTCAGGATTCGGTATTTACCATGTAATACTATGTAAATAACGAATCCCTGTGTACATGCACATCTGTGCATGTACACCTGTGCCATGTGGCACACACAGACATGCCCTAAGGGCATGTCTGTGTGTCACATGGCACACAAGCCTGAAACAGGGGTGCAACAGGGTGTCAAAGTGACACCGTGTTCCCCCAGTCAATTCGGTAATTTTACCGATTCGGTAATTACTTAATCGGTATTTGCTATTGATTCCTATGGGCTTCATGGCCCATAGGAATCAATGGCAAATACTGATTCGGTATTTACCGAATCGGTAAATACCGAATTCTACCGAATTGTTAAAAATTACCGATTTTTTATCTACATCTAATTTACCGATTCATAAATACCGAATCGGTAAAATTCGGTATTTATGAATCGGTAAATTAGATTTACCTACATCGGGCCCCAGATGCTTTTAGTACGTTAAAAAACCAAATGTTTGCAGTCAGTAACGAGTTTGTGACTGGTTGCTGATTCGCTGATGTATATCTATCCAAAATTTCCTAAAGAAACCTAGTATGAAGATGATACATATATTCCTACTGAAGCAGCACTACGGTTGATTTGCATATAGCTTATTCCTGTCTAAGGTGGGGTAGTGGGCAAAAAAACAATGGTTTGGAATGTGTCTTGCGTAATTACCAGTGGCTGAGAGCAGTTCAAGCATTCATCCCATCTATGACTATATGACTATGCCTCAGTGTAACGCCCTAAGTGTGACAGGTATGCCAAGATGCAGATCCTGTACTCACTGTGCTACTGGAGCCAAGCTTTACACTTCTGAGGAGTTGAGTTGGTAGTAGCTCACATAATTTGCTGTAGCATAATTACGTGAAGTTACAGCAAAATTACACGGAATTCTGTTAGGAGCGTAACCCAGCATTAAGCTATATTTTCTTGGTGCAAAAGGTGCCCTTGTATCCAAAATGGACCCAACGATGCATTTTGTACAAAAACAATAGTGCTAAATACAACAGAACATGAACAGCATCCAGTAATAGCTCATGCTGTGTTTCTGTACTCTTGTGGGAGACATTTTTGCCCGCATACTCTGAAATACACGAGCCAGCATAATCGTGTAATTTTCTGTGTTTTCCACAAGATTAACGCAAAATTACAATTACTAAAGTTACTTTGATTACTCTAGCGTATTTCGAAATTTCACACAGACTTACTGAAAAGGCTCAGCAATGGTGAAACTGGTCTTGGGTTACTTGTGTTGTGAAGGACCCTGCCTGGCAGTTCGGATTGGACTGTTCGTATTGGAGTAGGGCCAAGTCTGATTTGGAATGTGGCTGGATCCTGTCTGAGGTGGGATGGTGGGCAAAAAAATGATTGTCTGAGATTCGGCAGAGTAATTACCATCAGCTGAGGTTCATTCAAGCATTCCCACCAAATGCGTTTCTGTATTCATCATATAGTAGAGGGAATTGTCTAGAAATCTCTGCATTAACAGTGTTTAGAAAAAATCCCTAGTGAGGTTACTCCTTAACTTTTCCATCCATACAAAGGCAGAAGCTGAAAGCAAAGAGCCAAGACATTTCAAAACATGAACTACCTGCTGGTTTTGAACATAAAGAAACTCTAAAGAATCTATAGCCACCTATGCGTCAACTCTTAAATGCCATTTCCAAAATGTTCTGAGTTTAAAGTAACATCTGCTCTTATGGCTGGGCTATGTGAACTGGGCTTGGACACCAACAACTAAAAGACAAAAAATTTTTAGTGGACAAACACTGTTGTTAAGTTTTCAGGAGTTCTGAAGTTAATGGAGCACTGGGTAAGCCAGTTATGGACCACTTGCATCATACACAGTTGGCAAGAGGAATCTAGAGATATGTGTTGGAGCCCGGATCCTCTCAACGTACATCCTACTATACGCAATCCACAGAAATGCCACACATACATCACCAGTTATGTACAGCGGCCACTCACAAGAGAATGTATTCATGCATATTGACAAAACAGTAGCATCTTCATAATATGATGCTGCTGAGCGTTGAATGGCAACAAAATTGTCCTTAAAGTGGCACTGGTAAAAATTACTTTGGCACTTTCACTACGAAAACTGTCAGCGTTCACTTCCAATCACACATGCTTCGACCAAAATAACACTGTATTTCAGACATGCTAAGGATCACAATGCGGATGATTGTCTGCCTTGCCTTTAAAATTGTGTGCAAATAGAGGTCATATTTGAGAGATAAAATAACGCCTAAAAGACATATTATGAATAATTACAAAGTAGTGAAGTGACAAAAGGCAGAAAGGTGCTTGCATTGCTGATAGTTGCTGGTGGTTTCTAAAAGCCAGAAAAGCTGCTGCCTTTACTTGAATGAAGAAGAGGGACAAGGGGCCCGATGTAGGTAATTCTTATTTACCACTTCTTAAATACCGAATTTTACAGATTCGGTATTTAAGAAGTGGTAAATATGAAGGGGGGAGATGTAGGTATTTCAGAATCTGTAAATACCGAATCGTTAAGATTCGGTATTTACCGATTCTGTAAATACCGAATCGGTATTGCCCATTGATTCCTATGGGCTTTGAAGCCCATAGGAATCAATGGGAAATACCGATTCTGTAATTACAGAATCGGTAAAATTACCGAATTTGCAAGGGTGACAGGGTGTCACTTTGACACCCTGTTGCACCCCTGTTCCTGGCTTGTGTGCCATGTGACACACAGACATGCCCTTAGGGCATGTCTGTGTGTCACATGGCACAGGTGTACATGCACAGATGTGCATGTACACTGGAATTCGTTATTTACCATGGAATAGTATTCCATGGTAAATAACGAATTCTAAAGGCCCTGTAGCACTGTTTAAAGTGCTACCTACATAAGAAAATACAGATTCGGTAATTTTACCGATCGGTAATTTTACCGAATCTGTAAAATTACCGATTCGGTAAAATTACCGAATCTGTATGTTTTTCACAGCCCTACATACCAATGTCCAAATACCGGTCGGAAACGGCCGAAAATCGGTATTTTCGGCCGTTTCCGACCGGTATTTAGACACCTACATCTGGCCCTTACTTCCCAACTTTTACGGCACTTCTTGAACGAGTGAAGCGATCTGCCACAATTTACTTTTAGCAGCCATCTTACCAGGGGCGTAGCTTCAGGGGAGTTTAGTTGGGTACAGGTGCTTTCCGTAGGGTATGAAGAGTTGTCTGTTGGATTTCACTAGGAATGTTTACATTCACACAGACGAAAACGCACAATACTCTCTTTCTCGCCATGTTTTGAAAGGCCACGGAAATGTTGGTTATTTTGCAAAATATTGTGTTTTCTCTGGCTTAGTACTCCTATTAATCTGCATTCCTCTCCCTTTCCACTGCCCATAAGGCCCCTGCCATGTACCCGGCTGGCCCTATAATGTATTATATGCCAACGTGATGTTGGGAAAATCTGAAGCTCCCCCCGCCCCCCACCCCCCGATCTTACTACCAAGCTATGCACCTGATCTTAATGGAACATATATATTTTTTTATTATCAGCCAATACAATGTCACACAGGCTAAAGGCACTAACAAATGAAGTGGCAAAGCAAAAACAAAACTTTTTTAAATCAATGTAGCAAGATAGAATTTTAATGCAGAAGCATTAGTGCTCTGAGTAAATGTAAATGTAGTGTACTTGTATAGCGAACGAATCGACCCCAGCTAGGGTATCTCGGCGCTTGTATGCTTGTGAAACCCTTCCTGGCTTTTTCCTGTGGTGAAGTGACTACTCCTGGGCACCCCCAAGATGAAGCCAGGCATCCTAGCGTTGTGGGGGCCATTGTGAAGATTAAGCAAGCTTTTGCCCAGAGTGGCACCCATGATTAGAATAGGCACCGAGGCGAGAATTATCAGGTTCGAGGAAATTGAACCCAAGACCTGCGGAGGCAGGAATTGAACCCTGGTCCCGGGCTAGACCTCTGTATCAGGGTCTGCCGATCTAACCATTGAGCCACACTTCTCCTGAGTCAAGCATGCGCATTTATTACATATACACATTTTTAGGTTGAGCCTGGGCAGGCCATGCGCTGCTCTATGAGCCATGCTGTTTTGGAGTATGCACTTGAAGATCCACCCACTCTCCGCCCATAGTTGTCATTGGCTTGTGCCATTGTCCTTAGTAAATGCTGGCTTCTGATTAGTTATTAGGCTTGTTACTCCCTCCTTAGTACCGCCTTGTCTTCATTTGTAACCTCCCATGAGGACTGGCCCTTTTACTTTGGTTGTCACATGGTATGTCTTATTTAGTCTGTAAGCACTATTTTCTTTAAGCAGTTTCTCTTACTGCAGGAGGGTCTCGGGCGCAGTTGTGACCACCTGCTTGTTTATTTAACTCGTAGCCAACAGGGACCTCTTCAGGGGCCACGGGAGACAGAGGGGTCAACTCAGGATGCCTTCAAGCATTTGAAATGCAATAGGTCTGGCATTTGGGAGAGTTTAAGCTAATGACTTTGTAAATGACAACGCCTTTTAGTTACGTTTTAAAACCAAAACATAAATAAGAGATCAAACTCGCGTAAATGCGAGACCTGTTGCATTAAAGATGCTTGTTCTTTCTGTTATCAATTGTTTGGGGGAATTGGAGGTCTTGAACTCGGGTAGGCTCTATTCACGCTTCCACGCTGGGAACAGTTTGGCACGATAGCATGCTTTCTCATTATTATGTGCAATATGCATTGAACCACTCATCTATGCAATTGATATCTGTGAGTTTGGGGGCGAAGAGCATATTTCTGGCTCAGAGAACAGGTAAGTACAACAGCATCTCTAATGCATCCTACTATGCATGTTTTAAAGCACCTTCACCCTAAGACTGTCACGTGCGAAGGCATTTTAGAGCTGCTTGGTGCTTTTATTTGAGCCACATGATTCTCTTACATGGAATCTTCAAAACGGACATCAAAACACTAATTTAATGTATCGCTGCAGACGGACAGGAAATCTGAAATTATGATGTGAAAAATCCTCCCAGAGCAGAACCGAAACCTTTTGTCTGATAACTTCAGCCGTAGCACCGCGGTTTTCGCTAATACATAAAAAATGTGTTCTCTCATCAGAATTATCGCAGTAAATCTAAAGTGTTTGTAATGGAGTATTCCATGTCCTTCCCATAAAGGTCTGAATCATGACAAGTTCTCATCTTTACAGTCGGGACTGGCATGTTTTGCTCGGCGGAATACTCTCTTCTCGTGAAATGTTACGCCCCTGATTTATGGCCCATTGTCTCATACTGAGTGCTCGAGAAACCTTTCACTTACCAGACACAAAATGCGAACGTGCCTCTGCCAGGAAGGAAATGACAGAAGTGATGTGAAGCGCAGCTTGGAAGCACACCATATTGGTATTAGGTGGTGTTTAAAAACATGTGGCAGTAGCAGGGTCTGATGGCTCAATGGACTAATACGTCCACTGCAGGGGCCTGTGTTCGCCCTCATGCTCACAGCTTCAAATCCTGGCTGGTCCACTCAGCCTTTCATCCATCTGAGGTCCATGAAATGAGAAAAATCGAGTTGGGTAACAATAAGCATATGTTATTCAGGGCCAAGATACATACAGGTGAACATTCGCTTTACAAGTACACGTGTTATGTTATTTAAACAGATCCTTAGGGTCTGACTCCAAAAGATAGTTTGTTGGGAAATCAAATGGTACGATTTAACCTAGATTTTTTTTGTTTGATTTTGAATGATTATAGGCAGAGATAAGTGTGGATCATTAACGAGAGAGTGAAGGAATGACTGACAATGGAGGCTTATATATAACTTTTTACTTATTTAGATTAAAAATATCCATCTTACTACTTTTGAATTGTCTGCCTTTTGGTGCGACACGTTGATTGTGTTACATTATGCAAATGAAGTGATAGTCATAATGGAAGCTGCGGGTCTCATGCTTGGATTCAACCTATTACCTGCTGGTTACACACAGATCACAGTAGCAGGAGCCTAACCCACTGAGTGATCTAAGTAGGAAATTTACAACATTGTGAACGTGATTGATGTGGCACCATATAAATGGCAGGAAGGTGCTACACAAATGCATCAATATAAAATAAAAGTCATTGACTTCTACTTTCTTGGCTATAGCACGATGTCTACAACACGAAGGGATGTAATAAGTTATTCTATGTTGAGATATATGTGGGATTTTCAGTGAGTGCTATTTGGGTAAAACAGGGGCATATTATCAAGCACGGCGTTAACATTATCGCCGCTTTAGCGGCAGAGAACTGCTGTTAAAGCGGTGATAATGGGCTTGATAATACGCTATAGAGAATTCCCATAGAAGCCCATGTTCACACCAGAACATGGGCTTCTATGGGAATTCACAAGGGCGTATTATCAAGCCCATTGTCGCCGCTTTAGAGGCAGTTTTCTGCCGCTAAAGCGTCGATAATGTTAACGCCGTTTCTTGATAATATGCCCCAGAGTCTTCTAAAGGTGATGTGGCCTTTGGACTGAGGCAAGTGAGTAATGCTTTAGGTCCCAAGGATTCTGTGCTCCTGTTAGTCAGACTGCATCTTTCTGAGTGGTTTGTAAATGGGAGGTGTATGACAGGTTAACATAGAGGGACATTACTCTGTCAACCTGGGAGTGTGTGGTGGCTCCAACAACTAATGAACATATACCATCTGTGGGCATGATGGGAATGTAGGAGAACATATGAAACAAAGTAAATGTTAGCAATTCTGACTAATGATCTAATAATCAATCCAAAATTGTAATTACAGGTGGTCTGTATTTTGTTGACAAAAGGGATTAAATGAGCTACAAATATGGCGAAGAAGAAGTAGGAGTAATAAAGATGTAATATTCTCCAAAAGAAAATTATTTTGCTTAATACACCTTTTAAATATATATGACAAGAATAATAATATTAATAATTTTATTGTATAAATAATTGATTACAATAAATATCGAGTGCTAAAATCCTGCTATCTAACTTAATAAAACATCAAATGCAATTCAATGGTAAAATAATAAAGCAGTTTAAAAAATCCCATAAAATGAGTATGTAAATTAAAACTACAGGCTCTGGCTGGCTTGTTTAAGATAAAAGTAGGCTTGATCAAGCAATTTCATAAATGTACTAATAAAAGAATTACAGTGTGCATTAAAGCACAATTGATGGCCTCTTCTGTTGTCTTTGCCTTGAATTCTCAGAAATGTACCCATAGGCACTTCTTGTCAATATCCAGAGGCATGTGGCACAGACAAATAATATTTCCTATTGACTCATCCTTATAGCAACAAAGCCTGCATCTAAACGTTCTATACAGCTAATGTTAAAGTAGTCGTCAATTTTTCAAAATGTTATTTTTACTTCTTCAAAATTTGAACTGATATATTTGTAATTGGATTTATATTGTGCTTACTACCCTTGAAAAGGCGTTGAAGTGCTTTACAGCGAATAGAACACTACTCCGAGAGATTAGTGGTTAGTCTTGTGGTTATTGTTGGTTATTGTGATTAGTAATGTGTTCTCAAGAAAAATTGCATGGGAGGAGGAGGACGCCTGACTGTTGGATACAGGTGGGGAACATGGCGGCCGGAAGCTAACGGTCACGGCAGTGAGCTCCCGAGATGTGCTGTGTGAGGAGGAGGACGCCTGACTTCTGATGCTGCGTTTCCTACCGGTTTTCTTTTTCTTTACCGATTTGCCCTAAGATGCTGATTTCAGAATCTTTAGCTTTAGTCCTGTCTGGATAAGGAAAATATCCATTTCCCAGATCCAGCCTTTTACTTGCTGGCTCTCCCGCCTCCTGTCTTCGCTGACTCATTTCTTGCCCGTCTGCCCGGTGCAGCTTGCACTTCCTTCCCCTTACTGTGGCGCTGCGGCGCTACGGTCCGGCGTGGACGGAGGGCGGCTCACTTGTTGCCGGGCTGAGGGGGCTGGCTCCGCGCTCCACGTTCGAGTGCTGATGTTCTTCTGTCCTGACTCTGCCACCTGTTTGCTGTTCGTTCCTCTGGCCATTGGGGGCTCGGGTGTGTTCTGGGCAGGGACGACCTGTCCCTTCTGGGGCTTTGGTTGATTCCGGTTTGCCGGTCCCCCCACTCCATCTACCCGGCTCGCTTGCTGCTTCCTTGGTGCCTGCCTGGGGTGGGCACTGTGACAGCTCTCAAAGTTCTCAACATTACAAACAAGCATTTGTAAATGCATTAAGTTTTACCTATGTGCTAACGTTTACGGCATTGCACAGGCTTGGTCCCGGTCTTTTCTGGTAGAGTTCAGAAAGGAATGCTACAGGGGAACATGGCGGCATTGTTATTTTTTTGTATTATCAGCATCGAACTCTGCCCCCTCCTACCCCTTCTTAATTAAGGTGCAGAGTATAGAGATCGCCGATGGTGCAGGTCAGAGGGGAGAAAGCGGTCACGGAGTTTCCAAGGAATCATGTCCTCGGCGCTGCTAGGGAGTGGAGGAGGTGGGCCCTTCTGATACAGCCCCGGCTCCCATTTGGGCGCAACGCTGACCTCTTTTTTGCCCTTATTTTGGCAAGTTGCAGTGGATTCATCGGCCTCACAAGACTTTAATTCAGCACGGAATAGGGTAGGAGCTGGATGTGAAGCTTCAGGGGGTGTGAGTGTGCCAAATAAGGTGACCTTAAGCAGTATATGCTCACCATCGGGAGTTCACAAGGAGGCTATTGAACTGTACTCGTCAAAAAACCATTTACATCAATTTATTCACCGTATGGAGAAGTGTGTGGGCAGTAAACCTGACAATAACTTGTGTTTAGTTAAAGAAACCTATGAGCCCACGGTCTGTCGCTAGACGTTGCGTAATAGACCCCCTAGTAGGCTGGCTGTGATTTCTAAACCTGGGGTTTTTTCTTCTCCAGTAGTGGTAGTAAAGGCTAACACTAGGCAGGCAACAGGCGCCTCTGTAACTGAGGGATCTCCCCTAGGTAAGGGAAAAGGTCGTCAAAAAATCAGGGGAGGAACTACAGCTAAAATTTACGCCCTCTTTGAAATCATTTTACAAGGCTATCTCCACTAATACTGTGGTCTGTGGGCAGAATACTAGCACGAAGGATAAGGATAAAGTGGCGGCTCTGAACATGACGACCATTTCTATTCCTCCTGATATTGCTGCTACAACCACTACAACTATAACCACTGTCGCAGCAGCAAGCCTGGTGGTTAGTGATTTGAGCCCCCAGCACTCCACTGATCCCACTGTTACTGTGAAGAATCTGCTTACACAGGGCCATTTAGCACCTATCCACCCATCAGTGGAACTATCAAATAACTTTTCAGCATTGGAGATTCAGAACACAGATCAGGAAGACGCCTCTATTGCAATTTCAGTGAAAGGGCCGGAATTTCAGTCTCGGCCTCAGACGCTTGGAACCCCTGAGCCACTCCAGCAGTCTTCTTTGTTATCGTCACCATCCCCGCCATCTGTCCAGTCCGCACCTGGGCCTGTAGGTACATCTGGGTCTCCTGGGTCATTGGCCGATATCCTGTTAAGTCTGAGAGATGATATCGGTAGGAGGTTCACGGTTTCAGAGGCCAATCAGGCAGCTATTCAGGCCTCCTGTGAAGTGCTTGCTCACAAAGTGGAGGAGGTTTCGAAAAGAATGAACGTACTCGGGGCAGAACTACCAAAAATTAAGGATGCTTTGAATGTGTCTGTGGCTTCAATAAGTAAAATGGCCAAGCAGAATCAGGACTTGAAAGACGACATAGAGCGGCTGGAAAATCATTCCAGGAAGAATAACCTCAAGATTCTAAATGTTCCGGAAGATCTGGAAGGGAGCGATATTAAGAACTTTGTCGTCTCCCTTCTTAAAGCTACTATTCTTAAGGACTCTGAAGATGTAGGCCTGGACTTGAGCATGGACATCCAGAGGGTACACCGTGACCCATTTAGGAGGGTTCAGGGGAGAGAGCGTCCCAGAAAAATCCTGGTGAACTTCCTAACGTATACCATTAAGGAGAGGATCTTGTCTCTCGCTCTGAAAGCTGGTCAGTTAAAATGCAGCTCTTTTTCTACTGGTTTCTCTTTCTCAATCCGTTCAGATGTCTCCCATATCACCGCCACTAAGCAGTGGGAACTGGGGAAGAGAATGACGATACTGAATGCGCTGCGAGCCAATGACGCAGGATTCCCTGCGTCATTGCGCATCATGTGGAATAATCACATGTATAACTTGAGACATATTGATGATGTTGATTCCTTAATAGAGAAAATTAAAGAGGAATGCGGGGGAGGAAGCAGTGGTGGAAGTGTATGTGTCAGCAAGGTGTAATCAGCGGGTATAAGCAGTGTAGTGCATGTTCGTCATAGAATATTGAAAAGCAAAAGGGAAAAGGATAACATAAGGAGGATAAAACAACATAGGACGAGTCGAATTGGAATAGTTAGTGGAAGTTGCTGCGCAGGAAAGAAGTCAGTCTACTAAACTTAGTAGTATTTGTTCACAGTCACATCTCGGGTGCTCCTGCCCAATGGCTTATGCCCGGAAAAAAAGGGACGGTTCCCCTTGGGTGTAGATGGTTGAGGGGGGAGGGCGGGTGTTTGTCAGGGGGAGCACGGGTGGAGCTGCAGGGGGAAAAAATGTACAAAAATGTCCTCTTTTTCACTATAAACTTAAGTGTAAATGCTTCTCTAGTCTGTCTAATTTTGGAGGTAAACCTGGTATCGAATGACATCCAATAACATAAAGTTCCTATCTTGGAATGTTAATGGACTGCGATGCCCCCGTAGACAGAGGTTAATTATGAAACATCTGGAGCAATCCTCTGCAGAGGTTATCCTGTTACAAGAAACCCACCTGCGCAATTCCGAATCTAGAGTTACTTTTAGTAAATATAAGTGGATGGAGAGCTTTTGTTGCTCCGACCAAACAATACACAGTAAGGGTGTAGCGGTTCTGTTTATATCTAACCTAGGAAGCACCATTAAGGCTACATTAACAGATCAATCAGGGCGGTGGATCTTGGTGCAGGCAGTGATAGGGGGGGGCGGAACTCGCCATAGTTTCCTACTATGGCCCTAACACTGACGATCCGACATATCTTCTCAGAGTACAGGCCAAACTAGCAGAAATCACTGTCCCAGTAATAGATGGTGGGGACTTTAATGTCCTCCTTAATCCCTCTAAAGATAGGTCCAACCTTAGCCGGTATGTGTCAGCTCAGCGTACACGCCGGACGATGATTAACCTGATGCACAAGCTTGGATTAGTAGACCTATGGAGATGGAAGAAGGAGGATGAACCAGGTTTCACTTTTTTTAGTAAAAAGCACGGCCACTCCTCTAGACTAGATTACATTCTTACAGATAGGTCATCTTTAGAGTATTTAGTAGATATCTCTATCCTGCCTTCTATTTTATCCAACCATGCCCCAACAACTTTTTTGTACCAAAGTGGGATTCCAAGAGTTGCCCCGAGGTGGACTTTGAAAAGGGCAATGTTATTAAATGAGGAGTTAATTAGATTCATCAAAATATCGACTGTGGAGTACTTCACCGAGAATTTGGGTTCAACATCCCTTGAGTTTGTTTGGGATGCGTTTAAGGTCATATCCGGGGAGTGCTTCATAGCTGGATATGCTCCAAAAACAGGGTAGAGATGTCCAAATTTAAGAGGGTGGAGAAGGAGATTTCTAGACTAGGAAGGCAAGATCCAGCTGCTTACCTGACCAACTGCCACAAATTCCTAAGGATTTGGAGCACCATTGCTTGGCATATAGGAATAAATTAGATCAAAAACTGGGGGCCCAAATGTTAGTTCATAAAATGGAAAATTATGAATGTGGCGAAAAGGCAGGAGCCACACTTGCACGGAAGATCAAAGCCGATAGATCGAGGAATAACCTCAATAAGTTATATATAGATGAGAGTAGTACGACATCTTGCCTTCAGGAAGATATGCAGAGGTGCCTTCTGTCCTAATTTTCAAAGCTATATAAGGAAGGCCCCTCCTACAGATTCGATTCATGATTGGCTCAAAGCCAAGGCTCTATCTAGTTTGTCAAGGGAAGGCTGGGACCTGTTAGAAGCCCCAATTTCTGATGAAGAAATAAAAAGCTGTCTTAAGAAGATTAAAAATAATAAGGCGGCAGGGACAGATGCACTTCCGGGGGAGGTGTATAAGATTTTGGAAGATGCGATAGTGCCTAGACTCAGAGAGTTGTTGAATTTTATCTATAGCCCTGAAGGTAGGATCCCCCCGTCATGGAAAGAAGCAATAATAGTGCTAATTTTGAAGCCGGGTAAAGACCCCCTCCAAGCAGACTCTTTTTTTTTTTATTTTTTTTATTTTTTTTTATAATTTTTTTTTATTGAACATAGCAATGGTTAATCAGTGGTACAATGCATCTTTACAGTTTTAAATAAATAAATAAAGAAGAAAGACATCTATATACAGATATATATCAGACATGAGAATTAGGAAAAGGGGAAGAGATTCATCGAGCACAGCAAAAAGGGAATACAGATAACGATTTAATCTAGAAGGGACTGTGCAAAATCCGCAATTTATAAAGTGACGTTGTAAAAAAGTGCAAAAGCCTACAATAAAGTGCTACTGCATGTGCAAAAAACTATGATACAGCGATATCCAAAAAAAGTGCGAGTGCTTTTAATTGTACTAACCCTTTCTTTATCTTTATTCTTCCTTTGCTGCTCATCCCTCCTTCAGTTGAACCAAATCCCCAAAATATTTCCAATTCCTTTCAAATCTCTTAATAGAACCTACTCTGCCCGCATATGCTTTTTCAAAAAGACAGGTTCTCCTCATCTTATTGAACCATTTTATAAGTGATGGAATTTCCCTTGATTTCCAGTTTTGTAATATTAAAGAGCGGGCAATCGCACATGATATAAATATAAATACCTCCTCCGATTTGTTGATATTGCTTCTATCCTTGCTTATTCCAAACAAGGCTACTTCTACCGTTGGCGGAAATGGTTTTCCAATGGCCAATTCAATTTGCGCGAATATCTCTTTCCAGAATGGCTCCAACATCGGGCAGGCAAAAAAAATATGATACCATCCCCCATGGCCATGTGCTAAACATCTAAAACACTTATTTTCTGTTCTTTTTTGAATATCTTCAGATCACTCATTTTATTAATAAGGAAGGAAGTGGCTTGTTGAATACCCCTGATAATTTACTAAACAACCTTTATGGTAGGAAGAGCAGCGGGATAGGGCAGTGGTATAAATTGCTCCATGGCTCTGGCCAATCCCCACTCATTGTTAAACATCTGAACAAAGTAAGTCTCTCGACCCAGTGCTTTTTTTCCTTCAAAGATTGGGAGGCTCTCTGTTTACTGGGAAACAAATCCTTGCGTGCTGCCAACTATAAGAGGATGGCCTTTCTGTCTCGTTGGCTAGCCTATTATACGCCAGAGGCTTTGGAAAAAATGTTTCCCCTCCAAGCAGACTCGTATAGACCTATATCCCTGCTGAATGCAGATTATAAGATCTTTACTAGCATTCTGGCAGGGAGGCTGGCGAGGGTAGCGCCCGAATTGATTAATGAAGACCTAAAGGGCTTCCTGCCGGGAAGGTACATTCAGGAGCAAACCTTACATTTAATTGGGTGTATCGATCTGGCGGTGGCACAGTCGGAACCCTTGGCGGTGGCTGCCTATGACGCCGTCAAGGCATTTGATCGTGTTAATTGGTTATTTCTCTGGGAGACCTTAAAGGTAATGGGCTTTGGTCCTCTATTTATCAATACTCTTACTAGATGTTATGTGGGGGCCTCCGCTGTGATTCTTCTTAATGGTTTATTGACACTAAGTTTTAATATTGAAAGGGGAACGCGGCAGGGGTGCCCTATTTCACCCATGCTGTTTGACATCTACATTGAGCCCTTGGCTCAAGCTTTGAGACTCGATGAACAGATCACCCCATTTCAGATATCTGACTATAATTGTAAGCTGGCCCTATACGCTGATGACCTGCTGGTTTAAATCAACAACCCAGCAGAGGTATTTCCCAGGGTGGAGGACACTTTGGTTGAGTTTGGCCTTTACTCTGGATACTCGGTCAATCCATCTAAGACCGAGATTATGTGTTGGGGCATTGAGGGATATTCTGGGAGGCACTGTGGGGACTTTATGTATTTGGGGATCACTATAACATACAATATCGATGATATCCCCATGACTAACTTGAAGAAAGTGTCTAAGGAAATCGATCATCTCCTCTTTAAATGGCATAATCTCTCCCTCACTATCTTCGGCAGGGTCAACCTGGTCAAAATGGTTATACTGCCAAAGTTGATGTATCTGTTTGGGGCTGTCCCACTAGACTTTCACGGAAAATTATTGAGTAAAATCCAAAGTAAGATTGGGAGCTTTATATGGGCCAATAAAAATTCCAGGTTATCTTGGAAGAAGTTAAAACGGTGGCTAATTAAGGGAGGCCTTGCGCTCCCGGATGTCTTTCTTTATTCTCTGGCTTTTCAGTTTAAAAGCATTCGCTGCCTTTTCTCTAGTCCCACCGGCTCTAATTGGGGGAAAATCTTGAATACCATGGTCCAACTCGAGGGAGGTAATACGGGGTTTTTATACAAAGCTCCCAGATTCTTCAAAAAGGTACGATTAAAAGTAAGAAAGTTAGCTCTCATGTTATGGCAAAACTTGAAGAAGAAGTGGGGAATTAGATATTACTCTGATTCACCCCCTATCTGGGACTCCCCAGGGCTGCCCGCCTGCCTGAATGATATCTTGGCTATCCCTATTAGGAGGGCGGGAATTGCTACCTGGTCCGATTTGATATCCTCGGATGGAGTACATCCATGGGAAGTGTTAAAGGGGAGAATAGGGGAGAACTTTTCCCACTTCAAATATTTGCAAATATGTTCCTGGTTTGCTGCTGAAAGTGACCTTATAGGTGGAAACTGGGAGATTGAAAACAAACTCCAAAATGTAAACCCCATAAAAAAGCAGGTAGGGTTATGGTATAGGGCCTTAATAGATGCAGAGGTTTTAGATCTTCCCCCTCCTTACACAGTATGGAATTCATCAATCCTGGAAAATGCCTCTGTTGATTTGTTTTTTTCTTCCCTTCACAACTTATATAAATACGTTAAGTCAGCCTCTTTAAAGAAAAAACACTTTATTGTGGTAAACAGATTATACTATACACCACAGAAGATTGCTAGGTTTGCTCCAAATTCAGTTCCAAAGTGCCCGAGGTGTGGTCTGAGGGAGGCCGACGACTTACATATGTTTTTTGAATGTGTACACCTAAAGGTCTTCTGGGAGAATGTTGAGAGGGCATTGGAGGGAATCTTTGAAGTTAAAATCAGTCTTACCTTGTCTTTAGTTGTATTTGGTATTGAAAATAATCCTACAAATCAACTCTCTAATAAATCAATTGGGTTACTCCTCTGCTTGATATTATCGGCCCGTAGAGAGATTTGCAGGTTGTGGAAAGACCCTGAGCCTCCGCTATATGAGATCTGGCTGAGAGCAGTATTGAGTATGGCACGACTGGACCAAGGGGAGGGGAACATCTGGGTACCTTTAACTAGCTGGGGTACAGAAATGAGGCTGCTTTAACTTCCCTACGGTCCAATGATTACACCAAGCCTCGTACGAAGAAGCTGGCCTGGTCGGCCTAACAGCGATGCAAGAGCATGGATCCAGGGTGCCTAGCTTGGAAGTTGATCCTTATGCAAAATTGCAGACGCTTAAGGTGAAATGAGGACAAAAAAAAAATTGCATGCATTTGCTCTAGTTACTTTGTTATATATTAATACCAGTTGGATATGATCATTAGTGGGGGCTATGTGGTTTCGGGTGAATGGTTGGTGAGATAGATAGGCTGGCTGAGCTTAGTTAATGTCAGATTACAGGGATAGGGATTTAAAGAGGAGAGGTTGTGATGTATGAAATAAGGTATCAGCCAATTGCTGAATTACAATAAGAAGGATCGAGCCAGACAGGCATGAGAGTGAGAGGATGCTCTACTTAGAAATAGAAAGCACGAGGAAAATGAAAGGAAAGAAGAGAGTCAATTTGGCGAAAGAATGGGCAGGAATCAAGCAAGAATAAATCGATGTAATTTTTTCATGCAGTGTTTAGGAGGGTAGTTAGAGAAGGCTTTCTGAGTTAGCAAGAAGTAGGAGAATCAATCCACAGTAGCCCTGAGGTGGCAATGCCTAATTACAAATGCACATCTTAGTAGTAAGTCTATCGGAAACTGCCACTCATGTATAGTATAGTGTGGTGCTCTCAAAGCAAAAAGTCTCCCTCCACCCTCAGAGCGACAAAAACAAACTCTAAGGAAAAACTTTCCAGTCGAATTCACAAATGACATGCACAAATGCCAAGGCACACAAAGTCAGTCAAAAATGTGAAGTAGGTAGTAACCCAAACAGTAATCAAAATGAGTCCATTGGATATTTCTTTTATTTTATTTTAGTAGAACACAACTCTGTCACTTACAAAGTGAAATACACTTAGAAACGGACAGGGCGGACACCGGTTTGTGCACTCTCCAGTTACAAGCTTATCTGGGCCCTGGAACAGGTTGGCTTACATGTTATTTCACTTTGTAAGTTAAAGTGTTGTGTTCTACTATTTGAAAAACACATCAGGTTTCAAATTTTTCCCTCATTATAGTCATACGAGAGCGCCATCTTTGGACTGTGTGAAAGATGCCGCTAGCATTTGAGAATTCTCTGCAAATACGGACATAACTTTGGAGCAAGCTTTTATAGACCACTGGGACATGGAATCTTCACGCTGTGATTAGTTGCCTATAGGCACAGGAACTCGTAGAAATAAAGGCGGGTCACAGAAATCCTGATCCACATTACAGGATTTGGATACTGTGCACATCTACTCAGGAACCATTGAATACTTAGAGGATGAAGGTTGCAAAACTGAGCTTGGCTTCATAGACTTTCAGACTCTGTGTGTCCATTTGTACATCCGGTACACTGTTCTACGGGGTGATGGGTGCATACACCCTTGGATTTTAGCCTTGAAAAATCCTGTTGGACGAAACACGTGTCGGCTGCCAGTGCGTTTTTCTACTTGGATCTTTGAAAAAAGAAGAAAAGAAAAGAAATATCCAATGGACTCATTTTGATTACTGTTTGGCTTACTATCTACTTCACATTTTGGACAGACTTTGTGTGCCTCAGCATTTGTGCATGTAAGAAGTAGGAGAATGTAAGCTGTAGAGAGTAACATTTTCCCTTGTGTTTCATATCCAGGGCAGACAGCTAATACACATGAATCCAAGTGTATACATCAGTCAAACATTAAGGGCCCTAGCCCGGTGTGTGCCAAGCCTAAGACAACCCTTTTAAGCATAGTCTGAAGTATCCAAACCTTAGTACAGGGTTTGTATGCTGCACAAGGGGAGTTGATGCAAAAAAAGAGAATTCTGTAAATAGAAGATTTTTTCACTCACTCACTAAACATTAGTCATCAGGCACTGGCTTAGAGTGTCTTGCAAATGCGCAAACAGATTTATACCCTGTACTGCTACCTAATGCTGTCCAAGTGTATGTTATATGTGCAACTATTGTAGTATGTGCAGTATTTGTGTAAGCAAACCAGAGTGATGAAGACCTATGGGTTCTATTTGGATATCCCGACATTTATGTGCACAGGGTGGGGGTGAAGTTGTTTTCCCAGACAGTGGCAGTGTATCAGGTTTGTCAGGATGCAGGAGAGAGGAAACCTAGACAGTAGGGGACAAAGGAGGCAGGCTCCTATAGAAATTCAATTAAGTGCACTGCCACTTGATAGATAGTGGGCATAAAGTGGGCTGCAGTCTGTTGTTCAGGGTGAGAAGGGTCCATTTGGTGAAACCAGCCTTTTCTCTTTTTGCTGATTACTGTCAATGTGGCAGTCCATAGCCAGATGCAGAAGGTTCACACCTCTTTGTGCCTCTGCTGTGGGTGCTCCAGGCTAGAGAGTAGCCTGCTCTGAGGAGCATTGGCCCACACAAAGGCTGTGTCTACAGAACTGCATCAAGAGGTACTTGAATAGGAAGCCTGCAGGAACCAGTTCTCTTGCCTGCTCCTCTTGTTTTGATACTTTTTAAATCCTTGTCTCCATCACACCTCAGAACTACAAACAAAGTGCATCATTCCCAAGCCTGTGACTGTGTACAAACCACCCACCTGCACTACATTCTGCCAGAGGAGCCCGCAGGCATCAATTCTTATGTAAAAAATAAGCAACAGGTAAATGAAATAGTAAATTAAACCATGTTGAACAGCGACTCCATGTCCCATTCAAGCTTTTCTCACTTTCACTGCGCAGCAACAAAGCCACAGTTGAAACCTCACTGCAAAAAAAGACACAGATTAAACCTCAGGTATGTTTAACAATGTTCCATAATTGCCAAACACAATTGAATTGTATGCTGGTAACGGAGAAAGAAAAGTTGTGTCAGGCCTAATTAACTGTTGAAAACTCATGCACTTCGTGCCTCACCGGAATGGAAAATAAACGTGCACTCCTCACCTGACTGGAAAATAAACATGCAATGCAAGTGCTTGTGAATAAGACAGTGACTGTCAATAGCAAAAGTAAAAGTTTAGGAAGCGACTGATATCGCGGGCATTTTTTTTATGTATCTTGCCCAAGTCATTGCAACTATGTCTGGCATATGTAAAGCGCGGCGCAACAGCTTCAACTGCGATGGGCACTGTGCTGGGAGAGTACCCATCAAAACACCAAGCGGTGCATCATGGATACCTGAACTGAACGCACTTGATTTTAATGGTCAAGAAGCAGGCATTAGAATGTGGCTGATAAGAGAGTTTTTAAACATGAAGACAAGGGACTGTGAAACGCGTACATTAGGGGGCAGATTTACTACTTCTGGCGCGTCTGTGCTAATCAGCAGGGATGCGCCAGAAGAGTTGCAATGCATCTGCCCTCCCGTGTGCCACCACTGATGCGCCGCACCGTGGCACCCGGATTGGCAGATGCATGCCGCATCCCCCGTCAGAGAGCCGGCGCATTGCTGGAGTTGCGTCGCAAGCGCAACACAGCTCCAGCAAGGCTCGGGGTGCCCTATCCCTAACATGCGGCTTCAATCCTTCGCCTGCTTTAAGCAGGCGCACGGTTTTGACGCAGCATGGCCTTAAAAGTGACTGAGTGAAATCTTGTAGGTTTCACTCAGCCACTTTTAGGAGGCGCTCCTGCGCCGGAAGCCCCCCCCCCCCTGCGCTGGAACGCCTACATGTGGCACAGGGCTTTACAACGTGACACATCTCCCAGAATATCTTTCTAAAAGGAAGGGTGAGAAATTTACTAAAGATAAAAGGTTCTACACATTAGAACGCACTTATCCTTATTTAATAGAGAACTACTACAATACTGAACAGTATTCAGGAGGAGCTAACTATAATCAACCTAGAGTAAATAACTTTACGGATTCCTCCGATCCGGACTCAGATACAGATTCTAACTATCAGGAAGATGGCCCATATAATCCCCAACGGGGAGGAAGAAACACCCGGCAGCCTTTTTTAGGCCACCGTGGGGCCAGACGGGGCCGACAACGGGTTCGGTTCCAACCTCAGTCCCGAGGCCAATATCAGACACACCAACATCCTCCAGAACACCAGAATTACCTAGAGACACGCCACAAACAATACCACAAACAATGGATTTAATACCGATCTTTAATCTTTCTAAATACCATCTGGAAACATCAGATATATCTCTGTTAACAAAAGGACTCACTTTTGTCCCCCATACAAATGTAGATACATTTGAACTTCTACAGGACCTACACTCTTTCTTTAGGAAGATAAGACTTCAAAAATTCTTCCAGGATAAATCTGACAATGATGCAGACATGGGAAGTAATAACATTGTAGCCCTACCCTCCACCTTCACCCCCAATTTGGATCAATTAGGCCCAGAAATGGCTATTTTTGAAAAAGTGGTTATAACTAAGTTGGAACAAGCTCTCAGATATATTCCAAAACCTAGGTATAATATATCTAAAAATGAATACGATTCTCTAAACAACTTAAAAAACAACAAATCTGTCGTAATAAAGAGTAGCGACAAAGGAGGGGGTATTGTTCTTATAGATTCAACACAGTATGAAACCAACATGCTAAAGATGTTGAATGACCCCCGGTTCTATAAGAAAGTAACTAACAACCCTACTATGAGAGTAATCAGCAACATTCAAAAAATCACCACTAAGGCCCTAGAGGATAATATTATAAATAAGAAAGAGTATGAGTTTCTCAATACATCACAAAAAAAGATAGCATGTATCTACGGGATGCCCAAAATGCACAAGGACCAATTAGATCCACCCTATCGTCCGATAGTCTCCACCATAGGCACCCCCACTGAGGCTGTTTCAAAGTATCTAGATAACATTCTGAGACCATATGTACAATTGTCTCCATCGTACATTAAAGACACTGGAGCAATCATCAGTAAGATAGAGCATCTTCCCTTCAACACCGATAGTGACCTTTTAGTCACTCTTGATGTTGAGGCTCTTTATAGTAACATCCCCCAGACAGAGGCTGTGGAGGCCACTATGTGGTTCATCGATCTCCATAGTATCCCATGTAACAAACAATTTATGTGTGACTGTCTCAACCTTGTATTGAGGGAAAATGTTTTCCAGTTCGGTGACCACTTGTACCAGCAAACCAAGGGCGTGAGCATGGGGGCAGCCATGGCTCCGTCCATAGCAAATATATATATGGCCCTTTTTGAGGCTCACCATATATTTAATGAAATGGCCCCCTTCTACGAGTCTGTTTCCCATTGGTACCGGTTTATAGATGATATCTTTTTCATCTGGACCGATGGGGAACAGACTCTACGAGAATTCCTCCATTGGATCAACATGGCTGACAGCAACCTTCGGTTCACTTCACATGTACATGGATCCCAGGTGGAATTTCTGGATATATACATTAAAAATCAGTCCAATAAATTGGAGGTGGATCTATTTACGAAACCCACCGCGCGGAATACCCTCCTTCACTTTTCCAGTTATCATCCCAGGTGTCAAAAAGATGGAATCCCTTTTTCCCAATTCTTGCGTGTAAGGAGAAATTGCACAAACATTAAAGATTATGACCAACAATCCATAAAAATGAAACAGAAGTTCATAGATGGGGCTATCCACGTCGTTTGGTGCGTGAAGCATACAAGAGAGCCCGGTTCTATAACCGAGAGAGTCTTCTCAAGCAGAATAAACCAACTCAAGAACCTAAGCTGGTGTGCATCACTAAGCACTCCACATTGAATGCTACTATCAGACAAACCATCAATGCCAACTGGCACCTGTTGAACACAGACCCAACTAAACCTAAACTTGCCAAACCGATGTATGCCCATCGGCGAAACAAGAATCTGAAAGATCTGATAGTCAGATCACGTTTTGATAGCCCAACGGCAAGAATTCCCTTCATACAGAAGTCCATAACAGGGACTGATGCCTTTAAAGGTACGTCTCGATGTGGCTCGTGTCTGTCATGCGATGGAATCATTCCAGGAGATACTCTAATACATAATGACTATAAAATAACAGCAAAGGAACTTTGGACCTGCAAGACAAGCAATGTTGTCTATTTGATCTTATGTCCGTGCAACAAGGGGTATGTTGGTGAAACTGCCCGCATGATCAGAACACGCCTGACGGAACATAGATCTGCGATCAAGACAAAGAAATTAACATCCCCCCTAGTGAGTCACTATATAGAATATCACCATGCCCCAACTGACATCAGATGGCGCATTCTTGAGAAAATACATCTATCCGAGGATGCTGGTGGTGATAAAATAAGAAAGAAGAAAGAAGTCTTCTGGATTTTTTCACTTAAAACATTTTCGCAAGGCCTGAATAATGATTTGCCCTGGTCAAATGCCATTCTTTAATAGAATAAGCAGCCCAACTATGGTTGAATGAGGTGTCCATAAGCCTCAATACTGTTTCAGATACACGCCCTAGGACACCCATGAGATATCGTTGTCTCAATCCATGTTGGATTTATAGATGAAGTGTGTTCCTCGCGGGGGGGGGGGGGAAAAACCCCCCCTCCTTCCGGGTCGTTTCCCCCTCTCTCTCTCATTGGGGGCGAAGGGGAAAGAAATCATGGAACGGCTAGATAAAGATCGCTACACCTGCCCCAATAGAAAATGAATGACAAACACACATTTGTGTTGCATCGCCTTGCCAGGAGTCTAGGGCAGAAGATAGAGGTAGCCGCATAAAAAGCGCCATATCCCTTTAAATAAAATGGGCTGCATCAACCAATAGCCAGTCCGTTTATATAAAAGGCCCGTGGAGTCACGTATTCGAATCTTGACCGACCGAAGCAAGACAACATTCGTGACTTACAGCCCGGGGATAACGGTAAGAATAGATAGGCGTTAGGGACACTTGTGACTACGGTGTGCACACGGGTTGTGAACTCCCTTTGGTAACGCCCTTCTTCTCTTGCCTTTCAGTGTAGACCATCGGCACCACGAACTACAGATACTCTGTACCGCTCCATTTAATCAATCACATCTTTGCGTGTACATCGGTAAGATTTATCTGCGCGGTTTCGATGCCCGGCTATTTAAGAGAGATAGTCTAGAGACACAAATGTTTTCTTAATTCAGGACTCCGTTTTTACAGCTGACGGTTTCCCGTTGGAGCAGCCTTCACTTTACCCGCCGCCTAACGGACAATTTGTATATTGTCAAGTCTGGCCGTCTATTTGTTTATCCAGACGCCATACTTAACCCTCTGAGTAGGAGATGTGTCTTGGGGCCAAGTCGGTAAGAACCGCTTTGTTTTTCGATTTGAGAGAACCAATATAATGTATAGACCATTTATCTGAAAGTAGGACTCCACTCTTACAGCTGCTGGGGTCTGCATAGAGCGGTGTTTATTGAATGCGCTACCTAACGGACGAATTGTATCCCGTGAGGTCGAGCCGTCCCCCTACTGTTCCACACGTCAAACCAAATCCTTTCAGTAAGTGTGACTCTATGAAGTTAGGTCGGTAATACCGCTATGTCTCCCAACCTGACTAAAAAGGAAAAGTAAACACACTCATAACATCTAAAAATTGTTTCAATTTTAGGGTCGGCAATACTAGCGTTTTACAGCGTCCCCAGCCTCTTGATGTCATACAGTGGAAAAAATATATTTTAATATCATCATACGAACAGATACTATCATTTACGAGGTAACATATATTAGTGTTAAAAATGTTATACAAATATAATGACCTGACTAAACTTTATCAATCTATATGATACCACTTGTTTTTCAAAAATATTCCAGATATTAAGTGCCTTGTCATCTGCAGATTGGGGAACGTCGGTGTGTAACTCGCCCTTAGAAAATCCTATTCAAAATAAATCAACGCCATTTTTTGAAACACACTATAAGGTGAGACAGATTGAGTAAACAATTGCTTATGATAGGGAAGGGATAGACTATCACAATGTATGTCTATATTTGAAATATCTGTCCCTCAGATAGGAACTAGTTAAGGCCAACATGTGTGAATCAATTGATACATGTAGAAACTGGCATACAGGTATAAGCCAGTTCTCATGTTTTAAACTTCTTCATAACATATAACTACTAATGAATTAGTAGTCATTCATTGTAGGGCCTCGCTGGATAATCTTTCCTGCGGGGTAGTGAAGTGAGTGCAGAGTTGAATAGTACGACGGCTTGCTCTGCATAGTATTAATCTACTACTGTGCAGACCTACACGGGATTGGGCTTTACCTATATTTAGTTTTGTATATATATACAGCACAGTATATACTTATGCCAGCCTGACATGACAAAGAATGTGTCTTTAAATTATTAATGTACCATTGGAGTTTGTCTTTAAGTTATCAATGAACCACCAAGGTCACTAGACATTTTTTGAGTGTATATGCCAAATGTCAATAATGTGGAAAAAAGGATAAGACATGTTTGTGCTCTATTGTTATGATGTTGAACAACCAATATGGACACTGTATTAGCATTTAAAATAGGTTAATGCTTTATCCTGAAGACCTTATATATATAGAGACAATACACAGAGTCGCATGGGTTCCATATGGAAATTTTGAGGCATAATGCGGTATATCAATAGACTTGAAAGTTTGACTAGCGGTACAAGGAACATGATATAAACAAGTGTAAACTGCTTTACCAGGGAAGAAAATTGTATAGTAAAAATATGTTTACAATTATTATTTTTACAGAACATCGATGGTACAGTCCTGAGGAAGACACAACTTACGTGTCGAAACGCGTCGACAGGAAACCATCATTTTTTTATAATGTTTAATGAAATTTTATCACTATTAGACCATGTATAATTACAATGAAGTTTGCATTGACTCTGAACATTGTAATGCATTTTTATCATATGAATTTTTTATGAATATTTGAATAATTAAAACTAATTGTATTGGAAAAAGCAGTTTTGTCTAATGTTATTGTAGCTAATTCTATCTACAAGTGTACCTGCTAGTTACGTTTGTGCATGCCTGGGAACTTTTGCTTACATACATTCTCTACCCTGACCCAGGATTGCTATTTGCACCAGGGGGCTCCTGTTATTTTACATAGAACATCTCCCAGATGCAACACATTGTAAATACCCATCAGCATGGTGCTGGCTTTGCACTGCTGCTGCATCACAAAAGTGAAAAGTGGCGCAAGGGGCTTGTAAATCTGCCCCTAGGTCTCTCAATGTTCTGTTGCAAGGGACAGTGAGGAGTCAGGAGTGGGATTCTGTGGGCGAGTGTGTGCCTGTTAAATCGGTGTCTATGGCTCGCCCACACCCCGCCAACTCTATAATCTACAGGCTTTTCACTACACAGGCTCACCACAGACAAGCAATGTATCCGTTCCTCGGAAGGGCTCACCCCTGGCCAGCATTTCTCCTGCATTAGTTAGAGTCACAGCGTGTAGATCAGTCATGCTCAAGGGCTGCAGAGGGGTCCGCTGTGAATGTTCCCGGATCTGAACTCATACCTGCAAGGTTCTATGCCGTCCGGCCACTTGGGACTCAGAAAACATCTGTCCACATCACCACACGAACTCAACACATCGCAGCCTGCTTTCAGTTCGCTAACTTAGCTGCATGCTGCAGATGAGGGCTTTCCATCACCAGCACTTGGGCATTACAGATTACACTTTCAGGAACTATCACAGTTTCTCCCTGTCTCTCTCCGGCCGCACTCTCTCCTCAGTACCTCTTTGTACCTCTTCAGCACCATTCTCTCTCCAGGCCCCCCTCATCTCTCTCCAGCCCTATTTTCTCTCTCTAGTCCCTCTCTCTCCAGCTCCCCTGTGTTTCTCTGCCCCCCATATCTCTCCAGCCCTCTCTAAAGCCTCTCTCTGTTTCTCTCTCTACACTCTGGCTGTCTCTTTCCAGATGCTCTGTCTCTCTCCAGCCCTCTCTGTTTCCATCTCTGGGCCCCCTGTCTTTCCCCAGCCCCTCTCTGTCTGTCTGGTCAATCTCTGTCTCTCTCTCTCTCTTCTGTCTCTCTAGCTCATCTCTGTCTCTCTCCAGCCCCACTGTTTCTCTCCCATATCAATTCCCTGTGCTCCGATGTACCTATTCTATTCCTGGTCCCTCTCCCATCCCTCCACATTGCCCAGTCCTTCCCGTTGCACAGTCCCTCTTTCCCTCCTTCCCGTTGCATGGTCCCTCCTCATCGCACTGGACCCTCACCTCTTCAAACTGATTATGTCAGTACAGAAAGGTACAATTCTGTGCCCTGGTAAGGTACATGCTTCTCACCCTGTACTAACTCTCTAACTGTAACCAGGGCACAAGTCCTAAACAAGATCAACATCTGACCTGCTCAGAAATATAAGATGTTAGTTCAGACTCCAGGCCCATTCACTGCTTGGACTGTCTGCTGAGAACGGGGGCACGCGGGCAGCCCTGATTGCACTCACAGAGGGGAGTACCCTAATTTCTAATAGGATTTCACGATTCAAATGATGGAATCTCGGGTTTCCCGGTTGTCTTGAGGTAATGTGGGAGTCTATACCCAAATCTATGAGTTTCATTCTCAATGATACTAGAAGGTCTTCCTCACTACAATTTCCCAACAATGTTTTCATTATTTGTCTTTTTTGGCCTCTAGTTATCTGAATGAGAATACTCAGTTGGGGCAATTTTTGTGTCTCTGTTGTTTTCCTCAATACTGAACTATTCAGCCCTCTCTTTATACCCACATTTATACTTAAGTCTTCTAGAATGACCTATACTGTCCCTACTGCAGTCGCCAATATAATTAATTTTATCTGTTGTATGGAGAGTCCAGAGTCTTGGGATGTTAATTTCTAAAGGTAGAAAACATACTTTGTAAATGAAACAAAGATCTTATCGCTTGCACTTGTATTGTGCTCATATTTACTATTGTTGTTAAATTAAAGACCAGTGAGCCGTATAGCAATGATGGTGTGAGTTTTGCATTGAATACAGTAATGAAAGGATTGATGGCCCTTCCTCTGTAGATCCTTGAGAACCTTTTAATATAATTAGTTATTATTCCTACTTTCTGTTTCTTTGCTTGAATGTGAGACTTACATTTCAGTTTCTCATTGGTGGATTCGCCGGTATTTTTTAAACTTTTTATGAGTCGGCTGAACAACGAGAGCAAGTAGCGGTTTTCTTTTTTTATATATTCTATTTTCCCTATTCCGTCATCTGTCGACTGCCCCTACCCCTGCAACTTGCCCAACCACTCTTACCTGCACCAGCCGCTACTGCATGAATGGTTTTTTTTGTGCAGGAAAGTGCCCCTTCCTGCACATTAACATGCATTGCTGCCACCCAGGCACCCTTGCACTATTGCGCAAGGGTGTCTGTGTTGGCCACTGCTGCTGTTTTTGCACCGGCGCAGGGGAAAAGTACAGGAATGCACCGTATCTTGTAGATGCAGCGCATTCCAAACCTTTAATTTTGATGCACGGCAGCGCAGCAGGAAGGCTTGCTGCACTGCTGTGCGTCAAAACATAGTAAACTAAGCCCTTCATTTTTTTTAAATTGACTCTGGTATTGCAGATGACTGCCAGTTATAATTACGCTGGAGAAATTAATGCAATCGCCGAATTTTGTTACATACAATTTCACAAAATTTAGCATTACCAAATTTCGAGGGATTTCATGTATGTGGGAGGCTCGTTCGTGTTGAACATTTCTTACACAGAAAAAAATTTTGTCCAAATTAGTCTCTTGCCAGTATCTCAGGATGCTTTTTCAAGAAAAGCACGCTCTCACTTCAAAAAAGTCAAGCAAAATACATGCAGACTAAATGTTGCTCTAAAAGTATCATTTCACAGCATTTGATCATTGTAGATTTAAAAAGCTATTTAGAGCAAGATAAATGCAACAATAGTATAACATATACAAACAGCAATGCATTCCTATAATTATGGAAAGTGCATTTGAAAATATATCTTATTTGCAAAACCTTTGGGCTAGAAAGTATCAATGCGGTTTGCCCCTTATTTTGGGCATTTGAAGATTTATTAGCGGGTTGTGGATTTTTAAAAGACTTTCAAGGAGCTCTTTTTGGCACAATTATGTCCACGTTTATCTTATTGAAATATTTATCTTCCATTTCACTTGAAGCATTAGTGTGAACATAACAACATAATTTTACCATGGCCAAAGATCATTTAAGCTGTATATCTTTGCTATTTATCATACTAAAGTATATGTTTTTTTCTGCATCTACTGTGAACATTCCCCACCAAGTCGGATTTGTATTTATTGTGTCCCCGCTGCAAAGACCTCCAGGCACATATGATGCCTTAAAGGAGGTGTCAATTAGGGTTTTGGTTCTCGTTCTCCCCGTGCACAGAAAACAGAATGACACACATCATCGTTAATCTTAAAAATGGACTTCAACTACTTTGCCAATAACATAATCATGCCAATGGCAGGACTCCCCGCAGAGGGCATTTGTCACCAGACGTTGTTGTACACAGCTATCTGTCTTGCATTAAGTGGTGTCACTGCAACGAACTATTTTGCCTCTGAATGTCACTTCACTGAAAGCAGTCATTGACACATGGATAGGAAGACCTGCTCTTAGAATAATACTGCCCTTTTCCACCCTTAATGCTCAATCTTTGATCAACTGCTGGGCAAAACATTAAGTGGGAGCTAGAGCCTTTAATGAACTTTTTCACAGATGTGCCTTGCGGCCATCGTTATAAGGGTGAGATCCCATAATTCTGACCTTCACAATCTTAATATCTTTGCACAATATTTCCCCATAACTTACAAGAAAACACACTTACGATTCTGAGTTTATGACGTTCACTCTTTCTCTCCTCATTATTTTGTTGAACATTCCAATACTAGAGCCAAGAGCTAGAGCCCCGAATCTAAAAGGTTTTACATAAAATATATCTGTATCAACCCTTGAGCTGACGATGCTAAAACAAGAGAGTATCGGAAGGATGGAGATCGCATTTGCTTTTGGAAACCCTGTGCAACACTCATTTCTGCACTATCAAGGTCCAGTGGTGGTGTTCTGAGTGTGTGGAAACCTCCTTCTGAGAAGGTTCTTTATTGCAGTAGCGTAGCAGGGGGGGCGGTCCACCCAGGACGGCGTGGGTTTTGGGGGCGGTGGCTCACCCCCTGCTCTTACATGAGTTTGCCGTCGGGGCGGCAACCACAGGAAAGATCACCAGCACCCCTGTCCCTCCACCTCGCTACGCCACTGCTTTATTGCAGTGAGCATCCATGTCATTTTACATGTAATGAAGCTGAATCTAATACATGGAGCTGTGCATTGGGCACTTGCATCATAGGAGATCACTTTCTCCCAAAAAAGTTGACATCAATAGATGTGGGCTAAATTGACCTGTATGAGGC
Organism: Lissotriton helveticus; assembly: GCF_964261635.1. Taxonomy (NCBI): domain Eukaryota; kingdom Metazoa; phylum Chordata; class Amphibia; order Caudata; family Salamandridae; genus Lissotriton; species Lissotriton helveticus. Next base: position 2,001,016,278 of record NC_136061.1, on the reverse strand, counting down.
TATCCTAATGTGGTACCCTCTGTAGAAAACTAAAACATACTTCACACATATTTGCATTAGAATGTCATAATATATAATGCTATCCCTTGAAACAGTGGTATTTTAACTCTAGGTCCGTTGGAATTGTGTGGCCTGCACAAAACATACAAACAACAGTCCTAAATGGTGCATGGGCCTAATTAGATTTATATCTGTTTGTACAAAGTTAAAATTCACATTTAAAAGGCAATGCTCAGGCCCCCAACATTACACAAACAAAGTGTAAATTTCCTTCTTGTGTATTTGCTCATCTTCATCATAAAGTGTTCATTTGGTTGGCCAAATCAACCATGAAAGAATACTATATACTATAGAGTAAGAATACTATAGCACTGGAAAGGAGATGGCAGCTGGGTGGCAATAGTCCCCTTGCTGCCTTTTCTCTCTCCTACAAAAGATCAATGATGCTTCTGTTCTTTCTTTTTAAACTTCTGGAGCGTCACAGTTTACAAAGTTATGCAGTGGAGTAGCTTTCATGTGTACAGTTCCTAAAACTGTTGAAAAAATATGCAAGGTTGTAAAATACTAGCGATGTCCAACTTCGCACAACCTTAATTATCTCATATATTACGTGAGAGCAAGTCTCCCAGGTGCAGTGGAGGGCATTCCAGGGCGGTTATGCCTTAAAAAGTGTGAGCTTATGCACATTCTCAAATATTTTTAGATCACATTTCTACAATTAATATAGTAGAAAATTACTCCCATCAACAGCAGGAGTGAATCTGTATCAGGGCTGAAACGTTTAAAATTATGTTGGTGTGGGAGACGGGGTTCCATGGTATTTTCCTTGTGAAAGAAGAAAAATGGTAAGTGCAAGCACAATTTTTTATGAATTTTACACATATGTAATTTTACCATGCACATTTATGGATATTAATAGGGTAGGTACTCCTCAGGAGCTGTGACTTGTTGCAGTTTACCATGAGTCCTTCTGAATTTCTTTTTTATATCTGAAAAAAAATCATAAACCATTTACTTTAAACATTAGAGTAACACAATAGGATTAAATGTACATATTCTGCAAATCCGGCATATGTAGTGTCCACTAACTGCGTGCTCATTAAATTACTACCCATATAATTTAGTAGAAGTTAGAGAGATGCAGTACTAAAGTGCATTAGAGTTGTGGTAAGACTCTAGCCCAAGCCCCATGCGTAATTTTTACGCCGCCGTTGTATCACTTTTTGTGATGCGGCGGCTGCGTAAAAATGTGGCGGATTTACAACGTGACGCATCTAGGGAGATGCGTCACATTGCATAGCCCTGCGTCATATTTTACCTGCGTCAGGTATAATTTATGCAGGGTGGGCGTTACCATGCAAAAAAGCCTCGTAGATGTGACGCAGTAAAATCTACAAGATTACTCTGCTCCACTTCTAGGACGCCATTGCGTCCCCTTGCTGCCTTTTCTCTCTCCTAAAAAAGATCAATGCTGCTTCTGTTCTTTCTTTTTAATCATTCAGAACAAATAGGGTTGCGTGTAGACTAGGGTAAGTCCGGAAATCAGGGCAGCATGCTGCCCTGTTTTGACAAGACTCTAGCAACGTGTGACCTTTGCACAAATAGATGCTTCAGAATTTCTAACGCATTTGTCAATCCTTGTGCCATGGTGCGCCGTATTGTAAATACGGCGAATCCATGGTGGCGCAAGGGTTTCTCAGGCTGGCACAGGGAAAGTGATGCATCTCTACGAATGTGTCACTTTTTTGTAAATGTGCCCCGATAATGCATCTATTTTTTTAATGTTTTTATGACAACTTGTCATATTAAAAAGAAGCATTATAACCAATTCGCTTATAGTGTTTCCTCTGCATTACTCATCAAAAAGAGTGATCTTTTAATTGCCTTCTTGTCTTAAACGTCCATTTATTCCATATTTGTCAGATACTGGAGCATGCATTTCAGTTGGGTGTGCTATGTTTTCAACATTTGGAAGTGCAATCATTTTGCGCAGTGCTCCTTGTGAGCTAGAGAGCAATGGCTTCCGGTGTGAGTACCCACACAATAGCCTGTTTTAAGACTGAATGCATCAGCCGCCTGGATGATATATGAGAGGCGTGATTGTGCCGTGCACCAGTATTGCGTCGATCTCCAAAGGATAGTCTTACAGCGGCCCAGAATGTGCTTTCACGAACAACCGCTAATTCCAGTTATTTAAATGATCTGCGCAGACTTCTCAGTGGCTGCTGGGATGGACGCACGCACGCACGCGGCGGCAGAGAGGCAGCGTCGTTGAGACGCAGCACTGGTTTAAGTATAGCCCAGGCCGGCAGTGACAGGATGTCATTACAGTAACGCTTGGCGGCTGCTCTGTGACTTTATTAGTGGTTTCAGGCCCATTCCCAGCGGGCACGTGTCCACATCACAGAAACCCAGTCAGGAGTAGCTACAGACGGACTGAGTTTTGCCAAGGGAGTTTCTTAATTATCCCGATGGTGGTGTTTGTAGAAGAAGGATGATCCACATTGGCAGGGCAGAAATGGAACGCTTGTCCCTTCTTGATAAATATCTTGTTTGAGTTAAAGGGGGGCTTCCAGTTCCGAGCAGCATAAGCGAAGTTATTCGCTGGAAAGAAACATACTGCATAATGCACACGTGTGTTCGCACATTTGCGTGTGTGAGTACTGTTGTACAAATAGGTTATTACACAATGCACAAATAGACTTGAAACAATTAAACTCAGAAAGGTCGCAGGTCCCTCATTTTGTCAAATAAGTCAATAAATATTGGGAATTAATTCATCACATTGATTTGTAGATTTCAACCAATGGGAACACTAGAAACTATTAGAATACGGTACTTTATAATATGATATTATACAACACAGGGTCTTAATGTTTTGCAAAACTCCCTTGTAGTTTTATTTTTGCAATGGATGGACAGATGTCATGACTCACGAGAGTCAAAGCTCTGAGCGAGTTATGATGTTCTTTCCCTCCCTCAACAAGGGTTAGCAATAGAATATTTTACTCTACACATCTGAATGCAAGGTTTATCTAAAGGTGTTTTTCATGAGTGCTTGCTTAAATAAAAGGTATTTAACAAGGATGCAAGGGGTTACATTTGCACAGCATGATAAAATAACACTGAAGAGACCCTGTGAGTACTTGTAATGAGTACTTTGCACATGGTTTCCTTGTGCAAAGTAATTTGTAATTGCAATCTGTAAGTCAGTAGAAAGTATTTTTCGCATGCTACATTTGCTATACTGTGTCAAACTCACATGTACCTTTACACTGTAGTGACGTGCGTTTATCAAAACACGAGCAGCAAATAATGTATTATTAACCACCTTTATTTTTACTGCCGTGGCATGTGTGTATGTATTTCTGTTTAGGTGTATGCAGAAGGGGAGAGTGAAACATGCTTTTTATTACCCTACAAAGTCATTGCAACATGAAATCTGTGAGCTTATAAACAGTGTTTTGCTGCGGTCGGTTTTGCTGTACTGTAATGCTAACATTGAATTTGACAATTGCACTGTTGTAATACTTGTCTAAGTTTGTGTTTAATACCACAACTGGGTTAAGTGAATTATATATTTATGTCATGGCAGGGAAAATAAATGTGCACCAATACCACGTTATTTAAAGAACTGTCATAAAAAGCACACACATTCAGACGTGTATTAATACAGTGTAAAGGACAAATTCAAGTGTATAAGCTGTGTAATAGATTGATCGATCGATAGATCCATATTTTAAGTAAAATAAGACACCAGTGTTTCACTAGAGAAACGTGTATTTTCTCCCCAAATGTATCTCTGCTAAGACTTTATATGGCCTGTCTCCAAGAAGCAAAGGCGGGCATTATTTATTGCTCACATTCTGGCAACAGACATGTTCTTCACAAGCTCGCTCATGTGTTTCCAAAATAAAAAAAACGCAAAAAAAAATCTCACCATATCAAGGTGATGTGAGATTTAGGAGAGGACCTCTGTGAGATCACCCAGGGCAGCCCTGGAGCACCGGCTTCATTCCCTGAAACATTACCCCTAACCTTCCCCTCTGAGCACGCCTTGGGTGACATGATGGAGTGCAGATCCTCTTCTCTCTCCTTTTTTTTTTTTTTTTTTTTTTTTTACTTCTGGGACCAGAAATCGATCATGTGCAGAACTCCTAGGTTTATCACATAATCGCGTCAAGCTACATGAGGCCTAACCCTCGATTTTCTGAGCAGTTTAACTGCTAGGTTGTGTACTGCTGAGCAGATCTGCATTTTTAAATGTATGGCTCATATCTAAGGGCGGCGCCAACAGTTCAAGCCACCACATTGTTCTTTTTAATTACTGACAAAATTAGCAGTCACCCAAATAGATAAATATAATTTGTTAAGTGGCTGCACATGTGCAGTGAATCTCTTTTACTGCGCTGCAACAAATATTGTTGTTCCATAAATTACCGCCACCTTACCATAGAGAGGAACACACGGGGGCTTTAAAAATATGTTCTTATTAGCGGAATGCTCTTATAGCGGGAGCTGGTGTAAGTGGGATCCGCGGTATTAATTAATAGAACAGACAAGGGCTTTTCATTGCGGGCATCAAAGGGCTTTAAAACCCTTGGTTTTCTGCTATTAGCCATATTGCACTTTCTTTTTTCCTCGGTACAGGATGCCAGCCCCTGTCTTCAAATTAAGACAATATGCTTATGGCGACGAACCTTATTGGCCATTTATCTTTCCTTTGTAATCTGGCTCTCATCAAGCTGAAATGAAGCCATTCCTTGTGACTGTGGCTGATTAAACACAGAGTAAACCTGGATGTCCACAGAGGCTCCTAATGATTCTCGGCAGAGCTAATGTCAGCCTAGCACCTGCAACGTTCGGCATCCCCTTCTCCATCATAAAGCGCAGCATCTGTTACAGGGGGAGCGTTATCTTTTTATAGTCTGTGGTGCCTTTCTCTTTGAATTCCCCTATCCCATTTGGCATGAGTTACCGCAGTTTTTTTTTTTGTTGTTGATTTTTTTTATTTATTATTTATTCTTTTTTTTCTTCTTTTCATTTCTATCATGGGGCACAGGAAGGACGTTTGCGGTGTTCTGTGCTGGGTGTGGAGGTGCAGACAGTAGCTATTGGGAGGGGCTGGAACAGATGTCACTGCAAGTGTCCAGCTTCCCATTGTGAGTATTCGAATCACAAGAAAGCAATAGCATTTTGTTTACAAGCAAAGGGAGGGATTTCAGATTCCAATAGGGGATACATTTGTTTCACTCTGGGTGAGATACATTGAAAAGAATGCAAACATGTAAGGGTTAACACCTATCTTATTGGTCTTGCACTTTCTTGGTTAGAAAACCTCCAAAGGAAGCAAAACACTCTTCAATTCCATATTTACAGGCAGCCTCTATTCACAGAGATGGACAGGTTTGTGTGGAGATTGGGAGCTCTTCAGCAGGCCACTTTCTCAAAAAGGACTGCAGACCTGGGACAGTCCCCACTTCCGTAAACCCATTCCACCCCAACCCTTACCACACAGGGGTTCACATCAATTATAGAAAGTTTGTAGGACACCATCAGCACTAACAGTTCGTTGCCAACAGCACCCCTTGAAAACTCTTTAGCGATATTAGAGTGGGAGGAAGGTGCCCTTTTATAACCACATGCCTAATTCTGCAGGGGTTGCTTTCTTGCAAATGTTGCTGGTTTACAGAAAAGGGGGAGGGGTATGCCAGGGCAGGCTGCCTTCTTCATACATAAGACAAAGGATTTTGATGAAAGAAGTTAATTGTGCATGTGCTGCTGTGTCGTTCATGTGAAGCTGATACGGTTTTCATCAACACTATCTTCTATGTGGTGAAGTTGAACTCCTTAACATGGCAGTAAAACAGACAGGGTCCTATTAGCAAGGGCTTTATCGCCGCTTTAGCTGCACTTTTTGCCGCTAAAGCGGGCGTTAGCAACAGCTTTCTGGCGATAGCGGCCGGTTTTCCCATCGCCTTGCATGCCAGCGATGATTATTGTTAATGACATGCAAGGTAGGCGTTCCCAACTAGAAGCGACTGAAAACAGTCACTAACACTACTTCCCCCTATTACCAACGCAGGCAAAGCAATAAAAAAGTCACGGTAAGCGCAATTATCGCTAGTACTTAATACCTGCTGAAAATCTGACTTACCAGTATTCCTCAATGGTATGTGGATTTTCAGGCTAAGTCCACCATAGCATCAATGCGTGAATATCGCTGGATTTCCAGCGATATGCAGGCATTTCTCCGCTATCGCTGGAAATCCGCTATCGCTATCGGTGACCGCCATATCCTTGATAGAAGCGGTCGCTCACTTCACCTCCTCCTCACTCGAGCCCTGACATAGCGCTTCAATTCTGCTAAGTACCTCCTCGTTGCGCCCTGCTAGACGCTGTGGGCCTCTTTGCTATTGAAAACTGCTGAGTATATTTGGCGATTTGCTGTACCTTAAAACAGCCGAGTGTATTTGGCGCTTTGCTTTGAAAACAGCCGAGTGTATTTGGCGCTTTGCTTTTGCTATAGAACACTGCTGAATGTAATTGGCGCTTTGCTTCGCTATAAGAAACTGCTAAGTGTAATTTGTGCTTTGCTTTGCTATAAGAAACTGCTGAGTGTAATCTGCGCTTTTACAACTACGTAGCGCACTGCGGGGCTTGGGCTCACCTTACTGACTGTGTATTATTGCTGTGGGCTTTACCTCGCTTCCTGCCGTTTTTAAATCCCTCGCTCTGGGCTCTGTGTATTAATTGCTTGCACAATCCTTAGCGCCCCCATCGTTTCCTTAGCGCTTTGTACCACTAGAAACTTGTGCTTTATTTGTCCCCTGAACGCTCCATCTTGGCCAATTTCGACGTGCCCCTCGCAGCATTTGTTGTTGTTGTTGCTGCCATTTTGTCTGCTGTGACGTCCCACACCACCTCCCACACCTGATCCCGCCCCCCAGCTGACCCTCCCACTCACTGTAGCTACTCACCGACCGTATCCCATCGGAGAGCTGTGACCGCCATATCCTTGATAGAAGCGGTCGCTCACTTCACCTCCTCCTCACTCGAGCCCTGACATAGCGCGTCAATTCTGCTAAGTACCTCCTCGTTGCGCCCTGCTAGACGCTGTGGGCCTCTTTGCTATTGAAAACTGCTGAGTATATTTGGCGATTTGCTGTACCTTAAAACAGCCGAGTGTATTTGGCGCTTTGCTTTGAAAACAGCTGAGTGTATTTGGCGCTTTGCTTTTGCTATAGAACACTGCTGAATGTAATTGGCGCTTTGCTTCGCTATAAGAAACTGCTAAGTGTAATTTGTGCTTTGCTTTGCTATAAGAAACTGCTGAGTGTAATCTGCGCTTTTACAACTACGTAGCGCACTGCGGGGCTTGGGCTCACCTTACTGACTGTGTATTATTGCTGTGGGCTTTACCTCGCTTCCTGCCGTTTTTAAATCCCTCGCTCTGGGCTCTGTGTATTAATTGCTTGCACAATCCTTAGCGCCCCCATCGTTTCCTTAGCGCTTTGTACCACTAGAAACTTGTGCTTTATTTGTCCCCTGAACGCTCCATCTTGGCCAATTTCGACGTGCCCCTCGCAGCATTTGTTGTTGTTGTTGCTGCCATTTTGTCTGCTGTGACGTCCCACACCACCTCCCACACCTGATCCCGCCCCCCAGCTGACCCTCCCACGCTCCGCCCCCTCCACCATCCATTTATGGCCAATGTCCCCACGCGCAGCGTCCACGCGCTTGGGACACGCCGAAGGTGCGCCAAAGGTAAGCCCGTCTACGCCCGTCCGCGCCTGGACCGCGCCCAGCGCCAGACCCCCTGCCCCTCGCGCCTCCCACCCCCCCCGCATTACCTACGATGCCGCCACCCTCCTAGCCCTTAACCCCGGCCGCGCCCCCACCTGCGTCCAAGCCGCTCCTGGACGCACCCATGGACCTTTCTCCTGCTACTCCTGCAAATTCAGCAGCACCGACAACATCTCCGCTACGACCACAACACAGATTCACGACCCCAACCACCTAGAATGCATCCTTCTCAACACCCGCTCGGTCCATAGGCACGCCATTGACCTCTGGAACCTACTAGACACCATCTCTCCTGACGTCGCCTTCCTAACGGAAACATGGATGAACGCTTCCTCCGCCCCTGACATCGCCATCGCCATCCCTGATGACTATAAGATCACACGCAAGGACCGCACTGATGAACTCCATCCACTCTGGATCCCCCTCAGACCCATGCCCTCACCACATCTTCAACAAAGCAGACTCCGTAATAGCTCCGCACCTCCGAGACGTCATCAACTGCTCCTTCAACTCCGCTACCTTCCCAGAAGACTGGAAACACGCTGAACTCACCGCCCTTCTGAAAAAACCAACAGCAGACCCCACCGAACTCAAAAACTACCGCCCCATTTCGCTTCTTCCATTCCCGGCCAAAGTCATCGAGAAAGCCGTCAACAACCAACTCGCCGCCTTCCTCGAAGCCAACAATTCCCTCGACCCCTCACAATCTGGCTTCCGAGCCAAACACAGCACTGAGACCGCCCTCATCGCAGCAACAGACGACATTCGAACTCTGCTGGACTATGGAGACACAGTCGCCCTCATCCTCCTCGACCTCTCTGCAGCCTTCGACACAGTCTGCCACAGCACCCTTCTACAACGCCTCAAAAACATCGGAATCCAAGGAAAGGCACTGGATTGGATCACTTCGTTCCTCACCGGAAGAACCCAGAGAGTCCGCCTCCCACCTTTCAAGTCCGAGGCCACCGAAGTCATCTGCGGCGTACCACAAGGATCCTCACTCAGTCCCACCCTCTTCAACGTATACATGAGCCCCCTCGCGGCCATCGCCCGCCAACACAACCTCAACATCATCTCTTACGCGGATGACACTCAACTGATCCTATCTCTCACCAAGGACCCCAGCACCGCCAAAACCAACCTACACGAAGGAATGAAAGAAGTCGCCGAATGGATGAAACAAAGCCGTCTGAAACTGAACTCAGACAAAACAGAAGTCCTCATCTTAGGTAAATCCCCCTCTGCATGGGACGACTCCTGGTGGCCGGAAGCCCTCGGAAATGCACCCATCCCGACAGACCACGCACGGAATCTTGGCGTCATCCTGGATTCTTCACTCTCAATGAACAAACAAGTCAGCGCCGTATCCTCTTCCTGCTTTAACATCCTTCGCATGCTCAGAAAAACATTTCGCTGGATCCCCTCCGAAACAAGGAAAACAGTCACCCACGCTCTAGTCACGAGCCGACTGGACTACGGAAACACCCTCTACGCAGGTACCACCGCTAAACTCCAGAAGAAACTACAACGAATCCAAAACGCCTCAGCCAGGCTCATATTAGACATCCCACGCAACGAACACATCTCTGGTCACCTTAAAGACCTCCACTGGCTACCCGTCAATAAGAGGATTACCTTCCGACTGCTTACCCACGCACACAAATCACTCTACGACATCGGACCAGATTGCCTCAACTCTCGACTGTCCTTTTACACCCCCTCCCGTCAACTTCGCTCTTCCAGCCAAGCCTTCGCCACTGTACCTCGCATCAACAAGACCACCATGGGAGGCAGATCCTTCTCATACCTGGCTGCCAAAACATGGAACTCACTCCCCGCTTACCTTCGCCTCACCCAGAATCACCTAGCGTTCAGAAAGCAGCTTAAAACGTGGATATTTGACAAATAATCCTCCTCCCCTCCTAAGCGCCTTGAAACCCTCTGGGTACGTAGTGCGCTATATAAATGCTATGACTTGACTTGACTTGACTATCGCTGGATATTTTATCACAGTGGAGATAAACGTTGTTACTATACTTTGTAGCTTTATCGGTTTTATGAAGTAGAACCTTTTCTTATAAACTTACCATTCTAAGGACTGCAGAGTTTGTATTCTTGCAATGTCCAGCTCTACCCAGTTTGCACAAATGTGGTTGTTATGTTTTCCTCTCTATAACACTCTACATACTTGGAATTTTGATATCCTGTTCGCATTATCTCATGGCAGTCGAGCAAACCTACGTCTTGTTCTGCTAATCAGTGCAAACCTGTGTCTTGTTCTGCTAATCAGTGTGTTCATTATCCCTAATGCATGATAAAGAAACAAATGAATGGAACATTACAGAGCTTACCAATTTTACATAATACACCTTTTCCACCAGGCTCACTCCTCCATTAGTTCATTTGCATTGTACCGCAATCTCAAATCAGCAAGTATGCGTTCAAACCCATTAGTAAACCTGAAATAAGATCCTTACCATTTTCCCTCCTGCATCATTGTGGGTAATGTAGATGTCCATAGGAGTTCTGGGAGACTTTGATTTTAGGAATGTACCATTTTTAATCGAACTCCATTATCCAAAATTAACATTTATAAGTAATTTTACACTGCATTTATACTGTAAATTTTGAAAGTAATGTTTAATGCAACATTTTTTTAACTCGTTTATTAAACGCTGAGGTCGTATTTCCATTTGTATAGGTTTATCTCCTGTAGACAAGCTATAGCTGGAGTAGTAATGGGTCAGAAGTTTCTACCTTTATATGGGTGCATCAGAGCTGCTGCTTTCAGAGGAAAACATCAGCAGGTTTGAAAAACCCATTTTGCACCCAAATACCACGAAGTGTGCAGAAAATATAATCACCTTTCAAAATGTCCTGGTCTTTATTAATTGAATAACAATTTGTAGATTTTTATAACCTGAAATGCCTCTTCACCGCATCAAATATTGTGCCTAGTTGACAGACTCTTTTACATGAATGAGTACCTTTTGTATAGTAGCAGGGAAATGGGGAGCGAATTGGTCTTATAGGAAAGATGCGGGTATGCCGAATTCTTTGAACTTATACAGAGGCGTAAGAGCTACATTGGTTCTTGTCGCCCCGGATGAACATGGAAAACTGCTCCATCAAAAGGCAGGAGGACGTTTATTTGCATGATGGAGCTAGAAAGGAATCTCAAGTATACATAACTAGGAAGCAAAAGTATTTTGTAGCTGAAGAACAAACTCATTTTACAGACGAGTGTGAGGCAATGTGTAAACCTGTTCCTTAAGTCAGTTTTGGTGAACGTTTTATAGGGCTAGAGACAGAATGCGATTGCATTATCCTGGACATCAATGAATGCTAGTGGTTTATTGATTAGTGACTCGAATCCTCTATATTTAGAGGGTGGGCATTAAATCTTTGGCAAACGTGATCTCGTCAAATCAAATAAATTCGCTATTCCTTGCACTCCATCATTTAGAATATAACAAGTAAGCACAGGAGCCATGCTGTGCTTCCAGGGGTGATTCTGATTTTTTCAAAAGTTTCTGTCCACTGAGCACGGAAGGGCATACACACTGAGTTACTGGGCTGGCAAGATTCCTTGTCTTACTGTGTCAGTGTGTAGCCCTTGATTATTTTACCAAAAATTCAACTAATGATAGAAAGTCCTGGATCAAGTAGTGCTATACTTCCAAAACCTCAAGAAAATGATTACCTCTCTGAGACAGCAGTTCTAAGTGTGGTGGTAATTATAGCTTCTGATTTGTGGGGACAATGCCTGACTAAAAGAGCCTACCTCCTGATAATGACCATGACTTTTCAGAAAATATGTTCTTTCTTTACAAGCCAATATAATTTTCGGACTGTTCAGAAAATAATCTGAACACAGGCTGGTGTTTGACATGTGGCACTTGCTTTACCTTTAAGTGGGACTGTTGCATGCTGAAGTGCTGGGGAATCTCTGCTACGTGCAGGTCTGATCTGCTGTCAGAAGACACACACCACTGACCCGGAGTGCACAAACAAGAGATACCGGCAGGAAATAGTAGATGCATTTTTACAATACAGTTATCTTCAATCCTCCTCTGCATCTGTCTTCACTGATTGAAACAGAAACCCAAGAAGAAGGTTCAACCAGGAGGAAGGCACAACTATGCCCCTGTATATTTTAGACTTGGTGTTAGAAATTGGGTTTCTGGTTGGCTAGGGTATGCACCTAAGCCAGACAGAACCCACCACTTTAGCCAGGGCAAGTAAGTTACACACCAAAGATAACCTGTGCTCACTCTCTGATAGCTTGGTGCAGAGTAGTTAGGTTTATCATCTGAGGCAATGTTCAAAGAGGTTGCGCAACACACTCACACAGAAACACAATGAACACACCACAAAAGAGATTCCACACATGATTATATAAAATTATATATCGTATATTATACATAACACAAGACCAAAAAGAATATGAATCATAAGTACTGTGCATACTATTCAAATCCTGAGATAGTACTCGTTATCCTGACAATGTAAGAATCAAAATGACATACATTACAACATCAGGGCATAACATTCAGCAGTGGATCATAAATGTTTATAACATTATGCATTAGTCATACATACTTGATACGTTAGTCATGAATCATAAATAATCCGCAAGTAATGCAATTAGAAAAACACATGAGTCTCAAAACTATCATCATGGACCACAAAGTACCACAATAAGAACCTGGGGCATGGCGTACCTGCATGCCTAGTGCATATATTTTGATGATTCATGGACTTCCAAATGCATTTCTCTTGGTGGTACTACATTGTGCCCTGGGGTCCACCGTCGAGGTTTCGCCTGTAATGTGAGACAAAGAATTAGTGCCCCCAAGGTAAGCCATTTAAAGAAAAAGGGGTGTGAGCACAAACTTCAGGGCCACACCAGAGACCTTGTTGGGTCCCCTGCTCTGAACTCACACATGTAGCTGCCACCAGAACTGAGCCACCCATGCTGGAACGTGGAAAGGCTCCACTAGAACCTCAGAGGTCTGATCTCAGCACTCACCAGAGGAGAGCCGCTGCGAAGGAATGCACGAAACTATCCACTGTCCCCGGGCCTCAGTTAACCTCACCATAATGTGAGGGGGCTGGGACCGAGTTCCAAAACTGGCAGCAGACCTTGGGATTGGGATCCACTGGATTTCCCCAGGCTATGTGCTCTTCCTGCTGGATCTGCGACACTGGGCCCACATAGACTGGAGGACGTGTTAGGATTGACCAAGTAGATGAGTTGAGGGGGAGGGCCATGCCGCATAGAAGAATGTTTGGAGGTGCAGCTCCAGGGGAAAAACAGCTGATCACTGCCACTCAAAACCAGCAAAGAAAATACGGCTAACCAGGTATCTCTTCTCAAACACGGCTGAATAGCTGATCCCTGAAATTTGAGGTCGCAAAGCAGGGGAAGTCTTCCAGGGCCCAGAGACTTCCTGCAGCAGGGGAGCCAAGCCAATAAGCCCCTGGAGAGAACCAAAGGGGCACCAAAGCAGAGAGCAGGCAGCAGGCTAGCACATAAAGGCAGTTTGCAAAGTGGCAGTCCCTCCTGCAACCCAGAAATCAGTATGCCAGCACAACAAACAAGTAGTCCAAATGGTGGTTCCTCCTGGCTGCACAATAGTTGTCTGGCAATGTGTGGTTGATAGAGCCAACAGCGTCTGGTTACAAGTCCACGCAGTGCCTAAAAACATGGGTTCAGGGTCCCTGTACTTATAGAAAAACATGTCCAGTTTCAATGGGTGAGTTCAAAAGGAACCCTTTCAAGTGCCAACAATCCCTTTCAACCCAGCCCTGGCTATAGATGTCAGTAGGGGTAAATCAGCCCTTTGTGTGAGGACAGGACACAACCTATACAAATGTGAAGTGTGAACAACATCTCCCTCTCCCAGCCCAGAAAGACCATGAGTATGCAAATGAATGCAGATGTAACCCCTGTCACACACAGCCCTTCATGTGTTGTGGCTGTCTGGAAAGTATCACCAAGTGTAACTGTCACCCTAGCACAGTCATGGTTTGGACTCTGGTTGCAAAGCACAAAGAGTCATAAGCATAGAAAATTGTCCACCTTCTAAAAGTGGCATTTTTGAAATAGCAATATAAAATCCAGCTATACCAGTAAGCAGGATTTTTCACCAATATTCTAAACATACCAAAGATGGCAACACCACTCCTTTCTGATCAGCAATTACCACTTAAGTATATATAAGGGTATTCCCCCTATGAGGGAAGTAGGCCTCACAGCAGGGAGAAACCTATTAGGCTGTTTGTCACTATCAGAACATGCCACAGACAAAGGCAAGTGCCCAAACATATATTTACACAGCACCCTGCGCTTAGGGATACCTCAGGCCTACCTTTGGGGTGACATGTGTGTAAGAAAAGGGTAGTTTATGGCTTAGCAAGTAGTTATAAATGCAAAGGCAAAGTGGCAGTAACCTGTGCATGCAGGCCCTGCAGTGGCAGGTCTGAGAAATGGTTGAAATGCTACATCAGTGGGTGGCACAAGAAGTGCTGCAGACCACTAAGGGCATTTAATTTACAGGTCCTCGGTATGTGGAATACCACTTTACAAGGTACTTACAAATAAAGCTGGTATGCCAAACAGGTATAAACCAATCGTGCCATGTTTAGAGGAGGTACCATATGCTTTAGCAATAATTAGCAGTGCTAAAGTTCCTAGAGTCCTAACACCAACAAAAAGAAATTCAGAAAAATAGGAGGAGTCAGGCAAAAAGTGTGGTTATAACCCTGCAGAAAGGGTCAGGTTCAACATTTGGGCATGGATGAAACCATCAACAGCTAGCAACTTGTTCACATTGAAATATTCCATGCATATCACAGACAAGATATTCTCATGTATATTCTGCCTTATCTGAGTATGACACGTCCAATCTTTTCTTTAAAAATGCTGTAGCTAATGAGTGGTTGTAAACAATGATTGTATTTTCACAACTTTATTTTGCTTACAGTTATGACTTGCATAAGCATTTTGTTTACAGGGAAATCGGTCACATAATGAAAGAGAAAAATAGACATGACTTTCACCATTTAGAGACAATATTATATATAAATCAACATCTGATAAAGACCAAATCATTGTGCCCACAGCCCACCAAGGATGTCTTGGCCCACATGAGGGAGGATGCTATAAATACCACACTGAGGAAAGATGAATTTTATGGGGGTAAATTATTCAGGGAAGTAGAGTGGATATGTCTATGAGAGGGCAGGAGGCCCCATGGCTGGCATCCCATAAAAATGTGTGAGTAGCGTTCTCTCATTAAGTAAGGGGTGGAAATGTTCTGCACAATGTAACATGATAGAATTCAAAATTCAGAGTTAGTTTGGATGAATGGGAGAAGGCATGGACTGCTGCAAATCTCAAGAACATTCCTTGCTGTCACACTTTGAAAAGAATATTGCAATACATTACATTTTAAAAGAATAAACCACCACAATTGCATGAACAACCAGCGTGAAATATGACTGTTAGGGCTCCAAGGCCTAGTGTATGTAAATGAGAGACATCATATTGGTTCAACTGTAATACTGGATCACTGACAAAATATAGAATACAAAAATATAGAATACTAAAAATATCAAAGTAAAAATATAGAAAGCAAAAATATCGAAGTCCTATCTACAAACAGGTAAGTGAAAAATATCGAATCAAAAATATCGAGAAAAAAATACATAGTTAGTCAAAATATCGATTTTTTTTTAATGTCTTCAAAGTAATTTAAAATTAATTAAATAATAACTATAATTAACTAAAACATACTTAAAATACTTCAATAACTTTAAAAGTATTGAATAATTAATTTAAGTTAAAAAAATAAACATACAATTTAACACATATATATATATATATATATATATTAACATAATATTAATTAATAATATACAATATTTTTACTGTAGGATAGCGGGAGGGTAAAATTTACTATTACCACTCCAGCAACTGCAACACTAGGGAAAACGTTGGATAGCGCAGGGGTGAAAATTAATATTCCCACTGCAGTGAGAGCAACAGTAGGGAAAGCGTTGGATAGCGTAGGGCTAAAAATTACTATTCCCACTCCAGTGAGTGCAACAGTAGGGAAAGCGTTGGATAGCGTAGGGGTAAAAATTACTATTCCCACTCCAGTGAGTGCAACACTAGGGAAAGCATTGGATAGCGTAGGGGTAAAAATTACTATTCCCACTCCAGTGAGTGCATTAGTAGGGAAAGCGTTGGATAGCGTAGGGGTAAAAATTACTATTCCCACTCCAGTGAGTGCAACAGTAGGGAAAGCGTTGAATAGCGTAGGGGTAAAAATTACTATTCCCACTCCAGAGAGTGCAACAGTAGGGAAAGCGTTGGATAGCGTAGGGGTAAAAATTACTATTCCCACTCCAGACAGTGAACAGTAGGGAAAGCCTTGGATAGCGTAGGGCTAAAAATTACTATTCCCACTCCAGAGAGTGCAACAGTAGGGAAAGCGTTGGATAGCGTAGGGGTAGAAATTACTATTCCCACTCCAGAGAGTGCAACAGTAGGGAAAGCGTTGGATGGCGTGAGGGTAAAAATTACTATTCCCGCTCCAGAGAGTGCAACAGTAGGGAAAGCGTTGGATAGCGAAGGGGTAAAAATTACTATTCCCACTCCAGAGAGTGCAACAGTAGCGAAAGCGTTGGATAACGGGAGGGTAAAAATTACTATTCCCACTCCAGAGAGTGCAACAGTAGGGAAAGCGTTGGATAGCGTGGGGTACGAATTACTATTCCCACTCCAGTGAGTGCAACAGTAGGGAAAGTAAATACTTCATATATTAATAAAAATAAATTGAATATTAATACCAGTAAAAAATTAATTTAAAGTAATTTACAATATAATATAATATAATAATTAATCAATTAAAAATACAAATAAAAAATAATTATTTAAATACATTACCTATTAATACAAATTAATTACCAATTAACAATTAATTACCAATTAAAAATTAATTAACACTTAATTCAAAATAAATACCAATAAATAAATAAAAATATTTAATTAATTACAATTAAATTACTTCCCACCCTATTCCCCTATAAACCCACAACCCGCTAAGGGAAATACATTTATAAAATTAACATAATTATCAATTATTCAATTAAGCAAAATTAATTACCAATTAAAATGTAATTATTTACCAATTAAAAATTACTTAACAATTAATTCAAGATAAAGACCAATAAATAGATTAAAATAATTATTAATTATAATTAAATTACTTCCCACCCTAATCCCCTATAAACCCACAACCCACTACGGAAAATAAATTAATAAAATTAACATAATTATCAATTAATCAATTAAGCAAAATTAATTACCAATTACAATTTAATTAATTACCAATGAAAAATTAATTAACAATGAATTCGAAATAAATACATTTTAATATTTAATTAATTATAATTAAATTACTTCCCACCCTATTCCCCTATAAATCCACAACCCGCTACAGAATAAAATTACGCACAAATTAAATAACAAAATTAATTACTTAAAATTAATTATAAAATAAATATTCACTTTTCACACATATACTAACATACAAAACATTTTAAAAAAATCGATATGATTAAAAATTCGATATATTTAATACCTATATTATATACTTCGATATTTTGACTTTCTATATTTATGAAAATCGATATTAATTTACTTACCTTAAATTCGATATTTTTGTTGACTATATTTGGTCCATTCGATATTTTGTCCATTCTATATTTTGACTTCGATATTAGTGCTATTCTATATTTTTGATATGATATTTTGTCTGTATACCGTATTACTGCATAGCAATAGTCAAATTATTTCCTCTCAGTGTTGACAGCAAGTCAGCGCATTACTGTTACAAGGTGGGTACTTTTCATTCATGCCCATTGCAGGCTTTAAGGTCTGCCTCCCTAAGTCTTCTGGTAGTCACTGTCATAGCATTTGGACCAGAGAAGGACACACACTCTTCATCAGTATGGTACCAGAAGCCAGATCTATAGATAACTTTAGGACATCAGGACCACAGATCTACATGCGGAGGCCTCTGCCTCCAACTCTCCTACCTTTCATGTGCAGTGATCACCACCACAATGTGGATATTTCCGCACATGCATGCCTACATTTTTATAGTAAATGTGTGGGGTGGAGGGAATTAGCTGAAAAATGGGGAATATTTACTACTGTGAGGAAAGTGGTTTATTATATGGCATGGTTGGGAGACTGCACAGTGTAATAAACACACTGTTTCATTTGAAAAACCTTAACTAACCCCTAGGTAGCCGTGGCTCTGAGCAGTCAGGCTTTATCAAAGTAACACGTGTAAAGTATTAAGGACACAATACAAATGTGACACTGATTTATAAAAATAGGTTGTATTTTTATCTTCAAATAGACACCGTGACAACAAAAATCCACCAGAGGGTCCTGAGATATGAATTTTCAAAGAAACAATAAATCATTGCTTTTTCATTCAACCCAATAAAACCACTGTAATTGCAATCGCTCACAGTCAAACATTATATCTTTGGAAAACTTTTATAAAGTTGTAATTTCTACTTCAGACAACTTTGGGAGACCAAACAGTGAGGCATAGAGGCCAAAAAGGCTTGGTTGAACAGTTACCTTGCAGTCAAAGCAGTCTCCAGTCTTGTTTCAGGTTCTATGGGAGACCCACTACAGACTTCAATGAGATGGTTCTGTTGCAAGAGATACAAGATGCTGAAAGATGCTAAAGATGCTGACCCGGTAATTGTGATCTTTTTGGGGCTATTCTTCAGTCCACAAACATGGGGGTCGATTCCGATTCTGGAAAAAAAACGTCCGTACGATCCGTATCCGGAGCCCTCTCTGTATGAATCGTAAACATGCCGTATAACCCGACGAGTACGATCTGAACCGGGGTATGAGGACGCGATTCGTACGGTCCACGTCAGGTAAGGGCGATTTGTACGGTAAAGCACAAAATCACATACACACCGATCCTGGGGGTACGGTCCATAACCCTGCGATCGCAGGGTGTACGCACCGTACACACAGCGAACATGGGGTACGGTGCGTACACCCCATGATCGCGGGGTACAGTGCGTACACCCCATGATCGTGGGGTACGGTACGTACACCCCATGATTGCAGGGGTACGCACCATACCCCTGCGATCATGGGGTGTATGCACCATACCCGGGGGGGCCGTTCCGAACCTGTTTCGAGGCGACCTCTGCTTTTACGGCTGTTTTCAGCTCCCGTAGAAAAAGGGTCGTACGGTGCGTACCCGACACGAATCGTACTTGCTGGGTCGCAAAAACCAGCCACGAACCATACGGATGTCGCGTACATCGGGTTCCGAGGGAGATTCGTACGGGGATTTGAGTCGTACGATCTCTGTACGATTCGTACGGAGTCCAGCTCCTGGTACGAATTGTACTTCGTCGTACGTACGGGGGACGTTGCAGGGTACGATTCGTACGGGAAAAACGCTCCGAACGGCTATTCGGAGCGGTTTTTCGCAAATCGGAATCGTGGGAAGACTTTGACCACAGGCATCGATGTCCCTCAAAGTCTGGTTGAAGCCCAACCAAAAAAACTGTTGCCACTAGTCTGCTGGTCGCTAGTTACAGCACAACCAGTGATTCCCTTCAAATGGTGATAACTTCTGTCTTGGGTGACCAAATTGAACTCTGACAACTCTCCCGGCTCCAGCAGATTTGGGTGCAACTTTTGAGTGATAGATCACGGTTTCCCAGGATGCCAATTGTGTGTACTAGTCAGATATGTAACTGTCAAGAATCCGAACATTGGCACAGGGGTCTGATTTGAAGGTCTCGTGCCACTTCAGAGTTGAAAAACCAGCAGTATCAGTCCAAAAACTTGTAAGTGATCATGCATGCAAAAAAGGCATTTCCACGCAGATACTAAATGAAAGTAGTTTAGGAAGGGGTAACAAGGAAATTAAGCCAGTAGTGATGAGGGTTTTATGGTCAGACTTGCACTCACACTAAAAATAGTAAGCACATTTCTATTCAGAAATGGTACTTTCTACGTTATTTGAGCTGAAAGGATCCAAAACAGTAGTCAATATACTTCAGCTTGACCTGGAATAAGTCCAGCATCACACATAGCCAACCACAGACACTACAACACATTCCTATAGATAATCATAGAGGTAGGGACATCAAATAAAAGCTCATAGGGAATAATATTAAAATGAGTTAATTACTGACAAGCGAATACTCCACTTGTGTATTGTCAGATGCGTTTTTAGAGGAAAAATTATTTCTGTTTCTTTCAAGGTGCCAGGGATTAATCCTTTGGCTTCTCACTATCTCAATCACCTTCAGTAAACTTATTGGGTTAACCTTCTTTCTCATCCCTCAGATCACCTACGTTGCTAAGTCTGCAAACTTCTTCCTTCAGTCACTCAAAAAACGAATTTATATGTAATGCCTAAACCTTTTTTAAACCTAGTTTTAGCCATCTCCAATCTAGACATAAAAAAATACAATTTTAGTGTGACCACATGACACATATTCTATGTGATTTGCATTATCGACCCATTCCAGCAAGAACACATTTCAAACTGTGTTGCCTCACTTATAAAGCTGTGCATCTGACATCTGAAAAAACCTTCATATTTAACCAAATTCCTCACCTTTTGGACCATGATATAGCCCAGACGTCACAACTCTCTACAGCTGGAAGTTCTTTACTTGAAGATCTCGCGCAAACAGATATACTCCTTTGGTGATGGAACCTCTGCATGAAAACCCTCTGTCTCTTCATATCAGAAATAAAGTTGCACTGTTCACTTTCAAAAAGCACCTGAAAACCCACCTCCTCCTGAATTACTACTGACTAACTGAATTACAACTTATTTCTCCTCCCCTTAACTTGTATTGCAACTGACAAATAGCTTTACCAGTTACTATGTTGGCTTCTGTAATCACCTAAGATGCTTTCCTTATCTACCACTGTTACTTTTTGTGCACTTGTATTTTTTATCTGTTTCAATCTAAGCAAAAAAATTGCTTTCTGGAAAGCATTCCAACACATTCCAATACACCTAAAGGAGCAGGTGCACTACAAACAAACATTACAAAATTTATTGAAAGAATTAATCATGGCTGTGAGATCTGCTTTGTGTTAGGGCAAATAACTTTCACCTCTATCTTTGGGTTAAATGTGTTGATGGTGGATTGAATTGGAGATGGTATAATGGTGAAGCAAGCTGGTGTTTCAGAGGCACTAAAGATGGAATTTCAGCCTTTGGTGAAATTGGAGTTGAAGAACATCAGAAGGCCTTTGAGGAACTGATGGGCCACACTTTCAATCTATTTCTGGATGTTTGAATTGGGAAACTACAAGTAATATTTTTAGATGTCCCTGGAATGCTTTGTTGCCTATTTAAATTGTATTGTATTGTAAATAAAGATTGTCCTTTGTAGCCGGATGTAATGTAGATAAATATGGTAGATTTATTGTCAAGATAATCATATCAGTAAATCACAGGATGATGGTAAATCCATACGACGCCCCACCAGGAGCAGCCTCTGTCCTGCTCAGCCTGCACACCAACTGACACTCCCCAGCTCCTCAAGCACCCAACATTCCACGACCTCATCATACTTCCAACATTCTAGATATCATCAGATACACCAACACCCAAACTGGCTGAGCAGTAGAGAAGAGTCACTTAGGCAAGGGGAAATGTAGCAGAATATAACACATCCCCCTCCCTAAGGAAACCAAACACAATAAAGGATAACAAAAGATGCATGAAGATACACGGAGCAATTGAATCAAGTACACATAACATAGAAGAAAATGCATGACAACTCAAATGCCAATGTAACCACACACCTTGAATCACAATAAAAGAGTTCCCGGAAAGTTTTAAACTCAGATAGTATTATTAACCAAACCAACAGTACATAAATAATACCAAGAAAAATCTCAAAGAGAGTCACTACCAGGTAAAACCCAAAATTGCTTCAAGTCAAACATTAATAAGTAAGAAGCAGAGAAAACTCGCAAGAAAGTGCCATCTGTAACACAATCTTATCCAGGATAGCACTTAAAGAAAGTTCAGGAAAAAGCATTCACCCACCAACCAAACAGTGAATGTACACGCAGAGAACTTCATGTGAAGGTGTATACTCTACGCAGACCAAAACACAATAACCAACCAGAAAAACGATTCACCCACAAGCCAAACAGTGAGTGTACACGCAGAGGGACTTTATGAAAAGACACTTCCTCCTACGCAGTCCAACATAAAAACATGCACTCACCCAACCCAAAAGTGAAGTAAGTCGACAAACTAATGTCATCCAGGTAAAACATTAAATGTGAATCGTAACACACAAAATGTGAATCTGTAACCACAAATAAGTGGTTGATAAACCAAAGGAACACACAAAATGTGAATCCAGGAAAAACCAGTGATGAGCACTACACCCCAAACTCAGGACAACCCATAACGGAAAACCACGCCAAACCAAGTACACACCAACCCAAGTATGCAAGCAAGGACAATAAACACAACACATACTCACCTCCTCTCTTCCATATAAATTCAAAAGCAAACAGAAAGATCCTGCGACAACTGCAATATGCCCCCATTACAATATTGTAACACCCAGTTGTAAATAGGAACAAAGCAACAGTAACAAAACAAATTAAAACAAAAAACGTGGTCACCGTAGTCTAGGATCGGTGAGCGATACCTCACCCGAAATCCTTGTAGGCTCTCAACCGAAGTCCATGTGCAGTCCATGTGGTACAAGCCAGAACCAGTGTATCCAAAAGCTCACAACTGCTCCACCAATTATTCAGAACAGTACCACAATCCCAGTACTGACGGCAACGTACAGTTGACATCCATCGCTTGAGTGACTTCCTTCCAATGACCTTCCTTTAAGCGAGGGTGTCCTCAGCCGAAATCTCCCAGCAAAAAGTCAGTGGCTCCAATAAGTGCACAAGGTAAAAGCCCAAGAAATCCATTGTCGAGTAACGGTACCAACAAGGACACAACAATCCCACCATCCATTGGCAAAATCAAACGCTGCATCCCATGACAAGTACGAGTGATGAGAAGTCGGATGGACATCGTGAATGATACTAGACTCAAAGTCCATAGAACAGTAATGCAAAGCCTCTTTTTTTTTTTTTATTAAAAAAAACGTCGTGAACCTCAGCAAAACAACGAAGTCCTTCCCAAAGTATTAAGATGGCCGCCACATCGTCGTTCAGCGTCACTTTCTAAAGGAGATGGGTCTCGTTTTTATCCAGGAATCATCTTCACCATCACGCTGAATGATTCCAACAATGTCATCAAATGAACACTGGCAGAGGAACAGAGAGGAGCTCCGCCGGCCAACCGTCACCGACTCCACAAACGGTGAGTTGACGAACAATGTAGAAAACACTGGCCCATTTAAAATGTAAAGGGGCGTTGTAACAGTCAGAACACGCAGCTAGTGCGCAGACCCCGATCCTTCCACCGGCAGATAAAATCTGTGCTCTACATTAGTGAGAGTCTCCTCACAATAACAACAAAATCCCTCTGTGTGATACCCAGCTCCCAACCTTGCTTCCACACCCACAGCCAGTCCGCTTCACGAAGTGAAAACTCACCAGCTGCTATCTCCGGTCACAGGTCAAAACTTCATTCTTGCAGCCAGTCCGCTTCACTCGTGAACACCACGAAGTGAAAACTCACCACCTGTTGCCTCAGGTCCCAAGTCAGATTTAACGGGCAGCAGGACAGCAGACCAAATAAAAAACGGCAGTAGGACAGTCAGCATGTGATCGGCATAAAAGAAAATGCAGGTGACAAGCAAGGCTGATAAATCCAAACCTGGTGTTCATAGAAAAGCCAACAAACTTTAAACGCTCTGGACTGCAGGCTGTCCTGTTGACTAAGAACACTGGTGGGGCTTACCAGAGCGTAGCTTATGTTATCTTCTTTCTTTAAAATTCTTGTAGTTTCTTAAGTCCTTAGTTTTAGGGTAATCCAGGGTAATCCAGGGTAACGTAGGGTAATCCTTCACCAAAACGTAGTTCTTTTTACCTCGTCGCCAGTATTGGAAATAAAGATTGTCCTTTGTAGCCGGATGTAATGTAGATAAATATGGTAGATTTATTGTCAAGATAATCATATCAGTAAATCACAGGATGATGGTAAATCCATACGACACCCCACCAGGAGCAGCCTCTGTCCTGCTCAGCCTGCACACCAACTGACACTCCCCAGCTCCTCAAGCACCCAACATTCCACAACCTCATCATACTTCCAACATTCTAGATATCATCAGATACACCAACACTCAAACTGGCTGAGCAGTAGAGAAGAGTCACTTAGGCAAGGGGAAATGTAGCAGTAAAATATAACATATTGCTATGTAGGATCTCTCAAGACCTTTGTGACAGATTTCCCAGCATCTTTTGCATTGCATCTTGCCCAACACTGGTTTGCACCTAAGTGTTCAAGGCTGTGACTGACTCTCTTTGCCTCAACCTGTTCCTAATTGTGGCACTTATGTCTGGATTTATTGTCTATTGTTGTTGTTTCTTGGTTTTGAGACTGTTTAGCTTGTCAAGTAGTGTTGAATTATTAAAGTCGAAATTTTCAAGCAAGACTTCGGGGTCAGTGACTTTCTGTGACATAGTTATTTTTTATAATGTAGGATTCCTCAATCAGTCAAGGTGTTTGTTAAGCGTAACTACTTACCGATAAGGGTCTCAAGGTGCTGGAGGGGGGAGGGGGGTTTCACAGGTTCCTGTCCATCAAGGAGGGGAGCTGTCGAAGAGCCAGGTTTTGAGGCTTCTTGCGAAGATGGGGAGTGATGTTGTCTGTCTGAGGCGGAGTGGAAGGTTGTTCCAGGCTCTGGCCGCGATGAAGGAGAAGGAGCAGCCTCCCAATCTGGTCTTTCTGGTGCGGGGGACTGCGGCATAAGAGAGCTGGGCTGATCATAGGGTCCTTTGGGGTACATGGAATTTGAGTCTGCTGGTCAGGTATGCTGGTCCGGTGTCGTGGAGGGCCTTGTGAGCGTGGGAGAGCATCTTGAATGTGATTCTAGCTTCGATATGGAGCCAGTGGAGTGTGCACAGGTGCTGGGAGATGTGGCAGTGTCTTGACAGGTTGAGGGCCAGTCTTGCGGCGGGGTTTTGGATGTTCTGCAGCTTGCAGGTGAGGTTTTTGTTTATTGTGGCATAGAGTGTGTTGCCATAGTCGAGTCGGCTGGTGATCATGGTGTGAGTGACGGTTTTTCTGTGTTCGAGGGGGATCCATTTGAAGGTCTTACATAGCAGGTGGAGGGTGTGGAAGCAGGAGGACGAGACAGAATTGATCTGGCTGTCCATTTTGAGCTCTGAGCCCAGGATGATTCCCAGGTTGCGTGCGTGGTCCGGGGGGGTGGGCGAGCTTCCAAGGACGGGGGGCCGCCAAGTGTCATTACTCAACCTATTCCACACCTACACATTTAAAATACATACCAGTGATGCCTTTTAATAGAAGACTATTCCTAGGATTTGCACAAAGAAATTGGATTGAAAGGTGGAAAAAGTTAAGATTGGTGTGGTCAAAACTACAGCTACACAGACACTTAGATTAGTTCCTTAATATACAATAGGTCCAAAGAGTAATTATCTATGTGCTCTGTACAATATACTACACGAATCATACCCAAATCCTGCAAATCAGCCAGATTTTACCAGGGGTGCTGAACCAAAAAAAAAAAGAGCATCAGACTGTCCGCCCTGAATATGATGGGTGGCCTGATGCCCTTACTCTGTAGTTCCTCCTGGATTGGGCCATCAGAGTCAGTTTTCCAATGGAGGAGCCAGCTGGGGCACCACAACCGGAAAACTGACAGTCCACATGATTCATAATTGAGTGGGTGTACAGATGATTTAGTGGATAGGGTACCATGCTACATTTGTTAGAGATTTCTGCCAAAGTCCACGTCAGCCTTTAGACCTGTTTTTCCACAGTTCAAGGAAATAACTGTAGAATTTATTTATATATATATATAGGTTTTATATAGTGCTAGCTAGACCTGAAGGTATCAGAGCGCTTTACATATAATGCAGGATTGTTCAATTGAAGTACATACACACATGCAGATCAAGAAAAGCGTTGTGAAATCAAGCTAGTTCCAATATGAGGACATTAAAACAGCACATGTTAATGGCATGACTGATATAGTGTGGGAGGTATGAGAAGAAATGAGTTGGAAGTTCTCAGAGACATGGCTCTTCCTGCTTTGGAAAGTTTGGAACCTAGTTACTTTGAGTTGTGAGAGGGAAGGATTTTGTGGGTGATTAAAGCAGTCTTGTAGATACATCTTTCTTTGATAGGAAGCCAAATGAGTTTTTTTTTTCTTTTTTTTATTAAAATTTTTATTTAGAAAAATACACATACAGCAAGGCAAGAATTACTTTACATGAAGCACCAAATCTGGACGGGGAAGGAAAAGTAAAACAATATAATGAAATCAACAGCAATGTTAAGAAATGGAAGGGGGAGGGCAAGAGTAAAGGAGAAGTCCACACAATAGATTAATCAGAATGCAGGGTCAGGGGGAAGGTGGTGGGTGAGGGTCGTCCACAACCGGTGGTGGACATATATCTCCACGGTAGCTGTTCCAAGGACCCCATATTTTACACCACTTCCGGGGGCGGCCCCGGGCCAAGTAGACAGTTTTTTCATACATACACCAGTCCATGTTCTCTTTCCACCCTTCTACTGCAGGTGGCCTTTGGGAGCCCCACAATTGAGCAATGTCTCGTTTGGCGATCATGTTCCCCAGGGTCGCCCACTGAGTCTGAGCTGCATTGTAATCTGTGGGCTCCCAGACATTCAGTATGCATCGCCTGGCCTCCGGTGAGAGGGTAGTCCCTGTTACATCATTCATTATTGCATGCACACCGCTCCAGAAGGCAGCCACCTCTCGACACTCCCAAATAATGTGCATAAATGTCCCCACCAGCTCACAGCCTCGCCTACACAATCCCCCCTCGGAAAAGCCCATGCGGACCAGACGCGGGCCCGTAACGTACACTCTATGTAAGATTTTCAGCTGAACAAGGCGGAGTCGAGCTGGGATTGCTACCTCCTTCGGAGAGGAGATTGCTGATTGCCAGTCTTCATCGTCCAGCTCTAAGCCGTCACGGGTCCACAGTTCACAAAGGTGTGTTAGGAGGCCTGATCTATCATTTATCAATTTCTTGTAAACTAGGGAGATCGTGTTGTCTGGCACATGGCCGTCCAGCAACCTATCCTCAAGTGGGGACGATTCGGGGACCGCAGCCCCTTCCGGGAAAACAGATCGCAGTGCATGACGAACCTGGAGATACCGATAGTACTCCGAGGCACCTAACTCGAACTCTGCCTGCAATGACTCGAACGATCTAATTTGACCCTTAACCCAGAGGTCTCCCACCTTACTAATGCCAATGAGGTCCCATTTATCAAACCCCTTGGTATTCCACAATTTACCGAGTCAATCAGATTCAAAGAGCGGGGTTGCTCGAGTCAAGCGATCTTTCCATCCCATTGAGCAATTCGCGTCTCGCCACAGCTGTACAGCTGTCTTGGTGGGACCCGACAGATCCTTAATTACCGAGTGAGAATACAGCGCTCTATAGTAATTGCCCCCGGGTAACATCCATCTATCCATGGAAAAGGCA
Source organism: Lissotriton helveticus (assembly GCF_964261635.1). Lineage (NCBI taxonomy): Eukaryota > Metazoa > Chordata > Amphibia > Caudata > Salamandridae > Lissotriton > Lissotriton helveticus. The sequence goes on along the minus strand of NC_136061.1, from coordinate 2,000,988,740 downwards.
GGATTCAATTCTGGACCATACAGACTATGGTTTATGGCACTGAGTTGAGACGCCCAATAGTAACGTTTTATATCGGGAAGAGCGATACCTCCGTCATACCACGGGAGTGTTAATTTAGCTAGCGCAATACGAGGCCTCCCGTCCCATATCAACTTTCTCTAAAGATCTTCAATGGCCCGGAAATAACTAGCCGGCACCACAGCGAGAGTGTTTTGGAGAGCGTAAAGAAAACGAGGCAACGACATCATTTTGAGGAGGGCCACACGGCCAAGCGGGGACAGCGGAAGCTCACGCCACCCCGCGACATCTTGCTTTAAGCGAGACAGCGGTGGGAGAAGATTTTGCTCATATCTAATGACGGGGTCCAATGTTATGTAAAAACCGAGGTATTTAAACCCCGTTTGCGCAATCTGGATAGGACAGTTTCTCGGAAGATGAGGGACGCTGCCGGAGAGGACATACAGATAGGATTTCGACCAGTTAATAATGAGGCCAGAATTCCTACCAAATGATGCCAACACATCACACAAAACCATCAATGATTTCCGGGGCGACGTTAGGTACAATAAGATATCGTCCGCATAGAGCGAGATACGATCTTCAAATTCTGAGGACCACCGAATGCCCTTCATAGAGGGCTCCCATCGAATCCACGCTGCAAGGGGCTCGAGCGCCAGCGCAAACAGGAGGGGCGACAAAGGACATCGCTGACGAGTTCCCCTCCCAAGACTAAACGGAGCGGAAACTCGGCCATTAACGACAATTTGTGCGAGGGGATCGTCATAGAGGAGCCTCACCCAACCGATAAAGCCAGGACCGAATCCAAATGTAGCCAAAGCTGCCCTGCTCCAAATCCGCTATCTCCGTCTCGACCCTAACGACCTCCTCGTCCCGTCGTTTTTTCACATCTGCTATCAACGATAGGGCCTGACCCCTGAGGAAGGTCTTAAAAGCCTCCCAAAGCGATACGGCTGACGAAAGAGAACCCTCATTTTCCGAAAAATAATGGTCCAGAGATTTTATCAGGGCAACACGAGTTTTAGGGTTCCGGAGATACCAAGGGTTAATCGGGGCGACCCGGCCCTCGGATCCCGGGCCCAACCCCATCCGGAGCCACATTGGGGAGTGATCTGAAATTCCCTGAGCCAAATGCCTGGCCTCAGTGATGTTGAGGGCCTGTGCAGACGGCACCAATACATAGTCGATCCTAGAGAGACTACCGTGAGCACCTGACAAGAACGTATATTGCTTCTGAGTGGGGTGTAAAAATCTCCAACAATCAATCAGTCCCAGAGTGTCAAGGAAATCATGAAGCCAGTTCTGCGCCCCCTCAGGTCCCTGGGAGGATGCCGATCCTCCTGACCGGATAGCACTGCATTAAAATCACCTCCTACTATCAGTGACCCCTCGGGGAGAGCAAGAAGAGCTCTCCCCAAGTCTACAAAGGTGGTGGACTGTAAGCCAGGGGGGACATATACGGAAACCAGGGAAAGAGTCCAGCCCTCCCACGTCCCCGTGAGAGCGACATAGCGCCCCCGGTCATCTATGACTGGGGAGTCAATCTCAAACGGGAGGGAGCTTTTGAGGAGGACACCAACCCCCCTGGAACCAGTGGAAAACCCAGAGTGTGTGACCAAACAGTAACCCTTCCTGTTTAGAGCATGACAAGTATTACCAATCAAATGCGTCTCTTGAAGAAGGACTATATCTGGAGAGAAACGCTTCAACGTCTGCAACACCACCCCACGCTTTATCCTATCCCCGAGCCCATTCACATTCCAACCTATCAATTTCAGCCCTCTAACCCCCATCCAGAAAAAGTAAAAGAATCCAACCCCATACAGGACCCAGTACTTCGATCAAACATTTTAAGGATACATAGCCTTGCAAAATAACAGACACACACCCCAACAAAATCCCCAACCGCTCCCCCCAACATCCCGTTACAAACCCCCCCACCCTGCACCCCTGCTCAAGACTGAAAAGCCACCCCAACTTGCAGTGTGCCTGTCGCCCCCCCATCTACCTAAGCTACAAAGAGAAAACTCAGAGGAGGAAAAGGAACCCACCCATGTCCCCACAACCCCCCCACTGTCTCATTGATCAATTGTCAGGATTTTCGAACCACAGTTTGAGGCCTACAACAGACCCTTGAGTACCATGCGAACCGGAGTTCATTCCTGTTCCGTAAGTCAACCTTCCGCCCCACCAGACTGCTCATCCGGTGAACTCTGCTGCGGTAGAGCGTCCAACCAGTCTGATACCACTTCCGGATTGTCGAAAAAATAAGTCCGCTCTGCATGTTCGATTCGTAGTTTTGCTGGGAAGAGCATGGCGTACTTGAGACCCCTGTCGTGCAGTCGCCTCTTCACCCCTAGAAATCCAAGTCTCTGCTTCTGGACCGATTGAGTGAAGTCCGGGTAAAAGCTGATGGTAGCATTCTCGAACTTTGTGGGGCCATTCGTCCGGGAGGCCTGCAGGATAGCGTCCCTATCCCGAAAATTACAAATTCTCGCAGTAATAGGCTTCGGTGGTGCACCCAGATTAGGTCTGCCGCCCGGAACTCTGTGGGCTCGTTCAACCATAAAGAACTTACTCAGTCCCTTAGGTGCAAGGTGGTTAACGATGAGATCTTCCACAAAGAGGTCCACCGATGGTTCTGTGGCCTTCTCCGGAACCCCAATAATACGAACATTGTTTCGCCTGGCTCTCCCTTCATAGTCATCCAGACGACGGGTGAGGGTGGCACTGGTAGTTCTTAAGCGCCCGATTTCAGTTTGGAGATCCCCGACATCACCCGTCAGGCTGGAGGTCCTAAGTTCCAGAGACTTGACTTTTTCATTCGTCTTCGCCAAGTCTGTGCGGATCAAATTGACATCAATCGCCACAGTATCCAATTTGTGGTCGAGGGTCGCTATTTGTTGTCCCAGTGTGGATTTGATCCCTTCAATTGCCGCCATAACGTCCTGTAAGGTCAGCTCCGTCGCCGCAGTGAGAGGGTCCTTCAAGTCCTCCTGTGACCTACCCGACCCACCGGGGGAACCTTTAACCTGGGCATAGCGGTCCATACTATTAGTCTGCGTATAGCCACCTCGCCTAGTGGTCTTGAGTTTCTGCGTGGCACTCTCCGGTTTTCCAGTCATATTAGGCGAAAGTCAGATCCGGGCCGGTGAGGCAATGTAGAAAGATGGCGGTCCTCGTCTCACCTCAGGCTGAAGGGATCAAAACTGGAGGGCACAGGCCAGATGGTCTCACCGAGCTACACGGTGGTGGAGAGCAACATTCGTGCGCAGCACAGGGCTGTAATACTCCGGGAGTGGGGTGGTCCCTTCACCAGTCGCAGGTCTTCCCTGGAACAGAATCGAAAGTGAAAGTCACCGGGCCAGACAACTCCTCCTCCTCCAGCCGATGTTATTCAATTACTGCTCGGGCACAATGCCAACTCCACAGTCAGGCTTCACACAGATGTAGGCCCCAATCTTCGAAGCTCCGTTCCTCCGGTTCTCGGGGTCCGATTCAGGATCTGAAAGCGAAGTTCGCCTCACTCGCGGTTCGCCTTCACAAAGATGTCAACGAGGAACAGGATAATGGACAGGATAAATACGGAAGGTTACGAGGGTCTCGGGAGCACTAAGCTCATGCGGCCATCTTGGTTGCGCGCGAAGCTCCTCCCCTGCCAAATGAGGTTCTTGAGGGCCAGTGATATGTGCTCAAATAGTTTAAAACCTGTTTGTAGCCGGGCAGCTGTGTTGAGAACTGTTGTAAGGGTGGCAAGGTTTTTTTTCGGAGTTCTTGTGAGGATGGCGTTGCCGTAATCCAGTTTTGAGAGGACTAGAGACTGTACTACCATCTCAAAATCATCAGCTCAGGTGCAATAAAAGGTTTGATTTTCTTGAAATATGTAAGAGTGTGCAGCTCTTCTTTGGCTGAGTTATTGATGTGGTCCTTCAGTGACAAGTTTTTGTCCAGAGTGTTGCACAAGGAGTTTACAGAGTTGTATAGTGTTATAGAACAATTTAGGGTGTCCACGTTTGTGAGCCGATCTTGGATTTGTAGGGGGTTGTTTTTCTGGGAGAAAAGTAGTAGTTCTGTTTTGTTGGGGTTCAACTTTAAAAGGATGGTGTTAAGCCAAGTTTGTATTGTCACTAGGTGATTAAATATTGTAGTAAAGTTGGGTGTCATCTGCATATAGGTGATATTTGACCCCATTTTGGTTCAGGATAACAGTAAGGGGTTCCATGAAAAGATTGAAAATGGATGGGAAGAGAATTGAGCCTTGGGTATACCATGATAAACTAGTGTTGATTTTGAAAGACAGTTGTTAATTATTTTTTTTGCTAGAAATGTTGCAGGTACAATGTGAACCAACTAAAGACTGTGCCATTGACACCACTTCTTGAGTGTCTTGATTAATGCTGGGTGATTTACAGTATAAAAAGCTGTTGATAAGTCATGTATGATTAGGAGGCATGCATTACATTCATCAAAGGATCTGCCAATGTCATCTGAGATATTGAGCATTTCAGTTTCTGTGCTACAGCCTTTCCTAAATCCTGACTGGAAGGTGTCATGAAGGTGGAATTTGTCTATATGTTGGTTGAGCTGTAGTAGGACGCAATTCTCCATTGTTTTGTCTAGAAATGGGAGGTTGGTGATAGGTCTGAGGTTATTGAGGTCATTAGGGTCAGCCCCTGTTTATTTGAGTATGAGGGAGCCAGGTACATGTCCTGAGGAGAGAGATGTGTTGATGATTTTTGTCCACAATGGGGCGATGATATGGTTGAGGTTTTGTACTAATGTGTGGATGAGAGGGGAACATTGGTGTGGGATGTGGGCTTCAAGTTTGCAATTATATTGAAAAATTCACTTTCTATCATGGGTTTGAAGTCAGACCAATTAGCATCATTTTTCAGTTGAAGGAGATCATAGTTGACATTAGTTTTTCTTGGGGCCATTCGGTCATTATTTATATCTGGAGTGGGACAACTTCGGAGGGATGTGAGTCAGTGGGGTGAGTTGGTATGGAAGGCAGATTTGTGACTTGGATGATGGATTGCCCAATGTTTGGTACTTTATCAGTGAAGAAGTTGGCAATTTCTTCACAGCGTTAATTGGTAGCTGTTGTTTAAAGATGGATGGTAAGGGTAGTTTGTCGTTTAATTATGTTGAAGAGCTCCCTAGGTCTGTTTTTTATAGTGCAGTCAAGTTGGTTGCGAAAGAAGGGGCCTGTTTTCTCTAAAGATGTACTTCTTATATGAGAGCTGTGCAGATCTTAGGAGTGAGAGGTGCACTGTACAGGGGTACTATCTCAATATCCTTTCTGACTGTCTGAGTTCTCTCCTCTCATTGTGCCTATCGGGGTTGAATTGCAATTGTATTTTTCTAGATTGTTTTAGTTAGAGAGGTGCTACTTGCTCCAGGACATCAATTATCGCTATATTGTAGTGGGCAGAGAGGTCTTCAGTGGTGAGAGCGAGAGGTTAACACTGTAGTTGGGTCCCAACCTGGGATTCCAATTGCGTTATTGGGATTTGTTTGATATTCATAGACCACTGCGTAGTTTTGTTGGATGGGCTGTGTGAGATCTGAGGTGGGTCTTGATATTAAACAGAATGATTGAATGCATTCTTTATAAATAATATAAATAACTTCAACGATGAAGGTACTGTTTAAATATATTCTGGAGTGTGCAACTACAGGTGCATACTGGTGCATAGGGAGACAAATACATTACAATTTGTGACAGGCATAATTATTGGTTGTAAGGAGTCTAGCTTCTCTGTTTCTAACGTACTCTGGAGAGGTAGACAACAAATACTGTGCTTGAAAGAGAGCCTAAGAAAGGTGATACTTTTTAGTTGAGGTAAACTAACGTAATTCGGAAAACAAATTGATTTTCTCTCTCCCCAGACTGAGACTTGATTTCCACTTAGAATACTAATGAAACTCTTTCAGCAGATATACCAAACATAGATAGTTGGTGGTCTTGCAAATCCTACAAATATTTTTAAATAAATACATAGAGTGTCATATAAAGAGAGTTCTGTACAACATTCCTGTGAGGTTATTGTTAATCTTTTATTTGTATTTTGGGTATTTTTATTGATTAATAGATGACAAAGAAGCTCGCAAAGTATTCTGCCCAAAGTTAAATCTCTGGGCCCCATTGTGTGCGTAGTAGCATGCTGCCAGTGCCCTTTGGAAGGAGGTTAGACGTAGGGATGGCTGTTGAGATCAGGTCTTGATGGTTGCGCAATTGTCCAGGAGGGTCTTGACCTTAATTACACAGGTGATACCTTTCAGTAGCCACTGTACTGGTTTATGGTAGAGCTAGCGCCAACTGATGAAGTGTCTCCTAATGGAAATCACTATTACTGGAGGAAAAAGTCACAGGCATAAAAACATCAGGAAAACCTTGCAGGTCAGAGAGAAGAAATAACCAAGAAAAAGGAGGAGAACAAACAGGATATCAGCTGTAGAATGAAGTACAGGATTAAAAAATAAAGGAAATAAATGTCAGAAAAATAATATCTCCAACAAAATCGAGATGGGAAAATTGCTCATGGCAGCATTGCAGCATAATATTGCCACTGCTTGCTTTCCCTATATATACTAGAAGGAACATGTACAGTGTAGCCTTGGAGTTGTGGTGGCTGCTTCCAGATGTATAACAAAGGTGCTATCTTGGATTCGGCCGAATCACTAAACCCAACCTCTTGAATCAGTCTACACCTTTTTAATTAGTCTGTCTAACTCTGCAGAGTTCTATAACCACATATTCTAGGGATTGTTAGAGAGAACCTATTTTTAAGGTGACATTAATTTGTGAGAAACATGAGTTCGGCGTGATACCACGGCAAACCAATGGTTGAAAAGTTACAGAATTTTGAATTAACAATAAGGTTTCAGATGAAGGTTCAAATGATTTTGGGACAAACTATTAACAAAGATGATGTACATGTATTGGGTTTCCCTTTAGAAGGTTGTGGTAGAATGTTATGCCATGGAGTGTTGGGAAAGTTCTATAGGTGCTTTGCTGCCAGACCTGGGGACCGGCGGCTATGTTGAAATAAACTGGCACTTTTACTTACCTGTGTGTTTCATTTCATCTTCCAAAGTAGAAATTGGTTAATTATTTTGTAAAATCATTACCTCCTCTGTTTAAGTTTATGTAACACACATAAATAGGCAGGGTTGAGTGCAAGTAAAATTTGGGAACAGTTTTGTAGACAAAGCCAGTATTACTTAGGGGTCACTGAAGAATGGAAAGGTATATCACTAGAGCAACTTGTGTCAGCAGGAAATTGACAAAATCAAGTGTGGCGTTAGGATGGACCTTGTTTCTTTCATAATTAAGATATGAAGTCAAGCACTGTGCTTTCCACTGATGCAAAGACAGTTGCTATTGGGTGATATTGAATTAATTCAAATGAGGCAATATACTGTCATAACATTTGCATCAAGAACCTTGATAGAAACTGTGTGCAGTGACACTGCTTCCACCATTGACTGTCACCTGCGTCTCATTACATTTTTGGGATACATTGGTGGGGTCTGCCATACTGGATCGGAACTGATCGCAAAGTTCTGGTACATCTTTTACCTCAGGGTTTTAAATCTTGCCCACATACGGCATAGCAAAATTGTTAGCCAAATATCAAAAATATAAATATATTATGTATGGTGTGGCTGGTAGGAGATACTGAGTGGCAGACTGTTGGGCTGATAGAAATGAGGATGCGAAGATGCAAGAAAAGTTTGAAGATGCATTGTTGGTTGTGGCTGAAATGGTGGAGCCACTGATGTAGTTATGTGAAAAATGGAAGGTAACCCATGTTGGAGATGAGTTTATGCACAAAGGGATTCGTGGTTTTTCATTTTAAAACATACTAGTAATTGTATTTCATTTCATCAATATAATATTTCAATGATTATCAATACTGTGCACAGGTTCTATCGAATATATTAAAGCACTTTGGCAAAGAAACTAGGAAACATGTAGGAGAGTGGAGACTGTGAGAGTTCAGGATAATACAGCAGTTACAGAACATCCTGCAGCATTTCTCAGTCCACGTGATGCTGAACGTGAGGTGAAGTGTTGAAAAGGAGGAGCTTAAATTAGAGGATTTTGAGTGATTTTGTATGTTTTGACGGAGGTGGTATAAATCAGAATGAGACATAATATATTTTAGCTTGTGCATTCAAGGGAGAAAGGGACCTGAATTGCAAAGTGGCGGATGACATGGAAAGGGTAGTTTACATATGTTAAGGGAGTGCAAGCGGAAGTGCATACAAAGAATGGATAGCTGTGAGCCCTAGACTGAGACCTTTTCAGCCACACTGTGAGCCAGCTAGTGTGGTATGTGATTGGGTGAGCTGTGTTAGTGGATCCAGGAGCATTTATCAAAGCATTTTTGTGAAAGTTAAGGATGTTTTTATAAGTATGTGGGTTGAAAGATATAGATACCGTGGATGAAACTCCGGTTCAATAGTAGTGTAATATTAATATTGCAAACAAATATAATCTACAGCTCTGCAACACTATTGGAGAGATACATGTTTTGGGGAGAAAAGATATTAGGGAAGAAAAAGAATTTCCAGTGCAACACATTTTCGCTGTAATCTGTTCCACGATGAAGTAAACATGTGCACCCTGAGAGGCTAAGGACAAACGAAAATTCTCTCTAGCGGAGGCGATCTTAACAAAACCAGATGTAGCACCACCAGGGTCATCTTTCGCATGAATCATGATGCTTTACTATCAATATTTCATGCCATTTCAATTTGTTTGAATTAATGCATCCAAATTTTCTTAGCAGCTACTCTGTTTCAACATTTTATTTCGCCAAGACACAAAAGGGAACTTGGTACCCTTTATTAAGAGCTGAGGAACATGTGCCTATGAATTGGAGCATTGGTACAAGCAATGAAGAGCAATGTAACGTTTCCAAGGCACATTAGGAAGAGGGCTGACAAAACAACTAGTACATAAAAATGCTTTCATCTAATGTGTTTATTTAATGGTTTCGAAAGTAGAAAACAATATTGAAAAACAATTTTAAATCTAATTTCATCATCCCAAAAGAATAACATTGGCATTGACTGTTTTCAGCTAGGTACTAACGTTTGTTTTCCAAATCCCCTTTCATCGAAATGTTTTTCAACTCTATAGCTATAGTACCTCAGTAAGTAATTCATCTACTGCTCAAATCTGAGGGGCAAATGTACAAGGCATTGCGCCACCGGAACGTGAATGTTTTTGACATTCCAGTGGCGCAATGACCTGCACCATGTTTACAGAGTGGCATTAAGCCACATTTTGTGGCTTGGTGCTGCTTTGTAAATATGGTACCCTTTCATGCAGGTATCTGCTTGAAAGGTGCATGCAATGGGTGTTGCTGTGGGCATTCCACCTCAACACCCATTGCTTTGTGACGCTGCCCTAGATTTACAAAGAGGTGTAAATCGGAGGCAGCGTAAAAAACTAGCACCATGCAATAGCAGGCGTTAAAATGGTTAAACAAGGAGAAATGCTTTTATTTCTCATTTTATTTGCTTTTTCTATGTGTGCTGCATTCTGCAGCACACATAAAAAGAGCAAAATGCCTTTAATGATTGTTTATGTGCAGGAAACGACACCTTCCTGCACATAAACAATCATTATATAATGGTGATTTGCTACATCGATGTGTGCTGCATTGTGCAGCACTCATAGAAGTAGCAAATCACCCTTATTGATTGTTTATGGGCAGAAAGGGGCACCTTCCTGCACTTACACAATCATTCCCTGCAACGCTGGTGCAAGGATGTTTGTTCTGGCGCTAGGCAGCTATTGTTAGCACCTGCACTAGGGAAAACACAGGGATGCGCCGTATTGTTGTATATATGGCACATCCCTGCGTTTTGGGAATGGCAGAGTGTGGCACTGAAAAATTAGCTGAAGCTCCGCGCTCCACCATTTCCTTGTAAATATGTCCCTGAGTTCCTCCAGTAGGTCACAGGTACACATTATTACATGGCTTTTTTGGACTTTCATCTCTGAACATAGTTAAAATGAGTACCATATTGTTTGGAATAGACTTTTAAGTTAATACTTGCTTGTCCTGTGCACAATTACTTAGGTCAAGTTTCAGAATCTGAAATACCTCACTTTCTGAAATGTAAAAGATTTATTTATCGACGACTTTAACTTAAAAACATACAGCTCTCAGAATGTGGTGTAATGGCCAGAGTTACCAACTTTGCGAGTGTGAAACCATGTTCGAGTCTCTGTGATGGCTCAATAGTCTGTGATTCTAGGCATATCACTTACTCACCCCATGCCTAAAATTCAACAAGCATTGGCAAAGCCAATAGGTTTCACCTCTGCAAAATCAATTGGTTTTGTGAATGTTTTTTAGACATGTTACACAGCAGTGCTAGCAAGTCTTAATGTTAAAGAAAAGCAGCATTACGTGATCAATTGGTTTTGTGAATGTTTTTTAGACATGTTACACAACAGTGCTAGCAAGTCTTAATGTTAAAGAAAAGCAGCATTACGTGATCAATGCATATGCTAGCTGCTGTACAACATGGCTTAAAGTTTTTTCTTTAAGCTATGACGCGGACAGCGTTGACCGTGTTATAATTTTTTTTAACTTTAAGATCTGCTGCATAACAACAAGCACTGCAAAAAATCAATTCATTTTGCATTAGGCAAAACCTATTGGCTCTGCCAATGCTTTTTCAAGTTTATGTAACGTGAATTCAATCTGAAGGTACTGGAGTGCTTTACCTGAGCACCAGTTACATTACACAGGGTCACATTCATTTATTTTTATAGACACGGAAGCTCAAATAATTTGCCCGAAAGACAACGAACAACGGGGGAGGGAAGCAGCAGGACAATAGAGGGTGAAAAAGAAGCGAGCAAAAGTATGACACTGAGAGGGGAAAACAACTGGTCAGAGGGTGCAGGTTGGATGAATCAAGCAGTAGCTGGAGGGGGTGGGCTAGTTGATATGGGGCAAGCAACAGGAAATGGGGGAACAAAAAAATGTCAAGCACGGACAGAATAACGAACAAGGGAGTGGGACAGCAAGACAATGAAGAGTGTAGGTGGGATGAGCCAAGGAAGAACTGGGGGGGATGGGTTAGTTCTTCCAACACTGTATCTGCATAAAATCATGCCATCATTAAGGAAAAATGTAAGAATGCCAGGAAGCTGTGAGGAGAGAAGACAGAATGCAGATGAACTCGTATGGAGTGCTCATTCCGAAATGCAATAAACAAGTACCTTCAGAGTGAGTAACCAATGGCCAGTGGCCAGTGGCTGAAAGATGTACTTGGGCCAATCTCCACTGCAAGGATAGCAGAGCAGGGTAAGAAGTGAAACAGATGACATGCTGGCCAATCAGAAGCATGTAAATAAGAGCGACTTTGGAATCAATGAATAGTAAGTTTGCCTAAGTATTGGGTGGGTTATAAGTCCCTTTTAAGAATTTTTAGGGCTCGGGCCTAACGTCCCACTGCGTCAGCAGTGGGCGTGGTCCAAAGTCCTTTTGTGAGGGCTTCGAAAAACGTACCCACGAATTCCAGGCTGCTCGTGCTTTTTCGTGTTTTTTTTTCGGTATGTGCATTACCATTGGTGTTCGAGTGCGTGTGGTTTAGAAAGAGAACACGCAATAGGCCATAGGCGTTCGAGTAGCTTCGCCTATGACCCATGGGTGTCTGTTACGCGCACCAGAAGGCCATATATCTTCAATTATCTCGGCAGTCACGGCAGAGATAATTGAAGGCGTATGCTGGCAGTGGCAGGCCGTGCGCACCACTCGCCAGCGTTTCTTTTTTTTTTTTACAAACCTAAATCCACTCTAAAAGGTGCCTTGGAAACCATACTTAGGACGAGAAATGCTGCCTCTACGCTGCTTGTTTTTTTTTTATCCATTTTATGGAGCTCTCCCTGTCAGCGCGTCTTCTCTGTGAACACGCTTTCGCTATTGCGTGCAGCACTCTCGGTTCTTTTCATGCCTAGCCTGGTAGTGCCAGGGATCATGGAGAGGAACGAGGGCTTTGCAGCTGAGCTGGGGAACTCAACCTTCGGGGACGGTGGCAAGGAGCAGATGGGGGTGCTACTGGAGGGGATATTTTCACAAGCAGTACTTAATTGTTTGGAGCTCACAGTGGAGCGCAGATAGGGGAACTTGTTGAAAGACAGATGGCCAGTAAACTATTGTAGTCGCAGTCTACCAATGCCATGAGTGATATGAATACCTCAGCGTTGTCACTTACCTGTAACGATGAGGCTGGCCGAGTCGCGCATGAATGCACAACAAGTGTGCTATATGAAGTAATACGGACATGAATTCTGTCCGTGCGCATGAGAGTGACAGTGAGTGCAGAGTGAGTGCGAGAGTGACAGTGAGTGCAGAGTGAGTGCGAGAGTGCAGAGTGACAGTGAGTGCAGAGTGAGTGCGAGAGTGAGTGTGAGAGTGAGTGCGAGAGTGAGTGCGTGTAGAGTTAGTGCGAGAGTGAGTGCGAGTGTGACAGTGAGTGCAGAGTGAGTGCGAGAGTGCAGAGTGAGTGCAGAGTGACAGTGAGTGCAGAGTGAGTGCGAGAGTGACAGTGAGTGCAGAGTGAGTGCAAGAGTGCAGAGTGAGTGCAGAGTGACAGTGAGTGCAGAGTGAGTGCGAGAGCGACAGTGAGTGCAGAGTGAGTGCAAGAGTCCAGAGTGAGTGCAAGAGTGACAGTGAGTACAGAGTGAGTGCAGAGTGAGTGCGAGAGTGACAGTGAGTGCAGAGTGAGAGTGAAAGTGAGTGCAGAGTGCGAAAGTGCAGAGTGAGTGCGAGAGTGACAGTGAGTGCAGAGTGAGTGCAGAGTGAGAGCGAGAGTGACAGTGAGTGCAGAGTGAGTGCAGAGTGAGTGCGAGAGTGACGGTGAGTGCAGAGTGAGAGTGACAGTGAGTGCAGAGTGCGAGAGTGCAGAGTGAGGGCAGAGTTACAGTGAGTGCAGAGTGAGTGCAAGAGTGACAATGAGTGCAGAGTGCAGAGTGACAGTGAGTGCAGAGTGAGTGCGAGAGCGACAGTGAGTGCAGAGTGAGTGCGAGAGCGACAGTGTGTGCAGAGTGAGTGCGAGAGTGCAGAGTGAGTGCAGAGTGAGTGCGAGAGTGACAGTGAGTGCAGAGTGAGTGCAAGAGTGACAGTGAGTGCAGAGTGAGTGCAGAGTGAGTGCGAGAGTGAGTGCAAGAGTGACAGTGAGTGCATAGTAAGTGCAGAGTGAGTGCGAGAGTGACAGTGAGTGCAGAGTGAGAGTGACAGTGAGTGCAGAGTGAGAGTGACAGTGACAGTGAGTGCAGAGTGCAAGAGTGCAGAGTGAGTGCAGAGTGACTGTGAGTGCAGAGTGAGTACAAGAGTGACTGTGAGTGCAGAGTGAGTGCGAGAGTGACAGTGAGTGCAGAGTGAGTGCGAGAGTGACAGTGAGTGCAGAGTGAGTGTGAGAGTGACAGTGAGAGAGTGAGTGCGAGAGTGACAGTGAGTGCAGAGTGTGTGCAAGGGTGACAGTGAGTGCAGAGTGAGTGCAAGAGTGACAGTGAGTGCAGAGTGAGTGCAGTGTGAGTGCGAGAGTGAGTGCAAGAGTGACAGTGAGTGCAGAGTGAGTGCGAGAGTGACAGTGAGTGCAGAGAGAGAGTGACAGTGAGTGCAGAGTGACAGTGACAGTGACAGTGAGTGCAGAGTGCGAGAGTGCAGAGTGAGTGCAGAGTGACTGTGAGTGCAGAGTGAGTGCAAGAGTGACTGTGAGTGCAGAGTAAGTGCGAGAGTGACTGTGAGTGCAGAGTGAGTGTGAGTGCAGAGTGAGTGTGAGAGTGAGAGTGAGTGCAGTGTGAGTGCAGAGTGAGTGTATAGTGAGTGCAGAGTGAGTGTGAATGCAGAGTGAGTGACTGCAGTGTGACTGCAGTGTGACTGCAGAGTGAGTGCAGAGTGAGTGCAGAGTGAGTGTGACTGCAGTGTGACTGACGAGTGAGTGCAGAGTGAGTGCAGAGTGAGTGCAGAGTGAGTGTGACTGCAGTGTGAGTGCAGAGTGAGTGTGAGTGCAGAGTGAGTGCAGTGTCAGTGCAGTGGGAGTGCAGAGTGTGAGTGCAGAGTGTGAGTTCAGAGTGAGTGCGAGTGCAGAGTGAGTGCGAGTGCAGAGTGAGTGCGAATGCAGAGTGAGCATGAGTGCAGAGTGAGTGTGAGTGCAGAGTGAGCATGAGTACAGAGTGAGTGAGTGCAGAGTGAGAGTGAGTGCAGAGTGAGAGTAAGTGCAGCGTGGGAGCGAGTGCAGAGTGAGAGTGAGAGTGAGAGCAGAGTGAGAGTGAGTGCAGAGTGAGAGTGAGTGCAGAGTGAGAGCGAGTGCAGAGTGAGAGTGAGAGCAGAGTGAGAGTGAGTGCAGAGTGAGAGTGAGTGCCGAGTCAGAGTGAGTGCATAATGACTGCAGAGTGAGAGTGAGTGCACAGAGTATGAACACTCGAACTAAGTCCACCACACATAAGACCACACACATAAGACCACATACATAAGACCACACACATAAGACCTCACACACACACCACACACACACACCACTCTCACCACCACACACACCACCACACACTCACCACCACACACGCAACCACACACGCAACCACACACACACACCACCAGCTGTCACTGCACACTTTTCACCAGGCACAGACACCACCAGCCATCAGTGCACACTTCCACCAGGCACACACACCTCAGCCGACAGTGCACGCTTCCACCAAGCACACCACCAGTAATCAGTGCACAATTTCTACAGGCACATACACCACCAGCCATCAGTGCACACATCAATTGTTAACTCATCCACAATTAACTATTGTAGCAATCGCAGTGTGGTGCACTTTACTTTTAAACATATTCATCTAAAGCGCAGCATGCCACCATTGCTACTATTCCAATCCAACCCACATAATTCCACTACACACCACATGCATACACTCCATAACACATGGCTAAAATACATTGCCATTTACAATTCCATTAGCTCTAACTCAAATAAATCCGAGACTTATTGCATTTCTAATGCTTGTTCTTGTTGAGTACAAGAGATTTCGCAAGCACAGTTCAAGCGCTGTGCAGGAAAAACCTAAATATCAATGTGTCCTTGTGTAATGCAACTGGTGCTCATGTAAAGTGCACCAATACCGGCGGGTCGAGTTCAAGCTATATTAAAAAAGAAAATACAGTGTTCCTGAAAATAACAGAAGATTTGTTAGAGGGGTTGGACAGCTATATGCCAGTGGGAATTAATTTTGTGTTGAGATTAAAATGTTTTATTTTTTAATGATCATGAGGGCAACTGCCTCCTTCATTCAAAAAACACTTTTGCCACCAGGATTAAAATAAGCACCAATTCACAGAGACAAGTCATTCTCTCAAGTGTGCAGTTAGCGGAAGAAAAGAAAGTAACAGGCACGTTTAATAATGTTTTGGTCAACTTCTAAAATCCATTGTCCCTTCAGCCACTTTCAATATATCACTAAGGGGACACAGTATTGCACTATGGGAAATGAGCAGGTTCTGCTTCTGCTCGTCTGTCCCGAAATATCTCAGGAAAGCGAAGATGCTGAGAATTGAACTCCAGAAAAAAAGAAGATTATTTCAACTTGAGTACAGACAAGTTGAATTGTAAACCATGAAACCACCTTAAGTACAAGATTCTTTGATATGGTGTGCAGCTGGAAGGCACATTGTCTCTTGCTACAAAAAAATGCAGATTTTAAGGAAAATTATTAGGAGAATCACAGAATAATTTTTGAAAATGAAAAACTATACGAGTGTCCAGAGATTGGATGAAAGTGACTCATTTTAGAATTTGAGGTAGACACAAAGAGTTTGTAAGGATGATTATTCACAATAAAGTTACAGAACAATGGAGAAGGGCCTTTTAAAGGACAAAAGTACAGGCTGCAACAGCATTCTTTCAACTGTATGCTTTCTGTTCCACGTTCTGCATTCCAAGTTATGGAATGTAAGGTTACCACACATCTTCCACCTTTTGAAACAAACAAGAAAATAAACACAGAAAATATTATGCAGATAATACCCCAAAACAATAAACACAAACAAAATGGCATTTTCCACAGAAATAATATTTCAAGTGGGCTTATGAGAAAACCAGAGTCCCCCTTCCTCATTCCCGCACCTGACACCATAGAGCATTCCCATTTCCCTTTTAGATCATATTTGGCCCCTATACTCAAATGATACACTCTATCACCTAGTGTCTTATGATAACCCTCCATACACTACAGCCACCCAACAAAGGCGGTGTCAATTTTCAATGGGGAGCATTACCAGCCAGAACATTTAATGCAGAAAAGTCCCCAACAAAGTTTTTGTCCAACCAACCACTTTTCTTTTGTCAAAACACACTCTGCTTCTAAAAATCTTGTATTTTTCTCTCCATTACACATTCCTTTGTCCAACAGCATCCCACCTGGGTATATTTAGTGTTGGGCGTTTTTCCATGAAAAATTTAAATGGTGATTTGCCAGTGGAACAATGTCTGGACAACCTGCATTACAACAACTGATATGCAATCTCTTTCTTCCAGCATATGCTGTTGCTTTTGGACAGCTGTTTGCTTTCTTTCAAGACCTGATTGAACCTTTCACCAGTCCATTCGATTTTGGATGAGAAAGGGATGTTTGTATGCTTGGTACCTCTCTTTTCCATATATGCTCTCCTTTCTCTGGTGTTCAGTTGCCCTAATTATCAGTTATCACATTTGGTAAGCACTCCGTTCAGAAAACATGGTCCAGAAATCTTATTACACTGCTGGTGGTCACATCCAGATTAAATTCAGGCTGGCTGGACCCCAAAACAATGAATACAATGCAAATAATACAATACAAAGTTATTAACCCCCTGCATGGGACCCACAATATCCAGGCTCACATCCTCCCACAGCTCTGGAAGATCTATACACACTATGGGAGGAGTAGGAATCTTCTTAATTTTGTCTCTCAATTGACAAGCTATGCAATCCCTGATAGTCCTTTCCACCACAAGCTCTAACTCTAATTGAAAAACATTATTCCTTAACTCTTTTATACAACCTATCCCTAAATGTCCCTCATGGGCCATATCTACCATCCTAGACCTCACAGTGCATGGAGTGATCAATCTCACTCCCTAAACATCAGTTCATCCACCTCAGTTAGTTCATCCTTGATCTATATTGTATCATACTTCAATTCATTTCTCCTGAGTGATTTAACGTTCAGCAACTTCACAGATTTTCATATTGCACCACCAGCCATCCTCTTCTGCTACGCCTACACCTTACAACTTACTTAGGCCGACAGCCATTATGTTCTTAATTCATAAAAGATACATAACTTCATTATCATAATCTTTTTATGTTCTTAGTTCATAAAAAATACATAACTTCATTATGATACTCTTTTAACCCCTTCGGTACATCGGATGGCGGGGGCCCAGGAGGGCAATCCCCAAGCAGGGACCCACCCACTAGGTACAAGGGAGGGGGGAGAAGCCCCTTGGCAAGTGCCTTTGCTCCCCCATAATAAATTGGGCACATTCAGTCTCACTGACCCCCATGGGGACAGAAAGCCCACTAGATACCAGGGATTTTTTTTTAAATGTGAATTAGGGGTGGAGGGCTGCCCTACATAGGCATGCCATTGCCCCCACCCCCTCCTGCAAAATACAGTCCCCCTGGGGGTGAGGGGGCGGATGGGGACAGTAGCACTCAACCTGCTCCCTGGGGGAGCAGAAAGCCCACTAGAAGCCAAGGTTTTTCCCCATTGAATTTAGGGTGGGGGCTGGCCAAGATGGGCATGCCAATGCCTGCACTCCTCCCCCCACAAAATTCCAGTCTTTCTGCCCACCCGGGGGGGCAGAAACCCCAGTAGATAACAGGGATTTTTCCCCACTGCAGTTAGGGGTGGGGACTCCCCAAGATAGGCATGCCAATACCCCCACCCACCCCCGCAAAATTACACTCTTTCTGCCACCCTATGGCAACAAATGGTGGCAGTAGCCCACCAATCTGCCTCACTGGGGTATTGAAAGCCCACTAGGTGGTAGGGTTTTTTTTCATTGAATTTAGGTATGGGGGCTGTCCAAAATTGGCATGCCAATGCCCCCCAAAAACCCACAGTCGTTCTGCCCCCCAGAGACAGATGGGGCAACAGCCCCTGATGTGCCCCTTGGGGGGCAGAAAACTTACTAGGCCCCAGGGATTGGTTATTTTTATATGTAGAGGTGGGGCTGCCCAAAATGGGCATGGCAATGCCTCCACCCCCCAAAAAAAGAATTGCCACAGCCTTTCTGCCTCCCCCAGGAGGCAGATGGGTTCAATAGTCCCTAATCTTCCCCCACCAGGAAGGCAGAAAGCCCACTATGAGCCAGGGCTTTTCTTGTTTTTTTATACGAAGGGGCGCATGGCTGGTGGTGTGTGTGGATTGCTGTATAAATAGGAGGGGGTTTTCGATAAGCAACAGGGATTTGATTAGGAGCTCAGCTTATTAACGCAATAGAGTACAATACAACACAATGAGTGAATATGGTGCAAACTAAGCAAGGGGATATGCCCTAAAAACCCTTATTGTGACGTGTGGATTGCTTTTGGCAGGCGGTGTCTGTGGATGGCACTTGGCTGGTGGTATGTGTGGATGGTTGTGTGGGTGTACTGACTCTTGGCTGGTGGTGTGTCTTGCATGGATCCCTCAGCGTTTGCTGACCCAGAATCCCCTGCAAACCTCAAATTTACTTACAAAGTCACATTTCTGTGTGGGTAAGTTATAGGATCACCGTGCAGGTACACATTTCCTACTTGCCAGCATTTCCCTTGTCCTCCCCAGAAAAATTATGCCTCACTTGTGTGGATGCCCAAAGTAGCATCAGCCGAAAAATGTATAAAACAATGCCCTTTTAGACTACCTTTGGTCCCCCCTCGTTTTCTACAAGATTTTGTCCCTTCCATGTCATAGACACCTGGCCCATCCACAGCAAGTAAGGTATCATTTGTATTGTGCGACTGTGGGGAATGCTGGGTAGTAGGAAATTTGAGGTTTGCAGCGAATTTTAAGAAGGAAAATGTTGGGGGATCAACGCAAGCCATACCTCCCTAGACTCCCACTAGTCTAGTTTTCAGAAATGTTTGGGTTTTTTAGGTTCCCCTAGATGTCTGCAAACCCGGGACCAAAAACACAGGTGCCAACCTATTTATCTCAAAACTACATGGTTCTTCAAGGGGGTTACCTGCGTTTTTGGTCCCGGGCTCAGCGTCCCTCCAAGGAAACCTACTAAACCCATACATTTCTGAAAACTGCACACCCGGGGGAGTCCTTGGAGGTATGGCTTGCATAGACCCACCAACGTTTTCCTACCCAGAATCCCCTGCAAACCTCAAATTTAGCTGAAAAAATAAAAAAAAATTCAAAATTTCTCTGTGGGGAAGTTGTGGGATCACAGGGCTGACACAAATTTCGTACCACCCATAATTTCCCCTGGTCTCCTCATAAAAATGGTATCTCAATCGTGTAGGTGGGCCAAGAACCCGATAACAGGCAAGAGCCCAAAACGTATTGAGGTGATATCAAAATTACCTATCACAAAACAACCTGGTTTTGCAAGGCTAACCCTGGGTGGATCTGGCGGAGCCGGACTACGCAGAGGTCCATGGAGATGGAGACAAACTCACCTGCCTCCACCTCCCCTATTAGGAATTAATTAAAACTACATTAAAGGTAAAAGAATAAAGACTTACCTTGACTGCGGCATCCCCGGGCTGCCGTCCTCCTTTCCATTGCGGTCTCTGGGTGCTCTGCGCATGCACCCGCATATGCGCATTCCTTGCGAGAAATGCACATGCGCTCCACCAGGTCTTTCGATAAAAATGGTACCTCACTCGTGTGGGTGGGCCAAGTACCCGCGACAGGCAAGGGCCCCAAACATTTTGAGAAGTCATCTAAATTACCTATCACAAGCTACCTGGTTTTGCAAGGGGGGGTCACCTTGGTTTTTGGCCCCGGACTCGGCCGTCATCTAGGGAAACCTACCCAACCCGCACATTTCTGAAAACTAGATACCCGGGCCTGTGACCTCACAACTTTCCCACACAGACATTTGAGGAAAAAAGTTATTTTTTTCAGCTAAATTTGAAGTTGGCAGGGGATTCTGGAGAATGCTGGGAGGGTCGAATTTTGTGGATCCATACAGTTTCCAGTACTTTCCATCACAGAAATGTTGGGAAAATGTGTTTATCTTTGACAAAGTTTGAAGTTTGCACGAGGTTCTAGCTAACAGAACCTGGTGGGAGCCAGACAAGTCACCCCATCCTGGATTCCCCTACCTGTCTAGTTTTCAACAATGTATATGTTTGCTAGGTTTCCTTAGGTGCCGGCAGAGCTAGAGTTCAAAATCTACAGCTAGGCACTATGCCAAAAAAGGGGGCAGTTTTCACTGTAAAAATTTGGTGTATCCACTTTGCGTTTTGGGCTGTTGCCTGTTGCAGACACTAGGCCTACCCACATAAGTGAGGTACCCTTTTCATTGGAAGACATTTGGGAATGAGAGATGGTTGGAATTTTGTGGATCCACGTAGAGTCCAGAACTTTTCATCACAGAAATGTGAAGAAAATGTATTTTGTTTTACAAAGTTTGAGGTTTGCAAGGGTTTCTAGGTGACAGAACCTCGTGAGAGCCACACAAGTCACCCCATCCTAGATTTCCCTGGTTTAGTTTTCAAAAATGTATAGGTTTGCTACGTTTCGCTAGGTGCAGGTAGAGCTAGGGTTCAAAATCTATAGCTAGTCACCTTGAAAAAAATGGTCCGTTTTCACTGTGAAAATGTGGTATGTCCATGTTGCATTTTGGGCCACTTCCTGTCGCGAGTACTAGGCCTACCCACACAAGTGAGGTATCATTTTATCGGGAGACTTAGAGGAACCCAGAATTGTGGAGCAACTGTTATTACCTATAGAATTTTGATGCATTTCTGTCTTCCAAATGTAAGACAATGTGTAAAAAAGAAGTCACTTTCAAAAATGTCCTCTAAT
Source organism: Lissotriton helveticus (assembly GCF_964261635.1). Taxonomy (NCBI): domain Eukaryota; kingdom Metazoa; phylum Chordata; class Amphibia; order Caudata; family Salamandridae; genus Lissotriton; species Lissotriton helveticus. The sequence goes on along the minus strand of NC_136061.1, from coordinate 2,000,967,673 downwards.
TCGCATGTTAGTATGGGTACCCAGAATTTTGGACATGTGCTAATAGCTACTGTTTTTAAACTCTATGTTTTGTTCCTATTTTAGAAATACATAGGTGTCTTTCATACCAATTTTTCACTGTTTATATTTTCCCAAATTAATTGCTATATACCCGGTACACAATAAAAACCATTTCACGATGCTGCTCAGTTATTGGCTCTGGGTTCCTCGAGTTTTTGGTGAACCTACAAGGCCTATATATCACCACAACCAGAAGAGTCCAGCGGATGTACCAGTGTATTGCTTTCATAAATCTATTAGACTTAGAAGAAGTTACAGCTGAAAACGTTGGCACAAATGGCTGTATTTTCTACTCATTTTCATGTTTTTCTTATTTTCAACTGTTAGTTTCTATATAAAAGAAATTAAGGATTTGCACAAATGACCCCTTGCTGAATTGAGAATTTTCTCTCCTTTTCTGGAATGTATAGCTTTCCAAAATAAAATATTGCTTTCTAACCCATTTCTACCACTAACTGGAAGGTGGTTAAAATCACAAAAAATAGCAAAAATAGGCTATGTCCCAGTAAATGGCCAATACTGTGTAAAAATGTTTGGTTTTCTGACAAAAGTCTGCTATCCCCTGAAAGCTGGGAAAATGGTGATTTCAGAACCACAAATCCTTTCATGATACCACTTGCAGGGAAAACACAGACGCTTTCATCTGCAGCACTTTCTTCCCATTTATCGAAAAATCTAAAACAAAATGTAGCTGTATTTTGGCTAATTTCTGGGTTCCCTCCAGGGGAATCAACAAACCCATAGTATCTTCAAAATCCCCATGATGTTGGAAGAAAAGGACACACATTTGGGGTGGATAACCTATGAGATCAAAAAGTTACAGGGGCCTAATTGCGAACTATCCCAAATAGCCAAAAAAAGGCTTAGCGCAGGGGGGCAAACGCCTAGCAGCAACGGAGTTAATGATTATCTGCTCTGAACAAAATGTGCAAGATTTTTTAATTAAAAGTCAAATACATTGAAGAGAAATAAAATGCACATGAATACCAATGTGACCTTGTAGTGAAAACTAAAATTTGCGACCTAACTCTCCTACAATTGAAGCTATTTCTAACAATACTTCAAAACACAAACATATCCAACGCTTGACCACACTTGAATGATTGTTTACTTTATGCTCTATAGCACAAATTGTATAGATTGCGCGATTATAACAGAATGATTAAAATACACAATTTCACCAGACACAATAACTGAAGGTTGTGCTGGATTTTCAAAAGTAATGAGATATTACAAAAGGCAATTTCCCTATGGCTAATTTTCATAAACAAAAATGTTCAGGGAAGATGTTACATTGCACAGCCAGAAAAAAAGGGGACCTACAAGCGATATGGCAAGAGTCTGACACAAAAGTAGCAAGACATTACAGAAGGCGATTTCCCTCTGGCAAACTGGCATAAATAAAAATACTCGAGAAAGATGTTGTATTGCACAGCCAGGTAAAAAGTGTGCGTGCAAGGAATGTGGCAAGCAAGAGTGTTAGATGGTGACAAAATGCTGAGCAAATGTACATTTCGATAGTGGACATTTATGCACTATCTTTCCAATTGAATATGTGCTTGATCTCTGCCGGATAGTATTGGATCTCTACAGATGAGATCAGCCTTTGCACGCCCTTTAAGCTCATAGCATTTCACCAGGGTTGTAAGTTCACAATGGTATGAAAACTCCTTTTTAATTTGGCCCTCAGGTACTCAAGTTTCCTGGTGGCTTTGTCCTAAAACAGAATGGTACAGGAAACCTAAAGGATAGGTTGTCAACAGTGCCATAAATGAAGAGCAAATAGAAAAAAAGTGGAATTGTACATTTGCCAATTTTCTCGAGGAACAAACCATAAGGTGTGACCGTTTATCCTTAGACTGTGCTACGAGATGAATTGTTTACAATTCAGTGGACTTACAACACACTCGCAGCATACAAGTTGTTTTCGCTGTCACTCTCATTTGCAATCTTTCTATTGCTTAGCTCCCGTAGGCGTCTTTTCCTTTCTTGTGTTAGCTCCTCGAGCATGGACCAAGGACATGTATTCTTGCATCCCATTGTTCTTTGTCATCTTTTTGCTATACACGTTTTTGGTATTATTACTGGATGTGCAATGTGCTTTCCTACTTTTAACACAAGGATTTTGCTTCTTATTTATGATGCTCTCACCCTATCTGCCATCGATATAGGGCAATGTCACCCCACTCTACACCACTCTTTTTAATGCTATTCTATGCCACTCCACTTTAATCTACACCACTATACGCCAATCCATGCCACTCCACATGCCACTCCACACAATGCCACTCTATGGCACTCCACTCTATTCTACACCCCTCTACTCTATGGCACTCCACTCCATTCTGCACCACTCCATTCTATGCCATTCCACACTGTGCCACACTACACTACTCCATTCTACTCTACGCCACTCAATTCTACTCTATGCCACTCTGTACAATACCACTCTGCACTATTCTGTTCTATGCCACTCTGCCACTCTATTGTACACCACTCTACTCTGCCCCACTCTACCCTATGTAATGCCACTCTACACCACTCCATTCTTTGCCACTGTACAGCTCTCTATGCCACTTCATTCCACTCTATTCTGTGCCACTCTACTCAGCACTTTTCTACTCCACTCTACCCTGTCCCACTCTACTGTATGCCACTCTACTGTATGCCACTTTATGCCTATCTATGCCACTACACTCTGTCACTCTACCTTATGCCACTCCATTTTACTCGAAGCCACTCTACTCCACTCTACTCCACTCTACACCACTCTACTCCACTGTAACTCAATATTCACCAATCTACTTTATGCCACTGTGCTCTATGTTACTCTATGCTACTTCATTCCACACAATGCCAATCTATGGCGCTCTACGCCACCCAATTCTACAGCACTCCACTTTACGCCACTTTTTTCTTGTCATGTGTCCTAGTAAGGCCTATTAGGGATCGTTGCCATATATACATATACTTGGTCCTTTTCTAAGGTTGCTTTCGCGTTTTCACAACAACATTTGACACACATTTGCATTTGTAACACTTGGGTTAGTTTCTTGGAAATACTTACCTTCAATCAATCAATCAATCAATCAGGATTTTGTAAAGCACGCTACTCACCCATGAGGGTCTCAAGGTGCTGGGGGGAGGGTGAGGTGCAGCTCCGGTTCATTCGAAGAGCCAGGTCTTGAGGTTCTTCCAGAAGGTGTGCAAAGTCAAGGAGTGTCTGATGTTAACAGGGAGCTTGTTCCAGGCTGTGGCTGCATCATAAGAGAAGGCTCTTCCACCAGCTCTGTTTCTGCGGACAGGGGTCTCTGCTAGGGCGAGGTCGGTGGAGCGGAGGTTTCTTTTGGATGATTGGAAGGAGACTGCCATTGAGGTATTTGGGTTCGATGTTGTGGAGGGCTTTGTAGGCATGGGTGACGAGTTTGAAGGTTACTCTCTTCTCGACTAATAAACTTCATGGGAACAATATCATACTGACTTGGAGTTATGTACAAGGCCTACATGTATGACTGTGCAAATGTGTTTGTTATGTACATCCATATGGTAGCACAGCTATCTGCAGAATATATATAACGGCAGACTTATCACAATCTCGGCCTAAGGGAAGGATTTTCGTCAGGGCTAAAGGCACGGCGTAACCTGCAGTTTGTGAAACACAAATAAATAAAAACGAATTACCTAAGTAGTCTGCCCCTTTATTTAGGTTAGGTTAGTTAATTCACTTGACTCTTTTTTTGGTGCACTTTTGAACTTTTTCACACGTGATGTGTTGGGGACCTGCAAGACCAGGACATTCTTAATCAATTTGATACGATTGTCAATCGCATTCACTGTTATTTTGATATTTTAATTAAACTTACTGGTTATGTCTCGGTTGAGCACTGGAAAAATGCCTCACTTCGGTTGGCCGTTTATATGTGCAGCATGGCACTGGCTGTTGTGAAAAATTGGGTGCGTTTTAGGTTACACCGTGCCTTTAGCCCTGAGTAAAATCCTGCTAAGTAAGATCAGGATTGGAAATGTGTCAGCATTTCCTCTAACAAACACCACAAAGGGCATTAATGTATTCGGAGGAGGTTTTTTGTTTAAATATACCCCTCAGAGTATTGTTATATGCACAGAACAGTCCCTGGTGGTGGCAGCTCCTTTTAAAAAATTCAAAAAATACGTTTGTTTCAAAAATTAGAATTTTAGGAACTGCATTCATATGAATTGTATAAACTAATTACTGTCGTAATTAAGTAAACTGTTGTTTCTAGGTTTTTTGCACAATTGCGTACAACATAAGCACATTGTTATTTTTGACAATTTTCACAATTCAAATTGTTAATGTACCATTGTCTTTGTGTATTAGATATGTATTCAACTCAGGCATTTATAAAATGTGTTTTGGAAGATGATTTAGATGTGAAATAATTGTGATTAGGACACCCAAAGTGTATGAACTTAATGTCTTACATTTTTTGGCCGCTTAAATAAAAGAGCGGCCTTGAAAATCAAACAATCAGGTTCTCCTTTTATATAACTTTTCTAGATATAAACATCTGTGTCCGGGTTTAGTCAGAGGAGGAACTTCCAATGAATTCGAGAGATCCCTACATGCTGAAGCTTTTGTCCAGAAGCTGACTGATATCTCCATGAGGGGTGCCCAGTTCGTGACCAAGACGGGGTCCTACATTCTTACCCACCAGCTAATGGGGTTGGAGCATCTGGTAAGGGAATTCTTGGCAGAACATACACCTACGCCCTAGACACTTAGGTTAGGGTTGCCATAGTAGGAGTACACCAGATTATTATATCATTTCTATATGCCTGCATATATATACTGTTTCAGCACGATGGTGGAACTCTTCGTTCTATTCACTGTCTTGATGCTCGTTATAACTTTTATCTGCTTCTGTCTATTGATTATTGAAGCAAATATATTCTATACACTTGGTTCAATAAATATTGAAAACATCCCTTGTGTATTCTTCGTATATTTTCTCTGAGCAAACAAGAGCACAAGTGTATGAGCAAAATGTCTGACACCACGATTCCTAAGGAGTCTGGGTTGTCATATTCAGTGGTTTCCAGAACTGCTCGCTCCCTGTCTAGGCCTTAGTGGAGCTTATGGTGGGACTATGAGCTAGCTGGTCCAAGAGACAACATATCCTGTGGGTGTGCATAGAATCAGTCGCACAGTTACTATTCAGTAATAGTAGAAACTACACAATACACTACACAATCTACTCTACACCTCTCCACTCCACTCTACATCAATCCATGCCCCTCCACTCTACTTCACGTCATTGTACTCATGCCACCTTACTCCATGCAACTGTATGCCACGCTACTTCACTCTACTCTACTCCACCCACTCGTTCACCATCCCACTCTTTGCCACTCTACTCTACTAATTTCTGCTCTATGCCACTCTATTCTATGCCACTCCATTCCAGACCACTCAAAGTCACTCTATGCCACCCAGTGTGCTCAACACCATTCTACTCTACACCACACTATACCACTCGACTTTACATCTCTCCATGCCACTACACTTTATACCACTCCACTCCATGCCACTCTATGGACTCTATGCCACTGCACTCCACTCCACTCTATGCCACTGTAATCTACAACAATTTACTCTATGCCACTCTACTTTATACCACTCACTGCCACTCCACTCTAGTTTACACAGCTCTATGCCAATCCAATCTCCACTGGGGTGGCATGGTGGTATGGTGAACACAAAAAAATATGGATTAAACCCAGATCTGTGACTGGGGATGAATGTTTGATTTGTTCAGCATTCCGTCCATCATCTGTTCATTTTTGATTTAGTCACCCTAAGTGGGAGGGGTATGCCCAGGCATGGGTCCCATGTTCACTATGCTGCTGGATTCAAGCTAGCTAGGCTGATGAGGGGGTTACAACAAAACTGGTCCCAGCATGCTTGTTTCTGGTCCAGGAAGAACCTGACCTGGCAGTTCAGGCTGGACTGTTCTCATGGGGAGCAGAATCAAGACTGATTTGCATATGGCTAGGTCCAAACTGGAGTGGTGTGGTGAGCAAAAAAATCAATGGATTAAACCCAGCTTTGTGACTGGGGATGAATGATTGATTCGTTCAGCATTCAGGCCTTCATCTGTTCTTTTTGCTTTTATCACTATAAGTCAGAAGGGTATGCCCAGTAGTGGGTCCTGTGCTCACTGTGACACTGGATTCAAGCTAGCTTGACTGATGAGGGTTGATATCCCGAAACCATTCCCATGATGCTTGTTTCCGGTCCAGAGAGGACCTGACTTGACATTTCGGGCTGGACTGTTCCCATGGCTGGGTCCAAACTTGGGTGGCGTGGTGAGGAAAAAAACAATGGATTAAACCCAGATCTGTGACTGGGGTGAATTCCATTTATCATCTGTTCATTTTGCTTTTGTGGCCATAAGTAGGACGGGTATGCCCAAACATGGGTCCAATGCTCACTGTTTCACTGGATTCAAGCTAGCTTGGTACTATTGGCTCACACCCAGTGGGCATATTTAATTTACTTATCAGTACCTGGTAAAGAGCACTACATGTGCCCAGGACCTGTAAATTAAATTCCGGGGCCTGTGAAGACTCTGCTATAAAGAAGAACTGCTGTGTTGCTTGAGGACTGTCACTCTGCTGGACTGCTGCTTTGGTGGACTTTGGTCTTGCTGTGCTGCCCTGCTGCCTGCTGTTTCTCTGCCTGGGTGAGATGAACTGAGCCTGCATCACCTGAACCCAGAGTGACTGCAAGAGCTTGCTGAATTGCCTCTTGATCTGACGTCTCAGGGACATAAAAGACGTCCAACACCCCTGCTGCTGCACCTGGACTCTGCCATCTCTGAGTCTGTCCTGCCAAGTTGTGCCATCCCAGTCCTGGACTTCTGTAGGTGAGATCTAAGGTGCCTGCTCCAGTGAAACACATACATCCTCTCTTGAAGTGGTGTATCACGACTGCTGCATGCATCAGAACCAGTGTATCACCCCTGTTGCGTGACCAGAACCCGTGCATCGCCTGTAGCCTTGATTATGACAAAGAGAATTCTGTATTGAAACCCATGCACTCAAGGGAGCCACTGCAACACAGCTGCTGCTTGAATCAAGACTAGCACATCTCCCACCTGTAATTATTGACCCCAATGCATCGCTTTGGCATTGAAGCATCACTTCGGCCACATCTCGCAACCTTTTTGACAGGATCTTCGATGTCTACGCAACCCTGACCAAGGTACTTTTGCTCAGCTGGCCCAATCTAGTCCCTGAAGCTGGTCCATGCTCCACTGCAGTGGACCCGGACTTTTGACTTTTTCGCCAAGCGACCAGATGTCCCTTGTTGGCACTCACTGCATTATGGTGGTATTTTCACTTTATTATTTAAAAATTCATATCTTGAGTTCTACTTATTGGATTTTTGTCATTTGGGTCTTGTTTTATTTATACGATGAAGTCCTATTTTCTAACGTGGTTGGGAATATTTTTGAGTGGTGTTTTCACTATTTTACTGTTTGAGGTATTGCACATATACTTTACACTTTGCCTCTTAAGTTAAGCCTGACTACTCTGTGCCAAGCTACTGGAGGTTGAGCACGGGTTAATTTATGGGGTGTCTGTTTTTACCAGGACTAGGAGTGTGATAGCTTCCTCACTTGAGCTCATACCCTAGTCAACCCATTTTCTAACTCAGACCTTTTATGGCTAGACCCTCCTTTACTTGCCTTGTGAACATTTGGCTTGTGTGGTTCTAGCAGGTTCATTCTGAAAACGGGGTCTTGCAGCAGTGGTTTTGAAGATGCAGGACTATGCAGCAGTCTCACTTGGCACATGAGCCACTGAGTGGGGATCAGAGCAGAGAGCCACCATGACAGCGCTCACCTCTGACATCTGCATCTTTCTAGCACAAGGGGGTATTTTGTTTCATCAAACGCAGACTCTGCACCTGATTTTAAGTGAGTGTTCGTCTTTGCACTTATTTCCTCCATGTCTGGGCCAGGGCTTCTGCCAATGAGGCAACAATGGTTTCTCTTACATGGCTGCCTCAATGTCCTGCTGCAGCCCCTGTCAATCAGCACACTGTAGAGATGCCCCATGACACAATGTTGTCTTTAGTTGAATCTCTTGGTTCAATTCACTGTGTGAAATGCTCATCAAGACCAAGAGATCCCTAAGGACACCAGTTGGCTCTTGGCTTTGCTGGCACTGGCAGTCAGCTGTTTCTGGATGATCTTCATGCTGGAAGTATACTGGGCTTCTCCTCCTGTGAGTTTCTCCCCTTGCAGGGCCAGGGTTCATTCTCTTTCAAATGTAATATTCTGGCTGATTGGCATACAGAGCCTTTGTGCAGGCTCTCATGGCAGGTACCAATGGTCCTGGCTCAAGCAGGAGTATCCAAAGCAAGGGTACCATGCAGTGTGAGTTCTCTGCATCTGCTTTTAAATAGCGTTACTAAAACAGTATTCAGGAACAGACAAAAGGACTCACAAGCATAGGCTTTGTCTCACATTTAACAACAGAAAATACTGACCCACTCTCGCCCCTACTAACTACCAAATGACAATGCTAAGGAAGAACTAGTCAGCAGCCCTTTGCTAACAAAGGCTGCATGTAATCAAGGTCACCCTGGATCCTTTCCCCCCACTAGTTAAGAGGATTATAGGGGATAGCTTATGCCCTATTTTCCATGATCTATTCACCAGGTCCTTGTGCTCAAGGTTAGTACCCCCCTCCTTTAAAAAAACAAACCATGGTGAGCAAAAGAACAATGAATTTTACCCATATCTCTTGACTGGGGGTGAATGTTTGATTTGCTCTGCATTACATCTATCACCAGTGGGTCTTTTGCTTTCTTGCTCTAAGTGCACCGGGTATGCAAAATGCCACCCAAATGTAGACCAATCTCCCTGCTTCTACGGTCTCTAAGATCATCAAAATAGTCATTAACTCTTTGGCTGCTGCCGTCGGCCAACGGTCGTCACGTGCACTACCTTGGTAGTGCTGCGAACGTCCGTTGGCCGGCGGTGCCCCACCCATTTTTTGAACGTTCAGCACTGGAGCTAAACGTTTGACGCAGGCAAGGTGTTAACAAACAGTTAATGTACTTCCTGGAAACCTGCAATCTCCTACATCCATCGAAATCAAGTTGCAGGACCCTTCTTAGCATGGACACGGCACAATGTTGCATGAGATCCTGTTACATCGGCTCACCCACATTGGTGTAGAGGAGAAGGCCTTGACCTGGCTGAGTTGCTTTCTAGAGGACAGGATCCAGGCAATATGGCTTAAACCTTATTTTTGGAAGCCAAAACACACAAGTAAGGAGTGCCTCAGGGCACAGCCCTGTGCCCTCCACTTTTTAATATATATATATATACAGCCTGCTGGCATACCTTATCGAATCCATCCGTATCCAGGTGGTCCACTATGCAGATGATACAAAACTTCTATTGACCTATAACATCAATGAATAAGAGGCGAAAGTTACATTGGCGGCCTGTATGACAGCTGTGATGAGATGGCTGAAGGCCAACTCTCTACAATGCAACCCTGAATAAACGGAAGTCCTGCTGTTTGGTAGTGACCCTCGTCCTGGCTGGTCAGGGGCCTGACCATGCAGTTGCACTGCACCTGAAGTCCGCATGCTTGACTCTAAGGATTTTAAGGAAATTCCTCAAAATCCTACCTTGGGAAGCCCAGAAAACAGTGGTACAGGCATTGATCCTATCCAGGCTCGCCTATGTCAACAATATCTTGTATCTAGGAATCCCAGATTACCTTATTCAGAGAGTACAAAAGGTACAAAACATGGGAGTCCACCATCTGTTCAATCTTCCTAAACACTCCTCGAACTCTTAGTTCCAAAGCCAGCTACACTGGCGCCCAGTGAAGAAAATAATTAGTTTTAGAGCACTGAAACTGGTGCACTCAGTTTTCTACAAGACAAGTCTGAAATACCTACTTGACAGAATGACCTTATGCAGTCCTAAAAGGTCCTTACACTCACAGTTGGAACATGTGCTGTCCATTCACTTTACCAAACGAAAGAAATGGGGCAGCTTTGCCGGCTCGATGCTGGCAGCCAAACATTGGAATGAGCTACCCATGCCCTTCAGATGTATTCTGGATTAAAAGCTTTTCTGCAAACAACTGAAAGCTTACCTTTTCAAGGGATAAGGTGGTCTCGATCCTCCCAATGGCTACATGCTTCAGTGTCGAAACAAATGCCGTCACTCATAAATCCATTCACTCATTCATGTAATTTCTAAAGGTAGCCCTTTCTCAGTCCTCCCTCATTACGGTTTCTAGTTCTCTAACCTCCTACAACAGGAATGCAGTCAATACATGTCCACTGTGTGGGAAAGCTGTATGCATCCACCCTTCATCTGGTGCCACGCTAAACCAAGGTCCGTCACAAATGGATCACGCTGGTCACAGCACTCAGCTTCTAACCACACTGTATGAGCCATGCACGGCACATTTTGTACCAAAATCAATTACTCCCACCCGTGCGTGCCATTTTTATTTTTATTGGAAATGTCTAGAATACATACCGCCCTCAGAAACTCTTTTAATTGTCCCACCTTTCAACTGAAGCAGATAAGGGCTCATGAAAAAGAGAAACTATAAGCCATGTACCATCAAGCATCTTGTTTGTGTCTCTGTTCTGGCATGTTTGATGGTGTGCTTCTTCAGAATATTTTTATTTATTTATTTAGCAGTATTTATAATATGCGAACAATCATCCCTTTAGAGATATCACAGTGCTATCAAAAGTCACTCTACATAGATTGCTATCTCACTGGCGAAGAGACGAAAGGAAGACTCCGTTACTTGGGAAAGAGGTACCGTGAATACTGTGAGTACCATCACTGGTGTTCTCACTGGATTTTTAACATTCACCAAAAGGTGATGCAGGCATTTGATAAACCTCTCTTCTGCTTCCCGATTCCTCTTCAGTTGTCTGATGAAAGAAAGTAGTCACCATTACTAAAAAAGAAATATGTCAATAAGAAAAACACAAGAAAGATGCACATTACAAGGACTGCATAACGTGATGAATGTCAACCACAGGGAATAATTATTACAGTGTTGTTTTCCACACCAGGGCCCTCCAGAAGTCTTGTGTTTTATCATACTAGAAGTTAATATTCTTTTTTTAAATCCAGCAGCCTCGTGTCCTTTACGGACGGTCGGTCTCAGGCATGGGTCAGTAAGTGATTTCTCTATTTAATGCAGTGCAACATAACCTAAACCCCCACACACAATTTTTGTCTGTTCGAGGGATTCTAACATTGTCTTATTTATCTATCCCTGACCAAATATTCTGCAAGGTCAAGTTCAGTGAACTGATTACTTGTGTTCCCTCTCCTTCTCTCTTTTAGGTTGGCAACCAACACGAATAGTATTAATTGTTTTTTAAGGCCAAGAAAAGGAGAACATGGCACCTTCACTGTACATGTTTCTTAGAGAGGCACATTTAGGATAAAATATGGCAGCTGTACATTAGTACTGATCCCCTTTATAACCATATTTGTGATCATGCTAAGTAGGCATGCCCAGTGCCTGAACATGACTGGGTGCGAGATGAGATTAATGGAGTATTTGAAAGTTTTTGTGTCAGAGAGCCCGCTGTGCATTTTTAAGGTGTAGCACAGCGAGGCGGCGCTCGTGGTGGAACCCTTGTGGAGAGAATGTGAAAGAATCTGCTGAAGTAACTTGAAGGCACAGAAAGTAGGAACACGAGCAATCTTTTTGTGGTGGGAGCCAAGTTAATCTGCATGTCTTTATTGCAGGTCAGAGAGTCTCTGAAGGAAAACATGTTAGCTAGAAATGAAGAGCCGGGCTGCAAGATGGTTTGCGATTTTTTTCAGGACGTTGGACTCCTGCCGTCCTCTTCAGATTCATCCTCAGCCTCGAGAGGGATTATTGATGCTGGCAAGAAAGTTTAAACATCCTTTAGAAGTTCCTGACATTTTGTGTACAGTGGATGGCTTTCGCATATTTGTCTAATGTGCTCCCAGGTTGCCGTGCAGGGAGAGTTCTGCAGGAAACCGAGATTGATAAAGCAAAGCAGACTGACTGGTTCTTATGCATGAAATTGACGAAATCCTTCACTAAATGGCTTATAAATTTGGCTCTCAAATTTCTGTCACCCCGTGAAAAGATTACAGAAACTCTGCATAGAAACCATGTTGTATACAATACCAAATTACAAAAGGTTGTAAAAACTAATGTTTTGTTTAACGTTTTGAACAGGACCATATGCCTTCATTGACCTTGAGTAAGCTATTTTAATTCAAAACATGCTAGATCCTTTAAGTGTACCAAGAGAACCAAATCTACTCATAACACTAAAACAGATCTGCACTGTTTATGTCAGGGCTCTCTGCGGCTTCATCCCTTCTCAGAGCATGGCATCACCCTCACTGGCAGATGTTGTATCTGTAAAGTTACACAACTGGCCGGGACCACTTTTATTTAATAAAGTAGCTGAGGTGAACGGCAGTGCTTGCTTCTGATATGTCCAATCAGGACAATGTTAATCAAGTCGTAGATGAGTGAACAGTACAAATAACCAAGGGCCCGGTTCACAGAACTAACTTAAGACAAAATCCTAAACTTACTACCATTTTGGTATTCACAGGAGGCACTTACTCATTTTGGTATTCACAGAAGTTAGGAGTCCTAACTTTAGGACTGCTAAACGCCTTCTGTGAATGCCGAAAGTCTGAAAGTTAGGATTTTTCTCAGTTTAGGAGTAGTAAAGTTAGAACTCCTAACTTTAGGACTCCTAAATGCCTTCTGTGAATACTGAAAGCCTTAAAGTTAGGATTTTTCTCAGTTTAGGAGTAGTAAAGTTAGGACTCCTAAATTTAGGACTCCTAAACTGATAAAAATCCTAACTTTAAGATTTTCGGTATTCACAGAAGGCATTTAGGAGTTCTAAAGTTAGGACTTCTAACTTCTGTGAATACTGAAATGAGTAAGTGCCTTCTGTGAATACCAAAATAAGTAAGTGCCTTCAGTGAATACCAAAATGGAAGTAAGTTTAGGATTTTGTCTTAAGTTAATTCTGTGAATCGGGCCCCGAGTGACGGCTGGTGTGTCTTGTTACAGAGAGCCGCCCATGCACTTGCACTGTCCTTATTTCAATAACCATTTCCTATACCGATCAGCCATTGCATATTCTGAATAGGCTGTTGTTACATCCAATGTAACACCACTGATGGTAGAAATGTAGGAATCAAGCTGGTCATGTATTCTTAGGTTTTTTCACCAAGTGTAGAAGGGGTCCGAACTGTCCCATGAACGTTTACCAAATTGTTTAACTTTTGTAAACGTTTTTCTTCAATTATGCGGAACGCTACGGCTTTTCTTTTCAAGTTCATTTTTAAGATATCATTACCCACGGTGTTCACAGAAATCCACTGCTAGATCGGGTTCTATTCAAAAGTTGTGTTGAACCCTATAATGTGTTTTTTAATTCTGAAACATTTGGAATATACAATGCAGATTTTCATATTCAACTGTGATGTTAACTCATAACTTTATTAATTATAGAAGCCGTACATTTTACATCACATAGCTTTACAACAATTCCTGCAGTAACGTTAAGTCGGGTTTCACTTAACAGATGAAAACACTGGATAGGACTGCAAACAGGTGTAGCTTATGCGTACAGGGTGCTCCCTACAGTCTGTTCAATCGCAAGCTATAATCTCTTTTAAGTCATTATGTCATACCAGCCCTCGCCTCTATCAATCTAGAGTTTAAATAGTTCCATCACATACTTTTTTTAGTACCTTGTTTTTAGATCTATAGGAGGCCCTTAAATCAATTCTTACTATGTTAAGTGCATCTGAAAAGTGCCTACAGAACATCTCCACCATTTATGTGATTCCAAAGTGCTTTTGCAATATGGCAGCCTTTATGTTCTCGATTACCGGAGTCCCAGTGGTCGGTGAAAACTGTATTTGGTTGTGTTTCGTATTGTTCAGATGCCAGTCAAAAAGGATGGTGACTTGCAAGCTTGCAATAAACTCATGTTTTGTTCTTCTTCGTTGATGGAATATACTGGACAGAAGCCCGCAAGTTTCAGTTATGGTCTTTTTGGAGCATTAAGTGTATATATGTGTGCTGAAGGACATTGCCATTTGTTCTGTTTTTTACATTTGTCCATTTCTTGGCTTTGGCCAGTGGTTATGGTTCGAGGTATTGTTATCAACTGTAGCCCTCATTGCAGTTTTGGGTATTTCACCTGGAGCAATAACTTTGGCTGGAATACTGAAACTCACAATTCCAAGTGTCTTTGGTCTTGGAAATATTGGGTGGAGACAATGAAGCCTTTCAGATGCTGCAATGCAAAGCTGCGATCAACATCATTGCCTGGCCACAGCCAATCCCTGCAACAGTACGGGGCTGCATACAGTGCTCTACCCGGAGAGGCCCCACAATGCTTGCTGAAATAAATCTTCATCCATGTCTTTATAAGATTAGAATTTTCATGTCAATGAGTCAGACTCCCTCCATTTCTCTCAGAACCGACTCTAACCACCTGCGGAGTCCCACAAGGATCCTCCATCTGCCCTTTTCAATATCTACATGGGCCAGCTCGCATCCATTGTAAGAGCACACAGACTCAACATCACTTCGTACGCAGACAACACCCAACTCATCTTCTCCATATCCAACGAACCCAACATCACCAAACGCAACTTTCAAGATGAAATGGAAGCCATCACCAGATGGATGCATAACAGCTGCCTTCAACTCAACACAGACAAAACCAAGATACTCATCATGGGCCCGACACCTGGAATGACACCTGGTGGCTCTCCACCCTCGGAGACCTTCCTGCCCCCATAGACCACACATGCAACCTTAGAATCATCCTGAACTCCGAACTCAAATGGGACCGCCAGGTCTACCCCATCACCTCCTCCTGCTACCACACCCTCCGCCTACTCTGCAAGACCTTCAAGTGGATCCTCCCCCAAACACAGGAAAACTGTCACACACACCCTCATCAGTAGCAGACAGGACTATGGCAACGCACTCTACGCCAAGATCAACAAGAACCTTACCCGCAAATTCCAGAACTTCCAGAACGCCGCCGCTAGACAAGTCCTCAACCTACCACACCAGACCACTGCCACATCAGCCAACACCTACGGACCCCACACTGGCTCCCCGTCAATAAAAGAATCACCTCCAAGCTCCTCACCCACGCGCACAAGGCCCTCCACAACACCTTACCCCCCAACCTGAACCACCACCTCATGTTCAATGCTCCCCAGTGGTCGGCCCAGCTCTCCCTCGCAACAATACCTTGGGTCAAGAAAAGCAGAAAAGGAGGGCGCTCCTTCTCCCTCCGCACGTCCATGGCATGGAACTCCCTCCCACTCCACCTCCGACAGACTGCATCGCTCCCTAAGTTCCTAAAGGACCTCAACTCCTGGATGTTCAATGGAACTCAGTGAACCTCCAGGAACTGTGGAACCCCCTGCCTCTCCACCTTTTCCTCAGCGCCTTGAGACTCGGCCGGGTAGCTTGCGCTTCAAAAACCTATTGATTGATTGATTCCCCTGTCCCTGTGGAGATTGGTACTTTTAGGCAAAACAAAAAGCCTATACTTCTTCTTGTTCTTATCTCTTGTTCGGAGAATGTGAATTGCGGCAATCGTATTGAAATAAAATAAGTTCAAGGTTGAAATTGATACACCAATCTGCCCTTTTCAGATTGCCCTGAAGAAAAAGACTCTATCTATGTACAAGCAGTTCAAGTAAGGATCATGTTTAAGCTGGAACTCACAAAAGTTATGGAAAAGACTGAGGTGCACATATAGTAGTCATGCAACTGCCCGAGCAATGCACCAGTGTCGATACTGAAAAATTTCTGATATAAATAACGTCAGTTTTGAAGTCCCAGCAATGCCTCTTTTATGGGGTCCACTGAAATGGGCAGATTAATAAATATGTCACATAATGCAGCACAGCAACAAAAGTTGCTAGACTTTGTTGTGTGAGAGGAAGAGAGCAGGACATTGCTGTAGAGTGTCACAAAGGCCTCTACCATATAACGCAAATGCAGCCAGAGGGCCGAGCATGACCAAAGGTATAAATAAATACCAAGTGATCGCTGGTCGTCATTTGGTGATATGAAGCATATTGTGTGTTGGCATTTCGTTATGTCATGAAGCGTGCCATACCTAGAGTGGCATCTCTCCCCGCCGCAAGACTGCACACTGGTGACGAAGGTGGAAGCATCCCCATGTGCTAGAGGCGCCTGATCTCGCCACTGACATCTATACCACGCACCGTGCGGTGCACAAGTAAGTAGAAGCTGCTCAATGTGAGGTGCAGTGCCATGCTCACCATCTGCTGGTAGTTTACCACTGCGCTCCGCACCCAATTGAGAGGAGGCTAGCCCGGGCCCGGGGCCACCCCAGCGCTGTGTGACCCTCATCTCCCTGCCTGTCGCTGAGGCTCCCGAGTAAGCAGCATGGCCCTAGGCTACAGTGCAGTTGGCCCCGTATTTCGTAGGTCACTGCAATGCCACCTGGTGGCGGCACACAACACCGCACCACAGCTTGAAGGAAGGCAGCCGGTGCACGTATCTCGCAGGGAGACGCCGAGATGACAGTAAGACCTCAAGTTTTGTTAATGCTATAAGTGTACTGGAGTGAGGCAAGCCCCAGACAAGGAACAATCAAGGCAAACACGCACATGGGTGTGGGAAGATATGATGAATGTAATATGCAAGGACAAGGGGAATGGCACAGACATAAAAGGAAAAAGAGAAGGGGGACAGTTGAAAGAATTAATGAAACTAGAGTCACAACAGTGACCAAGATAAAGAGAGACTCTGCAAAATAGGTGTGATGGATTGATCACAGAGTGTGCCTGACATTGTCTCAGATTCCACAGATAAGTCCCAGGAGAGGTGTGACCTTAAGCAAGGAGAGTGTTTGAACAAAAAAAAAATTGAGATATGTCTGACCAATAGCGAGATGTAGTGCCACCTGCTCCCCAACGATGTGTGCATGCATCTGTCACAGCATCGCTGCCATTGCTGCCATTTAGCCAGACTTTGCTGCCATGACCTTGCTACAGCCGCCCCACACTGGCGCCAATAGATAGGGTGCCTTCAACACTATTTTCACACCACAAGCAAGACAGACGGGGCAGTGAAGAGGTCCATGATGCTCCACATCTGCTGTGCAGGGTTATATGACTTTTTCGCACTCCTCCTCAACACCGGAGGAGATGATGATTTTGCAGCTGCCATGGCAGACTTTAACTGGCACCTTGACCCCCAACTCAACCTCGATTATAAAAGGTGCAAACTGAGGCAGGCCCACCATGCTGAGGCGAATTCATGGACATCTTTTATCCATGCCTGCACAAGCTAACGAGCACCTGCACTGACATCAACCAGTCAGATGAGCTCAAGGCCCAACTGATCCGGGGTGGCTGGTTGAATACCGTATGTAAACTCATACTTCATCAGCTGGGCATCTCCCTTGATACATCTGAATATTGGCAAGATCCCACAAACTGGCAGACAGCAGGGCTGAGTACATGGAGGTGGTGCTAGCAAGAGTCGCAGCCCTGTCCACCTCAACCCGGACCGTCAAGATCAAAGAGGAGCAGTTCGAGTACATCCAATGACCCCCTACCTGGTCATGTGGCTCTCCCAATCCCAAACAATCTGACAACGGGTGCGGAAATGCGGTCTGACGCACCACACACCCTTTGTGTGCCCAGTGCAAGGGAAGTCATGCTCAAAATGTGGCTGTATGAAAAATTTCTCTAAGGTATGCCGCACTTGTATGCCAAGTACAGGCGTAGGCGAGGCGTAGGCGAGGGCAACCTACCCTCCGGCAGGTATTCCTTGACGAAGATTGAGTGGGGCATTTGGCACAGCTGCCGGAATCCTTGAGTCACCCCAAGGATGATGACGATGAAGTCTTCACAGTGTCTTTCACTGGTAGAGAGAACCATCACAGGAAACCCCTCCTGTAAGGTGACAATTGGTGGCGCACCCTCCACAGACAAAAGTGCTCATTCTACATGAACACTTTCAAATTCTTTGGATACCACTTCTCGAGCGATGGACTGAAGGTGGACCCAAAAAAAAAGTAGATGCCTTAAGGACAGCGGCTGTCCCACGAAATGTGGCAGAGGTGAGAAGTTTCCTGGGGATGACCAATTACTGTGGGCGGTTTATCCTCAACCTAGCTACTCTATCAGAAACCCTCCAGGCCATAACGAATCACGACTTCCCCTGAGAGAGAGACAGCAGAACCGATCAAGCATTTAGGATGGTGAAGGAGGTGCTCCTAGAAGGCACAACAATGGCATACTTAAACCCCTGACATAGAACAGAACTGGTGGTGGATGCAAGCCCCGTGGGCCTTGGTGCCGTCCTGCTTCAGGAGAAACAAAATGCGTCATGAGTTCCCATTGCCTATACCAGCAGGGCCCTCACTGACTCAAAGACAGTGTGCACGCGGATGTTGAGGTCCTGAGGCGGAAGCCGGGACTGCTGTGCGAGTGAGCTGATGAATTGCTTTTTAAAAGAATTACTTTTTGAAAAGTGTAATTGCGTACTTGTGTATTGAATTTTAAATGTACCGATCGTTCACTCTGGGCATCTATTTTAACTCCTTCTGTTCCTGCCCCACTGATCCTGCTCGCCCCATTGCAGCCGATTAGGCGCTGCTGGGGTCTAGAGCGTAAGCCACCATCTTAGGTGAGGAGCAGGCGAGCGGCACAGTGCTCGGCCCCTCCCACCTCTATGTCTACAATATGAACCCCCCACCCAGGAAGCGCAGCGAAAGGGCGCAGCGGGCGCGTCGACGGCGCGCCAAAGACGCGCCAAAGACAAGCCCGTCTGCGCCCGTCCGCGACCAGCCGGGAAAAGGGGCAGCCCATGCCGGCCGACCTATTCACTATTCCAGGGTCGACCTTATAGAATACAATAACAATGGCCAGGGCCACGTACCGACGGAGACACTCAGTCGGCTCTGCAAGTATGGCATTCTGAACCAGGGAAGCCCTTTGATAGCCCCTGTAATCAATCAGGTTCATGCTGAACCACTTCCCCCTTCGCTTACTATCCTTTATTTAAATACCTGTTCCCTACTAAAACATCAAATGGAGATTTTCCTTTTGCTGGTCATGGAGAAACCGGACATTCTCCTAATTACGGAAATGTGGCTAACCCCTGATTCTGCCCCCGATATAATAGCGGTTCTTCCACCTAATTACTACATTATTCATGCAGACCGGGTCGTGGGGAAAGGGGGGGGAGGAGTTGCGGCAATTATCCGCTCTAATCTGGATGTCATCACTCTGACCTGCCTGACGCTAGTAAACACAGACAACCTAGTGTTAAAAATTGCCACCTCCCACACGACGATAGCATGTGTCCTCTTGTATAGACCCCCCAACTCGATGCCATCATTCCCTATGGCCCTGAGCGATCAAGTTGCTAATCTAGCACTCGACCATGCCAAAATCTTCTTAGTAGGTGACCTAAACTACTGGTTTAATGATCCCTTGGAGGGCCCCCAATCGGCTGAACTGACTGACCTCATGTCTAACTTACACTTTACTCAATTAGTGCTCTCCCCTACCCATTGCAAGGGTCACATCCTAGACCAGGTGTGGACCAACACCACCTGTGTAACAACCCCGACAATCCTGCCATGTCTCTGGTCAGACCATCTAATCCTCAAAGTCAAATTATGCTTCGTCCCCGCTAGGACTACCATGCCAGCCGCCGGCGGGCTAGCTAGGAACTGGAATACAATGGATAAAACTGCATTTCTACAATCACTAGTTAATACCACTCCTCTCCTTCATAGTGACATTAATTCTTCGGTATCCACTCTCACAGGCTGGCTACAAGCTGCTAGTAATCTTCACGCTCCCTACAAAAAAATCAGACTGGCACGGCGAGCTGATGCCAACAGATGGTTCTCCGCTGATTTAAAATCCAGGAAATCGGCTCTGCGGCAGTTGGAACGCCAATGGCGCCGTGAATACAACCCTGAGTTAAAAATCAAACATACAAGGGTCAGAAAGCAGTACATGAATGCCATCTCTGCTGCAAAGGCAGCTTATTTTTCTTCCCGAATCCTAAAATCTTCAAATAGATCTAAGGATATCTTTTCTATCCTTAATGAATTGACAAATTTGGACAATGTCCGCCCCAAGATAACTCCCACCCAGTCTCTCTGTGACTCACTCAACACCTATTTTAGCGACAAAATAGCAGACATTAAAGCTAGCATTCCCCAACCGGCGACCCCAATCACGACCGGTATGGCAATCAATTTGAGACCTGACACCCTTAGTAGTTTCTCGCCCATAACCCAGGACCAGTTTCTGGAACTACTGACAAGAGTAAAATCCGCTTCCCCCTCGGACAGCTGCCCCCCCTACATCCTGAAAGAGTGTTTCTCCATCCACTCGGTCCCTGCCCTTACACTCTTGAATGACTCCCTGACTTCCGGCATAGTTCCTTTAGTGTTTAAAGAAGCCACGGTCATACCGCTCCTGAAAAAACCCGGGCCTGACCCAGCTTGTAAGGCTAACTACCGGCCCATTTCCTTATTGCCCTATTTGGAAAAAGTCCTGGAGGCCCACGTGGCTAAATGCCTTTCTAACTTCCTTGTGGAGTCTTGCTGCTTTGACCCCCACCAGGCTGGATTTCGGCCGGCACATTCAACTGAGGCAGTAGTAACCACAGTCCTGGACACGCTGCGGGACTCTGCTGATAGACGTTCCCCTCAGGCTCTGGTGCTCCTGGACCTGACGGCCTCGTTCGACACGGTCGATCACAACATCTTGATCGATCGTGTTGGACAGGCCGGCATACGGGACACGGCGGCCTGCTGGCTGAGGTCCTTTTTGGAGAATCGCACTCAAGCAGTACGCCTGGGAGACCTAGCTGGTGCCAAACAGTCCATTACATGTGGAGTGCCACAGGGCTCCTCCCTGTCACCCCACCTATTCAATGTGTACATCCTCCCTCTGATCCAGACCCTTAGAGATGAGCAGGTGAGGGTTTTCAATTATGCAGATGATTTACAGTTACTCTTCACTATCGACAACACTGAAAACTCCATCTTGCACTTCCAGTCGACCATGGGGTTCATCAAATCCTGGATGGACCAAAACCAGCTGAAATTCAACCCAGGAAAAACCGAGTTGGTCCTTACTGGGGACAGCGGCAAGCACTGGGGCCCCCACTATTGGCCATTGGAGTTAGGGCAAGCCCCGTCCCCTTCACCATCGGCTAAAACACTTGGGGTCACCGTGGACTGTGATCTCTCATTAAAAGCACAAGTGGGCCAGGTGGTCTCCAAATGCTTTTTTCAGTTAAAAAAGATTCGTAAGGTCCGGCGTCTATTGACTTCGGAGGCAATTACCCAGGTTGTGATTGCCACTGTTCTGTCCTATTCTGGATTACGCGAATTCCATTTATCTAGGTCTCCCCAACTACCTATCTAAATGGTACAGAACTATGCCGCAAGGTTGATTTTGAATTAACCGAGGTGGCATGCAGCCACTCCCCTACTCATGAAACTGCACTGGCTTCCTGTCACCCAACGCTGTGCATTTAAAACAGGATGTATGATCTTTAAATCCTTGTACTGCAAAAGCCCCAAATTCATTGACCAACTAATCACCAGGTACGTACCATCTCGCAACCTCCGCTGACTCCACCAGGGCCTCCTCCAGACGCTCCCTTTCAAACTTAAGCGTTCTGGAGGCCGTAGGTTTGCAACACTTGCTCCCTGCTTGTGGAACACCTTCCCGCTTGAGATTCGGACCTGCCAAGACCTCCTCTCATTTCGGAAAGCCTTGAAGACCTGGCTCTACAGACAAGCATTTCAATAACTCCCCACCCCTCATCCACGTTTATGTTACTGTTGATCTCAGCGCCAGTGATAGTGCGCTTAACAAATGCCTTATTAACATAACATAACATAACAGAGACCCTCTATGGCCAGATCAAGCACGAGGCACTGGCATTTCAAATGGGCCTGCCAACATTTCCACCTGTATCTCTGTGAGCAGGAGTTCAGGCTGGTCACAGATCACAAGCCATTGATTCCCCTCTTTGCCGGCAACACCCGAAATGGACCACCATGTATTGAGCGATGGGCCTTGGAACTCCAACTGTATTCCTTTGAGGTTGTGTATTGACCAGGGGTAAATAACCCAGCAGGCTACCTGTCCATGCACCTGGAAACACCAGCCGGCACCAGCACCAAAGAGGAAGACGAAGGAGCAGAGGAATTTGTGAGAATGAGAGTCCATGAGGTCTGCCCAAGAGCTCTCTCTCTCTCTCTGGAACAAATCCACAAAGCCACCAAATGTGACACGATTATCTCCAAAGCAAAAGAAGCACTCCGCAAAAGACATTGGCACAACTTCCTAGGCGGTGCAAAAGCCCTCACCACTGACGATCAAGCCGTGAGTAGTCAAATCTGGAGAATACTAGACGAGCTCAGCATGAGCGAAGGTCTATTACTTCGGGACAACAGATCGTGATGCCAATGTACCTGTTGGCAAGAGTGGTTGAGCTGGCACACCAGGGACACAAAGCCATCACAAAGACCAAAGCTTGTCTCTGAGACAAGCTGTGGTTCCTTTGTATGGACATATGACTCCAAGGCTGCCTGGGGATCCACCAGATGCCCTGGGAATCACAGAAGAAGCTTGCCTAACACCATGGTTGTGTGTTAGTATGGACTTTGGCAGTTTTCGTGATGGCAGGCTCACAGTAGTGGTAGTGGACAGCCACATCAAGCACCCTGTGGTGGAACTAGTGCGATCTACAGCCCACACTGGAAAAGGTCTTCACATTACTAGGGATTCCCAAAGAGATAAAAAACTGATAATGGACCCCCACTTTCTGGGGCAAGAGTTCCAATCATATCTCCACAGCTTGAACATAAGACACCTGAAGGTAATCCCACAGTTGCCCCAGGCCAATGGAAAGGTAGAGCGCTTCATGCGCACCCTGAACAGAGCATTACAGATTAGAGTGGAGCGTGGAGAAAACGCAGAATGCTGCCTGCACCGATTCCTGTGAGCCTACCGACAGATGCCACACAGCACCATGGGGTGTGCCCCAAGTGACCTTCTGATGAAAAGGCGTACTTGAGACATCATTCCAGCTGGGCCTAGATGGAGTCCCCCAGTCTTTGACTTCCAAACCACACAAGGGAAGTGGTGGCCACGAATGACCAAGCAAGTCAAGATTGCAGGGCACTTGTCTTGGATCTTGCTATTGGGACAAGGTGATCATAAAGATCGACACCCGGGATGGAATTTCCGCAGTCCCTTCGAAAGAGAAGTGTGGGAGTTCACCAAGATCCAGGGGTCCATGGTCACTTTTCAACGAAAATTGTCTACAGTAATTTAAAAAAATCTTGTGGTTTAAGCGAGTTAGATCAGATGAAGAAGGACAGAACAACAGCCAAGAAGCAGTAAATGACGCACCTCAATCTGACATGGTCCCGCTTAGCTCCCGCCTGGACACCGCATCTGCAAGAACAGATCAAGCGCTGGTGACCCCAAGAGAAACAAGCAGTCAAATGTTCGGGACCCAAGTGGGCATTGATAGAGCGCGCGAGGTCACCCAGCCAATGATTCCGCCGTTTCCGGCTTCAGGGCCCATATACTTTCAATTCACACTATTCATTGGCCAGGCGACTTCACGGGCTGCTACCAATTGTGTGTGTTCCCTACTGTTATGACTCAGTGTACCCGACTTACCATCCACCGACACGGGTACCTATGACTTCAATGGATCAGGGGCCTAGCTGTAAAAGGAAAGGCAGCAAATGCAATTTCAAATGACATTCAATACTGTTGTAAATGACCACGGACAACTGGAAGTTTTAAAATGTTTATCTAAAGTTCGTTATCATCAAACATTAAACTTACAAGAATAAGGCAATCAATAACCAAGATAATGAAAAGTACATAACTATAGAGAAATAAAGTCAGGGTAACCATTTAAATGCAATTATGAGATAAAGAGAAAATGCTATGTATTCAAGGCAAGGAGTTTTCAGACAGCTTAAGTAAGGCCGTTCTAGACCATATCAGAAAATGACAAACTGCAATGCAAAATATGATTTCCAAAAGGTAGGATAACATAGGAACAATTTAAGAGTATATGCACTTAACTTTATGATTCAATAGTTTGCGGCAAAAACATGGAAAAATCAACATGTGCAAAGATGTGTCTTTATTGAAGCAAAAGACTGAAATATAGAAAGGTGCAAGTTTAAGGAACTTAGAGCAGTATTTACCTAGACTGGTGGGGAAACCAAACCCTGGCCACGGGTCAGTTAAGGACAGGAAACCCTCAAGGAAGGATACCCCTCAAAGGACAGCAGGTGCAGAATGGACACCCAGGACAGGACAGGATACCCTCAGATTAGGAATCAGGACAGGACCTCAGGACAGGACAGCAAACCCTCAGGACAGGACCGCTCAGGACAGGACCGCACCCGCAGTTTGGAAGCAACGCCTGCGTTCCACCCTCTCTGCAGCTATCGATCAAGATCCCGATTGGATCAGCGAACTCCCAGCAAAGTGCTTCGCCAGCACTTTAAGGTTCAGTAGAACCTTAGTCTATGGTCAATTTCGGACAGAGTGCTCCGCAGCGCTCTGTATCTTCAGTCACCTATTGAGTATGATGGGTCAGTGACAGGTCAGCTAAACCAGACAAGTCGGACAATTCCCTAGGTGAACCCAGGGTAGATATACTGTTTTGGGACAGGGTACCACCCCCCAAATGTTGCAAAGTGTCAGAATCCCCAATTTCGATTGGTCCTAAGGTAGGCTTTGGGTAACACACCAATCATAACAGTCTATTTGGATGCTACATTTACATATTTGGGTACCGCCTAGCAAGATTGGGGTTCCCATGAGAAACTGTGCAGAAATACGAGTGACAATTAACATTGTTGCCGAGTTAGGACAACTGGCTCCGCTTTCCTGGGTTTTCAGGTCAGTTCTCAGGAGCTTCTTGCCCATCACTGCCAGCTGGCTAAGTTCCATCAGCCAAAGTTGTCAGGTCCCCGGAAAGTCGCATATGCGCAGAAGGGACCTCCAAGATGGCTCTCGGTACAGACAGACCCACATTTCCCGCAGTACATGAAAAGTAAGCGAGAACAAATTAATACATAAAAATAACATTATGAAAACACATCATTTGGTTTTTGAACTTTCAACTTATCACTACAAAATATACTTATGCAGTCTAAATGTTAGCTACATATAACAGGCACAAGAGCAGTGGCACGAGCAGTACCACGTTACAGGCAAAGCTATGTATTACGCATGCGCATAAATTTCCCTCCAATTCTGCAGACACGTCAGGACACGTGAGTGTGACTGACGCATGCGCAGTGACAAAATACAAGCGGCGGCCATATTTTACGGACACGGATTAAATTCATTAGGAATACACATAGGCAAGCTTCATAAACTTTGTTTAAATTAAATATAACGTTAGTAAGACGTACACTTATTACCTTGTTATACATAAACGAGGTTCATGAATACAGCAAGCCGCAAAATATGCGAAGCTTTGCTTCATCAATCCCCTCTTTGATGATATTTACTATCATCACAAAATTTTAATGGAACCAGATGCCAACTTTTCTTTCACACTTTATACAGTTCTATCTCTTCTAGCAATCGCTCCAGCTTTTCTCGTTCAGTTTTGGTAGGGTGAGAATTCTTCACCTTTTTATAGATCTGATTATTCATCTCTTCTAATTCGAGCTCATCCACACTCCGTTTCACTCCTCTTGTATTTACTTCTCTTGCATTCACTTCATACTTCTTTGTGTGTTTACGACACTTGCAGCAGACAAATATGAAAAATAGGATGAGACCTATAATTCCAATTGGCATCAGTACTTTGAGCAATAAGCCTTTACCTATACTAGCGAACCAATGACCTACATTTGAGAGACCATCTACCAGTCTCTTCCAGGCACTATCAACCTCGAGTGGTTTGAGTTCCTTTGCCAAATTAGTAATGTTTTTCACATATCTTTTGATCTGTACACTTTTATCCGGAATATAAGTGCAACAATGTTGCGCCTTCAACATCCGGCAGACTCCGCCCTCTTTCGCCAATAAGGTATCAAGAGCAAGTCGATTCTGTAAAACCATTGATCTGATCGCAACCATTTCGGTGTTGACCAGTAAAAATCCATGAGCTGTCTCAGTAGACAATACATCCACTATAGTGGACAATTTACAAATTCTGTGAGTGTTCAGAACCACTCCCACTCCAGGTATCAGTGCAATGAAAATACTACCCATAATTTCACCTATACTTTCTCTTTTACTACGCACTAAGCCATAAGTATTTTCACTGCTTCCAGCAACTCCATTCACATGGTATATTTTCGGGAACACAATGCCAAAATAGCAACTTCCATACCAGTGATCCGGCAATTTGAAATAAGCCTTGTCCCCACAAATATAATAAATTCCAGGAAACACAGGCTCTGACCCATTTTTGAAACCCCAACCTCCAATTACCTTGTAATTATGTTCGCATTCACTGGAACCAATGAAAATGTTATTATAATAGCTAGTCTTCTCGCGGTGAAGACATAGCTTGCCTTTCTTTTCAAAATCCAGCAACAGAGCAGGACCCGCCCCACCAGTTGAGGTGCCTTCCATGTTCTCTGCCCATCTTGGCCTTTTCTGACTTTCGTCATTAGCCTTCTTTTGTATCTTAATTCTCCTTTTCTCTGCCATGTTCAGGAACATCTTTTCCTGCTCACGCAAGGAACAAGTCAAGTTATCTCTGTGTGCGTCCGCTATGTCAATGTTACCTATAGTCAGAAAGTAGTCTCCCATGTATCGTATTACGTCACTTTTGGTATGTACAGGATTCAAGTTCCCACGTATAGGAAGTTCAGAAAAGATCACGTCATTGTTAGAGTAATAGTACTGTAACGGTCCTCTTTTGTAGAATAAACTAGCTAAAATACTACAGGAGATTCCATATGTCAACGGCAAGTGATGGTATGTCACGCCTTCAGCTACAGAGGTAGGTAGCTTCATGCAGACATAGCAATCTTCAATTTCCATAGTCTCTACATAGTGTATTAATATGTTTGCGAAAACATTTAAGCGTGTCCTGTTTTTAATTCTATGATAATGTAGTTCTTCCTCATCTGATGCTTCTAAGTCTTGTTTTGTTTGTCTCAATGCTCTCTCATGTCTTGCTACACTCTGTGTTGTCAGCTCCTCACTGTCAGTATTTACAATTTCAGTAGGGACAATATTAGTATCTTTGCTTACAGCAAAGGGAATGAAAATTGTTAGTCCTATCCAGAGTAATATCAGGACAACTATACTACAGACACATACCTTGCAGCAAGTTTTGCAACCGCTGCGACTAGGTCTACCATTCACGTTTGAATCAGACATTTTGGCTTCAGAAGAAGTTTCTCGACCCCTCTTTGTGTCTCTACACAAGTATCTTACTTTGTGCAAATTCACGGTGGCTCTTCTTCCTCTTCGTCAGAGTACTCAGGGACGGGCTCTCCATCGCTTACGTCAGTGATATCAAGATCTTCAAGCTCTTCTAACACAAGTGTCCATTCAGGTGACTTGTACTTTTTGTTTTGTCTCTTTATCCGATCACTCCTTCTTTTGGAAGTGTCTTCTGGTTGTTCTGCTATGCGAGCACTTCTCCTTTCTTCTGCACGTTTTTCTTCTACTGTTTTTATTCTCAGTCTCAATTTCTTTATGTATCTAGGCTCAAGATGCTTTCTTTTCTTAAGTCTTTTTGTTGGTACTTGAACTTCGTTCCCTTCTCTTGCCCTTTTGTTCTCATTAACTGTTGGCAATTCTGTCTCAGTTTCTTCTTCTTCTATCTGACTAATTCCAGGGCTAGCATCTATTTCTTCTGCCTGGTTACTAATCTGGCCTTGTTCAGGTAAATTGTGTGTTTGCTTTTCAAGTGTCTCTGACTCTGTTTCCTGAACACGTTCTTCTAATTCTATCTGATCCTGTTCAAGCACTTCGATCTCTGGACTTTCTTCTGCTCGAACTATTACACTATGTCTAGTCTGTCCCTTCCCGATATCAGGAGTCAGTGGAGGTGTATCGAACACTTGCTCTGTATCTTTCACTTGTTCGGTATCGGGCACTTGTTCAGTCTTATTCACTTGTTCTGTGTCAATCACGTGCTCTGTCCCTGTCTGACCTTCTCCTTCCTCAGTTTTGATGTGAATCTCAAGATTCTGAGGTTCTTCGCCTGTGCCTTGCTTTTCCTCTCTAGTCCACTCTCTACCTTCCCAAAGTCGTTCACTTGTTCGAATGGGGTCTTCGGTGAGATCAATCAAGGGAATCCACTCTTCTGGCCATATGCTTGGCAGCTCGTCTTCAGCTACTTCTGGCTCAGCTTCTTGGACCCCTTCAGCAGGCTGGACTCTTGGTAGTTCGTCATCAACTATCCTTGGGCCAACGTCTGCTGATTCTGCAGCTCGACTGGTACTGGGCTGTACGTCGTCAGCTACTTCTGGTCTGGCTCCTGCAGAGTCCTCTGCTGGACGTCCTTTTGCTTCAGGCACTTCGTCTGGTGGTACCTTCTGGGTGTGGCTGGCGTGTATCCAACGCGGAACCCCTGCACACTTGACTGCTGTGGTAGTAACCAGAATCCCCTGACGTTTTTCTCCCCACCTTGGCTCCAGGCAGCTCTTCCGAGTATGCTTCTTTATCTTCACCCAGTCCCCCGGGACCAGTTTGTGGAGAGGAGTCGTTGGATTGAGGATGGCGTCTTCTCCGATCTGGCGAGAGATAGAACGCACTTGGTCACCCAATCTCTTGCAGTATTCAAGCACCAAATCATCAGTAATACTCAACAGTTTGCTTCCAGGCACCCATGCTTGTCTCATCACTCTTCCCATAATGATTTCATGGGGACTTAGGCCTGTCTTGCGATCAGGAATACTTCTGAGTCCCATCAGGACCAAGGGTAGAGCCTTCACCCAGGTCAGTTTAGTTGCATCACACAGTTTTGCTAGTCTGTTTTTGATAGTTCCATTCATTTGTTCCACTACTCCAGAAGCCTCTGGACGGTAGGCACAGTGAAGCTTTTGTGAAATTCCAAAGGCCTTACAGAGTTCGTCGATCACTGCATTCTGAAAATGTGAGCCTTGATCTGATTCAATAGTGACTGGAACCCCGAACCTAGGTATCAGTTCTTTTAATAAACACTTAGCTACTGTTTTTGCGTCATTTTGGGGAGTAGGGAAAGCTTCCACCCACTTTGAAAATAAACCGACCATGACAAGGACATATCGCTTTCCTTCACACCGGGGCATGGTGATGAAATCAACCTGTATCCTTACAAAGGGACCCCCAGACCTCCCAATTTTTCCCAGTTCCACCACAGTCCTCTTCCCTGGGTTCATCTTTTGACATGACAGGCACCTCTGGCAGAGGGACTCTGCTACTTTCCTGAACTTTTTACTGTACCAAGTCTGTTGGAACACTAGAATCATGGCGTCCCTACCCATGTGTGATCCTTCATGTATCAACCTCGCCATTGTGCTAAGTAGGTGTCTAGGTAACACAGGCATACCAGTTGGACCTAAAATGACACCATCCACTCGTCTTGGTCTACATCCATCTTCCTTCCACTTCTCTCTTTCTTGCCAAGGTGCCGCCTGCTGCCACTCTTTCACTTCATCCCATGTAGGCACTTCTTCAAACACCTGAAGTTGGCAGCTGGTTCCTGGCCCCCCTCGTTTTGGATTTACAATATACCGATCTCTTGCGCACCATTGGGCCACTCGATCAGCATAATCGTTTCCCAGTGATACCTTGTCCATGCTCTTCTTATGAGCCGCACATTTTACCACTGCCAGTTCCTTTGGTAACTGGATTGCCTCTAAAAGGTCCTGAACAACTTTTCCATTTCGAATAGGGGTACCTGATGAAGTCAGGAACTCCCTCTGTAGCCATAACTGGCCGAAGTCATGCACAACCCCATAACAGTACTGACTGTCAGTATACACTGTTATGCGCAGGTTCTTCCCAATTTGGCAAGCTTTTATCATAGCAATCAATTCGGCTACTTGTGCAGACTTGATATGATATAGGTAACCTGCTTCTTCAATTTTCTCTAAGGATACTACCGCATAGGCAGCACTCAGGCCTCCTCGTTCATGCCTTAGACATGAACCATCCACAAAAAGTTCTTTATCATGCACAGGCAATGGCGTTTCTTTTATGTCTGGGCGTGGCTTAGTGTTGAATTCTGTTAAGTCTATGCAATCATGTTCATCATCCACCCCCCCCTCCATATCCTTTGGGTCGGGAAGTAAGGTGGCTGGGTTCAGAATACTGCACCTAACAATGTTTACATTTGCAGCACCCACAAGAATCCTTTCATATTTAGTCAGCCGACTAGGAGTGAGATACTGAGTTTTTGTTCTGGTCAACAAAATTACCACTCCATGTGGGACATACACAGTTACCGGATGTCCCATGACAATGGACTCACTCTGCTCTAAACTTGCGCAGGTAGCAGCTACTGCTTTC
This sequence comes from Lissotriton helveticus, assembly GCF_964261635.1. Taxonomy (NCBI): domain Eukaryota; kingdom Metazoa; phylum Chordata; class Amphibia; order Caudata; family Salamandridae; genus Lissotriton; species Lissotriton helveticus. The sequence continues at coordinate 2,000,936,987 of NC_136061.1, read as the reverse complement.
AGACAACCTGGTAATCCAGCAGCCACTGGATCCAGGGTGGCAGAGAAATATGCCACAGGCCTTCTCGTTGTGCCATGATCTTGTGTCAGGACAGACAACGCGCAATTATCGCGAGTGTCACAGAATAGGGCAAATTCTTTGGAATAGTCTGGCATTCCCAATGCAGGGGCTGTACACAGACAATTTCGCAGTTTGGTGAAGGCTGTTAAGCTTTCATCATCCCATTCTACAATCTCGGGTGTTCCTCTCTTGGTCATTTTTCTCAAGGGCCTGGCTAGGACTGCAAATCCCAGAATCCACTGCCTGCAGTATCCTATCACACCCAGGAACATTCTGATCTCCTTTTGAGTACGGGGTAACTGCATTTTTTGAGTTATCCTCACTCTTTCCGATGTCACTTTTCTGACACCTTTTTCTATCTGGTGCCCCAGATATTTCACCGATTTTGCACAAAACTGTAACTTGTCAGGGGACACTTTATGTCCCTTTTCACACAAGTGATTAAGTAGGGCAATGGTGTCAATCACACAATCCTTATGACTTTTAGACGCCACCAAGAGGTCGTCTATGTATTGCACTAAGACAGAGTTCCCAGGTAGGACTAAAGTTTCCAAACATTTTTTCAAGATCTGATTAAAGATAGAGGGGCTCTCTGTATACCCTTGAGGGACCCGGTTCCAGCAATACACGTGACCCTCGAAGGCAAATGAGAAAAGAAATTTGCTATCTGGATGCAAAGGAATGGAAAAGAATGCATGACACAAATCTATCACAGTGAACCACTCAGCATCCCAGGGAATCTGATACAGAATCACTGCTGGGTTCGGGACAATAGGGCAACAGGGAACTACTATTTTGTTGACTTTTCGTAGATCCTGTACTACTCTGTACTTGCCACTAGGCTTCTTGATGCCCATAATCGGAGAGTTACATGGGCTACTCATTACCTCCTGTATGATGTTTCCTTCTAGCAATTTCTGTATTTCCACAGCAACACCAGCTTTCACTTCTGCATTCATCCTGTAGGGTTTAGTATTGGGGTATACTGCATTGTCCTTTATTGCTATCTGTATGGGGTCCACATTTTTCATTAATCCTACATCTTTCCCAGTAAAGTCCCACACCTCTGGCTTCACTGCTTCTTGGAGTTCTTGGGGTAAATCCTGCATGGTCATTCATTTAATTTCCGAGTCAGGGCGGACTAACATTAGTTTATAAATGCCGTCTTCATCTGGGGTCTGAATTTCAACACCCTTTGGTGTGCAAAAGATGGTACAGTTCATTTTGCACAGCAAATCACGTCCCAGTAAGTTCACTGGACTGGTGTCGCAAACGACAAATCTATGCATTTCCTTAAAGTTTCCAATTGATATTTCCATGGGCTTGGTAACAGGAGTACTAATCAATTGATTAGATACACCCACTACTTGGATGGCTTCTCCCGAGAGGGGTAGGTTTGGAACGTCCACTGTTCTCACAGTAGAACGGGTAGCGCCAGTGTCCAACAGAAAGGTGACATCATTTCCGTCAACCTTTCCTTCAATGTATGGTCCAGACTGGTCTACCGGCAAGGAGGCGCCAAGTACGCACTCCTCGTCCTCCCCTCTCAGGCCCCGTCAGTACTGGTCATCACAAAGGAAGGTATCATTTAAAAGATACTGCGAAGTTGCTGCATTTCTGTTCTCATTGCTTTCCCAGACTTCTATCTCATCTCCCTCTGCCTGTTTTCCCCTGTACACTTGCTTTGGTGCTCGGGGCACCTGAACTGTTTTTACCTGTGGTTGTGTCTTTCTCGGTCTCTCTTTCTGCGTCTGTGGAGTTAAATCAGGAGTTTTGGGGTTATCTTCGGGCAAGTAAGGACACTCGTTACGCCAGTGTCCAATTTCGCCGCACTGATGGCAGGGAAATTTCTTCATAGCCTCTTCCCTGCTCATTTTGGGCCGGGGCTTGCCTCCTCCCCCTCCCCCAGGGCCTTCGTTCTTAGCATTTTTGACCATGTTACTCAACTGCTTTTCCTGCTGTTCTGCGAGCTTCACCTGAGCCCACATCACTTTCTCCTTAAGAGCTTTTTTCTTTTCTGCCATCTCGTCCTCGCAGTACTTTGCGTACCGCAGGACCTCGTCTACCTTTTTGGAGTGCCAACAGATTTTGTTATCTTTTATCCACTGACAAATTTCTGGTCTTAAACCGTTTACAAACCTGTAAATAAAGTGCGTCATATCCTTCATCTCGATGTTATCTATACCACTGTATGTTTTAAACACCTGCAACAGCCTTTCATAATAGGAGTGCACTGTCTCCTCTCTTTCCTGCGTTGTTCTATCTATCCTGGTCCAATCAGTTTCCTTGGCTGGCACCTTTAGTTTCAGATGCTGAATTACTTGTTCATATTTTCTCATCACTTCTTTCGATGGCTCCCCTGTTTCTTTATCTCTTGTGTACTCCTCACTGGGCCATGCTATGGCTATTTTACACTCGGTCCATAAATCTACCGGGACCACAATGTCGAAAAACCCATCCAGGTCTTTCCACAGGCATTTCTGTACCTTCACGAACCTTTCCACTTGCCGGTACCATTCAACCGGCTTCTCGCGTAGTTTCGGAAAATCGTTAGTAAAGGACACAATATCCTGTCTGGACCATGGAACGTGAACATACCTCCCACCTGGTACTTCCCGCATGGGGCATAACGTTTCGGGCTTGTCTACTTCTCTCAGAGGGAACTCAGGGGTAGCTTGTCTTGATCGTGCCTCATCTTTCTTACGTGCCCACCTCGTTTTCCACCTTTCCACATCTCCCCATTTTTGCAAAACTGCAAGCAACTCTTTAATCTGCAACTTTCTCCCTGACACATTCAAATTCTCTAAATCCTTGAATGAGAACTCAGCTCGGTACGGCTTCTGCAAGGGCTTCGATCTGGATATATCTATCCCCATACTAGCTGCGGTGTCGGTCAGTTTTTCGTGGAGCACCCTAGTACTCCGGGTAAGGCTTTTACACATAAACAGCAATTCTTCCTCGGAATAAGTATTCAATCTGTCTAATCCCACATTTCCTGCCATTAATTCTTCTATTTCTACTCTCAGTTTGTAGAGGTCTAAAGGTTTCGTTTGCGGAGCCTGTTTTTCTAATTCACGACTCCAATTTTCAATTTCTTCCGGCGTTACCAAAGAGACACTCCTGGTACCCGTTGCTGATTCTAATTTAATTTCTTTTGTATCAAAAGGATTATGCCTCTTCTGCACTCCCTTCCCTGTTTGTTTGTTTGGCAGGTCCAAGAATACAACTTCGGACTCGCACTCACTGGACTGATCGTCTATCAGTAGGGACTCTTGCCTCGGCGGGGCCATTATCGGGTTCATAACTGGAGGGTTCGGACCTCCTTGACTATTCCCGTACAATGGAACCACGGGTCCGATTGTTACCGGAATAGTCAAAGCTTCAGGACTGGTATTTAACCGGGAGATTTTCTGAATTATTTCTGTCCTCTGTCTAGCTAGGGCCTCTTGCTCCCTTTCATCTAGTACTCTTCCTAAGGTTCGGTCAGGTATCATCTGTGGGGTCAGTTGATGCGTAAAACTCGGGGCAGTAGGATGCGTTTCACTTGGTCCCCCACCATAATTTGGTTTCGGGAACAAAGTTCCCGTCCCAAATGACCTACGCTCTTCCCCATATGGAGGCTGCAAAAAGGGTACTCCTGAACTTACTGGCTTTTCTTCGTTTTCATACAGAGGTCTGGGAAAAAATGTTCTTTCACGGGAAAATTTTTCCTCTGAGCTCTCGGGCATTCTAGGATATCTATTGCGTACCTCTGCGGGTCCGGAGTTCTCAAAATAGGGCAACACCTGGCCACCTCCCCCCCTACATAGGGATCTGTCTTCCTCCTTAATAGATGGACGCTGGGGATTCTCTCCTGCACTGGAAGGTCGGGCTCCCTCATTATAAGGGGGCGGACTTCTCGTAAAGATGTCATCTAACAATTCATCGTCTGACTCTCCAAGGGCTCCCCAATGCTTACATTTTTCTGTCTTTTTCCCTTTCCCCGAAGGGGTACATGCTGGCATCATGGGGAACAGACCCTCAACAATCATGCTCTGCCTCCACTGTTTCATCCTCTTATCCCTGGTCTCTTGTTTCAGCCTTGGATACCACTTGGTCAGACCTTTGTCCATTCAGGGTTTCTCCCTTTCGAAAGCCTCAATTTCCCATTCCTCTAATGCCTCATACTGCGTTAGTCTCGGTCTGGGATGTAATTCATTCATGCGGGTTCTCAAATTGAATAAAATCCTACCATTGAAGGTACCGTCTAACGGAAAAGCCAATACTCCGTCATCTTTTGTGTACCTTACCCAATTCTCCAACCACACACAGGTATTGTACCCTCGGTCAAACATCATGAATGAGGCAGGAGTATTCGGTGGCGGGATAGTAACGCCCTCTCTAGATTTAATCGGTTTGTCCGTTTTGAAATAATTCTTTACCCTGCTTACAAGGGACATCTTTCTCTTAGCTCCGTACATAATATCGTATCTATTAGCTTTCCACTGATCCCTCTCGAACCCTTGGTTTCTTGGATCGGGTCTAGTCTCTGGACTATACGAGTGCCACATACGATTTCTACGCCTAACTCTGTTTACAAAATCACCTCCAATCAGAACGCGTCTTGCAATTCTGTGCAACCAATGAGGTGCGCGCGTTCAAATAATTTCGGCCAATGGGTGCGCGGCCCCTTCGTGAGACTGTCCTCACTCCTCGGCGCTTCACCCCTCCTTTACAATTTCAGCCCCGCTACCCGCCCGCTGCTTCTACCAATCCCAGCGCGGCACGGAGTGACGTCAGAGACGCTTCGCGGCTAACTCCCTCCCTTCACAAGGTAACGGAAACTTTCTTTCTTTCTAAAGTGCTCAGTGCTTGGTTATTTTACAACAAATACACATTCGCCAAAGTGCTCAAGTGTCTAGACAGAAAAGATTTCTTTTACTGCAAGTAAACTACTTCCATTTACTTTTCACGCGCTGCGGGCAGATCTCTTCCGCCTACCCTTCACTCTAGCATCGGTGAACCTGTTATTCCCCTAAACTCATCCACTTCTCCGGGATATATCCGAGTCTAAGGTTTCCCAGCGGACCCCTCTGCTTTCACCCAAGCTCAGAGGAACCTGCTACTCTTCCGATGTGACCCTTACTAGGTTACGCCACTATGGGAATTTTGCCAATGAACCTCGTTACTGACATTTATTCACACATGTATTCAGAAAACCCTAGTTAGTGCTTCCCGGTTATCCTAACCTGCACCTAACTTTCCTTAAGCCTGTGACCTCAGGACAATGGATTCTATTCACCACTTGCCCTTTCAATTCCCCGGAGAGTTCGGACAACAAGAAACAATATGATTTACAAACGCATGGATTAATACATATAACAATATAAGAACAAGAATAATAATGAAAAAACAGTTCATGAATTGTTTTTACAAGAGATTATTCATGCGTATTCACAAGAGATTGATCAGGTCTCTCGTAATGACCTTTTCCTATAGCAGCATTAATATACTAGCAGCTACCGACTTAACTAGTCTAACTAGTCCTACCTAACCTTTAGCTAGTCCCTAACCATCCTCTGATCTACCAGAAAACTGATAGAGCGCGCGAGGTCACCCAGCCAATGATTCCGCCGTTTCCGGCTTCAGGGCTCATATACTTTCAATTCACACTATTCATTGGCCAGGCGACTTCACGGGCTGCTACCAATTGTGTGTGTTCCCTACTGTTATGACTCAGTGTACCCGACTTACCATCCACCGACACGGGTACCTCTGACTTCAATGGATCAGGGGCCTAGCTGTAAAAGGAAAGGCAGCAAATGCAATTTCAAATGACATTCAATACTGTTGTAAATGACCACGGACAACTGGAAGTTTTAAAATGTTTATCTAAAGTTCGTTATCATCAAACATTAAACTTACAAGAATAAGGCAATCAATAACCAAGATAATGAAAATTACATAACTATAGAGAAATAAAGTCAGGGTAACCATTTAAATGCAATTATGAGATAAAGAGAAAATGCTATGTATTCAAGGCAAGGAGTTTTCAGACAGCTTAAGTAAGGCCGTTCTAGACCATATCAGAAAATGACAAACTGCAATGCAAAATATGATTTCCAAAAGGTAGGATAACATAGGAACAATTTAAGAGTATATGCATTTAACTTTATGATTCAATAGTTTGCGGCAAAAGCATGGAAAAATCAACATGTGCAAAGATGTGTCTTTATTGAAGCAAAAGACTGAAATATAGAAAGGTGCAAGTTTAAGGAACTTAGAGCAGTATTTACCTAGACTGGTGTGGAAACCAAACCCTGGCCACGGGTCAGTTAAGGACAGGAAACCCTCAAGGAAGGATACCCCTCAAAGGACAGCAGGTGCAGAATGGACACCCAGGACAGGACAGGATACCCTCAGATTAGGAATCAGGACAGGACCTCAGGACAGGACAGCAAACCCTCAGGACAGGACCGCTCAGGACAGGACCGCACCCGCAGTTTGGAAGCAACGCCTGCGTTCCACCCTCTCTGCAGCTATCGATCAAGATCCCGATTGGATCAGCGAACTCCCAGCAAAGTGCTTCGCCAGCACTTTAAGGTTCAGTAGAACCTTAGTCTATGGTCAATTTCGGACAGAGTGCTCCGCAGCGCTCTGTATCTTCAGTCACCTATTGAGTATGATGGGTCAGTGACAGGTCAGCTAAACCAGACAAGTCGGACAATTCCCTAGGTGAACCCAGGGTAGATATACTGTTTTGGGACAGGGTACCACCCCCCAAATGTTGCAAAGTGTCAGAATCCCCAATTTCGATTGGTCCTAAGGTAGGCTTTGGGTAACACACCAATCATAACAGTCTATTTGGATGCTACATTTACATATTTGGGTACCGCCTAGCAAGATTGGGGTTCCCATGAGAAACTGTGCAGAAATACGAGTGACAATTAACATTGTTGCCGAGTTAGGACAACTGGCTCCGCTTTCCTGGGTTTTCAGGTCAGTTCTCAGGAGCTTCTTGCCCATCACTGCCAGCTGGCTAAGTTCCATCAGCCAAAGTTGTCAGGTCCCCGGAAAGTCGCATATGCGCAGAAGGGACCTCCAAGATGGCTCTCGGTACAGACAGACCCACATTTCCCGCAGTACATGAAAAGTAAGCGAGAACAAATTAATACATAAAAATAACATTATGAAAACACATCATTTGGTTTTTGAACTTTCAACTTATCACTACAAAATATACTTATGCAGTCTAAATGTTAGCTACATACAACAGGCACAAGAGCAGTGGCACGAGCAGTACCACGTTACAGGCAAAGCTATGTATTACGCATGCGCATAAATTTCCCTCCAATTCTGCAGACACGTCAGGACACGTGAGTGTGACTGACGCATGCGCAGTGACAAAATACAAGCGGCGGCCATATTTTACGGACACGGATTAAATTCATTAGGAATACACATAGGCAAGCTTCATAAACTTTGCTTAAACTAAATATAACGTTAGTAAGACGTACACTTATTACCTTGTTATACATAAACGAGGTTCATGAATACAGCAAGCCGCAAAATATGCGAAGCTTTGCTTCATCAGCATACACAATGAACAAACCCTGAGTCAGAGTGCAAGTGGCCGCTGCCAGAAGTGTGACCTCCGGCTCAATCCTTTGCCTAGCCAGAGTCTGCAAGACCATGTTATTGTATCCCAGTTAAGCCAGTAACTTGTTAATGTTTTATATTAGTAAAAATTGGGAACGATGTTGAGTGGTATCCGGCCTCTACCACACAATGTATCGCCCATGCAGCTGGAGGGCCGGGCTCGGCTCGAAGGTATAAATAAGTGCTTAGTGATCGATCATCGATCGCGGTCATTCGGTGATACCAAGTATATTGTGTGTTTGCATTTCGTTAAGTCATATAGCGTGCCATACATAGAGCTGTCTCCCCCCACAAGACTGCAAAAGTGCCATATCTATATAGATGGTGGTGTTTCTCTTTCCTCTTTTGTTTTTTTTTCTAGCTGTCTAGCATAGCTTTCAGTTAGAAATAATACGTTTAGAATAACTTTAGAAAGTTTTCCCACTTTTGTTGTGTGCAGTACAGTGCAGCTCACGTACACTTTTTCAAAAGTTAGGCAAAATAAAAACATGCTTCCTTTTTAATGCATGCCTCGAAGGGGCATTTTTTTTGGTTCAAAGCCCTGTCTACCATTATTAATGGATAGAGCTTTGCACCAAATCCCATGGGTGATTACATTTGAGCGCTCAGGTACTTCCCATAGAGTGTCCCCTCGAAATAAAGATGCAATTTAACACAAAGCTCTATTTGCATTTCTTTTTTACAACTTAAAAAAAAATGTTTATCAAAACGTTGCGTCACTTTTTTTTACTTTACACTAGCGCAAAACCTTAGTGAGTCTGCCTCGTAGTGATTATGAACGCTCTGTTAAGGTATTTTTGTCAACTGATTTCAACTTACCTTAGGGTTATTTTCTAACACATGGGAACATTACCGATCTAAAACTGAAAAGAGATAATATTCCTCTTCCCAGCCTCCACAGTTCAAGCGAGAATACTGACTGAATGAAATAAACCTTTCAGTGATTTATACCATTTCAAAATAACACAACCTCATGGAGGATTAGTACCCACTAGGAAGTAAAGTTTTCGCACTAACATGCCAAGAGCAGGCTGGCCTCTCCACAGGCACAGATCACTCTTACATGGGCATGCGTACTGAGTTTCTTGCCTTTGATCATGGCATATGAAATCCAGCAAACCGTGCTGTTGAACATGTGTGAAATTTCAAACTGAAGAGTCTGCGATGCATCTTAAAATGTTTCCTTAGCAACGTAAATTTATGAGTGATCGTGGAAAGCTGACATCACCCCTGTAGCCTTTGGAATGGGAAGCAATTGCTAGTGGTCTTCCTGCATCTGGACAGACCTGTTTTGTCTTCAGTTGTGGGTATCTGTGACATAAGATACTTAAGTTTAAATGGACAATAGTTTGAAAACTGACAAGCTGTGCAATGGATCGGGGCTCACAGAGGATAACTTAAAGATATGCAGATTGAAGGTTTATTGCACAGCCACGCCAGTAGAATCCATACACAAAGGCACATTTATAAAAACACGATGGCTAGCACTCAATAATTTATGTCAAATAAACAGGGAGGTTAGATAGTTTTGTGAACGTAAATATGTGGTTTCAAAGTCAAGCGTGGGTTCTTACACCAAGATATTCAGCTAGCATGATTCGTATTTGTTGAATTAACATAATATTGATATTTGTGATCTGAGTATTTGTATACATTGTGTATAAATGTGTGGAGTGTAGAATGCAAGACTGTTTCCCGTTGTTGTCTTATTAATAAACATTTTTTTGTCTAAAAGGGCACTCGCCAATCTCTGTAAGCTGGCGGCCCAAAACAGTCGCCTCTGAGGCAGAAATAATTGTTCGATTGACCGGTTAGTACATTATTAGCAACGTGCATCGCAGAGGCGATAGAAATCCCGGCAATAGCGGTGTAATTCGGTAATATCACAGAATTTCCAGCGATTAAACACAGCGTTAGGGTAAATATTGTAAATAGGGATATGTGGACTTAGCATGACAATCCACCTCCCATGACACATATGGCTAAGTAATAAAAATAGCAGGCGTAAGGAACCAGCGATATACCCGGTTAGCGCTACTTTTTAAGCTGCTAGGCGGGATAGCGATTCCCAGGAAGACGGTCACCCAGGCACTCGTCACCAGCCGACTGGACTACGGAAACACCCTCTATGCCGGAACCACAGCCAAACTCCAGAAAAGACTCCAACGCATCCAGAACGCCTCCGCACGACTCATCCTGGACATCCCCCGACACAGCCACATCTCCGGACACCTGAGAGACCTGCACTGGCTCCCCGTCAGCAAGAGGATCACGTTCAGACTCCTCACCCACACACACAAGGTTCTCCACGACCTGGGCCCCAGATACCTCAACAACCGCCTGACCTTCTACACTCCCATCCGCCAGCTCTGATCCACCAGCCTCGCCCTCGCCGCCGTTCCACGCATCCGCAGAGCCACCACCGGAGGAAGATCCTTCTCCTACCTGGCAGCCAAGACATGGAACTCCCTCCCCATCCACCTCCGACTGACCCAGGACCACTTTTCCTTCAGATAGCAACTCAAGACCTGGCTCTTCGAGCAGTAGCAGACCCCCCCCGCCCCCAGCGCCTTGAGACCCCTCCGGGTGAGTAGCGCGCTATACAAATGCTATGATTGATTGATTGATTGGTGATAGGGAGAAGCTGGGTTAGCGATTATTTTTGCTGGATTTCTGTCGGGAATGCCTACCTTGCATTTCATAAGCGAGGCGAGGCGAGGCGCTAAGGAGATGGGCGCTAAGGCATGGATCCACGCGTTAGAGTGTCCATGCTGATAGGGCGATAGAATTATCGCCGCTTTTCGCCTGAAAACGGATGCAAAAATGGCAGGCCTTGCTGATATGTCCCCCAGTTCGTTGAATAACTTCTAATGCATGCTGCAAAACTTTGAAACAACTGGCTCAGTGATAATTTACATTCAAGTGACTCACATAAAAAAAAAAAAAAACTGACATTGCAGTACAGTCTGCATTGTGTCAGATACACACAGGAGCAAGTGCCCCAGTAACATGAAGAAAGTGCCTATCACAACCAGAACGAAGCTGAGTAAATGTTGTGTCTAGCAGGCCAATTACAGAAAGCAATCTGTAAAGGGCAGGTCACTCTATCTATGTATGAGAGGTTATAGAAAGCACCACCTGAACGTTGGACTTGTGGGCTCTAACATATTTTTCTGGAAGTGCATACCCAATGCAGGACATTAAGGGGCATATTGAAAAGCCATGTGTGCTACCAGAACGTCACTTTCTGTGAGGTTCTGGTGGCGCACAGGGCTTAGTCATATCTATAATGCCAAGTAAAGCCCACCTGCTTGGCTTTTTATGGCCTTGCAGATATGGAGTAAGTCAAAGCAGCGCAAGTAGCTGCCTTCCCTTACTCTGCAGCAAAGAGGCATTTCATGGGTGTTCCTCTGGGTGTTCCCATGCAACACCCATGGACTTTGACACTGCCCCAGATTTATAATATCTTGTAAACCTTGGGCAGCGTCAAAATCTTGCGCCTACCTAGGGCAGGCATAATAAGGAGAAAAGTCCTCATTTTTCCTCTTTCCACGTGTGCGGCATTCTGCAGCACATATAGAAAGAAGAAACCAACTCTCGTGATTGTTTTTGTGTCCCTTTCTGCAAAACAAAATCATGCCAACAATGCGAACACCCTTTCACTATGGTGCAACAGTGCCTGAGTTGGTGCACAGTGGCTAATTGTGCGCCGGCGATGGCTGAAATGAGAGGAAGGCACCATATCTTGTAAATACGGTGCATTACTGCCCTTGGAAATTGGCATTGCTGTGTTGCCCTTTGGCAACTCTTTGTAAATATGCCCCTCAATGTTCAGTTTGGAACTCTTTTATTACTATGACCGTAAGACTTAAAAATGAACAGCAAATGGTTGTAAAGTTGTGAATGGTAATAATATTACTATGACTCCATTTTAACTCGCTGTCTTTGAAGTAAGATTCCACTCTAGTTTCTTCATCGCCCATTTTTGATCTTATGATGGAGTTCCAAGTGCTCTATAAATGATGGTCAAGGACTTAGATTCCAGGAACAAACATTTTGTTATCTTGTGTTATGTTACTGTAAGAAATTGGATTATTATTTGGGGTGGTTGACTGCCTACCTCAAGGAATAATCACAACCCTTGTCAAGTGAACCCTCGAAGCCAATAAATTAACTTAAGCTCCCCCCTGGTAACTTTTTCACACAGCAGGCAAGCTTGATGCAGGGCAATGTGAAAAGTATTTATGAAGTATCAAAACAGTAATAAAGTTGAAATGCAAAATAATACAATTCTCATACTGAAATAGAGAAATAGAGTAAACTGTTATAAATAAAATCACACCAAAATAGCAACAACCCAATGTTATTCCTATACATGATTTTTAAAAGTTTTAAGAAGGAATAGTTCCAAGAAACATAAAGTGCCAGTGATAGTCAAAGGTCATTGTAGAATGGGACGTAGGTGCAATTTGACACTGGCCACGATAGAGTGTGGGTTGGATACACCAAACAGGTTTGCCATGGTCAAAGATTTTACCTTCTGTCTTTTAGTCCTTTCCTATGTAGAAAAAACAATTCCTAGGCAATCATCTATGGATAGATGTATAAATATGCGGAGAGTATAACAAAACACACTTACAAAATTAGCTAAAAGACATCTATTGTAATTTTTATTCAATACCAAAGTGGATGGTTAATTTATAAAAACAATTATATAGAGTCTGAGCCAATAATAAAGCAGACATCCAAATTGCAAATCTTATGACAGAAACAAAAACACAATAAAAATAACATATCTAAAAAGTTTTTACATAATACACAATTAAAATTCATACATTAACAAATTCTCGTTCAAGTAGTAATTACACATCAAAAGAACCTTCAGGACTTAAGGAGAGGCAATCAGAGACTCACAGGGTGTCAGGCAAAGGCCAACTGTAGGGTCCATTCCAGGTCCAGTTGCTACAGGTTACCTGGTTAGTTGCAGGAAAAGGCCTCTTTTGGCTTATTTTTACTTCATAGATTTAACAGGAGGTCAGCCTTATACCATTGGAATACACTTCTTTGTCCTGGGTACAAGGGAGAGCAGATCTAGTCATCCAGGGCTCTTCTCAGGTCACTGAAGGCAGGTTCAGTCCTCAGCAAATGCAAATGTAGTCCCCAGGGGCTCCAGTCAGTGAAAAAGCTACCTTCTAAAACTTAGTAGGGTAGGCCTGACACAGTGAAAATTAGCTTTTGAGTGCTATTCACTATAAGGACATGTTAATATTCAGGCCCATATTTATAAATATTTCATGCAACACAATGCAGCATGCCACCTTTCTGCGCTGCTCTGCGTGAAAGGGTGAGGGCAGGAATACAGTGTATTTTACATTATACCATGCATTCCTGCCCTATGCCTGCGCTGGCACACAAACTGCTACACAGTACCAATGGAGCCACTGTTGCACCATGGTGCAAGGGTTCCTATGTTGTAGGCAGGATTGTTTTTGTGCAAGAAAATACCACCTCAGAGGTATTTCCCTCTTTCAATGTGTGCTGCACAATGCAATACACCTAGAAAAGGAAACAACAAGGAGAAATAAAGATATTACTCCTGGTTGTGCCTCTGGTGGGGAGGCGTACAATTATGATGCATTCCTGGGTCTACCTGTGTTGGTGAATCTGGGAATGTGTCAGAATGCATAGGTGAATGCGTAGGAACACCCACGCTCCACCCATGTCATGTCTCTCTTCCACAGAGTAATGCAAGGCAGTGATTTGCGCTGCCTTGCATTATTGGGAGCACAAAAACTGAGAAAGGACCAAACACTTTTATGTACATATGGAAAGAGAAATAAGACTACCCCGGGAGACCCTCAGGAAATGGAAATCGACATAGGACTACACAGGGATCTATGAGGCTCTCCCTAATGTGGCGGCCATATTGGAATGACTCCACCTCTAGGATTCAAGACATAAAACTTCGCCCTCCCTCGACTTATTTGAGGTCAGTTTTTGTATATATACCTCTAACATCTTACCTCCAATTATTATTATATTTCTATGCCCCCACCTGCTCCAGGCCATTTGGACCCCTGCATCCCCCTAGCCTACTAGAATTCATTCACTTCCACTCACGTTAACGATTTCACCCACTTTTACGGTCCATCCCACCCTACCCTTGCACCCCCCTTGCCATCTAGATTTCTATCACATCCCCTCACTTTAACTGTCCTCTTCCCACCTTACCTTCTTCTGCCCCCCCCCCCTCTTCCGGATCCCTTGCATTCCTCATAGCTACTCTCACTCCCTCTGGCGCCCTCTGCGCCTCTACTTTTGGACCACAAATATCATGGAACTCACAGGCACGCACACATACAACATCATCTATCCCCCTGGCCTCTCCAAAACATTGGCTAAACGGTTTAAACACAATTTTATCAAATCACACCCTGAAACCCTCTTTGCTGATCCCTACTTCTCCTCACGCAACGGGCTCTCAACCATGTACATCATCTTCCACACGAAAAGGAGAACCCAATGGAGAAAAACACTCCTAGCCACCTTTACTGTCTCCTCCTCGAGAAAATCAACTCTTGGTCTAGCTATTTCTATTGCCCCTTCCCAACTCTTTCAAGCAACAGCAACCGTTACTATCTACAACAACGGTACTATTCTCTTACAAGCTTCAGACCACAGCCTAAATCTCCTAGGTACCATCTTCCCCACAATTAAGGAACAAATGGACAATCCCCAAACGGCCTTTCAATCCACCCCCACTACCTTCTCTCCAGTTGCTTCCACTCCTGCCTCATCCTCCTCCTCTCCCCTGATGGCCACTCCCATCAATACACAGTATGACATCTCTTAGAAACATCGCTTGCAGCCTCCAACTTGCTTAGCTACGACTACACCCACACCCTCCACATCCAATGAAACCACTTTGGGCACGACCACAGCTCCTCACCCCTCCTTCACAACCATCGCCCCTGCCATCTCTCCCCCTACCCCGTCTCACCCTCACAATACCACACCTCAAACTGACCACCTCCCGCTCAATCCCTCCCTAGACAACTCTACCGTAACTACACACACACACCCCTACAATTAAGGTACCCATTCCACGAGTGTTCACAGCTCCCCCCCTATACAACACTGTTACCTACTTTGGGAACTACCATAGCTCCCCATCCCACTAACACAACCCCTCCTCCATTCAGCGTTCCCTCTATCCCTTCCTCTACTCGTAATAACACACCTAGCAAGGACCACACCCAGGCCAACCTGCCCCCCTCTATTCAGTCGCCTGTACTTTTCAGGTCACCCCCTGACCCTTCAAATAACTATCCACCCTGTGAAAATGCTCTGCCTCCAACCACACCCCACACTCTCGTCCACCATCTTCCCTCTTCTCAGCCACCCACATTTCCTACTAGCCCACACACACACTCAAACACGCTTACTAACCCTCTCCCCCTTGCTCTTGCCCCTACACCCTTCCAGCACACACCCCAGACACACACCCCTATTTCGCTGCCTCCCTCCCCAATCACTACCAATTCTGATGCCAGATTAGATGAGATCATGTCCACACTTCATTCAATCAAAGAGGACCTCCCTGTTTTTAAAGCAATGCTCTCGAGACAGCCAGGGTTTTCTAGATTCTACAGTACTTGTCCACCTAGCAAGCCCCCAGTCCACCTACCTTCCATTCCCTTACGGAAGGTTCGCTTTTGGAAATCAATACCCTACCGTAACCTATCCTCCCACCCTACGCGCTCCACCAATCCACTTTCGGAGATCGATCTTCGCTCTCTCCTTCTCTCCTATGAACCCACCATCGCAAGTCCCGCCTCCCCCAGACTCATCCCCATCCCCTCTATCATCTCTGATCCTAATAGGCCCTCTACCCTCAACAACAGAGGAATAAACAACAACAATCTTAGTATAATCCCAACCATCGCAAGTCCCGCTTCCCCCAGACTCATCCCCATCCCCTCTATCCTCTCTATCATCTCTGATCCTATTAGGCCCTCTACCCTCAACAACAGAGGAATAAATAACAACAATCTTAGTATAATCCCAATCACGCAGGATCATACCACCCCCGCTACTCCTCAGCTTAAATGCTCACTCCTGAACTGCAGATCAGCCTCTAAGCATGCAACCCACTTAGCAGACATCATCTCTACCGACCTGGATCTGCTAATCCTCACTGAAACATGGCTTACAGAATCCTCCTCGCCCCTCATTGACGTCCTAGTTCCACCTAACTATGACATCATCAGGCTGAACAGAAGTGGCAAGACAGGAGGTGGAATTGCTTGCATCCACCGCAGTAACATCACCGTAAATAGAGCCTTATCCCCTGCACCCCCTTTTTGCGCATACCTATGCCTGGACATTAACAGTAATGGCAAACCTGTGTGTACGTTACACACCATCTATCATCCTCCTGGTGACAACCTCATCTTCACAGAACACCTCATGGACATGATCACTACCTACTCGGCACAACAAAACACCTAAATTTTCCTAGGTGATTTCAACCTCCACTGGAACGACCTCAACAATACTTTGGTCAACAGTATTAAAAACTTTCTCAACGCCCTAGACCTTATCCAAATTTGCAACAGCCCTACACACAATAAAGGCGCAACTCTGGACCTAATAATCTCCAAGGCCGATTCCTCACACCTGGATTCAATCCTCCCATGTGATTGGTCAGGCCACCACATCATCACCTTGTTCATCAATGAATCAGTTAAACTCAACTTGCCTCAATCCACAAAGCCCAAAGTCTGGAAAAGAGACTGAAAAAAACTCAACCCAAACATATTACCCATTTCCAGCCACAACCTACTTTTGCCCCCTCCCGATGCCTCCAACGTACATGATCTCACCAACCACTATCTCAACTCCATGACTACCATAATTAATGAATTTGCTCCGCTTCAATTAAAAAGAGTTTCCACGAAAGACTCTAAACCTTGGTTCAATGGCCCACTTAACGATGATAGACGTTCTCTCAGAGCTGCTGAACGCAATTGGAGATCGGTCCCATCTGCCAAGCACCTCATGACTCTAAAAGAAAAGAGAAATGCTTACTACCGGAATATCAGGCGCACTAAAGCAGACTTCTTCAGTCACCAACTTGACCAAGCAAGAAATCGACCAAAAAAACTCTTTGAATTAATAAAATCTCAATCTAAGGACGCTCCTCAACGGCTACAAGACCTAACTCAACCACAACCCACTTGTGAAGAATTCTCTACCTTCTTCAATCTGAAGACAGAGAACATCAAGAAAGACCTCCTCAATGATCTAATCTCTCACTCTTGCCCACTGATCAAAACCTCCCCATTATCCATAAATGCAACTCCACAATCACCTTCAAAGTATGTTTTAAAAAATGATGCAGTATGGTCTTCCTTTAACACCTATTCTGAGGACGGTATAGGCAAGCTTCTCAATACTCTGAAGCCTTCCAATCACCTCACCGACCCTCTCCCCGCAAATGCAGTTAAAGAACTTACCCCACTGCTCCTCCCTCTCTGGACCAAAATCATCAACAGCTCACTTCTCCAAGGTTGCATCCCTGACTCACTTAAGGTGGGGCAGGTATCTCCCATCCTTAAGAAACCCACAGCTGACCCTATGGACCTAAACAACTACCGACCTATCACCAACATTCCCACGTTGGCCAAACTTCTGGAAAAATGTGTTCAACACCAATTAACTAAACACATTGATCGCTTCAATCTACTCAACAAACACCAATCCGGCTTTCGAGCAGAACATAGCACTGAATCAGCCATGACTCACATCATAGATGATGCTCTCCAAATACTGGATCAAAATGGATCATGCCTTCTTATCCTCCTAGACCTCTCATCAGCCTTCGATACAGTCAAACACAAGAACTTTATAGATCTTTTGAATTCTAGAAGGGGCCTATCGGGATCAGTGCTTAATTGGTTTACCTTCTTTCTGCAAAACCAGACCCAAAAATTCAAGGTCAACAACACCCTCTCTAAACCTGTTCCAGTTATGCTAGGAGTCCCACAAGGATCCTCACTATCACCAACACTGCTTAACTTATTCATGGAACCACTCACAGATCTGCTACAATCGTCCAACGTCCAATTCCACATGTACGCTGATGATACCCAACTTTACCTTAAGATCAACACTCTTGAAGACATCAACCTGCTTAACTCTACCCTTAAGACCACCCAAACATGGCTGGCAGAGAACCACCTCAAATTGAATGCCTCAAAAACAGAGGGGCATATTATCAAGGGGGTTTATCTCCGCTTTTTTGGCTTTAAAAGCCAAGAAAGCGGAGATAAAATTATCTCCCTATTACCTAGCTGTCGCTAACACCAGTTAGCGACAGCTAGTAGGAGATAGCGACCATCTTGGGCCCCACTTTGCATGTCAGTGATATTTATCACTAATGACATGCAAAGTGGGCGTGCCAAGATGTTAGCGACTGGAAACAGTCGCTAACATCGCTATCTCCTATTACCAACTGTTGGAGATATTCGCGCTAAGCGCCAATATCTCCAAAAACTAACACCTGCCCTGAGCAGTTCTTAACCATGTTATCCAATGGGAGGTGGATAACATGGCTAAGAGCATTAGCTCGGTAATGCATGAATATCGCTGACTTTTCAGCGATATTCATGCATTGCGGCCGTTTTTTATCGCATTTGCGATAAACCTTGATAATAGCAAGGTTTATCTGCGATAATTTCTGACGATGCTTAGCGTTAAAAAATTCGTTGCTAAACGTTGGTAATATGCCCCAGAATTCCTTCTAATAGCCCCGCCTGCCAAAGTCCCCATAATGCAGGAGTGGATTAAACAACTTACTGCATTTAACATACAACCAACTATTGTGGACTCAGCGAAATCCCTGGGCTTAACACTGGATTGCAACCTCAACATGCAGAAACACATTAGTAACGCAACTAAAGGAGCAAACTTTCAGATCAACACCCTGAGGAAACTGAAACCCTTCTTACCGGCCAATGACTTCAAGATGGCGGTACAAGCTATAGTTCTTCCTCGGTTGGACTACGGTAGTGTCTCGCTTTGTGGCCTCCCTACAGCTACTACTGCCCCCCTAAGAGCTTCTAGCAATGCGGCAGCGAGACTCATCACTGGCTCAAAAAGAAGGGCTCAAATCTCCCCTGACCTCAAATCTCTAAACTGGCTGCCATTTGAAGCCAGAATTCACCTGAAAATAGCCTGCATGACGCATAAGGCCATTCACCACAATGCACCCAGCTACCTCACACAGAAATTTACAATTTCTGGCGGAATAAGATCCACGAGAAGCTTTGAAAACCTCCTATTGAAGCCTCAAAGATTCAACAAGAAAAAACATACACACGCTCATTTTCTGGAATGGCGCCCAGGATTTGGAACGCCCTCCCCCCGGAAACTAGACTGAACCCCTCCACTGCAGCTTTCAAAAGGGAAGTAAAAGCCATTCTTATGGCAAAATCCTCTTGACCACAGACCTTTTGTTGCCGAAAGTACTTTTGTATATGTTTTCAATCTAGCCCACCTAAGCAATCTATCTATCGTTACCATTGCTCATCAATGCATTTTTATCATCATCTTTCTGCTCCGTTTTTTGTTGTCCTCAGTGATGTTATTTTTTATTGTTACTTCTTTCCTGTACTGTATTTCTTCACTTTCCAGGTCACTTCCAATGCCCCGCTCTATGATTGCCCATTGGCTATATGTACTCTTTTGGACTTATGTTATCATTATTTTTCACATGTACTGTAAAGCGCTCTGATACCCGCAAGGGTCTTGTCAGCGCTCTATAAAACTCTGAAATAAATAAATAAATAAATATGCTATGTAAGTTAAATATACAAATAGGAATACGGCAATTCTGCCATGCTTAAACAGGAAGGATAGGTCTGCCGCTTTTCCGCCGGCCGACTGCCGGCCAGGCGGAAAAGGCACACAATATGTTCCATATTATGCTGCATGTGGTGTGCATGCCTTTCCATGGCGGAGAGTTCGCCATGGAAAGGCATGCGGTGAATGACATTGGGGGCCCGTTGGGGGTTGCAAGGGGGTGGGTGGCTGCACTAGGGGGTACCTATGGTACCCCCCTTCAGTGCCATGCACAAGGTGGCAGGCACCACGCAGTGCCTGTTGCTCCCTTAACATTGCAGAGGGTGCTGTTTACAGCATTGCCCGCCCCAATGTTAATGGCAGGAATGCGCCCACCAGTGTGGCGGGCGCATCCTAATTGGCCTTGCGGGACTGCCGCACCTCTGGCGGTCGGTTCTGTTTTCCGTTACGGTGGCGGTAATGGGGTCCTTTATTCTTTTTGATATACTTGCCCCGTGCCCCCGAATCAATTTGAGGATACCAATTTAATTTGTAGCCTCTTTTTACAAATTCCTTCATACTTATGGAACATTTTTACAACTGTCATTTTTACATTTTTCTACTTTATTTATACACACCTTTTTTTTGTCTGTTAATAGTATTTAATTTTCCAAGCAGTTGCAGTACACCCTGAGCATGCTTTGCAGGCCCCCTGAGCAGGTGTCTGGGACTCCAAGGGTCCCAGGACCACAGGTCAAGAAGCACTGTTCTAAAATATGCTCTGAGCCCTAGTTAGATGCCATTAGCATAGCGAGTCTAGATAACAGCACAGTGTTACTATCCCGTGGGATTGAGATGTGATCCCAGAAACTAGTTCCCAATGCCACCTGACCACTGACTCTGTACGGATTTTGACAGAAGAGTCTAATTGCGCAAGGACTCTGGAGAAAGAGGAAGTGGGTTAAAGAGAGACAACTTCATCTAGTCTTGTTCTCCTGAGCGTGGGTCCTTCACAATGGTTCCCTCTCAGGTTGCTATGGAAGGTGTTTGTGTATCTAATAAATAACAGGACAAAAGGAAAATAAGAAAAGGGTAATTCTGACACTAAAGGCCTGATTTACAAAGGTGAACTTAAACTCTTTGTACGTTTACGCTTTTTCAGTTTTCAGAATACTTCATTTTAATAGTAAGTTTATGAGTGCAGAGACTCCACAGTCCTGAGTCTAAGGCATAACCCCATTCACCCCCCCTTAAACCCAGCTTACCAAAGATATATAGATATATATATAAGATTATATATTTCTTTCTCACTTAAGGCTTGGATATATATATATATATTTTCTTTTCACAGGATCTTTTCGTGTGACAAAAAACTCAGGTGACTTCTGATAAAAAAGTAATTGATTGACCCTGCATTATCTGTTCATATATTGTAGCACATCGGAAAACCAATTAAGGTGTCCTTTTAGGGTCTCTATACGGTTGATATATGCCCACGATATTTGCAGTAATGGAATGGTTTAAGTCCTCATGTGAAATAGGAACATATTGTATCCATAATGTTTTAAATATTGTGAAAGAAAGTCACAATGTTTAATAATGCCCACAATATTTGGCAAAAATGTTTTGATTTAATTCATGAGTTGAAATTGGAACAGATGGTATTTATACATGTTTAATCATTGTCAAAGAAAGTTACAATGTTACAAAATGACCAAAGCATTGTCTATGTAAGAGACATTGTAGGAGAGTCCAACTTTTATGGTACACTTTTCTTATCAAGTGGTTTTATGTATATATGGGAAAAGTGCAAACTTTACCTGACCAGCGATCAAGGAGCGAGTGGCTCCGGAACGCATTGGGCAGAATATATATTATATATATATAAGCCCAACCAAAGAAAACAAGCACTAACATTCCCTTATGGGAACCTTCCTATTACATATTAAAGGCATAGGGAAGACCTTATACAATGCAAAGAATCCTGGGAATTATATCATCATTCCCTTACTGCTTCCAGAAGAAAGGTAATATTGGAATCACATATAAAAAAGGTCTGCAATAAGTCCAAAAAGAGACCTCTCTGGAAAACAATTATTGCGAGAAAAGCCCTTAACTTGATGTCATGCAATGTGTTTCTATTTTCAGGAATTTCTAAAATCCAGAAGCGAAGATGCTCAAGAACGTAGCCTTGCTAAACTAGAGAATAGTGATATTTGGCTGATGGATGGTATGTTTAAATCCACCCCATCCCATCAGCCAAATATACGCCATACATGCCAACATTAACAACAACGCTGTTCCTTTATTGTACAGTTTACTGCCTGATAAACAAACTTCAACATGCTCTGGATTTTTGTCAGTGATAAAAACTAAAACTCTAAATAAAAGTCCTAGAAAAGTGATAATTGATTTTGC
This sequence comes from Lissotriton helveticus, assembly GCF_964261635.1. Taxonomy (NCBI): domain Eukaryota; kingdom Metazoa; phylum Chordata; class Amphibia; order Caudata; family Salamandridae; genus Lissotriton; species Lissotriton helveticus. The sequence continues at coordinate 2,000,915,027 of NC_136061.1, read as the reverse complement.
ATTATCCATGATTAATACCATTACTAAATTATACCCAGAAACTCGAATTCAAGGATGTTTTTTTCCACTTTTCACATGCATATTGGCAGATAATAAAAATATAAACCAGAAAGTGAACTCCAATATCAACTAAAAAACAGCCTTCTGCTTTGTGCCACTCAATTGTGTAGATGAATACTACACAACAATTACTGAATCTGACTGCTTTACACAAAACCACGAAAATTGGACCCCTTGAGTGGTGGAACTGTTAACAAAACAACCTGCTTAGAGGGTGGCGCAAAGACTAATAATGCCATTGATGGATGGCACGACTCCTTCAACAAATCTATCGGTAAAACTCACCCAAACTTCTCTCATTTTTTGGAAACCTTGAAGAAGGAGCAAAGTTCCCAAGAAATGAGAATAGCACAATCTTTAACAGGTAGTTTGAACCCAAGTATATCCAAAAAAGTAAGGACATTTCAGAAAGACTATTGAAACAAATGCAACAATTTATCGTGTCTGTAGCTTCTGACTACCTGGAAAATATTGCATGCATACTAAATTTCTAAAACCAACTAACCCCTTCTACTAACTTACTCGCCTGTTTTTAGTTCAACAATTAAATTGGCATTTAAAAAAAAAAATTCTAAATGTATTTGGAATGTCAGAACTCCTACCTGAAGACATTTTCTTTTTTCCACTTTTGGTGAGGTTTCAATTCATCCTGTCACCAAAAGTCTTCTTTACTCCAAAAATCCACAATCTTTGTCCATAAATACATAAATATCCAAGTGGCCTGATTCAAAAAAGAAAACAACGACTAGCGTGAACACCAGTACCAACAACATATTTGCTGGTCTACTAAGCTCTGTTTTAACTCCAAAAATGCAACCCCAAGCAAAATGTTTCATCAAACAGCCCAAAAAGAAAATTTGTAATAAAAAATCGCAAAAAATTCATACTTCGATCAACGTATACATTCGAAAAATTACCAAATCCATTTTCTTTACAGAAAATCCAAAACGCAGTAATCCAAATAAAAAAACAGATCACCCTGCAATCCCATCAAACGAATCCTTTTCCATCCGTTAGACATGTGGCTTCTATTACGATAAAACATCCAGCAGAACTATAAAAACAGGTTGCCCAAAAAACTTAAATGTTCAAAAATTGCTTTTATTACAAATAAGTTTAAAAATGTATTCCATTCTTTTTAGCAAGATATACTTTTTTAAACGTATCTTGCGATAACTGCAAGGCCTAAATGTAGGCCTAAAACACCTATATGCATAGGAAGAAAAACTGACTTAAAACAAACAAAACATCGTATTTTATACTTACTACCATATACCTCCCTCCCTCCTCTCTCTTTATAATAAATGTATTCACCTACAACTCTACATATAACTTATTAAAAGTTCTTACCTGGCCACAGCTCTCCCTTGCATCCGATCGTCAACGCAATTCTCCGCCGACTGTAGAAACAGACGTTCATCCGCATACGTCAAGCCTAATAGTAAAAAGGAAAAAGGGCAATTATTATCATTGATTTTAATGTAAATGTGTGGGAAAAATATATTCTTAATGTTTTAAAAAATATATACAATGTTGATAATTGTACAAACATTTAAAAAAAAATGTACCTTATTATCTTTTAAAAAAGGTTTATTGATTTTATCAATAAGTATTTCTTATTTTTAAATGTTATTTAATTCTGTTAATTGTTTTGGATTATTAACAAAATATAATTAGAACTTGACAAAAGTGTATAGTGCTTCATTAATTATTTTATATTTCATTAATTATTTTATATTTTATATAAAAATTATTCTAAATTACAATCATGTGTTTATATATTTTTTCTTAATTAAAACTCTAAAACATAAAAATACATTTTGTGAGAAAATTAATACTCAGGTATTAAAATGAATACCCAAGTATTAATACACTTCCCCACCCATAACCCCTATATCCCTCACATCCCATGCCTAAAGGATTATGTTAGAACCCCATACATCACATAATATCTTTTTTCAACTCTTTACATTTTTGTATTTTATTCTGTATATAAAATAATACTCATATATTAAAATAAATACCTGTGTATTAAAACACTACCCCTCCCATAACCCCTAATACGGAAACACTCTGTATCTAGGAGCCCCAGGGACAACCACAAACAAATTGCAAGTTACTCAGAATTGTGAGCACGTATGCTCCTCAAGATTTCCAATAGTCACTCTGTAAGATCTGCTCTGAAGACCTTGCACTGGCTCCCGATTATGGAAGAATAAAATTCAAGTCCTTATGCATTGCTCATAAATCCTTCTAGAAGAAAGTCCCCTCCATCATCCGGTCCATCATCTCCCCCTATCGTCCTGACAGACACCACCGATCAGCCAACCTCTACTTACTTCTGCCCCCAAAATTAAAAGGGTGAAAAGTGGTGGCCGGTCCTTCTATTACAATGCTGCCAAGCTGTGGAATGCTCTCCCCCTCCACTTACGCGTCAAACCTAACCTCCTGTCCTTTCGGAAAACTTTGAAAACTTGGCTCTTTCAAAACTCCACCCACTAAGCTGTTGTGATCTGTCTGGTGCCTTCGCTAGCGCTGGGACACCTACGGGAAGCCATGCACTCTACAAATATTTCTAACATAACAACCTGTGCCTGAAGGATTAAGTTTCAAAATCTAACATAATATTTTTGTTTATAAAAATATAATATCAGTTCTAAATTAACACTAAAATGTAAATAATACTCAGGTGTTAAAATAAACACCTGAGTATTAATACACGTCCCAACTCTTAACCCCTAAATCCCTTACATCCCTTACCTAGAGGATTTTGTTTTAAACTTTCTCATAATTTTTTTTTTAAAGATACTCTAATTTCTAAATTTACTATACAATTACAATAATACTCATGTATTAAAATCAGTACCTGAAAATCAATACACTTCCCCACCTTTAACCCCTATATCCCTCACATTCCATACCTAAAACATTATTTTACGAACCCTTACATATTATTGATTTATTTAAACATATTATAAGCAATTATTTTAAATACTATAACAATAATACTCATGTATTAAAATTAATACTTGATTATTAATACACTTCCCCCCACATAACCCCGAATTCCCTCACATCCTGTCCTTAAAAAATATGTTCCAACCCATAACTAAGATATAAAAAAAATAGTTAGAACACATATTTTTACGTTTTTAATTAATACTCAGGTATTAAAATTAATACATGAGAATTAGCACAAATTCCCTAACAAACCCCAAAATCCCCTATAGCCTGTACCAAAAAGACAAAGAAACAAATCCATTTGTAATAAAATTAAATCAATTTTCCTATTTAAAAATTAAAATTAATATTATAAATATATACATTTGAAACAAAGTAATAGCTTAAAACATTTTTTTTAAATAATATAACATACAAAAACCACTTTCCTCAACCATAATTGTGCTGTAATAGCTTGCGTTGTAATGGTACCTGCGTTGTAATGGCATGCTTTGTAATGGCATGCGTTGTAATGGTACCTGCGTTGTAAATGTTTCATTGTAATGGCATTACGATTTAATGCCTGCATTGTAAAGGTAGTTCCCCCATTTAATGTGTTAGCCATGCAGACCTCACCAGCATTTTAATTTAATTGAGCGGGAAATGAACCAGAGTAATTCACAGTTTTAGTGGAGTGTACTTAATTTACAATTTGACAGGAAGTACTTGAAGCAAGCAGATCAATTAGATCGGGAATATAATGGGGTAACAAAATAAAGGTAGTTGAGGCCTAATTTACTGATTTTAGATCTGCTGTGATTGTATCTAAGGTGGTTGTTTGTTCTGACATTAGAAGGAACTAGTGCACAATGGTTGTTACCTTTTTTGAAAGTGTATATGTGATGGCTCCCATAGAAGTCAAAACTAGATAAGTAGGTGGCGTATTATCTTAAATGTCCTGGCCAAGTCAATTGGTTTTAGGTGTTCTAGCTCCTGAATGACAGGCTACTGAACCTTATCTGATAACAGGAGTTAAACCACGCAGTTCTGTCAGTAGATCAAGGTTATCTAGTGAGTCATTGAGATCAGGAATATGGACATCATCAGTACAATGAGAGGATTGATTAAGAGACTCATGCCTGCAAATTGAGTCAGAGTGGAAATCGAATAAAGAGGTAATCGCAGGGCCAGACTTAGGTAAAGCTGTCATTTCTATTGTAATACATTTTGCAATTTCAGCTAATGCAGATGGAATTTTAGGTTTTTTACTGACAACTAAGGTGTAGCAAGAGAAGATAGACTTTTGAAGAGGTGGATTTTAATTTGTGGTTGGTGATAGCTCTGAAGAGTTGATGTCAGCAATTAGGATAGTTTGAGATAATAGATCATCAGAGATGCCATCTGAGTTACCAACAGGATTCTCTTCTGTCACTTGCTCATTCACCAGGTTTTGAGACCTGGTTAGCATTTTGTTCTGCTTTGATTGATAGCTGGCTATAGAATAAACATGATAAGAAGGTCCTCAGACAGGTATTTAAACTTATTGAAAATAATCTGGGGAGTCACAGAAGAATTGGTCAGGCAGACAACACTCAAATTATATTAACCTTACTGTCAGTTGAAGTTGTGAAAAAACACAATTAGATGAAAAATGTAATGATCGATCACCTCTGGGGTGTCCATAATTACAGCTGCAAGGCAAGCAATGTTCTCAAAAATGGTGTTGTTGATGAAGTTGATTAATGAATAATCAAACTGGTAAACAGCTGCTTAACAAGTTTTCAGAGTTCTAGGGATGATAATTTAATACAAACAAAGTGAGCATGAGGAGACAGGTTTTATCATAAGATGTTTTAAGGTCTTGAGTTGAAAGGTTAAATGGCAACAACGGATAATATGGAGATGCTAAAACTATGTATGGAATTAATTAGACATTTTAGCTTCAGGTGGTGAACATGATAGCGACTGAGGGTACCCAAAACATAGGTATAAGGCATTAAATGATCATTCGATTAAAAAAAAGAGGTCTTGGAAATTGTCTAGTTTTTCCCAATAGAGACGCTCTTAATGTGGGCTGCATCATGACTTATTGGTATTGCATGCTGACATAAAGCCTAATCACACCACTTTGCCTGCATTAAATAGAGTTGTGAATCCAATGGGTCTATATTATATGGACATTTGGCACATGACCGTAAGAGTTTGGATAGAGCAGCAATATATGACCCAGATGAAGGGTGTTGTACAACATGGTATGGTTCTTTCACTTAAAAGATGCTTCCAGACGATTCTTGTCACTTCTCTGGCAAAATGATGTCAAAATTCTGTAACACATTGAGCAGATTGCGGCGTGTGAAGGAGAAACCTGCCTGATTCCTCCCAAAATGGATGTATCAGAAATATATGCTGCTGTGAGCTTTCTATTGATTAAACTCCAATATTGGTAAGAAATTGCGAATACAACATTGTAGACTAATATCATGATATGTATAATCTACTTTTTCCTGTCACTATCAGTGCCATACGTTCTGTGAACCACACGTGGACTATTATTGTGACTGGAAGGAGGTGGATAGTATCTAACTCTTTGACAAATGTATCTATGCTTTGAAATCTAAATTTGAGGGATTTAATTTTCAATACACCAGCTTCTTCAACCCTGTTGGTATGAAAACTGATGTGTTCAATGTTTGTGGTTCTTGTCTGATTTCTTTAGCATATCTGATTTTCAGAAATGAATTTTTTGCTAGGTTTCCTCCTTTTCAGAAGTCCATATTGTGAGATGTTCTATATGATTTATGAAATTTAAATTCTACAGTGTGCTATAAACAACTATAAACGTTTTAGTATTTGTTTCTTCTTAAATGTCACATGATATAGTCTGTTGTTGATAAATGATTTCATTCACGTTTCATAGCTAATTCGGAATTATTTTGTTCAAGGTCCCCAAGAGATAGGTAGGAAGAACAGATGCCACTAATACAAATAAGTTGCTTTACTCTCCGTTTAACCCCTTCAGTGCTAATGACAAGGGTAACTCGTCATGGAGTTTCCATTGATTTCAATGGAAATTGCATGCGGAGCCATAAAACACCTTAGCATCCAAGTGGTTAAACAATGGTCATAAATGATTCATTCATTTGATGATTCTAAGATTTCTTAGTAAAGAGACTGAAAATATATTAGTAATGGGGCATTGCAGAAAAGTGTAATATTAATGGAAATTGATTGTTCTTTATGAAGCACTTCATGCACACTTGTATTATTTAAAAGCACTATAAAGTAACAATTGTTACTTACACCCAGGGCATTATTTACAACATTATGCTGTGAGGCAGCGCCGCAGGCCATCCTGCTGCTCTGTACTACGGCAAAAGAAAAGGTCATCAATGAAACTTTGTTGTTCCCCAGTTTCAATCACAAAACTCCTACGCCAGGGGGAAAGGCCAGTTTCAAGGTAGGTATCTTCTTAAATGAACGACATTTGTATGCCACATGTTTTTTTAAGAAAGTTGTAAAATTATGAACCTACAGGACTTCCATTGTTAGAAGTTGGTTTGATGTTCATATGACTCTTGAGATACAGCCAGCCGCCCATGTAAATTAACATCTGTTTTTGATAAAGTTAATCTGCTAAGTATTCATATTATCATAATCATAGTATAATGCTATTTTATTTCAGTGCAATACACCACCTTATGCTCCCTCTGAAAGTAGTGACGGGTGAGGAAAAGGCAGAAAAGTTTGATTCAGTGAAAGGAAATGAAAAGATACAATGAATAGAAAGAGCCAAATAAATGTTTCTGTTTGCCTTAATCAAAATATGCTGATTTCTTTGACATCAATACTCTTTTTTAAATTTCTGTCATGACATATGACGGATGGAGTGTAGGTCATTTTAGGCTCTAGGCTCAGATACCTCAGACTGTTTCTGGTACACTAATGCATGTTGGAAATTTCAGATGTATTTTCATCTTAAAATCACAGGATCGCATTTTTTAGATTATATCTAATGTAGATATTAGACTAATAAAATGCTGAGAACAAAATGTAAGCAAACTTTCCATTTAAACCATCTGTAATTGTTATACATGTGTTGCTGCAGAAACGTCTTTACAACAGAGATTTAAAAATATATTCTCAACTACAGAAGTTTTTAAAAGCTTCAAGATACTGGCTTGCAAATTGTTAGAAATGGGTTGTTGGCAGTGGTTTACACCCTGTCCACCAAGGGACCTTCACTCTAGTCAGGGAAGGGAGTCACAGAGGTAAGATAAGGCTTATCTCAGAGGCAACGTGTAAAGCATTTGTTTAATCCTGAGTTCCTCGGGATCGGGTAACCACGACACCTCCCAACGCCCCTGTTTGACCCTCACAGAAGACGTAACAAGCGTGTCGTTACTGTAGAGCAACCTCTTTATTTTGGTATGCTCATACTACTAGCAAACGCAAGCAAGGAAATCCAGTTCCTGGATAAAGGAGAAGATCTAACCGTCCTCTGCACGGATGCCCGCCCTAGCACCCCCCAACAGAGGATACTCTGCTAAACAATGGCCGAAAATGCCACTCGATTTGTGAAACAGCCAAATACCTTGTTTGACTCTTAGGAATCGTCCTCCGCATTCGTGTCAAGCCTGACACGCTCCAACGGAGGGCAAACAATAAGTAAACTGAAAGGAATTGCGGTCTTTACCTCGTGCTCGATACCCTCGAGCGGGGACTGGCCACTGTCAATAGGGACGGAGTCTCCAACACTCGATAACCCTCGAGCGGGGACTTGCAATGGTTCAGGAGGGACCGGAGTCCTCTGCACTCGATTACCCTCGAGCGGGGACTGGTAATGGTCAGGAAAGGACCGGAGTCCTAAGCGCTCGATACCCTCGAGCGGGGACTGGTACTGTTCCAAGAAAGGACCGGAGTCCTAAGTGCTCGATACCCTCGAGCGGGGACTGGTAATGTTCCAAGAAAGGACCGGAGTCCTATGCGCTCGATACCCTCGAGCGGGGACAGGCACTGGTTCAAATGGAAAGGGAGTCTCTCTGCCTCTCGAGCCCTCTCTAGCGGGGACCAGCATAGGTAACTGGGCGGGTCGCGAAAAGCCCTTGAAGCACCGAAACGGTTAGCGGTTTGGCTCCACTCAGACGATGCGTCATGCGTCTCCTCCACACACACTTGTTTCACAGGGCTCACCTTTTCCTGGAAAACAGCAGTACAACGGACTCGCGTCGACTGTTCGTAATATTCGACGCTGACTGCTGACTTCCTGGTTGTTTATATGGTGACGCCCTCCTTGCGCGATCGTAGCGCACGGCCTTCTGGGATCGGTAGTTCTGGGCGGGCGTGCTCCTGGGTCATGTAGTTTTCTTGTGCGCTTGTCTCCGAAGCGGTGTTCCGATAGGTGTCTTAACAATTTGTGTATATATACACATACAGTAACGCAGTGAAAACACTACAAAAGGAGGCCACACCAGTTTAGAATAATAACCAATATTTATCTGAATAAAACAAGACCAAAACAACAAAAATCCAACATGCACAAGACAAGACATTTCACTCTTCAATAATTAAGCATGTTTAATCAATAGACATCAACGGATGTGTTTCTTTTAGCGCAAAGTAAATTCAATCCATCAAAAATCAAAGATGAAGCAAGCTCAAGGTAGGTGAGGTGTAAGAAAAGCAAAGCGATGTGTCAGTTCCTTACTCCACAGGGGAGGTGATGCATTGGTTCCTTACTGCCAGGGGAGGTGCTGTGACAGTTCCTTACTGCTAGGCAGGGGATGTGATGCGTTGGTTCCTTGCAGTTAGGGGAGGTGATGGGTCGGTTTCCTACTGGAAGGGGAGTGATGCGCTGATCTCCGGACACACGACCTCGTTTCCTTACTGGGGTGCAACATAGATGAAGAGACGGCTTTGACGGACAATGCGTTGAAAATACAGACGTGCTGCATTGACGGGATGGTAGTGATGCTGGTGCCATATGTCAATTTCACAGCTCCACTGGTCCTTCTGCAGCAAAGCAGGTTCTGCATCGAGAAAACAAGTGCTGAGAGTCGATGTATGTATTTTTTCACCAGGTTACATTTCCAAGGGCCCATGAATGGGATTTGGCACAACTTGACAAGTCAGGGCTCTCAGCAGAAAAACCTAGGCACTTGTAAGAGAAGTCTTTGATGACCCTGAGACTTCTTAACAGGACGCAAGCATGCATAAGCCCTTGGAGAACACTGGAAGCAGGATGCAGAAAGCAAAGTCCAGTTCTTTCACTTCCAGGACAAAAGTAGCACTCAGCAGGTGAGGACAACAAAGCAACAGGCAGAGTGGCAGTCCCTCCTACAGAATCCAGCTTTTCTTTCTGGTAAAACGTCCTTAGTCCAGAAGTGTTCTGATTTAGGGGTATCAGAGATCCAATACATATGCCTCTTTATGCATTTGTAGGTGACACACTTCAAAGGAAAGTCTTTGTAGTGCAGAAGACCCATGCCTTTCCCTGACCTAGCTCGAGACTCTGTACAGGGGGGTGGAGACAACTTTGAGTGAGGACCGGCCCAGCCATATTCAGGTGTCAGTGACAACTCCTCCCACCACTCTAACTCAGGAAGGCCCATCAGCCTGGTGATGTGCCATCAGGATAGGCAAATGCAAAAGGAAGAATTAATGGACAGAATGTTGAACAATGTCAAACATTCACCCCACTACAGAGATCTGAGCCTAAATGCATCTTTTTGTGCTCCCCATGCCATTCCAGTGTAAACCCAGCCATATGCAAGTCAGTCTTGACCCTGTTCCCCATGGGAACAGTCCAGCCTTAACTACCAGGCCAGGTGCTCCCTGGACTGGAAAACAAACATCCTAGGATCAGTTTTGGGGGTTCACCCCTCATCAGCCAGGCTAGCTTGACTCCAGTGGCATGGAGTGCACAGTACCCATGTCCGGACATACCTGTCCCACTCTGGGTGACAAATGCAAAAAGAACAATTGATGGACAGAATGTTGAGGAATGTCACACATTCGCCCCAGTACAGAGATCTGGACCTAAATACACAGTTGTTTGCTCCCCATGCCATTCCAGTTTAAACACAGCCCATGCAAATCAGTCTTGCCCCTGTTCCCCATGAAAATAGTCCAGCCCGAACTGCCAGCACAGGTTCTGCTTGGATTGGAAAACAAGCATCCTAGAACCTGTTTCACGGTTTCACCCCTCATCAGCCAGGCTAGCTAGACTCCAGTGGAATAGAGAGCACAGGACCGACGTCTGGGCATACACGTCCCACTCAGGGTAACAAATGCAAAAAGAACAATTGATGGACAGAATGTTGAACAATGTCAAACATCTGGGCCTAAATCCATCACTATTTGCACCCCATGCCATTCTAGTCTTGGTAAAAATAAGACCTGGATGAGTGGAAGGGAGTCTCACAAAATTTCATGACCATATAATGTAAAGGAGGTGCATGAAATTCATGTGCTGTTAGAAAAAGGCAAACAATGGAACAGAAGGATGGTAGCTTTATATAGTAAGAAGGTAATGGGGACATTTCAAAACAAGACCAGTGCAGCAGTTTCTTGCTCTTGAACTATTAGGATTTGTTGGCTAGAAACAATGTGACTAGCAAAAAGGAATGGAGGGGACAGTAGTGGAGCAGAGAGTGCTGTTCCTGATATCAAAGGAGGGAGAGAGTTTGAAGGCCCCCAGAGTACCTTCAAGATTATGTCACATAGAATGCTCTGTGGTGCCCTACAGTATTTTATTTATTTTTATTTATGTATTTTATGCGTTTTTATATAGCGCGGACTTTACCCGAAGGTGTCAGAGCGCTTTACAGTAGGAACAGAACTGATACATGAGGGTACATGCAGTAGTATATGATGTTACGTATTTATGGCTCTGTTTTACCTGATAGTATTTCCAGATGCCTTGTATTTATGGCACATGTTTTGCCAGATAGTATTTACAGTAGCATGTGAAGCAAGATGGCTATCTCACATGCTTTGATTTTTCTGTCTATGTGTTGGTATAAGTCTGTGGGGTCTTTGATCTCTCATCATTATTCTCAAGGTTACATTTGCTTGTTTTTATATAAAGGGAATGGATGTGTTGTAACTTACTTATTGGTGTAAAATTCTCAATAAGTTCTGCATGCCAAGAATTCCAATGTGGAACGCACTATTGGCTGCAAGGGTCCTGTGACTAGCAGTTATCCTGAGACGGGTGTGGGAGCTTCGTGTTTGATCTGGGTTTCCCAGGTACTAACTAGGATACAGTTCAACCATTCTGGTGTGGAGGCATCTGTGTTACAATAAGATACTATCCAGGGAACCCTACAATTTGCAGCCACTATGGCTCACTGAGCCTCTTCAAATACTCACCAATATGTAAAGTCTTTGGTCTAGGCACAGGAAGTAGGAGTGCGGGTGGTGCTGCAGCACCTCCAAAATAACCATGCTGGAGTTCTGAAGGTGAATGAGCATTAAGGATGACTTAAAATGTTGTTTTTACCTTGTCATTTGACAGAGGTCAAATTTCAGGCTAGTCTTCTGAAACATTTTTGCTGATTCTTTTACTATGGGATAGGTGTTTACATTTCTTTCTCTGCAAAGTGAGAGGATTTTGTAAAGTGAATAATGTGCCAATCTTGCATTTGTGCCGAGAAAGGCTGTAGGATGCTCTTTTTAATAACACACGACAAAATGTAAATACACATACATGGATCGTACAAATACTTCAAAATAAATACGCTGTTTGGGAAAGCACAAATGAAGCACTGTTTTGTAAGTATGAGGTGTGCCGAAAACAAAGATTTAAATTTTAATAGAATCAAACAAATCAAGGAACTTTACTTGCTGATGCGCAAATGGCAAATATTCACTAAAACACAATGTCACACATTATTATTTGTGTGCTAATTTTTATCAGTAAAACTGCATGTCTGTGCAAATTTAGTTGTCATTTCAATGAAAAATGTGCTGTCTATAAATGACAGTGAGCTCTAGCCACCAATTTTTAGTAATATATTTGTGAAAGAGGGCTCCAAAACGCAACACCAGCTACCTATTACACCACTACCACCCTCTTTCTGAATGTGCAGGACTCGTTTGCGACACTTGTTCTTTGAAGGATGCTTGGATTTTTCGGAATCCCTACGAGTACGGTGATATAACATTGATGGCAGCACACCCACTCTGAACATTGTTCCAGCACCACTGTCTACACTATGCGGCATAGGTCGCACCTGTTCCTTCCTACGTCTGACAATCAGTAAACTGTCTCAGTTGCTTTACAATAGGGACTCTCTGAAGCGCCACTTGAGATTCCGATACGCACCAGAGAAGGCAACACACCGTGATGTGGAGGGGGTTAAACAGGCCCCTTCGTCTGAGTTTCCAGGGCTGGCAGCATGTTCAAAGTGCACAAAAGCAAGAGACATGTGCATTTCTATTCCAATAAGTTGTTCGGTAATTGGTATATTGATTGCTAATGTCATCATGTTTTAGTATATATAAAACCCCACTCTAGCCATGCGTCCGCCAGCAATCCAAGGCCTCATTGTTTATTCATTGAAGCTCCCAAACAGGGCCGTGTCAGATTCTGCTCCAGGCCTAGCTGATAAAAATCAGCAGATGATTGGGCGCACACATTCTTAACATGGCTGACCCATGACATGCCAGGGCCGGCAGGGAGGCTGTCATTATGTGTACAATGCTCCCCTTTCTCTCCTATTATCTCTCCCTCGATGACTTTGAGATTTTTATTAACTCGTTAATGACTGAAGATGTCAGGCGAAGCAGTTGTTTGAGCGAGAGAAGGAGAGGCAGAACGGACTGCGAGAAAGCAAACTTTAATATGACGGAGCCGAGCAGACCTATGAGCTGAAGAATGGAATGCGACTCTTGGAATTACGAAGTAATAACAGCATCGTTTGAGACATTATACATTATGTATATATTTTACTGAAAAATAACAAAGGTTAAAGTGGGGTTAAACAATACATACGTAAGGTAAAACGATTTTAACTTACATTTAAAAAAAAACCTTACAGATTCACTGAAAAACAAAAGATAAATTGAAGTTATAGGAAGGTCTTCTAATAATAAAAAAAACTAACATTTTAAAAGAAAAAAAAACACTGAAATACACCAGTTATACTCCCTGACCTAAGTAGAACTTGCAGCGCCATATATTTTGTATGTCCTCATTGATGTAATATATGATGTTAGAAGCAGCCCATCACAGCGGTGCAAGTTATACAGCTGGAGAAGCAAGAACTGGAGGACTCCCCCTGTACCCCCCCCCCCCCCGTCTTTGACCTCACATTACAGTCTACTTAGTTGTCAACACAGCTCATTTGCTTGAATGTCTATGGCAAGACCCATGTAGAAGCTAGAAATTGGAGTATTGAGTATGAGCAAGGCGGGCTCACATTTTCATACTTTGATGTCAGTGAAATCATTAAATCAAGAAATTCGTTCAGTTCGGGACCCATTCCTTGTGCGCCCTTCCTCTTTTTATTTACTGTAGGGCTTTTAAGTGGCCTAACAAAAGTGTCCTTCATAGCATAATAGCATGTTTTCTTATTCTTCTCTGCATACATGCCTTTTACTTCTTGTCCCAATCCTCTTTTATGTCTCTACTTCCTTTCTTGTATATTTAGTATCTTGAAGCAGTCTCAGAGTATTGTTTTTTAAATGTTAAAAAAACAACATGTGTAGCAAAACTTTATGCTGGTTCCTTCTCTCTCCCCATTCCTACTCTCTTCCTCTAGTGTCCCAATAGTCCCTGTCTTTCCCCTCTCTTACACTCCAATTTCATGCCATGCACTGAAGTGGCATAGCCTTGGTGTTCAGTATTAGAGAAGCAATCTAAATGTTCCCTCACCCTTCACTCTTTTACTCTTCTTCTCTTCCCTGCTTCCATCGATGATTGGGTAGCATTACCAAAAGACTATCAACCAATATGACTTATAGAGTTAGCAAAACAAGCCTTCAGAGTGTAAGGCCCTACAAATTGCATGAAGGCATGTAATGAATACATTCTGAATCTTAGGGTCAGACCCTGAGATTTCTCTCATAATGGTATTCACTTCTAAAAGCCTTGAGACTAAGGGCTAGACTCGGAGCCCCCTGCTATGGACACAGCAGATGAAATATTTATGCTGCTGGTCAGAGCCTGATAGATTGACAGATCATCAAGCTTTATTGTCAGACCCTTAGACCTCACGACCTCACATGTTCAGAGATATAATTCAAATCAATTATTGGGATTAAAGGCATACTCTGAGAGTTTCTCGGTACAGAGTGCATATTGAAAATTCAGAGTTTGCGGCAAGAACCTTTAAGTTCACAGATGTTGATAGCACTAGCAGTGTGGACAGGAGATCAGTCCCAGAGAGTTCTAATGTCCGGGTACAGCACAGCAATTCTGCAGAAAGAGGTCAGTCCCAAGCAATCAACAGGTATGGAGATAGCACCACACAGGAATGGTTAGTGACTGAGAGGCTACATGTTTGGATCTAAGTGAGAAAATCGTGAATGAGGTCAAAATCTGAAAGTAGACTGCTGTCATTGTCCTGGAACCAACCAGCTGATTCCAAAACGTTTCCAGTGTTGACTAGAAATATCTATCTCTAAGGCTTGACATACGGTAGGTTCTGGGGTGGTGGAGTGTCAGTTAAGATGAGGGTTTGTATGCTGTCTAAATGATTCACTCTTCTTTAGTTTCAGAAATCATTCACTATTAAGATTATTTTATAACCATGAGCTTGTTGTTAAAATGAGAGGCTAATGCAATTTGATTTGTGCCTGGTATTGTAAGAGTGGATACTAACAGATCAGTGGAGATCGTACGTTATACTAGACTGCATAGCCACTTACCACCAGGGACACCAGTTGTTAATCGGGCTTGCAAACTTATTTTCAAACAGTAAAAAAAACACAAGAAAATAATTATTTGTGCCAGGAGTATTGTGCATGGTATCTGTTATTAGGCCTTTTGCCTTTGTTTGTGGCCTCCTGCTGCCTTCAATCAATCCGTGCAATGGTTGCAATGTACTGCTCTACAGTGAGAAGTGAGGAGGTGCGCTTGCACTGATTGTGAAACTCTTCTTACTGAACGTAAGCAGATGATCTGTGGGCCAAATATGGACACCCACCATACAATAGATAGGCCCTTGCTACACTGCACATTCACCGTCATAATAACACAGTGCTCCTTTCTGTTCTGACCAAGAGGAAGTGCCTCTCCTGCAAGCAGTAACTTAGAGAGCAGTTGGTTGGTAGGAGAGGGCATATATGGCAGGGAGCTCCCATCTTTACTGTCAGGACTTTCGATTGGTAGGACGTCTCATTTGCTTGATACCCTGCTGATGGGATCTTTGTAAGATTTAGAGGTGGCAGCTCAGATTCCAGGTAAGGCTGACTCAGATGTAGTTCTTCTCAAATCACTATAATGAGCAAGGAATTCATTGCTTTTCCGTTTTATTGTTCTTTCCTGTTTCCCCATAACTCTTTCGATTGGGCTAATAGCTGCGCTAAGTGCTAGACAAGCAAATTACATAACACAATTCTGTTCTGCTTTCAGCCTCTGCAGAACGTACTTCTCCATCCCCAGTGTACTCCATCCCTTCCCTCAACCTCCCTTCCCACCCACTTCAACTTAGTGCTTTGAAGCATTCTTACAGTGGCACTAAGATTTGCACTTGCAACTTGAATAACTTACTATCCTTAAAAAAAATAAAGGCTGACCTCTAGCTGTGAGTTCATGGAGGGACTTCACAACAAATATCAGATTCCCACCACCGTCAATTTAGCTTTAAAAAAACAACTTTTATTCATTGTAACATAGTACCTTCCATCAGACAAAGTAGGATATTAGACCCAAGAAAACCATTGTTCCAAAATTATCCCTTATACTTCTCAATGTAGGCCTTGTCAAACGCTATTGTCATTTTAAGTCCCATGCCAACATTCCACCCTATACATACATTTTCCCGAATACAGAAAATTCAACCACTTTGCACTGCTTCAATTGAGTGACACATTCCAGTCCTAGCCACAGATGTTCCGTTTGGCCGTCGCACGTTGTTTTGTCCATCCATCAAAGTAATGCCACTTGCCACCCAGCCACTAATTTTAGGGTGGCAATAACTATAGGACAAATCAGAGGGCGGTATCCCTACCTCTGCCACCCCCATTCATGCACCATATCCTTGCCATATGTAACTGTAATGCCTGATTTACGTGACTTGGTTTGGAAAAAGGACGGTGATCGGTTACAAAGTTTTTTTTTAAATAAATATTTGCATTTTTTTTATCACATGAAATAGTACAAACCAATAATGCATTTTTTATCAAGAGCTTCCCAGACGGGGGCGTGGCCGAGGAGGAGACCAAGATGGCCGCCTCTTGCTGAAGCTCCGCCGGCCCGGGGAGATAACGACCGAACGATGCGGTAACCAGTGTCCCTGAAGAGCACCCGACCACACGATCCTGAACATAATCCTACGCGGCTCGACGGGTGCAACTTTGGTGAAGGTGGCGGCAGCGGACACATAGCAACGGCGACCCGACCGGCGGCCGGGTGAGGCGTAGGAGGCTGCAGGGCTGCGGAGCGGAGGTAGGGCGAACTGCGCGGGGCACCGAGGCGGACGGCTGGGCCCGGCTGCTGTGGCTGCCGCTCTCTGAGGGCTGGGGGCTTGTCTCCGCGGCGGTCCGGTTGGTGCCCGGCTTCCCTTAGGCGGCGCTGCGCGCCGATCTCGCTTCTGGGCCTCTCGGCCTTGGGGGCGGGCTTAAGCCGGGAGCTCCGTTTGGGCCGCAGCGGGGGACGTGGTCCCGGTGCTGGGGGCGGGTTGCTTTGCGGCTGGCCTGGGGGACCGCTCTGGGGGCCGCTGATGCCGGAGCTGCCCGGCCTCGTGCCTGCGACACTGCTGGCCGCTCCCTGCCCCCCGAAACGCAAGTGAGGGGGCAATCAACACACCGCCTGGCCTGTCAGACCACGAGAGTGCCTGAGGAAAACTGCTACGCGCTCGCCTGGCCCGTGGTGCGCTGAGCACTCCCCGTTGCCACCTGAGACTTGGACCAAGCTGAGGCCCGACCAGCCCCCTTCGAGGGTAACAATCAATTGCCTGGCACAACCCCACGGACATATTGTAAAGCACTGGTGCGCTGGGGCGCGTCGGTACAGGAGACGCAAAGGCGTGGGCCAGGTAGCCTTGCAGTGCGACCACGATGGGGAAACGCGACCCAAACCAGCGCAAATTGAACTTTGCTGGAGCCTCCCTCCCCATTGCCGACCCCCCACTAGAGCCCCGAACAGAGGTGACAGGGGAGGACGACCAAGAGGACGCCACTTCACTCATGACAGCCATGATGACGGAGATGAGGGCTGGTTTCAAGGCGCTGGATGGGCGATTTGACACCCTGGAGCGCCGCATGGAGGACATGGGCTCCAAGATCCAGGCGCACGACAGAAGACTGGACCTGGCGGAATCCCGGATTTCTGATGTGGAAGACGGCGCGACGAAATCCCTGAAAAGGCTGGAGAGAGTAGAGAGGATCCTCAAGGAAGTTGCCATCAAAAACGAGGACCTTGAGGCCCGGGGACGAAGAAACAACGTGCGCATTACTGGCTTGGCGGAGACGACACAAACTGGCCGGATGGACGCATTTGTTGAACAGTTGCTAATCGATCTGTTTGGCCGAGAATCCTTCACTCAGGGATTTGTGGTAGAACGTGCCCACCGATCGCTAGGGCCCCGGCCCAGAACAGGTCTCCCACCGCGCCCGATTATTGCTCGCCTCATGAACTTCAGAGACCGGGACACTGTCCTCCGGGCAGCGAGAGATCGTGGAGTGGTGACATGGCAGGGCAACACACTCTCCTTTTTCCCTGACTTCACTTTCACGGTCCAGGAAGCGCGCAAAAAGTTTAATGGAGTTAAAGCCACACTCCGGAATCTAGGTCTTTGCTACGGAATGCTCTACCTGGCTAGACTTAAAGTGGACATCGATGGCAGGCCTCGCATCTTTGAAACACAGACAGAAGCCTAAGAATTTTGCCAACGTTACAAGCGGCGTGATGTAAGCCCGTCCCGATCAGGGGCGCAGCCACCGGCCTCTCCAGTCAGAAATGCATCCCAGGCCAGCGCCGACTTATTTGCCGAGACGGGCAATGGCTGAACAACATAGCTAGACCTTTGGGGCTGAAGGTCGAATCTCGTTGCCTCGCAGGCACCAAGACTGTTCTGGTTACACAAGTTCCGATTCTACATTGTTGTTTACTCCCCGACTGGCGTGGCGTTGCCACGCCCCATGGCGGATGCCACTGTTGTCTTGATGCTTATATTCTACTTGCAGCTGAACTATAGAATATCACTGTACTTTGCAACCCTGTGTTTTGTTTGGCTCGCTGCATGGTTCATGGGGATATGCCTCCCTGGGTTGTTTGGAGGCTGGGTGGGGGGAGGGGGTGGGGAAAAAGTTTCGGTTAGTTTGATGTCATTCTTCGCTCAGAAAGCTGGCACACACCACATTCCATCACACATTTCAGTAGACTTTGACACACTATGGACTGAACATATAGGCAGGAGCTCTGATGGCTAGACAGCCCACGCGGGACGACTCGTCCCTGATTTCCCTGATGTCATGGAATGTTAGGGGTCTGAACGACACGAGGAAGCGCAGGCAGGTCTTCAACTATTTGGGGAGGCATAACGTGGACATTGTGTTCCTTCAGGAAACGCACCTAAGCCCTGCAGGGTCCCGGCTCCTGGCCAGGAGCTGGGGTTCGCACCGCTTCTTCTCGGACTTTAGCAGATACTCGAGGGGGGTGGCCATCTTGGTGCATAAACGAATACCCTTTATACTGCACTCCACGATAGGGGACCCGGAGTGTGGTTACCTGGTGGTAACGGGCTCCTTATTTCATCAGACGGTTACCCTGGTAAATGTGTATGGTCCCAATATTGACACCCCTGCCTTCTTTCAAGACCTTCAGGCGAAGCTAATCACGATGGCTGCTGGCCAGATTCTGGTCGGTGGAGACTTTAATTTACTCCTTAATCCCACGGGAGACGGGACGTCAGCGGCTGCGGACGCTAGGAAACACTCCAGACCAATCCTAGTTGACATATGTGATACCTACTCCCTCATAGACATCGAAGCTAGACTACACGATGAGACCCCAGAGTACACACACCATTCCAGCTTCCATAACACTTGGACAAGATTGGATTACTGGCTGCTCTCCCCCGGGGTGGCTACATGGGTACAGTCACACATTACGTTGCCGCGCACACTGTCGGACCACTCCCCGGTGGCAATACGCCTGGGTATTCCAAGACCGGGCGGCTTTGAACGGCAATGGCGATTCCCGGGTAAGGCCCTCGCTGACACGGTATTCACTGAAACAATCCGGACTGCCATCGTTGATTACTTTGAGCTCAATACAGGGTCGGTAGAAACACACGCCAACCTGTGGGAGGGATTTAAGGCCACTATCAGGGGGGTGTGCATTGCTACCCATGTGGGAGTCCTACGCTCTATTAGGTCCACTCTTACTCGCATTGAGAACGATATCCGGACGCTGGAAGACGACCAGCTCCGAAACCCCTCTGAAGTACTCGAGACACGCCGCCTTTCCTTGCTGCTGGAGTTTCGGGAAGCGGCTGATAGGGAGCTACACTTCCTAGCCACACAACACTCGGCACGGCAATATGGGGAGGGAGACAGACCCGGGAGGCTGCTTGCACATCTACTCCGCCCTCCGAGACAAGCACAATACATAACGGGTGTAGCGGCCCCGGACGGAACACTACTACACACCACCCCTGAGATCTGCCACACCTTCTTATCCTACTACACTGCACTCTATTCCTCGTCCATAACTGCTGACCTAGGTGATCAAGGCTCCTATCTTGACGAAATTGCACTGGTCTTTCTGGAATAACATATGCAAGAGTTCCTCGCCCACCCGATAACAGTTGATTCGGTGGTGGAAGCCATAGACGCCCTGCGAGGCTCAGCTGCACCGGGCCAAGACGGGTTCTCGGCTGACTTTTACAAGGCTTACAAAGAGGAACTGGTACCGGAATTGATAGAGGTCTATGCTGAGGCTCTGGAGACGGGTATTTTACCCCCCACGTTCAGGGAAGCGGTAATCATTTTACTCCCGAAACCCGGAAAAGACCCGACCCTCTGTGGCTCCTACAGGCCTCTTTCGCTATTGAACACAGACTATAAGATCTTGGCGAAAATAGTGGCCACACGGCTAGCCCTCTTAATGGAATTCATCATATCCCCCGCCCAGTCTGGGTTTGTGCCGCATCGCTCCACCTCGTTGAATCTGCGTACATTATTCGCGGTGATGCACCGGGTGGACCCCAACACTCCAGCGGCCGCTGTGCTTTTAGACGCTGAAAAAGCGTTCGACTCCCTTGAATGGCCCTTTTTCCTATCCATTATGAGACGCATGGGCATGCCGGAGTGTTTTGTCTCCACAGTGGCGTTGCTATACACTAAGCCTACAGCTCGCATATGCCTGAACGGCACAATCACGGAGACGTTCTACCTGTCCAGGGGCACGAGACAGGGGTGTCCTTTGTCCCCCTTGTTATTCATACTGGCGATGGACCCTTTGGTCCGTCACTTCCAGGAAAGCCACATTTTTCGGGGCCTCCAATTCCGCACAGGTACTCTGCTTGCGTCGCTCTATGCGGATGATTTAATACTCTATGTCCGTACACCCTCCGTGAACCTGTCTCCGCTACTAGCGGAATTAACGCGGTTTGGCACTTACTCCGGACTGCGCATGAACTGGCACAAGTCCCTCATTTTCCCGCTGACCGCCGCTACCACACCCTGGGACTGTGAATACCCGCTGGAGTGGTGTGAAGATTTGGTGAAATACTTAGGTATACACATCCACCTCAACACTGTAGACATTATTCGGCTCAACTATGGTAGAGCGCTTGATTTTTTGGAAGATAACATTGACAAATGGCTACGGCTGCCGCTCTCTATGGTGGGACGCATTGCCATAGTCAAAATAGTGGTGCTGCCCCGGTTTTTATATTTATTTAATAACATTCCGATACCTCTGACTAACATTTTTTTCGCACAGCTGCGCACGTTGCTGCTACGGTTGATCTGGGGGAATAAACTCCCTCGAGTCACGTGGCAAGTTCTGACCCTGCCCTATGAGAGGGGTGGGCTGGGGGTGCCCGACTTCTACCTGTACTTTTTGGCGGCACAATGTTCCTTCGCATATTCATGGTTCCACCCAGATGCGCGTATATTGTACTTGAAACCAGAAGCTGATCTGGTGCTACCACACACCCTGGCTACACAGCTCCCGAAAGGATTCCCATGCGACCCCCAAGATATCCAAACAGTAACCTCCACGTGCGGGGCGTGGGAGAAACTCCGGGGACTACTGAAATTGAGAATACTCTACTCCCCACTCCTCCCTCTCCCTAATGCACACTGGCTCCCAATCACTGGCGAAATGGTAGTACGGAATACACTCTCAAAGTTCGGCGTAAATACAGTAGGCGATCTGTTCCCAGACGGATATGCCTTTAGTCTGACGGAGACCCCCGCTTCCAGGATCGCAATTTTATGGACTCCTTTGTACTGACCCGACTGCGATCCCTGTTGCGGGCTACATTTCCCACCTTCCCGCTAGCTCCGGAGGAGGCACAGCCCTTGACTACTGTCATTCAACATCCCTCAGGGGCACACATGGTTACAAAACTTTACAGACTTAGCGTCACAGCCACTCATGCAGCGGATGCAAAGGTCCGCCTGGCTTGGGAAAGAGATCTGGGGAAGCCGATCTCCGATGTGGAATGGGCTCAGTGCTGCGCTGTAACCAAAAAAGTGTCACTAAACAGCCGGCACAAACTCATTCATTTTAAATTCCTGAGGCGTTTGTACCACACCCCTGCTTTGGCCCATAGGATAGATCCCTCCCGCTCCCCTAATTGTCCAAAATGTAAGGCTGTAGATGCTGATTTTGCACATTTATCTTGGACCTGCCCCCGACTGCGGGACTACTGGCTACAGGTTCACACCACATTTGGTAAAATACTAGGGGTCCCTCTGGCCCCAACCCCTGAAATTGCCTTGTTGGGATATGTGACGAATTTTCCACAAACAGTTCGCAAACTTGCAACGCTGGGATTCTTGTTGGCTAAAAGAGAGGTGGCCTTGCTTTGGTGCTCCGGGAGAAGCCCGACAGTGAAGTCCTGGTTAAAGAGCTTGGCCTCCTGCAATGTTAACTGTGTCGAATACTCCTCCACCATCCCCACATCATCTAGACCCTTGGACATATGGGGACCATACCGCACTTACATTGCTAAGCTCACAGCGGAGCGTCAGGCGCTAGTGGACAATCAACTGTACCCTGAAGGAGTGGGCTAACGTGTGATGTTGTCACATCCTATGCGCTGGTATGGGGCACTAATTGTATATGGCGGGTGGGAATGTTGATGAGACCGGGGCTATTTGATGGCTGTGATTCGTTACCGTGGCTGACCCCTCTTCCCCTTTGGTTCCACATTTTACCGCTTGAGGACTGTCATACTTGATGTGTTGAACTGTACAATGGTGTGTGTTTTTTTCTACTGCTGATGGTATATGTGCGATGCTTCTGAAAATGACAAATAAAGTTAAAAGAAAAAAAAGAGCTTCCCAGACGATTCTGAATTAGTGTCCACAGTACCACATAACGTCTTTATGCCCATTTATGATTAGCCTTTCAACATGTTCAAATGTTTAAAAATAATTGTAATATTAATGATCTAGACATATGCTACTTCCTACCAAATGACGTACTATTCATTCCCGTGAGTATCACTGCACTGGAGTGGTAATCCTCTAACATCAAAGTTTACATACATGTTTCACTGTAACACTTTTTTAGGGACTGCAAATGGTGAAACCAGTGTATTATTCACAATCCTCAACTTGTCATCCCTGGTCCGCTGTGTGTTGGTATATACTCTAGACTCCAGCTATGAAGTTATTTCTAGTCACCAGTTTGTCTCAAATATATTTTGGATATTGATTATCTTTAATATCCTCCTTTCCAGCTTCTTACAGATTCTCTGATGACCTTGATGGCTCTCATATGTTTGTCTTCCATTCTACATACCTGACACCTAAACTGTCAGGAGCTCTGCACCAACCACCAACCTGCTATTTGTAGGTTATGATGATGTCTTCTTGGAGACGACAGTTATAAAACTGAGGGCTTGTTAATGTTGTTTTTTTTACTCAATCAATGTGACCACATGTGGTTTATTATGTGGTAGTTCCAGATTTTTTTTAAAACACCGTCAGGAGACGTATCCCAAAATTCACAAGCACAGTTATTTGGCACTCTCTACTTTAAAAGGTGGGTCGTGTTGACACTGTGGTCGTCAGCTGTGGTGTGGCATTACTTAGCATGTCGAATGGATTTTTCCATATTTTCCTCATGTTCCTTGTAGGTTGGTAGAGATCTTGAGGACATGAGAGATTGTGATTAGGGGGCTTTAATGACTGTATTCTGTCTTTTTTGTGCACTCAAGTTTTTTACCGGGCTTCTGTTTCAGGACAGCATGGCGTATTTGGTCGTGTGTCTAGGGATGAGGCCACTTTTCGCAGGTAACCCTCCAAACAATTCTTTTATTTATGTAGCAGACATGTAGCAAACACTGTAGTAACTACTGCATAACACGAATATGGGCATCATAAGGATGGCAGGCGGACTTTGCCAATGGCAATGCTGCCACGGAAAGGCATTCACAAAGGCACTTTGTAATGCTGGTGGTGTCTGAAAGACACCACCACCATATTGAACCCTTTTCCGCCCGGGCGGTAAAGCGGTGGACGGTCTTTCCGTCCGCCGCGCCCCCCCGCCATAATAATATGGCGGGGGGTCTTTTCTACAGGGATGGCGGGCAGATTGCCCCCGCTGGGCCAGCGGTGACTACAGCCGACCCGGCGGGGGCAATCCGCCCGCCATCCTAATGGGGCCCCATGTGTCTCAGAAGAATATCTCATATATATGGAATGTGAAAGGAAAACAATCAAGGAGATCTGCAGTAAGTGCAGACGTGCCAGATTTTTAAATCTTTTTTGGACTATTGATAATAAAATGCATCCAATTCACCAGTGGTGTAACATGCATTTTAATCACACTTGCTATTCTGCCATTTCAAGAAATAATGTGTCATTGTACCATCATTTCAACATCATTTGAATAGCCATAAGTTTAGTTTTTTTTTCAAAAGTAACAATATATTCTCCATAATTTCTGGCAAAAAGGGTTATTTAGACAGGTCGAACTGCAGGTTAAAATTGCAGCAGTCAGACTGAAATGGTGGGCCAGAAGCCATGTTTTACAGATCAGCCTATAAGTGTCACAGAATATGCTGCAGTCCACATTTAGCATTTAACTTCCAGGCCTTGGTGCATTTTCTTCACTATATACTAAGGACTTATAGGCAAGTTAAATATGTCAATCAGGGGTAAGCCAATTTAACCATATTTAAAGGCAGAGCACAAGTACTTTACTCCTATTTAGCAGGCGTAAGTCACACAGTGTTCTACTGCCAGCAGAAAATAAGATTCAGTAAAAGGAGAAGCATCTGGGCTGACCACAAGGAAAAGGCAGATTTCCTACAGTAATATAACACTAGATTTCACAAATTGTTCTGCATCAAAACTGCATAATTCATTTATTGTCGCTGATATTATCAGTGCACCTCAGATAGTATGATGAATGT
Source organism: Lissotriton helveticus (assembly GCF_964261635.1). Classification (NCBI taxonomy): domain Eukaryota; kingdom Metazoa; phylum Chordata; class Amphibia; order Caudata; family Salamandridae; genus Lissotriton; species Lissotriton helveticus. The sequence goes on along the minus strand of NC_136061.1, from coordinate 2,000,890,260 downwards.
CACAGAGGGCTATGGGTAGCAGTGCTAAGTGTGTGAACTGCAGACAATTGTGTTTCACACTTACACTGATAGATCTAAAAAAGGAGTACTGCAACAAAATAACATTAGATTGTGGAGCATGGAGCTGGTATTTTGGTGAAAAGTAGCGAGTTTGTTTTGCTTTTCTTACAACTGATACCTTTTCTATATATTTTCAGGTAGCTTTCCGTATTCATTCTTGAACAGTATTTGGGTGGCACGATATCTAAAGGAGGAATCAAACTAAAAGGTAAAGATTAAATAATGTTCTGCCACTGTTTAATAAGAACACACAAGCTTTTTTTGGACTGAGCCAGTAATATGAAAAATTTGTTTGTGGATATACTTTAATAGTGGAATATCTTTGGGTATTTTTAAGAAAAATTGAAAAATATGAGTGGTTAAGAAAAACATGAGTGGGGTAAAGACCAAGATGATGCTTTTAAACAGATCAGGAGCATGAATGCCATGGCTTAGAAACCTTTCGACAATAAAGCAAAATGCACTGCAAATGTTGATGCCAGTTTGATAGGTTTGGTGGTCAATCAATACATCAATCAAACAACATTTATTCAATTCTAGATCAAATCATAAAGTAGTTAACAGGTACATCATAGTTAATAATATAAAATAGTGTTCTACAAGTTATACCAAAGTGCATGCCTAGTGGGCAAAGAGAAACAGCCTGCAAAACAGTTACAGATATGCAGAATGCAAAATACAAATAACGAAAATGTATAACACATAACAGAATATGAAAAAATAAAATACTAAAGCAATTAACTTTCCATTGATTTTTGTGCTATTTCTGCTACTTTTAAAAAGATTCTAATCCTGACACATACCTCTTCATTATCTAAAAGTAACAGATAAAGGAAGGATATTCAGCACTGTCTGCATTCTAAATTTCTTTAAAAATTCTTGACATATAAGTTAAAATACAGCCTAAAATATTTACAAAAAACTTAAAATGTAATAATGACTAAGAAGACACTGGCAAGCTATTACTGTACAAACATAATCCAAGAGGGAAACATAATAAACGCCAAACTGACCCCGCACGGACCTTTTCCACCGAGTTAAAGGAAGCTCTACAAACAGGACTATGTCACTGATTCCCCTAAAGTGAATGTAATGAATGTAATTGAGGGGTGAGGCAGGGCTGTGTCCTGGCCCCGTTTTTATTTAATTTGTATACTAATGGCTTGGAAAAAGCAATTCTGACGGGTAGCCAGGACCTTCCTATAATTAATAAGCGCCCAATCCCGGTCCTACTTTACGCGGACGACGCCGTAATTCTGGCCCGTACCCCCATGGAATTACAGCGTGCTCTCACAAGATATCACACATTCATGGCTAGCCTTGACCTAAAGGTTAACATCAAGAAAATGTTTGTAATGGTTGCAGGGTCAAGGACTAATAACATCAAGCCTGTGTATGTCGATTCACAGAAAGTAGAGAACACACTCACGTATCCTAAACCTGGGAATTACGTTTGACAACAAATGCTCTTGGAACTCTGCCATAGAATCTAGGAAACTCTCCCTTATTAAAACAACTGCTGCGTTAGTTAGGTTTGAGAATAAATTGGGCTGCTGGCCCACGGTCGAACTATTAGAAATTTACAGAGCTAAATGCATATCAAGTGCACTTTATGGGGCGGGTGTATGGGGACATGGCAAGATCGCGGAGATGCAAAAGGTGGAAAACACTTTTCTACGATTCCTTCTGGCAGTGCCTCAAGGCACATCTACTTATGCCTTCCACCTGGAAGTGCGTATCCCCTACTTATTAGATCTGATTCGGATTCAACCCCTTCTCTTGTGGCATTGCATTTGGACGTCACGTGAAACAACTCTTTGCCGGGGAATCATAGAGGACTGCCTTTCCCTAGATATGACATTAAAGATTGGCTGGATCGCTTATATAAGAAAATTCTTCAGCGACCTTGGTATGATTCAGTATTACCACTCCCCCACTTTTAGAGCTGTAATCTCGAGGAAGAAGTTTAAAAAGATCAGCCTGGCCCATTTAGAATCTCTCCGACTTGTCAGTGAAGTTTCAAAAGTTACAGTCCAGCACTCACTACTGATTCAAACCTCACTTTCCGCCCAGCCCTATTTAACTTACAGTCTCACGGGCTATAAAAGATTCTTGTTAACCAGGTTTAGACTGAATACGTTCCACCATCTGGTTACTTTTCCTAAAACCAACATCTGGAAAAAAAAACTTCAAACTTGTCCTTGTGACGATAACTCCCCCCAATCGACAATTCACATCATATTGTTCTGCAAATTCTATCAGGAACTGAGATATTATTGGCTCTTGCCTATTCTCAAGGTTATGGGCCTACGAAGGTGCCGGCCAGCTTATCTTGCTCTGCAGTTCCTAGATGCCGAACCTCTTGCAAGATCAGTAGCAATATTCCTGAAATTAGTCGTTAAGCGTAGGCAAAACCTGGACTGAACTAGGGCTCTATCCCCTCCAATTAGTGCTTTTTTCTGACTGTTAATTTTGTAATCTGCCCAGTCTTGTACTTATTTATCTGATAATTTGGTTCCGGGCGAAATTGAACATAGGGCAAAGAATTGATGTAAACTGTGAATTCTGCACTTTTTTTTAATCACGTTTTTATCTGTTTTTATCTACTCTTTTTAAAGAATTTATTGGGAACTTTGTATATGAATATCACTGTGCATTTATGGATGTTTTTCTTACACCCGAATAAAGCTTGATTTGATTTGATTTGAATGTAATCCATTACAGAACGTTTGGCTACTTCGTCCCATAGCCTCACAGATTGACTGCACTACAAGAATCTGAGCTTTATCAGCCACTTATCTTTCTTGAAAAGAGACTCGGTGTGTTAAAGAATTCAGGAAGACCTATTTGATTTAGAAAATCAACACATAAGCTAACCATGAAAGCCTTCGCCCATACTTAGAGGATACAAGGTTGGTTCTTCCATTAGGGCAGAGGAGCATCGCCCCACTGCTTTCTCGTATTTTAAATACCATTTTATGTTTCTGCTTCTCGCACTGCGAGAAAGCAGAAGGGTATACCTGGTTGGGGGTGGATCGGGGAGGAGTGGCTTTCCCAATGCTGTGGGGCTTGTCTGTTTGGTCGGCCCGCTGGGGCCGACCAAACCAGTCATGCGCACTCTGGATTCTCTGAATTTTCTCTATGTAGGCTGCATGCAGCCTACATAGAGAAAATGGCCTCCCCATAGGCGCCCGGCTGGGCCCCATCCCCACCAATCACAGAGCTCCCATTGCAGTGTTATGATTGGCTTGGGGGGGACTGCCTTCTTCCTGTTCCAGCAGCGGTACCCAGCCAGGAGCAGAGGTGGCACGGGGCCCAGTAAGGTAAATGTTTTATTTTATTTTTAAATCCCCCCTGGGTGAATCACTGCGCGGCCCACCCACTTGCCTCCCCCACCCGCGAGTCATGCCAGCTGCAACTGAGAGGATAAACAGTATTTCATGATTTCAGTGTTCAGCCCTGCTTCCTGAGAGGTCCAAACAAATACCCAAAGCATCACAGGAGCCAGACACGCTCTGTCAGAGATTTACTGCCTGCTCCAATTGCAGGATAAAGTGTGAGCTGGCTAGTGGAACAGAAAGGAGGAGTCTGCACATTCGATTTTTCTCAATTTGGCGTGCTGCAGTAACCTCACATGCCTGCCCCATATAAAGCAAAAGGAACACACTGCGCTTTATAGATCAGTGAGTAAAGGCAACATTTTCATGCGCCTTTGAATTTGTCAAGTAAACATTTCTAACTTGGGTGTGCCAATCACCTTAAGAGTCAAAAAGAATTCCTAAATACGGAAAACTATTGACCCTCTACACTATGTTACTGACAATTTGAAAATTAGAAATATTCATTTTGCACATGCCACGGGCCATTATGTGTGATGTTCTGAAGTTCATGACTTGGTCTAATTCACCCATAAACGATACAAAAGAAGTTACAGACTTATACAGGGCAATCGGTGTCTAGGCAATTAGGACAGCGTCATCCGCATAGAGCAAAGCAGTGGCATGTGAAGCAACCATCATGGTGCAATTACCACAGTCCTTCATTAGTCATGGAATAAGATCATTAATGTAGTGAGTAAACAATATTGGGGCCAACATACAGTTTTGACACACTCCCTGAGAAAGGTCAAAAGGGCCTGACAATTCCCCCGAGTTACAATAAAGGACTCCGTCAGCCAAATTATCATGAATGGAGTGGAAAAATCAGACCAATGAAACCTCAACCCTCAAATCCTCAAAAGCATCCACAACTTGGTTCACTTGTCGCAATCAAATGCAGTAGACAGGTCCATAAACGCCAGGTAAAGGAGGCAGCACTTGGCAAGATTGCATTTAACCAAAATGAGATGCATATTCAAGCACTGCTCCACTGCACCCAGCCCGACCTAAAACCATACTGGCAGGGGTTTATGATGTCATTCTCTTCAACCCATAATTTAGGGCACGAAAACAAAACCCTTCCTATGATCATTACTGTACCATTGAGTAAAGAAAAGGGCCAATTGAATCTATTGGCATTTAGTTCTCCCTTCTTTAAAATTGGTACAAGCACCGACAGTGCCCAAGACGTACGTAGCCTATTGCTCAAGAACATATTAAATTAATTTGTAAGCAAGGGACCCCAGATCTTAGGTTTACATTTAATCAAATCACTAGGCATTCCCTTGGCTCCTGGTGTCTTGCTACGTACTTTGCTTAATAGCTAGGGTAACTTCGGGGATTGATAGTGACAAACAAGCAGCTCCCTCCAGCCTACCGGCTAGTTACTGTGTTAAACCTCGGTCCTCCTTTGCTTGATACAGGGACTGGAAATGAGAAATCCACTCTGTCCTAGTGATGCTGTATTGAAGCGTATTGGATGTGGCTATCCTTCGGCAGAATCCCTTCACTATCTTCTAGGAACTTTTACTATCCTTGTGAGCAGCTTCAACCTACAATTAACCCCAGTACACCTCAAGCAGTTCTTTTTCTTTTTTAATAGCATGCTCTTATAGTTTGTACGTGCAATTACAACCTCGTCCAGAATTCGGGGCTTAGCCCCTAGAGCCTTTCTGAGGTTACAATTGGCTACGGAACACTCGTGTTAAATCATCTAGGCCGCTCTAGGATAAACTTCACAGGCTTCATTAAACTTTCTTTAATTCAGTAATTAAGCTTCCAAAAATAGGCCAACATGGATAGACCATTATTGTCCTTGGACAAACAGATTTGAAAGATCTTTGGGTGTTTAACAATGAGAGAGGCAAGAAAAGACTCTGGTGATGGTAAAAAACAGTATAGTCTACAACCATCATTAGAAGAAGACAGATGGGGTAGTTGCCTATCAGCTTAAGCCTCTTTTTGAATTGGAAAATGTCCTACTGCCACTAAGGTGTTATGGTCGCCCAAATTTGTTTCTAGCATATAACTATATTAAAGTCACCACAAATGATAGCATTTGGCTGGGCCAATATCCCATAACAAGAATCCTTTTGCTCCTCTAAAAGGGAGAATAATTTTGTAAATATTATAAGGTGCATTAGAAAAATCATTGTTGTAAAAATTAATTAAATAAAAATAACTATTACAATCCTCAATTAACCTTGCATGAAAGGCAGAACAATCAGTATCCACTTCCACCACCCATGAAGTTTGGCGCATTCCCAGAGTTGCTAACAGTAGTGATGAGCTGCACACGACACATGGGATATTGACAAGAGTCTTTTGATTTCAAACTCATTGGTGAATATGAGCCATACCTGTATATTATAACAGAATTTATGGATAGAAAGTTGTATATTCATTTTAGGGTGGAATCCCTGCCACCTATTACATTCACTGCTAAATGGGTCGCCCCATCATTCTCCGCAATGCTTTGTCCATGTTGCAAAACTACTAAAGAAACAATGGCACATGTATTTGCCTGTAAGGCTTAGTCCGACTCGCGTTCCATAATGATCAGGACGGTGTGCAGGTGCAGGCAACTGGGTACTCACGGTCATGATGTGGCCCTTAGAATACTGAGACCTGACCCTAACCTTGTATTTGCTTGTCCAGTGTCATATTTCTCGGCAGGATGTGGATAATATGTAGGAAATAATTATCGATTCAAGATCAACCTGCTATTTAGTCTGGACAGCCATAATACTTATGGTTTGAAGTGCTGTTAATTGACTCGATCCTGGTATGTGTCCATATCGATGCCTAGACTTCAATAGTCACCTTAATGACATATATCTCTATTTTGCTGGTAGTATGTGGCATTTTCTAAACTCCATCTCCTATGGCGGAAACTGTCTAAACTAGACTTATTTTATTATTTTATGAAGTTGGTATATTGTAAACACCATTTAAACAATGTTTTATTTTTGCTGTTTGAACAACTCTTATTGATAGAGGCAGGTCATCTCTTTTAAAGTGGGGCTTAGAGGTCTAGGACCGCAAATGCACTGGTAGGAGCACATAGCAGACCTGAAAATAGTTTTTAGTGCTAGACCGAGGTTTCAAATTAAACGGGAAAAAATTGCAAGTAATGGTTATGACCACAATCTATAGCTTGCACAACAACCATGCAAACCATAACTCGCTGCGATATGCAATCCTTAATAATGATATTTATAATGGAAGTTTTTCAAGCCGTTTGAAAAATAGGATGGTATTTTGATATCGACCCTTTCTGAAGGCGACAGAGGGTTTACAGGTAGGTCAGACTGCTGCTGAGTGTATTGCTAGTGCCAGGCTCCTCGCATTGTTGCTGTGGGTAAAACCCCATTGTTAAGGCCAGATGTGGTCTGTATTATTTGGCAAATTAAATAGGGGGCCCGTGAAATACACAGCTAATGTTGAGACGTGATATGTGACAGGACAAAACTCCTCCAAAGGAGAGAGGCCTACTGCAGCATGAAAGACCGACAGCGGGGTCGACTTTTGTGCTAGACAAGAAGAAGTTAAAGGTAAACATTCGGAGGTTGGAATGGCTTCCCCGAGCCCCCCTCCCATCCCTTGCTGTGACCAGACATTGAGCCTATAACTCATTTGCATCATTATTGAAGGAGTGGGAGTTGCTGGAGGCGGCGTCCCCGCTGTGTCTGTCACGCACAGTGAACTGAGACTACGGGAGTGAGAGTTGGCTGACAAGTTACTCAAGGTTTCAATCACATCTCACTGTGTTCATTGACATTCTGTCTCGCCCTTCACGTGTTTAAAGGAGACCCGGTCCCTTCGCTCCGCGTTTACCCAGTCAGCTGTGCAAACTTTTAACTGGCCGGCCTCAGTGAGTTGTCATGCATGTTGAACATCTTGCATGTGAGGCCGTCCTGCGCAGGTTCTCCTCCCTGCGTGATTCCCTTGTCGACAACATTGGTTCAACACCTGGGATTTGCTTGCCGATCACAAAAAAATCAAAGTCCTTCCTGAACAAACTGATCACAGAGTGCTCAGTGAAATGCTAACCTTCACGGAGTAACTGAATGATTAACAGAAGCGATGCACATACATCAGGAAATTAAGCAGAACGCATATTCGACACCACCCATTTTACAGCACGAAAAGCAAGCTACAGCATGTTCTCCTATTAGAAAGTAAATATTTTATTCTTATGTTAATGCAATATAAAATCACTCTAATTGTTAGGCATCTTAGGGAACCCTTTTAACATTCATTTCTTGGGCACCCTCATATGAAACACATCTCTAATAGCCAGTCCACAATATGACCTTACTTCACTCATATCATTCACCTGGGTTTCTCCACTCCTGTTTTGCTCCACCTCTAGTCTGGACGATTTACCCATCTCACTACCACACTGTTCTACCCACGTGCTCCTACTTCAGATTCTCCACTACTCGTCGACTTATCACTCTCAGGTTGCCAGAACACGTTAGGAAGTTCGTCCAAGGCGATCCGGTTTCATTTTGTCCAGATTTCAAAACCCTCGCTTGCACCCTCTGCTACTTAAAAATCTCCTCATGTTGCACCATTCTTTATCTTTCAACAAAACAGAATCTTAAGGGGCCCTGTGAATTTTGATTCCACTTTGATTGGTTTCCGTGATTGTTTGATGATCACTCAGCCACTAATCACAACTGTACACGTTTTAGGCTGTCACTCGATCACGGTACAGCTTACCCAATTTTGTTTTCCTCCAAAGCATTAATTTTGTTTTTTATTAAAATCTCTGATGATAAACCAACAAGAGAACCACATAAAGATTTACAGTGTCTTGGGACCAATTAGGCATTGGTTTTGTGACCCCTCCCTGTAAAGAAGAAAGGTAATCACTTGCAGTAGAATGTGGTGTGTTCAAATAAACCCACATTGCATCTCTGACATATGTGAATACCTTCTTATAAAAAAACAATTGGCTCTTTCTACCAGAAGAACATTAGATGAAGGACTAGATAATAATAATTTTAAATCATTTGTGATGCCTTTCCCCAAAACCTCCCCCATTTTATTTGACATGTAATGAATTCTATTAGGTGACACCATACCCTGGATGCACCCTCCTGTACAATTAGTAAACAAAAAAAAAAATCAAGAACCACCTGCAGAGTGACAGCATTCAAGAACGTGTAGTGAATCCGGTTTCTGAAATAGTCCACTATCACACTCTGTGGCCGAAATACCAGAATCCTCTTTATGAGCCATTTGAATCAGTATTCTCTTGATCAGTTTTGGATGCACAAGCAGTTCATGCATGAATGCAATATTGTTTTCAACAGTGAATTCTGAATCAACCTGAGCACAACCCCTCAACTCCTTCTTGAGCTTTCTGCCTCGAAGCCATACATGTACAGCATAGCTCTTTACTTCTGTGAGAACTTGGTCTTTCTAATACACAGCTATCCTCTGCTCATCAGAAATTAAACCCGCTAAACAGTCCTAAACAGCATTCATCAATGCACTTACTTACACACTCTAGCTCAAGCTCCCTTACATACTTATCCTTAATTACTTTAGCCTCAATAAACAATCTACACATACATTACTACGACCAGATACATGCATTACGTCAAAATTATACTCTTGCACTAACCTGAAAGAGGATCTGACCACACCATTACCATTCCCTATATAAATCCATTGTTTGTGATCAGTACATACTTCAAAATATGAACCCCACAAGTATGTTTTTGCTAAGGCATCTATCTCTATGGTCCTATAATATTTATTCCCCTGCCGTTCTTTCTTGTTGCTCCACTGGCTCAAAATGACCACCAAACCATTTGCTAAGCATTCCGATGGTGCTGTGGGAACTAATGTATCGTTAGAGCATTATAGGTAAAATATTCGCAAATCTGTACTCCTGTTTACTGAATTCGGGGACTGTTTTATTTTATCCAGCATGAGAACACAGCTCAAATTGAGGCTGCTAGAACTGAGTGCCGCCCCTGATGACTTAGTCGTATGGTCTCTGGAATGGTACCACATTCAAGCGACTTTGTAAGAATCAGATGAAATTATTTGTGATTATTCCACAGGGTCTTTGACTGGAAACTGAGTGAAGAGAGGCCACCGGTGAGCAGCAGATTGCAGGATGTCAACCGGAGTGCAGCGGTGTGCAGCAGTCAGGGGACCCAGAGGATTCTTACCATGATGCTAACAAATCCGGCAGCCGTACGGAACGGGGTGCTGCATTCCCAGACGCAAGGAGGAGAGTCATGGCTTCAGGCAAGTGAATTTGCTGAATCTCTGGCTTGCTTGGCTGGTGTTAAGGTGTCGATGGGCTTAAGTAAAAAACTGCATGTGTACTTGGGTGAGTACAAGAAGTGTAGGTAGCACTAATCTGGTGGCGCAAAGGGTGATGGCAGCACTGTATGGGGAATTTGCGAAAGCCTGCCTCCTGAACTTTCTAATCTGGTTTTCCTTCTCTTTTCTACTGGCCATGTTCCTTCCTGACGGTGCCTAGGGACCACGCTGAGAGTAGAACCCAGAAGAGTAGACGAGTCAGAAAGGAAGCCATACACTAGACATTCATAGGAAACCTTGCGTGATGCAATGGCAACACAAGAATTTAGTAAATCAGGGCCCCTGTGTTTTTTAGTTGAGTTTCTGCTGTTTTGTTTAAACATAACAAAGCAAACCATAACTGCACTTTACCCTTTGGATTTCTCCAAGATTTAATCATATACCACGTCCAAAAGATAGATGTACCCAATCTTCAGCGGATGGTAAATCTCTGTTCCCCTTGCTTTGAAATAGCCTTTGGACATGCACAGTATGGGATAGTTGCAGGGCCTAGTCCTAAATCTAGTGCCCCGCAGGTGACCAACCTCTGGCTCCATATGCTCTTCAAGTTACATTTTAATACACACACTCACACACAGAAACACACACACACACATGCAACAAAACTCTGTCAGATTGACAACAAAAAGACATAAAACATGCACACCAGATTTGCAACCTTCTTCGGTCAATTTATTATGGCGATTTTGAGCCTTATGACCTTGCTCATGGGCAGTGGTTGAATAGTAAGGCATACTTTAAATACAAACAAAGTAGCAAACAATGATGACAGATAAAGAAACCTATAATCTAACAATGTTGAACTGGCATAATCTTGAAGTGAGCTGAAACTTTTCAGACACTCACCCCCAGTCAAATATCTGGGTTAAATCTATCATCTTTCTTTAGCTCACTTCGCTAACCCAGTTCAGACCCAGCCATATGCAAATCAGTATTGACCCTCTTCTTCCGGTCCCAGGATGCTTGTTTCTGGTCCAGGGAAGACCTGGCTTGGCAGGTCGGGCTGGACTGTTCGCACGAGGAACAGGGTCAAGATTGATTTGCACATGGCTGGGTCTGAACTGGGGTGGCGAAGTGAGCTAAAGAACGATGATGGATTTAACCCAGATCTGTGACTGGGGGTGAGTGTCTAAAAAGTTACAGCACTCCGTCCATCATCTTTTTGTGTTTGCTTTATTCGCCCGCAGTTGACAGGGTATGCCAAGATGTGGGTACCTAATTCACTTTGCCACTGGATTCAACATGGCCTGGCTGATGAGGGGTGTTACCCCAAAACCAGTCCCAGTATGCTTGTTTCTGATCCAGGGAAAACTTAGGTTGGCAGTTCGGGCTAGACTGCTCCCATGAGGAACAGGGTCAAGACTGATTTGCGTATGGCTGTGTCTGAATTGGGGTGGCGAAGTGAGCTAAAGAACGATGATGGATCCAACCCAGATCTGTGACTGGGGGTGAGTGTCTGAAAAGTTACAACGCTCTATCCATCATCTCCTTGTGTTAGCTTTGTTCACCCTAGGTTTGTAGGGTATGCCCAGACATGGGTCCCTTGCTCACTTTGCCGTTGGATTCAAGCTAGCCTTGCTGATTATTATTATTATTATTATTAAGCGTTCTTATGTAGCGCTCGATTACCCGTAGGCATCTCGGCACTTGCCTTGGGAACCCGTCCTGGTTTTTCCCTGTGAGATACCCATACTGGGCATCCCCAAGGTGAAAGCCAGGCATCCCGCCGCAGGGGGGCCGTAGTGGAGATTAAGCAAGCTTATGAGCTGCAGAGTGTGAACCTGTGACTCGAGTAGGCACCAAAACGAGAATTATCGAGTCCGTGGATATTTGGGCTCAAGTCCCTGCCGCGTCGGGAATTGAACCCAGGTCCCGGGTCTGACCTCTGCTTCAGGGTCTGCCGCCTCTAACCAGTGAGCCACACTTCTCCACTGATGAGGGGTGTTACCCCGAAACCCGTCCCAGGATGCTTGTTTCCGGTCCAGGGAATACCTGGCTTGGCAGTTCAGGCTGTGCTGTTCCCATGAGGAACAGGGTCAAGACTGATTTGCATATGGCATGGTCTGAATTCGGTTGGCGAAGTGGGCTAAAGAACAATGATAGATTCAACCCAAATCTGAGACTGGGGTGAGTGTCTGAAAAGTTCCAGCGCTCCGTCCATCATCTCCTTGTGTTTCCTTAAAAGACTAAGCCAGAAGGTAAAATCTTTGACCAGGGCGAACCTGCTTGGTGTATTTGACCCGCACTCCATCATTGTCAGCCTCTAATTGTGCCTAGCTCCTAGTCTAACATGACCATTGGTTATATTTGGCAGTGTGTGCTTTTTGGTGCAATTTCTGCTTAAAACTTGGAAAATGCATATCTCCGATTATTGGATTTTTGTCATTTGGGTGGCATTTTGTTTAGAAAATGTACTATATTTTTCTAAGTTACTTTGGTAATTGTATTATTTGGCATTTAGACTTTATTATTGCTTTGGCACTGCATAAATACTTTACACATTGCTGTAAACTAAGCCTGTCTGTGTGTGCCATAGTTACTAGGGAGTTGACCCAGGCTAATTTAGGGACAAGGAGGGTTCACCCTGACAAGGGTTGTGATATTCCTTAAAGTAGGCATTCACCCACCCTAAATAATTTCTTACAGGAAAACATGACTAAACAACATTTCAACCTTTTAAACTGTCCTTGATATTTACACTGTTAGAGTTCAGCTTTAGCTCCTTGTAAGTTTTCTTCAGCATTTCTCTTCAGCATTTACCTCTGTCATATATTTGTTGCTAAAATAGAGCTTTGGTCAGCAGTCAGACCTGCAGTGGCTACACTCAGAGAATTCAGATATCAATTTAATGGTTAAAAAAGCTATACATTAATATTGTTAGATTCTTCTTGAAAATAAAAATGATAGTGATAATAATATTATTAATAATAATAATTATAATAATAATATGATGTATTATATATCGTTGCTAATGCTGTCTTTTATTTTCAAAGCGCATCAAAATAAAGGCTGAATAATAACCAACTGAGTGGCACGTAGAAAGACAAAACGTTAAAAAGAAAAAAAAATATGAAATTGTATTGTTAACAATAGCCCTTACATTATAAAAATACTCATTTTTATAAAATACCACAAACTACAAAAAATTTGCACTTGCTGCAAAACAGGAAAACCATACATAAAACTTAAAAAGCAATGATGAATATAAGGATGATTTAAAACATGTACTTCTCGGTTCTTCTAATGCTACACAATTTTCACGGGTGTTTTTATTTGAATGGTTATTTCATATTTGTAAAAACAGCAGTCATTCGGGTACAATAGATTAAACTGCAATATTATTATTCCTTAAGTTTTAATTGAAATACTATTCAACAACAGCAGCCGAAATGGTCAGGATAATGTTTTCCTTTTTCTGCAGAATAAGAGTCTTTGTCCAACATTCCCTTGTGCTGGAAGCAATGACTGTCTTCGGTGACATAAATCAATATCCTTCAAATATGTCTATACCATCAGGAGAAGGAAAGGGTGAACACTGCAAGTGCATCAATATCTTTCAAAAAAGGAAAGCGAAGCCTTCCAACTCAACCGCCTCCTTAAAAACATGGAATATTTGTAGAATACAAAGCAACAGGAGTTCACGGAGTTTGTAAAACAATTACAAAGAAATTAAATTATCCGTTAAAGTGCAATCTGTTAAGAATATGCATCCCAACCTCAAGACAATAAGAGGATTGTGTGTCAAAAATATGGAATACTGGGATTCAATATTGAATACTGCAATATGTGAGCACTTACAAAAACACAGTAAATGAAATACTGGCAGTGTTTATAACATATGTTATGTCCCACGTGTCACTGCTTGCTTTGGAAGAGTGGCCACAACAGTCTCCTAACCATACATTGTCCATAACAGAAGCTCAGTCACTTTGCATGGTTGTGCAAGACATCCTCACAGAAGAATTTAGGAGGTTTGGGAGAACGGAGTGGTAGGTACATCTGAGAACCAGGGTAGTAGTGTGACCTCCTTCCGTGGTCATCAGTGTTTCATACTTAATGAATACTATGATGTTGTTTGGTCAAAAAACAAACTTGAACTTATAGAGCAGGGGTGTCCAGTGTAGGTCCAAAAAGGCTGGATCAATAGAAAACATTTTCAGTATTCTAAAAATATGGCATTGGGGATGGATCAATGTCAGCCTATTATGATAACCACTGAAAATGAATATAAATTTCATTTAAATGCGTATAAATCCATTCCATTTTAAGTATATTCCAAAACTCAGGCATGCTTCTAACCCTCCTAGACCTTTGTCAAACACCCGAGTTTCAGTACTAGCACTCTTGCTGTATTATGAATGTATCATACTTTCCTTGTTTATGCCATGGCGCACCTTTCAAAAGGTGCAGCATGCGTAAACAAGGAAAGTGTGCCGTAGTACAAAGAATGCACTAAATGAATTCTTGGAACCCTTCATCGCCCCAGATGGCTACCTTTAGGAGACGCACTGAAAGTGTGTCACCTTTTTGAGGGGCACTTTCAGTATGCCTACTAAAGACATGTTTGCCTAGGAATCCACGCAGGTATAAGGCGCTGACGTAGAAGCAAAGTGACTATCTCTTTTGCATGGGGCCACGCCCCCATGCAAATTAGGGATTGCCCTCTAACAATAGCGCCAATGCTCGTGTGCGTCAGTGCCATCTGTATTACAGAAGGGGCCATACCAGCATTTGCAGTACCTTCTGTAATACCATTGTACCCCGGCTGGGCACAAAGCAGGTGCACACACCCGTTGTGCTCCTGTGGCATGATGTATAATAATATGGCCCCTGAAGTGACAGGATATCTGTATTATGAACTTTATACACTACTTTAGCAACTGCCGACAAAGAGCAATCACTGCTAAAATAGATGAGACTTGAAAATAGACCTGAAGATGGTCAGAGAATTTTCTGCACACAGATTTCTATAAGGGTGGCATAATCAAAGTTTGACAATGAAGCATTAGAATTAATGAGTGCCCATGAATGCTCACTCAACAACCTTAAGTACAGAGGGGCAGAGTTATGATGGGAATGCGCCATGTTTGCGTCACGCAACTGCGGCGTAAACGTGGTGCATCCCTACGACCCATTTACAACGTGACGCATCTAGGCAGATGCGTCACGTTGTAAAGCCCTGCGCCACTTGTGGGCGTTCCAGCGCAGGGTGGGCGTTCCGGGGCAGGTGTGCCTCGCAAAAGTGGCTGAGTGAAATCTATAAGATTTCACTCAGTCACTTTCAGGCCAATGCTGCGTCAAAACCCTGCGCCTGCTTGAAGAAGGGGTAGGTCTTGATGCAGCATTGTATAGATGGGGCACCCCCGAGCCTTGCTGGAGCAGCGTCGCGCTTGCGACGCAACTCCAGCAATGCGCTACCTTTACGGCACAGATGCGTCACTCATCTGTGCCGTTTTTGCCCCATGGTGCGCCGCATTCTAAATACGGCGCACCATGGGTGGCGGAGCAGCGGTGCAAAATAACTGGCGCATCCCTGGGGATGCGCCAGTTATCATAAATCTGCCCCAGAAACTTTAGCCAAGGATGAAAGGATCCCAGAAGTTTCACAGAGTTAAGCTGTTTAAATGGAAGCAGCGAAACACGCCTCCATAAAGATATTTATCTAATTGAACTCAGTCCTTTAATTTTTCTCCCTAGCTTCTAAGAAGGCATGTTGGACCAGATTTACGTATATTGGATTCAGTAAAATTGGTCGTAATTTGTGCACCGACTTTTAGCGAACCCAATTGTATTTTGTGAATCGACCTATGTACTCAGAGGTCAGTTTGGAAAAATACCAAATTGTAGTGGGTCTCAATTCGACCTATCATGAATATTAATGAGGTAGATTGCACATTGTGACACACTGCGATTTGCTGGCATCACATGGATGGTTGCCTGCTTTTGTCAGCAGACCATTACATCTGTGATTGCTTTTAAATAGAACCATAACATATTTTTTTAAACAACCTGTTTTATTTAAAGGGAATTTAGATGCTTAAAAAAAAATTAACGTTGTTTGGGACGACGGCCTACTTCTAAAAAATATTTTTGTCAACATTCAAAAAGGGGACAGTGTCCCATTTGTGAATGGGTTACCACAGCAAAGGTGTCAGTAAAATATTAATGGTTTGCATCTTGATTTCGGTCACAAAACTTTAATAAATCCTTTTGAGAATTGCTATTTGGAAGGGACGCCATAACCATGACCCTTTCAAATAGCTGTTCAGTATGTTCTAAGCCCATTTAGTGATTAGGTAAGTAAGGGGCACATGCATCATTGAAAATTGCAGTCGCAAAAGGTGCAAATTCGCCAAATTCGCATGTTTACGAATGCAATTTCATCATTTGAGATGCATTATCATTTTTGTACTTTTCGCAATTTAAGAAATCACAAAATTGCGATTACTTAAATTGCGATTGCAGTTAAGGAATCTCAAACTGAGATTCCTTAAATGTAATGCATCAAACTTAAAAAACTAGCGATTTCACTAAAAGGGGGAGCCATTACCATGAAGTTGACCTTCATGGTAATTAGCGAAAACTTTGAAAAATTCACTAAAGTGCATTTTTCAAAGTTCCATTTTACACACACACATGCCCTTAGGGCATGTGTGTGTGCAAAATGTACTTATAGGCAGATTTCAGGGGTGCAACAGGGTGTCCTTTTGACACCCTGGCACCCTTGAAATTGCATTCTCAATTTGCGATTCTCTAATTGAGAATCGCAAATTGAGAATGTCTTCCCATTCATTCCTATGGACCTCTAGGAGGGAGGTATTCCTTAATTGCGATTCGCAATTTGCGAGTCGCAAATAAGGAATTTTAAGAAATCGCTATTTTTTTGCGATTTCTTCATGCATAGCCTTTTGCAATTCCTTATTAGCGAATCCTTATTTTTCGCTAATAAGGAATCGCAAATGGCATTGTTGATGCATGTGGGCCTATATCGCTAAATGTGTTTAGTACATTTGAGAACACAATTATTAGTTACTGAAGCTGTGATTTACCAAAGTACTGGGTTTTTTAACAGAAAACACATTTTTTACATCTAAACCCTCGTCCCTTCCTAGTGTGGCAACAAAATAGACACCACCTCTAATAAGAGCCAGGATGGGCTTATGCATTGAACAGGCATTGGCTTTGGAGATCACTAAGGCATATGATACATCAGGGAGGTTAGGGAAGAAGTAAAATGCCACACACCCTGCAACTATCTTCTAGACATTGATGACTGATGTCCGCCCGCCATCATAATGAGCCCCTTAGTCACGTTATCATGGACAGGATAGAATGCACCTAAACTGGCACTATGTGTTGGGTGCTTCCTGCAGAGAGTGGTGCGTCAGTGGTTTTAATCCCACCGTTGCCACTTTTCATCTTTTGCAAGTTTGATACAATAAGCCCTGTAGAGATGGCTAGCACTTCTTATTCACGAATCAAGGCACCACTCATTTTGTACTGCATTCTGAGTGAGAGGTGAATAGGTTACACTTTTTCGGTGATACCACTGAAAACATGACAGATGAATTCACCTTCTCGCATTTTAAAAGCTTACAAATAATAAAATCCACGTTGATGTTCAAAAAACATGTAAAGTCCATGTTTGCAGGTAGGGTAAGGAATGAAAGCATGGAGAGACTGCCGCTGAGGTGCCAAGACGCGTTATGAATAATGGCCTGTTGTGGACACCATCCTTCGGATGGACCAGTCTGGGCATTAAACAATTCGTCAGGACAGTGCTGTCCCACTAATGAGCACTCGCTGCATATTCATAGCGGCGGCTGCAGCTTCCTTCCACTCCCGCCGATGCCTGGCGGATGCCTCTACCTCCAGCTGAAGCTGGGCACGGAGCATTTTTTTATGTGTTATGTTGCAGCAATTACCCTGTAAAAAGCGCAGGAGAAGACTGATTGCTCTGATCCGTGGTTCAATTGTAAATTACAATAAGCGTCCCTAGGGGGGACACACAGTAGCTATCTGTGATTAAGAAGAAGTCCCATAATAGACTAATAGCCAAAGTTCCCTCTCTATTACTTTCAGGCAATTAGCTTGATGAAATGTGCTCTCTTCGTGGACCCTGGAACCGTAAACGGATGTTATAATAACTTCTATGGTGGTAATTCGGGCGTTTTCTCCTTGAAGAATACATTGTGATGTGTAAACAATGGGTGCCCTGTCCAATTTAAACTAGGAGAAGGTCTTCAGAAAGTGCCATAAGTTCAAGCATATCACCTCTGATTCACATAAATAGCAAATGCCTAGTTTACATTTTCTTGTCAAATCCGGTTTCGGAAACCGCAGCTGTCATATCTCATTGGCTCAAGAGCCAGGGAGGCTCCTGCTCACAGGTGCTCATTGTTTCTCATTACTTGGAGAGCTGCAGCTCTGCATACAGCGCAAAGCTTGATGTAAGGGTGTTGTACAGTGACAGGGCTGTATCATAACTTCCAAGGAAGTGATCAAGGTCAATGTAAAGGGTGCTTGATACTCAAGAGCCAACATGTTGATGAGTGTATTAGTTGCTCCTAATGTAAGGGTGCCGAGCCATACCAGGTCAGTGTCTCTCAAGTAATAGATTGCGCCACACTGCTGGTGTGCTGCACAATGCAAGGTGTGGGTTATACTCTTGTGCCAGGCTGCTGCTCTCTGCCAAGAATATGACACTCTGCAAAGAGTGCTGCTTAGTTTCCATGGTTTGTACAGTAATAACGATTCTGTGTAAATGGCTAGTCCCCAATTTACAAAGGTAAACTTAGACCCAAGTCTAAAGGCCCAATTCATAAAGGGAAACTTGGACTTTAGTGCAACACTTTGCACTGGTAAAATGTCACTGGTTAAAAAATCTAAGATCTGAAGTCGAAGTTTACCTTCGTGAATTGTAGACTTCAGGTCTAAACTTTGGGGGCCATTATGAAGGCGGGCAGAGGCAGCACCGCTGTGCTGGAAGAAAATGACATTTTTCGCACACGAGCAGCGGTCCTCACGCCCACCATATTAGTATGGCTAAACATAGCCCATTTCCCGTCCGCCACGGTGCGACGCAAACTGCCATCAAAAAGCGCCCGCCACCGCGGCGGTGAGACGCAATGGAGACCCACCGCCGTGCGGAATGACGTCCTGTCCGCTGTACAAATCAGGATGTCCCAAACTGCCAGTCGCACCACAGTGGAGAATCCGCCCAACCAGAGACGGCGGAGGCATGACAGCGAAGCGTGAAATCAGAGTCCCGGTCCACACCACCCGGTCTGGACTGCAATGGATCCAGCTCTACATCTATTCTTCCCGGTGCTGTACCTGATACACTATCAGCAACTCATGCACCATGGTGGACGCCACCACAGGTACGCAATAAAACAACTCTGCACACAACAACACACAATACCTGGGCAGATATAGGGTTCCTGTCCACACAAGACACCCTGGTGGGGACAGAAACACATTGACAAGAGTTCTCACACATGTCCTACCTGCCTACAATTCACCCCTCTGCATCCAGGTCACCCACCAACCGTAATATTGATGCAATGTCCCAGTCACGTCACCGCAGCGGTGAAGACGCGGGAAAACATGCGCACAATGCAGATGTCAGGGCCAGTGCCAGGCATGGGCAGTGCATAAAGAACAAAGGGCCACACCTCCACCCTCCACACAACAGGCCCCCCCACCCAAAAAAAAGGGACATGCAACGTGCTCCCCCTGTGCACCCCCATGCACAAGAACCAGCCTGGTGAACCCACACCCTGCACCACACACCTAACAACCAGAGAGACAGTCTGAGCAGGTGGGGCTGCAGATGAACACGCAGCACAGAAGCTCAGGGCCAGTGCAACACACACACCACACCCACACTACACACATGGCCAGAAAACAGAGTCCAAGCACAAAATGAACATCCACAGAGAATATGAACAACCATCCAACTGGACACACAGCCTGTCAAGTCACACACACATACCCCAGACTGACACACAGCCAAATACTCAGACCAGATGTCAGCAGCAATGGAGGACAACAAATAGGAAAGCTAAAGTGAGATGCACACACATGGAAGGCCAAGGAGACAACCACTAAGCATGTGTACATCACATGCAAGAGAATGAATATATAACAACACCCTTAGCACATAAAATCACACTTGCCTGGCACAGAGAGTGAAATTAAACCACAGTTACCTCTGTGCTACAACTCAGGGAGACAGCAAGGCAAACCATGCATAGGCACAGGGACGAAAGCAAGTGTCTGAAGTCAAATAGTGAGCAGCCACACATCTGCATCCAACTACTTGACAGGTGTATGTGAGCAGCACAACACATAGGGCCCAAGGACACACTCCATGACTGTGAAACATAAGTAAGATCATTCACACATCCCCCCATACTTAGACCTGCAGCACACAACACTAGTGTCAAACACACAGAAGGATGCTAATAATGTCCAGTCAATACACTGACAAACAATCACACTCCCTGGGGGGCATACACAAACATTACACACACACTCAGGGATGCCTGAACTAATGCTGGCACAAAAACAATAGCCAAACACAAAACCCACAAACAACATACACAGAAGGACAAGATGACCAGACCTGTGCAGTAAAACTGTGGAAAGGCAATGGGAGCCCAGACAGAACAGGAGTACACAACATCATCACCCAGGAACAATGCACAGACAATATACCCCAACACAGACAAGAAGTGAATTATCTCAAAACAATCATGGACACAAACTGGGACCAATGGGCCTACAATGACACAGAGACAGACATATCACACCACCCATCAAGGCAACATGGTGTCATAGTGTAACACATGCATGCATTTGCACAATCCTGACAAATTACAGGTCACATATGAGATGAGAATCCCCCAAGGTTGCACCCAAAACAAGCCCAGGAACAAGATTAGCACTAAGTGCATGTGACAGACACACAGGTAATGCACACAACACTGGCAACACACATTTGAATGAATCACAGCCCACTAACAAAACACGCACTGCAAGTAGAACATCACACACAGAGCATCTGTCAGCTACAAGAGACAACACAGGCCAAACACTGCACACATCCACATCAAACACACAACAGATGCACATGCCAATACATCACATTGCAAACACAGAAGGACATCTGAGGGGGCACACCAGGCAAGGACAAGGCAACTTACACTCACAGCACTGCATGCACGACAAGCAGTGTGTGCACACCAAACATACCAGTACAACACATATATGAGTGAAACACCATGAACCCCCACAACACTAATCAGCACAGCACACAGACAACATCACACTCAGGAAGGGAAGCAGTACCTCAGCAAACACACACAGCTAACCCAACCCCCAAGGTGAAAACAACCTGACCAGAGGACTGTGCAGCACAAACAGTTGAACTGCATATGAGCAACCATGGCTGCAAAACAAGACAAGAAAATCACATATAACCAATTGGGAAACTGTCCTGAGTGGCACGTTGGTCCTGTGCACAGAACAGCACCACAAAGCATAGTGTAACAAAGGAAGTAATGGGTATGCACACATACTAGCAAGGGGACAGCTGACATGAGAGTGCAGTGGTGTGTATGTCAGCAGTGGACAGGTCAGGAGTGCACCATACAAAGATAGATGGAGTGCAGATTCACAATGGGTAAGCATCAGAGGCACAGATAGGGGATGGTATCACTCCACACCCCACATGCCATAATGGAGTAAAAAAAAGCACCAAGTGACAGCAATGCATGAGAAAACAAACCCACAATGTCAGTGTGGCTGAGCATGGCTGCACAGGGAGTACAAACAGTATCAAGACACATGGCTGAACAACAAAACAGAACACTGACTTGCCAGTCACACACTCTGCATACTCACAATTGCCACCAACAACAAGTAGGTGTCCCCCAGAAGTGCAAGGATACACACACAGACTGCACAGTGCACAACCTACAACTTCCACATGTGCACACAAGCACAGGGCTGACCAATCCAAATAACAGGCACTCAACTCCTTTGCGACACATGTGTGCAGTTGATATTGCATGGGCACACACACATCAACACCACTGACAAAACCACCTCCTTCACACTGCACACTTCTTGACCACCCAAGTGCACACATTGACATTTACCCATGTGACTAGGATGACTGGACATCACAAGATGAGCATACACCAACACAGCTGGTCAAATGTCAAGAAAGATCACACAGACATGATGACTCTGGCCAGCCACCCTGCAATCCTGTGGATAGAATCCCAGTTCGTGCTGGCAGTGCATACAAACATGACATGTATAATATAGCTAACCTGACCAAACAGTGAATATGATAACATTAGTTCATCACAAACCGACATCATTGCAGCCCAAAGCCCAGAGTCAAGAAGAACTGAAGTGTCTGTCACCTCTGTAAAGCCCTGAAAAAATCAAACAGGCTATTGGCAATGTTGAAGTGGCATATAGAGCATGTGTCACAGTAAACCATAACCACACAGAAAACCATTTATTTTGCAAGGACACTGACAAGGCAGACAACAGGAGTAACTGTCTTTATTCACATATCACACAGATAGGCACCAAAGGTAGACAAGGGCAATGCCAGTGGCCAGTACAAATTGCAGAGTAGTTTCATGAGATCCTGCACAGGGATGGGGTAAACAGCAGTGAACATCAAAGCCAGTAGCCAGTCCAAGGTGCAGAGTAAGTACATGAGATCCTGCACAGGGAAGGCTTAAACATCAGTGAACACAAGGCCAGTAGCCAGTCCAAGGTACAGAGTAAGTACATAAGGAGCTGCACAAGGAAGTGTCAAACATCAGTAAACCCAAGGCCAGTAGCCAGTCCAGGGTACAGAATAAGTACATGAGAAGTTGCACAAGGAAGGGTCAAACATCAGTGAACACAAGGCCAGTAGCCAGTCCAAGGTGCAGCGTAAGTACATGAGATCCAGCAGAGGGAAGGCTCAAACATCAGTAAACACAAGACCAATAGCCAGTCCAAGGTGCAGAGTAAGTACATGGGATCCTGCACAGGGAAGGGTCAAACATCAGTGAACACAAGGCCAGTAGCCAGTCCAAGGTATAGAGAAAGTACATGAGATCCAGCACAGGGAAGGCTCAAACATCAGTGAACACAGGCCAGTCGCCGCTGTGCCTGCAAAGATAGATGCATCACCGCTGGCATTAGATGACTTTGAGTTTGTTGTCTCTGGCTGATATTCCTCAAGCAGACTTCTGTCCCCCTCTGAGACGCTGGTCACATCTGTGAACTATGCTCGTGTGTGGCAGTTGTGCTTGATACCACTGGTGTCTGTCACCTGTTCTTCCATGCCCACGGGAGATGCTGCAAGAGACAGATACGTAGGGTCAGTTCAGTGGCATCAACACAAACATCATATGCAAGCAATGCACTTAACAAGATGATGATATCCCCAAGTTGCACTTCACCCTGTGTCCACACAAAGTAACAATGTGCAACCTCAATTCAAATTTCGATTTTGTGTGTCATCATTCAAATGTGGCATCAGTGAGCCATGTGATGACCACACAGCCAAATAGCCTGCCGTTGGCTCCATTTAACCCGACACACAATTCCCTCTGAGCACACCTAGGGCCCTGAGGGGGCAAAGATTTACCTCCAAACATGCTGCCACCGTCACATCTGGAGGGAGCAGAAGTGGACAACACAGCTACAGACTCCAACATAACAATCCACAATGGCCGTGAGCTCATGCCATACACCAGGTCGTTCTTTGGGGCACAACTACAGTTGCACAATGGTGTCAGACGTCTAGTCCTCACAAATCTGACGTAAGGCAATGCACACATTGAGGAACGCACACTCAGACAATGCACACTGCCGTTCCCTTCCATGGGATGTCCCTGACTAACCCATTGCAGACGATACCAGAAGGCCACGACTCAGAATGCAATGTCAAGGACCATTACTCCAATGACATGAGAAAATACAGGTAGGGCAAATGCATGACAGCTGCACACAACACAGAGGCCACTTACAAGCCACTGCAGCACACTACCAACATCACAGAGACTAGCGCTGGCCCAGGCTTGGAACAAATGCTGCCACTCACAACCAAAGTTACCATTCCCAGAATTCTCACCCCCATCTTGCTGCTGATGCACCTTCAAACATGCATTCAGCTCAGGCTGTGTCCCAGCTAAGATGCGGGCCATTAGTGGTGTCAAGCTCCTGCACGCCAACCTGCCAGTCCGAGGGAGCAGCCCCAGCGTCATCTCAGCCACGTTCTTGCTCAGCCGGCAGATGTCATCCTATCTCTTGTGACAGTGTGTGCGCTGTCGGTTGGAGACATCCAGAGCCCTCCACACGGCCTTACGCTAGTGGATTTTGAGCTGCAGGGATGGGAGACAAGAGGGGGGAAAATCAGTGACAGTGTTCTGTACCACTATTTCTCAGTACAGGTGTATGATATTAACTCAGCCCAACTTCACAGACATGTCAAGCTGAGACAATACTGCATCTCATATGGCACATTTGCATGGGGGAATCATACAAAAATGCATGCAGGCATGAGGGTGGACACAGTACCTGGCCATCTCAGACACATGCAGGATGCCAGCACAGAAAGTCATGTGTAGACTGCCCACATCTACTATCCAGTCTGAGAGTGTGCAATACATACATCACATACCAATATATGTTAAGGGGCTGATTCACTGTGTCCAACACTGCAAAGCCAACAATGTCCTATCTCTGTGAATGGCTCACTGTGTCATGGAGGTCACATCGAGGGACATGATCTTGCAATCCAACACTCTACTCACAAGGCCTGTTGTGTGCACTCTACAGGGCTGAGATGGCTCTTTGATGGAGAGTCCAGCAAACCACACACATGGTACACTCTGTACATAGAGTGATTTGTCCTAGTCTGAGTGGGCAGTGACTGTGCAGGCCATGTGGGATCACACTGGGGTCCAACGTGGGGCATCAGAAATGTCACATGAAGGGACAATATGAGAGCGGAAACTGTCCCTACACATGCCAGTCAGTATATATGCTGGTGGAAATGGAAGGGGCTGTTAACAAAGGTACGACAATCTGCTGTGTCACTGGTGAATGACCTGCTGGAGTGTCACCCTCTGGTATTGAAGTCCTGAGCATAGTGGTGAGCCATGGCTGATGCAAATTTTGAGTCAGACACAATACCTTCACTACCCTCTGTAAACACTTGCTAAGGCCACAGATGAGCCTCTGAATGACATCAGGGACCCCCACATCCATACACACAAGCAATTACTGTCCTGCCTACAGTATTACCAACTTGCTGTGTCACTGTATGGCTGATAAGACAATACATGTCCCTCCAATCTTAATGTGCATGCAGGGAAACATGTGAAGTAGGCTACATACCCCTTTCTCCTGGGGAAAGCATGCTAGGCAGTGCATAACAGGTTCAGGGACCGAGCCTAGTCCGCCTGTTCTTGATGAACCACAATGTGATTCCCTTGCCAAGTTTTTTATAAACAAAGTTGAACAAATCCACAAGACATTAGGGGGAATTAATGTGTCAATCCCGGCCCTGCCGAACACTGCCCGGATACATACTGTGGCAGAAGTATCTCGGCTAAAATTGGAGCAGTGGGTTCTCTTGGACACTGGCTCCTTCTTAAAATTGTTAACTACCATTAAATCGGGTTCTCCGTGTGATCTGCTTCCAGCCACAGTGCTTCTTCAGATGGAACAACGTGCTCTTAGAGTAGTGATGAAGCTATTAAACGCTTCTCTTAGAGAAGCACAGATGCCAACAGTCTGGAAACATGCAATGGGTTTACCACTGTTAAAAAAGCCAAATGCAGATCCGGCCATGCCATCTAATTTTAGACCCATCTCCATGCTCCCGACTTTTTCGAAGGTCTTGGAGAAACACGTTAATGGCCAGTTATCTACGTTCGTGGAATCCTTCGCAATTTCTGCACAACGCGCAATCAGGATTCAGAGCAGGGTTCTCTACAGAGACCACATTGCTAGGCGTCACTGAGATGCTATGTCAGCGCTTGGACGCCGGAGATACAGTCGCCCTTATTTTATTAGATCTGAGTGCAGTCTTTGATACGGTTTCCCATACCGTATTACTTAAATCTTTACAGGCACTGGGCATCTCGGGGTCTGCGCTTGGCTGGGTGTCCTCCTTTTTATCGGAGCGAACTTTCCAGGTGTTCTTCACTAGGGCCTCTTCAAAGTCTTACTCATCCCTGTATGGTGTGCCACAGGGCTCAATTTTGTGCCCGTTATTTTTCATCATTTATGTGCAACCATTAGCAATGATTGCGGAAGCGGCAGGGCTCGTATTGTTTTCCTACGCCGATGATACCCAAATCAAATTCAAATTCAAAAAACTTTATTCGGTTATATTTCATAAATAACCATAAAAGTACATCACATCACATCAAATGTTACATCATCTCAATTAAAAAATCGGTGTACACAGAATTTAACATGGACAGAGATTTAAAAGAATTAAATTCCTATGATCATAGTCTTACGTAAATAAAAAATACTTTTAAGAAATGCCGATACAGATGCTACAGAGAAAATATCATCCAAAAATTGTATAGCTAGAAAAGCTGGGCGACACTGTCTCATGTTCTTATATTTTAAAATCGGCATAATCCATCTTTTCCTAGATAGGACATAAAATCTACAAAAAAATAAAATATGGATATCCGATTGAGTCGAGGCATTATCACACGGACATTTACAAATTTCCTTTGACCAGTCATTTGTAACAGGAAAGCTCAGCAGTCTAAAAAGTATCCCAAATCTAAATCTGGTCAGTAAAAACCTTTCTTGATCTTTCATTTGAAGGTTTAGATAAGGTTGAATAGCCCTTGGTTTTACCCAAATCATCTTTTCTTTATCAGCGGATGGGTAACAGGACCCTTCGACTCTGCAATTAGGCTTGCGCAAGATTGCAGCATGGATGCAACTTAATTTGCTCAAGTTTAACGGGGAAAAGACGGAAGTGCTTATTTTTGGGAAAGAGTCTGAACTTTGGGGCCCTCAACATTGGCCAGCTGAAATGGGACCTTTACCTACGCCTGCCTCGCAGGCCCGCAATCTAGGCTTTATTATTGACAATAAATTGTCAATGAAACAACAGGCAGTACAGACTGCAGCCACCTGTGTCACCATCTTAAAATGGCTAAAAAAAATCATTTGGATGCTCTCTGTTGACACCCAAAGGACAGTCGTCCAGGCTCTAGTAACATCTCGCCTGGATTACGGTAACATTCTCTTCTTGGGGTCTAACAGAGAGGTACTACGCAAGCTGCAGGTGGTGCAAAATTCTGCGGCCAGAATGCTCTGTGGTCTTCCCAGAATGTCCAACATGGGAAATGCCCTGAGAGAACTGCATTGGCTTAAGGTAAAACATTGCATAAAATTTAAAGCCCTATGTTATATGTTCAGAATTAAGATCGGCTCTGCCCCCAAATATCTACAAGATCTGGTACACACGTACCGCCCCCGGTGCCTACTTCGCTCATCTTCAGGAGAGCTTTTTGAAATCCCTAGGTTCAAATTGTCGAGAATGGGAGGCCGCTCCTTTTCTCTACTTGGGCCAACCTTATGAATTCCTTACCTGATGTGATGAGGAGGGAGAAGCTGTTCCCCATCTTACAGAAGCAATTAAAAACCTGTTTTTTTAACCAACATTGCTAATTCAGATATCTCCTAGCTTCTGTTATGGTTTACGCTGGGAAACCCTTGTCGGGTTGCTGTGCGCATTACAAAAATAAAGTAACGTAACATAACATAACATGACACAACCCTACATCCTCAGGCACATACTGCAGCAAATGAACGTCATGTGAGTCCCCCCTGCACCCTCATCTCCACTCTGAAACACTTACCACAACATTTGGAGCACCATATAGCCTCGGATACTGTGTGAGCACCTCGTCCACCAGGACCTCCTGTAGTGTACTTCCTATATTCCCAATAGGCTCTGCGCATTGAGATAGTGTATCCTGTAGTTTAGACGTAGGTCTCTACTGAATATACTAGACTTAATTGTGTGTGTGCCAGCTAGCTCAGAGGTAACTAGAAACTATCTCGAATGAACAAGAAGGGATTCGTTTCTGACAACCACTTAAAACATGACAACTTTGTTCCCCAAGAATAAGAAATATATCTCTAGAGTCGCGGAAACAATAGATAGTTATTTCACTCAGTCAATCGTGCATGCTTCGTTTCACAAGAGGTGCAGAGAAATAGAGAGACAGGCGTTTTCAATAAAATGTATTTATTGAATAGTCTTCTTTCTCAAGCTTAAGAAATGAACTGCTGCAATTGTAATACTTGCTATAAAGTACAATGCGTACAGTACGAAGACTATTATAAAATAATACTGTAAAAGCATGATATGGTTTCCAAGCCATAAAATGCATAAAATACATGCAGTGATAAATAATTGACTAAAAGTACTCAACTGGTGCTTCTAAAATATGCCTACCCCGGTGTACCTAACCTAGGTTTAGTACAAGGGAAGAAGTAAGTGAGGTGTAGCTTAGTTTCAGTATTCTTTTGCCAAGAATCTAATGCAAGAATTCTCTTAGGGTCTAATCAGCTCCGTACCTTGGTTTTAGAATGGTATCTCTCTTTCAGGACTCGATTTCCCAGCAACCCGCAAGGGTAGCCTGGAAACACTGGAGCTGGATTTCTCGGCAGGAGAAAGTACCGCGTCTCTCAGTGCATCAGCTGGAGGGTCGGCTTCCTTCTGCACTTGCTGCAGCAGGGCGCGTCGGGCAAGTAGATAGTCGAACTGCTCCAAACCATCATGTGTTTGTTTGGACAAGTGTGGGCATATTTATACCTTGAAGGTGCCGAGTTTGACGTAAGATTGGACATAATAACGTCATTAGAGACTTAATTCTCTGAAAACTTCATGAGTTCTTGGATAAATTAATATTCATGCAGGGGGAAGTCCCTGACTGCAAGAAATCGTTGTAGATTTTCAGAACTAGTGGAAGTAGCCAAGCCGTATTAGGACTACTTGAGCTATGTCTTAATATGGTTATGATTTCTATGCCTATATTAGGATACGATATTTTATACCTATATAAGGGTATGAATCGAGAAAGTTACACTAGGGTCCTAAAACGCTATACAACACTCCAGCTCCTCGGTGGTGAAGGGTCTGGCCCGGATCTACTCAGTCCTCACCATCATTGTGTCCAGGAGACAGGAGCAGCAGCAGCAGTTGGTGGTGAAGGGTGGCAGGCAGCAGGTTCTGGAGACAGGAGCAGCAGTAGCAGCAGTTGGTGGTGAGGGGTGGTAGGCAGCAGACTCTGGACACAGGAGCAGCAGCAGTTGGTGATGAGAGATGGCAGGCAGCAGGCTCTGGAGACAGGAGAAGCAGCAGCAGCAGTTGGTGGTGAGGGGTGGCAGCAGGCTCTGGAAGCTGTGTAAATGTGAGGTTCTCTCCCACACATATATAGCCCCCTGGAGCAGTTTCAGTGGTTCTAAGCTGTTGCAATTGGTGTTCCAGGTCAGCCTTTTTTCAAATGCATCCAATGACCTGCTCTGCGGTGGCGGAGCACATCTACCGTGATTTTCAAAATTGCATTAGTCTACCACGATTGCAGTTCCCATTGGCGGTAAGGGCATGGTACATGGTGGTGACACACTGCAGGGGCCAGGCGTCGCTACCGAGGTCGTGCATTTTTCAATTGTATCCAATGACCAGCTGCGTGGTTGCGGAGCGCGCCTACCGCGATTTTCAAAATTGCATTAGTCTTCCGTGATTGCGGATCCCATTGGCTGTAAGGGCATGGGCCATGGCGGTGACACACCATACTCACATGACTATCACTACCGCAAATGTGTATTGGGCATTGGCAGTGGCACACCGCAGTGGCCAGGTTGCCGCTACCGCGATTTGTCTGCCTTAGATTTCTGTGAATGACCGTTATTTGTGTGGCGATGCATGCCAACCGCCATTTCACCATACTCACATGACTATCACTTCCGCGATTGTGTATTGGGCATTGGCGATGACACACTGTAGTGGCCAGGCGGTCGGCCGTGATTTGGGTGTCAGATCACCTTGACAGCACCTAATGACAATTCATGCAATGTGAATGGCCAATGGCCAGGTCTCAACAGTGCACGTTGGACACATAATCATGGCACAAGATTGTGCACTCAGTGCCAATGTAACCTTAACCCCACTGCTGACTACACATGCCATGTTGTTGAATATGAAGAGAAACATTGGCATTTACTCCCTCACATGTCAGCTGTGATTTTGCTGGGCATGTACACAGAACAGTGTAGGGATGTGTGTGAGAGTGCTGAGCAACTCACAGTGATGAATGTTTGACCTCACAATGTGCAGATTTAACTGTCTAGTTTCCTTTGACCATGCACATACTTGTCAATCAACGCACACTTTTGGGTCATTGTGTGGTTGATGTGTGTCCTGTGTGACTTACGCAAGAAGGTCTGGCAGGAACAGTAGCTAGGTAGGAGACCGAAGTGTGGCAGTTTCCAACATATGCTGTTGATACTACTCTCAGGGCTGCCCATGCAAGATGTGGCCATGTACCTTTGTACATTCACATATTTGGATATTGTTTGTGTGGTGCTAGATGTGTGAAAAGTGGACAGGTGTACGGATGGTGTAGCTAAGGGTGTCCCTACATGTAAGTAGTGCCGTAAGCTGAACTGTGATGCTAGTCATTGTTTGCGTTGTGTCTGTCAGAAAGTAATTTGTTGGACATATCTCGTGCTGGATTGCTTTGACATGTGTCCGCTTTCATCTCACCTATGAGGAGGCCAAATGTGCATCATCCTTTAACAGTGCTGGCAGACATGGAGAATGAGGAGGTCATACGGAAATTCTGTCTGGATCGAGATACCCTCCAAGACCTATGTCCTATGTTGGAGCCCCACCTGCAGCCTCGCAGGACATATCCGGGTGCTTTCGCACCAGCGTCTAAGCTGATGGCGGCCCTGCATTTGTTTGCTTCGGGATCTTTCCAGTACACGGTGTCCAGCGCAGGTGGGATAATGTAACTTGTGTTCAGCATGGTGCTACGTGATGTCTTGTCCGCTATGATGATCTACAAGGACGGATATATACATTTCCCCAGTAGGCATGAATTGGCGGCTGTGAAGGGAGATTTCTATGCACTTGGCCACATCCCCAATGTTGTTGGTGGCATTGACTGCACACATGTTGGCTTGGTTCCACCACAGGCACGTGAGCACATCTACAGGAGCAGGAAGCATTTACCTTCCATCAATGTGCAAGTGGTGTGCCAGGCAGATATGATCATCGCACACGTCTGTGCTAAATTCCCAGGCTCGGCCCATGACTTGTACATCATACGTAACAGCATTGTGCCACGACTGATGGATAATCTGCTTCCGGAGCATGCATGGATTGTGGATGAGTACGAAGAGTCCGCTAGCGTGCTGTGTGTGTGACATGCCATCCTCTGCAACAGTTACATTACAGAGTTGCTCTGTGTATCCCACACCTAGGTGATTCAGCATATCCCAACCGCACTTGGTTGCTGAGCCCACTCCGGAATCCCAGGACCCTGGTTGAAGTCTGCTACAATGATGCTCATGGGAGGGCACGTTGTGTGGTAAAGCGTACTTTTGGTCTCCTGAAGTCACGTTTCCGTTGCCTGGACAAGAACGGAGGTGCACTGATGTACTCACCCAAGAAGGTGTGTCAGATTGTAGTTGCATGTTGCATGCTCTACAACCTGGCCTTACGCAAGAAGAGCCCCCTGCTCCTGGATGCTGATGAGCAGATGAGGGCCCGCCTGCAAACCAACACATGTCCAGTGATGAGGATAGTGGAGAGGATGAAGGTTTTGACCTGCATCAACAGCTCATCAACCGCTACTTCACCAGAAGGTGAGTGACAATGTATAACCAAGCCATTGTCTGCTGATGTTGTTGGCAGGGTGTATGTGAGCTTTGTGACTGCAGCCTGTTGTTGACTCACTGATGTCTGCCAATGTCTGTGGGACAGGGGAGTTTGACAAATCTCGTGGATGTTTATGTTAGTACTATAGCTCATTGTAATATGTGCATATTGAGGTACCTTGATGACAAGTGTTGTGTGATGGCTGTGATGCCAATACCTGACTAGTGAATAATGTTCTATTGTGTTTCCCTAGGTCCCTTCAGCCTCTCCTCGCCTACATACATTCCATACTCCAGGTACATTACATTACATAATCATGATGAAGACTGCACATCCTGGAATAAACAAGCAGTGTTTATTTACAATGGGGACATGTGACAGGGGTGTGTGTATTTACAATGGGGTGATTGGTGAGGCAGTGAGTTGTCAGTGATGCTACATGAGACAATCGAGTAGTCACCACATTGATGTTGTGACCCAGTCCAACAGACGTATGCCATTCACAAGGCAGTGTGGGGAAGGACAGTCCAAAAAGTCAATGCAGTGGTGAAGATGGTTGTCATCATGGCTGGCTCTGTGACTGGCGTTTGGCAGGTGCTTTGCCACGGGATCCTCCCTGGGTTTTTTTCGGACGGCTCCTTGATCATTTGGCAGGGGGGGCCACTGCTGTGGAGCCAGTGGGGTCTGAGGGCTCCCCTCTCTATGTGGCCGTAGGGGAGGATAGTGAACTGTCATCTGCAGGCCACCAGAGGGATGTGGAGGTGTAGTTTGTGGTGCAGGCCTGACCCTCAGGACCGCCACTAGCTGGCCCAAGAGGTCCACTATTTGCCCCATGTGGGTGTCCATGAACCTCATCAGCAGAAGGAGCTTGCTTGAATTTTCCTCGGCCCGGCCCGTTCATCCCTGGGCCTGTTCATAGGCCCCAAGGACTCTGTTGATGTTGTCCAGGGCTTCGGTCCCAGTGTACGGTTGTCTGTGACTGACCCTTGCCCTCCCACCTGCCCTGTTGCCATGGACCTGTTGCCTCACCACTGTTGGCACCTGCATCCTCTCCCTGCCATCCTCAGTTGTTGGTGTGTGGTGGTCATCCTCTGTGGCAGGGAGAGTGTTCCAGGCAGCACTGCTGGTGGTGGTGGTGGAGGCCGCACAGACCCTTACATCAGGGGTCTGCGTAAATGCTGGTATTGCTGCGGATGTGGTGGGGTGAAATGGGTTCCTGGGACCTGTTGCACCCTGGCACACCAGATGGGCCGGCTCCGAGCTCGTCGTCCGAGAGTTCCAGGGAGTCCTCATCCGAGAGTCCATGTCCAGGGGGTAGTGGGAGGGACTAGTTCTGCAAGCTGCTTTTGTTGTCCTCTGCAGTCAGTTCTTGGTCACCTGTGGGACAGAGGGGAAATGGTCATTGAAGTGCACCCCTCAAACTTGGTGTTAGATGTATCTCATTCACAGGTTATACACCACACAGTTTACTAGTTATCACATTGTTGGTCTGCACACTAGTGTGCATCCTGACATGGTGTGGAGGTACATGCATTACTTGTCCATGGTGTGACATGTCAGTACATACCATGCGGCACATGCATATCTTGTGATTACAAGGACATGTTGTCATCTGATGACTAGCACCAACACAACTTCATAAGTGGTATCTCTGTTGCTTACTCTGCCTGGCAGACATTTCATCTGAGCATGCACTAGCCATTGCTGTCTCATGTATACCTTTGTCATGTCATGTGCAAATCTCAATTTGTACTACATACCATGCTTGCTTTGCTTTTCATAAGGCCATTGATGCTCTGCCCACATGGCACTTACACATGGCATTCAGTGCTGTGTATGACTGTGCACATACTTTCTTCAACATGTGAATTGCTGGTTCACACTATGGATGTTGTGACAGTTACATTTGCTTAGCAATCTGCACACTGTAAGTGGCAATTGGATCCGTGTACATTTTTGTGAGATGAGAGGGCTGGTGTTGGCATATGGCAGCATGTTTAGTCAGAGGAATGGCTGGGTGCATGCACTGTCTACTTACCTGTTCTGTTGTCAAATGTAGGTTTACATTGTGACACATCTGTGTGTGTGTGGTGGAAGGCTCCATCCTAATCAGGGGTGGGACAAGAGAGCAGGAGGTGGCTACCTATCTGTTAGTTTGAAGTGTACAATGCAATGGCTGCCACATGCATCTGGGAGGGAGTGCTCCATCCTGCTGAGGGGTGGGACAGGGGACATGGTGGGAGTTGTACTTCAGGACTCCCACCC
This sequence comes from Lissotriton helveticus, assembly GCF_964261635.1. Classification (NCBI taxonomy): domain Eukaryota; kingdom Metazoa; phylum Chordata; class Amphibia; order Caudata; family Salamandridae; genus Lissotriton; species Lissotriton helveticus. The sequence goes on along the minus strand of NC_136061.1, from coordinate 2,000,856,249 downwards.
CCCAACAGCCCAACCTGGGAAGATGGCTACCTACCTGTTAGATGGAGTTGAACACTGCAATGGCTGATACATGCATCTGGGGGGAGCTCCATCCTGTTGAGGAGTGGGACAGGGGGCATGGTGGGACTTGTAGTACAGGCCTCCCACCCCCCAAACATCCCTCCATGGAAAGATGGCTACCTACCTGTTAGAAGAAGGTGAACACTGCAATGGCTGACACATGCTTTGGGGGTGGGGGGTGCTCCATCCTGCTGAGGGGTGGTGCAGGGGGCATGGTGGGAGTTGTAGTGCAGGCCTCCCACCCCCACACAGCCCTCCATGGAAAGATGGCTACCTACCTGTTAGATGGAGGTGAACACTGCAATGGCTTACACATGCCTCCGGGGGGTGCTCCATCCTGCTGAGGGGTGGGCCAGGGGGCATGGTGGGGGTTGAAGTGCAGGACTCCCACTCCCAAACAGCCCTCCATAGAAAGATGTCTACTTACCTGTTAGATGAAGGTGAACACTGCAATGGCTGACACATGCTTCGCAGGGGTGGTGCTCCATCCTGCTGAGGAGTGGAACAGGGGCATGGTGGGAGGTGAAGTGCAGGCCTCCCACCCCAAACAGCCGTCCACGGAAAGATGGCTACCTACCTGTTAGATGGAGGTGAAAATTGCAATGACTAACACATGCTTCTGGGTGGGAGGGAGTGCTCCATCCTGCTGAGGGGTGGGACAGGGGTCATGGTGGGAGTAGTGGGGCAGGCCTCCCACCCCCAAACAGCCCTCCATGGAAAGATGGCTACCTACCTGTTAGATGAAGGTGAACACTGCAATGGCTGACACATGCTTCTGGAGGGGGCTCCATCCTGATGAGGGGTGGGAGTTGAAGTGCAGGGCTCCCACCCCCTAACAGCCCTCCATGGAAAGATGGCTACCTACCTGTTAGATGAAGGTGAACACTGCAATGGCTGACACATGCTTCTGGGGGGGGTGCTCCGTCGTGCTAAGTTGGGGGAGAGGGGGCATGGAAGGAATAGTGGGGCAGGCCTCCAACCCCCAACAGCACAACTGGGGAAGATGGCTACCTACCTATTAGATGAAGGCGTACACTGCAATGGCTGACACATGCTTCTGGGTGGGAGGGAGTCCTCCATCCTGCTGAGGGGTGGGACAGGGGGTATGGTGGGAGTAGTTGGGCAGGCCTCCCACCCCCAAACAGCCCTTCATGGAAAGATGGCTACCTACCTGGTAGATGGAGGTTAACACTGCAGTGGCTGACACATGCTACTGGGGGGTGCTCCATCCTGCTGAGGGGTGGGACAGGGGGCATGGTGGGAGTTGAGTGCAGGCCTCCCACCCCCAAACAGCCCTCCATGGAAATATGGCTACCTACCTGTTAGATGAAGGTGAACACTGCAATGGCTGACACATGCTTCGGGGGGGGGTGCTCCATCGTGCTAAGGGGTGGGACAGGGGGCATGGTGGGACTTGTAGTACAGGCCTCCCACCCCCAAACATCCTCCATGGAAAGATGGCTACCTACCTGTTAGATGAAGGTGAACACTGCAATGGCTGACACATGCTTTGGGGGTGGGGGGTGCTCCATCCTGCTGAGGGGTGGTGCAGGGGGCATGGTGGGAGTTGTAGTGCAGGCCTCCCACCCCCCCACAGCCCTCCATGGAAAGATGGCTACCTACCTGTTAGATGGAGGTGAACACTGCAATGGCTTACACATGCCTCCGGGGGGGTGCTCCATCCTGCTGAGGGGTGGGCCAGGGGGCATGGTGGGGGTTGAAGTGCAGGACTCCCACTCCCAAACAGCCCTCCATGGAAAGATGTCTACTTACCTGTTAGATGAAGGTGAACACTGCAATGGCTGACACATGCTTCGCAGGGGTGGTGCTCCATCCTGCTGAGGAGTGGAACAGGGGCATGGTGGGAGGTGAAGTTCAGGCCTCCCACCCCAAACAGCCGTCCACGGAAAGATGGCTACCTACCTGTTAGATGGAGGTGAAAATTGCAATGACTAACACATGCTTCTGGGTGGGAGGGAGTGCTCCATCCTGCTGAGGGGTGGGACAGGGGTCATGGTGGGAGTAGTGGGGCAGGCCTCCCACCCCCAAACAGCCCTCCATGGAAAGATGGCTACCTACCTGTTAGATGAAGGTGAACACTGCAATGGCTGACACATGCTTCTGGAGGGGGCTCCATCCTGATATGGGGTGGGAGTTGAAGTGCAGGGCTCCCACCCCCAAACAGCCCTCCATGGAAAGATGGCTACCTACCTGTTAGATGAAGGTGAACACTGCAATGGCTGACACATGCTTCTGGGGGGGGTGCTCCGTCGTGCTAAGTGGTGGGACAGGGGGCATGGAAGGAATAGTGGGGCAGGCCTCCAACCCCCAACAGCACAACTGGGGAAGATGGCTACCTACCTATTAGATGAAGGCGTACACTGCAATGGCTGACACATGCTTCTGGGTGGGAGGGAGTCCTCCATCCTGCTGAGGGGTGGGACAGGGGGTATGGTGGGAGTAGTTGGGCAGGCCTCCCACCCCCAAACAGCCCTTCATGGAAAGATGGCTACCTACCTGGTAGATGGAGGTTAACACTGCAGTGGCTGACACATGCTACTGGGGGGTGCTCCATCCTGCTGAGGGGTGGGACAGGGGGCATGGTGGGAGTTGAGTGCAGGCCTCCCACCCCCAAACAGCCCTCCATGGAAATATGGCTACCTACCTGTTAGATGAAGGTGAACACTGCAATGGCTGACACATGCTTCGGGGGGGTGCTCCATCGTGCTAAGGGGTGGGACAGGGGGCATGGTGGGAGTTGTAGTGCAGGCTGCCTGTGCACATGCAAACCTGGGAATGTTGCAGGCTACCTTTGGGGTGATTTAGATGGAGTGGATGTTACATCTGTGAGACCTGTGTTGGATATTGTGGTACATATGGATATACTTGGGCCTAAGAGATGTAGCTTTGTAGTTGTGCAAGACAGTACATGGCAGTGTAATGGTTTACATGTGTTTGTTCTTACCAGCCTGCCCTTCGCCGTGTATTCCTGTGAGACTCTCTGGATGCAGTATGGCAAGCACCTTCTTGGTGGGATGGGAGGGCCACCGCCAGTCCTCTGAGCCAGCTCACAGTTCTTGTTCTTCTTTTCTTTCACAACCCTCTTCAGGTCATGCCACTGCTTCAGGATTTCATTTCTGGAGCATGGGGTGGTCCCTACTGCATTGACCTTGTCTACTATCCTTGCCCTCATTTGTGCTCGTGTGGCTAACGGTGTCTGTTGGACCATGCTACCAAAAACGTGTGGTTCTACTCTGCCTATCTGATCTACCATGACTGACAACTCACTCTCTGTGAATTTGGGCATTTTCTGTGGTGCCATGGTTGTGTGCTGTGGTAATGTTTTGGGGTGAAGTTGTGAGGGTGGTGGGGGTGGTGTAGGTGTTGTATGTGTGTGTTGTTGTGCTGGTCTGATGTGTGCAGGTTTGCCTCTCCTTTGTCCTCTGGTGTTGAGCCCTTCAGTTGTGGAATATTGCAAAGGATTCTGGTCAGGGAAGGGTCTAGTTTTATGCTCAGCTATGTGGGTGTGTCAAGATGGGGTATTGCTGTCAGGTGTGTTGTGTGGGTTGTCCTGGGAATGATACCTTTTGAATTTGCCTTGGGTGTGTGTCTTTGGGATGTGTTTGGTGTTTTGGTGGGCCAGGCTAGTTTGCTATGTGCACTCGGTGGCCTTCTTGTTATTATTTTTGTCGACTGCCATTTTTTTCACGTTGCGTCCGCAGTGATGGCTATGCTATAGGCCTTTCGCCGGCTCTCCCATTCATCACTGTTTGCAACCACAGCAGTCAGATACAGTAGAACGTACCACGATCACATCAGGGATATCATAATTTCCCGTGCAGTCTCTCCTCAGTCCTGGCGGCGGTTTGGTGTGTTTCCGCCACGGACCCAACCAGCGCGGATGGATTTTTGCCTTCTCTGCAAGCTACGGGCGGTCTTTGGTGTCCTTGTTCCGCCATGGTCTGATTTTTTGGGCGGTTGATCCTAATTGGACCGCCGGTTGATTTTGGCTATCATGACGGTTGGGTGGTTTTCTGACTGCCATCCTAATAGACCCCTTAGACTTGCACCTGTCATGGTTTGAATCCCGGCATTCCGATGTTCGGATGCCATTCTGTTTGAGCACCATTTTTAAAGGGTAAATGAACATTAGTCCTTCTACAGTTCTGTTGGTGAACAGACAGAATATTGAGCTTTTTATGTCGAAGTACAATAATATCGAGTTGTAAATATCGAGGTACAAGAATATCGACAGCAAGAATATTGTGGACCAGAATATCGCCAGTAAGATAAGAAATATTGTTTTTTTAAATATCAAAGACAGTAATATAGTTTGTAAAAATATTGTTGTTTGTAATATCGATGTTTATATTAGGGTTATGTATTTTAGTTTGTATTTTAAATGTATGTGTTCGATATTTTTGTTTAAATATGGTATGTATTTTTAAATATATGTATTACATTTGTAGAAGTTATTAATTTTTTTTAAAGTTAATTTTGCTTTTTAGTTCCATAGCGGGTTGTGGGTTTATAGGAGAATAGGGTGGGAAGTAATTTAATTATAATACATACAATAAGAATTTTTTGAAGTTATTATTTTTAATTCAATTTTGCATTTTTATTCCCTAGCGCGTTGTGGGTTTATAGGAGAATAGGGTGGAAAGTAATTTAATTATAATTAATTAATTAAGAATATTTATTAATTAATATTTATATATTTAATATTTTATATTGGTAATTGTGATCATTATTCTTTTATCAATTAGTCATTAATTGGTTGTTAATTATTATTAATTATTTGTTAAATAAATCAATTGTCATTTTTTAGGAGCGGGTTGTGGGTTTATAGGGGAATTGGGTGATAAGTAATTTAATTACAATTAATTAGTTAATCATTTTTATTTATTAATAATTAAGTATTTATGTTTTTATTTTGGTAATTGTGGTAAATAATCTATTATTAATTAGTTATTAATTGTTTGTTAATCATTAATAATTAATTGGTAAATGTGTAAATTGTGTTATTATTTAGGAGTGGGTTGTGGTTTTACAGGGGAGTAGGGTGGGAAGTAATTTAATAATAATTAATTTATGTTTTTAATGATTTAATATTTATGTATTTTACATTTTAGATTGAAAATTGTGGTAAATAATATCTTGTTAATTGGTTATCAATAATTATTAATAAATTAAGTTATTTGAGCCATTTTTTACAGTGTGTTGTGTGTTGATAGGGGAGGAGGCTGGGATGTAATTTAATTTCAATATATTTTATAGTTTTGTTTTATTATAAAATTGATTTTAAGTTGTTTTATATTATTGTGTGAATTGAATTATTATTTATTGTTTTTAAATTGCTTGTTAATTTTAATTAATGAGATAATTAATAATTCATTATGGTAATAATGTTATGTTTTAGAATATTGGTGGTGTCATTTATAGGGGAATATGGTGGGAGACAAAACATTTTTTATGTATTAATTGTTTGTTTATTAATTTTAATTATTTTGATTGAGTGGGAATAAAAATTATTCCCCTATGCAATCCAACACTTTCCCTACTGTTTCACTCGCTGGAGTGGGAACAATAATTTTTGCCCCTACGCTATCCAACACTTTCCCTACTGTTACACTCACTGGAGTGGGAATAGTAAATTATTAACCTCCGCTATCCAACACTTTCCTTACTGTTGCACTCGCTGGAGTGGGAATAGTAATTATTACCCCTCTGCTATCCAACACTTTCTCTACTGTCATGTATTCCTATAGGTTCTGAATCGATCCCCCTATTCCTGACCCTATTCTGGTTAAACTAACTATCAAGTTAACTAACAGTCAGCCCATGAGGCAAGAACAGCCCCCATGATGCAGATACCGTTATCTGACGCAGTCACACTACGGCACAGGAACGTGTTATCTGATTAGGTCATAACGCTTGAGATCTAATTAGACAAGCGACATTCCTCCAGCCCCTGATAAGGCATACGACGTTCTCATAACAAATCAAACCTATGACAACCTGGAAAATCCGTGCGGCCATTGTTTTGATTTCACAGAGAACTTTAGTAAAGAATGTGCTAACGAGCAAGTCGTATGACATCTTTATTGACGTATCTATGTCCATCCTTACGTCAATCTCGGCACCTTTAAGGTATAAATATTGCCGATCTTGCCCTATGCAAACACACGCGTGGTGACAAGACAGAGCAGCCATACTTGCCGAAGCCGAGAGCAGAAGCAGACCCCGCTGGCAGCAGCCCCGCCTTCCTGACGCGCTGAGAGACGCGCTGCTATCTCAAGCCGAGAGACCCAGCACCGGCGTTTCTGGGCAGCCCTCGCAGGCAGCCTGGAATATCGAGAGCAGAGAAAGAGATACCATTCCTCATTCATCCTAACTTCCAGGTACAGAACTGAATAACCCCTCACAGAGAATTCTTTAGTTATTCACTTGGCAAAAACAAACTTAACTTAAACTGTAACTTTCTATTCCCGCCCACGCATTAGACTTAGGTCAGGTACACGGGGTAGGCGTATTTAGAAACACCAGTTGAGTACGTTTAGTCAAATGTATATGTGTATGTAAATATATTTTAATCATTTTAAACATCATATGGCTCAGAAACCATATCAATGTTTTTACAGTATTATTTTATACTATTGCTTTTAATGTATGCACTTTACTTAACTATAAGTATTGCAATAATATCGATCCATTTCTCTTGTACGAGAAAAGAGACTGATCAATAAATAACACCTTTTTATTGAACACGCCCGTCTCTTCCTTTTCTCTACAATCTGATGAGACTAAGAATGCACGTACTGACTGAGTAAAATAATTGCCTTGTGCTCACACGACTCTCGAGATTGACTCTTGATTAGGGGAGAGCAAAGTTGTCATGTTCTATGGTTGTCAGAAACTAAATCCCTTCTTGTCTAATCAGGGAAGTTAATTCCTCCTTGAACATTCGAGAAAGTTTCTAGCGAACTCTGAGCTACGCTGGCAAACCCAAAAATTAAGTCTAGTATCGACAGTAGTAGACCTAGTTAACGTCTGGTCTAGGCCTTTACTGCTGTAGGTATTAATCCAATGCGCAGAGCCTATTGGGAAAATAGGAGCTACACTACATGGCGCCCAACGCGTTTGGAAAGGGCGATAAAACTAACGTAAGACATTTAGAGTAACTCAGTCGTGCTTTCTCACTCAGACCCCTTTTTCCATTATACTCCAAAGACGTCTGGAGTGGGTGAAAGGTAATATCCTCCAAAACCTCGCAGGGGGGAACTTCCTGTATGGTTCTTGGTTTAGTCAACGTTGAAGGATAAACAGTTCCAAAATATTGTGCATCTAATCTCTGTTTCCATAAAGAAACCTGATCTGCAAACAAACATAATACCATCCTGTCTGTAAAATGGCAGAGAGTGATGATGAAAGAGAGGCAGTTAGATTAGCAACTGAACTCGCAGATGCTGATGCTACCATGCAAGCAGCAGACCCGAATATAACACTCATTCCGGTCATTAAAAGGAGATCTATAACCTTAAAACTTATAGAAAATGGACTGACACCTAGAGGTGGCACAGTCATATTCGTAATCGAGGCACACGAATATCGGCAGACAGAGGTATACTATTCATGGATACATTTTCCAGCAGCAAATGCTGTAACAAAGTACTTCCACTATTACAAAGTAGAGGAACCTCCTGAAACGTACACTCCTTTCGAGGAGGTGGAAGTACCACTCAAATTCCAAGAGCATTTGCTCTTATTTGATGGCGCCCTAATACATAACAATCACATTACAAGGCTCGGTCCTTTAGGAAGACCAGGAGCAACGTGGCCGGTCTTAGCCGGATACACACCACATCCAGACATCGAAAGAATGCCTGCAGCAGAGCTGTTAATACAGCTAAAACAACTACTAAAAATTCATAGACAATTAGTTCAGTATGTAATGCGGACTTCAACAATTCAGCCAGCGATTAAACTTCCACAGCTGACCCCTCACCAGGGGAACACAAATAAAATTACACCACAGAACATCCAATCCTGCCTAGGTAAAGTTCCAGCTAAACGGGAACAGATACCATTCTGGTTGGCACAGAAAATTACCCAAATAGAGGCGGTGTTTCCTGACACCACCCCATTAGAAAAACACAGGATTCTGACTATATGTCTCCCAATGGGAATCGCACCACACATTGAGGACTGTGACACTTGGGGTACAGTCTTTGCTTCCATCTACACAAAAACGCACGGTGTTCCATCCATTTCGGTAATACCAGATGTGCTAAAACAAATTCAAGATGAATACGGTCCAGAACCTGCTTTAACCCTTGGTATGAAATTACTAAAAGACTTCAAGCAGGTCTCGGCTATATTATTAGCCAACATAAAAGGTGAGGCAGCAAACGTGGCGATCCGCCAGAGGTTAAAAGAGACAGATATAGCAGACCAACCAGCTGAAATTGCCAGAATCATAGAAAAATCCTATGAAGAACTAGGCAGAGATAGTCTAGGTGGAATACCAGTAAAACCGCAACTGACTACAAGTCCAGAAAAAATATTTTTTAATAATAATTCACCAAAAAAGAACTGGGATGGAAACAAACAATCCAATCCTAAAGAAAAGAAATTCCAGTCCCGAGGGAGGTCTCCCAGGCGAAGAGAGAAATCTCCAAACCAAAGACAGAGGTCACCGCAGAGTGACCCCTCTGGGAATAGATATAACCTTAGAAATAGGGATAATATTAAAAAACCTGATAGATATCAAGACATTGATACACGTCCCTCTCAATCTTTTCAGACTTCCTCGCAGAAATCGGAAAGAAGAGGACGATCAGAAGAGCACGCCAAGTCCAAAGACAAGGAACCTGCTCAGCTAAAAAAGAAATTACAATTTCCAAAAAAGAAGGTAGCCAGTATCAAGGTAGTTAACAATGCCGAGAATACTGAGGACACAACTGAAAAACGGAGAGTGGGCTCAGACAATGCTAGACAGCGCAGCAGAGGTGAGCATAGCTCGCAAAGTCCTTATGAATCATCTGGAGACAGTGGACACGAATGAATACCTTCAAGTGGAAACTGCAGACACCAGAGTTAGCAAGCCCCACAAGATATACGAGATAACATTACGTATAGAGGGAGATAAGACTAGGAAAATAAGGGGACTATTTTGGGATAACCTCTCAAAGGGTTATGACATCCTTCTAGCTGAAAAAGACTGGCCACCAGAGTTTGTCAGGGAGTGCCCTCATGGCGAAGAAGTAATTATGCCTGCCTTCTCGAATCATATCCCGATTCATAAAAAATACACACTTGCCAGAAAGTGGGCAGTGGCCTTAGCACCTGCTTTATATAAAAATCATGTAGGATGGGATGAGGACTCCCCTCCTCACAAAATCCAGTTAAAATCACAACCTACTGCACAAAGGCAGTACCCAATTAAGCAAGAAGCTAAAAAACAGGTAAATGAAATACTAGATCAGCTAGAATACCAGGGGGTGATTGAAACTTGCACCTCACAAATGAACAATCCTTTGTTTCCGGTCTCCAAACCAGACAATTCATATCGTCTAGTTTTGGATTACCGACACCTTAACACATGTTGCAAAACCTTTGCAGTGCAAAACTCACACAGTGCTGCACTAATGAATAACATAGTGCGCAAAAAATACAAAACAACCTTGGACATCTCCAATGGATTCTTTTGTCAAAACATAGCACCAGAGAGCAGATCTTTAACTGCATTCTCAGTAAATGGCACTCAAAAGCAATTCTGTCGGTTAGCCCAGGGGTACAAGAACAGCCCGGGGGTATTCTCAGCGAGAGTAACAGAATTACTACAACTATATGATGATGAAGCATTATCTTATGTCGATGACATTTACTTAACAGATGATGACTTGGAGACTCACTTGAAAAGGGTGAACACCATAATACTTGGGTTCGCTGCAGAGGGTTACAAATTCAACTTTAAAAAATCCAGAATTGCCCATCTGACAGTCTTGTACGTAGGATATGAATTATCAAGTATAGCCTGGTTGACAATTTTCTAAGAACTAGAGGAATTAAAAAATCTAAAATATGAAAAGACGTATCCTCTGCCAATCGACATTCTGCCTCTACGACATTACGCCTGTGTAATCTATACAGACGGACATGCTCAACCCTCCGTTTGGGGAGAACAAGCATACAACCCTACATGTGAGATTACAAAAGAAGTGTGGCGCGGAGGTAAACTAAGACCTCTATTAACAAAATCACACTCAGTAGAAACTAATTCAGAACTACAAACTGAAATAATAGCTTTGAAAATGGCGCTAGATAATGCGGATCGCGAATTCCCGACACTCATAGTGTCAGATTCATATTACTGCGTCAAAGCATATAACAAAGATTTGCAGACATGGATTCAGAACGGTTACAAAGATGACACAGATGCACCAATAAAGCAGAAACTGCTCTGGGAACAAGTAGGTCTTTTACAAAAAGAACTACCAAAGACTCACGTGACACACTCACTGAGTCATCAGTGTGATGGCGTTCACGTTGTGGGGAATTCATTGGCTGAAGCAGCCGCAGCGGCAGCCACTAAACCGGCTCCCGTAGATCGAAAAAAGCGTACATTAAAATACATTGACGGTGAAACGATGCTGGCGGTGAAAACGTCATCAAAAGGCGACTGCTCAGCGTTACCGATCAACTATCCACTCAATTATACATACATAATCGATGCGAACTCCGTCCCTTTTGCTCGAATCCCTGGAGTGGGGGATAGAGTGATTCCAAACATGGACAGGAGAAGCTTGTTAATCGCAGACGCACACATGGGCGAGGGTCTCAGACACCTTAAATTAAAAGATTCTATGGAAGAATTACAATCACGGTACTGGTGGCCAGGCATGAGCCTGCACTACACCATGTTTGTAAAAAACTGCCCAAACTGCAACAGAGATCGCAGTGGGGAGAGAAACAGTTTAATACCTCGTCGTATCAAGGCAGATAATATTACCAGCAAAAAGAATGGCTTGCGATTAACATATACAGGCTAGTTTCCACTTATAATGTAGATCACCAGCACTCGGCTGACGTCCGGACTATTATACAAGATTTGCGAGTCTAAATGGCATATACGCTAAGAGCATGTTACGTTTGACCATTGTTTTCACTCAGGCATACCAGCCTGGGGGGAAACATGGCCAAATGAGCACAGTCCAGCGGGAATCTTCTCACTTCCTTCCTGAGGGTACGGGATGGTGTAAAGAAAAAACCAAGGCAGAAAGCAATCTATAATGGAAAGGATATTAGGTTCGGGAGCTGGGTGGGTCAAACATCTAATAAGTGTCCAACGTAGTCTAAATAACTTGCCAAGAAATTCTCTGAAGGGATTCAGTCCGTACGAATTATTATTTGGAACTAGGATGTTGATCTCTGACCTTGATAGTCAGACTTCAGTGGTTAAAGAAAAAAGCTTTGATGTCAAAGACCGTTTGGCTATTTTGCAGGACTTAAACAAAACAAGAAAAGACCTGAGCAACATACAGTTGAAACAACAGCCAACAACCACTGAAGAATCACCACCTGTCCCAGCAAGACCTGTCTGGATTCCAAAAGTCGGGGATCTAGTCAGGGAGAAGATCGCGGTAAAGAAGGAATTTGGGCCTTCCTACAGAAAAGCAGTTCCTGTCTTGTCTGTCAACGGGACAAGATCAGTTGTACTACCGCCACTTGCTGGAAAAAAGGAGAACCGAGTTGTATCCATCGACCTGGTAAAACCACAACATGTGGCCGATAACAAACGGTAGGCCAAGTGGACTCCCAATAAGTAGCAGAACACCAAGGTTTGCTACCAGCACAGAGGTCCTATCAAAAAGGCTCATCACATTCGAAACGCCTAAAGAAGAACAAGAAGGACTATGCAACAATGCAATAGAACTCAGACCTCTTAAAACCCAAATAAAGACATTTAGCAGAGACACACCAATCTATACTGAAGTACCAAGTGAAAATGCAAAAAACAGAAATCCTGAACCAATTGGAACAATTGACAGAACTGCATCCGGTTACTTCATCAACTTCGATGATTCCTCTGACGGCTTCAGTGAATCAAAGACACAGCCATCATCAAAATCCTTTAAAGACAAAGCTAAGGAACTTTTGAAACATCTGAAAGAAACATATCTGGTTTCTCCATGGATTGAATTTTGGGTGGGTTTTGGTGCATTTATCCTCATACTTTGGCTCATCATGGTATTTACTTTGGGACGCTTCATTGAGGGAAAATATGCTAAAATGGACACAGCAAGTCAGAACATCAACTTGGTCCTCAAACCACACACATCTTCACACGTCGAGAAAAGAGAACTTTCTTCAGCCAACTTCACAGCCAATCCTATACCTGGTGGGGTAGCCTGGGACAACACTGACTATGAAATTTATGGTCCGGTCGAGATCCTGAAATATCCACACCAAATCAAGATCTCCTTGAGTGACTTTGCAAAACCAAACTCATTTGCTGATGATTGGGACTTCGAAAGTATTAACAACATGATGTCTGATCTAGTAATGTCTGCTAAATTTACAAAACATGATTATTTGCAAGGTTCTACAAATTATGATAGTATGTATTGCTATAACCACTATGGTAATCATTTTTTGCATAAATCTGCACAACCTAGAAATGTTTTAAATTATAATCAATGGGAACATTGTGCTACACCTCCAAAAGGAAGCTCTAGAACCATATATGACAAATATTCATATTTTTCAGGTTTTAACATAAGTAATGCTGAAACATTTTATTTTAAATTGTCAAACAAGACAGGGATGAAAACCATGATAACCAACACAAAATTGATATATTCAGATTCATTCTTTGAAAAAATGAATACATTTGGATTTGATTATTGGGAAAAAAATGTTGATTTGAAAAGTGTTTGGGGTACAAAAGAATGGCAAGTACAGGGTATAGAAGCTTTGTTTAGAGCCTGCATGATCCCAGAACAAATGATATTTTTAAATGACACTGTTCAACAAACCACCTGTCTTGGCTTAGCCAAAATCAAAGATTTAATTAAACCGTCTATTCCAAAGCCAACAATGTTTAGCAATAGCTCTGATACAGATGAAGAGATAGACGTAAACAATATACTAAACAAAAACAGAACACATCCAGATTGGAAACAGTGGTTGATCTGGCCCACAGATACTAATAACTGTCAAGACAGATTCCTGAATAAAACACAGGGTTTCAAAATGACCAGGCCAGACCCTAGATATCCCCAAAGACATCACCCAGGGATAATAACCACCTACAGTGTGGGCAAATTATGCCTTCAATGGCTACAAACTTCCACACTGCCTGAAATTAAGCAACACCTAACTTTGCTTACTGATGGTGCTGACTTGCGTGATTTCATAATGGGACCACGCAAACAGCGTCAAAAGCGTTTCATAGCAGCCTCTGTATATGCAGCATACAATGAGGCTTGGAAGGTTACTCAAATTGAGACAGCAGAAAGAATACGGGAAATTGACCGTACTAATTTGGAAAAATCACTATCTGTAGTGGACAATGGGTTAATGACTCTGTCCTCCAGAATTTTTTCATTGGACAGCATTGTGTCTTCAGCAATCGAAATATTATCGCAAGACTTACTGTTATTACAACATGGTCAGTCACAATTGCGTTCCATTGTACAGCTTGGCTGGACGTTACAAAATCTGCGTTCAGGCTATGTACCTTGGCGTTTAATCAACACAACGTCACTATTCCAAATCTTTAACCTTACTGATAGACAAATCGGTATGGCGCAAAAGGGTGCTGATTATACAATCTTGAGCATTGAAAAACTAGAAAGATTACCAATGACAATGTCAGAACGACCTGTCAGTGAATGGATAATCCACGGAATCATAAATATTCCAATCTCAACCTTCAGGTTTCAATACTGCCAAAAATATATACAGGCTGGCATGTACGAGAAATTGGGAAAGGGGTACCTTAAAACAACTTGGAACCTGCCCTATTCACATGCATGTGTCAGTAATAAAGGACAGAAAGTGTTTCTTGGTGGCAACAATTGGGCTATGTCACTAAGCGGCACGCTTCTGTGTAACGGTATTAGTTTGCACGGAGCCTGTGAAGGGAATTCATACAACCTTTAATGTCACCAGCAAGGCGCACCTGCAACTGAAATAGAACCATTCTTTCAAAGACTCTATAATGGGAGTTACATTCTTATTGTAGACCGCAGATGTTGTAGTCTTATGCCCGGGACTCCTTATCTAGTCACTACGACGGCGAAGGTCAAGTGCTGTGGACGTTCTTTATTCCCCAGCTCCTTTCCAGACAGGGAGGCAAGGGCATGGCCCAGTTTGAAAATTACTTCTATTCGAATAGATACTTTAAGCAGAATGAAAACAGTGCTTCTTCAGACGCCTACAAGGCTCACGTCATCAAAAGAAACGTATGATCTACAAGTCGCAAGGACGACTGCAGAGATACATACATTATTATCAACTAATTCCCCCGTACATTTCGCTGAAATCCTGAGCGAAATCTTAAATATTTCTGATACCAATGGGATCTCAGGGGTATTTAAGACAGTATTTTCGATGGCATTAACACCATTCAAAGCCATACTGGGTATTTTTCCAGATTTCGTCCATTCGATTTTTGGCGGACTTCCGCTGATCCTGGGACTAATTGCAGGAATCCTATTCTTAGTCCTTATTTTTCGTTATGGCAACCCATGTCACAGATCAAACTCTCGCGACAATGGAAGATACGATCCTAGCCATTGGATACCGGGACCGGATATCAAAAATCCTGGGACTATCCCGGCTTAGAGACCTGAACATGACTTGGTTTCTATCATTTCGACCAATGTGGCAAAGATGTGTTTTACCTGTACTAAGGTGTCTGCTATGCGGAGAAGAATGCGTGTTAGACACCTGTCTGACGCTACAATCGGATGCGCCAGTGGATGCAGATACACTGTTGGTTCCTACCAAGGTTCACGCTTTGTGCTGCCCTCAAAGGCTGCCAATCCTGATGACGGCATTCCTGGAATCTTCACCACTGCGATTGAAGAGTAGTGAAGTTCAAGATGAAAGCAGCATCGAACAGGTACGACCTTCTGTCAGCAATGCGAATCAGAATGTCAATGCAGACAATCATGCGCACGAATGCATGGTTACCCCTATTTCCGACTTAGTGGAACTTTCCCATGAAGCTGTTGACAGTTTTTTCGAAAGCCTGAATGATATGATGTTCTCTCCAGAACAGAAATAGAGACTTTTGAGCAAGCTCGCACACGGCGTTCCCTGAATTCGGCCTTCAAATTTAAAAATAAAGTCACATGAACAATTCTTCCCACCAGTTCACGGACAACAATTTTTTAGCAGCCCCAAATTATTTTTCACAAATTTTTCGGGACACTTATCTTCTGCTTAAAGTAAGAAACTATTCCTAGAGAACTAAGATTTCTATTTTTAGATACTTTATAAACTTTAGTTGCCCGCTGGGATGTTCACAAATATTTTATTATGTGATGAGATGGTCTCGAACTTCCTTTCTGTATAGCTATATTAAGAGCCATTTCATGTGTATTTTTCAAATACCAAATTAGCAATAATGCATACAAATGCGTGTTTACTTTTGCATTTAATTCATAGCTTAAGTGCATACAATATATATGACTGCAATTTTTCAGTATATTTGAAAATTTCAAAATGCATTTATGTATTTTGGGGTGGTAAGGTATACACTATACTCTATAGTATGTTGTACTATGTTATACTATGCATAGATTAGTAAATATGACCATAGTTAGCGTGGAGTGGGTGTCATGTATTCCTATAGGTTCTGAATCGATCCCCCTATTCCTGACCCTATTCTGGTTAAACTAACTATCAAGTTAACTAACAGTCAGCCCATGAGGCAAGAACAGCCCCCATGATGCAGATACCGTTATCTGATGCAGTCACACTACGGCACAGGAACGTGTTATCTGATTAGGTCATAACGCTTGAGATCTAATTAGACAAGCGACATTCCTCCAGCCCCTGATAAGGCATACGACGTTCTCATAACAAATCAAACCTATGACAACCTGGAAAATCCGTGCGGCCATTGTTTTGATTTCACAGAGAACTTTAGTAAAGAATGTGCTAACGAGCAAGTCGTATGACATCTTTATTGACGTATCTATGTCCATCCTTATGTCAATCTCGGCACCTTTAAGGTATAAATATTGCCGATCTTGCCCTATGCAAACACACGCGTGGTGACAAGACGGAGCAGCCATACTTGCCGAAGCCGAGAGCAGAAGCAGACCCCGCTGGCAGCAGCCCCGCCTTCCTGACGCGCTGAGAGACGCGCTGCTATCTCAAGCCGAGAGACCCAGCACCGGCGTTTCTGGGCAGCCCTCGCAGGCAGCCTGGAATATCGAGAGCAGAGAAAGAGATACCATTCCTCATTCATCCTAACTTCCAGGTACAGAACTGAATAACCCCTCACAGAGAATTCTTTAGTTATTCACTTGGCAAAAACAAACTTAACTTAAACTGTAACTTTCTATTCCCGCCCACGCATTAGACTTAGGTCAGGTGCACGGGGTAGGCGTATTTAGAAACACCAGTTGAGTACGTTTAGTCAAATGTATATGTGTATGTAAATATATTTTAATCATTTTAAACATCATATGGCTCAGAAACCATATCAATGTTTTTACAGTATTATTTTATACTATTGCTTTTAATGTATGCACTTTACTTAACTATAAGTATTGCAATAATATCGATCCATTTCTCTTGTACGAGAAAAGAGACTGATCAATAAATAACACCTTTTTATTGAACACGCCCGTCTCTTCCTTTTCTCTACAATCTGATGAGACTAAGAATGCACGTACTGACTGAGTAAAATAATTGCCTTGTGCTCACACGACTCTCGAGATTGACTCTTGATTAGGGGAGAGCAAAGTTGTCATGTTCTATGGTTGTCAGAAACTAAATCCCTTCTTGTCTAATCAGGGAAGTTAATTCCTCCTTGAACATTCGAGAAAGTTTCTAGCGAACTCTGAGCTACGCTGGCAAACCCAAAAATTAAGTCTAGTATCGACAGTAGTAGACCTAGTTAACGTCTGGTCTAGGCCTTTACTGCTGTAGGTATTATTCCAATGCGCAGAGCCTATTGGGAAAATAGGAGCTACACTACACTACGGTTGCACTCACTGGAGTGGGAATAGTAATTGTTACCCTTCCACTATCTAACACTTTCCCTGCTGTTGCACTTGTTGGAGTGGGAATAGTAATTGTTAACCCTTCCCTATCCAACACTTTCCCTACTGTTGCAGTCGCTAGAGTGGGAATAGAAAATTATTCCCCTCCACTATCCAACACTTTCCCTACTGTTGCACTCGCTGGAGTGGGAATAGTAATTGTTACCCCTCCGCTATCCAACACTTTTTCTACTGTTGCACTCCTTGGAGTGAGAATAGTAATTCCCCTCTGCTGTCCAACACTTTCCCTACTTTTGCACTTGCGAGAGTGGGAAGGGTAATTTTTACCCCTATACTCTCCCTACTGTTGAACTCACTGGAGTGGGAATAGTAAATTATTCCCCTCCGCTATCCAACACGTTCACTACTGTTGTAGTTTGTGGACTGGGAATAGTAATTGTTACCCCTCCACTATCCAACACTTTCCCTACTGTTGCACTAGCTGGAGTGGGAATAGTAATGTTTACCCCAACACTTTCCCTACTGTTGCACTCACTGGAGTGGGGATAGTAAATTATTGACTTCTGCTATCCAACACTTTCCCTACTGTTGTACTTTGTGGAGTGGGAAGTAATTGTTACCCCTCCGCTATCCAACACTTTTTCTACTGTTGCACTCCTTATTAATATTATTATTATTAATTAATTCTTCTTGAGCGCATGGCTACCCATAGGCATCCCGGCGCTGTCAAGCAACGGACAACAAAGGAGACTTTAATGTATGTTCTGGAATAGCCATGTTTTTAGTTGTTTCCTGAAAGTTAGATGGTCAGGAATGGATCTGAGCTGGGGTGGGAGAGAGTTCCATAGGATGGAAGCATTGTACGAGAACATGCGTCCGCCTGCTCTTGCTCTCCTTGTTTTGGGTACATTGGATTGGAAGAGGTTGGCAGATCTAAGGTTATGTAAGGGTCGGTGAAAACTTAGGAGGGCATGATTTATTTTAGGGCCTGTGTTCTCGAGCGTCTTGTGGGCAATACATAGCGCTTTGAATTTAACACGTTCTGCTATGGGCAGCCAGTGTAGAGCTATTAATGCTGGTTTCGCCGATAGTTTTCCTGGAATATTGTGAAGTAGTCTGGCTGCGGAGTTCTGCACTATCTGGAGCTTCCTAATCTTGGTTTTAGGAGTTCCTAGGTAAAGTGAATTACAATAGTCCAGCCGGGGGAGAATCAGGGATTGTACCATGGTTCTGCGCACAGTATCCGGGAGAAGTGGTAGAATCTTTTTTAGTTGTCTTAGGAGGCCAAAGCATGCTGCTGCTACTAGAACCACTTGGAGTGGGAATAGTAAATTATTCCCCCCGCTATCCAACATTTTCCTTACTGTTGCACTCGCTGGAGTGGGAATTGTAATTATTACCCCTCTTCTATCCAACACTTTTTCTACTGTTGCACTCCTTGGAGTGAGAATAGTAAATTATTCCCCTCTGCTGTCCAACACTTTCCCTATTTTTGCACTTGCTGGAGTGGGAAGAGTAATTTTTACCCCTATGCTATCCAACACTCTCCCTACTGTTGAACTCACTGGAGTGGGAATAGTAAATTATTCCCCTCCGCTATCCAACACGTTTCCTACTGTTGTAGTTTGTGGAGTGGGAATAGTAATTCTTACCCATACGCTATGCAAAACTTTCCCTACTGTTGCACTCACTGGAGTGGGAATAGTAAATTAGTCCCTTCTGCTATCCAACACTTTCCCTACTGTTGTACTTTGTTGGGTGGGAATAGTAATTGTTACCCCTCCACTATCCAACACTATTTCTACTGTTGCACTCCTTGGAGTGAGAATAGTAAATTATTCCCCTCTGCTGTCCAACACTTTCCCTACTTTTGCACTTGCTGGAGTGGCAAGAGTAATTTTTACCCCTATGCTATCCAACACTCTCCCTACTGTTGAACTCACTGGAGTGGGAATAGTAAATTATTCCCCTCCGCTATCCAACACGTTCCCTACTGTTGTAATTCGTGGAGTGGCAATAGTAATTGTTACCCCTCCGACGTCTAACACTTTCCCTACTTTTGCACTAGCTGGAGTGGGAATAGTAAAGTTTACCCCTACGCGATCCAACACTTTCCCTACTGTTGCACTCACTGGAGTGGGAATAGTACATTATTCCCTTCTTCTATCCAACACTTTCCCTACTGTTGTACTTTGTGGAGTGGGAATAGTAATTGTTACCCCTCCGCTATCCAACACTTTTTCTACTGTTGCACCCCTTAGAGTGGGAATAGTAAATTATTCCCCTCCGCTATCCAACACTTTCCCTTCTGTTGTACTTTGTGGAGTGGGAATAGTAATTGTTACCCCTCCGATTTCTAACACTTTCCCTACTGTTGCACTACCTGGAGTGGGAAGAGTAATATTTACCCCTACGCTATCCAACACTTTCCCTACTGTTGCACTCACTGGAGTGGGAATAGTACATTATTCCCTTCTGCTATCCAACATTTTCCCTACTGTTGTACTTTGTGGAGTGGGAATAGTAATTGTTACCCCTCCCCTATCCAACACTTTTTCTACTGTTGCACCATTTGGAGTGGGAATAGTAAATCATTCCCCTCCGCTATCCAACATTTTCCCTACTGTTTTACTTTGTGGAGTGGAAATAGTAATTGTTAACCCTTTGCTATTCAACACCTTCCCTACTGCTGTATTTGCTGGAGTGGAATAGCAAATTATTACCCTTTGCTATCCAACACTTTCCCTACAGTTGTACTTGCTGGAGTGGGAATAGTAAATTACTCCCCTCTGCTATCCAACACTTTCCCTACTGTTGCACTCGCTGGAGTGTTAATAGTAATTTTTATCCCTACGCTATCCAACACTTTCCCTACTGCTACACTCACTGCAGTGGGAAGAGTAATATTATCCCCTCTGCTATCCAATATTTTCCCAACTATTGCTGTTAATGTAGTGTAAAATGTAATTGTAAAAGAATACAAATATTTTAATATTTGAATTTATTATATATATATATATGTTTATTTTATTTTACGGGTATATGTATATATATATATATATAAATATATATATATCACCAAGCAACTCCTCCTATCCTGAGAAGCAGAGGCCACACAGGGAAATACTGTAGTAAGCTCTTTATTCGGACTGGAAATTGGCATGATGCATTTCGGCCTTCTCGGCCTTCTTCAGATGCCTGTATGTCCGGGTTGCTCCCCCACCCACGTTTTCAATCACCTGCACCTTTCTCAGTGGTAGGAACATGCTCCACCCAGCTTTCTTACTTGTATACCAATTGCAGCAGATGTGGACTGCAGCTCCCAGAGTTCATTAAACCAGGTAGGTTTTACACGGGGTTTAAAAATGTGATGCCTCATTAGGCTGGAGAGTGCAGGGAAAACGGTAATGTGGCCAAATATAAAAATCCTTATAGAAATACAGTCCAAAGGCTTCCTCGAGTCCCCATAAGTTTTAGCCCTAACATTCAAGTGTCCGCCGGGCAGGGGCAGGAAGAACAAGGTATCCTGTCTCTTCGTGTAGTCCCGAACTGCGATGCAGCCGCCCTTGCATTGCTTGCGCTGTGAGGTGGGCAGGGTCCAATTCAATACCTTGGAAAATTACGTATATATAATTTTTATTATGTTTCTAACCTTTTATAATTTATTATAATAATTTTTGATTAATATTATTAAGTAAATATATATTATATTTTATATATATGTATGTTAAAACATTTTTTACATTAGATTTATCATTTCTAATTTTGAACCTTTTTTAATAATTATAACTATCTTTTTTTAATTATATGTATTGTTTACTTTATTTTATATTATTTTTTACACATTTAAAAAAAACGATAATTTTAACAACAATATTTTTTACAGCAATATTATTTCTCAATATTTTTGTACTTACAATGATGTAGGTAGGATGTCAATTTCTTGACGTCGATATTTAGGTGTCGATATTTTGACACATTGATATTGTGGTCGTTGATATTCTGTCAGTGACTCAGTTCTGTTAATGGCGACTGCAGATGTCTTAGAGTGTTATTTTGGTCGTGATCTTGGTGTTTGTTGAGCATATACATTTAGTAATGAGCCCAAGGTGATTTTGTCAGTTTGGGAAACATAAGAAATCAGACTAATGGCACGATTATGATACAGTAAGGATGGCTCCGACTTTTGGTCGCAGCCATCCTTACCGCATCGTAATTTCCTGTTTATAATCATTTCTGACTGATCAATTTTGATGGAGTCGGTCGGAAATTATTACAAACAGGAGTTCCGGATGGCTGACGGTAGGCTCGGAGAGCCCGTCTAAAGTGTAGGCTAGCTAGCTAAACTGCCTGCTAGACTCAGGTATGCACTACTATTGTTGATATACAAATCGTTCAGTGAAGGTTTAAACAAAGTTCATTAACTTCAATTTATTTTTCACAAAATGAATTTTTGTTGTGGATATTCAACTTTCAAAAGATATTTTTTTCGATAAAACATTAATCAAATAGATACAAACAGTATTATATATGAACATAAATCCAAAATATATAATAACTTTCTTCAATCAAAATAGATGTTGATGGCCCAATGCATTTCGGGACGTTGTCACAGTCCCTTCATCAGGGGCAACACTGTGAATCAAAAACATAGTAACAAACATATAAATCAGCACATTTAAGAAGATCCATAAGCATCATCTTCTTTAGTCAAAACAATGTCAGAATTATCAACTTGTTTACTACCATCGTGGGGGTATATCAAAGAATCAACTCCAATTGAAAAAAGTCATAATACAAGTCTCATGAATTAAACAGTCAGTACATTAAATGAGTAGTATTGTTACAGTGATTAACCAGCACTGATGTTTTGTTATAAGGATGTAAAATGAGAGAAAGCCACCACCTATTTAGATACCCTGGTGTACAACCTCCAAAAGAAATATTACTCACTTCACGTTGTAGAAAATATCACCATTCCAGGTGTTTAACTAGTATAGCAATCCAACGAATAACCTAATCAGTAAAAACAAGAAATAACAACCAGTCACCCTCCATAACCAAAATTGCATATTCGCACGTGGATAAAGCCACTTTGCAATACTTACAATGGCTTGAGTTTCCTCTATTGCTCAACCTAAAGATTCAACCCAAGAAAAATACTATAAGGACATAATACAGGAGATTTGACAATTATAAAGTCCCAGGATACAGAGCAATCCCTTGGCGTATCTTGAACAAAAGAACGTGGACTTTCACTTCATACTCGCGTTGTATACCAATGTTCCGCCTAAACAATTCCTACGAATTAAAGATCTAGAGTCAAAAACTGAGGAAGCTAATCCATTTGGAAGGCCTACAGTAATCCCTCGGCCGTCCCTTTCCGGCAGAGGGATTATGATGGCAGTTTCCCACTACCTTTCTGTGCCTGCCATTCCGACATAGAAAGGCATTGGGAAACTGTCTTCCGGGCTCCCAGCAAGGTCCCCATGGGTGCAAGGCTGCTGAATAGCAGCCTGGAAGGCACCTATTGCGCCCCCTGTTGATCCCTGCACCCGGGTTCCGGCACCTTAAGGTGCCTGTCACCGGGTGCAGGAATGAACTGCACCTCTGCTCTATGCTATGAGAACATGCATTGCATTTTGAATGCATGCTCCCATAACTAAGTATATGATTGCGACATCCGAATAGGGGGGCTGGAACCGATGAGAGGATGTAATTTGGTTCCATTTCCAGAGTGATCTCGGACGGACTCCGGTCCATTCGACATCGCAATCGGGCCCTAAGTTGATATCAGATGACCGGGATATCTATAGGAATTCATTGACCCACTAATAAATTCGGAAATCACTGCACAACAGAGTGCTTGAAAAATATGCATACGGTAATGCATATCACTTTTGAAAATGGTGATGGACTTCACATGCCTTGTCACGGGTAGAGTTGGATTTCAGACCAAATTTTGCACGGTGGTGGACATGACTGTCTTTATTGACAGGGCATCTAACCATATCCACATTTGTTTCTAACCCTGCAGCCTTTAAAAAAAAGCCAAAGGCTATGTAGCCATACAGGGGGAGAAACAAGTGTTGGCCGCCAACAACACACTAATAATGTGTGACAATTATCAGAATGGAATCTATGTGTAATAATAAATTATCAAAACAGTTGCAATTCACACTGATTACTCCAAAGAAGAACTGAAAAAATTTAATAATAAAAACCAAAACATGAAAAAAGAACTACTTTGACTGTTTTCAGTTCTCTCTCACCAAGATACCTACAAGGGGTTCTGTCAATTCAGAGAACAGCCATAACAACGCGGGGATTACCCCGCACTGCCATTACAACGCGGGGATTACAACGAAAGTCGTTACAACGACTTTCACTGGAGGGTGCTGTTGGATAGGGAATATTTAAATTTTCTATCCAACACCTTCCCTACTGTCAACGTGGGCTGGAGTTCGAATAGAAAATTAAACTATTCCACTATCCAGCGCCCTCCAGCGAAAGTGTAATCCCCGCGTTGTAATGGCATGCGGGGTATTGACATACAACCTGTAGATTCAAGCCTCAAGGAGTGAACTACCCCCAACTAAATGGGTATTTTTATACAGAAATGGAATGCTGGACCTTGATACAGATTAAAACCAGGAAGTATGATGTTCTGTACAGCACACATACAAAGTAGGAAACATTTTGAAGTTAGTATAAGCATGATGTTTTGTACCAAAAAGCTAAACTTCCTGTATAAAACCTATGCGAGACACGATATCACCCAGACATCTTTGCAATATGACTATCGTCACTGTGCAATATAAATATGTATATATTTTATCCAGTGGCGATCGTCACTGAGGAGTTATAGTTAGGTCAGACTTTCCAGACTTTTTTGTTTTGCTGAAAAGTTTGGCGTTGTTTGACGAAGCTTCATGAAACTTTCTAAAAAAAAAGTTTATCCACCTCACCTCTTGAAAGTTTCAAGGTGACCTGTCAATTGGGGCCCAAGAAAAAAGGGAATCTCAAAATGCCATTTCCCCATAAAATTTCCCATAAGAACTTAAGACATCACTGCCCAAATGACTCAATGGAGTTGCACTGAATTTGGATCTTTACCCAGAAGCTTTTTGTGCTTTGTTGTAGATCAGTTCAGTAGTTTTAGAAAAATAAAGGGTTAAAATATATTGATAGCTAGAGAGTTGGGTGCAGAAAACTCTTGCAGGAGTCCTGCAGGCATGCAACTTCAGATAATAGAGCGATCTTGTGGGCTTAGGGGTCTTTTTTTCCCGTCTGCCACCTCACTTTTGTGGGAGCGAGAAGCAACCATGAGTGCCACAGAAGCTGTCACTCTAATTGGCTGAAAAAGAAACAAAAATTCAAATATAAAGGGGTCAGGGCAGGGTTACCGCAATCCTGCAAGACTCTGGTAGAACCCAGTGAGATCTCCTGAAGGATCGAAAAACAATTGTTTACTAAAGAAAAAATAAGTACAGCAGGCCTGACCCTGTGGCCAATTCCAGGCTGCACACAGTGGAGGACTATGCATGGAGGGCAGTTTGTTGCCTGCAGGAGGATAGGAGCATGGCCTGGCCGGTGCCAACCTCATGCTTTACACGGCCAAAGGCATTCGAAGCAGGGGTTGGCCTTCTGCGGGGTGGTGGACAGGGCCAAGCCATGCAGCCAACCGATCGCTGCATATGGCTAAATGCTGCATGCCATAGGGGTTGACCATCTACCACAGGTTGGCAGGCCATGGAAAAATGTGCGCGGCCAGGCCCTGCATTCAACCCATGCCACACACATGCCAAAGGCTGTGCACAGAGGGTTTGGCATAGTTATGTATGGTAATACAATAGTTTATGCTAAAAAAATGCAGGAAATTTACTGATAAAAAAAGGTCAAAGTGATGTTAGAGTTAGGTGAAAATGCAAATGTCAACATAACATTTTAAACTAATAAAAACACTGAAATACCCAGTTATAGTTAACTGAAGTAACTCTAACTTACATCCTCACCATGCACTGCATATGACATCAGATATTACATTTATCATTACATGTTGTATGACATCATTGATAACATCACTGATGACATTCAAAATTACATCATTGATGATATCACTGTTCATGGTGGGGGTGCGAGTTACAGTTACTTCAGTTAATTTTCAGGAAAAAGTGTATCCACCTCAGCTCCTCCTGAAATGTTTTGCAGTGACCCATCAAGAGAGGGTGTGAGAAAAAGGGGGTCCCAAAGCGCTCCCCCCACCCAATTTTTTTTTTATTTCTGTAATTTTTTATTGTAGAAAAATATAAGTTTACATGGAGCATAGAATATACATGGGTGAAGGAAGAGCCTACGAGGGGCTGACAACATTACAGCGACACACCCCCTACCCAATTTTTATGTGAAAAATTAAATAAGGATGCAGAAAAGAAATGCCTGAACAGAATGACATGACATTTGGCAGAAAGATAAATATTTGTGCAAATAGCATGCTTTTTTGTGATTTGGTGTAAATCTGTTCAGCCCGTTTAGAGAAATTAGGGTTAAAAAAATAGCGATATCTAGTGCCGTGGGACTTCTGTCATAAAAAATTAACAACAAAAACAATCCTGATTGGCTGGTTCCACGGCATTCACCGCAACTGAACAATGTGAATGGTGGCTGCAACATGAAGAAAAAGGTTACAACTGCCGAGTCAGTCCCCAAGACCTGAAAAATACAATTAAAAACAATATAAGAGTGGAGAGCAGGGATACTCTGACCCCTTAGCTGTATGGGGGGTCCAATGGGTACCACACAGGGGACAAAAAATAATAAATAAATTGGTAGTTTGTCGCGGTATCATGGAAATTCCATGGGACCCTTTGGGGCCCCTGTGTGGTCCTATGACCTCCCACAGGAGTCCTGTGGGGGCCAAAAAAACATAAGAAAAGAAAATGAGGGGTGTGGTGTGTGGCTTGGTGGCCACTTTTGGGGTGTTGGCTGCGGGCTGCGGGCCAAGACCTGTAAACAACCCCACAGCACACACAGCCAAAGGCAGTGCAAAACATACTAATATACGCTAGGTACTCACTATCCAAAATATACAATTCGAGATGCAAAATAATAATAATGATACAATAACAATAACAATTTTTCATATCACTAAAGTTGATCTTTGAATGTAATAAATTAATAAAACAATTAAACTTTACAGTTAAGTTTGTTTCCAACACACTGGTTTACGACTAAGCACTAATAGGCTAATATCACCCTCTTATCTTTAAACCACCTGAAATCTCATATTTAGTCACCGTACCTTGTTTCTTTTCACCTCTTATATAGAAGTGTTACAAACCAAAGGGCAACAGTGCTCATCTAAAATTATCTAAAATCCACAGTCCAAACAACTAAGGGGCCCATTACGGTGCCCGCCACTGTACCTGTAAATGGGACCGACCGCCAGAGGTGTGGTGGTCCCACTGTGCCCATTAGGATGCAACTGCCACCATGGCGGTCGCATCCCGCATATTCAACATTGTGGCGGGCGGTGCTGTAAGCAGCACCCGCCACAATGTTGAATATGCATGTTGTACATTGGCATGCACAATGTGACAGGCACCGCGCGTTGCCTGCCATCTTGTGTATGCCAATGTACCCCCCAAGTGCAGCCCCCCACTACCTCGTCCCCCCAGGGGCCTGCAATGGGCCCCCAAAGTGAACTCCGCAAGCCTTTCCATGGCGGAGTCTCAGCCATGGAAAGGCATTCTACTGCACACATCGTAATATGGATGGCGGTGCCAGCAAGGCACCACCACCATATTATGGGCCTTTTCCGCCCGGCAGGCAATCGTGACAATTGCCTGCTGGCGGAAAAGTGGCAGACCGTCTCTCCATCCACCGCGGTACCCCGCCGTGCTAATGTGGCGGGGGTAAATGGCAGTCCGGCAGGGAGTTTCGCAGGCGGATCGCCACTGCCGGTCAGGCGGTGGCGATCCACCCGCTATCATAATAACCCGCTAAGAATTAAAAAATTGCAGCCTAACTGTAGGAGTACTTATTACTCTATTTTCATTGCCACATTTACAATTTTATATAGTACAATCATATATTATCTTTCCAACCATGCACAGTATGGCAGGCATCGAGCATCTGCTCGATTTTCCCCAGCCACCCCTTTTTTCAATGGGAGCCTGTGTTCTTGTTCTGATCACAAGCTCCTATTAAAGTAAATGGTAGTCTGACCAAATAATTTCCGGAAGCATCCGGATGCATCCAAATCGCTCGTTCGGACGCCCCCAACCTCAGTCGCCCGAAAAGCATTCCGGAACCGATTCGGTCGGAAAGCTTTCCGAACAAGATCGTATTCGGCCCCACTGTTTAATTTGATTATAACCTTGACTCCAGCCTTATGAGTGCCTTCTCTCAAACTACAATTCTGATGTTTCTTGGAATGGAGTCTATGATAAAATATTTCAAGTCCCTATTGTTGCTACCATGTCCCTCTTCGAAGAGATGAGCCACTGGATAACTCTTACCCTTATTGTTTATTGCTCAAATGTGCTAAAATATTCTTTTGTGTACCTGCGCAGTGATACTTTCCATTTTTTTTCCGTTTTGATAACATTATTTCGGTCATAGACCATAAAAGTGCATATAAAATACATACAAAGCACAATGATAAAATCCATAAATATAAACAATTAGAATAGATGATAAAAAGTTATTAAACAGTACGTTATCAAAAGAGACTCAGATAAGAGAAATTGTGTATTAAAAGGAACAAGGGAGAAGGGGTGCAGTTGATTCAAATTGCTTCCATTTGACCGTAAACAAAGCCTTTCCTTCTGCGCCACATACTGTATATCACAGGGACAGAGTAAAATGTAAATTATGTGACTGCTCTTGCTAGTTCCCTTTAATCTTTTGCGGGATCTTCTACAGTGCAGACTTCATCTGATTGGGTGGCTACAAAATTGAACAAAATATTGCAGCCACCAGTAAATGACCGGTACATGACTTGGGAACTCGGGTCCAAGTCCTGAATTAAAAAAAGAAAGGCATAAGCTGAGCACACGCTGACCCCACGCTGACCCCCAGGCCCTTGCAGGGAGGTCCATAGGGTCCTCCCACCACAGTAATTAAAATAAAAAAGCTGCTGTACTACTGCAGTGCTCCTGGGGTTTGGACACAGCATCTGGAAGAAGGCCAAGCCCTGCAGCCAACCAGCTATCCCATGTGGCTGGTGTCTACTGGGGGGAGGTTGGGTGAACCACCAGGCCTGAGTTCAGGTCCTGTGGCCACCCCCGCTCTGCACAGCCATATGCCAGGCACAGTAAATCAATTTGCCATCCACAGGGCATTGGGCAGAAGGTGTGGTTGGGGGCTCAGGTCACTTTGCCACTGGATTCAAGCTAGTCTGGCTGATGAGGGCTTTTAGCCCGAAACCGGTCTCAGGATGCATGTCTGCGGTCCAGGGAAGTCATGGCTTGGCAGTTCGGGCTGGACTGTTCCCATGAGGCACATGGTAAAGACTGACTTGCATATAGCTGTGTCTGAACTGGGGTGGCGAAGTGAGCTAAAGAACGATGATGGGTTCTACCCAGATCTGTGACTGGGGGTGAGTGTCTGAAAGGTTTCAGCGCTCCGTCCATCATCTCCTTGTGTTTGCTTTCTTTGCCCTAAGTTTGCAGGGTTTGCCCAGACGTGGGTCCCTTGCTCACTTTGCCACTGGATTCAAGCTAGGCTGGCTGATGAGGACTGTTAGCCTGAAAACGGTCTTAGTATGCTTGTTTCCGGTCCAGGGAAGACATGGCTTGGCAGTTCGGGCTGAACTGTTCCCATGAGGCACAGGGTCAAGACTGATTTGCATATAGCTGTTTCTGAACTGGGGTGGCGAAGTGAGCTAAAGAACGAAGATGGATTCAACCCAGATCTGTGACTGGGGGTGAGTGTCTGAAAAGTTTCAGCGCTCCATCCATCATCTCCTTGTGTTTGCTTCGGTCAGGTCACATGGCCATCTCCCCTACTGTGCACAGCCAAAGGCATGCACAATGGACAGCCAACCCCCCTACTAACCCCAGCTGAAGTTTATGTGCAGTGAAAGACTGGGCACCCATGAGGGCTGGACACAGGGCCTAGCCGCCAGCATTCGTGGTAGATTCCCAGAGGGTGGTGGTCCTATGCTCATCTCTGAATAAGATTTTTTTTTAAAACACAAATTATTTGAAAATAAGGTCAAAGTGACGTCATAATTAGATATGGTAATAAGAACATAGCATATGGTGAAAAAATACAAAATTCACTGATAAACCACAGATTAAAGAGATATTAGCCCCTTTGGTGTGGATATTGGCCAATGACCGACATCTGCCTCCACTTCCCATTGCGTGTGTTGGCCATTGGCCAACCCTGGGAGAGCTGGAAAGGAGCCTCTGGTGCTTTCACCAGAGGATTATTTTTTTTTAAGCAAAGGGCGGGCGAGATGGAGGATTGTAATCAGCCCACATCCCCCCTCCTGCCCTTCCGTGATGTCATCACACCACGAGGCGTGCTGACATCACAGATTCCCCACTGGAGCGGTGAACAGAAGCAGGTGAGTGCTCTCTCTCCCTCTGGTAGGGAAAAAAGGCTGAAAACTGCCTCAACAGGTTTCAGGGAGGCCTCGGAAAGGGGAGAGTATATCAGTTCCAGCGTGGACTTCCTGAAACGTTTTGCTGGCCATGGATTCCGGAGGCGCTGGGATCCACAGCAAGGAAACCTACACTAGGCCACCCGGGGCATTGTGTTTGGGGAGCGGGTCAGCCCTCGCAGCCTCCAAGTGAAACCACAGATTTCCCAAAAATATAAAAGAAATGTAGGAATGTAGGCAGGGGTTGGCCCTCATCGGTTGAGTCCCTTTTGGAGTAATTTTTTATTTTTTTTTACAAATGTGTGTTTCCCCTGGTAGGGAAATTACCCCCCTCCCCCGCATCCAGGGGAAAACACACATTCATAAAAATCAAAAAAAGCATTACTGTACTTACTTGGAAACATTTTAGAAGAGGACAGTGGGACACTTTATTTAACAAGCATTTGCAGTGCAAATTGGTCTCTCATTTGTGAGAGTTATCGGTATTGGCACTGTAAATGAGAATGTCTTTTACTCATGTGTTTTGGATTGGAGTGGATGTATGTGATGTGGAGTGGAATTATGTGGGTTGGATTGGAATTGTTAGTTGTTGAATTGTGTGTGATGGAATTGCATGGAGTGGAGTGGATTTGTGTATTGGAATTATGTGGCATGAGGTGCAGTGGAAATATGTGGATAGTAATTATTTAATATTGAGTGTACTGGAATTATGTGGAGTTGGATTGGGTGTGATAGAGTGTAATTATGCGGAATGGTATTTTGTGTTGTGGACCGGCATGTTGTGGAGTTTATATTATGTGGTGTGCAGTTGAATTTTATTTAACATAACCTGCTGCCAACGTTTGAACTGGGGGGCATGTTATCAAGATGGGCGATATGAAATTATCGCCGCTTTAGAGGCGATAATTTCATTGCCCTATTAGCAAGCTGTCGCTAACAGTAGTTAGCGACAGTTTGTAGGCGATAGCGAGTGGTTTGGGGCCCGCTTTGCATGTCAGTGATATTTATCGCTAATGACATGCAAAGTGTGCGTATCCAACCTGCGAGCGACTGAAAGCAGTCGCTAACATCGCTATCGCCTATTATCTACACAGGCGAAGCGATTAAAAAAATCGCTGAAAACGAACGCCTGCTCAGACCAGTTCTTAGCCATTATATCCAATGGGAGGTGGATATTCTGTCTAAGTCCCCATTGGCGATAATGTGTGAATATCGCTGGATTACCAGCGATATTCACGCATTTCGCCGCTAACGCTGGAAATTTTACCGCATTTGAGATAAATGTTACTAATAGCACGATATCTCTGCGATAAAATCCGCCGATGCACGGCGATAGAAAAAATGACACTAAGCTTAGTTAGCAATAAATATCGCTACTTGTTAATAATATGCCCCCGGCAGGCCCGGACTGGCCGTTGCGGGCACCGGGCAATTCCCCGGTCGGCCGCAAGGGTGGGGGCCGTTTTTGGGCCCCTGGGGGCCGTTTTTGTGACAGGGCCGTTTTTGCAGCAAAGCTGCAAAATCGCCCCTGTAACAAATTCGGCGGAAAAGCGGCCCCGGTAAAGAGCTTGGTGGCACCCTCCCCCAGGGGGAGGAGGGGGGCCGGCCGAGAACTTTGCCTGGGCCGGTTTTGGTTCCCAGTCCGGCCCTGGCCCCCGGGTTCGAGTCTCGGCATCGGCTCTCCCTGTGATTTCCATTGTTATTGGCATAATCATCATCTATGCAGCAAGTCATAAAAATAAGTGACCCCAAAACTTCCTTTACAGTTGGCACTCTTTTTATGTTCCTTGGTATCTGCTCTTCAAGAGGCTTATCTGCAAGGAGCGCGGAGAAGGTGATGGAGGCTTTATTGCGTGCAGCTGACTGAGCTGGGTAAACGGCGTCATACTGTCTCTGTGTGCCGCTATATGAATATGTGCAATTAGAGGCATGTTCTGCACACTGAGATACAGGCACTACTAGGTCAGGATACCTTCACACCTTGGCAATCACCACATATTTCCATTTGGTTATTCTGTATTCAAGTTAAAGGATGACAGACAATGAGTCTAGGCTGGAAGCTTTTCTTCGATCTTTTAGCCAGTGCGACATGGCCTGGGAGGCTTCCCTTGAACCCTCTGCTTCGAGTCTAGGGGGCTTCTCTGACACGGCTACAGTGGGCACCACTACCAACCACATGATGCCCCCAGCATGTGGTGAACAGCCTTCGGCAAAAGAGTGTAGAGATGGTGCAGTAAAAAAAGCAACTTCTACAGTGAGTAACTCTCTCAGCTGTTCTCTAAAAGTCTGCCTTTCATTCAAAGTAAAACAGAGAGAAAATAGAGTGAAGAACTCTAACGCAACTTAGAGCAACGCGGAATAGATGTGTGAGCCCAGCATCCACACCCCTGTCTTTTGGAATCAGAGCCCGGTTAGGGTGCTAACACTCCAGGACATTCCCCACTGTGCTCCTCCAGGGGGCATACTTCACCACAGTACCCAGCAACCCAGGTTCTGGTGTTAACCTGGGCTGCTATGGGAATTCACAAGGGCATATTATCAAGCCCATTATCACCGTTTTAGCAGCAGTTTCCTGCCACTAAAGCAGCAATGATTTTATCTCAGTTCTTGATAATATGCCCTCCAGTTAAAAAAAGTAGAAACAAAACAAGTCTCAAAACATAGGTACATGTGAACGTGATGGAAGGTCACCCTGTAGCTGTGAATTTTGTTGTCTTTCTCTTTCCAAAACATGCCTTAGCGCCCTAGACTGACTCATGTAGCAACAACAGCTGATACATACACCGGGGAAGGCACTTTTAGCTGAAGCAGCAAGGGAAGGAGGGACAGCTGGAAGACAAATAACTGAACACTAGAAGAGCGGAACGTACACGAAGCATGGCAGTATGGAACAGAAAGTAGGCGTAACTAAAGAACAAAACAGAATGACAATCAGCGACAGGCAGGGGATGGGGGTTATGTGACATCAAGTGGCGACCTGGAAGGGGTGGTGGGGGCGGGCAAGCAGTGTTGTGGGAGGGGGATGTAGAGACGGGTGAAGATGCTGTGCTGCAGCAGGAACAACTTACTGCATGCAACGGAGCTCAAAGCAGCGCAACTGAAAGAAACAAGCGGTTCCAGCTGGTTTCCGTGTTTCTTCATCCCTCCCTTTGCATGATTTTTTACACTGCATCTTCAACAAAATAACCTCTGTCCCACGACCGCGAGGCAGCTCAGGGCCACCACTGCTATTTCTTGTGCACCGGTTACAATCAGATTGGCTTTCATTCGCCCACAAACAAAACAAAAAATAATAGTTGCAATGCAATCGTACTCGCATTTAAATGCAAGACCTATGGCTGCTAGCCCACCCCAAAAAATATTTTTGCAATGCAATAGTTTTCGTATTTAAATGCGAGACCTATGACATTGCAAACAAGCGCCCGCAATTGTCCCGGCTGCTTTGAAAGTGAAAGCAGTCATGGCGCGCTGAATGGAAGCAAAGCACGTCGTGCCCACAGTAAGAGAAACTCAATGAAGAAAATAGTGTTTACAAGACTAAATAACACGTACTGTGTAACAACCGAAGTAAAGGGAACACCATAGACATTTAGTGAAGAAAAGGCAATTTAAAGTGGTAGGCAGCCAAAATAAAGCCACTTTTGGCTTATAAAACTGTGAGTCTCCGGCCTGAATCAGGTTTATTGACATGTATGCACTGTATCATGCACTGTATCATACACTGCATAATCTGTGTAATATGCAGATTATAAATAAAAAATATGCTTGTAACTCAATGGGCCAACAGTTACTAAACATTTGGCAACATGAGTACACGTGCAGTGGATGGCTCTGCACAAAGGTTGACTGGTCATCGTTCAGCTGCTTGTTTCTGTACTTAGGGGCCGATTATGATGGCGGACGGACCTGAGTCCCTCCGCCACCATAGAGTAGGAGGGAACCTCCACACGGCCTGCAGAGTTCCCTCCTGTGCAATTAGGATGTGACCGCCACCCTGGCAGTCACATCCTCTATTTTTACCATTGCGGTGGGTGCGGCTTTAAGCTACATCCGCCGCAATGGTAAAAAGGCATACATTGCATTTGTATGCAGAAAGCGGCAGGCACCGTGCGGTGCCTGCCGATTTCTGCATACAAATGCAGAGGGGTACCATAGGTACCCCCCATGTGCACTGCCCAACCCCCCTTCACCCAGGGGGCCCGCAATGGGCCCCCGCAGTGAAGTTACACATGCTTTTCCACGGCGGAAAACCCGCCGCGGAAAAGCATTTTTCACAGGCCATCCTAATATGGCTGACGGTGTCTGAGAGACACTGTCACCATATTAGAGCTTTTCCGCCACGGTTGTAAGCCAACCGCGGTGGAAAAGCGGCGGATGGAAACCAGGACCCACCAGCCGGGGTCCTGGTCCGCAGAGGATCTTCCGCAGAGGATTCTCCGCATCCTCCGGGCCGGCGGTGGCTTCCGCCGGCCCGGAGGATGCAGAATATCCTCCATCATAATAGGCCCCTGAGTTGCTATACTAGTGATAAAGAGATCAAATCTTTTCCCAGGCAGTATAATAATCTTTTGAAATCACAAAATAATGAAGTAATACTATCAAAGAAATGTGCTGCTTTATGCTGCATACTTTGGTTTTTCTTGCTGCATAATTTATTGAATCCTATCGCCTAATTGGGTGCTCTCCCACCACATAATTCCAGTAACCCTGGTGGAAGCATTGTCTGTTTTCACAAGAGGCACGCTTGCACACGACGTTGCAGGTGCTGCTATGTGAATGTGTGCTACTTTAGATTAAAGGTAGATTTTTGGCTTTAGGAAATTAGTTTTATACTGGCAAAGGGCCAGCAGCTCCTCCAACAATAAAGTGCTTCTTATGTCATGACAAAGTATGCTGTGGTTGTGGGTATGTGGCAAGGTGAAGTAATACTGTGCCTTTTGTTGTCTTTTTTTAGTGTCTTTGGAGAACCTACGGCATTAGCAAACATAAGTACTTTTGCATTTATTTACTGTTGTACACATTTTTAACATGCACACACCCACCAACTGATTTAGAACAACGCTTGTGCCCTCTGCGTAGGGCAGTGTTCGTAGAATGAAGATTTTAGCAAGTCAGAAGAGATGGAATCTCTGTGAATGACTGCTGCCCAGGCCCTAACTCGGGTTATGGACGATAGCTCTGAGGCAGGAACAGATACTGAGGCCTCACCTGAGCTAGAGGAAAATGGAGCAGAATCTGCAAGTGATTTTTCACTCAGCAGAGTTCCACCTGATGACTCTTCCTCCAGTGATTTCAAGGGACATGGTTATGGCAGTTGTGATGTTCCTTTGTAAGCACAGTCTGTGCAGAGAAGTGACTGTAGCATGGTAGACCAACCCAGAGAGCAGCAATGTGCAGTAGCAAGCACAGAGTGCTATCTTGTGGCCGTCTCAATTTAATTCAACCCCAAATATACCCATTCAGTGGCGACGCTTGATGTAAAGCTGATACTGTCATTTGTTTGCCAGTTGACTACATCTATATCTTATTGGATGTTGACGTACTTGAGAAAATTGTAGAGCAAACAAATTTCTGTGAAGAACAATTTCTGAGGGAGCGTGGAGGTTTTCGAGGACCTCATTCTAGAGCACACTGCTGGACTCCCATTTCACTTGAGGAGTTGAAGATGTTTTTGGGTCTTAATCAGAAAATGGGGTTAGTGCACAAACTAAGCTTGCAATCCTACCGGTCTACTCGCAAGGTTTGAGTAACACCCATCTTTGTACCGCACGTGAGCAGAGATTGGATTTGCTATTGCATTGGACACTGCATTTCAGTAATAATTCTGATGCATTTCCCTCCAGACTATGACTGATTGTTCTAAATTCAGACTGTTGTGGAACATTTGTCTGCCAGGTTTCCAGAGATTTATACTCCTGGAAAGAAAATAGCATTGATGAGTCCTTGATCCTGTACGGCTTCTGTTCAGACAGTTCATTGCTTGCAAAAGAGCTAAATATGGCATTGAGTTGCACATGTTGTGTGAGAGCTTTACTGGCTATGTGTATAATTTTAGAGTGTATAAAGGAAAGGACTTCACACTAAACATGGTAGGTTGCCCCCACATGCTAGGAGTCATGGGAAAGATTGTATGGGAGCTTGTCCAGCTACTCCTTCACAGGGGCTAACCTTTCTGTGGACAACTTCTATACTGGAGTAGAGCTCTTCAGTGAGCTATACAAAGCAGGCACTGTGGCTAGTTTTATTAGAAGCTCCAAGAATCCTACAGCACTGGGTTGCATTCCAATGAACTGCAAGTCAAGTTCTCAGGTAGGCGTGATGGGTACGTGCTCACTACAGTTCATGATGAGAGCACTTCACCCATCACGGTTTGGGGAGAGAGGGCTGAAGTCCACAAGACCACCTGTATGCTCGATTACAAGCACATGGATGGGGTGGATAAAAGTCATAAAGCTCCGACTTGGTATAAGAAGTTGTTTACCCACCTGATCCAGATGGCAACATACAATGCCAATGTTGTTTATCGTCAGACCACCATGGGAAAACTCATGTTTTTCCTTGACTTTCAGTTGATCTTCATTGAAAATGTTACTGCTACAGAAGCAGCAGCTTCCATTTGATATGTTCTGGAAGGACCAAAACTTTGCCAACCACATTCCAGCAATAGCTAAAAAGAGTCAACAATGTTGTTGCAGCAGAGTCTGCTCAAAGCAAGGAAAGATGTGGTTCGGTTTGAACAATGAGCTATATATTTGAATGAACAAAAGCACAATGGCTTAGAACCTGGTAGAAGGTAGTCAGGGATGATTTAACACAGGGATCTTGTCCAATTGGTGATATAACACAGACACGCCTTTATAATGATATTCAGATTTAAATGATCAAAAGACAGAAACAAACAATATGAACCATCCCACAGAAGACAGAACTCAAACAAAATAAATACAAAACACAATCATGTATATTAGTACAATAACAAACAAAAACACAAGGGTTTGCAACACCACAAACAAACAACCTCACTCTGGTTTACATTAAAATTACAATAATCCTTCCATTCAAAGGGTTGGGTATTACAGTTCTTTTGGTATTATCAACACCGTTTCGACCCACTGTAGAATATCGGGTCTGCAGACGCTATATAAACCCACAATTAAATTAAAATTAAATTAAATTAAATTAAATTGTGGGTAGGAAAACCTTGTGGGATCCATAAAAGACACAATACCCTTGAATCCCCTGGTTGTCTAGTTTTTAAATATATATATATGTGGTTCATAGGTTTGCATAGGTGTGCCACAGCACAGCCCCAAATACCGCAGCCACCCTGATTGCTTATCTCTCAACGTAGCACTTAAAAGTGTTTTGTGTCAAGCTATAAAGTTGCAGCAAGGTGCTTTATAAACCATTCAGCACCATTAACCTATCACACATAAGACTTTCAATGGGGTACCATTCGTATCGATAGAGATGTGTAGGGACTCAGTGTGGAAGGAAATGTGTGCCTCCTCGCAGATTTCCAGAACTTTCCATTACTTAAATGTGAGAAAAATGTTGTTGTATTTTACCGAGTTTGATGTTTGCAAGGGCTTCTGGGTAAAATTACCTAGTAAGATTGACGCAAGTCATGCACTCCTGGACTCCTCTCGTTGTCTAATTTCCATAAGTGCCGAACGAGCTCGAACCTAGGAAACCCACAGCTACCCACATTGCAAAAAAGGGTCAGTTTTCAGTGCAAAAATGTGATGAGTCTATGTTGCGTTTGGGACCCTTTCCTGTCAGGGGAACTAGGACTACACACGCAAGTGAGGTAGTATTTTTATTAGAAGGCTTGGGGGGACACAAGGCATGCACCCCTGGACTTCCCTAGTTGTTTAGTTTTTAAAAATGTACAGGTTTGCTAGGTTCATTAGGTGTCAGCTGAGGTAGGGCTCTAAACCCACAGCTACTTACATTGTAAAAAAAGAGTAATTTTTCAGTCGAAAAATGTTGTATGTCCATGTTGTATTGTGGCCCATTTCCTGGCATGGGCACTAGGCCTACCCACACAAATGAGGTATCATTTTTATTTTGAGACCTAGGGTAATGCTTGGTGACAGAAAGTTCTGGAATCTGTGGTGAGCCTCGAATTTCCAATCACAGAAATGTGAGAAAAGTGTGTTCTTAGTAAACGTTTAAGGTTTGCAATGGATTCTGAGTGAGAAAACCTAGTGAGATTCATACAAGCCATCCATCCAGGTATCCTCTAGTTTGTAGAAATATACAGTTTTGGTAGGTTTCCCTATGTGCTGGCTGAGCGAGGGCCCAAAATCCATAACTACTGACATTGCAAAAAAGAGTCTGTTTTATGTGGAAAATTATGATTAACACATATTGTGGTTTGGGCTGTTTCCTGTCGCAGGCGCTCGGCCTAGCCACATAAGTGAGGTGCCATTTTTATTGGGAGACTTGGTGGAATGCTAGGTGGTAGGAAGTTTAAGGCTCCCTAAAGATTCCATAACTTTCCATCACAGAAGTGTGAAGAAAATGTGCTTTTTCCTCAAGGTTTGAGATTTGCAAGGGATTCTGGATGAAAAAAGCTGAGAGGAGACATGAAGGTCCCCACACCCTGGATTCATCTAGGTTTCAAGTTTTCAAATCTGTGCAGGTTTGCTAGGTTGCCTTAGGTACTGGCTGAGCTAGTCCCCAAAATCCACAGCTACCAACATTGTGAAAATGGGCCAGTTTTCTGTGGAAAAATGTGATGTGTTCATGATGCATTTTAGGCCATTTCCTGTCGCAGATACTAAGCCTACCCACACAAGTGAGGTAGCATTTTTATCAGGAGACCAGGGGAAATGCTAGGTGGTATGAAGTTTGTAGCTTCTCAAAAAATCCAGAATCTTCCATCACATAAATGTAAGGAAAATGTGTGCTTTAAGTCAAAGTTTAAGGTTTGCAAGCGATTCGGGGTAAAAACACCTGGAGAGAGCCATGCATGCCACCCTTCCCTGGATTCCCATAGGTGTCTTCTTTTACAAAATGTACTAGGTTTCCTAATGTACCGGATGAGCTAGGGCCAAAAATTTCCTGGTTACCCACATTCCAAAAAGGGGAGATTTTTCAGTGGAAAAATGTGGTGTCCATGTTGCGTTTTGTCCAGTTTCCTCTCATGGGCAGTAGGCCAGTTTCCAGTCACAGGCATGAAACCTACCCACTCAAGTGCAATACAGTTATTATCGGTAGACATATGGGAACATAGAATAGTAGAGCATCTTTAAATTCCAATTAGATTTCACTGCATTTGCTCCTTCCGAATGTTAGCCAGTTTGTAAGAAAGAAGACATTTTGAAAAATGCCCTCTGAATCACATGCTAGTTGGGTACCCACAAATTCAGATGTGAAAATAACCACTCCTCCTAAACTTCATATCCTGTGCCCATGTAACACATAAGTTTCCTTGATACACATTTTTCACTCTTCATATTTCACAATATGAAATGGCCTATGCCTCGTACACAAGAAAATCCATTGCACAGTGCAGCTCAGTTGCTGGCTCTGGGTAATTCGGGATCTTGGAGAATCTATAAACTGTGTGTATCCACACAACCAGAAGGGTCTAGCAGACATAATGGTATACTGCTTTTGTGAAACGGCCATCATGAAAAAAGTTACAGATGAAAACTTTGTCACAAATGGCTGTTTCCCTACTCCCTTTTTCAACATGTTATAATTTTGATAAGTAGTTTCTTTTGGTAAACCTTGAGGGATCTACACATGTGCCCCTTTGCTGAATTCACAATGTTGTCTACTTTTCAGAAATCTGTAGCTTTCCTGGATCACCCATGGAGTTCACACTGGTTATCACCACAAAGTAAGTAGGTTGACATAACACAAAAGAGGAAAAATGGCAACACCATGATAAACCATTCTGTTTTTTTGATTCAGCTCTGCATGTTCCTGAAAGCTGGGAAGATGATGCTTTAGCACAGAAAATTGTTCATTGATGCCATTTCTAGGAAATAAACAGTCACCTTTATCAGTAGCACTTTTTTCCTACTTTTCCCCCAAAACTCAAAATTTAGCTGTAGCTTGCCTATTTCTCATTCCCATA
Organism: Lissotriton helveticus; assembly: GCF_964261635.1. Classification (NCBI taxonomy): domain Eukaryota; kingdom Metazoa; phylum Chordata; class Amphibia; order Caudata; family Salamandridae; genus Lissotriton; species Lissotriton helveticus. Next base: position 2,000,816,237 of record NC_136061.1, on the reverse strand, counting down.
CGGTAAAATCCACAAACCGTGGGTATCATTTGTTTGAAGAAAAAAATAATGCAAATTTGGCATGGATAGCTTATGTGGACAAAAAGGTGTGGAAGCCTAAGCGTGAACTACCCCAAATAGCCAAACAAGGGCTCAGCACTGGGTTGGAAAAGGCCCAGCAGTTAAGTGGTTAAAGTTAGGTGTTGAAATGAGATAAGAACTAACATTTAAAAACTGAAAAAACACTGAAATGTATCAGTTATAGTTTAGTGAACTAACTGTAACTTGCGACCTCCATCATACACTACTTATTACTTCACATATTACATCACTACTGACATGTTAAATGACATCTCCAATAGCACAGCTTGTGAAACTGCATATTAAAAGAAGTAATATTGTGTGTCTTATCTTCAGCCTGTTGTCGGTGATGCCTGTGCTACTGATAGTGGCCATACTAATTGATGATTTCCAATAATCAACATATCTGGACAGAAGTGATTTTTATTGTCTCCTTAAAATTCTCATTATTGTGTTTTGCCCACATACCTACTGTAAGATACCTATTGTAGATGCATTTCTTCCTCAATCTACCTGAAAAAGGGATGCTTGGATGATGGGATTATTCAATGGGTTCTATCCTCATCAATACCTGACAAAAGTTCTAGAGTTTGAAGCTCTCAATCTACACTCTAAGTCACAGAATACTAGTCATTCCCCAACCTCCAATTGTGGGCTCCACTTAAAAATTACCATTGTTATCCATTCCTTTCACTATGAGTGTTGCTGCTCTTATTTAACTTCTTCATGTTGCTTCAGGGCTCTCTCTGGAAAAAAGAAACAGACACAGATGAATAACTACACATTGCATGGTAAGTAGTGAGGAAACATAACATCACATTAACAACAGATGCATTGTGATAGTTCAAGTAGCCAATAATAACTTCTTCCAGAAAATGATGAGCACATTTTCCTATTGCTTGTGCATTCGTACATAATAATGTGCTTCTAATAAAAACAAATAAGAAACTTAAATTTCTAGGCAGAATAGTGTCTTTCAAATATGGGCAATTATTAAAATTGTATTATATTATTAATAATGCCATAAATGAATTATGAACTGTTATGACAAGGTATGTACCGTTGCCGTGGGAGTGCAACTTCATGTGAGGTCGGTATCCTGACATTTTGTTTGGCCATAACATCACACTAATCTAGTGTGTGCACCTAGGCCTAGGTCTATCCCTGATAATCTGAGATTGAAGGGCTGTTCTGTGACCTGAAGGGGTGCATACAGAATACTCTCATAGCAAGCTTAGGAATATTGTACATGCCCTGAATAATTTAGCGGTAGTGGCAGCATACCAAGATTTTGTGAATCATTAGTGTGATCTGACCTTTTTTGTCTGTGTCAAGGAGAATGTGATCTACTGAATCATTTTTTGTAAACTTTCACTTTTACGTGAAGTACGAGTGTAGCATATGTATGGTAGTATGACTCTGTGTGTGGTGAACATCTGAGCAAAGAAACCAGTGGGATTCATTGTGCATGGCCACTTGTTTATCCTGGCTCAAGATAGAGGGTGAATACTGCCCCAGACTGTATAAGTGTATTGACTTCATTCATATGGCCGAATGGTGGAGACCTTGAAACTAAATGAGGGAGGATGGAGGCATGTCCACCCTTAGAAATTAAGGGGCATATTTATGACTCCAGTTGTGTCCCGCTTTAACCACTCAATGTGGTACATGCACAAGGCAATTCAAAAATTTCATTTAGGAAGCCACGCAAGGCAACCCTACGTAGCCCTGAGTGGCTTCATAATCTCGAGTAAAGCAATGCAGTGCATATCTCTGCATTGCTTTACTATGAAATAGGGAGGCTTCCACACAACTCCCATTTTTTTTACATATTCCCAAATGTACCAGAACTGGTAAACCTGGGAATGCACCAAACAGTTACGCCTTCCCACGAATGGCATAACGAGGAGAAACATCTCTCCTTATTACTTCTCTTTCTATGTCTGCAGCACACATAGGTAGAGGAATATGCCTCTCATGATTGTTTTTGTGCAGGAAGGTATACAAAAACAATGCTGCTTGCAACACAGGTACCCTTGCACCAAGGTGTAAGGATGCCTGCATTGGAACTACCACAGGGGAAAAGGCAGTAAGTAATGTGCAGCATTTTGTTTAATACAGTGGGTTCCTGCCCTTTTCCTGCTTGCTGCTCTGTGTGACAAATCTCATAAATATGCCCCTCAATGCGGTCCTTGTTAGCACAGGGCTGCTTATTAGTTCTTCTAGGGAACTGCAAATTGGTGGGTGGTATAGCTGATGTGTAAGACTGCAGTTCTGTTGTACATGGTGAGGACGTAAATTAGCAGGCCATGCCGTTTTGTCCGTCTCATATTACTGTTTCAAGAAGGCTGACTACAGCCAGGTACAGGAAAATGACAATTGAAAGCGAACCAACCCAAACAGCTTCTAAAACTTTATACATTGGATTCACATCCTCTATCTGCTGAGTACAAAAGTGTGATCCAAACCACTCCACTTCTTTACAAGTGTGCATAATCTATGCCTGTACCCGTGCTATAATTTGGGGACTGTAGACATTTTGAAGCTCTAAGCACATGGAGGGTATATAGAAGGAATGCAGTACTTCACTGTATATTGTAAACAGGAGTGTGAGATTTAAGTATTTTTTTAACTAAAAAATAATCACTGAGCTGGACAATATGTTATTCTGTCTGTTGGTTGGCTGCTGAGTTCTAAGATTTTGCTCAGCAGATTACCTCCTTCAGAAGCATTTTACTGCTTTGCCCTCGCCACCCTGACACTCAAGTGGAGGAAGGGCGTATGTACTTGGCCTGACTTGCAGAGCAATAGTAGGATGGATCCAGGACACCAGTTACAATCGGTCTAAACCAACAGGGTTGGGGCCTAGTAGCCCATATCAGGCCTGTGGCTCCCCAACCGCGGTTTAACATGAACCATTAACCTGTTTCCAAGGACAACATACATTAATTTCACAGACTTTCCAGAATGTAGTAACCCACTGTTAAGTTTAGTTACTTTACTACACAGAGACCTTCCCCTGTGGTGCAAATCGGCAGATATCTAGCTCAAAATGACCAAAATGACCGAAATGCATAAGCCACCATCACTGCTGCAAACTGGTAACTTTTATGCGGTTTGTTGACTGCTTTGAAATTATCGCCTGTAGTTCGTCTTTTCATTGACATTTTGTGAGTTACAAAAGATCTGGTGAAATTGGTAAATCCAATCTGTTAGGCGTAGCAGCAGACAAATTAAAATACGGTGCAGAGCGGGAATATCGTCGTAAAAATATCGACTAACCTTAATATCGCCGCAGAAATATCGACAAGAAGAAATATCGATGACAAAAATATAGTTTGACAAGAATATCGACAGACAGGTAAGTAATATCGTTAACATTAATATAGTTGTAATAAATATCGTTTACAAAAACATAGTTTACAAAAATATCGTTTTTTAAATAATAATAAGTAATTAAGTGTTTTTAATGAGTATTGGTTGTCAAAGTAGTATTTTTTGTAGTATTTTATTAGTTAATACCGTATTTTATGTTGAATTTAGTGTTAATAGTTCCGTAGCGGGTTGTGGGGATTATAGGGGAGTAGGGTGGGAAGTAATTTAAATATAATAAAATAATTGAATAATTAATGTGTTCATTGAATATAAATAGTGTAATAAGTAATAGTTAATTAATTTCAATTAGTTAATTGATTAATAATTATGTAAATTCATTATGTTAATTGTTTAATTAATTTTAGGTGTGTGTAGTTGAATTTTTAAGTGAAAAAGTAGTGAATTAATTACATTTTAATTGAATAATTATTTAATTAATGATTAATTAAATAAAAATAAAGATTTGTTAATTTTTAAACATTGTAAATACATTTAGTAATTTTTAGCCCTACACTATCCAACGCTTTCCCTACTGTTGCACCCTCTGGAGTGGGAATAGTAATTTTTACCCCTACGCTATCCAACGCTTTCCCTACTGTTGCACCCTCTGGAGTGGGAATAGTAATTTTTACCCCTACGCTATCCAACGCTTTCCCTACTGTTGCACCCTCTGGAGTGGGAATAGTAATTTTTACCCCTACGCTATCCAACGCTTTCCCTAATGTTGCACCCTCTGGAGTGGGAATAGTAATTTTTACCCCTACGCTATCCAACGCTTTTTCTACTGTTGCACCCTCTGGAGTGGGAATAGTAATTTTTACCCCTACGCTATCCAACGCTTTCTCTACTGTTGCACCCTCTGGAGTGGGAATAGTAATTTTTACCCCTACGCTATCCAACGCTTTCCCTACTGTTGCACCCTCTGGAGTGGGAATAGTAATTTTTACCCCTACGCTATCCAACGCTTTCCCTACTGTTGCACCCTCTGGAGTGGGAATAGTAATCTTTACCCCTACGCTATCCAACGCTTTCTCTACTGTTGCACCCTCTGGAGTGGGAATAGTAATTTTTACCCCTACGCTATCCAACGCTTTCCCTACTGTTGCACCCTCTGGAGTGGGCATAGTAATTTTTACCCCTACGCTATCCAACGCTTTCCCTACTGTTGCACCCTCTGGAGTGGGAATAGTAATTTAAACCCCTACGCTATCCAACGCTTTCCTTACTGTTGCACCCTCTGGAGTGGGAATAGTAATTTTTACCCCTACGCTATCCAACGCTTTCCCTACTGTTGCACCCTCTGGAGTGGGAATAGTAATTTTTACCCCTACGCTATCCAACGCTTTCCTTACTGTTGCAACCTCTGGAGTGGGAATGGTAATTTTTACCCCTACGCAATCCAACGCTTTCCCTACTGTTGCACCCTCTGGAGTGGGAATAGTAATTTTTACCCCTACGCTATCCAACGCTTTCCCTACTGTTGCACCCTTTGGAGTGGGAATAGTAATTTTTACCCCTACGCTATCCAACGCTTTTCCTACTGTTGCACCCTCTGGAGTGGGAATAGTAATTTTTACCCCTACGCTATCCAACGCTTTCCCTACTGTTGCACCCTCTGGAGTAGGAATAGTAATTTTAACCCCTACGCTATCCAACGCTTTCCCTACTGTTGCACCCTCTGGAGTGGGAATAGTAATTTTTACCCCTACGCTATCCAACGCTTTCCCTACTGTTGCACCCTCTGGAGTGGGAATAGTAATTTTTACCCCTACGCTATCCAACGCTTTCCCTACTGTTGCACCCTCTGGAGTGGGAATAGTAATTTTTACCCCTACGCTATCCAACGCTTTCCCTACTGTTGCACCCTCTGGAGTGCGAATAGTAATTTTTACCCCTACGCTATCCAACGCTTTCCCTACTGTTGCACCCTCTGGAGTGGAAATAGTAATTTAAACCCCTACGCTATCCAATGCTTTCCCTACTGTTGCACCCTCTGGAGTGGGAATAGTAATTTAAACCCCTACGCTATCCAACGCTTTCCCTACTGTTGCACCCTCTGGAGTGGGAATAGTAATTTTTACCCCTTCGCTATTAAATGTTTTAATTAATAATATATTTTATATTTTAATTATATGTATGTATTATTGTTGTTATATAAAGTAATGTGTTAAATATATGTATATGTACACATTTATTAAGTTTATAATGAAAAAGTGTAGTTAATTTGTTTTCAATAGTCAAAAAATAAAAGTAATGACATTTATTTTGTTAATAGTACTTATATTTATTTAATATTGAATGTAATTTTAATTAATTTAAAAAGTCGATATTTTTTACATCGATATTTATTACAACGATATTTTTGAGTCGATATTTATGTACTTACCTGTTTAGGTATAGGGTGTCGATATTTTTGTAAACGATATTTTTACAACTATATTTTTGTCAACTATATTTTTGTAATCGATATTTCAACACCCTACCTTAAAATACATTTGCTCCGCCATAGACACAGGACTTTTCTTCTATAACACCCTCTGAGGAGCAGAGGACAACTCAGCCTTTCATCTTTAGCTTGGTATCAGCGTTAATGCGTCTGGGTTTTTCTTTTTTTTTATGTTTGAAAGCTTTATTGAAGTAAAGTTGTCAATACAATAAGGTGACATCAGCAGAACAACAAGAGAAAGGGAAATTATGGGAGAGATGAAACATAAGCAGCCGATGGCACAATGAAAAAATCAAAGCATTTTTTAATTTTAAGGGGGGGAGGGGAGGAGAAGGGAAGGGAGGGAAATAAAACCATGATAATATAATACAAGAATGAAACAGAAATAAGCATAATGAATGTTGGCAATAAAGTACAGTAAATGCACAAATATCTAGCAAATATATGGAATAAGAACATTAGAAAAACATGAATAAAGAAAAGAAACTGCATTAGTGAAATTTAAAACCTGTAACTACAAGCAGGAGTACAAATGTTCAAGGGGGCTTGAAATTATCAGAGGAAAATGGAGAGTATTTCTTTTTGGTGGATTGATCCAAATATAGGGTAAGAGGTAACCAAAAGAGTTCAACATTGCGAGAAGGTTTGCAGGAGGATGCAAAAGCAACATCAAGTCTATGGGAATGACATAGTAGGTTCCACCAGCAAATTAAGAAAAGTTTGGTCAGAGACTTCCAATTAGAAGCAATATGTTGTAGTGCAAGGGCTAGCATAAGGTCAAAAAGACCATGTGAATGTGGGGGGAGGTCAAAAGACTCTGAAAGGCTACCCAAAAACACCAAAGAAGTAGAAAAAGGAATAGAGAGACTAAAAATACGGGAAATACGAGACCATATCTGTGTCCAGAAAAGTCGAACTGAGGGACAGAGGGAGAAAAGATGAAAGAGATCAGCATTGGGAGCATTACAGGTCCAGCAGTTAGCAGTAGAAGAAGAAAAAAAACGAGAAAGAGAAATGGGAGAAAGGTAGAGTCTATGGTAGAAGAAAAATAGGGATTGAGTGAGAGATGCAGTACGGGAAGTCTTCAAGGATTTAGCCCAGAGTTTGTCCCAAAGAGAAGTCGGCCAGGGGTGACCTAAGTCTTTTTCCCAAGAAAGTTCCAGTTTGGATTTGGGACGATCAGGATCAGGAGCTGAGAAGTATCGATAAATAAGAGAAGCTTTAGGAATAGTAGAAAGAATGGTAAGTAGAGAGGAAGACGATGCGGGTAATACATCAGAAATAAGAGAATAGTATCGATCAAGAACGATTTCCATAAGAATGAAGTATTTCTTTGCGAACGAGGAAGGACAGTGAAATTGGGATTGAAATTGAGGAAAGGAACAAGGAGATGAACCGTCAAAAAGATGGTGATCCCAGATGATACCCTTCGATCTCCACGAAGGCCAGGCAATAGATCTATTGCGTATTAAAATGAGTGAGTTATACCAAATGGGCAATAATAAGAAGGATTCCCGAGAAACAGAAATTGTGGATACCAAGGGCCGCAAAAGAGAAGAAGTGTGTTTGAATAATAGGGGATTAAGACATGGAGCCTTAGCGGTGAAGCGAATTACCTCCTGAAAAGAGTAAGGAAGCAATAATTCATGCTCAACAGAAAGCCAAAGGGGAGAAAAAGGGGAGATATCTTGTGATAACCAGCTAGAAGCTTGGCGAAGAGAGAAAGACTTATGATAAAGACGGAAGTCTGGAAAATTAAACCCACCATTTGATTTAGACTTACGAAGGGATGAGAGAGATATACGTGCTTTTTCTGCTTCCAGAGAAACTTAGATAAAACAGAGTCAATACGACGGAAGTAGAGAGCTGGGATATGGATTGGGAGCATGGAAAGTAAATAGATTAAGATCGGAGCAATCATCATCTTGATGGAATCAAGACGACCCCACCAGGAAAGATAGAGAGGATTCCAAGAAGAGAGCAAAGAATCTATTCTAGAGATGACTGCATTCATGTTAAGTTGGATAGAGGATGAGATAGAGTTAGAGAAAAGAACACCAAGATACTTTATTTTCTTACTATTCCAAGCAAAGCCAGTGGAGGTAAAGAAATGTGGAAGGCAAATTTTAGTTATAGGAAGAATCTCCGTCTTATCCGAATTTATTTTATATCCTGAAACCAGGGAAAATTTCTCAAATTCATCTAATAAGGAAGGAACAGAGGTAACTGGATCTGAAATGAATAAAAGTATGTCATCCGCATAGGCAGATAGTTTAAGATGATGATCGCCGTACGGAAAACCAGAGATGGAGGGATTGTTACGAATAGAAGATATGAAGGGTTCAAGAGCCAAAATAAACAAAAGAGGTGGAAGAGGACAGCCCTGACGAACTCCACGTTTCAGTGTAAAAGGGGAAGTAAGTTGACCGTTGACGAGAACTGATGCCTTGGGCATAGAATATATTAAAGAAATATAAGAAATAAATTTAGGACCAAAGCCATGCCATTGCAGTGAAGCCATCAAAAAGGACCAGTCAACCCGATCAAAGGCTTTTTCAGCATCAACTGAGATAGCTGCAATGGGAATAGACAGAGACATTAAGGAGGAGTCTGGAGTTGTCTGAGGTGAGGCGGCCCTTAACAAAACCACATTGCTCTTTCCCAATAAGATGTGGCATGAGTGGATCAAGGCGAAGAGCTAATAATTTTGCAAAAATCTTATAGTCTACATTAACCAGAGATATTGGCCGATAATTCTTACAAAATTTGGGATCCCGACCCTCTTTAGGGATGAGGCATATGGTAGCATCTTGAAATGAGCCTTGGGCCAGACCGGCGGAACAAAAAGACTGAAAAAGAAAGAGAAGTTTGGGTAATAGGAGATCGGAAAAGTGTAAATAAAATTCAACTGGAAAGCCATCAGGCCCTGCAGTCTTGCCCTTGGTTAGAGAAGACAAAGCAGTGGATAACTCAGAAAGTTTAAGATTTGTATCAATGTCCGACAAATTAAGTTGGGAAGTATCTGGTTTAGGCAAGTTCTCAAAATATGATTGGAGGAGGTCTGGGGTAGGGGGATTTTCAGGAGAGTATAAAGACTCATAAAAAGATTGAAATTGCTCCAAAATTTCTTCATCTGTGTGTAAAAGGACATTAGAAGGGGAATAGATAGAGTCTATGATAGTTCGCTCTTTACGCGATTTTAGATAGTTAGCAAGTAATTTGCCCGATTTATTGCGACCTCCATAGTACCGCGCACTACTCCGAAGAAGAAAAGAAGAAGCTGTATCCGTAGTGAGCTTGTTAAATGCAATTTTAGCTTGAAGAAGGTCAGGAGACATATGATTTGGAGAGGAAGTGTAAAATTGATGTTCTAATGACTTAATATGCGCAAGAGCAACCTTACGTTTTTGAAGGAGCTTTTTCTTTTTTTTTAGAAACAAAGTCGATAATAAATCCGCGGGCTGTGGCCTTGAAAGAATCCCAAAGAACATGGGGAGGGGTATCAGGATCAGAATTGAGTTGGAAAAATTCAGAGGTGAAAGAGCGAAAAGAGGAAGAAAACAGAGGATCGGTGAGAAGAGAAGAATTAAAGCGCCAGCGAGAAGATTTATGAATAGGAGGAAGAAGATCAAAAACAGTGATAATAGGAGCATGATCAGAGATAACAATAGGTTCAATAGAAGAGCATAAAAGATTTTGAGATAAAGAGGAGGAAAGAAAAATATAATCTAAACGAGAGAAAGAAGCATGTGGAGGAGAGAAAAAAGAAAAATCTATAGTGTCTGGGTGAGTGAGCCTCCATGAATCCACAAGATGAACCTGAGTAATAGTATCAAGAAATTGTTTATGGGGCTTGTGAGGGGTGAAACGAACAGAGGACTTACGATCTAAAAAAGGGTCGATAATCTGATTACAGTCTCCGCCTAATAAGAAAGAATCATCTTTGTGTTGGATACATTTTGCAGTACTCGAGGGCCAAAAAGAGGAGTCAAAGCATGTAGGGCCATAAACATTGAACAGAGTAATTGGGATAGCATTATTAAGCAATTTAGCTAGAATCCAACGACCCTCATCATCCTTTTCTTCAAGGATTACTTTACATTTGAGATGTTTGTGAATCAAAATAGCAACACCATTCTTTTTATGAGAAGCTGGAGAAAGCAAGACAGTACCAACCCATAGTGTTTTTAGTTTCATAGATTCAATATCTGAAAGGTGGGTTTCCTGAATGAGAACAATATCAGGATTGTAAGAGGAGAGGTGTGAAAGTACTCTCTGCCGCTTAATAGGATGGTTAAATCCTTTCACATTCCATGAAACAACTTTGAAGATGAAAACATATTAAACTGTTCAAAATTGAAAAGTGCAAAAATATACTGTACAAGCAATAAGTCAAACCGTAAAGAATTAGAAAATAAGCGAACCATTAAAAGATTAGAAGGAAGAATAGGAGGAAGGAGAAGAAAAAAGGAGAGGGGAAGGAAAAAGAAGAAGGGAAAGGAAAGAGGGTCAGCAAAGGAAGGAGAAGAAAGAAAAGAAAGAAGGCATAGAAGACAGTACAAATCCGTAAGGATGACTGTAAGAGACATACCTGAAGGGGGAAATACACAAAGGGAGGTGGGGAAGTGGTGATGCGTTACAAGACGGGTAGACCAGGAACAGAAGCACAACCGCACGGAGACCTCACAAAAATTACAAAGGGTGGAACATGATGATGAAGGGAACAACCGATATATATCTGCATGGGGGAAGAAAGAAAAGAATTAATACACCATGGAACATGTGACACAGAGCATATAACCAAAGACAGGATACAAATATAAAAGAAGTCAAAAATAAGAAGACCAGTTGAGAACCTGTTTCGAGGAGATACAAGAAAAAGAAGAAGGCCAAGTTGACAACGGGGAACCTTGAGCAGTAACAAAAGAATGAAAAAACCAAGCGAAGGATTAGATAGAAGTACAGAAGACCAGAGAAAACAATTAGAGATCATTACAAAAATACAACAATAACATTTCAGCCACTGTTTGAAGGAGAGGCTTCCATTGCCTCTTCACTCTGTAGAAGGAGGAAGTTTCGTAGTTCACCAGGATCTTGAAATGACCATGTCTTATTCCAAAGAGTAACTCGGAAGGTACAAGGATGGAACACGCCATATCGTGCTCCAAGGGAGCGCAAAGAAGGGCGGAGAGCTAGAAATTCCTTACGCCTGGAGGCAGTAGCATTAGAAACGTCTTGAGACAGGTAGACTCGTTGACCCAGCCAAGATATTTGTCTCTTGGACCTTGCTGCCGAAAGAATTGAGAGAAGATCTGTGAACTTCAAAAAGAGAATAATAACACCACGAGGTTTTGTAGATGAAGTTGTTTGTGCTCCCAGTCTATGAGCTCTTTGAATACTGATGGACGTAGAAGGGGGCATGTCTAGAAGTTTCGGGAGGAAGGAGGTAAAGAAATTCACTGGGTCCTCACCCTCAAGATTCTCTGGTAAACCATAAATACGAAGGTTGTTTCTTCTGTTGCGATTTTCCAAATCCTCCATATGTTGCTGTAGAGAAAGGACAGTCTTTTCCAATGCTACAATGCGTTGCGTGTTGGATTGAACTTCAGGGATCTGTTATTCAACTGAGGATATTCGAGCATCCATGGTCTCCCATTTATCTTTTAAAAGTTGCATATCCTTGCTTGTCTCCTCGATGAAAGGACGCATTGCACGAATTTCTTCCAAAATTTGATCAATGGAGGATGAAGAAGAGGATTTATCTGGTGTAGGAGACTCTTGTTTAGGTCATTTGCTGGATGTAGCAGGAGGGGAGGATCTATTGGACGGCGATTGCCCCGAAGGGGAGCGCTGAGAAGAAGGAGTCGCCATCTTGGTAGATTGAATAGATGTAGATGCACCAGTTGAAGAGCTCACAGGGGTAATCACAGAGGGAGTAAAAACAAACTTAGGTTTGCGTAACCTCACCATAGGAAGTAAGCACTCTAATCCAGTGACTAATCTCAAAGCTCTGAAAAACAGTCAAAAGTGCACGGAAAGCACAAGCTCCTGCAATTAAATTAAATGTGTCTCAGAGGGTCATCCCAGTACAATTTAGGCCAATATTATTATACTGCAAGATGCTCCATAAATGTAACACACTTAAATAACCATGAATAACTCCAGCAGGAAGAGAAATGTCAGTGTGTAAAGCCAGGAGTCCATAGCAGGGAGCACCAAAACACCTCCAGTGGGCCACAGGGATTGTGCGTGTCATGAGATCCGGCAGTGCATATAGTGAAAATAAAGTACTTCAAGGTGCAGCAGCATGGGGTGCACGAAGTGTGTCAGGAATAATTATTGTTCCTCAGGATTCACTTGAAAGTTGCACCAGAACACCACTAGTGGGCTGAATAGGTTGTACGCTAGGAGAGCCAGCAGCGCTGAATAGGCAGAGCGCTTAAAATGGAGGCAATGCGTGTAAATGCTGGGGATAGCGTATTAGAAGGCGCGGTAGCGTGGGGCACCTGAGGCTTGGCGACATAAAACATTTATTCATCAGGAATCCATTACGAGTGGCACCGGAGCACCGTCGGTGAGCAGGAGGGCTTATAAGCTAGGAAAGTCTGTAGCGCTGAAGAGGCAGAGCCTCTAAAATGATGATTTCTACACAGGCGGCGCCATGACGCAGATTCCAAGTAGCCCCTCCACAGAATAAACAGAGCAACAAAAGGCACAGGAAAAGTTATTGATATTCCCGGTCGCTCACCCCAAAGTCCGTTGATGCAGGATAACAAGCGTTGAAAGAAATGTATCCTGGCATGTCAGGGAGGCGGAGGTCCGGTAGCGTGAGGAGCGCTGAAGATGGCGGGTCAGTGAGGTGCGACATCCACGTCGCGAATTTAGATGAAAGGCGGCACTCAGGAAGCCGCAAAGCCGCTCCGCTTGTTCCCCGCGTGTTCCGGTTATGGAATCCGGCAAAGAGGTGTAAGAACAGTCCCCTTCACATCGGGAAAGCTACTCTGAGGCGATATGGTGCGGCGGAGATCAGTACCTAGCCGGCCATCCTGCGCGGCACCCAAGCCACGCCCGCAGTGTCTGGGTTTTTCTATTTTCTATTTTTTGAACTATTTATAAAGCACTCTGATACCTTTTAGGTTCAAGTTTGCGCTATATAAAATTTTATAATTAAAATAAATAAATAAAAGTTGAATTCCACTAAACCGGATGCAGCTGCCCCTGTTGCTAACAGTAATTTGTTATTGGAAAAGTGCCACATGAAGTGCTACATAAAAAATTTACTTACTATTATGGTGGCATTACAGTAAAACGGGTGCACCAAATTAGCCACACTTAGGGGCCTATTAGGATGGGGGTCGGACTTTTTCCGGCCGCCACCGACTGGAGATTGGGTCTGACCATCATGCATGCCCTGGTCTCACCCATGGTATTATTATGTGACCGCCGCACACATGGCGGTGATTCGGTCCATCCGCCATGCTTCCAGTGGTCCCGCCGTTGAATTATGATGGGCTCACCACCGCAGCGGTAGCATTCCGCAGTGTTAACATTGTGGCGGGAGGTGCTGGCAGCAGTACCGCTGCGTCGTGAAAACGAGAATGTTGTGCATTTCACTGCACTACATGGCAGGCACTGAACTGTGCCTGCCACTTGGTTCAGTGAAAAGTAGGGGGGTACCATGGTACCCCCCAGTGCACCCACACCCCCCCAACATGAGGGGGCCCGCAATGGGCCCCCAAACACAATCCCTACCAGCCTTTCCAAAGCAGAAAGATGGCCGCAGAAAAGCTGGCTTCCGCATGCATCCTAATCCGGACGGCGGAAAAAGCTAGGCACCAACACCATTTTAGAGGTCCAGTCCCGCCCGCCAGGTCAGCGGGCGGATTGCTACCGGCAGAAAAGCGGCAGACTGATTTTCACACCGCCACAGTCACTACTGCCAACATAATCTGTCCGGCGGTTTTCAAGGTTACAATTGCGGCGCAGAGGTCACTGGCGGTGGCGATCCGCCCACTATCGTAATAGGCCCCTTAGTGAGGAGAACGTGGCTCATATGGTAAATAATTCCAGCACCGCCAGATGTGAAATATAATGATTATGGGTATTTCAGGCTTTTATAAATGATGATGAGGTATTTCTGCCTGTTTTTGTTTTCAAAAGTTTTCCATGCACCAAAGCACTGCTGGCACAAATGCAAATCTCTTAAAGTTCAGACCACTCTTGAAGATCATGTAAATGCTTAAAGTCTGCAATTTAAACCATTCAGCTTGAAATTATAATGTTATAACATTTCTAATGGGATCAGTTTAATGGATACCAATTTAATAAGTTGTGTTTAATTTACATTAGTGCCAAGCTGAATATTTACCTTGACCCAGAAGCTAGCAGCAGAGGCAATAAAAATATACAGTCTTGAGAATGATTCCACTAGAAGCTTTTCCTGTGTTTTTAATTAAATGAGTCCTGAATTTTGAATTTGTGAAATGGACCATCTTTCACCTTTGAGCCAGAACTGTGTTGGTTTGAATTCCATTCATGACTGGCGAATGCTTCCTTCTGTTTTCTTTTTATTTATGTTTTCTCGAGAAAATGGATAAACGACTGGAGTGCCGTTTCCTTTTTCGTTTTTCCACCATTTTTTAGATGAAACGAAGCATACCCAATCAGGGCTTAACTGTAACACAAGAAATAAAACAAAATCATTTAGAACACATGGCATTGCTGCCGGAGATGTCACAGATTACATGTATGAGGCGGAAAGTTACAGTATCCTGAATGTGGAAACAATTAAAATGCAATTCATGACTCGTTTAGCAAACATTCCAGATTGTGTTTCTCATTTCCGGGTCAGTTTCGGTGGTGAAAGGCAGGCTTCTTTCTGCAGTTGCTGCCTGGCTCATATGCAGTTAAGCAGCAAACCTACTTTCAGAAGTATTTCGGGCGTTGGTGGTGGTTTGCAACTTTAAAAAAGCTGTAGAATGCTTGCACAATTAAAAAGCTAGATAGAAGAAATCAATAAAGTGTGGGTTTAAGATTTGCGTTTTAGGTATAGTTTACCAAAACAGTAACTTTGTGTTGTTCTGCCAAAAAAAATCTTACTTTGGACTGCCAAACGTAATAGATGAAAGCCATAAATTCTAATAATATTTGTTTTTTGTTTTGACTCATCTCTAAACAATCTTTAATACAATTGCATACGTTTAATCTGAAAAATAATATATTAATCTAATAATCTCAACAAAAGGACGCACCCCATGTGGAAAACCACATGTATTTCCAAGTCACTAAATTGTAAATAAATTAGGTTTACTCCTGGAGTGCCGGCATACCTCCGTTTTTTGGTATTATTAGTGTCATACAGTTTAATATAGCGTGTTTCGCCACTAGGTAGTTATAGTTGCGTCAATTGTTCTGTAGGAAAAGGGGTTTTTGTGTTGCTAATAACTTTGACCAGGTTTGACAAATCTCCATGAAATTATCCAAAAGGTTGCTACATTTTGACTAGTTTGTGCATGGAAAGTTTCGGGGTGATCAATTAAGCAGGGGACAAGAAAAAAGGGGTTCTCAAAATGCAAAATCCCCTTACATTTTACTCAGACTTCTTTAGACATGGCTACATCAAAAACTATGGAACAGAATTGCACTTAATTTGGACGTAAGATAGATCTTGGTTCGCAGAATGTGTTTTTTGTAATTTGGTGTACACCCGTTCAGTAGTTGTTGAGAAATTAAGGTTAATAATTGTATATCTGGATTGCTGGGTCCGCAAGAGTACCATTTTAAAAATACTGATTAGCCCAGGTAGCTTTATTTCCCATGGGCCATTTCACTCCCACAGGAGTCAGAATCCTGCAGAAACGAGTGCTCTGAATGAATGCTAGTAACATGAGATCATTGTTGCTGACAGCCATTACAGGACTCTGTGACTTAGTCCCCTGTCCTGAAGTAAAATAAATAAAGTAATATAAGGGGACCTTACCACCCAGGCCCCATGAGAGGGACCGAGAGGGGCTCACCCCGGGGGTAAAAAGAAACAAAAACAAAAACAGCAAAAATTGCAGCAATCCCATAAAACTTCCGCAGGATCGAAAAAAAGAAAGAAATGGCAGCCAGGTGTAGTCCTTAATTTTAGACCTCAAGAAGGCCACCCTGGGACCAAATTCAATAAAAAAGGGGAGGGAGGCCACACTTATGCAGGCAGGGAAACAGATCAAAATATTGATGCTGCACGGAAGAAGCAGCATTAGTAGCAATACTGGCTCCTGCAGCATGCGGGAAGCCGGCTGGGGCTGCGGGCTCCACTCTTTGCCCACAACAAGTGTATGGTAGGAAGACCTGGGGGCACCAGGGCACCTACCTTTTATAGTGTGGGCCCCGGGAAATGGGGTCCTCGGGCTGGAAAAGCATCAGGGAGAGGGCCATGAGGCCCATCTCCCCTCTAATTTCAGTAATTGCTCTGGGGGATGGGGTCCCTAGGACCTAACAAGATTCGGGGAGGGAGACTGCATGGCCTCCTCCACTTTATTTTAAGGAGTGCCTCTGGAAGATGGGCTCTTTGGGGCCTAATAATGCTCCTGTCCGTAAATAAAAAAGAACGCCCTCGGTCTCCAGGGTGCAATAAGGCTTGGGAAGGAGGGTCACACGGAGGCCACAAGGCCCCTTACCTTTTATAAAAAAAGGCCCCTGTGTGATGGGGTCCCCAAAGCTTAATAAGGCATGGGAAGGGGGCCATGTAGCCATGATCCCTTTAATTAAAAATAAACAGCCCTGGCAGATAGGGTCCTATGGTCTAATGAGGGTTAGGGAGGGTAGCCTTGCACCCTCATGCCCTTTCATAAAAACAAAAAACAAGGCCCTGGGGGATGGGGTCCCACAGCCCATCAAAGCTGAGGGAGGGGGGTTACATTCCCCCTGTCATTTTATTAGAAAAATACATAGATGTCACCAATAGAGAAACAGATCTGCTCAATGTCAATGATCTCACGGCATGCAAACTCTTGGAGAATCTCCGCAGGGAGAGCAATGGAGGAGAACTGTTGGCATCTACAACGCTGTCACAGAGATTAGTGAATATAGACATAGTGCCAGATGCACCGCATAGCGGATTGAAGCCTTCAAGCAAGTTTGTTCCACAATTACCTTCAGACGCGATTGACACTTTCTCGGATTTAGTCATCAGGGAGCTGAGGAACTTCCGGGGGAAGAAACCGTCGAAGAGAAGGCTGGACAATATAACAAAGGCACAGAGAAAAGCTCTTAAAGATCTAATTGATGATCACTCGATTGTCTGTAAACCCTCAGATAAGGGGGGGAATATTGTTCTCCTTTCAAGGGAACAATACATTGAGGAGGCCATGCGCCAATTGGGCGCTGTACACTGTTATGAAGCAACAACTAGAAAAGTGTATTTGGAAAGTGTTGACAATCTACACTGTCTACTAAAAAAATGGCATGATAAATATATGCTTGATGTGGAGGAGTATCTTTTCCTAAAAACGACTAACCCAACTTTGCCCACGTTTTATTATCTGCCCAAGATACATAAAGACATTAATAGACCACCGGGGCGACCCATAGTGTCCTCTATGGGGGGTTAACTGAAAGTCTATCTAAATTTCTGGATTATTTTTTGTTTGATTCTGTCCTTAACTTAAAATCGTACATCAGAGACACTGCTGATTTCATTGAACATGTTGAACAAATAAAATGGCAATCATCGTACTGCTTCATAACTCTTGATATCACTAGTCTATACACATGCATAGACCGTATACAAGGTCTTCAAGCAGTTGAATATTTCTTGGGAAAGAAACCGTTGAAGCATGCTATACATAATCAGATGCTATTGGAACTAATTGATTTCTGTCTTTTAAATAACATTTTTTTGTTTGAGGATAAGATCTTTAGACAGATCTCAGGGACGGCGATGGGCTCCTGCTTCGCCCCCAGCTACGCAAATTTATTCGTGGGCTGGTGGGAGGAGCAGGTAGCCTGGGCCCCACAGAATGCAATTTGGTCTGAAAAGATCGTTTCATAGTACAGGAATATTGATGACCTGTTCCTGATTTGGGATGGGTCAATCACTGAGGCAGAAAACTATATAACTGTACTTAATGACAATGTCTGCAATTTGATATTCACGGGACAGGTAAGCTCGGTGGCAGCGAGTTATCTGGATCTGAGTGTGGAGATTGCAGACAATACTATTAAAACATCATTGTATAGAAAGCCCACGGCGGGCAATAGCACTTTGCATGCCTCAAGTAGTCATCCGAAGAGTCTTATTAAAAGTATCCCGTATGGGGAATTTTTAAGACTTAAACATAACTGCACATTAGACAGTGATTTCCGACAGGCAGTTGGTGAGAGCAAAAAGAGGTTCCTAGCGAGGGGATGCAAGGTTGGACTTCTGGACAATGCCTTACAGAGCGTAGATCAGTTGGCCAGAGATAAACTGTTTGAGAAGAAAGCCAAAATCCCCACTGATCAGGGGAAGTTCAGATTGATAACCACATTCTCACAGGATGCCGGCTGGCTTAGATCTGTGATGAATAAACATTGGCATGTCCTTAAAACAGATCATATTATCGGTCGTGATATACCCCCCAGGCCCCAAATAACATTTTAAAAAGCTAGATCCATACGGGATCAATTAGTACACAGTCATATGGATCCTATAATCAACACCAAAGGCACTTTACGTGAAGCTTAAGGTTTTTTCCCATGTGGAAAATGCAAAGCGTGTGCATACAGTAGGAGAGTCCTCACATACCAGGTCAATGGAGTGACGGGAGGCAGAAGAATAACTAAATAACTACATTTCTGTCTTGTCACACCAATTATGCGGTATACTGCCAGAGATGTCCGAGTAAATTAAATTACGTTGGGAGCACCATCAACCCCGTAAAATTGAGGATACTGGAGCACATGCGGGCGATAGCTAAAAAAGATTTTGCATACCCGGTCGCGAGACATTTTGCAATTAAACATCAGAGCGATAGAAATCTCCTCCAGTACTATTGTTTAGATCAAGTACCCGATACACCTAGAGGGGGTGACAGGTTATTAAAGCTCAGGAGACTGGAGTCGAGATATATAGTAGACATGCAAACAAAGGCACCGGGTGGGCTCAATAGTGGTGAGGATTTGTCCATACACTTATGAACCATGAAACTAACAATGAACTCTGTTGCAGTGATGTAATATCTTTTGATACAATGTGTTAGATGAATTGTGATTTTCTGTATATTTCGGCAGGGACCTGTCGTATAGGATATTCATCCCATGGAATGAAAAGGTTTATTGATGTATATATATATGAGATTTTGATTTCACAGGCTACGTGTTTAAGAGAGTATTGTTTGAATGTAACTTGTTTATTTGATTACGAAGGAGAAGGGACGTGGCAACCCATATGGGTTGCTTTGCCGATCCACGGCAAGATAACACAGATCAAAACTATATGTTTTATAATGTTTAAGATGCGCGACTTGGACGAGATAATGTGACATAAACTGTATGTTCTGCACTGCATTTTAGCATTTACAAGATGGCGCCCATGTATATTCTAAGTGAGCGTGGTCCCTCATTTGTGTCATTGGACCTGTTGTTACTGTTTAAATAATGGTGGCGCGTAATGCGCGAGTGTTTGACACGGAAGAAGGGAGTGTTCTCCCGAAACGCGTCTGTCTAAGGCGTAATTAAACCCACTTTTTTTGCTACTGTTCCCATGAATGCTGTTTGTTTTTCTCAGAAAGGAGAGAAAACTCTGGAGCCTTCATTTATTTCACGGATACGCCACCGTGTAAACGGCACCCGTTTTTTGGTGTAATCTTGGAGCCTGGATATATATATATATATATATATATATATATATATATATATATATATATATATATATATATTACCTACTGGCGATAGCCAGTAGGTAAATATAGTTAGGACCTAGCTACCATAGGAAATCCACAACATTCTATTAGGAATAACTTTGGCGCCGGTTGAGAATTTTGCGTGTAATTTTCCACAATTTTGGCCAGCTCTGCTGCGCTCCTTCACTGAAAGTTTCGGGGGGATTCGTGAAGTGGGGGCTGAGAAAAAGGGAGGTCCCAAAACGTGTTTTCCCCATGTTAATTTCCATAGGACGTTCTGACAAGTCTACAGCCCAAACCGCTGAACGGAATTACACCAAACTTTGGAAAATTGTAGGGACTGGTACGCAGAAGTGCCTTTTCTATATTTGGTGACAATTGCTCCAGTGGTTTTTATGAAAATTGACTTCAAAAACACATATACATCTGGGCGGAGCCTAACCACACATCTGATCTGATTGGCTGTCAGCACTTCATCCAAGAAGTGTTGGCAGCCATCTTGGGACCAATATACATGATAGAACCTCATTAAAAAGCATTGCAGTTAATAGAAGGTTTTAGGACTTTAGTTACATTATAAATCATTTGTTGATGATACCATACTCATTTTAGGAATTGTGGTGTGTTCTAAGGTGATTTTACTACGTGAAAAAGCCTTCTGCTGTGATATCATGAATCATGTTTGAAAGAAAACTATTATCTCATGCTTTTCCCACAGTGGTTTCGAAGGGGATCTATAAGCTAAACTGAAAGCATATTTTCTGTAAATTCACATTATCTTTCTCAGTCATGTGAGAATTAAGTCTGACATTCTCAGTAAAACATGTACATCCAACAAGGACAGAGACTGTCAGTTGATTCCTTTGTGTTCTACTGCAGCCTCCTAGAGTGTTCTAAAGAACAACTAGAGCGCTAAGAGTCCTACTTATTACAAAGGTATGGCACACCTGAAGCCATCTTGATTGGAATAAAGTGGTAACTCTTAAAACATTTAATTTAAAAAGGAACAAAATGAGGGGGTATATTTTGCCATAGAAAGTATGATTAGTGCTGCAGAAAGAAAACTTAGAAAAAACTAAAGAAAAATTAGGGCACATTTTGAGTGACTTCTTAACATGCACTTTATCTTTGCCAATTTGCACATGTGCCGGAAATTGAGAACTTCATACTGCACTATATAATAGTACATACTAAATGCACTTTATTATTGCCAGTTTGCACATGTATTATTAGGCAAATGCACCAGTATGCACTTTAACATGCTTATTTGCACATGTGCTGTAGAATGACTATTTTATATAGTATTGCTAGCATCTGAATTAGAGTTTGATGTAATTTAATGATGAATATGCCACAATAACTGTATGATCTCAAGATATGGCCCAGATATATTTATGTATTCCATTACTGCTAGTTTGCACATGCATTATTGGATGTTGCATTAATATACATTTACCTCTGCCAATTTGCACATGCGCTGGAAAATGAGAACTTCATACTGCACTATATTATAGTACATATCAAATGCACTTTATTATTCCCACTTTGCACATGTATTATTAGGTAAATGCACCAATATACTCTTTTACATGCTTATTTGCGCATGTGCTGTAGAATGACTATCCTATATAGTATTGCTAATATTTGAAATTAGAGCCTGATGTATTTTAATGATGAATATGCTTTATTATTTTGGCATGTTGCTATATGGTTGTCATACATACCGAATAAAGCATTATTTGAATTTGAATTTGAGTGACTTCTCAAATACTCTTCTATTTCATTAAAAAATTCTGACATGCAGTCTCCCAAGATGGCGACCAGAGACTAAAGAGGCCAAATGTAGCCCAAATATCACCCATATGTAGCCCAAGTATAGCCCAATGACAGAATGTCCCAGAGTGTTCTAAAGAACAACTAGAGCACTAACAGTCCTACTTATTACAAAGGTATGGCACACCTGAAGCCATCTTGATTGGAATAAAGTGGTAACTCTTAAAACATTTAATTTAAAAAGGAACAAAATGAGGGGGTATATTTTGCCATAGAAAGTATGATTAGTGCTGCAGAAAGAAAAATGAGGGCACATTTTGAGTGACTTCTCAAATCCTCTTCAATTTCATTAAAAAATTCTGACATGCAGTCTCCCAAGATGGCGACCAGAGACTAAAGAGGCCAAATGTAGCCCAAATAGCACCCAGATGTAGCCCAAGTATAGCCCAATGACAGAATGTCCCAGAGTGTTCTAAAGAACAACTAGAGCGCTAACAGTCTTACTTATGACAAAAGTATGGCACACCAGAACCCATCTTGATTGGAATAAAGTGATAACTCTTAAAACATTTAATTTAAAAAGGAACACAATGAGGGGGTATATTTTGCCATAGAAAGTATGATTAGTGCTGCAGAAAGAAAACTTAGGGCACATTTTGAGTGACTTCTCAAATCCTCTTCAATTTCATGAAAACATTCTGACATGCTGTCTCCCAAGATGGCCACCAGAGACAAAAGAGCCTAAATGTAGCCCAAATAGCACCCAGATGTAGCCCAAGTATAGCCCAATGACAGAATGTCCCAGAGTGTTCTAAAGAACAACTAGAGCGCTAACAGTCTTACTTATGACAAAAGTATGGCACACCAGAACCCATCTTGATTGGAATGAAGTGATAACTCTTAAAACATTTAATTTAAAAAGGAACACAATGAGGGGGTATATTTTGCCATAGAAAGTATGATTAGTGCTGCAGAAAGAAAACTTAGGGCACATTTTGAGTGACTTCTCAAATCCTCTTCAATTTCATTAAAAAATTCTGACATGCCTTCTCCCAAGATGGCCACCAGAGACAAAAGAGCCTAAATGTAGCCCAAATAGCACCCAGATGTAGCCCTAGTATAGCCCAATGACTAGTGCGCTAACAGTCTTACTTATGACAAAAGTATGGCACATCAGAAGCCATCTTGATTGGAATGAAGTGGTAAGTCTGAAAACATTTAATTTAAAAAGGAACAAAATGAGGGGGTTTATTTTGCCATAGAAAGTATGATTAGTGCTTCAGAAAGAAAAATTAGGGCACATTTTGAGTGACTTCTCAAATTCTCTTCTATTTCATTAAAAAAATTCTGACAAGCAGACTGAAACATGCACTTTGAATACCAGCAGCAGACTTCCCTGGTGAGCAGTAGCTTTACTACAGTGCTCTAATGAGCAATTAGAGTGCTAACATTCAGAATTTATGGCAAATGTGTGACACATCTGAATGCCTTCTTGATGGAACCAAAGTAAACTAGCATTGAAAATGCAATAGATCTCGCCCTCGTTTAAGTTAAAGCCATTCTCTTTGTAATGAGGTGGCTTTTTAGATTTGCTTTTATTTGTGTTTTTTAAACTTTCATGTAAATAACATGCATATGTATGCATATATGTATATGTATGCATGCATTTATATTTGTATTTATATAGAAATACAGATTATATATGTTTATATATGTATGTATATATATATACACATACATATATATAAATGCATATGCATATATATGCATATATATATATGTATATATGTGTGCGTGTAGAGAGAGGTAGAGAGGTAGAGGTGTAGAGGTAGAGAGGTAGAGGTAGAGAGGTAGCGGTAGAGAGGTAGAGACTAGTAGAGAGAGAAGTAGAGAGAGGTAGAGAGGGAGAGAGTAGAGAGGGAGTAATAGAGAGTAGAGAGTGAGTAGTAGAGAGTAGTAGAGAGCAGTAGAGAGAGTAGCAGAGAGTGAGTAGTAGAGAGTAGTAGAGTGAATAGTAGAGTGAGTACTAGAGAGTAGTAGAGAGTTAGTAGTAGAGAGTAGTAGAGACTAAGTAGTAGAGTGAGTATTGGAGAGCAGTAGAGAGTGAATAGTAGAGAGTAGTAAAGAGTGAGTAGTAGAGAGTAGTAGAGAGTGAGTAGTAGAGAGTGAGTAGTAGAGAGTAGTAGAGAGAGAGTAGTAGAGAGTGAGTAGTAGAGAGTAGTAGAGAGTGAGTAGTAAAGAGTGAGTAGTAGAGAGAGAGTAGTAGAGAGTGAGTAGTAGAGAGTAGAGAGTAGTAGAGAGTGAGTAGCAGAGAGAGAGAATAGTAGAGAGTAGTAGAGAGTGAGTAGTAGAGAGTAGTAGAGAGAGAGTAGTTGAGAGTGAGTAGTAGAGAGTAGTAGAGAGTGAGTAGTAGAGTGAGTAGTAGAGAGTGAGTAGTAGAGAGTAGTAGAGAGAGAGTAGTAGAGTGTGAGTAGTAGAGAGTAGTAGAGAGTGAGAAGTAGAGAGTGAGTAGTGGAGAGTAGTAGAGAGTGAGTAGTAAAGAGTGAGTAGTAGAGAGAGAGTAGTAGAGAGTGAGTAGTAGAGAGTAGAGAGTAGTAGAGAGTGAGTAGTAGAGAGTAGTAGATAGTGAGTAGTAGGTAGTGAGTAGTAGAAAGAGAGTAGTAGAGACTAGTAGAGTAGTAGAGAATGAGTAGTAGAGAGTGAGTATTAGAGAGTAGTGGAGTAGGAGAGAGTAAGTAGTAGAGAGTAGTGGAGAATATTCCAAAGTTTGGCACAGCACCACTTGCACAATAAGTCCAATCAAATCATATCACTTACAGTCCTTATTGAAGAGCTGAATCTTGGTGTATATTCAAATGCTTTTATTTTCCTTAAGTTTATGTACCACAGCCAGCTGACACGTTTCGTTCTGTACAACAGAACTTCTTCAGGGCGTTCTTATTTCCTTCAAGTTATGTCAGTATCCTGTTTTCATATAACTAGATATTTCTTCCATGTAAGTACATTCTTATTCAAAGTGACTAGGTATCAATTTTACCCACACAATTCGGGCAGACTTGAGTAATTTATAGCATCCTCAAAGTCAGTCTTTCAAAAATTCCAAAGTATATGACATGATAATCCAAATCCAAATGTTTCTCAAGAAAAGTCATTTTCAATCGTTCGGAATATCGGCGTTTGGGCAGATATGACCCAGGGACCCCCAGTATGCAAGGGGAATTAGTCCCCCCTCTGCAAACGCGCCAGTGGCCTGCGTTGCAGAGAGGTGTAAAAAGGGGCATAGCCTCATTACACCTCTGTGCAATGCAGCCCCCTGGCGCATACTGGAGGTTCCAGGTGGGCTAGTTGGCCCCCAGGGACCCCTAGTATGCAAGGGGAATTAGTTCCCCCTCTTCAAACATGCACGGGGGCTGCGTTGCAGAGAGGTGTAAAAAAGGGTGTGGCCTCATTACACCTCTCTGCAATGCAGCCCCCTGGCGCATACTAGAGGCTCCTGGTGGGCTAGTTGGCCCCCAGGGACCCCCAGTATGCAAGGGGAATTTTTCCCCCTCTGCAAACGCGGCAGGGGGCTGCGTTGCAGAGAGGTGTACCAAGGGGCATAGCCTCATTACACCTCTGCAATGCAGCCCCCTGGCGCATACTGGAGGTTCCAGGTGGGCTAGTTGGCCCCCAGGGGCCCCCAGTATGCAAGGGGAATTAGTTCCCCCTCTTCAAACATGCACGGGGGCTGCGTTGCAGAGAGGTGTAAAAAGGGGCGTGGCTTCATTACATCTCTCTGCAATGCATTCCCCTGGCGCATACTGGAGATTCCTGGTGGGCTTTCAGGTCTTATATAGTTAGGAATTAGCATTAAAAAAACCTTTGAAATTCACTGAAAAAACCATAGGTTTCAGGCCTTATATAGTTAGGAATTAGCATTTAAAAAACCTTGCAAATTCACTGAAAAAACCATAGGTTTCAGGCCCTATATAGTTAGGAATTAGCATTTAAAAAAACCTTTAAAATTCACTCAAAAAACTATACGTTTTAGGGGTGTTATAGTTAGCTGGACATTTCACTGACAAAACCATTGAAATTGCTCCTATATAGTTTGTTGTACTAACTATATTTCGCGCACCCGCGATCCACTGCTGATGATGTCACATATTACATCATTCATGAAATGGTCAGTGACATCACTGATGACATCTTAAATGACATCACTGATGACATCATCCACGTGACAATCACATACACCTTTTCATACACTAGTAAAATCTTTCATCACTCTTTGTAAAATACAGAGTATCACATTTGAATCCATTGTTACAGCAATACAAGTATCTAAAAACCCACTCAGTGATTCATAGATGTATACACACATCTAATCACTTACCTGTAGATTCACTCATACATGCTGTCAATGAACAATAGAACACTATCAAAAATACTTATACACCTAAATCGACATTACACACCAGCACACATCCTATTCACATATGAAGTCATCCTACTCACTTATGCAAACAATGGATCATACTTACATATTTACTTAGCTACACACTTATACAAACACAACTTCATCTATTCAGTTAGATAGTATGTCATACTTAGTGAATTATAAAATCATTATTACAAGTATAAAGTTATCCATACAGTCACTCACACAATCATTGAGTCTTATGTATACTTATTTATATACAACAACTGACACATACACTGCCTTTTATTTTTCTAGTTTGTTGGACATGTAGCATTGAGAAATATATTTGCTCATCACCACACCCATAAAGATATTCACTGACCTAAACAACTGTTAGAACATGTAGTTTTAACTTCATATATCTAGTGAATCAACTATTCACACATCTTTGGGCAGTCACACCCCCCCACCGAACCACACACACATTCACTCTCCCATACAAATACTCAGTTAACTAATCAATAACTAATATAGACTTTCACATAGCTAGTAACCAACTGGAGAGCCTGTTTACACAACAACTGACAAAGTGATACAGATATTCAAACAGTTTAGTCACTATCCACTATATTTAGTGAAACACTATAAATTGGTCAAGTAAACAGTCAATTACACTGCTACTAAATCCTCCATCCAAATATTTATTTTTATATATCCACTCATTCTTCAATGCAAATTGCTATATATATAATGCATATTTAAATAACGAAGCAAACCACATTCACTGGATGATGTCATCAGTGATGTCATCAGTGATGTCATTTGAGATGTCATCAGTGATGTCACTGACCATGTCATGAATGATGTAATATGTGACATCATCAGCAGTGGATTGCGGGTGCGCGAAATATAGTTAGTACAACTAACTATATAGGAGCAATTTCAATGGTTTTGTATGAGTGAAATGTCCAGCTAACTATAACACCCCTAAAACGTATAGTTTTTTGAGTGAATTTTAAAGGTTTTTTTAAATGCTAATTCCTAACTATATAAGGCCTGAAACCTTTGGTTTTTTTAGTGAATATATATATATACATATATATATATATATATATATATATATATATATATATATAGTGCGCAAACTCCAGACAACGCCACTGCAGCTCAAGCGCAAGAACCGGAACAGCGAGGCAAGTAGGAGACGGACCACAGCTGAAAATTCACAGGTCTTTTAATTGCAGGAAAGGTGTGGGGAAGAGGGCAAGACGCGTTTCGGGCTTACAAAGCCCTTGTTCACATGCAATGACACAGTGATTTATTTTTGTTTTTATAATGCAGTGAAACCCGCCTCCCCGCCAATTTACTAATCAGGTCACATGGTCATAGGGATAGGAAAAAGACTATCCGAACAAAGCACAAATGGGAGAACATAAATGAAAGCTCCTTAAAACAAGACATATTTACAATGCGATGATTAAATAACATTGGCCATACTTGTTCATAATGCAATGTCATTTCTTTTCTGTATAATACAATATATACATAATTACTGGATAAATCCATGTGCAAGAAACGCATTTGTGCAAATGTAGCGGCCTGTAAACAGCGGGGGAACGGGAAAAGTTCGGGAAAGTGCAAATAACAAAATCACAATGAATCACTATCTGTAATTCTTGGAGTCATACATTCTATGCATGAATGCATTTCTAAGGGAGGGGAAAAATTGAAATAAAGTGCTAATAGTGCATGATGATATTGGCCTATGTATATAATGCATAAATGCTTAACATGAAAATGAAGGTAAGTCTTGACCTTTCAAAAATGTCATATAAAAGCGCATATAGAAAAACATTTCATACTGGTATAAAAACATCATCATATCAAACGGTGAGATAAAAACACCCTATGTGAAATACGTAAAAAAGTAGAGATTTCACATCTAAAATAGTTAAATATGTAAATACAAAAAGTGCACTATATACAAAGAGAGAAAGCCGAATTCATTTATATTTACAAATAATGACTGACAAGGAACTTGACCAGCCACGGCTGTTTTCATAGAGAAACATAACCCACTCAAAGTAAATCAACATTGTCTAGCGCCTATTCCCAGATCACAGGGAACCTGACGTATCTGGGAAATAAATGGGATGGTGGGCCAACAGAGGAGATCTAGTTATATGTGTGGGCATTATATGTTTGATCAAGTCTTTAGAGAAAATGGCGTAGATCCTCAGTGTTATTAAGCCCGTTGGGCCATTTACTGTCATATTCTAGGATCAGGCTTGATTCTAGTCGCCTCAGTATGAGCTCACGGTTGCCACCTCTTCTGAGTTTGGGGACTGCCGCTACCACATAATACGAGAGGCAATTAATGTCTTTGTTGTGGGTACTCTCGAAGTGGCGAGCCACTGGATATGTCTGGTCACAGTGTAGGATGGCTCGAATGTGCTGCAAAATCCTGACGTGCACTTGTTGTTTTGTACTGCCTACGTAGTTAAGGCCACAAGTGCACGTCAGGACGTATACAGCAAACTCAGTTTTGCAAGTATGGCTCCCTCTAATTGGAATCTCACTCATAGAAAATGGAGTTCTGTAATGAGTTTTATTTATGCCAAACTTGCAGGCTCTGCAAGTTGTGCATTTACGGAACCCAGAAGGTGATAACCAATTAGGTTTCTGTTGCAATTCAGGGCTACCTTGGTCCAGAATTGAACCCATACTTTGTGCCCGCCTGAAAGTGACCAAAGGTTTGTTGGGTAACAGACATCCCAAAACTGTATCCGTTAGGACAGTAGACCAATGCTCGTTAATGATTCGTCTGATTTTTGTTTCTTGACTGCTGTAGTTTGTAATAAACCTTGGACAGTCAATGTTGCTCGATTCAATGTCTTTAGCCATTGCCTTGTTCTTATTCACAGTATTTAGCAATAGGCACGATCTAGAGCAATTTTCTGTTTTTGTCAAAGCCTGGTTGAACACTTTTTCAGAGTAACCTCGGGCTTTCATTCGGACTTTTAACTCAGCTACACATTTTTGGAAATCCTCAGCCTTACTGCATATTCTTTTTAGCCTTAGGATTTCTCCATAGGGTATGCTGTGGATAGTGTGCTTGGGGTGGAGACTGGAGGCGTGGAGAGTCGTGTTACCCGCCGTTGCTTTTCTATATAGAGTAGTTTGTATACATCTATTATCATCCACATAAATCCTGACATCTAAAAATTCTGCTTGCTTGGCACTGATATTTGATGTAAACTTTAAGTTTAGGGGGTTGTTGTTTATCTCTGAGATGAACACTTTAGCCTCATTTTCATCCCCTTGCCAAACAATGAAGATGTCATCAATGTAACGGAGATATTTTATTATTTTCTCCCTTACCCAAGTCTTATGTGTGATGTTGAGGACCCGCTCCTCCCACCAGCCAACGTGTAAACACGCATAGCTGGGGGAGAAGCAGGCCCCCATCGCCACCCCTCTTAACTGTCTCCAAATTTCCTTGCCGAATGAAAAGTAGTTGTTACCAAGACACCATTCGATCAAGCCCAATATCACCTTGTTGTGTTCATAGTATTCCGCCGCACGTTGACCCAGAAAATGACTGACAGCAATTAGACCACACGAGTGGGCAATACTAGTGTACAATTGCTCAACATCAAGGGTGATTAACAACATATCATCTTGCCACTCCAAGTCATCTATTTTTGCCAAGAAATCACTGGTATCACGAACAAAACTTGGAAGAGAGGTCACCCAGCTTTGTAAGAAATAATCAATGTACTGGCCCACATTCTCTCCGCTGCTGCCTATAGCAGAGATAATGGGTCTGCCAGGAACAGGTGACACCCCCTTGTGAACCTTTGGGATTAAATAGAGACATGGCAAGACAGGATGTGCATTGTGCATACATTTAAATTCATCTGATGAGATAAGACCTTCTCTGCGAAATTGTAGCAGTAGTTTATGTAGATTGTCATTCGCTTTAAGGTACTCTTTGTTGGTAGATTTTAAATAACAAGCAGGATCGTGTAATTGTCTTAATGCCTCTGCAGAGTACTCCGATTTGGGCCAAATGACAATATTCCCCCCTTTATCCGCTGTTTTTACTATGATGTTGGGGTTATCCTTTAGCTTTTTCATCAGTTCAAAATATTTAGCTTTTTGCACATTGTACTTCTTTTTCTGTATGTTGTTCGTTCTTTTATATAACTCCTTGATGTCTGCAATGATACAATCCTGAAAGACGTCAACCGCATCTTTGGTCATCATGGGCACAAAATCAGATTTTCCTTTAAACGGTGTGATGCCTGCACCTTTCTGAGTCATGTTGATTTTTTCCAACCTTTTCTGTGTGCTGGTATCAACCGCATCTGCAGTAGGTTGGGAATTAGTTTCAAAATTAAGATCATGCACATCGAGGAAAACTGGCACATCCGAAGCTGACAATTGGATTGTGCTTGCAGTATTGCTGGTGTTACAGTTTTCCTCATTGCCCACAGTAGATTTTACTTTTTGTAGTACAAAGAATTTCTTTAATTTTAGTTTGCGAATATAGCGATAAACGTCAACTCTGGTGGAAGCATATTTGAAATTTTGTTCTGGACAGAAATTTAGACCAAGCATTAAAAGTTGTTGTTCCGCTGTTGTCAGAGTTACATTTGACAGATTTATGATTGATTTATCTGTTTTTACTTCTTCTTTTTCCATGATTGGTTGGTTTTTTTGTTGTTCCATCCCCCTTTGTTTGTGCTTCCTTCTCCTTTCGCGTCTTTTTTTGTTTCTGCGGTTGTTGTTGCGTTTTTTTGACGCGGTCTCAGTGTGCGTAGTCTTTCGTTTACTAAAAAAGCAAGCTCTTCATCAATTTCAAAAATTGGCATTGGGAGGCCACTAGTACTTAAATCCTCATTTGAGCTAACTGATTCACCAGATGTTGAGGCTATATCAGAATTGGAGCTCACAGAGACTTGGTTTTGTGCCTCGCTTGATTGGGTTGTCAGGGTTACATTCTGAACTGCCTGTCCTTTGCCCCTGAATTGCTGACGCTTGGTAACATTGTACTTGCGGGCAAAAGTAAAAATTTGACCATTTGCATAATCCATTGCATCTCGTTGGAATTTGCTGACTTTACGTGCTTTGATTTTGTTGCCGTGTGTCTTGAGTCTATCAATCATTGCTTCTTTTATTTTTTTGATGGTTTCTGTTTCTTCTATTTCATTTATTTGCTTTTGGATTGTTTCAATCGTGATCAAAATAGCTTCTCTATCAATAGCGGCGTACTTGATTAGTATATGCACTATATTCATGGAGGCTACTAAGTTGTTCTGGGCCCACTCTTTCAACATCAGAGGGTTTGGGTTCTCAAAGGTGGGGGCTAACATTATTCTCAACCCCCTTGGTACACGATTGGCATCAGCATATTTGGACAAGGAATAGTGCTCCCACCATTTTGTGATTTCTAGCCGTTTCTGTTTCTCCAATGCCTTATATAATGTTTTAATGTCCGTGTCTCCTTGAGCCTCGACATTGGCGGTGATTGCATCACCATTGCTGCCCGATGTAGTGACCCGATTGAATAGCTGTTCTGCTTCCTCCTCCCTTACACGGAACTCCTCCGCAGACATTATCCTCTGCCCCCACCTAACACTGTCTTCTGCAAACACGCCTCAGTTATTAAGTCGGCGTGGTGTGTTTAACTTCGTCTCCCGTTGGAGACTTCACCTCTTTACCTCCGATATGCCGTACAGTTACACTCACCGCGTTTCAATCAGACGCCACACTTTAGTCGGGTCCTCCGACTCGACCGCCGAGTATCGTCTGCTCCACCGGTATTGTTGAACGTTTGGCCACAGGAGGGGGCATCCGCTTAAAATTCCATCCAGAAACTTTGACAAAGGGGTTTTTCCCCATGTTAATTTCCATAGGACGGTCTGACACGTCTACAGCCCGAACGGCTGAACGGAATTACGAGAAATTTGGCAAAATTGTAGGGACTGGTACGCAGATGTGCCTTTGCTATATTTGGTGAAAATTGGTCCAGTGGTTTTTTGGAAAATTAACTTCAAAAAATCATATATATATAGGTGCGCTCCGAGCGCACACCGTTACGCGTACCGGGGAGTGCACACGGCGCGCTACGGGAGTGCGCGAGCGGAAAGCTGATTGGTTGTTGGGTGTCTGCCAACGTTCTAAACAGTCCGGAGAGTCCGCCATCTTGTGTCTCGGTAGAATCGAGGCACAAGAGGTGAAAAAGAAAGCAGGAAATAATTAAAAGGGGGCAGAGTAGACACCCCCTGACCCCCTAGGTTTTCTGAGGGGGGCTTAGAAGGACCCTGAAGGGCAAAAAAACTTTTTTGGGGGGGGAAATTTTCGCGGGGTAAGCGCTGGGTGCGTTTCCAGGTACGCTATCCGGTACGCGCACCCTGAGCGCACCACGGGGAAAAACAGTGTAAGAAAATAGAGTAAAAAAATAATTTTGAGTGCTTAGAAGTAGGGTAGCTCTGAAAAGAGCTGTTGGGTTATGTGGGTGTTTTTTGTACCTACAAGTAGGTACCAATGCAGAGTCTTATATTCAAGAGGAAAACTCTATTCCCCTCATCTGTAAAATGCACACCATCTCTCCTATAGATGCCTTGCATGTTGTAACGCAAGTTGTTGTGGTAAATGGAACCCACCCATAGTCTCTGAGGAAAGCAGAAACAGATATATTTACATGTTTCCTTGCTTTCTCAATCTGTGGACAAAATTGGTTGGACCAGTTCCATTTTTGCCTTTGGCATATATTAGAAAATACCAAGGCAGTTTTTGGAAAAAGTGACATCAATTGCCCAAAGATGTCCTTTAAAAGCATTTCCAGACCTACCCCAGTCAAAGTGCCTAGGTCATTTCCACCACAGTGCACAATTATAAGGTCAGGGTGTGGAAGATGCATAAAGGATTTTACCAATGGTATCAATTGGTGGCATCTTAATCCTCTCTGTCCAATCCATACAATGTCCACATTTGGTAAATCAAGGTTGTAAATACCTCTGTTAGCTGCGTATTTTTGAATCCAGTGGACAAAGCTATGACCCACAAACCGGACTTTTGGCATCTTGAAGGTAGATGTGCTTGTATTCAGATGAGTTATGGAAATGAAATGGCAGTTTGAAAGTAGGAGTTATGTACAAAAGTGGTTGAGATTCAGTGCACTTGAAAAACAAAAAATGATTGGTGCTTTCTTAAAATTCAGCACTGAAAAATAGGGTGCATGCTTTTTTTTAAAGAAGTCATTTCAATGGTTGAGGAAAAGTCATTTCAAGTAACATTGCACATGATTAGCTGGTACATTGAGAGGTCAAACACCCTTGCTGCATTTTTTTGCAACATAGTATGATGAACTTTTAAACAGTGTGCTGGGTGAGGAGGGAGTTACCATGGTAACAGGGGAATGAGCACCGGGGGGATGGGTGAATGTTATGTGACTTTCAAAGTGTTCAAATGTACAACCAATTAAAATGTGCAGTTTCTTACTTCACTTCATTAACTCCTTCTCTTTCTTCCTCTGTCCTCTTTGTTCTACACTCCCCTTCCCTCAATCTCTCTCTGTTAGCCTCATTCTCTCCATCCCCTTAGTCTCTCACTCCTCTTCTGTCACGCTCACTGCCTATAACTCAGCCATACTCCTACACTCACCTTCTTTCAGACCTTCTCCTTTACTTTCCTCCCTGTCTCTTCCCTTCTTTCGCTCCTGCACACTTTTCCCTTCCCTTACTCTCCTTACTCCACTTCATTAAGTCCTTCTCTTACTCCTTCTGTCCTGTTAGTTCTACACTTTCCTTCCCTCATTCTCTCTCTGTTATCCTCATTCTCTCCTTCACATTAGTCTCTCACTCCTCTTCTGTCACGCTCACTCCCTATAACTCAGCCATACTCCCACACTCACCTTCTTTCAGACCTTATCCTTTACTTTCCTTCCTCTCTCTTCTCTTACTTCATTCCTTTACTCTTTTCCCTTCCCTTACTCTCCTTACTCCATTTCACTAACTCCTTCCCTCTCTCCGCTTACTTCTACACTCCCCTTCCCTCATTCTCTCTCTGTTACCCTCATTCTCTCCGGCACTTTAGTCTCTCACTCCTCTTCTATCACGCTCACTCCCTATAACACAGAAATACTCCCACATTCACCTTCTTACAGACCTTCTCCTTTACTTTTCTTCCTCTCTCTTCCCTTGTTTCGCTCTTTCACTCTTTTCCCTTTCCTTACTCTCCTTACTCCACTTTACTAACTCCTTCTCTTACTCCCTCTGTCCTTTTAGTTCTACACTCCTCCTCCCTCATTCTCTCTCTGTTAGCCTCATTCTCTCCATCCCCTTAATCTCTCACTCCTCTTCTATCACATTCAGTCCGTTTAACTCAGTCATACTCCCACACTCACCTTCTTTCTAACCTTCTTCTTTACTTTCCTTCCTCTCTCTTCCCTTACTTCATTCCTTTACTCTTTTCATTTACACTACTCTCCTTAGTCCA
The DNA here is from genome assembly GCF_964261635.1 of Lissotriton helveticus. NCBI lineage: Eukaryota > Metazoa > Chordata > Amphibia > Caudata > Salamandridae > Lissotriton > Lissotriton helveticus. The sequence goes on along the minus strand of NC_136061.1, from coordinate 2,000,781,808 downwards.
CTTCACTAACTCCTTCTTTAACTACCTCTGTCCTCTTACGTCTACACTCCTCTTCCCTCATTCTCTCTCTGTTAGCCTCATTCTCTCCATTCCCTTAGTCTCTCACTCCTCTTCTATCACACTCACTCCTTATAACTCAGCCATACTACCACACTCACCTTCTTTCAAACCTTTTCCTTTACTTTTCTAGTACTCGCTTCCCTTCTTTCACTCCTTAACTCTTTTCTCTTCCCCTACTCTGCTTACTCCACTTTACTAACTCCTTCTCTTACTCCGTCTGTCCTCTTAGTTCTACACTCTCCTTCCCTCATTCTCTCTCTGTTAACCTTATTGTCTCCGTCTCCTTAGTCTGTCACTCCTCTTCTGTCACGCTCACTCCCTACAACTCAGCCACACTCACCTTCTTTCAGACTTTGTCCTTTAGTTTCCTTCCTCTCTATTCACTTACTTCATTCCTTTACTCTTTTCCCTTCACTTACTCTCCTTACTCCACTTCACTAACTCCTTCCCTCTCTCCTCTTACTTCTACACTTCCCTTCCCTCATTCTCGCTCTGTTAGCCTCATTCTCTCCATCCCCTTAGTCTCTCACACCTCTTCTGTCACGCTCACTCCCTATAACTCAGCCATACTCCCATACTCACCTTCTTTCAGACCTTAACCTTTACTTTCCTTCCTGTCTCTTTCCTTCATTTGCTCCTTCACTCTTTTGTCTTCCCTTACTCTCCTTACTCCACTTCACTAACTCCTTCTCTCACTCCCTCTGTCCTCTTACTTCTACACTCCCCTTGCCTCATTCTCTCTCTGTTAGCCTCATTCTCTCTGACCCCTTAGTCTGTCACTCCTCTTCTATCACGCTCACTCCCTATAACACAGCCACACTCCCTCACTTATGTTTCTTTCCTCCCTCACTCAGTCCTCTACTCTCAATTTTTCTTTCACTTTCTCTGTCTCTTCACTCCCTTACTCCCTTTGTCTCACACTCACTTGCCTTTATCCAGTCTGTATCTCCACTCTTTCCTCAACATCACTGCTCTTTTCTTACCCTTCCACACCCCTGTTCCTTTTCTACATTTTCTTCACTTATCCTCATTCCCCATGTTCACTCTCCTTCTCCTCACTCACCTCCCACACTCACCTTCTTTCAGTCCCCCTACTTCACTTCTATTCCCCTCTCGTCCCTTTCTCTGCTTTCTCACTCATTTTCCTTTCCTCTCTCACTGCACTCCACTTCAGTTACTCTTTTTGAATTTGTTAAGAATACAGCTCTTTTTTGAGAATTGGAGGTAGTTCTAAAAAGAACTTTTTTTTTCTTCTTTTTTCGTTTTTTTCTCAACAAAAACAAAAACAGGGAATGCAAAACTGCTCAACAGGAGCAAAAAAAGGGGGAAAATTAGGGCTGGGGAGGGCAGCGGTGTTCTTGCCTCCTGCGTGTAATGATCTTGATGCTCTGCTCACCATGGCAGAGCAATTCATCGCATTGCCTGCATTTTATAGTAATGTCATTAAAAACAGGTTGAATGTTCGGAATCATCTCTAATTCCGCTGCACGTCCTCTCCCTGAAGTTGTGGCTCCTCCTGTTGATGTAGAGCCACCATCCCTTGGGGGATTACGTGCCAGGTCTCGGACACACTCCCGGGCATAGTTCTGCGGATGCCTGCGTTGAACGTGGCGAATCATTGTTGAATTTCCAAAACTGTACTTCCTTCTGGTGTCTCCTCGGGAAAGCACAGTTTGGCAGATTTTACATTCAACTTTGGGAGCATTCACCTTTTTTAATCCTTCAGGTACTGAAAAAAACTTCCAAATAAAATGTTCCTTGACCTTGGGCTGAGGAGGCTCTTCATCAATTAAACCATCTGACTCCTCACTGCTGCTGGGTGCTCTGGCAGCCATTCTTTCCACAAAATGGTAGGACAGAAAAAAACAGGTCTTGCTGTCTCCAAAGTGAAAGAAGAAGTGAAGGAAAAGGGTGGGGTTTTCATTAGTTGTAAAAAAAAACTGTTAACAACCAATGAAAAGAGTTATTTTAAGGTCAGATGACTTGACGCGCTTACGCTGCGCGCACCGGAGCGCTGCCGGGGGCGCTTACGCGGCGCAAACGTAGGCACTTCCGGGGGCGCTTACGCGGCGCGCCTGAATGACGTTTTGGTAGCTTTACGGAAATGCAAAATCATTTTCATTCGGAAAATCAAAAATACTACTTTTATAAGTATGGTACTGTATGTTTTGCATTATTATTTAGTTTTCAGACATATTTCTTTTTACGTATGCAGAAATAGCGCTCTCGCTGCGCTCTCGGGAGAGCTTACCGTTGCGAGCATCCTGAGCGCTCCAAGTCAAAATGATATGGGTAAGCTTACCGGTGCGTGCACCCTAAGCGCTCCGAGACAAAATGATAAAAAAAAACATGAAAAAAATACATTGAAAAATAATTGTTTAAAAAAAAAAATTATAATAATTAACAGTTATTAAAAACAGCTAATTAAAAAAACTGTTTAAAAATGGTAGGTTACAAACTCGATATATAAAGGAATTAGTTTTTAAAAAACCTTTGAAATTCACTGAAAAAACCATAGGTTTCACAATCGTTATGGTTAGGAATTAGCTTTAAAAAAAACTTTAAAATTCACTGAAAAAACCATAGGTTTAACACTCGTTATCGTTAGGAATTAGCATTTAAAAAACCTTTGAAATTCACTGAAAAAACCATAGGTTTCACACCAGTTATAGTTAGCTGGACATTTTACTCATACAAAACCATTGAAATTCCCACGTCATAGTTAGTTGGACCCACTATAATTCGCGCGCCCGCAATCCACTGCTGATGATGTCACATATTACATCATTCATGACATGGTCAGTGACATCACTGATGACATCACTGATGACATCTCAAATGAAGGGTCATACCTTTGCAGCTGTTCGTGTGTTCCCTTATTCGTGTGGCAGACCCAGGAGCAGGATATCAATACGGCAGCCCAGCCGTGAGGTAGAGCATCACCCTGTGTAACACGGGGGCCACGGGAAAGGAATTCTACCTACCCTGAAGTGGGGCAGCTGTTATGGACAAGGATTGCAGACGCACGTGGGGGCTCATTCAGAGCTTGGACTCCTAATAGAGCAGCAGTTAAGAAAGTGTGTCCATCAAAGCGAAATAAGGACTTCAACTCCCAGAAACACTGTGAGCACGATATGGCTCAAGAAACCAGCGTGGGGGAGTGTGCACGTAACCTCCGTCGCTAAGCCTCTGAGGAAGAATTAATTGAAACGCGTCAGGCATGACGAAGGTACTGCTATCCTGTCCGTGTGCGAGTGCAATCTGTACCAATGAATAAAGGTCAAGGGTCATACCTTTGCAGCTGTTCGTGTGTTCCCTTATTCGTGTGGCAGACCCAGGAGCAGGATATCAATACGGCAGCCCAGCCGTGAGGTAGAGCATCATCCTGTGTAACACGGGGGCCACGGGAAAGGAATTCTACCTACCCTGAAGTGGGGCAGCTGTTATGGATAAGGATTGCAGACGCACGTGGAGGCTCATTCAGAGCTTGGACTCCTAATAGAGCAACAGTTAAGAAAGTGCGTCCATCAAAGGGAAATAAGGACTTCAACTCCCAGAAACACTGTGAGCACGATATGGCTCAAGAAACCAGCGTGGGGGAGTGTGCACGTAACCTCCGTCGCTAAGCCTCTGAGGAAGAATTAATTGAAACGCGTCAGGCATGACGAAGGTACTGCTATCCTGTCCGCGTGCGAGTGCAATCTGTACCAATGAATAAAGGTCAAGGGCTATACCTTTGCAGCTATTTGTGTGTTCCCTTATTCGTGTGGCAGACCCAGGAGCATGATATCAATACGGCAGCCCAGCCGTGAGGTAGAGCATCACCCTGTGTAACACAGGGGCCACGGGAAAGGAATTCTACCTACCCTCAAGTGGGGCAGGTGTTATGGATAAGGATTGCAGACGCACGTGGGGGCTCATTCAGAGCTTGGACTCCTAATAGAGCAGCAGTTAAGAAAGTGCGTCCATCAAACGGAAATAAGGACTTCAACTCCCAGAAACACTGTGAGCACGATATGGCTCAAGAAACCAGCGTGGGGGAGTGTGCACGTAACCTCCGTCGCTTAGCCTCTGAGGAAGAATTAATTGAAACGCGTCAGGCATGACGAAGGTACTGCTATCCTGTCCGCGTGCGAGTGCAATCTGTACCAATGAATAAAGGTCAAGGGTCATACCTTTGCAGCTGTTCGTGTGTTCCCTTATTCGTGTGGCAGACCCAGGAGCAGGATATCAATACGGCAGCCCAGCCGTGAGGTAGAGCATCACCCTGTGTAACACGAGGGCCACGGGAAAGGAATTCTACCTACCCTGAAGTGGGGCAGCTGTTATGGATAAGGATTGCAGACGCATGTGGGGGCTCATTCAGAGCTTGGACTCCTAATAGAGCAGCAGTAAAGAAAGTGCGTCCATCAAAGGGAAAAAAGGACTTCAACTTCCAGAAACACTGTGAGCACGATATGGCTCAAGAAACCAGCGTGGGGGAGTGTGCACGTAACCTCCGTCGCTAAGCCTCTGAGGAAGAATTAATTGAAACGCGTCAGGCATGACGAAGGTACTGCTATCCTGTCCGCGTGCGAGTGCAATCTGTACCAATGAATAAAGGTCAAGGGTCATACCTTCGCAGCTGTTCGTGTGTTCCCTTATTCGTGTGGCAGACCCAGGAGCAGGATATCAATACGGCAGCCCAGCCGTGAGGTAGAGCATCACCCTGTGTAACACGGGGGCCACAGGAAAGGAATTCTACCTACCCTGAAGTGGGGCAGCTGTTATGGATAAGGATTGCAGACGCACGTGGGGGCTCATTCAGAGCTTGGACTCCTAATAGAGCAGCAGTTAAGAAAGTGCGTCCTTCAAAGGGAAATAAGGACTTCAACTCCCAGAAACACTGTGAGCACGATATGGCTCAAGAAAACAGCGTGGGGGAGTGTGCACGTAACCTTCGTCGCTAAGCCTCTGAGGAAGAATTAATTGAAACGCGTCAGGCATGACGAAGGTACTGCTATCCTGTCTGCGTGCGAGTGCAATCTGTACCAATGAATAAAGGTCAAGGGTAATACCTTTGCAGCTGTTCGTGTGTTCCCTTATTCGTGTGGCAGACCCAGGAGCAGGATATCAATACGGCAGCCCAGCCGTGAGGTAGAGCATCACCCTGTGTAACACGGGGGCCACGGGAAAGGAATTCTACCTACCCTGAAGTGGGGCAGCTGTTATGGATAAGGATTGCAGACGCACGTGGGGGCTCATTCAGAGCTTGGACTCCTAATAGAGCAGCAGTTAAGAAAGTGCGTCCATCAAAGGGAAATAAGGACTTCAACTCCCAGAAACACTGTGAGCACGATATGGCTCAAGAAACCAGCATGGGGGAGTGTGCACGTAACCTCCGTCGCTAAGCCTCTGAGGAAGAATTAATTGAAACGCGTCAGGCATGACGAAGGTACTGCTATCCTGTCCGCGTGCGAGTGCAATCTGTACCAATGAATAAAGGTCAAGGGTCATACCTTTGCAGCTGTTCGTGTGTTCCCTTATTCGTGTGGCAGACCCAGGAGCAGGATATCAATACGGCAGCCCAGCCGTGAGGTAGAGCATCACCCTGTGTAACACGGGGGCCACGGGAAAGGAATTCTACCTACCCTGAAGTGGGGCAGCTGTTATGGATAAGGATTGCAGACGCACGTTTGGGCTCATTCAGAGCTTGGACTCCTAATAGAGCAGCAGTTAAGAAAGTGCGTCCTTCAAAGGGAAATAAGGACTTCAACTCCCAGAAACACTGTGAGCACGATATGGCTCAAGAAAACAGCGTGGGGGAGTGTGCACGTAACCTTCGTCGCTAAGCCTCTGAGGAAGAATTAATTGAAACGCGTCAGGCATGACGAAGATACTGCTATCCTGTCTGCGTGCGAGTGCAATCTGTACCAATGAATAAAGGTCAAGGGTAATACCTTTGCAGCTGTTCGTGTGTTCCCTTATTCGTGTGGCAGACCCAGGAGCAGGATATCAATACGGCAGCCCAGCCGTGAGGTAGAGCATCACCCTGTGTAACACGGGGGCCACGGGAAAGGAATTCTACCTACCCTGAAGTGGGGCAGCTGTTATGGATAAGGATTGCAGACGCACGTGGGGGCTCATTCAGAGCTTGGACTCCTAATAGAGCAGCAGTTAAGAAAGTGCGTCCATCAAAGGGAAATAAGGACTTCAACTCCCAGAAACACTGTGAGCACGATATGGCTCAAGAAACCAGCATGGGGGAGTGTGCACGTAACCTCCGTCGCTAAGCCTCTGAGGAAGAATTAATTGAAACGCGTCAGGCATGACGAAGGTACTGCTATCCTGTCCGCGTGCGAGTGCAATCTGTACCAATGAATAAAGGTCAAGGGTCATACCTTTGCAGCTGTTCGTGTGTTCCCTTATTCGTGTGGCAGACCCAGGAGCAGCATATCAATACGGCAGCCCAGCCGTGAGGTAGAGCATCACCCTGTGTAACACGGGGGCCACGGGAAAGGAATTCTACCTACCCTGAAGTGGGGCAGCTGTTATGGATAAGGATTGCAGACGCACGTGGGGGCTCATTCAGAGCTTGGACTCCTAATAGAGCAGCAGTTAAGAAAGTGCGTCCATCAAAGGGAAATAAGGACTTCAACTCCCAGAAACACTGTGAGCACGATATGGCTCAAGAAACAAGCGTGGGGGAGTGTGCACGTAACCTCCGTCGCTAAGCCTCTGAGGAAGAATTAATTGAAACGTGTCAGGCATGGCAAAGGTACTGCTATCCTGTCCGCGTGCAAGTGCAATCTGTACCAATGAATAAAGGTCAAGGGTCATACCTTTGCAGCTGTTCGTGTGTTCCCTTATTCGTGTGGCAGACCTAGGAGCAGGATATCAATACGGCAGCCCAGCCGTGAGGTAGAGCATCGCCCTGTGTAACACGGGGACCACGTGAAAGGAATTCTACCTACCCTGAAGTGTGGTAGCTGTTATGGATAAGGATTGCAGACGCACGTGGGGGCTCATTCAGAGCTTGGACTCCTAATAGAGCAGCAGTTAAGAAAGTGCGTCCATCAAAGGGAAATAAGGACTTCAACTCCCAGAAACACTGTGAGCACGAAATGGCTCAAGAAACCAGCGTGGGGGAGTGTGCACGTAACCTCCGTCGCTAAGCCTCTGAGGAAGAATTAATTGAAACGCGTCAGGCATGACGAAGATACTGCTATCCTGTCCGCGTGCGAGTGCAATCTGTACCAATGAATAAAGGTCAAGGGTCATACCTTTGCAGCTGTTCGTGTGTTCCCTTATTCGTGTGGCAGACCCAGGAGCAGGATATCAATACGGCAGCCCAGCCGTGAGGTAGAGCATCACCCTATGTAACACGGGGGCCACGGGAAAGGAATTCTACCTACCCTGAATTGGGGCAGCTGTTATGGATAAGGATTGCAGACGCACGTGGGGGCTCATTCAGAGCTTGGACTCCTGATAGAGCAGCAGTTAAGAAAGTGCGTCCATCAAAGGGAAATAAGGACTTCAACTCCCAGAAACACTGTGAGCACGATATGGCTCAAGAAACCAGCGTTGGGGAGTGTGCACGTAACCTCCGTCGCTATGCCTCTGAGGAAAAATTAATTGAAACGCGTCAGGCATGACGAAGGTACTGCTATCCTGTCCGCGTGCGAGTGCAATCTGTACCAATGAATAAAGGTCAAGGGTCATACCTTTGCAGCTGTTCGTGTGTTCCCTTATTCGTGTGGCAGACCCAGGAGCAGGATATCAATACGGCAGCCCAGCCATGAGGTAGAGCATCACCCTGTGTAACACGGGGGCCACGGGAAAGGAATTCTACCTACCCTGAAGTGGGGCAGCTGTTATGGATAAGGATTTCAGACGCACGTGGGGGCTCATTCAGAGCTTGGACTCCTAATAGAGCATTAGTTAAGAAAGTGCGTCCATCAAAGGGAAATAAGGACTTCAACTCCCAGAAACACTGTGAGCACGATATGGCTCAAGAAACCAGCATGGGGGAGTGTGCACGTAACCTCCGTCGCTAAGCCTCTGAGGAAGAATTAATTGAAACGCGTCAGGCATGACGAAGGTACTGCTATCCTGTCCGCGTGCAAGTGCAATCTGTACCAATGAATAAAGGTCAAGGGTCATACCTTTGCAGCTGTTCGTTTTTTCCCTTATTCGTGTGGCAGACCTAGGAGCAGGATATCAATACGGCAGCCCAGCCATGAGGGAGAGCATCACCCTGTGTAACACGGGGACCACGGGAAAGGAATTCTACCTACCCTGAAGTGGGGCAACTGTTATGGATAAGGATTGCAGACGCACGTGGGGGCTCATGCAGAGCTTGGACTCCTAATAGAGCAGCAGTTAAGAAAGTGCGTCCATCAAAGGGAAATAAGGACTTCAACTCCCAGAAACACTGTGAGCACGATATGGCTCAAGAAACCAGCGTGGGGGAGTGTGCACGTAACCTCCGTCGCTAAGCCTCAGAGGAAGAATTAATTGAAACGCGTCAGGCATGACGAAGATACTGCTATCCTGTCCGCGTGCGAGTGCAATCTGTACCAATGAATAAAGGTCAAGGGTCATACCTTTGCAGCTGTTCGTGTGTTCCCTTATTCGTGTGGCAGACCCAGGAGCAGGATATCAATACGGCAGCCCAGCCGTGAGGTAGAGCATCACCCTGTGTAACACGGGGGCCACGGGAAAGGAATTCTACCTACCCTGAAGTGGGGCAGCTGTTATGGATAAGGATTGCAGACGCACGTGGGGGCTCATTCAGAGCTTGGACTCCTAATAGAGCAGCAGTTAAGAAAGTAATAATAATAATAATCCACATTTGTATAGCGCACAATCACCCGTTAGGGTCTCTAGGCGCTGGGGGCCGTCGGGAAGATTAAGCAAGCTATTGCCCAGAGTCGCATGGTGCTGGGCTAACTTGCCGCCGGACCGGGGATCGAACCCTGATCCCCAGATTCCAGCATCAGTCGCCCTGGCCGCGGCGCCACACCTCTCCCTTAAAGTGCGTCCATCAAAGGGAAATAAGGACTTCAACTCCCAGAAACACTGTGAGCACGATATGGCTCAAGAAACCAGCATGGGGGAGTGTGCACGTAACCTCCGTCGCTAAGCCTCTGAGGAAGAATTCATTGAAACGCGTCAGGCATGACGAAGGTACTGCTATCCTGTCCGCGTGCGAGTGCAATCTGTACCAATGAATAAAGGTCAAGGGTCATACCTTTGCAGCTGTTTGTGTGTTCCCTTATTCGTGTGGCAGACCCAGGAGCAGGATATCAATACGGCAGCCCAGCCGTGAGGTAGAGCATCACCCTGTGTAACACGGGGGCCACGGGAAAGGAATTCTACCTACCCTGAAGTGGGGCAGCTGTTATGGATAAGGATTGCAGATGCACGTGGGGGTTCATTCAGAGCTTGGACTCCTAATAGAGCAGCAGTTAAGAAAGTGCGTCCATCAAAGGGAAATAAGGACTTCAACTCCCAGAAACACTGTGAGCACGATATGGCTCAAGAAACCAGCGTGGGGGAGTGTGCACGTAACCTCCGTCGCTAAGCCTCTGAGGAAGAATTAATTGAAACGTGTCAGGCATGACGAAGGTACTGCTATCCTGTCCGCGTGCGAGGGCAATCTGTACCAATGAATAAAGGTCAAGGGTCATACCTTTGCAGCTGTTCGTGTGTTCCCTTATTCGTGTGGCAGACCCAAGAGCAGGATATCAATACGGCAGCCCAGCCGTGAGGTAGAGCATCACCCTGTGTAACACGGGGGCCACGGGAAAGGAATTCTACCTACCCTGAAGTGGGGCAGCTGTTATGGATAAGGATTGCAGACGCACGTGGGGGCTCATTCAGAGCTTGGACTGCTAATAGAGCAGCAGTTAAGAAAGTGCGTCCATCAAAGGGAAATAAGGACTTCAACTCCCAGAAACACTGTGAGCACGATATGGCTCAAGAAACCAGCGTGGGGGAGTGTGCACGTAACCTCCGTCGCTAAGCCTCTGAGGAAGAATTAATTGAAACGCGTCAGGCATGACGAAGGTACTGCTATCCTGTCCGCGTGCGAGTGCAATCTGTACCAATGAATAAAGGTCAAGGGTCATACCTTTGCAGCTGTTCGTGTGTTCCCTTATTCGTGTGGCAGACCCAGGAGCAGGATATCAATACGGCAGCCCAGCCGTGAGGTAGAGCATCACCCTGTGTAACACGAGGGCCACGGGAAAGGAATTCTACCTACCCTGAAGTGGGGCAGCTGTTATGGATAAGGATTGCAGACGCACGTGGGGGCTCATTCAGAGCTTGGACTGCTAATAGAGCAGCAGTTAAGAAAGTGCGTCCATCAAAGGGAAATAAGGACTTCAATTCCCAGAAACACTGTGAGCACGATATGGCTCAAGAAACCAGCGTGGGGGAGTGTGCACGTAACCTCCGTCGCTAAGCCTCTGAGGAAGAATTAATTGAAACGCGTCAGGCATGACGAAGGTACTGCTATCCTGTCCGCGTGCGAGTGCAATCTGTACCAATGAATAAAGGTCAAGGGTCATACCTTTACAGCTGTTCGTGTGTTCCCTTATTCGTGTGGCAGACCCAGGAGCAGGATATCAATACGGCAGCCCAGCCATGAGGTAGAGCATCACCCTGTGTAACACGGGGGCCACGGGAAAGGAATTCTACCTACCCTGAAGTGGGGCAGCTGTTATGGATAAGGATTGCAGACGCACGTGGGGGCTCATTCAGAGCTTGGACTCCTAATAGAGCAGCAGTTAAGAAAGTGCGTCCATCAAAGGGAAATAAGGACTTCAACTCCCAGAAACACTGTGAGCACGATATGGCTCAATAAACCAGCATAGGGGAGTGTGCACGTAACCTCCGTCGCTAAGCCTCTGAGGAAGAATTCATTAAAACGCGTCAGGCATGACGAAGGTACTGCTATCCTGTCCGCGTGCGAGTGCAATCTGTACCAATGAATAAAGGTCAAGGGTCATACCTTTGCAGCTGTTCGTGTGTTCCCTTATTCGTGTGGCAGACCCAGGAGCAGGATATCAATACGGCAGCCCAGCCGTGAGGTAGAGCATCACCCTGTGTAACACGAGGGCCACGGGAAAGGAATTCTACCTACCCTGAAGTGGGGCAGCTGTTATGGATAAGGATTGCAGACGCACGTGGGGGCTCATTCAGAGCTTGGACTCCTAATAGAGCAGCAGTTAAGAAAGTGCGTCCTTCAAAGGGAAATAAGGACTTCAACTCCCAGAAACACTGTGAGCACGATATGGCTCAAGAAAACAGCGTGGGGGAGTGTGCACGTAACCTTCGTCGCTAAGCCTCTGAGGAAGAATTAATTGAAACGCGTCAGGCATGACGAAGGTACTGCTATCCTGTCTGCGTGCGAGGGCAATCTGTACCAATGAATAAAGGTCAAGGGTAATACCTTTGCAGCTGTTCGTGTGTTCCCTTATTCGTGTGGCAGACCCAGGAGCAGGATATCAATACGGCAGCCCAGCCGTGAGGTAGAGCATCACCCTGTGTAACACGGGGGCCACGGGAAAGGAATTCTACCTACCCTGAAGTGGGGCAGCTGTTATGGATAAGGATTGCAGACGCACGTGGGGGCTCATTCAGAGCTTGGACTCCTAATAGAGCAGCAGTTAAGAAAGTGCGTCCATCAAAGGGAAATAAGGACTTCAACTCCCAGAAACACTGTGAGCACGATATGGCTCAAGAAACCAGCATGGGGGAGTGTGCACGTAACCTCCGTCGCTAAGCCTCTGAGGAAGAATTAATTGAAACGCGTCAGGCATGACGAAGGTACTGCTATCCTGTCCGCGTGCGAGTGCAATCTGTACCAATGAATAAAGGTCAAGGGTCATACCTTTGCAGCTGTTCGTGTGTTCCCTTATTCGTGTGGCAGACCCAGGAGCAGCATATCAATACGGCAGCCCAGCCGTGAGGTAGAGCATCACCCTGTGTAACACGGGGGCCACGGGAAAGGAATTCTACCTACCCTGAAGTGGGGCAGCTGTTATGGATAAGGATTGCAGACGCACGTGGGGGCTCATTCAGAGCTTGGACTCCTAATAGAGCAGCAGTTAAGAAAGTGCGTCCATCAAAGGGAAATAAGGACTTCAACTCCCAGAAACACTGTGAGCACGATATGGCTCAAGAAACCAGCGTGGGGGAGTGTGCACGTAACCTCCGTCGCTAAGCCTCTGAGGAAGAATTAATTGAAACGTGTCAGGCATGGCAAAGGTACTGCTATCCTGTCCGCGTGCAAGTGCAATCTGTACCAATGAATAAAGGTCAAGGGTCATACCTTTGCAGCTGTTCGTGTGTTCCCTTATTCGCGTGGCAGACCTAGGAGCAGGATATCAATACGGCAGCCCAGCCGTGAGGTAGAGCATCACCCTGTGTAACACGGGGACCACGTGAAAGGAATTCTACCTACACTGAAGTGTGGTAGCTGTTATGGATAAGGATTGCAGACGCACGTGGGGGCTCATTCAGAGCTTGGACTCCTAATAGAGCAGCAGTTAAGAAAGTGCGTCCATCAAAGGGAAATAAGGACTTCAACTCCCAGAAACACTGTGAGCACGAAATGGCTCAAGAAACCAGCGTGGGGGAGTGTGCACGTAACCTCCGTCGCTAAGCCTCTGAGGAAGAATTAATTGAAACGCGTCAGGCATGACGAAGATACTGCTATCCTGTCCGCGTGCGAGTGCAATCTGTACCAATGAATAAAGGTCAAGGGTCATACCTTTGCAGCTGTTCGTGTGTTCCCTTATTCGTGTGGCAGACCCAGGAGCAGGATATCAATACGGCAGCCCAGCCGTGAGGTAGAGCATCACCCTATGTAACACGGGGGCCACGGGAAAGGAATTCTACCTACCCTGAATTGGGGCAGCTGTTATGGATAAGGATTGCAGACGCACGTGGGGGCTCATTCAGAGCTTGGACTCCTGATAGAGCAGCAGTTAAGAAAGTGCGTCCATCAAAGGGAAATAAGGACTTCAACTCCCAGAAACACTGTGAGCACGATATGGCTCAAGAAACCAGCGTTGGGGAGTGTGCACGTAACCTCCGTCGCTATGCCTCTGAGGAAAAATTAATTGAAACGCGTCAGGCATGACGAAGGTACTGCTATCCTGTCCGCGTGCGAGTGCAATCTGTACCAATGAATAAAGGTCAAGGGTCATACCTTTGCAGCTGTTCGTGTGTTCCCTTATTCGTGTGGCAGACCCAGGAGCAGGATATCAATACGGCAGCCCAGCCATGAGGTAGAGCATCACCCTGTGTAACACGGGGGCCACGGGAAAGGAATTCTACCTACCCTGAAGTGGGGCAGCTGTTATGGATAAGGATTTCAGACGCACGTGGGGGCTCATTCAGAGCTTGGACTCCTAATAGAGCAGCAGTTAAGAAAGTGCGTCCTTCAAAGGGAAATAAGGACTTCAACTCCCAGAAACACTGTGAGCACGATATGGCTCAAGAAACCAGCATGGGGGAGTGTGCACGTAACCTCCGTCGCTAAGCCTCTGAGGAAGAATTAATTGAAACGCGTCAGGCATGACGAAGGTACTGCTATCCTGTCCGCGTGCAAGTGCAATCTGTACCAATGAATAAAGGTCAAGGGTCATACCTTTGCAGCTGTTCGTTTTTTCCCTTATTCGTGTGGCAGACCTAGGAGCAGGATATCAATACGGCAGCCCAGCCATGAGGGAGAGCATCACCCTGTGTAACACGGGGACCACGGGAAAGGAATTCTACCTACCCTGAAGTGGGGCAACTGTTATGGATAAGGATTGCAGACGCACGTGGGGGCTCATGCAGAGCTTGGACTCCTAATAGAGCAGCAGTTAAGAAAGTGCGTCCATCAAAGGGAAATAAGGATTTCAACTCCCAGAAACACTGTGAGCACGATATGGCTCAAGAAACCAGCGTGGGGGAGTGTGCACGTAACCTCCGTCGCTAAGCCTCAGAGGAAGAATTAATTGAAACGCGTCAGGCATGACGAAGATACTGCTATCCTGTCCGCGTGCGAGTGCAATCTGTACCAATGAATAAAGGTCAAGGGTCATACCTTTGCAGCTGTTCGTGTGTTCCCTTATTCGTGTGGCAGACCCAGGAGCAGGATATCAATACGGCAGCCCAGCCGTGAGGTAGAGCATCACCCTGTGTAACACGGGGGCCACGGGAAAGGAATTCTACCTACCCTGAAGTGGGGCAGCTGTTTTAGATAAGGATTGCAGACGCACGTGGGGGCTCATTCAGAGCTTGAACTCCTAATAGAGCAGCAGTTAAGAAAGTGCGTCCATCAAAGGGAAATAAGGACTTCAACTCCCAGAAACACTGTGAGCACGATATGGCTCAAGAAACCAGCGTGGTGGAGTGTGCACGTAACCTCCGTCGCTAAGCCTCTGAGGAAGAATTAATTGAAACGCGTCAGGCATGACGAAGGTACTGCTATCCTGTCCGCGTGCGAGTGCAATCTGTACCAATGAATAAAGGTCAAGGGTCATACCTTTGCAGCTGTTCGTGTGTTCCCTTATTCGTGTGGCAGACCCAGGAGCAGGATATCAATACGGCAGCCCAGCCATGAGGTAGAGCATCACCCTGTGTAACACGGGGGCCACGGGAAAGGAATTCTACCTACCCTGAAGTGGGGCAGCTGTTATGGATAAGGATTGCAGACGCACGTGGGGGCTCATTCAGAGCTTGGACTCCTAATAGAGCAGCAGTTAAGAAAGTAATAATAATAATAATCCACATTTGTATAGCGCACAATCACCCGTTAGGGTCTCTAGGCGCTGGGGGCCGTCGGGAAGATTAAGCAAGCTATTGCCCAGAGTCGCATGGTGCTGGGCTAACCTGCCGCCGGACCGGGGATCGAACCCTGATCCCCAGATTCCAGCATCAGTCGCCCTGGCCGCGGCGCCACACCTCTCCCTTAAAGTGCGTCCATCAAAGGGAAATAAGGACTTCAACTCCCAGAAACACTGTGAGCACGATATGGCTCAAGAAACCAGCATGGGGGAGTGTGCACGTAACCTCCGTCGCTAAGCCTCTGAGGAAGAATTCATTGAAACGCGTCAGGCATGACGAAGGTACTGCTATCCTGTCCGCGTGCGAGTGCAATCTGTACCAATGAATAAAGGTCAAGGGTCATACCTTTGCAGCTGTTCGTGTGTTCCCTTATTCGTGTGGCAGACCCAGGAGCAGGATATCAATACGGCAGCCCAGCCGTGAGGTAGAGCATCACCCTGTGTAACACGGGGGCCATGGGAAAGGAATTCTACCTACCCTGAAGTGGGGCAGCTGTTATGGATAAGGATTGCAGTTGCACGTGGGGGTTCATTCAGAGCTTGGACTCCTAATAGAGCAGCAGTTAAGAAAGTGCATCCATCAAAGGGAAATAAGGACTTCAACTCCCAGAAACACTGTGAGCACGATATGGCTCAAGAAACCAGCGTGGGGGAGTGTGCACGTAACCTCCGTCGCTAAGCCTCTGAGGAAGAATTAATTGAAACGTGTCAGGCATGACAAAGGTACTGCTATCCTGTCCGCGTGCGAGGGCAATCTGTACCAATGAATAAAGGTCAAGGGTCATACCTTTGCAGCTGTTCGTGCGTTCCCTTATTCGTGTGGCAGACCCAAGAGCAGGATATCAATACGGCAGCCCAGCCGTGAGGTAGAGCATCACCCTGTGTAACACGGGGGCCACGGGAAAGGAATTCTACCTACCCTGAAGTGGGGCAGCTGTTATGGATAAGGATTGCAGACGCACGTGGGGGCTCATTCAGAGCTTGGACTGCTAATAGAGCAGCAGTTAAGAAAGTGCGTCCATCAAAGGGAAATAAGGACTTCAACTCCCAGAAACACTGTGAGCACGATATGGCTCAAGAAACCAGCGTGGGGGAGTGTGCACGTAACCTCCGTCGCTAAGCCTCTGAGGAAGAATTAATTGAAACGCGTCAGGCATGACGAAGGTACTGCTATCCTGTCCGCGTGCGAGTGCAATCTGTACCAATGAATAAAGGTCAAGGGTCATACCTTTGCAGCTGTTCGTGTGTTCCCTTATTCGTGTGGCAGACCCAGGAGCAGGATATCAATACGGCAGCCCAGCCGTGAGGTAGAGCATCACCCTGTGTAACACGAGGGCCACGGGAAAGGAATTCTACCTACCCTGAAGTGGGGCAGCTGTTATGGATAAGGATTTCAGACGCACGTGGGGGCTCATTCAGAGCTTGGACTGCTAATAGAGCAGCAGTTAAGAAAGTGCGTCCATCAAAGGGAAATAAGGACTTCAACTCCCAGAAACACTGTGAGCACGATATGGCTCAAGAAACCAGCGTGGGGGAGTGTGCACGTAACCTCCGTCGCTAAGCCTCTGAGGAAGAATTAATTGAAACGCGTCAGGCATGACGAAGGTGCTGCTATCCTGTCCGCGTGCGAGTGCAATCTGTACCAATGAATAAAGGTCAAGGGTCATACCTTTACAGCTGTTCGTGTGTTCCCTTATTCGTGTGGCAGACCCAGGAGCAGGATATCAATACGGCAGCCCAGCCATGAGGTAGAGCATCACCCTGTGTAACACGGGGGCCACGGGGGCCACGGGAAAGGAATTCTACCTACCCTGAAGTGGGGCAGCTGTTATGGATAAGGATTGCAGACGCACGTGGGGGCTCATTCAGAGCTTGGACTCCTAATAGAGCAGCAGTTAAGAAAGTGCGTCCATCAAAGGGAAATAAGGACTTCAACTCCCAGAAACACTGTGAGCACGATATGGCTCAATAAACCAGCATAGGGGAGTGTGCACGTAACCTCCGTCGCTAAGCCTCTGAGGAAGAATTAATTGAAACGCGTCAGGCATGACGAAGGTACTGCTATCCTGTCCGCGTGCGAGTGCAATCTGTACCAATGAATAAAGGTCAAGGGTCATACCTTTGCAGCTGTTCGTGTGTTCCCTTATTCGTGTGGCAGACCCAGGAGCAGGATATCAATACGGCAGCCCAGCCGTGAGGTAGAGCATCACCCTGTGTAACACGAGGGCCACGGGAAAGGAATTCTACCTACCCTGAAGTGGGGCAGCTGTTATGGATAAGGATTGCAGACGCACATGGGGGCTCATTCAGAGCTTGGACTCCTAATAGAGCAACAGTTAATAAAGTGCGTCCATCAAAGGGAAATAAGGACTTCAACTCCCAGAAACACTGTGAGCACGATATGGCTCAAGAAACCAGCGTGGGGGAGTGTGCACGTAACCTCCGTCGCTAAGCCTCTGAGGAAGAATTAATTGAAACGCTTCAGGCATGACGAAGGTACTGCTATCCTGTCCGCGTGCGAGTGCAATCTGTACCAATGAATAAAGGTCAAGGGTCATACCTTTGCAGCTGTTCGTGTGTTCCCTTATTCGTGTGGCAGACCCAGGAGCAGGATATATATATATATATATATATATTAGTGTGGTATCTATGTAATATAGTTTACTATTGCCATCAAGTGATTTTCGTGACAGCATAAACCACGAGGATAAGGGCACTGCAAGAGATGTTTGGGAGCTGTCATCTGTATTTCACAGGCAACTATGAAATCTTTTGCATATTTTACAGTTTCCTCAGATATATGGGTTTTATATAATTGCTCATACGTGAAGATATTGAAAACGCATAAGCAGCCCTGACAATATTTGGACGAACAATTGAGTTAAAAATAGCAAGACATACAAATATCGAGTTTTACATATTGTGATACATGAGCAAAAATACCGTTAACAAAAATTTAGATTTTGTTAAGGTGAGAAATATTTTTACATTTCTTTATGTTTTGAATGATATTCAAATTGTAATTGTTTTATATTGTTTGTATAATTATTGTTAATGTATTTAAATATAGTTTGTAATTTTAAGCTATTTATAGATTTTATTTAATTGAAAAATAGTAATCTATAGTGTTGGAGTGGGTAGTGAGGTTTGTAGGGGTAGAGGGTGGAAATGTAATTAAGTATAATTAATTCAGATTTATTTTTATATAATTATTATTTCTTAACTTGATCATTAATTATGTAAATTAGGAAATTCCTATTTTGTTAAGCTATATTTTCGATACGGGTTGTTCGGTGTGTAGGGTATACAGTGGAAAGTTAATTGAATTTTAATAATTAATTCTTGGTTTATTATTGATTAATGAATTGCTAATTAAGTATTTCATTGTGTAATTATTATTATGTTTTGTAAGTTATATTTTAGGCGTGGATTGTTGGGTTTGTAGAGGTGTAGGGTGGAAAGTTAATTTATCAATAATTCATTTATAATTACCTAATTGATTTTATTGATATTTAACTATGTAATTTGTGTAGTTATTACATTTGTAAAGTTATATTTTAAGGTTTGGGTTGTTGGGTTTGTAGGGGTAAGGGGTCAGAAGTTATTTATGCAATAATTTACTAGTAACTAAATATTAATGTTTTTAATTGATTATTAATGATGTCACCTGTGTAGTTAATACATGTGTAAGTTCTATTTTAGAAGTGGGTCGTTGGAGTTACAGAGGGATGGGGGAAGTTATTTAAGTAATAATTAATTAATAAATCATTCATTTATTGGTAATAATTTGTTATTACTTAATATGTTAATTTTGTTAGGATTTTTTATTTTAGATATATCTTAAATGTGGGTTGCTAGGTATGTAGGATTGTAGTATGGGAACGTATTTAAATAATTATTAACTAACATGTTTTATATCCATTTTTTAAAAAATATATAATTATTTAAATTGATTTTTTTGTTTATGTATATATTACATTTCATGCTCATTTTATTAAATTAACACTTGTATTAAAATATGGTATGTGTTTGAAGTGAACTACTTTCTCTACTGTTTCACAGACTGGATGTAGGAATAGTAAATGTTGCACATCCTGATTCCAGTGCTTTCGGTACTGGTGCACAGACTGGAGTGGAAATGGTACATTTTACCCCTCCTGAGTCCAATGCTTTACCTTCTGTTGCACAGACTGGAGTGGGATTAGTAGCTTTTACCACTCCTGAGTCCAACGCTTTCCCTATTGTTGCACAGACTGGAGTGGGATTAGTAAATCTTAGCACTCCTAAGTCCAACATTTTCCCTACTGGAGTGGAAATAATATATATATATTAATACTAGAATGTAATTGCTTTGTTAATATTGTTTAAAATGATGGTATTATTATTATGTTTTTGCACTTTGTTTTTCTTCGAAGAAGTCTTTTCCAGTCACAAGGTAGGTGACTTCTTCTTTCGGTGATAGTGAGCATGGCCATCAACCCCACTGTTAGATTGTTTTCCCACAGAGGGGATAATGGAGGAGTAGAAAGAGATGTCTATGTATATGTACCCGCCTATGTATCCGCCTTAGCTATGGATATTCTGACAGTAGTGCATAGAATACGGTATTAAAAAGCGGTTATGCACAAGAGCCACCTCCCGCTTCACGTCCGCATTATTCCGCATAATGACAGGTCACAGCGCCCATTATGTCACAGCATAGTTGTGCAAATACAAGAAGCAAAAAGTATCATATGTTCATGTTTGTTTGTCTTGTCTGTTTCTTTCTCTTTACAGGCTTTAAGTAACTTTAGTAGGACACTACCTCCCTCATCACCACATTGTAGCGTGTGCGGCATCACCATTGGTCACGTAAACCACACCTGGCCATCACGTTCTTGCACTTAAAAACACTTACACATAGGTCCTGAAGAAAGCCAGCAAACGTAGCTGCCTGGCTGAAACATGTAGACCTGATCTTATATTTTAGGATATGAGAGACACAATTTAATCTCTACCCATATCCGCCTCCTTTTTTAATACTGACATAGGGACCACCATTGAAGTACTCACCTTCAGACTAAAGGGACCCAATGGACAGTTTTTAAACGCCACCACTACAGCACCACTTTCCACTCATCACACACAAAACCAGCTCAGCTGTAAATCAGGCGTTGAAGCACACCTGAGGTGCACTTAGCACCTTGGGTGGGACCCGATGATGAAGCATGCCACCAACTAGGGTAGTGGGTGAGGGTTTTCATAAAAAACAAATTGTTTTCCCACACATGAACTTCTAGCTTCTAAAGTGTGAGCTAGTTCTTATTGCTATCCATTGTTCTTTTATGGGGAAGTGGATTAGCCCGCAATTCAAACCCCCACCCCCTGATTTCCTCTCTCTCTCATTTGATTTTTATAGTATAAGCCACAGTGCCAGAATATATAGGAGTCATGAGTTCAACGTGGGAATGTTGCCACAAGGTCAGTTATTATAGAGCTAGAATTGTAAACTATCTGAATGTTTAAGGAGTGTGACCTCTTCTGATTCCTTTACAGTGTTGCTGCAGCACTTGGATTAAGTTAACATATGTGCAATCAACACAGCCTATAACATGTGGGAAACACAAGAAAAAAAGTTTAGTGCAAAACTATGAAAGAAATTGGAAAAAAATGTATCTGTGAATTTTAGCATCCTTGCATCTTAAACTTTCCTTAAAAAAAGAGTGACAGGGAACTTTGAGAAACCCCATCTGCTGTAGCAACAACCCTGATAACTTCTTGAGGATAAAAAGCGTAGGCAGCACCTGAATATGATTTGGGATAGAAACACTACTGTATGTGTCCCTACACCACACAGAGACTAGTTTGGCTATTGAACACAAAATAACCATGCTGCTGAGCCTACACTTATTATATATCTAAAATAAATCCACTCTGGTTCTCAAAATATGACCTGAATACCACGTGCTTCAACTTAATGGTAATGTGTGAGTGCTAAAACATGTTTTTGCAAGATTTAGCATTGTATTTCCCAGCAACCAGAATTGTATACCCGGGGGAGTTACTTTCTAATCATAAACACGGGGCCATAGCTATCATAAGTACACAAGAGGCACTAGTACCATGGGCAAAATGTGGTGTAAAGGGCAAACTGCACCCCAACTACAGCTGCACTTTACTACCTACCTCAAGTGGAGGCAAAGGAGCCCATTGTCTTTGCCTGCACTAGGGTCCACTGCAACCTTCACTGCACCACTGCACAGATATCAATTTTCAATTATTTGTATGTTACACCATGTGTTTTAGTGTTATGGTAAAGTAAATATTGCCAATAACTAATCTCACTATTGGTCCTTTATGCATGTATATGACTATCATGGTGAAATTCGTCTTACATTTAAGAGAAAAATGATTACAAATATAGGGTTACTTACAAAAGAATACCAGCCCATACACTGCTGTAACCTGTGGTGATTGTTTTTCTATATTGTTGTTCCAGAAAAAACTAAAGGTAGATCTGTTTCATATAGCCAAAGATGCATGTTTAAAAGAAGTAAGGGTGGGCGCAAAATCCGTTCCGCTCGCGTATTTTTGGCAATTTCGCGATCCGCGAATCTCACAAAATTGCCCAAAAATCCGCAAATCCGCTTGAGGGAGTTTTTTTTTTTGCAGTAGAGGTATGGCACAACCGGTGGCATCTTCGTGGATAAATATGCAGGCAGGATTCATTCTGGCACGATGCTCCTGTCACAAAAATTAAACCTCAACAGGAAGCACTTACAGATATAAATAAAGCAGGTGCCCGAGTTGAAGCTCAAATTCAGTAACACATTATAATCAGCCCAAACAACTAGTGAGCACGGTCGAGGCTAGGCAGGTGTGCTACCTCCCCATATCTACCGCCTACAACTAGATGTAATCCTTTGATGGAGGTCTTTGCATCCACGAGTTTCTCGAGTGCAATCCCTGTGTACTTCCTGAGACCAGGAGGCTGCTTTCTCCTCATCTGGTGCTCTGATCGGTCTCTGACCCTTTATAAACAAGAGGCATGTGAACTCGCATAGCAGCCCCGCCCCACACACACTAGGATATGCAACTTCTTCCTGCCCTTTCCTCACCATCATGGACAGCTCACTCGAGGGACCTCGGCGCCTGTCGGCGCGGTGGAAAAGTTACAGACACACGTTGTCACTGGAGACAACTCTGCTGGGCCTTTACGCAGCTGTAGTGTAGCAAAAGCACTATACATTTACCCAACGAGGTAGCACCTACTGATTAGCCAGTAGAAAGTACTCCAGTTGAGTAGAGGTATGGTACAACCGGTGGCATCATCGTGGATAAATATGCAGGCAGGATTTATCCTGGCACGATGCTTCTGTTACAAAAATTAAACCTCAACAGGAAGCACTTAGTGATATAAGCAGGTGCCCGAGTTGAAGCTCAAATTAAGTAACGCATTATAATCAGCCCAAACAACTAGTGAGCACGGTCGAGGCTAGGCAGGTGTGCATCCTCCCCATATCTACCACCTACAATTAGATGTAAACCTTGATGGAGGTCTTTGCCTCCACGAGTTTCTCTAGCGCAATCCCCTTGTACTTCCTGTGAACAGGAGGCTGCTTTCTCCTCATCTGGTGCTCTGATCGGTCTCTGATGCAACTTCTTCCTGCCCTTTCCTCACTATGATGGACAGCTCACTCGAGGGACCTCGGCGCCTTTCGGCGCGGTGGCAAAGTTACAGACACACATGGTCATGATGCAAATCCGCGGATTTTCGCTCGAACTCGGATTTTTTGCCGATTTCGCGTGAATTTGCGGACCACAAATCTGCAAAATTCGCCCATAGTTAAAAAGAAGCCTGAACTTCTTGAATTCATCTCAAATCCAGATCCCTCACTGAGTTGTATACCCACTGCCTTGCTACAGGGGAAGAGCCAAGTGCTCCATGATTGCCATTTCTGATTCAGACCGTTGGTTTTAATATAAATAGAATTTGTAAAGGTTTTTTGTAAGAAATGCCATATATTCTGCCACTGGTAAATTACAGGAGTTCCTATGTTTATCAGAGAAGGGTGCTATCTCACACTCCCAGTATTTCTGCTTCTTTGGCATAAGGAGAAGTAGGTTTCCAGCTATCATCAACATTGTTAAGAATAGGTTGTTTCTCATTATCACTTCTATTGCCTTCATAATGTCTCTTCACTACCTTTCTACTTTGTTATCTTGTCTTTGTCAGGTCAGCGTAAGTCTCAACAGGTGCACTATGTGCTAACCATATCTATCCCTACTTACACTTCAGGTCAAAGTTCAAGGAAGCAGGCTTGGTTTTGCACCTTACCTCACAGCTTTGCCTCCTGTTGTTCATTCATGCCTCCTGGCTTTATATCCAGTATATTTTGACCACTTGTTTGGTTTCATGGGCAAGGATGATGTACATGTAATATTAATTGAAGGGTGGAGATCTTTGAAACCAATGAAAAACCAAACACTCCATCTGAAATCGCTTTTTAAGCTACATTATTGAACGTTTTTGGGAGTGGAGCAAGTGGGGAACAAAGGACAAAGACTCTGGATCATCAAACTTGCTCTCTTGGATCCTATAAGGTGCTCCATTGCTCAAGCTCCATACTGTCACATCAATTATGTCACAAAGACTACTACAATTACATCACCACAGGATATTTTCAAAGAGACTCTTGTAGCAACAGGGATAGCAACAAGGGTATCAGAAAACGGAAAAAGAAGCGTCACTACCGCAGCAACACTTCCTCCATTTTTGCCTTCAAATCTTCATGCTAGCTTCCACTCAAAAGTGGCTATGGAAGTTTTGAATATAGCTGCAAATAAAACAGATCTATTACTTACTTTGGAAATCGACTACTTTTCTCAGCTTACTTTTACATGATTTGGGGGATGAAATCCTACTTCGCTCTCGATAGGATTTCACTGCTCTCCATTCTTGCGTTTTGATCCTGTTTCAGGATGTTAACATGCATCACCTTTAAAGCTGCCTGCCACCAGCTGCTTAGTACCTGCTGTTTCTTAATTTGTGTCATTGAGCACGTTGGAATTTCATTTCAAAACGTACCTCTAATAGATTTCAGAAAGTAGATTTTTATTAGTGTCCTGATTTTTCTGATTTCTGTGACTCAGCTAAATGGGACATTAGTTTGAGCCAATGACACCAGGATAGACGTGCATCAAAATGAATCTAAGGCTAAGTCAGACTTTACCATCTGAAAACGATGCATTTGGGTCAAAAGAAAGCTATATTTTCTGTAATAATCCAACAGGATTTGTTTAAAAAGATACTTACCAATTTTAGTAAGGGACAGAAAAATACAAATAGATATGTGTACATTTGCAGCACCCTTAATTGTTGATCAGGAGCTCACTTAAGAAAATATTCCCCACCAGATATTTTAACACGGAAGCTATGGGACTTTAGTTTGCCAATAAAGAAAGAGGAATGCATTCAACTGAATAGATCAAAAACAGATGTATCTGGCATGCTGCTCAGGCCGGAGTGTGTGTGTGTTTTTTTTAATAGACAAAGAAATAAGCAAGGATGTTTTTCCTGAACAACATTTTAGACGGGAAACGTTCTTAGAAACAGTGTAAAATCATATGTCAAATTTAGTTGTTTATCCCCCATAACATTCAGGTGTTTCCTACTGTTTGTTTGTATTTTTAGCAAACTTCTCTAGCCCAAGCAATAATTTAAAACAGATAATCGCAACACTGATGGAGGATTAACCCTGATCCATGTGTGCAGACCCGGGCTAATGCAGGTGGAATGGAACACATTTTGAAGCATTGAAGGACAAGAAGTGTAAACAAAAGTATTGGTCTGAAATAATCAAACAGATCTGACAGGAAACATGTCTACGCCAGCAATTTTGTGGTTTATTTAAATATGGATTTTTATGCAAATAGCAAATGACAGTATGGAGTTTTAGAGATTATGGGACGTATTTACGGACTTGTCACGCAGTGCAGCAAGTCACCTTGCTGCTCTGCTTGACAGGGAAATGGTAGGAATGCGCTGTATTTAAGGCAATATGGAGCATTCATGCCTTTTCCGCCTGTGCTGGCATCCTTTTTACGGTAATTGCAAACACAACAGTGATGGACAGAATGTGGATCAATGTCACACATTCACCCCAGTCCAAAGATCTGGGCCCAAATCCATCGTTTTTCCACTCCACACCACCCTGGGTTAGACAATGGCGATATGCAAATCAGCGCTGACCCTGTGCCCCATGGGAACAGTCCAGTCCGAACTACAAAAGCCATGTCCTTCCCAGAACGGAATCAAGCATCCGAGGACCGGCCCGGTTTCGAGGTAACACCTCTCATCAGCCCGGCTAGCTTGACTCCAGTGGTGTGGAGTGCCTGGGACTCACGTCTGAGCATCCCCAGTACACTTAGAGCGGTAATTGCAAACACAACAGTGATGGACAGAATGTGGATCAATGTCACACATTCACCCCAGTCCAAAGATCTGGGCCCAAATCCATCGTTTTTCCACTCCACACCACCCTGGGTTAGACAATGGCGATATGCAAATCAGCGCTGACCCTGTGCCCCATGGGAACAGTCCAGTCCGAACTACAAAAGCCATGTCCTTCCCAGAACGGAATCAAGCATCCGAGGACCGGCCCGGTTTCGAGGTAACACCTCTCATCAGCCCGGCTAGCTTGACTCCAGTGGTGTGGAGTGCCTGGGACTCACGTCTGAGCATCCCCAGTACACTTAGAGCGGTAATTGCAAACACAACAGTGATGGACAGAATGTGGATCAATGTCACACATTCACCCCAGTCCAAAGATCTGGGCCCAAATCCATCGTTTTTCCACTCCACACCACCCTGGGTTAGACAATGGCGATATGCAAATCAGCGCTGACCCTGTGCCCCATGGGAACAGTCCAGTCCGAACTACAAAAGCCATGTCCTTCCCAGAACGGAATCAAGCATCCGAGGACCGGCCCGGTTTCGAGGTAACACCTCTCATCAGCCCGGCTAGCTTGACTCCAGTGGTGTGGAGTGCCTGGGACTCACGTCTGAGCATCCCCAGTACACTTAGAGCGGTAATTGCAAACACAACAGTGATGGACAGAATGTGGATCAATGTCACACATTCACCCCAGTCCAAAGATCTGGGCCCAAATCCATCGTTTTTCCACTCCACACCACCCTGGGTTAGACAATGGCGATATGCAAATCAGCGCTGACCCTGTGCCCCATGGGAACAGTCCAGTCCGAACTACAAAAGCCATGTCCTTCCCAGAACGGAATCAAGCATCCGAGGACCGGCCCGGTTTCGAGGTAACACCTCTCATCAGCCCGGCTAGCTTGACTCCAGTGGTGTGGAGTGCCTGGGACTCACGTCTGAGCATCCCCAGTACACTTAGAGCGGTAATTGCAAACACAACAGTGATGGACAGAATGTGGATCAATGTCACACATTCACCCCAGTCCAAAGATCTGGGCCCAAATCCATCGTTTTTCCACTCCACACCACCCTGGGTTAGACAATGGCGATATGCAAATCAGCGCTGACCCTGTGCCCCATGGGAACAGTCCAGTCCGAACTACAAAAGCCATGTCCTTCCCAGAACGGAATCAAGCATCCGAGGACCGGCCCGGTTTCGAGGTAACACCTCTCATCAGCCCGGCTAGCTTGACTCCAGTGGTGTGGAGTGCCTGGGACTCACGTCTGAGCATCCCCAGTACACTTAGAGCGGTAATTGCAAACACAACAGTGATGGACAGAATGTGGATCAATGTCACACATTCACCCCAGTCCAAAGATCTGGGCCCAAATCCATCGTTTTTCCACTCCACACCACCCTGGGTTAGACAATGGCGATATGCAAATCAGCGCTGACCCTGTGCCCCATGGGAACAGTCCAGTCCGAACTACAAAAGCCATGTCCTTCCCAGAACGGAATCAAGCATCCGAGGACCGGCCCGGTTTCGAGGTAACACCTCTCATCAGCCCGGCTAGCTTGACTCCAGTGGTGTGGAGTGCCTGGGACTCACGTCTGAGCATCCCCAGTACACTTAGAGCGGTAATTGCAAACACAACAGTGATGGACAGAATGTGGATCAATGTCACACATTCACCCCAGTCCAAAGATCTGGGCCCAAATCCATCGTTTTTCCACTCCACACCACCCTGGGTTAGACTTGGAGTCAAGCTAGCCGGGCTGAAGAGAGGTGTTACCTCGAAACCGGTCCGGTCCTCGGATGCTTGATTCCGTTCTGGGAAGGACATGGCTTTTGTAGTTCGGACTGGACTGTTCCCATGGGGCAACAGGGTCAGAGCTGATTTGCATATCGCCATTGTCTAACCCAGGGTGGTGTGGAGTGCAAAAAAACGATGGATTTGGGCCCAGATCTTTTGACTGGGGGAGTGTGTGACATTGATCCACATTCAGTCCATCACTTGTTGTTTTTGCAATTGCCGCCCTAAGTGCGCTGGGGATGCCCAGACGTGGGTCCCAGGCACTCCACACCACTTGGAGTCAAGCTAGCCGGGCTGAAGAGAGGTGTTACCTCGAAACCGGTCCGGTCCTCGGATGCTTGATTCCGTTCTGGGAAGGACATGGCTTTTGTAGTTCGGACTGGACTGTTCCCATGGGGCAACAGGGTCAGAGCTGATTTGCATATCGCCATTGTCTAACCCAGGGTGGTGTGGAGTGCAAAAAAACGATGGATTTGGGCCCAGATCTTTTGACTGGGGGAGTGTGTGACATTGATCCACATTCAGTCCATCATTTGTTGTTTTTGCAATTGCCGCCCTAAGTGCGCTGGGGATCCCCAGACGTGGGTCCCAGGCACTCCACACCACTTGGAGTCAAGCTAGCCGGGCTGAAGAGAGGTGTTACCTCGAAACCGGTCCGGTCCTCGGATGCTTGATTCCGTTCTGGGAAGGACATGGCTTTTGTAGTTCGGACTGGACTGTTCCCATGGGGCAACAGGGTCAGAGCTGATTTGCATATCGCCATTGTCTAACCCAGGGTGGTGTGGAGTGCAAAAAAACGATGGATTTGGGCCCAGATCTTTTGACTGGGGGAGTGTGTGACATTGATCCACATTCAGTCCATCACTTGTTGTTTTTGCAATTGCCGCCCTAAGTGCGCTGGGGATGCCCAGACGTGGGTCCCAGGCACTCCACACCACTTGGAGTCAAGCTAGCCGGGCTGAAGAGAGGTGTTACCTCGAAACCGGTCCGGTCCTCGGATGCTTGATTCCGTTCTGGGAAGGACATGGCTTTTGTAGTTCGGACTGGACTGTTCCCATGGGGCAACAGGGTCAGAGCTGATTTGCATATCGCCATTGTCTAACCCAGGGTGGTGTGGAGTGCAAAAAAACGATGGATTTGGGCCCAGATCTTTTGACTGGGGGAGTGTGTGACATTGATCCACATTCAGTCCATCACTTGTTGTTTTTGCAATTGCCGCCCTAAGTGCGCTGGGGATGCCCAGACGTGGGTCCCAGGCACTCCACACCACTTGGAGTCAAGCTAGCCGGGCTGAAGAGAGGTGTTACCTCGAAACCGGTCCGGTCCTCGGATGCTTGATTCCGTTCTGGGAAGGACATGGCTTTTGTAGTTCGGACTGGACTGTTCCCATGGGGCAACAGGGTCAGAGCTGATTTGCATATCGCCATTGTCTAACCCAGGGTGGTGTGGAGTGCAAAAAAACGATGGATTTGGGCCCAGATCTTTTGACTGGGGGAGTGTGTGACATTGATCCACATTCAGTCCATCACTTGTTGTTTTTGCAATTGCCGCCCTAAGTGCGCTGGGGATGCCCAGACGTGGGTCCCAGGCACTCCACACCACTTGGAGTCAAGCTAGCCGGGCTGAAGAGAGGTGTTACCTCGAAACCGGTCCGGTCCTCGGATGCTTGATTCCGTTCTGGGAAGGACATGGCTTTTGTAGTTCGGACTGGACTGTTCCCATGGGGCAACAGGGTCAGAGCTGATTTGCATATCGCCATTGTCTAACCCAGGGTGGTGTGGAGTGCAAAAAAACGATGGATTTGGGCCCAGATCTTTTGACTGGGGGAGTGTGTGACATTGATCCACATTCAGTCCATCACTTGTTGTTTTTGCAATTGCCGCCCTAAGTGCGCTGGGGATGCCCAGACGTGGGTCCCAGGCACTCCACACCACTTGGAGTCAAGCTAGCCGGGCTGAAGAGAGGTGTTACCTCGAAACCGGTCCGGTCCTCGGATGCTTGATTCCGTTCTGGGAAGGACATGGCTTTTGTAGTTCGGACTGGACTGTTCCCATGGGGCAACAGGGTCAGAGCTGATTTGCATATCGCCATTGTCTAACCCAGGGTGGTGTGGAGTGCAAAAAAACGATGGATTTGGGCCCAGATCTTTTGACTGGGGGAGTGTGTGACATTGATCCACATTCAGTCCATCACTTGTTGTTTTTGCAATTGCCGCCCTAAGTGCGCTGGGGATGCCCAGACGTGGGTCCCAGGCACTCCACACCACTTGGAGTCAAGCTAGCCGGGCTGAAGAGAGGTGTTACCTCGAAACCGGTCCGGTCCTCGGATGCTTGATTCCGTTCTGGGAAGGACATGGCTTTTGTAGTTCGGACTGGACTGTTCCCATGGGGCAACAGGGTCAGAGCTGATTTGCATATCGCCATTGTCTAACCCAGGGTGGTGTGGAGTGCAAAAAAACGATGGATTTGGGCCCAGATCTTTTGACTGGGGGAGTGTGTGACATTGATCCACATTCAGTCCATCACTTGTTGTTTTTGCAATGGCATCCTTTTTACAGCCTAGCGCCAACACTGGGGGGGTGGTAGGGGGCCTTGCACAATCCGATGCATGCAGATTTGTTTTTGAGCAGTAAGGAACACTTTCCTGCACAAAAACAATCCTGAGAGTTATATTCCTTTTTCTGTGTGCGCTGCACACAGAAAGAGAAAGTAACTAGGAGAAATAAAGATATTTCTCCGTTTTATGCCTCCCTGGGAAGCGTATCTTTTTGGCGCTTTCCCAGGTTTACCAATTCTGGTAAGTTTGTGAATGCGTCATAAACCATGGGAATTGCGCGGGAACACCCACGCAACGCCCATGGAACGCCTTCTTGCGTGGTGCAAGAGCAAAGCAACTCCATGTGTAAATAGGTCCCTAGATTCTTAGGCAACCACACCTAACGCTCAGTTCCATTGCATCCTCACAATCCTAATAGGTATCAGAACGTTGGTGAATGGGAATAGTTGATGCTCAAATACATTGATGAATCAAACCTTGCAAGTTCTGTTTTATAGAACCCAGGGGCATATTACCAACAACTAGTGATAATTATCGCTATGTTGGCTTAGCGGCAATATTTTTATCGCCGAGCTACGGCAATTTTTATCGCTTAGGAACCTTGCTATTATCAAGGTTTATCTCCTAAGCGATAAAAATCGGCCGAAATGCATGAATATCGCTGAATATTCATGCATTACCGAGCTAATGCTCTTAGCCATGTTATCCACCTACCATTGGATAACATGGCTAAGAACTGCTCAGGGGCAGGTGTTAGCTTTTGGAGATAATCGCGCTAAGCGCGAATATCTCCAAAAGTTGGTAATAGGAGATAGCGATGTTAGCGACTGTTTCCAGTCGCTAACATCTTGGCACGCCCACTTTGCATGTCATTAGTGATACATTTCACTGACATGCAAAGCGGGGCCCAAGATGGTCGCTATCTCCTACTAGCTGTCGCTAACTGGTGTTAGCGACAGCTAGGTAATAGGGAGATAATTTTATCTCCGCTTTCTTGGCTTTTAAAGCCAGAAAAGCGGAGATAAACCCCCTTGATAATATGCCCCCCAGGATCTTCTGGAAGATGAGCATTTGAGGTAAAACAGTAAAAGAGTCAAGACAGGTAACATAAAAATAACGTAGACTGTTTACTAAAGAGGCTTCCACTGTCTATAGAGTTCGTTTATTTAGTCACAATTGTGTTTCAGTGGCCAATGCCGCCTTATTACTTCAAATTTTATGATTGGCATTTGTGTTTCACTTTTTGTAATCATATGCAGCAAGTTAAAGCTCCAGCATACTAAAAGAGTATGGAATGGAGACAAAATAGGCAGCCAAATTAGCTTTATTTATAGCAGCATCCTCTGAATGGATACACCAGCACACCATAAACTATAATGGATAATTACAATCGTGATAAAATACAATTCAAAACAGAGTTGTCACTTTCTGTTTTGGGAAACATTGCATTTACGACATGTTAGTTTCGAATTATCATGTATATTGTTTTCTTCTTGTAATGAAATAAGAACAACTTCAGAAGAGTTTAATCTAAACAAAGACATCACAGGTGTGTGTACCTATTATACCATAAATGTTGTTAAGTTAAACTGCCTTTTGTGCATTTTGGACTTCTCAAATAGCCAGCCTCATTTGAGACCACTTGAAATGAAGAACAGTCATAGCGTAAAGTGCATGAAAAGTTCAGTATATGTTCCCCAATCCTGTAAAAAAAAATATCCTTTAAAGTTGAAATTTCATTTGCAAATTTCAAGATTTAGCAAGCCAAAAAGATTGTATAAATTCCCCTACTAATCGCAAAAATAATCTATGACAAACAGAACTATAAGTCAACAAAACGACGTTCAGTAATCAAGCAAATAATTGGATTATGAAGTTAATGAGCGAACAAATAACAAAGAGCTAAAAAACATAAATCAACCCAGTCGTATGAATCAATGATATTCACAAACACACATCTCATAATGTATTATTAATCAGCATGTCCATCCTCATAAAACTAGATAGGCACTGGCTCACCATTATGACCACGTCTGTAAAGTACAATGGCCAATAACAATATGCAGGTAGCCACAGGAAAGCACTGTACAATGAAAGCAATCACACAATACGATGCCCCTCTAGAGTTACCATAGTGCCACAAACTGAACTTCCCCACAAGTTTAATCACTTTGTGCAGAAATACACACATCCCCAAGAAATCACAGAACACCATGCCTGCTGTCAGTTACACCACACACATTGCCAAGCAGTGAATGCCAAGATCACTTTCTGTACTCACAGGGAGCCATGGCCCGTCCATTGGGGGCTTAGGAGTCACGTCTCCTCACCTTTTGCCCTTCAAGAAGAGTGTTTTGTCAGACTGAGCAAAGGTCGGCCTGACAGACACTCTACATTGTCAGATCAGTCACCAAATACGGTGACGTCTGACTGCCTGAGCTGAACTTTGCTGGGTTGGGGATGTCACAGCTCCTGTGGGCATGACCTGCTTTGCTCAGCAAAGGTCCTTGGTCCCTATGGCCCTCCCTGTTGTACCAAGGGCAAGCCTCACCAATTGTGTCAGACCTGGGCGCTTCAGTTTTAAGCCCTGAAGTGCCCAGGGCTGATTGTCAATCAGTGACACCACATCATAGAACGGGGTGCGGTCAGCAACTTTCACTGATCCCCTCTCACTCTGTGATAAGCAAGGACTGCTGTCTTCCATCATTAGCAGACCTAAGGTCAGCCAGCTGGAGGTGGACCTAAGGTCACCCAAAGAGGGAAGGCAGTAGTCAGTCCCAACCCTTTTGGAACATTCAAGGCTTGGAACTGTAAAAGAGTGTTTTTTTTTAATTAATGTTTGGTGCGTGCGTGTATGTTTGAATATTTGGTAGAGTGTTGCGAATGGATGTGTTTGTGTGCACACGTGTGTGGGAATGCATGGGTGTGAGTGAGTGTATATGTGTGCATGTATGTCCCGTCCACCTGCCTCCCTGCTAGAATTCCCATCCTCCACTACTCGCAACAAATCATTGCTACACAATTAAAACATAAGCAGAAAAGATTCTTAGAATATAAATAAAACCCTCCTTGTAAATTCAGTCCCAACATCCCGTCTGCAGAAACGCTGATGGTATATGAACTACAACTACTAATATGATATGCACACTCTGTCAGATTGGACATGAAACAAGAAGTTGTGCACCAGAAACAAATCTGCCACCAACAAATAGAGGTCACAAAGTTCATCAAAATACCCATGCAACCCATCCTATGGATAATACCATTAAACACTCAAATATGAAAGGCTGTCTACATACTAATAACTATTATAAATTGTTAACGTTTTAATTCCCTTTGTTGCTAAAGTGACAAAGCTAAAGTCAGGTAACCAAATTAACAGTCATTTTTACCTACCTGTCAGCACATATACAAACAGAATCAGTTAACAAGGTGAAACTTCTATTATTGTGTAGGGACATTTGCAATGACTGAATGGTTAATTTCAGTCTCCTTCAGATTTCCTCTGAGTAGCCCCTGTTGAGTTTCTCCAGAATGGAAATGCAACTCTTTCATCTCTCAGCACTTTGCTTATCACAACAACGCTCATTCATAAAAGTGGAATAGGGAACTGGATCTGTTTTGGTAGCATGTTCCGTTTTAAATGGAATCCAGGTTAATCGGCGAGATGACCATTTGAAGTAAAATAACATGAGTCCAGGAGATAGCTCTCTGGGTAACGTAAGAATCCATTAGAAAGCTCAACAAAGGGCCTGGAAGAGTGTCCCCCCTTTCATAGGGCTGGATTATTTAGTCACAAACGTGTTTAAGTGACCATTGCCTTCCTAATGTTTCAAATTACATTGCTGGAATTTGTGTTCCAAAGTTTGCATTCGTTTCCAACAGAGTTAATTGTTAAAGAGCAGCACGAACAATGTAGACAATGGACCAAGGCAGTTAAAGTAACTTTATTTACAAACGTGAATGACAGTCTCGTAGTGGAGATATCAGCACACCATTATGAACTATAAACGGAACTTTATATGCATGTGGTAAAATACAATAAAAATGCAGAGTAAGTAAAACTGTCATTAATAATTAGGGTCAAAAATCTCAGTTAACACAAAATAAGAGTGTGTCTGTAGGAGACTGTGCGACAAAGTGTGTGTATATTGTAGTGTCCTGAGGGCCACAGAGGACACGGACTCAGGAGTGAGGTTCACTTCCCTTTATTGTACGTCTGGTATTCCTCGCCTCCTTGTTACAACTGCCCATCCCCGGGGGTGGCTCCTCCTCTTCCCTTATCCCGCCCTCGTCCCGTCCCCTTCACCGCGCTGGTCCTAATGCCCAACACTTAGTACTGCATTACATCTCCCCCTTTCTTGACAAAATGAGCTAGTTTAATCGACCTTCAACATATAACAAAAGAAAAATGTGTTCCATAGTTACAGTTCTTCAATCAGACGACTCGGTCTTTTAATGGTTCTACGGGTACGTAGATGGACGTCTTGGCAGTCAGGCTCTCCTCCATTGGGGATCACCCTTGACGGCTGGTCACTGGTTTCCGTCCCAACAAGTCCCATTTCTCCATTGACAAGACCAGATAGCAGTTCTTTGACTTTAGGGCTGCACTTTTGAAAGTGTGTCACATTCCTGGTGATTCTCTTATCCTCCGATTCAGCAGTGATCATGGTTCCCTTTTGTCTGGTGACTACCAGCGGAGTTTCATGATAGCGACAGTCTGTTTTCTTTTGCTGTTCTTGTTTAATTAGCACCCAATCGTCTTCCTGAATCAAAGAGGGTGCAGCTCTCTGACGGTGATCCGCGTACGTATTCATTGTCTCCTTCTTGAGTTGGTCAGTGGCAGCTATGTCATCATGTTCAGAATCTTGAGATACTGCTCCATCGTTCCAGTCAATCATGGGTATTCTGGTGCGCACCGGCGGGCCCAACATTAGAGTCGCGGGGCACTTGCCGGTGGTAGAATGAGGCGTGTTTCTATAAGCTCGCAAGACTTCATTTAAAGCCATTTGAGTGTCTTTCCGAGACTGTTCAGCTTGTTGAATGGCTTTCTTTAACATAGACATGAATCTCTCCACCATTCCGTTGGCCTGTGGCCGTAATGGTGTAATTTTGCGATGCTTGAAGTTGAGATACTTGGCGAAATCCATGAAGTGTTGACTGTTGAACGGAGGCCCATTATCGTTTTTGACTACTTTAGGAATGCCCCAAGCAGCGAACGCTTCATCCAAGACGGGTATTGTGCAGGACGCTTTCGTTGATGCAATGAGTTGTGCGATAGAAAAATGTGAGTACTCGTCCATGATGACCAGGATGTATTGTCCAGATTTAAATGGCCTAAAGAAATCTACGCAAAACCAAAGGTGGTGATGGACGGAGCGTTGACAATACAAGCACTCACCCCCAGTCAACTGATCTGGGTTTAATCCTTCACCGTTCTTTAGCCCACTCTGCCACCCCAGTTCAGACATGGCCATATGCAAATCAGTCTGACCCTGTGCCTCATGGGAACAGTCCAGCCCGAACTGCCAAGCCATGCCTTCCCTGGACCGGAAACAAGCTTCCGAGGACCGGTTTCTGGCATTGCAGCCGTCTTCAGCCCGGCTTGCTTGAATCCAGTGGCAAAGTGAGCAAGGGACTCACGTCTGAGCATACCCTGCCAACTTATGGCGAACAAAGCAAAACCAAAGGTGGTGCTGGACGGAGCGTTGACAATACAAGAACTCACCCCCAGTCAACTGATCTGGGTTTAATCCATCACCGTTCTTTAGCCCACTCTGCCACCCCAGTTCAGACATGGCCATATGCAAATCAGTCTGACCCTGTGCCTCATGGGAACAGTCCAGCCCGAACTGCCAAGCCATGCCTTCCCTGGACTGGAAACAAGCTTCCGAGGACCGGTTTCTGGCATTACAGCCGTCTTCAGCCCGGCTTGCTTGAATCCAGTGGCAAAGTGAGCAAGGGACTCACGTCTGAGCATACCCTGCCAACTTATGGCGAACAAAGCAAAACCAAAGGTGGTGCTGGACGGAGCGTTGACAATACAAGCACTCACCCCCAGTCAACTGATCTGGGTTCAATCCATCACCGTTCTTTAGCCCACTCTGCCACCCCAACTCAGACATGGCCATATGCAAATCAGTCTGACCCTGTGCCTCATGGGAACAGTCCAGCCCGAACTGCCAAGCCATGCCTTCCCTGGACCGGAAACAAGCTTCCGATGACCGGTTTCTGGCATTACAGCTGTCTTCAGCCCAGCTTGCTTGAATCCAGTGGCAAAGTTAGCAAGGGACTCACGTCTGAGCATACCCTGCCAACTTATGGCTAACAAGGCAAAACCAAAGGTGGTGCTGGACGGAGCGTTGACAATACAAGCACTCACCCCCAGTCAACTGATCCGGGTTTAATCCATCACCGTTCTTTAGCCCACTCTGCCACCCCAGTTCAGACATGGCCATATGCAAATCAGTCTGACCCTGTGCCTCATGGGAACAGTCCTGCCCGTACTGCCAAGCAATGCCTTCCCTGGACCGGAAACAAGCTTCCGAGGACCGGTTTCTGGCATTACAGCCGTCTTCAGCCCGGCTTGCTTGAATACAGTGGCAAAGTGAGCAAGGGACTCACGTCTGAGCATACCCTACCAACTTATGGCGAACAAAGCAAAACCAAAGGTGGTGATGGACGGAGCATTGACAATACAAGCACTCACCCCCAGTCAACTGATCTGGGTTTAATCCATCACCGTTCTTTAGCCCACTCTGCCACCCCAGTTCAGACATGGCCATATGCAAATCAGTCTGACCCTGTGCCTCATGGGAACAGTCCAGCCCGAACTGCCAAGCCATGCCTTCCCTGGACCGGAAACAAGCTTCCGAGGACCGGTTTCTGGCATTACAGCCGTCTTCAGCCCGGCTTGCTTGAATCCAGTGGCAAAGTGAGCAAGGGATTCACGTCTGAGCATACCCTGCCAACTTATGGCGAACAAAGCAAAACCAAAGGTGGTGCTGGACGGAGCGTTGACAATACAAGCACTCACCCCCAGTCAACTGATCTGGGTTTAATCCATCACCAAAGAAATCTACGGCAACATGCTGCCAGACACCCTCCGGCAGCTGGGACATTTGCAGTGGTGCAGGAGGATCAGGTCGACTGACCAGTTGGCATTGTGGACAGTCCTTCAGCGTGAGCTCTACCATTTTGTCCAGCAATGGAAACCAGACCCGTTCCCTCAGTGCTCTCTTGGTAGCCACAATGCCTCGATGGCCTTCATGCGCCAAATTGATGACACCTTGCCGTAAATGTTTCGGGATAATTATTCGATTGTCTCGTAAGAGTAGACCGTTGGTGGCTATTGACAGTTCCTCCATCACGTGCTTGAACGCGGCAAGTTCATGTATGTCAGTCAGGCTATTTGGATAGTTGTCATCTAGGTGTCTCCAATCATTGTTTTGTATACGCCTTACGTCTTTCAGAGTAAAATCTTCATGAGTGGCATCCCAGATGGCTTCAAGGGGGACTGCCGGTGGCCTGGTCTAATCTATATGCTGATACGAACGCGGCCGGGGTAGGCTCTCGAACCGCGACAGGTAAACGCACCGCCGCCGCTCCACGCACTCACGCGGCAGCTCCCAGAACCGCCGGACATCAAACGGGTCAGCCCCAGTCAATGCTCACAGGGTACACACGCATCCCTCCCTGGTCGCCAGTTGTAGTGTCCTGAGGGCCACAGAGGACACGGACTCAGGAGTGAGGTTCACTTCTCTTTATTGTACGTCTGGTTTTCCTCGCCTCCTTGTTACAACTGCCCATCCCCGGGTGTGGCTCTTCCTCTTCCCTTATCCCGCCCTCGTCCCGTCCCCTCCACCGTGCTGGTCCTAATGCCCAACACTTGGTACTGCATTACATCTATATGTGTGTGAGCTTGAGAGACAGAGTGTACATCTTCAATATTGCTGTACTTTGTGTACAGACAATATCTAGGACTGCTGCAACCCTTGAATGGCATAGTTCAGTGGCGGAAATGTTGACATGGGGGCCTGTTCTGCCTACTTTGATTGATTTGGACTATCCCCACCACTAGATGGAAAACTCCAGCTCCACTAGGGAAAATCCTTTTGTCATGCCTTCCCTTGTTTTAGCCAATCAGATTGTCTGAAAATGCCAGTAGTGATCGGGGAAGGAGTGGAATACAAGCCCCTGGTAGTGCTGGGAGTGACTTACCTAATATTTCATAGAAATTGACCTTCAGGCACATTGTTTTATCCCTTCCTGTGACACATTTCTCTGACAGATTGTGGTATTCCAGGTTACGCTTTCACTATTCCTTCTCTTCATAAGACTACATGAATTAGCCAATGTGAAGCATAACACACCCAATGCCTCCAAATTACTTGAGAAATGGTCAATCAGCCATATCCGGGCATTTTGTGAATCCACCCATCGCTTAAATCATCCCCAGGTATGATTCGATCCAGCATCAGATATTAGGGAAGTAGCAATGGCCATTTTAAGTTATCCTGTACTGGCAGCTGATATCAATGCTGTTCATGCGTTAACCGTGCTGAACTTGACCATCGTAATGGACACTGTCAGTCGTTCCCACTAACTGAATCATCTGACTTAAGGGCATTTAGGGACACTTTCCTACAATGACTATCACACTCTCATAAGGATTGTTTTTCATAATTACTCCAACACCTTCTTTAATTTATTTTCACCTGCAATAGTTTGCAGTTATCCTTGCAGCCTTCAGACAAATTCACAAAGTATTTCATTTATTTTTCAACATCTTCCAAGAAAACACATTTTGTGTGCTAGAGGTTTATCATGTGAATTTTTTTGTAGAGTAGCTGAATCTGGCGGTCAGTGTTTCCAGTTAAACTGGGTGTACAAGAACTTCTCATGGCATTATTGTAGCAAAACAGTTACCACTGGAACCTCACGTGCAACCATTTTTTCTCACAAGTTTGAAAAAGATTTCTGTTAATATCCAATATTCAGACCTTTTTTTGGGACGTTACTGGTGGAAACGCTGCTTGTAGCTCTAATTAAAATACATTTGCCATTGTTCTTATCAGAACCCATTCCCAACCATTCCCAAAGTTCAAAAGGTTCATAGAAAGTGGTACTCTTCTTATTGTACACAATGCACCAGCGTCCTTCCACTGTTCTTGCCATTGCTCTATTACTTACCAGTAATCTTCATTACTCTGGGTCCCGTTGTCCTCATCCCATTCATTACTAAGTGGAGATAACCATCTCCCGACAGGAAAAAAAGATCAGAAGAATGCTGGGATACTAACCCTGCCTCTTCCACCGGGAGTACATAAGGGGTACTTACCTAGCATTCCGCCTGAACAACCAAGCCCACAACAGGAAGGCCGGCCATCTGGGAGGAATGGCTGGGCGAATGAATGGGACGAGGACAACGTGACCCGGAGTAATGAAGATTACCGGTAAGTAAAAGAGCATTACCCTCAGGTCCCTTATGTCCTTGTCCCATTCATTACTAAGTGGAGAATACCAAAGCAGAAGAGCTGGCCTTCCTAAACAAAACAGAAGCCAACCCAGGAAACCACATCAAGATAGCCAACACATGAAAGCAATGAGGCAGAACCGCCGAAAACCCCAGGCAAAGCACCCAGACATGAGGAAGCCCCACCAAGCAGGGATGCACCCAACAAAACAACGGGAGAACAGCCAGACGACCAGCCCGACAACCCTAGAGGCCCACCGGCCCACAGCAGGAGCACCCCACAGGTAACCAGAGAAGGGGAGAGCACGGACACACAGCCAACCGAGGAAAGAACAAAAAGGAAAAGCCGGGAAAGCCGATGCACAACCCCGGCCAAAGAACCACCAGGAACAAGCAGGGATAAGCACCCCCCCAACCCAGCGAAACTAGCAGGACCCAGAGAACACCGCAGAACAGCGGAGACACAGCAGAGGACAACAGTACCCAGGAAACCCAACCGGACACCAAACAAGAAAAATAATAAAAACCAAACCCGAAGCACCACTGAAACTAGACAAGATCAGAGGAAGTAGGGAGGAAGAGGCTGAAGAAAAGAAGCACAGCCCGCAGCCAAGAGGAGCAACACCAGACATCCCAGGGGAATCCAGAAGCCACTGAGGCACCCGAGCAGACGAGGTGCCCAGAACTACCCCCAGCAGCGAGGACCAGAGAGGACCGACCAGGGCACCCCAAGCACATCGGCAAGGGAGACAGACCCCGAAAGGAGGCCAGACGGGCACCTCAGTGCCCGCCAAGAACCAGAAGCCCGGGGAAGAAGAAAAAGAGGCAATCCACCTCATTTGGAAACCCAAGCGGGCGACCCCACCCAGGAGAGAAGCAAGATCCAAGGAGGAAAGGCCACAGGCAAAACCCCGAAAGCCAGGACTACAACATCGAGGCCCAAGAAACAGCCAAGGAGCTCCAGCACCAAGCCCGAAGGCAAGGGCCAGCAGACAACCAGGACAAAACGCAGCACAAACAAGTGCGCCAGGAAGATCCATGCAGAAGCGCAGGCAAAGGCAACATGGAAGGGAACCAGGAGAGCCAGAACAGCAGCAGGACGACAAAGATGACAACCAGGCACTGCAGCCACAGGCCCACCCACCAGAAGGTGGAAAGGGCAGAGACCTCAGAAGCCACCAAGAGGCACCTGCGCCACGAACGCTGAGT
Organism: Lissotriton helveticus; assembly: GCF_964261635.1. Classification (NCBI taxonomy): domain Eukaryota; kingdom Metazoa; phylum Chordata; class Amphibia; order Caudata; family Salamandridae; genus Lissotriton; species Lissotriton helveticus. Next base: position 2,000,741,453 of record NC_136061.1, on the reverse strand, counting down.
CCAGGCCAGGGCCGAGAAGCCCCCAAAGAAAAAGGACCCTAAAAGGGCCCCAGCACCAGGAAGACCTAGTACGACCAAAAATAGGCCAACCCAGCACAATCACTGCAAGCCGAGGAGACCAGGTGTACACAGACCGGCAGAACCGCGGCCCCAGAGGAAATAACACAAGACCCACTGGCGAAGAAAAGCACTCCCGGAACCAGGACGAAGACGGCACACCAACAACAGACAGCCGCCTGGAGGAGGACCGAGGGATACAAGAGGGGAGGCACCCACAAACAAGCCCCCCCAAAACCTGCAACAGAGACAGAAGCAGAGCACACCCCGAACATATGCCATGCCAAAGGAAGCCCGTACAGTAGGTATCCCAACAAAACAATGGGAGTACCACAACCGCGTGTAAAGAAGAACCACTGAAAACAGCAAAGTCCAGTGACAGACTGCAACAAGCCAAAGCACGCAATACAGGCATGCCCAGATGAGCGTGCATACATGTAGTGAAAAGCACACGCACCCCCATCGGGGTCCTTAGGCACAGAGCAACAGAAGCCTAATGTGACCCAACTCAATGGAACTCATTTCATCAACCACAGAAGGAAGAAAGGTTGACCTACCAGGAACTGAAAATGGCAACCAAGAGGTTGAACAGAGGCCCATGCAAAAGACGCATTAGTCCACTGAGCCACCAGAGCAGTGAACTCCGAGCAGCCCTGAACTCAGGGCTGCCGCCGGCACCCAGTCACCCCACCAGGCAACAGAGAACAAAGGAAGCCAACTGACTGGCGCGCAGAATATGCCAGACCCCAGTATCCAGTCTCGCATACAAAAGTGGCAGAAAGACAGCAACATATAAAAAGATGGGGAGGCAGAGAGACAAGCCACGGTACGCCACCAGACCCAGAGGCAAGCCACAGAAGCCCCCCCGCAACTGCCGGACTCCAGGAAGCCGCCACCATCCATCAAAGGCAGCAGAGAGACACAGCCAAAGAGGCTCGGCAAGGACAGCACTGTACTAGTTCTCTCCTTCTTTTTTGCATAATGTATGTGTCACTCTATGCCTGAAAGGGTTTTGTTTTGACTTAATACTGGCTGCTCCCTTGTGTCTGGAAAAAGCTATACCTCTCTGAAGAGCTCTAATTAGAGCGAAACACTGTGTATGGGGTTGCTTTTACTCATTTCAGGTTGGCTTGAGTTGGTATTTTACCAATTCAAAGCTGTAATATTGTGCCTGGAGTGATAAATGGCTTTTGTAATTTTACAGCTCGGCAATGACAGCACTGTACTAGTCCTATGCATAAAGACTTTGCTGTATAAATTGCAAAAGACTTTGTCATTTTCTATCTCGGCGTGGATAGCACTGTGCTACTCCTATGCTTAAAAACTTTGATAGAAAAACAGACATTTGAGGTGAGCAGATCTAGAGTGTCGCTGGTGTTGAGAGCGCTCTAACAGGAGCTGCTTTCCACCTAAACTGGAGAACTACCCAGAGTTCTCTCCTTCTATTTTGCATAATTTATGCCTCACTCTATGCCTGAAAGGGTTTTGTTTTGATTTAATACTGGGTGCTCCCTTGTGTCTGGACAAAGCTATACCTCTCTGAAGAGCTCTAATTAGAGTGAAACACTGTGTCAGGGGTTGCTTTTACTCATTTCAGGTTGGCTTGAGTTGGTATTTTACCAATTCAAAGCTGTAATATTGTGCCTGGAGTGATAAATGGCTTTTGTAATTTTACAGCTCGGCAAGGACAGCACTGTACTAGTCCTATGCTTAAAGACTTTGCTATATAAATTGCAAAAGACTTTGTCATTTTCTATCTTGACATGGATAGCACTGTGCTACTCCTATGCTTAAAAACTTTGATAGAAAAACAGACATTTGAGGTGAGCAGATCTAGAGTGTCGCTGGTGTTGAGAGTGCTCTAACAGGAGCTGCTTTCCACCTAAACTGGAGAACTACCCAGAGTTCTCTCCTTCTTTTTTACATAACTTATGCGTCACTCTATGCCTGAAACGGTTTTGTTATATATATATATATATATATATATATATATATATATATATATATATATATATATTTTTTTTTTTTTTTCACTGCAAAAACCATAGGTTTCAGGCACGTTATAGTTAGGAATTAGGATTTAAAAAACCTTAGAAATTCACTGAAAAAACCATAGGTTTCAGGGGCGTTATAGTTAGTTTGACATTTCACTCGTACAAAATCATTGAAATTCCCCCGTTATAGTTAGTTCAGCTAACTATAACACCCGCGCCCGCAATGCACTGCTGATGATGTCACATGTTACATCACTCATGACATGGTCAGTGAATCCTGAGTGAATCCTGAGTGTCCCTTGCGTCCAACTAGCCCACCAGGTATCTCCAGTTAGCGCCACAGAGCTGCATTGCAGAGAGGTGTAAAAAGGGGCACGGCCTGGACCACCTCTCTGCAACGCAGCGCAGTGGCGCTTATTGGAAGCACCTGGTTGACTATTTGGCCCCCAGGGGCCCTCAGAATTGAAGGTGAATAATTTCCCAAACTTACAACATGCCACAGGACGTGTTTGCACATGTCACCACGAATCCTGAGGGTCCCTAGAGTCAAAGTAGCCCACTAGGTACCTCCAGTAAGCACCACAGAGCTGCGTTGCAGAGGGATGTAAAAAGGGACGTGGCCTCTGAACACCTCTCTGCAGCTCCCTGTCGCATACTGGAGGTACCTGGTGGGCTAGTTGGCCCTCAGGGACCCACAGTATTGAAGGGGAATTAATTCCCAAACTTACAAATTGCCAGGAGGCGCGTTTGCACAATGGAGAAGGAAGGGGGTGGGGCCTGAGATGACATGCCTGCAAACACGCCCTGTGGCACGCTTTAAGTTGGGGAATTAATTCCTCTTCAATCCTGAGGGTCCCTGGGGGCCAACTAGCCCACCAAGTACCTCCAGTATGTGCCAGAGAACTGCGTTGCAGAGAGGTGTTCAGAGGCCACACCCCTTTTTACAAGACTCCGCCACGCAGCTCCGTGACGCTTACTGGAGGTACATGGTGAGGTCACGGCCTTGTAAAAAAAGGCGTGGCCTCAGAACACCTCTCTGCAACGCAGCTCCCTGGCGCATACTAGAGGTTCCTGGTGGGCTAGTTGGTAGTCGTACTGCTTAACACCAGCAGAAAGCAGGTGTAAAATACCTGGTGCTAACGCGGCTTATCGCCGGAATTTGTTTTGCATCGCAGTTTTTGCCTTTCGTTGTGAAAGTTGTGGTGTGTTTTTTTCGTGTACAGAAAAATAAACAAACAGGGCAGCGTATCCCGTCAAGATCAAGCACCTGACCCACTATTCCCAATCAGTATAAATACAATGAGATTTCTTCATTGATTTTGTGTGTACACTGTAAATACACCCACTACCACAGTGGAATTCAATACAGAATTTTTGTATTTAGAATAAATTGCAAGGTGCACCTTGTGTGTTTTTGCACGGGAACGCCTACTCTGCATCTCATTATCAGCACTTTAATACAACTAAAGTTGAGATAAATCTAACACACTATTCAGAAACTGGTGCAAACTGCAGACATCACCAGTATTCCCGCGATAACTGCCCCAACATTTTACAACATGGTGGACACCACCAATTAACAGTAATAAGAACGAGAAAGAGTCACACAGCACTTAAGTAACAAATAAAAACTTTATTGAAATTTAACAAACTCAACACAAAACAACAAGGCGGAAGACTCCTGTTGGGTCAATCAATGTTGAAGACACAGCCTGGAAAATAAAGCACAAAATAAGGACGTGTGTAATGCGCATATCAAAGGAGTTAGACATAGAGAAAGAGAGAAGGAAAAAAAAGCCAGAGAGAAAAAGAGAGGGAAGGAAAGGAAGTGAGAAAGGGAGAAGGGAGAGAGAGTGAGAGAGATATAAGGAAAAGAAAGAAGAGAGTGAGAGAGAGAGGGAAGAGAGGGAAGTGAGAGAGAGAGAGAGAGAGAGAGAGAGAGAGAGAGAGAGAGAGAGAGAGAGAGAGAGACCGCCTCCCCTGCACATCCATGACCAAATAATTACCTGCTGCCACTGGAGTGTCTACCAGTGGGCACTCCAAGTGCCTGTGAAAGCTCCAGGGCCCAGTCTCGCCACCATGGCTTGGTGCACATTATGTGGACCCGCTCCGCGGCCCAGCAGATCCCACACATGTCTCTGAGTCCTGAGTCATCAATGGCGGAGACCACATCAGCTTCTGGTGCCGCTAACCCTGTGCAACGCAAGTCAGTGTCACGTGGTGGTAGGCCGCTGCCGGCCATACAACTTAGGGTGCAACTAACCCGGTGCAATTCAAGTCCGCGCCACGTGGTGGTAGACCCCTGACAGCCACATCAACTTCAGGTGGCACTAACCCTGTGCAACTCAAGTTCGCTCCACGTGGTATTAGGCCCCTGACGGCCACATCATCTTCAGGTGCTATTAATCCTGTGCAACTCCCACGTGGTCGTAGGCCTGTGACGGCCATACAGCTCAGTGTGCGACTAACCCTCTGCGCAACTTTTCATGGACTCTTTATGATTCAGACCCGTGAAGCGTTCGCCATCCAGTCCTCACCGGCAATAAAGGATGCAACGTTGTCGATCCATTATATTTGCGTGGTCACATGGCCTGTGATGCATGTGCCAGATGGGTGTGGTGTGTGTGCAAACTTGCCCTCAGGGAGTGGCCGTGACATGTTGACAACTAGACCACTGACCTGCACACCAACAGCGAGTACGCCTGTGACAGGTAGCTATATGGGGCCAACGTCAGAACGTAATCAGAGTGGCGTGGCGTACGACGGAACAGGGCAGGGATAACCACAATGACTCTGGGGCTCTGGGCGTGGTTCAGTACATGTCCGGACAAGGAAGTGACTAATGTGTGTGTCCCCATTGTAGTGTTTACGGCACACAATAGGCTATGTAGCATACTGTAACTGGCATCCCATTAGATTAGCATCATTGACGTAAGGTGAATCACTGTCTACGTTCTTTCAAATATTCATACATAAATTAGGAAAGACATAACACAGCAGTGCATCACTGGATGTTTATTACACATCCAGTGGAGTTTAGCAGCTGGAGTGGTAGAGGAACTGGACAAGCAAACTTCACAATATTGTCTTGTGGAGGGCTAACCAGAGTCCATCTGTGGATGACAGGTAACGCGGAACTGGAAGGGTGCAGTCCCCAGTGAGGTCGCCGTGTCATTGGTCATTGAAGAGGATATGGCAGGCCATGTCGCAGACCAAGGTGAGTGCATCAGAGTGTAATGTGGGACAATGGAAGGTTGTGGGGCTTGTGTGGCACCAAGGATAAACAGGCCAGGTGGTGGAAATGAATGGTAGTACCTTCTTCTGATCTCAAACCCATTCACGTCCTCGTATATGTGCACTGCCCCACCTGTGTTTTTTTTTTGTACCAGCTGCGGGACTGTGTGCCACTGACACGAGTGGACAAAGGTGGATAATTTTCCACACTGTGTGACACTGACACATCAGTGCACCATGAGGCACTAACACACCAAAGGGCAGAGATGTGAATGGTGTGGGGCAGCAGCATTCATCTGCGCCATGCATTTTGGCAGCAATGCCATGATTAGGATCTGAAGGGCATGGTAGATCCCAGCTAAATTTCATGTTCAGCGGTGGGTGCCATCCTTTACGCCTCCATCCACAGCATGTCCTCCATGAGCCTATGCATTTGTGGCAGGTCATGGCATTTAAAAAAACTTTTAAATTCACTGAAAAAACATAGGTTTCAGACATGTTATAGTTAGTTGAACATTTCACTCATACAAAACCATAGAAATTCCCCTGTTGTAGTTAGTTCAGCTAACTCTAACTCATGCACCCGCAACGCACTGCTGATGACGTCACATATTACATTATTTATGACATGACCAGTGACATCACTGATGAAATCACTGATGACATCTCAAACAACATCACTGATGACATCATCCAAGTGAAAAATCTGATGCACCTCCTCACACTTTAATACAACCTTTCATATATCCACTCTAAAATATAGAGTATCATTTTCAAAACCATCGACACACCAATACCAGTTACTACATACGCACTCACTGATTCCTAGGTCTAGACACACATCCACTCATTCACCCATACAGTCCTTCATACATGCAGTCACTCATGAATACAAAACTATCATATACACTCATACATCTATACAGACACTCACACACTGCCACTCACCCATGGAGTTATTCACACACCTAGTCAGTCATGCAAAGAATGAATCACACTTCCATTTACTCACCTATACAGTTAAACACACACACCACCTTACGTATTTATACAGATACTAACGCATACTCAGTCTCTTATGTAATCACTGATACAAGTACAGATACAGCCGTTCTCACAATCACTGACTCTCATGTATAGTTATTTATATACTTCAACTCTCACATACACTGTATTTTACATATGTAGTTACTTGCTCATGTACCACTGCAACAACCATTCAGTTACCAACAGACTCATACACACACTCACCCACCCATACAGCTATTTCCACCTGCACTTTTGAACCCATACACCCAGTGAATCAAACACTCACACATCTATGCAGAGTTAGACACCTCTCACCCACCCACACACTCACTCACCCAAACAAATAATCAGGCAAACAATCAATAACACATAGAGACACTTATGTAGCTACTGAGCAACCCATGCAGCAGGTTACACAACAACAGACAGACTGATACAAACATTCACACTGTTTAGTCACTAACCCATGCATTCAGTAAGACACATGTAATCACTCATTTATACAGTCAGTCACGTACCTACTAAACCCTTTATACAGACACTTATACGTCCAGTCATTCTTCAATACAGCTTGGCATATATATATAAAACAAATTTAAACTTTACAGAAACACAGAGTCACTGGATGATGTCATCAGTAATGTCATTTGAGATGTCATCAGTGATATTACTGACCATGTCATGAATGATGTAATATGTGACGTCATTTATTTATTTATTTATTTATTGAATTTATTGAGCGCGACAGCTACCCATAAGGGTTTCCCGGCGCTGAAAGACAGGTGCAACAAAACTCCAACCAGAGAAGCTTATTGGTCAAAAAGCCAGGTTTTCACGGCTCTACGAAAGCGTGTGTGGCAGTTCTCCATCCGAATGTCCAAGGGAAGTGAGTTCCACAATCTGGGTCCTAGGTTACCAAAAGAGCCTCCGCCCATTGTGGAGAGCCTAAACTTGGGTACACTGAAGAGATGATGCAATGAGGAGCGGAGTGAACAAGCAGGGGTATAGGGAGTAACAAGGGCCTGAAGGTATAAGGAAGCTACCCCGATTTTGATCTTGTGCATAAAGCTCAAGGCCTTGAACTTTACACGATTTTCGAAACGGAGCCAATGAAGCTCCCTTAGGCGTTCTGAGATGTTGTCACGTTTCCGGCAGCCGCAAAGAAGCCGTGCAGCAGCGTTTTGGACCAGTTGGAGGCGGCGTATGACAGCCTTGGTGGACCCCAGGTAGAGCACGTTGCTGTAGTCCAACCTCGAGGTCACCAAGGCACTCACAACGGATCTCTGGGTGTTGGAGGGAAGTATCCAAAAGATTTTACGGAGCCACCGCAGAATGGTAAAGCAGGTGGCTGCTACTTTATTTGCTTGATCGTTCATGGATAGTCCCCTATCAATAATTACTCCAAGGTTCCGCACTCGTTCTGACGGGATTGGTAAGGTGCCCATAGCATATGGCCAATGTCTCGGGCTCCAAAGGTCAGGTTTATTCCTGAGAACCAACACCTCAGTCTTCCCACCATTTAGTTTAAGCAGGTTGCGATTCATCCAACCAGATATTTCGCTGAGACCTGCTTGCAGAGGGGAGAGACGGGTGGAGTCCACTTGGGATAATGAAAAAACAATGTGGGAATCATCTGCATAAGTAAACAAATTAAGTCCTGAACGTTGTGCAACATAAGCCAGGGGAGTAACGTAAAGATTAAAGAGAAAGGGACTAAGGATTGATCCCTGGGGCACACCATACGGAGAGGGATAGCTTTTAGAAGTGGATGAGTGCAAAAAAATTTGGAAGGTGCGATCAGACCGGAAGGACTTCAGCCAGTCCAGGGCTTTACCGCCAATGCCAATGGAAGCCAGAGACCTGAGAAGGATGCTGTGCGATACAGTATCAAAGGCTGCACTGAGATCGAGTAAAATCAGTGCAACCGTTTCATCACGATCTAAAAGTAGGCGAAGGTTATCTGTGACGCCCAAGAGGGTAGTCTCTGTAGAGAAACCCGGACGGAAGCCGGACTGGGAAGGATGCAAAAGGCTATTTTCTGTCACAAATTTAGACAAATGAACATGAATGTGCCTTTCTAAAATTTTGGAAAAAGCCGGTAATAACTAAATGGGGCGGAAATTAGAGGCTACATTGGGGTCCGCAGAGGGTTTCTTTAGTAGCGGGGTAACCATTGCGTGCTTCCAGCACCTAGGGACAGTAGCCAAACTGAGAGAGTGGTTCAGCAGTGTACAGACCGTAGAAAGATGTGGAGAATCCAAGGAGCGAAGTATCGGGATAGGCAGAGAGTCGAGCGGTGAACCAGATTTAACTTTGCTCAAGATCTCCATAAAAGTTGAGGACAGAAGTTGGACCGAGGGCGGCGCTGAGAAGTCGTCGTCCTTCCCCGTAGACAATGGAGGGCTCATAAGATCATTGTTATTGCCTTGGACATAAATGTCCTGATATATATTCACAATTTTAGAAGTGAAATAATGGGCGAGTTCATCGCATTTACTGCTCGATAAAGGGGGAAGTGCCGCCGTGGTCTGTGCACCAGCAAGGTCTCTGACCACATTAAACAGTGTTTTGGATTTGTTCACTGCTTCATTGATTAATCTATTGACATGATTCGCCCTTGTTAGGGCACACGCTTTGTGGTAACGTTTCAGCTCTGTTTTGTACATGATACCGGCTGGGATGGAATAATCCCTCCTCCAGACACGTTCTAATTTTTTACATTTAGATTTGTCAATGCGAAGTGTCTCGTTGTACCATGGGGCAGGAGACTTATGAATTATCATTTTCTTATGAACAGGAGGAAGGCAGATGTTAATGGCTTCAGGGAGCCAAGCGTTCACAGAACTAGCCACAGCGTCCATGTCGTCCGAATCAGATAAATTAATGGGCTCAAGGTCGGCCAGGGCTCTATTAAAAGTGACAACGTCAAGCTTTTTCCAGTCCCTCTTCCGTGTACTCACAGAGGGACTATGATTAACTAAGACATCATTACTCGCCACAGTAAACTTAATTAAATAATGATCAGACCAGATGACCGGCACCGCCGGAAAGCACTGTAATTGAACACTGTTAGAAAAGATCGGATCTAGAAAATGTCCGCCCCTGTGAGTTGGACCCTTATTTTGTAGAATGAGATTCATGGAGGCAAAGTCGGCGATGAGATTGCAGGCCATACTATCCTTAGGGTCCTCCAAGTGCACATTGAGATCGCCGTCAACCAAAAAGTTGCTGGACAGTGTAAGAATTGAGGCTATAGATTCAGAAAGTTGCACCTGCCAGAAATTTACAGAGCCTGGGGGACGATACACTAATAGTCCCGAGAGGGTAAATTTGGTATGAAGAACAAGCTTAAAATATGCTGACTCACAGCTGCCTAGGGGGACCGGGTCAAGATGGCATTGGTAAATGTTCTTAAATATTATTGCCACACCACCCTCTACTTTCCTGGGCCGATCATTCCTCATAATAACATACTCAACAGGCAAAGCTTCTGCAATATCTGGGCCGGAACTGTCGTTGAGCCAGGTTTCCGTAATAAAAAGCGCGTCAGGAGAGTCCTCAGTAAGAAGGCCGAAAATCTCATGTTTATGTTTGGGCAGGGAACGACAATTCAAGCTAAGAAAAGTATAATTAGGAAGAGAAGGAAGCACCGCACGTTGCGCTAGGCTACGGCATAGTTGCGGAGCATCTAAATAAAAAGGACAGTGGGGGCAGCATTGTGGGAACTGTTCCAGCATGTCAAAAGTGGCCGTCAGCTGATCCCTCACGGGCCTTAGAGCAATAATTTGATCGGCGTCATCAGCAGTGCATTGCGGGCACGCGAGTTATAGTTAGCTGAACTAACTATAACAGAGGAATTTCTATGGTTTTGTACAAGTGAAATGTCCAACTAACTATAACATGTCTGAAACCTATGTTTTTTTCGGTGACACAGTGATAACGGAAATACTTTAATAATATTTTTGAAGGAGTTTCTTGATATGAACAAATAAGTACTTGCTGCCACTGCATGAAAAAGAAATTCTGTATAATTATGTTAAAGTACTCACTGCCGCCTTAAATCGCACTGGTGGACATGAGTCCTTCTTCAATGTTTGGAGTTACGTTTAAATAAGCTAGCGAACCCATCCGAAGTGACTGTGCATATGATTAAGTCTCGAGAGAGGTGAAACCCGTCATGCTGCTTCTGTCTCCAATATCGATCTGAACAAATGCTTAAGCATGCTGGAGTGGCCTGTCTCGTGTTATGAAGAGTAGCATGTATTCTGTGGATATATATATATATATATATATATATATATATATATATATATATTCACTGAAAAAACCATAGGTTATAGACCATATATAGTTAGGAATTAGCATTTACAAAACCTTGAAAATTCACTGAAAAAACCATAGGTTATAGACCATATATAGTTAGGAATTAGCATTAACAAAACCTTGAAAATTCACTGAAAAAACCATAGGTTATAGACCATATATAGTTAGGAATTAGCATTTAAAAAACCTTATTTTACTCACACAAAACCATTGAAATTCCATATATAGTTAGTTGCACTAACTATATATCGCGCACCCGCAATCCACTGCTGATGATGTCACATATTACATCATTCATGACATGGTCAGTGACATCACTGATGACATCACTGATGACATCTCAAATGACATCACTGATGACATCACTGATGACATCATCCAGTGACTGTGTGTTTCTGTAAAGTTTAAATATGTTTTACATATTGAAGAATGAGTAGATGTAGAAGTGTCTGGATGAAGGATTTAGTAGGTGCGTGACTGACTGTATGAGTGAGTGATTAAATGTGTCTCACTGAGTGCATGGGTTAGTGACTAAACTGTCTTAATTTGTGCATCATTATGTCTGTTGTTCTGTAAACTGCTGCATGTGTTGATCAGTAGCTATATGAGTAACTATATGGGTTATTGATTGATTGCCCAAGTATTTGTATGGGAGACTGAGTGTGTGTGTGGCTGGCTGGGAGGTGTGTGACTCTGTGCAGATCAATGTGTACTTGTATCAATGATTGTATAAGAGAGTAATTATGTGTTAGTATATGTTTCAAAATGTAAGGTGCTCTATGTTTAACTGTATAGATTAGAAAATGGAAGTGTGATTGATTCTTTACAGGACTGACTAGGTGTGTGAGTAACTCCATGGATGAGTGACAGAGTGTGAGAGTCTGTATAGGTGTATGAGTGCATATGATAGTGTTGTAAAGATGAGTGATTGTATGTATGAATGATTGTATGGGTAAATGAGTGAATGTGTGTGTAAACATAGGAATCACTGAGTGCGTATGTAGTAACTAGTATTGGTGTGTCAATGGTTTCAAAAATTATACTCTGTATTTAACACTGGGTGTAACAGAGGTTATATTAAAGTGTGAGGAGATGCATTGTATTGTCACATGAATGATATCATCAGTGATGTGGTCATTGATGTCAAATGAGATGTCATCAGTGATGTCATCAGTGATGTCATTTGAGATGTCATCAGTGATGTCATCAGTGATGTCACTGACCATGTCATGAATGATGTAATATGTGACATCATCAGCAGTGGATTGCGGGTGCGCGATATATAGTTAGTGCAACTAACTATATATGGAATTTCAATGGTTTTGTATGAGTAAAATAAGGTTTTTTAAATGCTAATTCCTAACTATATATGGTCTATAACCTATGGTTTTTTCAGTGAATTTTCAAGGTTTTGTAAATGCTAATTCCTAACTATATATGGTCTATAACCTATGGTTTTTTCAGTGAATTTTCAAGGTTTTGTAAATGCTAATTCCTAACTATATATGGTCTATAACCTATGGTTTTTTCAGTGAATTTCAATGGTTTTTTAATAGCAAATATCATAAGCTGTCGAATGTCAAGTACGTGGTAAGTAAAAACATTTTCGTGTTTATGCACACTGATCTGCTTTGAATGCTGCCCCCCACCCCTCATTTCTATTAGGAGTACTCTCTCTTTGCAGATAGTGAAGGGTAGTTAACGCAGCCCTTTGCCCCCTTTGTAATCCGTCGTGCCTGCTTCTCTCTCCATTTGATTGATTGTTCTCTTTGGTTCATTCTCTATTTACAAACAAGCACAGAGTCGCAATACTCTGTTTAGTCTTTGCAGATAGCGAAAAATCGTGTAAAAAAACAAAAGGAATCGAGCAAAATCAGTAGGCCACTAATGGGATCTCTTTTTGACCTCGCTAAAATAGAAACATTAGGAACAACCTGTTGAAAATAGCAATGCGTATGTATATAAGCGGCGTTCATTTGTGTTCACAGTACCCCTTGTTGATTGTTTCAATCGAGCATTGAATTGTTCGAAGTTAATTCTCTTAAGGATCTTCTCTACCTGCAAACGAGGAAGAATAGGAATATTCTCTCTCCCTTTGCAGATAGTGAAGGGTAGGTAACGCAAGCCTTTAACACGTCGTACCTATTTAATTCCTCATTGATTGATTGATTGTCCGAACATTGACTGTTTGGGAATTAGTTCTTTTTGGAGGTATTCCCTGTTTGCAAATAAACGTAGGAAAATCTTTGCAAGTAGTGAAAGGGTACGTAATGCGGACCGTTCTCCCCCGTTGTAATCTGTCATGCCTATCTACTCCCCACTGATTGATGCACCTTTTTCACCCGGACCATTTACTAGAGATACGTCATCTGGCCCGACCAGAGAGCACCCCTAGTGAAAAGGACATATGCAATAATAACGAAGTGATCACTGTATCCTGTTAACAGAAACTTTACCATGAAACAACCTGGAAAGAAAAAAATAGGAAAACGAAAATTAGTAGGCCACTGATGAACATGAACTTTTATTAAACAACGAACAAAGAAACGATAACATAACGTAATGATAAAACCTATTAATGTCCTAGAAACAAGAAAACGTTAAAATATGCCAGTGGTGAGAGACCAGAAAAACAGTAAGAGAAACCAAAGCACCCCTCGCTGTCCCACCGCCTGCCACGCCAAAAAAATCGATAGACTAGGGAAAATGCAAGTCAGTAGAACATCCACCCCCACTCTGGAAACTTCCAAGGTGGGGCAGGGTTCCGGCTACGCCCAGCCGGGAGCAGCCCATATAAGGCAGGTCCTGCTGCCACGCCTCGGCCAGGAGATCCTAACGTAGGGTGTAGCCGAAGGAGAGGCCGAGGCCAGCGGGACCCGGCCAGGGGATTGCCTTTACAACGCTGAACAGTTGCAGGGGGGGGGAATGTCTCCTCGACCCTCCCCTCTCTCTCCCAGTCCGGCCGCGGTGGCCCTTGAGAGTTGCAGGTAGTCCCGCCACATGCTCTTCCGGTCCGACCACCAACGGTCGGGGGGCCGAGGCCGACGGGATCCGGCTGCAGCCGATAAACCAAGAAACCCGTTCATGGGGCCAGAGCCAGGGGCGTCCGGCCGACATCCACCGGAAGCCCGGCCCGAAGACGGACGGGACACTTCTTTCTTTTATAATGGCTGCGACAACACTGGGGGGGGATGTCTTGCACATGCCTCCGACCCCCCCCTCGTCCTCATCGCCTGGTCCGGCCATAACAAATCTCAAGCGAGACGCCGTGGGGTGCACTGGGAGGGAGAGACGGTGCGAACAAGCCTCTCCCGCCTCCCCAGGTGGAGACTTCCCAGCTGCACCCTCAGCGCTCCAGGCGCCCGGAAAACGATTCTTCCACTGTGGCCATGCTGCAACGTCTCGCCCGGCAGGGTGGAGCCCGTCCGCTCATGTGACCCCGCGATCGCCGGTAGCTGCCGAACTCTCAAAATGGCGGTCGACCTGGCAAGAGCGGGCCCAGCATAAAGAAATGGCCCGGTCACTGGTTGACTCCACCACCGTAGTCCTCCACGACCTTGAAGATTCTAGAGGAGCCGCGGGAGTCTCCGACCCCCGATGGGGAATGACTGCCATGATCGCCAGTGGAGTGACGAAACTGTATCCGCGGGACGTCGCCGCTCCCATGCTGGCGCCAGCCTCACTTTGAATTACTAGAATCCTGCAGACCTCACTTCCGGTGAAAGCACAGTGTGACCCGGTAGGAAAAATTATTGCACCCCCTCCCCTCTTTGACTGATAGTTCAAACCACCGATCCTTTCCTTTGCCCTTTTAACGGAACTTTGGACTGCCTCCCCCTCTTTTACATTTTCTAGAGAAAACAAAACATTAACCACTACATTAGCATAGCAGTTGACACCAGAACTGTTTTCAAATTGAAAACTAACAACATCTTCAACAGAATCCTTTTTGTTTCTGCTGTGACCCTGCTACAGCACAGGCATTGTCCCCAGCAGTAATTCTGCAATGCCGGTAAGAATAGCTGTGGTGCCTACTGGACTCACTCACCCCCGCGGCGCCCCACGCCGTTTTTTGCTGGGCGGCAACTTACTAGACATCACTTTCGTGCCATCTAGATTTCAGCGCGTTCTGCTGCCTTGGAACTATTCGCACAACAGACCGCTACTGACAAGAATATTTCATTATTGGTGCTGTCAATTTCAATAAATCTATTGGATAATTCAAAAGAAATTGCCACGGTCTCTTCGTTGTTTAAATGTTTTTACTGTTTTTGTTTTCTTGTATATATTTATATGTTATTAAAGTTTTATATTCCTACTACTTTGTTGGAGTGCTATATATTTTTAATGTGACACATAATTGTAAAAACTTTGATGTACAAAGAGTCATTCCTGGAATCTTCCGCTTCAGGCTCGGTCCCCTCCCCAATCACAATACAGGATGGTTTTCAGATAGTAGGAACACGTGTGGTGTGACGGATCTCATCGGGTGTGGGCCTTGATCTACTATAACTCCTTTGAAGAGGGGTGATTCTTTACAGCTGGGGCCATAAACTACATCTGCAGGGCTAGCTGATAGCCTGGACAATCGGACACAGAGAAAGAGGAGTGTCAGAGGGTGTGGTAGTGAATAGGGCGAAAGGGAGGTGTCGGGCGGGCACAGAGTGTGATTCTCAGGGAAGAGCAGCGCAGATGGGGGGAGGTTTATTGCCCATGCATAAGACAGAGAGCGGTGGTGACCAGTGCCTAGGGAAGATGCTTGCGTGGGTGAGGAGCCATGCTACGAATCGACAGCGTGCAGAGAGTGGGTCTGGTCAAGACATCTAAAATGGCTGCCGTGCACGACAAAAGTGTGGCATTTCAAAAAAGGCAAGATGGCGCAGACAATGTTTTTCAACACTTCCTCATTTCCTTGGAATCGAACGTTAACAGACGTTGGGGCATATTACCAAAGTTAAGCGATATTTATCGCTAACGATGCTTACCAACCAATTTTTTACCACTAAGCATCGTCAGAAATTATCGAAGATAAACCTTACTATTATCAAGGTTTATCGCAAATGCGATAATAAACGGCCGCAATGCATGAATATCGCTAAAAACTCAGCGATATTCATGCATTACCGAGCTAATGCTCTTAGCCATGTTATCCACCTCCCATTGGATAACATGGCTAAGAACTTCTCAGGGCAGGTGTTACTTTTTGGAGATATTCGCGCTTAGCGCGAATATCTCCAAAAGTTGGTAATAGGAGATAGATATCTTGCATGTTGTAATGCAAGTTATTGTGGTATATGGAACTCATACCATAATCTCTCAGGAAAGCAGAAACTGATCCTTTTGGGACCGCCTAAAAAGGCCTAGGGGGTGAGGAGTACTCTACTTTGCCCCCTTTTCACGTTCCGAACTATTTTATTTTACTCTCTTCTGTAATTACACAAAATAGCAGCGATAAGATGCATCGGAGACACACAGTGAGAGAAAGGAGGCCGGAGATGAAGAAGACATGTCAAATACACATTGGAGATAATATAGTGGCAGAAGGGAAGTAAATATGAGTAAACTTACCATGTAACATAAAAATGTTGCACTCTATACTATAAGTCTCATTTTATACTACAATCACTTCGCTACAACCTCATAAATTAAAAATAAAAATGAATAATGTCTCAAACAATTTTTGATTTCTAAATATAAATTTATTCTTCAGAATTTTCTACATTTGAAAGAACTAGTAACATGTCCTCATCAGCAATGTCCTCATTAAAAGTCTCCAATGATGATTCTTGTAACTCTATCGTCTCCAAACACTCGATAAATTCGCCATCAAGAGATTGATCAAAAAAATCATTCAAGTCATCTCCTCCTTGTGACAATATTTCATTATTGGTGCTGTCAATTTCAATCAATGTAGTGGAATCATTCAAGTCATCTCCTCGTGACAATATTTCATTATTGGTGCTCTCAATTTCAATCAATGTAGTGGAATCATTCAAGTCATCTCCTCCTTGTGACAATATTTCATTATTGGTGCTGTCCATTTCAATCACTCTAATGGAATCATACAAGCC
The DNA here is from genome assembly GCF_964261635.1 of Lissotriton helveticus. Classification (NCBI taxonomy): domain Eukaryota; kingdom Metazoa; phylum Chordata; class Amphibia; order Caudata; family Salamandridae; genus Lissotriton; species Lissotriton helveticus. The sequence continues at coordinate 2,000,724,745 of NC_136061.1, read as the reverse complement.
ATCTCCTCCTTGTGACAATATTTCATTATTGGTGCTCTCAATTTCAATCAATGTAGTGGAATCATTCAAGTCATCTCCTTGTGACAATATTTCATTCTTGGTGCTGTCCATTTCAATCAATCTAATGGAATCATACAAGTCATGTCCTCCTTGTGACAATATTTCATTATTGGTGCTCTCAATTTCAATCAATGTGTTGGACAATTCAAAAGAAATTGCCACGGTCTCTTCATTGTGAGCCATTTTATTTTGAAATTGCTTGCTGTAAATTGCAGAAAAAAATAATCACTTTCATTTATCGTTTTTAGTAATACATAATATAAAACTAACTTTATCAAGTATTTAGTATAACAGAAGGACTGCAAATAAATAACAGAAAACATTTTTCAAATTATCTTCAAGTGTACAACATAGTTCCCCTTACAAATTAACAACTCACCTTTTTAAAAGTAGCAGAAGTGTTAGTACTGTGTAAATCAAACACCAGAAATTCACCACCAAAAATTCCTCACAAATGTACCTCAGACAGTAGTATCACAAAATGGCTGTGGTTTCCTCTCATTTGACATATATACATAACCAATTAACTTTCATCACACACAAATACAAAACCAAAGTAACATTTTAATTGGTTCTAAATTTCAACACTTTCAAATGTGTTTTCCCCATGCAATTTTCCATAGGACATTTACATACGTCTACAGCCTGAATGGCTGAACGGAATTACACCAAACTTGGCAAAATGGTACATCAAACCTAAGAGGTCAGGAAGGATCTACTATGCCCCCTTATGGTCATTTCCCCCTTCGCTTTGGCCTCCTCTTGTCTCTCAATCCTACCGAGGGACAAGATGGCGGCCGCTACGGACTGTTTGGAATGTTGACAGACGCCGGAGAACCAATCAGCTTCGCAAAGCTCCGTAACGCGAAAAGTACGCGAAGCGGAGCGCTGTTACAGATATATATCTTTTTTTGAACGTTAATTTCTCAAAATCCACTGGAGCACATATATTGAGACCTAGCAAAGGCACATCGGGCTACCAGTCCCTAATATTTTGCCAAGTTTCGTGCAAATCCATTCAGCCGTTCGATTATTATTATTTTGTTTTTTTTTTGCCCCGCGGGGCCCTTTTAAAACCTCCACATCAAACCTAGGGGGTCAGCGAGGATCTACTATGCCCCCTTATAGTTATTTTCCCCTTTGTTTTGACCTCCTCTTGTCTCTCGATCCTACCGAGAGACAAGATGGCGGCCGCTACGGACTTTTTGGAATGTTGACAGACGCCGGAGAACCAATCAGCTTCGCTTCACAAAGCTCCGTTGCGCGTAAAGTACGCGTCCTGGGACGCTGCCAGGTCCGCTGTTACAGATATATATCTTTTTTTAAATGTTAATTCCTCAAAATCCACTGGAGCACATATATTGAGACCTACAAAAGGCACATCGGGCTACCAGTCCCTACAATTTTGCCAAGTTTCGTGCAAATCCATTCAGCCGTTCGGGCTAAAAGTGAGGCCAACCGCCCTATGGAAAACTCAATGTTAAAAACACGTTTTGGGACCCCCCTTTTTTCTCGGCCCCCCCTTGACGAACCCCCCCCAAATTTTCAAGGGCTGCTCAGAAACAAAATGTGCCATTTTCCTGAAAATTTCAGCCAATTCCGTCCACAAACGCCAAAGTTATTAGACATAGAATTTTCAAAAACCCCATAGAGAAAAAATCCTAACTATATATACCTACTGGCGACCGCCAGTAGGTAATATATATATGTGTGTATATATATATATATATTTTCACTGAAAAAAACATTAGTTTCAGCCACGTTATAGTTAGGAATTAGCATTTAAAAAACCTTAGAAATTCACTTAAAAAACCATAGGTTTCACAAATGTTATAGTTAGCTGGACATTTCACTTATACAAAACCATTAAAATTTCCCCGTTATAGTAAGTTCAGCTAACTATAACTTGCACGCCAGCAATGCACTGCTGATGACGTCACAAATTACATCATTCATGACATAGTCAGTGATATCACTGATGACATCTCAAATGACATCACTGATGACATCATCCAGTGAATGTGTGTCTTTCTGAAAAATAAATATTTTTTATTTATGTATATCTAAAGGTTGATGGAAGAATAAATGGGTAAATAAGTGTCTAAATTGATGTTTTTTTGTAAAATTGATTGTATAACTGACTTATTAAATATATCTTAATGAATACATGTATTAGCGAGTAATGTGTAAAGATGAAAATATCTGTATCAGTGTCTCGCTTTGTGTATAAGTGGCTGCATGGGTTGGTGAGTAGCTACATGAGTGTCTATATGGGTTATTAGTTGATTTTTTGAGTATCCGAATGAGTGTCTGTATGGTTTGGTGGGGGGTATTACTTAGCGCACAGATGCATGAATGACTGACTCACTGTTTGTATGTGTTTTGAAGACAGAATGTGTGCAGGACTGTAAGGGTGGATGAGTGTGTGTATGGGTGTGTTAGTGAGTGAATGACTGTCTCAATAGTATCTTTATGAGTAACTATATATGTTTAAACTAGTATATGTGAGTATTGATGTATATAAGTGAGTATATGTGAGAGTGAGAGATTGGAAGAGGTCCTGTATAAATAAGTATGTGTTTCTATGAGTGATTGTTTAAGAGAGTAAGTATGTGTACCTTTCTGTAGAAGTAAGTGTAGTGGTGTGTGTATAGCTGTATATGCAAGTAAATGGATGTTTGATGGTTTATTTGCATGTGTGAGTATGTGTGTGAGTAACTCTATGGATGAGTATCGGTGTGTAACAGGATGTATAGGTGTATGAGTACATATGATGAGTGAGTACATGTATGAGTGACCATATAGAACTGTTGGTGAATGAGTGGATGTGTATGTAGATGTTGGAATTACCTAATAGGTTGTTGTAACTGGTATTGGTATCTCCATTTTTTTGAAAATGTTAGTTTCTATTTTTGAATGTGTGTATCAAAGGTTATATTAGGGTGAGAGGTCTTCCACTCTTTCACAAGGATGATGTCATCAGTGATGTCATTTGAGATGTCATGAGTGATGTCATGAGTGATGTCACTGACCATGTCATGAGTGATGTAATATGTGACGTCATCAGCAGTGCATTGCGGGCACGCGAGTTATAGTTAGCTGAACTATCTATAACGGGGGAATTTCAATGGTTTTGTATGAGTGAAATGTCCAGCTAACTATAACATGTGTGAAACCTATGTTTTTTAAGTGAATTTCTAAGGTTTTGTTAAATGCTAATTCCTAACTATAACGTGGCTGAAACCTATGGTTTTTTCAGTGAATTTCAAAGGTTTTGTAAATGATAATTTTTAAGTGTATTAATTGTTATATTTTTTATACTAATTTACTACATTGTTTTAAAGTATTTATTTTTAGATATTTTATTTTTTAAATTACATTACATATTTTTAATATCAATCGAAAAAAATGTTTTAAAAAAAATTGAAATTGTTATATATATATATATATATTTTTTTTTTTAAATTTATATAAATTTTATATAGCAGGCAATGATATCCTATGGAAGAAAATTCAAGTTACTGGTAAGTACAGTTAAATTTACTTTTCAGGAATAGTAGTGAGCTGAAAGATGCAGCACTGAGGTCTCTCCTGATAACAGGTGAGTAAATCGGAATTCGTAGTTCGGCTGATTGTTGAGGAATTTTTTTAAAGTTCCAAAACTCCACACTTAGAAGAATTTCCAAGTGAAACCAGTCAGTGTTAGCCTATGGAAGGAAATTCAAGTTACTGTAACTACAATTAGAATTACTTTTCAGGATCAATAGTGGGCTGAAAGATGCAGCACTGAGGTCTCTCCTGATAACAGGTGAGTAAATCGGAATTCGTAGTTCGGCTGATTTTTGAGGAATTTTTTTAAAGTTCCAAAACTCCACACTTAGAAGAATTTCCAAGTAAAACATGTCAATGTTAGCCTATAGTAGGAAATTCAAGTTACTGTAACTACAATTAGAATTACTTTTCAGGATCAGTAGTAGGCTGAAAGATGCAGCACTGAGGTCTCTCCTGATAACAGGTGAGTAAATCAGAATTCGTAGTTCGGCTGATTTTTGAGGAATTTTTTAAAGTTCCAAAACTCCACACTTAGAAAAATTTCCAAGTGAAACCAGTCAATGTTAGCCTATGGAAGGAAATTCAACTTACTGTAAGTATGGTTAGAATTACTTTCCAGGATCAGTAGTGTGCTCAAAGATGCAGCACTGAAGTCTCTTGTGATAACAGGTGAGTAAATCGGAATTCGTAGTTCGGCTGATTTTACAGGAATATTTTGCTCAATAGTGAAGGCAGGGGGAGGGGTCTGAGGTAACATGTGTGCAAACAGGCGCTGTGGCGCATTTTAGGTTGGGGAATTAATTCCTCTTCAATCCTGAGGTCCCCTGTGAGCCAACTAGCCCACCTGGTACCTCCAGTATGCGCCAGGGAGCTGTGTTGCCGAGAGGTGTTCAGAGGGCACGCCACCTTTTTACAACACTCTGCAACACAGCTCCGTGGCGCTTACTGGAGATACCTGTTGGACTAGTTGACCCCTAGGGGACCTTTGGATTGAAGAGGAATTAATTCCCCAACTTAAAACGCGCCACAGGGCATGTTTGTACTCACATCACCTCAAGCCCCGCCCCTTACCTTCACCACTGTGCAAACGCGCCCTGTAGCATGTTCTAAGTTGGGGGATTAAGTCCCCTTGCATACTGGGGGTCCCTCGGGGCCAACAAGCCCACCAGGAACCTCCAGTATGCGCCAGGGGGCTGTGTTCCAGAGAGGTGTAAAAAGGGGCATGGCCTCATTACACCTCTCTGCAACGCAGCCCTCTGGTGCGTTTGCAGAGGGGGAACTAATTCCCCTTGCATACTGGAGGTCCCTGGGGGCCAACTAGCCCACTAGGAACCTCCAGTATGCGCCAGGAGGCTGCCTTGCAGAGAGGTATAATGAGGCCAAGTCACTTTTTACACCTCTCTGCAATGCAGTCCCCTGACTGACCAAATAGAATGTTGCGGATTTCCTATGGAAACTAAGTCCTAACTGTAAATACCTACTGGCGACCGCCAGTAGGTTTATATATATATATATAAGGTTGCCCTCTTGGAGAAGCCACACGCATTGGGGTATGCACACACGATGCTGCAGGTAGCAGTAGTCACAGCAGGCTGTAAGCGGTTCAACAGGCCATACGCGTTTCGACCTGTATGTAGCTCTTGTTCACTGGCAACATGAGGCACAAGACGGGTTTGTAGAAACAACCTATTTAATGCAAATTAGAGTCCCGCCCTCATAGGCGTCACACACAAAGGCATTCTGGTAATTATAGTTCGTAATGATGTCAAGACTCGCAGTTCTTTTATCCAAGTGGACTCCGTCCTTGCTTCACAATTTGATAAAGTTCCTTGTAAGGTGAATTGCATTAACAAACTGCTTGTTTCTGCTAATGTCAGACTGCAGCTCAGGTCCCCTCTGCTCTGTAAGCGCTCGAAGTAACAAGCGCTCGGAAACCGCCATGAAAAGCGTCGGGGCTTCTCCGCGGCTAGGCTAGCCGCTCGTAAATCCAAAACAGAAGGTTGCCTTCTTGGAGAAGCCGCACGTATCGGGGTATGCACACACGATGCTGCAGCCTGCAGGACTGATGGAGCCTCGCTCGTAGAGGCATTGGCAGAGTACAGCAGCTGTGCGCTCACAGCCTTTCCCCCAACAGGGATTTTAATCATATTGAGTGGCAGGATAGGGGCCACTTGGCAAGAGAACTTCGTGAGTCATAGGCAGTATATTGGACTATCTTAACCAGCATGCCTTTTGACACGCCCACTGGGGCGGGACTCCGTATGTTTCTTTGTAACCTGTTTCCTGCCTCTCTATGCCAGTGAACAAGAGCGTCTTAGCTCGAAACGCGTATGGCTTCAGGAATGCGTGGTGCATACTGCTGACACTGCCGCCTACGATGTGGTGTGATTCCTGACGTGTGTGGTTCCTCACCTGGGCAACTTGGATGTTTTATGTGAAAAGCGGCTGGCTCGGCCGCGAGGAGCCCCGACGCCGGATGGCTGGATCCTGAGTGCTGTGAATCACCAGCACTCCTTGGACTGATGGAGCCCCGCTCATAGAGGCATTGGCAGAGTACAGCAGCTGTGCGCTCACAGCCTTTCCCCCAACAGGGATTTTTATCATATTGAGTGGCAGGATAGGGGCCACTTGGCAAGAGAACTTCGTGAGTCATAGGCAGTATATTGGACTATCTTAACCAGCATGCCTTTTGACACGCCCACTGGGGCGGGACTCCGGTTGTTTAAATAAACCCCTGTTCTTTGTAACCTGTTTCCTGCCTCTCTATGCCAGTGAACAAGAGTGTCTTAGCTCGAAACGCGTATGGCTTCAGGAATGCGTGGTGCATGCTGCTGACACTGCCGCCTACGATGTGGTGTGATTCCTGACGTGTGTGGTTCCTTAACTGGGCAACTTGGATGTTTTATATATATATATATATATTACCTACTGGCGGTCGCCAGTAGGTATATATAGTTAGGATTTTTTTTATAGGGATTTCTGAAAATTCGATGTTGAATAACTTTGGCGTTGATGGACGGAATTGGCTGAAATTTTCAGGAAAATGGCACATTTTGTTTCTGAGCGTCCCCTGAAAGTTTGGAGGGGTTTCGTCAAGTGGGGGCCGAGAAAAAAGGGGGGTCCCAAAACGTGTTTTTAACATTGAGTTTTCCATAGGGCGGTTGGACTCACTTTTAGCTTGAACGGCTGAATGGATTTCCACAAAACTTGGCAAAATTGTAGGGACTGGTAGCCCGATGTGCCTTTGCTATGTCTCAAGATATATGCTCCAGTGGTTTTTACGAAAATTAACTTTGAAAAATATTTATTGGGCTACATTGGGCTATATATATGTTAGAGCCCAAATGTAGCCCAATGTAGCCCAATGTAGCCCAAAGTAGCCCAAAGATGGCCACCAGAGACAAAAAAAACAAATGTAGCCCAAATATCAGCCAGATGTAGCCCAACTATAGCCCAGTGACAGAATGTCCCAGAGTGTTCTAAAGAACAACTAGAGCGCTAACAGTCTTACTTATGACAAAAGTATGGCACACCTGAAGTCATCTTGATTGGAATAAAGTGTTAACACTTAAAACATTTAATTTGCAAAGGAACAAAATGAGGGGTTTCATTTTGCCATAGAAATGTTCTATATTACCTACTGGCGGTCGCCAGTAGGTATATATAGTTAGGATTTTTTTGAATAGGGATTTCTGAAAATTCTATGTTGAATAACTTTGGCGTTGATGGACGGAATTGGCTGAAATTTTCAGGAAAATGGCACCTTTTGTTTCTGAGCGTCCCCTGAAAGTTTGGGGGGGTTTCGTCAAGCGGGGGCTGAGAAAAAAGGGGGGTCCCAAAACGTGTTTTTAACATTGAGTTTTCCATAGGGCGGTTGGACTCACTTTTAGCTCGAACGGCTGAATGGATTTCCACAAAACTTGGCAAAATTGTAGGGACTGGTAGCCCAATGCGCCTTTGCTATGTCTCAAGATATATGCTCCAGTGGTTTTTACGAAACTTAACTTTGAAAAATATATATTGGGCTACATTGGGCTATATATATGTTAGAGCCCAAATGTAGCCCAATGTAGCCCAATGTAGCCCAAAGATGGCCACCAGAGACAAAAAAAACAAATGTAGCCCAAATATCAGCCAAATGTAGCCCAACTATAGCCCAGTGACAGAATGTCCCAGAGTGTTCTAAAGAACAACTAGAGCGCTAACAGTCTTACTTGTGACAAAAGTATGGCACACCTGAAGTCATCTTGATTGGAATAAAGTGTTAACACTTAAAACATTTAATTTGCAAAGGAACAAAATGAGGGGTTTCATTTTGCCATAGAAATGTTATATATATATATATATATATATATATATATATATATATATATATATATATATATATATATATATATATATATATATATTACCTACTGGCGGTCGCCAGTAGGTATATATAGTTAGGATTTTTTTGAATAGGGATTTCTGAAAATTCTATGTTGAATAACTTTGGCGTTGATGGACGGAATTGGCTGAAATTATCAGGAAAATGGCACATTTTGTTTTTGAGCGTCCCCTGAAAGTTTGGGGGGGTTTCGTCAAGCGGGGGCCGAGAAAAAAGGGGGGTCCCAAAACGTGTTTTTAACATTGAGTTTTCCATAGGGCGGTTGGACTCACTTTTAGCTCGAACGGCTGAATGGATTTCCACAAAACTTGGCAAAATTGTAGGGACTGGTAGCCCGATGTGCCTTTGCTATGTCTCAAGATATATGCTCCAGTGGTTTTTACGAAACTTAACTTTGAAAAATATATATTGGGCTACATTGGGCTATATATATGTTAGAGCCCAAATGTAGCCCAATGTAGCCCAAAGATGGCCACCAGAGACAAAAAAAAACAAATGTAGCCCAAATATCAGCCAGATGTAGCCCAACTATAGCCCAGTGACAGAATGTCCCAGAGTGTTCTAAAGAACAACTAGAGCGCTAACAGTCTTACTTATGACAAAAGTATGGCACACCAGAACCCATCTTGATTGGAATAAAGTGATAACTCTTAAAACATTTAATTTAAAAAGGAACACAATGAGGGGTTTCATTTTGCCATAGAAATGTTATATATATATATATATATATATATACATTACCTACTGGCAGTCGCCAGTAGGTATATATAGTTAGGATTTTTTCTCTATGGGATTTTTGAAAATTCTATGTCTAATAACTTTGGCGTTTGTGGACGGAATTGGCTGAAATTTTCAGGAAAATGGAACATTTTGTTTCTGAGCAGCCCCTGACAATTTGGGGGGGGTTTCATCAAGGGGGGGCCGAGAAAAAAGGGGGGTCCCAAAACGCGTTTTTCCCATGTTAATTTCCATAGGGCGGTTGGCCTCACTTTTAGCTCGAACGGCTGAATGGATTTGCACGAAACTTGGCAAAATTGTAGGGACTGTTAGCCCGATGTGCCTTTGCTAGGTCTCAATAGATGTGCTCCAGTGGATTTTGAGTAATTTAGGTTCAAAAAAAGATATATATCTGGGCGGAGCCTAACCACACATCTGATCTGATTGGCTGTCAGCACTTCATCCAAGAAGTGTTGGCAGCCATCTTGGGACCAATATACATGATAGCACCTCATTAAAAAGCATTGTAGTTAATAGAGGGTTTTAGGACTTTAGTTACATTATAAATCATTTGTTGATGGTACCATACTCGTTTTAGGAATTGTGGTGGGTTCTAAGGTGATTTTACCATGTAAAAAAACCTTCTGCTGTGATATCATGAATATTGTTTGAAAGAAAACTAATATCTCATGATTTTCCCACAGTGGTTTGAAAGGGGATCTATAAGCTAAACTGAAAGCATATTTTCTGTAAATTCACATTATCTTTCTCAGTCATGTGAAAATGAAGTCTGACATTCTCAGTAAAACATGTACATCCAACAAGGACAGAGACTGTCAGTTGATTCCTTTGTGTTCTACTGCAGCCTCCTAGAGTGTTCTAAAGAACAACTAGAGCGCTAACAGTCCTACTTATTACAAAGGTATGGCACACCTGAAGCCATCGTGATGGGAATAAAGTGGTAACTCTTAAAACATTTAATTTAAAAAGGAACAAAATGAGGGGGTATATTATGCAATAGAAGGTATTATTAGTGCTGCAGAAAGAAAAATTAGGGCACATTTTGAGTGACTTTTCAAATCCTCTTCTATTTCATTAAAAAATTCTGACATGCAGTCTCCCAAAATGGCCACCAGAGACAAAAGAGCCCAAATGTAGCCCAAATATCACCCAGATGTAGCCCAAGTATAGCCCAAGGACAGAATGTCCCAGAGTGTTCTAAAGAACAACTAGAGCGCTAACAGTCCTACTTATTACAAAGGTATGGCACACCTGAAGCCATCTTGATTGGAGTAAAGTGGTAACTCTTAAAACATTTAATTTAAAAAGGAACAAAATGAGGGGGTATATTTTGCCATATGAATTATGATTAGTGCTGCAGAAAGAAAAATTAGGGCACATTTTGAGTGACTTCTCAAACCCTCTTCAATTTAATTAAAAAAATTCTGACATGCAGACTGAAACATGCACTTTGAATACCAGCAGCAGACGTCCCTGGTGAGCAGTAGCTTTACTACAGTGATCTAATGTGCAACTAGAGTGCTAACATTCAGAATTTATGGCAAATGTGTGACACATCTGAATGCCTTCTTGATGGAACCAAAGTAAACAAGCATTGAAAATGCAATAGATCTCGCCCTCGTTTAAGTTAAAGCCATTCTGTTTGTAATGAGGTGGCTTTTTAGCTTTGCTTTTATTAGTGTTTTTTCAACTTTCATGTAAATAACATGCATCTGTATGCATATAAGTATATGTATGCATGCATTTATGTTTGTATTTATATAGATATACAGATGATATATGTTTATATATGTATGTATATATATATATTCACTGAAAAAACCATAGGTTATAGACCATATATAGTTAGGAATTAGCATTTACAAAACCTTGAAAATTCACTGAAAAAACCATAGGTTATAGACCATATATAGTTAGGAATTAGCATTTACAAAACCTTGAAAATTCACTGAAAAAACCATAGGTTATAGACCATATATAGTTAGGAATTCGCATTTACAAAACCTTATTTTACTCACACAAAACCATTGAAATTCCATATATAGTTAGTTGCACTAACTATATATCGCGCACCCGCAATCCACTGCTGATGATGTCACATATTACATCATTCATGACATGGTCAGTGACATCACTGATGACATCACTGATGACATCTCAAATGACATCACTGATGACATCACTGATGACAACATCCAGTGACTGTATGTTTCTGTAAAGTTAAAATATGTCTTACATATTGAAGAATGAGTGGATGTATAAGTGTCTGGATGAAGGATTTAGTAGGTGCATGACTGACTGTATGAGTGAGTGATTAAATGTGTCTCACTGAGTGCATGGGTTAGTGACTAAACTGTCTTAATTTGTGCATCATTATGTCTGTTGTTCTGTAAACTGTTGCATGTGTTGATAAGTAGCTATATGAGTAACTATATGGGTTATTGATTGGTTGCCCAAGTATTTGTATGGGAGACTGAGTGTGTGTGTGGGTGGCTGGGAGGTGTATGACTCTGTGCATAGATGTGTGAGCAGTTGATTCACTAGATGTATGGTTTCAAAAGTGCATGTGGAAACAGCTGTATGGGCGGTTGACTGTGTGCATGAGTGTATTGGTGAGTGAATGGATATCTCAGTGCTACATGTCAAAGTAAGTACATATGTAAAACACAGTACATGTGAGAGTTGACATATATAAATAACTGTGCATAAGAGCCAGTGATTGTGTGAGTGGCGGTATGGATCATTGTGAACTTGTATCAGGGATTGTATAAGAGAGTAAATATGTGTTAGTATATGTTTGAATAAGTAAAGTTTGTATAACTGTATAGTTGAGGAAATGGAGGTGTGATTGATTCTTTGCATGACTGACTAGGTGTGTGAGTAACTCCATGGATGAGTGACAGTCTGTGAGTGTCTATTTACACTGATTGTATCTAAGGTTATATTAGAGTCTGAAGAGGTTCATCGTATTATCACATGAATGATATCATCAGTGATGTGATCAGTAATGTCAAATGAGATGTCATCAGTGATGTCATCAGTGATGTCATTTGAGATGTCATCAGTGATGTCATTTGAGATGTCATCAGTGATGTCATCAGTGATGTCACTGACCATGTCATGAATGATGTAATATGTGACATCATCAGCAGTGGATTGCGGGTGCGCGATATATAGTTAGTGCAACTAACTATATATGGAATTTCAATGGTTTTGTGTGAGTAAAATAAGGTTTTGTAAATGCGAATTCCTAACTATATATGGTCTATAACCTATGGTTTTTTCAGTGAATATATATATATATTCACTGAAAAAACCATAGGTTAGAGACCATATATAGTTAGGAATTAGCATTTAAAAAACCTTGAAAATTCACTGAAAAAACCATAGGTTATAGACCATATATAGTTAGGAATTAGCATTTAAAAAACCTTATTTTACTCACACAAAACCATTGAAATTCCATATATAGTTAGTTGCACTAACTATATATTGCGCACCCGCAATCCACTGCTGATGATGTCACATATTACATCATTCATGACATGGTCAGTGACATCACTGATGACATCACTGATGACATCTCAAATGACATCACTGATGACATCACTGATGACAACATCCAGTGACTGTATGTTTCTGTAAAGTTAAAATATGTCTTACATATTGAAGAATGAGTGGATGTATAAGTGTCTGGATGAAGGATTTAGTAGGTGCGTGACTGACTGTATGAGTGAGTGATTAAATGTGTCTCACTGAATGCATGGGTTAGTGACTAAACTGTCTTAATTTGTGCATCATTATGTCTGTTGTGATGTAAACTGCTGCATGTGTTGATCATTAGCTATACGAGAGGCTATATGTGTTATTGATTGGTTGCCCAAGTATTTGTATGGGAGATTGAGTTTGTGTGGGGGTGGCTGGGAGGTGTGTGACTCTGTGCATAGATGTGTGAGCAGTTGATTCACTAGGTGTATGAGTTCAAGAGTGCATGTGGAAACAGCTACAAGGGCAGTTGACTGTGTGCATGAGTGTATTGATGAGTGAATGGATATCTCAATGCTACATGTCATAGTAAGTACATATGTAAAACACAGTACATGTGAGAGTTGGCATATATAAATAACTGTGCATGAGAGCCACTGAGTGTGTGAGTGGTTGTATGGATCATTGTGAACTTGTATCAGGGATTGTATAAGAGAGTAAATATGTGTTAGTATATGTTTGAATAAGTAAGGTGTGTATAACTGTATAGTTGAGGAAATGGAGGTGAGATTGTTTCTTTGCATGACTGACTAGGTGTGTGAGTAACTCCATGGATGAGTGACAGTGTGTGAGTGTCTGTATACACTGAGTGTATCTAAGGTTATATTAGAGTCTGAAGAGGTTTATCGTATTAGCACAAGAATGATGTCAAATGAGATGTCATCAGTGATGTCATCAGTGATGTCATTTGAGATGTCATCAGTGATGTCATCAGTGATGTCACTGACCATGTCATGAATGATGTAATATGTGACATCATCAGCAGTGGATTGCGGGTGCGCGATATATAGTTAGTGCAACTAACTATATATGGAATTTCAATGGTTTTGTGTGAGTAAAATAAGGTTTTTTAAATGCTAATTCCTAACTATATATGGTCTATAACCTATGGTTTTTTCAGTGAATTTTCAAGGTTTTTTAAATGCTAATTCCTAACTATATATGGTCTCTAACCTATGGTTTTTTCAGTGAATATATATATATATATATATATATATATATATATATATATATATATATATATATATATATATATATATATATATATATATATATATATATATCTATATTACCTACTGGCGGTCGCCAGTAGGTATATATAGTTAGGATTTTTTTGAATAGGGATTTCTGAAAATTCTATGTTGAATAACTTTGGCGTTGATGGACGGAATTGGCTGAAATTTTCAGGAAAATGGCACATTTTGTTTCTGAGCGTCCCCTGAAAGTTTGGGGGGGTTTCGTCAAGCGGGGGCCGTGAAAAAAGGGGGGTCCCAAAACGTGTTTTTAACATTGAGTTTTCCATAGGGCGGTTGGACTCACTTTTAGCTCGAACGGCTGAATGGATTTCTATGAAACTTGGCAAAATTGTAGCGACTGTTTGCCCGATGTGCCTTTGCTAGGTCTCAAGATATGTGCTCCAGTGGATTTTGAGAAATTAACGTTCAAAAAAATATATATATCTGTGACAGCGTCCCGGTTAGCGCCCCGGTTCGCGTACCAGACGCGTAACGGAACTTCGCGAGGAGAAGCGGATTGGCTCTCTGGTGACTCTCAACATTCTAAACAGTCCGGAGCGGCCGCCATCTTGTCTCTCGGTAGGATCGAGAGACAAGAGGTGGAAATAAACAAAGGGGGAAATGAATGAAAGGGGCAAGGTAGACCCCTCCTGACCCCCTAGGATTGATGTGGGGGCTATTAAAGGGCCCCGCGGGGCAAAGAAATTAAATACATTTTTTTTCGATTTTTCGTGGTGGAAGCGCTACCCGGTACGCGAACCGGGTAGCTCACCGGTAGCGTAACGGGAGTCCACCATCTTGTGTTTCGGACGAATTTAGTCACAAGATGGAGGATAAACAATGTTGGGAATGGGTATAAGGGGGCACGGGAGACATATCCTGACCCCCTAGGGTTTCTGAGGGTGGCTGTGGAGGCCCATATATGTAAAAAAAACACATTTTTTTTCAAATTTTCGCACGGTTAGCGCCCGGTCCGCGCACCGGGTAGCGTTCCGGAAAGCGTAACAAGGGGAAAACTAAGGGAAATAGTAAAATAATATTTTAGAGTGCTTTGAGGTAGGGTAGCTCTGAATAGAGCTGTTGTGTTGTGTGGGTGAGGTAAGTACCAACATGTAGTTACCAAAGAGTCTAAAATTCAATGTACACCGTCTCCTCTGTAGATATTTTGTATGTTCTAATATGGGTTATTTAAATGTAAATGTGTGGAAAAGCACTTCATGCTTTAAAGCAATTGTATTTTTGAACTGATTGTTCTTTCCTCTTAGTCCTCCTCTTTGGTTTTTTCCCCCCACACTCTTCTTCAGCATGATAGTTGATAAATTCGTTCCCTCAAAAAATGTATATACATAAAAAAATTATATTAAATACATATAAAATATAATTTTCCTTTAAAAGAAGAATACATTTTACAGCTTTTGATATTTGCTATTAAAAAACCATTGAAATTCACTGAAAAAACCATGGGTTATAGACCATATATAGTTAGGAATTAGCATTTACAAAACCTTGAAAATTCACTGAAAAAACCATAGGTTATAGACCATATATAGTTAGGAATTAGCATTTACAAAACCTTATTTTACTCACACAAAACCATTGAAATTCGCATATATAGTTAGTTGCACTAACTATATATCGCGCACCCGCAATCCACTGCTGATCATGTCACATATTACATCATTCATGACATGGTCAGTGACATCACTGATGACATCACTGATGACATCTCAAATGACATCACTGATGACATCACTGATGACAACATCCAGTGACTGTATGTTTCTGTAAAGTTAAAATATGTCTTACATATTGAAGAATGAGTGGATGTATAAGTGTCTGGATGAAGAATTTAGTAGGTGCGTGACTGACTGTATGAGTGAGTGATTAAATGTGTCTCACTGAATGCATGGGTTAGTGACTAAACTGTCTTAATTTGTGCATCATTATGTCTGTTGTTCTGTAAACTGCTGCATGTGTTGATCATTAGCTATACGAGAGGCTATATGTGTTATTAATTGGTTGCCCAAGTATTTCTATGGGAGATTGAGTTTGTGTGGGGGTGGCTGGAAGGTGTGTGACTCTGTGCATAGATGTGTGAGCAGTTTATTCACTAGGTGTATGAGTTCAAGAGTGCATGTGGAAACAGCTACATGGGCAGTTGACTGTGTGCATGAGTGTATTGATGAGTGAATGGATATCTCAATGCTACATGTCATAGTAAGTACATATGTAAAACACAGTACATGTGAGAGTTGGCATATATAAATAACTATGCATGAGAGCCACTGAATGAGTGAGTGGTTGTATTGATCATTGTGAACTTGTATCAGGGATTGTATAAGAGAGTAAATATGTGTTAGTATATGTTTCAATAAGTAAGGTGTGTTTAACTGTATAGTTGAAGAAATGGAGGTGAGATTGTTTCTTTACATGACTGACTGGGTGTGTGAGTAACTCCATGGATGAGTGTCTGTATACACTGAGTGTATCTAAGGTTATATTAGAGTCTGAAGAGGTTTATCGTATTAGCACAAGAATGATGTCAAATGAGATGTCATCAGTGATGTCATTTGAGATGTCATCAGTGATGTCATCAGTGATGTCACTGACCATGTCATGAATGATGTAATATGTGACATGATCAGCAGTGGATTGCGGGTGCGCGATATATAGTTAGTGCAACTAACTATATATGGAATTTCAATGGTTTTGTGTGAGTAAAATAAGGTTTTTTAAATGCTAATTCCTAACTATATATGGTCTATAACCTATGGTTTTTTCAGTGAATTTCAATGGTTTTTTAATAGCAAATATCATAAGCTGTCGAATGTCAAGTACGTGGTAAGTAAAAACATTTTCGTGTTTATGCACACTGATCTGCTTTGAATGCTGCCCCCCACCCCTCATTTCTATTAGGAGTACTCTCTCTTCGCAGATAGTGAAGGGTAGTTAACGCAGGCCTTTGCCCCCGTTGTAATCCGTCGTGCCTGCTTCTCTCTCCATTTGATTGATTGTTCTCTTTGGTTCATTCTCTATTTACAAACAAGCACAGAGTCGCAATACTCTGTTTAGTCTTTGCAGATAGCTAAAAATCGTGTAAAAAAACAAAAGGAATCGAGCAAAATCAGTAGGCCACTAATGGGATCTCTTTTTGACCTCCCTAAAATAGAAACATTAGGAACAACCTGTTGATAATACCAATGTGTATGTACATAAGCGGCGTTCATTTGTGTTCACAGTACCCCTTGTTGATTGTTTGAATCCAGCATTGAATTGTTCGAAGTTGGTTCTCTTAAGAATCTTCTCTGCCTGCAAAAGAGGAAGAATAGGAATATTCTCTCTCCCTTTGCAGATAGTGAAGGGTAGGTAACGCAAACCTTTAACACGTCGTGCCTATTTCGTTCCTCATTGATTGATTGTTTCCCCAAACATTGACTGTTTGGGAATTGGTTCTTTTTGGAGGTATTCCCTGTTTGCAAATATACGTAGGAAAATCTTTGCAAATAGTGAAAGGGTACGTAATGCGGACCTTTCTCCCCCGTTGTAATCTGTCATGCCTATCTACTCCCCACTGATTGATGCACCTGTTTCACCCGGACCATTTACTAGAGATACGTCATCTGGCCCGACCAGAGAGCACCCCTAGTGAAAAGGACATATGCAATAATAACGAAGTGATCACTGTATCCTGTTAACAGAAACTTTAGCATGAAACAACCTGGAAAGAAAAGAATAGGAAAACGAAAATCAGTAGGCCACTGATGAACATGAACTTTTATTAAACAACGAACAAAGAAACGATAACATAACGTAATGATAAAACCTATTAATGTCCTAGAAACAAGAAAACGTTAAAATATGCCAGTGGTGAGAGACCAGAAAAACAGTAAGAGAAACCAAATCACCCCTCGCTGTCCCACCGCCTGCCACGCCAAAAAAATCGATAGACTAGGGAAAATGCAAGTCAGTAGAACATCCGCCCCCACTCTGGAAACTTCCAAGGTGGGGCAGGGTTGCGGCTACGCCCAGCCGGGAGCAGCCCATATAAGGCGGGTCCTGCTGCCACGCCTCGGCCAGGAGATCCTAACGTAGGGTGTAGCCGGAGGAGAGGCCGAGGCCAGCGGGACCCGGCCAGGGGATTGCCTTTACAACGCTGAAGAGTTGCAGGGGGGGGAATGTCTCCTCGACCCTCCCCTCTCTCTCCCAGTCCGGCCGCGGTGGCCCTTGACAGTTTCAGGTAGTCCCGCCACATGCTCTTCCGGTCCGGCCACAAACGGTCGGGGGGCCGAGGCCGACGGGATCCGGCTGCAGCCGATAAACCAAGGAACCCGTTCATGGGGCCAGAGCCAGGGGCGTCCGTCCGACATCCACCGGAAGCCCGGCCCGAAGACGGACGGGACACTTCTTCTTTCTTGAATAATGGCTGCGACAACACTGGGGGGGATGTCTTACACACGCCTCCGACCCCCCCCCCCTCGTCCTCATCGCCTGGTCCGGCCATAACAAATCTCAAGCGAGACGCCGTGGGGTGCAGGGGGAGGGAGAGACGGTGCGAACAGGCCTCTCCCGCCTCCCCAGGTGGAGGCTTCCCAGCTGCACCCTCAGCGCTCCAGGCGCCCGGAAAAGGGTTCTTCCACTGTGGCCATGCTGCAACGTCTCGCCCGGCAGGGTGGAGCCCGTCCGCTCATTTGACCCCGCGATTGCCAGTAGCTACCGAACTCTCAAAATGGCGGTCGACCTGGCAAGAGCAGGCCCAGCATAAAGAAATGGCCCGGTCACTGGTTGACTCCACCACCGTAGTCCTCCACGACCTTGAAGATTCTAGAGGAGCCGCGGGAGTCTCCGACCCCCGATGGGGAATGACTGCCATGATCGCCCGTGGAGTGACGAAACTGTATCCGCGGGACGTCGCCGCTCCCATGCTGGCGCCAGCCTCACTTTGAATTACTAGAATCCTGCAGACCTCAGTTCCGGTGAAAGCACAGTGTGACCCGGTAGGAAAAATTGTTGCACCCCCTCCCCTTTTTGACTGATAGTTCAAACCACCGATCCTTTCCTTTGCCCTTTTAACGGAACTTTGGACTGCCTCCCCCTCTTTTACATTTTCTAGAGAAAACAAAACATTAACCACTACATTAGCATAGCAGTTGACACCAGAACTGTTTTCAAATTGAAAACCAACAACATCTTCAACAGAATCCTTTTTGTTTCTGCTGTGACCCTGCTACAGCACAGGCATTGTCCCCAGCAGTAATTCTGCAATGCCGGTAAGAATAGCTGTGGTGCCTACTGGACTCACTCACCCCCGCGGCGCCCCACGCCGTTATTTGCTGGGCGGCAACTTACTAGACATCACTTTCGTGCCATCTAGATTTCAGCGCGTTCTGCTGCCTTGGAACTATTCGCACAACAGACTGCTACTGACGACCCACCCCCAGGCAACATCTTCTGAATTTTCATAATTTGAAAGAACTAGTAACATGTCCTCATCAGGAATTCAAAAGAAATTGCCACGGTCTCTTCGTTGTTTAAATGTTTTTACTGTTTTTGTTTTGTTGTATATATTTATATGTTATTAAAGTTTTATATTCCTACTACTTTGTTGGAGTGCTATATATTTTTAATGTGACACATAATTGTAAAAACTTTGATGTACAAAGAGTCATTCCTGGAATCTTCCGCTTCAGGCTCGGTCCCCTCCCCAATCACAATACAGGATGGTTTTCAGATAGTAGGAACACGTGTGGTGTGACGGATCTCATCGGGTGTGGGCCTTGATCTACTATAACTCCTTTGAAGAGGGGTGATTCTTTACAGCTGGAGCCATAAACTACATCTGCAGGGCTAGCTGATAGCCTGGACAATCGGACACAGAGGAAGAGGAGTGTCAGAGGGTGCGGTAGTGAATAGGGCGAAAGGGAGGTGTCGGGCGGGCACAGAGTGTGATTCTCAGGGAAGAGCAGCGCAGATGGGGGGAGGTTTATTGCCCATGCATAAGACAGAGAGCGGGGGTGACCAGTGCCTGGGGAAGATGCTTGCGAGGGTGGGGAGCCATGCTACGAATCGACAGCGTGCAGAGAGTGGGTCTGGTCAAGGCATCTAAAATGGCTGCCGTGCACGACAAAAGTGTGGCATTTCAAAAAAGGCAAGATGGCGCAAACAATGTTTTTCAACACTTCCTCATTTCCTTCGAATCGAACGTTAACAGACGTTGGTGCATATTACCAAAGTTAAGCGATATTTATCGCTAACGATGCTTACCAACGAATTTTTTACCGCTAAGCATCGTCAGAAATTATCGAAGATAAACCTTGCTATTATCAAGGTTTATCGCAAATGCGATAATAAACGGCCGCAATGCATGAATATCGCTAAAAAGTCAGCGATATTCATGCATTACCGAGCTAATGCTCTTAGCCATTTTATCCACCTCCCATTGGATAACATGGCTAAGAACTGCTCAGGGCAGGTGTTACTTTTTGGAGATATTCGCGCTTAGCGCGAATATCTCCAAAAGTTGGTAATAGGAGATAGATATCTTGCATGTTGTAATGCAAATTATTGTGGTATATGGAACTCATACCATAATCTCTCAGGAAAGCAGAAACTGATCCTTTTGGGACCGCCTGAAAAGGCCTAGGGGGTGAGGGGTACTCTACTTTGCCCCCTTTTCACGTTCCGAACTATTTTATTTTACTCTCTTCTGTAATTACACAAAATAGCAGCGATAAGATGCATCGGAGACACACAGTGAGAGAAAGGAGGCCGGAGATGAAGAAGAGATGTCAAATACACATTGGAGATAATATAGTGGCAGAAGGGAAGTAAATATGAGTAAACTTACCATGTAACATAAAAATGTTGCACTCTATACTATAAGTCTCATTTTATACTACAATCACTTCGCTACAACCTCATAAATTAAAAATAAAAATGAATAATGTCTCAAACAATTTTTGATTTCTAAATATAAATTTATTCTTCAGAATTTTCTAAATTTGAAAGAACTAGTAACATGTCCTCATCAGCAATTTCCTCATGAAAAGTCTGCAATGATGATTCTTGTAACTCTATGGTCTCCAAACATTCGATAAATTCGCCATCAACAGATTGATCAAAAAAATCATTCAAGTCATCTCCTCCTTGTGACAATATTTCATTATTGGTGCTGTCAATTTCAATCAATGTAGTGGAATCATTCAAGTCATCTCCTCCTTGTGACAATATTTCATTATTGGTGCTGTCAATTTCAATCAATGTAGTGGAATCATTCAAGTCATCTCCTCGTGACAATATTTCATTATTGGTGCTCTCAATTTCAATCAATGTAGTGGAATCATTCAAGTCATCTCCTCGTGACAATATTTCATTATTGGTGCTCTCAATTTCAATCAATGTAGTGGAATCATTCAAGTCATCTCCTCCTTGTGACAATATTTAATTATTGGTGCTGTCAATTTCAATCAATCTAATGAAATCATACACGTCATGTCCTCCTTGTGACAATATTTCATTATTGGTGCTCTCAATTTCAATCAATGTAGTGGACAATTCAAAAGAAATTGCCACGGTCTCTTCATTGTGAGCCATTTTATTTTGAAATTGCTTGCTGTAAATTGCAGAAAAAAATAATCACTTTCATTTATCGTTTTTAGTAATACATAATATAAAACTAACTTTATCAAGTATTTAGTATAACAGAAGGACTGCAAATAAATAACAGAAAACATTTTTCAAATTATCTTCAAGTGTACAACATAGTTCCCCTTACAAATTAACAACTCACCTTTTTAAAAGTAGGAGAAGTGTTAGTAATGTGTAAATCAAACACCAGAAATTCACCACCAAAAATTCCTCACAAATGTACCTCAGACAGTAGTATCACAAAATGTCTGTGGTTTCCTCTCATTTGACATATATACATAACCAATTAACTTTCATCACACACAAATACAAAACCAAAGTAACATTTTAATTGGTTCTAAATTTCAACACTTTCAAATGTGTTTTCCCCATGCAATTTTCCATAGGACATTTACATACGTCTACAGCCTGAATGGCTGAACGGAATTACACCAAACTTGGCAAAATGGTACATCAAACCTAAGAGGTCAGGAAGGACCTACTATGCCCCCTTATGGTCATTTGCCCCTTCGCTTTGGCCTCCTCTTGTCTCTCGATCCTACCGAGAGACAAGATGGCGGCCGCTACGGACTGTTTGGAATGTTGACAGACGCCGGAGAACCAATCAGCTTCGCAAAGCTCCGTAACGCGAAAAGTACGCGAAGCGGAGCGCTGTTACAGATATATATCTTTTTTTGAACGTTAATTTCTCAAAATCCACTGGAGCACATATATTGAGACCTAGCAAAGGCACATCGGGCTACCAGTCCCTAATATTTTGCCAAGTTTCGTGCAAATCCATTCAGCCGTTCGATTATTCACATTTAGATACGTCTACAGCCTGAATGGCTGAACGGAATTACACCAAACTTGGCAAAATGGTACATCAAACCTAAGAGGTCAGGGAGGATCTACTATGCCCCCTTATGGTCATTTGCCCCTTCGCTTTCGCCTCCTCTTGTCTCTCGATCCTACCGAGAGACAAGATGGCGGCCGCTACGGACTGTTTGGAATGTTGACAGACGCCGGAGAACCAATCAGCTTCGCTTCACAAAGATTCCGTTGCGCGAAAAGTCCGCGAACCGGAGCGCTGCCCGGTCCGCTGTTACAGATATATATCTTTTTTTAAACGTTAATTTCTCAAAATCCACTGGAGCACATATATTGAGACCTACAAAAGGCACATCGGGCTACCAGTCCCTACAATTTTGCCAAGTTTCGTGCAAATCCATTCAGCCGTTCGGGCTAAAAGTGAGGCCAACCGCCCTATGGAAAACTCAATGTTAAAAACACGTTTTGGGACCCCCCTTTTTTCTCGACCCCCCCTCAATTTTTAGGGGCTGCTCAGAAACAAAATGTGCCATTTTCCTGAAAATTTCAGCCAATTCCGTCCACAAACGCCAAAGTTATTCGACATAGAATTTTCAAAAATCCCATAGAGAAAAAATCCTAACTATATATACCTACTGGCGACCGCCAGTAGGTAATATATATATATATTCCAAATTCTCCGTCCGACGCCGGCGCGTCTTCAACTCGTCTCGGTTGAATAAACAAAGGACGAAAAAGCCGAACCCGTTGTGGTGCAATTTTCTGCGCTTTATTTCATTAAAAAAAATTAACACCTAGCAAGCCGCATGACGTGTTTCGCCTCTAGCCAGAGGCTTGATCACATGATGATATATATATATATCCTCCTTTGTTGTTGGTGAGGGAAGAAAACATTCCAGGGCCCAAGATAATGGATTTCTATTGTTCTTTGTTTCCGTTTGTGTACTAGGGGTTCCGAGATGATAGTTTCTTTTTTGTACAATTGATGGAGATGCACGAGCAACAGTTTTTATAAGTATATTTTTGCTGTTTTTGGAAGCATTTTTTTGCAGTTGTTGTTATGTGTCTGCACGCAATGGAATGGTGGAGGTGCCAATACATTTTAGTTTTAGTTATTTGGGCATTTTTCCATGCATGGTATGTGTGTGGAATACTGACCAGCCCCAATATTTGGATATTTCTGTTATATTACTGGCAGAAGTGTACAAGCCTAGAGAATGTAGAAGAATGGGTAGGCTCCAACATTTATCCTTAAGGTTTTGGCAATGTGCTGGGGTGTGCTAGATGCTATTTCATGCATTTTGTGAGATCTCCAAATATATATATATGTGTTTGCTTGTGTCTTTATGAGTTAGTGTGTAAGAAAGAGACAGGAGAGAGACTGCCTGACATTTCAGCTTCAACTTTTGATGATCATAACCATACATACTTTACTTATGCCTACACTCAATTTTGAGTGGATGTGGGGTAGTAGAAGACTAGGGTTGCCCTTGTATCTTTATTTTGTAGCACAGTTTTGTTGGTTGTGGTATTATATTTTGATTTGTAAAGTGAATAGTTACTTGAAAGCTGTCCTGAAGCTGGAACTGCACAGTCTGCAAAATTTAGAGTTTAAGAAAAGCGTTTTTTATTTGTCTGTGTTGCAATTAAACAGTGGAGTTACCTCAGCTTCAGCCTCAATTCCTTCTTTACTTTTTTCTATTAACTGTACAAGTCGGGACAGTGGAACTTTGGAGGTTGCCCTGACTTATTTCCCACATTTGTTTCTGTGGATTGTATAGATCTGAGACCAGTGTAAGTATTAATGTTCTTTAGAGTGACAATCGGCAGGTGGTATGTGTCTAGGTGCAGCATAGATTTTTCCTAGATGGTTAATAATACTTTTCCTCTTTACAATGTATATCTGAGTAGCAGTGGAAGTTGCCACTAGGTTTAGACTTGCTTTGTGAATCTCCAAATTATACTGTTAGTGTATGTGTCTAAGGTCAATGGAAGATAGGGGAGGGACTAGGTGCACTTAAATTTGCCCTGAAATTTGGAGGCATTTTTAATGGCGTTATCGTGCGCTGGGTGAAATACAAGCGTGGTGAGAATACCAATATAAATGATTTTTTTGTGCAGGTATGCTGTTGGTTGATTGGGACTAGACTGTGGAAGGTTGAGAAAAAGTCACGTTTAGTCTTGAGGTATAGTTTACTGCAGACAGTATGAGCGACTAGGATGTTGAAAAGTGGGGCGCTGATGTTACATACTGAAGGCCAGTGTGCTACTGTGTGGCCAAATACGGAGTGAGATGTCTGCAGGGTGGAAGACATGGAATTTGTTTGCTACAAGCCAACATGGCTACCTTCGCCTGAGTGCTTATGTGTGTGATCATAGGGATCCGAGACCGGGTAAATGGCCAATACTTATTATCAAGATGAAAAACATGAATAATGGTGTCATTAAAGAGGCCCTAACGGCACTTTTGCGCTCCTGGGGTGGCACTTATTTTGATGCTCCAGTGGTGCAATGTGCTGTAGCATATTTACAGGGCCACACAAAGTCACTTTACGTGGCTTTTCATAGACTTGTAAATATGTGCCCCTTTTTATGCAGAACACTGCGTGAAAGGGTCGTTTCATGGGTGGTGGTGTGGGTGTTATAAATGTTATCTCCGTGCACTCCTTGAACCTTAGAACATTAGTGAAACCAGTTCTTGTGTGTCGCTTATCCTTGTTACACTGTGCCTTTCAGTGCCTAGAGAAATTGCGTTATTTAAATTTTTCAGATCACTAAGACTTAAGTATTTCTTCAAGGATGCACCAGTACCTACCATAGAGCACACAAAATCATTCAAACCGAAAAGCACATTCTGTGCACCGTATTCACACAAAACTATCGAAACTTTTGAAAGATCAATAATCTCTGACATGCAAAAAATCAACTTTAACAAAATCAAGAAAAGCAATTTAACTAAGACTGAATGTAGTACAATCAAGAATTTATCAAACGATCCAGAGCTCACTTTCCAATGAGCCGACAAAGGAGGGGCTCTAATAATAATGGATACCACCTTCTACGAAAACAGTGTGAATGAACATGTGAAGGATTCAAACACATATATATCTTTAAATGCTGATCCAACAGATGAGTACCAAAAAATCTTCACATCAATCTTGGAACATGCCCTGGATATGAAATGGATTGACGAAAACACATACAAATTTCTAGACACAAAGTACCCACGTAGACCAAAACTATATATGCTACCAAAAATCCATAAAGACGCCCAGAAACCACCTTTTAGACCCATTGTGTCAGCGTGTGGATCAATATCAGAAAGTATAGGTAAATACATAGACTGGTATCTACAACCCATTGAGCAGAAAGGTCATACTTACATAAAAGATACTACAGCCTTTCTTAATCTACTGAGAACAATTGAACTGGAGGAAAACAAAGAACATTGGCTTTGTCCAATAGATGTAGTGTCTCTGTACACTTCAATCCCACACAACGAGGGTTTAGAAGCACTAGAATGGAACCTGCTAAGAGACGAAGACTGTGAAGCCAATAAGGGTTTTCTCATGTAACTAATGCATTTCGCATTATATCATAGTTACTTTGAATGGCAAAACACCTACTATAACCAATGCAATGGTACATCGATGGGTTTTGGGGGGCTCCCTCATATGCTAACCTGTTCATGTCAAAATTTGAACACGACCATATCCTAAACAACACCAATTGGACCACCAATCTGATCACGTTAAAAAGATACATTGATGATTTAGTCCTAATTTGGAAGGGTGAAAAGGACCAATTACTGACCAATATCGCCATGTTAAATCAATTGAACCCCAGAATAAAATTTACCCACACCATCAATAGAGAAACAATATCATTTTTGAATGTACAAATCACAATTGCGAATCACAACATACAAACTCAAGTATACAAGAAAGCCACAGACCGCAACTCCAGTTTGTTATACCAAAGTTTCCACCCTGAAACTCTAAAAAACCATTTACCTACATCACAATTTATACGCTTGAAAAGAATTACATCTGAAGCACCTATCCTTGAAAACTCATTGACTGAACAACAACAACAATATTTGGCAGAGGATATCCTAATGAGGTACTAAAAGAATCCCTTAAGAAAGTAGCTAAACTATCAAGAGAAAATTCACTGAGACCATCACAACAAACTACAGCACACAAAACAGTGTGTGTCTTGAAATTCTCAACTGAAGCCAATAAGATAAAGAAAATTTTCAATCGTCATTGGTCTTTGATTAAATCCGAGCCAGATCTTCAGAATTTGTACAGTGACCACATAACTTTCTCCTTCAAGAGATCAAAAAATTTGAAAGAAATTCTCACCACCAAAAAAGATAAGAAATCTCAACACAAAGGAATGGCCAAATGTTTGAATTGCATACACTGCAACAACGTCATCATTGGTAAAACTTTTATGCATCCCACCAAAGGGTACAAAATTGACCTAAAGTACACGGGAACTTGCGATTCCAAAAACATAATATATGCCATCAAATGCCCATGCGGCAAAATATACGTCGGCCAAACTGAACGCAAAATAAAAATAAGGATATCAGAACATAAAAGCAACATTCGTACCAAGAACATGAAATCTGCTGTGGCCACACATTGGCTCGAATCCAATCATCAAATAGCACAATTGAAATTTACCATACTGGAGATACTCCCACAACACTGCGATATGGACCCTGTAAAACAGCGTTTACAAGCCGAATTCTTTTGGATTCAGAAACTCAATTCCCTCCAACCAACAGGGATTAACGACAGAATTGAACTTACATGCTTTCTATAAATTCATTTTGCACTGTGTCACAGCATTTGGCTTCATGAAGCCTTTTCTCACCCTTATTAATATAAGATAAGCAACTCTACCCCTGAATGTCATGTATGAATCTCTATATTATTCATTTTTATTATGGTATACCGTTTAAGCGGTACCCACTCATGTCATTTACTGTTATTCTTGTTCACTGTGTATTCATTCCATGTTTCCATACATTAACCAACGACTGGATTTACCCTTGTTATTTTACGTTTCCATGACCAATACTTCTTATACCCTCTACCCCCTCGCCCACACACATTGCGTTCTGACTGACGTGTATCACGTCTATTTTTCATCCGCTTATTATTGATTGACATACTTGCATACACTCCCTTTGATTTACATGTCCCTTACTACGTGTTCAAAACTTCACACACTCCCTTTGATTGCCGTGTCTCTTACCACGTGATCGGAACTTCCTTCCAATCACAGCACAGCTTGTAGTTGCTTTGACAACACTGTTAACTTGCTTCTACGTATGAACTTTAATGTTATCTTTTCGGTTCTTATTTATCCAATCAGTCACTTCCGACTCTCATTTTTTCTCCTGACCCGTTTCCTTTACCGTTTCTGCAATTTTTATTACTTTCGACTACCACGTGCTGCGGTCGCATCCCTACAAGAATCTTCACGATAGGCTCATCCTCTATCCCACCGCTTCCGCGTTCGGAATTGCCGAATGTGATCCAGCGTCTTACACAGTAAGTTATGCCGTCCCCTTCTCCCCCCTAGCTCGTCTTTATTTGCTAAAATCCAACTCGCAGCTTAGCTCTCGACACGCTTGTGTTAGTTTTTTCTCATACAGTGTGTACACGATTTCCACTAAGTGCTTCTTCCGCTTTTATTCCCAATATCCTTGCTGTATCTTGTACTATTTAATCGGCCAGTGAGCTTATACCAGAGTTTTGCCCATCTCATGTATTCTTTGCTACGAATTAATTAAGTGTATACAGTAGTGTGTATTAACATGACCTATACTCATTAGATTTGTTTTGCTTTGAATGCTAAGGTCCTGTATGCTTTCATTCACAGGCCCCTGACAAAGGGTTTTCTTCGTTAAACCCGAAATGCATTGGGCATGATGTAACGCGATGAATTATTCATGACGACAATGAATGATCGAATATATTTGAAAAACAATAAAAACAAAATCTTGAATCACTAAATAATTGTTGATTTTACATCATTGATTATTCACCAATTCATGAAAAACTAAACTGAAATGAAAATTGTGAAATGTGAAAAGAAACCACGTAGGTTTCACGTTAAAGGAGCGCGTCCTTGGTGGTGTGGGTGTCCCACACAACACCTATGGAATCTGAGGCAATCCCAGATTTACAAGGAAATGTAAACCTGGGAATTCACAAGAGGGGGGCGCAATGGGGAGAAATATCCTTATTTCTCCTCATTCTTTCCTCTTTCTATGGGTGCTGCATTCTGCCGCACACATAGGAGGAAATTGCTTTCATTGATTGATTTTGTGCAGAAAGATGTCCCTTCCTGCACAAAATCAATCATCCTTGCAACGCAGGCACCCTTGCAACATGGCGCAAGGGTGTCTGCATTGGTGCTAGGCTGCTTCTTTGGCGCCGGCGCAGGGATCAGTACAGGAACACACTGTATTATTGTTAATATGGCACATTCCTGCACTTTTAGAATGACACATGATGCTGCAAAATTGCTTGTGGCACCGCAATGCACCATTCTATTAGAAATTAGGCCCAAGGTGTCCTTTAATATGACAAGCAAAAGCATTCTGGGAGTTGCAATCTGGATTTGTCCATTTATTTTAGAGACCCGATAATGATGTCCTATAGAAAAACCCAGGTCAGTGAGAATCGACTCATTTTATGATATGCAATGCTTAGGATTACTTGGAATTGTGTTATTTCATATTTTCTCTTGTCTGCACATAGGGCAAGAAATAGCAGTACCATTTATAATAATAAACACATTTCTTCAACAGAAAATGAGACTATTTTAACAGCAGGAGCTGCCAATAGATTGGCCTGTATCAGTACCTGCATTAGGACTTCTAACTTGTTGCATCTGGCATACATGATTGGCATTCTTTGAAGTAGGTATGATGTGGGGAACACATGGTGCACCTGTATCAGTGGTTAAGAAACATAAATCCTTCTTGACCCCATCCTCTTTTCCTCATGAGCTTACTATCCTATTTCCCCCCTATTTTGCTGCTCCTTCATTACTCTTCTTCCAGTCTCCTTTGATTACACTACAGTGACCACTGTCTCTTCCAGCCTCATTAATACTCTGCATGCCACAGCCTCCTTCCATCCTCATGGATTCTTCTTCCCCATTACCATTATGAACTAGACAGGGCAGTAGATGTGGTGAGTTGGAATCACAATGTCCTGGCACAGCAACATGCATATCTAGGATGCATCACTTGAGACCTTAGATTGAAATTAAGCAGAGAGGTGTTTTGCGTTGAGTTGTCCCAATACTAATATGCAGTGGCACGCTTAGTTTGTCTGTACGGAAACAAAAAAGAAAATGTGCCCCTTTGCATGATGCTGACCACAAGCATATACACCTTTCTCACCTTGCACTGTTGCAGCTTTACTTCAATCTGAATTACAACATTTAAGTTATTCCTTCAGTCAGTCCTTTAGTCACTCCTTTACTGCTCAAAGAATTGCTCCATTGCTAGGGTCAAGTGTAGTCAGCACATTCTTAATAGCTTTCCTTAAATAAAGGGGGTAAAGTCATAGACTATACCTCAATCTCAGGCGCACTCTGTTGCTTACCTAAGGCAAAGGGAAGATGGCAATTTACAGAAAAAGTAATGACTTTGAGCAATGGTGTCAAAGTGCACCATAATCGATGTGGGAGAGTTCACATAAGAGAAAAAGTGCACCACACAACCA
This sequence comes from Lissotriton helveticus, assembly GCF_964261635.1. Taxonomy (NCBI): domain Eukaryota; kingdom Metazoa; phylum Chordata; class Amphibia; order Caudata; family Salamandridae; genus Lissotriton; species Lissotriton helveticus. Next base: position 2,000,695,013 of record NC_136061.1, on the reverse strand, counting down.
CACAAGAGTGTGAATTTGAATAGTACTTACCATTGCACAATCTATGTTGCAGTGGATAGAGTGCATTATGTTTGCAATCGTTCAGTGCTATGCAATGTACAGTTTAATACAATAAGGTCACTTTCGTTGAGATATTAGCAGGATACTGTAACGTGCAAGACATAGGGAGATCAATGCACCAATTCAAAATAGTTTAAAGGGATGTAAAAAAAATTCTAACATATTGTTTTTAGTGTTCTTTATTTGAGTATTAACTATAAAGTAAATGAATATCTGTGTAGAGTCAATACTGTTTTTTCCTCGTCTTGACATTCAGTTGAACTGATGTCGAGATCTTTCTTTCAGGTACTCTTCGGTATTTGTGTTAATGAACTTGAAAACGTTCTCCATAGGTCCACCTGCTCTTTCAATATTTTGCCTACTGGAATATATTAATTGTTATGATAGAGTTGGCCACCTTACAATTTATTTGAAGTCTTGGTGCCTGCATGCGCTGGGCATCTATGCGTCAATGTGTATGTTGTTTATGACAAGCCAGGGAAATTTTGGAAGAGAAAGATTCCCAGCCATTGTGTCTGTCTACGTCTCTGTTGACAGTGTAATAGATGTAAGGATTAATTTGTTAGTGATATTACCTCTGTTACCCATGTCTGATATTGAAGACAGTGGACAGCTGTCAAGAAGAATGAAAGGAAGTCATTCTCTCCCGAACCTGGCAATGATATATGTAATATGTCTAACAGCCTTTGTCCTGCATTCCTCTTCGCCTCTGCTTGGAGTCAGTGATGCTCAGGTGCTCCATAGGTTGCCCTACCTTTATTTTAGCTCTCTTCTTTCTCATTCTTTGTTGTTGTGTTTTAGCTTAGATTAGGACTAAATATTTGGCCTTACCTAATATAAGTCTAAATATAGCAAGCATGTCATGAACTCTATTAGGGCTGTGGTCATTTTTTTAAGGTTGACTTCAGACAGGTTACACTAGCCACCATGTATTTCACTCTTTCTCACTCTCCAATAGCCTAGAGACCCATTTCAAGAACCTATGGTCGTATTCAACCTCAGAGTCAATGAGTTGGTAGCTTTGCTCTTAGTACAAATTAATACAAAATTAGAACAATCCTCCCACATTCCTTTGGTCCATGCTTTAGAAGCAAGTCTAACCTATCTCAATCTTTTTCAAATAGTTAATTCAGAACCTCGAACACCCAGACCTAAACTCAGACTGGGCCCTTCGTACAGCAAACCCCAGACCAGTCTGAAAAAAGACATAATATCTCAAAAGTAAAGACAAACTGGAAATTGGGAAATTCTGGGCAATGTGTAGCTAGAAGGCCTCCCGGCTGCCTTTCCCCAGCACCTATCAGTGTTCCTATAGGTTTCCTATAGGAGGGTACAACCTGTATCCTGTGAGCAAGGAGGTCCACTGTGGAACTCTTGAGATATCAATTAAATAAGCAGAATTCTTCCAGAGGACACAAGTAGGCAGTGCAGCTGATGCAGTCCAGGAGAGTGCAAGTCTGGAGGTGAGGATTTTACATATTGGGCCCTTTGTATCTTGGTTCTATGCCAATTTATGTTCTTGTTTTGATGTATTTATATTACAGATGGCCAGAGATAACTCTGGTACATGAAATAACCACTCAGTCAGTGATTTGCTTTTCTAATCACATTTTGCATGCAAAAGTAATCCCAATATTCTTCTTACGCCCAACGGTGTCTGGTTAGCATCCAAGTATACAGCGAATTGCTTAAGAACAGGAGGAGTTTTTCACAAGAGGTGTGTATCATATCATTCACAAACTAACAAAAGTATTGAGCACTTCAATACAACTTTATAAGACTGTGTTCAGATGTGTATAAGCAACAGGAAATGATTGGAGGAGTGATATGTGACAAAAGAGCGGAAGAGTACAGGTTCATTCCACATTCAACCACTGACATCACACCTTTCAAACTTTTCTGAAATTGGGAACCTTGTACAACATTGTTCCAACTGTGGGTCAGGAAAAACACTGAAGAAATCTTTGAATATGCAGTGAATTCAAGAAGACTGGCGAAGGAGCAGATTTCCTAGGCCAACAGAAAGGACTATTTTGATAAAGGTAATGTTACTCAGGATGTGGTTATTGTGAAAGTGTCTATGTCTATTGTCAAGAAATATTCTTTTCTCATGTCATTTGCAGTGCTGTTATAAATGTTATTATAATTTCTCCTTTAAATAATTTTTCATATTTTTTCCTTCTGTTGTTTCCCGTCTTCTTTCCTCTTGTTAGTTTTGTAGCAAGCAGGTGGTGTGATATCTTGAGGTAATTAGTTAAAATGTTAGTTTATTGAATGAGGTTAGATTTCTAGTCTCTCAGCAAGTAACAAAACTGTTCTGCATTAGAATGTTTTATTATGAGCACCTAAATATTCTGAATGGAGTTGAAGGTGGCTGATGAGTTGTGATACCCTAAAACCAGTCATAGGATACTTGCTTTGAGTTCAAGGAGGACCTGGCCTGGCAGTTCAGGCTAGACTGTTCGTTCCCATGAGATGCAGGGTCAAGACTTATTTGCATATGGATGGGTGCAATCTGGGGTGACATAGTGAGCAAAAGAATGATACATTCAACTCAGATCTCTTGACTTGGGGTGAGTGGTTGAAAGGTTTTGGCACTCTCGTTTTTGTATTGTTGTGTTTGCCATAGTGGCCAAGGATATCCCAGATGTGGGTTCCTTGCTTGCTGTGCCAGTGGTTTCAAGCTAGCCTGGTTGATGAGGGGTGATACCCCAAAACTGGTCCCAAGATGCATGTTCTCAGTCCAGGTAGGGCCTGGACTGGCAGTTCGGGCTGGACTGTTCCCATGAGTAGCAGGGTCAAGACTGATTTGCATTGGCTAGGTCCAAACTGGGGGGGCATAGTAAACAAAAGAACTATGGATTCAACCCAGATCTCTTGACTGGGGGTGAGTGGTTGACATGTTTCAGCACTCCCTTCATCATCATGCTGTGTATGCTATGTTTGATCAAAGTGGCCAAGGGTATGCCCAGATATGGGTCCCTTGCTCACTGTGCCACTGGATTCAAGCTAGCCTGGTTGATAAATCAGTCAATCAATCCGGGTTGGTAAAGGGCAACTACTCACTGGTGAGGGTCTCACGGTGCTGGGGGAGAGAGGGGTGGCTCCATTGAGTGCTGGGGTCATCCGAAGAGCCAGGTCTTGAGGTCCTTCCTGAATTGGGGCAGTGTGGGGGCTTGCCAGAGGTGGAGGGGGAGGTCGTTCCAGGCCTTGGCTGTGAGGTAGGAGAAGGACCTTCCACCTGTTCTGGTCCTGTGGATGCGTGGGACGGAGGCCAGAGCGAGGTCGGCTGATCGGACATGTGTTTTGGATGCGTGAGGTGACACCTGGAATCGGTACCAGGATGCTTGTTTCTGGTCCAGTGAGGACCTGGCTTATTAGTTTGTGCTGGACTAACACCATGAGGTGCAGGGTCAAGACTGATTTGCATATCGCTGAGTCCTAACTGGGCTGGCATAGAGAGCAAAAGAACAATGGATTCAACACAGATCTCATGACTGGTTGAAAAGTTTCAGCACTCCGTCCATCATCTTATTGTGTTTGCATCGGAGCTGGAGCTAGGCGTGCTGGATGGTCAATGGAGTTCCTTTTGATGTTAGTAAGCCCCTCCAGATTTGTCTGCTGAGATTATAGCAGCTGTGAACAATACAACATACTTGGCAAAGCCCCTACTTAAAGGTTAATACAATTGATTACAAAAATATTTTCCCACTAGAACTAATAATAGAGATGATATTTATGTCAAACAAAATTTTGACAACTGTATTCATTAACATATAACCTTCGGATCTCATAGTAAAAGCACTCAGTCTATATTGTTTGTAATGTACTTTAACGCTCCACTGTGGATGTCAATGGCACATCCTTCAATTTCCCTGCATAGATTATTTCTTCTTGTCCTTGCACTGATATTTTAGACGTGTCTGCGTGGAGGCTGCTTGTCCTTTCATTACAGCATTCTCACGCTCACTGCAGCCTGGTTTGTGCACGACAAACACTCATAAATAACCAAATAAGTAATCCACATTGTTAAAAGAAAATGCTGAAAATGAATGTATTCTACATTTTACTATAATCTGTAAATATTGGTTATATTAGATAGAAAAGTTTTCACTGGTGCAAAAATCAGATCACATTCATTTGCATGATTTGGCTACTTGTTTAATGGGAAATAGAGCAAACAAATATCTGTTCTGAACTTCACACTGGGGCAAAATGTGGACTAAACTGATGTGATACTATTTTGTTTTACACGTGACAGATATGTTTAAATTATTTTGATGCAGGATTTCTCTCTTAATCTTTATATTATACATTTCAAACATAGTTAAACGATTAAATGTGTTTCATATATTTACCAATAGTTCTCAAAAACATTTCTTCCATTTCTGCTGTTGGAAATTTTTTTTCTGTAAAACAGATTGGGTACATTTTGTTGTGATGTGAGTAAATTATTTATTTTTATGGGATTCTTTACGTGCAGCGAACATGTGTGATATTGCAGGCCCTCACTTCCTATAAAAAAAAAACATTTCCCTGCAGCCATTACCCTAACATGCGAAGCCTCTTTCTCAGAATATTAGGTTCACATTGAGCCAAAAAAAGAGCAACAATCTATTAAAGTGTCCCTTCCAAGTGGACAACTGGAGACCTCCTTAACAATATACTGACTATAAATCAAAGAACAGTAGCAAAGTCAATAGGGCCGCCTTAACGTGCTAACTAATGCAACCACAGCCATGAAAAGAAAGGCATGCAGAGATGATCTTTACCTGCATTAGTGCATTAAAGCCAGGCCTTTTGGATCAGCAAATGTCTGTTTCTATTTAATGGTGGCAATGTTTTCAAGAATAAAACAGTTTAACTAGCCATAACTTCATTCTGAACATTTCGAGAAATATATCAATACATAACCGAAAGCTTCTAATGCGCCACTACATTCAGAGGCCTTCTAGATGGAGATGTTTGTGAACAGCTGATATTTGGCCAAGATTGCGTTAGGACCCTACTCAAATCGTCACAGACGTATTTCATGCTGTGGAATAAAAAGGATTGTTTTTTGTTTAGAATACATGCCTGACAAGAAGCACTGAATTTGCAAAAAAATTGTGCTGATTGACTGACCTTTTCAGATGTTAAACAGGCCCTCGTGTTTCAGTGCAAGTAATTCCTAGGAGGCGGAATGATATAACAAATACCATGATGTGAAAGATGCTTACTCAAATGAAGGTCACTGTAACAGTATACATATTTTTAGTAGAGCCATGACCAACATTTTGGTAGACAGCCTGCAGTGCCAAGTCAGGACTAAAAATAGCATTAAGTAAGAAACTGCAGTAAATTTGCATGATTATAATAATTGGATACACCAGAAAATCTTTTATTTCTTTGTACTAGCTTTACCGCTTTCTAATATGGAGACACTTTTATTAATTCAAATTCAATTTCTTTTCCAACATGCATTTATTTTTAGTGGAACCACAAATGAAATGTACTCCTTTAATTCTGGGCAAGTAGCCACCATTACAAAAGCTGTTCCTGTGAGATGTTTTTCAATGTGTTAATGATGCATTCTCCTGTTGAGGATGTTTTAGACTGGTGCAATCATTGTTCACCCGAAGGGAATGTCCCAGCAGCCTTGTACTGTAATTGGATTTGTTATACTGACAAGTGACTAAGTTCAGACAGTTTTTAGAAACTTAACATGTGTATTTCCTACCAGGAGGATAATATTCATAGGAAAATACAAGAAATATGTCAGTGTGCTTGTTTTTGCCTGTGTTCACCTGCATACATCTTCAAATGTGTTGATATGGTGATGAAGAGCGTTCTGTATTATGTTACGGATTTAGTGATAACATGTTTTTGAATACAAAAAAATGGAAGGTGAAAAGTGAAAAACCTAGAAGAAACTCACTCAAAAGATCTGATGGACTGTTTGCTACTATGCACGACAGTTACTGGGGATACATGTTCACGGTATGCCCAGGCAAACGTTTGTTTACACTAAGGGAATCTTGCATAATTTCCAGCATTTCACGTTACTCTTGCTATGCAACATGCCAGAGATTACACCATTACGCCATGGTGTTTATTTGAAATTTTGGTGGGGTCACATTCCTACCATGGGAGCACAGGAAAAACATGAAAGAACAGAATGAGAATAGCTGTTCTTCGCGTCAACTGAGATTTTGTGCTATTTTTAACACAGAATGCATGGTGGCAAGGATGCATTTTGTACTATAGAATAGCACTACGTGCAGGATCTGCATTTGATGGGTTTTTTTAAATCATTTGCGCATTTCAAATAATTACCAGAAAAAAAATTATGTGAATTTTACTCTGGCCTAATTTTGAGGTACATTTTAGTATTTCATTGCCGAGGCAGGAGTGTTCAAACAATATTGTTTAGACGGCGTGTTATGGCACACCGTGTGCCCCCCTACATGCATTCCTTGGCACAGAGGCACCAGGGTGCCCTGTAGGGCCTCCTTTGTTTCCTCACCACCACACTTTTCATGGTAGGCTCACTGCCATGAAAACTGTGGCAGTGTGGAAACGCCTAATATGCTTGGTGGTGCAGCAGCGGCACCGCCAGAATATTAGGGGCCTCAGACCACTGCAAGACCACCAGGGATCATGGATCCCTGTTGGCAGCAGCGGTCCCATGGCGGTCCAACACCCCAACTTGTTATAGGGCGGTTGGACCACCATTGCGCTGTAGTTACACTGTCACCCTGGGTTTGGCGGTCTATTGGACTGCCAAACTCAAAATAAGGCCCTTAACCAAGGCATTTATTACTCAGCTACGGGGGTTCTTTGAGTGATATGTGGTTCCAAATCGTCAGCATTCTCTGATGCTCTCATTTTTTTGTAGTTCGGACTGGACTGTTCCCATGGGGCACAGGGTCAGCGCTGATTTGCATATCGCCATTGTCTAACCCAGGGTGGTGTGGAGTGGAAAAACGATGGATTTGGGCCCAGATCTTTGGACTGGGGTGAATGTGTGACATTGATCCACATTCTGTCCATCACTGTTGTGTTTGCAATTACCGCTCTAAGTGTACTGGGGATGCTCAGACGTGAGTCCCAGGCACTCCACACCACTGAATCAAGCTAGCCGGGCTGATGAGAGGTGTTACCTCGAAACCGGGCCGGTCCTCGGATGCTTGTTTCCGTTCTGGGAAGGACATGGCTTTTGTAGTTCGGACTGGACTGTTCCCTTGGGGCACAGGGTCAGCGCTGATTTGCATATCGCCATTGTCTAACCCAGGGTGGTGTGGAGTGGAAAAACGATGGATTTGGGCCCAGATCTTTGGACTGGGGTGAATGTGTGACATTGATCCACATTCTGTCCATCACTGTTGTGTTTGCAATTACTGCTCCAAGTGTACTGGGGATGCTCAGACGTGAGTCCCAGGCACTCCACACCACTGGAATCAAGCTAGCCGGGCTGATGAGAGGTGTTACCTCGAAACCGGGCCGGGTCTCGGATGCTTGTTTCCGTTCTGGGAAGGACATGGCTTTTGTAGTTCGGACTGGACTGTTCCCATGGGGCACAGGGTCAGCGCTGATTTGCATATCGCCATTGTCTAACCCAGGGTGGTGTGGAGTGGAAAAACGATGGATTTGGGCCCAGATCTTTGGACTGGGGTGAATGTGTGACATTGATCCACATTCTGTCCATCACTGTTGTGTTTGCAATTACCGCTCTAAGTGTACTGGGGATGCTCAGACGTGAGTCCCAGGCACTCCACACCACTGGAATCAAGCTAGCCGGGCTGATGAGAGGTGTTACCTCGAAACCGGGCCGGTCCTCGGATGCTTGTTTCCGTTCTGGGAAGGACATGGCTTTTGTAGTTCGGACTGGACTGTTCCCATGGGGCACAGGGTCAGCGCTGATTTGCATATCGCCATTGTCTAACCCAGGGTGGTGTGGAGTGGTAAAACGATGGATTTGGGCCCAGATCTTTGGACTGGGGTGAATGTGTGACATTGATCCACATTCTGTCCATCACTGTTGTGTTTGCAATTATCGCTCTAAGTGTACTGGGGATGCTCAGACGTGAGTCCCAGGCACTCCACACCACTGGAATCAAGCTAGCCGGGCTGATGAGAGGTGTTACCTCGAAACCGGGCCGGTCCTCGGATGCTTGTTTCCGTTCTGGGAAGGACATGGCTTTTGTAGTTCGGACTGGACTGTTCCCATGGGGCACAGGGTCAGCGCTGATTTGCATATCGCCATTGTCTAACCCAGGGTGGTGTGGAGTGGAAAAACGATGGATTTGGGCCCAGATCTTTGGACTGGGGTGAATGTGTGACATTGATCCACATTCTGTCCATCACTGTTGTGTTTGCAATTACCGCTCTAAGTGTACTGGGGATGCTCAGACGTGAGTCCCAGGCACTCCACACCACTGGAATCAAGCTAGCCGGGCTGATGAGAGGTGTTACCTCGAAACCGGGCCGGTCCTCGGATGCTTGTTTCCGTTCTGGGAAGGACATGGCTTTTGTAGTTCGGACTGGACTGTTCCCATGGGGCACAGGGTCAGCGCTAATTTGCATATCGCCATTGTCTAACCCAGGGTGGTGTGGAGTGGAAAAACGATGGATTTGGGCCCAGATCTTTGGACTGGGGTGAATGTGTGACATTGATCCACATTCTGTCCATCACTGTTGTGTTTGCAGTTACCGCTCTAAGTGTACTGGGGATGCTCAGACGTGAGTCCCAGGCACTCCACACCACTGGAATCAAGCTAGCCGGGCTGATGAGAGGTGTTACCTCGAAACCGGGCCGGTCCTCGGATGCTTGTTTCCGTTCTGGGAAGGAGATGGCTTTTGTAGTTCGGACTGGACTGTTCCCATGGGGCACAGGGTCAGCGCTGATTTGCATATCGCCATTGTCTAACCCAGGGTGGTGTGGAGTGGAAAAACGATGGATTTGGGCCCAGATCTTTGGACTGGGGTGAATGTGTGACATTGATCCACATTCTGTCCATCACTGTTGTGTTTGCAATTACCGCTCTAAGTGTACTGGGGATGCTCAGACGTGAGTCCCAGGCACTCCACACCACTGGAATCAAGCTAGCCGGGCTGATGAGAGGTGTTACCTCGAAACCGGGCCGGTCCTCGGATGCTTGTTTCCGTTCTGGGAAGGACATGGCTTTTGTAGTTCGGACTGGACTGTTCCCATGGGGCACAGGGTCAGCGCTGATTTGCATATCGCCATTGTCTAACCCAGGGTGGTGTGGAGTGGAAAAACGATGGATTTGGGCCCAGATTTTTGGACTGGGGTGAATGTGTGACATTGATCCACATTCTGTCCATCACTGTTGTGTTTGCAATTACCGCTCTAAGTGTACTGGGGATGCTCAGACGTGAGTCCCAGGCACTCCACACCACTGGAATCAAGCTAGCCGGGCTGATGAGAGGTGTTACCTCGAACCCGGGCCGGTCCTCGGATGCTTGTTTCCGTTCTGGGAAGGACATGGCTTTTGTAGTTCGGACTGGACTGTTCCCATGGGGCACAGGGTCAGCGCTGATTTGCATATCACCATTGTCTAACCCAGGGTGGTGTGGAGTGGAAAAACGATGGATTTGGGCCCAGATCTTTGGACTGGGGTGAATGTGTGACATTGATCCACATTCTGTCCATCACTGTTGTGTTTGCAATTACCGCTCTAAGTGTACTGGGGATGCTCAGACGTGAGTCCCAGGCACTCCACACCACTGGAATCAAGCTAGCCGGGCTGATGAGAGGTGTTACCTCGAAACCGGGCCGGTCCTCGGATGCTTGTTTCCGTTCTGGGAAGGACATGGCTTTTGTAGTTCGGACTGGACTGTTCCCATGGGGCACAGGGTCAGCGCTGATTTGCATATCGCCATTGTCTAACCCAGGGTGGTGTGGAGTGGAAAAACGATGGATTTGGGCCCAGATCTTTGGACTGGGGTGAATGTGTGACATTGATCCACATTCTGTCCATCACTGTTGTGTTTGCAATTACCGCTCTAAGTGTACTGGGGATGCTCAGACGTGAGTCCCAGGCACTCCACACCACTGGAATCAAGCTAGCCGGGCTGATGAGAGGTGTTACCTCGAAACCGGGCCGGTCCTCGGATGCTTGTTTCCGTTCTGGGAAGGACATGGCTTTTGTAGTTCGGACTGGACTGTTCCCATGGGGCACAGGGTCAGCGCTGATTTGCATATCGCCATTGTCTAACCCAGGGTGGTGTGGAGTGGAAAAACGATGGATTTGGGCCCAGATCTTTGGACTGGGGTGAATGTGTGACATTGATCCACATTCTGTCCATCACTGTTGTGTTTGCAATTACCGCTCTAAGTGTACTGGGGATGCTCAGACGTGAGTCCCAGGCACTCCACACCACTGGAATCAAGCTAGCCGGGCTGATGAGAGGTGTTTCCTCGAAACCGGGCCGGTCCTCGGATGCTTGTTTCCGTTCTGGGAAGGACATGGCTTTTGTAGTTCGGACTGGACTGTTCCCATGGGGCACAGGGTCAGCGCTGATTTGCATATCGCCATTGTCTAACCCAGGGTGGTGTGGAGTGGAAAAACGATGGATTTGGGCCCAGATCTTTGGACTGGGGTGAATGTGTGACATTGATCCACATTCTGTCCATCACTGTTGTGTTTGCAATTACCGCTCTAAGTGTACTGGGGATGCTCAGACGTGAGTCCCAGGCACTCCACACCACTGGAATCAAGCTAGCCGGGCTGATGAGAGGTGTTACCTCGAAACCGGGCCGTTCCTCGGATGCTTGTTTCCGTTCTGGGAAGGACATGGCTTTTGTAGTTCGGACTGGACTGTTCCCATGGGGCACAGGGTCAGCGCTGATTTGCATATCGCCATTGTCTAACCCAGGGTGGTGTGGAGTGGAAAAACGATGGATTTGGGCCCAGATCTTTGGACTGGGGTGAATGTGTGACATTGATCCACATTCTGTCCATCACTGTTGTGTTTGCAATTACCGCTCTAAGTGTACTGGGGATGCTCAGACGTGATTCCCAGGCACTCCACACCACTGGAATCAAGCTAGCCGAGCTGATGAGAGGTGTTACCTCGAAACCGGGCCGGTCCTCGGATGCTTGTTTCCGTTCTGGGAAGGACATGGCTTTTGTAGTTCGGACTGGACTGTTCCCATGGGGCACAGGGTCAGCGCTGATTTGCATATCGCCATTGTCTAACCCAGGGTGGTGTGGAGTGGAAAAACGATGGATTTGGGCCCAGATCTTTGGACTGGGGTGAATGTGTGACATTGATCCACATTCTGTCCATCACTGTTGTGTTTGCAATTACCGCGCTAAGTGTACTGGGGATGCTCAGACGTGAGTCCCAGGCACTCCACACCACTGGAATCAAGCTAGCCGGGCTGATGAGAGGTGTTACCTCGAAACCGGGCCGGTCCTCGGATGCTTGTTTCCGTTCTGGGAAGGACATGGCTTTTGTAGTTCGGACTGGACTGTTCCCATGGGGCACAGGGTCAGCGCTGATTTGCATATCGCCATTGTCTAACCCAGGGTGGTGTGGAGTGGAAAAACGATGGATTTGGGCCCAGATCTTTGGACTGGGGTGAATGTGTGACATTGATCCACATTCTGTCCATCACTGTTGTGTTTGCAATTACCGCTCATTTTTAGGGCTCGGACTCCTCCCCACTGAAAGTGGGAGGAGTTAGAGAACTAATGTTAAAGAAGAAAAAAAAGAAGTATCTCCTAGGGCTTTGGCCGAGACAAATTCCACACATTCCTTAGCGTGTTCTGTCATCTGGCCAGTGATTCGTCTTCGTTGTGTTGTCGTTTTAATAGGCTTGAAGTGATAGGGTAAATGTAGTTTTGTTCCGCCATTTTGGGCATATTTCGTTCGTGCTCGCGCAAAGAAGTACATTAATTATAATTAGGAGCTGTCAGGGTGGACGTGTAATGCATTCCAGATGGTGTGCGCGCGTTCACCATCTAGCAGTGTGTTTGTCTGGCGCGCGTCCTCCTCATGTGCACACAGGCATAGACGCCGTGTGCGGCTCCTTCCTGCCGGCCCGGGGAGCTGCTCTGCCGCTCTCTGGCTCACCCCCCGTCTCCCCGCCTGATTTAGTCTGTAGTTTATGGGCACGTGCCAGGAGCAGTAGATGTGCTGCGGTGCTCTCTGCAGTTTATGGGGACGTGCAAGTGGCAGCAGCAGCGCCGCTGTGCTCCCGTATGGCCCCCGAGCCCATCCGCACTGGGTAATGGGCACGCGCAGGGCAGCGGCAGCAGAAGCACCGAACTGCGAGGCGCTCTAGTCTGCACCGGTTTGCCAAGCTGAAATTGTAAAGCATCACAATGCGAGGAGCGCCTGTGTAAACACAAAACAGCACACGGATCCAAGCTGTTCGTGATTTGCGCTGCCAAAACTCCATCAATCTTTAAGAAGGTGGGATACAAGGATTATGTATTCTTATAACACACTATTCGAGCAGGAACACTCTTATCTTGCCAAAACACGGGCCAAAAGGAGTTCGCGGATTATGTCAAAAAGGCCAGGACATTTCTAGAGGGGATTACAAGGAAAAAATGCTTTAAGTCGGAGCACGTAAATATGCGTTATAGCAGCTCACACCGAGCACCTGTGAAAACTAATAACTACAACAAATCTTATCACTGAGAAACGCACCAGGCACTATAAACGGATGAAAACTATGGCTCAGATCAGCTAAAAAAACACCAAAGAAATAATGCAAAGCCCATTGGGTTGAGAGTGCTCCAGTTCCCCCCCCCTCCTCCCCCCTCAACCCCCCTCCATCCTCCCCCTCCCCCTCCCCCCCTCTCCTGTCACCTGGGGTAGGCCAAGCTGACCGGGCTGCGGCTGCATGAAACACAGAAAACTGGATATTTGCATAATGAACGAGACCAGCTATGTTTCTAACGGTGGCGAGATGAAATGCTGATTATCATTAAAGTAGAGTTGGGAAAACTAAAAGACAGACAAAGACCAATAACATTGACTGCAGATGCAGAACTGGAAAGCCGGACGAAGACCGGATGTAGGTGTTATCGACAAGGATCTTGCACAAGAACATCCCTTCTCCGCACTAGAACAAATATGCAGCGACGAACAAATAACCTGTGAGGTTTGGCGGGGAGAATCACTTTCAACAACAAATGGATAACCAAAATTTGAAAAGCCGGCTAGGCGAGACAATGAGATGGGAGACAATGCTGCAGAATGCAGTGCAGCATGACACAGCACAAGACATACAGTGAGCTACACTGCTGCCTAGGCTAGAACAAACTGTTACACAATGAATGTAGAGGTGACACGCTTCCTTCCAGCGCCTATTCATGGCACGGCAGAACGGACGCAAGCAGATCTAGGCACTTGTACGCAGCACATAAAGGACACAGGGCAATAACCCAGGCCCTGGGCCAGGGAGGGGATGTGCACCTGTGCACTTTAGTGCGGGTCAAATGGCAATGGAGGGCTCAGAGGTCATACAGGGCACTGCAGAGCAGAACACTACAAAACGTAGTTTGAATACAGTAGTTTGTAAGCACTAACACGCATAATGTACAGCAAGATGTCTCACTGAGTTAAACTCTTGCTGCGAACATCGGTTTTGATAGGAAGAACAAGCAAAGCCAACGTAAATGTCCATCCTTCCTATGTATGTAAACTGCGTACCAATTCATTGGTTAACTGTAACATCTTTTGTTGCAGCGCTTTCAAGTCGTAAGTGTTGTGAGATGTGAGATGTGAGTGCAGAGTAGTGTGTAGAGTAGTGAGTAGAGTAGTGAGTAGAGTAGTGAGTAGAGTAGGGAGTAGAGTAGTGAGTAGAGTAGAGAGTAGAGTAGTGAGTAGAGTAGTAGAGTAGTGAGTAGAGAGTAGAGTAGTGAGTAGTGAGTAGAGTAGTGAGTAGTGAGTGCAGAGTAGTGAGTAGGGTAGTGAGAAGTGAGTAGAGTAGTGAGTAGTGAGTGCAGAGTAGTGACTAGAGTAGTGAGTTGTGAGTGCAGAGTAGTGAGTAGAGTAGTGAGTAGTGAGTAGAGTAGTGAGTAGAGTAGTGAGTAGAGTAGTGAGTAGTGAGCAGAGTAGTGAGTAGTGAATAGAGTAGTGAGGTGAGTAGTGAGTAGTGAGTGCAGAGTAGTGAGTAGTGAGTAGAGTAGTGAGGTGAGTAGAGTAGAGTAGTGAGTAAAGTAGTGAGTGCAGAGTAGTGAGTAGTGAGAAGAGAGTAGTGAGTAGTGTAGTGAGGTGAGTAGTGAGTAGTGAGTGCAGAGTAGTGAGTAGAGTAGTGAGTTGAGTAGTTAGTAGTGAGTAGAGTAGTGAGTGGAGAGTAGTGAGTAGTGAGTAGTGAGTGCAGAGTAGTGAGTAGTGAGTAGACTAGTGAGTAGAGTAGTCAGTAGAGTAGTGAGTAGAGTAGTGAGTAGTGAGTAGAGTAGTGAGTGCAGAGTAGTGAGTAGTGAGTAGACTAGTGAGTAGAGTAGTCAGTAGAGTAGTGAGTAGAGTAGTGAGTAGTGAGTAGAGTAGTGAGTAGAGTAGTGAGTGCAGAGTAGTGACTAGAGTAGTGAGTAGAGTCCCTTACAAAGAACAGGAACAGCACAGAGATGCACAATGCAATCTTCTCATACTCACAGGCAGCAGCGGTGCAAGTTTCTCACACTCACAAGAAGGACATCACAGGCAGCAGCTGTGCAAGCTTCTTACACTCACAAGGAGACCACAGGCAGCTGAGGTGCAAGCTTCTCCCACTCACAAGAAGGACATCACAAGCAGCAGCGGTGCAAGCTTCTCATACTCACAAGAACGACATCACAGGCAGCAGCAGAGGTGCAAGCTTCTCACACTCGCAAGAACGACATCACAAGCAGCAGTGGTGCAAGCTTCCCTTACACACTCACAGCAGGTACTGTGCCAAGGCAGCAGCAGCAACAGAGCAAGAGTCCCTTACAAAGAACAGGCACAGCACAGAGATGCTCAATGCAATCTTTCTCATACTCACAGGCAGCAGCGGTGCAAGCTTCTCACACTCGCACGAAGGACATCACAGGCAGCAGCTGTGCAAGCTTCTTACACTCACAAGGAGACCACAGGCAGCTGAGGTGCAAGCTTCTCCCACTCACAAGGACATCACAAGCAGCAGTGGTGCAAGCTTCTCACACTCACAAGAACGACATCACAGGCAGCAGCAGTACAATCTTCTTGCACTCACAAGGAGACCACAGGCAGCAGAGGTGCAAGCTCCTCACACTCACAAGAAGGACATCACAGGCAGTAACGGTGCAATATTCTCACACTCACAAGGAGATCACTGGCAGTACACACCACATGAACACACTCCATAACACATAGCAACAATACATTGGCATTTACAATGCCATTAGCTCAAACTCAAATAAATCCGAGCCCGATTGCATTTCTAATGCTTGTTTTTACAGCATCCTGCTCGCGAGTTCATTGTCCTTGCATTAATCTTGCAAGAAAACCACCTTCACGTTTATTTCTCTATTGTTATTTCAATCAAGGTTTTAAGAACCACTTGAAAATGTTGGAACTCAGCCATGCGTACTGTTCTGCTTGTTTTCTGAAGGATTCCTTTATCTAATTGCTTCACATGAGAAAAAAAGATCCCACAGCCAAATGCCTTCTTTTCCTAAGTTGGGTTCGCTCTGCCTTCACAGTTGTTTAATGGAATCGCAGAGTTATACCTTATTAAAATGACTTGTTCAAATGGAGGGTTTTTAATTCCTCAACCTAATGTTTTTTTTCCTTTGGCTCCCAGTTTCTATTCAGACTCCTTGTTAGCCATCAAGGTTCCAATGGATTTGACATTTGCCTTTGAAACTATCACTATCACCTACACTGAATGAAAGGATTCGGTCATCACGTCATCGCTTCATTTCTAAACCCATACAAACTAACTGTTATTAGTTTAATTGAAATGTGAATGTCTGCATGAGATCGTCACACCCTTTTCTAAAATATGTTTGTTTTCCTCTACTGCTGTTATCAATTTAAAATTCTCCCTATGGACGTTCACACAGGAAAATACCTCTTCTGATCTACCAAATGGATCCATTTGCCTAATTAAAAACCAATGAAACAGATAAATAAATGCAGCTGCTGCAGGGATCTATGTGCTACTTGAATTTAACAGGACTTAATAACTGGCGTAGTACTATAAATGGGCTATAACTAGGGGCAGCAATTACTGCAACTGGGTTGCTCCTTTCAACACCCTGTTGTTCAACAAATCTTGCTAAAAGTGAGAGTGATTTTAATGTTGCTAATTTTAATAGCATCATCAGTAATGCATCTTATTATTCACTATTTATCAACTAGGAAAAGTTAAACAATTTAGTGACCCATCCTCAGTGTCAACCATCAAATGAAGTCACAACCTGTTTTGTCATTCTATTTAGCCCAAGGATTTTTTTGGGGATAGTCAAATTTATTGATTTTACAAAGAGAGTGATAAAAACTTGATTTACAAACAGTACAGCATGGTAGGCAGCACCACAACATGTGACTTCCGGCGAATAGTATAATTACTGCAAAATACATTATTATTTCCCCTCCTCAAGGGTGCATATAGAGCTAGGCACAAGGAGGCAGGGAAGCTAATCAATCTATCATTCCCAGCCATTTGCCCCAGACTTTTCAGTTTTTGGCTGGGCAACCTCTGGCTTCATATAAAGGTAGTTCCTGTGCATTGCACCAGTCCACTCCTTGGCGCCACTTAGTTATAGTGGGCGGGGTGGGGTTCTTATACGCTGTCGCGATGTTGCGTTTAGCTACTACCAGAGCGGTTCCCAAGAATGCCTTTTTGGCCCTGGATCCATCTAACCCATCAGTGATACCCAATAATTTGTTCAGGGGGTTGTGTGGGACTTCCCATCCCAGTACCTCTATGAGCTCTGCTTCTAAGGCGGCCCAGTAAGGGGTTATGAATGGGCATGACAATACCATATGAAAGAAATCTGCAGGTTCGGTATTGCATCTTCTTGTGCATGTTGGATGTGGAATTAGGCCTGCTCTGTGCAGGTGCTTGGGTCAAGGTAGGAGGCGTGCAGGTAATAGAGCTGGACCAGGCGGAGTTTAGCTGAGACAGTGATAGTTTTGGCCGCCATCAGTGGATCTCTCCAATCCTCATCTTCCAACAGACCCAGCAATGTCTCCAATCTATTTCTCAGCTGGTCGAAGGAAGTAGGACTATTCTTTGTTAAGGAGTGATGTATGGGTGATACTCCACCCCTCCCGAGGTTACCCATCATGACCTGGGCTTCAAGGGGGCTGTGTTCTGGCAGTGAAGTGCAGGGTTTTATATTTGTGTCTAGGGCATGGCGGACTTGTAAATATCTGTAGAACTGGGATGAGTGAAGTGAATATCTAGTCTGCAGGTCGGCAAAGAAACTAATGTAATCACTGACCCATACATCTCCAAGTTGCGAGATGCCAATGAGGTCCCAACCCCTAAAGCCATCCATGCCCTAAGGGAGGATACCTTTTTTTCCTGACTTTACTACACTTGGGGGCAGGCATAAACATCATGTCAATACGAGAGGGACTGCGGTGCGCTGCTGAGGTATGAGAGTAGTGAGTTTCCCGTGGGTTCCATGTTCACCATAAGTCACAAATACCCATGGCTTCAGCCCAGTCTGTAAGCTGTTTGGCGTTGGAAGTGAGTGTGAGAGAGGGATTCCCTGTGGCATCGAGTGCAGGTTGCATGACAGCGTTAAAGTCCCCCCCTAATACCGTTGTTCTGGGAGGCAGGGACGAGAGTATGTCACCTGTACAGTTTAGGGTCCATGCGTGGGTGGCGCGTGAAATGTAAATGGAGGACATTAAGGGTTTCGTCGCCTAGAGATCGGGAGAGGGCGACAAAACGCCCGTTGGGGTCCTTGGTGATGTGAGTAGGTACGAAAGGTAGAAAGCGTTTTAAGATGATCGTGACCCCGCGAGAGCCCCGTGTGAAGCCTGAGTGCCAGAATCTGTCAAAGTCATATCTTGTGAGGAAGGGACAGAGATTGCCTAGGAGATGGGTTTCTTGGAGCAGAAGAATGTTGGGAGTATGTCTTTGGGCGAGTCACAGTACTGCGGTCTGTTTGATCCTATCTAGTAGGCCATTAACGTTCCCCAACATGATACGGAGAGGGTTTCCTTGATAAGTCATTGTGCTGTGATCAACAAGGGAGACTTGTAGTGCTGGGGGTCCTGTTGTGTGGTGGATGTCTTGGAAGCTGAGATGTATTTGCCTTGCGTTTTGTCTGTTGGTGTGTTTTTGCAAGGTCGTTTTGCGCTAGCGTGGAGCTGAAATGCTGTGAACTTTGGGTTGTTAAACAACTAATAACTCAAGACAACGGCCCAGCCCACCCCCCACCTTATACTTCAGGACTGGAAACATATGTCGCCCTTAACTGTTAAGATGAACTAAACTATAACATTTAGAGTCAATGAAACGTGGTGGACCCCTCTTGCTGGAGGATCAAGGTGTACATCAGCAGAATTATCTGATTGGTTTGGATTTCGCCATTGTTCAGATGAGTGCATGTTATTGTGATGAGTTTCGTTCGTGTCAACCTGTGAAACCTCAGGTGGGAATAGTCGGACTACGAGAGAGATCAGAGTCAACAGAGTCTACGGCCATGATCTTAGATGAAGAGCTCCCTGCAGGTGAACGATCACGTGAGTTGGCCTCATGTGAATGGTGGGGTCTCTGCGATAGGGCCTGGCACTTGGACTTTGGGGGCCCAGTAGCATAAGGATTTTAGTGAGATCAAACTACTGGCATCTTACTAGATACAATAACATTATTAATCTTCTGTCAGTGAGCTGGGTGATAATAATTCCCATTATCAGTAGCTAGCTTCAATTTGTAGAGTGTGCTATATAAACTAATAAAGAATTGTAGCTCACTGAGAAGGACTATACTTGGGGCTGTATAATGAAAGCATGCATTCATCCGGGGAACAGCTTTGAACCTGCTTTACGCAATTACACTATTTGGAGCACGTACCTTTAGCTTGGAATTTCTCCAAGTTAGCGTATGAGCAGCAGACACCTAAGCCTTGAAACAGTGAGCAGTGGTTGCCTCTCTTTGTTTCTGAGCTCTGCTGTCTGGATAATTTCCAAGTTAAATGTATGCAGGACAGACAGTGCAATCACCCTTAAAAAGTGATTGTACTGCCCACAGTAAACCCTTTAGAAGGGTTTACTGTGGCATATTTCTCCGCCGCATCTTCATACACTGTTGTAACTCCCTTGCAAGCAGTGAGAAGTGAGCAGAACAAGGCATCGTTTACGCTAAGAGTTTGTAAATACTCATAAACGTGTACATTTATGGTCATTCACAAACTACAATCTAACCTTTTCCACCCTGGAAACGATGGGAGATTTACTCCAATAAAGGAATGGAAAGACTCCCTTTCCAGAAATCATGACCAAAGTAGGAGATGTTGTGGAAGTGAATTTTCCACAGGAGTAATTTTTTTCCCATGAAGAAAAAAAAAAGAAAAATTAGATATGTGAATTTGCACATCTGGCACCATTTTCCAAAAGCTGCAGTCTATGCTATGTAGGATTAACAATTGGGAAAAAGGTAGCCCAGGGAATATGCCACATGGCATTCCCAATTGTATATATGGCACTGTGAATATTTACAATTCAAATCATAGTAAATCTGCCACCATTTATCTGAGCATGTTTTGGTACAGGAAACTTTTTTTGTAAAGATCCCCTTCCTGCTGCACCTCTGCATTTCTGGTTAGTGCTTTGCTCTCCTTTTCTTTGGCCTCACCTACCCTTCTGTACTTCATTAAAGAATCTGTAGAACCACGGTAATGGGTCCATCTTTTGCTGACCATGTTTTTTGACTTACTTGGCAAGCATTACTCTAGGGCCTGAATTTTTAAATTACACTGTAAATGGCTAAACAAAAATCAAATGTATCACTTTTTTACATTTAAATGTATTGCAGAGATGGGTTTCACCTTCTTCTATCGAAGCCGACTTACTAAATTATATTTTTTATCCACCTTTTCTATCTGTCTCATTACGATTTGAAATGTTGCCATGTAGCACGTGTTTCTGGGTCCAAAGCAAATTTCCTCTGGATTAAATTGAACATATACGTCTATTTATTAACAATAAACACCTCTGATAAACAGCAATATTTACAAATGCAGCCAATGCATTCTGTTTTGTTTCAAATCAGCTTCAGAACAGTCTTGATGTGTATTTACTTGTCATATCCACTTATTTCCTGTTGTTGTGTCCTTCACTATCTTTCACAGTTGAAATATCATTTAAGAGCAACTTGTCATCATTTTGTGTGCATTGTTTTGTAATGCACGTAGGAAGACTGATATTTAACGTTTTATCTTACTACATCTGATATAACTGTAAAAACATTTCTGCTTTTGTTAAACCCGTAAGTACAAGCGTCGGGCAGTGGCCAGTGCCCACTCTACTCCCGCAGTGCATCTGTCAGTCATTGGCCGACACTGGGAAGGTTGTGTGGTACCTTTTTTTTTTTTAAAGGGTTGGGCGAAGCGCAATCGCTTCCCCTTTAGCCACAGCCCACTCACACCCATCAGTGGTGCCAGCACCCTGCGAGGCACGCTAACGTTACAGGTTCCCCACCAGAGCAGGTACTCCGATGCCTCTCCACATTTCAGGGAGGCATTATTGGAAAGGCGAGAGTCTCTCCTTCCCAACAATAGCGCCCCTGAAAGGTTTTTGTGGTTGTGGATCAAGGCCGCACCATAATCTACAACCAGGAATGTCACTAGGCCGCCATGGATTAGACCATTTGTGGCGTCGACCCTTGTGTTTGAAGGCCAACCCCTTTGGGGAGCAAAAATGTAAAAAATAAAAGTGTTTTTCCCCTGGGGGGCATGAGTGCACCCACAAGATAATTTGAAAAAGAAATACATTTAAAAAAATGAGGAAATTGTCATGGGGTGGGCCTTCTTAGCATTAGGGCCGACCCCGTTTGGGGCCATATACATTTTTTTTTAGAAATGTGTGTTTAATCCTGGTGGGCTGATTACACGAAAACACAATTTTTTTTTAAAAATGGTTGCATTTGCAACATAATCCATTTTATGTTGCATAATCTGCAGATTTTAACAAAAAAACCGTTTCTAGCTCAGACTGATCAAAAGTTACTAAAAAGAAGGTGATGTGTTTGCAAGCAATGAAAGGCTCTGGGCAACGGCAGACGGGTCATCTTTCAGTTGCTTGTTTCTGTATTTGGTTGCTAAACTGGTACTAATAGGATTAAATCTTCGCCCAGACAGTATTACCAAGTGTAAAAATCACAAAATAATGAAGTAAAACGGTCAAAAAAATGTGCTGCATTATGTTGCATAATTTGCCATTGCCGCATTATGCCGCATAATATGCCATTTCTTGCCATATAATTTAGTCCACCCTGTCACATAATTTGCCAAATGATTTCAGTGGCACTGGTGATAGCACAGAGTTTTCGTAAGGAGTATGATTCTGCAGAAAGTGACAGGAGCTATCTAGGCAAATGTGTGCTTCTTAAGATTTGGCATCAGGAAATGAGATTTATACAGGCAATGGGCCAGAAAAATCGCCCAATAATAAAGTTTTGCATAAGCCATGACAAACGTATGCGGGCCGGTCCTGAGTAATCGTTTTGCCCCTTTGCACATTTCTAAACTTTACCCATTGAGTCTCCTTGTGTTGTTTACGTAATGCTTGATGCATACATGTTTAATTGTCTTTAAGAATAATACCAGTCGAGGTATTGTTGTTAATTCTCATTTACTCACCCTAATCTCAACGTGGTTCAAGGGTTATACTCCTGTAGTTCACTACAATGCACAGCCAGAGCAGAGACGCCAAATTCGTAATCAGGCCCTAAGTATTTTTTTGCTTAATTATTGTTGCACACATCTAACAGATGCACACACCCACAGGTTAATATAGAACGATCCTCCTGCCTTCAATGTAGGACAGTGCTTTAAAAGAAAGGTTTTAGCCAGTCAGCAGAGGTGGCATCTTGGTGGATGACTGCTGCCCAGGCCCTAACTTGAGTTAAAGAGGACAGCTCAGAGACAGGATCAGATATTGAGACAGCATCTGAGGGAGAGGAAAATGGAGCAGTATCTGGAAGTGGTTTTTCCGCGACATATGATGTGATTTTTTAGTGATTTTTTGATGGTCTTCCATCCGATGACTTCCAGCGATTCTGAGGAACATGGTCATGGTAGTCATGATGTTTTTTGGCAAGCACAGTCGGTGCAGCAGAGCAACCGTAGCAGGGCACACCAACTAAGAGAGCAGGCACATGCTGAGGAAAGCAGAGACTGAGTGCTCTCTTGGCAGTCCCCTCAATTTAGTGCAGCCCCAAATTTCCCCAGTCACTGAAGATGCTGGGCGTAAAGTCCATACAGCATATCTTTTGCCAATTGACTATGTCCATCTCTTTTTGGATGGTGACTTCGGGGGGAAATTGTGCAGCAAACAAATTTGCTTGCAGAACAATTTCTGAGGGAGCATGGAGGCACTCTTGGGGTCATTCTAAGGACACTGGTGAACTCCGATTTCGCTTGAGGAGTTCGAGAATTTTTTTTAGGCCTTACACACAAAATGTTGTTTGTGAAGAAACCAAGATTGCAGTTAGGTGGTCTACTCGCACAGTTTGGGTAACACCCATCTCGGCACTGTATATGAGCAGAGATTGATTTTCTCTATTAAAGCGTATAACAGGTTGTTCGAGATTCTGCCTGTCATTGAACATTTGCCTGCCAGGTTTCCAGAGATTTATAGCCATTGTTGAGTCCTTGCCATCCTGTACAATGAGCGGGTGCAGTTCAGCAGTAGCGGCCCGTGGTGGGAGTGCTGCTGGGTGCTGACGTGGGGCGGGGGAGGGGCAGGGTGGGGTGCAGTGCACGCAATGACATGTTTTATTTATTTATGTTTACTTACCTCTAATCGGCCATAATCCGTAGTTTACTACCACCCACCCTGCCCCTCCCCCGCCCCACGTCAGTGCCCGGCAGCACTCCCACCACGGGACCCTACTGCAGTTCAGGCAATACTGTGCAAAAGAGCTTGTTATGACAGCAAGTTGTACGTGCTGTGTGAGAGTCTTACTTGCTATGTATATAGCTTGTGAGTGTATACAGGGAAGGACTCCACCATAAACCCTGTAGGTTGCCCTTCCACGCTAATAGTCCTGGCAAAGATAGTATAGCAACTAGAACTATTTCATGAAGGTCATAACCTTTATATGGACAATTTCTATATGGGAGTAGAACTGTTCAGTGAGATGTAAAAAGCTGGCACTGTGGCATGCAGTACAGTTCGACTTCACCGCAAAGGATTCTAGCAGGAGCTTTTTTGTAAGAAACTCCAAAAATCTCAGAGCCCCGAAATGTGTTCCAAAAACTGCTAGCATTCAAATTCTCTGATGGACGAGATGTGTACGTGGCTCAATACAATCCATGAGAGCACTTCCCCATCACGGTTTGAGGTCAGTTGGTCGAAGAACACAAGCCTACCTGTATACTTGATTACAACAAGTAGATGGGCAGAATGGATAAGAATGGCCAAGTTCTTCAGCCGTACAACGCAAGTCTTAAAACACGCACATGGTATAAGAAGCTGTTTACCTACCTAATCCAGATGGCAACATACATGCATTTGATGTTTGTTGTCAGACCACCACAGTAAGACTGATGTCTTTCCTTGACATTCAGTTGACAGCCATTGAAAGTCTTATCGCTAAAAAGCAGCAGTATCCACTTCATCTGCTGTGGAGCATGTGGCAAGCCTGCAAAATTAACACTCTGCTGACCACATTCCTGCAACAGCTAAAAAGACTCAACCATATTGCCATTGCAGAGTCTGCCCTAAGCAAGGAAAGAGGCAGGAACGTCGCATACACTGTCCCCAAAGCCCATCCCAGCCAGCCCTACGTTTACTCTTCTTGCTTTATGTTGTACAATACAAAAGTACAGGCAGTAGTGGATTTGCCTACCTTGCTCCAAACGGCTGGAACTACCTGCTCCTACATATGTGCGTATCCTCTAAAATTATTGAATTCTGCACAAAGCTGAACACTTGGCACTCCAAATATTTGAGTCCATGTGTCATCCTTGACTGCTCCTGCATTAGCGGCAGGATATTCTCCCAGGTCACAGTGCGCTTTACACAAAATCATAACATTACAGAGAGCTTTGCACCCAATGCTACATGTATGGATAATATATTTGTCCTGCTTGTCATGTTCATCCTCCGTCAGAATACAGTAGATGTTCACTTTGCCATATAACAAGTTCATTACACTCACAGCACTGCACATAACAGTGGATAGGATATATGTTACTTTCTCATTGACTACCCTGTGTGTCAAAACTAATGTTCTTTGTAGTTTAGGACACGCGCTTTGGCAGTGGTTAATTTATAAAGTGCTCGGGCTCCCGTCAGGAGGCAGCTTGCACGAGCCCACTTCTCTTGTAAACGCTGGCTAAAACAGAACTCCTGTGACAACCAAAAATGAAGGTTTCCGTGGTTCAGCACCTTTGGGTCCAGTTTGCATTGTAAGCACTGATGTTCATGATTAAGTGCTGGTGCTAAGTATCGGAAACCCCCAGCTCATATTAAGCACTGGCTTTAGGAAATTTAGGACAGTCTTTCCCAGCATGTTTACCTTAGTTTTCAAGGTGTATATTCTTACTCAGTTGGAAGAATGTAGGCCTTGAAAGGCAGTCACAGTGAGTGCGCTCACTGTGACTGTGTGAGTGCGAGTGTGTGAGTGTCTCCATGAGAATCAAGTGGTGTCATGGCAGCCGTTAGTTAAGGTTCAATAGCCACACATTCAGTAATGGTCAGAATGTTGTCGAGGCAGATGTTTGAAAGCTAGTAAAAATTTAGTCTGTGGGGCAGATTTACATGCTCCCTGCGCCACTAGTACGTCACTTTTCATGACGTACTGGTGGCGCAGGGGAATCCTCCATATTTACAAGTAGAGGAAAAGCCACCCTGCATGACTTTTCCTCTCCTTGTAATTACGGCCCCTTCACACACAGCACTTTGCGTTCCAAGGGCGTTCCTTGGGTGTTGCTGTGGGTGTTCCCACACAACACACATGGAACAAGACACATCTCCAGATTTAAGAGAAATTGTAAATCTGGAGATGCGTCTGAATGGTATGCCACTTTAGAGGTGGCATAGCGAGGCGCAAAGATGAGAAATGTTTTCATATCTCGTTTTTTCATCTTTCAATGCGTGCTGCATTCTACAGCACGCATTGAAAGAGGAAAATGCCTGTAGGGATTGTGTGCAGGAAGGTGCCCCTTCCTGCACAAAAACAATCTCCCCACGACGCAGGCATCCTTGCACCATGGTACAAGGGTGCCTGAGCCAGTGCATGGCTGCAGTTGGTGCGCCAGCGCAGGGGGAAGCACAGAGATGCTACATATTCTTGTAAATATGTTTCATCCCTGTGCTTCCGAAGTGCTGCTGCGTAGCGCAGCCAAAGGGCTTGCGGTGCCACGCTGGGGCACTTCCTTGTAGATCTGCCCCAGAGTTTTTTTCCCATATGTTAAGGTCATTGGTGCACCAATCTTCAACATGTCTTGATCCGTTCTTGTCAAGGGCATTAGGCTCAGCAACACAAGTGGGTAAGAGTTTTTATCAACACAAGCAATGTAATGCTGGGTGGTAGGACTTTTGTGGATTCCTATGGATTCTGGAAGTTTCCATCACAGAAATATAAGGAAAATGACTGATTTTAGGTACAACTTGAGGTTTGCAAGGCATTGTGCAATAGGAAAAATATGTGGAGTCAATGCAAGGCCTGGGAATCCCCTGCGTCTTTACATTTTATAAAAATACTTGGTTGGTAGAATTCAATGGGTGGTGGCATCTCCAAATACCACAGCTTCCCTATTGCTGATCCCTCCATGCAGTGCTCTAGTGCCTTTTGTATCCGAACACAGGGTGGAAGGAAATTTGTGGCTCGCCACATTGTCGAGTAGTTCCTAAACTGTGAGATTGGGGTCCAGACTGATTCCAGACTCCCCCACGGGGTATGATGTATACCAGTTAGTTCACAGTGCCACTAGAAACCCCTCTTATCAAGGAGAGAATAGCTCTTGGCAACTATCGAACATGACAACCCTGTCCCATCAGGGATCGTGGAAACAGTGCAATACTTTTCGCTCAGTCGCTTGTGCTCACTTTGTCTCAGACAGATACACAGAATAAACGGTGGGGACATTTTCAATAAGCATTTTATTGAACCAGCGTCATTCTATTGTAAAGTAGGTGTGCTGAAACAACCATTAGATAGAAGAAACAGATAGAAATTATGATATGCACCAACAGAGTAAAAGGATTGTAGATTTCTACCATCATGCTAAAACAATGAATACAGGCAGGTATAAAAAACCCAACAGTAATAATGCGTACTCCTAAGATGTGACCCTAACTAGATGTACCTAAGTGTACCTAGCATGTATGTAGGTGTAAAGACAAGAATCCTTCTAGGATAAAGTCAACCCCATTACCTGAAGTGAGAGACTGTGGGACCCCGTGCTGGTCTCGAGATAAACACCCCACGAGGGGTGTCTGACCACTGCGAGCTGGAGTGTCTGCTTGCAGGAACCTCAGCGTTTCCCATCAGTGTGTCAGCACGGAAGTCCTTTTTCTCCTCTCTCTGTCTCAGCAAAGATATGGTGTTTATATACCCAAAGTGGTACCCTCAGGAGGTCTACCTTGCTCTGTCATTTCGGACTTAGGATGACGGAAGGAATGACCCTTATACATAGTTATTATGCAGGAGATGGTGGTGGTCCTGCTGAATCCTGATGCATAATGGATGAGGCTAGTTTTCAGGGAAAACCCCAGGTCCAGTAAGCAGTACTGTAACTAGGTAAAAGGTCAGTCCCAAGAACCGTTGTGTAGTGTAATGGTAGGGGAGAATATAGATGAAATGTTAGGTTGCTACCTGAGCCTATATTGGGGTACCCATATGAAACATAACCTAATATTCCAGAACTGTCAAAGAAATATGAGGAAAATAAGTTTTTTAGCCACAGTTTGAGGTTTGCAAGGGCTTCTAGGTAGAATTACCCAGTGAGAGCAAACAAATCATGCACCCTTGGACTCCCCAATTCATCAAGCTTTCAAACATGTGCAGGTTTCCTAGATTTCCCTAGTTGTCAGCTGTGCTATGGCTCAAAATCCACAGCAAATCAAATTAGAAAAAAGATCAGTTTTCAGTGGAAACATGTGATGTGTTTATGTTGCATTTACAGCACTTTCCTGCCGTGGGCACTTGCCCTACCCACACAATTGAGGTATCATTTTTATCAGGAGATGTGGAGGGAATGCTGAATGGTGGGACATATATAGCTCCCCACAGATTCCAGAGGATTTCCACACAGACATGTGGGGTAAATGTGTGTTTTAGTCAAAGTTTGAAATTTGCTAAGGCTTCTGGGTAAAATTACCTGGTGAGAGCCACACAGGTCATAGACCCCAGGACTCCTCTGGTTGTCTAGTTTTGTAAACTGTGCAGGTTTGCTAGGATTTCTTATTTGGGGGTGAGCTAGGGCCCAAAATGCACAGCTAACATTTAAAAAAAGGGTCAGAGTAAAGTGCAAAAATGTGATGCGTCTATGCTGTGTTTGGGGGCCTTTCCTGTTGTGGGTTCTTGGCCTACCCACACAAGTAAGGTACCCTTTTTGTTGGGAGACTTGGGGGAATGCTTGGTAATAGGAAATGTATGGCACCCCACAAATGCCAGATTTTATCATCACAGTAATGTGTATTTTTTAGTCACGGTTTGAGGTTTACAATGGCTTGTAGGTAAAATTACCTGGTGAAAGCCACGAGTGTCATGCACCCCTGGGCTCCCCCTAGTTTTCAAAACTGCACACGTTTTCTAGTTTTCCCTAGTTGCCGGCTGAGTTAGGCCTAAAATACACAGCTATGCACAATGAAAAAAAAGGGGCAGTTTTCAATGCAAAATTGTGAGATGTGTATGTTGCGTTTTGGCCTCTTTCCTGTTGCAGGCATTAGGCCTACCCACACAAATGAGGTAGCATGATTATCAGGAGACCTTGGGGATTGCTTGGTGGTAGGTAGTTTTGGGCTCCTGGCTGATTCCAGACGTTTTGCTCACAGGAATGTGAGGAAAATATTTATTTTTAGTCAAAGTTTGAGGTTTGGAAGTATTTCTTGGTAATAAAACCTGAGAAAAGCCACTTGAATTACCCCACCCTGGATTTCCTAGATTTCCTTTGGTGCCAGCTGAGCTAGGACCCAAAATTCACAGCTACTGACATTGAAAACAAGCATTTACAATGCAATGGTCTCGGCATCATTAAAAGTAGAGCTATTGGCATTGCTCATGACATTTTTTTTTTTTCCTTAAATCATAAATAACAGCACTCACTGCTCTGCGCACTCACTGCTCTGCGCACTCACTGCTCTGCGCACTCACTGCTCTGCGCACTCACTGCTCTGCGCACTCACTACTCTGCGCACTCACTACTCTGCACTCTGCACTCACTACTCTGCACTCTGCACTCACTACTCTGCACTCTGCACTCACTACTCTGCACTCTGCACTCTGCACTCACTACTCTGCACTCTGCACTCACTACTCTGCACTCTGCACTCACTACTCTGCACTCTGCACTCACTACTCTGCACTCTGCACTCACTACTCTGCACTCACTACTCTGCACTCTGCACTCACTACTCTGCACTCTGCACTCACTACTCTGCACTCTGCACTCTGCACTCACTACTCTGCACTCACTACTCTGCACTCACTACTCTGCACTCTGCACTCACTACTCTGCACTCTGCACTCTGCACTCACTACTCTGCACTCACTACTCTGCACTCTGCACTCACTACTCTGCACTCACTACTCTGCACTCTGCACTCACTACTCTGCACTCTGCACTCTGCACTCACTACTCTGCACTCTGCACTCTGCACTCACTACTCTGCACTCTGCACTCACTACTCTGCACTCTGCACTCACTACTCTGCACTCTGCACTCACTACTCTACACTCTGCACTCACTACTCTGCACTCTGCACTCTGCACTCACTACTCTGCACTCTGCACTCACTACTCTGCACTCTGCACTCTGCACTCACTACTCGGCACTCTGCACTCACTACTCTGCACTCACTACTCTGCACTCACTACTCTGCACTCTGCACTCACTACTCTGCACTCTGCACTCACCACTCTGCACTCTGCACTCTGCACTCACTACTCTGCACTCTGCACTCACTACTCTGCACTCTGCACTCACTACTCTGCACTCTGCACTCACTACTCTGCACTCTGCACTCACTACTCTGCACTCTGCACTCTGCACTCACTACTCTGCACTCTGCACTCTGCACTCACTACTCTGCACTCACTACTCTGCACTCTGCACTCACTACTCTGCACTCACTACTCTGCACTCTGCACTCACTACTCTGCACTCACTAGTCTGCACTCTGCACTCACTACTCTGCACTCACTACTCTGCACTCTGCACTCTGCACTCACTACTCTGCACTCTGCACTCACTACTCTGCACTCTGCACTCACTACTCTGCACTCTGCACTCTGCACTCACTACTCTGCACTCACTACTCTGCACTCTGCACTCACTACTCTGCACTCTGCACTCACTACTCTGCACTCTGCACTCACTACTCTGCACTCTGCACTCACTACTCTGCACTCACTACTCTGCACTCACTACTCTGCACTCACTACTCTGCACTCTGCACTCACTACTCTGCACTCACTACTCTGCACTCACTACTCTGCACTCACTACTCTGCACTCACTACTCTGCACTCTGCACTCTGCACTCACTACTCTGCACTCACTACTCTGCACTCTGCACTCTGCACTCACTACTCTGCACTCACTACTCTGCACTCTGCACTCACTACTCTGCACTCTGCACTCACTACTCTGCACTCTGCACTCTGCACTCACTACTCTGCACTCTGCACTCACTACTCTGCACTCTGCACTCACTACTCTGCACTCTGCACTCTGCACTCACTACTCTGCACTCTGCACTCTGCACTCACTACTCTGCACTCTGCACTCACTACTCTGCACTCTGCACTCACTACTCTGCACTCTGCACTCACTACTCTGCACTCACTACTCTGCACTCTGCACTCTGCACTCACTACTCTGCACTCTGCACTCACTACTCTGCACTCTGCACTCACTACTCTGCACTCACTACTCCGCACTCACTACTCTGCACTCTGCACTCACTACTCTGCACTCTGCACTCACTACTCTGCACTCTGCACTCTGCACTCACTACTCTGCACTCACTACTCTGCACTCTGCACTCACTACTCTGCACTCACTACTCTGCACTCTGCACTCTGCACTCACTACTCTGCACTCTGCACTCACTACTCTGCACTCTGCACTCACTACTCTGCACTCACTACTCTGCACTCTGCACTCTGCACTCACTACTCTGCACTCTGCACTCACTACTCTGCACTCTGCACTCACTACTCTGCACTCTGCACTCACTACTCTGCACTCTGCACTCACTACTCTGTACTCTGCACTCACTACTCTGCACTCTGCATTCACTACTCTGCACTCACTACTCTGCACTCTGCACTCACTACTCTGCACTCACTACTCTGCACTCTGCACTCACTACTCTGCACTCACTACTCTGCACTCTGCACTCTGCACTCACCACTCTGCACTCACTACTCTGCACTCTGCACTCACTACTCTGCACTCACTACTCTGCACTCACTACTCTGCACTCTGCACTCACTACTCTGCACCATTGCGAAGATTCAGCCTTAATGTATGGACATTCGTACTGTCCAGCATATGTGTAAATGATGCTCCACTTACACGGTCACGGGTATAGATAACCAGCACTACACTTGCATAGAATACTATGAGAAGTCGAACATTCCACAAGGGTTTTAAGCCACTTCTGAGGTACCAGCCAAGTATTTCTGCCTCTTCAGAATCACCAGTGGCACTTTTTGTACATGGTGTGAGGTAAGGGTTACTCTTTTGCTGAGATACAGAATCGCAGAGGCCTCCTAAAAGCAAAGTCGTTCCCCTGTGCAAAACAATTATCTTATCAGGCAGCCCGTGAGACAGTAAGCATGTGCGCAATACGAAGAAAGTGGAACGCGAAAGAACGCAAAATTGGATCGTTTCCCCCGATTTCTGTCGTTTCCCTCAATTTCTGCTTAGGGTCGTGTGACCGAGACTCGAACCCGGGTCCTCTCGGTCCGAGGTCGAGCGCCCTAGCCGTTAGGCCACCTCCTCTCCGCTATAAAAGCGGCATGCGGGGAGCATCTTGTGCGGCCTACTCTCCGCCTCCGTATCCCGTGTAATCGGAAATTTGTGGCACCGTCACAAGCCTCTCCGTAATTAGCACCGGGGCTGAGTAACGAGAGAAAGGATTACTCCCTTATAAAGTGCTTCAAACCCGGCTATCGGTATAAAGCGCCACTTAGATAAACAAGGCCACAGTTAATTGAATGCCCTCCATTTTTTAGGTCTAAATTCAATCGCGGGCCCTATGCTTTATCCCGTTCTCAAAGAAAGGGAACTTCGTATCCTTTAATGTAAGTTCTTGAACTGAAAAGCTTATTATTCTTTCAACAGTAGCATGTCTCCCTCTTGTTTAACTCCACCTAGAGTTTCATTTGCAAGAGAGTACCCAAAGCGCTACTGAGAAACTAGGGGCTGTTGCATTTAAATATCCGCAAGCCCAACACCAAGGCTGCCTAGTCTTGAATTTGTCTTGTGCTTTTTTACTACGGAGGCCGCTAGCAACCCTTCCGCCTTCCGGCCATGTCGGAGGCTGCCCCAAGTATTACATTATTTATCTTGGCGCTGTGCAATGGAGTTTCTTGTTACCCATCTCAACAAGCGTCATGTTATCGACCTTAGACGAATGATAGGCAGGGCAGCCCTACAGGATCGGTGCCTCCTGGTCCTCGTGGTGTCCAGCTGGAGGGCCTACTCTTCAGGGTGCAATTGAGAGACCTGAACTTGCCATCACAACTGTCAGTCGAAATAGGGGGCGGGTTATGCCTCTCACCGTGGCCTCGGTGGCCTGCGCAGTGCCTACCTCCCGGTGCTGAAAGGTATTTCGTGCGTAATAAATTGGACATAATCTGGGCAGTCTTTAATAAGAGGTCGTGCAAGATTATCCCTTTCACCGGCCAAAGCTTATCTCTCAATGGATGGCTGAGGGCCATTGCTCTACAGTTAATTAGCAGCAGAGGTAAACCAGGCTCTGGTCAGAGGTCACAAAGGACTGATGTGTGAGGCGGGAGGAGGCCCGAGAAATGAAGAGCAAACGGCTAGAAAGGATCCCAGTGCATCTGAGAAAACCCAGCGCTGAACACTGTGTATTTCAATATAAACAAGAAATCACTGAGGTCCGTTTTTTTTTTGCCGAGTTTTATATAGCGCAAACTTGACCCGAATCAGGTATCAGAGCGCTTTACAGAGCACCAGTTACGTTACATGAGGACACAACACTCACCTTTAAAGTTGCTGGGGACGGCCGCCGGTGCAATCTGCAGACTGCAGAGTTCACAGGAGAGGAGGGGCTGGGGCCGGGAGGAGCGGCTCAGGCTCGCAGTCCGTAGTCGCAGGCTCCGCTCAGCTCGAAAGGAATTTGAAAAGGAGGAAGTGGGGGGGGGGCCCAAAGATAAAGGGCAAGATTACCGTGTCACTGTTCTGTTGCATGCAATGGTGTACGCGCTCGCACCATCTGGATTGCATTACACGGGCACTCTGACAGCTCGTAATTAAGATTAATCACTCTGCCGTGCTCGTTCTCGCACACAATATGCCACATCGGGCACGCGTAAATTACTTACATCCTATCACGGCAACGCTACTACATACACAGCACAGCGAAGACGAATCACTAGGCAGATGACAAAATACACTAAGGAATGTGTCTGTTCAGACCCCTAGAGATCCTTTCTTTCTTCTTTAGCATTAGGAGCTCGAAGCTCCACCCCCTTCGTGGGCGGAGGCCGAGCCCTAAAAAAGGGTAATTTTTCAGTGCAGACATGTAATATGTCCATTAAGTGTTTTGGCCATTTCCTGTCATGAGCACTAGGCCTAACCACACAAGTAAGGTACTGATTTTATCTGGAGACATGGAGAAATGCTGGGTGGTAGGACATTTATGGTTCCACCCATATACCAGATGTTTTCCTTACATATATGTGAGGAAAATGTGTGTGTTTTAGCTAAATTTGAAGTTTACAAAGATTTCATAGTATGAAAAGCTGGTGAGAGCCTCGAAAGTCACCCCACTCTGGATTCCCTTAGGTGTCTAGTTTTCAAAAATGTGCAGGTGTGCTAGCTTTCCTAGGTGCCAACTGCTCTTGGGCCTAAAAACCATAGCTACCCACATTGCTTAAAAAGAAGCAATTTTCAGTGGAAAAATGTGGTGTTCATGTTGTGTTTTGGACCATTTTCTGTCACAGGCAATAGGCCTACTCACAAAAGTGAGGAATCATTTTTATTGAAAGACTTGTGGGACCACAGACTAGTAGAATATTTGCTATTTCCAATAATATTTCACTGCATTGGTGCCTTCCAAATATAAGCCAGAGTGTAAGAAAGAATACATTTTGAAAAATGCCCTCTGAAACACATGCTGGTATAGATAACCATAAATTCAGAGATGTATAAATGACCGCTGCTCCTAAACTCCATATCTGGAGTCAATTTCAGAAATACATAGGTTTCCTTGATACCCACTTTTCAGTGTACATATTTCACCATATGAATTGGTTATACTCTGTACACAATGAAAAAACATAGTACGCTGCAGCTCAATTGTTGGCTCTGTGTACCCCAGGTATCTAAACAACCTACAAACTCTACGTATCCACGCAACTAAAAGGGTCTAGCGGATGTAATGGTATATTCCTTTTGATTCAGCTCTTCATGTTCCTGAAAGCTGGAAAGATGGTGAGTTTAGCACAGCAAACCTTTAGTTGATGCCTTTTTTAGGGGGGAAATCCCACAAAATGTTTGGTCAAGCACTTTTTTCCTTTTTTCTGGACACAGTCAGAATCTAGCTATATTTTAACAATTTTCTCAGTCCCCTCCAGGGCAATCCATAAATTGTGGGTACCTTTAAAATCCCCATGATGTTGAGAAAAAAATCCTCCAAATAGCTAAAAAAAAGGGCTCTGCACTGGGGGTGGGAAAGCCTCAGCGGGTAATTAATATCAGACAGTGATAATTTTGTGCTTAATTTATTCACTGAAAATTAAAGCATGGGTAAACAGTAACAAAAAGTCGTTCATTACAACTATTCAATTTTACACATAGAGCAATCACAGTTTTTAAAGCACAAGCAAAAGTTTTGGGTTCACACAGTTTTTAAGTGTTACGTTAAGTTTTTTCTTCAATATTTAAAACACTCATAAATTTATTAGGCAGTATTTATTTAATGCTCCATGTTTTTGATTGTCAGTCAGTCAGTCAATCAACCAGTATTTAAAGCACAGCTAATCACCTGCAAGGATATCCAGGAGCTGAGAGCCAAGTTGCTCGGGTGCATCAGTTGAAAAGCCAGGTCTGGAGTCCCTTTCTGAATTCCCAGAGACTGAGATCAAGAGATCGAAGGGGAGGCTGATACAGGACTTTACGGTATGGTAGGAGAAGGAGCGGCCTCCACTGCTCGCTTGGCGGATGCAGGGGGTGAGCGAGGGAGGTGAAACACTGGAGTCTGGCAGCTTGGTAGAAGCTCAGGCAATGGTTGATGTATGCTGATCCTTGGTTGTGCAGGGCTTTGTAGGCGTGGGTAAGCATCTTGAATTGCCAACTTTTGTGTATGGGGAGCCAGTGGAGTTTCTTCAGCTGTGGGGAAATGTGGGTCCATCTGGAGAGGTCGAATATGAGTCCGGATGCTTGAGTTCTGAATGGTCTGTGACCTCCTCAAGAGGTGTGTGGTGATTCCTGCTTAGAGTGCATTGTTGTAGTCCAAGCAGCTGAGGGCTTGAGTGATGGTGATCTGGTAGAGAATGGGATCCATTTGAAGATCTTTCTGAGCATTTACAGGGTGAGGAAGCAGGTGGAGGAGACTGAGTTGATCTGTTTCTTCATGGTGAGTTTGCTGACCGAGAAGACGCTAAGGTTCCGGGCATGGTCCGAGGGGGTGGAAGAAGGTCCCAATTCAGCAGGCCACCCGGAGTCGTTCCACAGGGAAGTTTTGCTCCCCAAGACCAGTGCTTCTATCTTGTCAGTGTTGCGTTTCAGAGAATTGTTTTGCCTTCAGTTAGTGATGCTAATCAGGCATAGGTGGAAGTTAGCCATTGTGGTGGATGGGTCTTTGGATATAGAGAAGATGAGCGAGGTGTTGTCTGCGTAGGAAATGATGTTCAGTCCATGATTTCAGACAATGTTGGCCGGGGGTTCTTGCAGGTGAATAGAGTGGGCTGAAGGATGCCGGAGATTATGCTTTTGGGCTCTAAGGTGAATGGTGGGAGGCAGATTCTCTGTGTTCCTTTGGTTAGGAAAGATGCGATCCATTTGAGTTCTTCGTTTTGGATTCCAATCTGATGAAGCCTCCTGACCACGGTGTAGAAGTGTAGAAGGCTGCTGAGAAGTCAAGGAGGATCAGGGCCGTAGCTTCTCCTAGGGGAGTTCTGATGTCATCAATGGCTGCGATCAGGCTGGTTTCAGTGAAGTGGTTGGTACAGAATCCGGATTGGGATGCATCCTGAAGGTTGCAGTTCTGAAGGTATACTATGGTCTTTAGCTCATTGAAGTCAGTGGACTGTTTTTTGAGAAGGGGTTTGACTTCAGCGAGTTTCCACTCCTTTGGGAAGGTGGACAAGGTGATGGAGGTGTAAAAGATGGCTGTGAGCTTGTTGCTGATAGTGCTGTTGCCGAGGTTGAATATGTAGTGGGGACAGGGGTGCACAGGTGCTTTTGAGTAGATGGAGTGCATGATGTCTGTGGTGTTCGTCATGGTGAGCTGGTCCCAAGTAGTGATCCGGTGGTGAGAGATGTAGGGGCATATTTACAAGCCCCTTCCGCCTCATTTATGCCGCCGTTGCGTCACTTTTGTGACGCAGCAGCGGCGCAAATCCTGCGCCATGGTGCGGGGTACTTACAACGTGACGCATCTGGGAGATGCGTCACGTTGTAAAGCCCTGCTCCACATGTAGGCGTTCCTGCGCAGGGGGGGGGTGTCCCGGCGCAGAAGCGCCTCCTAAAAGTGGCTGAGTGAAATCTACAAGATTTCACTCAGTCACTTTTAGGCCCATGCTGCGTCAAAACCCTGCGCCTGCCTGAAGCAGGCGTTAGGATTGATGCAGCATTAACTAGATAGGGCACCCAGAGCATTGCTGGAGCTGCGTCGCGCTTGCGACGCAACTCTAGCAATGCGCCACTTTTACGGCACAGATGCGTCACGCATCTGTGCCGTTTTTGCCCCTGGTCCGCTGCATTGTAAATGCAGTGCATCCATGATGGCGGAGCTGTGGCGCAAAATATCCCTGCTGATTTGCAGGGATGCGCCAGTTATTGTAAATATGCCCCACAGTCTGTGGGAGCGAGTAGGCTGAGGATGTCATGCCAGCAGTTTGGGGTTTGAAGTGTTTGTAGATAGTGGAGATCTTGTCGTGGAAGAAGTCCGCAAGGTATTGCAGAGTTCTTGGGAGGTGGTGATGAAATTTTCTGTTGCTGTGGGGTTGGAGAATTCATTGACAATGCTGGAGAGTTCTTTCCTTTGGTTGAAGCTGGCTTTGATACGATCAGCTAGGGAATTCCTTCTCTTTTCTTTCAGGAGTCGGCGGTCGTAGTTGAGTGATGTTTTGAAGGTGGTCTGGTCATTGGGCTCCTTGCTGGTGTGTCATTTCCTTTCCAGTTTCTTGCAGTTGCATTTCGTGCTTCTCAGTTTCAAGGAGCACTAGCTGGCATGCCTGGTGGTTCTTGTGAGTCTTTTGGGTTTGATGGGGCAACTCCGTTAGCGCAGCCATTGATCCAGCTGGTGAAGTACTTGCAAGCCTTTTTAAGGTTGGTAGTGGTGTCAGGGTGAGAGGTAATGAGGGTGTCGGTCCATTGGCTTTTAGATACTTTGTTCCAGCTGCAGTATGAAGGGCTAGGTGGTCTGGTGACAGCGCTGGGGGCTGCTGTGAAGGTGAAGTGGAAGACTGAGTGGTCCATCCAGGTGAGCTCAGAGACATGGCTGTATTTGACTCCGTCGCTGGTTGTGACGATAGGGTCCAGTATGTTCCATGCAATGTGTTTCGGATCCATGACTAGCTGAGTGAGGCCAATGTTACTTATGCTTTTGAGGAGATTGGCTGTGTTGGTGTCGTCGAGGTGAAAGCTGAGAAAGATATAGCGTTTGCTGCCGATGGTTTGAGGAGTGATACATTTGGGAATGACATCGCAGAAGCTGGAGCATGGTTGGGGTCTATAGGTAAGGGTGCCTCTGATGCTGGTTTTGCCATCTGTCCTGAGTTGGAAGTTGAGGTGTTTCATGATTGGGTTTGTGTCGTCCGAGATGCAGAGGGTGCCTTCTTTGCAGATGATGGCGACACCACCTAAGGTTTTGTTGTCCCGGTTTGCAATTTTGTAGCTATTGGGCATACCTGTGGCGATGCTGGGTGCGGTTGCAGAGTTGAGCCAGGTCTTGGTGAGGAAGACAATGTCGAGAGTGAGGGAGGTGATGGTGTCCCAGATCTTGGTGGCGTGTTTTCAGAGAGATAAGACATTGAGCAAGAGGCAGTAGAGTTGTTTGGGCACAGTCATGGTCATGGTGGTGGCGGCTATATGTGCCGGTGCTGTGTTGTTGCAAGAGAAGCAGCAGCAGCGGCAAGAGAAAGTTTCCACTGTTGAGCATGGAGAGTTGGGATAGCAGCTGTTGCTGCGGTGTGGGGGTCATGGGCTCTGAGCACAGCAATGGTGTAAAAGTGGGTGATGGGAGATCCAGGGTTCCTGGTTCTAGGCGCAGTTCAGGTGCAGAAGGTCTTGCCTTGAGTGCACCATTGGAGTGGCTACTGTTCAGACAAGCTGTGGCCTCCGTTAAGTAAGTCTAGGGAGGGGTAGTGGGAGGCGGGAGCAGCGACTGGCAGGAAAGCAGTTGGCAAGGTGAGCCGGCTCGCTGTACATAGACAAACCCAAAATACTTAAACAACAAGGCACAAACTAAGACAGTCACAAATACTCATAATAATGAGGCTCAAACTGCAAATAAAATGATACAAGGCACAGGTACAACAGTAAAAGGAGGCTGGATAGACAATAAATCAATCAATCAGGACATTTGTAAAGTGCGCTACTTACCCGTGAGGGTCTCAAGGCGCTGGGGGGGAGGGGGTGCAGCTACTGCTCGAATAGCCAGGTCTTCAGGAGTCTTCTGACGGACAGTAGGTCTTGGGTTAGCCGTAGGAGGATGGGGAGGGTGTTCCAGGTCTTGGCGGTGAGGTGGGAAAACGATCTACCGCTGGAGATCACGCTTTGGAAGCAGGGGACAGTGGCGAGGGTGAGGTTGGCAGAGCGGATCTGGCGGTTGAGGGTGTAGAAGCTGAATCGTCTGTTGAGGTATTCTGGTCCAGTGTTGTGGAGTGCCTTGTGTGCGTAGGTGAGGAGCTTGAAGGTGAGGAGCTTGAAGGTGATCCTCTTGTTGACAGTAAGCCAGTGCAGGTCTCTCAGGTGATGTGGCTGAGGCGAGGGATGTCGAGGATCAGGCGAGTACAGGTGTTTTGAATGCGCTGGAATAGTTTCAGGAGTTTGGCTGAGGCTCCTGCGTAGAGGGCATTTCCGTAGTCCAACCTGCTGCTGACGAGGGCATGGGGGACCGTTCTTCTTGTTTCAGTGGGGATCCACCTGTAGATCTAGCAGAGCATGCAGATGGTGTTGAAGCAGGAGGACGAGATGGCATTGACCTGCTTTGTCATGGAGAGAGTAGAGTCAAGGATGAAGCCCAGGTTGCGTGTGTGATCGGTGGGTGTTGGAGCTGTTCCCAGTGCAGTCGGCCACCAGGAGTCATCCCAGGCCGAGGGGGTGGACCGAGAATGAGGACTTCCATGTTGTCAGAGTTAAGCTTCAGTCGGCTGTTCTTCATTCACTCAGCAACGGCTTTCATTCCTTCGTGGAGATTGGTTTTGGCGGTGAGGGGGTCCTTGGTGAGGGAGAGATCAGCTGGGTGTCGTCGGCGTAGGAGATGATGTTGAGGTCGTGCTGATGGGCGACGTGGGCGAGCGGTGCCATGTACATGTTGAACAATGTTGGGCCCAGGGATGAACCCTGGGGTACGCCGCAGATGATCTCGGTGGCTTCGGAGCGGAAGGGGATGCGGACACTCTGGGTTCTGCCGGGGAGGAAGGAGGTGGTCCAGTCCAGAGCCTTGTCTTGGATCCCAGCGTTGTGAAGGCGTGTGCGTAGGGTGGGATGCCAGACAGTGTCGAAGGCGGCTGACTGGTCCAGGAGGACGAGGGCCACGGTTTCTCCGTTGTCCAGCAGGGCCCTGATGTCATCGGTGGCGTTGATGAGGGAAGTTTCGGTGCTGTGGTTGCTGAGGAATCCGGACTGGGATGGGTCCAGGATGCTGTTTTCCTCAAGGTATCGGGACAGTTGTCTGTTGACGTTCTTCTCGATGACCTTAGCTGGAAACGGGAGCAGGGAGATGAGCCGGAAGTTCTTGAGGTCCTTGGGGTCAGCCATGGGTTTCTTGAGTAAGGTGTTGATCTCGGCTTGAATCCAGCTCTCCGGATGGCTTTTCGGAGATGGGGTGCGATGGTGGTGCTAGCTTTCTTGAAGATGTGGTGTGGGCATGGGTCTGACGGAGATCAGGAGTGGATGGTGTTCATGACTTTGATGGTGTCGTCGTCGTTTATGTTGGTCCAGGCGAGCAGGGGGACGGTGCAGATGGTGGCCAATGGGATGGAGGTCTCGGTGATTGTCGCCGGTTGTGACGTTGAAGCTGTTGTTGATGTCAGAGATTTTGCAATGGAAGAATATGGCTAGGGAGTCGCATAGGTCTTGTGAAGGTGGGATGTCGTCGGTGTTGGAGCTGGGGTTTGAGAGTTCCTTTACGATGTTGAAGAGCTCTTTGCTGTTGTGTGCGTTGTTGTCTAGGCAGTTTTGAAGGAGGCCCTTTTGGCGGATCTGATGAGGTGGTGGTGTCTGCGGGTGGCGTTCTTGTGGGCTTCGTAGCTTTCCGGTGTCTGTTCATGGTGCCATTTTTTCTCTAGCTTTCGGTAGGTTTGCTTGGAGGCCTGGAGGTCTTCAGTGAACCAGCTGGCCTTCTTCTGGTGTGTCTGTTGGAGGGTTTCTTGAACGGGGTGAGGGTGTTGGCACAGTCATCAATCCATGCTGGCGGCAGTGTCGGGGTCGGTGGGGTCGGCGTGTGGGCTCTGTGCGAGGGTGGTTGTTAGCAGGTCTTCGATGACTTTGCTCCAGCAGTGTCGGGGGATCTGTTGGGTGCGGTGGTGCGTGGTAGGTTTCTAGAGGTGAAGTGGATGCAGCGATGGTCGGTCCAGTGGAGTTTGGTGGTGTGGTTGAAGGAGACATGGGAGCTTGCAGAGAAGATGGGGTCAAGCGTGTGGGTGGGCGTTGCGACGAGTTGTCCGAGGTTGGCAAAGTTGTCGATCAGGGTGGTGGAGTTGCAGTTGTTGTTGTTGTTGTTCTCGAGGTGAAAGTTCAGGTCCCTGAGAATAATGTAGTCAGTGGAGGCAAGGGCGTGTGTACTGACGAAGTCTGCAATGGAGTCGCTGAACTGTGCCCAGGGTCCGGGGGTTCTGTCGACAATGGTTCCTCTGAGGGTGGTGTTGGAATCGGAAGTGCAGGTGTTCGGCGGTGCTGAGGGTGTCGTCGGTGTTGGTCGAGACTCTGAGAGTGCTCCTGTGGATGATGGCAATTCCTCCTCCTGTTTTGTTGGTGTGGTCGCTTAGGGTGATCTTGTAGCCGTCCGAGTTCGGCTATGGTGATGTCAGGTGCTGAGGAGTGGTTCATGCAGGTCTCCGTTAAGAAGGCGACATCTGGGGAGGTAGTTGAGTAGGTCCCAGAGTTCAACTGCGTGCTTGCGGGAAGAGCGGGTATTGAGAAGAATGAATCTGAGGTGGTTGTGTTCTTTCCCGGTGGGTGGTTTGGCAGATTGGATGCTGGTGAAGCTGCAGTTCTGGCAGGAGAAAGGTCCTTGGGTGCGCTTCTGGCGGCCAGGAAGCAGGTGTGTGAGCGTCCAGTGTTGAGTGCGTGGAGGGTGCTGGCATCGTAGCGGTGTCGGGCGTTGTGGTGGATGCGGGGGCCAGGGTTTCTGGTGCTGGGCGCGGTCCAGGCGTGGACGGGCGCATACGAGTTTGCCTAAGGCACGCCTTCGGCACCACCGCACAGCGGCCTCCATGTGAGGGGAGGTGGGTGGGAAGAGCAGCTGGAAGGTGGGAGCGGGGCAGCGAATGGGTGAACAGGCTGACGAGGCAGCAGGGGACGCAGTGGCAGGGAAAACGAAGGGGGGAGCGGCGGGGGTACAGAAGGCAAGAAAGGGCACAGTAATAGGGAAAATGGTCACAGAAGGAAAGCAAATACAATAATGACAACAGAGTGAATACAGTAAGAAAAAACACAAAAGAGCAATACGTGGAGTACAATGAGCAATGAAGACTGTGCTGGGGCACGAACCTAAGCGAGCGGCAGCATCGGTCCGAGGGCAGCGTCACACAGGTGGTACTGTGTGGCGAAGGGAGCGTCCTGCCTGGTAACAGGGTCAAGGGTTGCTCCCTTCACTGCGCAGCGGCCGCCATATGAGGGGAGGTGTGAGGGAGGAGCCACCGGGAGGCGGGAGCAGGGTGGCGAATGGGAGAACAGGCGGGCAGTGCCGCAGGGGACACAGCGGCGGGAAATAAGAAGGGGGGAGCGGGCAGGGGGTACAGAAGGCAAGAAAGGGCACAGTAATGGGGAAAACGGTCACAGAAGGAAAGCAAATACAATAAAGACAACAGAGTGAATACAGTAAGAAAAGACACAACAGAGCAATAGGCGGAGTACAATGAGCAATAAAGACTATGCAGGGGCACAAACCTAAGTGAGCGGCAGCATTGGTCTCAGGGCAGCATCACACAGGTGGTGCTGTGCGGTGAGGGGAGCAACCTGCCTCGTAACAAGGTCAAGGGTCGCTCTTTCACCGCGCATCGTCCGCCATATGAGGGGAGGTGGGAGGGAGGAGCAGCTGAGAGGCGGGAGCAGGCGATTAATGGGTGAACAGGCCGGCAGGACGACAGGGAACGCAGCGGCAGGGAAAACGAAGGGGGAGCGGGCAGGGGGTACAGAAGGCAATAATGGGGAAAACGGTCACAGACAGAAAGCAAATACAATAAAGACAACAGAGTGAATACAGTAAAAAATAACACAACAGAGCAATAGGCGGAGTACAATGATCAATGAAGACTATGCAGGGGCACAAACCTAAGCGAGCGGCAGCATCGGTCTCAGTGCAGCGTCACACGGTGGTGCTGTGGGGCGAGGGGAGCGACCTGCCTGGTAACAGGGTCAAGGGTCACTCTCTTCACCGCGCAGCGGCTGCCATATGAAGAGAGGTGGGAGGGAGGAGGAGGTGGGAGGGAGGAGCAGCTGTGAGGCGGGAGCGAGCGGTGAATGGGTGAACAGGCGGGTGGGGCCACAGTGGTGGGGAAAACGAAGGGGGGAGTGGGCTGGGGGTACAGAAAGCAAGAAAGGGCACAGTAATGGGGAAAATGTCACAGAAGGAAAGCAAATACAATAAAGACAACAGAGCGAAAACAGTAAGAAAAAACACAACAGAGCAATAGGCGGAGTACAATGAGCAATGAAGACTATTCAAGGGCACGAACCTAAGCGAGCGGCAGCATCGGTCTCAGGGCAGCGTCACACAGGTGGTGCTGTGCGGCGAGGGGAGCAACCTGCCTGGTAACAGGGTCAGGAGAGTGAGATTGAAAGTAACACAGTGACACAGGGTAACAAAATGCCAAGGCTCGAACTGCAAATAAAAAGGCACAAGGCACAGGATACAACAGTGAAAGGAGGCTGGAAAGCTAGACTACACTAACGGAATTGACACAGAGCAACAAAATAACAAGGCTCGACCTGCAAATAAAGACACAGCAAACACAATAGAACGGAGGGAAAGGAAACATGGGGGCAACCAGGAAAATAGGCAGGGGGCTTGGCAGCGACGTGCGAGGTGGCAAAGGACCTGTAAAATTGTCAGTTTACAGTTTACTTCATAAGGTTTTCAGTTGCCATCTCCTCATAGGCCCAAAACAGCTTTACACAATCAAAAGCTTAGTAAAGATTTTCTAAGCTATCCTTCTCGTTGAATGCTCTTTTATTGAAAACATTGATTTTGTAACACTTTATACTCATGATGAGGACCTAACTTTCTTTTTGGTGGATGTGAAGGAGGACTCTATGTGGTTTGTACCACATCGAGGAAAAGCATGACACCTTCCAAATTTTTTGTTAATGAGAATAGTACTATATATACACAATCTGAAATTCTAGATCCCACTCTCATAAACATCAGTTATCTTCAGAATGGTCACTTTTCCACCATCTTTCAGGTTAATTTACCGCTAGAATTGCTCTCCTTGGGCAAACATGTTTGCAAAAGGTTAAAGACTATGCACCCATCCTTCAAACTCATATTTCATGACATTGAGGGCCATATTATCAAGCAAGGGTGATACATTATCACCGCTTTTATCGGCAAGAAACTGCTGCTAAAGCGGCGATAATGGGCTTGATAATATGCCCTTGTGAATTCCCATAGAAGCCCAGGTTCTGGTGTTAACCTGGGCTTCTATGAGAATTCACAAGGGCATATTAACTAGCCCATTATCGCTGCTTTAGCGGCAGTTTCCTGCCGATAAAAGCGGCGATAATGTATCGCCCTTGCTTGATAATATGACCCTAACTCCTTTCAGTGATGCCAAGTGCCTACCATACGTCACTAATCTTGGAAGGATTCAAGAAGGAAATGTATATGTTTTCTTGTCAGATATATGAACAAACTAAACAAGATTCTCCAATAAGTGATCCATATGATTATCTAATTGGATTTAACGGGTAATCTGTTTAAGTGGCAGTGCAAACCTAGTGATATTCTTGGAATGGTCAAAGTATTTACATATAATGATTGATATAAAGTTGCCACA
This sequence comes from Lissotriton helveticus, assembly GCF_964261635.1. Taxonomy (NCBI): domain Eukaryota; kingdom Metazoa; phylum Chordata; class Amphibia; order Caudata; family Salamandridae; genus Lissotriton; species Lissotriton helveticus. Next base: position 2,000,650,766 of record NC_136061.1, on the reverse strand, counting down.
GGTAAACATTAGTTGAAATATGTGTCTGCATTTCCTTCACAGACAAGGCTCACTCTTTTCCTAGTAAGAATATTTAAGCAATATGTTTTACCGATGACCAGTAAATACAGGGGCCATAGTACTTACGTATGACTGTTCTCAATTCAGCAACAACAGAGGTAGTAGTAGAAGTTTATTTGATCAATAGCATGATCATATACATATAAATACGTCACAAAAATGCATAGTTCATGCTAAAACATGGAGCAAAAGTTAAGAGGAAAACATCAACTTTATACTCATTTACATCATTGTAGATAAAGGTGGAATTAAGAACTAAAATAGAAACATTAAAATTCTAAAAGGTTTAAAATTAGTTAGAAGAAGAAAGGATCAGTACTGTCAGGTTAATCCACGACCATCGTTTGACATTAGGAGTCCTTCTGTGAGGCCTTGATACTTGCTTCCCCAGTAATATCAAAACTCTTACATCAAAATCTTATTCCATGTTTATACCTCTGCCACCAGGCATAGAGCAAGTATCTTGATAATGTAAAAACAAGCCACCTAGTTGTGTCTGATCTAAAAACACGAAATGCATCTGTGGAAAAAGACAGCACCCGACAGGCTGGAATAATCCAAGTTTTCCTCAGATTGGCGTAGAACGGGCAGAGAAATATAAAGTGCTCTAAGGTTTCAGGGCTAGCACTACACAAGGAGCACAATGAAGTTAAAGTTACGTTCATCCAGCTGCTTTTCATAGCATTCAGTGGGAGAACCCCAGTTCTAACCCATATATAAAGTGCTTGTGCCTGAGGTGATTCAACATCATCCATATAGGGATCGAGCTTAAAACAACTTTTAATGTCAAAATTCGGGTTGTTAAAGTGCTAAGTGTCCTGGTTTCAGTGCAATATGAATCAATAAAATCCCAATATATTTTTTTAAGCTGGGAACCCAATCTTTTAGTAATAGACTGCGGGTCATCCCCACATAAACCCCAGCCCTAATTTCTAAAACCATTGCCTTACTATTTTAAACCAGACCAGTCGCACTGTTTGCCTTTTAAGTGTTAATAATTCCTCCACAGCCTCCTTTACTGGAATCTGAGTATTACTGGTCCAAAGTCTTATCCAGAACATTAGCACATTTAAAACAGCTGAATGGGTAATAGACCTTAGACCAAGATCAAGGTGGAGTGGTATAAGTGGCGTGTTCTTTGGGAGGTTTAAAATTGCTCATAAAAAAAATATTTTCTGCTACTTCTAACTGGTTCAGGTGCTCCAGCCCCATAATTTGGCCGCATATAAGGCTGCATCCATCCGGCCTTTTGGCCCAATGTATTTCTAGGATTGGAGAAATTGGGCGAAAAGGAGACCTTTTGACTGTCTTTGCTATTGCACAATCCGTGTGTTGCAATGAAAACAAACTCTTCTGGATTTGGGGAGTCCATGTCAAATTCTCGCTAATTCTGACTCTCATATAGTCAAAGACCCTGACCGGATCTGGGTAATGCGTGACTAGTCTCAATTTCACCTCAGTTGACTTGTATGGATTGAAGACCATGAACTTCGTTTTTGAGCAGTTCATTTCTAAACCCCGCTCTTTACAGGCTGTTGCAAACTTGGTTAAAGCTTTTTGAATGCCCATTGGGGTTGTCTGCAAATAAGAGACAGGGGATTTGCTTGCCAGCTAGTTTTGGTGGGTCACCTCCAAAATCATAGAGATATTTAATGAGCCCATTTCTAAACAGGGTAAACAATGTTGACGCTAAGACGCAACCCTGACGCACCCCCATTGAGACAGGAATATTGTTTGTTAGGCTACCATCATAGTTCCACCTGACATTAGCATAGTTACCTAAATGTAAACAGACCAAGAGTTGGAGCAAACCACCAGGAAGACAAAGCTCCCTAAGGGCAGCCCAAAGTCTGGTACGATCTATGGAGTCAAATGCCGTTTCGACAAACACAACATATAGGTGGCCTTTCTTGATGGTAACCTCCTTCCAGATGAGCAACAGGACAAGGAACACCTGGTCTAGGGTACTCGTAGAGGCTCTAAAGCCAGCCTGCAAGTGAGAGAGTATACAGTTATCCTCCACCCAGCACTGGAGGTGTGTTAGAATCATTTTACTGAATACTTTCTGTGATACGTCTATTAGGCTTGTAGTTTGACGGGTCTCCCTTATCTTCTTTTATAAATATAGGTGTTATTTCGGCACCCTTCCATGACACAGGGATATCCTCACCTCGTGTAATAGCAGTAAAAACTATATGGAGCAAAGGTCCCTATATGTTGGGCTCAGATCGATATAGCTCACCAGGTAGTCTATCTAACCCTGGTGCTTTCCCAAACTGCAACAAATTAATCACATTCACAGTTTCTTCTAGGGAGAAGATAATTACATCTTCTACTGGGGGCTCTATGTTACAGGCCCTGCCTGTCTCTACTACCTCACTCTCCAGCTCGGGGACCTTCTCTGAGTAGAGATTTTAAAAATACTCTTCCCAAACTTGAGGCGGTATGTAAAAATCAGTTTCACAAATTGGTTGTTTTGCCCCTTTAGAGAGTGCATGCCAGAATAACTGGCAATCCTTCACTCTAGATGCCTCCAATAGTGTGTGCCAATTTTCTGTCTCCCAGACCCTTTTTGCCTCTCCCTGTACTTGCTTACAGGCTCTTCTTCTGTTTATTATGTCAGTCCTTATTCCTTTCTTTACCGTCAAAGATAGATCAATTTTGGCATGTCTACAATCCTTGTTGTACCATGGGGTAGCATTGTGAATTACAATATTTGGGCTGCACTGTCTGCTAAAATAGGGCTTAATGCTGTTAGATAAGTGTTGAAAAATAGACATACTGCTGTCATTATTTAGGTCTGGGTTACCCAATATATTTAGAGTCTCAGCTAACTCTTTATAGATGTTCGGTAGCAGCTTCTCATCATCAATTACTTGAGGCTATTATATTCTACTATTATTATTGGTTGTAATAACAGGGGCCGTCACTAAATTTGTCTGGGACTGCGGAATGATAATGCCAGCTAGCCTCAGTAGCAATGCATTGTGGTCACTACCCTCCCGGTTTAACATAATCATATCTTTAATTTGTGACCAAAGGTCACGGTCTACCATAATAAAATCAATCCTGCTCTTATCACTCCCCCTTTTAAACGTAAATTTGGCTTCAACATCTGAGGGTGTCCGCCCATTACAAGCGCGTACCCCATAAGGAAGGATAAATTACAGGCCTCGCCGTCCGACCTTAGTACTTTTTTTCAGGGCCGGTATCTGGAGCCTTTTTATACCTCTAGCTTGTTCTTCCTTCTGCACTAGTTCCTGCACACAGTCCATAGGTTCATAAGTCGTGTTGAAATCACCGGCTACAATAAGATGGTACTCTTTACAGGAGTTATCAAGGAAATTGGTGAGCGTTGATATAGTATCAGAGTCCTTGTGGGGACTGCTGAACCGATCCGATTGTATAGGCTAATTATCCTAACATGAAAGTTCCCTTCCAGCGATGTTAAATCTAGGCGAAGGATCTCCTGTGAGCCTATACTTAGCCGCTTAATATTACAACGCAGTGTTGTCTTAATCCAAATTAGCAGACCTCCAGCAGGTTTACCAGCTGTTGAGTGTCTAGCTTCAATACTGAAGAAAACAAGTTATTTACCTGTAACTTTGGTTCCCCAGTATTGGTAACTTTCATAGATTCCAATGCTTTGTATCAATCCCCGTCGTCAGCCTGGGACCCTCGGTAAATAGAAAATACCATTGCAGTATATACAAAAGAGAAAGTAAGGCCTAGGCCTCATCTCATTTTGTAGCATATCTACCTCTTTTTGTAAAAGAGACCAAAAACTTGTAACAACCAATCAGATCAGCCTCACCCCATAGAACCCTCCTGAGAGAGCCTCAGAGCCTCAGATTTTCGTAGTCGGTGTGTAACAGTAACCACCTTTGCTGAAAGCTGAGTTTTCCCAGGGGAGGAGGGTGGGTGCATGGGAAGCTATGAAAGTTACCAATACTGGGGAACCAAAGTTACAGGTAATTAACTTGTTTTCTTGCCCCAGTATTGGAACTTTCATAGATTCCCATGCTTTGTATCATAGTAGCTAGCAGTAAGCCACATGTGCACATTTTGTTACAGGAGTATTTAAATATCTACGTATAACCATCTTCATATGACAATCATATACCTTGTAACAATACATCGGAAAATGATGTGATACAAAATGTGCAGTCATAGGAAGGAGGGATAGAAGGGAAAGCTCACCTATCATTGGAAAAGATTCCTCAGGACTGCTTGACCTACTGCCACTTCGCTCCTTATAAAAGAGTCCAGGCAGTAATGCTTTGTGAATGTATGGGCACTGCTCCATGTAGCCACCCTCTTATAGGAACTCCAGCGAAGAGAGCTGCTAAAGATGAAACTGATCTTGTGGAGTGAGCTCGTACATGTCTCTCCACCGATTTTCCTGTCGCTTGGTGGCAATAATGAATTGCACTTGAGATCCAGAGTGAGATTCCTTGCTTTGAGAGAGGAAGTCCTTATCGAGGGGCACTAAAAGCCACAAAAAGTTGTGAAGATTTACTAATCCTTTGTGCGTTCAAGATAGAATTTGAGACACCTCTGGACATCCAAGAAATGTAGAGACCGTTCTGCAGGGGATGTAGGTCGAGGGAAGAAAGACTTTAGAACCACTGGTTCGTTCAAATGGAAATCCGAAGGGACATTTGGAATAAATTTCAGATTGGTCCTTAGAAACAAAGTTTCCTTTTTGAACTGTTGAAAAGGTTCTAAAATGGAGAGAGCTTGCAACTCTCCTACTCTCCTAGCTGAAGTGAGGGCTAAAAGGAGAGCTAACTTCCAAAACCAAAAATTTAAGTCCATCCTGTGGATTGGCTCGAACGGAGGTCTCATGAGTTGAGCCAGAACCAGATTGAGATTCCAAGCCGAGGTGGAGGCCACACTGGAGGGAAGACCCTGAAAAGACCTTTCAGGAATTTCTTGATAATTCTAGCAGACCAGAGAGAAGGACCAGAAGCTGTTCTTCTGAATCTTGAAATAGCCGCAAGACGTACTTTGATGGAAGAATGAGAAAGCCTGACCTTGCCAGCGACAGAATATAAGGCAGTATCTGATGAGGAGCTGAAGAGAACGTATGGCTGTTTTCACAGTGACACCACAGGCAGAAGCGCTTCCATTTAGCACGATAGGTTTTATTTGTACTTGGTGCTCGAGCTTAAGTTAAAATCTCCCTAAAGTCCTGAGGGATATTTAAGCTGTGGAATTCTTTGTGCTCAGGAGCCAAGCTTTCAAATGGAGAGAGTTCGGATCTGGATGTACCACTTGTCCCTGGGACATTGTTAATAGAGATGGAATGGGACATAGGTGAAATGGATGGTCTGGAGAAAGCAGGAGAAGCTCTGTGAACCAGAATTGGCGAGGCCTCACTGGTGCTATTAAGATCATCCTGCAAGGTTCCATCTTTAGTTTCCTGAGAAGCCGCGGGATCAGGGGAATTGGAGGTAAGGCGTAAACAAAGAGAGAGCATTCCCCAGTGAGCCTCAATGGTGATCCCTGCTTGCATAGAGTCGGCATTTTCTGTTTTCTGTAGTCGCGGACAGGTCTATGGTTGGAGTGCCCCAACATTGAAAAACTTTGTCTAGAATATCTTGATCCAATTCCCTCTCGTGACAGGCCGATTTCAGATGACTGAAGGTGTCTGCTGTTGTGCTGAGAGTGCCTGGTAGATGCTCTGCTGAAAGGACGACGTTGTGGAGAATCGCCCATTCCCATATTTCTTGGGCCTCTTTCGAGAGAAGATGAGACCTTGTACCTCCTTGCTTCTTTATGTAATGCATGGCCGTTGTGTTGTCCATCCTGACCAGTACCGTTGCGCCTTGAACCCTCGACAGGAAACCTTGCAAGGCTAAACGAATCGCTCTGAGTTCCAAGAGATTGATATGGAGAAAGTGCTCTTCTGGGTTCCAGTGACTGCTCACCTGGAGGTCCTGTAAGACAGCACCCCAGCCTTCCATTGAGGCATCTGTGGTTAGAATTAGAGGGGATGGAGCCATCCTGAAAGAGAGACCTCTTGAGATATTTTCCTTGACAGCCCACCAAACTGCTGCTTTTCTCATGAGTGGAGTGACCTTTATCTTGTCCTCGAAAGACCCTTCCACCTGGTGCTATTGCATGTCTAGCTGTTCTTGCAAGGGACGCATTCGCAGTCTGCAATGCGGAAGTAATGGTATGCAAGATGAGATCGATCCTAGGAAAGACTTGTATAGACGAACTGAGAGGGACGGTCTCTTTTGTAATTGGCCGGCAGAGAAGATTAGCTTTTTCTGTCTTTCCTCCAAAGGAAAAGCTTTGCAGCTTCTTGTATCCGGAATGGAACCCAGGAACTTGACCCCTCTGGATGGAAGAAAGACTGATTTGTCTTTTGTGAGATGCAGACCCAGATGATTGAAAAGTTGGATGCAACTTTCGACTGCCTTTGTTGCTGCTTGAGAAGATGGAGCTTGTATCAACCAATCGTCTAGAATACGGGAAAACTTCTAGAGATTGTTTCCTGAGGAATGCTGCTACCGGGGCCAATACCTTTGTGAATATCCGCAGAGCGGATCTGAGCCCGAACTACAGTACTTTGAATTGAAAGTGGCTCTTGGCAACTGTGAAGTGTAAATACTTTCTGTGAGCTGGGTGGATCGGAACGTGGAAATATACGTCCTGGAGATCCAGAGTCGCCATGTAATCCCCTGGATTTAGAAGACGCAAAATTTCTTGAAGAAAGACCATTCGAAAGGAGAATTTTATGAGATAGGTGTTGAGCTCCCTCAGATCTAAGTTTGGGCACCACTTTTCCTCCGTCTTGTGAATTAGGAAAAACTAGCTCTATCGCTCCCTTGGTGAGCAGTTGATGAACTTCGAGACGGAGAAGATGCGAATGTTTTGATTCTGTGGCACGAGGGGCTCTGGGAGGTGGAAGGTCTTGAAATTCTAGTGTATGGCCAAATTGAACGATATTTAGGACCCATCGATTTGTTGTTATGATCTTCCAGCAACCAAGAAAATGTGTTATCCTGCCCCCCACTGATGTTACAAGGGGCGAAGGACCAGTAGGCAGAGCCAGGAAGCCGCTATTGACGTTTAGAGGTATCTCTCCCCTGACGTCCCAGTTTACCTCTTGAAGACTGGTGGGAGAAAGACGCCGATTGGCTCTGTCGTTGAGAGTACTGAGGCTTGAATGAATGAGAGGATTGTGAATAGGAGGGGTAGCGTTGTTGATAACGTCCCCTATACGTAGAGAAACCGTTTCTTCTTGCACCCCGGAAAGGTACTTTTCGATATTTAAGTGTGCCCAAAGACCTTGCGTCTCTGCATCTTTCTTAATGTCCTGTAAAGCGTCATATATATGCTTGCCAAAGAGCATATCTCCATCAAAGGGCATATCCAGAATTTTATTTGGCTGAACCTGCCAAGGCGCGAAAAGCTGTTGTAGCAATATCCATTGCACAATCTATCATTTCAGATGAAGATCGTTCAAGGAGAGAGATCGCACCACATTTGGTAATCATATTGTCCCAAAAGTGCTAGTGCGTTAGAGGCTCTAACGAGGAGGCTAGACATAGAGGAAAACCTCTTGCTCACATTGTCCAGGCGCCTGCCCTCTTTGTCCGGCGGTGCAGTCAGGGGTGCCGTCGGTTTTCTTGATTTTCTTTGGGCCACCTGAGAGATAACCGAGTCTGGTCTAGGTTGACCAATAAGACTGCCCTCCGGAGCCTTATATTTTTTCTCCAGACACGGTAGAACCGGAATCACAGTAGCTGGAGACTGCATCACCTTCTTACCCTCACTCCAAACATGCTCTACTATGGGTATGGAACGGATAGATTTCTTGTAAGGCTGCTTAAAATCATAGTAGTTAAACATTCTGATTGTACCACAGGAACAGGAAGGCCAAATCTTTTAGATGCTCTTTCCATAAGATTATGGAAACCCCCTATGTCCGCTGGAGGCGAATCCACAGGGTCCGGAGATGGTGAAGCCGGATCTGGGATAACATAATCGTCCCATTCTGTGTCAGGATTTTGGATATGTTCCACATTCTGGTCCTCATCTGAAGAGTCATCATCATCATGTACTGTAACTTACATCATGCCCTTCTGTCAAAGGTTGTCCTTCATGCCTTTGAGATGTTGATGCCACAGAAGTAGAAGGAGGCTGCGGAGGTGGTGGCGGGGGAGGTTGCATGGTTTCAGAGGTTTGAGATGGGAACCTCCTTTTGTAATCCAACAACATAAGCTGTAGGTCATTTATTAGTGAAGACAGCATGGCCACCATACCCTGTTGAGATGGTTCCAGAGGTGTATCACAAGGGGTGAATTGTGCTTCCGGATGATGTTGACCCAAGTAATAATAATCATCCGAATCTGAGTCCTGGTACTTCACCTGGAGGTGAGACGGACTATAAGCATCTCCATATGGACTTTCATCCTCGTCAGAATATTCCTCCTCCAGAAGAAGAGCTGGAGGTAATGGTGTCACACTACGGGGCGATGTCATTTCCGGAGTAACTTGTCTTTTCTTTATAGAAATTTTAACTTTTTGGATCGTCGACGATGTCGTCGACGAGGGAATCGTCGTCGCCGGAGATAGAACTTTCGTAGACGGTGGAATGGTCGTCGACGGTGGGCTGATCGTCAACGGTACCGTCGTCGAGGTTGACGTCAGAATCATCTTCGCCGTCGTCATCGACATCGTCGTCGTCGACACCATCGCCGGCGTCATCACAGTCGTCGAGGTTGTCAGTCTCATCGACGAAACAGAGGTAGGATGCATCATCGACGAAGTCATCGTGGACGAGATCGTCGGCGAAGTTCTCGACAACGGGCCCGTCGACGTAGCTGAATTTAAAACCGGCTGGATTTTTGACGTCGTCGTCGACGTACCTGAGAAAATTGTCGTAGACGGACGGATTTTCTTCTCTCCTTTTGTCTCCTGAGGTGTACTTGAAGGTTTCTTGAAGATTTTCTGTTTTTCAGATGGTGAAGAGGTAGTAGAAGGGCCTTGGCTTGCCTTCTTACCAGATAACACCTCAGGAACAAGTCCCTCCTCCTCCTTTGCACCTTGATGAGGAGATTTTTTGGGACTAAGCCCTTTAGACCTTTCAGAGGTCTTTTGTGAGGCCTTAGCAGGGGTTTCAGCAGATGTAGAAGGGGAAGACCTACCCCTTTTTGCAGACCTCCTTGAAGATGTTTCTGAGGAGGAATCTTCACTATCACTAGAAAGTACCTCTTTCCGTGACTTCATCTTCTGTAACCAAGTCAGAAGGCTTCCTTCCCGGTCTCTCAGAGTCTTGGTGAAGAAGGTCCTGCAGATTTTGCAATCAGTGGCCTTGTGATCCGGGTATAAGCAATAAATGCAGTCTTTATGCTTATCTTCAATATATAGTCTTTTCTTTGAGCAGGTAGCACAGGCTCTGAACAAAGCTTTCTTTTCTGACATCCTGAAGAGAGATTAGATGAGGAAAACCAAAGTTGGAGAGAAAACTGAGCAGAGCTCAGTGGAGACTCCCTTAGCACAACGTGCGGTAGAAAATCTAAGGCTCTGAGGCTCTCTCAGGAGGGTTCTATGGGGTGAGGCTGATCTGATTGGTTGTTGCAAGTTTTTTGTCTATTTTACAAAAAGTGGTAGATAGGCTACAAAATAAGATGAGGCCTAGGCCTTACTTTCTCTTTTGTACATACTGCTTGGTATTTTCTATTTACCAAGGCTCCCAGGCTGACGACGGGGAATGATACAAAGCATGGGAATCTATGAAAGTTCCAATACTGGGGCAACGTGGTGTACCCCACCCTATAATGCTGCTCGGTGGCCCAGGTCTCTTGAAGCTGTCATAGCTGTCCAGTAACTTGCCCCACTCCGGGTTATTTAGACTTTAACCCCACAATATTCCATGAGATGATACTTAATTGCTCGCCCAGGAATGCTTCCTTGAAACTGGAGTCCTGCTATTATTTTTCCCTCTCACAGCCTTAGGATGATAAATGATGGCCAGTTGGGTAACAGATGTTAGTATGTCCCCAAATATTGTAGCCCCACTATCTTCCCTCAAAGAAGATGGTCACAAAGGTAACAGTGTCAAAGAGGCCAAGTTAAGGTTATATTCTGTAAAAGTGAGTCTTTTTCCTATGCCTCAACTCACTGAAGCAGAACAGTCTTATCTTTAAACTGGAAAGAAATAAGGTCAGATTCTTGGGTTCTCGAAGCAGTGGTTGGTTACCACTAGGATTTTGAAGTCAACCCTCAAAAGTATTTTCCTCACTCAATGTAGCTTTCTCCCACAAATCAGGATTTAATCAATCAAGAAATGTTAGTGATAAAGGAAAGTAAGTTATTGAAACCTCCAGCTACTAACCAAGTGGCTTCTTAAACAATATTTTTCTTGCCAAAAGAAAACTAAAAAAATGCGACCTGTGATATATGTGAAAATATTCAATGCCTTTACAATTGCCCTTAATATGAAGATGAAACCTATTGTCCATCTACCAAATTGTCCTTCAGACTTTTGATTGGATGCTCTGAATTTGGAGGAGGCTTAACTGCTAAGAGCCATCTGTCTAGAGCATAGGTGTTTCCTTTAGTTCACATGGCAGAGCTTTAGTTATCAAATCACTTCTCTCAGGTTTGGCCTGTCCTTAGACCTCCAGGCCCTCATTTACAGGGATTTGGCGTAGTGTAGCGCCACAAGTCTTCTTGCTGTGCTGCCTTAGTTCAATGTGAAAGGGCACGAATACACAATAGTTACGAAATACGGTAGATTCCTGTCCTGTGCCCCTGCGCTGGTGCACAATTTGCTGCCTAGAACCAACACAGGCACCCTTGCACAAGGGTGTCTGTGTTGCATGCGGGATTGTTTTTGTGCAGGATGGGACACCTTCCTGTTTAAAAATATTCCCCTGAGGCATTTTCCTCTTTCTATATGTGCTGCAGAATGCAGAACACATGCAAAGAGGAAAAACCAAGAAGAAATACAAATATATTTCTCAACATTATGCCTGCTCTAGGGAGGCGAAAGGTTTCGCCCTGCCCCAGGTTTACGTGATTAAGTAAATCTAAGGCACTGTCAAAATCCATGGGTGTTGTGTGGGAAAACCCATCAAAATGCCCATGGAATGCCTCTCTGGTGCAGAATAAGACAACGTAGCAACTTGCACTGCTTTGTCTTACTCCATATCTATGAGGCCAGGCAAAGCCACGCAAAGTGGCTTTGCCTGGCACCACAGATATGATTGAGAGGCTTGCGCCGCCGGAGCATCAAAAAAAGTGATGCTCCGGTGGCACAAGACTCTCATAAATAAGCCCGTTGGTGCTTTACAAAACATTTAATGCCAGTTAGTTCTAAATTGAGGGCTCAAGGCTTTTGTCTCCTTATCTGTCTTGATGATCCCTTGGTTATGGTTGAGAACTGGCTTTTGTTGTAATCCCAGTTACAGATCACAGCATTTCTTCACAACTTGGGTTCTGTGATCAATCTGAAAAAGTAAATGGTCCAGGCCAATTTTTTTTCTGTACCTAGCTCTTCCAAAGGTTTGGTTCCCTGCCTTTTGCTCATCTGACATTCAATCTTCGTAAACGTGGCAAACAGTCCATTCTCACATTGTGTTTCAGTCCATATACATCGTTCTCTGGGCTATTCACAACACTGGCCTGTGCTAAGCTGCAGATACATTTCAGGTCTATTATTGTCAGTGGTAGAAGTGGGCGGGAACGGAAAGGCACGGCGTGCCCCTAATTCTAAAAATAATTTCAATCCGTTCCCCTATTTCTTACTTTCAAAAAAGCATCCCGGGACGGCAATAGTCCGACTTAAAAACGATAACTTTTTCCATTAGATTCCAGGGGCTGCTCGTACTTCTCTGTTGGACTCCAGAGGCTGCAGCAGCCCCCCCCCCCGAGCTCTCACAGACCGAGGGCAGGCCCATTGTCATTCCGATGTCATTCCGATTGAGGCTGATTATCCCCTTTCGAATGACAATGCACCCGCCCTCTGCCTTTAGCATATCAAGTGCCAGTAAGATCGGAGTTGGTGATTACAGAGGAGCTTTCCCAAACAGAGTACGTGGGCACTTGACACCATGTGTAATTTGTTAATGTTGTATACGGAGTGAATTAGGCAGGAGCAGTGTCCAGACAGAAGAGGCGACAGGAGCGACAGGAAAGGAGAGGTACTAGGGCAGGAGAGGTGACGGGGCAGGAGAAGTAACGGATAGGAGAAGTGATGTGGCAGGAGAGTTGACGTGTCAAGAGCATTGACGGGACAGGAGAGGTGACAGGAAAGGAGAGGTGACGGGGGCAGGAGAAGTGATGGGGCAGGAGAAGTGACGGGGCAGGAGCGGTGATTAGGCATAGGCAGGAGTGGTAACCGGCAGGAGCAGTGAACGGACAGAGGCAGTGAACAGATAAGAGCAGTGAACGGGGCAGGAGAAGTGATGGGACAGGAGCGGTGATCGGGCAGCAGTGCTGACCGGACAGGAGCAGTGAACGGGCAGAAGCAGTGAACGGGCAGGAGCGGTGACGGGGCAGGAAAGTGACGGGGCAGAAAAAGTGATAGGGTAGGAAATGTGACGAGGCAGGAAAAGTGAAGGGTCAGGAGCAGTCATGGGGCAGGAGAGGCAACAGGAAAGGAGAGGTGACTGGGCAGGAGAGGTAACTGGACAGGAGAGGTGACCGGGCAGGAGAAGTGATGGGCAGGAGAAGTGACGGGGCAGGAAAAGTGACGGGCAGGAAAAGTGACGGGCAGGAGAGGTGACAGGGCAGGAGAGATGACGGGCAGGAGAGATGACGGGGCAGGAGAGGTGACGGGGCAGGAGAGGTGACGGGGCAGGGGAGATGACGGGCAAGGAGAGATGACGGGGCAGGAGAGGTGACGGGGCAGGAGTAGTGACGAAGCAGTAGAAGTAATGGGGCAGGAGCGGTGATTAGGCATGAGCAGGAGTCGTAGCTGGGCAGGAGCAGTGAACGGGGCAGGAGCAGTGAACGGGGCAGGAGCAGTGAACGGGGCAGGAGCAGTGAATGGGGCAGGAGCAGTAAACGGGGCAGAAGTGATGGGACAGGAGAAGTGAAGGGACAGGACAAGGAGAAGTGACGGGACAGGAGAAGTGACCGGGCAGAAGAAGTGACGGGCAGGTGGCGTGACGGGCAGGTGGCGTGACAGGGCAGGAGAGGAGAGGTGACCGAGCAGAAGTGACCGGGCAGTAGAAGTGACGGGCAGGTAACGTGACGGGGCAGGAGAGGTGACGGGGCAGGAGTGGTGACGGAGCAGGAGTGGTGACGGGGCAGGAGTGGTGACGGGGCAGGAGTGGTGATGGGGCAGGAGAGGTGACGGGGCAGAAGCAGTGATTAGGCATGAGCAGGAGCAATGACCAGGCAGGAGCGGTGAACGGACAGGAGCGGTGAACGGACTGGAGCGGTGAACGGACAGGAGCGGTGAACGGGGCAGGAGTGGTGAACAGGGCAGGAGCGGTGAAAGGGCAGGAGCGGTGAACAGGGCCAGAGCAGTGAACAGGGCAGGAGAAGTGACAGGCAGGAAAAGTGACAGGCAGGAGAAGTGACGGGCCAGGAGAAGGGAGGAGGCAGGGGAATTGATGAAGCAGGCGTGTTGACCGAGCATGAGCAGGAGTACTGACTGGACAGAAGCAGTGAAAGGGCAGGAGCAGGCGTTTCCAAGGGCGACTTGAAGGGTAGTTTAGTTTGGGGGGACCGGTTTTGTAGAAGTGCAGGAGTTCTTTGTATATTCAGCAGGTTTCGGTCAACAATACAAGTGCCAAGATAACTTTGGTGATCAATGTGCCTGCTGAAGAGAGATGGGAGCATGTTTTACTCATCTAAGGTAGTGCAGAGGGGTAATATGCCGGCTGCAAAGAACATGTACTATGCATATCAAAGAGCAATATGTTATGTGCATAGTTCAGTAGGTTCTGCTTTGTGTTCACTTCCCGAATGAAAGGACACTTGAATACATATGGCCTGGCAGTTCGGGCTGGACTGTTCTCATTGGGCGTAGAATCTAGACTGATTTGCATATGGCTGGGTCCAAACTGGAATGGCATGGTGAGCAAAAAACAATGTATTTAAGCCCAGATCTCTGAACTGGTGTGAATGTATGACATTGTTCTGCATTCTGTCCATCAATTGCTCTTTTTTGCATTTGTCACCCGAGTGGGACAGGTATGCTCAGACATGAGCACCGTGCTCTCCATGCCACTGGAATTAAGCTATCCTGGATGATGAGGGCTGAAAGCCCGAAACCGGTCCTAGGATGCTTTTTTCCAGTCCAGGGAGGACCTGGCCTGGCAGTTCGGGCTGGACTGTTCCCATTGGGGGCAGGATCAAGACTGATTTGCATATGGCGGGGTCTAAACTGGAATGGCATGGTGAGCAAAGAAATAATGGATTTCGGCCCAGATCCCTGTACTGGGGCGAATATATGATATTGCTCTGCATTCTGTCCACCAGTTGTTCTTTTTGCTATATTATGATCGAGCAGCTAGCTGGCTGACATGAATATGAAGGAGCTTTTGTGGGTTTCCGTGAGTCTAGATTCTTCTGAAGAGTCCCTTTCTCTTCTGAGCCCTGCTTAACACATGTGTACAGGAGGAGCCCTGTATTCATGACCTCAATGTTTAGGACAAAAAATAATCATGGATTTGTGAACAATGAGAGTAAAAGCATTAAGGTAACATGTTGTTCCTGCTTATATTTCACACGCTTTACATAAACCTGTATTCCCTATGAGTGTTTGCTTTTTCCTAAATTAAACCTCAAATAAATATGTTTATCCATTGTTTTAATTAAATAACGTTATATGCTGTAACTGGTCAGTGAAATGCTAAACGTACAAAAAATTGGTATATTTTGCCATTTCTAGCCACACCCCTGACTCCGCCTACTGATTCAATCTTTGGTTATTCCCGCCCCCTGATTCTCCACCCACAGCTCCCCTACTTTTTTTTTCCCACTTCGACCACTGATTATTGTTCATTAAATACGCAATCCCCCAGAAGACTCTTCATAATTTTCACCTACAGGAAGACTCACCTCTATGGTTGTTCTCTTTCCCATCTTGCAGGCAAAGTCAGAAATTATTTTCTGCGTGTGCTTTCCATGATCAGCAATCATCTTCAGTTTAGGAAACTTCTCAAAACCCACCTTTTGTCACCTAAGATCGTGAGGCAGATGTGTGACCGCTAATTAGAAATTCGCAAATTGCATCGCATTTGCGACTCGCAATTTGCGACTCGCTAATTGGAATGCACAAAAGTGACTCAGACACTGTTTGCAATTCCTAATGTGGTCACAAATGGCATGCCTTTTTCACCACCTGGTCTCCTATCCGGATAAAAACGATTGGAATAGATCTTTGGCCCCCTGCCCATGTGATAATGCATCTGTCCAGTCTACCTTGCATCTTGTACTACTATGTAAATTGTACAAAAAAGAGCGCACCAGATGGTTGAAACATTATTTGAGAAGAGGGGCATGGCGACAATGTAGGTTAGCTTACTTGAATCTCCAACAATTAGGAAATCCCCTATGTATTAAGACTATGGCAATGTTTTTAAAAAGTGTGTTAAAACAACGGAATTCACTATGTATCAAGGCCTAATCGATTGATTATTCTCAACAATTTAATACTGTTTTAATTATTATGTGTATTGTAAATGTGAAATATGAAATGCTTTTATGATTTTTTAAGGATGGAGAAATCGAATAAAGCTTTGGAAATAGTAAAATAGCATGCCTTATCAATATTATTGAGGCAGGTGCAATCTACGACCCCTTTAGAAATGGCTAGCATTCACAGGGATGGTGGCCTGCTGGGGTGAGCAGACCACCATGTCTGTGACTGCTTTTTTAATAAAGCAATTTTTTTTGTTTAAATGCAGCCAGTTTTCCTTAAAGGAAAATGGGATGCATTTAAAAAAGAAACATTTCACTTTTCAGGTTAATTTCAAGGGCAGGCAGTGGTCCCTGGGACCAATGCCTGCTCTTAAAAAATATTTTCGTACATACTCACCAAGGAGAAGGGGTCCTTCACCTTTGCAAGTGGTTTATCACCTACTTGAAGTAGGTGGTAAACTGCAAGTGTTTTGGGCCGCAAATGCGGCTGCAAAACATTAGTAAATGGCATGTTGACTCGCAATTAGGAAGGGACGCCCCTTCCTAACTGCGAGAGTCGCAAATGCTAGTCAGTGACTCGCAAAATAGGATTTGAACATGCTAGTACCCTTTTTTGCAGCTGCAAATGGGAGGATCTCCCGTTTGCAGCCGCAAAAAGGGTTGTACATCTGGCCCCTTATCTTTAAGGATGCTGTGATTACTTACCATGATTGATCTTCCAGAGCAAGAGGTCCTGCTGGATGACAGTTCACAATTTACAAATGCCCCACCATCCTTTGTTGAAGCATTTTTGACATGTTCTCTCTCCCTGTACTAGATTGTTTTTAATTATTGTCTTTGTCTTACTTTTTGGCATTATTAAGTTTTTTCTTTTCTTTTTGCCTATTCTTCCAAATATTTCCCTTCGTACACAGCCTGTCCTAGTAAGTAACAAAAAATGTAGATGCCCAAAATTGGGGCCACTTATATAACTTGGTTTACTATGATTGCTGTGTCTATTCCCCCTCTGCTACTAGTTCTGTTTACAGCTGATAGTGGTTATTGTGGTTGTTTAGGTCTCGTCCTTTACCATTCCGAAGGAATGGGAAATGGCCGAGAATTCAAGTGCTCGAACTGATTGTCAAACCACCGCTTTTTTTCGTGGCGTTTTCTTCGAGTGCACGTACAGGCACGCGCTTTTGGCCCATACACTTTCATGGCCATCTGTTCCTCAATGTCCCTCCCACCCTTCGTCAGGCTAATGGCCCTCCCCCCTCCCCCAGCACAGAGCGCGCATCGCGGCCGCACAGCACATCAAAGGGCTTCTCCCAGCGTGTGCTGTGCGGCTTCTCCTCCCCTAATTATGTGGCCGGCCGTACTAGTGTTTCCCGGCCGCTTCCCGGCCACTCTTGTATTTAATTAGCAGCAGCAGCATTTCTCCTGCGCCAGGCCACATCAAAGGCTCTGTGCCACTTTCACCCACACAGCAACACTTACAGACACGCAACGCCACTCACACCCACGCAAGCCCACTATCATCCACGCAACGCCACTCACACACGCAACGCCACTCACACACGCAACGCCACTCACACACGCAACGCCACTCACACACGCAACGCCACTCACACGTGCAACGCCACTCACACACGCAATGCCACTCACACACGCAACGCCACTCACACACGCAACGCCACTCACACACGCAACGCCACTCACACACGCAACGCCACTCACACACGCAACGCCACTCACACACGCAACGCCACTCTCACACACACAACGCCACTCACACACGCAACGCCACTCAGCCACGCAACGCCACTCAGCCACGCAACGCCACTCAGCCACGCAATGCCACTCAGCCACGCAACGCCACTCAGCCACGCAACGCCACTCACACACGCAACGCCACTCACACACGCAACGCCACTCGCACACGCAACGGCACACACACACGCAACGCCACTCACACACGCAACGCCACTCAGCCACGCAACGCCACTCACACACGCAACGCCACTCACACACGCAACGCCACTCAGCCACGCAACGCCACTCACACACGCAACGCCACTCACACACGCAACGCCACTCAGCCACGCAACGCCACTCAGCCACGCAACGCCACTCACACACGCAACGCCACTCAGCCACGCAACGCCACTCAGCCACGCAACGCCACTCACACACGCAACGCCACTCACACACGCAACGCCACTCACACACGCAACGCCACTCACACACGCAACGCCACTCACACGCAACGCCACTCACACACGCAATGCCACTCACACATTGTGGGTGCAGATTGTGGGTGCAGATTGTGGGTGCAGATTGTGGGTGCAGATTCAGAGTGCAGATTGTGGGTGCAGATTGTGGGTGCAGATTGTGGGTGCAGATTGTGGGTGCAGATTCAGAGTGCAGATTCAGAGTGCAGATTCAGAGTGCAGATTGTGGGTGCAGATTGTGGGTGCAGATTGTGAGTGCAGATTCAGAGTGCAGATTCAGAGTGCAGATTCAGAGTGCAGATTGTGGGTGCAGATTGTGGGTGCAGATTGTGGGTGCAGATTGTGGGTGCAGATTCAGAGTGCAGATTCAGAGTGCAGATTGTGGGTGCAGATTGTGGGTGCAGATTGTGGGTGCAGATTGTGAGTGCAGATTCAGAGTGCAGATTCAGAGTGCAGATTCAGAGTGCAGATTCAGAGTGCAGATTCAGAGTGCAGATTGTGGGTGCAGATTGTGGGTGCAGATTGTGTGTGCAGATTGTGGGTGCAGATTGTGGGTGCAGATTGTGGGTGCAGATTCAGGGTGCAGATTCAGGGTGCAGATTCAGGGTGCAGATTCAGGGTGCAGATTGTGGGTGCAGATTGTGGGTGCAGATTGTGGGTGCAGATTCAGAGTGCAGATTGTGGGTGCAGATTGTGGGTGCAGATTGTGGGTGCAGATTGTGGGTGCAGATTCAGAGTGCAGATTCAGAGTGCAGATTGTGGGTGCAGATTGTGGGTGCAGAATGTGGGTGCAGATTGTGAGTGCAGATTCAGAGTGCAGATTCAGAGTGCAGATTCAGAGTGCAGATTGTGGGTGCAGATTGTGGGTGCAGATTGTGTGTGCAGATTGTGGGTGCAGATTGTGGGTGCAGATTGTGGGTGCAGATTCAGGGTGCAGATTCAGGGTGCAGATTCAGGGTGCAGATTCAGGGTGCAGATTGTGGGTGCAGATTGTAGGTGCAGATTGTGGGTGCAGATTGTGGGTGCAGATTCAGAGTGCAGATTGTGGGTGCAGATTGTGGGTGCAGATTGTGGGTGCAGATTGTGGGTGCAGATTGTGGGTGCAGATTCAGAGTGCAGATTCAAAGTGCAGATTCAGAGTGCAGATTGTGGGTGCAGATTGTGGGTGCAGATTCAGAGTGCAGATTCAGAGTGCAGATTCAGAGTGCGATTCAGAGTGCAGATTCAGGGTGCAGATTCAGGGTGCAGATTGTGGATGCAGATTCAGAGTGCAGATTCAGAGTGCAGATTCAGAGTGCAGATTGTGGGTGCAGATTGTGGGTGCAGATTGTGGGTGCAGATTCAGAGTGCAGATTCAGAGTGCAGATTCAGAGTGCAGATTCAGAGTGCAGATTCAGAGTGCAGATTGTGGGTGCAGATTCAGAGTGCAGATTCAGAGAAAACTCAGCAGCACCACCACCATTGCAATGCAATAGGTCTCATTTTAACGCAAATTTAAGCTATAGGCCTTGTAAATGACAAAGCCTTTTATTTATGTTCCAAAAACCAGAACGCAAAAATAAAGGGCATTATCATTTACAATGCTAATAGTTCAGACTCGCGTTATTGCGAGACCTATTGCATTTCCAATGCTTGTTTTGTTCTAGCTGCTGTTGAATAAATAGCAAGACAGTTAAGGATAGTACTCGCCTATCTGCCTTTGATAAAATTACAACTTTACTTCAGTTAACTGTGGCTAATCCACGTTAATGTTTTGAATGAGGTCTGGTGGGTTTCCCTGATTATGCCCTGGTAAACATGTTGTTGTGTTTTGCTACTGTGTGAAGCAAGAAAGAATACGTGATGAACTTGTATTTGTGTATACTTACCACATTTGTAGGTGCAGTTAATTCAACATTTGTGGGGGGGTTTGAAGGTGTGCAGAGAGATTAGCCAATTTAGGAAGAGTTGAGTGATATATATTTTTGGGGGAGAGTTTCATATAGCATGAACTAGACCCGAAGGTATCAGAGCGCTTCATGAGCACCAATTGCGTTACAGCTGGACACATTTATTTTATTTTTGCTAGGCACAAGAATATTAAGTGATTTGCCCAGAATCACAGGAAAATGAGCATTCCTGCCGAGACTCGAACTTGGTTCCCCAGCTTCGAAGTCGACAGCCCTAGCCATTAGGCCAAATTCTCTCTCCATGAATAGATTTAGGTGGATGCTCGAGGTGTGTCTGAGCAAGGTTGTGGTGGTGCTTAGGAACTGTCTAGTATAGTTTGCTGGGTGCTACAATTGAGGCGTTTCGTTCTATAACTGCAGCTATTACTGTAGAATGTTGGAAGGATGTGGAAGTATAAACCGAGTTAAAAATATTGTCCTACTCCAAGGCTAACAATGCCATCTCTTTGGGAAGAAACAGATTTTTAACATATTCATGAATTCCAAGTTATCCTTAATGGTTCTTCTCTTCCCAGCAATCAATTTCCGAGCTTGGTTGTCTAAACAGAGTAAGAAGTATCACCAACAAGTGTTTTCTCCAATGATGCATCAGGAGCAAAAATCTAGATTAAAACAAAGAGAGGAGAATATGTCAAAATGTAAAAAAGTTCACAGATAATAGTTAACATAAAATTAGATCTGAGTCTTTTCCTAAATCTCTGAGTTATGGGGTTATCTTTTCAGGAGAAAAATATTTGGAACGGTGATAATGGTTCAGAGCAAATAATGCTCTAAATCCTTCAGACAAGTTATGCAATTCACTACAATAAATCTATGTTCTTTAGGTCCCATTTTTAATCTTGCAATTCAGCGTCACGCTCATCACTTAAGTTACTGTGAATACCACTTCTGCACTGTAAGAAATTGGGATGTTTGGTTGGCTGGGTTGTGACCCTGTTCAAGCAGCAACCACAATCCTTGTCAGGGTGAAATTACCTGTGCTCAACTTCTGGAAGCTTGGCACAGAGCAGTCAGGTTTAACTTAGAAGCAATGTGCAAAGCATTTGTGCAATATTTCAAACAGTAATAAAGTGAAAAACACCACACACAAAGGCTCTCACACCAAGTTAAAAACAAAGAATGATGTTTAATAAATAAAACAAGACCAAAACAACAACAACATCCAATCAGTAGAACCGGAAATATGCAATTTTAAAGATTTTGGTGAAAATAGCACCATAAAGCACAAAGTACCAACTGTGAATATCTGGTCACCCCAGACCGGGACAAAGTCACAAGTTCAGGCCGACTGGAATGGAACGTGAGCCAGCTGCAGGGACCCAGTAAGGCCCGCTGAACAGAGTATCTTAATCCTGACTTGCAAAGCGCTGCAAGGATCCACATCGAAGAGGCTTCGCGCAGCTGAAGCGATGCATCCGTTCCAAGAAGCGGCGAGACTGCTAAAGTGAGAGCCTGTGTCACCATTGAGGATCCCATTGACGGGGCTTGCAATGCGAAGTATGGGGTTGATGATGCTGCACTCAGTCGGGGTCCTGCATCTGTTCTGAGGCGCTACGAGGCTGCAATGTGGAGTCTGGCATCGCTGTCAAAAAGGGAAGCGCGTGCCCACGCTTTGGATGAGTTGCGCACAGGCAGTTCCGATGGGCCTGCGAAGGCGATGCAGGTCTTTGCTGTGGGTCCAATCCACACAGCAGTGGTGATGCGTCGAGTCTGCTCGGGTTTGCACTGCGTAGCAGAGAAAATGCATTGGCTCTGCTGAATCCACAGACGCTGGCAGAGCAACTTATGCCCCTTCCAAGGGTTCAGGACTGAGGTGGCACCACTTGGCAGGGTGAACTCACAGATGACAAAGTCCAGGTGCAGGTGCAAGGTTGTTGGAAGCCTGTTGTGTCCCTGAGGCTTCAGAGCAGGAAGTCAGCCAGTTAGCACTTGGAGTCACCCTTAGGAGGCGAAACCAGTTCTGCCTTATCCTTCCCACTGCGGTGGGGAGAGCTTCCTGAACCCCGGCTATCAGACTCTCTGGGGGTCTTTTTTGAAGCCTTTGAGGGGCGCTCAACAGAGGAAGATGGGGAACCTCTACCCCTTTTCACTGACCTTTTTGAGGAAGTAAAAGAAGACGATTCCTCCTCATCACTGGAAACTCCATGCTTCCTCTCCTGCCTCTGTAGCCATGTAAGCAGTCTTCCAGCACGATCTCTCAAGGTCTTGGTGGAGAGAGTGCGGCAAATTTTGCAGTCTTCTGCCTTGTGATCTGGATAAAGGCAGTAAATGCAATCCTTGTGTTTGTTCTCCACAAACAGCCTCTTCTTACCACAGGTGGAACAGGGCTTGAAAAGAGCCTTCTTTTTCTCAACTTCAGACATCCTGATGAAAAGGAAAGACTTCTGAAGTAGAACTGAAGAAATCCTGAAGAAAAAACTGTAGAAATCTACTTGAAAGGGTTGAAAATAGAGCAGAGCTCAATGGAGACTCCCTAGCACAACGTGCGGTAGAAAATCTGAGGCTCTGAGATTCCTTCAGGAAGGTTCCAGGGGTGAGGCTCTTCTGATTGGCTGATGCCTAATGTTTGGTCTCTTTTACAAAAAGAGGCTGATATGCTACAAAAGGGAATGAGGCCTAGGCCTTTTCTCTCTTTTGTACCTACTACTATGGTATTTTGTTATTACCGAGACTCCCATTCCGACGACGGGGAATGATACAAAAGCATGGGAATCTATGAAAGTTCCAATACTGGGGCAAGATCATTTCTCTGTGTCATGAGGGCCACAGTGGCATTACATGTACTAACAAAAATATCAAGTCATTGTATTGGTGGCCAAAAATTGACATAGAAACTGAAAGGTTTGTAAGGTCTTGTAGTGAATGTGAGTGTGCCAACTAGTCACAGAAAACTTGTAATCCCCCTTAAACTCTTTAGATTGTCCTTTTCTTCCCTGGCATGATTTGGCATTGAACATCATGGGTCCAATTGTATGGAGTGATGGTTCTTCCAAGTATAGTCTTGTACTAGTAGATTTGTTCTCTAAATGGTTTGAACTTAAAGTTGTTAGTAAAGCTGATACCACTAATGTCATTGAATTCTTGGGAAATGTTTTTGTTCGTGAAGGCTTTCCAAAAAACATTCTCACTGACAATGGTGTCCAATTTAAGTCTGTTCAAATAAAGGAGTTTCTTGATATGACTGGAATTTCGCATAGATTTGTTGGACTCTATCACCCTTGGGGAAATGGTGCTGCGGAAAGAGTTAACTGTGTCATTAATGGCGTATTGCAATTGGCTATTCAAGGTAGGAATAATTTATATTGTGAACTTAAGAAAATGCTTTGGACCAACAGTCACCAGGCATGACTCTATTGATAAGAGTCCTTTTGGTGTGATGAGAGGTTGTATTCCTTATTCTAAGGTCAATCCTGGTTGGATGAATAGGAGTAAACAGGTGGAGTGGGATGCAGAAAAAATCAGGAGGGAATTAAAGACACCAATACTGGATAACTGCTGTTACAGGTAAGTAACGCATTCCTTATCCAGTATTATGGGTGTCTTTCATAGATTCACATGCCTGAATCAGAATAGCAAGCAATACATTATGCACATTTGCGATGGAACATGACAATTAGTCTGAGATAAAACATATCATGCGACTAGATACCATCAGTAATACAAGGAATAAAGTAAATAAATGTGCATACCATTGCAGGACGGTGGGAAGAAGGAAGGCTCATCTTACTGGAATAGATGGTGAAGTACAGCCTGGCCCACAGCTGCATCCTGCATCAGTTCCGTATCCAGGCAGTAGTGCCTGGTAAATGTATGCGGTGATTTCCAGGTCGCTGCTCTGCAGATGTCCAGAATCGGTACTCCAGCGAATAGTGCTGCCGATGTGGACACAGCCCTTGTGGAATGCGCTCGGACTGTGGAATGTAATGGACGTCCGGCTTTGTCATGGCAAAAAGCAATTGCCGCTGATATCCATCGGGAAATGCTTTGTTTAGAGAGTGGCATGCCTTTTCTAGGTCTGCTGAAGGCAATGAAAAGTTGATTTGTTTTTCTGAAATGTTTCGTTTTGTCCAGATAAAATTTTAGACATCTCTTGAGGTCCAAGGAGTGAAGAGATCTTTCAGCCACAGTACAGGGGTTCGGGAAGAATGAGCGAAGTACAAGCGGTTCATTTAGATGGAAGTCCGAGGGGACTTTAGGAATGAAGCGAGGATTGGTTCTTAAAATCACTCTGTCCTCTCTGAATTGCATGAAAGGATCTTTTATTGAAAGTGCTTGTAACTCACTGACTCTTCTTGCTGATGTTAAAGCCAAAAGAAGTGCAGTTTTCCATGAGATGTACTTGATATCAGCCCTATGGATGGGCTCAAATGGATGCTTCATCAATTGGTTGAGTACGACATTAAGGTGCCACGTTGGTGGTATACGTCTTGGCCTTGGAAAAGATCTATAGAGCCCTTTAAGGAATTGCTTTATCAGCCTGTTGGACCATAGTGAGGGACCTCTTGAAGTCCTCGTAAAGCGGGAGATTGCTGCCAGATGTACTCTAATGGAGGCATGTGCAAGTCCTGTTTGTGCCAGATGTAGTAAATAAGGCAGTAGTTGCTCTGGAGTGATCCTGAAAGGATGGATATTGTAGTCTGTACACCAAACACAAAAGCGTTTCCATTTCAAGGAATAAGTTTTGTTCGTACTGACTGCTCTTGCCTTAGCTAGGACTTCCTTGCACTCCTGCGGGATGTTTAGGTGACAGAACTCTCGGTACTCAGGAGCCATGCCGATAATCTCAGAGATTTCAGATTCGGGTGGAGTACTTGGCCTTTGGAAATTGAGAGAAGAGAGGGATGTTGATGTAGTTGGATTGATGGTCGAACTGAAAGGCGATGGAGGTCCGTGAACCAATGCTGTCTCGGCCAGTACGGGGCAATGAGAATCAAGGTGCAGGGTTCCTTTTTCATTTTCCGAATGACTCTGGTTATCAGGGGAAATGGCGGAAATGCGTACGCAAACACGTTGCGCCATGCGATGGAAAATGCATTTCCTAGTGACCTCGGTTGGGGATGCCAGCTTGCGAAGCTGTGGCATTTGGCGTTCTCCCTGGTGGCAAAGAGGTCTATGTGCGGTTTCCCCCATGCCGAGAAGATGTCATTGAGAACTTGTTGGTCCAGTTCCCATTCGTGGGACAGTGACCTCTGTCTGCTGAGAGCGTCCGCTATTACGTTGTCTTTTCCTGGGACATACTCTGCTGTTAATTTGATGTTGTTGAGCAGTAGCCAGTTCCAGATGTTTTGCGATTCGCGAGACAGTGTCAGTGAACGTGTCCCTCCCTGCTTGTTCAAGTAGTGCATTGTGGTTGTGTTGTCCGTTCGCACAAGCACTGCTGAGTTTTTGATGCGAGGGAGGAATGCCTGTAGAGAGTGTAGAACTGCTCTGAGTTCTAGGAGGTTGATATGTAGAGTCCTCTCTCTTTCCGTCCATTTGCCACTGATTTGCAAATCCTGAAGGACTGCACCTCATCCTTCCAGAGAAGCGTCTGTCGTTATGACGTGTGGAGTTAATGGTATCAAGAACGTGAGACCTTTGGATAAGTTCTTGTTCGTTGTCCACCAAAGCAAAGCCTCAGTTATTTGTCGAGTGATGACTATGTGATCCTCGAAAGAGTCTGTACATTGGGTCCACTGTTTGGTCAGAGCCTCCTGAAGGGGGCGCATTCTGAGCCGACAGTGAGGGATGAGTAGTATGCAAGAAGACATCATCCCTAGAAGGGATTTGAAAGTTCGGACTTTGATGGAGCGTTTTGAAGACACTGCGGTAGCCAGAGCCATCAGTTTGTGTTTTCGTTCTTGAGATGGGAAGGCTTTGGAAGAAATGGTGTTTAGAGTTGCCCCCAGAAATGTTATAATTCTGGTGGGTTGTAAGGTTGATTTCTCATAGTTGAGAGTCAAACCTAGGTGCTGGAAAATATCGAGACAGGCGTTGGAAGACAGTTGCGCGTCTGTGAGAGATGGTGCTTTCACCAGCCAGTCGTCTAGGTAGGGGAAGACCTGGTGATTCTGCTGTCTCAGGAAAGCTGCCACTGGAGCCAGGCATTTCGTAAAAATGCGTGGCGCTGATTTGAGGCCGAATGGCAGGACACAGAATTGGTAGTGTTGACCTGCCACTTCGAAGCGGAGAAATTTTTTGTGGCGATTGTGTATTGGGATATGGTAATATGCGTCTTGCAGGACCAAAGACGTCATAAAGTCTCCTTCCTCTAGGGATCCTAGGATTTCCTGGATCGTCACCATTCGAAACGATTGGCTCTTTAGGAAGGCATTGAGTGCCCTGAGATCTAGAATGGGCCTCCATTTCTTCTTCTTCTGTTGAATTAAAAAGAAGTGGGAATAAAATCCCTTCCCTTTCTGGGCGGATGGGACTCGTTCTATTGCTCCCT
This sequence comes from Lissotriton helveticus, assembly GCF_964261635.1. Classification (NCBI taxonomy): domain Eukaryota; kingdom Metazoa; phylum Chordata; class Amphibia; order Caudata; family Salamandridae; genus Lissotriton; species Lissotriton helveticus. The sequence continues at coordinate 2,000,624,499 of NC_136061.1, read as the reverse complement.
TCTTCAGCATTGAAGAGATTTCTTGTAGAAGCAAACGAAGGTGCCTGTGTGGAAGTTTGCGAGGAGGAGTTAACGGTGGGATTGAGTCGAATTCCAATGTGTGACCGTGCTGGATTAATTGGAGAACCCACCGATCCGTCGTTATCGATCTCCAGTTGTGGAGGAAATGCGTCAATTTTCCTCCAATCTTGAGTGGACATGACGGTGGGGGGGTTGGCTGTGGGAAATGGTCATTGTCTTCCGCCGGTCGTTTTCCTCTGGCATTTGCCCCTGAAGTTTGATCTCCCGTAGGAGGTCTGACGACCTTGTTGTTGCTGTCGCTGCTGATATTGTGAGCGATTTTGATTGTAGGAGTAAGAGGATTTTCCCTGATATGATCCTCTGTATGTGGGTTGACCTCGTCCTCTGTGCCCTCGAAAGGACTGATTTTTGAATTGTAAAGTCCCGAGAGCTCTTGCAGTGTCAGTATCTTTCTTGATCGTCTGCAAGGCTTCATCTATTTTTGCCCCAAATAGATGTTGTCCGTCATAGGGCATGTCCAAAACTTTGGTTTGGACCTCTTGTCGGAAGGATGTCGCTTTGAGCCATCCTTGCCTACGCAAAACTGCTGCGCCTGCCAGCTGTCTGAAGCCCGTCATGGCGACATCCACAGCTGAATCAATGATCTCCGATGCGGACATCTGTCCTTCTTTAAGGAGTGACTGGACTTCATCCTTCAAGTCTTCGGGTACATCCGCTAGATATGGAACGATATCTTCCCATAATTGTCTATTATATCTGCCTAGCAGAGCAATGGCGTTGGCCACTTTTACCATCATAGCTGACGTTGTGGAGAAGCGTTTGCCGATGCCATCCAATTTCCTGCCCTCCTTGTCTGGTGGTGCTGACAGTGGCGAGGATGGATTTCTGGAATTCTTTTGAGCGGCTTGGGTGACTACTGAATCCGGCTTGGGATGTGTGTTAAGGCAAGTAGGTGCAGAGGACGGTGCCTTCTACTTTTTATCCAGTCTAGGCACCACTATTGAAACCGATGCAGGTGTCTGCATGAGTTGCTGACCTTGTTCCCAGATGTGGTCTATTATGGGAATTGACCTAGCCGACTTTTTTATAGGATCTTTAAAGTCATATAAGAAACAATCCGTTTCCTTTGATTCCATGGTCATGTGGAATCTTACGGCCGCTCTCTCTATCAAATTGTGGAATCCGCCGATATCCACTGGTGGAGAATCTGAAGTGTTGGGTTCCGGCGTGGCTGGAGAATGAGCGACATAATCCTCATCGTCTCTGTTATGTGAAAGGTTGTCTCGAACCTCTCCTTCCTCAGGAACATCTTCTTCTTCCTCAGAAGATTGTATGTTATGCACCGCTTCACTTTCTTGCGGAATAACCAAAGGTGTTGGTCTTGCCTTTGGGGATTGTTGCGGTCTGGATGACTCATGAGGTTTCTCTTTGGAAGAGGCCGCTGGCGATACTGGGAATCGTTTTTTGGAGTCTGTGATCAAGAATTGTAAATCAGTGACTATTTCAGCCGGCAGGCATATCATCGGAGTAACTCGAGTATGTTCTTGAGTCTGCACAGTTTCTTCCGTAAAAATGACATCATCTCCGTCATCGTCAGTACTCTGGCATTTGACATTGAGATCAGACGGACTAGTAGCCTGTTCGAATTGGTCGCCATCTGATTCATCATCTTGCAATAGGTAAGATGGGGGCAGTTTTTGAACCCTACTGGGCGATGTTAAATCTGGTGTAATAGGGAGTTTGGTGATCTTTTTTGATGGAATCAACTCCGCTTTTTTCCATGGTGTGGACGATGTCGTCGTCGACGATGAGGTCGTCGACGGTGTCGTCGACGGTATTGACGTCGACCGTTTTTCGAGCGTTGACGGTTCCCTCCTCGTCGTCGCTGTCGTCGGCGATGTTATCGTCGACGGTGCGGTCGTCGGCGGAATCTTCACCGTCGTCGATGCGGTCGTCGACGGCACTTTAGTCGTCGATGATGCTCTAGTCGACGATGTTGTTTTAGCCGTCGACGGTGCTTTCGTCGTCGGTGGTGACTTTGGCGTCGACGGTGCTTCTGCCGTCGTCGGTGTCTTCGTCGACGACGTGCCGGACGTCGACGGAATCCTCGTCGACGGTGTAGGCGTCGCCGTCTTTTGTTTCATCGTCGTTGTCGACGGTGACGTCGACGGAGCTTTGACAAACGACTGCTGCTTTTTAATCAGTACAATTGACGACAGTGGCTTACCCATCGTCGACGATTGGGTGGTCGTCGTCGTTGAAGCAAAGGCTGACGACGCGTCGTCGAAACCGTCGTCGCCGACGTGGAGACATAGGTGGTTTTTCTTGAAGAAAATGTCGACGAAGTCGTCGACGATGACTGCGATGGCTTTTTGAAGGTTGTAGGCTCCTTCACAGACGTGTCAGATCTTACCTCCGAAGACTTTGTAGTAGTCTTTTTGTGAGGGACGTCTGAATGGCTAGGGGAAGCATCCCTTGGCCTCTTCAAGGACAGTTTCGAAGAAACTGAAGCCATTTCACTGCCCTCCGAGGACAGCACATCATCATCTCTGGTCTTGAGTCTGTTTAACCAGAGGAGCAGTCTTCCTTCTCTATCTTTAAGAGTCTTAGTAGAGAATGTTCTACAAATCCTACATTCTTTGGCAGAATGATCCGGATAAAGACAGTAGAGGCAAGTCTCGTGCTTGTCATCAATGTGCAGTCTCTTCTTGCCACAAGAGGAACAGGCTCTAAATAGTCCTTTCTTCTGTTGTTCAGTCATTGTAGAAGTAAATAATCCAAGTTTTCTGTTGAAAAAGAGATAAATTCAAGAAACCTGAGGAGAGCTCAGGTGGGGACTCCCTAGCACAACGTGAGGTAGAAAATCTGAGAGACTGAGGCTCCTGGCAGGAAGGTTCTAGAGGGAGGTGGTAGCTGATTGGCTACCTTCAGGATTTGGGTCCTTTTTACAAAAGGACATAGATAGGCTACTAAGGCAAGGCCTTTAGGCCTACTTTTCTCTATGTATGTCTATAGGACATTACTTTTCTATTACCGGGGCTCCCATCTCGACGACGGGGAATGATTCAGGCATGTGAATCTATGAAAGACACCCATAATACTGGATAACTGTATTTTAGCTTCTCAACGAAAGAATAAAAAATATTTTTATAAGAAACACGGTGTTCGAGATGTTAAGTTGACTACTGGTCAATGGGTTTGTGTTAAATCAAGCAAGAAGGTTGCTGAAGGTCAAAGCAAGTTTAGTTCTCCTGTGCAAATTGTAAAAGTTATGAACAACACAGTGAAATTGTCTGATGGTTATGTGTGTCACATGAGCCGTTTATGTTTAGTTAAAACTATTCAAGGTATCACACCAAATGACTCCAAACAGTCCGTTTCTTCACGCGACTACTGGAGGATTGATATTCACCCTCAGAGTTCATCCTCTACAGATTCCATGTCAAAATGTTGTACTCAGAGTGAGGATGGTCTGAGTGGTCTTTCTACTGAAGATCTTCCGACTGGTATTCGCTCTGAGTCTCGAGCTGACTCTGGGCATTGTGAGTATTCAGAGAATAGAGTTAGTACTTTTAGTAGAAGTATTGTTAAACCTAAGCGGCTTGAAGACTATGTATGTGAATAATAAATATCATCTATCTTGTACAGTTGTTTCTGATTATTCTTTATTTATTGTTTGATTGCTTCTGTAAGAAGGAGGATGTGTAGCAATTGGGTTCTTCCTCATGTGTTTACATGTATTCCTGGTTGGAATTCTTCTGATTCTTGGGAATTAAGAATCAGAACAACCAGAGTGTTCCTTATACTTATCGCAATGTTGTAGAACGTTCTGCCAGATGCTTGAGCTGGTGGTTACTGGGCCAAGCTCAGGACTGCCAGAATAAAGAAGTTACTTCACAAATCAACTTGTTCTCTTTGTCTTACTTCATGCCCCTACCTTACTATGCTTCTTGGGGTACTCCTTGATCTTATAAACTGCCTCTTCTATGTGGGAGCAATGAGGGGGCTGTCAGGTCACCAGTGGAGTGCTATATCTATCCCCACCAGTGTATCTGTGCTCCTGGGACCACTGCAGTCATCCTTATTTCCCCCATATTATTTTACATCTACCTACCTACTTCTCCCTCATTATGATCTTGTCTCTTTTCTCTTTCTATGAAAGACACACAAATAGTGCCTATATTTAATGGAAACGCCAACCTAAGTCTATCATCTTGGAAGTCAATGTTAAGAGAAAAGATGTGAGTTATTAGCTGATTATTTGTGGGCATGGTTAAGACAGATGTGGAATGCAGAGATGGCCAAAGTCTGTAAAATATCTGACATAACTCACCAACAGCGATCTCAGGCCTCAGATTCTTGCAAAACATCCACTGCTCTGAAGTACGCCTGGGTGGTAAATTCCGTTCTGCTCGAGAAATTTACGGAATTTGGGTAATTTTGCGTTCCGCAGAGAACACGAAATTGGCAAAAATTCTGCGGCTTCCCAGAATTTTTCGCTTGTTCGCGCTTTCAAAATGCGTGTTCGCGAGATATTTCCCCCCGAGAATACAAACAGCGTTCGCGAACAGGAAAAAAGCACCGTGAACGGGCAGAACAAAGCAATTACGCGTGTTGGCGGAACTCTATGTGCTCGCAGAGATCTTTTACCAGTTCGTGGAGCTTCGCGTAGCGCGCCTACGCAAATTCCACCCACCCCTGCTCTCAAGGGTCTCCGATCAATTCAGTTGCCAGGTCTGTATTTTTCCAAATAAGTATGTGTAAAAATAAAACCCTACCTTGCCCTTAGTCCCACGTTGCATCTTGTAAAATTGTGTTGCTGTATGTAAAAAAGGCTGTACAGATTTTATTTTGCGTTTGTTTTGTTTGCTTGGGTGTTTAGTGTCGTGTCGTTCTCTGTCACATACACAACATTTTAAAATTGGGATAATATGTGCCTCTTTAAAAGCGTTGCGGAAGATAAATATGGTTGTGATGACATTAGGAATCCTGGGCTACTTTTACATGCACGCTGGTAAAACACAGTTTTGAAAGTAACTCTACCCTTCAATTATTTGCTCGAAATGTTTGACCCTAATATTTCAACAGTACAATGAGCAGTACAATGAGCAGACTTAAAAGAATGTTTGAACACACTAAGAATTGGGATGCAATTTGATATTAATCCCACTTACTAGGTTTAGTCTGAACAATTCAATAAACCCTACCGCCTGCGGCGTCAACTACCTAATCCGGTGTAATAGGACAAATGTTGCAGGCCTCTGAGAATGAAGCAGTGACTGGATGAGTGTAGCTGAACTCTTGAAATGTGTCTGTAAAATGCAACTTTTTTAAAAGGCGATACTTTTATATTAACGTTTAGGGTTCGCCAACGTGTTCATGACATTTTCGTTTCTTTGCCATTTTTCATTTTTACTTTATTGGTATGTAAAAATTAAATCAGCTTGGTCTTCAGGACTTGCGACATTATTAGGCAATGACAGCTACATTAATATGACACAATTCGTGAATTCTTCGATTTAGAGTTGGCAGAATTTATTTTGTTTTTTTTCGCAGAACAAACTACTATAAATGTGTTTTTGCATGTAGGTAGGTGGTGGCTGAGGAGGACGTGGGATGCAACTGCAAATCTGCTGATTTACATCAGAGATGAAAAGTCTGCTATTAGCAGATTCACCATCGGTGCAGAAAAAGTGTCATTTGTCACAGATCTATATAATGTCCTTTCCCTGTTTCTAGAAGCCCTACAAGAAGTCATTCTTCTCGACGTTTTGCCACACTTATCCAAGAAACACCTCCATATGCTGTACATAGAAATATTTTTTTTATCAACTTATATTATAAACTTATATTTGGTCTGAAAGAGTAGTCATTCGCCTAAATATAGAGCTATGGGTATGAATCTGAACTTCCCAGGAATAAGGCTTCTTTCATGCCGCCAAATTTAGAGCCAGTGAAGAAGCTGCTTAGCCTGTGGTGACAGCATCTTTACCATTGCACCAATCCCTTAAAGTGATCATGGAAATGGCTGCCAAGGGACCAAGGAGTGGGCCATTTCTCAGGTAGACACAAGTTTACGTATTTAATGAGAACATGGTGTCTGATTGGCCTTTCAACCAGGCTTCCAAGTGTTACTCATTAGGTCTGCTCGAACCCAGTTAAATTGGAGTGATGTGGCACAAGACACTAGCATACTGAAATATGGTTAGCATGTGAAAGATGGAATTTGATCATGATGCATCATTGAACGTGAGTCCGAATAAAAACACATTGTACCATTGTCTTTGCAGGAAAGACTCATTGTTCCTGCAATCATATGCACCAAAGCAAATCATCAAATGATAATTTTGCGCACTGATGATAATGGCCTAAAAAGTTACAGAAAAATTAATTGTTGATAGTATTCTTACAAAGAATCTGAATTATATCCCTCCTGTTTCTGAAAGCTATTCTTATTGTGGTTTCCATTCTTACTCTTTCTCTAACTTGTGTTGCTCTTCTTTTTACCTCAATCCTTATTGAAGTTGAACTTAAATATTATCCTTCCCATTGAACTGTTATTGAATTGTGTATATTTCCTTTTATTTGTAAAGCACTCTTAAGACTGAAAGGTATAGCAGCATTATAGAACATTACAAAGTCTGTATATGGGTTTACTGCCACTCACAAGATATCCAGTTGTACCTGAAACTACTGCCAAGTGGATGCAAGCATGCGTCAAACCTTTGGATTCCGTACTTGTTCTGGTGTTAGAAAGAAAGTGAGAAACATAATTTCTGATCTTTGGAAACTCGTCCTACATATAATGCAGTGTCTACAAATGTAGGGCCTATACCTTCTCTAGGCCCTAGAAAAATCTGTTAGTAATTGAAACATATCAAAAACAAAATTGCAACATGACGAACTTGACAAGCAGACCAGCATATAATATTTATGTGCACTGAATATATGAATGAACTTGACTCCCCATTTATTATGGACTCTATCCGGTTGAGGCACTATGCTTGCAAAACTCTGAATGACTGACAGTAGGCTGATGGGAAAGAGTAAAACATTTCCTGGATGGAAATCCTTGTCACCTTTTTCTCCTCTAGGAGCAGGACTGGTATTGATGCTTCTCCAACCTTTGTTTGTAGCAAAAAGAGCTAGAACATTTGTAACAGTGCAACGGCGGCAGTGATGGATAGGTCCAGGCACTCACCATTAAATGAAAGAACAATATAAAAGCGTGTCACAAATTTATGTACAACAGTATGAAGGAGTGCCAGGAAAAATTAAAGCAAATCTTTAAGAGGACAAGGGCAACCACTCTGTTTATGTCTCTCTCTGTCTATCTATGTCTGCACGCCAGAAAAAGAAAGTGACCTCAAACGTTACTCCCATGATGCCAAAGCTGTAATGTCAATTTATCTATGGTGTGATATTTCTATCTGAGCTATAAACAAACTAACAAAGCTATAACCAAATACAGACCTCAAATGTAGCTGCAGATTATGTGAGAAACGGAGGGTAGACCATGCACTTAAGATGTAAAAAATACATGACAGTTATATGGCACAATCAGAAAAAACGACATTCAGTTAATGATAGACTGCATACAATATATGTATACATGTAGGTAAGAAGGTATATAGCACACGTTTAGCAAAATTAAGCATTGAGTAAATATAAAAGAGTGAGGTAACTGAAAAGAATGAATGAGGAATGTGGGTGGGCACTGTGGGTGGGTGCTGGGAAACAAGTAGAGTGGAATATAGAATATATAAGGCAAGGGTAGGGGTCTGTAATAGACAGAGAGGTAACCGAGTGTGATTGAAACACGTCAGAAGAATGGATTACGGCAGCTCGGTTAAGAGAGAGATTGTTGCAAATACTTTCAGGAAGTATGATTTAGTATAGGATAGCAAGAATTGAGTTCAGCAAAAAAAAATCTGCCAATATAAAAAAACAATGTTTTTTTCTATTCTGCTAAATTTGATTACTGAATGCAGACCTGCCAATTTGAGAACAAAATAGACCGCGTGAGTTGCAAGGATTCATGCCCGAACTTACCAAGAGGCCCTTCTGCCCATATCCACCTCCTCCTACCAAAAGGTTGTTGAGGCTGCTGGTGATGCTGGAATATTTTTGCACTCTTTAATGGACATTGCCTGATTGCAGCCTCAAAAGGTGAGCTAGAAATCCAATCTATGCAGTGGTTTCCAGCTTCCCTTTCCTGCCACCTTGTGATTTCAGCTCCTCACCAGACGACCCTGTGAAGTGAGACAAACCGGGTGACACACAGTGGTACTGTGTGGGTTGGCAGGTCTGTGAAATGCAAAAAAAGAAATGCGTGGAATTGTGTTGATTACCTCGTGAACAGGCTTATGATTTAAGAGGATGGCACACACTGTGAATAGTTCTATAATGTAGTGAGTAAAATAAGGAGAAGGAAGCAACATTTACTACAGTAGGTACTCAGGTAAATTAAGAAAATACTGGCTTCAGTCTTGCCGGGTCGCTGATGCCTTCTTTACATTTGGTGAGTCTGGGTGGGATGAAGAGTGCCACTTTAACACGTTGAAGAGATTGGACCCATCAGTGCATCTGCTCCTACTCTGGGAGGCGCACTCACCGCAGGTCAGAGTGACTGAAGTGCTAGTGACTGAGATTTCAGAAGGAAAGCTGATGCAATTATAAGTTCTCTTTGGTATGTTGAGGACGTTGTTTATTCCACACTAGAGTTCTGTTATGTGCTGTTATGGTGTGTTATGTGTGTTTATAAAGCACACTATCACCTGTGAGGGAATCCTGGCGAGGAGCGGGTGTGTGTGCTTAGACCTGCCTAATATAAGTTAGTTATTGGAAGAGCCAGGACTTCAAGAACAGGGGTGGCTCTAATATGGAGTGAAGGCTGGTCCACTTTTTAGGAAAGTTATGAAAGAATCTTGATATTCCCGTCCCTGAAGCACTGACATCATGGGACAATACCATATGTAGATTGTGGCAAATACTTATTGCATTGAAAAGAGAGGTTAATGGTGTGCACAGTGGGCATATCTCAGTGGGGCCTAAAAGCAGAACAGGTACCATGAACTCCAGAAAAGCATACTTGTATGTGTGTGGATATGTTCATGGCCATTATGGTCTGCTCGGCGAAAGCTCTATCAACCTGAGAAAAAAACACGTTGAGTACAAGATGGCCACCTTAGCTGTATAAACCCATAGTGTTGCATTGGGTTATCTGAATAAGTACCTGTTTTTCACTGATAGTTTCACACAATGGTATGTTTGTCGCAAATAACACATACTCAGGCAACCAACGGTGTGATAGGTTTTTGGATAAAGTCCTACATTTAAGGTAAAACTTTACTTTTTTTCAAGTTCTGTTTTACCTGCATGTTTATGATTTGGTTATTTTTGATAGAGAAGAAAGTTGAAGTACAGCCTTGCCCATTTGTTGGTTGTTCCTCCTGACTTTAGCCAACATCTCAGCACTTCCTCATAGAACACAAAAAAAACAGCTAAGACCTTGCAAATTGTTACTCTTTTGTGTCCAGGGCAGCAGAAAAGTGTTCCTCAATTATGCCATGGTGTGTGGCACAAGTCTTACTGCCAAAGGGAACTCTTGCATACATTAGAAAGGGAAGGCCAAGAAGTGTTAGAAAATGTACCAGTATTGCCCCATGAAGATGAACAGGATTTAAGAAAGTTGGAGGTGGCCTTTAGAAAATTGGACCTACACCTCGTCGGTTTTCCAAAAACACAAAATATTTTGACAGTGTGCTAGGCAATGATGTATGATTCTAAGTCACGCAACAAGTGTGTCCTCGTGCAGCAAAACTTGACTCTGGACCAGGAGGCAAAACTCTACTTTGCTGGGCACAAAAAGAGGTTTAGTTGAAGCACAGAGCCACATGGCAGTACCATATTGTAGAGATACTATTTTGAATGTAGAATTCAGACAGAAATTGAATTGATGGAAGAGTATGTCACCATTTTCAGTAAATTGGCCTCTTCATGACAATTTGGGGCATTCACTGATGAGCACAGTGGGGATCAATTTCTCTCAAAGTGTAAAAGTGACAGGATTAGTGAAGAACTTTGACTTAAGGATGAGCCACGTTTAGAAGATATTATCGCCAATGCTAAAAGAGTGGAGCATATGATGGATTGTGTGGAACTGTTAAAGAAAGAAGAGGGTGTTAAGACTAGTGTATAATGTCGGTAAAAGTAACAGTGGAAAGACAATATAATAACTAAAAGGACTTTTTTTACAGTTGTGGCCTTAATGGGCACATGGAAAACAGTAAGGAAATGTCCAATGACACATATAAATTGTAACAGATGTGGGTGTAAAGGATATTTTCAAAAATGTTGCAAAAGCTCCTTTTAAAGTAAAGGACACAGTGTTGAGAGATTAATTAAGCAGTTCTGCTGCAAGAAGTAAGTAAATATTCTTTAAAACCTACTGAGGTTGTTCCATTGAACAATGAACCAATCAAGATGAGATTTGATTCATTTTCTCATTACAGCATAAACTCACAAAAGGTGTGCAATGCTGTTTCCAGCGATAACATAAGTTTGTGTAAATTGAATATCAAGCTAAGGGGTTACGGTAGATATGAGATTAAAATGAGAGGTTACTTTGTAGGCACATAATTCCAGGTAAACTTTATGTAGCATTAAAAGATGACAACCTTTTTGGGTGGGCACACTAAAAGGATTTGGAAATCATTTAGATTAAAATGCTCCACAACAACTGAATGCAAATGAAGACATGTGTGGTATTGTGCTAGATTAGCTCTAGGACAGGCCTATCTCTTACGATTATATCACACACTGTAAATAGCTCTAGAATGATGCAGTGAGGGAAACAAGGAGCAGAAACTATCGTTACTGCTGTAGTGGCTGAGGTGGAAGAAAGAAGATACTTGCTGCAGTGTTGCCGAGTCACTGATGTCTTCTTTACAACATGCCGAACATTCTCTCTACTAGGAATCAAGGAAAATTCTCAAAGAAAGCTTTGTGCAGAAGGCTTAAATATTTAAGTTTAGTTTGATTTGTCAAAAGGACATTTAAAAAAACTTAATTTCAGATTGATATGGTAAGCTAACATAAACACTCACTGCAGCTAGTTCAGACAGCAGAAGTTAATAATCGTTACCAACATAATTTTGTCTGAAAAGTACAAGTACTGTATAAAAATATATCATAAATCACAGTGCAATTTAAAGGTGACTGCGCATTGATTAAAAGGAAATGGCCTCATCATTGTACTGGGGAACATCTTATTGCATTGCATATAGTCAACAGTTGATTCACAGTTACAGAACAATCATAATTTTAATGAGATGTATTTCCATTGGTAAATTACTATTCGTTCTTTGTCCCGATATAAACAGAACACGAGCATTGCAGCACTTCCTGGAGATTGTCCTCCAAGAGAAGAATAATCTGAATGATGTAAACACAGAGGAAAATCGGGATAAGTCAATTGGGCTGAATCTGGCCAAAGGTTGGCGTTTAATTATGAAAAGGAGTAGGAAAAAGCTGAACCTTGTGGCACTGAAACTCAATGTTGAGATTTAAATGGGACAACAATAACTGTTTGCCCTCTGTTAAACACAAAAGTGAATGAAGTCTAGTACTAGAAGCTGAATATCACATGCACAGGATTATTGGAGAGTAGGCTAGTGACTAGTTCAAAGTAACTAGTTCAAGATCATCACGTGATGATAAAAGTATGTATACAGGGAGTCTACTAAGTCACTTTGCTGCCTGAGTTCAGTTTTTGGGCAACAGGATGTTCCAATATGTTTATTGTAAATGTAAACTGAGATATGTACCAGTATTTTCCTGGCTAAAAACTGAATCGGATAGACTTTTAGTTTAAGGATATGAAGACCAGCTGTTTTACTGCAATTTCCATTAAGCCTGCAGTTACGGAGACATTGACATTTTTTTTTAGCGTGTCTGTTTAAAAGTATTTATCAAGATACAGTGAAGTGAGTAGGGTGAATGTAAAGAATCTCTTTTAACCAGTAAGAATGCAAATCGTTCACAAGCTACAATATGGATATATAGAAACAAATTGACATCGAGGAAGAAGTGAGTGACAATGTATTTCGTTATCAACAGAGAGTGTACTTAGATTTAAGTACAAACTTTAACTATATAAATGAGTTGTTTTTAAATGTATTTATGCAGGTTTAAATTATGTGACCATCCTGGAAATCGGGAATAGAGCCTGTCATATTGTGTTAATAAATAACTGTTGGCTGTGGCTAAGACAGACCGAGACGGCCAGAGAGATCCCTCTTGGGTGCTATGGCACATTTCCATTTCAAACACATCATTCGTGTGCTTTTACTATTTAAAAGTGTAAAATTACGCGGCGTTTCTATTTTCTTTCCGAAGGTTTGATTATATAAATGTTTCAGCACTCGTGTTAGAAGCGGGAGACATTATTCAGTGTCAGGCATATTTAAACTCATGTGTCCTCGTAATTTCGGCAGTCTTCTCTTCTATGTTATCGCCATGGTAAGCACGTCTGACACCGGTACCTCTGTGTACTGGCCTTTTACTAGCATTTCTCGGCTGCTCGCCTCCTAGCAAAACAATTATGGGTTACAACCGATGCAGGGACTGAGGAACCCCGTGCGACCTGTGACTAATCTGTTTAAAGGGGAATGACACTCTGTTTGCTTCATGAGTACATTGATGTCTGCAAAGTATTGTCTCTAGTTTTTTATTTGGCTAGATTTCTGATTCTGTATTTCAGATACATTTCTGTACTGTACGAAAAAAACAACGTGAGGTGTTGGCCTTAATAAAGAATAAGCATTTGGAAGTCCACTTTGCTAAATGAAAATCCGGAAATTTAACCCGCTCAGTGGGTGTCCTGGCCCCCTTGCCCAAAGGAAGCCTCGCTGTATTGGCGGGTGGGTAGGATAGCAGGGTTGACACTGAAACCAAGCCCTGGGACCTTTAACATACTACGCAAGCCGCGCTTAAAAAAAAGAGTTGAAAATTAAGGTATAATAAAAAGAGGAGGAAGACACTCGATTTGTAATAGTCAGCTCATACAATTCAGATTGTTGGATAATATGTCACTCCTAAAGGGTAATTCAATTATACTGCTGTCAGATAACACTTGTTGGATTGTAATGTTTTTTTTTTTTTTTTTAATGAAAAGCGATGGCTTAACCATCGTCAGACTAGTGAGTACGCAGGGGTGCCCACATATTGCGCGAACAGGAACTCGCACCACAGAGCAAGGTCAACAGGAATTGACAAAGTCCAAAGGTTGGGCCTCTTTATAGTCTGATTTTAAAAGCTTTACTAAAGTACAGAGGGGCAGATTTACAAGCCACTTGTGCCTCTTTTACTCTGCCATTGCGTCACTTTTGTGAGACAGCCGTGGCGCAAAGCCATCGCCATGCTGCGGGGTATTTACAACGTGACGCACCTGGGAGATGCATCACGTTGTAAAGCCCTGCGCCACATGTAGGCGTTCCGGCGCGGGGGGAGGGGGCGTTCCGGCGCAGGAACGCCTCCTAAAAGTGGCTGAGTGAATGTAATTGGCAGACCCCCCAGGATATAGCGGGTTTTGTAAAAATGCCGCGCGATTTCTACAAAAGTGCCGATTTCGCGGGCACATTTGTAAAAATCGCGGCATTTTTACAAAAGTGCCGATTTCGCGGCAAACCGCGATATCGCGATATCCTGGAGGGTCTGATTATAGGTCTTCCATGGTCATGCTGGAGGTATAGTATGCAAGTCTGCATGCAACATAAGGTAAAAGTCTATCATATGGATTCATCAAGCATCCATTTTGCGATTCCTTATAAGCGAAAAATAAGGATTCGCTAATAAGGAATAGCAAAATGCTATGCATGAAGAACTCGCTTAAAAAAATAGCGATTTCTTAAAATTCCTTAATTGCGACTCACAAATTGCGAGTCGCAATTAAGGAATACCTCCCCATTCATTCCTATGGGTCTAAAGGCCCATACGAATGAATGGGAAGACAATCTCAATTTGCCATTCTCAATTAGAGAATCGCAAATTGAGATTGCAATTTCAAGGGTGCCAGGGGGTCAAAAAGACACCCTGTTGCACGCCTGAAATCTGCATATGGGTATATCTTGCACACACACATGCCCTAAGGGCATGTTTGTGTGTAAAATGGAACTTTGAAAAATGCACTTTAGTGCATTTTTCAAAGTTTTTGCAAATTACCATGAAGTTCAGCTTCATGGTAATTTGCTCCCCCTATTAGCGAATTCGCGAATTTTTTAACTTTAATGCATTGTTATGTTATGTTATGTTATATATCGGTCTTGTATAGCGCAACGGCTACTCCAAAGGAGTGTCCCGGCGCTTTTGTGCTCCAGACCCAGAAAAGAGACTAAGAAACATAACAACAGACGAGTTAAAAACAAAGGATGAAAGACAGTAGAGCTCTAATCGGAGAATAACCAAGTCTTGAGACCCTTCCTAAAGGCCAGCAGATTGGATGAGGACCGTAGAGACAAGGGCAGGGAATTCCACAGCTGAGGGGCCAAGAATCTAAAAGACCGCCCTCCCAGGCGTGCCCTCTTTGTGCGTGGAACTGCAGCCAGTGCTAAGGACTCCGATCTTAAGGATCGCGTCGGCCGGTAAAAGACCATCCTTTTCTGTAGGTATTTTGCACCCGTGGCATGCAATGCTTTGTGGCCTAATGTCAAAGCCTTGAACATTATCCTCTTCCGAATGGGAAGCCAATGTAGGGATTGCAGCAGATTTGAGGCACTGGCTCGACGATGCAAGCCAAAAATAGCTCGTGCTGCCGCGTTCTGGGTCACCTGCAAACGCTGTAGAAGGTATTCTGGGAGACCCAGATACAGAACATTAGCATAATCCAATCTGGATCCGATGAGGGCCTGCACAATTATTCTCCGGTGTTCCTGGGACAAGAGAGGGAAAAACTTTCGAAGCATCCGGAGAATGCCGAAGCAGGTTCCTGTAACGGTGGCCACCTGGGAATTGAGCGTAAGCCCGTTGTCGATTTTGATTCCCAGGTTCTTAGCCCAAATGGAAGCCTGAGCCGGGGGGAACAGGTCGACAGGCCACCAATCATGCCAGTCCGGTTCCAAGGGACATCCAAAGAAAAGTATCTCTGATTTATCCGAGTTGCACTTGAGGCTGTTCAGATGGAACCAATTAAAAACAGCCCCAAGGCACTCACGGATACTTTCCCCATCGAATTCTTCGCTCTTACGGCAGGTGAAAAGAAGCTGGGTGTTGTCAGCGTATGAAACGATCTGGGCCCTGTAGGACTCCACCAAAGTCGCCAGAGGGGTCATGAGGATGTTGAATAAGGTCGGGCTCAATACTGAGCCCTGAGGAACTCCGACTCCCAGTGGCGGCATTTCGGCAGATCCTGAAGGGGCCCAGACCGTTTGACGGCGGTTGGCTAAGAAGGAACGAAACCAGTTGAGCACCGTCCCCCCAAGACCGATGTCATGAAGTCTTATGAGGAGATCCTCATGGGGGACGGTGTCAAAAGCCGCCAACAGGTCTAACATGACTAACATCACCCTACCTCCGTCATCCAGCACCTCCTTTACGATCTCTGAGACTTCCAGCAGCGCCGTCTCGGTACTTAAGTTGGATCGAAAGCCCGATTGAGACGCGTGAAGAAGCTCATTAGACTCCAGGAAATTGGAAAGCACGCCATGGACGTGCTTCTCCAGGATTTTAGTCAGTGCTGGAAGGAGCGAAATTGGCCGATAGTTGGACGGGACTTCTGGGGCAAGATTGGGCTTTTTGAGGAGAGGAATCACCATAGCCTGTTTCCAGGAAGGTGGCAGAACTCCCTGACTCAATGAGAGGTTAAGAATGGGATTAGCTAATGGGTTGACAACATCTGCCATTCTGGCTAAAAATTTTGCCGGGCAGGGATCACATGGTGAGACAGATTTCAGGTTCCTCATCAAAGCTAGAGATGAAGCAATTGAAAGAGGCGGGAACTCCAAAAGAGCCGGACCAGAGGTAGGTTGGTGAGCTATCTCATTAGACAGGATCGGATGGTCAGCTGTCGATCTCGGAGAGAAGGACTCCTGAATCTGTCTAATTTTGGACGTAAAAAAATTGGCAATAGTGTCCACCCAGTTCTCATCAGGAGCCTCCTGATCTGAGATCGAACGTGGGGTAGTAAATTCTCGTACGATCAAAAAGATTTCCTTACAGGAGTTAGCTGCTTCCTCAATTTTTTTTGCAAAATAGCACTTGCATTTAAGGAATCTCAATTTGAGATTCCTTAAATGCAATAGCAATTTAAGTAATCGCAATCGCAATTTTGCGATTTCTTTAATTGCGATTTTTGCATTTGGGATGATGCATCCCAAATGCAAAAATACCTGTCGCAAAGGGGCAGATTCTGAGAATCTGCCCCTTTGCGAGCTGTGTTTAGCTTGATGCATCTATGCCTATATCTGAGATGCAAAAAAAAAAAGATTGTTAACCAGATTGTTATTGTGCCCTTGAAACTTGGATAAAATTAAAGATCTAGTTAAAAACGTTTTGGTAGAATGCTAAGAGGCTATCCAGTTTAGTCTTAAACAGCAAGGCCAGCAAGATTCGCCTTCACAGACATCTCTAATAGAGCATTGAGAAAATAGACTCTGATAGGAGAGCACTCGAATAGAACTGACAACCTGGTGGAAGCCAGGAAAGTAGGGGTACATGTATCTCTTAGATCATAGATGCTAAGTCCATTTCAGAACCTATAGAGAAAAATATTAGTGGGTCTCGATTCTCAGTATACTCCCTCTACCTGACAGAAATTGTTCTATTTAAGACTAATGTTGACTGATTAAGAATTATATTATAGAGAACGCAGAATGATAACATAATTATTGCTAACCTTTTACTGGTGTGCACAAGGTGAAGAAATTGATACCCCACGGATGCAGCAGTGTAACCATACAATCCATCATCTGTGGTGGGATGACTCTAGTGCAGCTATGACTCAAAGGAAATATAGTAGAAAGCCAGTCAAGAGAGTTCAATCCACAAGGGACATATGCAAACTAATTGCACAATGGTTTCCGGACAGTATGGAGTTACAATGGAGTTAGGGCCTCTCCATTGACTTGTCCATTGTTTCTGTGAACAGCTCTTTTAAACAGCACAGAAGGCACAATAACGTCATCTGTTTTCAGTTTAGCCATTTTAGTGGCATAAGTCGCTTTTGTGCTACATGTGGCTACTTTTTCAACCTCTCCTGACTTGTGCATTGGCTGTTGCTTCTTATGTCTTACATTATTTTGCTTTAGCACCATCAACTCAGACTAATACAGTTCCGTCCTCTTTATTGAAGTGTAAAACTGGAATAATTAACTGAATACAGTTGTCACTGTGACTTTAAAAACTTCTGGTTTCAATACTAAATATGCACAAATACTTGCCTTCCTGTCGGACACTAACTGGTTATTAATTACTGTGTTGTGATTAATCCTCCAAGGAGCAGCAACAACAGTAATTCCAGATGTTTGGTTTTTAGTTTCTTTAAAGTTTGAAATATATTTGCGCAACAACCGAGCTGTTTTGCTTGTTCCCAAGAGAGGTGTAACAAAGAGTCACAAAACTTTATTTCATTTCCCTACGACTTTTAAAAATACTCCCCATGGGAAGTCACATTAGCCTCACGTTTCCTGCTAAGGGGGTCATTTTGCAAATATTCATTAACTCAGCTGAATCAGAAATTTGCAAGCTTGTGATAATATTCTAGAACAAAAGCATCAAGGGTCGTTCCATGCAACATATTGTAATAGGCAGTACCACAGGGAGTTGGAGAATGAATTACTCTCGATTCAAAACGATCAGGAGAGGCAAGATTGAGGAGAAGGCATTTTATTGTACCTAATGTGTGATGTTGCAACAAAATATGAAAGTAAGTCCCTTGTGGTGATTATTATAAGGAGTATTTTTATAGAGCAGCAGCTACTCAATCCTGGGAGTCCTGGCACTAGGTCTGGAAGAGCTAACAGGTCATTTTAGCAGAATAACAAGGTTCTCAGGCAGATGGGTAGCATTCAAATGGAATAATGGGCCAAGAAGGGGAACACTCTCTCTCCCTATATACAGACCTATTTGACGCATCTGAGCATAGTTCATCAGCCCGCTCGCCCTCGCCTCCTCCGACTACATCCTCCTAGGAGACCTCAACTACCACCTGGAGAACGACAAGGACAGCAACACCACCACCCTACTAGACAACCTCGCCAACCTCGGACTCAAGCAACTGGTGAACACCCCCACCCACTAAGCCGGCCTCACGCTCGACCCCATCTTCTCCTCCAGCAAGCACATCTCCTTCAGCCACTCCACCGGACTTCATTGGACTGATCACAGATGAGTACACTTCAGCTTCAGGAGAACCACGACCCATCACGACCCGCAACAAGCTCCCCGCAGGAGCTGGAGCAAGATCACCGCCGACCAACTCACCACCTCCCTCAGCCAGAACCCTCCCATCAGCACAACAGATCCCAATGAAGCAGCCCGCAACCTCACACAGTGGCTCACCAACTGTGCCAATGACCTCGCACCACTGAAGAACCCTCCCAGCAAACCCGGCAGCAAGAAAGCCTCGTGGTTCACCGACGAACTCAAAACATCCAAGAAAAACTGCCGCACCCTTGAAAAAGCCTGGCGCCACGACCAGACCACAGAAAACATGACTGCCCTCAAGAACGCCACCCGCGCACACCACCAGCTGATCCGCACCACCAAAAGGACAACATTCAAAGAACGACTGGACAACAACACCCACAACAGCACGGAACTCTTCAGCATTGTCAAAGAGCTCTCCAACCCCAGCGCCGGAAACAACGACATCACTCCCTCGCAAGACCTCTGCGACTCACTCGCCTCCTTCTTCCACCGCAAGAACAGCTTTGGCGCACGAACCACGCACCCCACCACCGAACCAATGCCCCCCACCACCACCCTCTGCGACTGGATCCCGGTCAGCACCGAAGACACCACCCGCACGATGAACACCATCCACTCCGGATCCCCAACCGACCCCTACCCCCACCACTTCTTCAACAAGGCTGACTCCATCATCGCACCCCAACTCCGGGACATCATCAACATCTCCTTCAACACCGCCACCTTCCCGGAGAGCTGGAAGCATGCCGAGCTCAGCGCCCTCCTGAAGAAACCCACAGCGGACCCCACCGACCTCAAGAACTTCCGCCCCATCTCGCTCCTCCCTTTTCCTGCCAAAGTCATTGAGAAGGCCGAGTGGATGAAGAACAGCTGCCTGAAACTGAACTCAGACAAGACGGAAGTCCTCATCCTGGGATCATCCCCCTCCGCCTGGTGGCCCCCTGCCCTGGGCACCACCCCCAAACCAACGGACCACGCACGAAACCTAGGCTTCATCCTGGACTCCTCCCTCACGATGACCAGACAAGTCAACGCCGTCTCGTCCTCCTGTTTCAACACCTTGCGCATGCTCCGTAAGATCTTCCGATGGATCCCCACCGATACCAGGAAGACGGTCACCCAGGCACTGGTCACCAGCCGACTGGACTACGGGAACACCCTCTACGCAGGAACCACTGCCAAACTTCAGAAAAGACTCCAGCGCATACAGAACGCCTCCGCACGACTCATCCTGGACATCCCCCGCCGCAACCACATCTCCACCCACCTGAGAGACCTGCACTGGCTCCCCGTCAGCAAGAGGATCACGTTCAGACTCCTCACCCACGCACACAAGGCTCTCCACGACCTGGGCTCCAAGTACCTCAACAACCGCCTCACCTTCTACACGCCCACCCACCAGCTGCGATCGACCAGTCTCGACCGCGCCACAGTACCACGCATTCGCAGAGCCACCACCGGAGGAAGATCCTTCTCCTACCTGGCTGCCAAGACATGGAACTCCCTCGCCATCCACCTACCGCTGACCCACGACCATCTCTCCTTCAGGAAGCAACTCAAGACCTGGCTTTTCGAGCAGTAGCGGACCCCTCCCTCCCAGCGCCTTGAGACCCTTCCGGGTGAGTAGTGCGCTATATACATTGTCTGATTGATTGATTGATTGACAGTGTATGCCTAAGGATGTAGTCATTATTCTTAATTGAATAAAGAGTGTCAAACATGTAGATTGCC
This sequence comes from Lissotriton helveticus, assembly GCF_964261635.1. Lineage (NCBI taxonomy): Eukaryota > Metazoa > Chordata > Amphibia > Caudata > Salamandridae > Lissotriton > Lissotriton helveticus. The sequence continues at coordinate 2,000,604,324 of NC_136061.1, read as the reverse complement.
AATTTGCTTCATATGATGTAAGGAGGCATTGTTCTAGATTATGGAGCATTTCTATCTAATAGACATTTGAAATACAATAGCCTAAATGTCATTGAAAGTGCAGGCGTTTCATCTAGAACCACCTCTAATGATGATAGGTCTTGAGGAACCAGCAGGAGATTTCCTGTTGATCACAGCTGTCTTAACTACTTCCTGGGTAGGAGACTGGTGTTGACTTCATCTGACCCATCAGTGGCAACAGAGTGCTAAGGAACTGAATGTTGTGATTTTATTCAATAGAACGCGCACTGCGATGTCTTCTCATTTGCCATGCTTATTCAATATATATATATACAATGTTGTTGCAAGAAACATCGTTGTCAACAATACCAGGAAAAGATATTGTGTACCATAATATCGTGATTCTAAAATGGTAAAGTACAAAATATAAGAAAAAAATATATGAATTATGCAATAAATAAAATATTGAAAAATCCAAAAGACACAATTACAAAAAATGCTATATACATTAAAATACATTTTAAAATAGAAACAAATAATGTTACATATAAAAAAACTATGCTATTCAACCACCATTATTAAAACTATTGGAGGCTCAGAATATTATTGATACTATTCCCACTCTAGTACATGCAACGGTAGGGAATGTATTGGATTTTGGAGGGGTATAACTGACTGTTCCCTGTCAGACTGTGCACCAGTAGGGAAAGTGTTGGATTTCAAAGGGGTGAAATTGACTATTCTCACTCCAAACAGTACAAAAGTAGGGAAGGTTTTGGGCTTTGGAGGGTTAAAATGTACTATCCCCACTCCAGTCTATGCAATAGTAGGAAAAGCGTTGGATTTCGGAGCGGGTACAATGTACTATTCCCACTCCAGTCAGTGCAACAATAGGGAACGTGTTGGACATTTGAGGAGGACATTTGACTAATCCCACTCCAGTCTCTGCAACAGCAGGGTAATTGTTGGAATTTGGAGGGGCAAAATGTACTACACCCAATCCAAACAGCACAACAGTAAAGAAAGTGTCAAATTGCAAAGAGGTTAATTTTACTATTCCTATTGCAATCTAAACAAGAGTACGGAAACTAGTTCAAATAGATTACATATATAAGTAACACCATGGTAATTCATTATAATTTCATTCATTCAATTACTAATTAACTTCTTACTCATAACTCCTACAAATCTAGCAGCCCGTACCTAAAATATAACTTTAAAAATCAGTATCCAATCATTTACATATTTAAAATCAATTGATTGTTAATGAATTATTACTTAACTTCCCAGCCTAGACCTTACATACTAAAATAAAATTAAAATAATTAAATAGTCCATAATGTAAATATTTAAATTAAATTAAATTAAACAATTAAATTACAAATAATAATTATTAATAAACTACTTTTTGATTAAATAACTACCCACCATATATCCCTACAATTCTATCATCCAACAATTAAAATATTTGTACAGTAATTCAGTATTCCATAGTTTGCATAATAAAAATGTTATTAAATAACTAATTAAAAAATATTATTAAATTATTAATTAGTTATCTTACCACACTAAACTCCTACAAACCTAGCAGCCTGTAAATGAAATATAAGTAAAATAAATAACATAATTGAAATCAATTGCATAATTTATTAACAATAGTTAATTATTAATCATAACAGCACAGGTGCACCACAACATTTAGCATGAGGTAAATCAATGTTTGATATACAATTCCAATAAGTCACGGAGATAGAAGTTCCTCAGTTTGATTTCTTTATTTGAAAAAAAGTGAAGCACCATACAGCCGACGCGTTTCGTCCCAAAGAGGGATTTCTTCAGGGCTGTAAAATACAAATGGTTTTTGCAGGTGCAATTGAGTTTTAGACCAGTTTGCGACCGCAAAAAAAGTGTGGCCCATGTACTAATCCTATTTTGCGAGTCGCAAATCAATTTGCGACTCACAAAATAGAATTATCGACTCGCTATTAGGAAGGGGCGTTCCAAGGGCGTCCCTTCCTAATAACGACTCCTGAAGCTATGTATGACTGTTTTGCGACCGTAATTGCGGTTGCAAAACAGTCGCAGTTTATCTCCCTTCACAGAAAGGTGGTAAACCACTAAAAGACGGGATGGGGTTGCCAGGGGACCTTTTCCCCTTTGTGAGTGGCTCTCAAATTATTTTTGAAGGGCAGGCAGTGGTCCCAGGGACCACTGCCTGCCCTTAAAAATGAAACTGAAAAGTTTATTTTTTATTTTTTAAATGGATCCCTTTTTCCTTTAACCCGTTGACCGCGGCGCCAATGTCGCCGCGGTGTGGGTGAAATAAAGGGTGGGCGTGGTTCGGAATGCACCCGGCCAACCTCCGCACATGCCCACCATGACGTCGTACGTCCGGGGGCCGTCCGACGCACCGAAAGGGTTAAGGAAAACGGGCTGCATTTTTTAAAAAACCTGCTTTATTTAAAAGCAGTCCCAAACATGGTTGTTTGCGGACTCCAGCAGGCCACTAATCCTGGGAGTGCCAGTCATTCCTGATGGGGTCGCAAATTGCGACAGCCTCATTAATATGTATAAGGCATGCAATTTGCAACCCCATTGGGAATCACAAACAGTGCATCGCAATTTGCAAGTCGCAAATGAGACGCAATTTGCAACTCACAAATTTGTGGGTCATACATCTGTCCCTCAGTCTGTTAAAGTTTTTCAAAGTGATTAGATTGACGTGCCCATGTATATAAGTGCTTTAACACACTTCCTTGGAAAATGTAAAGTGATAAAGTACATGACAAGGATTATTCTCTTTTGCCATTACTGGTTCAAGAGTAATTTAGGTTCCACAGTTGACTGCATGGTGAGTCGTCAACCAAGTAGGACAACCCTCAATATGCAATTGGTGTGAAAAGTTTTTTCTTCAGTCAAGAGACTATAAGAGATAGGTATGCACAGATATTTCTTGAGGGGTAAATGAGTACCTTACATGGTACACGTCCCCATAAAATCCCTTCAGTACGGGATCCCCTACTCAGGGTCTCCCTGGTGAAGGAAAATGTATCACTGAAGATCATGAAAACCTTCCCTGCTGTTTGAAACATGATGGATGATCTCACAATTGGAGAGAAGATTGGCAACAGGCACATATTCTGAATGTATGCAGAACTATGACTCTAAGCATACAAGTGACTAAGAACTACAGCATTTGGGCTCAAACAGTCAAGATTTTATTTACCACACCATCCGAGACTTAACAGATAGTAATCTCACCTGAGCCATCTCCTCCTTCCGGCCACAACTGATGTTTTGGAGCACATTCCCGTCTACAGTGCATGGCTGGGTTTCACTGTCCAAGGTGGTGATGCTGTACATTTTTTTATAAATTACCAGTGCACATACCGAGCTCCACCTTCCATAGCATGCTAGGTACATTTATATGGAACAAGGGAAGAAGAAGAGTGGCCCTGATGAAGCTCTAGTTGCCAGTCAACAAATGGGACCTAAGGGGCCCCAACTTTCAGCATTACTATCTGTCAGCCCAGATGCAATGGCCAGCTTGCTGATGGGGCGACACTCAGCTGAGCTGGGCCTTCCCACATTGAATTGTGCTGTGTGAATGATCCATGAGCTGTTGCTTCTGATAGGCAAGCTACCTGCAGGCTCAAACAAGCTACTGACAGCAGCGCATGCCTGATACATTAGAAGCCTACAATTATCCCCGACGTTAGTGCCGGAGATCCGTATCAACTCACTGAGCCCCTTCAGAGAGCTGCTTGGGAGAGAAGGATGGAGCCCTGGGATCCAGAGGGAATAGCAACCCTGGGTGCCCTGTGCCAAAATGTTATCCTTATCCCGTTTGAACAGCTTTGCAATGACCACAATATAACTCTGTGCCATTTCGTAGCGTACCACACACTACTGGCAGAGTTACAGCATAATTAGCAGATTATAGATGCTGAACCTAACACACATGCCCTCGGACATGAACTCGAATCATGGGTAGTAGGCGTTGGCTTATCACGTGGTTTGCAAAAGCGCTAGCATATACTCTGCAAGACCTACTGTCCATATCAGGCAAGACTGGGAACAGGATATTGGCCGTGCCCCATCACAGAAAGAGTGGGACAAGATCCTCGTATACCTGTGCAAGCTCTCACACAATGCGAAATTTCAATACATCCAACAAACGGCATATCTCACACCAACGCGGCTGCATAGAATATATGGCACTGCACTCACACCCACTGTGGCTCCCAAAGTGCCAACAAGTTGTGGAATTGCCTGGATGCAGTGTCCCTGTGGAGGGTGGTCACTGAGGTTCTGGCGACTGTCATGGGGAGGGAGAACCTGTACAGTATGGAGGCAGGGTCATTAGGGTTATACAGGTGTAAAAAGGTGGGGAGTGCCTTTAGCCGATTCATAGACCTTATGTTGCTAAAGGTTCGAAGAATGATCACAATGAAGTGGAAAGCTGCCCGTCTTCCTTAGTTATCATATTGGGATGCGGCCACACTAAAATGGGGTGGAGCAGAATCAGTGGCACTCCACAGGGAAGAAGCTAGAAGCCTGCACTAAATCCCCATCGCATTAGAGTGGGACACATGTATGCATGAGTTACAGGTACTTTCAGAGGAGCCTTGATGTCCTGAGATGACTACAAGGGTTTGAGAACCAATGCACACTGTAGCGTATCACAAGGCCCCCATCAGTTTACTTCTCCCATCTGCCCCTATCCCCCCACTACCCCTTACTGCATCCTGGGCTGAAAATGCTATCAGTAGCAGAGCTACCTATTAGTGTAAACTTTCATTTCACTTCAATAACTGTGTCATGCTATAACTCGTACGTCTTTCCTATATCCCATCAAGTGCCATCATGTTAGTGTCCCGGATAATTTGTGCTTGGTATGACCTGCCAGTTCTACTTGCATTGTTCGGGAAGTTTGTTGACTTGTGTTAAGAAATGATTGAAACAATACCTCCTGTACTCCCTACTGGACTCAAGAAAGGACTACAATACTAGATAGGAACATGTATTGTAGTACAGTCTGTGGTTCTATACCGCATTAATGTAATATATGCATGGATGGAAAATAATATTGGTTAAAAGATAAATCATTTATTTATTGAATACAATTTTTTTATCTGGAATTAACTAACGTGCATTGGAATATGTGTCCACTTACTTGTTCTGATGCAAGAGTGTCCTGTTAGTGAGCATTATAGCTGAATATGTTCTAGGGATACATGAGTTGGGCATGGCTTGTTTACTTCCATTATGTTGCCCCTGTTGCTCCCATACCATCAAATAGTATTGCATTGACAGTAAGTACATTGAGTTCTTCATTGCTATCTGACAGGCTGCAGGTATCAATGAAGTATGCTTAGCAGGGAAAATAGATGCTGAGCAGCTTGAGGCGGCACTATTTTTGAACCCCTGCAGCCAGTCCCTTTATAATTTCCTTTATAACACTGCTTCACATCTTCCTCTTTCCTTTTTCAAGATTCCTTGGTGTAATTCCGTTTTGTTTTTCTCACTTCACCTGAGAGTAGAATTTTGAAAAAACTGTGTTTCTAATGTGCTCTTAGACTGTCTCCTTTATGTTCTCCGAGAATGATTAGATCATTATCCTATTACATTGCAGCGTCCAGGTATTTCCTTTCACCTGAGGAGATCTTTAAATGAGGGCACTGTGTCACTTGTAGCAACTAGTCCTTCTGATGCTCTAAACCACCTTTGTGACTTTGTCAACTGTAATCCTGGCAGCCGCTATCCCTTAAAACAGTTGTGTATATTGTTTTTATGTATCATTGTTTGTTTCAGAAATTTCTAGGGAACCCCCAAAAATATTGTGTGGCCAATCTCAGTCCAAGGAGGGGATGTGGAAATTATGCACTGTGTGAATATAAGATGCAATGGCATGTCCTAGATTATCTTATTAATGGACATGTCTGCATAACTGCATCATTTATAGTTTCTACAAAAGATACAAGTTATTAGTTTTGTTCTACGCATATATGTTCCATTCGAACTTTCAACCCATTTAGAGAATTATGAACGGGCTTCTTGAAAGAAAGAATATGAGCTATGGTGTTCAGACCTTCAAAAAAGGATATTGCCGGTAGTGTGAATATAAGAGCATAGTTCATATATTCCATGTGGTCAAAGACAAGTGTTCTGCAATTTTCATGACATCAGACTGTACTAACCTCTCAGAGCTTTGGAAATGTGTTACATTTGTATTTCCTGTCAAAACATTCATCAAATGCAAAGATAAACCCTCTTGCTGTTTGGGAACAACATTCACTTTATTGAGTAAATGAAATGTTAATGTGTTGCCTTTCTTTTCCATATCATTGTACTTATCTACAAATAAATAAATGGTCTCAAAACTGGGTTTGTTGTTTTAATATGCATTTTACAATACTGGTGGCTACGTTTTGAATATGGAAAAGCACTGAACGTTGTGCACATCTGTATGTGCAAACAAATCCTTTGCTACTGGAAGCTGCGTTTCATTGGTTGCCTATTCTTAAAAGGAATATTTAAATGTGCTAATTGACATCAAAAGTGTTGTGTTCATCATGACCCTTCCTTCCACATCAGCTAGCAGAATTGTATTACTTATTTATCTTGGAAATAATGACTATGTCCCCTTGTAACCACTTTCAGTGCTCATTTTAACTGCCAACCTAAAGATGGGTAAATATAATGGGAAATAGACAGGGTAGTGAAAAAGATCACTTTTTCACTACCATTGTCCATTTGCAGAACATAAGAAGGCCGGAAATAAGCATTTACATAAGTATATATTTCAATACGGTTACAGTTTTTTCTAAGTTGTCAAATGTATTTTTAAAGTAATTTTCAAAGGTTTCTTCAAAAGCCAATAGTGCCCTACTGATGCCTTATGAGGGGTTTTCTATACTAGTTATTGGAAGTAATCTTGCATTTAATTTATTTTACTTATTAAAATACACGGCTGTTTAGACGGGTCAATATAAGGAGCTGCTTATCTCAACCATTATGATCAACCTTCCTAATGTTTTGAAATAATTGTGTTAGTGCACTCAGAATGCAGAAAATGCACGAACAAAGCAAGTATTGTAATTTCCTTTCACCTGAGGAGATCTTCAATGAGGGCACTGTGGCACTTGTAGCAACTAGTCCTTCTGATGCTCTAAACCACCTTTGTGACTTTGTCAACTGTGATTCTGGCAGCCGATATCCCTTAAAACAGTTGTGTATATTGTTTTTTTGTATCATTGTTTGTTTCTGAAATTTCTAGGGAACCCCCAAAATTATTTTGTGGCCAATCTCAGTCCAAGGAGGGATGTGGAAATTATGCACTGTGTGAATATAAAATGCAATGGCATGTCCTAGATTCTCTTATGAATGGACATGTCTGCATATCTGCATCATTTATAGTCTCTACAAAAGATAAAAGTTATTAGTTTTGATCTACACATATATGTTTCACTCAATCTTTCAACCCATTTAGCGAATTATGAACGGGCTTCTTGAAAGACAGAATATCAGCTATGCTTAATGGTGTTCAGACCTTCAAAAAAGGATATTGCCGGTAGTGTGAATATAAGAGCATAGTTCATATATTCCATGTGGTCAAAGACTAGTGTTCTGCAATTTTCATGACATCAGACTGTACTAACCTCTCAGAGCTTTGGAAATGTCTTACATTTGTATTTCCTCTCAAAACATTCATCAAATGCAAAGATAAACCCTCTTGTTTGGGAACAGCATTCACTCTATTGAGTAAATGAAATGTTAATGGGCTGCCTTTCTTTTCCATATCATTGTACTTATCTACAAATAAATAAATGGTCTCAAAACTGGGTTTGTTGTTTTAATATGCATTTTACAATACTGGTGGCAACCGTTTTGAATATGGAAAAGCACTGAACGTTGTGCACATCTGTATGTGCAAACAAATCCTTTTGCTACTAGAAGCTGCGTTTCATTGGCTGCCTATTCTTGAAAGTAATATTTAAATGTCCTAATTGACATCAAAAGTGTTGTGTTCGTCATGACCCTTCCTTCCACATAAGCTAGCATAATTGTATTACTTCTTTCTCTTGGAAATAATGACTATGTCCCCTTGTAACCACTTTCAGTGCTCATTTTAACTGCCAACCTAAAGATGGGCAAATATAAAGGGAAATAGACAGGGTAGTGAAAAAGATCACTTTTTCACTACCATTGTCCATTTGCGGACATAAGAAGGCCGGAAACAAGCATTGGCATAAGTATATATTTCAATACGGTTACAGTTTTTTCTAATTTGTCAAATGTATTTTTAAGGTAATTTTTAAAGGTTTTTCAAAAGTCAATAGTGCCCTACTGATGCCTTATGAGGGGATTTCTATACTAGTTATGGACAGTAATCTTGCATTTAATATATTTTACTTATTAAAATGCGCGGCTGTTTAGACGGGTCTATATAAGGAGCTGCTTATCTCAACCATTATGATCAACCTTCCTAATGTTTTGCAAATAATTGTGTTCGTGCACTCAGAATGCAGAAAATGCACGAACAAATCAATTATTGTTATTTCCTTTCACCTGAGGAGATCTTCAATGAGGGCACTGTGGCACTTGTAGCAACTATTCCTTCTGATGCTCTAAACCACATTTGTGACTTTGTCAACTGTGATCCTGGCAGCCGCTATCCCTTGAAACAGTTGTCTATATTGCTTTTTTGTATCATTGTTTGTTTCTGAAATTTCTAGGGAACCCCCAAAAATATTGTGTGGCCAATCTCAGACCAAGGAGGGGATGTGGAAATTATGCACTGTGTGAATATAAAATGCAATGGCATGTCCTAGATTATCTTATTAATGGACATGTCTGCATATCTGCATCATTTATAGTCTCTACAAAAGATAAAAGTTATTAGTTTTGATCTGCACATATATGTTCCACTCAATCTTTCAACCCATTTAGCGAATTATGAACGGGCTTCTTGAAAGACAGAATATCAGCTATGCTTAATGGTGTTCAGACCTTCAAAAAAAGGATATTGCCGGTAGTGTGAATATAAGAGCATAGTTTATATATTCCATGTGGTCAAAGACTAATGTTCTGCAATTTTCATGACATCAGACTGTACTAACCTCTCAGAGCTTAGGAAATGTGTTACATTTGTATTTCCTGTCAAAAACATTCATCAAATGTAAAGATAAACCTTCTTGTTGTTTTGGAGCAGCATTCGCTCTATTGAGTAAATGAAATGTTAATGTGCTGCCTTTCTCTTCCATATCATTGTACTTATCTACAAATAAATAAATGGTCTCAAAACTGGGTTTGTTGTTTTAATATGCATTTTACAATACTGGTGGCTACGTTTTGAATATGGAAAAGCACTGAACGTTGTGCACATCTGTATGTGCAAAAAAATCCTTTTGCTACTAGAAGCTGCGTTTCATTGGCTGCCTATTCTTGAAAGTAATATTTAAATGTTCTAATTGACATCAAAAGTGTTGTGTTCGTCATGACCCTTCCTTCCACATCAGCTAGCAGAATTGTATTACTTATTTCTCTTGGAAATAATGACTATGTCCCCTTGTAACCACTTTCAGTGCTCATTTTAACTGCCAACCTAAAGATGGGCAAATATAATGGGAAATAGACAAGGTAGGGAAAACGATCACCTTTTCACTACAATTGTCCATTTGCGGGACATAAGAAGGCCGGAAATAAGCATTTACATAAGTATATATTTCAATACGGTTACAGTTTTTTCTAAGTTGTCAAATGTATTTTTAAGGTAATTTTCAAAGGTTTCTTCAAAAGTCAATAGTGCCCTACTGATGCCTTATGAGGGGATTTCTATACTAGTTATGGACAGTAATCTTGAATTTAATTAATTTTACTTATTAAAATGCGCGGCTGTTTAGACGGGTCTATATAAGGAGCTGCTTCTCTCAACCATTATGATCAACCTTCCTATTGTTTTGCAAATAATTGTGTTAGTGCACTCAGAATGCAGAAAATGCACAAACAAATCAATTATTGTCATTTTTGGAGGACAGCCTCTTCCAGTGACTATATAGTTGTTTCCAGTATGAATAGGAAAAATAAGATAAGAAATTATTAATTTGCTTTCTTAAAAGATTGCTGTATTTTTCAGACTGTAAAAGACCTAAAAAGAAATGCTGAATTTCTAATCTTCGGTTGTTGTGTTTCAGGTATCGTGGTTATGTGGAACTTTAAAAGGTCCAGGGAGCAGATTACATATTTGGGAATCAAGTTGTACTAAGATGTGAGAAAGATAATGTTGGTAAACTGTACATACCTACTACATGCAATGCAGGGGGGGCAAAAATCAATAATGTATTAATTAATATTTTGACTAGGATGTAAAATGTTAGGAATATTGAGTATGTTGTTTGGATACAAATTTCAAAATCATTTAGGAGAAACTTGGAAATTACCTCAATTTGCATGCCGTGCTACTAACGCCCAGAAAGAAAACAGTGATTTTAATTATCCAGATTTTAGAACTTCCCACAAAGCTTGCTCTTTGAAATAATCAGTTTGTTGACACATGGGAAACTGTATTTTGCGCAATAGAGTATTTTAGTTGTTTTTGACTACAGCAAATTGAATACACCTTGCTCAAGAGACATCTAAATTACTTGGTATGATGATAAATCTATAGGGCCAGCAAGAAAGCCATGAATCAGTTTGTGTCAAAACATATTTATTACAGGAAGAGGAAACATATATTGCAGAGTTTCTGCCTAATTATAACACTCTGAAAGAAGATGGAAGTAGAAGTGAAAATGTACAGCCAATTCTCCAAGCTTCTCAAAATTAGACAGACTAGTCTAAAAGCACAATCACTGAGTCATCACTTTATCTTTTTTCAGTCAGCGAATCAACAGTTAGGATGTTCTATAGAAGACAGCTCTGGTGATGTGGAGGGGTGTGATTGCCACAAAGACACTAAACAAGCCTACAGGTTTGGCTTTACAGCCGGTACAGACAAATTGAAAAACGTGCTGTGGTGAAGATGCTGGACCATGGTCAGAGAATTCAAATTAGTATCCCAGAAGATGACAGGCACTGGACATGCACAGAAACACAGACCTTTAAGTCACATGACTGAAGATTATGAAAGGGCTGAAATAGACTTGACAAATGTAATGGATATCTTAGAATTGATATCTAGATAGGATATAGGAGGAATGATTTAAGGAATATGTGCCTCAGGTCCAAATGAGAGATTGTGGAATAAATCAGTGATGCTAGCAACTTTTAAACAAGAATTGAAATTTAGAATCTGCAATTAGGATGTATTTCTAGAAATATATGTGGTTCAATAACAAGTGACTGTGTATCATAGACTGTAAATTAACTGTGTTTGCTCCTCCCTTCTCCAATACGTTTTCCATGTATCTGAGGTGTCTGTGGCTATCTAAAGTTATTCTGCCATGGAACACTTTTATAAGCGAAATTATTTCAATATCTTCAACCACTATCTGTTCTCTTTATTGTGCCCCAGTGAATTATAAGGTGCTTTTTTACTTTACAGCTAGGACCTCACGCTGTATGTTCACATGTCCACATAGATACATGCAAACATGGAGGAATTTGAGAATCTCAAAATTCTGATTAAAAATTAAGATGACTTTTAAAAAGGTATATGGTATTTATATTCCTAATCTGGAAATTGTCCAAATGTATCTATTTTTGTTGAAAATATTTCTTGTTGTTACATTTTCTTCTGTAAAAGCAAAACAATTGTAACTGAAAAAAGGAATCGAAAATCCCATAACCAGTGTCTTTTGCAGCAATTACGAAATGTTTATATTTTCTGTGCTTTGCAGAGTATGCTACCATGAAAATTGGGGAGATAGTCTTAATATGCTGTGCCATTATAATCTTTCATCAAACACAGCGAGGCACATGTTATGCTAACATTGTTTTATAGGATGTTTGTTCTAAATATCTAAAAAAATCCGGCAGTCTACTTCCTTCCGCCGGATGATTATCCCGCGCTTCCGCAGAGTTCGTTTGGGAGGCCAGTCGCTTTCTGTTAAAGCTGCAGCAGCCTGGAATTCGCTCCCTGCGGATATTCAGCTTATCCAAGAGTTTCAACTTTTTAAAAAACACCTGAAAACACATCTGTTTAGTCTGACCATCTAATTGACTCACTCTTCTTCCACAGCCCATCCTCCGCGCCAGGACACTCTTGAGTATTAGTGAGTGCTACAAATCCTCTATAACATAACATATAACATAAATATACTGTATGTCTGGTCAAGCAAAGTGGAGAAAACCCACCTTTTCTGCATGGTCACCCATGAGTGTCATTTCTGAACTATTTTTGGCTATCAACGGACTCTCTGCCCGGCAAAACTGCTATACAGTGTCACAGTGTGTGTTCTCTGGCACTAAGCTGGTATTAGTATAATTGGTTTAATCCAATTGGTCTATTTAATTTTCATGTTAGGCTATGGTAGATAGTATAGAAATTGCCACAGTAGTATGAAAGTTGAATGTCACATGTGGGATGTAGTGTATTTAACCTACCTATGGACATGACAAAAATATTTTGCTGTAAGAAACATAAAAGTTTAAAGGAACTGCAATAAAACATGGGAAGTAAAATTGTCTTTACCTTGAAAGAAAACCTATTATTGTATGCAATATATAAGAAAAGTGTCCCATTATATATTTATCACAGTTTCTGAAGGCCAAAAACCCATTTTCATTTTGCAGGTTAATGCTAAATTGTCCACAGACAGGCCTCGTATGATTCTATTATTTATTTCATATTTCCGCAATGGAAAATGCTAAAAAAAAAAAAAAAAAAAATCAAATGTATTTTCAATGTAATTTTTTTAATTTCATTTATAGCTTTGTACTTTGCGCTGCATGAGCCAGAAATGGTTTATTAGTAGTTATGCTACTAGTCTTACCTGAAGAGGTAAGTACCAGTAGCAGTCCGTGGTGGGAGTTCTGCCGGGTGCTGACGTGGGGAGGGGGAGGGGCAGGGTGGGGGTAGTAAACTATGAATTACGGCAGATTACAGGTAAGTAAACATTTAAATAAATAAAACAAATTTCATTGCGGTTTCCTTTAACCAAATTCATTTTATTCATTTAAATGTTTACTTACCTATAATCGGCCGTAATCCATAGTTTACTACCCTCCACCCTGCCCCTCCCCCTCCCCACGTCAGCGCCCGGCAGAACTCCCACCAGGGGCCACTACTGGTAAGTACATATTCTCAGCTGGAGTTAACAACTCTGCCTGTTAACGGATAATGATCTGGCAATCGGAACCAGGGAGACCGGGGTATTGTCAACATCGTGCTACTAAGCAGGAATTAGCCATCTGGGACAACAGGCGGAACAAAGGACAGCCTTAACACGTCTTGTGTTAGCTTTCTGACCCAAACTAGGGCTGGCAGGATCTGCCCCTATTCATTCCTGAGTCCTCCTACACCCATTGGCGACATCCCCAGCAGGGGAAGATCAAGCTGGCACACTAACAAGCAAGAGGAGACCTCAACAGCTTGGAATCTACCAGAGGGAAGAAGGGTTGAGTTCAATCTTGAAATTACAGCTTCTCGTAATTTTTACAGTAAAGTGAAGAGGAAGTGCTACAGAAGGAGGTGGACACAAGGCATGAAAGTAGCCAGGGCTGAGTATTGAAAATTGCCCAATAATTAAATGGCCAGGGCTGAGTATTAAAAATTGCCCAATCATTGACTAGGAAACATCAGCCCGTTTCCGCAAATGTAGCCCTGCCACCAGTAACGCCAGCAGCACCAGTAGTGAGGGGACTTCAGCCCCCATAGTGCACAGCGCCCGGAGGTGACAATGTGTTTGTATGCGCCAGGAGGCGCATAAAGGCAGCTGCGGGTTGCCACAGCGCGGGCCTGCCCGGGCCGCGCGAGGCCAAAACCTAGGTCAAGGGCGGGCCCGTCTGCACCTGTCTGAGACCGGTTGAGACTGGGCTGGGCTACCCCTCTTTGATGCAGCATCTAGAATTTGGGTCAAGACGGGTGAGTGCTCCATCGCTCAATATAAGTTATAAATCACATTAAGATTATCCTGTTTTGAAACCTACGTAACCCTCACACGAATTAGAACTATGGGAAAACGTACTATGCTACCACTAGCACACCCATTAACCGCTAGTATTGACAGTATGCTTGAGAGGGCGGCCAGTATTGTTTCAGGTGAAATAGAACTCACAGATTGGCGCTTGTCCCTGGATATTGAGGGGCGGGCTGCTATTTCTAATCTTAGAGGTGCTCTAGCAGACTGCACTCCAGAATTATCTTTGTCCCAATGCCGCGGACCTGAAACTGGCAAATCCTCTACTGCAAGTGGGAGCACTAGTGGGCCGGACACAATTGAGTCAGCCGAGTTGCACCCGGTCACTAACACTGCCACACCTGTAGGAATACCTGTGGTCAAACGGAAGAGGAAGGTTGGCAAACCCACTAGCACTAAGAAGAAGCTGCCCACTTGCACCACCGCTGCACAAACCTGTCTCTCTGCTTGGATACAACCATCTTTAATTAATGACAATGATAACCCAGAAGTTTCTGACTCTCCTGTGATAACACTGACAACAAAGTTGAGTTGTTCAATTAGCACTCTGACCAAGGCTGCACCTTGTATTGAGAGCTGCAGGGACGCTGTTGCCGCAATAGTGTAAAAACAAGTTAATGAACCTTTGGAGAAAAAACTCGGTCCACTTAAAGCCTGTACAGACAACTTGGCTATAATCAGAGGGGGGGGCGGTCACCCAGCAGGGAATGCACAAATGTCTATCACTGCCAAGGGAGGAGGTGGGGGCTCTAAGGGTGCAACATTGAGCATAATGAGCACATCAACTCACGTCCCACTTGGAACTCAACTCCCTACTGTTACAGCTATCGCTTCTGTAAGTAAGCCACGTGTTGCACTAGATCAAACTCTGCCCTGCCCCCAATCAAACCTAGGGAGGCATGGCATTGTACCTACCGGTAATCACACCGCCATCATACGGGAAACATCCTTTACAACGCAACTTTTACCACGCAGTCCTTTTACATCGCAACTTTTACAACGCAAACCATTACAACGCATTGCGCTGGGGGGCGCTCTAGGATAGGGAATAGATTTAATTTACTATCCAACACCTTCCCTACTATCCACGGGGACTGCAGTTGGAATAGTAAATTAAACTATTCACTATCCAGCACCCCAAAGCGCTATGCGTTGTAATGGTATGCGTTGTAAAAACTGCGATGTAAAAGCATGCGATGTAAAAGCATGCGTTGTAATGTCATACATCCCCATCATACGCACCACATGTTCCCATCGTAGACAGGAGAATGCTAATGGCCCAAGTCGACCAAATGGAGCAGCTCAGAACCCTTGACTGGCAACCTAAAAGCAATGTTTTATCAATCATAAATAGTAATCCCCAGGCAGCCAACTAAGATTTCCTGAGTCTGTCACTTGCTGCATGTCCCAATGTGCTGGTCTTGGCAGGGGTACCAACGTTCAAAAAGGACCAGCATGAGTCATGGGCTCAATTACGCAATAAATGTGTAGATTGGCTATCAAGGAATAAGAGATTCCAGGTGTATGATATGAAGGATATTATCATGGTACGCAGAGTTCGGTGGGCTGGAGGATCTATAAAGAACATCGAAGGGGACTGAATTGTAATTAATTTTCGCAGGCCAACTCTAGTCAGATACCTATTAAGGCCTTGTGAGTTTGAAACTTTTAAGAGCTCCAACATATGTTTACTACCTCTTGGTTATTGCCAAACACGGGCCCTGTCCCAATATGACCCTTCCTGCTGATACTTATAACAGGCTTCAGGCTCTATCTGGTTTGGACACGCAAGATTGACTACCCTCTCTTGCGGTAGCCTTTGTTCCCACAGACAGCCCTCCTCATTCTATGGCTGCGGAAGCACCTGTCTCTCCAATACCATTGACGTTAGCCCCTCCAATTCCACTGCACCCTGCCCCCCAACACAATTAGCATGGGCATAATTAGATAACTCCCGTTCCACTCTGACTATTACTGATTATGCTATGACGAAGGTACTTTCTTGGAATATAGCTGGCCTAAGGTGACATTACCTGGGAACATTTACTTGCCACACACCATATTATTGCTCTACAAGAAACATGGGAATCCACTGACCATTTCTATCTGGACAGATTTATATCATTCTCCAAACTTGCCACTTCCTCAAACATGGATAGAGGCAGGGAGGGTCTTCTGTTAATGTTTAGTCTTAAACTTTCCTATAGTGCCAAGCTGATTGGTTCTCGTTCACCCCATGTTCTAGCTGTGTAACTGTCGGGGAAGAATTTACCAACCCTATTAGTAGTACATTTTTTTAATTCTTTCACGAGAAACCATGAGATTGAGCATATAATGGCACTAGAGAGTTTCTTGGCTAACTATGGGGAAGGAATAGAAGCCCACTATGATATACTAATACTGGGAGAGTTTAACGACTGCATCTGCCCGTTTAATTGTTTAGCATTGTTGGAGGAAGAAGACGGCCTGCAGGGCCAAAATCATTTTAAACATACTCCATCTGGCACCTTCTTAGAAGGCCTCCTTTCAGTCCACAACCTGAATTGCTTACAACAGTCAGATAGGTCAGTATTGGATCCACTTATGTGGGGCATGGCTGTGAAAGCATAATTGACCACATTCTGCTTTCCTCCCCATTAACATCGGCCGTAAGGCACCTAAGTGTCACTTGGAACTGCTTTAGTGACCATAATCCATTAATATTGGATCTTCATCTTCAAGTTGCCCTCAAGGGTCATGAGTCAAGTTACTAACAAAAACATTAGCCTTAAAGACCAAGCTCGCAGAGTGAGGTGGGAAAGGATCTCCCCTATAAGTTTTATTGATAACCTGTATACTCATGTGCCTCGGAATTCAAAGTGTGTCTAGATCAGGAATCTCAAGCTATATCCATTCTAGATGCCTTTGAATAAATCATTAAACAGGTTGTTCTTAATCTATCCACTATGACTAGAGGAAGGTGCCTAAAACTAAAAAGGTGGTTTGAAGGTACCTGCGTGGCTACCGATAAGGAGCTCATGCAGGCCCTCAAGCAAAAACTGAGGGACACAATATTAGTCAAGAATAGTAGGAAGGCCTACAAACCTGCAGTACAGAGTAGAAAAAAACAGTTAAGGGAGATGGCCTGGGAAGCGCTTAGCCAAGCCAGTGTGCTGGCTAATAGCTCTAAATATTGGTCTGTTAACAGTTCTCTTTTTCCCGACACACCAAATTCTAGCAGAGATGCTTAGTTCCCACAGAGAAATGGGTCCGGCACTTTGGTAAAATTTACAGTGATGCCAACTTAGAGGACTCCGTGGGACAAACCGTTCCCGGATTAGTAGGTTCCCCCCTTATTTTTAATATGGACGAAGTCTATGAAGCCATCATTTCAACTTCGGGTGGAAAGGCACCCGGCCCTGATAAGAGTACCGGCTGACCTTTACAAGGCAGACCCAAAAGTCTGGGCTAAGATCTTAACACATGTCTTCAATGCAGCTTGTGTGTCCGGTTTTCCTTTATCATGGGCAAAGGCGGTCATCATCCCCATTTTTAAAAAGGGCTCAAGGGAGGACGTGGCATGTTATAGACCCATCTCGCTTCTTGATTCTGCGGCTAAAATTATGGGAAAAGTAGTTTTGGAGCGCATAACAGGCTGGCTTGTACATATTAACATTGTCTCTGATCTCCAATATGGCGTCAGGCAGAGGAAAGGGACTCTGGATCAATGACTAAACCTTCACTTGGTGATTGGGACGTATACTGTTGACAAGGGAGGGGACTTACACCTTGCGTTCATGGACTTAACCTCAGCCTTCGACCTTGTCAACAGCTCTATGCTGTGGTTGATCCTTTGTGACATGGGGCCAGATGCTGTTCTGATCTCCTCCATGGCTACCGCCCATGATAAAACAACAACAACTGTGGTACGCTTTTATGAAGATGGGAGCCTGACTGACTTGTGGGCAGTAAGAAGATGGGTTCGGCAGGGATGCATATTGGCTCATTTGGTGTTCACCCACTACATTAATAAACTGGGGGACTCCTTAACATCATGTTGTAAAGATATACCAAGAGCTGGCACTAAAATGATTCCCGCACTTCTGTACACTGATGATGCAGTTTTCCAGACAGCAAGGGGGCTGCAACTACTTTTAAACTGTTTTATAGATTTATTGGACTCTTTGGATTTAATCACAATTTTTTAAAAAATTGCACGCCATGACCATAGGCTCCCGGAAGGCAGCTATGGCAAATTCCTACTTCAAGGGGGCCGTGCTAACTAAAGTGCCCACGTTCCCATACTAAGGGGTACTATTCGATGACCAACGCTCATGGTGCGCTCAACGCGCACAAAAAAAGAATGTCTTAGCTAGAGCAGTGGGGGCCACATTAGATTTTGTGAAAAGAATAGGGTCGAAGCCGTTTCCTTTGCTTTTGAAGGTCTACAATGCAAAGTGTATCCCCATGGCCACCTACGGTAGCAACATATGGGGCTATAAGGATGTGAAAGAAATCCAAGGGGCCGAGAACTGGGAGTGGGTTATATCTCAGACCAGATTGAGGTCGCGCCGGTCTTCTGTTTTTCCCGAATTAGGGATCAACCGACCCCAAATTTAAATCAACTCATCATCCTAGATTGTTTAGCCTTAGAGAAGGTGTTACACATTCCCTGGTTGAAATATATTACGGATCAGACCGAGAATCTTGGCTGCCCCGGTCTGTTTTTGACCCCCACTCCTTTGGGCAAGACCGCTATCAAAGCTTTTAAACAGCAGTTTTTAGACAGACGCCAAGGTCTAAGGGAGGAGAATGAATTAATTAAACACTCAGTGAGAAGGTTTGTTACACTGAGCCTGGGCCAGCAGATGCAACCATATCTATCATATGTAAACAAAGCTTACCATCTTTTCGTTCTGACAAGATTTCGATTGAATCTGGTTTCCTGGTTACTGGCTTTTCCTAAAGGCTACTCCAAACCTGAAGCATCAAAACCATGTCCTTGTAATAATTTCTCTGAGCAAGACACTTTCCAGCTAATATTTTTCTGTGCTTATTACGATTCCTTGCGCAGGAAGTTTATCCTTCCCTTACTCAGAGGCTGCAATTTTGTTCAACAAATGCTAGCGTCACCTAAAGTCTGTGCCGGGGTGGCAGGCTCCTTAATTGGGGCTATTAGACACAGGAATAGTCTGCCATCGAGCTAGCTTTTTTGTTTCGGATGCTGTGACAGCGTTTATATGTTTTCTTGTTAAATAATGTAACATTAATTTGATGAGACAATATGTTTGCTTCCAAGATGCTGTTCTATTATTGTTATCATCTTTTTAACTCACGGCCACCATGGAAAGTGAACGTAGGGCTACTTTACTATGGAATGTTGTAATCTTTCCTTTTTATTACGAGGATGAACTGTTATGACGGGCTGTCTTTTTATCCACATATATCCCGCTCATGATTTTTATGATGATGTCAGTTTTAAACTGAATGTTTCTATTCTTTTTTTATGATGGTTGGTATCCTAATAGGTTGACATTTTAAAGAGGTGTGTCATCCATGGAATCTGAGTTAACTTGTTTTAGACCGATTATCTCTTTGTGCCATGGAGAGACTCTTTGTTCATATGCTTGCACATGACTGTCAAAATGGCGGAAGACTGACTTGACTCCCTTGCTTAAACTTTTAAGGTTTCCAAGATTATTGAAATATGATCTTTATATAGGTTTTTGTGCTGTTTTATAGAATGTTCTGCTGTGTACTTTTATGGCTTCAACCAGCCGAATAAAGTTGATTTTGACTCAACTTGACGACTAGCACACAGAAAAAGACTGGGACCTCACCATCACTTCCACAGAATATTCCTGAATTTGGAAAGACTACATTTGAAGAAGAAGGCCCTGCTGGAAGAAATATTTCTCCTGTCTCCTTATGGAGGAAGACCGCTCAAGGACATGTGACTCCTGCTTGCACCCAGGACCTGGAACTGCTCTTCATGGTCAAGATAATTGCGCTCCTGTTAGCTGTTTCCAGTAACACAGAAAGTAGACTTACTCTTTACTACAGGAGGGCCAATATGACCACAGAGAATATTGCATGATCCCTGGCTGGAGAGAGACCTAGTGCCTGTATTGAGGAGGTGAGGATATAGGAGTGAACAAAAGGAACTTTCCCAAAGTATGACAAGTTGCTGAAGCAACTAAGGGAGCAACCAAGTGAGGTTGCACCCAAGGTAGGTAAGAAAACCAGGTTTGTCGCACTCAGAGTTTTTTGCCGCACCAAAAATAGATCTTACTGGACATTGCAGGGAAAGAATCTGGCTTCGTGGAACCTTGTCTAGCTACAGCTTTTAGACTTGCACCACTGGAGAAATCTGAGGAGCAAAAAAGTGACTAAGTGAATGAGCCATAATGTAAAATCTTTATCCTGCTTGGAGTTTTACTTGCCATAATTAACTGCTGCAGCAAAAGCTTGGAAACATGACCGACTTTACGGGGCACTCACCAACCATAGTCTTAGACTTTCATTTCACAGACTTAGTGCCAGATTATGAGTTTGGCGGTCCATGGGACCACAAACTCATTGTGGCAGTCAGCGCACTGATGCACTGGAGGTCCAACCGCCGTATTCTGAGTGCAGTGGTGGGACTGCCACATGTCTTGTCGCAACAGCCAGGGATCATGGAGCCCACCGGTGGTGCAGAGGTCTGAGTCCACAATATACCAAGCATATCACAAGTTGTCTCATTGCAACCCTATCCACAGTGGTGAGCCCGCCATGGAAAGAGTGGCAATGAGGCAACTCAGAGGGCCCTTACAGGGCCTCCTTTTGTCTCTGGGAAGAGGGGTGCGTTCAGAGGGGCACATGGTGTGGCCAACCGCATGTTTGCACCCCCTGTTCCTGCACAGGAAGAAATGCATGACATGGAGCATTTCTCCCTGTGCAGGAACATGCTGGGGTGCTGCCATGGCGCTGCCTTTCTATGGCTCTTGTTTGAGCCTTAGAAAGGCATTGGCATGGGACTGCCATTGCAGGACCATCCGCATTGGATTCAGGGCGGTCAGACTAGACTATGGGTTTGGCAGTCTCGCAGAGGGGCAGTGGAGTGGTGGCTAGCAGTGATACCGCCAATCTCGTAATCAGGTCCTTAGCCCGAAGGTAATATCTATGGCCCTGATTACTAGTTTGGACCTGTAAGGGCCCCCTCAGTTGCCTCACCACCACCTGTTCCATTGCGGGCTCATCGCTGTGAATAGGGTTCAAGTGAGGCGACTCTTAATAAGATCTGCTGTCCAATATCGGCACCACGTAGCATACTTTTAGTTATTTATGAAGTTCTATATAGCGTGAACAAGACTGTGAGGGTATCAGAGTACTGTACAGGGAGGGCGGGTGGATAAATCAGTACAAGACAACAATACAGTGCAGTTATAGGAATATAAACATAGGCGAGTAATAAACGTAGGAGCGTGATTTTGTTAGAAGTTCAGAACGGAGGTGGTCGAGATCAACTGAATAGTAATTCAACAGGTAAGTTCGAACATTATATAGTATAGTGACGATCATTAGTCTAACCATCTAGACATTAGGAATGATTTTGGCTTTGATTTGAAGGAGGCAGTGGAGTGAATCAAACAAATTTCCTTCAGAAGAGAATTCCAGATTTTCGGTGCAATGCCTGAGAAAGCTCTGTTGTATGTTTTCTTCTTCCGAAACACTGTGGTATCAGTAGCATGAAGCAGCTGCAACGCGATTTTGTATATCCGCCAGATAGTTCAAGCTTATGTGCTAGGTATCTTGTGGTGTTGAAATGTATGGCTTTATGGGTCATACACGCAATTTGTAGATGAATTTGTGCTTCGTATGGGAGCCAGTTTATGGATTTCAGGTCAGGGGAGATGTGATTGTTTCTTTTAGATCCAGTGATGAGTCTGGCCGCAGTGTTAAGTGAGGTCCATGAAGGAGCCAGTCTGTACCTGGGAAGGCTGCTGAGCGTGGTGCTTCCGTATTCAAGCCACGGCATGACTAGGGCTTGAAAAGCTGATTTCAGATCATCCTGGGGGAGGAAGGGTTTTAGTTTCCTTAAAATGCTCATCTGGTAATTGGCGCCTTTTGTAGCGCTGCTGTTGTGGTGCAGCATGTACAGATGTTTGTCTAGTATAATTCCCAGCGATCTCACAGAGTCTACAAGGTGTGGAGAACAATTGAGAGCAGTTAGATGTGTCATCCACTGGTCGATTTTAAGATTATATTTGGGTGGGGTACTGAGGAGGAATTCCATTTTGATTACATTAAATTTCAGATGGTTGAGCGTGAACCAGTTTGGAGTATTCTGTAGAATAATGTTGAGGGTATTGAGGTCATCAGCAGAGGAGATTTTCAGGTACAGTTGTGCGTCATCTGCATCTATGTGGTAGTGAATGTTGGAAGATGAAAGGGAGCCTGCTTTAGGTTCCATGAATAAGTTAAAAAGAATGGGGGTGGGACGGTGTGACGGAGGTACGGGCCTGACGACCTTCCCTTCTCCCATGACACCCCTTTTTGATAACCAAGAGTTCTCCCCGGGTATGGACGCCAAAGCTTTTTCTGCCTGGAGGGCGACTGCTTGCCGATCGGCAGGCCACTTCTTTGATCTTGACGGTGTTATTCCCTTCCAAAATTTTAAAACTGACTATGGGCTTCCGGATGCGGAGCGCTTCCGCTACTTTCTACTCCGACACTGGCTCCTCCATACGGACGTACACTCGGCCGCTGCTAGGAAACTGACTAAGTTCGAGAAGTGGTTCTACACCAACACTTCAGACAAAGCGCTAGTATCTCATATCTATGACATGCTCCAGGTTAGGGCCCCGACCGACTCTACCGCAGGTTAGAAGAGGTGGGAGAGGGAGTTGGGGAGAGAACTCACCGGTAAAGAGTGGGCGGACATCCACTACCGCGCTAATCACACAGCACGTAATGAACAAGTTACTTACCTTTGGTAATGCTTTTTCTGGTAGATACTGTATCTGCCTGTGGATTCCTCACCTTGTGAATATCCCCTTGCGTCAGCAACATTCGGAAATTCTTTTTGTAGCTTCGCGCCGATGTGGATCCGGACGTCACAGAGGCACGGCACCGCTCGCGACTCCGCTGACGTCACCGACGCCTATAATAGGCCCACGCCGGCGTGATGACATCAGTTCCGCCCTTTTTTCCGTGCCTTAAGGCACACGGACGGACCGATGACAGTAGACATATACACAGTATACATGGTATAGAAATCAAGGTAACACACACAGTGTGAAGCAAATGCAATAAAACATTTGAAATAAACAACTGCTTGACAATAAAATAATACATTATAGAAACTCTGGCATAGAAGAGTGGACAACGGGGAGGCGGGTGGGTCAGTGAGGAATCCACAGGCAGATATAGTATCTACCAGAAAAAGCGTTACCGAAGGTAAGTAACTTGTTCTTCCGATAGATACATCTGCCGTCTGGATTCCTCACCTTGTGAATAGAGTCCCACAGCAGTCCCCACTCCCGGAGGATGGTGTCCACTCTTCTAGACCAGGAAATCCTGGAGGACAGAGCGTGCAAAATGACCTTCCCTCCTCACCTCGGAATCCAAGCAGTAATGCTTCGCGAATGTGTGGAGGGAAGACCAAGTTGCCGCTCTACAAATATCCTCAGCAGGCACACCTCTAGTCAACGCTGAGGTTGATGATTTAGCTCTCGTAGAATGAGCCCTTATACCCTCTGGAGGCTCCTTACCGGCCAAAGAGTAGCAGATCTTAATACAGAGGACGATCCATCTTGACAAAGTCCTCTTATGGACCGCTCTTCCTTTCTTGCAGCCAGCAAAGCCAATAAAGAGCTGGTCATCCAAACGACAGTCTTTAGTCCTGTCCAGGTAAAAAGACACCGCCCTCTTGGGGTCAAGACGGTGTAATCTCTCCTCCTTGGAAGGGTGTGGGGGAGGATAAAAGGTAGGAAGGGTAATGGATTGACCAAGGTGGAAAGAAGTCACCACCTTTGGCAGAAAAGCAGCCCTGGTCCTAAGAACCATTCGATCAGCATGAATGGACAAGAAAGGGGGCTTGTGACTAAGAGCTTGAAGCTCACTTACCCTCCTTGCCGAGGTTATTGCACCGAGGAAAACCGTTTTGAAAGTCAGAAGCCTCATAGGACATTTGTGAAGAGGCTCAAAAGGAGCACCCATTAAAAATGTCAAAACAAGATTTAAATCCCACTGAGGCACAATAAAAGGGGTAGGAGGGAACTTATTCGTGAGGCCCTTCAAAAACCTTAAAACTATAGGAGATTTAAAAAGAGAAGGCTGGTCAGGCAAACAGATAAAAGCCGACAGCGCAGAAAGATAACCCTTCACCGTGGCCACAGCAAGACCTTGCTGTGCCAGAGAAAGGGCAAACTGGAGAACATCAGATAAATGGGCCCTCAAAGGGTCTATAGAATTCTCCCTGCATCAAGTAACAAATTTAGACCACCTATAAGAATATATGGACTTAGTGGAGTCACGCCTGGCTGACAAAATGACATCCACCACATCGTGAGGGAGAGAAAAAGAAATCAGGTTGCCCCGTTCAATCTCCAGGCATGAAGGTGTAAGGTCTGGAGGTGGGGGTGTAGAACCTGCCCCTCCATCTGAGAGAGGAGATCTGCCCTGTGAGGGAGACAGAGCGGCGGGTGAGAGGAGAGGTGGAGAAGGTCTGAATACCACACCCTTCTTGGCCAATCCGGGGCGATCAATATGACTTGGGCCCGGTCTTGGCGAATTTTCCTCAGAACCCGAGGAATCAATGGTATGGGAGGAAACGCGTAAAGGAGTTGCGAGCTCCAACTCAACTGAAACGCGTCCCCCAAGGCTCCTTGCATCGGATACTGGAGACTGCAGAATGACAGGCAGTGAGCATTCTCGCGAGTGGCGAACAGTTCCACCCGAGGAGTCCCCCACATCTGAAAGATGTTGTGAACTACCCCTGGATGGAGCCTCCACTCGTGATTGGCAGAGAACTGCCGACTGAGACTGTCTGCACGAACGTTCTGAACTCCGGCCAGATGATTTGCTATCAGACAAATCCGATGGTCCTGAACCCAGGACCAGAGACGCAGAGCCTCTCTGCAGAGACACTGCGACCCTACTCCTCCCTGCTTGTTGATGTACCACATCGCGGTCGTGTTGTCCGTCAGGACCTGAACAGACTGACCGCGAAGGGAAGGGAGGAAGGCCTTGAGCGCCAGACATATCGCCCGCAATTCTAAAAGGTTGATGTGAAGCAACCTTTCCTCTGGTGACCAAAGACCCTTGACCTCCAGGTCCCCCAGATGAGCACCCCACCCGAGAGTGGATGCATCCGATATCACTGTGGCAACCGATGGAGGAATCTGAAAAGGCTTCCCTTGAGACAGATTGCCTTCCACGCTCCACCAAGACAGATCCGCTGCAGTTTCTCTGGAGATCTTCACTGACTCCCTGAGATCTCCGTTGTGCTGATACCACTGCCTGCGGAGGCACCACTGGAGCGCCCTCATATGCCAGCGTGCATGGTTGACCAACAGAATGCATGAAGCCATCAGACCGAGCAGGCGAAGGACCTTCAGGACTGGAACGACCGCTCCATTGTAAAACAAAGGAATCAATACCTGTATGTCGCGAATCCTTTGAGGAGGAGGGAATGCACGACACACAGTAGTGTCCAGTACCACACCTATGAACAGGTTGCGCTGTGAGGGCACCAGGTGAGACTTGGGTACATTTATCGAAAAACCCAACCTGTGCAACAACTGAGTTGTCTCTTGCAGATGATGGAGCACCTTCTCCGGCGACTCCGCTTTGATCAGCCAGTCGTCTAGATACGGAAACACATGTATCCCCGTTCTCCTGAGATGAGCTGCCACCACTGCCATCACCTTACTGAAGACTCGAGGCGCAGTAGTAAGACCAAACGGAAGGACCACAAACTGGTAGTGTTGTGACCCAACCGTAAAACGGAGATACTTTCTGTGCGACTTCAAGATGGGAATATGAAAATACGCATCCTGCAAGTCGATCAACACCATCCAGTCTTCTTCCAGCAGCTCTTGAAGAACCTGCGCAAGAGTGAGCATCTTGAACTTTTCCTGTTTCAGGTAAAGGTTCAAAATCCTGAGGTCCAGGATTGGCCGAAGCCTGCCATCTTTCTTGGGGATCAGGAAATACCGGGAGTAGCACCCCTGACCCCTTTCCTGCTCTGGAACCACCTCTATCACACCTTTTCGGAACAAAGCCAGGACTTCTTCCTGCAGGAGAAGCAGGTGGTCCTCCGAACAATAACCCTGGCAAGGAGGGTAAATGGGAGGGAATTCCTGGAAAGGAAGTGCATACCCATTCTCTACAAGATTGAGAACCCAAAGATCCGATGTTATTAATTCCCAATCTTGTAGAAAATGTGTAAGCCGACCCCCCACTGGGCCCACATGATCTGGAATGGCGGATCTAGGGCTGCTTTGCTGCGTTGGCAGGGGGTTGGGAAGGAGAGGAGGAAGAGGAGGAGGAAGCTTGACGCCCTCTAGGGCGGGATCTTTGCCTGCCCCTGTACGACTTGTACAGCGTATTCTGCTGCTGTTGTGGCTGCTGCTGAGATGGTCTGTAAGAACGAAAGGAAGATCTGCCAAACCCTCTGAAGCGTCTTCCAGTAGTACCTCTGGACTGGAGACCCAAAGATTTTGCAGTGGCTCTACTGTCCTTAAAACGTTCCAAGGCAGCATCAGCCTTCTTCCCAAACAATCCTGAGCCATCAAAAGGCAAGTCCATCAAAACAGACTGCACGTCTGCAGAGAACTCCGATGATTTAAGCCAGGCAGCCCTCCTAGTGGCCACGGAAGAGCCCATGACCCTCGCCACCGAATCAGCAGTGTCCAGACCACTCTGAATCACTTGTCTCGCAGCTGCTTGAGTGTCCGATATCACCTCCTGAAAATCTTTCCTCTCTTCCTCAGGGATTTTCGGAATTTTCGGGATTTTTGCTTGACAGAATCCATCAATGCATGAATATACCTCCCCATCAGACAAGTTGCGTTAGTTGACTTAAGCGCCATACTGGCTGAGGAGAAGACTTTCTTAGCGGTTTGATCTTGCTTCCTGGATTCCTTATCCCCAGAAACCTGCGGAAAAGCCCCAGCAGACCTTTTCGAACAGGCAGCCTGTACAACCAAACTCTCAGGCAGGGGGTGTGTTGACAAGAATTCAGGGTCACCTGGAGCAACTCTGTACCTCCTCGCTACTGTCCTAGAAACTGCAGGAGCAGACAAAGGCTTCTTCCAGACTTCATAGATGGGCTCAGATAAGGCATCATTGAAGGGTAACATAGGTTCAATAACAGATGAGGGTGAATGAAGAACCTCAGTTAAAATATTTGGCTTATAATCAGCAGTGGGCAGAGTAATGTTCAATAAACTCGCTGCTTTTTTAATAACCGTGTGATAAGGCACCACATCTTTCGACGGTACATTTGACACTGAAGTCAAGTCCCACTCAGGAGACAGTTCAAGCCCACTGGCTTCACCCAAGTCCTCAAAAGGATCTTCAGAATCCTGTAACTCCCCTTCTTCAGTATCTGAATATTGATATCTTTCTTTTTCCAGAAGTCTCTGAGCTTCTCTCCGAGATCTTTCCTTCACAATAGAAGCCAATGGATTCGGAATCGACTCCGACGGGGTCGGTGCCGGCGTCGAACCCGAAGTCGGATGAGGACGTTTTATACGAGGTCGAGCAGAATCCTGCTTCGGAGTCGTAGGTATCGGCGTCGATGGAACAGGCGTCGACGGAGTCGGCGTCGTGCGCTTCGCGTCGACGACACCGGGGGTGTCGGAAAATGCCAATGCGGTGGTATAGCCAGCATAAAAGGCATGAAGGGCGCAGGGGCATAAGCTTGGGGAACACCCAAGTTAAAAGCCATAGGACCCGTGGGACCAACAGGTGCACCAGACGGGAACATTGCCCTGGAATAAACTCCAAACATGGCGTTCAGGAACTGAGATGGATCCTGACCTGGAGTCGGAAAATCCGGATATGGACCTCTTGGTTGTTCCTGAGGAGGCGGAGTCGAAACGACGTCGACCTCTTCATCGAGTCCAGGAACCGGGGTCGACGAACCCGCAGGTACCGGAACCTCGACTTCACCAGCCCCCTGCTCCTCACCTTCATCCTCCTGACCAGAAGGATTGGATAGAACTGGAGAATGGACCTGCTTCTGAGACTCGGGCGAATTCGGATGCGAAGCCTCACCAACAGAGTTATGATCTTCCGATTCCGAAACTTCCACTTCCTTACTCAGAAGTTTGACCTGGGACTTCGGTCTTGAACTAGAGTCCTTTTCTGAGTGATGACGTGACTCATGGCTCCTCTTCTTGTGCTTCTTCTTCGAAGATTTCGAAGCATGAGCCAAAGACGACTCCGAGCGTGACCTCGAACGAGACCTCGACCTCGAACGCCGAGATCGAGACTTCGAAGACTTCTTAACTCTCTTATTCTTTAGTTTTGCCACGAGGAGTTTCGTCTCCCTCTCTCGTAAAGCCTTCGGGGTCATCTTCTTGAAGCAAGGGCAATCTTCGACGTCATGGTCGGAACTCAGGCACCAGACACGGCATTCATGCGGGTCGGTTATAGACATTGTCTTGCCACATTCCCCGCAAGCCTTAAAACCAGTCTTCTTCGACGACATCTCGAAGAAATTAAAGATAGACACAGTAATAGAATACTAGTAACAAAGTTACTGTGAAGCTACAGTCCGATCCCAGAAAACCGTTAGCGTCGATGACGCGGAAAAAAGGGAACTGATGTCATCACGCCGGCGTGGGCCTATTATAGGCGTCGGTGACGTCAGCGGAGTCGCGAGCGGTGCCGTGCCTCTGTGACGTCCGGATCCACGTCGGCGCGAAGCTACAAAAAGAATTTCCGAATGTTGCTGACGCAAGGGGATATTCACAAGGTGAGGAATCCACACGACAGATGTATCTATCAGAAACAGCTAGCAGGGAGGCTGCGGTTAAGGTGGCTCTGTACTTGCATTTGACACCAGCTCGCTTACACAGGGGGAACCTAGCGCGCAGCCCAATGTGTTGGCATGGCTGCGGGGAAGATGGCACTTCGTTACATATGCTATGGAATTGCAGGGAGCTACAGCACTACTGGAAGGAGGCTTTGGATGAGGTGGATCGTCACTTCGATACCGAGATACCGCGCTTCCCTGCATATGTGATTTTGGGTCTCCCAAACCCCATACCATACCGACTCAGGTCCAGGCGGGGCAGATTAATGGGGATCGCTTTAGTGGCTGCTACTCAGAATATCCTATTACACTGGGGCTCGTCTGCATGCCCGACGCGGCTGGGGTGGCTACATAAATTATGGTTTGTTTTAGGAATGGAACTCATTCAGGCCTCCTTGTCTAACACTATGGACAGCTTTACGGATACATGGCAACCTTTGCTTTCTCTTCTGTCCATGAAGATGAATGAGATCACATGCCCTAAATACCTCTGCCTTCTTCGACTCACGAGCCTAGCTTCCACATCATAACATACGAAGGCTGTCCCGCAACCTTTCTTTTCTATTAGATGCACAGTGGTACACTTAGAGGGCACACCAGTTCGGGTGGGAGGGGGGGAGTTAGGGGTTTGGGGGGAGGGCAAGGGAGTTTTTTTTGTTTTCCTTTTTTATTTCTTTAAAAGGCAGCATATCATATCCCCCCAAGTCCGGCTGTTTTCATGGCGGTTATGATGGGGGCGAGGGGAGGACCTTGTAGTGACCTTGTTGTTCAGGGACGCTTGATCCATAGGAGGGGGCTATTCCAGACTTGATGGGATTGAACTTGATGTATGGCCTCATTGGCAATGGTTGTTATCCTGTATCTTGATGCAAATGCCAATAAAACAAAGTTAACAAAAAAAAAGAATGGGCGAGAAGGCGGATCCTTGTGGGACTCCCAAGGTGACCGTAGAGGGTTTTGAGAATGGTTGACCTTGATTCTTTGGGATCTGTTATGTAGGAATGAAGTAAACCATTGGAGGACAGATATAGATAGACCCATCCTACTTTCAAGTAGGTTTAGAAGTTTGATGTGTTCCACAGTGTCAAATGCTGAGGATAGGTCAAGGAGGATGAGAAGACATGCTTCATTCTGATCCAACATTGATAGGACGTCATCCACTATGTGAGTGAGTACTGTTTCTGTGCTTTGATCTTGGCAGAAACCAGACTGGTGTTGGTCTAGGAGTTGGTACTGGTCTATGTGATTGCAGAGTTGGATCTGTACACATTTCTCAATAAGTTTCGCCAGCGTGGGAATGTCGGAGCTTGGACAGAAACTGTTTAACTCTGCCATTGTGTTTTTTTAGGGTGGGGTTACTTAACCTACTTTTAGACAATCAGGAATGGTACCTTGGAGCAGAGAGGCATTTACTATCTTAGTCCATAGTGGGAGGATAAAACATGTTGATCTCTTTAAAGATGGATGGAGGTAGAGGGTCGACGAAGTGATTCAATGGTTTCAGCAGTGTGAGCAAGTATTGGATGTCACTTTCATTGAGGGGGATAAAAATGTGCCAGAAGGCATTGTTTTTGGGAGAGAGCTCAGGGTAACTGATCGGAATAGCGAACTGTGATGGGTGGTTAATGGTGGGGAAGTTAGAAGGTATCATCTTCCTCATTGTCTATAACTCTTTTTCAATAATGATAGTTTCATCCCTGAAGAAGGAAGCAAATTCTTTGCAATTAGGAGGATTATTGGAACTGGTATTGGGGGGTAAGGATGGTTATTGGTTTATTGCCGCCTCTGAGTGCTGCAACACTGTCACGGGATCCATATTCCCCGGTTTGCAGCTGTCCTGTGGCATTCTGACTGCCAAACTCTAAATATGCCGTTTGGACCACTGGTGCGACTGTGGCCTCGCCACCACCAACGGATCAGCGGTCCATCAGACCACCAAACTCGTAATTAGGCCCTATGTCTGGGGCTCCTAGCTTAGTGTGTCTAAGTGTCAGACATCGTGGTCAGCCTCAAATCATGCTTAGGTCATGGTCAACTGCAAATTGTTATTATTCAATTATGTTTTACTTTTTTAATCGCTTTTGCCTTACAACATTAAAAAATTATATATCTGGTTCCCCTTATCTGATTTTATTTATGTTATGTTTTTTGCTCCTTAAATTTTTCCCTATTTTTCTAAAATGGTTTAGAATTTTTAAAAATACTAGTACTGCTTGAACTTTACATGCAGGTCTCTGGGGATTAACTGCTGCTTTTGCCATAGCAATCAGGGGTTGAGCAAAAGTTATCTAATGACTGTGGGCTTGATTTAGAGATTGGCAGACGGATTAATGCCCATAAGGATCTCAAAGTAATTCACTGCAGCCCTCTAACAGACATCAAATTTAGAGATGTCCTCAGGCTCAATGGATATCTCTCTACATTGACAGGAAACACTATTATGTTGGTTCCTGTTAATTTAAAAAAAAGTTTGCCAAATGGTAGAGCCAGTTATGAAGTAAGGTTATCAAACTTTTCGAAAACTTTTTGTTTTTCAAAAATAAACTTTCAAATAGGGAGTTTGTTTTTTAAAACAAAGAAGTAATAAACGAATGAAACCCCTCCCCCACCCTGGGAGACTTCTAGTGTGAAGGTGTCATTATGGATTTCTTCATGTCTCTCATGTCAGGTTTTTCCTCCGTTGATGGACAGAAAAAAAAGGTATTACAGTGTCCATCTTAAATATGGCAGCCAGTGTAATGTCCTTCATCCGATGGTCTCCACACTGAAGGCTGACCATTGTAGGAAATATTCCTTCGACTGAGCCAACGGGGCTCTGTCGAAGAAACACTTATGTCCGATGATTATTAAATGAGGCATGTGGAGCATGGATGATGAGGACCAAGGCTATGGCGGGTGTGGTACTGCTTCATGTTTTCTGACTGAGTACCTTGTCTGCAAAACCCTAAGTCAGGCCTTGTCTTTTGGCCCTATTAGATTGTGGTAATTAAGTTGGTAGGGGTCATTCACTCTTAAGTTAATAACTCAGGGCCATATGTATCAACATCCTCATTTGCGATTCTCAAATAGCGATTTTTTAGAAATCGCTATTTGAGAATTGCAAAAAGGGATGTATGTAAAAAAATCGAATTATTTTAGCGATTTCTTAATATTCCTTAATTGCGATAAGCAAATTGTGAAATCGCAATTAAGGAATACTTTCCCATTTATTTTGATGGGCCAGGAGGCCCATAGGAATGAATGGGAAGGTATTCTCAATTTGCGATTCGCAATTTGAGAATCGCAAATTGAGAATAATTTCAAGGGTGCAAGGGTGTCATAAGGACACCCTGATGCACCCCTGAAATTTACATGTGTGCGCATATGGCGCACATACATGCCCTAAGGGCATGCATGTGCGCCACATGGCACCTTCACAAATGGCAAAAAGTGCACTTGTGAAAGAAATCACAAATTACCACCAACTTTAAGTTGGTTGTAATTTGCGATTTCTTAATGAGAAATCCCACAACTTGGGTGCTTCATACATAGCATTTAAGGAATCGCAATTTGCGATTCCTTAAATGCTGAAGCAAAATTAAGGATTCGCAAAT
This sequence comes from Lissotriton helveticus, assembly GCF_964261635.1. Classification (NCBI taxonomy): domain Eukaryota; kingdom Metazoa; phylum Chordata; class Amphibia; order Caudata; family Salamandridae; genus Lissotriton; species Lissotriton helveticus. Next base: position 2,000,571,640 of record NC_136061.1, on the reverse strand, counting down.
TTTGTGATTCCTTAATTTTGCGATGCGATTTTACTCAAACATCGCATTTTCCGAATTTTTTGTCGCAAACGCTGCTTTTTTGCGAATCGCAGCATTTGCAACTAAAAAAACGGATGATACATATGCCCCCTAATTTCTAACATATGAAAATGTAAAATAGTTAATTATATGATGACTTTGCTCTAATCTTAAATTATATGAAAAGGCTGAACAAAGTAGGCATTCTAGGTTAGGTAGTTGGGCTACTAAGCCAGCATAGGTCCTTTTCCTACTCCCCATGTCAGCCTGCCCACCACGTTTACGATTCACAATCGCTCTGATGTGGCATTTTCACCAATACAATATGGACGTTTTCAGCAACAATACATAGTTTTCTGTTTGTTTTGCTTATAAAACCTCCAAAAAGTTTTTATGTAAAACCAAAGGCCAAATTCCGTGACCAGAGGTAAATAAACTTTTTTTTCTGTCTTTGTTCATAATGCAATCTATGGTGGCTATGGACAGGAAATAGCATTGGAAGGCCAGCCCTAAACAGGGCAGGTCTTTGGATATGTAAAAGGAAGCAGCACTGTGATGGTGGTGTCACTAAGTAGTATTTTGTGATAACTAAGCCTTCTGTGGCTCTCCCTTTGAAACTAAGGAGTTTCCCTCTATAGGAATGAGACATTGCTTTATCTACCATATATGTCCCATTCCACCATACTGTAACTAAATGCTCTTAATAATATCATGACCAACAACTTCAGCAATAACTTACCTCCCGAAGCAGTTGAGCATTTTGGGTCGACTCCCCTGATGGGTGATCTGTTAGTTTTTTTTCGAACAGCAAAGGTGGATAGGTGACCTCTCAAGAAGTGAGGCTTGTGGTCTATATAGACAAACAAGAAACCAAGTCAATAATGATCCCGAAAACAATCCTTAGTAATTATCACTGGATGAGATCAACTCAAGCATTCTACCTATCATTGCTTTCTGTAAGTCAATGTTTGATACATTGTTTTATCTATAAAACATGTTATTCAGTTACTAACATTCTCCTTCATTTTCTTCTAACTTTAATTCTTTTCCTGCTTTGTAGCATGCGTTTCATCGAACAAACACGCAGACGAGGCAAGTACATGTAGATGCATAACAATACAAAAACCACTGCTGTTTAAGTAAAAACAATAGCCAAATAATAGAAGATATATATAGGAACTTTAAGAGCTACAATTGTCCTAATTCCAATGCCTGTAAGATGAAAGAGAAGTTTTGTTAAAAGAGGATATAAAATAATGCAATTGTGACACAGCATCGAACAGCTAAACATGTTTTCAATTTTATTTTTGATTATTTTTAATTCTGGATGAATTTATACTACATAAAAGGAGGATCATAGAGGACAGCGGACTTGTTTTCGTGCCTAGTTTGATATGTATCTCACTGATTGTTTCTGATGTGTCATACTCAAAAACGTCTTTAAGAATCTGAATAAGAAGTAAATGTATTGGGGACACCATCTAAGTTTTACTCCACTTGACTAATCTGTCTGAAACCTTTCAAATCAATCTTGCGTTCAAGGGTTATTATCCATTATGGTCTAATGCTTTTTTTCATAACTTCAGAGTCGGTATTGCAGACACTGCCATACAGTACAAGTAGAGAGTTGGCACTAGGGGCTCTAAACTTATGGGTCAGATCCCCACTCCACAGGAAAATCATTTTTTATAAGTAATAACTTTGACCCCGTTAAACAAATCTTCACAAACCTTCCCATAAACAATTTAATAGTGGTATCAGATTTTGGATATACAGATTTGTGCCGATTTGTCATAGTGGTTAGTGGTGGTAATTGGAAGGGTAATGGTTCGGATTCAAATTCCATTGAAATGGAGCACACAAATAGGTGAAATGGTATAAAACTTGGCGTTAAGACTGAGATTACTATTTCTGTGTGCTTTTAGGTGTGGCCTATAGGACAACTTTCACTGCCTCGCCAAAATCATGTTTTTACAAAAATTCACAAAACAAATATACATATGTACATATACATAAATAGCATTACATTTTTCTCTTACTATCTTGTATTTTTTTTTACTTTCCGAGTGCACAGAAACTCCTCACACACTGTAACCTGGCCGCTGACTTCTGCATGAAGTGCCTCACATCCTGCATGCACACTGCTAAAATGCCTATCTTAGAAAGGGCACATATGTCAGTTTTACCGATGAAACCATTTATGTCTTTTGTGTGTGATGTTTCACATTGTGTGTGAGGTTAGAAGGCTGCGTAAGGAGGCAGAAGAGCATTCCTTGATGGTCAACCACACATGGGCCCCAAATGGAGCCCACATTCATTTTAATATTGTTGTTGTAAAGCTTTATTCGAGGTATATACTCATAAAAGCACAAATATACATTTAAAAATACATATTAGTTAAAATCAGTATTTCGTACATACAATACATTTAAAACAGTTGTGCAAGCTTTAACAATAAAAGGTTGTTTGATTCTTTAAAACAAATATCAATTTGAATTAACAAATATAGCCCTCCGCCTAATGGACCATGCCCACCCCAAATACTTAGCTGTTCCCAATACAGTAGGCATGTCAGTGGAAGTACAGATGATTCTTAGCCCCTCAACACCACTAGATGCCCCAAGGTTTCGACAAACTGGGGCCAGCCATACTCTCCTCGGGATAGCATAGGCCTCACACAAAAATAAAAAGTGGCCTATGCTTTCATTAGATGCACCACACACCGGGCAGCAAGGTATTAGAGCTCCGCCATCTACCCGTCAAGGATCTCAGGGGAAGGGAGCCAGACCTTAGCTGGAAAAATAACTTCCTGTCCATTGGGACAGTAATACTGTCCCAATAATGTTCTAATACAGGTCTCATTTTAATTTCCAGAAACCTCCCCCCCATTGTATCAAATGTTGTGCTTCTCCAGAGTCTTCCATCTATGTAGTCCCAGTACAAGGTTTTAATAGTGTTTTTACTTGGAAATACTTCCCCAGATGGATTATCCCAGAGGTTAGGGAGGCCGAGCTCACCCAAAACAGCCCTGAGTTTTTTCAACCATGGTATTTTGTGAAAAATGTCAGCTTTAATTAGGGCTAGAAACCCATCGGCATAATGCCGAATCTCTGGGGTAGTCCAAAGACGTCTCCAATAGAGAATAGGTCGTAGACGGGTTCGGTCGCTAACAGATCTCCTCCCTAGATCGAGACCGAGCGGGATTAATGGCACACTCTGAGGAAGCCCCGTAATTCCCCTTAAGAACCTGTTCTCTGATGTTTGCAAGGGAAGAAGCCTCTCAAAACCCCACACTTCTGCCCCATGTAGGGCTGACCCTATAGCTTTGGCATCATATACAAAAAGAACCGGTTTTATAGGCTTGGTCTTTGATTTTGCTTGCTCCACACGAAGTGCCCCTGAGATCTGCTGGTGCCTCAGGACCGCCTTTCCTATATGGTGAGACCAATCTGGCTTACTAGATATCTCAACCCCAAGATAGGTAAAAACACTAACTACCTCGAGCTCACTATTGTTCAGAAATATCCTTGGGCGGGATCTGCGCCTTTGGGAAAATGCCATCAGCTTGGTCTTGCCGACATTAACTTCAAGGCCATGCTCCCCACAGAAAACATCAAATATATTTAGAGCACGCTGCAATCCAGCCGGGGTTTTGGACAAAATTAAAGTATCGTCAGCGAACATCAGGATCGGGACCCTGAGGCCCGCTAACGAAGGTGCATCTACACTTGCGCCCAGCATCCTACCCACAATTCCATTAATAAATAGGGAAAAGAGCAAGGGTGCCATTGCACATCCCTGTCGTACCCCCCGTTCGACCGGGAAGTCGACAGAAGATTCCCCATTCAATCCCCACTGGACTTTGGCAAAGTTGCACTCGTGCAACCTCATGATCAAAGTGAGCAACTCGGGTGGGACCCCCATTCTGCTCAAAACTGTCCATAGCCTGCTCCGTGGGACCAGGTCGAAGGCAGCCCGCAAGTCGACAAAGGCGACATATAGGCTGCCCTCGCCAAGCAACACCGTCCCCCACCTCAGCATGGTGAAACGAAATACTTGATCTACCGTGCTGGTCGCCCGTCGGAAACCTGCCTGGTAGGGGGACAAGGCATTGTTATCCTCTACCCAGTCCATCAGTTTGTTTACCACCATCTTCCCTACCACTTTTTGGACAGTGGCAATCAAATTTATTGGTCTGTAATTAGCCGGGAGCGACCGATCTCCTTTCTTATAAATGGGTATGATTATTGCTCCCTTTCATGTTTCAGGGATTGGAGCCCCCATTGCAATAGCATTTCCCAATAGGGTCACATACCTGGCCCACCATACTTTATCATTTTTAAACACATCGGATGGTATTCCATCTAAGCCCGGTGCCCTTGCCCCTTGTAAAGAACAGATTACTAATTCTACTTCTTTGGGGGAAAACAAACTTTCCGTACAAAACACAACTGGAATTACCTCCGCTGCCACAAATTCCTTAGTTTCTGCGTACTGGGGTTTAAAATACTCAACCCAGGCCGCCTCATCAACATTGTTATCTAGTTTATTTGGGGTGCCACCTCTGCCCCACTTCACAATTTTCCAGAATAGCCTGGAGTCCCTGGCTCCTGAGGCCTCCAGCAATTCATCCCAGTACTCCTCATCCCATTTTTCCTTAGCCAGGCGAACACTAACATTGTAGTGCTTCCTGGCTGCACCAATCACAACCCTATCCCTACTTCTAATTGCTCTACCCAAAGCCAATCTGGCTGCCCTACACTGCTTATTGAACCACCTAGCCGGTTTAGGTAAGACTTTCCTATTTGTCTTAGAGGGTCTCATAAAATGTGGTTTTAAAAGGGAAAAAAACTTGTCGTGTATATCTGTAGTTACACTGGACCCAGGAGTTACGGGGCTTGCTATCTCCATGGCGGCGATTGCACGATCCACCTCTGAACTTATGTAGTCCATAGATTCTGCAATCGCCAGCACACTTGGCCATTTAAGCCTACGCATATCATTAGCCATAACCGGTAAAACTCCATCACGAGGTTGCAGATTGCCTGATATGGGCGTCCACCAATTATGGGTGACACAGAGGGGATTGTGGTCACTTTCCAATCTACCCTCAATTTCCATACCGCATACCCCCTGCCATAAATTGAGGCTACAGATAACATAGTCTATTCTACTTTTGTTATGGCCATTGTCAAATGTACAAACACCTTCCTGGTCACCACTAGTCCTTCCATTTAGGGCCCTCAGGCCATATTCCAGGCACATTGCGTTCAGAAGCAATATATCCTTCGTCCACCGTTTGACCGGAACCAAGTTTAGAGTCGGAACACCCCATAGGATGTCTTCCTCTTGCCCTAAAGGGTTTTCCATATTATCCAACGGTTCGAAGGTCCTATTGAGATCACCAGCCACTACCACTCTGTTTCCCAGAGACTTTAGTTCAAGGTAAGTGGACAGGGCCTCTAGGGTGGGGGAACTCCCAGTGTTGGTACCCCTAGCATAAATGTTGTATATATCTACCGCTCCCCACTTATCCGATGCCATTCTTAGCAATTGGATATCCTTACAACCCAGGTCCAACACTTTCACTTAAATTTGTAAACCTTGCTTTACCCAAACTGTTAAGCCTTCCATAGGTCGACCCCTGGCACCTTTGTTCGCTGGTATGGAAAAATTTAAGTAGCCTGGGAAAAAAATAGGATCGCAAGCCCATGTCTCCTGGAATAGACACACTTCAAACCCCTTGACAAAATCTATCCAATTTTGGGACAATAGCCTACTACCTAGCCCCGCAATATTCCACGAGAAAAACTTCCCTGGGATAGGGCCATCTCTAATTCCCACCTCAAGAGCTAACATAGAGGAGAGATTAATTGGGCTTTCAGTATTCCTTTCCTGATCAATAGCAATGTCCACAAAATTAGCGTCAGTTTCCTGAGTATCAATCGTACTTGTTATGAACGGTTCTTCACCCCCCGAACTTTGCATACACGCCCCACTGCTTCCCTTCAAGTTCACAATCTTCCCACCAATGATCACTTCTTTAGGGTACACCTTTATATCCAGGATTGACGCAATAGAGTTCCCATATAAGTCCCCCCTTGTCACACCTCCCCCGATGTTCAGGGAATCACTCGACTTTCGTCAACAGCCCCAACATAAATTTTTTATCCCATCATAGGAATTGTAGGTTTGACCGTTGTAAAAACTTGGTCGTAACGAAGGCACAGTGTGGGGAACGAACCCCGTCAGTGATAAATGACTTAAACTGCCTAGTTGGTTATTCACACCAAATTGGGCACCAATTGGTCTTGGATAGAAAAAGGTAAGATCCACAATACCAATCCCACCACTGCTAATGCCCCAATCCGGCCTCGTTATCCAACCTACCACCCTTGGGTCTTGAAAGTTAATAATGATACACTCCCCCCCCAAATTTTTGGGAGTACAACCTATCCAATTGGCCCTTCTTACCCCGATAATCAAGCCATCAACTTCCCCGGGCAATGGTCTATTAACCCTTAACCAGTGCATAACCTTGTTTTTTAACATCTGGAAGGTTTCTCTTTGGCCTACCAATAAAGATGGAACATTGGTAAGGACAGCCACATAAGGGTAGGAATCTGGGGTGAGATTTATCGGGGGTGTCCTAGGGGGGGTCTTCGTTACAGGAAGTATGGGGCGGCAATTTTCTTGAGCAACAGGGCGGGCTATTGGAACATTTTGCAGTACCTGGGAAGGCTTGGAATTATTCAATACAGCATTGCTTTTTCTAGAGCTGTTGCTACCACCAGCTACAAGACCGGGACAGGGTTTCAGAGTACTATTATTTAAAGGGATGACATTTTTGAGGCACTCCTTACTACCTTTAGCCACGGTGTTAAGTAGCTTAGTTTTAGCCCCATTGTTACCACCTAAAGTGGCTGGCAGTTCGATATTAGTCTTACGACTTGGTCCCTTTCCCTGGGACCCGATTACAGTGCTAACCACGGGCGAGTGAATATCGACCGTGGGAGCACTTACATCCTGCCCAACAGGTTGTTGGAGGTTCCTACTCTCTCCCGTCCTAAAATGGGACTTAATTAGCGATTTTGTAGAGAAAAAGTTATCCAGAGTGGTCTGCTCAAAGTGATCTAACCTATCCGCTAATTTTTTAACACGTTCCTCTATGGGAGTCAGAAGGGACCGCATTAGTCTCTCCAACTCGAGGAGCAATTGCAGAATAGACAGTGGTGTCTCAGGCGACGCTATCACTATAGGGTCTGGACTTAATGTAACAACTTCCCCCTCTCCCATCAGTGCCCCACTAGAACTATTATCAGGGGGATCCTGGGGGCGTGTAGGTATTCCCACTTTTCTAAATTTTTTCGGGGGTTTTGGAACATAACATTTCTTTGAAGCAGCACTCCTCTTCCTTTTAGGACAAGGTTTAGATTGTACTACTTGGGTTAAAACACTAGATTGGGCGATACATAGCTGGGCAATAGTTGGATCAACAGGGGTACTAGGAGGGACTGCAGGCAAAATAGAAGTGTCAGATTCCGAAGACGAGACAACCAGTGGCTCAATAATTGGAGGAAAGGGGTAAGATGTTTCCGATACAACTGGCAGTATTATAGATGATAGAGGGGTAACCAATGCCGGGAAACTTTGTGAGGAACGTTTGTCAACAGGGTTTTTCAGGAGTTCGATGGATAATCTACGTTCCGCACGTCTTTCCGCCAGGGCGATTTCCTTATCAATGTCTTGGGATATTCGTTTGAAGTATGTGTCCAGAGGACCTGTGGTGACTGTCCCTGCTTCGTTCAAGGGAGGCAACAATGTGGGAGTGCTAATAGAAGAGGACATGCTGTGAGGTCTCCTACGCTTTCTACTAAGCCAGGAACACTGTAAATATTAAAACACTTGCAAAGCAAACGGTTAGTAAGCTTAATACCAGGGCAGTGAATGTCATTGGGGTGACCCAGCCCGGCCTCCTACGGCCCCGGACGGCCACAGACGGTCCCGCCCTTGTCCCGGGCTTCTCCCGGGCGCGCACCCGCGCGCTCCCGCGCAGCGGCCACCAGCCCTCCTTTTGTTAAAATGAGGAAAGATTGTGGGCGGGTGGGCGGGGCCAGCAGGGAGAGCAGCCCAGGTGTGGCGAATGGGGCTCGCAGGGACTCCTGGTAGCTGGAGTCCCTGCTTCGAAGCTCGCAGCCCTGCCGGCGACACAACGCGCCCCGAGGTATTCTCAGCTGCTGCTCTCCTCTCCGAGAACAGCTCCGGGTAAATGCGTGGCGCTGCGGGACCCGCGAAGCGGGTCCGGCGAGGTAAATGATCCCCCACGGAATCAATAAGTCAATGGCAACAATTGGTTAGGCGGGCAGAAAGCAAACTGCAAATCCACAGTATTATAAAATGCCAACACTGGTTTCACTTACCTAGCCAGGATTGCAAAGTCAATGAGCCTGCACATGGGATTAGTAAAGTTCATACTTGTTGGCACGAGTCCAAGCTTGCAAACCCATCCATAAGAGTGGCCAGGTCCTATAGTCAACCCCCTCTTCACACCCAGGATTAGTGTCCCATGGCAGGATCGGGGCAGAGCCTGGACTTCAGCGAGGTTCCTTATCAAACCATCTCTCTGCACAAATAAATGGCTGTGCCAAAAGGGGATGAGTACCAGAAGAGGACTGGATACAGTGACTGGCCAAAAGTCAGGCCCTGCCTAAAGGTCTTTATGGCTAGGGCATCCCACTGCCAGACATGTTCACATGACAACAAACTTTCAATAGCTGGACACAAAAAGTTCTGTCAAGTTCAACTCATTCCAGCCATATGTTTTCAGTTCTGTTTGAGGAAACACATTCCAGTGAATGGGATTATCAGGTAATGCGAAGAAAAAGTAAGTCATCTATAGGCTGCATTATATTTGAACAAAATGAGTACCTTTAACTCATAACAATTGGCTGCCTTTCACAGCGTGCTATTTAAAAATCAGTTATTTAACGTTTCTGTTCACAAATGGTCTGCTGATCAGTGGTTACAAGCCATGGATGCTGGGAATTGGTTTTCAATCGAGTGGTACTAATGGAATATCTATGCATTTAATAAAGCTTTAGAATGTAGGTATTTATTTTAACGGGATTTTTATGTTTATTTGTTTTATCTATGTTACTGATATTCCTACAAGGGAATATTCTTCTTGTAAAATTATAGGAACTGTAGAAATGTTGAGGGTGCTGTCTTTCGAAGATGCCATTAGCTTTCTGGCCACAAATTCACTGCTGAGTGAAAAAGAATAGTTGATCATGCCAACGGGGAGCTTCCCACAGTATGACAGCACACATGAAATAAAGTCTGCAATGTCTTCAATTAAGGCAAGGTAACTATTTACTAAATGCTCTGAAAATATATGTGTAACTGCTAAAAATCTTTTTTTCACTTTCCAAAGTAAAGGCTTCTGTTCTGGGGTAAGCCACACACAGTTGGGAGAAATGCTTTCTAGCTTTGCGAGTCTATAGGCTTTCTGTTCCAGGATCATGGTTTAAGTGGCAGAAAAATGCAATCTTAAATTATGTAATTATGTAAATGCATGCATTGTTTGTAACCACCTATTTATAACAGTCTCCTATTATCATTGATCCTCTTTAAGTCCTGAAAATGTCTCCAGAAGGCTTCTTTGATTTCTCGCTTTAAATATCTTCTTTCATGATGCTCTTCATATGGTTGCATCTCCTCTCTCCGTTAGCTTTCCACGCAAGAATGGCTTCGGCCTTTTCTCCATATTCAATTTTTATCCACTTGCAGGCTTCCCATTTTTTAAATGTATTCAGGTAAAATTTTGCCTGTAATTTATTTTTACATGGTTCAGTCATCTCAAATAAGCTTATCCAGCTGCACTGTTACTACCAGCATCTTAAAATTCATTGGCTAGCTCTTCTCTTTGACATTTGTGTTGATCTAGCTTGTTGTTTTCAGATACAATTATGAAGGTTATGAATCCTCAGGTTTTATAGTTATCCCACACTATTCTCATGGTAAATGGTCCCAGGTTTACTCGCATAAAATTCTTGGTGTTCAATAACAAATTGTTTAAAGCTTTGGGGTTCTGATAGAAGTTATCTGTCTTTGTTTAATTACCCTTCTATCAATAATCTAGCTCCTGGTCAACCATAAAATTATCTGAGTGGCAAATCAGGAAATTGTTTGTAATCTTTACCACTCAACTTCACTACTGCTGTAGAAGCCCAAAACAAAGTCATGAATAAATAATACCAACTCTCTGTTAGCACATTAGATGAATAGAATTTATTATAGGTCAACAAGATAAGGCAAATACTAGAAGTACGGAGACAGTCAGCATAGCACGGAAGTTTCTGATTCCTTTTACTGATACAAACCACAGAAGGGAGGAATGTCATTATGCTTGTAATATAGATTAAGCATTAAATATTTGTCCAATCAGAGCAGGCCTAACCTCTGTGATACCTTTTATGGTCTGAGGTATACTGTTGCTGACCACGTGTCCTGAGTATGTCACACTTTTGAGATTGTCCAGCCTAATGAAATGTACCAGCCTTAGTACTTTTCCATAGAAAAGATTGCTGTTCAAATGTGGTTCTTGAGCATGGGCCTTGAGTTGCAAGAGCATCTTTCTTTCAGTGCCATGGAAAAGTGCAAGTATTTGTCTAATGATTTTGTGTCAACTTTGTGCAGGCCAATAGATTTGACATTTGGTATCAATTCACAAAGATGGTTTCCACATTTCCCCATCTCATACCAAATCACTACATCTTACTCGTTGTCATGCCTCATCATCATCTTTGTGCCCTCATAACTTCGCTCAGTCTTGAATTTGTGGTGTTCGCATATTTTATGTATTGGTACACAGCATGTGCATCTGGATGCTAAATCTGACAAAAGTGGGGGGCAAGCTTGGCTCATTATGCAAAGGGTGCTCAGTGCTGCTATGCCTACTATATTACCCTCCAAAACCCTTGACCCCCAGCTCCCCAACAATACCATAACTTTCTCCCACATGCTTTCTGTGTGTGTGTTGTGTGCTTCATCCTTAACGTAATTTATATTATTAATTGCATTGTCGATGTTAAGGCTGTTATCAGGGATATAGGAGCAGCAAGTCTGGTGAATGACGTGACAAACTCCACCCTCTTTTGCCAGGATGATGTCTAACGCAACCCTATTGTGTATTACCAGAGCCTCATGGTGGTAAGATCCTCAGTGATGTTTCCTGGGGCTGCTGCTGTTGAGTCTGCCAAATCCTCAGTAATCCTTGCTAGCTGATGTATCCTTAATGCTGTGTATACGATCCCTGCTCCACGTATCATTACTCCAAACCCTGGCATTACATTATCTTCCCATTCTGCTGTCCTTCTGGTTCTTCCTGGGCAGTACCCCTGGTGCTCAACCTGTACAAGGTTAGTGCCATGGTTCATTCAGGCAGGATGGAAGCAAGGTAGCAGCTGCCCTACCATCCTGGGGGCAGATAGAAATATGCCCACTCACAACAGACAAAGGACAATCCTTTATATCCCACTAACACTGGTGGTTTCCACACTGCCAAAAAGAAAATAGTCTAACTTAGCAAACGCCAATATCTGCCTTGATAAATAGTATATAATATGTTCTTCCCTTCTCTGTCTCATTAGATTTCCCTTGAATCCAAAAGTCACACTACCTTCTTTAAGGCAGGTCTGGAATCTATATAATTCTATTATTGGAGCTATGGTTTGGCATGTCCAGCTCTTTAAGCAAAGCTAAAGAAAGCTAGATAAAGGAGCAATCACCCATCCCACCCACCTAGGTCAACTTCTTTCTTAAGCAAAATTAACTGCTGGCCTGCTCAAACTAAAATGCAGTGCCTCTAATCAAATAGCATTACGTGAAGAAAATGACTGGATCCACCTATCTAGGAGTCATCATATATGTGCCTCTACCTCTTCCAGGTGAGTTTCCTGAAGATCAATTAGATCCATCTCTTTCTGAAAATTATATTAAAGTAATCTTTGTCTTGAGGTATCAGGTCATTCCTGTTCCATGACAAAAACCTATGATGGGATCTATAAACAGTATCCGAACTTGTTTCCCCACAATGCCAATACTTGCTCAGTGGTATGACGATTTTTAATTTGTCTGCTCTGCCTTTACTTTCTTTTCAAATGTTCTTTCTTCTCCCTTGTAGACATTCACCAATTCTAGACAGATTTCCTTTTGTAGTCTATAAGCCCTTTATGATATCAAACCATTCAATCAAAGAGATAACTAATAACATAAACATTATCAAAAGCAATGTAGCTGAATACAAATGTCATAACATATATCCCCATTCTAAATTTTGATAAAGAAATATTAGCCAATACAGACCTAAATGTAAATTAACTATTATAATAATAGCGTTAATTAACATCCATAGTGCAGCCAGTAGTTCTTTGACCACACCATCATCTCTAGCAGTGTATATATTTTCATTTCACATTACATTATAACAACAACCTATGGCAGAAGCCATTGCAAATTTGCAGCTTATCCAGAACATCTGTATAGAACCCCTTTCCTGCAGGCACAGACTGCTCCAGAAAGTGGAAGCGGGACAAAATGGATCACCCTGAAACAACCCAGTCAGAGAACTTTACAAACTAAAGAGGAAAACATATAAATAAGGAACAAGAGAATTCATCCCTAACATTTTCTGGCAAACTACACTAAAAATAATTATTTTTTCACGATTTCTAGTTCATACTAGTTCCCAAAAAACGACTTTAGATCTACTGTTACTCCACAATTTAGTGCCAAAAATAAAGCACTTCAGATGTGGATGACCTCCATATGTTTAGCAGATGCCCCAAGCTTCGGCAGTGCTGAATTAGTATGGGTAATGAGGTATATGAAACAATGAGGACAGATCCAAGGTGGTTGACAGGAAAATAATGTTACAATGATAGTAGTGCACCTACCACCCTTATTGGTGACCGCTCCCAAGATGGCCCCACCCCCAAGACTTAGCCTGGCCCAGAACTTGAAAAATAGAATGATAATAAACCTGTTTTATTATGGTTATATTTTTCAGGTTTTGGAGGCTTTTGGCAGGGGGCAGATGCTCTTCCGCCACAGCGGAGGAGCTGCTCCTGCCAACAGCATTTCAAAAAGGGTCTTTATTGATTCCAGTGATTTTCATGAAGCACCTTGCCATAATGTGGATCAAGGTGGATTTGGTTGTTCCCAAGTCCTAATATCAGTGAATATGAGGACAGAACATTTATTAACAATGCATTGATGGATAGGTGATGTTTAGTGCCACACTGTCAGTTGCAGAGTGGACTTAAAGGTGAACTCAAGCTATTTTGTAATTAATGGGTCTGCAGGCTCAGAGGAGCAAGCCCGGAAGCTAAAACATACGTGGTCGCAAATCAAAACTAAATTGACAGTGGCAGAAAGAGGCACAGTCTTGAGTTCTGAACACATGAATACAACTTATAAAAAAAAAACGTTTGAAAGCACAAGATATCCTTGTTATAATGGATTGAACGGTCACTCCTATGGTCACATTGGCGACTACAGGAAGACCACAGACCAACCACAAATACTGAAGACGCTTCAGATAAAGATGTTGTTCTCCTAATAGCTGTTTATGTTTCTGTGCCATTGCCACATTTGTGTTTTGAATATGATGAATGCTGCGAGTTGTAGCATGTGATGTGTTTATGCTGATAGCCAAACTGGAGAATTTCAGGGGTTTGTAGCACCTGAGATAGAAGCACTTTTTAATTGAGGTTTTCCGTGAAATTTCTGTTGATATGCTTTATTAAAAAACCCTGTTTATCAAATTCAGGCCCTATGCACAGGCTGCAGTTGTTGCCCAAATCCTGCTGCACATGGCTTCCAGGCTTCATCCACCACCCTCAAAGAGCAACCAAGTCCCAGCGCACAGCCTCAGAGGCCAGCTCACCCGGGTACCAAACTTGCGCTGGGAACAAAAGCTGGAAGCAGTGGCTTTTGAGCACACCTCTTGTCTGTGGCCGAGTCCTGCACCCAACCAGCCAGGCTCCATGCACAGTCTGCCACTGTTGCCCAAATCAGACTGCACATGTCTTTCAGGATCCATCCCCCACCCTCCACAAACAACAAACTCCCCAGGATGCAGCCCCAGATGTGCACAGAGGAACTTAGGTGGAGAACCCACCTGCCCTCTTAGGGAAAACCTGCCTTATGGGCAATTCCTTAGACTACGACGAAATTGTAGTAAGCTGGCGGAGTACAAAGAACAAGCATCTGACTTATCTAACAAACTGTTGGCACGAGGGTACCCAAGGAAAATCGTGAACAAATGTCAAAAGAGAGCCAGGAACCAGCCTAGGGAAGCCCTTCTGGAGAAAAAACCCCCTTCAGAAAACACTATGCCACTCACATGTGTAACCACCTTTAACGCCATCTCTAACCAGGTTACCAGAAGTATCAACAAACATTGGTCCATTCTAAATACTGGCAATCTTCATTGGGAAAAAACACTTTTTTCTTTCAGAAAGTCACACAGTCTAAAGGAAACTTTGGTAAACACCAGGCCAAAACCAAAAACTGCTACTGACAACCCATCCATTACCAGAGCCTGGGGCCTACCTGAGGTCACTGGGTATTATCGCTGCGGCAACTGCAGCGTTTGCCATCTAACAAGAAATACAAAAACACTTGACATTGAAGCAGGTAAGGTGTGGAGACAACAATCCCACACTAACTGCAATAGCTGCAACGTGGTCTACTTAATCGAATGTACTTGCAAAAAACAATACATAGGGATGACAACCAGAAAAATAAAGCAGCGAATCTGTGAACACCGTAGCACAATCCGGTGCAGAAAAAGTGCGTCAAGATTAACCGACCACTTCCTTGAAAGTAACCATACGCCCAACGATATGGTGTGGACAGTGATCGAACAGATTACACCAGGACCCAATTTGCAGAAACGTTTATACGAAAAAGAACAGAGATGGACCTACAGATTGTCTACACAAATGACAGGACTGAATGACAATATTCCTTGGGCCAATGTCCTCTGAAGTATATTCCTGAAAACACTCTTTTTACACAGTCCTAAAGTCATCCTGTCTGGGCTCCATATGATACTGACACTTTGCCCCTTGTATGCACACCACCTATGTGTGCTCAATACCAATTAGATACATAGCCTGCCACAATCAGGGTTTGACTCCCTTTGGTATATGATGCATGCCTTATGTATGCGCTGTAACCACCGACCATGATACATGCTGTACTGATAATAAGAATTAGTAATTACAGTCAGCATACTCCACTTGAATAAACTTCTCTCTTAACATTATTGGATATGTGTGCCCACAGCGACTGCATGCCCAGTTCCCCCCCAGGTCTAACTACTGTCCATTCACACGGAGGTATTTTACTCCGTTTTCTGCCCGTGTATCTTCAACCCATTGTATCTTTAACTTATTCACGGACTAGTAATCTTTCCCCAACTAAGCGAACTTTTAATTCTACTGCGCATGTGTCAATTCCGGCACAGAGCGTCCCCAGCGGCACAGAACGTCTGCCGTTGTTTAGCAACGGACGCCCTGAGCCTTTTGTCCTAATTGACTATCCGTAGCTGGAATCAGGCCGGCTGACGGCCCCGCGTCATCACGCACTTGGCTCCGCCCACCCCAGAAACCGATGGCGGCTTACTAAACTCGCTTGCCGACGCTGTAACAGTGCGGGGCGGCATGGAGAGGCGAGTAGGTACCTAGCGAGAATACCCTCTGAAAACTGTAAGTAGATACTTGGCATTATGGACGCGACACCGAAAAGCGGCTTCTCCCGTTTTTTCTCCGTCCGTTTACACGCAGCTCGTTTTTGCACGAGTTCTAACCCCCCTCCCTCACCCCACAGAATATGTTCCCTTCAGAGGCCATCCTTCCCTCCATCCCGTGAAGCCTTAAGGCCCAGAATTAGGAGTAAGCCCTTCCTTTTTTCGGCCTTTTTATGTGTGTTCTATGTTTGTTTGTACTGTGCTGTCGTATATGAAAGGACAAAGAACACTTAGCACGTCGTTTTATTACTCACGCTAATGTCAGTGAGTGAAGTCTAGCCACGCACAAATAAATTGATGAGTGTGTGGGACTAACGATGTAAAATTCACTGAGTACACTAATATTGATAGGTGTGCCAGTTCCTTCTGAGTAATTTACAAGCACCAACACGAGTAGTTACTAGAGATTGGCAGCGTCACTACACGTGAGCACACTAATATTGATAGGTGTGCCAGTTCCTCTCAAGAAATGTATAAGCGCCAACACGAGTAGTTACTAGAGATTGGCAGCGTCACTGCACATGAACAGTTCACAATATTCCTGATCGGGATGTTCACAGAAAATATAGACATATGAGAGTCATCACATCACAACGTTACAGGCACGTAATGGTTCTTCTTGTGACTGTTTCTTTTCTCTCCCACAGGTCTTTTTATTTTTTCTCGCCCATTTGGGTTTTGAGATACTACCCTACAACAGATTTTTTTAGTAGGTTGAAAAGGAATCTAGGACTGGCAGTGCGTTAGTGTGCCCTGACCACCCATTTTCCTCTGGTCCTGAAGAAAACCCGGTATTTTCCAAAGACGGGTTGAAACATGTAGACCTATCACGCACAGATACATATGGTCATAATGAACCTTTAACTGTATCCATACACCATTTTTAATAGTGTCCAGTAGTCTTAGAATAATTTTTTTTGCATAAGTCATACCAGGACATTTTTTAACATTTTTTTCTTGCACCACTCACACGAATACCAGCCCCACTGTAATCCAGGTGTTGAAGCACACCCTGATGGCACTCGGCGATCAGGGTGGACCCCGATGATGAAGCATGTCACCAACCAGGTTGGTGAGTGAGGGGTTTATAAAAACCAAAGAAGGACTTTCTTCTTTTTCCAGTTGTAGTCATCCCACTAAGATCGCTCTTTGAGCTCATCCTGGTGGTACTCCTTACATGTTATCTAGATATTTAGTCCAGGGGACCAGGAGTACTCTCCATTCACCTATGTGAATAGATTCCCTCACTCTCCCTATTGTTCATTTGAACCTACCCGGGCACCATACTTGTGCTTGGGACTAGAGCTGTAAGCAGTGGCAGATGAGCACACGTCTTGTATGTAGCCAGATATTGCTCCCAAACAGCTGTTAGCATAAAACCCCATATGCACCAATTCCACCAGTTGTGCCCTACCCCAACTGCACATGGCCTTCTGCCAAACACGCTGGGTGTTTGGCAAAGGCCTAGTCTCCATCCTGTGCCAATGCCCACATGCAGATGGTGACAAACAAGTTACTTACCTTTGGTAATGCATTATCTGGTAGAGACTCTATCTAGCTGTAGGTTCCTTACCTTTGAATTTCCCAGGCATCAGGCTGGATCCGGAAACTTTTGCTGAGCAATACCCATTGCGTGTGATGTCGGGTGGCTCCATTCTGATCTGCGGGACGTTGTTGGAGTCGGTAGCTGGGGTTATGACGTCGCAGTGCCTATATAGGCGCCACCCAGGCGTGCAGACGTCAGTACTTTTTGTATTTTCCATGCAAGAAGCGCAGGCCCACGAAGTAACTGATGTAGTTGTGCGCAAAAACTAGGGTCCTGAAATATAGTAACAACCCTAGATCTACTACATCACTCCTCAAGGCAAGGAAGGCATGGGTTGGGCTGTAAGGAATTTGCAGCTAGATAGAGTCTCTACCAGATGTGTTACCGAAGGTAAGTAACTTGTTCATCTGATAGAGACTTCTAGCTGCAGAATCCTTACCTTTGAATCAGATACCCGAGCCATACCATCCCGGGGGTGGAGTGCGGACTTATGATCTAGACTAAGATGTCTTGCAGGACTGAACGTACAAAGTGCCGCCTCTGAGCACTTGACCATCAAGGCATTCATGTTTTGCGAACGTGTGCAATGATGCCAACATTGCCGCCTGACAGATGTCTTGGACTGGGACACCCTGAGCCAAGGCCGTAGTGGCAGCCTTTTCCCTGGTGGAATGGGCCCTTAATCCCTCAGGGGACTGCTTCTTCCCAAGGTGTAACACATTTTAATGCAGAGAACAACCAGCGAGAGATGGTCTTTTTCTGCACTGCCCTTCCCTTTTTCGCTCCCACATACCCCACAAAGAGTTGGATCATCCACCCGGAACTCTTCTGCTGTGGTCAAGATAGAACAACAACGCTCTTTTTGGGTCAAATCGGTGGAGACGCTCCTCTTTCTTAGAGGGATGTGTGGAAGCAAAAAAAGTGGGCCAAATGATGGACTGAACCAGATGGTATGGGGTCACAACCTTTGGCAAAAAAGATGCCCTGGTGCGAAGTACCTCCTTGTCAGGAAAGGACATAAGAGGAGGAGGCGAAATGGATAATGCGTGCAATTTACTCACCCACTGGGCCATTGTAATCGCCACCAAGAAGGCTGTTTTGATGGTCAACTGCCAGAGGGGACAATTGTGCAATGGCTCAAAGGGAGCACACATCAGGTAAGTGAGGACGAAATTAACCCCTTCGCCGCGGCACGAATTTCGCTGCGGTACAGTCGGGGCTAGGGGTGAGAGCGGCGCTGCGGTGCTCAGGACGGAACCACGCCGCCATGAGTCACGGGTGGCGTGTGCTCATGATGGCGTAGTTCCGTCATGACCCCCCCCGCTCATTAATTTAACTGTCACTGCTCAATCTCCATGCATGGAGGTGCAGAGTAGACAGGTTCGGGTGGACAGAAGATCCTCCCGAAGGGGCAGCCTGATCGGAGGATCGACACTCATGGTCAGAAGCTCTGGATAACAGACTCTCCTTGCCTAGTCCGGTGCCATAATAATGACTTGGGCCCGGTCGCTCCTGATCTTCAGAACCCTGGCCAGGAGTGGTATGGGCAGAAAGGTGTACAACAGGCCTGAGCTCCACTTGCGACGAAACGCGTCGCCGAGCGATAGCCGCCTAGGAAACTCCAGCGCGCAGTACTGCTGATATTATGCGTTCTCTTCGGAGGCAAACATATCTAACCAAGGTTCTCCCCACTGCTGAAAGAGACCTTGCACCACCTCCAACTGGAGACGCCATTCGTGATCCTGAAGGCATCGACGGCTGAGATTGTTCGCCCTGGCATACAGTGAACCTGCCAGGTGTTGAATCACCAGGGATATGCCCTGCTGTTCCAGCCATGTCCAGAGATGCAGGGCCTCTCCACAAAGGGTCCACGATCCTACCCCGCCCTGCTTGTTGCAGTACCATATGGCGGTGGAGTTGTCCATGAACACCTTCACCAGCTTCCCCTTGACAGAGGGAAGAAATGCTTTCAATGCCAACAAAATTGCTCGGAGCTCCAACAAGTTTTTGTGGAGTCCCGTCTCTGCCGGAAACCAGTGACCCCTGACCTCCACATCTCCCCTTTGGCAGCCCCATACCAGAAGTGACACATCCGTCACAACTGTGAAATCTGGTTGGGGAAGGGGGAGAGGTCTGCCGCAGACCCAATCGCGATTCGCTAGCCATCACTGCAGATCCTTCGCAGTTCCGTCTGAGATCTGAACCACATCGGTGAGATTTCCAGATGCTGTGACCATTGGAACTTCAAGTCCCACTGCATACACCACCTGGCGTGTCTTGCCAACAGGATGCAGGAGGCCATGAGATCCAACAGCCTCAGAATTAACCTCACCAAAATCCAGGATAGAGGCTGAAATATCAGAATCATAACCTGAATATCCTGGACTCGCTGCTCGGGAGGATAAGCCTGAAACTGCATTGTGTCCAGAACAGCTCTGATGAAAGGGAAGGTCTGAGAAGGAGTCAGGTGTGACTTCGGCACATTTATAGAGAACCCCAGCAAATGCAGGAGGTTTGCAGAAGTCTGACAGTGGGAGATGACTGCCTGGCTTGAAGATGCCTTCAGCCTGTCGTCGAAGTAGGTGAAGACTGACACCCCTAGCCTGCGCAGATGAGCGGCAACCACCGCCATCACCTTGGTGAACCCCCGAGGGGCACTGGTAAGACCAAAGGGGAGCACCATAAACTGAAAGTGCTAGCGGCGTACTTTAAACTGCAGGTAAGGCATGTGGCCCGGCAGGACGGGAATGTGAAAATATGCATTCTGCAGGTTCAACGCCACCATCCAGTCTCCTTGTTCTAGGGCAGACAAGACCTGAGCCTAAGTGAGCATTTTGAATTTCTCCATTTTGAGGAAGAGTTTGACAGTCCGAAGATCCAAAATGGGCCGAAGCCCCTTGTTCTTCATCGGAATCAGAAAGTAGCGGGAATAACAACCACTGCCTACTTCTGAAACTGGGACCCTTTCTATAGCTCCTTTGGCCAAAAGAGCTGTAACTTCCTCGTGGAGCAATTTCAAATGATCCCCTGCCAGCCGTTCCTGACTTGGCAGAATAGGAGGAGGAAAAGAAAGGAAAGGAAGAGAATAGTCCTCCTGGACGATCTGCAAGACCCACTTGTCTATTGTTATAGATCTCCAGCGGGGAGATGATGACGAATGCTCTCACCCACTGGAGTAGTGTGGTCCTACAGAATCAGCGTAGGAGTGCTTGGAGGTTGCCGGAGGCAGTGTGGTACATGACTTCGGGCCTCCATTCCGAGGACGGAACGTACGTCGTCCATGTCCACACACAGCTTGGGTAGTCTGAGCAGGAAGTTGGCTAGGTTAAGGCTGACGCGGCTGCAACCCCCTTCCGTTGCCACGAAAGGGGCAAAAGGAAGACTGACCACGAGGAGTGGAGGAGAGACCCAAGATCCGGCTGTAGCTCGAGAGTCCTTGAACCTGACAAGGGCAGAGTCCACCTTTTCCCCAAAAAGGTGGGTTCCATCAAAGGTCATGCCCATCAAATTGGCTTGGACAACTCCAGAGAAGCCAGTTGTACGAAGCCAAGCGTGACGTCTTAAGGCCACCGTCGTTGAAATCGGCCCACCTAGCGAATCGGTTGTATCTAATCCACACCGTATGGTGAATTTTGCTGCATCTCACCTTAAGAAGTTGGTGGGAGCACTGCCCGGGTCTCCTCCGGGACTTGTGGCAGCACCTGAGCAACCATCTCCCAAAGAGCACGCAGTATTCACCGACCATAATGCCACACTGGAGGGAGAACACATCTTCTTCCCAAATTAGTCCAATCTCTTGGATTCCCTATTCGGAGGGGCGGAAGGGAATGCGCCTTGGGACGTAGAGGCCTGCACCACCAAGCTTTCTGGGGTGGGGTGTTGGCTGAGGAACTTTGGAATGCCTAGAGCTGGCCGATGGGGGCATGCAATCGTTCTATTCACAGGAGGCCCTGTACTAGGCTTGGGCCATGTTCCGAGAAGGACGTCCGTAAGTACCTCATTAAAGGGCAATAGGGGTTCAGAAGTGGAAGCCCCAAACTGAAGCACTCCGGTCAGGAGATTAGTCCTGACCTGCACTGAGGGCAGCTCCAGTAATAGGACCTCAGCTGCCCTCTTAACCATCATGGCATAGGATCCCCCCCTCCTCCATAGCCACTGTAGGTGGAGAGAGCATGCCAGTGTCTGGGGAAGTATTCAGACCAATGGCCTCCCCAAGTTCCCCATACCAATCCATTGTTAAGAGGGTCTCCAGACTCCTCCCATTCCTCTCCTGAGCCCAGCAAGTCCAAAAAGTGCTCTGGTGACAACATAAAACCCCTGGGTTCTGTTGATGTTGGAATCAGCGTCGCTCGACGCTGTTCCAGCTCTGTCATCGGGGATGAGGATAGGGCTTGCGCTACCAACAGGCATTGGCGACATCGTAGTCACCGACTTTGGATTCGACGCCTAGCATGGTTGCGTTTGCACGACAGGCGTCGATTCAGATCTAGGATCGGATCCCTGAGGCCCCATCAGCACCATGGCCGGACCTGACGGTGTCAAACCCGAAGGGATCCCATTGACCCTGCTGGGCCCGTGGGTTCACCAACTAGGTTGGTCCACTAAAATACGTGGTGCATGGCCTTGTAAAAGTCTTTCATTTGAGCGGGAGTCACTTCGGCTCCCGGAAAGGGTGGGAGGCGCAAAGTCAACTCAGGCTCTGGCTCCGTAGAACCGTGCTTACAGCGTCTGTGCTCCTTACGTCTCTCGATGACAGACACCAGTTGAGGTGAAGTCAAAGTCCACTTGGCCTTCTTCTTTTTCTTGTGCCTATTCCCCGAGTGTCCAGAAGAGCTTGAATGGGAGGAAGAGGACTTAGGGCTCAGTGAGAGGTCCTGCAAACTCCTCTTCTTCGAAAGGGACCATGACCTCCTCGGAGTCTCGCTTGACGGTGTCGACTGCCGGGCCGCAAGCAACTTCATCGCTCCCTCCCGCAAGGTCTTCGGGACCATCACACAACAATCTTAACACAACTTCGAATCTTGGTTGCGTTCAATACACCACAGACATACGTGGTAGGGATCGGTGACCGGCATCATGCGGGAACAATTCCTGCATGGTTTGAAACCTGTCTTTCTCGAAGACATCCCTCACACACGAAGTTGAATCCACAAATATCGACTAAAGTTGAGAAAAAGCCTGCCAAAAAGCAGCAGAGGGATAGCTCTTCCCGTTTCAGCGCTTAACTGGTGCAGAAAGAAAAGAACTGACGTCCGCACACCAGGGTGGCGCCTATATTGGCACCACAATGTCATAACCAACGCTACTGAAGACGTCACGCAGACGTCACACAGAGCTGAATGGAGCCACCGGATGTCGCACGCAAGGGATATTGCTCAGCAAAAGTTTCCGGATCCAGCCTGACGCCTGGGAAATTCAAAGGTAAGGAATCTGCAGCTAGAAGCCTCTATCAGATAAGCCCATGCTGAGCACAGCCTTTGCCCCTGCACAGCAAGGCCCAGATCAACAAACATGTTGCGCTGGGATAAGTGATGAAATCCTGCACAAAATATTTTTTATGATTTACTCTAAAGCGGAAAAAAAAGTTTTGCCCTAGAAGGCTGCCTGAAAGTAGCATTAGTCTGCGTCAGGTGGACGTTCCATGGGTGGTACTTGGGCGTTCCCATACAACCATCCTAACAATAGTAGACAAGGTTTTGTGCCAAAAATAACACAACTTCAAAGCATGCTTTAAAAAGAAGAAATGCTTTAATTTTACTAGCTTTTCCTCCTTTGCTTTTGTGCTGCATTATACAGCGCACAACCAAAGTTGGAAAGGTTTTAAAGTTTGTCAAGGCATAGCATTTTGTATTGGAAGAGCATACATCCAGGATAAAACTTATGCTAGACTCCAACTGACACCTTTGCACAATGGTGCAAAAATGTGTGAGTAGCACTCGGTGGCCTAATTGTGTGCCAGCGCTATGGAGCGAGCAAAATAGTGCCATATCTTCATAGACTAGTTGCTTTCCTGCTCTCTCCCTGTCACACAACACAGTGCAGCAACTTTTGTGCTGCGCTGCTGTGTAGGAATGAAGGTAACAAGGATGCTCAGTAGTAGTTTCAGTGTGTAGTGTTAATGTTCAAATAACAGGAACCCATACCCCACATGTCCTGCCTCCATAGAGTCCAGTTTGCAACTGCTAGAGTTGCAGTTGGATACCATGGTAAAGAAACGCTCAAAAAAGCTCTTTTGCTCCATCACCCTTTTTTCTTCAGAAAAACTGAGCCACTGGAAGCCTTAATAATCTGTACTGGCTCAATGGATTTTGTCACCTTAATTTTTACTCTGGTGGGATGCTTAGTTGAAACCCAGTCACAAACTTTAAAATCCACATTGCACTCTATCATAGTAAATTTTATGCATAGAGTGGACTGAAGCAACTTTCTCATTAACCCTACTGTTGATTTTGCATTGACAATTTTTCTTCCTTGGCATAAGATCTTTGACATAATCAGGACATAGTTGAGACCTAGGTTGTCGATTCCATAATAGACAAAAAGGTAAAACACCATTGGTAGTATGTGGAGGGAGAAGATAAGCCAACGCCTTTTTCCTAAGAAACTCTTCAACAGGAATTTTGCTGGCCAGGGCAGACTGTATTCCTTCCTTTAGGAACCTATTCCTCATCTCCACCAGACTATTAGAAGTTGGAGAGTAGAAAGCCACTTTCAAATGTCTGATATGAACATTATGAACAAATTCCTTAATTTATAAGGAAGTAAAATGTGTACCGTTGTCAGTAACTAACTCCCTAGGAGGATCTTCTATATCAAATACCGTAGTCAAGAATTGTATGGCCATAGCAGTGCTAGTTGAAGGACAACATTGAAATATATCCATTTAGAGAAATAATCCACTAATACTAGTTAGAAGGTAACAATTTTAAAGGCCCCGCAAAGCCCAATGCAACTTTGGACCATACATCATTAGGAAGTGGAACTGTGTATAAAGATGTTTTGTGTGATATCCAAAGCTCATCTGACAGCAAACACGTATTACATTCTGAAATCCAACTCTCTACTTGGGAATCTAATGAAGGCCACCAAAAAATGTGTTTAAGATTTTTGCAAGTAGCTCCCACCCCTAAATGTCCATGGTGAGCAGCCTCAATATGTTTGGGCCTAACAACAGGGAGACAAACAGTGACATCCTTGTGTAATAGAATACCATCTACAACAGACAGTTCATCCTCCACATGCTAAACAGGTTTGAGAGAAATGGCTGAAGACCTCTCTCTTTAGGCCGGCCTTTTACGATAAAGTCCATAACCGTAGTTAAAATATTGTTATTTTTAAGGGCATTTAACCATTCATCATGGGAAACGAATCCCGAAGAGCTTAAAATATCATCCAATGTGGCTACCACAGATTCAATATCATCAGGCAATTCCATTTGATCCATAATTTACAGTCATCCTGGATAAATAATCATCCATAGAGTTCTTGCCTGCAGGCGTGAAATCAATTTTAAAATATCATTCTTGCAAATAGGAGAGAAGCCTGACCAACCTTGCTGAAGCCCTTCCTGATCCATTGACATTGAGCAAATGTATTAAGAGTGTGTGATCTGTGAACAAGACAAATTGCATGCCCCAAAAAAAAGTTTTACATTTCTCAATTGCCCATGAGCAGGCCAAAGCTTTCCTCTCGACAGTGCTGTAGTGTGGTTCTGGGGATTTTAATGACAAGAAGGCGAAGGCAATGGTTTGTTCTTTGTTGTCATAAAATTGCGAGAGAATAGCACATATACCAACTTCACTTGCATCCACAGTAAGTATGCATTTACTTTCAGGTCTAAATGAGGATAAGGCCGGAACATAAATTATAACTTTTGATTTTTTAAAAAGCTTGGTCAGCAACAGTGTCCCGAGTAAATTGTATGCCCTTATGCAACAACTTGCAGATCGGTTGGACCGTTGGCTAAACCAGGAGTAGTAATCACTCATACCAAGGAAAGATCTCAAGGTATTCTTGTCTTTGGTTGGAGCAACAAGGAAAATTTGGGTTTGCCTGTATCAAGGAAAATTTGGGTTTAATGCTCATGTCATAAATATGGTGACCCAAATAGTCCAGTTCTTCTTTCAAGAAAGAACAGTTCTCTGGTTTGAGTGTAATACCAACCTTTCAAAATACTTCCCAAACTTTGTAAAGTATAACATTATGTTCAGCAGCTGTGTTGGAAAACACCAGAACATCATATTGATAGGCCTGAGTGCATGGTATGTTGCCTAAGATCGAATCCATCAATTTCTGAAACACACTCGCTGCAGAGGGAAGATCAAAAGGTAACCGTAGAAACTTACATGCCCCAAAAGGGGATACAAAACTGGTGAGATCTTGCAAATCTGCGGCGAACATGATCTGGTGGTATGCAGAGTGTAAATCCAACAAGGATGCTAACAATCATTTATCTTAGGCAAAGGATGGCAGTCCACTACCACATTTTTGTTTACGGTGTGCAAATCTGCTCTAAGCCTAATGTCCTAACCTTTTTTTCGTACAGGTACAATGGGACTTACCCACTCAGAAGAATCTGTGTATGTGATAACACCTTCTGCAACTAGTTTATCAAAAAGAGCCTTGAGTTCTGATCTTACTGACAAAGGTACTGGTCTACCCTTTTGAGAAACAATGATGGCATTCTTTTTTAGTTTAATCCTGTGCTCGAATTTATGGATGGTGCCAATTTTATTATTAAAACATCCAGGAACTGCTGACTTAGTTCCAATTGTAAATTGTCACTGTTGTCAATGACTGAGGCCACTATCAAATTATTCAACCTTATAGGATTCAAGGTACCAGGAACAAGGATTAAACCTAAATTTGCTAAGTCTCGCTATCCTCCAATAAGTTACCCTTTTTCAGCCACATATATACTTGGTATGTTGCACCCTGCCCAAACATCTTGTATTGTCCATACTGAAACCAATCATGTGAATATCCTAATCACCGTAAGCTTTGGGGAAACATCAGGTGCACATAGAGTTGTAGTTTCACCCCATGCTTGATTAAACAAAGTATCCGAAATAATCGTTACGGGTGCACCTGAATAAGCCATCATGTTGAGTTTGACTGATTCCACATACACATCACAGAGAGAACCTTTTATGAGTTTCACTTCCTAAGAAACTAGGCCTTGAGTGTAAGGACCACTCTCAGCAAATCCTGTGAGCACTCCTCTACACCAGATGCAATGTCCACAGAACTCACCGAGTGCCATCTCTAAAGGCTCCTACAAACTCCTTGGAAATGTCTCACTTTATGGCACTTGTTACACCTCTTTCCCAAAGCTGCACGAGACATGACAGCCAAGATGTGTTTTAGAACCGCATTTGAAGCAATATGTCCCAGTACTTTTCTGTGAAATTTTGGTGTTTTTATCTCTAACAGACAATACATTCACAGATTCAGGAATTTATACAGATTTCAATGCCGGTGCACTATGATCAGCAGAAAAGGTTTTGCTCGAGATAATAGAACGTTCTATAGCTTTAGCCAAAGCCACAACTTCGATTAACTTGGGATAATGAAAAATGAGTAATCTTTCCTGAATCTTACTATAGTAGCAACTGTGAACAAATTGATCCCTGATGGAAGATGTCTAATGAATTTACAAAGTTACATTTCACTGCCTGAATCCTAACTGCAGAAACAAATTCCTCCGCAGATTCCGCTTGGTTGCTCCGTAAATCTGATTTTTAGCCTTGTAATTCCCTCCTTGTACTCATTTAAACCCTCAATGTCCAATGGGGGTAAGGCAACTGGTAAATTGTCATAAACATGTTTACCTTCAGCTCCTAAATTACCATAAAAAATAGCTGCCTTTCTCTTTGTCGAAAACTTCAAACACAAGGAGATGATGGACGGAGCGCTGAAACTTTTCAGACACTCACCCCCAGTCACAGATCTGGGTTTAATCCATCACCGTTCTTCAGCTCCCTTCACCACCCCAGTTCAGACCCAGCTATATGCAAATCAGTCTTGACCCTGTGCCTCAAGAGAACAGTCAAGCCCGAATTGCCAAGCCAAGTCTTTCCTGGACTGGAAACAAGCATACTGGGACCGGTTTTGGGGTAACACTCCTCATCAACCAACGTAGTTTAAATCCAGTGGCAAAGTCAGCAAGGGACCCACATCTGGGCATACCCTGCCAACTCAGGGCGAACAAAGCAAACACAAGGAGATGATGGGCAGAGCGCTGAAACTTTTCGGACACTCACCCCCAGTCACAGATCTGGGCTCAATCCATCATCGTTCTTTAGCTCCCTTCGCCACCCCAGTACAGACCCAGCTATATGGAAATCAGTCTTGACCCTATGCCTCATGGGAACAGTCCAGCCCGAATTGCGAAGCCAGGTATTCCCTGGACCGGAAACAAGCATCATGGGGCCGGTTTCAGGGTAACCCCCATCATCAACCAGGCTAGCTTGAATCCAGTGGCAAAGTGAGCACGGGAACCACGTCTGGCCATATCCTGCTAACATGGGGCAAACAAAGCTAACACAAGGAGAAGATGGACGGAGCGCTGAAACTTTTCAGACACTCACCCCCAGTCACAGATCCAGGTTAAAACTTCTCAGCACCAATAGCCAAAATGAAATTCTCAAAGGTTTGAACCATTTTTACCATGCAAGTGTAGGTTTACCAGGATTCTGAGGAAAAGGTTTGATCTGAACAAACTGTTGTAAATTAGACATTATAAATGCTATTCACCAATGCTACAGTCTGAAGTGTTTTCTTTACTGCCTTTTCTTTGCCCCTTAAGTATAACATCCTGTGGGTAAACTGTCAACTGAAGTGGAAGTAATTGCCAAGAC
Source organism: Lissotriton helveticus (assembly GCF_964261635.1). Lineage (NCBI taxonomy): Eukaryota > Metazoa > Chordata > Amphibia > Caudata > Salamandridae > Lissotriton > Lissotriton helveticus. The sequence continues at coordinate 2,000,543,400 of NC_136061.1, read as the reverse complement.
GTACAGATCAAGATTTATAAAGCATTTCTAATTGAAAATAATCCTGCCCGCCCCAATTCAAAATTGGCTGTTGTGTACTTATGACTCAGGCTTTCAGATGACATGTGCTGCGTCAGGCACGCACCCTCAGTGCCGCCTCAGGCACACGCCTCAGGGCACATCACAGGTCAGCTGGCGACTGATGCCTTCGGAAGAGCTGGACATCTGAAGCAAAGCAGACGAAAGTTCCTGCATCATGAAGGGAAATTGCGAAGAAGGTGAGCTCCTAAACCCAATAAACGTCCACTCGTCTCCAAATATGTCGACTGGGAATGCAGCTAACAAGGAGATTCAGTAGTAGTTTCAGTGTGTAGGTTTAATGCTCAAATAACAAGAGCCCACACCCCACATGTCCTGCCTCCACGGAGTCTAGTCTACAAATGCTAGAGTTGTAGTAGGATATCATGGTGAAGGAACACAGAGCGTGTAGGCCATCATAAGTAAACACATACAATTACAAGCATGGCGTGAAGCCATAAACTATACTAATGCAGTTAATGTGCAAAGACATAAACAAAAGACTATACACGGCGAACGCATGTCCATGCTTATCACTACAGCAGCGTTGGGTGAGAGGTTTGTTAATCTGGGTGTAGGTGTTGGGTGCATGTGCAAACCTTTTGCCCATTCACAGTAGGTGTTGATCACAGAACCTACCCTGTTGCTGATTACTAAAAGTTCACCTTTAGGGTTTGGACTTTGTTCAGTCCTTTCTTTTCTTTAAAATCTAGGATACGTGGCATAAACAGCAGAGAGATACAAAAGCGTTAAGTTTTTACGACCCACTTAGCAACTATTTTAAATTTTGCAAAAACTGTTGAATGAATTTACACCAAATCAATAAAAGCACACTTTCTGAGTAAAGTTCTACTTTCATGCCAATTTTCATGTAATTCTGGTTTGTGCTGTAGACCTCAGTACATTTTCCTCATGGAGCTTAAATCGGAAAACACTTATTTTTGTGCACATCCTTCATTTTTTTGCTCCATGATCTACACAAATCTTGGCATGCCAATGCTTAGCTTACTAAGTTAGTGAATTGCCAAAATTCATGCAAATCCATCCCTGTGCAATGATGGTTAGGTCAGAATTTGAACTGAAAAAGTAATTATTGTTTTATAAACTTTCCACTTGGTGTGAAAAGTGCTGGGTTCTTTAACTGGAATTGTATGAGGGGAATAGAATCTTTAATTTTCAATGGAGTGGGTCAATTACTTGTGAACCTGCCTCCCAGCTAGTCGTTTTGCAGGAAACTCAGTGAAAGTAACTGGTACGAGAGATTCTTTCCACTGGTGATGAGTTGACTGGCTGGGTCCCTGACATGCTTCGGTCACTTCAAGAAAAACGCTTTGGGAGTCACTTTTCCTGCTCAGGCTGCGTTGTCTGGGCTCTAGTTCGGATCTAGTGTTGTGGTTGCCAGAGGATGCTCTTTCTGCTTGGGTGGTGATTTCTCCACATCATGTGTCCTTTTTGGGAGGCCAAACACAAGGTGAAAATCATCCGCAAAGTTGCCCTGCACCAGGACCCGGTAGAAAGTGAAGTACATCCACGTCACAGCTCTGTTATCGGTATCGGGAGCAACAAAGCGAACATTCTACTTGACGGGCTGCATCACCACTAACTGCCATTTTAGGTCCTGTTAAAAGTGCAGCTTTCCAGCTCTTGCCAGCAAGTGAGGTACAGTTGTGTCACTGTTCCGCAGCCATTGTGGTTTGGGTCCTACCTCATAGTGGAGCATTCTTGCTTTTTCCAGCAAATAACGAATGGTCGCGTCACTACTCTGTGGCCATAGTGGATCGGCAGATGCAGCGTTCCAGTTCTGGCAGACAAATGAAGCGTTCCAGTTTTTGCCTAGTTTGCACCGCATATTTTGCACGGTATGAAGTGGCCGTTTAACCGAGTTCTCACCGCATCGTCTTCTGGCAAGCAGCTATTGTAGATAAAGCCAAGAGATGGGAGCTGGAAGTTACAGGCTGCACTGTGTACCCCTGTTCTGGTTGTCACGGTCGAGTGGCTGTGTTGAGCGGTTGTCGTAGGGCCAGTGCTCATTCACCGCATCAGCTGGAGCAGGGGCGGCTCTAGTCTCATGGCGGCCCTGGCCAGGGAGCGTAGGTAGGGGGCCCCCGGAGGAACGCAGGCACGGAGGCCAGTGAAGAGGGGGGGGGGGTCAGGGTGTTTGGAAGTTGATCAGAGCCGGAGGCCGCCAAATCCCTGCCAGGGGCTGCCACAAAATATGTATCCATCCTCAGAGGATTATTATATTAAGGATATATATTGGCGTGGCAGCCCCTGGGCTTTGGCGGCCCTGTGCAGGTGCACAGCTTGCAGATGCCTAAGGCCGCCCCTGGCTGGAGGAAAACTTACTGTTACAATTGCACACTGGTGATGCAATCACCTTAACGGTAAATTGTGGTATTGGACACACATTGCAGCAATATGCACTGCTTTATGGGGATGCATGCTTGATTGGTGAATAACTGGTCTAACTAGCACAGACAGAGTGTAGGAGTCATTGGTGTGCTTCATAGCGTGTCATCACATTAGTAAGCTACAACAGTGATCTGTCCGCTGGGCATTTGGTACATACAAATTCCGCGATATGCACACCTGAATATTAGACATACATATTGGGAAATAACATAATAGCTCAGATGGAATTGTTTATTGTATATGCCACAATTTTCAGCAAATAAGGCTTGAAATGTGTGGATGTATTATTACTGTTTGCCAGGTTAACAGCAAAATACCTATGTGCTCCATGTTGGAGGAGAAGAGTTTGCATTGAAAGTAGAGAAGGGCAGGTGTGGAGTGGAGAGTGTGGACTATCCTGGACACAAACGATTTTCACAAGGTGTGGAGCCAAAGGATAACTTGGCGAAGGCCATTGTTAAAGCTCCTATGCAGGAAAGCATGGACCAAATGCGCTCCTTTATGGGCCTCATGGACTTTTATTCCTGTTTTGTTCCAAAATATGCAGAAAGAACTCATGTTTTGCATACTCTTCTAAACATAGGTGAGAAATGTGTGTTGGATGACAATTGCCAGATGGAGTTAACCAGAGTCTTTTGACACCAAATACTCTAGCCATGTGACTATCGATGCCAGCAAGCATGGTTTAGGAGCAGTATTGTTGCAAAGGTGAAATGGGAAGGTCAAAGTTGTGGCGTTTGCTAGTCTCAGGGGTATTGAGTCATCCTATTCAGTGGTGAAATGGCAAGCATTGGCATTTTGGTGCGGACTTGACCAGTTTCTCCAAAATCTGTGCGGTTCTGAATTTGAGATGCGTATGGACCTAAAACCTTTGGTCGATCTGTGTACTACAAAGGGGGTGGGAATGTTGTCACCAAGAATTGTTAAATGGTAGTACAACTTGTAGGATTATCGTTATACATTTTTATATATATATATATATATATATATATTGCACGATTTGGCTCAAAGTTTGTAATCCCATGGCGCTCCCATCACCGGTGCCGAACTGCCAAGCAGAGCCCTGCTTCAATTATATTCTCCAACTCCCTTAAAGAAGGGAAAAAGTTCACACTCACAAAAGGGTTTGGTCCTAGTCTTTCCGTTTTATTTGTCAATGTTTCAGCATTCCAAATCACAAAAACCAACGCGTTTCGCAACCCACCGGTCGCTTGTTCACGGTAAGTTGCAAAACAAGTAACGAATCCCTCTATATTTTTGAAAGAAACGCCACACCCATCATGCTGATGACCTCACTTCCTGTGAAGACACAGGAAGTGTCATGGGAAATGTAGTTTAACATTATTTACAATTTTTTTAGGTAAAAAACGATCTGTATTCTTCATACATTTTCATAGATAATAAAAAGATTTACCCCAAATTATATCTATTTGCTTTTTGCATTATACATTTTTTTAGGGAGTAAAATAAGGTTTGCAAGCATTTTACATATTCATGCCCTCCAGTGGGCTGATTTCAATAGAGATGAAGGGAGAGGTCATCTAATTCGTTCATATCTGTCAGGGGTGTATTCTATATCCCAAAACCATTAGGCTATTATATTTCCATCCCTAAATTGAACGCAATATCCAAAGAAACATTCAAACCCTCCAGTGGGTGAAATTATAATTTAGTAACCATTCCCCAAATTTCTTCAGGTCTAAAGTCATATAATTTATGAATCATCCAATTATGTGCAAAACCCAAACGTCCCACAGTTGTCCAATGATTTTCTATTGGGTTACCTTGAAATAATGTTCCATTATACAGATCGTGATTATTTTTGTTTTTTTTGCAGTTTTCCTTAAAAGAGATTATTTTATAAGTTCCAAAAAAGACTTTCATTTTCCGTTCACAAAAGGCAAAAAATTAATAAGCATAATCATAACACACCTCCCCCCACCTACAAATTCAGTACTTGCAGTTTGTTCAATTAGTCAAGTGATATTTACAAATGCACATAGAGTTCTTCGCTCTGATTTAATCCCCATGGGGTCATTGTTCGGAAATTCAAGATGTGTCTTGATTCCCTGCGTCTCAGTTCTTTTTCCTGATCACCCCCTCTCTCATGTGGCAGAATGCATTCCAGTGCATATGTCTTTAACAGTTTCCAGTCGCTCTTGTGTGCCACTTCCATATGCTTCGCGACTGAGTTGCTTCGATCTTTATTTGTTGTCGCTCTAATATGTTCCAGAATGCGTTTTTTAAATTCATTTTTGGTGCTCCACATTTTCTTGTTCGGTAGCATTACTTCTTTTTTGTTTACTGCAGTTTGGCAGACTTTAAAGTCTGCCAAATTGCAGTAAACAAAAAAGAAGTAATGCTACCGAACAAGAAAATGTGGCAAATAAAACAACTAATTGATTGTGTCAGTACACATGTCGTATATGTATTAGAATGCCCGTGCCCTCTAAAATACATTGGGAGCACCAAAAATGAATTTAAAAAACGCATTCTGGAACATATTAGAGCGACAACAAATAAAGATCGAAGCAACGCAGTCGCGAAGCATATGGAAGTGGCACACAAGACCGACTGGAAACTGTTAAAGACATATGCACTGGAATGCATTCTGCCACATGAGAGAGGGGGTGATCAGGAAAAAGAACTGAGACGCAGGGAATCAAGACACATCTTGAATTTCCGAACAATGACCCCATGGGGATTAAATCAGAGCGAAGAACTCTATGTGCATTTGTAAATATCACTTGACTAATTGAACAAACTGCAAGTACTGAATTTGTAGGTGGGGGGAGGTGTGTTATGATTATGCTTATTAATTTTTTGCCTTTTGTGAACGGAAAATGAAAGTCTTTTTTGGAACTTATAAAATAATCTCTTTTAAGGAAAACTGCAAAAAAAACAAAAATAATCACGATCTGTATAATGGAACATTATTTCAAGGTAACCCAATAGAAAATCATTGGACAACTGTGGGACGTTTGGGTTTTGCACATAATTGGATGATTCATAAATTATATGACTTTAGACCTGAAGAAATTTGGGGAATGGTTACTAAATTATAATTTCACCCACTGGAGGGTTTGAATGTTTCTTTGGATATTGCGTTCAATTTAGGGATGGAAATATAATAGCCTAATGGTTTTGGGATATAGAATACACCCCTGACAGATATGAACGAATTAGATGACCTCTCCCTTCATCTCTATTGAAATCAGCCCACTGGAGGGCATGAATATGTAAAATGCTTGCAAACCTTATTTTACTCCCTAAAAAAATGTATAATGCAAAAAGCAAATAGATATAATTTGGGGTAAATCTTTTTATTATCTATGAAAATGTATGAAGAATACAGATCGTTTTTTACCTAAAAAAATTGTAAATAATGTTAAAAAACTACATTTCCCATGACACTTCCTGTGTCTTCACAGGAAGTGAGGTCATCAGCATGATGGGTGTGGCGTTTCTTTCGAAAATATAGAGGGATTCGTTACTTGTTTTGCAACTTACCGTGAACAAGCGACCGGTGGGTTGCGAAACGCGTTGGTTTTTGTGATTTGGAATGCTGAAACATTGACAAATAAAACGGAAAGACTGGGACCAAACCCTTTTGTGAGTGCGAACTTTTTCCCTTCTTTAAGGGAGTTGGAGAATATATATATATATATATATATATATATATATTTATATATATATATATATTCACTGAAAAAAACATAGGTTTCAGGCCTTATATAGTTAGGAATCAGCATTTAAAAAACCTTTGAAATTCACTGAAAAAACCATAGGTTTCAGGCCTTATATAGTTAGGAATTAGCATTTAAAAAAGCCTTTGAAATTCACTGAAAAAACCATAGGTTTCAGGAGTTATATAGTTAGGAATTCGTTTTTAAAAAAACTTTGACATTCACTCAAAAAACTATAAGTTTTAGTGGTGTTATAGTTAGCTGGACATTTTACTCATACAAAACCAATGAAATTGTTCCTATATAGTTAGTTGTACTAACTATATTTCGCGCACCCGCAATCCACTGCAGATGATGTCACATATTAGATCATTCATGACATGGTCAGTGACATCACTGATGACATCTCAAATGACATCACTGATGACATCACTGATGACTTCATCCAGTGAATGTGGTTTGCTTCGTTATTTAAATATGCATTATATATATAGCAATTTACATTGAAGAATGAGTTGATATATATAAATAAATATTTGGATGGAGGATTTAGTAGCAGTGTAATTGACTGTTTACTTGACCAATTTATAATGTCTCACTAAATATAGTGGATAGTGACTAAACTGTGTGAATATCTGTATCACTTTGCCAGTTGATTCTACAGTTGGTTACTAGCTATGTGAAAGTCTATATTAGTTATTGATTAGTTAACTGAGTATTTTTATGGGAGTGTGAAAGTGTGTGTGGTTTGGTGGGGGGTGTGTGACTGTCCAAAGATGTGTGAATAGTTGATTCAGTAGATATATGAAGTTAAAACTACATGTTCTAACAGTTTGGGTGAGGGAATCTCTTTATGGGTGTGGTGATGAGCAAATATATTTCTCAAAGGTACAGGTCCAACAAACTAGAAAAATAATAGGCAGTGTATGTGTCAGTTGTTGTATATAAATAAGTATACATAAGGCACAATGATTGTGTGAGTGACTGTATGGATAACTGTATACTTGTAATAATGATTTTATAATTCACTAAGTATGACTTACTGTCTAAATGAATAGAAGAAGTGGTGTTTGTATAAGTGTTTTGCTAAGTAAATATGTAAATATGATCCATTGTTTGCATAAGTGAGTAGGATGACTTCATATGTGAATAGGATGCGTGCTGTTGTTTAATGTCGATATAGATGTATAAGTATTTTTGATAGTGTTCTATTGTTCATTGACAGCATGTATGAGTGAATCCATAGGTAAGTGATTAGATGTGTGTATACATCTATGAATCATTGAGTGGAATTTTAGATACTTGTATTGCTGTGACAATGGATTTAAATATGATACTCTGTATTTTACAAACAGTGATGAAAAATTGTAATAGTGTATGAAAAGGTGTATGTGATTGTCACGGGGATGGTGTCATCAGTGATGTCATTTGAGATGTCATCAGTGATGTCACTGACCATGTCATGAATGATCTCATATGTGACATCATCAGCATTGGATTGCAGGTGCGCAAAATATAGTTAGTACAACTAACTATATAGGAGCAATTTCATTGGTTTTGTATGAGTAAAATGTCCAGCTAACTATAACACCACTAAAACTTATAGTTTTTTGAGCGAATTTCAAAGGTTTTTTAAAAACTAATTCCTAACTATATAACTCCTGAAACCTATGTTTTTTTTAGTGAATTTCAAAGGTTTTTTTAAATGCTAATTCCTAACTATATAAGGCCTGAAACCTATGTTTTTTTCAGTGAATTTCCAAGGTTTTTTAAATGCTGATTCCTAACTATCTAAGGCCTGAAACCTATGGTTTTTTCAGTGAATTTCAAAGGTTTTTTAAATGCTAATTCCTAACTATATAAGGCCTGAAACCTATGGTTTTTTCAGTGAATTTCAAAGGTTTTTTAAATGCTAATTCCTAACTATATAAGGCCTGAAACCTGTGGTTTTTTCAGTGTTTTTAAAAAAAAATTGATTGGTTAACTGGCTTATTAAGTGTATCTTAGTGAATACATATATTAGCGAGTAATGTTTAAATATTTAAATATATGCATGAGTGATGTAATATGTGACGTCATCAGCAGTGCATTGCAGACGTGCAAGTTATAGCGAGTCCAACTAACTATAACGTGGGAATTTCAATGGTTTTATGCGAGTAAAATTTCCAGCTAACTATAACTGGTGTGTAACCTATGGTTTTTTCAGTGAATATATATATATATATATAAAATTTCTATGGCAAAATGAAACCCCTCATTTTGTTCCTTTTCAAATTAAATGTATTAAGTGTTACCACTTTATTCCAATCAAGATGACTTCAGGTGTGCCATACTTTTGTCATAAGTAAGACTGTTAGCGTTCTAGTTGTTCTTTAGAACACTCTGGGACATTCTGTCATTGGGCTATAGTTGGGCTACATCTGGCTGATATTTGGGCTACATTTGGGCTCTTTTGTCTCTGGTAGCCATCTTGGGAGACTGCATATCAGAATTTTTTTAATGAAATATAAGAGGATTTGAGAAGTCACTCAAAATGTGCCCTAATTTTTCTTTCTTCAGCACTAATCATAATTTCTATGGCAAAATGAACCCCCTCATTTTGTTCCTTTGCAAATTAAATGTTTTAAGTGTTAACACTTTATTCCAATCAAGATGACTTCAGGTGTGCCATACTTTTGTCATAAGTACGACTGTTAGCGCTCTAGTTGTTCTTTAGAACACTCTGGGACATTCTGTCATTGGGCTATAGTTGGGCTACATCTGGCTGATATTTGGGCTACATTTGGGCTCTTTTGTCTCTGGTAGCCATCTTGGGAGACTGCATATCAGAATTTTTTTAATGAAATATAAGAGGATTTGAGAAGTCACTCAAAATGTGCCCTAATTTTTCTTTCTTCAGCACTAATCATAATTTCTATGGCAAAATGAACCCCCTCATTTTGTTCCTTTGCAAATTAAATGTTTTAAGTGTTAACACTTTATTCCAATCAAGATGACTTCAGGTGTGCCATACTTTTGTCATAAGTACGACTGTTAGCGCTCTAGTTGTTCTTTAGAACACTCTGGGACATTCTGTCATTGGGCTATAGTTGGGCTACATCTGGCTGATATTTGGGCTACATTTGGGCTCTTTTGTCTCTGGTAGCCATCTTGGGAGACTGCATATCAGAATTTTTTTAATGAAATATAAGAGGATTTGAGAAGTCACTCAAAATGTGCCCTAATTTTTCTTTCTTCAGCACTAATCATAATTTCTATGGCAAAATGAACCCCCTCATTTTGTTCCTTTGCAAATTAAATGTTTTAAGTGTTAACACTTTATTCCAATCAAGATGACTTCAGGTGTGCCATACTTTTGTCATAAGTACGACTGTTAGCGCTCTAGTTGTTCTTTAGAACACTCTGGGACATTCTGTCATTGGGCTATAGTTGGGCTACATCTGGCTGATATTTGGGCTACATTTGTTTTTTTTGTCTCTGGTGGCCATCTTTGGGCTACATTGGGCTACATTGGGCTACATTTGGGCTCTAACATATATATATAGCCCAATGTAGCCCAATATATATTTTTTCAAAGTTAATTTTCGTAAAAACCACTGGAGCACATATCTTGAGACATAGCAAAGGCACATCGGGCTACCAGTCCCTACAATTTTGCCAAGTTTGGTGGAAAACCATTCAGCCGTTCGGGCTAAAAGTGAGTCCAACCGCCCTATGGAAATTAACATGGGGAAAACACGTTTTGGGACCCCCCTTTTATCTCGGCCCCCGCTTGACGAATCCCCCCCAAACTTTCAGGGAAGGAGCGGAGCGCCGCGAGGCAAAGTTAAGGAAAATTTCTGGAAGATTCCTCCACCGGCGCCAAAGTTATTCCCAATAGAATGTTGCGATTTCCCTATGGAAAACAATCCTAACTATATATACCTACTGGCTATCGCCAGTAGGTAATAATATGACATCCATTAAGAACGTAATGGCTGCCTGCCTTAAGAGATTGCCCTTGGGATGTGATTAACAGAAGAATCACTCATAATTCAAGGAGGATGATGAAATGGTGGTTAATGAGTTGCCAGGAATAACTAAGGAAGCTGTTTCTGAGAGTGAGTGGTTCATGGCTTTGGAGGAGAATTAATTAACACTTTTAGGCTAGTGATGGAGATGGCTAAGATCTAAATTGCCGGATGCCATGGTGGATGCAATTAGGCATGTGGTTTCTAAACTTTCGAATGAGGGTTCCTGCATAGGTCAAATGTTCTGGTTGTTCCTGAGTATTTGAGATCTAAGGTGTTGAGTTTATCACATGAGGGTCATATTGGGATGCGTGCCATTAAGAGGAGAGTGAGGGATATGTTTCGGTGGCCTGGTATAGACAGAGAAGGGGAGCAATATGTGAGGCAATATATATTTTATTGTGTGGTCAGTGATAAGACATAGTTAACCATACCCAGTGCTAGGAGCACTGTTTCTGATCCGGACAAAGCATGCTCTAAACTGGCAATAGACATAATTGGTCCATTGGGTGTAGGTAATAGCCAGGTTAAGTATGGAATTGTGGCCATGGACTATTATTCTAGGTGGCATGAAATAGCATTTGTTAATAGCATCACTTGCTGTGAGGAATAAGCTGGGAAATTTGCTTCTGAGGAAAGCAAATTTAAAGTTTAAAGTTTAAAGTGTGTCTGATAATGGTCGACAGTTTGTCTTTGGGGAGTTTGAAGAATTTCTCTAAGAATTTGAAATTAAATATATCCCTATGTCTATGTATCATCCAAAAAGCAATGGCTTGGTTGAGTGTTGTAACAGGGCAATTAGGGAAAGCATTCAGTTATCCCTAGTGAGTGGATTAAATTGGATATTGGAATCTTTTATGGGCAAAATGCACTACGCCCACATCAGAAAGCAAGGTTTCTCCTTTTGTATTAATGAAAGGAAGAGTACCTGTTTTTAAAATGAACAGAATTTGGATGCATAAGTAGATGCCATCTGTAGGGACCTTGAAAAGTGTGAGTGTGGGAAAAAAGTCAGCTCAAGATAAATATGTCAAGGAGATGCCTAGAAGTTTGACTGTGGAGGTGGGCAACACTGTATTCCATAAAGGGAAGGAGTCATTTCTCCCGTCCTAAAAGAGTGGTAACACCTTCTATTATGTTGGATGACTTCAGGTGCTAGAAAAAAGATAAAATATGAGTTGTATGGAGAGAGAGCAAGGAGTGTCAGAGTTAGGATGGAGGGACAATGAGCAGGAAATAGCTTCAGTTTGATGTAACTCACGGGAATGAGATTCTGGCTGATGTTCCGAGAAAATCATGCAGAGAACGATCACTTCCTGTCAAGTTACAGGATTATGAATTATGATAATCATTGCATGGATGTATTTTATTATAAATCAGAATGGTATGGTATAGGATTTTGTTAGTCGTTTTGTAGTTTCCATAAAGTTCATTTTATTATGCCTATGTTAGTTTTATAATTTGGGATTCAGAATATCTTTATCAATGTATATAAATCTAAATGTTTTAGCTAAGAATCTTTGTATATGTGGATTATCTTTGTATATGTGGATTGTGAGCCACTTGGTAGTTATTTTTACGACCATGTTGCCATAAGAAATAGATTTTTTGGTTAGCTTGTAACTTTAACACCATTTGAAGAATCTTCACAGAACTTTCCAAAACGAAGTCTCATCCACCCCAGCTTCATCCTGGACAGTTTCAGGGTGATCTGGCAAGCTAGGGCCACGAAAAAGAGGGGTCCCAATATGCATTTTACCCATGTTATTTTGCATAGTAAAATTAGACGCAGCTACAGTCAAAACGGAATCACACCAAATTTGGCAGAAAGCTAGATCTTTACCTAGAAATTGTGCTTTTAGTGATTTGGTGTAAATCACTTCAGTAGTTTTGAAGAAATTAAGGTTTAAAATGTATGCATACTTCACTCTGTGGAAGATCAGTGGATACAACAGATCAAAGAAAATTATCTGATTGGCTACCACAGCATCAACAAAAATGTTGCAGCAGCGATTTTAGGGTTAGGAGACTCAATCCCCATGTCCTGAAAAATATGTAAAAACATTACATATGCGAGGTCAGGGTAGGGATAGCCTAACTCCCTAGGGCAGGTGGGGGAGGTGGGGTCCCAGGGGTACTCCACCCCCCTGGCCCAAAAAAGTTTTCAAACATATAAATTCACTGAAAATACCAAAGGTTAAAGTAATGTTATAGTTAGGTGAATATGTCAGTGACAACATTAATGCTCTGAACAAAACAACAAAAACAGAAACTCACAAGTTATAGTTAGCAGAGCAAACCAAAACGTGTGCCCCCCCACCATGCACTGCTTATGACCTCACATATTACATCACTCATGACATTCTATGACACCATTTATGACACTGATGACATGTCAATTGACATTACTGATGACATCATCCAATGAGTATTAGTTTGATTTATAGTTTACGTAACTGTCATCGTACTTCTTTATGTAATTTTGTGCAACCTGTGTCCAGCTCATAGGTGTAACTGCTTTCAAAATGAATGTGCTCCTAAAACATCATAGCTGTATAGAAGTATAAAACATGTTATAAATGTTTGCATTGAAGAGTAACCCTGTGTGCAGGTGACAGTGGACAACTTGTGTTCAGCATGTTCCGCACAAGTTTTTAGACTGTGGGAAAAATTGGTAACAGGGCAAATATTCTACATACATCATACTAAGGGCCCAATTATGAGTTTGGCGGTCCATTTGACTGCCAAACTCACGGTGGAGGTGTGGTGGCAGTCCGACCACCTTATTGCAACTATGGCAGTTGGACTACCATAGGAATGCCGCAACCGCCAGGGATATTTGGAGTTTCCTCACCACCACAGTTTTCATGGGGCTGAGGCCGTGAGCTGCATGCAGGGAGGCACATGGTGTGTCACCCTGTCTGCATACACCCCCTTTCCTGCACAGCATGGACTGCACAGTCCATGCTGTGCAGGAACCAGCTTTTATGCTCCCACTGCCGTTCCTTTTTAATAAGCACCGCTGTAGGAACCCCAAAGAACCTCCCGCCAGACCATGAGATAACTCGTAATCTGGCGGGCAGCTGGCGGTGAGGTTTGGCTGTGTTGGAGCGGGCGGTTGGCATCAAGGCCCACTCCCACAATGCCAAACTCATAATCAGGCCTTAAGTATCATAAGCAGCCTTGAGTTATTAGACAGAATCGGCTCAGCATGACAATTTCTACGTAAACATAGAACCAGATATCAAGCTATGCACATGTGCTTTGTTTTGCTTCAGAAGACAGGCTATCTGTAAAGTTTTCAGTAACATATGAAGGCTGCAGGTATAATCTTTAGCACCTTCAGTCATTGATTATTTTAAGGGAATAGTGTCTTTTTTTGCCAAGTGTTGCATAGAGTGTACGCTGTTCTTAGTAAATACTTTTTAATAACCTGTAATTTATTTCTCATTAGTTTTTCTGCAAACATTGTAGCACAGCGTAAACTCTCTGCTTACAGTACCCACCTCTCTACTCATATCAACTTCATTCTCAATGTAGGTTTGGTGACTATCAGGGGTTTGATACAGATAAAAGCTGTCCGTAGTAGGGCATTTGTTTTGGAACAGATATTCAGTATTTTTAGGAACTTGGTTTTCTCTGTTGTATGCAGATTGTACACCGTATGCAATGAGGGTGTCCCATATATCTATGGTTGATTTTTAATGTGAACTATGCTATCCACGAAGTGTATGGTTGCACACAGCCCATGCCTTTTACACCTAAGGGATCTGTATCTGTGGTAGCATTAATGATGCCTCCTATTCTTCGGAGATATTTTGTATTTACTTTCAGGTCTCTAATGCCATACTACTTTATACAACAACATGTGTGCAAAAACACAACTTTCATGATGTCATCAGTGATGTCATGAGTGATGTCATTTGAAAGGTCATAAACAGTGCATGGCGGGGACACACGTTATGGTGAATTTCTGCTTATTTTAATTCCAAAACGTCAATGTTGTCAATGACATATTCATCTAACGGCAAGGTTGCTATAATCTTAGTTTTTTTCAGTGAATTTCAATTTTTTTATCACACCTAACTATAACATTACTCTAACATTTATTTTTTTCAGTGAATTTCTAGGATTTTTTTAACGAAAAGCAAAGCCCCCCTCCCCGTCCCCCCACCCGCGCACGACCTACAGCTGTGCGAAGTGGGGGTTTGGCCACTGGGCATGGCTGACAAAACCCCCACATGGCCTATGGTTTTATTAGGCACTGGGGACCCCGTTCCCCAGGTCCTGTTTTTAAAGGGGAATGTCGCTAAGTGGCCCTTCCTCCCCAAGCCACTTTTTTTTAAGCGGAGAAGGACCGTGTGAATCCTCTCCCAGAGCCTTTAAAAGGATCCTGCGGACCACATCCCCAATGGTGATATCACTTTTAATGGGGAGGGGGCCACATGGCCCCCCCTCCTCAAGCCTCATTAGACCATGGGGACCCAATCCCCTAGGGCCTTTTTTGGAAACAGATCAAAAGTCTACTCCCCACTTGAGGGGGCATTTGAAAGGCTCCCAGCCACTGGAAGCAGACTTTGTTTGCTCCCGCATGGCAGGAGATCTAAACGGGAGCGAACACATATTTCCAGATAGTGGAGTCATTGAAACCGCTATGTCTTAGGGATGGGCTCCCGGGGACATAGTTAGTGAGCTGGCCCCAGGAGATGGGGTACCCGGGTCAGTAATGGCACAGGGAAGGGGTCCACATGACCCCCTCCCTTATAATTAGTTAAGCAGCCCCGGGCATGTGGTGCCCGGTGCCTTTAGAGGCTCAGAGATAAGGCAGCGTGCCATCTCCCCCCTTTTTTTGGCAAATTGTGGCCTTAGGGGTGGGCTCCCAAGGGCCCCAGGCCGGTGATGGCTCAGGGAAGGGGGCTGCGTGGGCCCCTCCCCCTTTTGAGAAATGTCATCCCTGGGGTGGGCTCCTCCGGGCCTGTGATGGCTCGGGAGGGGGTCGTATAACCTTCCTCTCCTTATTGAATATTTTCAGCCTTAAGTGTGAACTCCCCGAGGTCTATATTGGCCTGGGTACGTTTACTCCAGCCACTATTTTGGTTTTTTATCTTCTGATCTATTGGGACCCTGGCAGAAATTGCAAATTATTTTTTTATTTTGGCCCCGTAAGGGTCCCTTATGGGTTTCTCACCCCGGTGACTGGTGGAGCAGGGTATCCCTACCCTGCCCCTTACATTATTTTTTCTTTTACGTGTTCAGGATGGTGGACTAAGTCCCTGCGTCCGGTAATGACTGCCAGGAACATTTTTCTCATGTTGCTTGCAGCCAGTTAGAGCACTTGCTTTTGCAGGAGTTTGACTCCCGTGGGGGTGAGATGGCCCAAGGGAAATAAAGATACCTGGGCCAATCAGAACACTACACATACATACACAAACACATATATTGTCAGAAAGATAAAGCTTAAGGGTACAAAAAACAATATTTCACGCAGCAGAGGGTACCACTGAGCTGACAGATCTGTAGATAATATCTGATTGGCTGCCACCACGTAAATAAATGTAGCAGCACCCATTTTTGGACTCAGGGACTCAGTCCCTGTTCTGACAAAAACTTTTTTAAAACTTATGGGAGGCTGAATCAGGACATGCTGCCCTCCTAGGCCTGTTAGGAACCCAGCCCGATGCACAATCCTATTTTTTCAAATGGGTGTACGGAATCGAGTATCTTCAGCCCCGGTAAAAAAAAAGGAGTGGGCTTCCATGGTTTTTAAAAATAAACCCCCCAGGTTGGTCTAGGGTCCTGGGGCGGGGGGGAATGAAATATTTGTTTAAGGTAAGTTGCACAGGACCCAGGGACCCCATCGACCCAGGGTCAATAATTAATATTAACAGGAGGGGGCACGCAACCTCCCATCTCAGAGGGACACTGTAATTCCCTGCCCAGGAGAGTGCAGGCATACCCTGCCTGTACTTTCCCGGGCAGGGAACACAACTTTGCTCCCGCCCGAGTTGGAGCAGTGACAATACAGCTCTTCTCTGGGTGAGAGCAAAGATACTGAGCTGGCTCACGCTAACACCAACAATGACTGCTGGCTGAAGAACTGGCAGGGGCATTGGTGCTCCTCCTGGGGCTCCCAACACATTTCATACATGTGGGTGGCTCGGGTGGGCACCAACTTTTAGAAAAAAATATTGGTTTCCACAGGGACCAGTTATGGGTGTTGGTGTGGAGCCGTTAGGGCCTGTAGGGGCCTTGGGGATTCTCCTGAGGCCCCCGAACATTTGGCCATATATTGGTGCCCTCGGTGGGCACCGGGACACACTCCTATAAAAACAAATGCAATCACCCAGTATGGGTGCTGGTGGGGAGCTAGCAGGGGCCGAGGGCCCCCAACTTAGCAAAAAAAAAAGTTTAAACTAGCGTGGGTGCTCTGGGTAGGCACCAGGCACCCAAACACTTGAAAAAGAAACATGCAGTAGGAGCTGCTCATTTATTGTTCTCGGCTCCAGCATGGAGCACCTAAAACTGCCCCAGGGTTTCTTAAAAAAAATATTCTACCTGGTGGTGAACCTAGAACAGAATAGAATAGAATAGAAGGGTTTTTAAATAACGCATGGCTACCCGGAAGCTTCCAAGTGCTGTGTGGTCACTAGAGTCGAGCCTACATACTGTGGAAAGAGCCAGGTTTTAAGTTGTTTACGAAAAACTAAGTAGTTGGGTTGTCTGCGAAGTAGAAGAGGCAGGGGCACCACCAACCAAATTTGTTTTTAATATAGTGGGGGTTGTAGGGAGTGCAGCAGCCCCCAGCCAACATTAACAAAAACACAGTAAGTCTCCTGGGTCATTGAATCCATGACCCTTGAAAAGCTTCCCATATTTTTTAAAAACACTCCGTGCCAGAGCTGTATCCTCTTCAGCTGGAATGCTTGGGCCTCTAGTGACTGGTTCTATCGCTGCACTTTGTGACCTGAAAAATGTATAAAAATAAAATCAAAGCCATGTTAATTATGTTTTTTAAAAGGCTTTATCGAGCATATTTTATGCTTATCGCTATTATTAAACACTGAAATGTCTGAATTGATTAAATATGCACTTGCCAACATAGACATAAGGCCTAATTTGTATGTGTTGCTGTGCTAACTCCCTGATAAAGCCAATAGGCCCAGCCACTATTATTTTGGTATTTCCAGCCTATTCTATAGCAAAGCCTGTAGGTCTGTCTTACTTAAAATTACACCTTTTACATGAGGTAGCCAGCCATTTGTCTAGGTGGCGGGGGAGGGGGTAAGTCACCCACGGGGGAGTATGTCAATGGTGTCATCTGAGATGTCATCAAGAATGTCATTTAATATATCATGTGTGATGTCATAAGCAGTGCATGATTGGGGCACAAGATATAGTTAGCTTACATAAATATTACTAATGAATTTGTGTGTTTTTTAGTCTTAGCATGAGACAGTGCATGTGCTATCACTTGCAAAATATTTTGTGAACTAAAAAGCTTAAAAGAGGCCGAAAACCCGCCGATTACTTACAAATGGTTGAATTAACGTCACTCTTGTTTCCCACCTTTTCATTCATTAGCACCTCATGTTTCCCCTTGGTTTTGAGTGTTTATCCCTGTCATGGAGCATGGACCAACCACAGCTTACTTTGGCCAGTGTCCTTCCACTGGCCAAGCACTTTTGCAGGCACTTTTTTTCACTTTTGTTGTTGCACTCTACTGGAGTGCATGTGTTTGCAGCTGCTCCTGCTTCCATTGCCCATGTTTTGCTTGCTTTGTCGCAACCTCCTCCAACTGTTGCTTGCTTCCTCCCTCCTCCCACTGTCTGTGTTCTTGCCCCATACTTCCTTCCGCACCTATCATTCATGATGATTGCTTCTCCCACCCTCCTATCACTATCCTGGTGCCCCGCTCACTTTCGTCCTGGTGACCCCTCACTCTCGTCCTGCTGCCCTGATGCCCCCTCCCACCCTGCCACCTTCCTCCTGTTGCCCTGCCTGTTGTCTTGGTGCCTGAGATTCCCCTGCCTCCTCTATCCCTGTCATCAGCCACAAAAAAACATAAATAAAGCCAAATAGCTCTCGCATACGAGAGAGCTTTTTGGTCTTGTCAGTGTTTTTTAGACATGATTCACAGCAGCGCCGGCGACGGTACAACATAGTTTAAAGTGAAATAAACGATATTATATGGTCAAGGCTGGCCATGTCATATCGCTTTTGTTCATGCTGCTGTCCAGCATGTCTAAAAAAATTGACAAAGCCACTACACTTTGCATAGGCAGAGCCTATTCGCTTTGTCAATGCTTATCAGGTTTTATTTCTGTTAGGCAACGATAACCTAACTTTAACTGTGAATATATATGCATATTAGCGTAACAAAAAGAGGCCCCCTGAAAACTACATCGATGGGCCTCCTTCCAAACTCAGTAAGTAGCTGTCATGTCAGCGTACTGTACTGAGGAGGACCCCTGGAGCTCGGGGGGGGGGGGGAGGAGGGCTCCCGCACTGCAGGGGCTGTAGGGACCTTTGCTACACCACTGTATATGTGCGAGTATATTATTGTATAAAACTAAACAATAATTTACAGGTAAGACGTAATTTCAGGGAATTACTTATTTTCTAACCGTGCTGCTATTTTTTGGGAACTGATGTTGTGCTTAGATAATCACGCCTGAATAGGTGTTACCTTCAAACAGAAAAATAGTATTTCCTGAGTCCAGATAACTGTTCCATGCAATGCAGTGGCCGGTGGTAGTGATGGGGCTGATAACTGAGCAATCATCGGCAATTCATCTTGTGCTGGAGGAATTTACAGCAGAGCAGTGCTTTGCCAACCCTGACAAGAACTATTAATCTTTGCCAGAAACGTGTCACTAGGTGGATCAATCTGCACCCAAAATCTAAACACTCTGACATCACCAAAGACAAGTGAACACCTCCATTTCAAGGGAACTAGCTCTGAAAAAGCTATCTTTACATTGACATGGTTTGTTCAGCTAAAATGGTATTTAAAATGTACCGTTTCTGTAACTGTGTTCCCAATTTCTTGATCTGGTATTAAGGGTCTAAACATTGTTTATGTTTAGGTGTGTTTAGATTGTGTAATATACAGGTTTGATTTTAATTGTATAATTTGCTAACATTTCCGTAGAGACGAGAGAAATGTGAACAGGAAGCTCCAGCCTCTCGAATGTTGTATCAGAGAGAAGCAAAGAAGTCTCTCAATCTTTCTGTCTCATCAACTCTTCATTTACATCTATTTGACTCTCTTAATCTTTATGCAATATCCATCTATTTATCTATTTATTAGGGGCGGGGGGTGAAAGTTGAGTAATTAGTGAAATTTCAGCAAAATGACAAAAAAATTCTGAAAAATGCAAATCCATACTTTCACTTTACATTTAGAATGAAATCGAGCCTTTTAACACCAATTTTTTGCTGTAGGGTTGCTTTTAAATTTTAAAAAACTGCAAACAACAGCTGCTTCTGTTCTCCTAATCCCATGTGTTTGCTGTAAATTTTTACTGCGAATTGAGCATAATTACATAAAAGTGATGTAACGGCTTAATTTGGGGAATTTTCAATAACAAATAGAACATTAAAATTCCAAATTGACATGCATCACCTAGGTGTGCGGTAAAATCTGCCCATGCCTAGAAATACATTTAATGCACACAAACACACACACGCACTTGTACACATACATATTTATTATTATAGGTGGATGGCACTGTCCTAATCCCATTTTAAAACTGCTAGAACTATAGACATTTGAGGTGAGGAGAAATATATAATTATTTACACTCTTCCACATATACAGTTATGCACTCTGCAACGTGAATCAATTTAGTTGGTGTGTACCCACGGTTTGGACCAGAGCTCACAATTGGGGTCAGTTCTCTTTAATGTATACATAAGAATGTTTAAACCCAAGCAGGAGAACTAAACATGAGTGGCACTCCGTTGTGATAATTCCTTTGTATCCTTTATTCAGTAAATAGTCAAATATATAGGGTCCAATTTCGAGTTTGGTGGATTGAGTAAAGGCAGCCAGGGTGGGAGAGAACTTTACGTCCACAACCCTGCGGTGCTCTGCTCATCAAACTTAGGCCCTGATTCGATTCACAAAGGTATTACGTACAGGAAAGTTATGACTGAGGAGTCTCCACACTCAGGGCGGAATCTCAGCACTGAGAACTACAGTGAAGACTTGTTGCCCAGCAAGAGGAGACTCCACGGTCGTAACTCTTCTACACATAAAAACCTTACTGAATCAGGCACTTAGAATTCCCCATCAACCCTGTGGTGAACTTTCTGGGTTTGTATGAACTGCTGACATGGCGGTTCATAAAAAGCCATTGAGAAGTTTGATTTCGTCCATCATTGGAGACGGATCCTTTCACCAAGCTTTTACAAGTTTCTACTTTTACAAAAGCAAACTCTTAAACCTGGAGTTTGTTCTTGCGAAGGTAAAAACTAATGGTCCCAACTCAATAGAAGTTTTCTCCCATAACTTGTTCCCTAAAGTAACTATAACGCATGACCCCATCATGCACAGTGTTATTTCAAGAATGTCATTTCATATGTTGCAGTGAAGGTATAAACGGTGTCATAGAACATGTAATGAGTGATGCAGTTTTGGAGGTAATTAGCAATGCATAGCGAGGGTGTGAGTTATAGTTACTTAATGGTGCGGGTTATAGTTACTTGAGATGTTATGTTATGTTGTAGGGGTTACTTACCATAACGATGTATCTGGTAGAGACGGTTCTAGCCGCAGATTCCTTAAT
The DNA here is from genome assembly GCF_964261635.1 of Lissotriton helveticus. Lineage (NCBI taxonomy): Eukaryota > Metazoa > Chordata > Amphibia > Caudata > Salamandridae > Lissotriton > Lissotriton helveticus. The sequence goes on along the minus strand of NC_136061.1, from coordinate 2,000,522,445 downwards.
GTAGAATTATCCCCAGGCGTGAGACTGGATCCGGAAATTTTTTGTCCAGCATCCGTGCGCGACGGGGTGGGGGGGCGGCACTACGTGACTCTGCCCAGGCGTTGTCCGCGTATGTAACGCCAGGAAGGTCACATAAGTCCCACTCCGGCGCACCTACGTCAGTTTTCTTCTGAGAACTTTTCCGTGCCACAACAAGGAGCCATCAGACAAAACTGTGGGAGTATGGGAACAGTGTGCGAAAGAGCACAAAAATTGGAAAAAGGAATGGTGACGAAAAACACCATAAGGAGCAGTGTCAACACTGCAGTACCCAAAGGCAGGGAAAAAAGGGAAAGAGCAGAGCAGTCACCCTGCCAGTATGTAGACAGCCCCCCCCCCCTGGAGACAAGGAACACATGTAAAATGTCATGACAACATGTAGCAGGACTACAACCCCAACCAAGAACAATGAAGGGGATCCAGTTCCAAGACAAGCAGGAACGACAAACCTCCAAGGTAACCCCAGCACAGAGTACGACAACCCTCCAAACAAACAAAGGGAACAGGAACGGCCAGAGGACACCAACACAGAGGATAGCAGAGGGGCCATAACCCTAGCAACAAAAAAGGGAAGACGGAGGGGAGGGAGAGAGTGAAGGCAAGCCCCAATCCCGGGGCAAACAGAGCAGAGGGGCACAGGAGTACATCTAAACTCCAATGTGCCAAGCAGGAGGAAAGGAACAAGAAACAAGACAAATCATCCCGTCAAATAGTGCGAAGGGATGCACTCACAGAAGACATAGCCACCCCCGGGAGGCGAATGCAGAAGACCAAGCCAAAGGTCGTCGCAGAACGGGGAGGAAGGGCAGGCCGTGAAGGAATCTGAGGCTAGAATCGTCTCTATCAGATACATTGTTACCCAAGGTAAGTAACTCGTACATCTGATAGAGACTACTAGCCGCAGATTCCTTAACGTAGAATAGATGCCCTAGCCATACCCACGGGGAAGGAGGGTCTGCAAGAGGAACCCAACAGCCTGGACATAACAGAGGGTCACACCGGGAACTAGTCCACGGACAGGGCGAGGAGCCCCATCCCCCCAGGCAAGGGGAACCCCTACAAGCAGAACACCACCGACCCCAATGGGGGTGTGGGAAGAAGAAAGAAGAGGAAGACTGTTCACACTCAACGGAGGAAACAAGGGCAAGGTAAGGGGAAGCCGAAGCACCCCACGCCCATACAAGGCAGCAGAACCTCCACCCAAGGCCAAGGCAAGGAAGAGGAGAGAAGATCAACCTAGAGGCTCCAAGGAGACGAGGGAAAAAGAAGGCAAGCCCCCCAACAGGAACACACCCCGCGAAGAGGGCAGCTGAGCCCACCACAGCCAGAAGTCAAGAGACCAGACAGAATAGCGCCGACAGCAATAAAGCAGTCGGAAGCAGAAAGAGTAGCCCGGGGCACCCAGGAAAACCTGGCAGGCTGCGCCAGAAAGAGGGAGGCAACAAAATCGATCTCAGCCTCCAGGACAGAGAACATGAAGGTGAAGACGGGCCTGGACACACCTCAGAGAGGGGCCCGCACACACGACCCAAAAAGAAGTAGAACCAGAGCCACGACGCCAGGCCGCAGACAGCAGGCAGACAAGGCGAACAGCGCAGCGACCCCGGAGAACACCCCGGGGTGCTACCAAGCAAGAAGGGAATTGTACCTGCAACGTATGTAAACGATATGGAGAGCAGAGGCCCGAAGGCGACCACAACTCCTTAGCACAGAACAAGTTATATAACAGCTACCACTACCCCACATAGGGTATGTAAAGCCCCAAGACATGGGAACCCTCTTAGGAAGAAACTTCCGCAGCACAGGACAACAGAAAGAGCCGTGGGTAAAAACCCCAGCGGAAGGCTTGTCAAGCAGCCAAAGAGAAAAACCAGAAGGCCTAATCTCAGGGACAACCTGGTGTAGATAACCCAGACCAAAAACACACAGTGAAGAAGGGCCGGCCAGCAGCCAACAGAACCACAGTCCCAACAAGAGGACTCGAATGCACAAGAAGCACACAGATCACACAACTGGGGCGACCCGCCCCAAAGAAAGAACAGCACCGAAAGACCAGATCAACTCACAGGTCACTGAGGGGGAGAAGAAAGAGGAGGAGGAGGAGGAGGCCAAAGCCCCACCAAGAACCTCCGGATGGCCGAGTCTGCTGGGGCATGGAACAAAAAAGTGCCATTGAAGAGCCGTTCCTGCACATTTTCCAGGAACACACAGTCCCGAAGCCAAGCATGGTGGCGAAGGGCAACCAAAGAAGCCATGGTACGACCAAGCACCTCCGAGATGTCCAGAGCGGAGCGAAGAATAAACGCTGCTAGCTCCCAGCCATCCAACGCATGGTGCCGCAAATTAACTCCAGCATCCTCCTGAGATGCGTCAGATCCAAGGGACTCCGCCGAGTCCCACAAGCAAGAGGTGGCCCTAGCCAACAAACATACAGTGTTAAGGGCCCGTAGGGCCGCACTGGCCGAAGCGAATATATTGCGCCCCCAAGGGTCCAGCCAGCGGGCCTCCCGTGATGATGGAGACAACAGCGGCGGCAGGGATGGAAATAGAGTCCGCAAAAGGGGACTCTAGGCAGAGGGGTGGAGGGAAAGACACACTGGGTCACGCGGTGCTGGGAGGTGCCGGTGCAGAAGGTGTTGGGGCACCGGACCCCCGTGGCGGGCCGCCCCCAAGTCCCCATCGAAGAAGAATGGAGCAGCTCCCTCCCACCAGAGCCCTGGTGGAGAACTTCCAGAAGATTATCTGCTGGGAAATGTGTATCCAGATCACGCATGCGCAAAATACCCACAGACGTGGAGACAGCGTGAGCAAAGGCGGCATTCGTCTCCGTAGGGATCCGCGGTGGGGAAAATAGCTCCTCCGTAGGCGACGGCTGCAAACTAAGGCGGCCGTCTCATAAGCCGATCGGAGTGGGGAAGGGCCAGGTCCGGAAAGAAGAAAGAGGGACTGAGGAGTGAGGGACCTGTGGCTCCTACAGCGAAAACCGCTGCTGCGGAAATGGCCAGGAGCAGTCCTTTGATGACGTTGGGGGAAAAGCCACAACGCGACGGCCCGTCTCCGGCAAGGAGGACACATGCAGGCACCCAACCTCCGGGGAAGAGGGGGCATCCGAGGACCAGTCCACGACCCGATGCCTGTCCGGTGCCATAGAGTCCGCAACCTGAGGCAGGACGTCCTCGTCGTCCAGTGCCAAAGAAGACGCCGGACAGGTCTCCTCCACACCACACGGTGCAGGAGACTGGGGCTGAGCCGGAGCTGAGGTAGATAAGGAACGGCGCCGACTCGACCTCCGACGAGGCAGCCATCTGCGTGGAGGGACGAGAGGGACCTGGGGAGTGACAAGGAGTCCCCTCCAGCCTCGATTTGTGAGGGGCCCACCGCCCCCAGTGGCACCACCAAGCCGACTCAACCTCCAACGAGGCAGCCCCCTGCGTGGAGGGACGAGAGGGGCTCGGGGAGGGACGCAGGGTCCCCTGCCAGCCACGACCCATGATGGGATGAGGGGGGTCTGCCGACCTCTGTGGCGCTGCCAGGGCCAGCAGCCGCCAATGCTGTAGCCGCGTCACCTCGGCCTCAGACATTATCGCTGCCTGTCCATAGGGCCAAGAGGGGCTCGGGATATGACCCGAGCCCTGGCAACCTCCCGCGAGACCACAGGGACTCCCGCGGGAGTTTGCAGTGAAGCAGAGGCACCGTGATCCGAAGGAGGGAACCCCGAAGGGCCGCACCCCAACAGTACCACATCCTCTGAGCCTGGATCTGAGCCAGTCAGCACCGGGGCCAGAGCCGCCGGGCCCGGAGCCACCGGCGATGCCACGGAGGGCCCCGCACAACGCAAGGGATCTGTCGACGTCCCAGGAGGGCAAGTAGGAGGAGGAGAAGCCAGCGAGGCCTGTAAAGCCGCCGCATATGTCTCCATCTAGGCTCACGATGCCCCTCACTGGGAAACGGTGGATAGGGGGACGATACACAGGGCTGCATCACCCACGGAGAGCCCACGCCCCCTACAGGCTGGAAACCAGCACTCGGGGACAAACAGCGACACTTACCGACAGGGTAGCCACGCTCTTGCTGCTTAGGAAAAGGAGGAGGACGATGACGACAACGGCTGTTTTGAAAACCTTCCACAGAAGTTGATCGAGGTGACCAAGCCGATCTGGACATGCGAGCCGAGAGAAGTTTCATCCGGCGCTCCCGCCGAGACTTCGGCTTCAACTGTTGGCACGCCTCGCAATCAGTGGAGCTGTGATCTTCCCCCAAACACCACATGCAAATTAGTTGAGGGTCTGTCGCCAACATCAGATGTCCACAAGACGAGCACGTCTTAAAGCACGAAGGCATCCGCACACTGTTCCCACAAACAGGCACAATAGCGAAAGGGAAAGGCCCAAACAGGCCCGGAGCACGAACCGGATCCGCATTGCACGCGGAAAAGAAAAAAACTGACGTATGCGCGCCGAGGTGGGACTTATGTGACCTTGCTGATGGCACGTACACGGACAACGCCTGGACGGAGTCGCTTGATGCAGTCCCTCCGGCGCACAGGGATGCTGGGCAAAATACATTCTGGATCCAGTCTCACGCCTGGGGATAATTCTATGTTAAGGAATCTGTGGCTAGTAGTCTCGATCAGATATGTTATATATCATTTATAAAGCGCACGTACACCAGGTTGGTTTCATGGCGCTGCTCTAGAGATGCCTCTAGAGATAACTATAACAAGTGAATTCTTGTTTTTTTTGTTTAAACCTCTATGTTTTAACTTACATTTTCATCTAACTATAATGTTCCCTTGATGTTTGGTTAATTCAGCGAATTTCTGAGGTTTTTTGTAATGTAAAGTAACATATTATTTGAATTCTAAACTAAAATGTCTCTTTAAACTTTGTTTTTTCTGTGAATTTCTATGGTTTTTATAACATGAAGTAAGATGTCAATTGCCATGCGCAGAGTGGGGTTGGCAACAGAGCCCGGCTGCAACCGCCTGCAAGTGCCTTACCTTCAACAGCACATGGGCTGTAGAACCTCGCTGTGCATAAGGTCTTTGGCCGTGCGCAGCATGCCGACCCACCTTTCATGGATAAGGCCTTCAGCCATGCACAATGTGGGGTTCGGTGCAAGGCCTGGACCATCCAATTTGTATTTTTGATGCTTCATGAGAATTTACGAAGAATTCCTGAAAGCATTTACAGGTGCGAAGATCTCCGTCACAAATATGAATTTCTCCACACTTATAAAACCCATTCAAGGGGTGGGAAAATGGGCATTCCTAAGCGTGGTTAGTCTTGGAGGTTTGTAAAGACCCACAAATATGTAACCTTGTGGGCATTCACAAAGTCCTGTCATTATCCTTTCCACCTGGGAAGCAGCAGGATTTGTTCCCCAACGTATGTCTGCCATAAATTCTTTCCTTGGTAGAAAGGTTAATAGATCACCCCCCAATTTGGTGGGTGTGTCGAAAATGTAATTCCTCAAGGGCAAGAATATTTTCCCTACATCGAAAAAACATTGAGTTTCCTCAAAGGATCATATGCCCCTTCTGAAGAGTTCTCCACTATTGCGAACTCCTCACAAGGGAATAAAAGCTCCTGTTCAGAATGTCATATGACCTTTCTAAGAATCCACAAGGAAGCCTGAACCTTGTGCAGCTTTCCATGAGGGTTTCTGAGAATGTTTGTGAATCCCAAGAAGTAGTAAATCTACAGTCACCAATAGGTGTAAATCTGCAAGTGTAGATGTTCTACTTTCTTGTGAGTCAGGCCCAATATTTTTGGTAGATTGGTCAAAGAGATAAGAGCTATCGTGAATGTTCCAAAACTTTAGAATCACAATCAAGTTTCCAGAGCTGTAGCCTGTCAAAACATAGCTCAAAAACATTTTGGAAAATATTGACACTAAATGTAATGCGTAGACTCAGACCACACTTTCCAGCATACAGTGTGATATTAGGTGTAAAACAGGTTGGTGTTTTTTGTAATACAGTCAAATTAAAAATATTCAACTATTTTGGTGGAGCCCAGGTGAAGACATCAAAATGTTGAATGTTTTGTTTCTCAAGTGTATTACTTTGTATTACAAAACTTATTTTTTTTGTTTTAAAAGGTTTGCTTCCTTCTGTCCCTATTTCTTATTTGAATTATTTTCCTTTCACACATGTGACTTGACTTTACTTTCATTTTTACGTTTTTTACCTTATGGGGTTAAAAACCATACCTCTTGTATTCGATTCCTTTCCTTTCTTATTTTGTTTTCTTTTTGACTCAGTTTGGGTTTGTAATTTCATTTTCTGTTTGTTTTTGCCACTACAATTCTCTACTTTTCAAATTTACAATCATTACTCTTTTGTTCTTGTAATTGCTACTCTGCGCACATGAGGATGGTGTTTAACTGTCGCAAAATGGCTATATATGATACAATATGCAGCTATCAATTATAAGTAAATGTTTCCATGGGATATATATTTTCTGTCAAATCCTTTTCTAATTTTTAAAATGTCTTTGTCTTTGTTCAGTTGTTTTTACTCAGATGGTAGTAGAGTTACTATGTTACTGATTATGACAATATTACTATGTCCACAGATAAAATTGTAATTGTTCTTTATTTTACTTACAGCTCTGATAAAGCAGAGTGTTCTTCTAAACATGTGTTGGCTTTCAACAGAAGATGTGTTGTTTGAAATTTTGTGACATGAAAAATAAAATAACAACAGAATGGATCACCTTTAGTCCAACATGTGCAAACATTTGTGTACCACATTTATTTACAATGGCTTCGCAAAAATATAGATGCATGATGAAAGGATATTTATTGGTTTACTTATAAAGTTGATACCTTTTGTCAAATATGGACATACCTTTCCATTCAATAGCATTAGTCGCTGAATTCGCAAAGATATGAAGCTTCATGAAGATTCATTTAATGGGTAGTAGAAAGTAAAAGTTCGAAAAAGTTTCATTTTTAATATTAACATCCAAAGGAACATGTACTGTCCTCTAAAGCAAATAACCCTGAATTAAATTACACCACAATAAGCATGAAACTAGAATTCCAAAACACCTAGTGGCTTCTTTTGTTTTAGTGTAAATATGTTTAATAGTTTTGGGTATATAGTAATTACACATAGCGGCAGAAAGGCTTAAAAGGATATCATAAGATTACTCACAGACCCTCTGAGGACAATACATTAAAAAATTAACCAAAATTCATAAGAGAAAGCATGTTCTCCCTTTATCCAATGCACGACTGTAAGGAAAAGTCTCTTTTTGTATATTCACCCCCAAAGCTTTGGACTGATGCTGCTGGTTTTTCAACTCTGAAAGTGCACTAAGACCATTTAACTAGATCTCAGTGCCTGTGCCCTGACCTTAATTTGTGCATGCTTGAATGTTTACACCCAATTAGCATAAGCTAATTAACGTGTATGTCCCTGGGATATGGTACCCTGAGTAACCAGGGCCTGCAAGTTAGAGGGTCACCCCATGGACTGCAGCTCGCTCTGGTTGCGCCACCCTGGGTGTGACAAAGGCAAAACATGGCTCCTAGTCAGCCACTTCAGACTTGAAGAGCAGTTTTAGGCTGCTAACTCAACTTTCCCTTTTTAATATATATATAATCAACCCCTAAGGTAGGCCTAGCAATTCCTAAGGCATGGTGCTGTATACTACGAAGTGAAATGTGTTTTGACATGCTCCTACAGTAAAAAACCTGCAGGTGTCATTTTTATGGTGGAAAAATCCCAGTAGACCCATTGGCGAGTGCCACAGTAGTCCTGCTAACTTCTGATTGGGGTTGCTGTAAGGGAGTAAACAACCCGCTACATTAAGCCCGTCTTGATATCCAAGTCGAAATTAATGTAACTTGGTGCAGTGGGTAACCTTTCCAAAGTTGCTACTTCGTTTCTCTAAATCCCTGCGCCCGGCCACAGCTGAACACAGGGTTTTCTCCTTGATAAAGCTATCTGCCCCCCCCCCCCCCAGTGAAACATGCAAACAACTCCCAGTAAAGAGGACAATAGCAGCCTGCGCGGGGAGAGGTTTACCTCTCCCTGGCAGGAAGCCACATGGGTGTTGGCCCAAAAGTTGAGCTTCAAAGTTGAAGCCACCTTTGAAGAGCAAATGGGGAACACTTGGCAGAGATGCTGCTCTGTTTAGGTACACAAGCTGGAACTCAGGAAGCAGAGAGGAAACCAATTGTCAAACAAGATTTTCTGGGGCATTAGCCACCTTGGTTGTCAAACCGCTGAGCTGGGCTAAGGAGTTCCACATACCAAGAGAGAGGCCCTGCCATGTTTGTAGACTTAGGAGTACTTGCAGGAGGGCCCTTTTCAACGTCATCGCTTCTACAGCATCCTTGAGCATCTTCAGCATCCTTATCCCTGGCATCAGGACCACTTTCATAGGAATCTACAACAAATAGATAAATGTTCCTGGAACTGACTGAAGACTACTTCTTCCTCCGAGGTAACTGTTTCTGTGGACCTAGTGGGTCCCCCCAAATGGCTCCCTGTTGGAACCGATGAGCCAGCAGAAATTGTTTCCCATTGTCTAAGGGCGAGGCTTGAATTGCATAGCCCACATATAGAGCGTATGATGACTTGAGCATGCATGGATTTAACTTTTTGGGGGATTGGTGCCCATGCCTTGGAATATATCATTTACAGCGCATAGGCAGACCCAAATGAACAGTCCCTTTACAGGGATGTGAAGGTTTGCATCTATTGGACGTATTCGAGGATTAGCACTCCCTAGTGTCATAATTTGTAATTGACTTTGTGAAGACACCTTCAAATCATCAGGGCTTTCATAGGGATGTGACGGTAGTCCTGAAGTACCCTGACTTTCGTCTGTCGTGAAGAGGCCATAATTGCAAGGCCAAAATGCGTCAGCACTTTCTTTGGAGGAGTCTCCACAAACTCTACAATGCCTTGTTAATAAAAACTGGTATACAGGGCGTGGCCAAGATGGCGTCGGAGTAAGACGCACTTTCGAGTCCCTCCGGCGCCTGACCAGCTCAGCATTGTACAGCACTGTCCACGGGGTGCTGACCAGCCTCAGGGGGCCGGCGGAGGCCGCTGACAATCAGTGGTGCGGTCCGGCGCTGCCGGTGGAGCTGCAAGCGGCCTGAATCGGCCGGGGGAAGAGAGGCGGCTTCCGGCCCTGTCGGCACCGGCCTTGCGTGGGGAGGAGGCTGGCCCTTGAGTGCGGAGGCGCCCGTCCTAGACGGGGAGCGGTGCCGCGAGGTCGCGGGTCATCCCGGCCCCCCCTACTGCCTGCGGGTTCTGCGACACATCACCGGAGGAGTAACGGCGGCCCTGGGCGCTCTACTGCGGCTGGAGGAAGGCGGCTGGTACGTCCGGCCGACTGCGGGGGGAGTGCACCACGGCCTGTCGGCGGAGCGGAGAGAGGCTGGGAGCGGCCTTTCGTGGAGTGCGCCGGGGGTACTGAGTGCGGCCGCTGGAGGAGGGGGTCGGCCCTACTGCGGTGGGGTACGCCTCGGTGCTGCCTGCGGATCTGAGCGCCGCGTGGTACGGCTGATGACGGAGTAGCAGCCCCTGGCCTGAGGAGCACTGACCTGGCGTGGGGCGGACCCTGACTTTGAGTTAGCGGCACCGCGGAGCCCAGCAGTGAGAGGGCCACGGCAAACTCGGGGCCTTCTGGTCCGGTAGACTGCCATCTGGAGCTGTGCAGCGGCATTGGGTGCCCCGGGGGAGCCGGGAGACGGGAGCTGGTGGGTCTAGAGGCCAGGGACACACCGAGGCCTGCAGTGGCGGTTCTGCCTACGCCGCTTCGCGGACCGAGCGGCCGGGCTGATCTATTCTTCCGGCTGAGGTTGGACCATAGCTCTCGGAGGGAGTGAAGAGGGGCGCTGCGGAAGCCGGGGGGTCCGGACTGGTGGCCCCCGGTCGGCAGTAGCGGAGGACCCGAGACCGGGCAGTGCGCGCTCTGCGGTCTTGAGCTGCCGGACTCAGGGGGCGCAGCATTGACTATCAGAGAAGCGCCTCTTGGCGGGAAGCTTCAACGACGCCATCTTGGCTGGGCAACCACTGACTGCAGCATAGATAAGTTGGGTCAGACAGGTCTAATCTGGCCTACCCCAGTCCTCTGTGACCTGGGCTGGTTATCGGGTGAGGCCCTGCATCGCCCTGGAAACCTCTTATTTGACTTAGCACCGGGGTTCCGTGGAGCTTGGTTCCCCCCCCCCGCCTTCTGGTGTGGAGGGCACCTCGGAAGGGCTTTAGTGAGGGGGGCCTCCTGCGGAGAGGATTCTGCGGGACTCCCTGGCGAAGAGGAAGAGGCCATACCCCTGGTTGGACTGACTGGAAGGAGGTGCTGTGTGATCTGCTGCCCCGGAGACCCCATAACGGCATTCCGCCTTTTGTTCCTGGGGAGTGAGGGACCGCCTTGACCTCGCGCCGCAATCGGAGCTCCACGATGTCCAACACACTACGTAAGGGGAGACCGGGGAAGGATGGCACCTCTAAATCTTCGCAGCAGCCGGCCTCTCCCGGGGCCAGTGGATCGTCCAAGCAGTCGGATGATGAAGCGCCCGCCACCGAGGCCTTTATGACTGAGCTGTTCGCCTCTATTAAAGAGGACATCTCTGAACTCCACGCTCAATTGGCGTCGGATCTCCGTGAGGTGCGGAGAGATGTGGATGGCATTGGCGAACGTGTGGCGACGCTGGAAGATCATGACCTGAGTGTGGCGAACGACGTGCACCAGCTACAGCAAGACATCATCCGCCTCACTGAACAGAATCTGGACCTGCAGGCCCACTCAGAGGACTTAGAGAATCGTTCTCGAAGGAACAACATCCGCATTCGTGCGGTCCCATGGGACGGAGAAGCTGGGGATTTGCGTGGCTATGTACAGGCCCTGTTCTTACAGATTTTGGACGAGGAAGATGTGCAGGAAATAAGAACGGATAGGGTGCATAGAGTTGGTTTGCCCAGAAGAGGAGGGGGGCCCCCTCCGGACATCCTCGTTTGCGTGCACGACTTCCAGGTGAAGGAACGCATCCTGCGGAAGGCCAGAGCCATCTCTTCCTTGCAATTTAGGGACCATCGTCCACAGCTCTACCAGGATCTGGCGGCGTCGACACTTCAGAAGAGAAGGGAGTTCCGCCCAGTGACTTCTTTTCTGCGGGAACGCAACATCTCCTACTCATGGGGGCACCCCTTCCGTATCATATTTCGCTGGCAGAATCGGCTGGTGCAGATTCGCTCTCTTCAGGTGGCAAAGGACCTGCTGGGCCTGGATGACGTTCCTCCTTCCCAGGAGGCACGTACCTCACCATCAACGAGACGACGCCGTTCATCCTCTTGGCACAGAGTTGGTGCGTCCCCGGACCGGCGGCGGCCGGTTCGCGCTGCTAGCTTGCAGGAAAGCACGTTAGCAGATTCTCAACATGGCTCTGGAGCAGCGTGATCCCGGGTTCTGTGGAGGATTGGTGCCGGAGGGACTCTGGCCCTAAGGTCCCGGGGGTACGATTGTACTTTTGGAGAAGACACCCCGGACCGTGGCCCTGGGGGTCACTAAGTTGGTGCCCCCTCCCCGATTCCAGTCCAGAAGGGACCTTACGAACTATTGTTCTACTGGAACTGCTGAGTACATTGTTCAGGTTCAGTGCCTTACGTTATTTCCTATTGTTTTTCTGTTTGCGGGAGGGGGGTGGGGGGTGGGGGGTCCTAGGGGCAGGGGGGGGTGTTGGGGTCCGGGGCAAGGGGGGATGGGAGGGTGGTGGCGTCCAAAAGCTGTGTGTGCGATGTGTTGTTTGCTCTGGAGGTGTTATCCCTTGGCTTCTACTGCTGGTGCCCTTCTTCGGGCGCGGTCACTACCTTGAGCCTTGTTGAGGATTATATACTCACTGTTGGTTACTTGGATGTGGGGAGCTTAGAGCTATGGGGTGGGCTGTGTGCTGCTCCCCAGGGAGGGATATTGGACTGGTCATTGATATTGGTGTTTCTACTCAGATGTTAACAATGTGAAATGCACTGCAGGTCATCCAGTATGACTGGCTCTGAGAGGCTTGAGGGTGCGAATCTGATGGAGGGGGGGGGAGGCTTGGGGGTTGGAGGGGGATGCTTGGAGATGGGCCTGGCCCGGGAGCATATGGAGTGGTATTGGCACTGGCCAGGGAGTGGAAACGGATCACACTGATAGGCATACAGATCGGAGACTCCCAACATCACTATGCCTGTTAGTGTAGGTACCTGGAATGTGAAAGGTCTCAACTCCCCGCAGAAGCGCCAGAAGCTCTGGAAGTACCTGTCGGATCACCATCTTGATGTGGTGGCCCTCCAGGAAACCCACTTAGCTAGGAAAGATGAACTTAGACTCCGACACAGACAATTCCCCCTCATTTATAGGGCATCAGCATCCACCAAGCATAGGGGGGTGGCCCTCCTGTTCAGGGCATCTCTTCACTTTCAGCCTCTGGGGGTGAGCAGTGATAAGGAGGGTCGTTGGCTAATGGTGAAGGGGTCATTATATGGTCGACAGTGTACGTTTGTGATTGTTTATGCCCCTAATGCTGGACAGAATGGTTTTTTACAGGATTTGCTGGACAGGGTAGGGGACTTCGTGGAGGGGCACTTGTTCCTCCTGGGGGACTTTAACATGGTGTGGGACAGAGACATGGACAGTTCGGGGGCACGCAGGGCAGACTCCGGGATCTTTTCGGATGAAACGCAACGACAAATAGGTGCCTTGGGGTTGGTAGACAGCTGGCGTTTCTTACACCCACACACTAAGGATTACGCATTTTTTTCTCATGTCCATCGCTCTTACTCCCGTATAGATCATATTTTTGTTAGTCAGGCCCTCAGGGGGGATGTCCGAATATCCAGTGTCTTTCCACTCTCGGTATCTGACCATAGCCTGGTGGTTCTTGGACTGCATTGGCATGTGGGGGGGGATGGTTGGCGAAAGTGGTACTTCCCGGCAGCGTTGGTACGGGATGAGGTGTCCTGTAAGGAGCTGCGGAGGGCTATAGGAGAGTTTATGGCCCTTAACCCACCTTCTGATACCTCAGTGTATGTCACTTGGGATGCATGCAAGGCCTCATTACGGGGCACATGCCTCGCCCTTAATGCAAACCTCAATAAGCTTCGGAGGAAGGAGAGGGAGGTCCTGGAGGCGGAGCTCGCTATTTTGGAACAAGCACACAAGTCAAACCCCTCTAGGGTGACCCTCCGACCATTGACGGCGGTGAGAGGGAAATTGAGGGCCCACTACAATAACCGGGCTGAATTTACCCTCCTGCGCCTCCGACGCGTCTCCTACTCCCAGGGTAACAAGGTGGGGCGGCACTTGGCCCGGCAACTTCGAGATAAGCGCAAGAAGGACTACATTGGGGGCATACGGGACCACACGGGTTCTGTGCAGCACAGAGATGCAGACAAGGCAGCTCTTTTCGGCCACTTTTACGCAGATCTCTATTCAGGCGACACCCTTGACCCAGAGGCCCAATCCGCGTTCCTGAATGATCTCCCGATACCTCAGGTCTCCAGAGAATGGAATGATTTGCTGTCTTCCCCCATCACTAGGGAAGAGGTGCTAGACGCCGTCAAGGCTTTGAAACTCCACAAGGCCCCGGGCCCTGACGGTTACACTGCCCTGTTTTACAAGACGTTTGCGTCGGACCTCTGCGATTACCTGGTCTCCCTCTTTAACAACATGGCGTCAGAGGGAAGAACATCTGAGACTATGGCCGAGGCCCTGATTACCGTCCTCCCCAAACCGGGGAAAGATCATACCAAATGCGCGTCCTATCCCCCGATAGCGCTCCTCAACCTGGACGCTAAGTTGTATTCGTCTATAATCGCTGGAAGATTACAGGACTTGATGCCGGCCCTTGTACACCCGGACCAGTCCGGATTTATAAAGGGCCGGCAAACTCATGACAACCTGAGACGCGTGATCCATCTGATCGAGAAGGCTAATAGATTTCGTATACCGGCGGTATTAGTGGGGCTCGACGCGGAGAAAGCCTTTGACCGCGTCGATTGGGGCTTTCTACATCGCACCCTGGAAGCCTTCAGCTTTTCACCCCACTTCATAAGAATGATTGAGGCTAACTACAGCAACCCCACCTCTAGGGTGATGGTTAATGGCCATAGATCCGGGTGCTTCCGTCATTCGCGCGGAACGCGTCAGGGATGTCCTCTCTCCCCACTCCTCTTTGCTTTAAGTATTGAGCCGTTGGCTCTTGCGATTCGGGAGAATGAACATATCTTGGGCCTTCCCTTCTCAGGTGAACAGCATAAGATTTCGCTATTCGCAGATGATGTGTTACTTTCGATCAGAGACCCGGCGCTATCGTTGCCCTATGTCCATACGGTGCTCTCTGACTTTGAGACGGCGGCGGGATTCAGGGTCAACCTCGACAAATCGTATATTCTGAACCTGACTCTACCTCCCGAGGAGGTGCACCGGATTCGAGCGATTACCCCACTGTCGTGGTCGACTTCATCCTTGCTGTATCTGGGAGTGCGGCTGACCTCTACCCTAGGTGCACTATTCCCGGCCAACTTTCCACCGATGTTGACGGCGATACGCGCGGAGCTAGAGAGGTGGAAGCCGAAGTACATCTCGTGGATGGGTAGGATTCACGCGCTCAAGATGGTCCTCCTCCCAAAAATGTTGTATCTCTTCCAGGCACTGCCCATACCGGTGGAGTTAGACTATTTCCGTCGGCTTAAGACCCTGATGTTGAAGTTTGTGTGGCAAGGCGGCCGGGCGCTACTTTCCTATGCAGTACTTCGTCGTCCGCGAATGGAGGGGGGGGTGGGGTTCCCGGACATGCACTTGTATTATAAAGCTGCACAGTTGAGGATACTGGTGGAATGGTCCCAGCAGCTTTCAGAAAAGCACTGGCTCCATATGGATCGGAGTGTGGCCGGAAGATCCATCTGGGATCTGGCCTGGAAGCCCAAGGCTGACCGACCCAGGAATGCATATATTAGCACTCCCACCAGCACGGTATTAAAAGTCTGGGACACAGTCAGTGGCGACGACCGGTGGACCACCTTCCCATCTCCGTTTACTCCTATTCATTTCAACCCGGCTTTCCCTCCAGCCTTGACTGACGGACCCTTTGGCGTCTGGAGGGAGGGTG
This sequence comes from Lissotriton helveticus, assembly GCF_964261635.1. NCBI lineage: Eukaryota > Metazoa > Chordata > Amphibia > Caudata > Salamandridae > Lissotriton > Lissotriton helveticus. Next base: position 2,000,507,289 of record NC_136061.1, on the reverse strand, counting down.
GTTGCAGAGCCCTTACTCACCTGTTTCATGGTGTGACACCTCTCACCTTTCAAAATTGTATGCGGGATTATGGTGTTCCGCCCACTGAATGCTTTCGACACCTTCAACTCTTACACTGGGCGACATCGACGGAGGTGGTAGACGCCGCTACTAGACCACTGACGAAGTTTGAGGCTTTTATTCTCCGCATGTCCACGATGAAGGGGACGATCTCCTTCATTTATGGGTTGTTACTGGACACCGCGGTGTCCCCCCGCCCTCGTTACATGGACCACTGGGAGACTACCCTAGGTAGGGACATTTCTGACAACGAGTGGAGGAGCCTCTGGCGAGATGTGGCGGCACATAATCATTCAACAGACCTCAGAGAGGCTCACCTGAAGCTTCTGTTTGACTGGTATCTCTACCCATCTAAGTTGCATCGGATCTTTCCAACTACCTCGGATAGGTGCTGGCGGGGCTGCGGTGTGCTGGGTGACTTCCGCCACATTTGGTGGGACAGCCCGACCATCCGACCTTTCTGGTCCGAGATCCTATCCCACATTAAGGATGTGATGGGTTATCCGATTCCGAATTCGATGGAGTATGTGCTGTTGGGGCTTAGAGACCCGTTGTTGGAACATCAGACTAGAGCTGATAAACGCATTATATGGCTGTGCTTGGAGGCGGCTAAGTTGACTTTGGCAGCCGCCTGGAAAAACTCGACTGCGCCGGCCATCTCTCTATGGCACGCACGGTTATGGCGACTACTGAGTATGGAGAGAATGTCAGATATATTTTTGGGGAACTTTAAAAACTTCATGTTCAACTGGGGACCCTTGGTTAGATTTCTATCTCGAGGTCTGCCATCTGCGGTTTGCCCCTCAGCGCTTCGTGCACTACACCTCTTCCAAATGTAACCACCTACTTGTATGAAGTTGTTCTGAGTGAATGCTGGTCGCCACCACCGGGGAAAGGGTGGGGGGTGGGGGGAAGGGGGGTCTGAGGGGTGTTGGGGTGGGGTTGTTGTTTACTTTTAGTTGCGACAAAATTTGCATGTGGAGATGGATTGCACGGCCTTCCTATACGACTGTGATCCTGGTTGGGGACCCCCCCTTCCCTTGTGAACTTTAGATCACCTGCTGAGGGATTGGCGCTCCCTCCAATCGGTACTGGTTGGCGAACAATGACATTGCCATGGGCATTTAACAGCGGTGTGTGCCATCTTCTTTTATATAATTTTGGTTTCTACAGCAATATTTTTCAGCGCCCCCTGTGTGGGGATATGTGGCGGATTGTCGCCTGTTCCTTTATTCTCTTCCTCTCTCTTTTTCTTCACCTTCTTTGCTCTTCTTCTCTTTTTCTACTTAAAATCTTGAATAAATAAAACTTTAAAAAAAAAAAACTGGTATACACACTCGAAAGAATAAAGAGGACAACGTCTTTCCTCACGTGTGAATACCATAAATAGTATCTTCAAAACGGGATTGTGCATAAAATTAATAGCAAAACCATCATCACACAATTTAAAGGAGGGCCGACGGTAGAAAAACACCTTTTAAATGGCCCGGTACAGGTCTTTACTATGTGGTAGTTGTGTTTTGTATAATTCAAACATTCCTGTTAACTGTCGTTTTGTTATATTGTTTGTAAAGGAAGTAATGTTGGTTGTGATGTGTATATATATTTCTTTATTGTTTGTCTTGCGACACCATGCAGAATTTAGGTGTCTTTTTGAGTGAGGACGAATATAATTTTGATGGTTGTAAACAAAATAAATTTGCAATAATCTTGTACTATATGCCAGTGACTAATTCAGGTAATCAGCGTTGTACTTGCTTTGCATAGATGTTTTACCCCATTACATTTTTTCTCTGTACTCACCCTGCCGAAGATGGTCTCATAAAGTAACTCAAATTACCGCATATATGCTTAACCAAGTTTTTCTTGAAAAAGATCGAGTCAATTTCGTTGAATTTGCAAACGCTTGTTCGCAGTTAGGAAGAAAGTGCATATTTACAATAGCTTGTAAATTCTGTACCTAACTGAAACCTGGCTAAAACCAAAAGCAGCTCCAATACTGGACCTTTTCATTCCCCCAGATTTTGCCATTCTTTCGTCTAGACCGCATATTGAAACAGGGGGGCAGTCTCGCCATCATCTACAGAAACTCCTTAACCTTAAACGTACTCTCGCTAGATTAAACACCATCACTTTACCCATGGGAGCTGAAAGCAAGCGTGAAACAAAACTGCTAGCAAAAACAATTTCCAAATATCCAAACAAGAAACTAAAATCAAGGGCCAAACAAGAAGTGAAAAAACATGGGTGAGAGATTACAGAAGCGTAAACACATCGGAACTGGTGGTGATGTGCCAAACTTCCTTAGCACCCCGATTTGAGCAAACATCGGTGCAAGATCAGACACATCTCTACAACAATATTGGAGTTAAACCAGAAGACTGTGCCATTATGGTTGACAAGGCAAACGAAATAACCATCAGCACCATGGTTCAACCAAAACATAAGCAATAAAAGACGACCATTTAGACATCTGGAACATCTATGGAAGAAGGAACCAAGCATTTGCCATTTTAAACAGTTGAAAATGCACAGAATCTCATACAAAACTGCTATCCTGAAAACCAAAACAACTAGACAAACTGAAGAATCGGCCTAGAAAACGCTTTGACATAATAAAGGAGCAGTCAGGAAAACTCCCAGAATCCACAATTGCAAACAACTCGATGGACATCTGCAATGCCTTCTCACTTTTCTTTAAACAAAAAAATAGCAACCATAAGCTAGTGACAAACAACCCCACTCTCACAACCCACAGCACGAATACTGGCAAGCATACCACAACTGTCCCATGGAAAAATTGAGTGTTTTGGAACAGTTTCAGATCTCTGTTGGAGAGGAAAATCCACAAAACCATTCAATCAATGAAACCCACCACACATGTCAGCGATCCCGTTCCCTATTCCTCCCCAGCCACTGAAAGAGATCCACTTAGAGGTCATCCACTTATGGGCGAAAATTGTGAATGCATCTCTCCAGCAAGGATCCCTCTCAGAATGCCTGAAAATGGTCCAAGTTACTCCCCTGCTAAAAACAAGAGGCAGGGACCATGAACATTTAAACAACTTCCGACCGGTATCCAGTCTGACTTTTCTGGCTAAATTGGTAGAAAATGCTCATATGGTCAGCTTTGCGAACACATCAATAATTTGAACCTATTAGAAAAACACCAATCAGGTTTTAGACCTGGTCACAATACTAAGGGCGCTATTCTACTTATCCTGGATGATATACACAAACAGGACTAGACCAAACCAAATCCTGTCTTGTAATATTTCTGGATTTATCAGTGGTGTTCAACGCAGTCACAAATGCCTCAGAGAAACTATTGAATTCAGAATGGGTCTATCAGGGGCCGTCCTCAATTCATTCACCTCCTTCCTACAGAACTGACAACAAAGAGTCAAACTCTTAAACACCCTATCTAATGAAGCAAACATTGACAGGGGCGTTCGCAAGGATCCACAACTTGTTCAATGCTCTTCAATCTTAACATGGAACCTCTCATTGAAATCCATAAACAATCAAAAATCTTGTACCACATGTATGCGAATGACAAAGATCTCTACATAAAACACTACCTGCAAGAGGATATCCAGAGACTGAATAATATCCGGAGGAAAATACATGATTGGCTGGCACACAGCCAGCTAAAACTAAACCCGCAGAAACCCAAATTCATTCTTTCCTTCCCAACCCTCAAATCGCAACAACTTCAACTATGGGCTCTGAACCTCAATTTGCTAAACTGCACACCAACACTCTACGGCTCTGTATAATCACTAAGCATCCAACTAGACTCAAATCTAAACATGCAAGCTAATATACAAGGGTCAACTAGAAGCGATAAACTACATTTGCACATTATAAGAAAAATAAAACCAATCATACCACTAGGAGACCTCAATACGGCGGTCCAATCTCTAGTGCTCTCAAGACTTGACTATGGAAATGCCACACTCATAGGCCTACCTAAAACCCGGCACGCCCCCTTGAAAGTTACAATAAATGCTGCAACAAGACTCTTTAACTAGCACATGTCATTCTGATCGCATTTCTCTATCAGTCACAGCCCTCAATTGGCTCCCAGTTGAAGCCAGGATCTAACTATGGGTGGCATGCTAACTCACAAAGCTCTGCATTATTCTGGTCCGACATACATGACGAATAAGATAGAGCTATCAGGAAGAGGAAGGGATTCCAGAATTGAAAAATCCCTCACACTAGAACCAGCTAGATTAAAAAAAAGGAAAATACACGACTCTGCACTTTCGCAGGAACTTTTCCAACAATATGGAAATGCCTACCACCCTCAACAAGAACAATTACCTCATTCAGGCTTTTCAAGATGGAAGATAAAACCTTAATATTAGAAAAACATATGCCATAAGAGAACTGTTTTGCAACTGCCATTCATCCCAATCTATATTGTAATCTACTGTTTTTACCATCCTCTTCCAATAGATGTACAGCTGTATGGATGTGACAAGTGTTTATTGAACTGAAAACCACTCCAAAATCTCCCTTTGTACAGTGCTCTGATACTTTGATGTCATACTTGCGCTTTATAAAATACTATAAATAAAATTATCAAAATAAATCCTCTAGTGGATATTTTTCATTTTGCTGTTTAAAAATACTTTAATATATGATTGATATTTGTAAATTGGTGGCAGTGTCTCTGTATTTCTTATTCAATTGTTTTGGTGTGGTTTAGATATTTAACACTTCCCCCTTTGTTTAGGCCTGACTGCTCAGAGTCATAGCTATCCAGGGCTGAGCTTAAGGTTTAACACCTTAAACTAACTGGTCCTGAAAGGGTTGGTAAGTGTATTACACAGTGAGATCACACAACCACTCCATATAATACACTTCATTTCCTCACAATGACCTATGGCTCATTGGAGGAATTTAGGATATGACCAGTTTCATTGGTTAAAAATCATCTGAATATTTTTATTTTGTGGGCCATTATAGAACACCAGAGGATGATACACTAGTCCCAAATCTTTAAAAAATGGTTGAGGGCTACACCATGACCAGATATTATGCTAATTCCATAAAGAGCAGTGCAGTGTTTTTTGCTTTAGACAGGGATCACAATATATCATTGCAAAATCTAAATAATAATCTGAAAATGAATTACATTTATTTTGTTTTCTGATATAAAAAATATTGAAATTTCTCTAAAAAAAAGTTTTTGAAGGGCACTCCAGGATGGAAGTGCACATCATGGTGAGTAATATCCATGCCAACTGTCACTTTAAATTGGGGAATGAATGGGCCTGGGTGTAATTTGCTTTACGCTGGAGTAATTCGTAGAATTTTGGTAATTTTGCTTCATTCTTGTTGCACAAAATTCCTGAAATCATGCCAGTGGTGTAATTGTGTGTCGTTTGTAGTAACAAATTACCAAAAATACACCAATCATTTTAAAATTGAGTACGAACACATGGGAAGAGCGCAAAGGACAGAGTGCGAGCTGCTGTTGGCCACTGTGCTTTTTTGCTGCACACTTTTTTTTTTAATGTGTAATACATAATTGCAGCCAAAGTTAACACACGGATGAATTTTACGCCAAAATACTTCTCTATATGCAGTTTTATATTTCACAGAATTTTGCAGAATTAGCTGAAATGTTGCATAATTATGCAAAAGTAGTTTAACCAGGTTTATTTAAGGAGGTGTTTTATGAGCTACCTACACATAAAAAAATCCATCAATGTACTATGAGCCTCCATCACCCCAAATGATTTTTCTGTTTTCTTTTCCCGAAAGCCCCAATTTGCTAAGTACCATTCCTTGCCAAGTGGAGAAACAGACTCGCTAGAGTATACCTGCATACTAGCTAACTACGTATTTCTTAATACTTATTCCATTTTGATAAGTGGGTGACTCAATATTTGCAAAAAGTATTTTGAATAGGTTTAAAATTATTCTTAACATATTTTAACTTTCTGTAGGTAAAAATCAAAACTACGTTCAATTGCTGCACATAGTTAGAACATACTTTCTCTTCGTGCGCTCATTTATTCATAGAAGCAAGAAACGAAAATAATTAATGCACTGCAACATTAGGAGAATGATTTTTCAACATTGATTGCTGCATTTTTTTAATGTATATGTTGATATCCCACAAATACATTTTGCACTTCCTTTATTGCATGAATAATTAAAGGCTCTTTCTACTGCATTGGTTGACACAGGTATGAATAATCTCACCTTTTTAGAATTATCGACCATTGCTATGGTCTCTAAAAGTGTTAATCACTAATATAATCACATACAATGAAATATATTTGAACAGATTTAGACTCAAAGTCTTGATGGTGACCAGCGCAATTAATTACAAGGCTGAAACATGTCGACCAAAAGAAGATTCTTATATTATGTATAGTACTGGTGACTGTACAAAGACAATGATTAGGGCATTTATCCTATGATTTATAATTCCTGATGTATTCCTCCTCAGCAATTTATATACAGAACCTGGGCCTCGCCTTCTGTCAGGCTGTGCACCCACACCACACTGACCACACACCCACACTACACTGACTATGCACCCACACTACACTGACCATGGCAAAAGGCTATTCCCAGTCACCTCTTGGAGTATGGCTGTGTTCTTTTAAAGTGCTGCATTATGTGGAACATGTAAACCATAACTTTATTCAACCATTTTCTGTTGCTCATGCTAAAGCTGCACACAGAAAGCACCCATGCATGAAGTTAAGCTGTTATCACCTCTTGGCTTGTGAGTTAAGAAAGGAAGATTAAGCTGAAATGTTTGCACATTCGTGTTACTATTTGAAAACCGTTTACTTGTTCTCATGAGTACAACCTAGACACCACCTTGTATGTAAAGAACGAATCACATGACCTTATTTGAAACTTAAAAGCATAAGTGTATAAATGTGTTCTTTGTTGTTGCTCAAAGAGCTTTCTCCGTTCACCTGTGCATACTGAACCCTTGGCCGACGACTCTGTGGTTCACAGACCAATGTTGTTTATTTTGTTAATAAACCCTTTCAGATTTTCAATTGACTTGAGAAAAAATTCTTCAACAGTAGATTACTATTCTATTGTTTTGTTAGTTTATCTTTGTGTTATTTTTCGTGATGCATTATTTTGTTGTGTTATCTTGCTGTGTTGCTTGTGTTGTGTTACTGTGTTGTTATTTTTTTATTGTGCTGTTGTGTTGTATGGAGTTGTGCTTCTGCTTCTTTATACTGAAGCGAGTGGGAGCTTCCAAAAGGTTTAATGACAATTGGGCGTTTTTGAGTAATCTCGAAAATTTGATTGATTATTAGTACTAGCCTGAAATGGGTCTCAGGCTCTCTTTAATATCGAGTTTGCTGGTATGTGGAATATTTAAATAAAATATCGGAGGTTTTCTTGCCTGAAATCCAGTGCTTTAGCACTTTAGCACAAGCACTTAAGCACTGGGACACTTTACTATTATCTTTTCAAGGTCTTACACCCTTTTTTATATAGTTCTAGAAAATAAATACTTGGCACCTCCATATGAAAATCTTATCAAAAGTGGAGCTCCGTGCTAGTATTAATTCTGTAGAGACAGCTTGTATGGTGAATTAAATGCTAATTAATGTGAATTTTATTTAAAAAAAATGTCAACTTATTATTGATTCCTGTTACTGTTATGTATATGTGATTGCTTTGTTCTCGATGCTCTGCTCAATAAAAAATGTATTAATAAAAAAACAATAGATTACTATTTTCTTGTTTTGTTTATTTTTTGTAGTGCATTATTTTGGTGTGTTATCTTGCTGTGTTGCTTGTGTTGTGTTACTGTGTTATTTTTTATTGTGCTGTTGTGTTGTATGAAGTTGTGCTTCTGCTTCGTTGTACTGTTGTGTGTACTATTAATGTGTTACTATGTGTTGTGTTTTCATGCTGTTATTCACTTGCTTTTGTGTTAATATTCCAAAAGTGTTTCTATGCCCTTTCCCCCAATTCCATGCGATTTTTAGGGGCACACTATGATTAAAAGTTTTGTCATTGCCTATTGGTTATCAAAGATTAACTGTCCCTATTGGAGTGGGGACAAGGCTGATTTGCATTTGGGTGGTTCTTTTATGTAATGGCACAGATGAGCTCAACAATCATAGGTTAGGATGTGACCCTGAATTATTACAGATGGCTGAGATTAATTCAGGCATTTTGCCCATTACTTTTTGTGCTCTCTCGTGGATCGGGCAAACCAGAGGACAAACTAGGGGAACTGGTTCATAGCCATTCACTCTACATTAAACAGTTTCTTACACATAAATTATATTTCTATTCCTCGATGTCTATTATTCTTTAGTGGAGGATCAAAGTATGTGGCAGGGATCTCCAATTACATGGTACGAAATGGCAAGTATTGCACCTTATGAAGCACATTCTTTCACAGTACGATCTTGCTATTTTGTCATTTCAAAACACGAGTTTTTTTTAATGTTCTAATCTGTTACTCTTTGTGCTCGTGACATTTCTGCTACAAGGTGTTTCATAAACCAGTGGCCATTTTAAATGGATTTAAATAAAAGAGCTGTCAACGGTATGCAAAGGTTTCTTATACAAGAAAACATATAGCATTCACAGGATCTTATTGAAAATGTTTTTCACCGTCAAAAAAAGATCTTGCATACAAGCAAAAGAAACATCCATTGTTTAAGACTAACCCCTTCCTAGCCTAAGAATAAAATATATTGTGTAAAACATCAAATGTTGGAATACTACATTCTACATGTGCACTCTTCAATGTATTAAACGTGTGACTCTTTTATTCTGAAAACCAAAATAAAATTCAGAACTGGTTAATGATCAGTTTGCTTTCAGTGTGTTCACACTTGACCTCTAGAAGCACCTCGTTACAATACGAAACGGCCCTTTGGGACAGTATTGAGCACTAACTGTCTGAAATGAAAGGAGAAATGCTAAAATTAATAACAATATACCCAAAAATAAAACTAAATGTTTTAGATTCTTAACCCTCTTTGAAATAACTGCTTTTGTGAGACTGTGTCTGTGATGTAACATGAATTCGCTTGAATAGTGAATGAAAACATTTTGACCAACCTTTGTGAATTACATTTATGTATAGCCAGATGATTTTCATGCTGCAATAAAAAGCCCGTCCCTGTTTCATCAACCAAGAACATTAATATAAAAGAATATAAAAGTCACACCTAGTTAGTACGAGTTTCTGAGCCAATCAATCAATAACTGAGAGGTGACCAGTGAATCTTTGCAAAGTGTCTACATCTGTGCTACATCTCATGTGGCATGTTTAGTTTACAAACTTTAGATCCATACGGGCTAGCTACGTGTTTTTGTAAAGCATGTGGCAAACGTGGTTACTCCCGAATTACATGAAAAACTGTCTCATGAACTTCTTCTTGGTTGACAATCAGGACAGGCAGTTAATTAGGTTCATATTAGAGTTTCGAATTTGGAGGTAGATTAAGTTTTGTTTATATTCTGGTACATGTTATGCCCTGGAACCTCTTGGGACTGCAGTGATCTCATCGGCACCCATCTGTGCCCAGTAAAAAAAAATCCAAAGAAGTTTGTGAACCAGGAGAGCTGGTTTGTGAAACTTGAAATGGTCAACAAGAGAAAGATCGCTCAGTCCACAGATTCAAGCTGAGTCACTTCTGTATCTGTGAACCAGTTAAGAACCCAAACCACAAAGTAGCTGAGTCTAACCATGCTCTACCTTTACACCATACTAGTTGTAATGCTCTCCATCAGGTTTTGCGCTGTCCTAATGATTATAGTCATTAATAACCCCAATGAAGTTCGGCACACCTCTAGACTATGGCCAGATTCCTAAAACTGGACCCTTGGTACCCCTGACAAGGCCTAGCCACACCTCTTGAGTTATTTGTAGGGGTGGGCGATAAACTCCACTCCGCCGGCGGAGTTCGCAGAGTTTTGCCCTCTCCATGTTAATCGTTGTGTGGGGTCGTTTTTTCCCAGCGCAAATTTTCAGATGCTATAATGCCACTTGGCGAGAATTTCTCAATGCGGGCGGTTGCGGCAGGTCGCGACCATTCCGGCTGAGAAAGATGCCGCAAACAGTAGAAAGATGCAGTGCCCACTGGTGCACCACGTGGTGCAGTTCAGGCAGGTTTTACAGTACGGAACAAGCTCCCAGTGGTAAAAATCAGTGTGACGTGCCAAATTCTGCCCGCTCTCAGATCTCCATGGGATCTTGCAGAGTATTTATGTAACTCAGCGAAATTCTGCAAAGTGAAACTCCGCGTGTTTCGCCCACACCTAGTAATTCGCAGGGCTTTTTCATCCTACCTACAGTGGAAGCTTGAGGAATTACCCTTCCACTGAAGTTCTACAGACTTCTGCTTCCTCCAAAACCTTTACTCTTATGGTTGCAGCCTCCTATATGTCTTAACGTGCTCTTAGGTAACACCATGTGATGGGCTAGAAAAAGGAATTATTAATGACAATAACTTAGATTCAGACTTGCTGCCCATGCCCTTCATATCATTGCCAGTGCTTTTTTAGAGTCATGGCACACAGTTCCAAGCATTCAGAACATCTGGCTGTGACCTGAGTTTATTTTCTGATGTGTTGGGAGGCACAAGTAGCAGAAACGATGGGTGTATTATGTATCTTAGGTGAGGCCATATGAGCCACATTAGTTGAACTCTCCGTGCCCTTTTAATTGCTGCCAATATTTTATTTGGTCTGGATTGACAGCACAGCTGCCAGAATGATACATTATTTCCATGTTGTGAACTGTACAGTGTGATTTGGTTCCACCTCATTTTATTATTTAATGAATTATTCCAGCACACTACTCAACCACTCACCAACGGCTCTCTCCACCAACACCTTCCCCAATGACCCTCCTCCTGACCTGACTTTATCCACCCTCCAACAAGTCAAAGAGGAAATCTTACAAATCAAAAAAGACATCCACGCAATCAAAAACCTTCTCTCCTCACAGCCCAATCTACCTCCCACCATCCCACTACCCCACAAACGACGCACCCTCCCTACATACCCTCGCCCCCGACGACACCAGCAATGGCCTACTATCCCCGTTCGCAATAATTCCCACCGCCCCCGTCGTGTTCTCAACCCCTTATCGGACCGCGACCTATGCTCTCTCCTAAGCTCTTAAGGCCCAGGTCCGGTAAAAGACTTCTCCAACTCACACATCCCCATACCCACAATTCTTACAAACCCTCTAAGGCTCCCAACACTCAACAACAGAGGCTCCGTCCCTAACAACCTCAGAAAAGTTCCCCTCACACTAGAAAGTTCGACCACCCTTCTCTCTCCCAAACTCAAATGCATCCTACTAAATTGCAGATCGGCCCAGAGACATTCCTCTGACATCGCGGATCTCGTCTCAAATAGGGATCTAGACCTAGCCATTCTAACGGAAACGTGGCTCACTGAAGCCTCTACCCCTATTATGGACATACTAGTCCCCCCCAATTATCACATCATTAGGCTGGACAGGTCACCTGGCAAGACGGGCGGGGGAATTGCATGCATTTTTAGGAGCAACCTCTCCGTTACTCAAGTCACCTCCCCCTCCCTTTCCTCCTGTGAACTTCTCTGCCTCGACATCACCAGTGAGGGCAAACAAGTCTGTGCTTTACATCTTATCTATCACCCGCCCGGTGACAATCTCATATTCACCCAACAATTCATGGACCTGATCACTTCCAATGCCGGTCGGCAGACCACTCAAGTCTACCTGGGTGACTTCAATCTTCACTGGAACGATCAGAAAGATACCGTGGTGAATAGTCTCAAAACTTTCCTCAATGCGCTTGACCTCACCCAACTATGTGATAAACCAACACACGACAAAGGCGCGATACTCGACCTCATCATTGCCAAAGAGAACACTATTCATCTGGAGGCGATTCTACCCTGCGACTGGTCAGATCACCACATTATCACCTTTCTTATCAACGAAAAAGTTAAACGTAACCCTACTCAACCAATCAAAACCAAAACATGGAAACGGGATTTGAAGAATCTCAACCCCTCTACCCTACCTCCCCACATCGGCAACCTCCTCCTTCCCCCTTCAGGGACCTCAGATGTTCAATCACTGACTGACCACTACCTTGACTCTATGAATACAATAGTCAATGAAGTCGCCCCTCTGCAACTGAAGAGAGCCTCCACCAAAATTTCTAACCCCTGGTATGATGACAGACTCAACTACGAAAGGCGTAATATGCGAATGGCAGAGCGCACTTGGAGATCGGACCCCTCAGCACTGCATCTCAAAAAGCTTAAGAACAAGAGAAATGCCTACTTTAGGAAAATAAAGCGCACAAAGTCGGACTTCTTCAGCCGCCAGTTGGACCAAGCGAAGAACAGGCCAAGAAAGCTGTTTGAGCTAATCAAGACCCAAACAAAGGCACAACCCACACAATCAAACAGCACAACAAATGACACCCCACACTGTGAAGCCTTCTCCGCTTTCTTTAAATTAAAGACTGACAACATAAGAAATGACCTCATCATGGATGTAAGCCGATACCCCAACCACACCAGAATGGCAGACACTCAACCTAAAAACAAGGCATCCTGGCAGCACTTCGATACCTATTCGGAAGAAGCAATACACAAACTGCTCTGCACCTTGAAGCCCTCTAATCACCTCACAGACCCTCTACCTGCTAATGCTGTAAAAGACTTTATCCCCTTGCTCCTCCCTCTCTGGACCAAGATCATCAACAGCTCTCTGCAACAAGGCCACATTCCAGACTCCCTTAAGGTGGGGCAAGTCACGCCTATACTCAAGAAACCTACAGCTGATCCGACTGACCTAAACAACTATCGGCCCATCACCAATATCCCCACCCTGGCCAAACTGCTGGAGAAATGTGTCCAACTCCAACTAACAAAACACATTGATCAATATGACCTCCTCAACCCTCATCAATCAGGCTTCAGAGCGAAACATAGCACGGAAACGGCTATGACACACATAATTGATGATGCCCTCCAAATTCTGGATCGCAATGAGTCCTGCCTCCTCATCCTCCTTGACCTCTCGGCAGCATTTGACACGGTCAAACATGAGAACTTGCTAGAGCTGCTAAGTACTAGAATGGGGATATCGGGAACTGTTCTCAAGTGGTTTTCGTCCTTCCTACACAATCGGTCTCAGAGGTTCAAGATCGACAATGTGCTATCTACACCTGTGCCTGTAGATCTAGGTGTTCCACAAGGATCCACCCTCTCCCCTACACTGTTCAACCTCGTTATGGAACCGCTCGCCACCTTGCTTCAAGCTTCCAATGCTCAATTCCATATGTACGCCGATGACACACAACTCTATCTAAAGTTACAATCCCCGGAAGACATCAAACATCTGAATTCCACACTTATTAACACCCAATCTTGGCTGGCTGATAATCACCTCAAACTAAATGCCCTGAAAACTGAGTTCCTACTCATCTCACCCCCGGCGAAAATCTCCACCACCCAAACCTGGCTCAACAACCTAACAGCACTCAATGTCCAACCCACCATCGTGGACTCGGCGAAATCCCTAGGCATCACACTCGACGCTAAGCTAAACATGCAGCAGCACGTCAGCAAAGCCACAAAAGCAGCTAATTTCCAAATTAACACGCTGAGGAAAATTAAACCCTTCCTCCCGGCCAAAGACTTCCAAACTGCTGTACAAGCTTTAGTCATCCCTCGAATAGACTACGGAATTGCGGCCCTCAGCGGTCTCCCGCTAACCACAACAGCACCCTTAAGAGCCTCCCTGAACGCTGCCGCGAGACTCATTACAGGCTCTAGAAAACATTCGCACATATCCCCAGACTTAAAGTCTCTAAAATGGCTGCCTTTTGAAGCCAGAATACAGCTAAAAATTGCAGTTATGACACACGCGGCCGTGCACCACAAGGCACCCAACTACCTCGCTCAAAAGCTGTCTATATCAGGAGGTTCGAGATCCAATAGGAGTACAAAAAATCTACTCCTGAAACCTCGTAGATTCCGGAAAGTGAAAACTTACAAGCGCTCCTTCTCAGGAATGGCACCCAGGATCTGGAATGCGCTCCCTCCTGAAACAAGACTGATCTCCTCCACTGCACTCTTCAAGAAAGAGGTGAAAACAATCCTTCTGGCCAAGATCTCCTGATCGTTATAGATGTTGGTTCAGAGACTCTGCATTGCCTTATACCACTGCTCACCCTATCCCTTGGCACTATACTCTATTTGTTGGGGGCACTACTACGCTACTCTCTTACTACCGACCAAGATATGTTACACGTTGGTTTTCTGATCCACCTAAACACCTCTGTAGTGATCAATGATTTGTGCTATCCTTTATTACTTCCTTACCTGATTGTATATGGATTGGTTTTATGTATGTTTTATTATCCATGTTATTACCATGCTATTGACTATTATATTGTTCCCATTATCTCTGTTGACTCCTACTGCACCTACCCTGTCTTGTGAAGCGCTCTGATATCTGTAAGGATCCTGTTCGCGCTATATAAAACTTTGAATAAATAAATAAATAAATAAATAAATAAATGGCTTGCGGATTGCAATCATTGCAAAGTATAAGGGACTATTTTACGTCTGAAAGCTGCAAGCAGCCATCTCATGTTTGTTTCCTTGTCATGCATTCGTTGCAAACAGAAAGCAATCCTATGTGTATCTTTTTTATTTATTTACAACTTTGTGCACTTTTTGGTACTGGATCTTGGCTACAAACTTCATGCTCAGATGAGATTATCTGCCAGAACTCTGTGTGTTTTGCGGACAGCATAACTCCCTGGCTAGAAACAGCACATCTGCATCCTGTCTTGTGTGTACATCTGACATCACTGGGCCGGCTAAACAGGGAAGGTGGCATGCGCCTGGGTATGAAATGTACTTACATGCAGTGAATGGTTATCTTTGTTTTGGTGCCAGCTTGTTATGGTGAAATGGTGGTCAGGGAGTTTCTCCAGCTGCACACCTACAGATTGCCACACGCAAGGACTCACCTGCAGCGATTTCAGAATCCCGGAAGTACTATTCGTCTTTGGCACTCGGAAGTGAAGTAAAACAACTGAACAGCTCCTGCTTTTGAGAGGGGATAGCGTTCCCGTCTGCGTGATACACGTGCAGAACGTCGAATGTCACGCCCGTAGCAGAGTTTTCAAAGAGGTCCCCACTTATAGTTTTAAGCCCTGCGGTGTCTGCGAGGGATAAAACTAGCTCGCTCGTGTTGTTCTTTGGGACTTGGCGGTTCCAGCAGCCTGTTGATCATCGGGTGGGATGGTGGGTGCTCCGTCATCCCGCCGACAGGACCACAGGTCAGGGCTGCGGGGCTTCGAGCGGGTGGGGGCATCACTTGTTTTTAAAAAGGGGAGATCGAGTTCGGAAACTGATTTGTGTCACCTGAGGTGTAAAACTTCTGAAAATGGCAAAGCAATGAACATGTGAACTTTCTCACAGTACGTGAATGTGTCTGGCAGTGGGCAAAAAGAGTCTTGTAAAAATAGGCAATTTCCTTTGCTCTTCCCGAAACATTTCGGAGCAGGTTTGTTTGACATGGGATTTAAGCAGAGTTGGATCGATAGGTGATGGCTAACTTCCTAAATCCAGCCCATGCACTCTCTGTCACACTTAAACAAACAACACTCTCTCGACCCACACCGGGAACGTCACCTTTTGAGTACAGTTTTAGGATAATGTTTGCTTCCTGACACACACACACACACATCGTGTCTTGTCACAGCCGACAAATCTGAAGAATGACGGTCCACAATGTAGCGTTTCTATACACTAAGAGTGCGTTCAGTTTCACAAGGCACAATGATAGATTAAGTTAAAAAAAAAATACACATGCATTAAGAAAACGGGGATGCTTTACCTGAGGAAGAAACAGTCCACCTCTGCCCTCTGCACGGCTCAGTCGCGAAACCTCCCCATGCTGTCCGGGAAACGATGAGGTGGCAGGGGTAATTTGCCGAAGATCACACTTCGCTGAGTGGTCAGCCGGGACTGAACGAACGGCTGTCTCAGTTATGCAAGTGTGGCTACTGCCAGACGAACACCTCCGCCTCCTCCAATATATACCTGAGCTTATGCAGATTGGAGGGCACTTTGCCCTCCGAGCTCTGCAGAAGCGACTGACATTTGCTCGAAACCATCTGTGTTAATGTTCAAAACACCTGACTGGGACAGTGGATCTAATAGAAGGGATGCACGTTGTAGTTGGTATCTTTTTCAATAATAAATTAATATAATGGTGTAATTGTGTCATTCCCTCTGACCGCACCGGCAGGGCTGAGCTACCCACTCGAAATTTGTTTAGGGGTCTGTATCTTTTTCTGGATGTAGCGATATTTCATAAAAAGCTAATTGTTGACACATCTCGACCACTCAAAGACACGTACATGTTTTGCCCTGGGTACTAAACAGGTCGAAGTTTGTCGTCAGTTCAAATTGGAGAATGCGTAAAGAGACGTCAGCATAAAATGTGTAGATTAATGCGCACTCCACTTGGCGCCATTTCCAATCCCACGCCGAGTTTCCTGACTAGTCAGGAAGGTGACAGGTCACGAGACCGGAAGTACGGACGTGCTCTCGCAGCGAATCTGCTGCTTCCTTGTACAGATGGAGCAGCAAATATACCTACCCGAACAATATCAAATAACTGTCTAAAATAAAACATAAACTATTGAGACACGCGGACATATTACAACATCAAGATGCCACTCCTGATTACGACTTGGCCAATAGGACTGGCAAGGTGGCTCAGCGAGTTGAACATTTGCCTCGACGTCATTGGCAATTCAAGAGTTAGAAAAGTTTTGAGAACAATTGGGACTGCCCACGTCGTTGGATTGGGAGTCAATGCATGTGATGATAGTAACACCTGGCAATTACAGCGAATAGAACCGACAGATGTGCTGTGAAAAACAGAAAGTATTATTTGTACTGCAAATTAAAATAGCACACGGAGAAATTCTGAATTCAAATACGCAATCTAGACAACTAAGGGGCAGATTTACAAGCCCCTTACACCACTTTTGCGTCACTTTTCCCATGTTAAAGGTGACGCAGAAGTGGCGCAAGGGGCTTGTAAATCTGCATTAACTGTTTAGAATTGTAACTTGCCACGAACCCCCTTTTCTTTCTGTTGCTGTAGATGATAAAAAATAATCCACGTTCCCTATCTCGCTTCCTTACAATCCCATCGCCCCCCAACACACAAACACACACAGCCCTCCCTGTTCATGACGCCTTACTCACTCCACGTTTTCTTGCACACGTCTTATAATGACCCCGCCCACCTTCACAGACGCTCACTTTTGCCCCGAGTTTGGGCTGTAGTGTTACATTGAGCAGCCCCCACTTCACAGCACCTCACTCAGAGTGCGGCAGGCTTCTCTGGGTGGGGAAGGCGTCACGTTCTCACACCTGTACACCATCTCTAGTGGAATCACTCCCTCCAAATGACTTCATCTTGTGAAAAGTGTTCGCTGGTCTCTGTTAGTCTGACTGCCTGCTCCCTGGGGGTAAGATGCCCCCTCCCCTCCCGATGACAGCTCGAGGCGCCCGAGCCCGGGAGCAGAGGCTCTGCCAAGCGGCTCTGGGCCGGAGGGGTGGGAGGGAGAGGGGAAGAGGTCACTTTCCCATCCAGAGTGTCCATTTGACTGTTTGCAGCTGGTTCCTGTCTTGGGGCTTGTTTACAGAAGTGAGAAGCGCCCACCCCCTGCTCAGCCTAGCGGCTCTAAGGCTCAGGTACAGAACATCCTTTCAGCCTGCTCAGGAGATTCTACACAGTAAAATATTAACCAGGAATTACAACGTAGATGAAAAGTTGTGGACTATTAAAAGGGCGTTGAACTATCACGTCGAATTAATGGCTACTTGCTATGCAATGTTTATTTATGTGACACTTCAGTTTATACCGCGCAAACCAGACATGACTGGCCTCTTGGCGCCTAATGACAGTTTTATCAGATTACTTACCACGGGGGCTCGTCTTATCCTCATCATGAGAATGACATTCTAACTCAACCTGCCTCGACCAGTACGTAGGACGCAGTGGACTTTCAACTCTTCTGAGCTAAGTTCCTTTCTCGGCTGCTCAATGAAGTAGTAAACAATAGTCACGTGCCACTTTGCAAAACTTTTTTACTTTTTAGCGGGCAGCACTTTGCATTTGGGGATTTGCAGTCTCTCCTCTCCATTTATCCGCTAAGAATCCCAGCATCCTAAATCCTGTTGGCTGAAAACCCAGGACTGGCAAGAGGGCATCCTTTTTACAAGCTCTGATACTGCACAACGGGGTGGAACACTCCAGTGGGGGTTTTACAAATGGCCGAAAAGTTCATCCTGGCATTTCATGCCTGTTTAAAGATTGTGCATTCAACTCAAGGCCACAATGAACATTGGGGCATGCCAGCCGGGGTGATTAAAGTAGTCCCAGGTCCACC
The DNA here is from genome assembly GCF_964261635.1 of Lissotriton helveticus. Taxonomy (NCBI): domain Eukaryota; kingdom Metazoa; phylum Chordata; class Amphibia; order Caudata; family Salamandridae; genus Lissotriton; species Lissotriton helveticus. The sequence continues at coordinate 2,000,488,765 of NC_136061.1, read as the reverse complement.
TGCTTGAAGCTATGTTAAAAGAAGCTATTAAGCACATATCTGTCGGTAGGTGGGGGCGGGGGCTGGTCGAGTACTCACACAAACGTGTCATTAGAATGTAGGACTATTCTAGATGATTAAAAGGGTCTGCAAGCGCTGATCTCCAATTTGAAAAACCACACAGATATTCATCAAAGGGAACATGTACACTCAAAAGTCAAAATTAAGGATGCCTACATAGAGGTAGAACGTATTAAGATATGCAAAGGGAAGTATGCGAGCAAAAATGAACATGCGCACAGCAATGTTCAAATATAAATCCATGCATGGAGAAACGTTCAAATGGATGGCACTCTCGGTTCTGAAAAGAGGAATTAAGACGCCGGTCTTCAAGAGAGGGAGAGGATGCACAGGCAGGTCTGAGGCGGGGATGCACACACAGACATCGTAAACGGAGTAGCCCACACTGGCCTCTAGTGGCGGGGAGGGTAGGCGCAGGCACACTCTCCGAAGAGCGAAAGGCAGACAGATTTCGAACAGAGCTGTGCACGCGAGGGTATACCAAGTGGTATGTAAACAGGTTAAGCCTTCAAATAACGCGGCATCTCCAAAGGGTGTGTGCCACATACAGACACCGAGATCCCAAATGGAGATGCACACACAAATATCAACAACGGGGTTTTGTACACCCGCGCTTGTCTACACAAGGCAATGCACACACGTCTCCCAAATGAGCATGCACACAGAGACTGAACTGACACTAAAAATGCACACTCATGTTCAGTACGAGAATGCAGACGACACACAGGCATGTTTAAAAGAAGGCTAGGCATGGAGATGTCAGCAGTCTTATTAAATACATGCAGCGCCTTCACCCAGACACAATCCATTCCATGTCCATTTGAGGAGAAGCCTATAGGTTCAAAGGCGCAAGACACATGGCAGCGGGGATATGAGCATGCGTAATCTGGCCCCCGAATCTCCTTTGCCCACTGCCCGGAGCGCGCGCATCCCCCGCTCTGTCCTACACCGGACGCGGGCTGGATTGGTGGGCTCCACCGCCCCTGCCTGGAGCGCGCACCCCCGCTCTGTCCTACACCAGACCCTAAGTGCCATGGCGGGCTCCACCGCCCCTGCCCTGAGGCGTGCAGCATCTCCCACTCTGTCCTACACCAGACGCGGGCTGGAATGGTGGGCTCCGCCGCCCCTGCCCGGAGGCGTGCAGCATCCCCCGCTCTGTCCTACTTCAGACCGGGCTGCCAGGGTGGGCTGCACCGCCCCTGCCCGGAGCGCGCGCATCACCCGCTCTGTTCTACTTCAGACCCGCAGTGCCATGCTGGGCTCCACCGCCCCTGCCCGCCTCTCGTTGCCTGGGCGCAGCGGCTCCACGCGCACGGACGCTTCCGAGGGGCTCTGTCCCCATCTTGTGTTAGTGTTGTTCACTCTACCTGCAAGCCTCGCGCCTCTTTTGCGCGCTTCAATGTATTTTGTATGTGTTTACTCCCCGTGTTCCTCGCTCTGCATCCTTCCAACCTGGCACCCATCGAGGCATGCAAATAACTCGGAGCAAGATGTCCCTACTTTGCTATTTCAGACGGGAGCAAGGGGCCATTAGACTCTGCTTATCTCATATATGGATTATGCCATGGCATTTGTTTCATGTGTACTTGTTTTAATAAAACATTTTTAATGCTCGGCGACGGGACACCGAAGTGCTAGCGCGCTCGACCAATCTGCATAATATGACATATTACAACAAATGCACGCAGCGCCTTAAATCACACCGAAGAGCCCTGGGGCTATTAACAGTGCTAGTACTTCTCACAAGCAACCTGTGAGGCATTGGAAGGTGTTCTCTCATGTCAGTTTTGCTAGAGTGCCATAAGTCAAATGTGACCTCTGCACTGTAGTATTAAATGAGTGGTCTTGCACCACATTGATGTTCACTACCTTGAAGTTATATAGCGAGCAAGTGTACTAATAAACGTTCATTCACACATGTACTGTTACAGTACAGAAATATCATTGTTTGCTGCTTCACAGATTGCACTTTCCAATGATTTTGCACTGGGCAATGATTCTGCTAATCACCACGAGGCCTACTCAAAATGAGGTTATCCCTGCACATACTGGTTTTGGCTAAATATATTTAAATGTATATGTGTATAAAACAAAATAGCATGCCAAGAACCCTATTTCTGGATGCACAGTATGTAATATGCTATTTTGTACCCTTGTTGAGGGAAGGCACAAGGCGCACATCCAACAAGGGTAGTAAATTACAAACCACACTGACATTTCACATCGCACATATACTATTTATGACATGCTGGTGCTATTGAATATGTATTTTCACTGTGTTTCTTAAAATTGTACTTTTTATGATTATACAAAATTTTATAATCGAATAAAAGTTGATGAAATGACATGCTGGTGAAAAAAATATGGATCGAAACAAGTTATTTGAAATAAGTGAACAATAAACACTGATTCACACATCTTTGGGCGCTATTCAAATATAATTTCCGTACTAGAGTTTAACTAATTTCAAAAATAACATTGCTTAATGCCTCACAGATTCCACTCTAGAATCACTTAACACAAGAAAACAAACATGGTCATGCTCACAATGGGTAGTACTTGGGATTTTATCTCAACCTGCAAAATCTTTTCGCGGTTTAAGACAGTTGTTTGTAAACAGTTTACATTTAAAAAAAAACACCATGGCATAAACCGTACGTGCGACCCGGTGAGTGAATTCCGATCTGTTACCTTTGCTGAGGGAGGGGAAGGCAGCATGTCCCACTTTATCTGGTGAATCGTGACCCCTCCCCACACTGGACTGTGATCATATATAGAACTAAGCAGCCAGACCGCCGCGAAGCACCTACAGGGAGAACAACTGGGCCCAAGTCACGAGGCCTTCTTCATGGCATTATGTGGCCGTGCACACATCTACAACCCCGTGCTCTGTGTCCACTTAAAAAATGGGTATTTATATATAACTTGTGCTCGCAGTAAACGGCATGGCAATTTTTAAGGTCTACTCACAAAACTAGCATGGCTTGAAGTATGTATGCAGGCTGACTGACAACATCCTATGGACTTTGATACTTGGTGGGGGCTCTGACTCACCAAAGGGGTCGCCTCGGCTGCCCTGTGACCCAGCTCCACACTACACTGCACGTATGGATAGACTACTCTGTTTATTTATGTATGCTCTTTTATATAGCGCGTACAGTACCCAGAGGTGTCAGGGCGCTTTGCAATAGAGCGAAGTACATTAGATCAGACATTCCAGATAACATGATAGAGGTGAGGATCTACTACTACTAGAGTTACGCATGGTGATGGTTACATGTCTGCAGAATATAAAGTCACTAAAAATGACAGATTACAAACTAAAGTTGGAGCGAATAGGGTTTACTTTCAAAAGTAGTGGGGGTGGAGGTTTGTTCACACGTTGAGGACTGTGTCAAATGAGGGGCCAAGAAGCATAATAGTGCTGCTATACACGTGTATTCTAAATAGGTAGAGGATAGGATGTGGCATTACGGCCAGAGCTGCCAATTGTGCAGCTGGTGAACCAGATTCAAGTCTCGTCGTCGGCTCAGCATCCTGTGATTTTGGGCAAATGACATAATCGCCTCATGCCCACCAAACATAATTGTGTAGTTGTGCCACATAATCTCCCCGTGCTAACCAAAATTGATTGTGTCCTTGTGTAGAAACTGGTGCTCACTTAAAGCGCTCCAATACCTTCAGGTTAAGTTTGCGTTATATAAATCTGCAACCAAAAAAAGTATAAATGTGTGGGTGCACGTGCGTACACATATCTACGTATTACAAAAGGCATTTTGTTTTTGTTGTTTGAGTGCACAGCGCGTTTTTTTCTGCGCACATATATTTATCTGTAGGTGCCCTTCGCACTGCGCCTGCGCCCTGCTCCCAGGCGCCCCTGTACATCTCTCGTGTGCACGCTGGTGGCTTCCCTCGAGTCTGAGGCAGGCGTAGCTCACGTGTCTCCGGGAGATACCATTCCCGGAGCCCCGGGGTGCCCTGTTGTGACTCTTTGCTCTTCCAGTCGCTCCAGCAGACGCCCCCCGCACACGCAGAGCCCGCCCGGCCAGAGTGTGCGCTGCGCCTGATGCGCACTAATGGAATGATTTACCCGGCCCGCTCACAGCGGAGGCGCGGTGCATGGCGGCCCTGAGTGTGTGATCAGTAAATATTTAGTGTGCCGACATCCCTGGCCCCTCGGCCGATCAATAGCGCCCCAGCGGGCGGCCCCTTTGTCCGGGGGAGCCTCTGGGCTGCTTTAAGGACACTCTGGGGCCACTTCTAGCGCGCGATCCGTCTTGCGGTGTCACCGGCAGGGCCAGGCCGGGCACACTTGTGTTTACACAGCCTCGGCCTGCTGACATCCCAACACCTCAGTAATGAGGGCGCGCAAGAGAGCACAGACCTCGTCTCACGCCCGCACGCTCCGACACTGCGCTCTTCCTACAGTCTCCATCGCTTGTAGCTCCACACCGCGCCCCTGCACCAGTGCCTCTAAGTTCCCTCTCCATTTCTCCCTCCTCCCCTCACTCTCTCTACTGCCCTTTCCACTTCAATCTCCCTCACACACTTTATCTTCTTTTCCCATCTCATGTATCTCCCTCTGTCAGTCTCTTTCCACGTCATCCCCTTCTCTCCTCTCACTTTCCCTGCCTCTGCTTCTCTCACACAGTCTATCTATCTATCTATCTATCTATCTATCTATCTATCTATCTATCTATCTATCTATCTATCTATCTATCTATCTGTCTGTCTGTCTGTCTGTCTGTCTGTCTGTCTGTCTGTCTGTCTGTCTGTCTGTCTGTCTGTCTGTCTGTCTGTCTGTCTGTCTGTCTGTCTGTCTGTCTGTCTGTCTGTCTGTCTGTCTGTCTGTCTGTCTGTCTGTCTGTCTGTCTGTCGGTCGGTCGGTCGGTCGGTCGGTCTGTCTGTCTGTCTGTCTAGCAGACCTAGCCTCGCTCTGCTTGCCTATGGGTCTCCCATTCTCCCATAACGTTCTCCTTCTCAATGAGTTCGACAAATCTTGTACTCTTTTCTCAAAATTCAACTTCTCATTATCTTCTCCGAGTCAGTAACCCCTCCCAGTGGCACTCTCTGGGCCCCTCTTAATATCCACTCTCACAACGTAAACGTCCGTCTGTGTTGCCCAATTGGTGTCTCCGCTCTCTAGTTCTCCCCAGCGCATCTCCTTCTCGGCGCCATACGCCGGGTCTCTATGAGCCCTGGTATTATCTCCTTGTTGATCGTGGCCTCTCTGCAAGTGTCTCTGTTTAGTGTTCCTTCGGTCCGTCTCTCCAGCGGTGTAATCCCTTCTTTCCGCCTATCCATTGTAATGTTTCTCACAAGAATGTCTCCAGAGGCTCGCGGTCTCTCCTCGTACTGTCCTCTCAGACTCTGGGAGAGTCTCCAGAGTTCTAGTGCACATTCCTCTTCTCTGATTGGCTCTCTCGAGTTCTCGCGTGGCCCGGGCTCGCTTTCAGGTATCTACATTTGCACTATAACCCTACCTTCAACATTTGCTTCGAATGACGCCTCTCCCTCTGCTGCTAATTCACTCATTGCCCCCACTCTTCCAGCCCCACCCCCTTCAGTATCCTCTACTACAAATATCACCCCTTCCAGGGCCCCCTCTCCCAGTATCCCCTCTTCCAGGGCTCCCTCTTCCAGGGCCCCCTCTCCCAGTATTCTCTCTTCCAGGGCCCCCTCTCTTAGTGTCCGTCTCCCACACCCCCTCTTCCAGGGCCCCCTCTCCCAGTATTCTCTCTTCCAGGGCCCCCTCTCCCAGTATTCTCTCTTCCAGGGCCCCCTCTCCCAGTATTCTCTCTTCCAGGGCCCCCTCTCTTAGTATCCCTTCTCCCACCTCCACCCCACACCCCCTCTTCCAGGGCCTGCTCTCTTAGTGTCCGTCTCCCACACCCCCTCTTGCAGGGCCCCCTCTCCCAGTATTCTCTCTTCCAGGGTCCCCTCTCCCAGTATTCTCTCTTCCAGGGCCCCCTCTCCCAGTATTCTCTCTTCCAGGGCCCCCTCTCTTAGTATCCCTTCTCCCACCTCCACCCCCACACCCCCTCTTCCAGGGCCCGCTCTCTTAGTGTCCGTCTCCCACACCCCCTCTTCCAGGGCCCCCTCTTCCAGTATTCTCTCTTCCAGGGCCCACTCTCCCAGTATTCTCTCTTCCAGGGCCCACTCTCCCAGTATTCTCTCTTCCAGGGCCCACTCTCCCAGTATTCTCTCTTCCAGGGCCCACTCTCCCAGTATTCTCTCTTCCAGGGCTCCCTCTCTTCCAGTATTCTCTCTTCCAGGGCCCCCTCTCCCAGTATTCTCTCTTCCAGGGCCCCCTCTCTTCCAGTATTCTCTCTTCCAGGGCCCCCTCTCCCAGTATTCTCTCTTCCAGGGCCCCCTCTCTTAGTATCCCTTCTCCCACCTCCACCCCCACACCCACTCTTCCAGGGCCCGCTCTCTTAGTGTCCGTCTCCCACACCCCCTCTTCCAGGGCCCCCTCTTCCAGTATTCTCTCATCCAAGGCCCCCTCTCCCAGTATTCTCTCTTCCAGGGCCCCCTCTCTTAGTATCCCTTCTCCCACCTCCACCCCCACACCCCCTCTTCCAGGGCCCGCTCTCTTAGTGTCCGTCTCCCACCCCCCCCTCTTCCAGGGCCCCCTCTTCCAGTATTCTCTCTTCCATGCCCCCCTCTCTTAGTATCCCTTCTCCCACCCCCACACCCCCTCTTCCAGGGCCCCCTCTCCCAGTATTCTCTCTTCCAGTGCCCCCTCTCTTAGTATCCTTTCTCCCACCCCCTCTTCCAGTGTCCCCTCTCCCAGTATCCTCTCTTCCATGCCCCCCTCTCTTAGTATCCCTCCTCCCACCCCCACACCCCCTCTTCCAGGGCCCCCTCTCCCAGTATTCTCTCTTCCAGTGCCCTCTCTCTTAGTATCCTTTCTCCCACCCCCTCTTCCAGTGTCCCCTCTCCCAGTATCCTCTCTTCCAGGGCCCCCTCTCCCAGTATTCTCTCTTCCAGGCCCCCCTCTCTTAGTATCCCTTCTCCCAACCCCCCCCAACCCCCCCATCCCTCTCCCAGTATCCTCTCTTCCAGGGCCCCTCTCTCAGAATCCCGTCTCCCAACCCCCCTTTTCCAGGGCTCCCTCTTTCTGGACCCCACCCCACTTCTCCGTATCCCCTCTTCCAGCCCCCTCTCTCTGTATCCCGTCTCCCAGCCCCCTTCTTCCTGGGCCCCTCTCACTGTATCAACTCTCCAATGCTGGCCCCAACGGTAGACACTCTCTCGAGTGGTGTAACACAAAATGGCGGCGCCCCCTGCAGAATACGAAGAGCCCACTACCAGGCTCCCTTCTCACATATCTGTATTTGTTCTGGGCTGGATGGGAGTCCTTGAAGGGTTGGGGGTCAAGGAGTACCCTTCTGCGCCGCAGGGGCCTGCATTACGCCCCTGACTCAGTGATTCTCCCTTTACTCCCTCCCTCCCACAGACGCCTTCATCTTGCTGTCTCCTCACAACTCGTCCACTCTTCCTGTACTCTCTCTCTCTCTCTCTCCAGCCTCTCTCTCGACCTTCCCTCAATACCCCCTTACCCAGGGAGCCTTCTCCAAATATACCTCTCTAGACACCCTTTACCCAGACTCTCTCCCATGCCCCACTACTAATCGCCCGCCACCCCCGCCCCCCGAGCCCCTCGGGAAGTGCCACCTCTTCGGACTCTCCCAGTGCCTCTCTCCTCTCTCTCAGCCCCCATCGACCCCCCTACTGCACTCCATGCACAATGTCTCTTGTCCCAGCGCTGACGTTATAAGCACCCCATGTCACCCCTCTTTTCAATGTGTCATTCATGTCTCTCCCACCCACGCCTGTTCTTTTCTGCTCCGTGCTCCCATAACACTCAGTTTACTACCGCCCCCTTGTATAGATCTGCACCTGCATCCCACCCTATCACTTCCGCTTCCGGTCTGTTTTGAGGTGTTCACACTTTGCCACTGTGGGACGAAACGAATCCACACCTGACCTTCCTATGGCGGTTTATTATGCTGTTGCTCTGTTTATTTTAAACTGGAAAAATACAGACTTTTCTTCGGTGTCACTCAAAATGGTGTCGACCTTTAACCCCTCAAAGGCCTGTGTTTGCATTTTCTAGCGCTTCGGAAGTCTGTGCGAAGCCGGCTGTTTTCTCTCCACTTCACATGGTCGAATAACCATCAGCAATAATCGATCGGTGTCCGTGACTGCTTCTCGAGCTTGCAGTCACCCGTTCAAAGCCATTAAGGAATAGAGACCGATTAAAGGGTGCCGCTGGAAGAGGACTCCGAGAGGAGCTGGTTTCTGGGTCACACGATCCCAGCTGATCCCAATGGGGTGATGAGGGGGTGGAAATGTCCCCAACCCCTCACACCTTTGCCACCTGGGCAGACCTGTGTGTTCTTAAATGTACTGGGGCCTTTGCTAAAATAGCGCCCAGGGCGTGGGCGTGCATCACCCAGATGATGGGTTTGTTGATGTGGCGGGCAGCGGTCAGAGGGTGAAGGGAGGGCAAGGAAGGGGGGCAAAGGGTTGTTACAAACATCGCCCACCAGAGGGTAATGAAGGACTAAAACAGTTTTAAACTGGCACATCAGACAAACGAACAGGCAGGGACAAGGCTGGAGCAAAAGGGGAAAGGCGCTGCTGTTGGCATAACCTTAATGCACACAGCTACATGTGCCCCTCTGAATATTGGCTCCTTGGACCCAGCTGGCCCATGCCAAAGGCCCAGACCCTGCCTGTGCGTGCTTCAGTGCAGGTGATCCTTGGGAAGGGGGGGGGGGTGTCCCTCCTCACACCTGGTCTACCTGGCTAGACCTGTGCGTGCTCCAGTGCAGTGATCCCTGGGGAGGGGAGGGGGAATGTCCCTCCTCCCACCTCGACTAGGGCCAGACCTCGAGTGCACGTGCTCGAGTGCAGTGATCCATGGGGGGTGGGGGGTCCCTCCTCCCACCTCTGCTATCCCGACAGGCCTGCGCGTGCTCGAGGGCAGTGATCCCTGGGGGGAGGGGTCCCTCCCACCTCTGCTATCCCGACAGGCCTGCGCGTGCACGAGGGCAGTGCTCACCTGCAGGCGGGTGAGTTGGCAGAATGGGTAGAAACAATGCCAGCGGCAGCCTGTCATTCTCTCTCGTCTTCACGCTCTCTTTTCGGGCCCTGTTCTGCCCTCAGTTTGCGGTTAGAGGACCCAAAACGTGTTGTGAATTAAGCAGCTGTTAATGATAGTTTCTTAGTTACGTATGCCTACCTGCACGCCTAGCATGGTCTGCTGAAGGCCATACACCAAATGTACTAACCTGTCTCCGTTTTGTACTTTTATGAACACATAAGCATGCAAGCATATTTAGAGAGTGGGATTTCATATCTAAATGTTGCTTTCCATTCAAGCGTGCAGACATGAAAAGGGATGCTCAGGCACGCGCACACAGACAGAAATGTAAACGTTCATTCATGTACAGAAATGGAAGAAAGGTACACATACATCTGTGTGCCTACATGTGTGCGTAGCTCTCCTTGTGTGCATGGCTGTCTATACGGACACACGCACCCAGTAGCATTGTGTTATTGTGGTGAGTCAGGACACGGCTAGAAAATGTCGACCGGTTTGTGCTTGACAGAGCACCTACGAGTCCATTGAAGGGCGCTGATCCGCGAAGACCGCGAAGACAAGCGAAATCGATTGGAAGCGACCCCCTCGCTCCCTTTCACACCATTCAGGGTCCCTTTCCTTCTCAGACAAAGCCCGGGGACGCCGGAGATTCCTGAGCACAGAATTCAAGTCTCTGGGAAGAGATATGTGCTTTAACAAAGCCCTCTCGAGACGAACCCGGACCCCTACGAACGGAACCGGCCAACTTTGACTCCAGGATAACTAGACGAAGTGCACTGTTTGTTCATATTCCAGCTCTCTAGTTTCTGTGAGGGGTTAGGAACGTGATCACCTTTGACCTCTGGGATCAGAGTTGCAGCTATCGTCACAAGTCGGGCCAAAGTTTAAAAGACCTGATCTACAACTGCTCCCGGACATGGACTCTAAAAGACAGGGGAAAGCACTTTTTTTCTGTTGTCTAAGCCATGAACTGCTGTGTTCTTAATCTCTCTCTCTCATCTCTCTCTCTCTCGCTGTCTGTCCACACACACACACACATATATACATATATATATATATATATATATACACGTCTGTGTATGTATATATATATACATCACATAGATAGTATACACGTGTGTACATAAACATGTGTGAATGTGTATGTATGAATATATATATATATATATACACACACACACATATATATATATATATGCACACATATATATATATATATATATATATATATATATATATATGTATATATTTTTTTTTACAGGGATTGTGTGATTTGCACTGCTTTTATGGTGTAAGTTCACTGACGCCCGCCACCGCAGGCCAAGTGTAAAATATGTGAAAGATATAAGTATGTAAGCAATTAATATATGTGGAGCTTCTATAGTTTAAAAAGTGACGCTTGTCTTTCTGGAGGGGTGGAAAGGCGGGGGCACACATCTAAAGACGCACCACGTGCGTTTCATCATAGCTTCATTATTAATGCCAGGCTGGTGTGTGGGGCTTTTGTGACTGCAATGTCCCCCCTGGCAAAGAGACAGACAGAACACGTTATCTCCTGCAGCAGGGCTGCCTCGTCCATACCACATGCACTGATTACCCCCACAACAATGGCAGCTTTGTTGTACAGCATATTTACAGTATTAATGAACAGTTAAAAGATTTACCCTCGTCTGATCAATACCGTGAGTTATGTTTCCCTCAAAGTATTTAATTACAGGCTCGTCGTGGGCTGCCGTCCTCGTTTGAGGTGGCGAAAACCATTTGTAATTTCCATTAGCCAGTAAACATGCAATTAGCATGCAGAAGTGTGTTTAACTTAATTCCTATTACAGGCAAGGACAAGGAGTGCGAAGAACGTTTGCACCATTTGTCAAGGCTGACACACACCCTAACACAACAGTTTGCTAAAAGAAATTAAAAACGCAATTTCCTATCCCTCAGAAAAAAAAACAGAATTCATTGGTAAAAGCTGCCACACTGCCATCACCAGTCTGGTGTGTTCTCGATAGTTACTGGGGTTGGTAGTGTGCATTGTTACGATTTCGGGGGGCAGCTCAATGTGCATGACTGGCAGGTAACTCGAGGAGTGTGTGGGTGTGAAGGCGAAGAACAGGCTCTCCTAAGCTTTGCAGTGACTCTTGCATCATGGGAGAAGGAGAGAGAGAAAAAGAGAAAGAGAGAGAATGTGTGTATGTGTGAAAGAGAAAGGAAGAGAACAAGAGGGAAATAAACTTATTTTTCGCAACTGCAATATTCATGTGTATGTTGAGTATGCTTCTGTCAGCATGTCTTGTCTGCATCTCTTTCAGTACATTTGTGTGTGTGTGTACATATATATATATATATATATATATATATATATATGTCTGTGTGTATATATATATGTACACACACAAACACATAACACACACACATTCGTATATGGGAAGGGGAGATATATATATACACCCACATATACATCAACATGTAGACGTATATATACACACACTAATACATAAATATGTATGTTTATATATATATGTGTGTGTGTGTGTGTACACACACATGCGCGCGCACACAGACGCAGACCCTAGCAGTCAACATGTTGTTCCCTTACATCAGTAAACGCTGCACCAGGCACCCAACACAATATTTTGCGCCTCCCTACTTTCTTCCCGGGCAGGTCCCAGTTCCCTTGCATCAGCGGGCCTCTTGTTATTACAATACATCTGTCTCCCAAACTCATTAAGTTACAGCTTTTTTTCTCTCTCTCTCTCTCTCTCCCCCCCCAGCTGGGCAGGGTTCCTCCCAAAGTCTGCCTTGTTTAGCCAGCCCCGCCGCAGAGCGGAGCAGCGCTCCCTTCCTTCTAAGGCGTGCTATGGGCGGCGGGAGCAGTGCGAGGCATCTGTTACCTAGGGAGCTGTAGGGGGATTCTTAAAGGCGCGGCAGGCATTCCTCGCCAGCCATGGGCGCAGCTCCTGGAAACCCTGCGCTTTTAAAGTTATAGCGCCAGCCTGCTCAGAGCCCGCCCGGGTGCCAAATATCACACGGGGAGCAGCCCCCTCTGGGCTGGAGGGATTCGCTTTTCACCTTTCCTTTCCTTCCTGCAAGGCTGCAGCAGCCTGCTTTACTTCCCCACCCCTCCCCCGATCAGTTTGTGCGATCTCCTAAATAAACACAGAAAAGGACGACTGTGTGTTTTCCAAAAGGCGCACGTCTTTTTCCAGGTGCGGGCACCAGCCACGTTTCACCTGCCCAACTAAAAAAGGGCTATCCAGAGTTTAGAGCGAAGATGCAAGCCATGTGGGACGCGGAGCAAGGAAAATATGTTTTTGGTATGTCTGCTTTTATAATTTCCTTTTTTCCTTATTTCGCCTTTCTGGTGCTTTAGTGCGCGCGGCCACTCTTTCTGTGGGAAGCATAGAAGTGCGTGTAGTCGCCTCTGCATTTCCTCACCTGCAAGTGCCGGGCAGTGCTCAGATTGTGCGCGGCACTTCAGTTCTGGGAATATTTAGGTGCCTGCAAGGAAGCTGCGCCCGGACCCAGTCCGCTGAACTGCTCTACCCCGAGACTGCGAGGTTTGCAAAAAGTCGACTCACTTCTGAGCATTCATATTTGCAGTACGAGTGTTGCTTTTGTGAACCCTGCAGACTGTGTGAGGCGTGTGGGTGCTGGTGGGTGAAGCTGGGCTTGGGGGGCGGTGGTTGTGGTGTGGGGGGAGGTGGGGCGGGGGTCTGATACATCGCAAGCGCCAGATCAATAATCGATTTGAAGGGACTCACCTGTGAAGCCGGGTGGCGGCAGGGGCGGGCACGTGTGGGGTCTCTGTGCACCGCGCTGGGAGACAGGCAGCCCCGTCGGAGGCGCCGGCTCCTCTCCGCCTCTCTACCTCCTAGCCCCGGCTTTCTCGCGCAGCAAGGCGCGGGATCCGCGGAACCCTGACTCCTGCCGTAGACAGAAGGACATCTCCGGTCCGGTCCCGTCCTGCATGTGTCCTCAAAAGTTCATTTGACCCCAGATTCTTTGAAAAACGACTGGTTCGGATATGCACAAGTCCCCCCCCCCCTTCTCTGTCCCCAGATAGATGGCGAGGCAAACACCGTTTTCATTCAAGAATCAGCTTTTTTCCTTTGGAAGTTGAGTTTGAGGCGGATGAGAGGCATACACTAGGGGGCAGACAGATACTGTACTTCTCCCAACCTTCTGCAGATTTCTACACCCCCCGCCCCCACCACAGCCTTTTCTCTGATTTAGCGCTGCACATTGTGTCAGAGGATCCCGCCCTGACAGCCCCTGGTGCTTTTCAAAGTACCACAAGCTAGTGGGTAAAAATGACATTCACATGGAAGTTCAGAGGCGCACAATGGTAGTCACTTTCCACTATTCGCGGGGCTCTCCAGAGTGTGGTGGTGGGGGGGAGGGGCGAGGGCAGCACACACACTGCCTGGATTCACTGAGAGGAGACACTCAAAGGCACCCGACTTTCCACCTTGCATCCGATGGGTTGGGGATGAAGCCAGAGGTCTGACCCACGCCCTGTCACCATTGACCCACGCCCTGCCACGCATTTACCCACGCCCTGTCACGCACTGACCCACGCCCTGCCACTCACAGCGCCGCAGCCCGAACACTGCGCTGCTTAAGCAGAAGCAGGGATGCTCCATTTGCGGTTCAGGTAGTCAGCGTGCTCAATTCCGCTGAAGCAGTTTCCTCCCACGGCCAGACTTCCCGGCATGTAACGGAACAATGTAGGAAAGAAGGTTGAAAAAATACACTGGAGCCAAGACTCCAGTGTGGCGTAAAAGCCGCGCCTCACCCGAGATAAATAAAGAAGGAGTGTTCTCTTTGTGAGCAGGGTGCTTCGCTGCTGGCGGCCTGGCTTTCTCTAGTTTTACCTCCTTTTTGTGATTTTCCTTCAGCATGACAACAAAATACCCTTCACCCTCCGAGCGGCCGGTGTTTCCACAGTGCAGTGTAGATGTTGAATTAAAAGCAGCAATGGAGTGGTGATTTGTGTCATAAAGGCAAGCATAGCATGAAATTCGAGAAACGTGGCTGTGTATATGTGACAAATGTGGCTGTGTATTGTCTGTGATCAGACGCCAATGATTCAATTAACAGTCACATAAGTACAGGCATCTCCAAAGTGTTCATATAAAAAAATGGGAATTTTTTTCATATGCTGTATTCTGTAACTGGAGTGAATGTCATTTGGGGGGGGGGTCAGGGGGCGCTTACTGATTTTAAAATTATTATTTTACCTCATACTACATTTCCTGTGAGACCTAGTGAAGGCCTTTAAGGACTCCGCGCAGTGCAAACTGGACGTGCATCTGTATATTTTATATAACGCACTTTCTACTTTTCAAAATAGGGAATGAAGGGATGAGGCACCCCCTGAAACATTTCAAAGCCACAGCACACCTTCTGGTTAGGTTCAAAGTGTTTAGGCTGTGTGATTACTTATTCTCCGTGCCTCGTCGCGCGCTGCACATCGCCGTTCTCAGAGTCTTTGCTTATTTTTTAAGAGAGTTTGTTCAGCATTATAACTAACAACCGAATACAGGGGTTTATTTCGGCGATCGCTGCTCTGAAGATGAGAGGATGCAGGATAAAATCAGTTTTAGTGGTAGATAGGAGCTCGCTTTAGAGAGGACAGGAAAGAGAAATATGCATTATACATATATATGTATAGATGTATAATGCATACATATATATGTGTGTGTGTGTGTGTGTGTGTGTGTGTGTGTGTTTGTTTAATTACATACTTGCGTAGGTGTTATTATAGATGGTATAATTGCACGCGTTGGCCATGTTTCCATCTGTCAGCATCAGAGAAGGAATATAGAACCAATCGCTAACTTATATCCGCTGCAGTCAGAATGCAATGTAACACTATATTGGACAACCGGGTACGAGTATACTGGAACTCAGGCAGGACTATACTGGACCTCGGGTAGAATTATACTGGACCTCGGGTAGCAGTATACTGGACCTCGGGTAGGAGTATACTGGACCTCGGGTAGCAGGATACTGGACCTCGGGTAGAATTATACTGGACCTCGGGTAGGAGTATACTGGACCTCGGGTAGGAGTATACTGGACCGAGGGTAGGAGTATACTGGACCTCGGGTAGCAGGATACTGGACCTCGGGTAGAATTATACTGGACCTCGGGTAGGAGTATACTGGACCTCGGGTAGGAGTATACTGGACCTCGGGTAGCAGGATACTGGACCTCGGGTAGAATTATACAGGACCTCGGGTAGGAGTATACTGGACCTCGGGTAGGAGTATAATGGACCTCGGTAGGAGTATACTGGACCTCGGGTAGAAGTATAATGGACCTCGGTAGGAGTATACGGGACCTCGGGAAGAAGTATACTGGACCGAGGGTAGGAGTATACTGGACCGAGGGTAGCAGGATACTGGACCTCGGGTAGAATTATACTGGACCTCGGGTAGGAGTATACTGGACCTCGGGTAGGAGTATACTGGACCTCGGGTAGCAGGATACTGGACCTCGGGTAGAATTATACAGGACCTCGGGTAGGAGTATACTGGACCTCGGGTAGGAGTATAATGGACCTCGGTAGGAGTATACTGGACCTCGGGTAGGAGTATAATGGACCTCGGTAGGAGTATACCGGACCTCGGGAAGAAGTATACTGGACCGAGGGTATAATTATACTGGATCTCGGGTAGGAGTATACTGGACCGAGTGTAGGAGTACACTGGACCTCGGGTAGGAGTATACTGGACCTCGTGTAGAAGTATAATGGACCTCGGTAGGAGTATACTGGACCTAGGGTAGGAGTATATTGGACCTCGGGTAGGACCTCGGGAAGTAGTATACTGGACCGAGGGTAGGAGGAGTACACTGGATCTCGGGGAGGAGTATACTCGACCTAGGGTAGAGGTATACTGGACTTGGGGTAGGAGGACAATTGACCTCAGGTAGGAGTATACTGGTCCTCTGTTACCAGTGGTTTTATATTTAATAGCAGTATCCTGGACGACGTATAACAGTGTTGGAGTTCAGTTCGCACGACGTTGGACCTGGGCAGCCCTATGCTGGGCCTCAGGCAGCCCTATGCTGGACCTCAGGCAGCCCTATGCTGGACCTTAGGCAGCACTATGCTGGACCTCAGGCAGCAGTATGCTGGACCTCAGGCAGCCCTATGCTGGACCTCAGGCAGCAGTATGCTGGACCTCAGGCAGCAGTATGCTGGACCTCAGGCAGCCCTATGCTGGACCTCAGGCAGCAGTATGCTGGACCTCAGGCAGCAGTATGCTGGACCTCAGGCAGCCCTATGCTGGACCTCAGGCAGCACTATGCTGGACCTCAGGCAGCAGTATGCTGGACCTCAGGCAGCCCTATGCTGGACCTCAGGCAGCAGTATGCGGATGGGACCCCGGCTGCGGTATGCTCGGCCTGGGGTCGCAGCATGCTCGGCCTCTGCTGGAGGTACTCTGGCCGCGTGTATTCATTATACTTGGAGTTTGCTAGCGATGATCCTGGACCCGAGTGAGCGGTATGCGGCACCCCAGTCAACAGTGACAGTATGTTTTACCTCTGTTAGAAGGGTGCAGGGCCTTTGTTAGCAGTATGGTGGGCTCTGGAAACAGTATGCTGTGTCTCGGCTAGAAGCATGCGGGTCCGCTGGTAATAGTTTGCTGGATCTCGGTTACAGACACGAAAATACTAAAATACTGGCGCTCGGTGGATTGCGCCATATTCTCGCAGTTCGCCTTTACCTGTGTTGAGGCCCTCGGGTTGTGGACTCCTGGCCTCGGGTTGGCGAGTCCCGGCAGGTATCACATGCATTCAGCGTGCAGAACGGCCATTGTATGCCGAGCAAGAGTGGCAGAGGCGCGACCCCTGCCTCTCTGCGGGCACAGCCGGGGCGCGCTCTCACGACCCTCGACCAGTCTATGGTGCACGGAAACAACAGAGCCGGTGCATTTTGGAGTCGTGTGAGCTTCACCGAAAATTCTCGGTCCTAGCCTGTGTGCATACTTTTGTGAATTAAAACCCGATCACCATTGTGGGTGAGAGGCACGAAACAGAAATCAGTTTTAAATGTAAATGTGCAAATCGGGGATTGAGTAAGAAGAGAAGATGCTCGAATATATCAGTGTACACCTTATACAGACGTCAACGTGTAAAATGAATGTATGCATGCCAGAGCATGGAGGAAAGAAAAGAAAGAAAGAAAGAAAGAAAGAAAGAAAGAAAGAAAAAAAGAAAGAAAAAGGTTAAGTAGAGGCTAAAAACAAGTTCATGAAACTAGAGATGCAATAGAAATAGGTTTGCTACATATTTATAAATATGTTATGTGGACAAATATATGTGAATGGGCATGTTATACATATAAATGCAGTACTATTGGGGAAGTGAACAGATATTTGCCTGGGCTATGTTATCCACCCATTTTTCTTTCTATCTATCTATCTATCTATCTATCTATCTATCTATCTATCTATCTATCTATCTATCTATCTATCTATCTATCTATCTATCTATCTATCTATCTATCTATCTATCTGTCTGTCTGTCTGTCTGTCTGTCTATCTATCTATCTATCTATCTATCTATCTATCTATCTCCGCGCCTGTGATAATCTATACATATTTGCCTCACTCTTCCCACATCCCGCACAGGCCCTCCTTACCATGACACATACACCCCCTCGACATTTCAACCACAGCATTTAGTTTGGACTTTGACAGCGGAAGGTCCTCGGGTCCTTAACGGTCACAGAACCTGTTTTCCCCCTGACCCCTGTGGGCTTATCTTAGCTATGAAGCAGGCTGGGAACACCCCCGCCATGTAAGCAGCCCTCGGGGACCTCTGCTCCCTGGTGAAGGGGCCCGAGCACCCCTCGCAGGGACCTCTGCTCCCTGGCGAAGGGCCCGAGCCCCTTGAAGTGCGTGGCAGCCGCTTGCAGACGCCGCCTCGGAGCCCTGCTGCAGTGAAGGCTCTGCCCCCGCGTGCACTTGGTCTAACCTCTGCTGGGAAGTGTCACTCCGCTGAGAGCCCTCTGGCCCTCTCACCCCACCCACCTGCCGCCAGCGGGTCACCACAGGCTGTTCGGAGGGGCACGAGACCTCCATTATGGACCCTGCGCACACGTTTGTATTAAGGTTCATGCACTTGAAATGAATGCCGCTTATGCAATATGTTGTGCATCGACAACCTGATTCTTGTTAGAGTGCATTTTATCAGTTACCCCTCCCCGCCACTACCAGCCTGCATCTTGGCGTTGCTAAGAGGCATACGTGAAAAACATAACTTATGTAAAATGCATATGCACATTTTTGTGTTTCTTTATTTATTTATTTGTGATAACAGTCCCGATCTGAGACAAGGCACGCAGGATCTCGCGTTAGGACCAGGAAGGGCTCCGTGGCAGCCCTCGGCAGTCAGCAGCCACTCAAGGCAGCCGGGCCAATAGCTGGCGAGGGGAGGGTCGGCTGCCCTGGCCAGTCAAACACAGCCTCCTTCCTTATAAGGCGAGCCGTCGCCATGGCAACGTGTGCTAAGTTGCAGCAGTCGTGTCAAAGTTCACTATATAGAGAGCTCTGTGAGCGGCTGGGAGAGAAAGCACTCTGCCAGGCTGCTCCTCCAAAGCGCAGAGCCCGCCGCCGAGCCCCCTCCTTAGCATCCTGGAACCCTTTGATTCCCCCTTGCTCCATTCTCTGCCTGTCTTATATTTTTTTGCATTGTGTTTTTTTTTTTAACTGGAGCCTGGAGGATGTTCTGGCGGTGGTGAGCTCCCTCTTCTCATGCCCCCACCCCCTCCATCCTCGCCAGGCTGGACTCCTTCCTGTGCATGCCATTCGGGGCTGAGCGCTTCCCAGGAAGAAGCAGCCGGGGCTGGCGGTGCGCTTGGACCTCTGAGCTGCGGGAGGACCGGCTGAGGCGCCAGTGAGAGCCCCCTCCGAGCGCTCGCCCCTGCTCATGGCTGAGGCTGCGCAGACCTGGACCCGGCCCCCTGGTACCCTGCTGCCCTCCCGCGCTGCTCCGCGGCTCTGAAAGGTCCTGCCCCTGCTCCGCAGACCGCTCGCTGCCTCTGGGGCTCCTCTCATCTCCACAGCCTGCCAGCTGACCTGGGGGAGGACGGCGAGGACCCCAGCCCACAAGACCCAAGAAGGTGGACCACGAAGTTTGAGAACGGTGCCCCAGAGATATGGCAATGGTAGTCGGCGCCTGGCGAGACCCCCAGGACGATGTGCCAGTCACCCAGGGAACACAGCCCTCGCAGGGGCCCCCTGGCCCCCCCGGCGGAGCCCCACAGACCCCGGGGCACGTGGGCCCCCCGAACCCGACCTCGCAGTCCAACCCTTCGAACCAGTCCAGCCAGCAGGGCCAGGGGGACAAGCAGCAGCAGCAGCAGCACATTGAGTGCGTGGTGTGTGGGGACAAGTCCAGCGGCAAGCACTACGGGCAGTTCACGTGCGAGGGCTGCAAGAGCTTCTTCAAGCGCAGCGTGCGGCGGAACCTCAGCTACACGTGCCGGGCCAACAGGAACTGCCCCATCGACCAGCACCACCGGAACCAGTGCCAGTACTGCCGCCTCAAGAAGTGCCTCAAAGTGGGCATGAGACGGGAAGGTATTGGGATTTCATTTGTTTTCCAGCCTTTTCCACCCCATCCCGCTCCAATTCCTGTTTTGTGTTTGCCTTAAACCCTTAGAGCCTGGGAGGAGAGAAAAGCAGATTAAGAGGGGTTGGGTAACTTAACTTTCCACAAAATATTTGCGAGGGGAGACAGTGCGCTCCACGCTGCTCCCAGTGACATCTGTAATCAGCATGTTCCTTTCGGTTTCACTTTAACATGTGCTTGACCCTATCTCGGTATTTCATTCCCCCCGTGCGCCAATGTTTCTTGTGTTTGTCTTCCTGCTGTCCTTGTGTGTGCTTTCTTGCCTTTGTGTCTGGCATACGTTTTGTTTAGTGCTTTATCCCCCTGTGTGTTTCCGCACTGTTTACATGCAAACACCCACAGCAGAAGCGAAAGTGGTTTGTTCTGTCGCTCGCCTTTTACATTATCCATACCCCACCCCCTCTTTCTTCGCCCGAGAATGTCATCTTGTAAAAGGGAGCTGAGAGATGGTTCAGATTACAGCCCGGCTGCCCATGTGTCAGCTTTGCACTGCACGCCTAACACACCGCAGGCAAACCCGCCCTCCCTGCAGCCAGCATGGCTCTCCCCTCGCCCCCTCCTTTGGCTTTTGTCTGATCCTGCATTTTAAAATCCTGTTTTATTTTTAAACGCCCGACATGCATCTGTGTCGTCAGCCCAGCTCGGCTCGTTTTGCGATGTGGCGGGTGGATTCGCACCCAGCAACCGTGCAGCAAAGTTGGGTCGCACTGATACTAATTTAGCCCGGGAGGCTGGGGGGAAACGTGAGCTGTACAAGGAATTTCGAGAGTGGTCGTGGCGTGTTCCAGCAGCTCTGCTGTTATGTAGGTTAAGGGTGAGGGAAGTGCCCGGGCTTTCTTTGTACGCTGTTTTTTTTGCAACAGTAACTGTGCTTAAACGTTCAAAGGGCCCAGCTTGAACCCACGCACCCCAAAGCCTTTTCGGCTGGCTCCTCGCCCTCCCGCTTCCTTTTGTCTGCAGAATCCCCCTTTCCCTCGCTTAACTGTCTGTCTGTCTCCCCATGCAAATGCGAAAGCAAAATGAAAGGCCTCGCAGCCAGGCAGCAGCTGATCAGCGCGTGGAGACGAACTCGGAATGTTATTTTCTGTTCTGCCTTTTGACGTGCTTCATGTGTAGAAAATACAATGAGGGTGTGAAGGTAGCCGCAGCCAGACAGTTGGGGCTAATGCCCGGGGCTGCGAAGAAATATGATGCCAGAAAAAAACACTTTTTTTTTTTAGAAAAGAAGGAGACGTAAAAGAGAATTGAAACGCCGACCGTGGGAAATTGATCTGTGTTTACATAGGGAAACAGGAAGTGTTTTCGCGAATAATTCACAGCAGAGTTATATTTTAAGGGAAACATGCTGTTTAGTCGAGGGGGAGTGGTTGCAGTTTTGGGGACAGTGTGTGCAGGGCTTGTCTGTATGCTTGTAAAGCAGGGGGCAGAAGTCGCAATGCCCTCTCCAGCCATGGAGGGCAGGCAGGCTGTGTGTGTTTGTTGCGTGTAGGTTCCCAGCACAATTCAGGTATTAATTGCTGCAGTTTCTTCTTTATTCACTGCAGCCGTCCAGAGGGGCAGAATGCCACCCACACAGCCCACTCACGGCCAGTTCGCCTTGACCAACGGGGATCCTCTGAACTGCCACTCCTACCTCTCCGGATATATCTCGCTGCTGCTGCGGGCCGAGCCCTACCCCACGTCCCGCTTCGGCAGCCAGTGCATGCAGCCCAACAACATCATGGGCATCGAGAACATCTGCGAGCTGGCCGCCCGCATGCTCTTCAGCGCCGTGGAGTGGGCACGCAACATCCCCTTCTTCCCCGACCTGCAGATCACGGACCAGGTGGCCCTGCTGCGGCTGACCTGGAGCGAGCTCTTCGTGCTCAACGCCGCCCAGTGCTCCATGCCCCTGCACGTGGCGCCCCTGCTGGCCGCCGCCGGCCTGCACGCCTCGCCCATGTCCGCCGACCGGGTGGTGGCCTTCATGGACCACATACGGATCTTCCAGGAGCAGGTGGAGAAGCTGAAGGCGCTGCACGTGGACTCGGCCGAGTACAGCTGCCTCAAGGCCATCGTGCTCTTCACGTCAGGTAAGGACCCCGGGCTTGTGGGAGGGGGCTAGACTGCACGTGGCAACCCTGCGCCCCTCCAAGAGAAGCGTGGGCATGTGCCACTCTTTAAAGAGAAGCATGTGCCACCCGTCAAAGATATGCATGTCCCACTCCTCAGAGATAAGCGTGCACATGTACCACCCTCAACGAGAAGTGAGCACACGTACCACCTCCTAAAGATATGCATGTCCCTCTCCTCAAAGATAAGCGTGCACATGTGCCACTCCTCAAAGATGAGCATTCCCCCTCAAAGATGAGCATGTGCTACCCCTCAAAGATTAGCGTGCCCTTGTGCCATCTCTCAAAGATATGCAGTACCACTCCTCAAAGATAAGCGTGCACACGTACCACCCCAAAGATAAGCGTGCACACGTACCACCCCAAAGATAAGCTTGCACACGTACCACCCCTCAAGATAAGCATGTCCCACTCCTCAAAGATAAACATTTCCCCCTCAAAGATAAGCATGTGCTACCCCTCAAAGATAAGCATTTCCCCCTCAAAGATAAGCATGTGCTACCCCTCAAAGATTAGCGTGCACATGTGCCACCCCTCAAAGATAAGCGTGCACATGTGCCACCCCTCAAAGATTAGCGTGCACATGTGCCACCCCTCAAAGATAAGCGTGCACATGTACCACTGCTAAAAGGAAAGCATGTGCCACCCCTCAAAGATAAGCATTTTCCACCCCTCAAATTTAAGCATGTGCTACCCTCAAAGATGAGCATTTCCCCCCTCAAAGACAAGCATGTGCTACCCCTCAAAGATTAGAGTGCATATGTGCTAAGCCTCAAAGATAAGCGTGCACATGTACCGCCCCTCAAAGATAAGTATGTGCCACCCCTCAAAGATAGGTATGTGCCACTCCTCAAAGAAAAGCGTGCACATATACCACTCCTCAAAGATAGGCGTGCTCATGTACCACCCCTCCAAAATAAGCATATATATGTTCCACCCCTCAAAGATAAACATATACATGTGCTACCCCTCAAAGATAAGCGTGCACATGTACCACTCCTCAAAGATAAACGTGCACATGTACCACTCCTCAAAGATAAACGTGCTCATGTACCACTCCTCAAAGATAAACGTGCACATGTACCACTCCTCAAAGATAAACGTGCTCATGTACCACTCCTCAAAGATAAACGTGCACATGTACCACCCCTCAAAAATAAGCATATACATGTACCACCCCTCAAAAATAAGCATATACATGTACCACCCCTCAAAAATAAGCATATACATGTGCCACCCCTCAAAGATAAACGTTTATTCCTGACCACCTGAAGGACACCACCGCACATGTGCCTCCTGAACGCGAAAAACGTGTATACCTAATCTCCTAAATTATACATTTGTGCATGCCAGTCCTAAAGGATACCTTTGCCCTCGAGTCCTCTCCAAAGAATACGCGGGTACATGTGCGCCATGTAAATGACATCCATGCGCGAGGTACCCACTAAAAACACATTCGTGCATATACAAATACCACTGTGCATGGATCAGTGCACGGATCCACCTAACCGTGAGCCTCTCCAAGGGCCATTCGTGTACATGCTTGCCACATCTGTCAGCTACCGTACACGCACGCAGTTTAAATCATGCCCCGAGCATGCTCCCTCCAAAGAATACCCATGTAAAGTGCCCCTCCAAAGGACAGGCGTGCTATGCCCTTACAAAGCGTGACCTTGTACACATGCTCCGTGTACACGTCCTCGCTTTATAGGTTTGGGGTGCCCTTGCACGTACGCCCCTCTAAAGGAAATACGCGCACACCATTTCACTTATAGGAAAAAGCAAGATAAATATTGGCACAGTGTACATGCCTATTTAAAGAATGTCCATTTATAATAAAGGATGTTCTACCACAGTTGCCATGTATATTAGGCATATTGTAAATATAACTACAGAAGTGGGGAGCGCAGATTCCACGCTCCACTCCCCAGTGCACTGGTGGTGTGCATACCACCTCTTTCATGATATTGTAAATATAGACATTATTATGTAGATTATGGTATACCCAGCCCCTACAACATGTCAACGACACGCACGCTAGTATTGCAGCATTTAATTAAGCACCACTGCCCTTCGAAACAACTCAATGTGGCCATCGTAAAAATGTAAACATGAAGGGGGCAGCAGATCCCAGGCATGCTTTACACTGGGTGCCCAGCACTCCGTGACGAAAAGTAAACATTCAGACGTAGGGCATTTCATTACAAGGCCTGCCCCTTTCATAGCAGCCCTTTGCGCTCCATGGTGCGCAGATTAATATGAGTTTATTGGGAATAAATCCCCTTAGAATGGAACACTATAAAATGTATAGATTCGCTAGCCTTTGCACTAAAGTGCAAGAGAAAGCAGTGCTGTAACAGATTCAATTATCTATCTATATATATATATATATATATATATATATATATATATATATATATATATATATATATATATATATATATATATACATATATACAGCCACACGCGCACATCACTCACTTGTTCCCTAGATGGAACTTAAGGTGTGCACACATCATGTGGAAATTCTCGTAGTCTAACCCTACATACTGAAGAGCACTCCAAAAAGTCGCATAATTCATGAATACTTTGTAAACATGTAAACCGCTTGTAACAAGCCCTTTTTGTGCATGAACACAAAGCCGGTTTCTTCCCAAATAATCTGAAACTGAGGGGTCATTTGATAATTCCTGGGACATCCCAACTCAGCACTACATTTTCTCGAGTCGAGGCGCTGTATAGTACTTCCCCAAGACAGTAAACCCGAGGCCACATCCTGTTGTATGCAAATCCGGCAATGCTCGGATATGTAATGAGGCCTGCTGCAGGGTGCCCTCTCGGAGTCCTGCCTCTGATAGAAATGACCGGCGCGGGCAGTCATTTTGAAGCCTTCACTCTGTCACTGCTGTGAATGTAAAAAGCTTCGCTGGGCAGGAGGGGTGGAGACGTCCAGGTTTACAGTTGGTTTCTTTGTGAGAATCACTGGCCACGGGGGTCGTCCCAGTGACTGGGGCTGGGCCTGGCAGAGCACGGCAATGGCTCATTGGAGCTTTTAAGCCGGAGCCGATATGGGGACACGCGATTCACAAACTCTCCCCCTGCTTTGTTTAAGACCCATGTCATTTCTTTGACGTCATCTAGTTCTTGCACTGTGAATCGCGCTATATATTTTTTATTTTTATACACTGTTTGCACATTTAAAAATAGTACGCCCTTTAATTGTGTCCAGTTAATCATTAAAACATCCTCTCTGCTTTGTTTAGAACAGTTCGCATTTCTCCGAGTTCTGGGTTGGGGGAGCCTTGCTCGCACAGCCTCGGAGGGCTGACAGAGCCTGGCGTTGCTTAGGGGTGATTTAGCGCTGTTTGGAAAGCACGGGGCCTGCTGTGCTGGGTATGCAAATTGCCTCCCCGTTAGCGACGCGTTTTAAGAAGCAGGCTTCACACATGCTTCAGGCCGCTTAGGACCCTAAATGTAGGTGGCTAGAAGACTGATAAGGACAGGCTTTTCTCTGTTTTCAGAGGCGTTGGAGGGTGTGGGGAGCAGGCATGGCTGGGCTCTGCCGTGGGCAGCATACTGGCGAGTCTGGTCACAGCCTGTGAGCTGTGCCCAGACGCCTCCGATTTAACGCGGGCGCCGTTTCTTGTTTGCTTTGTTTATATTTCTCGACCAATTTCTCTTTAATTCTCCCTTTTTACCCGCAACCCACCCAATAGAAGAAAAAAAAAAAGTACACATTCGATCGGGGATACTTCTGAAAAAATAGTCGGCTGAACTGAAGAGAGAGATCACGGTGTGCATGACTGCCCCTGAATAGGGTAAACTGACAAGACCCCCTTAAAGCGCCACTTAAGTCAGTTTCAAAGTAGAAAGGGGTAAAAACGCTGATCGGCCTTCTGAGAAGCTCTTCGTGAATCCGGGGAGGGAGGCCGATCGCTGGCCCCTGCAGCTAAGCCCCCCTAAACAACAATGGGGGTTTACACTGCAGCCTCCCCTGCTGCCAGGCTGGGTTCGAACCTTTGCCTTGTGCCACCGGTGGGTTCCCTCCTTACTCTGCCCTCCAAACCCGCCCCAGCTCGAACAAAACAGCATTTCTGCAAAATGTTTCTACTGAACGTGAATGGTGTTTTCGGTCGCCCACCGAGGCCTCCAGACTCAATTAAGCAGACCTGTGTGTGTCAATGACTGCCTTACTCGCCCCTAACGCATCTGATGACTGCTTTTTTCCCCTTCAAATATTTCAAAAGTGATGACTGCATATTTTGTATCTTTTTCCCTCAGATGCCTGTGGCCTGTCCGATGTAGCCCACGTAGAAAGTTTGCAGGAGAAGTCCCAGTGTGCCCTGGAGGAGTATGTCAGGAGCCAGTACCCCAACCAGCCCACCCGCTTTGGAAAGCTTTTGCTTCGCCTGCCATCCCTCCGTACCGTCTCTTCTTCGGTCATAGAACAACTTTTTTTCGTCCGCTTGGTAGGTAAAACCCCCATAGAGACCCTAATAAGAGATATGTTACTGTCTGGCAGCAGTTTTAACTGGCCTTACATGTCTATCCAGTAAACAGACACTGCACGAGAAAAACAGGAACACGAGAGGACAATATACAGACTTTGGGGTCAGTTTGCTTGAAGTCCTCCTGCTAAGCAAGGAGAAATCAAAATTAAAAATAACGCTGTTACAACACGTTTACGAGAAGACGAGAGAGAGGGGAACAATTTAATGGACTGTGAAGTGAAAAAAAGACTTGTTATTGAACTTTTACAGACTGAAAACAAAAACTCCTGTGTCGTTCACAACAACTTGCTACTTATCATTTTTGTAAAAAAAAAAGGAAAGAAATTAGTCTTTTTTGTAAACTTTTAAAAAATATCGCTAAAAGTGCATTTAAGGAGATTTGAAGAAAATTAGCAGAGAGGAAAAAGTAAGTCTTTTTTTTCCAAATTCCTAATTGTCCTGTGTCAATGTATCTATAGCTGTTTTTTTTGTATTTTTCTGGTTCCAAACCAGTTTATTCTGTGGTTCAAGTAATACTTTTTTGATATAATCTTGGCTTCTTTTTTAAAAATAGAAAATGGTATCCTTAAAATATATGTGTTCTGCAAGAACTAAAACACAGTTCATAAAAATATCATAGGAAATTCCGTGGGACTCAAAATGAGACATGCAGTGAATGCGCACTTATATGTGATGACCCTTTTAAATTTTGTGACAGCTGAGAGCTATAATTTTAAACTCCCCAAATGAACCACTCACGTCACATAAATTGCCCAATAAGCTTTCCATAATCTGATAAACAAATTAAAAATTGGACTTCTGTTCGGAAAGAGGGTGGTGTCTAAGACACAGTATGACATTGAATGACAACTTAAATATTTCTTTTGGAATTTCAACTGGGTTCCACCTTGGTTGCTATCCAAGCCCACAACTGTTTGTATTTCTGCAAACACTTTGTATTATACATGTTGATATTTTTCCCTTTAAAAATACAATTGACATCAGCATGACAAATAACACTGTTGGCACTTATAGATACTGTGATTGGTTCAATATTTCAGACATTGCAGTTTTGTGTTAAAACTGAGTTTTTTTAAGTGCAGCATTTAATGTAATACTGTAAACGTTATAATAACTAGACTGTCAGGTCGAGTTGTGTGTTATATTCTGAAGAAAAAAACTGAAAAGCATTTAGAAATTAAAACATTATTTAATATCTGAAAGTTGCTTGGATGCCACGAATGTCTTTCGGACTAAGAGGGAATCAGAATTATCCCTTGGTTTATTTTTTAGTATTTATTTCTAGGTTCCCAAATTATTTAATTGCCACACACAGTTTGCCCACTGGCTTGCGGGTGGTAGTTAATTTGCCTACTGAACATGGGGAAGGGATTACAAAAATAAATGGTATTATCTCTGACCCAGAAGACAGTGTTTTACTGCGTTGTTGTGAACCTCACCATTCACATAACTCGCCCTCCTGCTACCTAACCAGGACTTTGCAGAAAAAGGCCCTTATATTTGTCACACTTAAGTGCCTGCATAGCAAAGGTATTGTTGTGAAAAGTATTTCAAAGCGTGGGATCAGTATCTCGTTTTCTGATAATAAACATGCCATGTGTTTGTACATTTCAGAGTCGCAGGCACAAGCTCACTCGTGCAAGCTAAAAGCAGTATTTGTAAATATAGGTCAGATCTTTTCAGAGCCTCTTTTCAAACCTGTGTGTGATTTCAACTTTATTGTACGGTCCCCGTTCATCGTCGTAGCTGTTGGGAGGGCTTCAAAACTTAGTGACTTAGCACTGAAGGTTTTTTTAATGTACATACGACCCACATATGCCTCCTTTTCTACATTAGACTGTGAAAGCATGACAGCAGGTCATCACCATATTTTAAATCTGAGATATATATGTATATATACATGTACATTTTTGATTGTGTAAATGCAATCTGTGCATTTAGTATATAGCCCTTGTAATAATAATCAAGAAACTGAACAGGGTGAGCTGGTTTGGAGGGGAAGCTATTTTTTCAGCGAATTTGCTTCTATTTTTTTTTTTTTTTTGGTCTGCAGCAGATGCTTGGTGTAGGGAAGCTTGCCGTCATGTCCTCATTTGAGACGGCTCTCTGCCACACACGTGCGAACAGTCTTGTGTCATGCCAGCCCTCACCACAATGAACGAGGGGCAATTTCCTAAAAGTCAAGCAAACACACACTGGTTTGCAGCTTGATCCAAATAGGCACTCCGGACCAGAACAAAAAAATATAATGTATGATTGTGATTTTGAAAAGTAGTTTTACATCCGACCCACGGCTTCTTTATATACATATATACATATATAAATAAAATAATATTGAAGGGTATTGCTGACTTTAGAGCTAGCTTTTTCTATTGCAAGTGACATGTGAGTATGTGAAGTTTATATTACGACTAAAACACAGGATATCTTCTCGTTTGTTTTGTGTTAGCCTATTGTAAACAAAGCATTTGTTGTAAATTGTTATTGGTATTAAATTATAATTTATGATTTTCAAATCAAACGTCTTCCTCTGTGTCCTTGCCTCTTTCCACTGTGAGCAGTGTTTACAAAGTGCAGATTCGTGAAAAAGGTGTCTTCACCCGAAAACAGGGGTGTGCTTTGGGGATTCACTGAGAAGATGTGTTTACAGATGCCGGCTTGGTCTGAGTTTATGGCATTTAAAGAAAGTTTTTCTTTTCACGCTGGGTTAGAACAAAAGCTCTCCCCAGCAATTGAAATGGGACAAAGGCGGGGAGGCTGGGCTGCAGGGCTTGTCTTGTGTGAATTTGACGAGATTTTTAAAGCTGCAAAACATGGCGACTCTTTCCCTGTAAGTGTCCCTTCCCTCCCGCCATCCCCCACCACCCTTTCTGGTTTCCGTCTGATCTGTTTTACTTACATTCACCGATTTTTATTTTTTTAAAATATTTTTATTTTTTTCTACAAATGAACACTGGGCTGAAGGGCTCGCTGAAATCGCCAGGGCTGGAAAAGAGAAGTGTCAGAGGCACACGGGCTTGTATGGAATGTTTAATGTTTGAGATGTGTGTGTTTTGTTGGGGGATGGGTGCCCTAGCACCGAACGAGCTCCTTCCTTCTGTAGCCCACAGACTCCTGGCTCATTTGCTTGACATGGATTTATGATCCCTGGGTGGTGTAGTGGTGTGGGGGCGGCCAACAGCTTTTATTTAGTTAATAGGCGGGATGCTGAAAAGCGCCCACACTCCCCGCATGCACATTGTACCCTGGTTGCAGCTGGGGTGAAGGCGCGTTCCGCGGGCCCAGTGAGTTCTGGCTCCGATGTAGGGCTGGATTTGTGGGGTGCAGTTGTGTTTTCAAGTGGATGCTTGCAGGGGAAGAGCTAGCCTGTGAAAGTCTGGCTCTGCAGTCGGCACAGTGCTGTCCTGTGAGCTCAGCCAACATGGCGGCTCCCAGTGCAGCCTTCACGGAGAGCTCTAAGCACGGTCAGCCGTGTAATGGGAAACACATTGAGCTCGGGGCCGTGGAGAGCCGGGGACGCTCCCAGCTCAGGCCACTCGTCCGCGGCTTCCGGGCAGGCCCAAGTCTCCGGGAAATGATGCCGAGTTCTTCTCCCGTCGAGGAGAGGGTGCACGGCACACGGGGCCAGGGGGAGCCGTCTGTCTGCAGCCGCAGCCGGTCAGAGTTGCCTGCCTGCAGCCGAGGCGGGAGAGGCAGCCGAGGCCGGGAGAGGCAGCCGGAGGCCGGCCAGAGCCGCCAGTCTCTCTCGATCCGAAGTCAGTGCCGGACCTCGGGCGGGGATCACTGCTGTCTGTGGGTCTATCGCAGTGCGACCATGTTGTGTCCACGGCCGGGCCGAGGATTGCAGTTTGTCTGTAGCCGTAGTCCGGGTGGGGGTTGCTGTTTGTTTATCTGTAGCCGTAGCCTGGGCCAGGGGGTGCCGTGTGTCTGTAGCCGTAGCCCGGGCTGGGGTTGCCGTGTGTCTGTAGCCACAGACAGACTGGGGATTAAAGTGCTTCGCCGCTGCCCGGACTGGGCTAAGCACAGCTAGGGCCGGGATCTCCGTTTGTCTGCGCCGGGCAGTGCTGGTGGTTGTTGCCGAGTCCTGGCCCGGCAGAGCTGCGAGTCCTGGGATTGCTTCCTCTGCTCGGAGATTGCTGCCTGTGAACAGCCGAACCCTCTGCCCTGTGCCCCTGCCTGTGACTACGCGGGGGCCGCTAGAAAAGGAAGGCGAGCCCATTTCACATCCATGTCAATATGCGACTGCGTGTGTCCTGTTATTATTTCCAGTATGTGTCTAGAGGTATGTGTTCGAGGCGGCGTGTGTATGATCGTACCAATGGATATGGAGTCCTGAATGCTTATACGCGTCAACATGTAGCTATTTCTGTTCGTACCAACGTTTTAAAATCAATTTTGTATAGATGCTTACATTTTGGTATGTGTTTAAATATGTGTATTTATTTTGTACAGGTGTTCAAATTAGTGAGTTTTTCTGTGTTTAAGTGCGTGAATGTATATGGTTACTCTGTGTATGCCTCGTTGTGTCTCTGTGTATGTGCTCCCGTGTCGATGTGTTTGAATTTTGGTATGTTTTCCGGTTGTTTTTCTGTTTGGGTGTGTGTGTGCGCCTATCTGGTATGCGTAAAAGTGTGGGAGAGGGCGAGAGAAGCGGGATTATGATGCCGCGTTTATATCTGACTTTGATCACATACATGCGTGACACATGAACACACGTAGATTTTACACACATATGATGAATCCACTTGTGGAAAGTGCACAGTGACGTTACATTTATCACGGTTACTGGAGCCCCGACAGAGTTAAATACGTGATATACTCCATTCAAACACAGATGCTATACACTTTGCAAGTACACAGGGCTATGACGACTAGTAAAACAGGTGTTTGCGACCCTCCCTGGGCGACAAGGGGTACTGTGAAAGTACACGTTTCTTCGCACTGACTGACCATGAGCCCCGTGCCGTCCTGGTGAAATGAACAGAGGGTGTGACAAGGCGGGCAGTCCCGCAGAACTACGCTGTTTTTTTTTCCACATGGATTTAGTGCACTCCGGGCTTTGGCATTGAATGCGCTGAGGTTTGGGTAAAAACGTGTGGTTTACCCTACTTTCTCAGATTCCAAAGCCCCCCTGCAGGCCCTCTGCCTAATTAATGGCGATATGCAAGGCAATCTAATTATTCCGTGATTTGAAAGCAGTTTTAGCGCCCTTTGCCTATTTGTGATGGGACCCCAGACCCACGAAGCTTCCTTTGAATGTTGTTTGTGCGAGGGGCTCCTTTGTGCACCCAAGCAAAACACTGACCGGTTTTACTGTGGAAAGGGGTATGCGGAGAGCGCGTTTTAAAGGCGGAATTGCACATACTTTTGAAGCTGCATCTCTGAGGGAGGAGGGAAGGACTCCGCCGCGGAGCGAAAGAGGGGGTCAGACTTCTGACCCCTCTGTCGAGTTCTGGAGTTTACAGACTGGAGGTCACCAGCCACTCCAGCCGGCAGAGGCACCAGCTAGGAGTCAATTTAGCTTTCACATTCCTGTAACTATAAGCAAACTGGTTTTGTCTTTCGCATAGAGAGCGTCTTTGTAGTTTTACGTGAAGTAAAAAAATACTATCTCCTCTGATGCTGCAGCTGAAATAACAAAACCCCAAAAGTACATTCAAAATCTCAGATAAGGTGCTCAGCTCAGAGTGCAGCCGGTGGTTTAAGGGGGTGGGGGGGTTGTTCAGATCAAGTACAAATAGAGGAATGGGAGGTTGGTCGCCCGAATAAAATACAGCTACCCCAACAGAACATAACAACAAAAGACCCGTGGAAAGAGGTCCCCAGTAACCACCAGGCCTGCGATTAGCTAAGACAACACATCTGCTTACCCGGTGTGGGCTTAGTTGGTTGTTGAAACAAAGGAGGGGGTTAATGGGTGGGGTGGTATTGCTATTAAACCTGCGTCGGTGCTCGTCACATGCACAGCTGACCGTGAACATGCATGGGAGACAGGGTGCATGGCCGAGGCCCAGTCTTGCAGGCCAAGACACCAGCCCTCCCCCTACCCTCGGCACTATTTTTCCAGCGAACGGCCTCCCCCTGGAGGAGAGGGGGAGGGGGCATCGCAGGGCGAGTTAGCAGCAATCTGAATCAAGCCTGCGCCGGGCTGATTCCAGTTGACAGAGCGTGTGTTGAGACTGAACTATATAATTTGCACTTCACTCTGTTTATTAGGGTTGGACAGCGAACTAATGAGCTCTCCCCTCGCACAGTGTCACTTGTATTTATGTCCCCTGGAAACTTTCAAGGGGACACAGGCTCCTTCGAGGAGCCTCGGCTGCGCTCGGGTGGGCCCCCGCATCAGGAGGGGCCTGCCTGCAGTCAGTGATGCGTAAACAGGGCTGCTTCGGTCCCTGGTGGAGGCGCATCTCTGGCGCACTGGTGGCTCCTGCCTACAGCTGGGGGACGTAATATACTTCACAATACCCGGGGGGATCAGGATGGGAGCCATGGACCCTAGGAACCCCCCCTTTGCCGTGTGAGCACACCGAGAGTCAAGGTGCATGCCTGCTTGTGTTGCAGGTGACTCTACACAGATTGTGAGACGTCGGAAGCGCCGGAGGGACTCGGCAGCGGTGACTCACATTGAGGAGTCTCCAAGACGGATCCGTGATCTTTTGACACGCCGTCCTTGTGATGCTCGACGGTATACCGAGTAATTGCGAGCACAAGGTTCCCATATGAATTATGGAGGATAAAGAATAAGAGATCAAACCATTTGCCCTGATGAAATTGCCAATGGAAAGGCAATGAAACATGTTGGTCCAGTTACAACATTGAATGGTATCAATTTAACAATTTTTAAAAAAAGTGAAGTTTGGCAGCACCAGAATAAAATCGATTCAGCCAGCCAAACCTTACTATTTTACATTTATGTTTGTTGGTGTTGGGTGTAGGTACTTGTCAATCTTTTTCTGAACACTTTTTCTATCCTACTAGGTAGTGTAATTGTACACTCCCTCTTTCATCTCTCTATTCTGTTTTGTGCACTTGTTTCTTGCACACTTCTTTTCATCCTCCTAGCAAAGAAAGTAACCGATGATGAGAAGTGGGTAGACCGATCATTTATAGACCGGGAACCCCCTCGGGTGTCACGTCCGTGAGGTACTTTCCTTGCTCTCACACATATTTTCTTTATGTGTTGTACTCTGTGCACATCATTGTTTTTATGTCTTAAGGCATGTCCGGACCTGTAACGCAGCATCGGCTTGATCTGGCCGTTTGGTGAGCCAATATAAGGTATGGCCCCTCGAGTTACGGAGTCTGAGATCCATAGCATGCAGGCTGAATAGGGCTTCTTGTTTGAGACTCTACACAGAGCCCTATCTCGCATCGCGTCAGCTGTTGACCCTGACTTGTGAAGGGCAGGTACGGAACCCGGTTGAGGCAGTGTAGCAGGCAGTGCTCTGCTGTCGTGTTTGAACTGCTTGCCACATGTTGCCCCTGTGAGATGTCTGCCCTCGTCAGTATTTACGCCCAGTGCTGGAGGCTGACGCACAGTTAGTGTCACCCACTCGCCACTTTTCTTTCTAGGGGAAAAAGAAAGTGGCTGAGTATAACACCCGTGTCAAGCGTGCACTGAAGACACATTTCAAGGAATCATAGCCTTCCTTAACAAGAAAGAGAAAAGCCTGGCCTTTCCACAGCCTTTCAGCATTTCGGTAAGCCTGACTTCCATGTTTCCCCACTCCCACCTGTGAGCTCGTCCCTTCCAGTCAATTAATGCTTAAGGCTCTCTTGCTCAGCCATTCCCTACGGGTTAGGCAGGCCCCGGATGGCTCTCAGAAACACCTGTAATAAAGGTTACCGGCCTACAAATGTAAGATGGATTCCGCTGTGGGTGCCTGTTGTCAAGCTGTAAAGAGAGAGCTACACATTGGAGGGATCAGCACTGGGGACAACCCCAGCCAAAGTCAGGAGAAAAACTCGCCTTTACACCCAATGTGAACCCTTCCGGGTCAGCAATGTGAACCCTTCCGGGTCATTGTACCCCCTGCGAGCAGCACCAGCCCTGTGTTTCCAGGTTTTGATAGAGACGGGCAAACTAGCATCTGTCTTCTCTGTCTTATTCGAGTTCTCAGTTCCACGCTAATAGCTGTTTCATAGAGTGTGACAAAACACTCTCATTATTCGCAATCCGTCTTCGGGCACTTCCGTGTGTCTGTTACACGGTTGTGTGGCGCTGTGTGAAGCTGGCGGGTCTCCGGGTGCGAGAGAAATATGGGTCGCTGCATCATCACCACCCAATCCGTTTATTTTAGCATAGTCGTGTTTTTCACACTGGTTATTTCGGGGCCAGGCCTGCCGAGAATGACCGGGTCAAGCGAGCAATGCGTCCCTTATCTCTTTCCACTACTCTTTTAAACCCGCTTTTCCTCCTCTGACTTGAGTTCGCTGACACAGGAGCGAATGTACACGTAAAGGGTCAGGCGCAAGGGAAGTGCCAGGCAGCCAAGTTGCAATATAGTGTATGCGCAGCTCTAAACGTAGACCCCTCATATATTTATTTGACACACTTAGCGATTAAATACATTTTGTGTTTCCTTGTTGTATATCTATAGATAGAGAGAGCACTTTTTAAAAATACAAAATATAACAAGGGAAGGCACCGCTCCTCTCTCCAACCCTCCACCCCACCCCCTCGAAAAACGCACACAAACACAGCACTGTGCATAATGTTGCTGCTTCACATGAGCCCTGTTGTGGTGCTCAGACCTTCTCATTTGCCCATCTGGAGCACGTCGCGCGCTGTGTTTTGTGTGATGCCGAAGGAAACCCTGGTTTTGTATTTTCGTGCAGCCCGAGTGTGTATTCTTTTGCACAGATCCTCATTGAGATATCTCTGCGGCTCGCCTGTCAGTTATCTTTGTTCACCCCAGAGAAAGGGCTTTTTAAACGGGCTCATTGCTCGCAGCGTGAGGCCCTCTTTCTAAATGTAAGAAAATTGTGCCATCTACCCGCTATTCTAAGTACTGTCACAGGCGGGGACCTCCCGAGACCTCCAGCCCGACTTCAATGGCGCCGTGTCAAAGGGTGGCCTGCGAGGGGGAGCAGCGAGGCAAGCCCGCGGTTTGGAGGTTTCAGACGTGAAGCAGGAGCTTCAAGGCACAATAATGGGCCGCGCACAGCGGACGGCTGCACGTGAGGGTCGGAATTATCTCCCACGCAGTCAGCGCGCAGCTTTCAGGCGACGAGGGCCTCTTTACACTTTATCATTTCAGTGTACCTTAAGAGAGTTCCGAGCCGCGCAGACATACAGCCGCGTATAATCACAGGCACACAGAAATACACACATCTATATTTTTATTTAGGAATGCGTGTGCGCGCGCAGTTTACCTAAATCCATCTGTTGTGTGGCTCAAACAGTGAGCGTGCGTGCGTAGATATATATATATATATATATATATATACATATATATATATATATATATATATATATATATATTATATACAAACACACACACACACACACATATATGAAGAGAGGGAGAGATTTATAGCCAAGTAGAGCCGAATCTATAACTATTGATGCTTAACTATTGATATATGCAGTCACTTAAAACGAACAGATATTTTAGTAGAATTGTGGAGAGACACATAGAAATATGTATAAATATGAAACTATATTTGTGTTTGTTTAAACATATACATTTAGTTTAAACTCGTGCATTTTGCAGGTGCAAAGGGGAATATATGCTTCCCGTATACAGAGACACATATGTACAGAAAATTACAAACAATTGTGTTCATATTGCATACATACATGTGCCTATTCAAAACACGTGAGACGTAGAGGGGAGAGAGTTCAACTACAAGGCAACCCGCACAAATGCCATTATAAGTA
Organism: Lissotriton helveticus; assembly: GCF_964261635.1. NCBI lineage: Eukaryota > Metazoa > Chordata > Amphibia > Caudata > Salamandridae > Lissotriton > Lissotriton helveticus. Next base: position 2,000,452,438 of record NC_136061.1, on the reverse strand, counting down.
AGTGTATGCGCGCAAATGAGCACGCACACATATGTGCCTATAATTAAGCGTATGCCTAGACACACATGTACATTCATAGCATATAGTTGTGTATATGCTCATCATGTGTATGGTAGCATGTGCAGACAGTTGACGTTTATTAGCAAAACACGAGTTTTTAACAACTTGACTTCATTGATATATCCAGTTCAACCAGTATAGTGCTTTCTGTGTGCATGCGACAAGCAGGCAGTGCAATCACAACAGCTTCCGGAAGTGACGTTGTGAAGTCAGGGCCAGAGCCTCCGACTTCCGAACTGGGAACCAGGTTCGAGTGTGGGCGTCGGCTCAATAGGTTGGGAAAATCAATTAATACCCTCTGCCTAAAAGACAAAAAAATGAAGGGGGCTTTGGCTAAAGTATCTGGTGCTCAGGTAAGGTGCTCCAACACCTTAGGGTCGAGTTCACGCTAAAATGCAAAAGTGCAATAAAGAACGCCCACAACTCTATGAATATGGGAAAATGCAAAGTATTCTTCCGAGGACTATGCTCGGAGTAGAGACTGAAAACTGTACGAAGAGGCTTGGCAGGCAGATGTCCTCACATGCAGTGTTGGCATCTGAAGTTTTCGTGGAATATATGGGACTCTCCTTTGGCTAAAGAATTCCACACCAGAGACCTTTCGGCAGGCTGGGCCAGTAATCAGCAGGGGCCGTGACTGAAAGCTGCGTGCGATTTGACTTGGATTGAGCAGAAAAAATGCTGAATCTTTGGAGTTTTCGTGTAAAATATCTTCTTCCCACTTTCATTTTATCCGATGGTGGATGCCAGTAATAATCGCGTCATTTCTTTTTTTTTAAGCATAGTAGAAATGCTCTCTGCTAATTGCAAACCATATCACATTTTAGAAATAACACGCCTCTTTCCTACCACAATCACGCTTGTTTCACCGTGGCATTGACTGTATTTTTTCAGCATTGCAGTCTTGCGGTAACACATGTGCCACGGCATTGAATACATCTGTGGTGAAGCTGCTTTTCTCTCCACAGGACCGGTCTCAAAGCCCGCACGCCTACAGGGGCCATTTGCAGTAGTTCCTGGTGTAGGGTGATGCCGTAAACAATGACATATTTTAAACTAAATGTCACAATCTAGTCAGCTAAAGGGCCTTGTCTGTACAAACCTCGAACCAACCGACCAATTACGTGTGTCTCTGAATTATCACAACACCTTCTTGTTGTCTCCTGCCCCTCGGGGTCTCTACACGATGGCTCAGTGAACTAACCGCAGCTGTTTAGCTATGGGTGGACGGCAAACCACGATTTCGTATCCCGCAAGGCTGGCACGCCCTTTCATACTTCATAAATAATTCAGTTCAATGAGAACCATTGTAATTGGCAAATAGTAAAACTATTACCCAACGTGCATAGAAACAGCAGAAATGCCACAGCATAAAATATACTACATACATGTATTGCCCCCTGACAGTTTCATATGTCTTGTGTTTCCTTTCCCATGGCAGTCTTAGAACTACTTCACCCTCGCATCTCTTAACAAATAAAGGGGCTTATTTACAAGCCCCCTGCACCACTTTTGCGTCATTTTTACCCATGTTAAAAATGACGCAAAAGTGGCGCACGGGCTTATAAATAAGCCTCAAAGTATTTAAACACCTGTAGCTGGCCAGTGCCTCCATTTGACGGTACGTACATCCTGCCTGCACCTCGCTTTTATTTTCAAGGAACGGTATTTTTTTTGCACCTTACAAAACAGCCCATAATCTCTGCGCACTCCCTTAGTGCTCACCGTGAGAGTTGGTTATTATTATATAATGTTAAAATATTCTTTACATTGGAAAGGATGAGGACATGTTCAGGTGAGAGCAACACACACAACTGAGACATACGGGCTGGGCACATAGAGCACCGGGGGCTATGACCTCTGTCTTTGGCATGACTCAGAAACAAACGTTAATTTTCTTTCTTTTAGTCTTCACGACTTTAATCAGGAGTGGTAGGTTGAGCTGCATGAAACATATCTGTACTGCTGAGAGGAGCACTGTCTGCAGCCCCGTGCGCGCCAGGGTTCCTCCACCCTGTAACAGGCTGAACAGGGGAGCACTGCACACCAGAGCACAGCCAGAGGCCCCCGAGAACACGATCCTCTACACTGTAATATACTGCACAAGTGAGCACTGCACAGAGGAGTGCTGCACATGGGAGCACAGCCCAGAGGAGTACTGCACATGGGAGCACAACCCAGAGGAGTACTGCACATGGGAGCACAGCCCAGAGCCCCGAGAGAGCACGGACCCTCCACACTGTAATAGACTGCGCAGGAGAGCACAGCCCAGAGCCCCGTGAGAGCACGGCTCCTTCACCCTGCAACAGACTGCACCAGTGAGCAGTGCAGAGGGGAGCACATCCCAGAGCCCCGTGAGAGCACGGCTCCTTCACCCTGTAACAGACTGCACCAGTGAGCAGTGCACAGGGGAGCACAGCCCAGAGCCCCGTGAGAGCACGGCCCCTCCACACTGCAAGGGTCTGTAGAACAGCACTGTCTTCTGCCCCGTGCTAACACGCTCTCTGCCCTGTGTAATCACTGCACGGGAGCACAGCCCTGAACCCCGTGCCAGCACAGGTCCCTCCACAGTGGTTACCTTTCGCTAATGAGCTTCTCGCCAGCACTCACTGCTGCGGAGGATTCGATTCTCTGCCTCCCTCTCCTGTCGTTGGCGTCTCTTCCGCTCTTCTTCGCCCTTCTTCAGTATTCTATACTTCATCTCTAGCTCTCTATCCTTTCTTACAGTATTCCTTTCACTCGAGGTCCCTGCCTCTCTCCCTCAAGCGGCATCAGTCTCTTTCTCTCAGTACACCCCACTTTCTCCCCTCAAATCAACGTCTAATGTGTGCTTAAGGTAGCTGCATGTCTGTCTGTCAGTCTGTGTGTCCGTCTATCTCTCTCTCTCTATCTATCCGAACACAAATTCAGACTTAATGACATATGCCCAGGCCTATTCTTTCTCTCCTTTCTGATGTGTGTTCTGAACACACATACACACAAATGCACACAAAACACGCATCCATTTAAATGTGCTAACACACACTCGGGCTCTCACACAGTGAGGCCTTTCTTCAAACACACACACACACATTATTAACACATTGTTCAAAACTCTCTAAAACACACTCACACGCCCTTTCAAAGCCGTAAAAGCACTAACACACAGCAGCAGGCACACACACATACCTGTTCTCACCACACAGTGCACTATTTCACACACGCACACTAGTGTCTCTTGCTTCTCTCGCCGTCTCGTCACCCACATGCACAACTCCACTCCTGACTGTCTTTGCTATTGAGAACCAGTGGACTCGTGCTTTCACATGCTTGTTTTACTCTCACCCGTACATGTTGTATTTCACTTATATGCCTCTCAGCATTAGCAGGTTTTATCCCCAATCCTGGTCCCGTGGTGTTGGTTTTCTTTTTTTGCACCTCTCTTCCTCTTTACATCTCAATCGTTTGGCCGAGTCTCTCCCAACTGAATGTAAAAGTAAAAAAAAAAGAGGGGGCAGGTCGACACAGAAGTGGCAAAGTTCAACTGGGAAAAAAAGCATCGCTACCTACAAAGGGGTCCCACGGCTTTGTGGTGGCAGAAAGTACTACAAATGAAAAGAAAATGCAGTCCAGGCTGAAGTGTGAGAGCGTGTTTGTGTGTTTGTGTGACTGTGTGTGTTTTTGTACTAAGGGTATGGTTGGAGCGTCTTTGTGCTGACCAGACGTACCCCCTTCCAATGCCAGTCACGGTTTGGGGAGCTGTGCGTTAACCTTTTATAGCGAATGCCTCTTTTCTTTCCACTCCCAATAAATCTCGGCTCGCAGGCCGAGGGGCTTAGCGCGGCCGGGCCGGAGCTCTCCGTGAAGAGGACATAAAGTTTGCCAACGTTTTTTATTCTTTTTTCCTCCTGTCCGCTTAAATAAAAGTTCAGAAGACGGCTGCACTAAAACGCAACTGAACTCGGATCGTCTCTTCACATTGTCGCACAGTAAGCCTTTTTCACTTAAAACTATTGGAATTCGGAACAAGGCGGCGATGAGTTGTTTTTCTTTTTTTGCAAAAGACTTTATTCTGTCACCGTTGAACTGTTTAGATAGGGTGAACACAGACTTCCATCATAGCAGTTCAACATTTTGTGTGCGCGCGCGCTATCATTCGATCAAATATAAAATAAAAGTAAACATTTATATGGAGGAACATTACCCAGAAATAAACACACTTTCCTGTGCATAGGGAGGGGCTGTCATTTCGAGACATCTAACACTAATAACAGCAACGGTTGGATTGGGAGGAAACCCACCTTAATGAACGGAATATTTGCCATGTTCATGATGTCATGGTGTGTGCAACTGACAGAACATGTGAATATCATACGTTTACAAATCTGGTTGTGGCGTCATCTTCCATTTTTACAATTTCTCTTGTTTATTATTTGCGAGCCTTGTTGCTGGGACGCTGGGCTGTAGCTCGGGTCACCGCTGCCAGCCCTGCCCTGCCCTGCTGAGGTGCACTTGAGCTGGTCTCAGGCTGCAGCGACGGGACCCTGCCATCCGCAGTCTGCTGACAAGCACACACGGCTGCTGTCAGGGGAGGATGGTGCAAGTTTCACAGGCACAGGCACTGCACTCACAGCTACAACGATACACACCACCCCCTCCCTGTTCCTCAACCGAGGTCAACCGGACTCGCATCACACACGCCTGCTCTTCCTTGAAAGGAGGGTCGCACAAACAGCCTTTAATGCAGCGAAGGTGAGTGTCAGGCTTGCCTGGCACCAGGCCACTCTTCACCAACATGTGCGTTTCTAAGGGATTGACCAGTGTTCTCTCTCTCTCTCTCTCTCTCTCTCTCTCTCTATATATATATATATATATATATATATATATATATATATATATATATATATATATATATATATATATGCTTATCCGCGCCTGTGTGTGGAGCGAGAGAGGCAACTGCTCGGGCGAATGCAGAGCCACTGTCCAGGGCTGCAGGCGCCACAGGTCTCCAAGGGCTGATCTAGCAAAAGATACATCATTTAGGTCTCAGAGGTGACACTATTTCTTGTCGTGTTTGTGATCTGTAGTAAGACTGGACAAATGCACTGCCCGAGTGTGTAAGCTACACTTTGTATAACTAACCCATGGCTTGTCCTAGTGCCTGCAGTAAAATAAACGTGAAATAGCAAGGTCTGCCTGGCGAAGTAACATCTCCTGCTTCTTACTGGTGCAATACGGTGTGCGTGAAACCAATCCAGCCTCTGCATTAATTGCAAAACCTAGTCACAATATAATTAAATTCCCGATTAACATTTTCATTTTCTCGCTTGCGTATATGAAATTAATAATTTAAAAGTGGCTTTTTTTTCAGTTACTGGTGACCAGTTTATTGACCATGTTTTTTTAAAAAGCTGTTCCATGTTCAATAAAGCACAAAACACGTGCGTCTTTATGAGCCTCTATTTTGCAGTTATTTTGGGCCAGAAGCGGGCCCTGAGCCTGCTTCCACACGGGATTTATGTATTAAATCATAAAGTTCGCGCGTTTTCGGGCACCTGATCTGTGAGGTTTCACCTGAATGAATTCACGAGGAGTGTCTCCTGTTCAATAATATATGCCCATATCTCGCCATATTAGCTTTGTCGATATGTTATCACTCCTGTCGCTGCTGTGAAGAAACCTGCGAGCAGGCTCTTTGTACCACAGGGTGGCAGAAGTCCCCCACGGCATCATTTCTACCAGGGCAGGACACAACCCCTCTGGACCCACAGCCATCCCCACGCTCCATGCACACTCTAGTCCAAGGGACCAATGTGCTCAGACTGAGGCGAGTCGCAGACTGGCTCGTGTTCTGCAGGGATGCAGAAGTGACTGTTGTCCAGGGAGGGGACCTGCCACGCACGCCTCCCTGTGCTCTCCCCTGAGGTTTATTCAAAGCAGGGCGGTTGCACACGCTCCCAGCGGCTGGAAGGTGTGCTGTGGAAGTAGTTCGTGTCCCTAAGCCGCGGTCCCGCCTCATCCCCCGCACCTTGTACGACCAGAGAACAGGTTCAGCGTCGCTACAAAATCACTGCTTCTAGCAGAGCGCTGATCCCTGGCCCTCGGGCGCTTTGTTCGCACCGGTGTGCTAGCGCCTCGAGGCGTCCTCATTTGTGTAAAACATACTCCACTTAGATTGGCCAAGTGCACACACACACACACTGAAGTCGCCAACTTATATTTCAAATTCCGACTCATGTGCGAACTATTGCTCTTAAAAACAGATCAGCATTACCTTTAAGCGTGGCATTGAAATGTGGGCGCATTCGTGTCTCTTTTTGCACTATACACGTCTACATTTGAGACTGCGTTGAAAAAGTGCGGCCAGGGGCTGGTGGGGGGTTTAAGTGGGAGTCCGAGGCAGCGATTACGAAACATCACATTATGCACAAGGGCCTTTACCACCACACGCACTAATTCAGTCTCTATTTCCAACTCCGCTGTTGATTCCGACCCGACTGGGACGTGTATCTTTTTAAGTAGTTAGTCTAGCATCCAAGAATCATTAGCCAAAAGTAAAACATGACATGTTTTTTTACAGCGCGTATTAGAGCCGTTTGTGCAGTTTTTAAGCGCTTGCTAAGCTATGCGTGTTTGCAGAATGCCGTGTGAAGACGCTCGTGTGATCCCCTCGGCTGGATGAAAAGCCTTGGTCCTGCCGGGATCGAATTGGCTGGAGCATCCTGCAGGCTGAGTTCCCTTAAACCATTCCCTGCCATCATGGACCGACGCTTTAGGACACCAACATCATGGATTTTTAGTTTTTTTTAAAGAATGTTGCAGTTCCTAATAAAATCGAATATTTTGCTGCCCTGCCTCACAGTCGGTCCGGAAACTAACCCAGAGAAGTGATGTGTTGATTTGAAGTGTATTTCTTTTCTGCCCTCGTGTGCTGAGTCCGGTTCCTAAATCCATACAGAATACACCCGAGGCGGCCAGCACGTCATGAGCCCCGGCGCTCCCAGACACCTCTGCGTCACACACTCCTCGTCCCAGCGCCATGCAGTCCTGGAGCACGTGACAAAGAGACACTGACCTCATAAACATGTTAACACATGCAAACACATGCATGCACTGCTCTGTGCACTAGAAATTGAAACATCTGCCCTCTCCCACATTATATATATATATATATATAACTCACTATATCCCACATAATATATATATATATATATATATATATATATATATATATATATATATATATATATATATATATATATATATATATATATATATATATATATATATCACTATGTGGGATATATACTATGTGGGATACATATATATATATATATATATATATATATATATGTGTGTGTGTGTGTGTGTGTGTGTGTGTGTGTGTGTGTGTGTGTTCACCACTGAAATATTTTGCATAGTCACCCATTGTTTATTTTTTCATCCTATAGAAAACACAGGTGTGCGCCTTGCCCGCCCTCATGTATATTCAAATTCTCCTTCTCTTTTTGCTTTTTAGTATGGGTCCAACCGCATATTCTTTGTTGGAAAAGATACCCTGTCTTTTACACTATTTCCCTGTTCCCTATACGTGCTAACTGCCCGATGTCGTGCACTGTATATCCCGCCAGCTCTCTGACATTATAAAAGCTTCATATCAAAGAAGCCCCCCTCCCCCCTCTTTTAAAGGTGGGCAGCCTTCTGAGCGAGTGCACGTGCGTCGGCGCACTGAGTGCAGACTTCAGTGCACGGCCACAGTAGGCCGAATCACTTTTACAGTACGTGCCTGCTACAATCATGTTCGCCCATGATAAACACTATCACTGGTGCACAAAGTGAATGATGCAACATTTCAACCGCGTTAATAAAGCGCTATTTCCGGCCAAGTGGATCATCTGCTCACTTTATCTGATCAGGTGTGCTCTGGCCTCAACCTTCGAGGTACATAATTGTGCCGACAAGAGGCTTGGACAAAAAGGACACTGCAGTAAAATAAACAACAAGTGGGTTTTGCAGCTGCTGTTTTCCAGGCGCTTTGAGCGGATTGGCAAAGTTAGTTCCTACTAGTGTGGTCTGCAGAGTCCTCCCACTGGTGCGGTGGCCCCTGGGCTAAAGGTGACTCCCTCGGCGGAAGTGGCTCGATGAGGGCCGGGATCTGGAGAGCTGTGCGCAAACGATAGACCACAGATTCCAACCCCCAGTCAAATGTCCTCCTTTTAGCACGGCGCCCAGGCAGAGCTGTGCCAGTAGGCGCTATATCCGGTGTAGTGCTTGGATTTGTTATTGAGGTGACAGCACCTCTATGCGCGAACAGACCTGCTGTGGAGGCCTGTGCGATCTTCAGGTCATGGTTTTCCACCCACCTGATTCGACTTAACCTTTCATCATTTTAGCGCAGCTGCAGCAGCACGGTGAACCCGAAGCTATTAGTGCACTAAAGTAAGATTCCTCGTGTGCTCCTGGTATCTATGCTCCTTTGAGAAGTCTCAGGGACAATTGGCTTAATGGGTTGAGGCGCCTTCTACACAGCGAAGCCTCTGCTGGTTCAGTGATATGATGAATGCATCCCCTGCAGGAGGGTCAACTTAGCCTTTCATCCTCCTAACATTGATAAACTGGGGGCTGGTTTAGATGGCCAACAATGACCATGTATTAAACAGGGCTAAGGCGCCCCATTGAGTGAACATGCATTTACACATGCACGTTATGTTACCTTTTAATTTATTTGTATGTCATGGGTTGGATTCAGGTCACGTCACGTTTGATATCAATAAAAAAGCTGTAATGATGTGAATCAAGTGCTGGCCACACATACATTGGTATTATTGTGTGTGGGCGTGTGTGTGTGTTCGAGGTGTAAGTTCATCTGATTCTCAGGACAGCACCTGCATCAGAAGGTGGAATAGATGAATGCAGACAGCAGGGCTGAGGATATTCCACCAGTCCATCGGGCTGCACTGGTAGAAAAGCCTGCGTTTCGCTTCCATCGGCTGTGCCTGGACCAGCAGTTCACTAAACATCCTGACCCAGGGAGGGCGCTGGTTTCATCACCGATGACACATCTGCAAGCATCAGATCCGGCTTGGAGAGTCTGCACTATGGCACGGCTACCCTTCCTGAAGCTTGCGTGTATGTGGGAAGCTCACATCTCAGAGTGGTACATGGCCATGGCATGGGTTCACCGGGCGCTGGAGTACCAAGTGCAGCTGTACATTGAAAAGGCTGCTGAAGTGAGCGCCAGGTAGGAGCACAGTCCAAGGGCATCCAAAACACGGTGGGTGGGGCAAGAAAGGGAGGCTGTGAACATGGGGATAGGCTACAGTCATGAAAACCACAGAACACATGCATAAGGAATGGATAAGGGAGCAGGGCAGATTAAGAGGAAGAAGGAAAGGGGCAAAGAGTGGAAGTGGAGAGGGAGAAAGAAAGAAACAAAGGATGAATGGAGGAGAAAGGAAGAAAGAAAGAAAGAAAGAAAGAAAGAAAGAAAGAAAGAAAGAAAGAAAGAAACTGGGAAAAATAGCACTAAAATTAAGGCAGGAAGATAAGGAATGGCAGAATTACGAAATATAGTTGTACACATGACAAAAAAAAAACAGAGAAACTTTTCTATAGCTAAGTATTATTCAGTAATAATCGAAAAGAGACGCAGCGGTGCGCAAAATAGTGTAGATATTTCCAGCAAATGAACTGATAAATGGATTTGAATAATTGCTGGTTTATCCTTTCAATAAATGGAGTTCTGGCTTCCTGATTCAATTTCGTCAAACGTCGGTTAAATCCCCGACTCGGTTCTTGTAGCAGCTGCATTAAATATTCACAGGAATTGTTAGTAACCTGATGCAGACTACCCTTACCCCCCCTCCCCCCACAAAGAGGCTAATCTACTGCTCACTCATCTCTCCGAGAGGTGTTCTCTCTCTCTTTAAAAATGACAAATGTCTTGTCAGATGTGGGAAATCTGCTCCATCTGGTTGTTTTACCACCTTTGGTGAGCTGTGTATGAGTGGCTTGCCTGTGATAGTGTGCCTATGTGTCCACATGTGTTTGTGTGCTTTTATGTCTGTGTTTGGGCTTCTTTGGTCGTAAGTGGAGTAATCATGTATGTAAAGGTGGCAAAACGCCTCGGTGCCACATTATCATGTGGTGTTTGTGCATTTAAAGGTGAAAGTACCCGCTTGGGTGCCAAGTGTGTGCGTTTGTGTAAAGGTGGCAAAGCCTGCTCTGGTGTCGTGCGTGTACAGGTGGCAGAGCCCGCTTTGTGCCACGTGAAGAGGCCGTAGGCGCGTGTGTAAAGGTGACAGAGCCGCTTGGGTGCCACTTTTACGGGGCCGTGCGTGTGTGTAAAGGTGGAAAGCCCACTCGGGTCCCGCATGAAGAGGCCGTGTGAGTAAAGGTGGCAAAGACCGCTTGTGTGCCACATGAAGGACCTTGTATGTAAAAGTGGCAGAGCCTGCTTGGGTGCCACGTGGAGAGGCCGTGTGTGCGTGTGTAAAGATGGCAGAGACGGCTTGGGTGCCTCGTGTAGAGGCCGTGGGTGCGTGTGTGTAAAGGTGGCAGAGTCCGCTTAGTTGCCACGGAAAGAGGACGTGTGTGAGTGTGTGGCAAAGTCCACTCCGGTGCCACGTGAACGGGCCGTGTGTGCATGTGTAAAGGTGGCAGAGCCCGCTTGGGTGCCGCGTGAAGAGGCCGTGTGTGCGTGTGTGTAAAGGGGGCAGAGCCCGCTTGGTTGCCATGGAAAGAGGTCGTGTGTGAGTAAAAAGGGCGCAGAGCCCGCTTGGGTGCCACGTAAAGGGCCATGTGTGTAAAGGTGGCAGAGCCCGCTTGGGTGCCACGTAAAGGGCCATGTGTGTAAAGGTGGCAGAGCCCGCTTGGGTGCCACATGGAGGGCCATGTGTGTAAAGGTGGCAGAGCCCGCTTGGTTGCCGCGTGAAGAGGTCGTGTGTGCGTGTGTGTAAAGTTGGCAAAGCCGATTGGTTGCCACGGGAAGAGGTCGTGGGTGCAAAGGGGGCAGAGCCCGCTTGGTTGCCACGTGAAGAGATCGTGTGTGCGTGTGTGTAAGGGGGGGCAGAGCTCGCTTGTTTGCCGCGTGAAGAGGTTGTGTGTGCGTGTGTTTAAAAGGGGCAGAGCTCGCCTGGGTGCCACGTGAAGAGGTCGTGTGTGCGTGTGTGTAAAGGGGCAGAGCCCGCTTGGTTGCCGCGTGAAGAGGCCGAGTGTGCGTGTGTGTAAAGGTGGCAGAGCCGCTTGGTTGCCACGTGAAGAGGTCGTGTGTGCGTGTGTGTAAAGGGGGCAGAGCCGCTTGGTTGCCACGTGAAGAGGTCGTGTGTGCGTGTGTGTAAAGGGGGCAGAGCTCGCTTGGGTGCCGCGTGAAGAGGCTGAGTGTGCGTGTGTGTAAAGGTGGCAGAGCCCGCTTGTGTGCCCTAAGACGGGGCCGTGCTTGTTAAGAGACAGGAGCCCACCTGGGCGCGTGAAGTGGCAGTGCTGTGAAGTAGGTGATCTGCCGCTCTCGGAAGCAGCAGAAGTCCCCCTCGGACACAAAGGCTCCGCGGTAGCAGCCGCACCTCTGGCTAATGAGATGCCGCCTGTAGCGGATGGAGCCTCGGCCGTCTTCGGGCTTCTCAGACTTCCTCATATAGTTTATCTTCCATCTTATATCGTTTTGTTCCCGTGTTCTCCGGGCTGCCAGTGGGTTGTGCACGCCTCCATCCGTGATGACTTATTTCAAGGTCTCCTGTCATCATCACAGGCATGGTCCCGGCAGGGTACACATGTGCCCAAATCTCAAACACATGAGCACGTCACCAGGTGCCACTTAAGATATTCGTGACAGCTACCACCAGGTCCAATAAACACGTACCAGAGCTCTTGTGTGCAATGTCACTGAGTGACCCACTCTCAAGAGGGCTATAGAGGCTCCGGGATTAAGTCTAGATGGAAACGGGGCCTTTTCTTAGTTACTTACACCTCAGGCAATGTAGAGAGGGTCACTGTTATCAACATTAAAGAATGTCTTACTATAAAGGTGGAGAAAATGCACGGAGGGGGGGCGGGGGGGGGGTCCAGGCCGCTGGAGTGGTCTACAGCAGAGTATGAATTAATTAGGACATCTACACGGATACATATAATGATGTCTCTCTCTCTCTCCGCCCTCTCCTTCTCTATCACACTCTCCCAGTCAACACACATACAGTGCATGGTTCGTGTAATTAATATTAGTGAGTTTGAGTGTGTGCCATACATGGGGTTTAATTAAAACCCTCCCGTGTAATCTATGTGTATATATATCATTGGAAAGGTACAAGGATATGTGAAAGGATGTACAGGCACATGCTCAGTGACACATTACTAAAGAACACTGTAGTCCCGTTAGTTACTTCTGAAAATGCATAATAGGCTGGTCTCTTATCCTTCGGGTCCGAGTTGTGACACACCATATTGTAGTGCAAGTAAGGATGTCACTGCTGGGTGAGCGTCATGGCGCTACAGTAAAACTAGCGCCTCCAACTCTTGCTTGCATAAAATGAACGTGATATCTGTCCGTCTACTAGTGCTCACATTTAAGCCAGATAGTTACCCACAAGGGCCAGATGGTTACAGACAAGTAAAATGATACATCGGTTTTATAGAGGAAGATTTGTAATTAAATCTAATTCGCATACAGCCTCACTTCTACACCGGGATGTCCATGCTATAAACCAGGTTAAATGCATTAGGCTTATTGCAGGTTTTCTTAGCATACACTGCTTTCCAATGACCCCCACAGACATGCACATATGTGTATGGCGCAGCCGACTCCAGGCTACTCTGAAGGAAAATTTTATTTATATTGTTCCACAATGGAAAAATCCCGCTTTATAAGAATTAATATATCTGTGAGGCTTTGACTCCCTGTAAGATAATATTTGTCTTCGCGCTCTATGCGATGGATTCAGAAAAATAGTTGAGCTGTCGCATTTTGTAGAAGGTTTGCCTTCACGGCTGTTGAATCCAACTTTGCGCCCTGTGTGCTCTGGACACGTCGTTAATATTTTGATGGCGTTTGATCCGCACACAAGGCTGTGTTATTATACACTTGTTTTGCTTGTAAAAGTAAACCTCACATCAACTTTGTGATCCATGAGATGGCTTCATCTCGAACAAAATACATTTCTCCCTTTGTGCGCTGCTCTCGAACAAGACGACACTGGTCTTTACTCCGTCTCTCACTCTCTCCGTTATGTTCTCATCTCTTCTATATTGCCTCACCTCTAGTGTGCCTCACATGGCATTATGCCCCTCCCCTCTCCTCTGCGTCGCCGCCTCTCGCTTCACATATCATGTGCAAAACATGATGTGCGCCTCAGTCCTGGATCGGTCATGAGCCTGTGCCTCACCGCTCGTGTCGCACCCACGTGTCTTCGCTCATCTGCCTATCACCTTTTATTCCCCTCACTTCTCCTGTGTTATATCACTCAGCGCCCCAATGCTTACCTGTCTGGCCACACCCCCGTTTTTCACAAGACATCTTCTGTATGCTGCGTCCTCTGCCCCCACAACCCTATGCCTCACAAATCACCTCTCACATGCCCTAACTAACCTCGCATGAGCCATCGATTTCTCCCCTCACTTTTCATATTTCACCTGGAGTCCCCACTGCCTTACTCCACCTGCTCTCTCACTCTTCCTGGGCCGCAAACCTCCATGCCTCACTTCTCCTGTGCACCCCAATCCCTCACAGCGCTATTTCCTCAGGTGCATTTAGTCTCGCCACCTTGTGCCTCATCTCCTCTGTGCTTCCGTACGTCTTCTACTTAACATTTCACTTCTCTGCACCCGCTTTTTCTACCTTTCCCTAATTATCTTTTTATAACTCTTCTTTTTAAATTCGTCTTTAACTGTATAACTTGGATTGCCAATTCGATTGAATGCTCTCTACCTCTGTTGTCTCTCCATGTCGCCACTTCACAAACCCGTTCCCCTCTCTCCCTGTCTGTGACTCACTCACACCAAACATACACATCGGTATATACATTCTCTTGCTTCTCTTTCTCACTTTCTTCCTACCTCTCTCCTGCCTATCATTGTGACTTTTTATCATTTAATAAAACTTAAGATATATAACAATCCTGTAAGCCACACATTTGAATAGAGCCTTCTCATTAGCTGAACTGCATACCTATTTCTCCAATGCTACAACGTCCTTTCTTGATTCCATTTCTTAATTCGCTTTGATGTGTCGTTTTTCATCTTTACCTTTGCTCATATACCTGGCATGTCTTCCCATGCATTTCCACAACACCCCCGCATAACTGTGTCGACCTCTTTCTTCCCTCCACATGTATCTCCTTCCGCTTGTTTTAATTCCTCTAAGTCCTCGAATTTCCATTGCTCTCGTCTCACTTTTCCACTTCCTCATTTGTTCCCGACCTCTCGCCGGCTCCTTACTCGCTTCTCACTCTTCTTGAGACCTGTGTTACTTACACCCTCCGACCAGCTATCTAACCCCTATCTCCCTTATCATTTCAGCCCTTTAACTTTCACTGACATTATGTCTACACTTTCCGCTGCATATATATTTCCTTCACATCTCTCCTTTCTCTTTCACTTCTACAATTCATATTTTCTCTTACCGCCTCCACCCCATCCATGTACGTATCTTGTTCCCTCCCCCATCCAGGTCTGCCTTTCCTTTGCTTCCCTCATTCCACGACTTCTCTCCAAGCCCAGGAATCATTAACAGCCCCCTCTGGCTACATGTTTTGCATCAGTGAAACATTATGGCATACTTGTAATACAAACCCCGTCGACTCGCTTTGAATCCTGTGGTTAGATGTGTAATAGCTATAAAAAAATGTTCCTCCGGCATAATGTAACAAAAAATGCTGAATACTCCCAAAGATACAGCTGGAAAAAAACACAGACCATTTGTCACATCGAAGGCAATATACAGCGTGTGTAATTTATCAAACATCCACCATAAAAAATGCAACTATTTTTTAAAAAGTCCTGTGGCCTTTTCCGCCCCGTGCAGCTGATGTACTGAACAGATCTCTGGATGGCTTTATTAATGTGAACTCTATTACCAAAGAGGTTCGTTTTTAGCTAACACTATAAAATAACTCATTTTGCCCAAACGTTGCAATTTTCTGCCAAGAGTTCTGTCTAAAAAAAGTAGTGTTTTAAACGAGCGATAATGTACACATGTGGAATAAAGTTTTGTCAAAGCTGGTCTCAGTACCAGGACTGACCTCGAGCCGTTCTAGTCACATCACACTACACGACCGGAGGCTCTGCCTTCATATCCTGTTATGAGATAGAGTCGGCACTATAGTGCACTTTACTCGTTGTCTTTCGTGCCAGCCTTCTAAAAAGCAGACATGTAAAACGTCTCGCCTGCTTCTGCAGCCCAAAGCGTGTATTTGGAATCTAGAACTCACGTTAGCCAATCTGGCATATCAGAGATTTCGTAGGACCCTGAGCAGCAAAGACACGGCGTTTAGATATGAGGGAGTAAACACAAGCAAGTGTTGCTAATAATCTCTCATTATAATAATCGGATTACAGTGACAATATTATTACTGACCGGGAAACATAATGAAAATAAAAGTGCCGATAATATCGAATAAACTAATATTATTACACACTTTCTTTCAAAAGAACAGCTTATTATGTCCAAGGAATTGATAAAAAACGGCCTGTAAACGGGTCAGGAGAGAATCCCAACATGACAAAAACGCATTTGCTCCTGTACTGTGACCTGGTTTCTTTGTGTCAATAAAAACACCTTCCGTGGTTTCTTGCATACACTCCACAGCCAGACTGCATTAAATCATTGCCTTGCGGCGCCTCCCTCACTCCGCTGTGGAAGTAAATTCTTAAAAACCAATACCTGTCATGTTATTTGACTGACAATGCCTAATTACTTGATTTCCGCCCGTCCGCGGCTATCACTGCGCAGATATATTGCCGACGTCTAACTGTTTTAGAAAGCAGGCGTGCGCTCGTCCTCCAGCCCGGGTAAACATTCGATGCGTCATACGTGGAGCGCGACGTCCACCGAACGCTGCGTAAACGTAGGATGCGGAAGTGCAGCGTGTTGCTGTGCGCCTCGTAGCCCAGTGTAAACGTACGATATGTCGAGGTGCGACGTATGGGCTCAAACTTTTCGAGGGCAGGCGGCTGCCATCAGCTCATTCCTCGGGGTCTAGCCTGCCTGCTCAGAGCTCTCAGAAACGAACGTCTTTCAAACTGATTGCTCGAGGAGCACTTTGAGTGTCCGGCTCCATTAGCTTTTTCATTTTCAAACGTAAGAGTATATTATTCAGATAGCACAATTGCCGATCATTGTTTCTCTTGTTAAAGGTGCATTTATAGATGTGGTAACTAGGTGGCGCTGCAAGGCGCTCGAGTGATCCTCCGTTTCAGCGAGGACGGACGCCATTAGCAGAAGTCTGCGGTGGGAAGCAGTTTACAAAGGCGCACAATTAACACAGACATTTCTCAGAGGAAACGACAGCAATGCCTAGAAATGTACCACAGTCGTTGTTTCTAGGGCTCAGTTATAGAAACGTTTTAAACGCCGTTGTATAATAATTGATCGATTGACCTATTTGACAAAAAATGGTATTGCAAGATGTTTTGGTGTGAAAAATGCATTGTTGGCACAACTTAATGTTTGTTTTCCACTATCAAAATTATTATTATGCGTTTTTCCTGCAGCAGACCGGCCAGGTGAAGGTGTAACCGTGTTGGGAACTGATCACGAAAAAATTGTAACTCAGACCAAATTCGTTGGCGAAAATAAGGACATCGAAGTGTCACTACCAAAAAGGAAAGAATGTAACGGGTTAAAAACTTGGTGTAAAAATACGTTTCTATTTAATTTCGCATTGTTATTTCGCGCTACTTTCAATTATATGTAAATAATAAAATACATTCTAAGTAAGAAGTGTACCCTGAGAACTGGGTGCGATTTTTTTTATTTACAGATCAATAAAAGCAGTTACGCGTTCATGTTATAGAAAGAATGTATGTGGACAAACGCATTTAAATACTCGGATAAATAAAATAGAGGACAAATGACATTCAACATTTCACACAGGCAGCGTGCAGTCTGACAAGAAGGGATTTCATCACAGAATCGGGGGACTGTAGAGACTAGGATGCTGTTGAAACCTGTTGAAAATAAATGTGGCTCGACAACACACACACACACATATATATATATATATATATATATATATATATATATATATATGTATATACACACACACACACTTGTGTGCGTGTGTATTCACACACACGTACATTTATCAGAATGTTATTTAGAGGAACACAACAGAGAAACAGTTTTCTGAGTCAATGCATGTATGTTACAATAACTTTACACAGGGAAACTTCTCTCTTAAATGTCACTTGGCCTTGTTAATATGGTGTTGTCTTTCTGCTCGACTTCAACCCCTTTAATTTTGGTTTTGTTAAATCCTTTTACTAAACAAATGCACGTGACAATACCAAATAACAAGCCTACAGGCAGACGAGGGAGGGAAGGGGCATTATGTTCCACTCGAGACCCACCCACCAATCCAGGGACTCTGGTTTTCGCTATCTAGAGACATTTTGCATTTTATTCAGGGAACGGTCTATCAGAATGACTGCACAGTAGATAACAAGTATTCACTACAGCCCCACCCCTCCGGAGTCGCCCTTTCGTATTTGGGTTTCATCTCATCTATTCCCGCAACTCAGGGCTCGATTGGAGCTCAAATTGGGTTTAGGTGGCGCTAAGCAGGTTAGGTCACCGGGGTGTAAACGACGAGGCAGCGAATTACCGCCATGATCTGGCGGCCTCCCTCGATTCATTCCTCCAGCCTTTCTGTAGGTCCAGGTGATGAAAAGTGACAGATCTGAAAGAGACAGCTTTTAAAAGTAATGGAGTCTGATGAGTCGTCACCCTGTCTGTTGGTATCAACAGGCCTGTAAAACACGTTGCTGGGGAGGGGCTGGGGGTGGCTGCTGTTTTAACTAATGCCTGGAGCTGCTGGGGGATGGCCAAGCGTAGTAGGCGTCTCCTTCTATTGCAGTAGGCTAACAGTGTCCCTTCTGAGCAAAAGCAGACAAGTGCATGTTTGCTGATAGGTGTACGTTCTGTGATATGTGTGAGTGAAGAAATTGAGATTGATGTGGGCACTGATGGATGTAAGTTATGAATATACCTATGTATGCATACAATGTATATATTAATTGCTATAACTCATGTAAGATAGTCGTGCATGTTTATTGTTTCTCCGTTTGACTGCATTTAGCTGAAAACAGCTGTAGAAGAAAATGTAATCCACACTATGAAAAGCAAATTGTGTTTTAAAAGCCTTGTGAAGTTACTTTTGGAATAAAAGTTCATCTTTTCGTGAGGCACATCAATTCGCATGCTAGTTTTTGAAAGTAGAGGTAGAATATGAGATCAGTCGGAGTGCTACCCTGATTCCCGTCTTGAACTGTGTGTGTGTGCGTGTGTGCGCGCGTGTGTGTGTGTGTGTGGAGGCGGGAGGAATGGAGGGTGACACCATACTCCACATGAAGCTACTTAAGGGACGAAGTCTTGACAGGGGGCGAGCTCTTCCGCCGCATCTGTGAGAGCTGCCCTGCTCTACACGAACCATGGAGCTGAGAGCAGGATTGTGTCTTGTTAAACCATGGCTGGAGGACCCTGCTCTACACCCACGCTGACCTCCGAAGCCCGCCAAAAAGAAAGACATCAACAAACGAAGGACAGCTTGCAAAAATGCACATTTCATTCGCTCAATAATTGATATCGCTTGTATGTGTGCAGTTGTGCTAAACATTAAGCAAGTCGCGTTACTCTTGCGCGAAGATTTAGAGGTATAGTCCTCGGCAGGCTGAGTCCCACTGCCCGTCGCCTTTTTGTGGCGGCAGCTATGCTTGGTGTGGTTACGACTGTGTTTATAAGATCTGGCAGCAAAGATTTACAAAAGAAATCAAGGGCTGCTTCTTACTGCTTTTGCCACAGCGATCAATTGTAGAGGGTATATTCCAAGGGTGAGTAGTGCCTAGGTACATAAGACCCTAGGAGCTGCGTTTGCCAAATGCACTTCCAACTGGGGCCACCAAGGTGACTGCATGTGCATGCCACATGTGCACTATTTTTCACATGCACCTAACTGAGAGTCACATTTGTCGCTACGACTTGCCGTTGGTGTTCACAATTACCACATAAATATGCCCCATTTGCCACATGCCCTACACTGCAAGGCATTTTTGCATCATGTCAAGTGCACCAGCTATTTACTGCATGCACGTGCTTCGGGAGCCACATTTGTCACATGGCCTTGTTACTTTGGAGCCACATATCCCCGATCATTCGATAGAATACGCCATGAACTCACAAAGACGAGGCCACAGCCTGCCAACATATCCATGCAGTACTCGGCGCCACGAGGCGTATTCCGCACCCACCGTCTCCCTGGCTCCACCAGCTCCAGGCTCCTTGAATCCAATGCCATGGAGGCTAGGGTAGGTGTTACCAATTAAATATGGCATGCCTCACCGAATGACTACCAGTACACACTCTGTCACCTCACAGGGACGCGCTTCCACTAGCATCGGTAAACCCCATACTCGCCTTCAGGGTTTGCACTCTCCCTGTTACTAGGACATATCACACCCACTGCTGAGGAGTGCTCTCACTTTCCCGTTAACACACAACACGAATATCCGAAGTGAGCACTCATACTATCACAAATCACACTCTCGGCCATCAATAAACACCACACTCAGCTCCAAGGAGTGCAACAATGCTCTGTCACCAGAGCACGCCACCCCCCCCCCCCCCCCCCCCCTCATGTGCACTTCTCACTCTCTGCAATCAATTGAGAGCACACTCAACTCCAAAGAGTGCAACACTGCTCTCTGTCACCAGAACACACCACGAACAGCTCCCACAGGTGCACTCTCAATCTCTGCCACCAATACACAGCACAGTCGGCTCGCAGTGTAACACTGCTCTCTGTCACCAGAGCACACCACGAACACCTCCCACATGTGCACTTCCAATCTCCTCCATAAATAACCAGCACACTCACAGCCGCGGCCGGTAGTAGGTGTAACTGCAGGGCGGTGACGTAGGTAGGGGGAGGGGCAGGGTGGGGGTAGTAATGTATGGATTACGGACTTTAACAGGTAAGTAAACATAAATAAATAAAACAAATTTTGTTGCGTGCACTGCATCACCAAATGCAATGCAGAGCGCGCAACAAAATTTGTTTTATTTATGTTTACTTACCTGTTAAAGTCCGTAATCCATACATTACTACCCCCTACCCTGCCCCTCCCCCTCCCCACGTCACCGCCCTGCAGTTACACCTACTACCGGCCGTGGCTGCACACTCAACTCAAAGGAGTGCAACACTTCTCTCTGTCACCAGTGCACAACATCACCACCTCCCACATGTGCACTTTCCGTATCTGTCATAAATAATCAGAACAATCACCTCAGGAGTGCAACACTGCTCTCTGTCACCAGAGCACAGCACTAGACCTCCCACATGCACACTTTCACTCTGCTATCAATAAACAGTACAGCCACATCAGGAGTGCAACACTGCTCTCTGTCACCAATGCACTGCACAAACACATCCCACATGTGCACTCTCTCTCTCTGCCATCTATAAACAGCACACTCAGCTCCAAGGAGTACAACACTGCTCTCTGTCACCAGTGCACACCATCACCACCTCCCACATGTGCACTTTCAGTATCTGTCATAAACAGCACACTCACCTCAGGAGTGCAACACTGCTCTCTGTCACCAGAGCACAGCACTACACCTCCCACATGCACACTTTCACTCTACTATCAATAAACAGTACAGCCACCTCAGGAGTGCAACACTGCTCTCTGTCACCAATGCACTGCACAAACACATCCTACATGTGCACTCTCTCTCTCTGCCATCTATAAACAGCACACTCCGCTCCAAGGAGTACAACACTGCTCTCTGTCACCAGTGCACACCATCACCACCTCCCACATGTGCACTTTCAGTATCTGTCATAAACAGCACACTCACCTCAGGAGTGCAACACTGCTCTCTGTCACCAGAGCACAGCACTACACCTCCCACATGCACACTTTCACTCTACTATCAATAAACAGTACAGCCACCTCAGGAGTGCAACACTGCTCTCTGTCACCAATGCACTGCACAAACACATCCCACATGTGCACTCTCTCTCTCTGCCATCTATAAACAGCACACTCAGCTCCAAGGAGTACAACACTGCTCTCTGTCACCAGTGCACACCATCACCACCTCCCACATGTGCACTTTCAGTATCTGTCATAAATAAACAGCACACTCACCTCAGGAGTGCAACACTGCTCTCTGCCACCAGAGCACAGCACTACACCTCCCACATGCACACTTTCACTCTACTATCAATAAACAGTACCACCACCTCAGAAGTGCAACACTGCTCTCTGTCACCAATGCACTTCACAAACACATCCCACATGTGCACTCTCTCTCTCTCTGCCATCTATAAACAGCACACTCAGCTCCAAGGAGTACAACACTGCTCTCTGTAACCAGAGCACACTACGTACGCCTCCCACATGTGCACTTTCACTCTCTGCGATCTATAAATAGCACACTCAGCTCCAAGGAGAGCAACACTGCTGTCTGTCACCAGAGCACACCACAAACACCTCCCACATGTGCACTTCCAATCTCTGCCATAAATAAACAGCACACTCAGCTCAAAGGAGTGCAACGTTGCTCTCTGTCACCAGTGCCCACCATCACCACCTCAAGTGCACTCTTTCTTTACTACCATCAGTAACCAGCACATTGAGCTCCAAAAAGTGCAAAACTGATCTGTATCACCAGTGCACACTGCCACCACCTCCCACATGTGCACTCTCACTCTCTGCCATCAATAAACACAGCACTCAGTCCCAAAGAGTGCGACACTGCTCTCTGTCACCTCTGTACACCACAAACACACCCCATTTGTGCACTCTAACTCTCTGCCTTTAATAGGGCCCAGACTCCCAGCATGCTCCCCTGCCCCGCCCGCCAAGTCAGGGATACAGCCCGCAATCAAATTCATACATCAGAGAGAGAGTGGGTGTAAAACGGCCATGTTTAATTGTCAACATTCATAAACATGACTAAACAATACATATTAAAATTGATCAAATCAATAACACATTTTTAATATTGACATTCAAAGTTTTCTCTATTATACTTGTTACTTTTCCCCCAGCACTAAGAGGCCCACTGGCTCGCATCTCCATTTCGGAGCACCCCACGCAAGGCGCAACCCACCTGCGTCCTTGAGTAATGGGCCCCTGCCCTCTGGTCCTTGTCCACCATATCCGGGGACCACCCCTCGACCACCAGGATCCCAGGAGGCTCGTAACCTGGCGCCCTTGCCTCCCCAGCCGGTGGCCTCATTTTCCCTGCGGAGAGCTTACCGTCTCTCCCCTCAGTGCTGGCCTAGGGAGTTCGCAAGGAGGACTCCCGTTCACTCTGTAAATCCATGTCAATGTTCTAAGGCCTCTTTACCGCAACACCCCCCCCCTCGAACTACTGATCTAAGGGACGGGTGGGTGGGAGTTGGTAACGTGAGGGGCGCAGTCCAGGGTCTGTCCGTCCGGTGCAGGCGAGGAAAGAGACCGGCACCACATTTCCCAGAGCCTAAATAGGCCAGACTCTCTCCCCTCTCCGCACCGGATGTGCGTCAACAGTGACCCGCAAGTGATTCCCGGCTGGTCGCCCATAGGGCTAGCCTGGCCGCCTACTCTACCAGGGGCGTGGTGAGGAGCCGGGAGGCCGGGCCCTAATGGCGCGCTCCTCGAGCTTCGCGCTTTGCATAGGGCCCGTACCGCCCAGCATGCTCCCCTGCCCGCCGCCAAGTCAGGGATACAGCTCACAATCAAATTCATACATCAGAGAGAGAGTGGGTGTAAAACGGCCATGTTTAATTGTCAACATTCATAAATATGACTAAACAATACATATTAAAATTGATAAAATCAATAACACATTTTTAATATTGACATTCAAAGTTTTCTCTATTAAACTAGTTAGTTTTCCCCCAGCACTTTGGGGCCCTCTGGCTCGCATCTCTAAATTGGAGCACCCCATGCAAGGCGCAACCCACCTGCGTCTTGAGTAATGGGCCCCTGCCCTCTGGTCCTTGTCCGCCATATCCGGGGCCCACCCCTCGACCACCAGGCTGCCCAGGATCCCAGGAGGCTCGTAACCTGGCGCCCTTGCCTCCCCAGCCGGTGGCCTCATTCTCCCTGCGGAGAGCTTACCATCTCTCCCCTCAGTGCTGGCCTAGGGAGTACGCAAGGAGGACTCCCGTTCACTCTGTAAATCCATGTCAATGTTCTAAGGCCTCTTTACCGCCACAAGGGTGACCAGGGCCCACAGGTCCTTCACCCTCCACACCACAGAATACGTTTTGCACGAAAGACCATATTCCTCTGATCCAAATGTCTGTGCCAATGTCTGATAAATGCACGCCATCATGATGGAACATCCTATCTCCTGTGATCATCCGGTGCGGGATATGAAAC
Organism: Lissotriton helveticus; assembly: GCF_964261635.1. Taxonomy (NCBI): domain Eukaryota; kingdom Metazoa; phylum Chordata; class Amphibia; order Caudata; family Salamandridae; genus Lissotriton; species Lissotriton helveticus. Next base: position 2,000,428,813 of record NC_136061.1, on the reverse strand, counting down.
AAGCGGCCCTTCACTGAGCACAGCTTGGCCAACTCCCCATTGAGCCGCCTGACTGAGACATTCAAAGCTCGCGATCGAACTCCGGAATCCCATGACCGGCGTGGGATCATGCAAGACCAAGCCATCCTGGCCCGGGGAAAGGTATGTCCAAGCCATGCGAATTCCATCAGGAGGGCTTCCTTGACCGCAAGGCGTCCCCGATCAACCATGTCGTTGCCGCCCAAGTGAAGAATGAGGAAATACGGGGACTTCTGTCCCTCGTGTGCCCTAATCTCCTCCACAATCTGCCGCAGGTGTCGAATTCGCAGCCCCCCCCGACGCCCCGCCATAGAAACTCTGTCCCTTTCAAGCCCGGTGGTTTTTCCACTCGCTGCTGCTGCAACCGCACCGTTGCGCGCCATACAAACGAGTGCCCCAACACCCACACCACCTTCACAGGCATACTAATGAACAGGAGAGAAATGGAAAAGTCAGGCATAGTCATGTCCACATTGCAAGCATCTCTTCATAGCAACCCTGGCCGTACGTATCGCTTAAAACATTCTGATGACCAGTGCCCCACCTTCTTCACTGTTTCAGCTGGTAAGCCAGCCCCGCCGCCAATGTCGCCGCCCCAATTCTATAAGAGTGCGAAGAATAGCCTGCTGACTGCGATCCCAGTTTAGCTAATGCCAACCCAAAGACTGCCTTGAATTGGTACTGTGACACTCAATCCCCCAGCTCATGTATGAACAGGGCCTGCTCCATCCCTGCCGGTCGAATGGCCAAATATGACTGCATCAGAGCTGCCGGGCAGATTGTTATGGGTGCAGGACACAGATGGATCGATGTTCTCTTTCCCATCTGGTCGGTTTTTGACCTCCTAAGGGTCACCAATAAACCCCCCGGTATCAGCCTGGTGTCACGAAATTGAAGGCCCCCTAACTGGTCAGCTCTGGAGGTCCCAACCATAGACCCAGCCAATGCCGTTTCAATTGCTAGTGAAAAAGCCTGCACCTTGTCTAAAAGCAACCTGAACTCCCCCGCCACTGTGTCAATCTCTATTCTTAAAAAGGACATGCATGTGTCAAGGCCTACTGTCTTGCCCGGCGCCAATGGTACCTTGAATTCATTAAACATAACCACAAATTGCAGCAATGCCTGTGCGTACGCATGTGATCCTACTGGGCCCATGACCATAAAGTTATCTAAGTAATGCACCACTTCCCAGCAACCTGTCTTGAGTGTGAACAACTACTGAAGCATAGTGCTAAACGTCACCGCCCCAATTCTAAAAGAGTGCGAAGAGTAGCCTGCTGACTGCAATCCCAGTTTAGCTAATGCCAACCCAAAGACTGCCTTGAATTGGTACTGTGACACACAATCCCCCTGCTCATGTATGAACAGGGCCTGCCCCATCCCTGCCGGGCGAATGGCCAAATATGACTGCATCAGAGCTACCGGGCAGATTGTTATACTGGGTGCAGGACACAGATGGATCGCTGTTCCCTTTCCCATCTGGTCGGTTTTTGACCTCCTAAGGGTCACCACTAAACCCCCTGGTATCAGCTTGGTGTCACGAAATTGAAGGCCCCCTAACTGGTCAGCTCTGGAGGTCCCAACCATTTCCCCCAATCGAAATGCCCCATAAAAAGCCAGGGAAAATACCGCCCCAAATAATGTGCTCTCAAATGATGAGCAGCAAACCATAGGAAGTGACCCGAGGAGTTCATCCAGTGTCTGAATATCTAAAGGCCTCCGGCAATCCTTTCTGGGTCTATCTAGCCTAGCCCACCCTGCCAAAGCTTTCTTGACCACAAAGGATGTGCCGGGGTCGCGCTCGCCCGCCAGCTTGGCGAAGAAACCTATTGCTGTCACAAGTGCCCTCGCATAAGAAACTGGCCTACCCTGATCCCTCAACACTTGCAGGAAACTGTATATTGCGTTGTCAGAAAACAGGCCCGTTATCCTGGCCCCCTGCACAAACATCCTGTAGGACATAAATTGTTGTTGATAAGATCTCCTAGTGCGATCACTCAGTGAGGCACCTACCAGCCCCGCTTGCGTGGGGCTCCAGTCCTCCACAGTGATGTTGGGAACACTGTCATCCGCTCCTCCACATGTGGGTGGTACCTCCGGAAATCCTGCAACTTGGAACGAGAAAAAGCATCAGCAGCCTGATTGTCTACCCTTGGTGAGGAACAGCAGGTTCAGCCTCAAGCAGACCAACACTAAGTGTTTCAATAATCTCAGAACATGTTTACATGTAGCTCCCTGCCTGTTGATTGCCTCTACCACTGCCATGTTGTCTGACCAAAAAATCACTGACTTGTTCTCAAAGTAGTCTACCCACACGGTCACCGCTACTATAATCGGGAATAACTCCAAGAAGGCTATGTTTCTGGCTAAACCACCCTCATGCCAATCCGCCGGCCAATCACCCCTGCACTATTAGGACCCTAGAATAGCTCCAAAGCCAATGCTATCTGCTGAGTCTGTGAGCAAGCCCAACTCAGCACTGGACACCAGCGGCGCTGGCCAAACCACCTTACCATTAAAATTGCTCAGGAAACTGCGCCACACTCTCAAATCCTCTTTCACGTCCACCTGTAGGCGCACATGGTGATGCTTCTGAGTTAACCCTACCATTGCCCTAGCTATAGACCTTGAGAAGGGGCGCCCCATCGGGATGATACGAAGGGCGAAGTTCAGCTGGCCCACCAACACCTGTAATTGATGTAAGGTGACCTTAGACCCAGCCAATGGCGTGTCAATTGCTAGGGAAAAAGCCTGCTCCTTGTCTAAAGGCAACCTGCACTCCCCCACCACTGTGTCAATCTCAATTCCTAAAAAGGACATGCATGTGTCAGGGCTTATTGTCTTGCCCGGCGCCAATGGTACCTTGAATTCATTAAACATAGCCACAAATTGCCCCAATGCCTGTGCGCACGCATCTGGTCCTGCTGGGCTCATGACCATAAAGTCATCTAAGTAATGCACCACTTCCCAGCAACCTGTCTTGAGTGTGAACAACTACTGAAGCATAGTGCTAAACGTCGCCGCCCCAATTCTAAAAGAGTGCGAAGAATAGCCTGCTGACTGCAATCCCAGTTTAGCTAATGCCAACCCAAAGACTGCCTTGAATTGGTACTGTGACACACAATCCCCCTGCTCATGTATGAACAGGGCCTGCCCCATCCCTGCCGGGCGAATGGCCAAATATGACTGCATCGGAGCTACCGGGCAGATTGTTATACCGGGTGCAGGACACAGATGGATCGCCGTTCCCTTTCCCATCTGGTTGGTTTTTGACCTCATAAGGGTCACCACTAAACCCCCCGGTATCAGCTTGGTGTCACGAAATTGAAGGCCCCCTAACTGGTCAGCTCAGGAGGTCCCAACCATAGACCTAGCCAATGCCGTGTCAATTGCTAGGGAAAACGCCTGCACCTTGTCTAAAGGCAACCTGCACTCCCCCGCCACTGTGTCAATCTATATTCTTAAAAAGGACATGCATGTGTCAGGGCCTACTGTCTTGCCCGGCGCCAATGGTACCTTGAATTCATTAAACATAGCCACAAATTGCCCCAATGCCTGTGCACACACATCTGATCCTGCTGGGCCCATGACCATAAAGTCATCTAAGTAATGCACCACTTCCCAGCAACCTGTCTTGAGTGTGAACAACTACTGAAGCATAGTGCTAAACGTCTCAAAGTATCTGCAAGAAACCGCATACCCCATTGGCATGCACATGTCATAATAGAACTGGTGATTCAACTGGAAGCCCAGCAAATGATAATCCTCAGGGTGTACCGGCAACAGGTGAAAAGCTGATTCGATATCTGCTTTTTCCATAATGGCGTTTGGCCCAAGGGCACGCACTTTCTGCAATACCATGTCAAAGGAGGAGTAAGTCACAGAACACAAGGACGGGTCAATGGCGTCCTTCACTGATACCCCCTTTGGCGCTGACAAGTTGTGTATCATCCTGAATTGACCTGGCTCCTTCTTAGGAACCACCCCCAGTCGTGAACACACGTAACCTGGCAACGGGGGAGCAGGGAAAGGGCCAGCCACCCGGCTGAGCGCCCGCTCCTTCTCAACCTTCTGTGACACTACAGTAGGGTGCATGCGCGCTGATAGCAGGTTATTGCAGCGATCTACAGGGGGGATGCCTTATGCCGGGATGAGGAAACCCCTAGAAAACCCCTGATACAAAACCCTGGCTGCTGTCCTGTCTGGATGCTGATTCAGCCAAAAATTCAGTCTCCCAACATCCACCGGTGTGGGCAGCTTATGGCTGTGAGGGTTTGTTCTCCATGCCCCTTTCTTTTGATTTTTTATTGCACCTGAACTTGGGGTGGGAAGAATGACCACAGAATGAACAGGCATGTTTGAATTTACATTGGCCTGTAGGCCAGGTGCACACTTTTGTGTTAAACGCCCCGCAGGTTCCCCTCTTCCCTCCTGGTCCCCCTTGAGAAGTCCGAAAGGGCTGCTTCGTGTGGTGTGTTTTGTTATTAACGTTTTCCAGCCACACATTGACCTCCACCTGATCCCACCCAATGTCTGGGTCTTCCACTTTTTCCCATCTGAAGTCCCTGTCATAATCCAACCATGCTGTACCCCCATGAGCCGTGTGTGCCTTCAAGATCTTATTCCTGTAATACACCAAAGATATTGCCAGCTCTGGCTTCTTCTCCAACATTACAGTTGTAAAAACCTTGAAACCAAACAACCAATTTCTAATTGACTCTTCTACCCTTGGTCTCCTATCGATGTAGGAACCTTCCTTTCCTTACTTCTCTCTAAATTCAACCTCCCTCCTCTTTGGTCTGATCAACGAGAAAATATTCACATATTCTCCCTTCCAAATCTTTTCCTTTGTTTCCAGAGAGACATGGGTTGCCAGTTTCCCAGGTTTAGATAAAAGTGTATCATGACCCCCCACTGCCTTAGGCACACTATCCGAGTTCTTGTTCAAGGTCCCCACCGCCTTACCTGATGCGGTCACTGATGCCTCTGATGGGGCATGGGCCGTTTGACCCACCGCCTGACTGGCGGTGCCTGATTTTGTGTCCTGAATCTTTACAAGCAGCGCAACATGTTTACTAATTTCACTCAGCGCGCTCTCCGATGCGGATTTCGGTGCCCATGGCGCCACTGCCCTGCCACTGGGCTGAGCCCCCCCTGCCGGCGCCGCTAGTTGCGCCAAAAGTGTAGCCACTGAAGCTAGTATACTAGCTGTGGGATACTGGGGCCCTCCTGCTGTTGCCTCTGATTGTGAAGGGGGAGGAACTACTGCAGCTAGTGCTGCCCCACGTGCAGGCGACACCCCCCTGTCCCACTGCTATTGGAGTCACTATGGCTGGCACCACATCCGCTAATACAGGATCTGGGGTGTTGGGCCCTGGCACTAACGCTTTCAAGGCTCCCCTGATCTCTGCTAAAATGGCCCCCACATCATTCCCTGGGTCTAGTTGCGGTGGTGCAGTAGGAACCGGCAGGGGTAATGCAGGAGGTAGTGCATGAGGTGCAATGGTAACCGGCACTCGGAATATGCTAGGGACAGGATGTGTATCTGGCACTGGCTGGGAAGACAGTACCGGTACTGAGGGTACTGAGGGCACTGGAATGCTAGGGGCCGGGACTACCGGTTCTGGCTGCGAGGACACCATGGCGGGTCTCGCGGTCTCAGGTACTACAGCCTGCTCCTCCTGTCACCTGCCCTTCTTACTCCTGCTTGCCCCACTCCTGCCCTCGCCCTTTCCTTTTTGCGGCTGCGTCCTAGGTTTCTTGACCAGGGGGGGCAAAGCAGCCTTGGGAGGGACACACTCTATATGGGGGCGGTCCCCCAACTCAGACACTGAGGGCTGCTCCTCGTCCAACTCAAGGGCCTGCTCCACCTGCTCATCGTCGCTCTCATCTTCCTCCCTGCTCAGCTTCGCTAACACCTACTTGAGGAGCTGAGCAATCTCAGGGTCCTTGTCCTTCCTCTTGGGGCTACGTCCCCTTTCTGGCATAGGGTAGGCTAAGTGTGCCTTTACTAAAATATCCTCAAAATAGCGCTCTATTTACACCTAACTATAATGCCTACCGCCAAGCTGCGCTACAAGGACAGGTATAACTGCCGCCCCCACCGCTAACTGTGCTGCCCCCACAAGTACTTCTATCAGGCCCAATGTCTCCAAGGCCTCCCCAAAATTGGCGCTCCAGCTGCCGCTCTAATTCTAGTGCCAAGACGTGTAAACTCGCTAATCAATGCTGCTCGACCGTGCTTGCAAACGCGCCCAAATGCTACGAGGCGCTGCCCAAGGCGGGTCTCACCTCGGCTCTCGCACGTGTAACTGCACCCCCCAAATCAATCTGCGATGCACGTTGTTTTACCCATCCATGGACTGCCAATCACTACGATGTACGCTTGGTTCCTAGGTCAAAACAAGTAAAATCAATATCCGCAATGCACGTTGGTTTAAAACCCCGTAACAATCAACTATGATGCACCCTTCATTCACAAGTCACACGCGTCAACATCTAACCGTAATGCCCATTGTTTTAAGTCAAGCGCACACCAATGCCCCGTTTCCCGCCCGGGCTCCAGGTCGGGAGTCAAGGCGCCAGTGCCCGATGCGTGCTATCCAACTGCAGGACACTGCAGGCAGCCGTGGGCAGCAGGAGACGCCCAAGCACCCTTGGCCTATTATCTCAGCCCCTCACCGCTCCCATGGCTGCCCCAGGCCCCCGGGACACCCGACACCTTACCTGCCGTGCCGGATCCCGCTAACGTTGCTCCAAGGAAGGTACTCTCCGCCGCGTGGTCCGGAATCGAAGATCCAACCCCGCTCGACTGCGCCAATACCGGAAACCCAGAGACTGCACCAAATAATCCCAGTAATCTAAGTTGGTAACGTGAGGGGTGCAGTCCAGGGTCCATCCGTCCAGGGCAGGCGAGGAAAGAGACCGGGACCACATCTCCCAGAACCTAAATAGGCCCGAGTCTCCGCCCTCTCCCGCACCGGATGTGCGCCACCAGTGACCCAGAAGTAATTCCCGGCCGGTCGCCCATAGGGCTAGCCCGGCCGCCTACTCTACCAGGGGCGTGGCAAGGAGCCTAATGGCACGCTCCTCGAGCTTCGCGCTTTGCGTAAACAGCACACTCACCTCAGGAGTGCAACACTGCTCTCTGTCACCAGAGCACAGCACTAACACCTCCCACATGCACCCTTTCACTCTCTGCCATCAATAAACAGTACCGCCACCTCAGAAGTGCAACACTGCTCTGTAACCAGTGCACTGCACAAACACATCCTCATGTGCACTCTCTCTCTCTCTGTCAACTATAAACAGCAAGTACAACACTGCTCTCTGTCACCAGAGCACACTATGAACACCTCCCACATGTGCACTTTCACTCTCTGTGATCTATAAATAGCACACTCAGATCCTAGGAGTGCAACACTGTTCTCTGTCACCAGAGCACTCCACGAACACCTCCCACATGTGCACTTTCACTCTCTGCCATCTATAAATAGCACACTCAGATCCTAGGAGTGCAACACTGCTCTCTGTCACGAGAGCACACCACGAACAGCTGACACACGGGCACTTACACTCTCTGCCATCTATAAACAGCACACTCAGCTCCAAAGAGTACAGCACTGCTCTCTGTCACCGGAGCACACCAGAACACCTCCCACGTGCACTTTCACTCTGTCCCCAGGGCACAGGACGAAAACCTCCCACATGTGCACTTTCACTCTCTGCCATCTATAATACCAAGGGCGAGGCTAGACGAGCCCGCCTTTAGGGCCCGGCCCCCCGGCCCACACCGCGCTGCCATTGGTTCTTAGGTCCCAGGAGGCTGCCCTATGGGCAGCCATCCTGGGAAGTACTTCCGGGTCAGGGGGCGGGTGACGCACGTCCGGTGGGGGCGTGGGGCAGAGGCCATGACCTATTTAGGTCTGGGTCACGGTCAACTCGGCCTCTTTCCCCGCCTGCGCCGGACCTGATCGCCCACTCCCTGTCCGTTAGTCAGCCAGTTTTAATCTTAAATTTAAAAAAAAGCTTAGGTGGCCCAGTAGCTTCCCCGCCCCATAGTCTGACCCCCGGAGAAGGACAAGGACGGAGTGCAGACGAACCTCGACGGGCGGCGGAGGAGAGAGCGCCGACCGGGTCGCCAGGTGAGGTGCCGGGGTTAGCTGAGGCTGGGGGCGGGCGCGGGTCCGGGACTGGTTTGTCGCTTCCTCCTGCTGCATCCTGGTGAGGTGTTAGGAGCAGAGAGCGTGGTGCGGGCCCGTGCTCGCCTGCAGCTGCCTTAGAGAAGGGCAGCAGAGCTCCGGCGCCGTCGCCTGGCGGCAGGGTGGGTGTAGGGCGAGGGAGAGGGGTAGCGGGATCCGGAGTGAGTGGTAGTTAGCGGTGCAAAGAAGGTACCATGGCATCCAGGGGGCAGAGCCATAAGCGCAAGGGCAAAGACCCTGAGATTGCGCAGTTACTGGCCTTGCTCCTCCAGAAGTTTAACAGGGACGACGAGAGCAGTGAAGGAGAGTCCGATGGGCCCCATTCCGACCCGGAGGGGGAGACCCCGAACATTGTTGAGCGCCCACGCAGGCAGGGGGTCCCGCCCAAAGCAGCGTTCCCTCCCCTGCCCAAGAAACCGAGGGCTCAGAATCCTAGGGGCAAACGCGTGCAGAAGAAGAAAGGGAGCGGTGGGGGCTCGGGCCGCCCCCCCCTCCGAGGGTTCCTTTGGAACCGTTAGTAACGATTGCCCCCCCATTGGCGCCGCATGCACCAGTAGCTCCTCGTCCTGCGCCCCAGGCGCCAGTAACTCCGTTGGCGGCGCCCCTAGCTCCAGTAATTCCTGTTTCTGCGCCACAAGCGCCTGTAACTCCTTCGCCTGCTCCACTAGCGCCAGGGGCCCCTCTACCTGCGCCACAAGCGCCTGTGGTTCCCCCAGAGGCACCAGGTGCTCCGGCGATACCCCCGGCCTCTGAGCCTACCGGTGGCATCTTGAAAGAAATCTTGGGTGCAATAGCGGCGCTGGGATCTCCCCCGGTGCTTCCTGAGAAGGTGGCAGTGCCCCCGCCAGTGGTAGTAAGCCCGTCCGCCCCGCCCCAACTCGAGGGCGCTGGGACTGGTGGCGCTTTGGGGGAAATCTTAAATGCCCTGAAGGCGCTCACCCGAGCTCCGGGTGCAGCGCCCCCTCCTCCTCCAATAGCCGTGGCACCGACCTTGGTCCCGGCAGTCACGCCTTGGGTCCCTGGGAATAAGGATGAGGGCCCCCTGGGCGAGATCAAGGAACAATTGGCGCTGTTAGCTAGGGCTCAGTCTCTGAACGCTCCGGTGGCACCATCAGTGGTGGCGGCCCCTGCTTGCGCCCCTAGTACTCCAGGAGGTAAGCCTGAGATGAAGGGCCTGGAGCCCGGTGGGGGAGCGATTGCGGGGGGTGGCCAGGGATATGTCTTGTCTAAACCAGGCCGCCTGGCTACACACGTATCTCCCGATATGAAGGAAAAAATTTGGAAGGGGGAATTCGTAGATATATTTGCATTGATTAGGCCCAAGAGAATGGAAGTGGAGAGTAAGGACAAGGAGGGTAAGGATAACTCCTCTAAGGATAGGAGACCTAGGGTGGAAGAATCTATCACGAATTGGCTCTTTGGTTTCCAGGTGTTTATAACAGTAGTTATTGAGAAGAAGCCAGAGTTGGCGGGGCCATTGGTGTACTATATGCATAGGATTTTGAAGGCGCACACGACGCATGGAGGGACAGCCTGGCTGGACTATGATAGGGATTTCAGATGGGAGAAGGTGCAGGACCCAGACATGGGTTGGGACCAGGTGGAGGTCAATGTATGGTTGGAAAGTGTGAATGCCAAAGCATGTGGGTCGCAAAACAATAGACAGCCCTTTCGGACATCCCAGGGGGGACCTGGGGAGAAGCGGGGGACATGTTGGCAATTTAACAGGAAGGTGTGCACCTGGCCGCCGGACAAGTGCAAGTTCAAGCACGCATGCTCCTTTTGCGGGCACCCCTCACATCCCGAATTCAAGTGCATTAAAAAATCCAAGGAACGGGGAGGAGGGGCAAAGAGGTTAAGCCCTCCCAGCCATAAGCTGCCCACCCCGGTGGACATTGGGAAACTGGTTTTTTGGCTGAATCAGTATCCAGACCGGTCAGCAGCCAAACTCTTGTACTCAGGGTTCTCAGAGGGGTTTCGCATTCCAGCACTTGGGGTCCCCCCGGTTCAGTTTTGCAATAATCTTTTATCTGCAAGGGCGATGCCTGCGGTGGTTGAGTTGAAGGTAAGGAAGGAGCTTAGTGCGGGGCGTGTAGCGGGCCCGTTCGGGGCCCCCCCGCTTCCAGGCTTTGTCTGCTCACCTCTAGGGGTAGTACCGAAGAAGGAACCGGGGCAATTCAGGATGATCCATAACTTATCTGCCCCCAAGGGAGAGTCTGTGAACGATGCTATCGACCCAACTTTGTGTTCAGTATCTTACTCGTCCTTCGACGTAGCTTTGAATAAAGTGAGGTCACTAGGGCCTGGCGCCATCATGGCCAAGACAGACATAGAATCCGCTTTTCGCCTGTTGCCTGTTCACCCGGAGGATTATCACCTGTTGGGATTCCAACTGAACCAACAGTTTTACTATGATAAGTGTATGCCCATGGGTTGTGCTGTCTCCTGCAAGTATTTTGAGACCTTTAGTTGCATGCTCCAATGGTTGTTTTCTCATAAGACAGGGTGCAGGGAGGTTGTGCATTATTTAGATGACTTCATGGTCATGGGACCAGCCGCCTCAACAGCTTGTAATCAGGCGTTGGACCAACTGGTGGCCTTGTTCAGGGAATTTAATATTCCGTTGGCCCCGGGCAAGACAGTGGGCCCCGATACATGCATGACTTTTCTGGGGATTGAAATTGACACGGTGGCGGGGGAATGCAGGTTACCACAAGACAAAGTGAAGGCTTTTTCCCAGGCCATTGATGCGGTCTTGGCTTGTACAAAGGTGACTTTACACCAGCTTCAGGTTGTGGTTGGACAGCTAAACTTCGCCCTCAGGATCATCCCCATGGGTCGCCCCTTTTCTAGATCTATTGCCAGGGCGATGGTGGGCCTAACGCAGAAGCACCACAGAGTGCGCCTACGGGCCGAGGTGAAGGGAGATTTGAGAGTGTGGCGAGATTTCTTAGCGAATTTCAATGGCACAGTTGTCTGGCCGTCCGCCCCGGTGTCCAACTCTGAGTTGGGATTATTCACGGATGCGGCAGGCAGCGTCGGCTTTGGGGCTATCCTCGGGCCTAAGTGGTGCGGGGCGGAGTGGCCGGAAGAGTGGCACAAAACAGGTCTGACAAGAAATGTAGCCTTTTTGGAGTTGTTCCCCATACTGGTGGCGGTGTCTGTTTGGGCAGAGCACTTCAGGAACAGATCAGTGATATTTTGGTCAGACAACATGTCTGTGGTTGAAGCCATTAACCGACAGGGGGCCACGTGTAAGAATGTGCTGAGATTGTTGAAACAGTTGGTGTTGGCATGTTTGAGGTTGAATTTAACGTTTAAGGCAGCACACATTCCAGGGGTCGACAATCATGCTGCTGATGCTTTGTCTCGTTCCAAGCTGCAGGAATTTCGGAGGTTCCATCCTGGAGCGGAGGATCAGAGGACGGTGTTCCCACCATCACTGTGGAGGATTGGAGCCCCGCTTTAGCGGGGCTGGTAGGTGCCTCATTGAGTGACCGCACTCGGAAAACGTATCAGCAGAGTTTTTTGTATTACAGGACATTGGTGCAAGAGGCGGGTTTCTCATGTTGGCATTCTGATCAAGCTATGTTTCACTTTCTTCAGCACATCTGTGACCAGGGCAGGTCACTCTCTTATGCCAGAACGCACGTCACTTCTGTGGGATTCTTTGCCAGGTTGGCGGGCTTGTATGATCCGGGGATGTCTTATGTAGTCAAGAGAGCATTAACTGGGTGGGCTAGGAGGGAAGGCCCTAAGCGAGACAGTAGACGGCCCTTGGACGTGGGGACTTTGAAGAGTATGCTAGACGCCCTCCCTAGACGGTGCACCTCTGCCTTTGAGAGCACTTTATTCTCTGCAGTCTTCTCGTTAGCCTTTTATGGGGCGTTTCGTCTGGGGGAGATCGTGGGGTCCTCTCGCAATGATCATAATGGGGGGCTGCAGTTCAGGGATCTCAATTTTAGAGCAGGGACCATGGAGGTATTCCTCAGAAAGTCTAAGACCGACCAGCTGGGAAAAGGGGCCTGGATCCAGTTGGGCCCTGCGCCTGATGCGCCTGTGTGCCCGGTAGCCTGTATGCAGGCATACCTGGCCATCCGCCCTGGGGAGAAGAGTCAGGCCTTGTTCATTCATGAGGGGGGGGAGTGTGTCTCGCAATACCAATTCAAGGCTGTACTTCGGGTGGCTCTGGGTGACCTGGGCCTTGGGGATTCTGGTTATTCGTCCCATTCATTCAGGATAGGCGCTGCCACATTGGCGGCAGGGGCAGGGTTTTCTTCCAAGGCTGTGAAGAAGGTGGGCCGTTGGTCGTCCGACTGCTTTAAACGATATGTAAGGCCCGAATTGCTATGACGTCGTGTATTGCCATGCCCATGTCTGACTTTTCTATTTCCTCTCCGATTACTAGTATGCCAGGGAAGGTGGTGTGGGTATTGGGACACTCGTTCGTTCGACGGGCAGCGGTGCGACTGCGGCAACGGCGAGTGCGGAAGCCACCCGGGCTGGAAGGGACGGAGTTTTTGTGGCATGGTGTGGGAGGAATGCGGATTCGGCACCTGCGGCGGTTGGTGGAAGACATCAAGGGGCGCGAGAGGCAGTCTCCCGCATTGGTCATCTTACACTTGGGCGGCAACGACATGGTCGACAGGGGCCGCCTCGCAGTCAAAGAGGCACTACTTACAGAATTTGCTTGGCTGGGGCGAACCTTCCCCCATGCCAGGATAGCATGGTCATGCATGATCCCACGACGATGGTGGGGCAATGGGATCCGGCCGTACCCGGTGAACGTGTCTGTGAGGCGTCTCAACGGAGAATTGGCAAAGATGTGCTCAGGAAAGGGCCGCTTGCTACATCTCCCGCACAGGATGATCTCGGGATCTGAAATGTTTCACCAGGATGGGGTGCATCTGTCGGACATTGGTATGGATGCTTGGATTCAAGGCATTTGGTCATTTGTGCTGCACTTGGCGGCAGGGGGGAAGGGCGACGGACCTGAGGGCCCTAGTCTCCCTTGTGGCGGAAAAGAGACATTTGAACACTGATAGACTGGAAAAATGGAGTGGAGTCCGCCTTGCGCACTCCCTACGCCAGCACTGAGGGGAGAGAGGGTAAGCTCTCCGCAGGGGGATGGAGACCACCGGCTGGGGAGGCAAGGGCGTCAGGTACGAGCCTCCTAGCAGCGTGGTGGATGAGAGGTGGGGCCCTGGAAATGGCGGACAAGGACCCAAGGGCTGGGGCCCATCGCTCGGGGGGCGCAGGTGGGTTGCACCTGGCGCGGGCATCGTTACTTGGGGGATGCGAACCTGAAGGCCCCTTGGTGCTGGGGGAAGCAAGAAGTTATGAGCAAAATAAATACAAGTTGAAACGTATAATAAAGTTGATGAAGAAGAGTTGATAATAAAGGAGGGATGTTGCTCATAATTTGAGAAATGTATAAACGATTTACATGTCATGTTTATGAAGTGTAATTAAACATGGCCTTTTACACCCACCTGTTCCCAAGTGCTTGTTTCGGTGGGTAGGCGGGTGTGGAGCATGCTGGGGGATCCGGGGCCTATACCAAGGGCGAGGCTAGACGAGCCCGCCTTTAGGGCCCGGCCCCCCGGCCCACACCGCGCCGCCATTGGTTCTTAGGTCCCAGGAGGCTGCCCTATGGGCAGCCATCCTGGGAAGTACTTCCGGGTCAGGGGGCGGGTGACGCACGTCCGGTGGGGGCGTGGGGCAGAGGCCATGACCTATTTAGGTCTGGGTCACGGTCAACTCGGCCTCTTTCCCCGCCTGCGCCGGACCTGATCGCCCACTCCCTGTCCGTTAGTCAGCCAGTTTTAATCTCCCACCCACCCGTCCCTTGAGGCAGTGATTTGGAGGGTGCGTTGCGGAAAAGAGACATTTGAACACTGATAGACTGGAAAAATGGAGTGGAGTCCGCCTTGCGCACTCCCTACGCCAGCACTGAGGGGAGAGAGGGTAAGCTCTCCGCAGGGGGATGGAGACCACCGGCTGGGGAGGCAAGGGCGTCAGGTACGAGCCTCCTAGCAGCCTGGTGGATGAGAGGTGGGGCCCTGGAAATGGCGGACAAGGACCCGAGGGCTGGGGCCCATCGCTCGGGGGGCGCAGGTGGGTTGCACCTGGCGCGGGCATCGTTACTTGGGGGATGCGAACCTGAAGGCCCCTTGGTGCTGGGGGAAGCAAGAAGTTATGAGCAAAATAAATACAAGTTGAAACGTATAATAAAGTTGATGAAGAAGAGTTGATAATAAAGGAGGGATGTTGCTCATAATTTGAGAAATGTATAAACGATTTACATGTCATGTTTATGAAGTGTAATTAAACATGGCCTTTTAAACCCACCTGTTCCCAAGTGCTTGTTTCGGTGGGTAGGCGGGTGTGGAGCATGCTGGGGGATCCGGGGCCTAACAGCACACTCACCTCAGGAGTGCAATCATTCTCACTGCGGCACACGGATTACTGTTGTTTGCTTATAAGTTTAAAGAGCTCTCTCTCAGAAAATTACTTCCTGCAGATCTTTAAATTATTGTCGATCATCGATGAATTTCTTCACATTTTTCCCTCAATCATCTAGTTTAAGTATCTGTCAAAACCTATTACTTTCGAGCTGAAAGAGAGGCGACTGGCGAGAGGACTTGGCTCTGAAGCCTTGCAGGTAATTTTCAACCCAGAGGGAAGACGAATTTACTCGGTAATGGGATTTTATAATACACAACGCATTTTAACAATGAGTTCGGTTATGCGTCAATGTATGCGTGGTGTAAGTAAAGAAATACAGGAAAATAAAAAATAAATTCCACGTGGGTCGCTATTTTCCTAGACGTTGTTGAAGTTCATGGAACGAGAAACGTACACCGCAGTTCTTTAACTAGGGGTGCTTGATACAAGGGGGAGGCTGTGTCGTGCACGCTGGCCCCCGGCCAAAAACATTCGCCGTATCCTGTGAACAGGGGCAGCCGTAATGATGATGTAAGCGACGTAGCACCACTTTTTTGATACTGTGAAAAAAAGCCAAGGGCTCAGAACTAAGTTCACCAAAGTCCCTCCCTCTGATCAAACGGAACCGACACTGAGCGTGAGGACGTCGGTACCCCCGTACACCACTTCGAATACACCAGCACTTTTCATTGTCAAAAGTGGGGTTTTGTTTTATCTTGAATACCGCCCGAAGGCATGTCGAAACCTGCAACCTTTGTTCGTGCGCTGATTTTACCCACATCGTAGTAAAGGCAAAAATGAAATGCCATTCATGCAAACATTAACCACCAAAAAGACCCACAATATGGCGAAAAACTCAGACGAAACCCAGGCGAGGGAACACAAAGTGCGGGTGGTAGAAGGGGGTAGAACACTAAAGAAGTAAAAAGTGTAGGGAAAAACATACATTAGATGCGTTCATAGGAGATCCACCGCTCAATAGAAAGCACAAACACCCTCAGGAATACACAACATGGAATGCACTGAGAAACACAGAACTTCAGCCCCATAGTGTTGTCACACCCAGGAGAGTACACACAACAGAACTCCCCGAAAAAACGTATCAGTGCAGTACTATAGTAGCACCACACCGTGTGAAATGCAAATTCACAGCACACCCGGAAACACATCGCTGAAAGCCATAGTCCCATCACACCCAGGGAAATACCGAGCAAAGACCACACATAGGGGACTGATCACAACTGCACAGTCCCATCACCCCCTGAGAGATGCACAATACAGAACAAACGAAGAAACAGTGATCACAGCAACTACACAATCCCATCACACCAGGGAAATACACAACAAAGAGCACACAACGAAATACTGATTACAGTAGCTACGTAGTCCCATCACACTCAGAGAGATACACAATACAGAACACACTGTGAAACACATCACATAAACTGTACAATGCCATCCCACGCAGGGAAATACACAACAAAGAAACGCTGATCACAACAACTGCACGGTCTCATCCCGCCCAGTGAAATGCACAACAAAGAACACACAGAGCAACGATGATTACTGCAACTACACAGTCCCATCACACCCTGGGAAATACACAACAAAGTACACAAAGATACACTAATCACAGCAACTACATTGTCTCATGACACCCTGAGAGAAACACAATAAAAAAATAGACTGAGAAACACTGATCACAGCATCAAGCACAGGGAAATACACAACAAAGAACACACAAAGAAACTCTGATAACAAACAACAACTACACAGTCTCATCACACACAGGAAACTACACAACAAAGAACACAAAGAGAAACACTGATTACTGAAACTACACAGTTCTATTTCACCCAAAGAGATACATAACATAGAACACACAGAGAAACACTGATCACAGCAAGTATAAGTCCCATCACACTCAGGGAAATACACAACAAGGGGCACACAGCGAAACATTGACCACAGTAGCTACATAGTCCATTCACACCCTGAGAGATATACAATACAGAACACACAATGAAACGCTGATCACAACAACTACACAACCCCATTCCACCCAGTAAAAAACACAACAAAGAACACAGAGAAACACTGATCACAGCAACTACATAGTATCATCACGCCCGAGAGATGCACAATAAAAACACACAGAGAAACACTAATCACAGCAACTACACAGTCTCAATACCCCCAGATAAATACACAGCAAAGCACACATAGAGAAACACTAATCGCAGCAACTACACAGTCCCATTACACCCAGAGAAATACACAACAAAGAACATACAGAGAAACGATGATCACAGCAACTGCACAGTCCCATCACACTCTAGGGAATACACAACAAAGAACACAGAGAAACACTGATCACACCAACTACACAGTCCAATCACACCCTTGGTAATACACAACAAAGAACACAGATCACAACAACTAAACAGTCCCATCACACTCAGTGAAATACACAACAAAGAACACAGAGAAACACGGATCACAACAACTAAACAGTCCTATCACACTCAGGTAAACACACAACCAAAAACACACAGAGAAACGCTGATCACAGGAACTGCACAGTCCCATCACACCCAGAAAAAAAAACAAAGAACACAGAGAAACACTGATCACATAAACTACACAGTCCCTTCACACTCAGGGAAATACACAACAAAGAACACATAGAAACACTGATCACAACAACTACACAGTCCATCACACTCAGGGAAATACAGAACAAAGAACCCAGAGAAACACTGATCACAACAACTACACAGTCCCATCACACTCAGGGAAATACACAACAAAAAACACAGAGAAACACTGATCACAACAACTACACAGTCCTATCACTCTCAGGTAAATACACAACAAAAACACACAGAGAAACGCTGATCACAGCAACTGCACAGTCCCATCACACTCAGAAAAAAAAACAAGGAACACATAGAGAAACATTTATCCCAACAACTACACAGTCCCATCACACTCAGGGAAATACGCAACAAAAACACACAGAGAAACACTGATCACAACAACTACACAGTCCTATCACACTCAGGTAAATACACAACAAAAATACACAGAGAAACGCTGATCACAGCAACTGCACTGTCCCATCACACCCAGAAAAAAAACAAAGAACACAGAGAAACACTGATCACATAAACTACATAGTCCCATCACACTCTGAGAGATACACAATAAAAAGACACACAGAGAAACACTAATCACAGCAACTACACCAAGGAACACATAGAGAAACATTTATCCCAACAACTACACAGTCCCATCACACTCAGGGAAATACACGACAAAGAACACAGAGAGACACTGATCACAACAACTACACAGTCCCATCACAACCTTGGTAATACACAACAAAGAACACAGAGAAACACTGATCACATAAACTACACAGTCCCTTCACACTCAGGGAAATACACAACAAAGAACACATAGAAACACTGATCACAACAACTACACAGCCCCATCACACTCAGGGAAATACACAACAAAGAACACAGAGAAACACTGATCACAACAACTACACCGTCCTATCACACTCAGGTAAATACACACAAAAAAACACACAGAGAAATGCTGATCACAGCAACTGCACAGTCCCATCACACCCAGAAAAAAACCCAAAGAACACAGAGAAACACTGATCACATAAACTACATAGTCCCATCACACTCTGAGAGATACACAATAAAAAGACACGCAGAAAAACACTAATCACAGAAAATACACAGTCCCATCACACCCATAAAAAAAACAAAGAACACATAGAGAAACATGTATCCCAGCAACTACACAGTCCCATCACACTCAGTGAAATACACAACAAAGAACACAGAGAAACACTGATCACAACAACTAAACAGTCTTATCACACTCAGGTAAATACACAACCAAAAACCCACAGAGAAACGCTGATCACAGCAACTGCACAGTCCCATCACACTCAGAAAAAAAACACGGAACACATAGAGAAACATTTATCCCAACAACTACACAGTCCCATCACACTCTGGGGAATACACAACAAAAACACACAGAGAAACGCTGATCACAGCAACTGCACTGTCCAATCACACCTAAAAAAGAACCCAAAGAACACAGAGAAACACTGATCACATAAACTACACAGTCCCTTCACACTCAGGGAAATACACAACAAAAAAACACATAGAAACACTGATCACAACAACTACACAGTCCATCACACTCAGGGAAATACACAACAAAGAACCCAGAGAAACACTGATCACAGCAACTGCACAGTCCCATCACACTCAGAAAAAACAAAGAACACATAGAGAAACATTTATCCCAGCAACTACACAGTCCCATCACACTCTGGGGAATACACAAAAAACACACACACAGAGAAACACTGATCACAACAACTACACAGTCCCATCACATTCAGGGAAATACACAACAAAGAACACAGAGAAAAACTGATCACAACAACTACACAATCCCATCACATTCAGGGAAATACACAACAAAGAACACAGAGAAACACTGATCACAACAACTACACAGTACCATCACACTCTGGGAAATACACAACAAAAAACACACAGATATGCTCTGATCACAACAACTACATAGTCCCATCACACTCGGGGAGATACACAACAAAGAACACAGAGAAACACTGATCACAACAACTACACAGTCCCATCACACTCAGGAAAAAACACAACAAAGAACACAGAGTAACACTGATCACAACAACTACACAGTCCCATCACACTCTAAGAGATACACAATAAAAAGACACACAGAGAAACACTAGTCACATAAACTACACAGCCCCATCACACTCTGGGGAATACACAACAAAAAACACACAGAGAAACACTGATCACAACATTTCCACAGTCCCATCACACTCAGGGAAATACACAACAAAGAACACAGAGAAACACTAATGACAGCAACTACACAGTCCCATCACACCCAGAAAAAAAACAAAGAACACACAGCGAAACACTGACCACAGCAGCTACATTGTCCATTCACACCCTGAGAGATATACAATACAGAACACACAATGAAACGCTGATCACAGTCCTAATCCACTCACGGAAATACACAACAAAGAACACAGAGAAACACTGATCATAGCAACTTCACAGTCCCATCACACCCTGGTAAATACACAACAAAAACACACAGAGAAACGCTGATCACAAAAAATACATAGTTTCATCACACCCTGAGAGATACACAATACAGAACACACACAAAAGACAAATCACAGGAACTACACAGTTCCATCACACCCAGGGATATACACAGCAAAGAACACACAGAGAAATGCTGATAACTACAACTATATAGTTCATCACACCTTGAGAGATACACAACACAGAACACACAGAGAAACACTGATCACATCAGCTACACAATTTCATCCCACCCTGAGAGGTAGACAACACAGAATGCACAGAGAAGCACAGATTACAGCAACGACATTGTTTCATCGCACCCAGATAAATACACAACACAGGACACAGAGAGAAACCCTGATCACAACAACTACACAGTCCCATCACACCCAGGGAAATACACATCAAATAATAGAGAGAGCAACTATGATTACTGCCACTACATAGTTTCATCACACCTTGAGAGAAACACAATACAGAACACACAGAGAAAAGCTGATCACAGCAACTACACTGTTTGATCACAACCGGGGAAATACACAGCAAAGAATACAGAGAGAAACGCTAACTAATGTAACTACTTAGTTTCATTACACCCTGAGAGATATACAACACAGAGTGCACAGAGAAACACTAGTCACAGCAACTACACAGTCCTATACACCCTATGAGATACACAAAACATAATGCACAGAAAAACAGTGATCACAGCAGCTTCATAGTTTCAGCAAACCCTGAGAGGTACACGACACAGAAAACACAGAGAAATACTGGTCACAGCAACTACACAGTCCCATAACACCCTATAAGGTACACAACAAAGAACACACAGAGGAACACTGATGACAGCAACTACATAGTTTCAGCACACCCTGAGAGGTACACAACGGAGTACACACAGAGAAACACTGATGACAGCAACTACACAGTTTCAGCACACCCTGAGAGGTACACAACAGAGTACACACAGAGAAACACTGATCATTCCAAGTAAATAGCTCCACCCCACCCTGTGAATTATACAGCACAGAACACACTGCGAAACACTGATCATTCCATCGGCATAGTTTCATTAAAACATTAGAAATGTACAGCACAGGACACCCAGAGAAACATATGACACAAGTTCCAAAGAGTATCATCACACCCTGGGAAAGGCAAAAAAATATATATTTCACTAAAACTTCGCTTCCTTCTTTCCATCACCTACTTTCCTTCAATCCTGTTTCTTTCTTTTCTTTCTTTCCTTCTTTTCTTTCTTCCTCGCTCTCTCCCCCTTCCTTCATTCTTTTAAAACTTTGCTTCCTTCTTTCCATCACCCCTTTCCTTCAATCCTGTTTCTTTCTTCTTTCCTTCTTTTCTTTCTCCCTCCCTCCTTCTCTCCCTTCCATTAAACCCCTGCTTCCTTCTTTCCATCATCCCTCCCTCCTTTGTTTCTTTCTTTTCTTTCTCCCTCCTTCTCTTCTTTCCTTCCATCATTCTATTAAAACACTGCGTCCTTCTTTCCATCATCCCTCCCTCCTTCCTTTGTTACTTTATTTTCTTCTTCCCTCCCCCCTCCTTCCCTTCCTTCATTCTATTAAGACACTGCTTCCTTCTTTCCATCACCCCTTTCCTTCAATCCTGTTTCTTTATTTTCTGTCCTTCTTGTGTTACTCTCTCCTTCCATTAAAGCACTGCTTCCTTCTTTCCATCATCCCTCCCTCATTTGTTTCTTTCTTTGCGTTCCTTCTTTTCGTTCGCCCTTCCTCCCTACCTCCTACCTCCTTCCTTCCCTTCCTTCGTTCTATTAAAACACCGCTTGATTATTTCCATCATTCCTACCTACCTCCTTCCTTCGTTTATTTTTTCCTTCTTTACTTCTTGCCTCCCTCCTACCCTTCCTTCCTTCCATTTAAACACTTTTCAACGTATTTCCATTATCCCTATCTCCTTCCTCTCTACTTCGCAACCCCCGCATCTCTACTTGTTCCTCTCTCCCTCCTTCCATTCCTACCTTTTTCCCTCGTTCCTTCCCTCCTTCCTCTCCCTTCCGACATTCCTTCCTACCTGGCTCTTTTCTTTCCTCAGTCATTACACATCTCACTCCATCCCTTCCTTTCTCCTTTCCACACTACATCCCTCCTCGTTCCCTCTTTTCCTCCTCATTCCCCCCCTCTCCCGTTCTCTTTTAATTCCTCCTTCTCTTCCTTCTTCATCCCCTTTATCTCTCCCTCTGGCCCGTCTCTCCCTTCTTCATTCGCTCCTTCTCTCCCTTCCCACGCTGTGTTTATCCCCTCGAAAGCAGCAGGCCTCGGGAGTCTGCCGCCTGCCGCGGCTCGCTGCTCGGGGGTTAGGGTGCACCATCTTCCCACCTGTCATGGGGCCAGTAGAGGTCTTCGGGAAGAATCTCACAGAACAGAGCCTAAAGGTAGCTACCCCGTGAGCTGCTCTGCAGAGGGCCTAGTCGTGAGCCAGTCTGACCCCACCCACCCCACACACTTCATGGCGGATCTCAGATTCACTGTGTAAATTGATGTTGGTGGTAGGTCCACCGGTCCCCAGAGGTGTGGTCCTTCCAGGCATGAATGAGATGTTTTACTTTTCATGCAATACTTTAGAAGACGGACGCTGGGGTCCAGGGTGCTGGACACCAGGGACTGGTGTGGTAACAGTCAGTGTGGCCTCTGCTCTCGGGTATCGCGAGAGCTGTCTGCCACAGAAGAATATCTTAATTACTGCCTCACAGTGGTAGGAGGGCCGAGCCCGCAGTAGGCCAGCCTTTCAGTGGCTTTCTTTTGATAGACGCCTGTTTGAGGCCAGGCAGCGGTTCTTCATCACGTTGCGGAGCCCCCTCTTCCCCGCCCCTCCTCTGAACTTTAGAAGTAGATGTAAACACGGCCGTTCGCGAATAATCTTCTCCAGGCTTCTTAGTGGGAGAAATTTCAATCTCCCCAGTCCTAGATTAAGGCGGCCCAGTTGTCTCTATCTGGACGGGGCTTCGGGCTGCATGGACAATAATGTGGCAATTGTTGATGGCTTGTGACCCATAAAATGCGAGGGTGACTATTCTGGCTTTGGTATGTAATTATGCAAAACACTTTCTATAAAGACTGCCATCTGATCTAATGACAGTCCCTGCGGTCTATTTCAAAGGGGAGGGAGGGAATGTATGTATTTTTCTGTTTTTGTGTGTGTGTGTGGAATATATATGTGCGAGTGCTTGTGTGCGAATGTATGGGGAATGTATGTGTGTGTGTCTGTCATCAAATCAAAAAGTATTTACCCATATTGACTGTGAATAATGCAGTACCAAGTTTCCATGAATCGTTGAATTGTAGAACTGAACCAAAAGGAAGTCTAGCCATTATTATAGTAACGGTTCAAGAAATGTTTTTGTCATTTAAGAATCATCTCATATAAAAATATTATTACGGGTATATTATTGTCCAACGATGTAAATGAGGTTTCAGGTACGTTTACAAACTGTTGGGCTATTGGGCTCCTTATTATTAGAATGACCCCCCCCACCACCACCACCTCCTTCCCCCCGTCTGTGTCACTATTGGCCTTTAGTACTCAGTTACGAATATACTGTAAGGTACGGTCCTTCCGCACTTTTTTCTCGTCGCTCTTTTTGGTGCTTTGTTGGTCTCTCTCTCCATCTGGCTTTTCGCTCCCTTTTCTCTGTCTACCCTTCTTGCCCCTTTCGTTCGTTCTCCGTATTTGTCTCCCCCTGTACTCTCTTTCTTTCCCCACCCAGTCCCTCTTTGTCTTTCTCATTCTATTCTCTGTTTCATTGCCTCCCTTTCCCCCTCCGTGTCCCCTTCTCTCCGCCCTCTCGTGTGTTCTCTCCCCCGCTCCCTCTCTCAGAAAACATTCACAATTTTTGGGCATTCTCAGTAGACCATCTACTTCCCTACTTAAAGATGTGATGTGAATTGTGTCGCATTTGTTTCCAGCACATGTATTAAACAAATGCGTGTTAAGTGGGTGTTTGTTTTTTACACTGTTGTCATACTTCATTATGATAACAATTGTCATAAAACACACTCCTAGTCAGCACAACCGAGCTTCAAAGGTTGTTAGTGTTAGATATGGCTATATCAACAAGCACACAAATACAAAATCTGTAGAAAGTTTTTACCTTAAAATAAATAATTTAGAAACACGCCACTGTTATTTAATCCAATTTCCACGCGCATATACATTTATCTACACTAATGTGTAATTGCATGAGTGTACACGTGTGCGCACTAGAGAAACTTACACACGACTATTCAGATATATTTGCTAATATATGCCGCTTATTTTAGTTAGTTTTAGGTCTACATGGATGACATAAAGACCCTTGTGAACGTGCATTTAAGACAACCCGCGCCACTCGGTGCGGGTGTGTGTGCGTGTGTTTGGGGTGGGATCATCAGTGAGAGACTCCCCTATTTCCATTCAATTCAATCCAGGACAGTACACTGTCTGATTTAAAATGTTTTAGTGGCAGCTTGAGGTTAAGTGTTTTTAAACCTGCTAAAGAGCGCCCCATCTCCTTGTGCATGTGGTGTGCCGCGAAGGGGCAGCCGGGAGGGTCTGTGGTCGCCCTCTGCTCTGAGGTCAAGCAGCAGTCGGGCTGGGGTGGACGCGCGGTCCGTGGGGCAGAAGACGACTGCCCCGCTACAGCAGGGCAGAGACCTCAGACCCTGCGCTCAGGATGCCAGGGCTGGATCTAAATACACTGCCCACGGACCAGGCGCAAGTACCCGCAGTCGCACAGGTATGGACACCGAGTTCATTTGCATATATAAAGAGGCAGGAACAAAATAGCCGAAGAAAACACTGTTTGAAACAACCACGCTTTTAGGCGCCGGGAGTGAGGAGAATGAGGCACGGCAGGTTAGACGGAAAGCAGAGAGAGGCAGAAAAGGTATAGAAAAGTAGATGTACAGAGCGGCGGATACAGGCAGAAAGGTGTGTGGATGGGTCATCGCCAGACAAACAGGCAGACAGTGAGATAAGTAGCCCTAAAGACAGGTACACGCATAGAACCAATGCACCTTGACTCGCATAGAGACCACTACATGCAGTGCCCCAGAACAGGCAGACAGACAGACACAGAGTAACAGCTAGGGTATGTACATTTCGCAGGCGAAGGAATGCACCACGTTAACACAGCCCGAAGAGCTGAAGAATACTGGGAATTAAACCTGTACAATCTGCCGAGTAAAGAATTTAAAGGGAAACGAACAAAGAGATCTCGACATACAACAGGTCTAGGCACCAAATAAGACAGAGGCCATGCTAGCAGAAGCTTAGAGTACCTGTAGAAAACAAAGTAGACACCTAGGCATACACGTAACTAGATTGTGATATTGACACAGACCGGATACTGAAGTTAGAGTCTTAGGCAGACAGATAAGTAAACATAGACAGATAGATAAATGCTCGACAGATATATACTATATCGATCGATAGAGAGATGAGATAGATGTAGAGATAGATAGATAGATATTAGTTAGGAGACAGAAGCTCGATAGATAAGACGTTAGATAGATATTACACAGATAGGTGCTCAACAGATAGATATATAGACTGATAGATACATGATAGATAGATAGATAGATAGATAGATAGATAGATAGATAGATAGATAGATAGATAGATAGATAGATAGATAGATAGATAGATAGATAGATAGATAGATAGATAGATAGATAGATAGATAGATAGACGCCACGAGTGACGGGTAACACTCCACCACAGCGGCACCGCAATAAACCAATTGGAAATCATTAAAAGGCGATGCCTTGGACTTTGCTGCTCTGAATTGGATTGCATGCTTTTATGTCCGCCTCTCCCTTTCGGCCATGAAAGAGTTGGGTCCGTGTACACATAATAAGTAGTCAGGTTATCATCTGGAGGTGCAGGCGGAGATCTATCTCCACAAATGAAGTGCAGCGTGCCACAGGCATGAAGGGATCGGCGTCTGTCAGGGGTCAGGCGGCTTGAGATTGCTTCGAGAGATCTTTTGAAAAATTCACACGATTGAAGGATTAGAAGCTTTAGCACTCGCAGGCCGGGCTCTGGCCAGTGGGGGACCATCGGAAAGGGAGCTCTGCTAGCGCCTTGCAAGCCTGGCCACGCGCAGCCGTTCCCTCTCTGAGGCATACGCCCTGACACGGCTGTGATCTCGGGCACCACAGAGCAGCCGGGGCAAAAGGTGTCCAGAGACTGCATCTTGACAGGCAGCCTCGGCTGAAACAAAGCTTGCGGGGGCCACTAGTTACAAGTAATGCAACTCGCACAACCCGCTGTTGCTGGAGCTAGTGTCTTTCCTTGCGCACTTACGTGAGACGTAAACAGAAGCCTTAGAAACTATTCCCCGCGTTAACTTGGCACGGAGTTCATAGAGCATCACTCACCGGTTTAGTGAGCGCGCTAGAGTGACAGGGGCGTGCGTTGTTACCTGGGAAGCAGTGGCCTCGCACAGGACGGGTTTCAGTGGAGATCCGACATTGATTGCCTCCACAGAGACACGCACATCATCGGCTAATCACTTTCTACTCCCAGCCGTAATAGTGTCGCTGTTAAAATGTTAACTAGCTTAATTAACTCGCATTAGCCCGACAAAGATATCTGGCAGTGCTCGTTACTGTGACTTTTTTTATTACCCAAAACTCCTTTAAATAGACTGACTCGAGAAGTGCGCAGTGTAACGCCCCGAACCGGGCTCCCCTCCCGTGCGTGCACGCCGCCCTCTCACAGGCTCCGCGAACCTCTGCATAGAGTCACCACTATCGCCAGCCCCGGACATCCGTCGTCTTTGCGCACTTTTCCCTTCTAGATCTGGCGCACCTATTACTGTTTCTATGTTCATGTGTAGGGATACACAAAAAATATTATTATTTATGGTACAGACAGTGGTGTAGACCTCAGCACAGGGATGATGACGTGTTTATAGATTGTTACACTATACAAATAAGCCCCAGAGAAGCACTTAGGTGTCCAAGACTCTTCATATATTTGTGGTGTCTTCCCTCAATAGCAGGAAACAGTCGCCTGTCTTTATTCGATATAGCCTTTATTTTCTGGTTCCAATACCTTCCAATGTCTTCTTTCAAATATAAAATTATGTAGGTATTTAAGTTACGGCTTCGCATTGACTTTCGGAACTTCTGGGGCAGCTTGGTTACAATTCTGGCCCCCTTCCACGTACGAGGCTATATATCCCTTATGCCAAAAGGTTTCAAATTGTGTGCCGAGTTTGTCAGATCTAAAGGAAGTGCTCAAAAGCACATCTTACGGATACTTTACGAAAGTAAAAACGCAAGAAGCGAGCTGAAAGCAACTTAAAAAGAAAAACAAGGCAAGATGTGACATCCTCGAAGCAAGACATCAACTTTTAAGCTCTGAAATGTCAGCTTTCTGGAAAAAAATATTCATTTAATTGGTGCTAAAATGGTCGTAGTGATGTTATCAAGATGAAGAAGGGGGAAAAGCGACGCGAAAACGAGCTGTAAAAATAATGAATAAAACATATAAAGAATGTCGTAGCCCACAAAAGCACAAAGAAAGACACGGTACAAAGACACGCCTCCCAGATCCACACATAAACACCAACGTTCTGACACAAGGAATATGGATATCTGATGTTTTGCTTTCAACATTGTTTTTGAACTGACTTTAAAAACACAAAACACCCGGAAAAAATCGAGTCTCAGCTCTGCAATCGGCAATAAACCTATACAGCATACTATATACCCATTACACCTCACATGAGTCAGGGGCTACTTTAAATGGGGAATTAACAACTATTGAAATCACTTCGTTTTTAATTCTGAAAAAAAACTGCTGCATCAATACACAGCATTCATTTATTCACGAACATCTATTTTTATGTTTTTAAAATTGCATTTATGAATGAATAAATCACTCCAGATACGGAGCTGCATAAAGTTTAAAGACTAAGAGACAACTCCCAACTCATAAACTCAATGCTGGGGCGCTTGCATATCTATCTCCTGGTAGCTAGTGTGAGCTTACCTTATGCGGGAGCCCTCTTTTTTTGTGCATCTATTTGGTTTCATTGGCAACATTTCGGGCATTTGAAATGCAGCTAGCTTTGAAAAGAAATATCTATTTCACTGATACGTTGTTGATCTGCATCATTGTGTGCAGCAGGGTATTTTTTGCCTTTTAATTCGGTTTGCTGATAGAGCTATGGGAAGAAATGAATTTATCACTTTGCTGAAATATTAATCGAGACCAGAGCCCAGCAGCTTCGGCTGAATCTGATCCGTGCAGAGGGCGGGGTCAGAGTCCACTGAACTATTGATTCCAGGTCTGCCGCTTGCTTCAAATTACAGACCAGACATTGTTTTTGCAGAACACGCCACTTTTCCCACACATAAATGTGCACAGACTCGACGAATTATTTCAAAACAATAAAAAGCCCTTCTGGGTATCTTTAGCTTTGCAAACAAAACTCTTTTTGAAAACCAAAACAAATATATTCAGCACAACGACATTCAAATATATGTATAACTGCCTATCCCTATCTATCTATCTATCTATCTATCTATCTATCTATCTATCTATCTATCTATCTATCTATCTATCTATCTATCTATCTATCTATCTGTCTGTCTGTCTGTCTGTCTGTCTGTCTGTCTGTCTGTCTGTCTGTCTGTCTGTCTGTCTGTCTATCTATCTATCTATCTATCCGTCTATACACACACAAACACACTTATAAGCATATAAACAAAAACAGGTGTACTGTGAGAGGATTCGTGTATATACTGTAAGACTTGTGACAAGGAAATACATTGCAAGACATTGTGACAAAAACCAACACACAGAAAAGAAATCAATGAATAATACGCATTAATACACACTAATACAAGAAAAACTCTTAGTTGCGGTGTCATGTCCAATAGAGAAAAGCTTTTGTCACTGTAAGAAAACATAGATGAAGACGATGACAAAATCGCTTTTATTTTAATGTGATATATATGTGTGTGTGTATGTATATATGTGTGTATATATTCACATAAATATACATATATATGTGTGTGTATATATACACATATATATGTATGTATATATATGTGTGTGTATAAATGTATATATATGTGTGTGTATACATATATATATATATGTAGGTATATAAATGTATGTGTATATACATACATATATATGTGCGCGTGTGTGTGTGTGCGTGTGTGTATATATATGAGTGTTTGTGTTTGACTGAGTGTGTTTGCCTTCATGTGTTTTTTTACACGTACAAAAACCCTACCCCTATTGGACATGCCATTAGATTGTGCTCTTGTTTTTATTAGCGTACATACATGTGTATTATTAATTGATTTCTGTTCTGCGTGTTGTTGGTTTTTGTTCCAATGAACTGCAATGTATGTCCTTGTCACAAGTCTTACAGTAGATCAATGTAGATGTGACCATGCGTGAGCGTAGGTATGATGAAAACTATTTTTAATTTTGTATACCCTATGCACGTGCTTTCACAGGATTGTGAAGACGGAGCCAGCCTTCCAAGTACCTGGCCATGGCAAGCACCTGCTTCACATTAAAGCACATTAACCCATTTTATCATGCAAAATAGGCAGTGTTAATCTCGAGCCACATAGTGCCCCGCGCTCAGACAGGACCGTCGCCTCTGGAAAGAAAACATGTCGGGGTTGAAAAACAGCCAAAGTTAACGCTAATGGAGAGAAGGAACACCCCCCGCGCTCGCCGCCGCAGTGCTTTTTGATATACCAGAGCACATTAAACCCAGGCTAAATCTTCTCGTTTGCAACTGGAAAGAGAGCCTCGTGCCAGCCAGCGAGGCAGGTCATTAGGAGCGCGTGAGCGTGAGTAATGGAGGGGCTTCCCGCGCGGTGGCGCGCGCGGGGCCGGGGGCATGAGTTACAGCGCCGGGGAAGAGCCTGCGTGCTGTGCAGGGAGCGGCATCGGCGCTGTGAGCACTCACAGACAGGCTGCAGGTGCTACAACAGAGCAGGCGCAGCTCGTGCCACAGTGGCACCGATGACGCTCCAGGATCAGACCCTCCGGTTTACTAGACAAGAGGCATGTATTTATTCGCCTAGTTCTCTCTGTCTGGCACGGTATCAACATCCATCTTGTGCACACTTAGAGCGTCCTGAGACACCATAAAGTGAAAGGCATTACACATCGAAGAATATTGTACCTCATATCAAGAAGTGAATGTGCTACAGCAAAATGTTTTAGATTAAACTTTAATAAATTGATACTACAAAACGAACTATAAAAAGTTGATCCTAGTAATAAGAGTTACTGTGAGGACGGCTCCAGAGAGCCTTCGCTCTAAGTTTACTGACGGGCCATGTCATTGCAGTGTTTTAATTTTTACCTCAGTGAACATGACAATCATGCATGGTAAGTGAAGGACCTCCCGTTTACATTACCTGAGACCCAAAAGGACACCCAGGGCGCATCCATCTTGTACTGAATGGCTACTACCCTCGAGCTTTTTGTGGGACTGATAGTGGTGGCTGCAGTAATTCCGCTAAGTAACACTCATTTTTTATTAGCTTTCTTCTTAAGCAGAAGATGTTACAGGTCTCCTCCACTAAAAAGATTCTGCTCGTCTCTCATATCTGTGGATTTTCACTTTCATCTATACGAAATTAGGGCTGGGCGAAATTTAAATCACACCAGGCTAAATTTGCTTAATTTATCAGTACCCTTGGTACGCGAAACTGTAAAAATTCCTCTATTTAGCCACTTCATGTAACTATGCCCCATTCACTGTAAAAATCTATCCTGAACACTCCATTCGCAGTAAAAATGTACAGCAAATGCACTGGAACAACAGAACACCAGCGGCTGTTGTTCACATTGCTTTTGAATCTTTGCACTATTTTTTTAGCACAGCATGCCTTTGCGTCAAAAATTTAGCACACGACGGATTTGGATTTCATATAATTCTGTGAATTTCCCAACTCTATGTGTGTTGTATTTATGGCATAGGGTGAGAGGGGAGCCTGTACCCATGATTGGCTGCATGTAGCCAGGAATCCATTTTGGAATCTCTTTGTGTAAATGACATTGTAAGAAGAGGTTCAGGTCTTTACTATTCTGTAACCTGCACTGTATGTTACCTTTCCTAACCACAGAGTTTTAGTAAAAAGGGTTGTAGCATCATATGAGATGAGATGGTGGGACAGGGTCCTCCTCTGTAGTTACCTCCTCTTCCCCTCTTACAGAATGCTCTCACCCCAACCCCCTGCTCCTGCTTATTCATTGCCACTAAATGATTGGCTCCCTGTCTGGGTCAGCATCCACATTTAAACCTGAACTGGTTGGAACCAGCTCATGAGGAGACCCTGTTAAACATCACTATGACATGTTTCACTCCAGAAAGGAATGCAAGAAGTCGCAATCTGGAAGACCAACAGCTGCCTAAAACTCTACGCTGAGAAGACAGAAGTCCTCATCCTTGGTACCACCCCTTCAGCATGGATCAACACTTGGTGGCCCACCACCCTCGGACACCCCCCAGCCCCTCAGACCATGCCAAAAACCTCAGCATCGTACTTGACTCATCACTCACCATGAACCGACAGGTCAACCCATCACCTCCAGCTGCTTCAACACCCTTCGCATCCTGTGCAAATTTTCAAATGGATCCCCACCTAGTCAAGGAAGACAGTCACCCACGCACTCATCACCAGCAGACTGGACTATGGCAACACACTCTACGCCGGCATCATCAAGTCTGCAAACTCTAGACCATGGGTACTCACAAACTTTCTCTCAGGGGCCAAATTTACAGTGTAGTTTGTGGCCGAGGGCCGCACCGGTGGGGGCGTGGTCAGTGAGAGAGGGGGGCGGGGCTAGAGACAAAAAAAACTGTGACCATGAGGTTGAACACAGGCCCCTGCAGCCGATGTCTTCGTCCACTGAGCCACCAGACCCAGCATACACACATATCTCTCTCTGTCTCCCTCCCTCTCTCCCTCCCTCCCTCTCTTTCCCTGCCTCCCTCTCTCTCTCTGTCTCCGTCACTCCCTCGTCTCCCTCCCTCTCTCGTCTCCCTCCCTCCCTCCCTCTCTCGTCTCCCTCCCTCTCTCGTCTCCCTCCCTCCCTCCCTCATCTCCCTCCCTTCCTCCCTCTCTCTCCCTCCCTCCCTCTCTCTGTCTCCCTCCCTCTGTCTCCCTCCCACTCTCTTTCTCTCCCTCCCTCTCTCTTTCTCTCCCTCCCTCTCTCTGTCTCCCTCCCTCTGTCTCCCTCCCTCTGTCTCCTCTCTCTCTTTCTCTCCCTCCCTCTCTCTTTCTCTCCCTCCCTCTCTGTCTTCCTCCCTCTCTCTGTCTTCCTCCCTCTCTCTGTCTCCCTCCCTCTCTCTGTCTTCCTCCCTCCCTCTCTCTGTCTTCCTTCCTCTCTCTGTCTCCCTCCCTCTCTCTTCCTCCCTCTCTCTGTCTCCCTCCCTCTCTCTGTCTCCGTCCCTCAGTCTCCCTCCCTCTCTCCGTCTCCCTCCCTCTCTCCGTCTCCCTCCCTCTCTCTTTTTTTCCCTCCCTCTCTCCATCTCCCTCCCTCCCTCTTACTCTCCCTCCCTCTCTCTGTCTCTCTTTCTCTCTCTCCCTCCTTCTCTCTTTCTCTCTCCCTCCCTCCCTCTTTCTCCCTCTCTCTCCCTCCCTCTATCTCCCTCCCTCTCTCTCTCTCACTCTCTGCCTCCCTCCCTCTCTCTCTGTCTCCCTCTCTCTCTCTGTCTTCCTCTCTCTCTCCCTCCTTCTCACCCTCCGTCTCCCTCCCTCCCTTTGTCTTCCTCCCTCCGTCTCCCTCTGTCTCCCTGCCTCCTTCTGCCTCCGCCTCCCTCCGCCTCCCTCCCCCTCCCCTGACTCTCCCTCCCTTCCCTGACTCTCCCTCTCTATCCCTCCCTCGCCCTCCCTCTCTCTCCCTCCCTCGTCCTCCCCTGACTCTCCCTCTCTCTCCCTCCCTCGCCCTCCCCTGACTCTCCCTCTCTCTCCCTCCCTCGCCCTCCTCTGACTCTCTCCCTCCCCTGACTCTCTCCCTCCCTCTCTCTCCCTCCTTCCCCCCTCCCCTGACTCTCTCGCTCCCTTGCCCTCCCCTCACGATCCCTCCCTCTCTCTCCCCTCACGCTCCCTCCTTGTTTCTCCCTCCCTCGCCCTCCTCGACTCTCTCCCTCCCTCAACCTCCCCTGACTCTCCCTCCCTCTGTCTCTCCCTCCCCTGACTCTCTCCCTCCCATGACTCTCGCCCTCCCCTGACTCTCTCACTCCCTCGCCCTCCCCTGACTCTCCCTCCCTCGCCCTCTCCTGACTCTTCCTGCCTCGCCCTCTCCTGACACCCTCCCTCTCTCTCCATCACCGTCTCCCTATCTCTGTCTAGGCGAGGTGTAATAATTCTATTAGAAATATCACGAAAAGCAAGAGCTATTTGCTGCACACATCGAACCACCTTCCCCAGCCTTCCCAAAATCTGCAGCACATTATTAATGACACCCGAATGTAGAGGGTGCACGAGAGCTGGCTGGACCGCTGCAGCAGAGATCAGGTGTAATCCGGAGGGCAGAGATTCCAAATAAGGCTGGGTTGATTCAGACTTTCATCCCTTCAGTGTCGATAAAATAAATGCTACTCGGGGAGCAAGAGCTGCGCAGAGTGATCTCCAAGTTCATGCTCGGCTCGGTTCAATCAGTCACGGGGTTTGTCCTGGTCACTGTAATTGTCCAACAATTCCCCCCCTCCCCCGTCTCCCTGTGTGGCAGCCCGGGATGAGACAGCTAGCCTGGCGCGCACACAGCCACTTCACAGGTCTTTAAAAGACCATTAAATTGTTAATGAGGCTTTGTTCTGTTTCACCTCTTCTGAGGCCCCTGCAGCTCCACACTTTGGCTGGAATCTCCCGGCCCCCCTAGAACAGAGCCTCTCCGAGGCTAGGCTGCATCAACCGGCGGTGTTTACTGACACTCTGGAAAACATTTCTTATTTAAACTGGTACATGTCTGCAAAGTCCCCGGGCCGCCAAAGAAGGCTTGCCGGGCCGCTGGCGGCCCGCGGGCCGTACTATGAGTACCCCTGCTCTAGACCATACAGAACACCGCCTCCAGACTCGTCCTCAGCATCCCCGACACAAACACATCAGCCAACACCAGCAGCGACTCCACTGGCTCACTGTGGAGAAGAGAGTCACCGTCAAAATCCTCACCCACGCCTACAAATGCCTACACAACAACGGACCCAAGTACCTCAACCACAGAATAAACTTCCAGCATTCAAAAGAAACCTATGATCGTCTAACCACACTCTGGCCGAAACCCAGCGCATCCACAGAGCCAGAGCAGGCAGGAGATCGTTCTCCCAGAATGCAGCCAAGACCTGGAACGAGCTACTGGCAGCCAACAGACATGCCCCCTCCCTGAACACCTTCACGAAGACCCTCAAGACCTGGCTCTTCGGCTGAACAAAGCTGCGCCTCCCTCCCCCCCACCCCCGTGCCTTGAGACCCTTATGGATGAGTAGCGAGCTTATAATTCACTGATTGATTGATTGATTGATTGATTGCATGGAGGAAAGCAAAAAAGTAATGGGTGGATGATTCAAATAATCTCTGCCACTGATAGTTACTCGGGGCCACGTCTGAGTACACCATTTTTTTGCCTACCATGCCAACTCAGACATATGCAAATCGGCCTTATTTTCAGTGCAATATAAACAGTCCATCCAGAACTACCTGGCTAGGCCACATCGGAATGGGGACACAACCAACCCCGTATTGGTTTCTGCTTATTTGCACCTCATCAATAGAATTTAGCTTAGGTACTGAGCAAGGGACTCACTGTGTTGAGCTGAGCTCAATGCAGCAAAAAGCAACTAAAACATGCAATGGTTGCGGAGTTGTCAGTTTTTTAAGTCCCATTTTGTGACTGCGTGTGTCTTCCTGCATATGGCCCCTGAGCTGTGAACTGTCTGTGCTCATGGCCACTGAAAATTGTAACCATAACTGGAGGTTAGTAAGTCCAGTACATTTTTTTCAAAATTCGACTGGTCCTAGCATCATAATATGTGGGTAAAGGGTGCACCTTTAGTGCCCCTACACATGTGAACTTTTGTGAATGTGTCCCAGTTATCATTTTCACACACCTCTGTGTACTGAAGAATAGCATTCCCACGTGTGTGGGTTCTTTGCCAAATTTTAGCTAGTGTGTGGGCCAACGACATTCCAGCCAGTCAAGACAAGAGCCTCATAACTTCCTGATGCTATGTATTAGTGTGATATGCCCTGGTCAATACAGCATACACCTGACCATGACTGTTCCATGCAGTTGTTGAGCCTGAACTGAAGGGCATTATTTACACGCTTCTACACTGGACTGTTTGGGCCTATGGGCTGAGTTCAAATCTGTTGAGTCAGATGTACTTGCATGTTAATCAATCAATCAATCAGGGGTTTGTAGAGCGCAGCTACTAACCTGTGAGGCTCTCAAGGCGCTGGGGGGTGAGGGGAGGAGAGGGGAGGGAACTGATACTCCATCTGGGCTCAGTCAAAGAGCCAGGTCTTGAGATTCTTCTTGAATTGGGTCATCAACGGGAATTCCCTAAGGTGGAGGGGCAGGGTGTTCCAGGTCTTTGCAACAAGATAAGGGGAAGGATCTTCCTCTGGTTCTTGTCTTGTGGATCCGGCAGATGGAGGCAAGGGCCAGTTGGGCAGATCATAGTTGTCTGGAGGGTACGTGGAAGGCAAAGCGGTAGTTCAGGTACGCTGGTCCAGTGTTTTGAAGGGCTTTGTAGGCATGAGTGAGGAGCTTGAAGGTGATTCTTTTGTTGACTGGGAGCCAGTGCAGTTCGCAAAGGTGTTCGGTGATGTGGCTTCGGTGGGGGATGTTAAGGACCAGTCTTGCTGCGGCGTTTTGAAAGTTCTGTGGTTTCTTGAGGAGTTTCTGGGTGGTGCCAGGTAGAGTTCGTTGCCATAGTCGAGCCTGCTGGTGAACAGTGCATGGGTGACTATCTTTCGTGCTTTGGTGAGGATCCCTCAGGAGGTCTTCTGAAGCAGGCATAGAGTGTGGAAGCATGAGGAGAATATGGAGTTGATCTGGCGGTTCATTGTGAGCGAGGAGTCCAGTATGATGCAGAGGTTGCATGCGTGGTCCGTGGGGGTATGGTGGGGGGTCCCAGTGCGGCAGACCACCAGGAGTCCTCCCAGGCAAGTCACACAAAGACTCACTAAGAGTTTGAAAGAACATGCACACTATAGAACATACTGGCAGTGACTGTACAATGGTTTTCACCATGGATATTTCAATGCGGAGCTCTGGCTAGGGATAAGATTGTGCAATCAATTTCATTTGTGTATGATAACTATTTTGCTTCATGTTCATGAAACTACTTTTCTTTTTAAAAGTAAAGCACTCACTGAATTGGTAGAGTTATTAGGCGACATTACTGTGTCCGCTGAGTGCAGCACATCTAGTCCATAACATGTTCCCAATTAGGTTGTGGACTGCTCTTCCTCACTTTTCAGCGACTCAAGGACCATACCATGTTCCCAAGTAGGTTGTGGACTGCTCTTCCTCACTTTTCAGCGACTTAAGGACCATAACATGTTCCCAAATAGGTTGTGGACTGCTCTTCCTCACTTTTCAGCGACTCAAGGACTAAAGGGGTGTTTTAACTATTCCGTTTTTTCTCCAATAGTAAAGAGGCCCCAGGACTCCAGTAGTTTGCACACCCAATTATTACAGTTGAAACCCTGTAACCCCTTAATGCCCTGAGAGCTCTGTACTAGGTCTCACATCATAAGTCAATCTTGGATTCCTTGACAGCAACATTTTACTCATTTTTAAAAAGTCAGAAAAGACTGAGCGTGTCACCTATGATCAAAGACTACTTAGCAGCAAGCAACCATGTGCACCATGCACCATGTGCCAACAAAGAACTAGGTTGTTTTTTGCCTGCTCTGTGTTGTTAGGCTATCCTCTTATAAGTGCTGGCCCTTTCTGTTATATTGTTATTGGCGCCAATTGCTTGAATGGAAGATAACCAAGACTATAAATCTAAGAATAAGTTAGGTTTATTTGTTGCTGTACACAGTGCAGACTCTACCGGACCCGGTTTAGAGTGCTGTACAGATGAAAAGGATGAGAGCACCAGGCAGAGGTCAACCATGTCTTGACTAATAGGATAACCAAGCAGATTATTTACAGAACAACACTGGTCTTCAATTAGAGAGGTAGAGAGGATTTTAGTGTACAGGATGCATACAATAATAAATGAGAATTAAGTACCATAAAGGGTCATCAACAGCCTATAATACAGGTTAAGTGTCAATGAAAATACATTTTATAAGAACCTGGAGCAGCAGTTACTATATAGCAGATTTGTGTATGCTCACCGAGGACCTCCCTCCTTGTCATGAGCCTGCAGAAAAGATCCACCTCTCGTAAATGTTAAGGGCCCGATTCACAGAAGTAACTTAAGATAAAATTCTAACCTTACTACCATTTTGGTATTCACAGAAGGCACTTACTCATTTTGGTATTCACAGAAGGCACTTACTCATTTTGGTATTCACAAAAGTTAGGAGTCCTAACTTTAGGACTCCTAAATGCCTTCTGTGAATACCGAAAGTCTTAAAGTTAGGATTTTTCTCGGTTTAGGAGTTTTACAGTTAGGACTCCTAACTTTAAGACTCCGAAATGCCTTCAGTGAATACTGAAAGTCTTAAAGTTAGGATTTTTCTCAGTTTAGGAGTAGTAATGTTAGGACTCTTAATGTTACTACTCCTAAACTGAGAAAAAATCCTAAGTTTAAGACTTTCGGTATTCACAAAAGGCATTTAGGGGTCCTAAAGTTAGGACTCCTAACTTCTGTGAACACGAAATGAGTAAGGGCCTTCTGTGATTACCGAAAGGAGTAAGTGCCTTCTGTGAATTCCAAAATGGTAGTAAGTTTAGGATTTTGTCTTAAGTTAGTTCTGTGAATCGGGCCCCTTGTGTTGCACAGCCAGTTCAGGTGAGTTTGTACCGCAAATGGCTGGAACAGCAAAATGTAGGTATGTAGAAGGCACTGCGTTCCCAGTTTCGGGAATAGATTGCAGCCTTAAAACAAAGTTAAATGCATAAACCCTTTATTTCTGTCCAGCAATGACAACTAAACTGCATTTGCAGCCTCGTGCACAATCTGGAAGCTTCTAGAAGATCCCATTGAGCTCTTGTGGGCTGCAGCCTCATACACATTCTAGAAGATTCTAGAACATTCGTGCAAAGTCTAGGCGGCCATCTTCGATCGAAAAGGGGTTTAAAGCATGCCTTTGCAGCCATACCCTGTTTGGCTGTCAGATCTGAATGGAGAACCCACCGATTCACTGCCAGCTTACCTGAATATCGTTCTAGTGGTCTAGTGCGGTCCTTGTGGTCACAGTCAGTAACTAACTAGTCCTGAAGACCTTTTGAATCCTCTACACCAAACCCAGGAGGTACCTGCAAAAGAAAGGAGAAATATAAAGACAACGTTTTCCTAAGCCACAACAGGCAAAAGCAAACGCAAGCAATTACACACACATTATAAAATCAAGCTTTTTTCTAAAGCACAGAGACTTAGCCCAAAAATCGGAATCGCTTTTAAATAGGAAGCACCAAGAAACATGTTAACAGTCGTGGCTCCTTGAGAGAGTGATGCGGGGCAGTGGGGCGGGGCGGGGGAGGGTCAGGGTGGAGGGTAGTAAACTCCGGCATACAGCCAAACGGAGTTAAATAAAGAAAGAAAGAAATAAAACGAATTACATCGCGCACTGCAACGCCAAATGGCAGTGCAGCGCGCGCAATGGAATTTGTTTTATTTATTTACTTAACTCCGTTCGGCCGTATGCCGGAGTTTACTACCTCCCACCCTGCCCTTTCCCTGCCCCGCAGCACTCCCTCGAGTAGCCGCGACTGCATGTTAACGAGTGTGGAATCTTATTTGAGATATTGTTGCAAGTGTGGAACTACCATTTGACACATTGTTTGAAGGTTTGGAAAAGACAACTCATGAGACAGTTGTAGAGTTTGGGAAAATATCTTAAAACATTATGGCTAAACTTAAATATTGCAAACGAACAAGTTGCTTACCTTCGGTTATGCATTATTTGGCAGAGACAATATCTAGCTGCAGACTGGATCCAGAAACATTTGGGTGAGCAGTACCCCTGCGCGCTGTCAGATGGCTTATTCGGCTCCACGTGACGTCACAGAAGACGTTTGCATCGGTTGTGACGTCGTAGTCAGTTATGTAGGCACCACCCAGGCACAAGGACATCAGTTCCTTTTCACTTTTTACACGCCAGAAGAGCACAGCCATGAAATGAACTGACGTATGTGTCACAACTAGGGCTATGAAAAAAAAGCACCAATGGTCCTATAAAATGAGTCCACAAAGCCGGGAGGCATGGTTGGGTCTGTAAGGAATCAGCAGCTAGAAATTGCCTCTACCAGATAATGCGTTACCGAAGGTAAGTAACTTGTTCATCTAAGAGAGACTTTTAGCTACAGATTCCTTACCTTTAAATAGATACCCAAGCCATGCCATCCTGTCAGTGGGCTGCGGACAGATTTATTAGACTAAAAAGTCCTGCAGGACTGAACAGGCGAAATGCCTGTCCCTATGGACCTGACTGTCCAGACAATAGTGCTTGGCAAACGTGTGCAAAGATTCCCACGTTGGTGCCTGGAAGATATCCAGAACTGGAACACCACGAGCCAAAGCTGTGGATGCAGCCTTCCCTCTGGTGGAATGAGCTTGTAAGCCCTCAGGGGTATGCAGATAATGGCCCAGCATGAAATGGTTAGTTTTTGTACTGCCTGACCTTTTTTAGCTTCCACGTAACCCACAGAGTTGCTTGTCCACCCAGAACTCTTTTGTGCCGTCAAGGTAGCATATGGAATGGGGTAACCACCTTTGGAAGGAATGAGGAACAGGTGCGAAGCTCCATCTAATTCAAGAATGTAATCAGATAGGGAGATTTGGATGAAAAAGCCTGCAATTCACTCACCCTCCGGGCAGGTGTTATCTACACTAGAAAGGCTGTCTTGATGGTAAGCAGCTGGAGGGGAAAATTGTGTAAAGGCTCAAAGGGAGCACACATGATATACGTGAGAACCAAGTTGAGATCCCACAATGGCATGATAAAGAGCGTAGATGGAAACATATGTACAAGACTTTTTAGAAACCTATTTACAATAGGGGATTTGAACAAGGAGGGTTGGACCAGCAGCTGCAAGAAAGCGGACAGAGCAGAAAGATGTTCCTTGAGAGTACCCAAAGTGGAGCCCTGCTGGGAAAGTGTACGATTAAAAAGAAGAATATTAGATAGAGAAGCAGAAAGAGGGTCAATAGACCTTTCTGTACAATATTTTAGACATTTTTGCCAACGGCAGGCATATACTGACTTAGTGGAGGGCCGCCTGGCCACCAAAATAAAATTACAAATACTTTGGGAGGAAGATCAAAAGCTATTGACTGTTGCAGCTCAATCTCCACTCAAGGAGGTGGAGAGTTGGTGGAGGACCCACTCCTGTTGCTGCAACAGAAGATCTACCTGAAGGGGCAGCCTGATGGGAGGATGGATGTTCATTCAAAGAAGTTCTGGATACCAGACTCTCCGTGCCCAGTTCGGAGCCACAAAAATGACTTGGGCCTGATCGCTCTTGATTTTCTTGAGAACTTTGGGCAGAAGGGTTATGGGCGGAAAGGCGTACAGGAGGCCTGAGCTCCACTAGTGATGAAAAGCGTAGCCGAGCAATAGCCGCATTGGAAACTCCAGTAAGCAAAACTGCTGACATTGCCTATCCTCTTAGGAAGCAAACAGATCTAAACAAGGCTCCCCCCACTGCTGAAAGAGACCTTGCACCACCTCCAACTGGAGACGCCATTCGTGATCTGCTAGGCATCGATGTCTGAGTTTGTCTGCCCTGGTGTTTAGAGAACCTGCCATTTGTTGAACATCAGGGTTATGGCCTGCTGTTCCAGCCATGTCCAAAGATGCAGGGCCTCTTGACAAAGGGTCTTGTTGAAGTACCACATGGCAGTGGTATTGTCCGTGAATAACTGCACTTACTTTCGCTTGACAGAGGTAAGAGGCTTTCAATGCTATCCGGACGGCCTGAAGCTCCAACAAACTGATGTGGAGCCCAACTGCCGGAGACCAGTGTCTTCTGATTTCCACCTCTCCCAGATGGCTGCCCCATCCCAGGAGTGACACATCTGTCACTACTGTGACATCTGGTTGGTGAAGGGAGAGGTGTTTGCCTCTGACCCAATGGTGGTTCATCAACCCCCACTGCAGGTCCTTTGAAGTTCTCTCCAAGATCTAGAGCGCATCGGAGAGATTCTCCTGATGCAGCGCCTATCGGAACTTCAGGTCCCACTGCAGAGCCGCATACGCGATCTGGTGTGATTTAGCAACATGATGCAGGAAGCTGTGAGTCTCAGCAGCTTCAGAGTCATTCTCATCGAAATCCAGGTTAGAGGCTGAAACATCGGTATTATAACCTGAATATCCTGCTCGGGAGGATAAGCACTATGTCTAGAACATCTCCGATGTAATGGAGCATCTGTGAAGGAGCCAGGTGTGATTTCGGCACATTTATAGTGAACCCCAGCGAATGCAGGAGGTCTGCTGTAGTCTGGAGTTGGGAGATGACAACCTGGGGTGAAGACACCTTCAACAGCCAGTCGTCAAGATAGAAGAAGACTGCACCCCTGATCTGCGCAGATTAACTGCAACCACCGCCATTACCTTGGTGAATACCTAAGGGGCACTGGTAAGGCCAAATGGTAGCACAGTGAATTGAAAGTGCTTTGAGCCTACCTTGAACCACAGGTAACATCTGTGGGCAGGCAAATTGGGGATGTGAAAAAATGCATCCTGCAAGTCCAACGCTACCATCCAGTCTGCTTGGTCTAGGCCAGCGTGAGCATCTTGAATTTCACCTTTGTGAGGAAGAGATTGACAGGCCAAAGGTCCAGAATGGGCTGTAGACCTTTGTTCTTTTTCGGTATCAAAAAGTAACAGGAGTAACAACCACAGCCTACTTCTGAAATTAGAACCTTTTCTATACTTCCCTTGGCCAAGAGAGCTGAAACTTCCTCTTGGAATAAAACTAGATGATCCTCCGCTGGCTGTTCTTGAGTTGGCGAAAAAGGAGGAGGAAAAGAAAGAAAGAGAAGAGAATAGCCATACTGAATGATTTGCAAGACCCAATTATCCGATGTTATGGCCCTCAAGTGTAGGAGATAGTGTTGAATTCTCCCTCCATCTAGAGTGACGTAGTCTTGCTGAACCAAACTTGGAATGCTTGGAGGCTGCAGCTGCTGGGTGGCATGTAAGCTCTGGCTATCATTCCCACAAGGTCGAAATGAACTGCGTCCATGTCTATGCACAACTTGGGGAGTCTGCGCTTCACAGTGGCTGGGATATGGCTGACATGGCTGATAACCCCTTGCATAGCCACACATGGGGTGAAAGCTAGACTGTCCATGAGGTGTAGATGAGAGGCCCAAGTATCTGGCTATAGCACGAGATTCTTTGAAGTACTCCAAAGTCGAGTACGTTTCCTTACCAAAAAGACGAGTCCCGTCAAAGGACATGTCCAAGAGGTTAGCCTGGACATCATCCAACAAGCCAGATGTTCTCAGCCAGGAATGGTGCCACAAGGTCACCGTTGACTAAACCGCTCTACCCAGCAAGACAGTCGTATCTAAGCTACACCTAATGGTGAACTTTGCTGCATCTGTCACATCTTTCACTGCCTGGGAGAGCACAGCCCAGGCATCCTTCGGGACCTGTGGCAACACTAGCGCAACCGTTTCCCAGAGGTGTGAGAGAAGTGGCCCAATAAGTATGCAGTATTCACAGACTGCAATGCCAGGTTGGTGGAAGAAAACATCTTCTTCCCAAGCCTCTTGGATTCCCTATCCGGAGGAGTAGAAGGCAACGCGCCATGGTCACCAGGCTCTCAGGGGTGCTTTCAGGGCTGGGGTTTTGGTTGAGGAAACTTGGATCCCCCAGTGCAGGGCGATGGCAGCGTGTTATTGTCCTGTTCACAGGAGCCCCTGTGCTTGGCGTAGGCAACGTGCCTAGAAGGACACCTGTCAGTGCTTCATTAAAAGGCAAAAGGAGTTTGTATGAGGAAGCCCCAGGCTGAAGTACAGAGGTCAAGAGATTAGTCTTGACCTACACTGAGGGTAGCTCCAGATCAAGGACCTCTGCAGCTCTCCTCACCGCCATGGCGTAAGATGCCCCCCTCCTCCGTAGCTACACATCAGTTCATCTGAGGTTTGAGGATGGCCATAAGAACTCCTGTGAAATGTATCTTTTTAAGGTTGTGGTAGACTGGCCTTTGGTGATTGGGGCACTGTGGGTAGCGAACCAGCCTGGGTAAGGCTGGGAATTCTGAGTCACAACAGCAGCTAGTTCGGTCACCGTTCCTGTCCCCCATCTCTGGAATTTTTCTCCTTTATGGTTCTTTGGTATTCTGAACTCTTGCCTGCTTCTCTTTCTTTGCTCTTCGGATTCTGATTTGGCTTTGGCGTACTACTGTGTTTTTCCTTTATGATTCCTTGACCTCCTTGCCTGTTATGTTACCCTTGCTTTGGATTCGTCATTGTGTAGTATTTTCCCATTTCCCTTCCCATGCCTAAACAAGCCTCAAACTCTTTCTTTCGCTTACACTTGGCTTAGATTTACTGTAGCTCGCCTTTCCAAAGCCGATGAGTATACGTGCTTGTTATATGTTTATTATGCATATCGTATGTGGTCTCATTAACACTAAAATGCTGCATGCACCTTCTCTAACTAGGGGGTAATTCTACCACCTGAGAGTCTCAGTGCACATTTGCACTGCAACCATAGAAGAAACACCTGAAAGAGCTGTGCTAAAGAAGACCTGGGCATGCTGTTTATCTCTTTTTCTCTCTCAAAGTAATTCCTCTACCATTACAGTGCTTGACTCTGTCTGGTATGGATTGTCATCAGAAGTCATCGAGTAACATCTAAAACCTGACACCACTGTGAGCAGCCGTCCAGATCACCTTGCGTGGCTGCTTTTTGGATGT
Organism: Lissotriton helveticus; assembly: GCF_964261635.1. NCBI lineage: Eukaryota > Metazoa > Chordata > Amphibia > Caudata > Salamandridae > Lissotriton > Lissotriton helveticus. The sequence goes on along the minus strand of NC_136061.1, from coordinate 2,000,384,888 downwards.
CAACTCGGTCAAGGGGGCTACGATGGTGCCATATCCCTTGATGAACCTGCAGTAGTATCCAGTGAGGCCGAGGAAGGCTCGGACCTCAGTTTGGGTCTTGTGGGGCTCCCAGGCCATGATGGTCTCAATTTTGGCCTGGAGGGGTTGCACCTTACCCCCGCCCACCAGGTGTCCCAGGTACACGACAGATTCCTGTCTAATCTGGCACTTGCTAGCCTTGATGGTGAGGCCAGCACGTTGTAAATCCTGTAACACTTCCTGGAGGTGCTACAGATGGTCCTCCCAGGTGCTACTGAAGACAGCTATGTCATCCAGGTACACCGCTGAGAAGGACTCCAGGCCAGACAGCACCTGGTTCACCAACCGCTGGAAAGTGGCCGGAGCATTCTTGAGCCCGAAGGGCATCACTCTGAATTGGAAGTGGCCCTCGGGGGTGGAGAACGCTGTCTTCTCCTTCGCGCCATCGGCCATGGCAGTCTGCCGGTACCCTGATGTTAGGTCGATGGTACTGAGGTACTTGGCTGCTCCCAGCCGGTCAATCAGCTCATCTGCCTGTGGGATCGGGTGAGCATCTGTCTTGGTGACAGAGTTCAATCCCCGACAGTCCACAGAGAACCGAAGTTCTGGTGTGGTGCCCGGTAGGGCCGCTTTGGTACCAACACAACCGGTCTAGCCCACGGGCTGCTGGAAGGTTCAATCACCCCGAGCTCCAGCATTTTGGCCACCTCACCCTGGATGCTGTTCTTCACTTTATCGGACAGCCGGTAAGACTTGGTTTTTACAGGCGGACTGTCCCCTGTGTCCACATCATGGGTACACAGATGTGTAATTCCAGGCGTGAGGGAGAACAACGAGGCGTGCTGCGCCAATACCTGGCGGCACTCCCTCTGTTGCTCTGGGGTCAAGGATGGGGAGAGGACAACTCCCTCCACTGAACCATCCTTCTCATGGGCCGCCAGAAGGTCAGGAAGAGGCTCACTCTCCTCCTCCTCGCTCCCATCCATCACCATGAGGAGAGCAAGCTCTGATCGCTCATGGTGAGGCTTCAGGCGGTTGACGTGGAGCACCCGATGGGGCTGACGGGGGGTCTTCAAGTCAACGACATAGGTGGTCTGGCCTCGACGCTCCACAATCTCGTACGGACCAGTCCACCGGTCCGGGAGGGCACTAAGCTCTCCAGGCTCCATGACCCACACTTTCTGTCCTGCGTCAAACTCCACTGTCCGGGTGTTGCGGTCATACCACTCCTTCATGATGGCTTGGCTAGCCTCCAAGTTGTCTGAGGCTTCCTTCCATAGCTTGGCCATCTGGCTGCGGAACGCCAGCATGTAGCTGACGACATCACGGGGAAGCTTTTTTCGAAAGTCTTCTCCCACCCCTCCTTGACAAAGCTGAGGGGCCCCCTAACGGGATGGCCATAGAGCAGTTCGAAGGGGCTGAACCCTTCTGTGGCACCTCGTGGTACGAAATCAGCAGGCAAGGGAGGAGGATGTCCCATTTCCGCCTCAAGTCCTCAGGCAGGCTCCGGATCATCCCCTTCAAGGTCTTATTGAAGCGCTCTACGAGCCCGTTAGTCTGGGGGTGGTAAAGAGTGAAGAACCGATAGGTCACTCCGCACTCCTTCCACATGGCCTGCATGTAGGCCGACATGAAGTTTGTGCCCCTGTCCGACACCACGACCTTGGGGAATCCCACTCGGGTAAATATCCCCATCAGGGCCCGCGCCACCACAGGTGCAGTGACGGTCCTCAGAGGAATAGCCTCCGGGTACCGAGTGGCGTGGTCCACTAACACCAAGATGAACCGGTGTCCCGCAGAGGTCGGAGGGTCCAACGGCCCAACGATGTTGATTCCGACCCGCTCAAAAGGGGTTCCGACCACCGGGAGCGGTTCCAAAGGGGCCTTCACTTTGGTCCCCGTCTTGCCACTTGCCTGGCAAGTCTTGCAGGTCTTGCAGTAGGTGTCAGAGGCAACTCTCCTCCTGGGCCAATAAAAATGTGGGACTAGCCTTGCAAAGGTCTTGTCCTTGTCCAGGTGTCCAGCCAAAGTTATTTCATGCGCCAGTTCCAATAGGAAGGCCCGGTAGCATTGGGGGAACACTAAGGCCCTCGAGGATCCATGCACCGGAACCTTAGGCTCACTGTAAAGGAGGCCATTCTCCCAGTACACGTGAAAACTGCCGGTCTCCTGATGAATCACTTGGGCTTCGGCCTGTCGCTGCATGCCTTCAAGCGTGGGGCACTCCTTTTGCGCCCAACAGAATTCCTCCCGGGTAGGCCCTCCTTCCACATGCTACTCGGCAAGGGTCGGCAAGTCCCCCACGGGAACAATATCCACCTCCACGGACTCCGGGGGTACCTCCACAGGCTCCCCATCCATCACACGGGGTGTGTTCTCCACTCCATTCTCAGGACCAGCATTGGGTTGGGCCTTTGTCTCAGGCTCCAACCCGGGCTGAGTTTCTTGCCGGGCAGCCATGGACTGCGTGACTACGCAAGTCCACCCTGGTAACCCCAGCATCTCAGTGTGGGCCTTAAACTCCACTTCCTTCTAGGCGGTATGTTCCAGGTCATTACCTAGCAGACAGTCCACAGGCAAGGCAGGGCTTATCGCAACTCTCAACGGGCCTTTCACTCCTCCCCACTCAAAGGGAACCTGAGCCACGGGATAGTAGCTCAGACTGCCGTCAGCCAACACGGCCGGATGGAACACATCAGGTACTACCTGCTCTGGGGACACCAGCCGCCTCACTACGGTGGTCATGCTGGCACCTGTGTCCCTCAGAGCGTCCACCTCCTCCCCATTGACCTTCACCCTCTGCTGGTACTTAGCAGTATTCGATGGTAAGGGCGTCACTGGGACCATCTCTCTATCCCCAAGTGAAACCAGGGTCAGGCCTGTCCACTCCCCTTCCCTATCTAGGGGCAGCTCCATCCCAAGCACTACACTAGCCACCCCGGGACTCTTGCAACCTGTGGGGGCTAGGGGGCGTTTGAGACACTGGGCATCTCCCTTGTAGTGTCCAACCTCCCCGCATTCATAGCACCGGACAACTTTTGGCTGCTGCCTCTTGTCAGGGTAAGTAGGCTTCGGGGAACTGAACTGAGGTGGGGTACCTACTCCTGTCTCAAACGGTCTAGTTTGTGGGCCTCGTGAGAACTCCTTCTTTTTATCTCCCCCCTCTTTCTTCTGGGGGACGCCCTGTCCGCCTTTTGAGCCATCTCCCCTGGGGCCCTTGTGTGACACCCGGGTGCTAACCCAAGTATCCGCCTCCTCCGCAAGCTCACGGGAATCAGTCAGCTTGCGGTCCATCAGATGTTGGCGCAGCTCCGGAAAACACTTATCCAAGAGGTGCTCTCTCAAAAAAAGATTGTACAGGCCCTCATAATCATGCACCTCGCTGCCACGCACCCAACCATCCAGAGCCTTACGGGCATAGTCAAAAAAATCCACCCAGTTCTGCGTGGACAGCTTATGGCTGCCACGGAACTTTTGGCGATACCTTTCAGGGTTGAGGCCGAACTTTTTAATGAGCGCCTCCTTCATGGGGGAATACCTGAACTGGTCTTCCTTATCCAAGTACAGGAGGGTGTCCCTGACATTGGGAGGTATATAACGATACAGGCCACCTCCCCAGTGTTTCTCGGGCACCCCACGGGCTGTCAAGGCCACTTCATACGCCTCCAACCACCTAGCAAGGTCATCCCCCTGTGTGTAGCTCGCGATCACCTCCTTGGGTAACCAAAATCTGGGCTCCTGTTGAGCCCCTTGCACGCTGCCACCATTGGGACTTCCTGGCGCACCCAATTGCAATGCTCGCAGCTCCATTTCTTTAAGCTGGAGCTCGTGCTCCAACTTCCTCTCTTCCATAGCTAACTTTTTTTCCTCCAAAGCAAACTTCTTATCTTCCCTTTCTCTCTCCTCTCGTGCTCTAGCTTGGCAAGCTTCCACTTCAATCGCCTCTCCTCCCTCCTGTCCTCATACTCCTGCGACGATGCACTTCCCCTGGATACACTACTTCCTGCCCCGGAACGTCTTCCTGGCAACACATTGTCAGACATATCAATGTTGAGCAGGCCTGGGTCTTCTGGAGTGCCCGCCTCCCCTTGTGTGACCTGTCCCTCCTGTTCCCCATCCCCTCTCGGTGGGCCCTTACCCATGCCCTCAAGGCGGTACGGAGTTCTTCCTTTGCGGCTGTCCGCCCAACCGGCACCCCCATCCCCTGACAAAATTCCCTAAGCTGCACCACTGTGTACTCCTCCAGATCGGCTAGCTGGAACTCCATTTTGCCAGGTGGGGACCCAGATAAAATCAAGGAAATATGCTAGGACGTGGGTACAATACTGGGTCAACACAGGTCTCTACACACTCTACAGGCTAGACGGTGGGGGGGGGGTCAATTGAGCGAGCTTGTAGGCACGATAGGTGTCCAGTCTAATTGCAGCGCACTCTGTCCCACAGGAGGGTGCTGTATAGTCACAGGTCCTGGATCCCACCGCTCGGCACCAAATGTAGGAACTGGGGTCACCAGTTCCCCGGGGGTAGCCTGGCACGAGCAGGTAGGCACCCGAAAGCTCAGGTGTTAAGTGACTACATAGCACACGCACCCACTGAGACAATAAGAGCACGCAAGGACTTAGATCACCCCAGTTACGTTTGATTCAAATTAATAAGCTTTTATATAAGATTAGAATCAGGAAAATCAAAAATTCACAGTAACAGTAACTTAAAAATACATGTGTTTCATCACTCGGCAATACATACTTTACTGAATAAATATTAAATATTAGATAACCATAGGCTTTGCAATAGTTCTGCTCTTACTCAGCACCTGCAAGAAATTCTTTATAAAGTCATTCAGATACCATTGCAGCAAGCCTCAATAACCATCTCTTCATGTAAGTAACCATTTCATTTAGTACTCATAGACTTCTCAGTGAATATTAGGCCTCAGCTCAGCAGACAAGAGAACTGGGCATTTCATTAAGGCACATATACCCCAGTATTCAGCCAGCAGCACTTCCTTATGCCACCAAAACCCCAGGGCCTACACTAGATGGCATACAATTGAACCTCTGGCGGGGTTAACTAATATCGTGGCCCAGTTCCGAGGCCTGTCAGTCTCAGAGGGACTTCTTCCCCTCCCTTCGACTCACAGGGGGCCTTCCCCGAGTCATCTAAGGCCAACAGGGCCCAACCACGATGTTCCCCGGGGGAGGGGCGAACTTGGGGCCTTCTCCGGCCTTCCGCCCTCCTCCCCTCAGGGTTACCTCTTGTCTTCGGCCCTCCGGGGCCCTTGCGGCGGGACAGCTGAAGTAGGAGGGCTTGGGCTCCTTCGGGAGCTCTCCGATGGTTGGGCACTGTGGGGGGCAGTCACGAGATGCATCCGGGCTTCCTGAGGCCCCGCGTGTGCAGCAAGCAGGCAGGGAATCTCTTGCTCTCTTCAAGCCCAATCGTGGGAGGCAAGGAGGCGGTACGCCCGCAGCTGCCGGTCGCAGAGCTTCTCGGGTGGTGTGGCCAATCAGAGGCCTGGCTTGAAGGGGGCGAGGCCCGGCGGCCAATCACACTGCCGCAGGGCGGGGCACCGCCAGTGACGCAGCCAGGCACCCCGTCAGATGACTTCTAGGCCTAGCGCGGGGCCTACTGTATTGCGCGCAGCGGCCCTCTCCTCAGCCTTCCCTCCGATGTCGGACACGGCCCGCGGTAACCAGACGGCGGCCCTCTCCTGGCATAAGGGGGCCCGCCAGGGCAGACGACGGCAATGTCAGCGCTCCGCCGGGCGCCGCAGACAGTCCGGGGTGCTGTGGTAACTGAGTGAAGGCAGCGCCTGACAGGGCGACAGCGATGAGTGCCCAGACGGCGCTTGTTGGTGGCAAAGCGCTAGGAAGCCTCGGCGCTGGGGCGTCGAGTTGAGCAGCGCTGGGCAGATATAGCGCTTCGTAAATCTAGCGCTTCAGGGCCTCCAGAACCTCGAGGATCACAGCGCGCTCAGGGGCATGAAGGTCTCTAGCACTTCGGTACTTCTCACAGGCACAGTGGGGGAAAGTTGGCAGGCCGCGCTCCGGGCCACAATCACAGCGCTAGCTTGCACATAGCAGTTCTAGGGACCACAGCCGGTCTAGGCAGTGCAGTGCTCTACAGGGGCCACAGCAGGGGAGCGCTGGATAGGCAGCACAGTCAATTCAGGCAGTTCATACAGGACAAGCAGGGGCCCAGGTGGATGCTCAGGGCACAGAGAGGGCAAGGCCCAATACCTGGTTGAACCTCCAGCAGTCCTGTCGCGGTGAAGTTCATTCTTGGCGCGGGGGGTCTCTGGCGCCCTTCTGTTACAGCAGAATCTTGGTTGCTTGGTGGGGGGAGTTGAGTTGGAGGCTTGTCAGTAGGTCACTTCAGGTGGTCCCTGGGTACCCCTCCCGCTGGGCCAGATCAGTGGGCTAGTCCAGGGTTTCTCACTCTACTTGGAAAGCAGCACCTAAGCCCTGTCACTCCCAGAGGCATAGGTCCCTGACGAGGCCCTACCGCCTAAATCTCCTGCGAAGGGTCCCCCAGGTCAGTGATGCCCCAACTACTCTACTCTGCTCTGACTGGAAAGTTTTCCTCCCTTTCCTCATGAAGCGACAGTTGGCAGTTAGTGTCCCCTCCCCTGTTCTAGAAGGTTCCAGGAGCTTCCCTCATTCTAGCTATGGGCAGGCTGGCAGGCTGGCAGGCTGGTATTGCTACATTGTTTAAGGGTTCCAGCCAGCTCCTGGCTACTAGAGTTCGCCTAAAAAGACCACGCTGCAGTAGCAGGGGTCAGTGGCAGCCATCTTAGGGGAAGAGAGGACCTGCACCTTAACATTGGGAAACAATGAGAAGGTGCCCAGAGACCTAAGGCCAACAAAAAGTAGGTGGAAAAAAATAAGGCAAGGGCGAAAAAAATAGGGAAAGACCACCCTAGGGCTGACAGGTCTAACACTCGCCTTTTGAGGTTCTTCACTGCTGCTGGGATTGGCTGTTGATTGTTTGCGGTGTCAAATTCAAGGGTAAATCAATGTGCAGTAAGTGTGTCCTTCACCATCAATTCCACTCCTGAAGAGAGTGAATAGGACATTAAAACTAAGAAAGGGAAGAATCAAATATATTCTTACCCAGTATTTAAGAACATATCGTTTGTCAAGATTTTCAAGTCCCCCTTGTTATACACAGAGCTAGAGTAAAACAATTATAAAACATGAAGATATGAAATAAACCACGATAGCCTTAAACAATGTGTTAGTCTTGTCACTGATCTACCTACTTGTTAAACAGAACTGCCTCTTCCCTCTATGTAGTTTCAAACTCAAGAAAGTGCCCACCGGGAGAAAGTTTTTAGAACACATATTTTCTTTACTCCGTTCTCTTTGAACTCTGGCCCCCACTCATCTATATTACCATACTGATCATCAAACACACCTCAGCTCCTCCCAGGGTAGTTGAGAATTGTAGCCCACACAGGGTAACTTTCGGTCCTTGTGTGAGGAGGGAGCCCAATGATGAAGCATCTCACCTTCGGGTGAGTGAGGGTTCACATCCTTAACAGTGAAATGCTCTCTCTGTATACTACCAAACGTACAATTAGTGTGTTATAACGTGTTTTGTGTCTCCCAGCGTGGATTTAGCAGAGAGCCTCTCTACCTCAGAATATGACCTCTGGCTTTTCCACTGTCAGCTGAAACTGAGGACGTGTGCACATAGATATATGGCATGAAAGCAAATGGAGGCATGTTATCTTTGATGCCAGCAACCATCCAGGAGATGTCAGTCAGCAAAAGACTTACATCTTGCTTTAGCAAGGTGTTGTAATTCAGATTTTTTTTATGTTACTGATGGCCTGTAGGAGAATCTGTACTTAGGGAACAAAAATGGTGACAACTTTGGGAGTCCAAATGTAAAAAACTAAGAGTACCTAGCCATGCATGCAGCCATTTGTCTGCATGATTTATTAGGAAATATGTCAATTATTGTTCCAAAGTTAGCTTCAGCCTCTCTGTCTGCCCAGTAGTTTGAGGATTGTAACTCATAGACATGTTCTGCATCACTAAATCTTGCCAACCACTGCAATAAATTGGGATCTTTGATCAGTAATAATGATATAGGCAGTCCATGTAGCCTTAATAAACCTTACTACCGCTTTCAAAAAGTGGCTACGGCAGGTGCAGTCGGGAGCTTACTAAAAGGAATGAAATGAACACTTTTTGTAAAGAAGTCTACAGCAACTAAATTAACTGACTTTCCTTCTGATGGAGTAAAGTCTGTGATTAAATCCATTGATATCTGGGGCCAAGTTTCTTTGGGTGGCGGGTACAAAATGGATGTAGAAGTACCACCGGTTTTATTCTCAATTAGCTAACATACTACACAGCGTTTAGTATGATAATCAATGTCATTTCTGAGATTTGGCCACCAAAACTGATGAGAGAAACATTCTTCTGTTTTTCTTATACCGGGATGGCGTCTTACTGGCAACTCATGTCCTCGCTGTACAATCTGCTACTGAAGATCTTTAGCTGGGATGAAAACTCAATGAATATATCATGAGTTCCTTTGTATTTCCTTCTTTTAAAAGGATCTAGGTAAACCCAGCGATCTGCACCAATTTTCTGGTATCTTCTCAAGAGTTGCTGTAAGAATCCTTTCCCTGATTCAAGGATCTTGGGGCATATTATCAAGGGGGTTTATCTCCGCTTTTTTGGTTTTAAAAGCCAAGAAAGCGGAGATAAAATTATCTCCCTATTACCTAGCTGTCGCTAACACCAGTTAGCGACAGCTAGTAGGAGATAGCGACCATCTTGGGCCCCACTTTGCATGTGAGAGAAATTTATCACTAATGACATGCAAAGTGGGCGTGCCAAGATGTTAGCGACTGGAAACAGTCGCTAACATCGCTATCTCCTATTACCAACTTTTGGAGATATTCGCGCTAAGTGCGAATATCTCCAAAAGCTAACACCTGCCCTGAGCAGTTCTTAGCCATGTTATCCAATGGGAGGTGGATAACATGGCTAAGAGCATTAGCTCGGTAATTCCTGAATATCGCTGACTTTTCAGCGATATTCATGCATTGCGGGCGATTTTTATCGCATTTGCGATAAACCTTGGTAATACCAAGGTTTATCTGCGATAAAAATCGCCACAGGTCGGCGATACATTTTTGTCTCTAACCAAGCAATAGCGATAATTATCGCTATTGCTTGGTAATATGCCCCTTTGTTCTCAGTAGCCAAAACAGATGGATGGCTGCTGACAGGTTGAATTTTTTTCTAGATACAGAATAGGACTATTGATATCAGTTTCCTGGTATGTAGCTGACTCCATGGTCGAACCAGGAAAAAACAACGATCAGCTGATCATTTAGGATTAATGAATTTCATGGTTTTAAGGTAGCCTGCATTTTGTGCTCCTTTAAGTTAATGCCACAAAGCTTCCCTTGTGGCTAATTGCTCTACACCATGGAATGTGTAGTAACTTCAGATGATGCCAACATTTAGGAGTAGTAAGCCAGTGGATGAATTTCATCTGTTACCGGATTTTCAGGGACAGAATTTCTCCAAAACCAAAGAATGACACCTTTGTCCCAACAGTGAGGGGCAGGGTCCAATCTCAATGTCTTAGGATAGTGCATTTGTAAATTCTTTCATGAATGAATGAATGAATGAATGAATCTGCATTTCTAAAGCGCATGGCTACCAGAAGGCCTCCCAGCGCTAGGAGCGGAGTCATCGTAGAACTACAGACGGTCTTCAAGGAAATAGAAAAGTTTTCAGAAGTTTTCGAAAAGTTAAATAGTTATCCTCAAGACAAATTTGATTAGGTGGCTGGTTTCACAATTTCACAGCATTGTAAGATTACAGTCGTCTACAAATCCGGGACCTTTTTTATCCTGGGAACTACTGCAAGATGCTTATTCCCTGAACGCAAAATCGTGTTGGGACAGTAGGGAGAGATGATAGACCGGAGAATAGTTGGACCCTTAGATGACATAGTCTTATGAGCAATGCATAATGATTTAAACTGAACTCTTTACGCGATCTGGAGCTAGTGGAGGGTGGCAATAGAAGGCCTTGCAGATTCCCGATTGGGGGCCTGCATAAGGAAGCGTGCAGCACAATTTTATACAGTCTGCAATATTTGATAGTTAAACAAGGAGATCCTAGATAAAAAACATTGGTGTAATCAAGTCGAGAAAGAATCCACGCTTGAACCAACAGTCTCCTGGCATTGAAAGGCAGCAGGGGGAGGATTTTCCTTATCTTCAAAACCCCATTACAACTACCTGCCACCTTACGTGGTTGCTCCTGAAAGTTTAGATTGTGGTCCAACCAAACACCAAGGCACTTGATCTGTTCTTTAGGGGGGGGGGGGCATTGGGGATTTTATATCTCTAGCTCTCCACCCCAGTGAAAAGAAACCCTGTTTTGTGCTAACTGAGAAATGGAGCTTACAGTCTCTGAAAAGCATTGTATAAACTACCTATAGAAATTGTAAAATCCTAAAAACCTTTGGATCTGCAGTGGCAGGCCTAAGACATGTTTGACAGGGCTAGTCATGTTGGTGGCAATATTAGTGCTACAGGCCCACTAGTAGCATTTGATCTAGCGGCCCTGGACACATGTAGTGCATGGTACTAGGAACTTATCAGTAAATAACATATCCCAATCATGGAGCAACCAAATGCCATTACTTTTTAGACATAGAGCACATGCACTGTAGCACTGGTCAGTAGTGAAGACGTGCACTCAGTCTTAAAGCCAGCAAAAACGAAGTTCAGCACACAGTAAAACAGGGGGTCAGAAGGCAAAAAGAAATGGGGAAACCACGCCAAAAGATGCCCCAACCTAGCAGAAAGTGGGGATAACTACTCTAACCCTTGGGAGTTCTTTTTAGTAAGGAGGAAACACAGTCAGCATTGGCATGTTCTGTTCCAGGACCCTGTTCCACTGTAAAGTACATTCCCTGCAAGGAGTTCGACCACCTCAACAGAATTCTCACCCCTCATCTGCATTAACCATCTGAGGGGCCAGTGGTCTGCCTGAACCCATAAGTGAGTCCTAAACAAGTAGGCTCTTAGCTTATTTCTATTGCGACCCATCTGTGTTCCCTGGGAAGTAACCTCCTTCTAATGAAGGCTACAGGTTAATCTAGGCCCTCATCAGTCAGCTGTTAGAGCATGGCCCCCAGGCCATGCTCTGAGGCATCAGTCTGCACCACAAAGTTTTGGAAGAAATCAGGAGCCTTGAGCACAGGTGCCATGCACATGGCCTCCTTCAGGATGCCCAAAGCAGTCTGGCATGTCTCTGTCCAGATCACCTGACGTGGCTGCTTTTTGGAAGTCAGCTTTGTAAAAGTGGCAATGTTGGTGCCATATCCCTTGACGAATCTCCTCCAATAGACAGTGATGCATAAAAAGGCTCTCACTTCTATTTGGGTCTGGGGGGGATGAACGGGGGTGGGGTGAGGGGTGTCCAAGCCAGAATGGTGTCAAACTTCGGTTGCAGGAGCTGCATCTTGCTGGCCCCTACTTGGTGTCCCAAGTAAATCACAGAGCCCTGCCCTATCTGGCCCTTACTTACCTTGATAGTTAGGCCTGCACTCTGCAGGGCCCGCAGCACTTCATTGAGGTGGTGAATGAATGAATGAATGAATGAGGGGTTTGTAAAGCGCAGGACTCACCCCTACAGGGTATCTCCGCGCTGGCAGTGAAACATAAAAACAAGGAGGTGGAAAGCTAGCCGGGCTAAAAAAGTTTGGTTTTCAGTAGTTTTCTGAATTTAGGCAAATCAGGACACACACATTTGCCATTAGTGCCCTTGTGGTGGAAAGCCTCAGCAAGGCCTACCAGTGCAAGGGATTCGCCCTTCTCTGCACAGAGTCCTCAGACCAATAGGAAGAAGTTGGCACAGAAACTGGAATAGAAAAGACAGAGTTTATTTAACCTCATGAGGTGGAACTACATTCACACAGCACCCTTCGGTAATGCATAAAGTAGCACACTGACTGGAAGGAGCATGGTCCTTTTATACCCACATAGGGGCTGAAATGAAGGCGGTACAAAGTACAGAATGCTGGTTTCAAATACATAATAGGGTCATACAGAGAGTGTGCTAGCAACAAGTGGGAGGGGCTGACAGTTAGCTAATTCTGGTGGACACATCCTGACAGTTACAAGTTGAGGACAGCTGTAAGCTTAACTGAGCATGTGCGAAGCAGAAGAGGCTAAATATATCTCATCTCTAGGCAGATTTAAAGAGCAGTTGACAGGAAAGTAGGACAGAGCACATGGCGAGCACATGGCAAACAAAATGGCTGCCAGAAAAACAAAATGGATTCCACACAACGGACAAGATAGTCTCTAAATACAAGATGTCTTCTGCTAATGCTTAACCGAATCGCTGCTAAATTACAACAGACGACCCTTTCAGTATTAGCTGAAGACATTTGTTTATCTGGGGTAATCTAGATATGCATCCTGTACATTGATGCTCATCATCTCAGCTATTTCTTTATTTAACATTTGCTGTGCTTTTATATCTACAATATTTCTTTTTGGCAGGTGTACAAGCAGTGATGCACATGGAGCAAAGCATAGGACCACATTTCTATACAAGTACAGCATGAAAATAGTATCACCAGTAGTATACATAGAATAGTTAGTAGCTTCCAGCCCCAAATAGCAAAGAGTGTCCATATCCAGTTTCAAAATGTCCATGTTCCAGTCTCTGGGAGAATTTCTGCAGCAATCTTATGCAGTTTAGAGATTGCATTATACACTGAAGGTGATTGATAAGGTATGAAAACACAACAACTGCTACCGATGATGCGACATGCACCACCTCGATCAGCCAAAACCACGTCAAGCACCATCCTATTCTGGAGTGCTACAATTCTTGCAATTTGCAGTTCTTCTGTAATGTTCCCAAGTGCCATGGCTGTCTGATTGGTGACAGCTTCCACAACACAAGTCAATCGTCTGATCTTTCTGCTAATCAAAGCAGCACCCACAAAGAAGAACAAACCCAAATTGAAACTGACATATTGTTGTAAAGTGGTATCTGTCTGGTCGACTTTATCTGTACTTATTGTTCATTTGTATCTATTCTTAGAAATATCATTGTACAACTTTAGGTCAAGGTGATATGATGCGGGTGCTAAAAACACCCAACAGGCAATTGATAGTCTCCTTTATTACCACACACGAAGTATGTATTGTGCGATGATGTAAAACTACTGTTATTAGCACCTTCAATAGTTCATGTAGAAATACATTCACTTCGTCCTACGGGAATTCTCCCAACACTGCCAATACATAAATCTGCTTTAGCTCTAGTTACAGAAATCACAAAGGGTCCAGTGTTTTTAATAGTTCTCACATTTGTAAAAACATATGGTGTCGAAATATTGTCCGGTTGGTACTCTTCCTAGTCCCTATTCCCATTTATTCCCTTTAGCTTGAGGATAACCACCTTCATCTTGGTAGCATTCTTTATTTAACCGAAAAATGATCCACCTACTGAGGGCTTTCTGGAAGCAAACAAAAGGGCATACCAAGCTTGACATGAACCATTATGGGAAAACGGTAGAGAAATAAAAGGCTTCCTCCTTTCTTTTGGTGTACCTTTTGGTGTACAGGTATCATCCCACACACCCAACAATTGGTAGTATTCGTGGCATTGTGTGTATGATGCAACATCTGGATGAATGCGTTATTCATGTAGGATTGTCGATGCTTCTGCTCATGATAGCGAAGCGTATAATAATGGTGTTCCACTGGAGCTGTAGTAGTGGCAACGAAAAACTGTCGAGCAGGAGCCACTTTCTCAACAAACCAGGTGATTATTGCCATAACCACAAGGGCAACAACAAACCCTACAGCACAAATAATTATTTTGTTATTCATTTTCGTAACAGTGATGATTGATCTTTTTTTAAAAAATTTGTTGGAGCTCTTCTCCCTGGGCAGCCGTTGATTTCTTCACCATACACTAATGCAGGGCTGATCCCCACCCCCTTGCCACATTGGCTCTCCGTTTCACAAACCCAGGGCGGTAGCTCAACCAGTCTCGTTCAACACTGCAGATTCTTTCCTCGGTCTCAAGTGGTATTGCGATGCTCCAGGAATCGTATGGTCTGGGAAGACTTCCGCAGATTTGTCAGGTGAGATAGCTTGACCTTTCTCGGTCTCCAGAATCTCTCGATGGTCGGTCAGTGCAGCAGGTTCCACCAAGGCAGGCGACACACACTTACAGTGCGTGCTGTGGACCCAGTTCTTCTTGTTCGTCACTCGAACTGCTGTCCTTGTCACAAGGAGCACTTGCTCCGGATCTCACCACCTCGGTTCCAGGCTGTTCGATATGTCGAAGACCTTGACCATCACATAGTCGCCAGGAGGGAGTTCGTGGGCCTCACCTGTAGATCTGTCAGGAAGCGCTTCTCAAACCTGTTGATGAATAGAAACCAAACTGTCGGTTAACTGTGCCAAATAATGATTCAACAGAACACAAGGAACATCATGTATGGGGCGTAGCTTAGGAACTTCCCAAATATTCATTGGTCTCCCAAAGACCACTTCGTACGGGGTGAGACCAGATCGTGAATGTGGCACCGATCTTATGGACAACAATGCCAAGAGTAATGCATCTGGCCACTTCAAGGACGTGGAAGCCAGTATTTTCGCCAACTTCAATTTTAAAGTAGTATTGTATCTTTCCACTAATCCTGCTGATTGCAGGTGGAAGACTGTATGGAACTTCTGATTGGTCCCTAATCCTTTCAGGACATTCTCAACAACTTGCCCAATAAAATGAGGTCCGTTGTCACTCCACAAAAGCTTACAAACACCATATCTAGGGAAATACTCCTTCAGAAGCACCTTTCCTGTAGTAAGAGCAGTATTATCCTTCATAGGGTATGCCTCTATCCATTTACTAAAAGCACATACCACCATTAGGACATATTTTAGAATATTGCAGCGTTCAAGTTGGATGTAATCCATCTGCAAGACTTCAAAAGGTGCGGTTGGTGTAGCAAACCCTCCTGTAGGAGTCGGAGTCCCTTTTTCAGGATTATACTGCCACAGATCAAACAGGACTGTACCACTCTTTTAGCTGTGCTGGAAAATTCAGGATGCTCCCAAACTTGCGTAAGCAATTTAGTTATTGCTAGAGCTCCAACGTGTGCCAGCCCATGTGCCATTTGAACCATAGGTTGTAAATAGGCTGCAGGCAATTTCCATTTATTCATTTCTTTGCTACGCCAACAGCCCTCATCGTCTAACATTCCTTCTTTAGACCATTGCTCAAGCTCTTCCACAGAGGCAGATCTCTGTATATCCAATACTTCCTCTCTAGCGTCATGCCAGCGCTCAGCTTGTGATTTCACTATGTACATAGATGTAGTGCTTCGTTGCATCGCAGTTTCACGAGCTACGCGATCTGCAAAGGCATTGCCTTGTCCTATTTTGTCAATGATTTTCTTGTGTGAGCTACACTTCATAATAGCAACTTTCTTTAGGTATGTAAGTGCAGTCAAGAGGTTATGTACTAATTCTCCGTACATTATCTGCATCCCGTGGGATGTAAGAAAGCCTCTTTCCTTCCAGAGTAGGCCAAAATCATGAGCCACTCCAAAAGCATAGCGGCTATCCGTGTAAATGTTCACACACAAGTCAGTGCTAAGTTCACACGCTCGTGTCAAAGCTATTAGTTCAGCTGCTTGAGCCGACTTCTGAGGTATGCGAGCTGTTTCCACTACTGTCTCAAGCGTGGTGATTGCATAAGCAGCTAAAGTCGTGCCATCTGGTAACTTCAGACAGGACCCATCAACCCACAGTTACCCATCTACATCTGGAAGGGGCGTATCATGCAAATCGATGCGACCCTTTGTCTGTTCCTCAGTAAGGAATATACAATCGTGAGGTTCCTTTGACTGAGACTGAGTCGCAGGATATTGCAACAAAGTGGCTGGGTTCAGTGTCGCGCACCTCTTCAAGGTCATATGAGGTGCTAACAGTGTCAATTCATATCGTGTCAGGTGGGCACTCGTTAAGTGTTGTGTCTTAGTCTGATTCAAAAGGGCATCTACTGCATGGGGTACTAGCACCAACAGTTTGTGTGACAAAACTATCCCTCCACTCTGACGTATGGACACAGCTGTCGCTGCAACTGAACGGAAGCTCCCAGGCAACGCACGAACAACAGGATCAAGAACTGCAGAAAAATATGCACAGGGACGCTGCTTATCACCATGTGTATGCTAAAACTGACAATGCACACCCATCTTTCTCGTGTACATAGAGTGTAAAAGCCTTCGTGTAATCTGGTGTGCATAACACTGGTGCAGAGCAAAGAGCTTGTCTTAACTGACAAAAAGCATTTTGGTATTCATCTGTCCATGGAAGGGGGATCGGAGTGTTTTTAGTCAAAAGCGCTAGCAGGGGTTTAACAATGTGTGAAAAGCCCAATATCCATTGCCTACAAAACGAAGTCAAACCAATGAATGCACAGACATTTTTCTGTGTGGAAGGTACTGGGGTGTCTAAAATTGCTTGAATACGATCTGGTGTCAATGCACGGCCCTCCTTAGACAGAAGGTGTCCTAAATAGGTCACCTTCAGTCTACAATATTGCAATTTCTTTCGTGACACTTTATGATGGTGTGTAGCAAGAAAAGAAAGCAAAGACAAGGTACATTTTTCACACTGCTCAGGTGTATCAGCTGCCAACAAGATGTCATTGACATATTGTATGAGAGCCACTCCTTCAGACAAAGTAAAGGAATCGAGTTGTCGTTTTAAGGCTTGATTATAAATACTCGGACTCTCAGTGTACCCTTGAGGAACTCTACAAAATCTGTATGATTTATTATTCAAAGTGAAACCGAACAAATATCAGCTATCAGGATGAACAGCAATCGAGAAGAAAGCATTCTTCAAATCGATTACAGAAAATGTAGTTGCTGTCGGAGGGACCAGGGTAAGCAATGTTGTTATGTCAGATACTACAGGGTACTGCGGTACTACAATCTTGTTGACTTCTCTCAAATCGATGATAAATCTATAAATCCTAGTGTCAGTATCTGTTTTTAAAATGGGAAGAATCGGACTATTGTAAACATTGTAAGGAACTTCTTCCACAACCCCCACCTTAATCAAATCTTGTACGATACATGTGAGTGCTTCTTCTCCTTCTCGAGAAATTTTATACTGAGGCAGTCTTGGCAATGAAGCTCCCTCCTTGACACTAATATGCACTTTTGGAATAACCATTTGCCCTACATCGGTGTCTGAAGTAGCCCACAAAGTACTGGGGAGTGAGGCTAGTGCAATGTCTTCTTTAACAATACAACATCTCTCAATCACAGGGTAGTTATCATTCAAAATAACCCGTACTCCTTCCGGAGAACATCGTATCGTAGCCCTGAAATATTTAAGCATATCAAGACCCACAATATTGTCTGGTGTGTTTGGAGAAAGCAAAAACGGAGATGGAGCAGTAAACTTATCAACATGGAATGCAAGTGGTTGTGACAATGGGCTAAGGGAAGGTGTTTCATCAAAACCTATTGATGTAATGGTTCCAAGGGCTCCCCTGTCTGGCATAACCAATTGTTTAGACAAGGCGCTACGAGTAGCTCCTGTATCAACCAGAAACTGATCAGTAGAACCCAAAACATGTGCTGTAACATAGGGACCCCTCTGATCTACTGGAACTTCGACTGATTCCTTACCCCATCCTAGGCAATCCTATGCATAAGCAGAATCTTGAAAAGCAGAGGGCACATAGTCGGACATTTGATATTGGTTCCTTCTATCAAAAGTGTTAAACCCATCCTGCCCACGTGTATTTGCATCAAACCTAGCGCAATCATTCGTGCTTCCTCTAGGCCCTGAATATCCTGAGCGATTTCTCATTAGTCCCCAACCACGTGGACACTGCTGAGCACACAGTGCTGGACAATCAGAAAGCCAATGTCCAAATTTCTTGCAGTACGCATACTGGTCAACAGATAAATTCGAACGAGTATAAGAAGGAAAAGACGAACCATAAGATCCACGTCCGCCTCTATCATTACCTCTAGAAGGCGGTCCATATGCTTGAGCTAACATAACCTTTGTTTTCAACTCTTTAGACTTTTTATCCTCATTACCTTTAGCTTCTAGTTCTTATCGCTCATAATACTGAGCCATGGTTAGGAGAGAAACCGGAGAAGAGGTAGTCCATGAACTCTCGCTGGCCTTTAGGGGTCTAGCTATTCCTGGCAAAAGGTTTGCGACATATTTATCGACAAACAGATGTCTACCCGTGTCATCTGTCAATGACTGGCCACTAAAATCGTGGAATGCTTCTTCAAAGTGTGTGAAGAAGTCAGAAACTGATTCATCTACCTTTTGCTTGCAAGATAATAACACTGACTTTTTAGAGGGAATAATCGTTTTTAGCTTAACTAATATAGCTGCCGGAAGATTTTAAATGAACTGACACGGTTTCTGTGCAGGTTCTCTATCTTCATCTAACTGCTCTAAATCTTTCCATAATGATTCAAATGTCGCACGGTCATCAACTTTACGCACAGTTCTCCACATATCAGGCGGTAATATAAGTCCAAAAAACAAATCAATATCAGGCAAAGTCATAGTACAAGAGCTAATGGCACCCTCAACTTCCTCATAAAAGGCTGCTGGATTATTTCGCGGATCAGGCAATGCATTTTTAAGGGCCATAACATCTGCTCTATTCCAAGGAGTGTAAACCCAATTAAAAATAAAATAATCTTTAGCATCTGTAGAAGTCTTATCATCATTTGTACCCGTTCCTGTAGGAGTAACATACAAAGGCGCGGCTTCCCGCATGGGTTTCACATTAATTACAACATTCTTATCTGTTTCAAGAGTAGAAGTTCGTGCCATGCTGATTCGGGATGTTTGTGCAGCTGCGTCTGCTGCCTTTTTCTCCTCTCGCAAACGGGCTGCTTCAACACGCAGTTTAACCAAGCGTCTGATCGTGTCAGCCACCTGGGAGAAGACAAAAAGACCGTCACGTAATTGTTTACAATCAGCTGCTACATCATCGGACTCCATTTCTACCGAATGTTTCCTAAATCATTCAATAACCTCTGCGCAAATGTATTGGTAAAATATATTTGCTCCCTTTCCTGCCAATCTTTTATACTATCTAAAATTTCAGAAGCAGTGGCAGTACTACGAACAGCTTTACGCGCAGCAGATCTAATGTCAGATGCACGCTCAGCAGATAACATTGAACAAGTTTCTCGAGCTTTGTCCTGGTTGTAAGAGAGTCCTCATCTGACTCATAAGGAGCTGTAGGAAGAGTATACGGAGGTGGACAACGATCTAATAAGAGAGAGTCATCTTGGGGTTTATTAAGAATAGGATAAAGAGGTCTACGAACAGCGTATTGGCCATTAGCCTGTAAATGACGCTCCCTAGCTTCCGTCTCTTTAATTTCTTTAATTTCCCTATTTTTCATTTCCAATGCTTTCGCATGGATACTCTTTCGCTGTTCTTTTTCAATCAAGGCTTGCTCACGCTTCATTCATTCACTCACTTCTTTCTCCCACATTCGTACACAGTCAAACATATCTTGCCTAGCCTTTCGCTTAAACATTCGTTGCTCCACATACTGAATCTTTCGTAAATCAAATGACCCATGCATAGGCCAACGCAACTCAGTATCTTTACTAGTATATTTATTCCATAACGTGCTGTACATTATGGAAGAAATACCATACTTAACATACATGTCCCTATTAGGCGGTTGTGCTTTGTTGAGTTTCAAATTGGTACCACTACAAAAGCAACACATCCTACGAAGTGTGCTGGAAACAGGCATTCCAAAAATAGTGCAAAATATGCAGTATTATAATCAAAAGTAGCGCTTAAGGTACTCTTCGTACGTTGCACCGTTCAAACAAATAAAAATAGAGAAAAATCTCCTCATTACCTGCCTATATGTATTGCAACACATATATATTTGTCAAACGAAATTCAATATTGGCCAATCATACAAACAAAGCCGCAGTAAGTGTTACTAAAGTACCTTACCAGTCAAAGGCATCAAACCAAAAGCAAGTGCCGCAAAACGGCTCTTACCAATCAAATGGTGTCCAGGTTCCAACTGCCAAGTTCTCAAATCGACCAAATGGTCACTGCACAGTGAATCAACAGAAGAGATCTCAGTCGAGGACCGGGGCCACCTGGATGGTCAGATCAGAAAGAAAGGAAAAACGCCATGGGTGCCAAGACTCGGGTCTCCTCAGGCAGCGATCGTGTCCAAAGCGAGATTCCAATCCTTCGTCGCAACCAGTCCTTTGGGCATCTGAGTCACCAATAAGCCCTGTGTTGGAAGCGCCAATTTGTGGTGGTGAGCCTCAGCAAGGCATACCAGTGCAAGGGATTCACCCTTTTCTGCACAGAGTCCTCACACCAATAGGAAGAAGTTGGCACAGAAACTGGAATAGAAAAGACAGTTTATTAAACCTCATAAGGTGGAACTACATTCACACAGTAATGCATGAAGTAGCACACTGACTGGAAGGAGCTTGGTCCTTTTATACCCACACAGGGGCTGCAATAAAGGCGGTACAAAGTACAGAATGCTGGTTTCAAATATATATAAGGTCATACAGAGAGTGTGCTAGCAACAAGTAGGAGGGGTTGACAGTTAGCTAATTCTGGTAGACACATCCTGACAGTTACAAGTTGAGGACAGCTGTAAGCTCAACTGAGCATGTGCGAAGCAGAAGACGCTAAATATATCTCGTCTCTAGGCAGATTTCAAGAGCAGTTGACAGGAAGGTAGGACAGAGCACATGGCGAGCACATGGCAAACAAAATGGCTCCCAGAAATACAAAATGGATTCCACACAACGGACAAGATAGTCTCTAAATACAAGATGCCTTCTGCTAATGCTTAACCTAATTGCTGCTAAAATGTTACACCCTGGCCATGACAGGTGCAGTCATTGTCCTCAGTGGTATAGGTTCTGGGTACTGGGGGGTGGCATGGTCTACCAAGACCAAGACAAACCTGTTGTCAATGTCCATCTGCTCGAAATGGGAACTCACAACAGCGAAAGGTTGCAGGGGGCTTTGCATTTCCCCACCTGTCTTGCTATTTGCCCGGCAGGTAGGAGAGGACCTGTAGAATGCAAAATCTGATTGCTTCCTCATTTAAGGTCAATAAAAGCGGGTGATCAGCCTTTCAAATGTCGTGTCTTGCCCCCAATGACCTGCCAGTGATACATCATGAGACAGGCCCAATGAGAAGGTACTGAAGCACTTGGGTACCACTAGCACATGAGCTGCACCAGGCTCAGGAACCTTAGACTCACAACACAGGGGACCATTCTCCACGTAAATCAGCTGTTAGCCAGAGCCATCACCACCTGCCTGGGCCTCGGCCTGCTGCAGAAGACCCACAAGAGTAAGGGTGCTCTTTTTGCACCACACATGACTCCTTCCTGGAGGGACCAGTGTCAATGGGACAGCTTGGGCAGATTCCCCATTTCGGCCACTTCTTCCCCTGTAGGATCTGAGGGGTCTCCCTCAGGGTCAGCCTCCTCCCTAACCATGGGAATATCAGGAGTTGGTCTCCTGTGCACTTTGCCCTTCCTCTGATTGTCAAGAACCTGGGCCACTCTTTTAGGCTCCAGGTCCTTCTAATCACCCTCACATGCTGTTACTGACTGTGTGGTCAGACACACCCACTCAGGCAACCCCAACATCTCCAAGTATGACCTGAGCTCTACCTCCTTCCAGGCAGTATGCTCCAGGTCATTGCCCGGCACAATCCACGTGCATGGACAGGCTCACAACTACCCTCAAGGTACCTGAGACCCTCCCCCACTAAACATTGACTGTCACAGTTGTCAACTTGATGGACCACATTAGGGCCTATCTGCTCTGAAGACACCAGAGGACACCGGACGGTTGTCGTACTGGTTCCTGTGTTCCTTAAAGACTCCACCCTTTGCCCATTAATGGTAACCCACTGCCTATACCTCCCAGTATTGTCAGGAACAATGGTTCTATGTACCACTTCACTGTCACCCAGGGACACTAGGGTAGCCTCAGCTGTATCCACCACTACTAGCTGGGACCAACTCCCCCCCATGCGCTACACTAGCCATCCCCAGTGACTGCCTACTGGTGGAGGGCTCTGCCCGCTTAGTACACTTGGGATCCCCCTTGAAGTGCCCTTCCTGATTACATTCAAAACATTTCAGAGGCCCCTTCCCTGCAGGCTTACCTGTAGAGAACCACTTCTTTTTTTCAGCATGAGGTTTGCAAGCCTGACTCTGGGAACTAGTTTGAGGCCCTTAAAAGAACTCCTTACTTTTGTTTTTGTCCCCCCACTTCCTCTACGAGGGACCATGCCCACCCTTGGCTGAATCTCCCCCAGACACCTTCTTGTGGATCCTGGTCCTTACCCAGAAGTCCACCTCCCTAGCAAGCTCTCTGGGGTCAGTGAGCTTACTATCAATCAAATGCTGGCAAAGCTCTGTAAAACAAACACTAAACAAGTGCTCTTGTCCACCAAATTGTACAGCCCATCAGTGTCTTGCAGAAAGAATCAATACAATCCACCCAGGTCTATGCAGAAAGTTCCACATTGTCCCTACACTTCTGCCTGTAGTACTCTGCGGTCAAACAATATTCCCTGGTAAGGCCTCCTTTAAGGTGAATACCTAATTCGGTCACTCATCTTTAGGGCCAGTAAAGTGCCCCTACATTCAGTTGGGATATGCTTCCACAAACTTGCCCCCAAATCCCTGACACCGATCTTGTGGATTTGCAAAGCTATCTCGTAGGCCATAAACCACCGATCTATGTTGTCACCCACTCCACAATTAGGTGCAACAAACCTTTGGGTATGTGTACGCTTTTCTCAGAGGCACTGGTGATATGCTGCCATGGTCTGTGCTGGACTCAGCCCTCTTGGTTTTCAAATCCAGTTCACTCAAGTTCAGCTCCTGAGCTAAATTCATTTTCTTCTCCTCCACGGCAAATATCTTTTTCTCAGTATCCAAGTTTAGTTTTGCAAGCTCCAGCTTGATCTTCCTTTGTTCCCTCCTGTCCTCCAACTCTGCTGGGAACAGGCCTTCAGAGGAAATACTGCTGCCTGCTCTGAAGGGAGCCCTTTCTCCATTCAGACTGGCCGACAACCCACAGGCGGTGATAATCCTCCAGCCAATCCTGATGCAGACTTTGCTCCTCATCCGCCACAACAGCATCCCTCTTCTCTGGGTTTACAGCTGCATACCTGGCAGCTAACCAGGCCCTCAGCGACTTTTGCAGCTTCTCCTTTTTAGTTAGGCCTTTAAAAAAAACACTTGAAATCTATGCAGAGACCTTTTAGCTGGGTCACAGTGTAGGTTTCCAACTTCCCAAACTCCAATGCTCCAAGGTGCAGTTGTTGGCTCTCTATCTTGGGACATAACTGTTGCAAAAACTCAAAAAAAGATCAAACGAACAAAAGTATATTGGTATGTAATGGTCTGAGTCATGGAAGTAGTGTACACCAATCATTGTATGCAATGAACAAATGTAAGTCCTATCTCAGCGCTGCCACCAATGTTAGACATTGGGTTTCTAGTTGGCCGAGATATGCACCATGTCCAAGCAGGAACCACAATCATTTTGCTCCTGCTTTCTACTAGGAATAAAAATGGCCGAGCCAGCTACTCTGATCTATTGAAGCAAAATAGAAAGATGTCTTCACCCCTGAAGCAGAAACAAATAAAGGACATTCTACCAACACCCCTAGATCAGAAACAAAAGAGGTCCTCACTAAGAATCAAAATGGCCGATCCAGCTAGTCCGATCTATTGCAGCGAAATTAGGTTGAAATGGCCACCTCTGAGGATATCTAACACACCAATTTTCTAATAATGGCAACCAAGAGTGGGACCCTTGGCCGTCACCTACCCAGCCGGACGTCGGACTACCCTCCCCCTCCTCTTCCTTCTATTATTCTCCTCTACCTCACCTATTCATTCCCACTCTCCACTAATCTTCTCTCCCCTTATCTATTTTTCCTCATGTTTATGTTATGCTTTTGTACTCATGTACTTCCTGTAACTAAGCTCCAGTAACTGATGTAACTTTGTAACCATGTTCTGAAACAATGTTACTCCTTTATGTAAAGCACTCTGATACCTCTGGTTCTAGCCAGCGCTATATAAAACTCAATAAATAAATAAATCTTAGTCATTGTAAGTGTAGTACACACTAAAAGTTTACCTGGGCTTATCCTCTGGTAGCCAGGCTTAGTGCTATCAGGCTAGACTAAAGAGGCAATGTGTAAAGTATTTGTGCGCACACACACACACACACACACACACACACATAGTAACACAGTGAAAACACTACAAAAGTACTCTACAACAGTCTATGAGAATAGGCAATATTTATCTGAGTAAAACAAGACAACATTTCAAAAATCGAACATACACCAGTCAAGTTATGGATTTTGCAAGAATAAATCAAAATACAGTCCTTAGAGGTCAATAGCTCCTAACAGGGGCTATCTGGTCACGCTTGATGGGGCAAATCCAAAAGTTCAATCTGACCGCAATGGAGTGCAGGCCTGATACAGGAGTCATGCAGACCCACTGAAAGTACCTTGGAAGCGTTAAAGCTCGGAGGCAATGCGTTGAAAAACTGAGAGGGTGCGTCGTTGACGAACATGATGCACCGGTTCCGAAGTCGGGCAATGTTGTTGATGCATTGATGTCAAGATCGCCACACGGCAGTTCCAAAGCGTTGATGCCGAACTGCTGGGTTGTAGGCTAATCGTTGGTGGGAAGCTGCGCAGGTCCGAAAGTGCATCAGATTCGGGGACGGTGCGTCGCAGACGTCGGCAATGTGGTGTCTGAGACTCACGCAGCACTGATGATTTGGAGGCGCTGCGTTGGCAAAGTCAGGCTGCATTGTATGTCGAGGTCGTTGCGTCATGCAGTCAGCGAGCACCATTCATGGCTTCGGTGCAGGGAGCGACAATGCATCGATATCGCAGACAATGTGTAGATTCTGATTGACGCTTTGGCGATAGTGCATTTGTTTCTTGGATTGCCGCACCAAACACTCACTTCCAAGGGCCCAGGACTGGATCTGGCACCACATGGCAACGCAGGACTCAAGCCCAGGTGCTGGTAGCAAGATGCAGGTGAAGTCTTTGATATCCTTGACACTTCAGAAACAGGAGGCAAGCCCAACAAGCCCTTTAGAGAGGCAGGATGTAGAGAGTCAAGTCCAGTCCGCTCACTCCCAGAAGAAACAGCAGGCCAACACAATAAAGCAATCAGCAAAGGGGAAGTCCCTCCTGGCAGAACAACAGCTCTTCTTCCTGGTAGAATGTCTTCAGTTCAGGAAGTGCTTGGAGTATATGGTGTCAGAGGTTCAGCACTTATACCCATTTTGACCTTTGAAGTACGGAAACTTCAAATGAAGGTCTTTGTAGTGTACAAGACCCTGCCCTTTTCTGCCCTGGCTCCAGACACACTACAGAGGGGCAAATGGGGGTGGGGTCGCACACTACTCACACACCGGCGGTGTCGCCCCTAAGGACTCTGGTCAATGTAGTAAAGTGTTCGCGATGCATCATCTTTCGATCTTCTGCTATCTTCGCTGTCTTCGCCATCCCTGGACACGTGTTTCGGGGTATTACCCCTCATCAGCAGGGATAGGCCGTGTACTGGGGTTGCCGATGGCTGCCAATATCTGCCAGGTATAGTACCACTCAGGCGCGTAGGTGCGGGATCCCAGGCTCGTCAGCCCGCTGCTCAAGGGAGCTTTAAAGTTACAAATGGGGGAGGGGTCGCACACTACTCACACACCGGCGGTGTCGCCCCTAAGGACTCTGGTCAATGTAGTAAAGTGTTCGCGATGCATCATCTTTCGATCTTCTGCTATCTTCGCTGTCTTCGCCATCCCTGGACACGTGTTTCGGGGTATTACCCCTCATCAGCAGGGATAGGCCGTGTACTGGGGTTGCCGATGGCTGCCAATATCTGCCAGGTATAGTACCACTCAGGCGCGTAGGTGCGGAATCCCAGGCTCGTCAGCCCGCTGCTCAAGGGAGCTTTAAAGTTACAAATGGGGGTGGGGTCGCACACTACTCACACACCGGCGGTGTCGCCCCTAAGGACTCTGGTCAATGTAGTAAAGTGTTCGCGATGCATCATCTTTCGATCTTCTGCTATCTTCGCTGTCTTCGCCATCCCTGGACACGTGTTTCGGGGTATTACCCCTCATCAGCAGGGATAGGCCGTGTACTAGGGTTGCCGATGGCTGCCAATATCTGCCAGGTATAGTACCACTCAGGCGCGTAGGTGCGGGATCCCAGGCTCGTCAGCCCGCTGCTCAAGGGAGCTTTAAAGTTACAAATGGGGGTGGGGTCGCACACTACTCACACACCGGCGGTGTCGCCCCTAAGGACTCTGGTCAATGTAATAAAGTGTTCGCGATGCATCATCTTTCGATCTTCCGCTATCTTCGCTGTCTTCGCCATCCCTGGACACGTGTTTCGGGGTATTACCCCTCATCAGCAGGGATAGGCCGTGTACTGGAGTTGCCGATGGCTGCCAATATCTGCCAGGTATAGTACCACTCAGGCGCGTAGGTGCGGGATCCCAGGCTCGTCAGCCCGCTGCTCAAGGGAGCTTTAAAGTTACAAATGGGGGTGGGGTCGCACACTACTCACACACCGGCGGTGTTGCCCCTAAGGACTCTGGTCAATGTAGTAAAGTGTTCGCGACGCATCATCTTTCGATCTTCTGCTATCTTCGCTGTCTTCGCCATCCCTGGACACGTGTTTCGGGGTATTACCCCTCATCAGCAGGGATAGGCCGTGTACTGGGGTTGCCGATGGCTGCCAATATCTGCCAGGTATAGTACCACTCAGGCGCGTAGGTGCGGGATCCCAGGCTCGTCAGCCCGCTGCTCAAGGGAGCTTTAAAGTTACAAATGGGGGTGGGGTCGCACACTACTCACACACCGGCGGTGTCGCCCCTAAGGACTCTGGTCAATGTAGTAAAGTGTTCGCGATGCATCATCTTTCGATCTTCTGCTATCTTCGCTGTCTTCGCCATCCCTGGACACGTGTTTCGGGGTATTACCCCTCATCAGCAGGGATAGGCCGTGTACTGGGGTTGCCGATGGCTGCTAATATCTGCCAGGTATAGTACCACTCAGGCGCGTAGGTGCGGGATCCCAGGCTCGTCAGCCCGCTGCTCAAGGGAGCTTTAAAGTTACAAATGGGGGTGGGGTCGCACACTACTCACACACCGGCGGTGTCGCCCCTAAGGACTCTGGTCAATGTAGTAAAGTGTTTGCGATGCATCATCTTTCGATCTTCTGCTATCTTCGCTGTCTTCGCCATCCCTGGACACGTGTTTCGGGGTATTACCCCTCATCAGCAGGGATAGGCCGTGTACTGGGGTTGCCGATGGCTGCCAATATCTGCCAGGTATAGTACCACTCAGGCGCGTAGGTGCGGGATCCCAGGCTCGTCAGCCCGCTGCTCAAGGGAGCTTTAAAGTTACAAATGGGGGTGGGGTCGCACACTACTCACACACCGGCGGTGTCGCCCCTAAGGACTCTGGTCAATGTAGTAAAGTGTTCGCGATGCATCATCTTTCGATCTTCTGCTATCTTCGCTGTCTTCGCCATCCCTGGACACGTGTTTCGGGGCATTACCCCTCATCAGCAGGGATAGGCCGTGTACTGGGGTTGCCGATGGCTGCCAATATCTGCCAGGTATAGTACCACTCAGGCGCGTAGGTGCGGGATCCCAGGCTCGTCAGTCCGCAGCTCAAGGGAGCTTTAAAGTTACAAATGGGGGTGGGGTCGCACACTACTCACACACCGGCGGTGTCGCCCCTAAGGACTCTGGTCAATGTAGTAAGGTGTTTGCGATGCATCATCTTTCGATCTTCTGCTATCTTCGCTGTCTTCGCCATCCCTGGACACGTGTTTCGGGGTATTACCCCTCATCAGCAGGGATAGGCCGTGTACTGGGGTTGCCGATGGCTGCCAATATCTGCCAGGTATAGTACCACTCAGGCGCGTAGGTGCGGGATCCCAGGCTCGTCAGCCCGCTGCTCAAGGGAGCTTTAAAGTTACAAATGGGGGTGGGGTCGCACACTACTCACACACCGGCGGTGTCGCCCCTAAGGACTCTGGTCAATGTAGTAAAGTGTTCGCGATGCATCATCTTTCGATCTTCTGCTATCTTCGCTGTCTTCGCCATCCCTGGACACGTGTTTCGGGGTATTACCCCTCATCAGCAGGGATAGGCCGTGTACTGGGGTTGCCGATGGCTGCCAATACCTGCCAGGTATAGTACCACTCAGGCGCGTAGGTGCGGGATCCCAGGCTCGTCAGCCCGCTGCTCAAGGGAGCTTTAAAGTTACAAATGGGGGTGGGGTCGCACACTACTCACACACCGGCGGTGTCGCCCCTAAGGACTCTGGTCAATGTAGTAAAGTGTTCGCGATGCATCATCTTTCGATCTTCTGCTATCTTCGCTGTCTTCGCCATCCCTGGACACGTGTTTCGGGGTATTACCCCTCATCAGCAGGGATAGGCCGTGTACTGGGGTTGCCGATGGCTGCCAATATCTGCCAGGTATAGTACCACTCAGGCGCGTAGGTGCGGGATCCCAGGCTCGTCAGCCCGCTGCTTAAGGGAGCTTTAAAGTTACAAATGGGGGTGGGGTCGCACACTACTCACACACCGGCGGTGTCGCCCCTAAGGACTCTGGTCAATGTAGTAAAGTGTTCGCGATGCATCATCTTTCGTTCTTCTGCTATCTTCGCTGTCTTCGCCATCCCTGGACACGTGTTTCGGGGTATTACCCCTTATCAGCAGGGATAGGCCGTGTACTGGGGTTGCCGATTGCTGCCAATATCTGCCAGGTATAGTACCACTCAGGCGCATAGGTGCGGGATCCCAGGCTCGTCAGCCCGCTGCTCAAGGGAGCTTTAAAGTTACAGATGGGGGTGGGGTCGCACACTACTCACACACCGGCGGTGTCGCCCCTAAGGACTCTGGTCAATGTAGTAAAGTGTTCGCGATGCATCATCTTTCGATCTTCTGCTATCTTCGCTGTCTTCGCCATCCCTGGACATGTGTTTCGGGGTATTACCCCTCATCAGCAGGGATAGGCCGTGTACTGGGGTTGCCGATGGCTGCCGATATCTGCCAGGTATAGTACCACTCAGGCGCGTAGGTGCGGGATCCCAGGCTCGTCAGCCCGCTGCTCAAGGGAGCTTTAAAGTTACAAATGGGGGTGGGGTCGCACACTACTCACAGACCGGCGGTGTCGCCCCTAAGGACTCTGGTCAATGTAGTAAAGTGTTCGCGATGCATCATCTTTCGATCTTCTGCTATCTTCGCTGTCTTCGCCATCCCTGGACACGTGTTTCGGGGTATTACCCCTCATCAGCAGTGATAGGCCGTGTACTGGGGTTGCCGATGGCTGCCAATATCTGCCAGGTATAGTACTACTCAGGCGCGTAGGTGCGGGATCCCAGGCTCGTCAGCTCGCTGCTCAAGGGAGCTTTAAAGTTACAAATGGGGGTGGGGTCGCACACTACTCACACACCGGCGGTGTCACCCCTAAGGACTCTGGTCAATGTAGTAAAGTGTTCGCGATGCATCATCTTTCGATCTTCTGCTATCTTCGCTGTCTTCGCCATCCCTGGACACGTGTTTCGGGGTATTACCCCTCATCAGCAGGGATAGGCCGTGTACTGGGGTTGCCGATGGCTGCCAATATCTGCCAGGTATAGTACCACTCAGGCGCGTAGGTGCGGGATCCCAGGCTCGTCAGCCCGCTGCTCAAGGGAGCTTTAAAGTTACAAATGGGGGTGGGGTCGCACACTACTCACACACCGGCGGTGTCGCCCCTAAGGACTCTGGTCAATGTAGTAAAGTGTTCGCGATGCATCATCTTTCGATCTTCTGCTATCTTCGCTGTCTTCGCCATCCCTGGACACGTGTTTCGGGGTATTACCCCTCATCAGCAGGGATAGGCCGTGTACTGGGGTTGCCGATGGCTGCCAATATCTGCCAGGTATAGTACCACTCAGGCGCGTAGGTGCGGGATCCCAGGCTCGTCAGCCCGCTGCTCAAGGGAGCTTTAAAGTTACAAATGGGGGTGGGGTCGCACACTACTCACACACCGGCGGTGTCGCCCCTAAGGACTCTGGTCAATGTAGTAAAGTGTTCGCGATGCATCATCTTTCGATCTTCTGCTATCTTCGCTGTCTTCGCCATCCCTGGACACGTGTTTTGGGGTATTACCCCTCATCAGCAGGGATAGGCCGTGTACTGGGGTTGCCGATGGCTGCCAATATCTGCCAAGTATAGTACCACTCAGGCGCGTAGGTGCGGGATCCCAGGCTCGTCAGCCCGCTGCTCAAGGGAGCTTTAAAGTTACAAATGGGGGTGGGGTCGCACACTACTCACACACCGGCGGTGTCGCCCCTAAGGACTCTGGTCAATGTAGTAAAGTGTTCGCGATGCATCATCTTTCGATCTTCTGCTATCTTCGCTGTCTTCGCCATCCCTGGACACGTGTTTCAGGGTATTACCCCTCATCAGCAGTGATAGGCCGTGTACTGGGGTTGCCGATGGCTGCCAATATCTGCCAGGTATAGTACCACTCAGGCGCGTAGGTGCGGGATCCCAGGCTCGTCAGCTCGCTGCTCAAGGGAGCTTTAAAGTTACAAATGGGGGTGGGGTCGCACACTACTCACACACCGGCGGTGTCGCCCCTAAGGACTCTGGTCAATGTATTAAAGTGTTCGCGATGCATCATCTTTCGATCTTCTGCTATCTTCGCTGTCTTCGCCATCCCTGGACACGTGTTTCGGGGTATTACCCCTCATCAGCAGGGATAGGCCGTGTACTGGGGTTGCCGATGGCTGCCAATATCTGCCAGGTATAGTACCACTCAGGCGCGTAGTTGCGGGATCCCAGGCTCGTCAGCCGGCTGCTCAAGGGAGCTTTAAAGATACAAATGGGGGTGGGGTCGCACACTACTCACACACCGGCGGTGTCGCCCCTAAGGACTCTGGTCAATGTAGTAAAGTGTTCGCGATGCATCATCTTTCGATCTTCTGCTATCTTCGCTGTCTTCGCCATCCCTGGACACGTGTTTCGGGGTATTACCCCTCATCAGCAGGGATAGGCCGTGTACTGGGGTTGCCGATGGCTGCCAATATCTGCCAGGTATAGTACCACTCAGGCGCGTAGGTGCGGGATCCCAGGCTCGTCAGCCCGCTGCTCAAGGGAGCTTTAAAGTTACAAATGGGGGTGGGGTCGCACACTACTCACACACCGGCGGTGTCGCCCCTAAGGACTCTGGTCAATGTAGTAAAGTGTTCGCGATGCATCATCTTTCGATCTTCTGCTATCTTCGCTGTCTTCGCCATCCCTGGACACGTGTTTTGGGGTATTACCCCTCATCAGCAGGGATAGGCCGTGTACTGGGGTTGCCGATGGCTGCCAATATCTGCCAGGTATAGTACCACTCAGGCGCGTAGGTGCGGGATCCCAGGCTCGTCAGCCCGCTGCTCAAGGGAGCTTTAAAGTTACAAATGGGGGTGGGGTCGCACACTACTCACACACCGGCGGTGTCGCCCCTAAGGACTCTGGTCAATGTAGTAAAGTGTTCGCGATGCATCATCTTTCGATCTTCTGCTATCTTCGCTGTCTTCGCCATCCCTGGACACGTGTTTCGGGGTATTACCCCTCATCAGCAGTGATAGGCCGTGTACTGGGGTTGCCGATGGCTGCCAATATCTGCCAGGTATAGTACCACTCAGGCGCGTAGGTGCGGGATCCCAGGCTCGTCAGCTCGCTGCTCAAGGGAGCTTTAAAGTTACAAATGGGGGTGGGGTCGCACACTACTCACACACCGGCGGTGTCGCCCCTAAGGACTCTGGTCAATGTATTAAAGTGTTCGCGATGCATCATCTTTCGATCTTCTGCTATCTTCGCTGTCTTCGCCATCCCTGGACACGTGTTTCGGGGTATTACCCCTCATCAGCAGGGATAGGCCGTGTACTGGGGTTGCCGATGGCTGCCAATATCTGCCACGTATAGTACCACTCAGGCGCGTAGTTGCGGGATCCCAGGCTCGTCAGCCGGCTGCTCAAGGGAGCTTTAAAGATACAAATGGGGGTGGGGTCGCACACTACTCACACACCGGCGGTGTCGCCCCTAAGGACTCTGGTCAATGTAGTAAAGTGTTCGCGATGCATCATCTTTCGATCTTCTGCTATCTTCGCTGTCTTCGCCATCCCTGGACACGTGTTTCGGGGTATTACCCCTCATCAGCAGGGATAGGCCGTGTACTGGGGTTGCCGATGGCTGCCAATATCTGCCAGGTATAGTACCACTCAGGCGCGTAGGTGCGGGATCCCAGGCTCGTCAGCCCGCTGCTCAAGGGAGCTTTAAAGTTACAAATGGGGGTGGGGTCGCACACTACTCACACACCGGCGGTGTCGCCCCTAAGGACTCTGGTCAATGTAGTAAAGTGTTCGCGATGCATCATCTTTCGATCTTCTGCTATCTTCGCTGTCTTCGCCATCCCTGGACACGTGTTTCGGGGTATTACCCCTCATCAGCAGGGATAGGCCGTGTACTGGGGTTGCCGATGGCTGCCAATATCTGCCAGGTATAGTACCACTCAGGCGCGTAGGTGCGGGATCCCAGGCTCATCAGCCCGCTGCTCAAGGGAGCTTTAAAGTTACAAATGGGGGTGGGGTCGCACACTACTCACACACCGGCGGTGTCGCCCCTAAGGACTCTGGTCAATGTAGTAAAGTGTTCGCGATGCATCATCTTTCGATCTTCTGCTATCTTCGCTGTCTTCGCCATCCCTGGACATGTGTTTCGGGGTATTACTATACCTGGCAGATATTGGCAGCCATCGGCAACCCCAGTACACGGCCTGTCCCTGCTGATGAGGGGTAATACCCCGAATCACGTGTCCAGGGATGGCGAAGACAGCGAAGATAGCAGAAGATCGAAAGATGATGCATCGCGAACACTTTACTACATTGACCAGAGTCCTTAGGGGCGACACCGCCGGTGTGTGAGTAGTGTGCGACCCCACCCCCATTTGTAACACTACAGAGGGATATGTAACTCTTTGTGTGGGTACAGGCACAACCTTAGTCAGGTGCAAGTGCCAGCTTCTCCCTCTCACTATAGCTCAGGAAGATCCATCAGCCTGGTGATGGGCCATCAGAATATGCAGGGCACACCTCAGTTCCCTTTGTGTGTAAGTGTCTGGAATGAATGCAGAGCGCCCAGCTGTCATCCAACCCAGACATGTATTCCAGAGACCGGCAGAGGCACAGAATGATTAAAATACCAACTTTCTAAAAGGGGCATTTTCAGACCAGCAATTTAAAAATCAACTTCACAAAAAGATGTAGTTTTAAATTCTGAATCCAGATACACCAAACTTACTTTTCCTATCTTTTCCCAAATGGAAGTTACACTTGTAAATACAGCTCCAATGCTAACCTTTTGGAGAGATAGGCCTTGGTGTAGAGAAAAACGGATTCAACAGCTTTTCACGACCAGGACATGTAAAACTCCAATGTTCTACCTTTTAAATACAATGCAAATCTGCCAATGGTGCTACCTAGTCCCGACCTTAGTGGTGACCTATATGTAATGAATGGGAAGGTTTGGGCTTGGCAAGTAGGTGAACTTGTCAGATCGAAATGACAGTTTAAATCTGCACACACAGGCCTGAAACATGTTTTAAAGGGCTACTCATGTGGGTGGCACAATCCGTGCTGCAGGTCCACTACCAGCATTTGATCTACAGGCCCTGGACACAAGCAGTGCACTGTACTAGGAACTTATCAGCAAATCAAATATGCCAATCATAGAGCTACCAAATGCCATAACATTTTACTCACAATCCAAATGCACTTTAGCACTGGTCAGCAGTGAAAAAGTGCACAGTCAAATAGCCAGCAAAAATGAAGTTCAGAACATAGCCAATAACAGGGGGTCAAGAAGGCAAAAAAGTAAGGGGAAACCACGCCAAACGATGCCAGGTCTAACAAAGTTCCAGACCACTCCCATTCAGCTTTTAAAGTTTCCACGGCCACATGTATTCCTTCTTGTGAAATTTGAAACTGAAGAAATACAACCTCTGGTACTTAAAATAAACACTTCTCTAGTTTGGCAAAGAATGAATGCTCCCTTAAGTGTCTTAGCACTTGTTTGACATGTCTGCAATGTTCTTCCAAAGATTCAGAGAATACCAAAATATCATCAAGACAGATAATGATGAATATGTCCAACCGATCTTAGAAGATATAATTCTCAAAATGTTGGAAAGCTGCTGGTGCACTGCATAACTCAATGGGTATCACTAAATATTGAAAGTGGCCATATCTAATGTAAATGCAGTCCCCTTGTTGAATACATTCTAAACTATACGCTCCTCGAACCATCTTTGAAAAGATTTTCACTGACTTGATCTGATCAAAAACGACAGATATTAATGATAAGAGGTATCTGTTCGAGATTGTCACAACATTGAGTTCCTTGTGATCTTTACATGGAATAGCTGATGAACTAGAATGATGAATAAACCTCCACAGTACGCTTTCGGTTATGCACTCAGGGAGAATTATGTCTTCTTGCACTCTTAATGGATATATTCTCCCAAGTGTTCCAGGAATTAAATCTATAGAACAGTCACAGGGATAATGAGATGCCAATTGATGAGCTCCTTTTTTACTGAAGGCGTCCTGGAAATCCTTACAAGCCTATAGTATCTATGTTTGCTCCATTACTTCTTGTATGGCATACCATGTTAAAGGGAGAACCTTTTTCAACCCTTTCCTTGAAAAGCAGTGCTGATTGCAACTTTGCGATGATAAGGGAATGGTGTAGTTTTGCTGTTTTGCCTGTCAGTAGAGGAATTGTGTCCTCTTAGTCAAGGTGTACCTTGGTCAAGGTGTACCTGTTCTTGGTCAAGGTGTACCTGTTCTTGAAGGCAAGAAACTCAACAAGCCCAAACTAAATGGGTTAAAAGTATTCATTATTTAAAGATATCTCAAGGAGGGAGTTTTTCATCAATCCCTATGATAGATTCTGGAATCTCTTTGTGTTGGTTATGTAAACCTTGTCTTTCCTGAAATCTTTGACTCACAAAGCACCCCGAAGCCTCACAAGCTATGAGAGCAAAACTAGTAAGGGGTCCACGCCAAGTGAGAATCTGAGTTGAAAATGTTATTTGCCGCACTCTCTTGTGGTGGTTATGAACCTCGGAATCGAACAAGAACTTGACTGGCTTTACCCTTCCCAGTCGAGTCCTGGTGTTTCACTCTAGGCGGAGACATTTATTTATTTAATAGTTTTTGCACCTGCTTTTCTTAATAGACAGAAACCTTATTTTCTTCTATGCAATGTTTCTTCTGTGGTTAATGTCTTTCGGATATTTCTGAGTCGCATTAGTTTCTTTATAAAACTGGTGTTCTCCATGGGTGTCTGAACATAAGGAAACAATCACTTTTGCGGGAATCCATTTTTCCTTTTTAATCCAAATTACTGATTAAACTACTTCTCCCTCTAAATTCAAGATTGGCATTTAGATTAGTGCGAGTAACTCTGGCTTCATGATTCAATTTATCTAAGTGGTAAACATGCTCTTGCCGTGCAACTTAAATAACACTTTAGAACTTGCTGAACACTAGTGCCATGATCAGCACAGGGATTGACCTTAGACTCAATTATGTGTGGGTCTAGCAAACTGTCACAGACTCACTAGAGGAAGTGTAAAAACAATTCCAATCCCTTCCTCCCTCTCACCCTAGATCATGACTCACCACATCAAATTAGAACAAAGATTGCAATAAAAATCAAGGATATGGGAAAAAGTACGTGAGAAAGCAATAAGAGAGGCAGAGAGCCAGGGAGAGAAAAACACAGGAGAGATTCCTGTAGGTGCAGACTGAAATACCCCGAATAGCCTGAATAGCTTGTCTTAAGAAGCAGAGAAAAACAAGGACCCACAAAATCATAATGTTGGACTTGACCCTGTAGGGTCGCCTCCAAACATTTTACCTTTACCCTCCACATTTTGATGACATTTATTTTTGTTGGCTCTAGGACTCTCCCCTTAAACATGGCAACATTGGATTATACCTGATTGGCATATCCAATGTATTTAAGTCTTTGTAGAGTGCTATACCATATAGCCAGGGCCTGTAAAGTATATGCTACAAGTGAGCCTGTAGCATTAGTGTGCCACTCACTTAAATACCCCTTAAAACATGACACAAATCTGCCATTGCACCCTGTACGCAGTTTTAAACTGCAAATTCGATTTGGCAATGTAACCTCCTTGCCAAGATTTAAACTCCCCTTTTATTTCATATAAATCACCCTTAAGCACTGGGTAGCCCATGAATAGGGTGCATTGTAATTAAAAGGCTGGACATATACTTTTAACTATTACATGTCTTGATAGTGACAAGCTCCTAAATGTGTTTTTCACTACTGTCTACCTCTCCCATAAGATAACACTGAGTTGCCTTATTACACTTAATAAGTGCTAACATTTGATTAGGAACAGGCGGAAAGTACATGCTTGGTGTCTGAGTACTTTTAATTAAAAATCCTCTCTAAATTTAAAAATGGCACTGTTAGAAAGTTAAACCAAAGGGGATGATGGACGGAGTGTTGAACATTGCAAGCCAGTCAATTGATCTGGGCTTAATCCATCATCATTCTTTAGCTCACTCCGCCACCCCAGTTAAGACATGGCCATATGCTTATTTTATTTATTTCGATCGATCAAAAATATCATCATTCACATCTTAAAATACAATACAAAATCAATATACCATTAAAAAGTGCAGCAATATAAAACCATTAAAAGTGATTTATATAATACAATAAGACAATCTTATGCATTTTCCATTAAAAAAGAGCCTGCGTCTGAACAAGGATACCACTGAATCTGGTTGGAATTATGTTAACAGTGCTACAACACAGGAACGAGTTTGCCCATGTTTTACCTTTTCCACCAAGCAAACATTAAAAACCTTGAAACAGCGAATACCAGCCAGCTTGTGGTATCTGATTTAAAAATATGCATGCTTCCAATGGACAATTAAAAGATAAAATACAGCATACAAGGGACTGCCAAGTTTTTCTAAGTTCCGCGTAAAAGGAACAGCAGAAAAAAATGTGCTTAGTGGTTTCAGGTGAAATATGGCATAAGGACACAATGGGTTAACAGACAGATTTCCTCATGAACTCTTCAATGCATTCAAAGGTAGGGTTCCATATCTAAACTGAACATACAGAGCTTGAGCCTGGGGCGGTTCAATATCATCCAGAACCCCTTCAAACACAAATACTCCTTTAATATATAAAAAGCCCGCAGTCAAAGTGCCATGTGCAAACCGGTCAACCCTTTCTGAGACCATTAGTTCCCAGAACCTTTTTTTGACTAAAGGGATTGTCAATGTAGTCATAGACCCTGGGTCTTCCTAGAGCTGCACCATGCCAATTTTTGTAAACCAAACTTTGATCTTACTAAAACACTTGATGCGGCCTGTTAGATTATGCAGAGCAATCAGCTCTACCAAAGCCTCCCTCAGGGGCACCTGTGTTTTGCTTATCCACACCCTGATCCAGAACAGGATTGACCTCAAAATGGCATAATGGTCAATGGGCTTCAGGCCAAGATCTAACCTAAGTGGCAGGAGTGGTGTATTCACTGGGAGATTCATAATGGCTCTCATGAATTTGTTTTCAGCACAAGTTAGTTCTGTCAGGTTTTCCAACCCCCACAATTCAGCCCCATAGAGGGCCGCACCTAATCCCTTAGCCCTGTGAATTTCAATAATAGGAGATATTGGCCGAAAAAGGGGAAGCTCTAGCCCTTTGAACTATAGCACAATCAACATGCTGAAGGGTCGCAATACTTTTTTCTATCTGCTGTGTCCATGCCAGCCTATTGTTGATATAGATACCCAGATAGTCAAAAGAACCAACCTGCTCCAGACTATGCGTGCCCAGGGTAAGTTTCCTCTCATTGGACTTATATGGATTAAAGAGCATAGATTTGGTCTTCAGCCCATTTATTTCAATACCCTTATCTTTGCAAACTAGGGCAAATTTGTTCAAAAGATTTTGAAAGCCACAGGGTGTTCTGGCAATAAGCAGTGTGTCGTCTGCAAAAAGCAGACAGGGCACTACCTTTCCAGACAATTTTGGGGGGTCGCCACCACAATTAAAAAGTTCTACTATTAGGCCATTTATATAGGGGATAAACTATGTAGGAGCAAGAACGCATCCCTGACTAACGCCCTTCTGGACAGCTATGACGTTAGTCAGGGAGCCTTCAGTATTCCACCTGACCCTGGCGACGGTGTCTTGATGTAACCTAACCAAAAGTCTGAGCAAATACGCTGGTAAACCCAGTGAGCTCAGTGCTAGCCAAAGTTGGGACCGGTCAATTGAATCAAAGGCGGTCTTGAAGTCCACGAACACTACATATAGGTGACCGCCAATAATTGTGACTTCTTTCCAGATTAACAGGCAAAACCTAAAAACTTGTTCCGTGGTACTGGTTCCGGCCCTGAATCCTGCCTGTACATTTGATAGAACATTGTTGTCCTCCAAAACAAAGCCCTCGAGCTTAAGAGAGCACTCAACGATGTTAAGACCTTCCGGTATTATTGGCCCCTCTGCAGCTCGCTTTCCTCATTCCATTAATTTTGCCAATTCCGACGTGTTTCGAGGCCAGCACGCCTCTTACTCATGGATTGCTTCACAGAGGCACAGAAAGCTCACCTTGTTAATCACTTCTTTTATTTATTGAAATGAACTTCCCTCAGTGGGCGTGGCTCACAGTGAATGCCCGATAGCATGATGGTCATTGTAGTCCCAAAACAAGGTAAGAAAGTACATAACCTATAGTAGGCTCCATGCCCCTGTGGTTATTTCAAGCTTGTTTTAAAAATATAATTACATGATATAAATAGACATGGGTTGATTCGATATGCATTATTCGAATCAACCCATGTCTATTTATATCATGTAATTATATTTTTTTATTGTACCGGATGTATCCTCATTTATACATATATTTTTTATAATTATATTAAAAATCACTCCCTTTTGATATCACTACAGTCTATTGCTTCTTTATGAGTTTTTAATGAGTTGTTTATGAACATATGTCTCTTTCAATAGCCTTCGCTTGTCCTTAATTGTCTGCCTGGGTTGTTACCTTTGCACAAAAATTGTTTTCCCTGACCCAGGAGCACGATCCAAATCAGGGGGTCCTTGTTACCCACAAAAGAAAAAGTCCCCCACCCCAGCAATCGACCTGTAATGTGTGGAGATCTACAGTTAATAACAATGCAATCGCCATATTGCGACTTGCAAAGAGGGCCCACCCAGTTAACTCGCCTCACAAATAAAATGTCCCCGTAATCTGATTTTAGAAAATTTGTGTTCTGGGAGAGCCAATAACAAACTTTGTTTTCCAACTGTGACTGGGATTCAACTTGCACATTACTCAAGGTAGGAACATTCACAAGGATTGCTACATAAGGACTGCACTCTGGAGGAAGATGTAGCGTCCCTTTATCATCTCGGGTATTAAAGACTTTTCTATTTGGGGACAACAGTGTGGATGCTTGCTCATTTATGCCATTTTTGTGACCATTGGTCCCTTTAGTAACATAAATGTCTGTGGGAAAGGGACCTTGCCTGCTAGCACTAGGGGGCGGATCGTTGTTCCCCAAATGGCTAGAACATTCAGACCTACCGTTCTTCTGCATGGTTACACGAGCATGACTTCTAATGACACCATTCCTCACTAAACTGAACGGTTCAGCGTTACGGTTAATTGATGGCCTCTCTCTTGATTCAGAGTGCCCACTATGAGCTGAACCCCCGACTGAAGCTTTAGATTTTACCCCAGAGCATGAAATCGTGTCCCCAACCAATGTGCACATTGATGCCACAGTAGATTCTAGTTGATCAAATCTTTGCAATATTGGTAGGAAGTTATTATCTGTTACATCTTCTGGGGGAGATGTCACCACCACATTAACATCACTAGCGGGTGAACTAATCAGATCCTCAAGCCTGGATAATTTATCCTCTATAAAACGTAGGTTATTACGAATAGGGTCAAGCAATACAGAGATTAACAACTCCAATCTACTCCACTGATCATTATTACG
Organism: Lissotriton helveticus; assembly: GCF_964261635.1. Classification (NCBI taxonomy): domain Eukaryota; kingdom Metazoa; phylum Chordata; class Amphibia; order Caudata; family Salamandridae; genus Lissotriton; species Lissotriton helveticus. Next base: position 2,000,344,601 of record NC_136061.1, on the reverse strand, counting down.
TTCCCCAGTCTGTTGGTTGGAGACTAAACTCGAACAGATCGTGGGCTCTGTTGACCCTTGGTTATTGTCTGCACCATGGTTTCATATGGAAGTGTCTCAGCGGTATACTTCTTTGCTCTGGGCTTAGATTTTAACTTAGAGTTGGGCTTTTGCGAAGTACCACCCCCCTGGCACCTAGAAGGCGGTTTACAAGTGGAGGACTGTGCCTCACCATCCTTTGCCGGGATGACATTTTGGTTCATTTTGGAACTCATTATGACTGCTCCATCCCTATCACCGGATACAGACTGAGCCTCTAGCATTATAGGAGGGGCTACTGGTTTTGTGATAGATGGATGTGGCAAGACAACAGTTTCTTGGTTCAATATATCACTCACACTGGTCTCCCCCAGCTCCATACCATGAGCAGTTGCACAGTTTTGCATAACCCCTAAAGCAGCCTGTACACAACCCCCCTTCACCCCTTCCACCTCCCCTTTCCCAAAGCAAGACATACCCCCCTTGTTGCTATATGGAGATTGGGTATCTAGGGGAAGAACTACAGGGTATTTTTCCCTACTAAGTCCGCCCATTCAAGATCTCTTCTGTGCAACTATAGTGTCCAGGGAAAGTGTCTGTTCTGTGAGCGGAATCTCATGGGTTAATACTGACTCTGCTCGTGTAAGGAAGGTGTCCAAAGTCCCCATGACCCCCCCACCTACTTGTAATTGGCCATCCCTGCGTTTATTACGTTGCGTCATGACAGAAAGAAAACTACTCACGACAACAGAACCTTTTGTCCAAGCACCTCTCAGCAGCAATATCAGAGGGGCGCGAGCTCAGAGGATTCTGGGGGCTGTAGTCCTCTGCTCGGCCGTCCCCCCTCGTGACTAGGTTGCGGCAGTGGCAGTAGCAGGTAAAGAAGTAGCAGGTAAAAAGAAGCTGATCCCCTCACGGCACTGGCGCTGGCAGGAATAGTGGAGTAGTGAGAAGAGCAGGGCAAAAGCGGCCGTTCCCCTCACGCTGTAACAACCAGGCGGCGCCTCACTCTCTGTGCAGCCCCCAGCTCCTCCAGACCACACTGCACTCTCACCGTTTGGCCAAGGCCAATGCTTGATATCCGATGTGCTTCATCTCCTTGGCGAGGTAGGCCTTTACTCGGCTCGACCGCTCTCGTCAGGAGCCGCACGTTCCGCGATGCAACACGGTACCTCTGCCCCGAGCGGGCCTCTGAGAATGCTGGGGGTCCCCAATCACTAATCTTTGTGGCGGTGGGCGGTAGCGTGTTACCCGGGGGGATCCAGGGCGTGAACGAGGGGCCTGCTGGCTCTGCCACTGCGGTGTCTATCTGAAGGTCCCCCGCCGGCGTGTAGTGGGACAATGTGTATTTTGTTTTTTCAGCTCTCTCTACCTTGCATGCTTTTTCTCAACCAAATAACCATGCCCCTGCACTCCAAGCTACACTCTCATGTGTTTATCCCTGCATGGCCAAATGCATATCAGCCTGACCCTATGCCTCATGGAAACAGTCCAGCCCGAACTGCCAAGCCATGTCTTCCCTGGACCGGAAACAAGCATCCTGGGACCGGTTTCTGGCTAATCAGCCGTCATCAGCCAGACTAGCTTGAATCCAGTGGCAAAGTGTAAGGGAACCACGTCTGGGCATACCCAGTTGTTGCAGCACATCTATTCAACACTAGAAGAACAACTGTGCAATAAATTCTTATTGTAACACGTCCGACTGTTTCTTTTGTGTAACTCTCCGAGACCGAATAAGTGAGCACGAGTGACTGAGCGAAAGGTAGTACATTATTTCCACGATTCTGAGGGATCAGGGTTGTCTTGTTCTGGGGTTGCCAGAAACTATTCTCTCCCCGATAAGAGGGGATTCTAGTGGCACTGTGAGCTACCTAAAACAGAAAGGCTAACATTCTAGCATTCTAGGTGGGGGTGATCAGAATCAGTCTGCCACAAAACCCACAGTTTATGTTATATAGAAAGCGCAGATCTTGTATTGGTAATATAGGAACTACACAACACCACTGGCATTCGCTCAGGCCACATCCCAAAACATCATTTTTCGCCCATCATGGCACCTCAATTTGGAAAAAGCCATATGCAAATCAGTCTTGACCTTGCTCTAATGGAAACAGTCCAGCCTGAACTGTCAAGCCAGGTCCTCTCAGATCTGGAATACAAGCAACCTAGGACCGTTTTCACCCTGATAAGGGCTCATCAGCCAGGTATACTATGATTCCAGTGGCAAAAAGAGCACAGGACTCAAGTCATACCTGTTGCACTTAGGCGTCAAATGCAACAACAAGGTGATATATGGAATGCTTGAATTATTCGGAGCCACTGGATTTTGCTCAGGGCCGTAACCCAATGAATGGTTTTTCACCCACCATGCCATCTCTGTTTCGACCTAGCCATATGCTAATCAGTCTTGGCCATCCTCCTATGGAAATAGACCAGCCTAAGTGCCAAACCAGGTCCTCCCTGAACCAGAATAAAAATGAACTTAGGAGAAGAGCAGTTATGCCCTGATAAGGTCTTATCAGCCATCTACAGCTTGCTTTCAGTGGCAAAGTCAGCATGAGACCCATGCCTGGGCATACCTGTTGCACTTGGGTGTCAATTGAAAAAAAAAAACAAAGTGATGAATGAATGTTTGAATAAATCTCAGCCTCTGGATTTTGCACAGGCGACATCCCAGTCCATTATTTTTCGCCCACCATGCCACTTAAGTTTAGACCCAGCTATATGCAAATCAATCTTGACCTTGCTCCAATGGGAACAGGCCCATCCAAGCTGCCTAGTCAGGTCTCCCTACAAGCAACAAACTACAGGCTTCACCATAATAAGGGCTCATCAGTCAGGTTTAGCTTGATTCCGGTGGCACTGTGACCACGGGACCTACGTCTGAGCATACCTGTTGCACTTAGGGTATCAAATGCAACAAAACAAGGTGATGAATGGAATGCTTTAAATAATCACTGCCACTTGCAATTGCTTAGGTCACATTGAAAACCATCTTTTTTCACCCACCATGCCATCTCAGTTTGGATCCAGCCTTATACAAAACATTCTGACCCTGCTCCAATGGAAACAGTCCAGCCTGAAATACCAAGCAAGGTACTACCTGAACCGGATTATAAGCAATCAAGGATTGGTTTTGCCCTGATAAGGGCTCATCAGCTAGGTATTGCTTGATTCCAGTGGCATAGTAAGCACGGCACCACACCTGGGCATACCCATCACATTTAGGGTGTGAAATTCAACAACAAGGTGATGAACGGAACGCTTGAATTAATCCCAGCCACCAGCAATCGCTCAGGACCGCATTCTAATCCACCCTTTTTTACCACAATGCCACCTCAGTTTTGACTAAGCGATATGAAAATAAGTCTTGACCCTCCTCCAATGGGAGCCAAGCCAGGTCGTCCCTGAACTGGCATAAAAGCAACCTAGAAGTGGGTTCAACCGAATAAGGACTCATCAGCCGGATATAGTTTGACTCCAGTACCACAGTGAGCACCGGACCCATGTTGTGTCGTACCCACTGCATTTAAAACGTCAAATTCAACTACAACAATGTGATGAATTAAATGCTTGATGGAATGCTTAAATTAAACGATGGATTGGGAAGCGGCCAGTGGCTGAGATTAATTCTTGCAGCCCATCCATCACCTTGCTGTCAATGCACTTTAAAAAAGTTGCTAATTACTGCCCGAACTATATGGTCCCTGCAGCATGTACTAGGTCACAAGACTGGATGCCTTTGGACAGCCACATAATACAGGGATTAGGTGTGCCTGGGTGGGACATCAACTTGCAGGATGGGGGCGGATCTTGGCACAGCCCCACTGGCAACTAAAGGACTTGTCAATGCTAAACTGTTCCTGGAGCCAGCTTGAAGCCAGGGCAGGGGACACAGGAAACTTCCAGAATTAAAAAAAAAACGCCTACTTCATAGCAGGCCCCATGTATAAAAAGAGGACTCCCAGACCCACACTTCAGTACACTCCTAGACCTTTGAATACTACAGAAGAAGGACTAGTATGCTGCTTCGAACTTGTGACTTTCAACTGATCTTGCACGACCATATGGCAGCGAGTGGCACTTTGTGCTTTTAGGCACTTCACTTACTTGAAATCTTTGAAATTGCATATCTCTGGTTCTACTGATTTTATTTTTGTTGTTTTGATCTCAAAAAGGTCATAACATTTTACTCAGTCTTCTAAAGGTATGTGGGATTTTAGGGCACAGAGCAGTACCCCGGCCAGGTGTGTAAGGTAACACAGGCCCAGAGGCAGGTTAGATGCTGCACAGATGGGGTCCAAAGGTGAGAAGTGTTCCCCACGGGTCAGTTGAATGGCTCAGGAGAGGGTAGACTGGGCATTCAACTGAATTCAGAGGAGCATAGAACTAGCATAGGCATCTGCAGTAAAGGGCCATTGTCCATGTTCTATTGCCTAAGCAGGGAGGCCCTTCAAGGTATTGATTAGTCTCCTCTGGCTTTTGACTAGAGGGGGTAGTGCTGGACTTCTCCCTCTTTGTAGGGTCGTCCTCAAACATTTTGCCTTTACCCTCCACTTTTTGCTGAAATTCGTTTTTGTTGGCGCTAGGACTCTGTGCACTTTACCACTGCTAACCAGTGCTGAAGTGGGGGGGGAAGGGCTCCAGGCACTGCTGTAGTTCTCCATCGGGGCCGTTGGCCTCATCTCGGCATTGAGAGGAGTTAAGCAGCAACAGGGGGGGGGGTGCTGCTACTGCTCGAACAGCCAGGTCTTGAGCTTCTTCCTGAAGGAGAGGTGGTCTTGGGTCAGGCGCAGGTCGGGAGGGAGGGAGTTCCAGGTCTTGGCGGCCAGGTGGGAGAAGGACCTTCCTCCTGTTGTCGTTCTTCGGATGCGGGGGACGGCGGCGAGGGCGTGACTGGCTGATCGGAGGTGGCGTTTGGGAGCATAGAAGTTGATGCGGTTGTTGAGGTAGCTCGGGCCTTGATCGTGTAGGGCTTTGTGTGCGTGGGTGAGGAGACGGAAGGTGATTCTCTTGTTGACGGGGAGCCAGTGCAGGTCTCTCAGATGTCCGGAGATGTGGCTGCGTCGGGGGATGTCGAGGATGAGTCTGGCTGAGGCGTTCTGGATCCGCTGGAGTCTCTTCTGGAGCTTGGCAGTGGTTCCGGCGTAGAGGGCGTTGCCGTAGTCCAGTCGGCTGGTGACGAGGGCCTGGGTGACCGTCTTCCTGGTCTCGGTGGGGATCCACCAGAAGATCTTCCGTAGCATGCGCAGGATGTTGAAGCATGACGAGGAGACGGCGTTGACTTGTCTGGTCATGGAGAGGGAGGAGTCCAGGATGAAGCCCAGGTTGCGTGCGTGGTCTGTCGGTGTGGGTGCGGTGCCCAGGGCGGGGGGCCACCAGGAGTCGTCCCTGGCGGAGGGCGAAGGGCCCAGGATGAGGACTTCCGTCTTGTCTGAGTTCAGTTTCAGGCGGCTGGTCGTCATCCACTCGGCTACATCTTTCATCCCTTCGTGAAGGTTGGCTCTGGAAGCGGCGGGGTCGTTGGTCAGTGAGAGGATCAGCTGGGTGTCATCGGCGTAGGAGATGATGTTCAGGTTGTGTTGGCGTGCGATGGGCGCGAGGGGGCTCATGTAGACGTTGAAGAGGGTGGGGCTCAGCGAAGATCCTTGAGGGACGCCGCAGATGACTTCGGTGGCCTCTGACTTGTACGGTGGTAGACGGACTCTCTGTGTTCTTCCGTCGAGGAAGGAGACGATCCATTCCAGTGCCTTCTCCTGAATTCCGACGTTGCTGAGGCGCTGCACTAGGGTGCGGTGGCAGACAGTGTCGAATGCCGCGGAGAGGTCTAGGAGGATGAGGGCCGCTGTTTCTCCGTTGTCCATCAGGGCTCGGATGTCATCGGTGGCAGCGATGAGGGCGGTCTCGGTGCTGTGGTTGGCTCGGAAGCCAGACTGTGAGGGGTCGAGGGATCCATTCGTCTCGAGGAAGGCGGCCAGCTGTTTGTTGACGGTCTTCTCGATGACTTTGGCTGGAAACGGGAGGAGCGAGATGGGGCGGTAGTTCTTGAGTTCGGTGGGGTCCGCTGTTGGTTTCTTTAGTAGAGCGCTGAGTTCGGCGTGCTTCCAGCTCTCCGGGAAGGTGGTGGTGTCGAAGGAGGTGTTGACGATGTCCCGCAGGTGGGGTGCGATGACAGCGTCGGCCTTGTTGAAGACGTGGTGAGGGCAGGGGTCGGTCGGAGATCCGGAGTGGATGGAGTTCATCATGCGGACGGTGTCATCGGTGCTGATCGGAGTCCAGGCGCGGAGGGTGGTGGTGGGCGGCGTTGCTGCGGTCGTTGTGTGCGATGGTTGAATGCTGAAGCTGTTGTGTATGTCCGCGATCTTGTTGTGGAAGTAGGTGGCGAGGGAGTTGCAGAGGTCTTGCGATGGGGTGATGTCGTTGTTTCCGGCGTTGGGGTTGGAGAGCTCTTTCACGATGTTGAAGAGTTCCTTGCAGTTGTGTGCGTTGTTGTCCAGTCGGTCCTTGAATGCAGTTTTCTTGGTGGCGCCAATCAGTTGGTGGTGCTTCCGGGTGGCAAGCTTGAGGGTGGTCATGTTGTCCGGTGTTGGTTCCCTTCTCCAGACTTTCTCGAGGGCTCGGCAGTTCTTCTTGGAGCTCTTGAGTTCGACGGTGAACCATGGGGCTTTCTTGCTGCCGGGTCTGCTGGGCGGGGTCCTCAGAGGGGCGGGTTCGTCCGCGCAGTTGCTGATCCACTTCGTGAGGTTGTCGGCGGCCTGGCTGGGGTTCGCTGAGCTGGCGGGAGGGTGCTGACTCAGGGAAGCAGCGAGCTGGTCGGCTGTGATCTTGTTCCAGCTTCTTCGGGCAACCTGTTGCTGGTGGTGGTGGGTCGTCGTTCTTCTGAAGGTGAAGTGGACGCAGCTGTGGTCCGACCAGTGGAGTCCTGTGGCGTGGCTGAAGGCGATGTCTTTGCTGGATGAGAAGACGGCGTCGAGAGTGTGTCCGGCGTGGTGGGTGGGGGTGGTCACCAGCTGCTTGGTCGCTCTAATCCGGAATATGGTAGAGGAGATTGTTAGCACCCGGATGGAAGCGGTACTTACAAGTATAGCCAAAGATATTATAGACACTTTATATACCTGTGTGGCTGGCATCCTCAAAAAATGCACCCGCCTAGATTGTTTTTTAAACAAGTGGGAATCGCAAAGTGGTTCTTCTAACCTAATTGACCAGAACATGCAGCCAGACCCGGATGTGCTCGAGGGGCAGGTTTCAAAGGAGGGTGATCCACATACATTTATAAGCGAAAGGAGAGCAACTAGCGTGCTTGTGGGCAAGGGGGTTAATCAAGGACCACCTGGTAGAGAGATCTGTTTGCCTGTTTGTTCGAAGCCCATCGAGGCTAGGCCCACTGCTATTCAATCCGTGCAGAATGTTGGGAACCCAACAATTTCTAAAATTCGTGCTCGCCCAAACAACTCCAAATTGAATCTCCCCCCTGAGGCAGCCCCCTGGCCGTGGTACTTGTAAAAGTTCCTCACCTTGGTAATGAGGAGGTAGAAGACACACATGTATTATTGAAGAAAGTAAAAAGCTGGTGTGATCAGTACTGTACAGGAACACGTGATATCTCACCTAGCATTATTATGGCTAGAAGGGTGGGCTGGGTGGGCAATCGTCCCAAAAATATCGAAGGTGACTGTGTTGTTGTTAACTTTAATGATCATCGTGTCCTGGAACGTTTACTCTGGGACACTTCAGACTTATCAACCGGTAATGGGAGTATTAGGGTGTTGCCGTTGGGCTTTTTTTACCCTCCCCATTCTATTGTGAAAATACCAATCAAATCCCCGAGGAGGAGTGCTGCCCAAGCCACAGTCAGACAATACAAAACTTTAGACCATAAACTGGAAACGTGTGAGAAGGGCCCTATGTTATCCCTGCAATCACCAACATTTGATATGGGCAGAGAAAGTGAAGGTGTTACATTACTTAATAGATTTTCCCCTCTGTCCGACTTGGCTGAAATTGATCGACTAAAGCTACCCCAGGGCCTTACCCCGGCCCCAGCGTGCATCCCACAGAACATTAGTAAGAGAGTTCCTAGTAAATGTAAATTTATAAGCTGGAATATAGCAGGGTTGAGATCCAAAAGGGAGGATCCCATTTGGCTATCCTGTATTAAGGAATACAATATTATAGCTTTTCAGGAGACGTGGGAAAGAGAGCCTAATTTTTGGTTGGAAGGGTACAAATCGTTTTGCCAACCAGCCCGACCGTCCGCGTCAGGGAGAACCAAGGGGGGTCTAATGTTACTCATCTCTGAGGTGTTCAATTACTAGGTTGGAGGGAACCTCACATAACTGCTTGATAGTGGAATTGCCCCCTCCTAATCAACCAAAGATGCTGATCCTTAACTTTTATAACTCAGTGGAGTGGAATTTTTTAAATGAACATTTGATCATTTTGAAAGATTTTTTGGATGTATACAGGACAAAGCAAACCACTTCTTTCTTGTATACTGTATTAATGGGTGATTTTAACATTCATTTATGTGGGGCAAACTGTATTATTAATGATTTACTGTGTCCCGAGCATGCGGTGCCCCCTCATTTTGAACATACTTCCCAGGGTGAGGCCCTGGAGGATCTTTTGGCTGACCTAGATCTTTTTGAACCCGCATTTATGGAGGTATCTGACCGTGTTCAAACTTTTAAGGCTAAAGATAGAGACACCATTATTGATTTTATATTTTGACCCCCCTGCATTGTTGGATAAGGTTGAGTTTTATAACGCTAAGCCTTCACATTTTAGTGACCATAACCCGGTCATTCTTGAGCTAAAAATTGATATGGGTCCCCCTACCCCAATGCAAAGGAAGACTGATCCTATAGGGCTGGTGGCAACACAACAGGGGAGAAAGATTAAATGGGCCAAGATAGTCCCGGATTCCTTTTTTTCTAACCTATGTAATAGGGCCGAAGAAGATATGGCAATATGTTTAGATCCCCTAGCCTCACAACAGGGGGTCATCAATGCCTTCTAAGCCATCTGTGCACTGGTAGCAGCAGATCTGACAGTTACCTCTGAACCTAGAGTAAACATAGGAGAAAAGTGGTTTGACACAAAATGCTCTAGCGCCCATCGTAATTTAATTAGAGCATTAAAAACTAACCCAAGAGACAGGGCCCAAGTCGCTAGCCTTAGGAAAATATATAAATCAGCAGTAAACACACGAAAGGCGGAAATTAAAAATGAAGCCTGGGATGCCCTTTTATCTGTAGAAATACTCAGGGATAGTTCTACATTTTGGCCAATTGTTAATACCCCCGTTTTTCAGGGTCTCGAGAATGTTTGTATGGAATCCAATATTACAGAGGACCAGTGGCTAAAACATTTTGACAATATCTATGGCTCGGGCGAGGAGCAAGATCTTCTGGTCGATGTAGATTTTTCTGGTGATCAGTTATTGCTGGTTTTTAATGAGAATGAGATAGAAAAAGCCATAGTAGGGACATCGAGTAATAAAGCCCCAGGGCCAGATTGTGTCCCTGCAGATTTATATAAAGGTGAACCCAAATTTTGGGCGAAGGTAATGGCTAGTGTTTTTAATGCCTCTGTACAGCAGGGGTTTCCAGCATCATGGTCAAGGTCGATCATCATCCCAATATTTAAAAAAGGCCACAGAGGGGACCCACGGTGCTATCGGCCAATATCGTTAATCGACTCAGCGGTTAAAATTTTAGGGAAAGTGATTCTAGAGAAACTTTCGAGCTGGGTCAAGGAGAAGGGGATTTTGTCGAATCTCCAATATGGGTTTAGGCAGGGTCGTAGTACTATGGACCAGTGTCTCAACCTAGATCTATTGATTAATAAATATACGGTAGCTAAGAAAGGTTCATTATATATGGCCTTTATGGATCTCACTTCAGCATTCGACCTGGTCAATAGACGCAAATTGTGGTCAATCCTTTTAGAATTAGGAATGGAACCTTGTTTGGTTCACTTTCTGGCTGATTTACATAGGGATCTTTTTGCAGCTGTCAGAGTTAACCAAGACGGGAAATGCATGAGTCATTTTAAGTCAGGGAGAGGTGTCAGACAGGGGTGTATATTGGCACCCCTGCTCTTTACACTTTACTTTAATGGCATAGAAAAAGACCTGGTTAAGGCCAGCCCGGATACGCCACGTGTAGGGGACTGGATTATTCCTGTCCTCCTATATGCAGACAATGCCGTGCTTCTTTCCCGTATGGCCATCGGCCTACAGAGACTGTTAGATACTTTTGGAGCATATATGAAATCCCTGGACCTGGGTGTGAATATGACAAAATCTCATGTAATGACAGCTGGTTGTTACAACAGAAAAGTTAAGACCTTTTTTTGTAATGGGGTTTCGGTATCCAAAGTGCCTTCATTTACCTACCTGGGGGTGTTATTTGATGACAAAGGGTCCTGGGTTCCCCAATTCAGAGCAAAGAAAAACGTGGTGATTAGATCAACATCTGCGTTATTGGGGTTCTCACAGAGGTTGGGAGCACGGCCTTTTGATGCAATCCTTGCTATCTATAGATCTAAGTGTTTGGCTATCGCCACATATGGCGCTGCCATTTGGGGCTATAGACAGCCCCGAGAAATTCAATTGGCTGAAAACAAGTTTTTACGCACCCTTCTGTCGGTTCCCCAATCCACCAGACTTTCTCAATTCATCAGAAATTAGGCCAAGGGTACCTGACTGACCAGCTGAGATTGGCCCCCCTAATATGCTGGATTAAAACCTGGCTCAATCCTGAGTTAACATTGAACCATCGCATTTTAAGGGATTGTATTGCTCTAGATGAGGCCAGACGGATTCCTTGGTTGTCATATATCAAATCTATGTTTAACAATTTGGGGCGGGCTGACATTTATAACAACCCTGTTGGGATTGTAAAAGAAGACGCAAAATAGGTAAGAACACAGTTCTTGAATCTACAGATGATAGAGCGGGAGGAGTCTGAGCTACAAAAACCTCTGGTAAGGGCTCACTTTTTATTAAATACCTCTCCTCTGATCGAACCATATTTAAGAATTGTGACGAAACCTTATCATCGATGGCTGTTGACGAGGTTTCGTTTCAACCTAATTCACTTTTCATTGGGGAACCTGTCTGGATGGTGTAAACCAGAAGACCTAGCTGTGTGTCAATGCGATGATTGTTCTATTCAGGACACCTTGCATGTCATCATGTTTTGTGGTTTTTACGATTCCATCTGACGGCGATTTCTAGTTCCTCTTTTGAGAGGAAAAGGATTTCATCATGTAAAACCAGCTCTATTATATCTCCAATTGCTTGATGATGTATGGTCCATTTTTAATATTGCCAGTTTCCTGGTTGCTGCGGTGAGGTCAAGGAAAAAGAGATTCCCTAGTATCATGACAATATGAATTATGTTAGAAATATAGCTTCAAGTGATCCATGAATTATGTTTTTCCTATCTGTGATGGGGGCTTTTTACAATGGAGGATGATCATTTGGGTCTTTTTAAAATATGGTGTCTCTTTGATCTTAGTATTTGTAAATAATAGTGTTTAAAAAAAAAAAGTCTGTTTTTACTTTGTATGATTTTAATTAATCGAATAAACTGACTGACAATGCTAAAGTGCTTGAGCTCTCCCCCTTAAAATGGTATATTTGGCTTACAACTGACTGGTGTATTTAATTTACTTATATGTCCCCTGTGTATTGGTATAGCATAAATACAGGACCCTTACATTAAATGCTACTAGTGGGCCTGCAGCACGTATTTTGCTGCCCACTCAAGTAGGTCCTTAAGACATGTCCCAGGTTTGCCAGTGCAGCCTGAATGCAGTTTTAAATTGCTACAATGACTTGGCGTTATAATCCCCTAGTCAAGCTTTAAATCCTATTTTATTGCATATAACTCACCCCCAAGGTAGGACCTAGGTAGCCCATAGGACAGAGCATTTTTTAATGAAAATGTCAGAAATGTACGTTTTACGTTTTACATATCCTGTTAGTGAAAAACACCTACATTCGTTTTTCACTACCGTGAAGCCTACCTTTCCCATAGGATAACATTGGTCGAACTATTTCACTTGATAAGTGCTAACTTTGATTGGAGCAGGTAAACATTTCATGTTTGGTGGTGTGAGAAATTGTAATTAAAAATCCTTTTTAATGGTAAAGTCGGATTTGAAGAATCAATTTTAAAAATGCACTTTCAGAAAGTTGGCATTTTCTTGCCATATTGGGTGCATGCAGCATGTTCTAGGTTACATGACTGGGTGCAGTTGGACTTTGTTTATTCTTCCCAGACAGCCACACCTTAGAGGGATTAGGGGTGCCTGGATGGACCATCCACTAGCATGATGGAGAGTGGAGCTGGGCACAGCCCCACTTTCACCTGAATAGGCTGTGCCCTGCCTTCACACAAATGACTAATCATCACTGCATTGTTCCTGCAGCCAGGGGAGGCAGGAAACTTCTAGAACTTCAAAGGGAATTATCTAGACACTTCTCCTACTCCAAAGAAGGTCACAGGTATAATAATAGGACCCTCAGACGCACTCTTCAGTATGCTCCGGGACCTGTGGATACTACAGACAAAGAACTGCTGTGCTGCTTTGCTGCCAGAAGGACTACCACTCTGCTAACCTGCTACCCTGTTGCCCTGCTTGCTGAGAAGGAATACTGGACCTGCACTCTTCAACCCAGGCTGAAGTGACTTCAAGGTTTCAGCTGACTGACCTCCTCTTCTGAGCGACAGGGACATAATAGACTACAGAGGTTCCACACAACTGCCTAGCTTACCTGCTGACTAGGCCTGCAACTGGAACTCTCTGAGCCCTGATGGCTTCTGCTGGAGCGAGTTCCTAATCCCAAAGAGGTGCCACTCAGGCCCTGAAACCTTGTTGTGGCATCAGTTGAGCTGTCTCCTCAAGAAAAGGATAAATGCTGCTGTTTAAGGCTTGTGTGAACATGTATAGACTTGTTTGCGTCAAGATCTTGCTGCCTGCGCCACTAGCCAATGCTGAGTTTTAGTGAACGTCACTTTCCGCGCCATAGCGCCCACCAGTGACACCCGACCATGTGAGATCTGCACTTCATGCTACTGCATCAACAGCTCATGTGGACGGCCAGCGCGAAGCTCCACTAACGACAATTGCTACAGTGCCAACCATCCACAATATGAGACTGGCTCTTTGTGCTACATTGACGATCATCCACTACGTTCTCCCTGCTCCTCGCGGCCCCTTCCACAGCGAACAGAACACTTTATGATGGACTTTGAAGGAAACTCTTTCAGTGGAACTAACCTGGTCTCTGTATCTGGCCTGCGCTCCATGGCAGTAAACCGGACTTGTGACTTTCACCTGGTCTTGCACAACCAGATTACAGAGAGTGGTGCTTTGTGCTTTACTTAACTGAAATTTGTTAAATTACATATCTCTATTTCCACTGATTGGATTTTCGTCGTTGTGATCTCAAATAATTCACTACATTTGACTGTATTTTTCTAAATTGTTATGGGATTTTTCCTGTGTTCTATTTTCACTTTATTACTATCTAAAGTGCTGCATAAGTACTTTACTCCTTCCCTATAAGTTAAGCCTCACTGTTTTGTGCCAACCTACTAGAGGGTTAAGTGCAGGTTAATTTGGGATTTGCTTGTGTCTCGTCCTGAAAGATATTGTGGTTGCTGCTTGAGGAGAGCTTCATCCCCCTCAACCACTAACCCAATTTCTAGCACATAGAGATAATTCAAAGAAACGTAAAGTAATGTGAACTGATGATGGATGCAGAACGGTAAACAAGATAGGCCAGATTTACTTGACTTTGATGCGATGCACTGCAGCACTATTTGCAGCAAAGGGAAACAGCAGAACAGTTCATTATTTACTAATATGGTGCTGTATCTCTCTCCTCCTGCACTGGTGCACTGTAGGCAGCCTTGCTACATGCACACTAATGCAAGGGTGTGTGGGTCATATCTACCATGTTTCGTACTGGCAGGGCATCCTTCCAGTACAAGATACTATGATCAGACATATTTTAAAACTTTTCCAAGTTTGTAATGCAAAGTTGGAATGTTTGGAAGAAAAATGCTCTCCAACATTTTGACACAAAGTCCTGTCTACCATTTTTAATACAAAACGCTAGGTGTAAAAAAATACTTGGGGGCTTATTTACAAGCCCCTTGCGCCACTTTTGCGTCACTTTTAACATGGGAAAAGTGACGCAAAAGTGGCGCAAGGGGCTTGTAAATAAGCCCCTTGGTGGATGCACGGAAATGCCCATGCACCACTCAAGGAACACCCATATGACACAAAGTAGCACAAAGTAATGCAAGGCGCAGCTTTAAATGACTTTAGGGGGATGCAACGTTTACAACGCAACTTTTACAACGCACTACCATTACAACAAAACTTTTACAAAGCAAAAACTATTACAACGCATACATTTACAACGATGTTTTTACAACGCAGATACTTTTGCAACGCATACCATTACAACGTAAGTATTGGTAAGTATATAATTATATTTAAAATGTTATATGTTTGGTTTTTTGGGTAAAGTGGTATTTTTAGGGTTCAGGGCTAGGTTTGGGTTTTTGGGTAAAAGGGTATTTTTAGGGTTCAGGGTCAGTTTTGGGTTTTTGGGTAAAGGGGTATTTTTAGGGTTCAGGGCCAGTTTTGGGTTTTTGGGTAAAGGGGTATTTTTAGGGTTCAGGGTCAGTTTTGGGTTTTTGGGTAAAGGGGTATTTTTAGGGTTCAGGGTCAGTTTTGGGTTTTTGGGTAAAGGGGTATTTTTAGGGTTCAGGGTCAGTTTTGGGTTTTTGGGTAAAGGGGTATTTTTAGGGTTCAGGGTCAGTTTTGAGTTTTTGGGTAAAGGGGTATTTTTAGGGTTCAGGGTCAGTTTTGGGTTTTTGTGTAAAGGGGTATTTTTAGGGTTCAGGGTCAGTTTGGGGTTTTTGGGTAAAGGGGTATTTTTAGGGTTCAGGGTCAGTTTTGGGTTTTTGGGTAAAGGGGTATTTTTAGGGTTCAGGGTCAGTTTTGAGTTTTTGGGTAAAGGGGTATTTTTAGGGTTCAGGGTCAGTTTTGGGTTTTTGGGTAAAGGGGTATTTTTAGGGTTCTGGGTCAGTTTTAGGTTTTTGGGGTACAGGGGTACAGGGTAAAAAAAAAAAAAAATTAAAATAAATTAATTAAATTAAATTAAATTATATTAATTTTAGTTATATTACATTAAAAAAATTATTATATACTTACCAATACTTACGTTGTAATGGTAGGCGTTGTAAAAGTATATGCGTTGTAAAAAATTGCGTTGTAAATGTATGCGTTGTAATACTTTTTGCGTTGTAAAAATTTCGTTGTAAAGGTAGGCATTGTAAAAGTATGCGTTATAACGTCATACATCCGACTTTAGGGTTACTTTCCCGAGCAAATCGAGAAAGTAAATCCTAATTCAAGCCTTGGTGCCGGTTTGTATCATTATGACAAGGAGAAAAATATGCAAAATCAAAGTTTAATTATGGGTCAAATAGAAGTGTTTGAAGTGGTAAAATATATTGGTGCATGTTAGTTTCTAGGTAAAACAAGTAAGAGAGAGGAATGTTAACCAGGTGAAGAGATAATTTCCTGTGCAAAATCGTGGAGGCTGACGGGTCACAACTTTGCACTTAAAAAAAAAGGTTGAATGACTTTGTAAATTATGAAGCTTTTACAAATTGTCCCTGCGCTGCAGTTGGGCTCTAAACTGGTCAATTATACAGCGAGCTTAACACGTACAACTGTCTAGCTGCACGTTTCTCCATTCCGACACTGGAAGTTCCTGAGTGGACCGAGAATGCGTTATTGACAGAAGGTAACAATGAGGTTGCCCTGTAACACAACATACACTCAAGAAAAGTTCACGTTGTAAGAGACCTCTAACATCAAAAGGGCACTACCGGAAAAATCTGATACTCGGATCAGAAAACTACTGCGAGAACATTTATAAATGAAGCCTTCTCGATTGGGATTCTTGGGTAGCTCTCACTGATGAAGTCCTCTAGTAATGAGAGACTATTTTTGAATGAAGATCTCTCTGCTGTAGTTAATACAACTGAGAGAGTTGTGTTTTCACCCTCCAAGCTGTTGTGAATGCTAACCTGTGTCACTCCTGGATGTGTCACATTTGTATAGGATTCTGGTAACTCAAATTATTTAATCATGCCCTGGTTTTTTGTGGAGACTCTGCAGTGCTCTCAGATGCTGCTGGACCTAGCAGACTAAGTGGTCGTCTCATTCCAAGCTCTTCAGGAAGATTATTGTGTGCCTGATTCACTACTGTGGTAGACAACTAGAGTGGTTGTTGACCAGGTTAAACTTCTACTAGGCTGCTCATCTGACATCATAGATTTTTCCCTTGACCATGGCGTGACTGATTTCTACACCAATTCTAAATTAACTGAGTAGTGGCAAAGTGGCAAGCAGCAAGTCTAGGTCAGTGGCGTAACGCAAAATGATGCCTCTCACCTTGCCGAATTTGATGAAGGACCGCTGAGTTACCCACATCTCACAGGTATTCTTTGGCCCTGTGCTGAATGGAGGCCCCCTTGAAGGACTGGGGGGCCCTGGAGGTTGGGCACCCCGCGCTGCACTGTCCTATGTTACGCACCTGGTCTGGGCCTCAGTGATGTTACCAAATATAACTACAATGAGGTGTCTCAGAATGCTAAGATGGATGTCTTTGCTCTGTGGACAGGTGTTGTTCTTGGTGGTTTGTATAACTAAGTCTCTTTCTAGTGAAAGGTCATGGCCTAAACTCTGTTTTGTTGTAGGCGCTCTTATGCTGAAACCTTAAACCCGCAGGCCCATGAGGGCAAAGTGTGGTATGAGTGTCTTAAGCAGGGCAGGACTGGCCGTAGCAGGCACCGGGCATTTCCCCGGTGGGCCGGAGGGGTGGGGGCCGGTTTTGTAACTGGGGGCCCATTTTGCAGCAGTGCTGCAATATCGCCCCCCTGTACCAAAAGCAGGAGTGGTGCTTTCTGCTAGCACCACCCCATCACCCACTCCCAGGGCGGGTCAAGCAGCAATCTGCCAGGGCTGGTTGGTGTTCCCAGTCCGGCCCTAGTCTTAAGCAATACTAATCCGATTTTCATTGCACCAAGAGGTGCTTGGAGCAATGACTGCACCACTTGTTTCATATGAACAATGATAACAAATAGCAGGTGGCTTGGAAGTGCAAGCTTTTGTGGACATCTAACACAAACATATCTGGTGGGGCTTTTCATCCCCTGTTTTCTCCAGCATGACTCCACTCCCCCTAACACTGTAACAATGCATCCTCCACTGCCAACAAAGTATTTCCTCACTGTAAGAAATTGGGCTGTTGGTTGACTGAGGTGTGAGTCCTGGTCAAGCAGCAACCACAGTCCAAACGTAACCCTAAATTAACCTGTGTTCAACCCTCTGGTAGCTTGGCACAGAGCAGTCAGGCTTAACTTAGAGGTAACGTGTAAAGTATTCATGCAACACTTCAGACAGTTATTAAGTGAAAAACACCAAACAAAAATGATCCCATACCACATTAGAAACATTGAGTGAGTTTTAATAAATAAAGCATGACCAAAAACAATGAAAAAAATCCAATCAATGGAACCAGAGATATGCAGTTAGAAAGATGTCAGCGAAAAAAAGAGTCATGAAGCACTTGGCACAACTGCAAATATCTGGTTGTGCCGGACTAGGTCAAAGTCACAAGCTCAGGCCGATAGCGATGGAGCGCAGGCCGGCTACAGGGACCCAGTTAGGCCACTGAACAAGAGTACCTTAAATCCTGGTTTGCAAAGTATTGCGATGATCCGCGTTGAAGATGTGCCACGCAGCCAAAAGTATGCATCAGTTCCAAGGTGCAGTGAAGCTGCAATGTGAGGTCCTGCGTCATCTTTGAGGATCCAGTGGACGAGGGCTTGAATGCGAAGTATAGCATCGAGGATGAGTAGGGGCGATGCATCGGTTCCGAGAAGCTGCGAAACGGAGTCCGATGCCATCGTCAAGGTTGTGGTCGTTGAGAGATGCAAAGGCCCCTGCCAATGATGTATCACGCAGTGATGGTTCTGATGTGGTCTGAAGAGGCGAAGTGGGTCGTTACAACAGTCCAATCCATGCACCAGCGGCTATGCATCGGTTCTGCTTGGGCGTGCGCCGCACAGCAGTGGAGATGCGTCGGATACAGAGGCCCACAGAGGCTGACAGAGCACCTGAGGCCCAATTCCAAGAGTCAAGCACTGGGGTGTTACCACTTGGCAGAGTAGACCCACTGATGGCAGACTACAGGTGCAGGGCTGTTGGAAACCTGTTATATCCCTGAGGCTTCAGAACAGAGGGCCAGCCAACTAGTCCTTGGAGTCTCTCTGGGGTTTTGGGTTCAAGAGATGCAGGCCCAGTCCTTCAGCTCCAGCAAAAGGTAGCAGGTCAGCACAGCTGTCCTTCAGAACAGCAGTCCAGCAGAGTGACAGTCCTTTCAGCAGCACAGCAGTCCTTCTTCCTGGCAGAGTATCCACAGATCGAGAAGTGTACTGAAGAGTTAGCATATGCGATCCAATATTTACATCACATAGGGCCAGATGTAGGTGGCCCAATACCGGTCGGCAACAGCCGAAATTACTGATTTTCGGCCGTTACCGACCGGTATTGGTCATTTGGGATGTAGGGGACCGAAAACCGTCCGATTCGGTAAATTTACCGAATCGCAACGGTTTGCGATTCGGTAAATTTACAGAATCGGTAAATATACCGAATCGGTAAAGTTACTGAATCGGTAAAATACCGATTCGGAAAATAAGAAGTGGTAAAATTGCATATTGAGATGTAGGTAAGCCCTTAAATACCGAATTTGCTTGAAATTCGGTATTTAAGAGTCGGTATTTACCATGGATTGAACTCAGGTGGTAACCAGGTGCAGCCTATAAAAAAGGACCCAAAATGCAATTCTTTTTTCACAATGGCGGCATTCTATGTCATTGCGAGACGGCTACGGGAGGAAGGAGAGAGGGAATGGCAGAGACAGGAGCAGGTCTACAGACAGAGGATCACCTTGTTCATGCTCACAGAGGCAGAGATACTCCAGAGGTACAGGTTGGACCCAGACACCAACATGGACCTCATCAGGGACCTCCAACCACTGTTGGAGCATACTATCCCAAGGGCACACGCTATTCCACCCCACGTGCAGGTGCTGTGCAGCCTACACCTGCTTGTGTCTGGGAGCTACCAGAGTGTGGTTGCTGCGGTAGGTGGTGTGACCCAGAGCAGCCTGTCACGCTTTCTCCACAAATTCCTTGACGCCATGTTACAGAGGATGGACCATTATATAACTTTCCCTACAAACCATGCAGAACTGCTCCAAACAAAAACTGACTTTTATCTGATGGCGCATTTCCCCAATATCATTGGCTGCATTGATGGCACCCACATTCCCATTTGTCCCCCTGCTGGCACCGAATACATATATAGGAATAGAAAGTCCACCCACACCATCAATGTGCAGGTGATCTGCAATGCCAAGTACGCCATCACTGACCTTGTGGCAAAATTTCCTGGGAGTACCCACGACTCCTTCATATTTCAAAACAGCGGTATCTATGCACGGCTGACAGCAGGTGAATTTGGTGAAGGATACCTCCTAGGTAAGACACAGTGTGCGACCCCATTAACACCTATTGCAGTAAGAAGTACAGGTATGCATGTGAGTAATGTATTCCCATTTCCTTTTAGGAGACAGTGCATATGCCCTCCGCTCCTTCATACTCACCCCCTACCTCAACCCCTCAATACCCAGCCAAAGGGCCCACAAGAGCGCAAGTAATATTGTGGGGCGTACCTTTGGTATTTGGAAGAGCAGGTTCAGGTGCTGTAGCAGGGTTTCTGTTCTCCCACAGAACTGTGCACAGAGGATTGGAACCTCGGCGAATTAGGGTGACCCAAAACACACCTCAGTACCCAACAAACCCCTTACCGAGCTAGCTACAGTGTCTCATTGGTCATAACAAACTCCCAATGTTTAGACAAACCAGAACATGAACTTACAATACCTCAGGTTACGTGGAACACATGAGCACTCTTTCGTTATACAATCAGTTATACAATCATTTCAAACCAGAACATGGAGTAAATGAGGACACGTGTACATTTGAAATATTTATTTACTAATGCCGTTTTCTCAGACGCAGTATCTTAGATAATACAAGGAAACATATTATCAGAAGCAAAGTTATCAGCATAGTTACTAGTCCATGGAAAGCAAACGGTGACAGCATGTTAACATGCTGTAATGAATAAGGGTTAACAACACTTATTTCTCACCCTCCCTAACTCATATATT
The DNA here is from genome assembly GCF_964261635.1 of Lissotriton helveticus. Lineage (NCBI taxonomy): Eukaryota > Metazoa > Chordata > Amphibia > Caudata > Salamandridae > Lissotriton > Lissotriton helveticus. The sequence continues at coordinate 2,000,324,236 of NC_136061.1, read as the reverse complement.
ATATTAATAGCTAAGAAGGTCTCTTTGGGTTTTAACAGGGCGGGCCCATACCTCAGGATCCTAGAATGAAGAGATCACATCAGCATACACCAGCTCTCTCTGCATGCGAACAGCATCAAGTGTGTATCTGTGCTTCAAGCAAAGCAATATAAAACCCGCCTAAAGCCCAAAGTTGGCAGAAGCTGCCCTTATGTTATGTCTATGAAAGTGCGGAGATCAGACCTCATAACAATTCTGTATCGTGTTGTTCCTGAAGCTTCAGCACTCTATGTACAGACATAGTTTATTAAGCAAAGCTGATATCAGAGCAATAACATATTATTCTCATGTAAACCGCAACAGGCTACTAGGTTGAAAGCTAAATCAACAATTAAGTGTCGTGTGCAGAAGCAGCAAAAGGAAAAATGGCATTTAAACATTTAATAAGCCTATGCTAACTTAACACATTATAAAGATAAACAGTACCTATATGACACCCCCCCATGATCCGAGCACGGATAAGATAAGATAAGATAAGGGCAACTTCATGAGAGCAAAGTTCAAGAACTATGAACAACGTTATAATCATAAAAAACTACATGAACCAAATCAAAATTAAAAAATGTCAATTTCAGAATTCAACAGCACTCAAGTCAATAGGACTGGGAGGTGTAAAAATGGAAAAAAAAATGTTGGCATCATCATAAACTAATAAGGGTCATCGAGGCAAGACCGAATATGCAAAATATGCAGCAACAGCCTCCAACAGGAAATCACCGTCTTCATCCGAAAACAGTTCAGCCATCCAATTCAAAAGAGGAAAAGAACAAACGTGTTCTCCCAGTACCGGAGCCTCTATTACCATCAGAGGACAACTCGGTGGGTTTTCAAGAAAGCTCAGTGCCAAGAAATCTTGCGCGGCTGTAAGAATGTTCCAAGGACCCATTAGTCCATGCATCGCTGCTAAGGCCATAATCCTGTCGCCAGTACAAACCAACTCGTGAGTAACGATGGGACTCATCAGCTGATTAAAGTCGACTTCAGGAGAAACCGGTCCGCAGAGACACAAATCAATGGCCCAGTCAAAATCACAGCTTAGGCAATGAAACACAGGCTGGGCACAGGTGAAGTAGGAAAATCGAAACGATAATCCATATGCCGTGCTTAAAATCGCAAGCGGCAGCGTGCCATAATATTCAAGCATCCGGTTGCGAAACAGCGCCAGGAGGGGCTGGGCGTCTCCTTCCACATGTGGGGCATCCATATTTAAGGAAGCAAACAACCACTAGAACGGCTGCCGCTAGTGCCAGTAAAACCGGGAATCCACCAAACAAACTCGAAAAAATGGAATGGAAGAAAGCAGGGATGACTCCAAAGATTTTTTCAAATGAAGTTACAAGACCACTGCTAACAGTTTTAAAAAAATGCGCCAGCCCAGTTGTGGAGGACGCGTTAAAGATAGAATGTACCATCTCGCTGAAATGCAACGGTAAATCAGTATTTAAAAGGGCCTGAACCTCAGTCCGGGTATTAGCTATGTGAAGAACGAAAGTTTCCCTAGCCGAACTCAAGGCCACTTCTTTCTGGGACAATAGAGCCCTTATTCTGCTCATGCCGTTGAACTCTGCTGTCAAGGTTGGGATGCGTGGCCAGATGGAAACATCCCTATTTTCATGTGTGGGTGGGTACAGAACATTTCTGCAGCAAACTACACGCTCAGTTACGGTTACCACAAAAGCAACACCTCTAATTAACCCTCAACAATCTTCATTATTTAAAAGCAAATAACTTCCGTTTCCCAGCAAGGTAAAAGTCGGGGTGATTGCAGGAACTGGAGTCCCTTTTAAAACACAGGCTAAGTTTGGCCGGTCTTGGTTACAAGAACCGTGCAATTGTACATGCCTACACATTAGCGAATGGTCTGGTGTTTCTGTACACTCCTCCCCATTCAGATGAACCTCCTGTCCGTCTTTCAAACATCTGTAAGTGAAAGGGAGGGACCAGACTTCATGGAGAAACGCACTACCTAAGGGCTCATAGCGACCTATGGCAACATATCTCATACAATTTGTAAACTTATACAAAGCAAAAGGTAATGTTATCAAACCGTGGATAAGCCACGTTGCAGCGTTGGCCTCTGCCACAGAAAAAGGCAAGGACTCCAATCTCTCAATATGTAACATAGAAAATGAAGCATCTCGCATGGAAAGCAAGCGCTGCTTTTCAGTCAAATTAAAGGGGGCAAAGAGAGAAGAAACATTCATGTAGGTCCATGGCACCTTGCCAGATTTAAGTGTTTGAAGGGTCCATGCAAATTGCATGATAGAACGTTACTGATTCTGACCATGGTACAACACAGACACTTCATCATGCATAATATCCACTACAGAAGACATAATATTATCTAAAGTGTAAATGCGGGAAGAAAGCATGTTAATACTATTATCTACCACAGCAAGAACTTTTTCTAGATTTGCTTGATCTATAGCTCTAAGGCGTGTCGCTGCCTCAATCTGTGATGTCTTCCAGATTTCATTGTAAACAGCATATATCCATCTTTTTGATCTACCACTAGCCGGGCCTTTTATGAAATCATTTAAATCTACATCATCATTCAGCTTTGCAAGATGTAATTTAACTGCAGACAATTTTGAATGTTTCAGCCAATTTCGACATAATTTGCCCACAGAGTAAGTTGTGACAGAATGCTCGGTTTCAAAACGTGGATCAGGTCTGACCTGTGTAAAGCCATCAGATAAACCCAGAAAACGGTGCTGGCATGAATCAGCACTCCTGTGCCACATCAGCCAACCTTTCGGATCCATACTGGATATGTTAAAGAATGAATTCAGCAATAGGGTTCGCAAGTCCCTAATCGAAAACTGAGTATAATTACTCAAGCCAGAATATTCTTCTAACTCTGGGATGGTCAGAGAATTTAATTTTTGGGAAGTAGCCAATCCAAAGCACGTCGTTTGTGAAATAGAGTAATTTAAAAACAACATTTGATTCGGGATGAGACAAGCACGGTGCAAAGCCTCAGTGCCTTGTACCTGCCAGCTTTTAGAACCCCAAACAGATTTCAAGTCAATAGTTTCCTTCCATAATTCATAGCCGCCAACAGCCAGCTGATCAAGAAAGGACTTCGAATACAATAATTTTGTATTGGTAAGTCTAACCTTGGACATAGGCTTCTGTGTCATTTTGAAATAAAAGGACTCGGGATTAGACTGATTGAAGTCAGTAAAATAAGTGTACTTTTTAAAAAAAGTACTTGAACTGCCTTGTTTAGGAGTTGGGCAATGCTCCCATTGTGTATAATTTACAGTATTTCTTCTGGATGTTGTTTTATGCAAGAAGTGATTGCCAAAATGTTGAAAGCAAAACAAATCACCATAATTAGCAGATTCCAAGTACAAATCTTTCGCATCAAAGGCAGCATAGTATTTTAAATCAGAATACAAAGACTCTACGGCCTGAACATCCCAATCATCAGAACGTATGTTTTGTTTCACTACATCCCCCATGTTAACTCTAAGCACATTGGGGACATTAACAACCTCGGTAGGGCCATGAATTTGAAACCTAACGGCATCCCACACTATCCCATCAAGGACAGGCCAAGCAGTGATGTTAACAAATGTCAAGTCTCTGTTCAATCTGTGTGCAGAATGCGATGAGGAAAGGGGGGCCAAAGTTCCATTTAGATGTCGAATGCATGTTCTTTCTTCGACATAGTGTCCATTCATAATTCGGAAAAAATAAAACACAAACCCAATTGACATAAAAAGGTAAATTGAAAAAAGCACCAGCCAAATATATGTCCAAGGGGGAATCAAAAAATGTTTTTTAAATAAGGTGGCATAAACTGCAAAACGTGAGGGTCTTTTCGAAGCATTGGAAACAGTGTCAAAAGAAAATCTGAATTCTGTGGCCAAACGTGCTTGCAGGTCAGGAATGGACAAGTCAGTAGGGTAAGTGTAGTCTATTTCATCATGGTCAGTACCGGGCTAAGTACTTAATAAAGGACTGGAAATTGCAGGTAATTCGATGGCCACTTCAGTTTCATGATTAGAAGCAGTGGACAAAACTGAATTTCTCACAATGGAAGGACAGGAAACAGCCGGTGTCATGCTAAGAAGAATCGGCCACTCTGTGTATCTTGACATTTTCAATTGAGATAAACCTGTTTTCCTTACGACCAGGAAGTGGTGGTAAAATGACTGTTCTTGTGCCCTTCACACCAAGCACTGGAACCGGAGCTCGATTGGATGGACCAAATTCTTTCTTGTTATCGATCTTCTCTCGAACCAGTTCTCCAACTTGGGGTAGCCAGCCGACTACCGGGATCTGCAACGCAACATCCGATGTGGAGGGCAAATGTTCCTTTGCAAGACTGTCTCTGGTCTTTTGTAGATCCTGTAAAATATTGCAATGTTCATCTACGTCAAAGGGTGTGGCGCGAGCCACGCAGTCTAGACCGTCAAGGTCAGGGATGTACATCTTGATGACAAAGAGCATTTCGTATGGGGTCCGCCCACTCAGAGACCTTCTAGGGAGATTATTAAGAGCACGCTGCACGCCATAGAGGTGGGCCAGCCAGTTTCTGCCAGTGCCTATAACTCGAGCTGTCAAAGATTGCTTTAAATCACGGTTCATTCGCTCCACTACACTATTACCCTCAGGCCTGTATGGAGACGAAAACTTGACTTGGACCCCCATCGAAATCATGGCATCCTTATACGCCTTAGAGGCGAAAGCCGAACCCTGATCCGAATGGAAGGTACCACAGGCAAAAATCCCTACAAAGATACGCAAATCTCTAATGACAGTCCGTGAATCAGCGCTGCGATGGGGCCAGACCCACACAAAGCGTGTGCATGAATCAACTGCTACTAAGATGTACTTATACGCAGTATCAGAGGAAAAAGGACCGCAGTGATCTAAATGAACACAACCTAGCGGTTTATTAGAAATGTACAACTGTGTCTGTGGCGGACGCGCAGCAGTCGAAGGTTTAATCTGCTGGCAAATGTCACAAAGAAGGACATAATCACGCGTCTGTTTGTACAGTCCCCGCCACCAGAAACGTTGTTGTAATAGAGTCACAGTGGCCGAGACGCCCGCATGCGCAGACGCCACACCTTCATGTGCCGCTGTAATTAAGTCAGCCCTGCGATCCGAGTTGGGAATCAAACGTTCTCCAACATCAGGAATTTTCACAAAAGGAACCTTTTCGGGACTTAAGTGGTATGTGTACTTCGAAGGGAACCCCGTAGGATGTTTACCTCCCTTCTCAGTAGCAGCAACAGCCGCCAAGATGTCACTATCAATCTTACTTTTGGACCGTGTAACTGCTGCAACTAAGTATGTAGACACCGCTGATTTCGCCGCTTCATCAGCGAGCGAGTTACCGACAGCGTGGACTCCAACACGCTGATGGCCGAGAGTATGAATTACAAAAACGAGTGGCAACGCAGCCTTAAGCTCCGCCACTCGAACCCAGATCATCTTGTGTTTTATTGTGCTACCCTTGGAATCACGAAAGTCATTCTGAATCCAAAAGAACAAGTTTTCATTGTAAGACTGGACACAGTAGTAAGAATCACTTACAATAAGAGTAGTAACACTAGGATCAGCGTACTCCAACGCTAGTAGGAGAGCACGAAGCTCTGCCAATTGTGCGCTGCAATCTCCCAGAGGCAGCGTGTGCACTTCCCTGGATATGAACTCATCGTTCAACATGGCACCGACCACAATGGCGCAAGCGGAAACGTAGGCATGTTTTGAGCCATGCGCAACCTGCGCCGAACCATCAGTGTAAATGATGCAATGGAAGTCCTCCAAAGGACGCATAGCTAGAGGAGCAGGATGAACGAATTCATACTGCAAGTACTCTTGCGACCGTAATGAGGCGTCAAAAATAAACGTGACATCCGTGGACGTCAAGGACGCAGCCCACTGAATCCACCGAGGGTGCAAAGCTTTTGAATTTGGTACACTGGCTTTCGTGACTGCCTCCAAATGAGGACAGGGTGTAACAACCAACATGCGTTTCCCCTGTGACAGAGCTCGTTCCTTAAGAATCGCCATCTGCACAGCTGTTAAAACCTTTTCCACAGTGGGAAACCGCATCTCAGCCGAAGTGTACAAGTGTGACTTGTAAGCAATAGGTACTGTGTCTCCTTCATTAAAAGTGAGGTACGTGAAACTCACTGTCCCTGGTATTATTCTTATCACCAGGTTGGTATGGTTATCACGAGTCAGTAAGAACTTAGAAGCGAGCAGATCAGCCTGCAACGACTGCAAGATGGCTGAGTGCTCAGGCAGCCAGCATGATTTGGAAAAAGTTGGTTGTATTAAAGCATACAAAGGCTTGATACGCTGGGCATATTCCGGAATGTATGTCCTCCCGAAATTTAAAAAGCCCAGTAAAGACTGTAAATTTTTCAGTGTTGTAGGAGCGCGCAACTGTGCGCATTTCTCCAAGAAGTGAGGAGCCAAACCTCTACCTTCATTGTTGAGCTCATAGCCCAGGAACAACACTGTGTACTCAGCAATGTGCGATTTTGCATAGTTAAATTTGTAACCCATGTCTGCAAAGTTACAAATAATTGAATTTACACGACACAGATGCTCCCAAATTTCGTCGTCTGTGAGATATAGGTCATCCACATACGAACAAGCATCTGGGTCGATTCTCTCCAAAAGAGAGACTATGCGTGCGGTAAATATACCAGGACTATTCTTATAGCCCATTGGGAGACGCCGGAATTGTTTTTGGACCCCAGCGCATGTAAAACTGGTCCATTGGGAGCTAAAGCTGTCCAATCTGTGGGCATAGAAACCGTTGGATATGTCAAGCGTTGTTTTAAAACGCTTACGCACTAGACTATCCACTGGGGCAGAGCCGTGAGAATTCTGTACTGCACAGTTACGGCAATGCGAGTTTAAATACCGGTAATCCAATACCAAACGATACGATCCGTCAGGCTTGGTCACAGTAAAAAGAGGATTATTCATCGGTGACACACACGTTTCAATAACTCCCTGATATTCCAATTGTTCAAGGATTTCCGCGACGGAAGCCTTGGCTTCACGTCGTATGGGATATTGAGGTTGAGGCTGCGGCTGAGACCGCAAAGGAATCTCGTGGCACGGGGACAATTTATCCCAACCACATTGGTTACGGTACAGAGCCGGTGCGAGAGCCCGAGCCCACTCTTCTGCAAAATGCTGCGCATGCTCTTTCGAAACAGTGTTTGCGAAACTGGGGAGGATTACCTCCTCCCCTCGCGGCGCCGCGAGCACAAAAGGTGGGGGCCAGTCAGCCTCCGAAAGCAAAATATCATACGTAGAAGAAAGATTTTCCCAAAATACCCCTTTGATGGTACGTTGTATGTCACCTTCAATTAACAGGACAATTTCATAAAGTCTTTCAGGGGGAGCAAGCCTTGTATCGGCTGTTTCTATTACAACGTAGACATCAGTCGCTGTCACCCTCAGTAGTGGACGCAGCGCCTCTCTCACTATGGTAATCTCCGCCGGGCTGTCCAGCAAGGTCAGAGCCCATGTCAGATTCCGAAGCCGCGTTCTCACTATCTGTGGCATATCGATGCGCTGTTAAGGCTGCGACTTTCTTTTTCGCAAACTGCGGTCTTTTTGGTGTAGTATCCTCCTGTTTCCCTGCGCCGTCTGTCTGGCGGGGCTGGCCACGTCCTTGTTGGCCACCACGTCCCCTTCCGCCTCCTCCTCCACCGGTCTTCGGAGCCGATGAGTCCTGAAAGGAACGAGGAGAGCGTTGATCAGAAACCTGAAATCGATCAGGTGATTTAATCATCGCGCGATTGCGCAAGTCATAAACTCTCTCTGTCGGCGCAGAAACTTGTGGCGCAGGATACGAATCCTGAGTCTGCTGTTGTTGCTTCCCCTGTTTCTGTTTTTTAGGCCAATTTTGTTTTTTGGACTTGGGTTGGACATCTGCCTCAGCAGACTTCCCCTTGTGGTTGTTTTTTCTCCTTGATAGCAAAATACTTCAGACCTTTACTTGTGCGACCTATAGTTTTATATGCGTCCACAACTATCTTCGCCAACTGTCGGGGGTTTTCGGCATCGGGTAGAGCAGCCAAAGCATTCGACACCTGAAAGTTCACCGCATCTCTTTAATATTGGAGAGTATGAGATCGCTAACAATCTCAAAAGAACCACACAGGCGCATACCCAATTCAACCGCTGCTTCCGGTCCGTGATCATCCTGAACACGTTTAACGATCGTAGGCAGTACGGACATAGATGGGGTGCCGAAAAACCTCGCATAAACAGCCGCAAAAGTTCTCCCCCAGCTTTCACAGTCAACGAGTTCAGGAGTTAAATCCTTAGGCAAAGTAATCGTCAACATTCTATGTTTATCAGCAGGAGTAGAATTCGGAAACACAGCCTCCAGTTGGTCAAATTTCTCGGCAAGCCAGAAAGGGAATTCATCTTTATCATCGGGGCGCTTACCAAAAACCGAATTGACCATAACCGGATTGAGCTTTAAACCGCCATGTTCCGTTTGCACAGCCGGACCCCCCGGGGGACCACCCGGGAGATGTCGACCTATGTATTGCACTAATGCACGAATCACGGCAATCGACACAACATGTAGTCTGCGAATATCCGCTAGGGGACAAGCGCCGTGATTCGGGTTCGGGTGCGGGGTGAATCCACCCACTGCAGGCCAATTTGTGCCTCGCAGCGGACAAAGAGTGGGGTAGGGCGCCATCAAACCAAACGCGATGCTGCCAATGATCAATAGGTATTTCCAGTGCCCTGTACGGTGTATATTCAGCCGGTACAGGTGAGGGTGTGTAGGTGTGGAACACACCAGAATTTGCGTCTAGTGCCAGAAACGTTACCCACGAATAAAATAGTTCGAAAGGGTACGCCGGATCTGCACACACCACTAAAATCATAGCTAAGCCATCCACAGGGACCTGGTAAGTCTGTAAATGGTTGCGCACCGCAATGCGACTATGCTGCGGGATGTTCACAGCCTGCGCCATGATCACACCGGAACTACTGATAAACAAAGGAAACTTTGTAGCACAACTGGGTAGTAATTCAAAGAAACCGTTTTAGATAGATTCAAGCTTGAAAAGACCTATTTCAAAAATAGGTAGATTTTTGCGACACCACCGTTTTCCGGAAACGATAGTGAAGGGGTTAAGGTTTGAATGATTTACTACTCGAGTGTCATGATATAAGACCACCAACGTATGGGCGCCATGTAGCAGGGTTTCTGTTCTCCCACAGAACTGTGCACAGAGGATTGGAACCTCGGCGAATTAGGGTGACCCAAAACTCACCTCAGTACCCAACAAACCCCTTACCGAGCTAGCTACAGTGTCTCCTTGGTCATAACAAACTCCCAATGTTTAGACAAACCAGAACATGAACTTACAATACCTCAGGTTACGTGGAACACATGAGCACTCTTTCGTTATACAATCATTTCAAACCAGAACATGGAGTAAATGAGGACACGTGTACATTTGAAATATTTATTTACTAATGCCGTTTTCTCAGACGCAGTATCTTAGATAATACAAGGAAACAGATTATCAGAAGCAAAGTTATCAGCATAGTTACTAGTCCATAGAAAGCAAACGGTGACAGCATGTTAACATGCTGTAATGAATAAGGGTTAACAACACTTATTTCTCATCCTCCCTAACTCATATATTATATTAACTCCTTTAGCGCTACCGCGTTTTCCCGCTGTGCGCTGAAGAAGTAGAAAAAGGCTTGTTCATGACAAAGCCAGCTCGTCATGAGCGCAGCATAGGTAAAGCCCATGACGAGCTGGCTTTGTCATTAGCGTGGAAGTGGTTAATAGCTAAGAAGGTCTCTTTGGGTTTTAACAGGGCGGGCCCATACCTCAGGATCCTAGAATGAAGAGATCACATCAGCATACACCAGCTCTCTCTGCATGCGAACAGCATCAAGTGTGTATCTGTGCTTCAAGCAAAGCAATATAAAACCCGCCTAAAGCCCAAAGTTGGCAGAAGCTGCCCTTATGTTATGTCTATGAAAGTGCGGAGATCATAACAATTCTGTATCGTGTTGTTCCTGAAGCTTCAGCACTCTCTGTACAGACATAGTTTATTAAGCAAAGCTGATATCAGAGCAATAACATATTATTCTCATGTAAACCGCAACAGGCTACTAGGTTGAAAGCTAAATCAACAATTAAGTGTCGTGTGCAGAAGCACCAAAAGGAAAAATGGCGTTTAAACATTTAATAAGCCTATGCTAACTTAACACATTATAAAGATAAACAGTAGCTATAGGACAGTGCCTGCATAAGAGTGGAGGTGCACGGCAGTATACCCATCACCTGCTGTAAAATCATTGCTGCCTGTGCCATGTTGCACAACCTTGCTGTGAAGAAGGGCACTGAGGTGGAGTTGTCAGACTTTGAGGCTCATGATGACAAGATTGCTGTGCCTGAAACACAACCTGCTGGAGTGGCAACACCAAGTGATGGCAGATGCAGACGTGAGGAGATTACACGCGACTATTTCTGAGTAAGTAATGAGACACAGACAGGTTGTGTATGGGACCAACGTATTTTAATGGTGCCACAATGTTCAAGCACTTAAGTGCAACAGAATAAACATTATACACGTGGGGACTGTCTGTCCCGGGTTACTTCACCCATGACCGGTATTTTCACTTGCGTCCGCGCTTCCCTGAGCCACTAGGATGCTGTTCGCTTTGTTCAGCGTGCCCTGCAGCCTCAGCTTGGCGCCTGGTACTCCTCCGTGTCTCCACAATAGCGCTTGCTATGCGCTTGCTATGCTGCTCCGGCTACTGGTGTCATCAGCCTCTGCCACGTCCAGGGCAGGATTCTGTGCTGTCTGCGAAATCAGTATAGCCTCTAGTGCACTCGTTATTCTGGCCATGCCCCTGGTGACCTCAGCTGTATTCTGGGTCAAAGACTCCTGCATATTTACGCCCCTCCTGCATAGCAGAGATGTGACGGTGGCCAAACGATTGATGGCCGCATTGTGGGCATGGGCATCCCTGCGCCTTGTGTGTGACAGACTGTCAAGTTTGGAGCATAGCTGCGTAATTGAGTTGCTCATCTGCTGCATCCCTGCTGCTATGTCCGTATTTGTTTTTGCAACCTCTTTATTTGCCTCCACAATGTCTCTCATGCCCTTCCCCATGTCTCCCATTTGCACATTCAGGGTGCATAGTTGGCGTTGGAAGGCTTGGATGGATTTGCCCTGCATCCTTTGAATGCGCACCATGCGCCCCTCAGGCCCACGGAACACAGTGCCCTCACCATGTCCACCTGCACTGCTGGGTCTGCGTTGTCCTCTGCGAGCAGTGACTGTCTCACCTGTGGACTGCTGTGCTGCTGAACTCACATCTACGATGACTTGAGCCTCCCCCTCACCCTCTGCTGCCTCCATTAATGGTAGTGAGGCCACGACACGCCTCCTGGCTGGTGGGGTTGCAGGAGTGGACTGGAGCAGTGATGGTGAAGTTTCTGGTGAGAATACCAAGGGAGGGGATTGGGAAAGCTGTGGGGAGTGCAGAAACTCTGGGGTCTGTACAGTGCCATCTTCATGTGAGATGCCAGTCGTGTCACCTTCCTCCTGCGAGGCTTGCACTTGGCTTAGACCTGCTTCCTCACTCTCCTCCCTCGCTGGTGCAGTCCCTTCTGTGACAGTGGGTCCACTGCCTGTTTTGGCCCCTAGGTATAAATAAGCGTATGTCAACTGAGTGCTACTGTGTCACAGTCACTACAATAAATGCTTTACACATTTCACTTTCATTTATCTGCATTCATTTCACTAACTTGCTGATGTCTGCGCTGTTACACATGGTCTGACATTTACTGACTACATTTCCCATAATGCATTGCTCCTGGATAGTGATAGCAGTACTGGACTGGGGTTTGCTTGTCCACAAAGTGGAAAGGGAAACAGGTTGATATGGGGTGTAATGCAGCGCATGCGTCTTACCTTTTTTTGTTGCAGCTCTGGCTGATCTGTCCACATCTCCCAGTCCGCAGACGCTGTCTGCTTCAATGGTTGAGGCCACCATCTCCTCCAGGTCAGTCGGGGGGGGGGGGGCGCTGGGTTCCTGCCTCCACCGGTTAGGCCTGCCTGCTTGTGGATTTCAGCCATCTTTTTTTTGGTGAGGCTCCTGAGGTCATAGAATCTTTTCTTGAGATCCTCAGTATTCCTGGTCGTGACTCCCACAGCATTCACTTTTTCTAATATTGCCTGCCAGATTTTCCTTTTGGCAGACTCGGGAACAGTGAGGGAGTGCCTGCCAAAAAGTTTGTTGTGCACTCTCACTACCTCCTCCACAAGTACCTGCAGCTCCATGCTGCTGAACTTTATTTTCCTCTTTCTTTCTGCCTTCTGGCTTTCACTGCTGCTTGCTATTTTTCAGTTGGTAAACTTTCAAAAAGAACTCTCCCTGCTGCTCTGTGACTCTGCTCAGCTCTGACTGCCTCTCCAGAACCTTCTAATTAGTTGCAGCTGCCTGTGTAGCCACTTCCTGGTAGGGAGGGGGAGGGTGGTAGCACCTGATTGGCTGTTTTCTTAAGTTTCACTTTTGCTTGCTTTCCGATTCGGAATTTACCGAATCGGTATTTACCGATTCGGTATTTACCGATTCGGTATTTCCCATTCATTCCTATGGGCCTTTTGGCCCATAGGAATGAATGGGAAATACCGAATCGGTAATCATTCCTATGGGCCTTTTGGCCCATAGGAATGAATGGGAAATACCGAATCGGTAAATACCGAATCGGTAAATACCGATTCGGTAAATTCCGAAAGTCAGATACCTATTTTCACCGATTCGGTAAAAAATACCGATTTTTTCCCTACATCTCATTTACCAATTCTTGAATACCGAATCGGTAAAATTCGGTATTTAAGAATCGGTAAATGACATTTACCTACATCTGGCCCTTAGTGCCTTTGAAGTGGGGAGAAGCTACTAGAGGCTTGCCTTTGAAGTGCACCTGTAACCTGCCTCCCTGGCGATGGCTCCATATTAACTACATTGTATGCAGCCCTTTGCGTGGAGTCAGGACACAGCCTATTCAAGTGTAAGTGGGGCTGTGCCCAGCTTCTGCATCCCATCCTACCAGTGAAGGCCCATCCAGGCACACCTAAGCTCCATAATGTGTGTGGCTGTCTTGGAGGAAAACACAACCCCAAATGTCCTCTACACCCAGTCATGTGACCCAGAGGCATGCTCCAGCCAACAAATTGCTAAGGCAGGAAAATGACAACTTTCTAAAAGTGGCATTTTCAAAACTATAATTTATAATCCAACTTCACCATAAGTTAGGATTTTTCATTATAATTCCAAAGACACCAGACCTGAACTGGTTACCTATTCCCATTTGAACATTACAGCTTAAATGTAATAAGATAACTTAAATGTTATCCTATTGGAGAGATTGGCCTTGCAGTAGTAACAAACGAATTTATGAATCTTTCACTGCCAGGCAAATTAAAACTAAAAAGTACATGCCCCACTTTTTAAATATACTAAACCCTGCCTACTAGGCTGTTCAGGACTTACCCTAGGCGTGACATATGTATTAAAAAGGAAGGTTTTGGGCTTACAAAAGGTTCATATTGCCAGGTCAAAATTGCAGTTTTAAAACTGCAGACACACACAGGCTGCAATGACAGGCCTGAGACATGCTTAAAGTGCTACTTAAGTGGGTAGCACAATCAGTGCTGCAGGCCCTCTAGTATCATTTAATTTACAGGCCCTGAGCACAGGTAGTGCCACCTGAATTGGAACTTACAAGTAAATTAAAGATGTCAATTGGGTACAAGCCAATTCTACCACTTTAGGACTGGTTAGCTGTAGTAGAGTGTGCAGAATTTTAAAGCCAGCAAAACGAAGTCAGCAAAACAGGTGGTCTGCAGGCAAAAAGTTAGGGGGAGAACCACACCAAGGATGTCAGGTGTAACACATGTTCCGCCATCTGAAAGTGGGGAAAGTTAGCTAGCACCTTGGGAGTTCTCTTCACTAAGGCAGAAAAACCTGGAGAGATCATCAGCATTGTTGTGGTTTGTTCCAGGATGGTGTTCCACTATAAAGTCTATTTCCTGTAGGGAGGTGGAGCACCTCAATAGTTTGGGATTCTCCCCTCACCTGCATTAGCCATCTGAAGGGTATGTGGTCTGTCTGAACCTGTAAGTGAGAATCAAACAGTTATGGTCTAAGCTTCTTTAGTGCCCAGACTGCTGCAAAGGCTTCTCTTTCTATTGCACTCCATCTCTGTTACTTGGGAAGTAATATCCTACTTATGAAGGCTACAGGTTGATCCAGACCATCTTCGTTAAGCTGTGAGAGCACAGCCCCTATGGCATGCTCTGAGGCGTCTATATGGACAATGAATTCTTTGGAAAAGTCAAGGGCCTTGAGCACAGGTGGTGTGCACATGGCCTCCTTCATGGAATGAAAAGTGTTCTACATGCCTCCGTCTAGATCACCTGTCTGGGCTGCTTCTTAGAAGTCAGTTCTCTCAAGGGTCAACAATGGTGCCATACCCCTTGACGAATCTCCTGTGATAACTAATGAGGCCTAAGAGGTCTCTCACTTCTGTCTAGGTCTGGGGGGTATTCCCAAGAAAGGATGGTCTGGATTGTGGCCTGTAAAGGCTGCACCTTGTACCCTCCCACTTGGTGACCCAAGTAGACCACTGAATCCTGCCCTATCTGTCATTTACTGACATTGATAGTCATGCTATCAATGCCTCTGCAGAGCCTGAAGCACTTCCCTGAGGTGGCACAGGTGGTCTTCCCAGCTATAGCTGAAGACCGCATTTTTGTCTAGATAGGCGGCATTGAAGCTTTACAACTCAGTCAGGACCTGATTGACCAACCTCCGGAAGGTGGCAAGGGAGTTCATCAATCCAAAAGATATCCCCAGAACTGGAAGTGCCATTCTGGGGTAAATAACTTGGACCTCTCTTTGTCCTCTCTGTTACGGCAATCTGTCAGGACCCTGGCATTAAGTCAAACGTGCTGCGGAACTTGGCAGCTCCAAAGCAAGCTATGAGCTCATCACCTCTGGGGGTGGGGTGTGCATCTTAGTGCCTGATTGAGTCCCTGCTAATCCACACAGAACCTAAATACTGGGGTGGTACCTAGGCCAGCACCACTGGGCTGGACCAAGGGCTTGTATAGGGTTGAATTACAGATAACTCCAGCCTCTTAGAGGCCTCCTCCTTAATGTTGGCTTTCACCTGATAAAATAACATCTAAATATTACTCTTTACAGGCATACTGTCCCCATTGTCGATATCATTGGTTTACCATGTAGTGAGTCCTGGGGTATGGGAGAAGAGAGAGGCAAACTGCCCCAACAACTGGTGGCACTCTCTCTGTTGTTCTAGGGTCAGTGTAGAGGAGAGGTTGATACCCTCCACAGACCCATATTGCTTCCTATGAGAAAGGAGGTCAGGGAGAGGTTCACTCTCCTCTACCACCCCATCATCCATGACCAGAAGCATGGTTACTTTGAACCTCTCGAAGTGGGGTTTCAAGTGATTGACATGCAATGCCCCTAAAAGGTTCCTGGGAATCTTGAAGTCAACCAGGTAGATAATCTCACTCTTTCAACTCATGGGGCCCAAACCAGCGGCTTTGCGGGGCCTTGGGCACCACATGCTCCATCACCCACGCTTCTTGGCCTTGCAGAACCTCAACCGGGTGGCCTTCTGGTAATACCACTGTTTAATGACCTCCTGACTGGCTTCTATAATCTCTCTGGCTTTCTTCCAGAAGCGCTTCATCTGGGTACAGAGTGCCAGAACATAGCGTACAAAATATTGGTGGGGCTTCCTGGGAGCTTGCTCCTAGCTCTCCTTTACCAGACTGAGAACTGCTCTCACAGGGTGCCAGTACAGAAGTTCAAAGGGGCTGAAAACCAAATCCCTTCTGCCGTAGCCCCCCTGTAAGCAAACAAAAGACAAGGCAAGAGGACGTCCCACCTCAAGGGCTCTAACATACCCATTATCATGCCTCTGAGGGCCTTGTTGTACCTTTCAACAAGCCCATTAGTTTAGGGGTGCGAATGAGAGGAGAACTTGTAGGTCACCCCACACTCCTCCCACATGGACTTCATGTATGGTGACATGAAGTTGGTACTGTGGTCAGATACCACCTCCTTGGGGTAAATACAGATAAATATCCCCATCAGTACCCTGGCCATTGCAGGCACAATCACTGTCCTTAGAAGTATCGCCTCCTGGTACTGAGTGACATGGTCCAGGACAAACCTAATGCTCAGGGCTGTTTTGGGGACCAGAGGCCCAACAATGTTTATTCTTGCCTGTTCAAAGAGAGTGCCAAAGACAGGATACGGCTGTAGGGAAACATTGCGCTGCCCTTCTGACTTGCCACTGGCCTAGCAAGAAGGACATGACCTGGACAATGCATCTGAGGTCACATATATGGAAGATCAGTAAAAATGGGTAACACACATTTCAAATGTCTTGTCCTGCCCTAAATGACCTGCCAGGGGTACCAGTAGGAAGGCCTTCTAGCACGGGGGGACCAGCAGCACACAGATTGCAATAGGATAAGGAACCATAGACTCACAACACACCAGCTTATTCTTCCAGTAAATTAGATGATCACCGGAGGAGTCACCAACTGCCTGGGCCTCGGTCTGCGCACACAGGGTCTCAAGAGTAGGGCATTCCATCTGCGCCTTGCAGAATCCCTTCCTGGTGGGACGCCCTTTCAGCTGCCAAAGGGTCAGCTCTGGTAGGCTCCCCATGGCCCCCTCCACTCTGGGGATTCACCTTCAGGCTCAGCCTCCTCCCAGGCTGTGGGAGTTTCAGGAGTGGGGTTCCCATGCTCTTTGCCCTTCTTTATGGCATGGACCTGGGCAATTCTTTCAGCCATGGCCCATGTGGCCAGGCACACATACTCATGCAATTCTAACATCTCCCATTGTAAACTGAGCTTCACCTCCTTCCATAAGGTGTGCTCAAGGTCATTGCCAAGCAAACAGTCCACAGGCATGGACGGGCTCACAGCTATCCTGAATGAATCTGAAACCTGCCCACTTAACGGGAACCATAGTCACTAGGTAGTGATTCTCATGGTAGTCAGCTGCAACAACTTGGTGGAATGTATTAGGGACTACCTGCTTTGAGGTCTCCAGGTGACATCTGACAGTTGTCATGTTGGCTGCAGTGTCTTTCAGAGCCTTCACCCTCTGCCCAATAATGGGGACCAACTGCTTTTATTTCCAAGTGTTACTAGGCATATGAGTTCTCTGCACCATCTCTCCGTCACCCAGGGACCCTAGAATAACATCTACAATACCCCCACAGTATCAGGGGCAGTCTCCTCCTTAAGCGCTATACTGACCAAACCCAGTGTCTGTCCACCAGTGGGGGGCTGTGCATGCTATAGACATTTGGCATCCCTCTTGTAGAACCAACCTGTTGTCACTTACAGAACTAAAAGGGTGCCTTCCCTGATGACTTATTATCAAGGAATTACTACTGTTCAGGTGGTGACGGGGAGTCCTGGCCCTTAGAATGAGTTTGGGGCCTTTTGAGAACTCCTTGTTTTTATGTTTGTCTCCCACCTCCTTCTACTTTGGGGAACCCTGTCCACCCTTGTGGTGATTCTCCCAGATACCTTCTTATGGACCATAGAGCTGAGCCAGCAGTCCACCTCCTTAGCAATCTCCCGGGGGTCAGTGAGATTAATTTCAATATGGTGCTGGCAGAGATCTGTAAAACAAAGACTGAACATATGGTCTCTCACAATCAAATTTACAGCCCCTGGTAACCCTTTACTTCACTGTCCTACACCCAGCCAACCGGTGCCTTGCGTAAGGAGTCCACATAATCCACCCAGGACTGCTGGGGCAGCTACTTCTGTCCCTAAACTTCTGCCTGCACTTTTCAGGGGTGACTCAATATATCCTTATTAGGGTTTCCTTCATGAGGGGATACTTCACCTTGTCTCCTTTATTTAGAGCCAGAAGGCTGTCCCTCTCCTTGCTAGGGATGTGCTTCCAGTGGCTAGCCCTTCAATGCTCCTCAGGGACTGGATGCATCTGCAAAGCTACCTCATGTGCTTCAAACCACTTGTCGATTTCATCCCCCACAACAGAGTCAAGCACCAGACCTTTGGGAATATCAATTCTCTTATCTCCAGAGGACACTGCAGGTATGCTGCCAGCAATAATGCTGGATTCTGGCTGCCTGGCTTAGATGTCCGGCCCATGAGCCAATCGCTCTAAGGCCAGTTTTTACTCTGTGGCAAGTTGCCACTCCTCCATGGTCAATTTCTTCTCTTCCATTCTACACTGGGCCATCTGTAGCTTAAACTTCCTCTCTGCCTTTCTTTTCGTCAGATCCTCTCGGAACAGGTTGTAGGAAGACACATGTCTGGCAGGTAGTTACAACTCTGGGGTAAAGTTATCCCCCTCAGCTGAAGGCTACTTCTCAGGGAGGTCCTCTCCTTGTCCTTCAAACTCATCATCCCCTTCAGTGGCTTCAACCAATGACTGGTGAGCTTCCGCTCAGGTCCTTAACGCCTTTTGGAGATCCACCTTCCTGGTGGTGCTCTTGATTGGATAGCCCATCTTCTTGCAGAACTCCTTGAGCTGGAGCACAGTGTAAGCATTCATGTTGGCCAGCTCGAATTGCATTCTTGCAGGTGTGGTTTCAGCCATAACAGTCAGATGGAGAATTTGGAAAAAACAAAAACAAGCCAATCAAGGATAATTTAAACTTGAATTGGTTTTAGATATAGGATGGTAGTGTACACAAAAACAGTGTATCGCACTGCATAAACACAAGTCCTATCCTCACGCTGATCATCAATGTAGGAAATTGGGTTGTTGGTTGACTGGGGTGTTGGCCTGATCAAGCAGCAACCACAATCCTTGTCAGGTTGGACACAAGTTAATCCTAAGTTAACATGTGCTCAACTGAGCAGTCAGGTTTAACTTAGAGGCAATCTGCAAAATATTTATGCAACACTTCAAACAGTAATACATTGAAAAACACCACACAAAATGATCCCACACCACGGTAGACACATAAGAGTGAATAGTAATAAATAAAACAAGACTGAAAAGACAAAAATCCAATCAGTGGAACCAGAGATATGCAAATACAAATTTCAGTAAAAATAGCATCAAAAAGCACAAAGTGCCAAGTGTAGATATCTGATCATGCCGGACCAGCACAAAGTCACAAGTTCAGGCCTACTGCAATTGAGCACAGGCCAGCTACAGACACCTAGTTAGGCCTGCTGAGAAAGAGCACCTTAAATCTTGGATTGCAGAGCTTTGCAAGCATCCTCATCAAAAATGCATTGTGCAGTCAAAGCGATATGTTGTTTCTGAGGTGTGACAAGGCTGCTATGTGAGTTCCTGCATCGTCATTGAGGATCCCGTTGACGAGAGCTTGCAGTGCTAAGTCCGGCATTAAAGATGCATCGTGCCGTCTGGGTGATGCATCGGTACCGAAGAGCTGCAAGACTGCGATGTAGAGTTCAGCGTCATTGTTGAGGGTGGCGCTGATGAGGGATGCAAGGGACTGCATCAAAGATGTGCCACATCGCAGAGGTTCCAGAGAGGTTGCAGACTGCGGCGGTAATGCAGGTTTTTGCGACGGGTCCAATCCATGCATAAGCGGAAATCCGTCAGTTGGTATATGAGGTCCAATATTAATACCCAGTTGTGCCTTTGAAGTGGGGAGAAATATCTAGAGGCATGCCCTCGAACCCTCAATGTACTTGAATCCCACACCCTACTTCAAAACAAGGATGAGATCATGGCAGACATCTGCACCACACTTTGTGAAGGGCCAGAGGTGGACCTCAGTGAAAGGAAAATCAATCAGCCATCCATCCCCCCTAATAAATTCCAAAGAACTAGCCGTCAGCGTCAAGTATGGAAAACCCTGGTGGCTCACAAACTCAAAAATCTGCACCACTGGTCAGAACAAACAGAGCCCTTCACAGAAAGAAAGTATGGTGATTGTAACAAGAGAAAGCTGAGTAAGAATGGATTAAGATCTTTGAACTGCTACAAGAGAGACCACTCCCGTTTTTGGGAGTATCTGAACAAACTAAATAAATCATCACAGACTAGGGAAAATTGAGTGGCAGAGAGGGACTGGATAATCTATGCAAACAACACTATATGTAGATGAACAAGCAGGCGACTATAACATAGCACATATGGAGGATGATACATCATCATCGAGAGGTCAGATTGAAAAAAGTGGATCGAACCCGGTCAGAAGAAATTTACGGACACTACATTATTCACCCTCTCCATTCTAAAGAGATCACGGCTGATGCTATGGATCTCTTTCTAATGAAAGAAGCAAGAGCAGCTCCCATGAGCGTGTAGGAGAGAAGTTTAGAAGCTCAGTGTTTTCCGCATCTTTTTCCTACTGGAGTAGGTGGTAGAGATGATGATCGGCCTGTACAGATACCAGCAGCTAAATACAGATCAACTAGACTATACTCAGAGAATCCTTGATTTCACAAGTATATTCGTATATATTTCATCTTTTATTTATGAGAAACTTGTCAGGCTTATCTTATGCAGTAAAACATCTTCTGAAGACAGGAGTGAATCTGCGAAATATAACTGCAAGGAAATTCGTTGACAAAGATCAAGGAAAAGAAGCAAACCTGCAAAAAAACTTGAATAATTTGATGCAATGCCAGCGTGGCACTAATGAATATTGATATCGCCATCATGGTGAGCTGAAATGCCTGTTGAGAAACCATGGAGCACCTACTTGGTTTCTAACACTCAGTTGTGCTAAGTATGCATGGGACAACCTGCTTGAATTCCTACAAGAAGCAAACTCAAACATAAAAGACATCAATGTAATGACTACAAGAAAACAAGGTTAGGGAGTGAAGAGGTTGTGCCCTTCAAGGGCACTGGGGTGGATGCGTCCTCCTCAGTGCAATTACTTTAGAAACAAAAGGATCCACCTCAAAGAGGTCGGAAGGGAAGTATGTCCAGAGGCTTGGTAGGGCATACACTGTGTTTGTTAAAATACCCCTCACACACCAAAAGGGCCCTTGGTGTCATGCTTCATCATAGGAGTCTTCCCGCCCCGCCTGCGGGACAGGGCTTGCTACGACTAGCGACTACGCTGGAGCACTGTTTTTGTAGTGCTATGTGTGGTGTATATGTAGTGAGAGAAAGGGTCAGGGGTGGATGAGATGTGTGGCTTAAAAAGTGCCTGGCCCTATGGACTAAAGAAACTTTATTCGGTCATAGGCTGGTACTGTTAAAAAAGGTGGTTCAGAGATATCGCACTTTTAATGTGCTGATTCTCCTAGGTATGTCAACATGTTTCGAAGCATCAAGGCTTTTTCATCAGGACTGAAGATAATCCCTTTGGTACTCCCTATGTTGCTATCAATTCGTGAAAAAATAGGTGTATATATATAGAAAGTGATGTTAAAATACAGTACCCAGTTGGTATTGTTATCATGTAAACTCTGTCAGTATTTCTGAAAATAAACCTGAAAAAGAGAGCACAGTTACTTCATGTGCACGTCCAGATGCGCAATCACAGATCAGCTAGCTGGAGAGAGAAAAGGTGATGCATTGTGAAATTAGCGTTTTTCCAATTTTATAATTAACCACAAGTGCTGTGACCTGTTCAGGAAAAAAAGGGGGGGGTGGAGGGAAGACAAAACACACAAACAATAAACAGAAAACACACTCTCTATATCGTGAATATCCAAAGGTGTTTTGATTGGAAAGGAAGTACATACTAGAAACAGTAGGAGTCAGCGCTCCATGAGCCTTCTTTTCGGGTGGGGAGGTAATTGACACTGTATTCTGTTTGCAGGAAAGAAAACAATAAATGACCTTCCTGCATTGGGTTCACAAATAAAATAATCACAAAGTAAAGTCATGGGAGAACACAAGGTTCTCTTGGTGTCTTTGCTGCCAGCGTGAACGAAGGTAAAGTAATTCGCCCCCCATGCGGCTATGCCGTACTTACTCAGGGTCATGAAGTCCTCGCCTCTTCTCTCGCCATCCCACGGCTCTGTGGTTTGACAGAGAGGGCGGAGGGGGGAGTATTTATGCGGTCGGTAATTGGTTCAAATGGATTCACCTGGTGGTGTGGCCGGAAGCATGTTTTTCAATAGTCGTAATGAAACGCTAGAGAGCTGCCCAATATGCAGAGAAAAGTTGAGGTTTACCGTCGATAGCGGAAATGACGCATTGGGCTTACTTCGTGAAGTAGCAAAAAGACACTAGACTGCTTATGCTCGTTTTTCAGTTGAGAAAGGAAGTGATGCATTAGGCTCACTTCCATGGTGTGTCAAAGGTAAATAACAGCAGATTAATGTCTTAATGCAGAGGATGGCAGTTCCGCTTGAAGCTGTATGAGAGTCCGGCTCCCGATCTAAGTCCTAGGTGCCTAACACGGTAGACTGCCGCACGTGTGGCGCGTCTCCTTATAAAGGGGGCGAGGGTCCGTGCGTGTTGTACCATAATGACTGGGGATAAACACAACCCCACTCGTACATGTTTTTCCAAATTCAACTCCAAAAAAGAAACAAAACGGATGTTTTGTTATGTAATCTTAGTATCGTTGGGAGGTTCATATGAGAAGAAGACTCTTGAACTCCATGCAGTAATGGTTTATGTTCCTTAGGTGTTACTTAGTCCTAAGGGTATTTCAAGAAAGATACATTCCCAACACGGTGTCTAGTGTTATATTTCAAAGAATATATCCTCTGCACTCTAGGTGATACTCAGTATGTTGGTGTTGCACATGGTACATTACAGTTTGGAAGTTGCTGCTGAGTATTAAGTTAGTTGAGCCCACGGAATGTCATCGTTGAGCCCTGTCACATGTGTCCCTAAGCGAAACACCCAACGTTGTTCCTTTTCAAGTAGACCCCTCTCGTTCTGGATTTGCTCAATCACAGTCCATTGTAAATCATTGATGATGTGTCCCATAGTGAGGAAATGGACAGCCTTTTTTGTGGTGCTTTTTTTACACCGCACATTGCTCCTGTGCTCGCCGATCCGTATTTTTACAGGTCTGGATGTCATTCCAATGTATTCTTTTCGGCAGGGGCAGTTGATCATATAGATCACATTTCTGTTGTTGCAGTTCGTGAAAGCTCTTTGTTCCTATGTTGAGCCATTAGTTAATGTGATTTTTTTGCTCCTCTGTTTCAGCTCACAGGTACTGCAAGTTCCGCATGGGAAGTGGCCCTGGATTCATTGCAGGCCAGTGGTATAGGGGTTAGCTTCTTGTACGGCCCTTGGTCTTGTGTGGACCAGAAAGTCCCTCAAGTACCTTCCTCTTTTATGGGAGCACATAGGTTTTGGGAAATCAAGACAACCACAATTCAGGATTCTCCAGTGCTTGTTAACTATTTTGGAAATTCTGCTAGAATTAGTATTGTAGGTTGTGACACATATAGGACGTGTTTCTGGTTCCCTAGGTGTGCGGTTCTCTAACAGTGCATCCCTGTTATTATTCCTTGCTCTTTTCAGACCTTTCTGCACAATTTTGTTAGGGTAGTTTCTTTTCAGCAGTTTGATTTCTAAGTCAGATGCTTGTTTCTTGAACTTCGAGATGTCTGAACAGTTTCTCCAACAACGGAGAAATTGTCCTGCAGGTGCCTCGAATGGAAGCTGTTGTACAAAAGGAGACAATTCTTTGCGGTGGGTTTAAAATGCTTGTTGGTTTTTAGCCCTCCCTCTTCCGGGTAGATGTTTAAGTCAAGGAATACCAGGTTTTCATTTGAGAGTGTGTAGGTGAATTTCAAAAACACATCCCGTCCATTCAGCCATTTCATAAAACCATCAACTGATTCCGTGTTGCCCTTCCATACTACAAGAACATCATCGATGTACCGTTTCCAGACCACTATGTGGTTGTGGAACGGGTTTTGCTGGTGCAGTATTTTAGTGGTCTCCAGGTGGTGTACATAGAGACCAGCCAGGCTGGGAGCAAAAGTGCTCCCCATGCTGGTCCCATGCTTCTGTAGGTAATGTACCCCCTCAAAGAGAAAAAAATTGTTTTTTTAGCGCCAGATTGATGCACTCCATTACTACATTCCTGGGTGTCTGGTAGTCCCAAGGTGCTGAGAAAAGGACCTATTCAATTATATCGAGTGTCTCATTGTGGGGTAAACTCGTATACAGGCTTTCGATATCGAGTCCCAATAGTAAATTGTTGTCTGGGTCGATGGGGAGATCCTTAATAAGTTGTAGTACTGCCTTGGTATCTTTCAGGTAGGTGTTGGTTTTTTGGACTAGGGGTTTCAGAAAAGAATCTGCAAATTTTGAGAGGGGTTCCAATATTGAACCTATGCCAGATACAATAGGGCGGCCAGGAGGGTATGCCACATTCTTCTGGATTTTTGGGATGGTGTAAAAATACGGTGTTATCGGGGATTTTTGTATTAGGAAATCCGCTTCATTCTTTGATATCCAATCATGAGCTGCTGCCTTCTCTACCATCACCATGATACGTATCCGGATCTCTTCTGTTGGATCATCTCGAAGGATCTCATAGTTCCTGCGATCGTCAAGGTGTCTCCAACATTCTGTGTCGTAGTTGTTTTTAGTTTGGATCACAATGGCACCCCCCTTGTCTGCTGGTTTTATAACTAAATCATTGTTGTTTGCCAGTTCCCGTAAGGCTTCCTTCTCGATCTGGGTGGTGTTCTGAAAGGTGTCCGTGTCCCTAGTTGGTAGGTCTGCTAAATCTTCCATGACGCTTTCTCAAAAGCTTATTGCTCACCCGGTAAGGTTGAGTCTAGAGGGGTGAAGGTGGATTTCTGTTGTAGTCCTGTGTTGGTGTTTTGTTCCTCTGTGATTTGCATCTCTTTTTGGTTCTTAAAAAAGGCACATAGTTTTAGTTTGCGTATAAATTCTTTCATTTCCAGGAACAATTTGAACTTATCCATTTTGTTGGTGGGAACGAAACCCAAGCCTTTCCCCAAAATCTGCCGCTGTGGGTCTGTGAGGATAAGATCTGTTAGGTTGACCACCAGTTGCCCCTCCGGCTGGTTGAAGGTTGGATCGTGGATGCTGTCATGCTCCGTGTTGATACTCGCGGTGTTTCCTCCAGGTTCTGTTTCCAATGTACCTGGTTGCCTCTCCGGTTTCTGCCTCTTGGTGGTCCGTGGTGTGAACCTAAAAAAGGCGGTGGACTGTAGTAGTTGTACTCTGGTGGTGGTTGTTGGTTCCATTGTTGGAAAGGGCCTCCCATCGGTTGAGGGCCAGGGGGGTAGTATATGTAGCCCGGTGAACCTTGGTAGTGGTCCCAGCCTCTTCCTCTTGGTCTATAGTGTCTCTGGTATCGTGCTCCTCCTCTCTGGTTCCTTGGATTGCTACCTCTGCTGGAACTCGAGTCGTTCGAGCTTGCAACAGAGAAGTCATTATCCGAACCTTGTTCAGTGGGGTTCCTATTCGTCACATATTCGTCTCTGGTGTAAGGGTAGATACGATTGTGGCTGAAAGCTGCAGTGTATTTTTGTAATTTCTTGTATTTACTTTGCTTGAGTGAGATCTCATACTCGGTCATTTCCTGGTTGAGTTCTTCCAATCTCTTTTTTAATACAGTGGTGGACTGATAACTTTTAAGTTGTACCTCCAACTTCTGTATGTCGATCTTAAGATCCTGTGTTAGTCTGGTTGCTGTTTTTATAATCAGGACTAGCCAGTCTCTTGAACAATGCCAGGATATCAAAGACCAGTCTTTTTTGAAAGCTGCATCGTGTATGAAAATAAAGGGTTCATTTTGGACTATCAAACCCCGGGGTGCTGCCTTGGCCCTGAGGTATTCTGTCATCAGTAGGCCATGCAGAGACGTCTTGATCTGTGTCCTTCTAAGATTGGCTAACTCATCCCAATCTGCATTGCTCGGACTTGGATCTGTATTGCTTAATCCCTCAAGAGGGTTGAGGGCGGCCAAAAATCTATTGACTTCATCCTCATCGAACGTTAGACCTCCTGTTTCAGCGATTATGTTTTCAGAGTTTGTTTTTACTGGGGTGTGTGTCTCCTGAGAGAAGTGTGTCATGTGTTTATGGAGTCCCTCTTTTTTATTTAAGATAAACAGAGACTAAATGGTGTAATACCCGTTGTCACTGTTTCACCAGAATTGCTGGATATTTTCTCCCACAGCTGTGCGCTGTCAAAATAGTATACAAGAAAACAAGGTTAGGGAGTGAAGAGGTTGTGCCCCTCAAGGGCGCTGGGGTGGATGCGTCCTCCTCAGTGCAATTACTTTACAAACAAAAGGATCCACCTCAGGCTTATTTTCAGAAATACTGACAGAGCTTACATATTTACAACTGGGTACTGCATTTTAACATCACTATCTGTATATATACACCTATTTTTTCACGAATTGATAGCAACATAGTGAGCACCAAAGGGATCATCTTCAGTCCTGATGAAGAAGCCTTGATGCTTCGAAACATGGTGACATACCTAGGGGAATCAGATCATTAAAAGCGTGATATCTCAGAACCAACTTTTTTTAACAGTACCAGCCTATGACAGAATAAAGTTTCTTTAGTCCATTAGGCCAGGTACTTTTTAAGTCACAATTCTCATCCACCCCTGACCCTTTCTCTCACTACGCATACACCACACATAGCACTACAAAAACAGTGTTCCAGCATAGTCGCTAATCGTAGCACGCCCGTCCCACAGCGGGGTAGGAAGACCCCTATGATTAAATATGACATCAAGGGCCCTTTTGGTGTGTGAGGGGTATTTTAACAAACACAGTGTATGCCCTACCAAGCCTCTGGACATACTTTCCTTCCGACCTCTTTGAGGTGGATCCTTTTGTTTCTGAAGTAATTGCACTGAGGAGAACGCATCCACCCCAGTGCCCTTGAAGGGCACAACCTCTTCACTCCCTAACCTTGTTTTCGTGTAGTCATTGAATTGATGTCTTTTATGTTTGAGTTAGCTTCTTGCAGGAATTCAAGCAGGTTGTCCCATGCATACTTAGCACAACTGAGTGTTAGAAAGCAAGTAGGTGCTCCATGGTTTCTCAACAGGCATTTCAGCTCACCATGATGGCGATATCAATATTCATTTGTGCCACGCTGGCATGGCATCAAATTAATCGAGTTCTTTTCCAGGTTTGCTTCTTTTCCTTGAACTTTGTCAACGAATTCCCTTGCAGTTATATTTCGTAGATTCACTCCTGTCTTCAGAATATGTTTTACTGCATAAGATAAGCCTGACAAGTTTCTCACAAATAAAAGATTAAATATATACGAATCTACTTGTGAAATCATGGATTCTCTGAGTATAGTCTAGTTGATCTGTATTTAGCTGCTGGTATCTGTACAGGCCGATCATCATCTCTACCACCTACTCCAGTAGGAAAAAGATGCGGAAAACACTGAGCTTCTAAACTTCTCTCCTACACGCTCATGGGAGCTGCTCTTGCTTCTTGCATTTGAAAGAGATCCATAGCATCAGCCGTGATCTCTTTAGAATGGAGAGGGTGAATAATGTAGTGTCCGTAAATTTCTTCTGACCGGGTTCGATCCATTTTTTTTAATCTGACCTCTCGATAATTATGTATCGTCCTCCATATGTGCTATGTTATAGTCGCCTGCTTGTTCATCTGCATATAGTGTTGTTTGCATAGATTATCCAGTCCCTCTCTGCCACTCCATTTTCCCAGTTTCTAAATCAATTTAATGACACCAGGAGAACATTGTTTGATGGACCCTGCAAATGTTTGAAGCTATTTTAACCACAGGTTTCAAGTAATGATGGCTTTTTTATGTGCAAAACAGCTAATTCTCCTCTCGGTGAAGTAACTAATTTCTTTTGGCACAAGGAGTACCAAGTTAGAGGTGCTCCACATTTTTGACATGCTGCTATGGATAAAAGATGCTCAGAAGTTTGGAAGACACACCGATGAGTCTGTATTGTCTTTTACACAACAGAATGCGACATGTGCTATCCCAAAAGATAATGTTGACAAGCGTTTGAGACAAGTTTTACGATTTCAAAATCATAGGAGTGGGAAACTCTGTCATCGTAAATATAAACCCAAAGGAAAATTTTACACAAGATGCTCTTTTGGATGCCCACGACCTGTGATCTCAGAAAGAAGAGTGAACAGCTTTTTGGCTGCAATCAGACACATTCTGAAATCGAAATCACCAAAAAAATACATACAACCTGAGAAGAAAAGAAGCGTCAACATAAAGCAATGACTACAATCCTGTTATTCTGAAGATGTAGAATGCAAATATGGATCTACAATTTGTTGCAGACAAATCCTTTGCTGATGCTCGATATGTGACTTCATATATCACAAAATTAGAGAAGACAGAGATGAAAGAGATGTGAGAGGAAATGTATGCAGAAAAGAGTCCTACAAAAAAATTGTACAGTGTCAGCTTGAAAATGCTTTCCCAGAGGGAAATAGGTCTGTATGAATGCTCGGACAGGTTAAGCTCAGCTAGTTTATCCTCCAAGTCAAGAGGAATTCTGTGATAAGCCTAGATCTTACAAACATACAAACAGTCATAATAGAGTATTAAAGTATTTTCCAGAAATACAATACCCTGATTAATTTCAATCCGAGAGTACAGACATTTTGAAGATTAACATGCTAGATACATACTACCCAAGAAGGAGTACTCATCGTGAAAATATGTGGCTGTATGAAGTACATCAGCACTATACAAACAGAAGTAATGTAACTGAAAATATAGAACAAGGAAGGGATCGCTGTTTAGAGGGACACAGTAAAGGAAATCTAACTAACCAAAGAATACTTAGTAGCCAAACTCCAGAAAAAAGTGAATTTTTCTACATGCCACTTTTGCAGTTGTTCAAGCCATGGCGTGCAGAATCAGAATTACTTGTGCCCTATGACTGTTACGAAGACTCATTCAATGATGTGAAAGACAGCATTCCATGCTCAGTGTTTCCCGCCTACCTGCAAATGTTGAGAGATGAAACTGAACAGAAAGAAACCATTGCTGCTGAGACACCCAGGGAGAGATCTTAAAACAGCCAAAGGTCTACACCAGCAAGTCAAGAACCTCTTGGAGAGGCAATAATTCAAAACGATGCAACATTAGCTATGAAGGAAGATGAGAATGCATTGCAGCAAGCAAGAGAGGAAACTCTAAATTCAAACAGTTAGTTCAACAACTGAATAATGAATAGAAATACATTTTCAATTAAGTTATACATAAAATAGAGCATGGATTCCTACATGAGAACAAACAGTGTGAATGTTCTTCATTTAAACCAGTTTTACTACATATATAAGTGGTCACACTGGCACTGGATATTTTTGTTTACTAAATGACTCACCAGTTATCTACAGAACACTACAGATTCAAATGTGTCATTTGTAGTTACTGCACCAACAAGATTAGCTGGACATTTCATTGAAGAAATCACTCTTCCTCAACTATTAATGCTACCTGTGGAACATGACAATAAACTAGAACATCAGAAATGATCTAGTTATGCTTATCATGAGGCAACAAGAGTATTGAAAAAACTGAAGCTTCTGATTATTGATGAAGTGAGTATGGGTTCAATCCTAATGCTTTCCTTTATGCATTTAAGAATGCAGCAGATTTTCAGAGAAAACTATGATGTACTGTTTGTTGAGAAACATATAATTGTATTTGGTGACCTACTACAACACCTGTAAAAGGACAACCTGTTTTCAAAACACTTCTACATAACGAAACAAGAAATCCTCTAGGAAGTATAGGCAATGTGAATATTTAGTAAAATTTCAAATACAAAGAATTTGAGAGAAATATGCATCAAGCATCAGATGTGAAATATGCAGATATACTGAAGGACATTAGAGTAGGAGTTCTGTCGAAAGAAGGGAAATGTGCTTTGGTAATACACCTTATCAAGAAACTATTTCTGTCTAATATTACAGCAGCAGAAGTAATGCATAATTTCATTAAAGAAGAGACGTCTATAGTGTGTTTAATGCCAACCCTTCAAGAGTGCTCCAAATTCAATGAAGAATTACTGCAACTGGAGAAAGAACAAATGTTGGAAAATACAGCTACTGATAAAATGGAACAACAGCAAGTAGCAATACTACTCAGATAAATTACAAGCACAATTGGATTCTTTGGAGAAGTCTGTATAAAAAATGGCAGGGTTAAAGAAGCAGTTACAAGACTTCAAAAACTTGTATAAATTTGCGTTGAAATTTGAATGTTGAAGCTTGGTTAGTAAATGGTGGAATGGATAAAGTTATAGATTTCATTAATTACCCAAATAGAGATGAGGTGGAATACTTGAAATACATCAAATCTGATGACGTTGATAATGTCAAGCAGTTTGATCGATGCATTGTACGTTTCTTGTTAGTGAAAGACTTGTACGTTCAGTAAAAGCAGTTTCCACTGTCTCTAGCATATCCTGTAACCATTCACAAATCGCAAGGTCTAAGTGTAGATGTAGATTTTGTTAATATTGGAACTACTGTATTCAAAGAAGGAATATCATATGTAGAATTGTCGCAAATTAGAATGCTGTTCGATTTGTTCTTGATTGACTTTCATGAGGAGAAAGTTAGTGATGATGCAAGCGGCATAAGGGAACACAATTGTTTAAGAAGTCTTTATGCTCCTCATTTATGCGAGTGCCCTGTTTATGAGGAAGATTACAAAAAAGTATTGAAGCTGAAAAAAAGGAAGCACACAACGAGAACCCTAAAGGATCAAAGAAGAGAAAACAGCTAAATGATGGAAAAGTTGTAGGTTTCCAGTTTGAAAAGACTTCAGGAATCAACTGCTATACAAATGTTGTTCTCAATGTACTGTTTCATTTGCCAAATGTAGTAACCCAAATTCAACAAAAAAAAAAAGAGAATCTGTTCTGCTCCATATAGTTTGCTCCAACGTTTATTGAGTGATAGAAGTGTAATACATTCTATTTCTGGAATGTGGGGTCTTATTGATGTTTCTACTGGATCAGTAGGGTTTTCTCTAAATATTCAAAAAGACGCACATGGTCATGCTAGGATTGTTAGAGAAAGATGAAGTAGTATTTTGGATTGAGTTATAAATAAAATCATGACTTTGAAGATTATGGATTCACGTCCCGCACTATAATTAATTCTGAATGATTCCTCTTCTTGATGTTACCAGATACTGAAACTGTGCCTTTTGAGAAATTGTTGAAAAAGGCCAAACAAAATATTACCTGCCTAAATGGCAGATCCGATCTCATGTCTACGCTGTTTCTACAAGCAACTGGGAAATACCTTATAGTCATGTTACAACAATGCAAAGCGGATGGTTCAAAATTGGAAACTAAAATTACAAACTTTCGTCACTGAACAAATATCAATTTCAGGAAGGACTTTCACTACTTTAGCTATCATCTAGCATGAAAGAGTTAATACAACCTACGAACACTACACTGTCCATGTAAGATGCCAATCTGGATGGACACAATGCAATTAATTTAATTTATTTGAAATCCAAACTTAGGCTACCTAGGAGATTACCAAACTCTTATCTCTTCTTTCTTCAACCAAAGTTCTGAGGAAAATTTGTGGATAAAAAAGACGTATACGGTTTTGTTTATTATGTGGTCTATCTGTTTATTAGACATTATTCAGCCTATTTGGGGTAATGTCTTGAAAAAGGTGTTCCAAATGGAAGATTTTGTTTACCTTCAACAAAGGAGTTTATATAATATCTAAAGACTACATTCTCTAATTACAGTTAAATACTGAACAGATGTACTACAGTTACTGCAGTATTAAGTTGGAACTAAAAGTGTTTGCAAAACTAAAAATAAAATGTATTTCTCCAACAACTTCTACATACTACTGCATGGGATTATTCAGCCTACTGGCGATAATGCTTTCCAAAAGATCTTTCCTAATCAAGAGTCCTATTATATTGGACAAAGGAGTAAATATAACAACTAAACTTAAACTCTAATTAAAGTTTGAAAGTGGATGGACATACTACAATTGCTACAACCATAAGCTGAAACCATTGTCTTCAAATGTAAAATACCGTTGTCTTTTGTTTCTCCAACCAAACTTGTACGTGCCATTCCTCACAACCTACCAGGGGTGATGTTTTCAAAAGGATCTCCAAAATTGAAGACTACTTCATATTTATTTCTGATCTTGTACCAGATCTAATAATATGAGAAATATTTGCGACATACATTTTGTCAATTACCAAAATAACTGTAGAAAAAGCCACTAATTCATGACTTGCAGCGATTGAAATGCATAGTGTCACTTATTTGTAGTGATGTACTATGCAGCTTTAGTATTCTTATTTTATAATCCATTGATTGCTTTTTCCATACTCTGCGAGGATGATGCTTCATATAAATCATTGTTTAGGGTGGGGAAAATTGTATTTTACTATATTCTAATATAGTGTTACAGTATAAATAATATGTATTGCTATATTTGCATCATTTTTAAGATTGAATACTAACATATCTTTATCTTTTTTTCTTTTTCAATAGTGGCTGCACTTCATCGTTGTTAGAAGTGTCAGAAACGTTTTTCTCCACATGTTTTGGTTACTGATATGAAAGGAGTGTTTTTACATATAAAGTGTAATTGCCAGTTTCCCATTAGTTTTTTCTTTCAATTTTTAATAAAAGTTTAAGTGCAATACAGTACATTTTTAGATAGCCATGCAACAATTTACATAATTATTTAGACACTTATTTAAGCAGGGATTAGCACATTCAATCACTTACATACAAAGTTTATCATACAAGCACTGACTCAGAGAAAGAGACACTAATATACGTACTATTTCAATTATAGACAAGATCATACCTCCACTTATTCACTAAAACAGACAGTTAAAAAGCTACTGACTCATTGATAAACCAGTTACATATCCACTTACTCAACTATATACAAAAGGCTCTAGACAGAGCAACCAAATGTTACTCATGCACTCACCTATACACACACTGATTGAATTACTCGTACGGTGCATCAATGGTGTACATCACTCATGCTCAGGTTTGATCATCCATACACCTCTCATGCACTCACTGAATAATCCACCACTCATACACTCAATCACCCATTCTCCACTCATACACTGTCATCCATGCACCACTCACACTCACATTCAGTCATCCATGCACCACTCATACACTCATTCAATCATTCATGCACCACTCATTCAACCATCCATACACAACTTATACAATCATTCCATCATCCATACACCCCACATGCACTCATTCAAAAATCCATGCACCACTCAGGCACTCATTCTAACAGCCATGTACTACTCATACACTCATTCTAACATGCATGCACCACTCATGCACGCATTCAGTCATCCATGTACCACTCATACACACATTCAATGTTACATGTACCTTTCATGCACTCATTCTAACATGCATGCACCACTTGTGCATTCAGTCATCCATGCACCACTCACACTCATTCAGTCATTCAGGCACCGCTCATTCAAATATCCATACACAACTTATACAATCATTCCGTCATCAATACACCACTCATGCACTCATTCAAACATCCATGCACCACTCAGGCACTCATTCTAACACCTGCCCGATCCCGGCGGAGTGAGGGGTAGGACACTGGCCTACAACACAGGAAAATAGAGCCCTTAATACAGAGGCATCATCCCTGTTATACTACCCGCCGGGAATTGATGTGGCATGAAAACCTTGACCTTGAGGCAAGGAACAGTGCTACAAAGGTACTACTTTCCCATAATTGGTAACGAGCACAATAGTTTGATATAGGCATTATAACCACTGTTTGTAGACTATACCACTTAGGTCCTGATGAATCGCGAGTCAATGTACCACAGCGAGAAACATGTCGACCACTTCCTACACTTCTTAGTCTAGTCTAGAGCGAGGAACCATTAAATTCCAACAAACCCAGACTAGCTCCACTTTTAATTGTAACGAGGAACCACCCGAATAAAGTAGTCTCAGGTACCCATCGCTACATTTTGATTCACAATTCAACCTACATCCCACCTGGCCCCATACCCGCACTTCACCCATAGGCAGTTGGATTTAAAAGATCTCCGCCAAAGAGCCCCTCTATTAGGTGTGCCCGTTGGGAATTGCACCGCCTACCCAACGAGGAGCACTGCCTATGATGAAGCATGACACCTGCAAGGGTGTGTGAGGCAACTATATCCAACACAATGGATACCCAGTGGTAGGCTTACACACGCTAGCCACCACCCCTCCACTTTCCCGTGACCAGCACGCCACACGACCTCCTTTCCCCCAGGAACAGCCCTGTCCATCTTCTTTTGATCTATACTCATTCTAACAGCCATGTATTACTCATACACTCATTCTAACATGCACCACTTGTGCACTCATTCAATTATCCATGCACCACTCATTCTAATATCCACACAACACTCATGTAATCATCCAATCAGCACCCATGCACCCACTCAATCACCTATAAAACAGTCACTCTAACACTCAGGTACCACTCATGCACTCATCCATGCACCACTTATGCACTCATTCAACCATCCATGGACTATTAATGCACTTTTTCAGGCATTTGTGCTACACTCATTCACTCATTCTATCATCCATGCACCACTCATTCACTGATTTCATCACCCATGCACCACACATTCCCATTCAAACATCCATGTACCACTCATGCATTATTCAGTCATCCAAGCACCTCTCTTGCACTCATGCAATCATCCACACAGACCCGATGCACTCTTTCAGCCATCCATATACCACTCATACACTCACTCTAACATCCATGCACCAGTCATGCACTCATTTAATCATTCATGTACCTCTCTTGCACTCAATCAATTAGCCATGCACATCTCATGCACTCATCCTAACATCCATGCACCATTCCTGCGCCAGTCTAACATCCATGTCCTACTCATGCACTCATTCAAACATGCATGCACTGCTCATGCATTCATTCAATCATCCGTGCACATCTCATGCACTCATTCTAAAATCCATGCACCACTCACAAACTAATTGTAACATCTATCTACCACTCATGCACTCATTCCATCATGCATGCATCACTCATACACTCATTCAATCATCAATGACCACTCATGCACCCATTCTAACATTCATGCACCTATCATGTATTCATTCAATCATCCATGCACCTCTCATGCACTCATTCTAATAACAATACACCACTCACAAACTCATTCTAACATCCATGTATCACTTATACACTCATTCACTCATGCATGCACCTCTAATGCACTCATTCTAACAGCCATGAACCTCTCATGCACTCATTTAATCATCCATGCACCTTGCATGCACTCTAATACACATGCACCTCTCATGCACTCATTCAATCACCCGTGCACCTGTCATGCACTCATAGCATCCATGCAGCACACATGGACACACTCAATCTATGCAGCACTCATGCACACATTCAATCATCCATACACCACTCATGCACTCATTCAATCTTCCATTCACCACTCATGCACTAAGTCAATCATCCATCCACTTCTCATGCACTCACTCTAACATCCATGCACCACTCATGCCATCATTCAATCATACATGCACCACTCAGGCAGTCATCCATGCACCACACATGCAGTTATTCTATCTTCCATGCACCACTCATTCAATCACCCATGCACCACTCATGCACTCAATCATTCTAATATATACACACACATATAATGGATCTTTTTTAACCATGAAAGGCAGTTCTGAAAATAACCTTATTTTTAACTCTGTTCACTCATTCAGTCATTCATTTACCTCTCTTGCATTCCTTCATCCATGCACCTCTGATGCACTCATTCAATGAAATGAAATTTTAATTTGTAAAGCGCATGGCTGCCCTAGAGCGTCCCAGCGCTACCTAACGGATAACAGAAAACTCAAAAAGGAACCGGTACTTACGGGGAATTAGGGAAAAGAAAGGTTTTAAGCGACTTTCAGAACTTAAGAAAGCATGGTTCAGTCCGAATATGCCTTGGGAGAGCGTTCCAGTTTTTTTGCCGCATTTACAGTAAAGCGGCGGCCTCCTGTGCGGGCCTTCCTCACTCTAGGAACTATGGCAAGATTTTCCAAATCCGACCGGAGGGCCCGAAAGGGTCTATAGGGACGAATCAGGCTCCTAAGGGCCGGAGGACCTTTTCTTTGGAGTGTCTTATGGGCAATGCAAGATGATTTGAAGGCGATTCGCTCACGAACTGGAAGCCAGTGGAGAGCTCTCAGCAATGGGTGGCAGACGCTCTTCTTGGAGCCCCCGCAAGCATCCTGGCTGCAGCGTTTTGCACCCGCTGCAGGATATCAATGGTGGCTTCCGGAGCTGCCAGGAGTAGGGCGTTGCTATAATCCAGTCTGGATAAAATGAATCCCTGGATTAGTAGTTTCCTGGACTGAAGAGGCAGGAGAGGGAGAACTTTCCGCACTGCCCGAAGCAGGCCGAAGCACACGCCAGCGACTTTCTGGGCATGCATCCTAAAGGTTAGTTCGGGCTCAAACCAAACCCCTAGGCTTTTGATTTTCTCTTTTGGTAGAGGCAGCTCGCCCATACAGGGCGGCCAAAAAGCTTTGGGCAGAGATGTAAATTGGTGGCCCAGGATCATGATCTCAGTTTTTGCTCCGTTCAATTTGAGCTTTGAGCCGGTCATCCAAGAGAAGATTCCGGTAAGGCAGGCCAAAAGGTTATCCGGACATCCCACTTGTTGCGTCAACGAGACGACTAATTGGGTGTCGTCTGCGTAGGTGACGGATTTAATCCCGAAAGGGGCTACCACCTCCTCCAGTGGGGCCATATAAACGTTAAACAAGGTAGGGCTCAAGGACGAACCCTGGGGAACTCCACACTGGAGGGGAGTAGATTTGGACATGACACCATTTTCCCAGATCCTAAATGATCGTTTATTCAAAAAGGATTCGAGCCATTTCAGGGCTGATCCTGCAATGCCCAGTCTAGCGAGACGGTGGACTAATATTTCATGGTCCACCGTATCAAACGCAGTGCTCAGATCCAGGAGGATCAGGACTGCCGACCCCCCTGAATCTAAGATGCACCTTGCCTCCTCAGCCACCACTATGAGGGCTGTGTCAGTGCCCTGTCCCGGGCGAAAACCTGTTTGAGAGTCGCTCAGCAGCCCATTGCTTTCCAAGAACCCTGAGAGCTGTTGGTTAACGATTTTTTCAGCAATTTTGCCCAGACCAGGTAACAAAGAGATCGGGCGAAAGTTGGCTAGGTCGGCTGTGTCAAGCCCCATTTTCTTTAGGAATGTCTTAATTCTGGCCTGTTTCCAGCTGGGTGGGACCACCCCGTTGGTGAATGAGGAGTTTACAGCTCTGTTGCAAGGGGGGCAATGGTATCTGCAATTTGTTTGAGGATGTACATAGGCGCTGGGTCAGATGGAGAACCACTATTCAGGGAGGATAACGTATGACAAAAATCCTCCTTGGTAATGCGACTGAGAGCATCCAACAGAGGGCCGGTGGTCGGGGCTGGGGGAGTGTCATCACATATAGTGGTGATAGTCTGTGGTAGACTATCAAGGATTCCTTGTATCTTGATGTCAAAGAACTCCGCTAACTGGTTGCACCTTGCTTCGGTATATTCTTGATCAATCATCGGAGCAGGGACTTTAAGAAGTTGCTTAACGATTTTAAAAGTTTCCTTCGAGGAATTGGCAGATAAGTTAATTTTGTTCTCGAAGAAGGTTGCCTGAGTTTTCTGCCGTGCCGCTTTATATAGTCTCATGGCAGACTGATAGGAGGCTTTGCTGTTAACTGCCCAGTCTTTCCTCCAGATACGTTCCAACTTTTTACAGGTTTTTCTAAGATCTCTGAGTTCTGTAGTGTACCACGGTGATTTAAAAGTACTACTTTTTTTGGTGACCATTTTGAGAGGCAGTACCGCGTTCAGGGAGTCGTTAAGCCAGTTCTGAAAGCTTATGTCTGCCACCAGGGGATCTAATTCTACCACAGAGGCCGTTTGTTCTAAGGTACCTGTCAATTCTTCCAACGATAGTTTTGGCCAGGCTCTCTGTAATGTACGAGAACGAGGAGCACTTTCTCTTAAGTGCAAATTTTCCATGAGAATGGTACCACAAAATGGTCAGACCATGGCAAGGGCAGTGGGGGTCTAGCTATAAGCTGGTTACTATTTGAGAATATAGGGTCCAGCAGATGTCCTCTGATATGGGTAGCCTCTTTATTTAGAAGTTTCATTTCGAAAGCCTTAAGGTCCGAGCTAAGGTCTGAGGCCACTTTATCATTAGGATCATCAAAGTGCAGGTTCAGATCTCCCAGAACCAGAAAGTTGGGTGACTGAGCGGACGTTGCTAGCGTAGATTCCAGCAGGGATCCTTCAAACTGTTTTATACATCCTGGCGGGCGGTAGATAAGGAATCCTGAAAGGGAATTGGTAGGAGTTATTTGGATGCTAAAACGGGCACTTTCTGCATCTGAGATGTCACCATCCCCAATTCTACAAATAAAAGTGTCTTTGTAGATTATAGCAAGACCGCCTCCCTTCCCTCGGTCCCTGTGATGACTGAATGAGAAATCCGCCTGGAAGAGCGGTGGTGATATCAAACTCCGAGTTTGGGGATAACCATGTCTCAGTTAAGAAAAGCAAATCAAGGTTGCTTTCTTCAATCAGTAGGTTGATCTCTACCGCGTGCTTTGGTAGCGATCTGCAATTCAATAATGCCATCCCCAGATCCCTACAGACCTCCTTACCATTTTTCCTAGCGGGAATAGAATCGGGACAGAATTTACACCGACAAAATTGTTTATCAAAACACTCCAACTGGCGGCACCACTGGCCACTCTTATCTTGTAGCAGCAGGAATTCTTCCCTAGAGTATGCTATCTGCCGATTAGGATCCACAGGCATAATAACTGGCCCTAGGCCGGTCTGGCCCGGACGGGCCCAGACGGGCTTGCCTCTGGCGCGCCTCCGGCGCTCCCGCTGCGCCCGCCCGCTGCGCGGACGGGAAATGGATTTCATTTTATAGCGCCCGGGCCGTGATTCGCCCGACCGCTAGTGCGCAAACCATGCCTTTCCCCCAAGATGGCGGCCAAAGTCGTCGCCCCCGGGAAGGCTATCTATGCCCAAGTAGAGCCCTAAATCGGCCCTCGGTTTACTCTGCACAGATTCTAACAAGAGCCCCCAGCTGTCAAAGAACAGGTAAGCAAACACGGAGCAAAGGCACAGTATGTGCTATTGAAATAATTCCTTAGTGCAAACAGGCAGGGAAGATAAAAACAACAATTTAATACCTTACTCCCGGCTTTCCGCCTCAGGAGTGTTTCTGTTAAGAGCGAGTTGCGCTGTTCCTCTAACGATTGCCAATTTATAGCGCCCGGGCCGTGATTCGCCCAACCGCTAGTGCGCAAACCCTGCCTTTCCCCCAAGATGGCGGCCAAAGTCGTCGCCCCCGGGAAGGCTATCTATGCCTGAGTAGAGCCCTAAATCAGCCCTCGGTTTACTCTGCACAGATTCTAACAAGAGTCCCCAGCTGTCAAAGAACGGGTAAGCAAACACGGAGCAAATACACAGTATGTGCTATTAAAATAATTCCTTAGTTCAAACAGGCAGGATCCATGCATATCTCATGCACTCATTCTAACATTCGTGCAGCACTAATGTATTCATTGTAACACCCATGTCCTACTCATGCACTCATTCTAACATAAATGCACCACTCATTCAATCATCCATGCATCACTCATCCAATTATCAATGCACCATTCATGCACACGTTCTAACATCCATACACCTCCCATGCACTCATTCAATCATCCATGCACCTCTCATGGACTCACTCATTCTAACACCCATGCACCACTCATGAACTCGTTCTAGTATCCATGCACCACTCATGCACTCTATCTAACACACATGCAGCTCTCATGCACTCACTTAATCACCCATGCACCTCTCATACACACTTAACATCTATGCAACACTCATGTACACATTCAATCCAGCCAGCACTCATGCACACATTCAATCATTCATGCACCACTCATGTACTCATACTAATATCCATACACCACTCACA
Organism: Lissotriton helveticus; assembly: GCF_964261635.1. NCBI lineage: Eukaryota > Metazoa > Chordata > Amphibia > Caudata > Salamandridae > Lissotriton > Lissotriton helveticus. Next base: position 2,000,284,115 of record NC_136061.1, on the reverse strand, counting down.
AACTCATTCAATCTTCCATGCACTCATTTAATCATCGACCCACCTTTGATGCACTCACTCTAACATCCATGCACCTCGCATGATCTCACTAACATCCATGCACCACTCCTGCACTCATTCAATCATCCATCCACCACTCATGCACTCTTTCAATCATCCATGCACCACTCTTTCAAGCATCCATGTACCACTCTTGCTAACATCTCTGACCCTCTCATGCACTCATATTATTATCCATGTGCATCTCATGCACACATTCTTACATCCATGCACCACTAATACACTCATTCTAATATCCATGCCCTACTAATGCACTCATTCTAACATGCATGCACCACTCATTCAGTCATCCATGCATAACTCATGCACTCATACAATCAATGCATCACTCATGCACATGTTCGAACAATTATGCACCTCCCATGCACTCATTCAGTCATCCATGCACCTCTCATGCACTCATTTTAACATCTATGCACCACTCATGAACTCATTGTAACATCCATGCACCACTCATGCACTCTAACACACATGCAACTCTTATGCACTCATTCAATCACCCATGCATCTCTAATGCATTCATAATAACCACTGAGCACTCATGCACTCTATATAACACAAATACAGCTCTCATGCATTCACTGAATCAACCATGCACCTCCCATACACTCATACCATCCATGCAGCACTCATGTACACATTCAATCCATCCCATACTCATGCACACATTCAATCATCCATGCACCACTCATGTACTCATACTTATATTCATGCACCACTCAAACTCATTCAATCTTCCATCAACCACTCATGCACTCTTTCAATCATCTATCCACCTTTGATGCACTCATTCTAACATCCATGCACCTCTCATGAACTCACTCTAGCATCCATGCCCCACTCATGCACTTATTCAATCATCCATCCACCACTCATGCTCTCATTCAATCATCCATGCACCACTCATTCAGTCATCCATGCACCACTCATCCACTCATGCTAACATCCATGCCCCTCTCATGCATTCATTCAATCATCTAAGCACCACTTATCAACTCATTCAATAATCAATGCACACTACAACTCATGCAGTCATTCTATCATCCATAAACCACTCATGCATTCATTCAATCTCCCATGCACCCCTTATGCATTCAGTGTTACTAATGTATACACACATATACAATTGACCTTTTTAACCCATGAATGGTGAGCCTGAAAATAACCTTATTTTTTAACTGTTTACTCATTCAGTCATTCATGTACCTCTTGTGCATTCATTTAATCATCCATGCACCACTCATTCAATGATCCATGAGCATCTCATGCACTCATTCTAATATCCATGCACCACTCATGCACTCATTCTAACATCTATGTCCTACTCATGCATTCATTCTAACATGCATGCACTACTCATGCATTCATTCAACCATCCATGCATCACTCATGCACTCATTCAATCAACAAAGCACCACTCATGCGCTCATTCTAACATCCATGACCCTCCCTTGCATTCATTCAGTCACCCATTCATGTCTCATGCACTCATTCTAAAATCCATGCACCACTCATGAACTCATTCTAACACCCATACACCTCTCCTGCACTCATTCAATCACCCATGTACCTCTCTTGCACTCTTTTAATCACCCATGCACCACTCATTCAATTATCCATGCACCGCTCATGCACTCAATCATGCATACACCACTCATTCTCTAATTCAATCATAAATGCACCTCTCCTGCACTTATTCTAACAGCCATGCAACTCTCATGCACTCATTCAATCATCCATGCACCACTCGCACTCAATCATGCATGCACCACCCATGCACTCATTCAGTTATACATGTACCACTCATGCAGTCATCCATGCACCACTCATGCAGTTATTCTATCATTCATACACCACTCATGCACTCATTCAATCATCCATGCACCACTCATGCACTCAGTGATTCTAATGTATACACACAGATACAATTGATCTTTTTTAACCATGAAAGACGGCTCTGAAAATAACCTTTTTTTTAACTGTGTTTACTCACTCAGTCATTCATTTACTGCACTCATTCTAACACCCATGTACTACTCATGCACTCATTCTAACATTAATGCACCACTCATTCAATCATCCATGCATCACTCAAGCACTCATTCACAATGCACCACTCATGCACACGTTCTAACTTCCATGCACCTCCCATTCACTCATTCTAACATCCATGCATGACTCAGTTCAGTTCAGTTCCATTCAGTTCATATACTTTATTCGGTTACCTTGATACCCATAAAAGCACAATGTCATCACAAGTTAAAATAACAATCTGAGAGTTTGAGAACACACGGCGGTATACAAATTTACAATGATATTACACAACATTTTGATTAATTAAATTTACAGATCAGGAATGACTTCATTGGTAATAAATAAATGAATAAATTGCTAATATATAAAACATTAAAACATTTTACAATATTCAAAAATAGAGTCTCAGGGATCAAACATGGACTTGCGTGCTCTAAAAGCAATTCTGAGGAAAGTGCTTATATGAAAAATCAAATCTTCAACGTCCAGAGTTACTATGCACAAATAAGTCTCATCCAAACTGATAGGCCTTCTCTTTTTGAAAAATGGGTTAAAAAGCCACTTAGAGTATTTGATATAATACTTACAAAAGAATAAAAAATGTATAATTGATTGACCACTCCTCCCATCACAAGGGCATGGTGTATGATTGAGTTTGGGGTGGTAACCTAGAGGAAAGCACAGTGCAAATCTGACAGTTCCAGCTCTTAGGCGGCATAATAGGCTCCTTTCCCAATGACTCATGGGTAAAGTGAGATATATAGGCAAAGGGTGATGATACTGTTCAATAGACATATTTCTAAGAACAGAAGGTTTCGTAGATTCTAGATCAATCCTTTCAGTGTTATATAAAGAATAGAGGACACAACTCATGAAGTAATTCTAGCATCCATGCTCCACTCATGCACTCTTTCTAACACACATGCAATTCTTATGCACTCATTCAATCACCCATTTACCTCTCATGCACTCATAACCATTGAGCACTCATGCACTCTAGCTAACACACATGCAGCTCTCATGCACTCACTGAATCACCCATGCACCTCTCATACACTCATAACATCCATGCAACATTCATGTACACATTCAATCCATGCAGCACTCATGCACACATCAGTCATCCAAGCACCACTCATGTACTCATACTAATATCCAAGCACCACTCACAAACTCATTCAATCATCCATCCACCACTCAAGCACTCATTCAATCATCCATGCACTCATTCAAGCATCCATGTACCACACATCCACTAATGCTAACATCCATGACCCTCATGCACTCATATTATCATCCAAGTGCATCTCATGACCTCATTCTTGCATCGCTGAACCACTAATGCACTCACTCTAACATTCATGTCCTACTCATGCACTCATTCTAATATGCAGTCATTCTATCATCCATACACCACTCATGCACTTATTCAATCATCCATGCACCCCTCATGCACTCAGTGTTTCTAATGTATACACACATATACAATTGATCTCTTTTAACCATGAAAGGTGGTTCTGAAAATAACCTTATTTGTTAACGATTTACTCATTTAGTCATTCATGTGCATCTCATGCACTCATTCTAACATCTATGTCCTACTCATGCATTCATTCTAACATGCATGCACTACTCATGCATTCAATCATCCATGCATCACTCATGCACTCATTCAATCAACAAAGCACCACTCATGCACCTCCCATGCACTCAGTCATCCATTCACCTCTCATGCATTCATTCTAAAATCCATGCAACACTCATGAACTCATTCTAACATCCATGCACCACTCATGCAGTCCTTTAATCATGCATGCACCTCTCCTGCACTCAATCAATCAATCACCCATGTACCGCCCATGTACCCATTTAATCGCTAATCAGACCCCTCAGGATATTGCGGCATGGATTAGCAAATTTAGCGGCACAAATATGGAAATTTAGCGGCACAAAAGTGGAAATTTAGCGGCATTTTTGCGGCACTTTATTTTACTCATTATCATTCATTTTCAGCCTTAAATCAATAGAAAATGTTTTAGCAGAGTATTAACTATAAAATAGGCATGTTTAAAGTTCTGCCTGGCTTGACAGCTTACTGTTTGAAGGTTTTTAGGTCGAGCTAGAGTGCGCATGCGTAGCATGCGTCTAGCTCGACAACTATTGTTATCAGTCTCCTGGGAATCTGAGACAGGGTTCGAACACGCGCGCCGATTGCACCTCGTGGGCGCGCGCGCCCAGGCCGGCGCTGTGCACATATCCTATCTCAGATTCCCAGGAAGTCAGCCATGCCGACATGCCTCTCTCAGTCGCGCGCACACACATACACACAGCCACACTCACACACACATACACACACGCAGGCAGGCACACACATGCACGCACGCACACACACTGCATACACACACGCTCACACGCGCACCCCCCCTTACCTCATCTCTGTACTCCAGGTCCTTTGGCAGCACGATGCGGGGCTCTCCCCTTAGGCATGGGAGCCCCGCCGTGCTATCCGCTGCTCTCCACACGGGCCCCCTCCTGGGACCCGGGACTTCGGCTCGCGCACTTCGCTTTGGCTCCGGGCTCGGGAATGGCGCATGTTGCACATGCGCTGGCAGCCCCCGCCCTCCCACGTCTCCTCGCAGCCCAAATACTCTCTTCCCAGTGCTTTTAAAACATTGCCATGCGATTGGCTGAGAGAGCACTTGTCAGTTTCCCAATGGATGTCGATCCTGTGACGCTTGTACTGAGATTTACGATTGGGCGAGATTGGAGTTTTTACGATTTTCATTGGCTATGAGGCTCCAAAGGTTGCACGTGCCAGTTGCACGTCCCTGCAGTCTTCTACCAGTGGGTTGGTCCACCTGAGAGGTTGATTCTTATTGGGCCACTGCATCTGCTTTGCATGCCTGAGAACACCGGCGCCTGGGCCCAAGCCGAGCAAGTAACCTGCAGAGAGCAGTGATCGTCAGCGTGATCTGTCTGTGCAGGTGAATACTCGTCCCTTAGGGGCACTCTGTTTTGAGATCAGTTTCACCAGATGCGTTTTCATTTCCGCAGTCTGCCCAGAAAAGGCATTTGGTCAGTACCAGGTGAGGGGGGAGAAAAGAACAGTACCGGTGAATTTGGTCTACCCGGTCAAAGCCGGAAGTAGCCTTATGCGCTTTGATTTTAACCCTTACTTGTCCGTCCTTTCCCGCTGCGTTTTTGTGTGCCACATGAAATGCCTTCTGCTAGTACCTGATGAGGTGGAGAATAGAAAAGAGCAGAATAGGGAGTTTAGATTACTCGTTCAAAACTGTAAATAGCCGTAGTCTTTCCTTTTAAAGTTGTGTACCAGTGCGATAAACGTAAGAATGAAATAATGCACTCCACTGCTAAGTAGACATATGGCGCATCATGTCACTATGTCAAATGTATCAACATCAGTGTTGCCTTATAAATATGTCACTGCTTACTTTTTCTGTATTCTTGTAAAACCAGTATGTTTTCTTGTCCCTGGTGGCATATTTTATTTTACAATATTACTGGACCTATTGGAGGGAGCGACACAGCCAGACCTCATGCCCCTGATGCCTTTCTGACAGCAAGCCATTCTGCGTCCCTCAAACGTCATGAATGACCTCTCCACCTAACATAGATGGGAGCAGTGGTACGGTCACTTTTTTCATAATTTACAACCCTTTTGCAGAAGTTGCATCGATGCGGTGCACTTGTTTAAATCTGAGATGTGCGTCCCATGATACTAGATGAAGTAAAAATGGTTTTCCTCTTCTTCTTGCTGTGCTTTATTTTATTCAACCCTAAGATAAAGAAGTGCATTTTTGTTCACTTTTTTCATAACACAAGTTCAATTGGAAGTCTTGATTGTATATGCGGAAAATCTTTACATGCCATTTCGATTTTGTTATTGAGCACACAGGTGGAACAACAGAGTCCTGATGGAAACTTACAAAGGGAACTAAACCACCTTTAACCCTGTTTAGATTTACTCACAAGTTAATTCCTCCCTAACTTTCTTCCTCCTGGTTAGCTCCTCTCTTAGGTAACTGTCCCCTTAACTCGCATCGCATCCCACTAATCCCTTTAGGTCACTCACACAACCATCCGCGCCCACAAGAACTCCGAGCCATTAACTCGCGTTTTGTACAGATACATCCAAATATATATTTGAAATAGAAAGATTACGCATAACTACACCCCTCTCTCTTACACCCATCTCTCTCTCTACACACCCCTATCTCTCTACACCCCTCTCTTTACACCCCTCTCTACACCCCTCTCTCTCTCTCTGCACACCTCTCTCTCTCTACACCCCCCTCTCTCTACACCCCTCTCTCTCTACACCCCTCTCTCTACACCCCTCTCTCTCTCTCTGCACACCCCTCTCTCTCTACACCCCTCTCTCTCTACACCCCTCTCTCTCTACACCCCTCTCTCTACACCCCTTTCTCTTTACACCCCTTTCTCTCTACACCCCTTTCTCTCTACACCCCTCTCTCTCAACACCCCTCTCTCTTGCTCTACACACCCCTCTCTCTCTACACCCCTCTCTCTCTACAACCCCTCTCTACACCCCCTCTCTCTATACCTCTCTCTCTACACCCCTCTCTCTCTACACCCCCTCTCTCCACCCCCTCTCTACACCCTCCTCTCTCTACACCCTCCTCTCTCTACACCCCTCTCTCTACACCCCTCTCTCTCTACACCCCTCTCTCTACACCCCTCTCTCTCTACACCCCACTCTCTCTACACCCCTCTCTCTCTACACCCCTCTCTCTCTCTACACCCCGCTCTCTCTCTACACCCCTCTCTCTCTACACCCCTCTCTCTCTACACCCCTCTCTCTCTACACCCCTCTCTCTCTACACCCCTCTCTCTCTCTACACCCCTCTCTCTACACCCCTCTCTCTCTCTACACACACCCCTCGCTCTATACTCCCCTCTCTCTCTACACCCCTCTCTCTCTACACCCCTCTCTCTCTACACCCTTCTCTCTACACCCTTCTCTCTACACCCCTCTCTCTCTATTGCCCTCACAATCTATCTATCGCCCTCACTCTATCTATCGCCCTCACTCTATCTATCTATCGCCCTCACTCTATCTATCTATCGCCCTCACTCTATCTATCACCCACCCCCTATCTATCTATCGCCCTCATTCTATCTATCTATCTTTTGCCCTCACTCTATCTATCGCATTCACTCTATCTGTCTATCTAGCTATCTATCTGTCTATCTATCGCCCTCACTCTATCCATCTATCGCCCTCACTCTATCCATCTATGTTATGTTATGTTATGTTATTTATTTCTTCTATAGCGCACGGCTACTCCAAAGGAGCATCCCGGCGCTTTAGCGAAGAAAACTTATGCAGAGTGACAAACATAACAACTAAAAGCTGAAAGAAGAAAAGAAACCAAAATAGAAAACCCTATACAGAAAAAAGCCAGGTCTTTAATTCCTTCCTGAAAACAAGAAGATTACTTGCCCTTCTTAAAGCCAAAGGGAGCTCATTCCAGCCCCGCGAGGCCAGGTAACGAAATGCCCGGCCTCCAGTTCTGGAGCGCTTAATGACCGGCACAGCCACTTTGGCCAATGAAGCAGAACGTAGAGCCCTGCTAGGCTGGTAAAAAGAAAAACGTTTCCCGATATACTTGGGACCAATACCATGAAGGGCTTTGAAAACAAGAGTGAGGCTTTTAAAAAGGATCCTCTTAGAGATGGGCAACCAATGCAAAGCTTTTAAAAGCTCAGCAGCGTTGGCCCGTCTCGAAAGTCCATAAATAGCTCGGGCCGCAGAATTCTGCACCACTTGCAGGCGGGTCAAAAGATATTTGGGTAGACCCAAATAGAGGGCGTTCGCATAGTCTAAACGCGACCCTATTAATGCCTGCACGATGGTTCTTTTGTGGTGAAGTGACAGCATCTATCGCCCTCACTCTATCTATCTATCTATCGCCCTCACTCTATCTATCTATCTATCTATCTTTTGCCCTCACTCTATCTATCACACTCACTCTATCCATCTATCTTTCTATCTATCGCCCTCACTCTATCTGTCTATCTATCGCCCTCACTCTATCTGTCTATCTATCCCACTCACTCTATCTATCGCCATCACTCTATCTATCTACTGATTGCCCTCACTATATATATCTATCTATCTATCTATCTATCACCCTCTATCTATCTATCTATCTATCTATCTATCTATCTATCTATCTATCTATCTATCTATCGCCCTCACTCTATCTATCGCAATCCCTCTATCTATCTATCGCCCTCCCTCTATCTATCTGTCACCCTCACTTTATCTATATATCGCACTCGCTCTTTCTATCTGTCGCATCACCACAGCATCACTCAGGGGCACCACAACATCACTCAGGGGCACCACAACATCACTCAGGGGCACCACAACATAACTCAGCGCCACCACAGCATCAATCTGTGCAACCATTCAACAACAACTGGTTCAAATATGGTCTCTCAATGTTTCAAGCTTTATTACAAATGTCACAAAAAAGTGTTAATATTTCACTTCTGTTCCTGGATTTTCGTCACAATAAAATACACTGAACATAATCTTCACAAAAGTTATTTACCAAAGTTTAAGCTATTGCCATTATAAATTACAATAACTTTTATTTACGTATTAATTATTAAAAAAAGCCATTGTTATTTGTAATATCAATACATCTAAGTCACGTAAATACAACACATATTGCATTACAAATTCTATAGGTGTCACATTTGCGAAAGTTAAAACTATTGGCATTGTAAATGACAAAGCTATTAATTTAGCTATTTTCAAAACCAACACATAAATACAAAATTTGTCATTTACAATACCAATAGCTCAAACGTTCCTAATGCGAGACCTATTGCATTGCAAATGCTTGTTCTTATAAGATGTGACTGACCACAATGCCATTGGGGAACATCAACTCGTCTATCGTCTATTTTACTGACAACACCCTCACAAAACCCCATTTTACTGCTGAAAACAAGCACATCGGTTATTTGGAAGAATTGTTTCTACATAAATCTGAGAGTAGTGAGGATAACGTATACATACTGTTGTTAAACTTCCCTCAGGAAGCATCTAGTAGTGAGTCAACTTTTTGTGACGTACATTTCTGGAAGTAAACACACTGGTGAATACTCGCTTTCTTAATTTTTTTTTTTGCTCTAAAGGCCTTGTGACAGCGAACTTCATGCAGGCATGTGCCGAGTGGAAGGGCATTTCCCAGCTCTTCCGTTTTTTATGAAACTCTGCTGCAGAAATCTTTTTTTAATCACAGGCACACATCCTTGTGAAAAAAGAGCCTAATCACGAGGTTGGAAATGCACTCCTTGCAAGGGTTCGAGCCCACTGGATGAGGCGCGGTCTTCATAAGTGATGTGTACATACCAAGAAAGTTTTATCCAGTTCTATTTAGGGCGAATTTTGACAAAAGGGATTAGAGTGCTTTAAATGAGCATTTAGTTATATTACACAAGATCAGATTTGTATTTTAAAATGTGTATAGGCACGGGGAGATGAACTGAATTGCCTAGAATCACGGACTGTTGAGCAGACACCGAGACGTCTAAATCCAGCATTTCTGACCATTAGGCCACATCCTCTCTCTCGAATATTTATACGGGGTGAACCGACTTTCTTCTCTGTGACTGGCTTGTCCTTGCATTGCTGCAATATCCAATCCTATTAGCTGTTTGTCCTGGTGCGCTGCTGGGGGTGGGGGAAAGGCGTGACCCTGTTCAGCTCTGTCCATCCTTGACTTCTTACAGCTCCTCCAAACCAGGATAGAAGTCCTTTCACCCCCACTGCCATTTACAGCCCGCTCCTCCCAAAAGGTCAAATGAAGCTATTTTGTGTACTTCCACGCCCAGCAGCACCCGAGTACTTCACTGGTCTTTAGAAGACCATTTGCATGTTAATAAAGCTATGTTGTTGTTTCACCCCTCGAAAGAGCCCCTGCAGCTCCACTCTGCCGATTGCTTAGAAATGCTCTAGTTGCGCCTCTGACCCCATGTGCCTTTTCGCCTGCTTCTGTGATTGCATACATCCATTAAGAAGACACTTCTATTTTTTTAAAATAGCAGCAGGGACACTCTTTTCGCGGCCGAAATGGTAAATATCGCGGCCATCGCGCTTTTACGCTGATTTCGCGATTTTTTCGTGAATCGCGAAATCGCGATAAGCTGGAGGGTCTGGCAAATGCACCACTCATCAACTCATTCAATTATCCCGGCACCACTCATGCACTCAGTCATCCATGCACCACTCATGCACTCGGTGATTCTAATGTATACACACAGATACAATTGATCTTTTCTAACCATGAAAGGCGGTTCTGAAAATAACCTTTTTTTTAACTATGTTTACTTACTCAGTCATTCATTTACTGCACTCATTCTAACACCCATGTACTACTCATTCTAACACGAATGCATCACTCACTCAATCATCCATGCATCACTCATGCACTCATTCACAATGCACCACTCATGCACACGTTCTAACTTCCATGCACCTCCCATTCACTCATTCAATGATCCATGCACCTCATGCACTCATTCTAACATCCATGCATGACTCAGTTCAGTTCAGTTCCATTCAGTTCATATACGTTATTCGGGTACCTTGATACCCATAAAAGCACAATGTCATAACAAGTTAAAATAACAATCAGAGTGTTTGAGAACACACGGCGGTATACAAATTTACAATGATATTACACAACGTTTTGATGAATTAAATTTACAGAACAGGAATGACTTCATTGGTAATAAATAAATGAATAAATTGCTAATATATAAAACATTAAAACTTTTTACAATATTCAAAAATAGAGTCTCAGGGATCAAACATGGACTTGCGTGCTCTAAAAGCAATTCTGAGGAAAGTGCTTATATGAAAAATCAAATCTTCAATGTCCAGAGTTACTATGCACAAATAAGCCTCATCCAAACTGATAGGCCTTTTCTTTTTGAAAAATGGGTTTAAAAGCCACTTATTCTTGCATCCCTGCACCACTAATGCACTCCCTCTAACATCCATGTCCTACTCATGCACCCATTCTAATATGCAGTCATTCTATCATCCATACACCACTCATGCACTTATTCAATCATCCATGCACCCCTCATGCACTCAGTGTTTCTAATGTATACACACATATACAATTGATCTCTTTTAACCATGAAAGGTGATTCTGAAAATAACCTTATTTTTTAACTGTTTACTCATTTAGTCATTCATGTGCATCTCATGCACTCATTCTAACATCTATGTCCTACTCATGCATTCATTCTAACATGCATGCACTACTCATGCATTCATTCAATCATCCATGCATCACTCATGCACTCATTCAATCAACAAAGCACCACTCATGCACCTCCCATGCACTCAGTCATCCATTCACCTTTCATGCATTCATTCTAAAATCCATGCAACACTTATGAACTCATTCTAACATCCATGCACCACTCATGCACTCCTTTAATCATGCATGCACCTCTCCTGCACTCAATCAATCACCCATGTACCGCTCATGTACCCCTTTAATCGTCAATGCACCACTCATCAACTTATTCAATTATTCCGGCACCACTCATGCACTCAGTCATCCATGCACCACTCATGCAGTCATTTTATCATCCATGCACCACTTATTCAATCATCCATGCACCACTCGTGCACTCAGTTTCTAAGGTATACATACACATACAATTTATATATTTTTTAACCATGAAAGGCTGTTTTGAAAAGAACCTTATATCTGTTACTTTGTTTACTCATTCAGTCATTCATGTACCTCTTGTGCATTCATTCAATCATCCATGCACCACTCATGCACTCATTCAATCATCCATGCACATCTCATGTCTTCATCTAACATCCATGCACCACTCATTTTAACATCCTCGCATTCAATCATGCATGCACCTCTCCTGCACTCATTCTAAAAGCCATGCACCTCTCATGCACTCATTCAATCACCCATTCACCTCTCATGCACTCATTTAATCATCCATGCACCAATCATCAACTCATTCAACTATCCATGCACCACTCATGCACTCATTCAGTCATCCATGCACCACTCATGTAGTCATTTTCATCCATGCACCACTCATGCACTCATTTAATCATCCCTGCACCACTTGTGCACTCAGTGTTTCTAATGTATACACACACACATACAATGTATCTTTTTTTAACCATCAAAGGCGGTTCTGAAAAGAATCTTATTTTTTTTAACTCGGTTTATATTTTTTATTTATATTTCTAAACAATTTGATTTTTTTTTGTTTTTTTTCAAAAATAAACTGGCAATACAGGCAAAAAATGTAAATTCAAGCAGAACAAATGGTTAAAAATCTGGATAAAATATTGACAAAAAATTAACATGTGTGCTTCTTGGGAATGTTCAAAATTGCTCTCCAAGCAGTATGTACCACAATTGAAGAGAAATATTGGGCCAGCATCTCTGCACCTTAGATGGCACTTCACTTGCTGTTGCAGGTGCTGCTGCTGTTGATGGACTAACCTGACATACCTGTCTCTGCTTTTCTGCCATTTCTAATTGTCTTTTGGTTGTACGTTTTTAAGTGGTATAGCACTGATGTAGTTCAACAAGAATAGTTTTTTGAAGTACTGCTCGAAAGAGTTTGTTGCGCAAAGAGCATTTTACTAATTTTGCAGTAGTCTTGCTCTCATCTGAAGGGATAGGAAAAAATCCCTAGCCACACTCTGCTTCTTGGGTGGTGGCCCTTCATCATCAGGATCTTCCTCTCATGCTGCAATCTCCTGATCCTCAGATTGGCTGGGCATATGTTCTTCCTCCTCAAAGACATGGCTTGGCAGTTCGGGCTGGACTGTTCCCATGAGGCACAGGGTCGAGGCTGATTTGCATATGGCCATGTCTCAACTGGGGTGGTGTGGAGTGCAAAAACACGATGGATTTAGGCCCAGATCTCTGTACTGGGGTGAATGTATGACATTGTTCTGCATTCTGTCCATGAACTGTTGTTTTGCACTTCCTCCTCATAGTGCCATATTATTTTTGTAAAAAGCACAAAAAAGACTCTAAAATGCTCCCTTTTTAGGTCGAAGCACGACCTGCATTCAATGCGTAAGCATTGATTGCAGTGTGCTTCGACAACTATTGTGATCCGTTTTGGGGAATGTGGGACACGACTCAGACGCGCGCTTTTGCAGTCTCAGTTTTGACCGCGGGAGCGCGTGTCTGAGCCGCGCCTGCGCAGATGAACGTTCAGCCCCTGCTTTCGCGTCGCTCTGCTCGCATGCATTAATGGCACACACACACACACAGACACAGCCAGCCCCCACCCATCTGCATGCACACACATACAGGCGCGCGCACATATAGACAGACAGACACACGCAGACAGACACACACACGCACACAGACACACGCACATACACACGCACACAGACACACGCACATACACATACGCGCGCGCACCCCCTCCCCCCACACTTACCGGGGTGTTTTCGTGTGTCCCTGTCTCCCTCGGCAGCCTGCGGGTCAGTCTTGACAACAGGCGGGGCTCTCCACGACCACGGGAGCTCCGCTAGTTCACAGGCAAATCTTCCGGCTGACTACAGGAGCGCGGGTTAGGCTCCCGTCCGCTTCCTGTTTGCGGCCCCGCCCCCGTCCCAAAACAAGTTGCCTGGCTTCCGTTCTAATCCGGGCTGCAGACATAAAGCCCACAGGTAGGTCCCCGGGTTTCCTTTCACGGGTAATACCTTGTCTTCTATTTGTTGTAGCACTCGATGAGAGTGCATGTGTTCTGCAGCTGCCTCCTTCATGTACTTTTTCCCACACCGTGTTCTTTCGCGCACACTCCCAGTTGCTGTTCTTGCCTCCTTCCCGTTGCGGGTCCCTAGTAGTTAAAGCTTCCCCACCACCTCCTTGTCCATTTACTTCCCCAGCCCCGACCAACCCTCCATTGTCCATGTGTTTCTCTATCCCCCCACCCTCGGATTTCAGCTTGCTGTCCCTCCTGCCCGACCTCTGTTAGCACACCGCCCCTTCATCTGCTGTCAGAATGCTGCCCCAGCCCATCCTGTCAGCTTACTTCGCCCGTATCCGTTGTCAGCTTGCTTCCCGAATATCTACCGCCTGCCCTCCATTGTGGCTTGCTTTTCAGTCCTTCCCGCCTGCCCTCTGTTGTCAGCCTGCTACCCCAGCAATATGTTATCAGGTTGCCTTCCCATCACCATTTTCTTCAGCCCGTCCGCAATTGGCCCGTCCCGCCTATTGGCTTGCTTCCCGAGGCATTCCTCCTGCCCACCCTACGTTGTCCATTTGCCAACACCAAGCCTTCCTCCCACCCTCCATTGTCCCTGTGCTTTCCCATTGCCAACGCTTGCTCTTTTTGAAAAATTACTTCAGTGCAACTATAAATGCTCTGCGTTTCAGGATACTTGTTTTTACTTGTTTCTTTTCCTCACCATGCCAACCATGTGCCAGACACTACGAAGATAACACACATTTTGGTGTTCTTCACATCCTCAACCATCGAGGTGAATCCGATTATATTATACACGGTAAATTCTCCCCACTCCCAAAAAATGGCAGCAAAAGTGCGTGTTGGTTAAATGCGCCCTTGTTCGTGCAGTGTTTACAGAAAGTGCAGTTGTGAGCATCCAATGCACGTCTTGCACGAAGTCCTCTGTGTACGTCGCCCCCACATCCATCTTCTAAGCACATGGAAGTGCTGTCATGAGCGCGCCAGTCACTCTGAGGACTGTGATAAGCACCTGAAAAGGCTGTTCATAAACATCCGAGGCACTATGTGTGCGGCCTCTTTGCAAGGATCAGCAGCAAGTCTACAAAACACTCTTTATGCCTATCTTGGAGAGGAATGAAAGTCTCTCTGACTATCCGGAAATAAGTATGGCGGCTATGTGCTTTCTGGGTATAGCGCTTTTGCCCTCACATGGGGTATGAAAAATTCTCTCTCTCTTTCTCATTATTTTCTTCTCACTCTCTCTTTTTCTCGCTCTCTGTCCCTCTTTCTTTCTCTCCCTCTCTCCCTCGCTCTCTCTCTTTATCGCTCTTTCTCTTTTTCTCTCTCCCTCTCTCTCTCTTTCTTTATCTATCTGTATATGTATCTATCTATATAATGGGACTAAGCTTTAAAAGGGCAGTACTCTTGCACAAGGCAGAGATGTTACACACGTATTTTATGCAGCATAATAAATGTGTTGATCTTTGTCATATAATACATTTGCAATATTTGTTCTAGAAAGTACTATTTTAAAGGAATGTTATGAGGCAATTCTAGTAGCCAAAATATTAAGCAGCCTCGTAGTCATCTCCGTTATTTTTTACTGCAGAGAGCTACTGAAATGTAACTTGTACCTCCGTGTTTGCGTCTCTTAATTGACAGTAACAGCATTTGCACAGTGAGGCTTTGTAGTGCTCATGGCAGTAGGGGTGTGTGGGTACCTAACAGGATTCTATGTTTTGTCACTACCGGAGTCATAGCGGTTGAGTGTGTTTTTGTCGTGTCTGTGTGTCAGATCATTCTAGTGATTGGGAGATGGTTCCTGCTGTTTTTGTGTAAACTTCATGTTTTTGTTTCTGTTCGAATTCCCTGGCTGGTCAATCTCTTCAGGCAACGGAGGCCACCAGCAGACATCACCAACAAACAATTATCTGCTGTTACTCGACTGCTGGAGCGAGCATCTGTAGGTCACTTTGCTGTGGTTGCCAATCCTCTACAGGGCACTCTAAAGGGCATTTGTGGTCTTCAGGATTAAACAAAGAGCAGTGGTAGGAAGGATGGCACCTACACAGGTCCCGGCTCAATCTTCAGCTGGACCTCCTGTCTGTGAACCTTGTGTACATGAGTTGGGTGTTTTTCCTCTGGCTGGAGATTGTACCATCTAGGGGATAAGTGAAGTGGACCATGGTAAGTGGTGCATCTTCATTCTTTAGCTCATCTACGGTAGGTGCCTTCCAAGGCTTCCTACTTTCCACTCCCTTCTAATATCTTACTTACACCGACCGCTACCTTCCCCACACAAAGTATGAATTTAGCACGAGGGAATTATGTGTTTGAAACTGAAGCCCAGTGCCTTAATCCCTCCTCTTCGTTCTGTATCATTATTAGGTCACGCCTTAGCCAATGCGCTTGCGCATTGCTCCGGCGAGATTATAGTAAGGGGAAAAGAACGGTCTACCAAAACGGCGGAATAGACACAGTTCATGTGATCTATGCGCGTGCACAAACCAGCCACGTCACACACCGCCATTTGTCTGTGCCTCGCATCATACTTCAAAGGCTGCCGCTCCCCCCCGCATCAGACTTCAAAGGAATGCGCTCCCGCTCCCCCGCACCCCCCCGCCACAGCAATGCCGAGTGCTTGTTTTGCTTGTGTGCTTGCATCTTCCTTCCTTGGCCCTGGGTGTTTTCCGTGTTCTCCCATTCAGTGCCTTCTCGAACACCACCACATCACTCATGGACACAACCACATCACTCAGGGACACCACCACATCACTCAGGGACACCACCACATCACTCAGGAACACCACCACATCACTCAGGGACACCACCACATCACTCAGGGGCACCACCACATCACTCAGGGGCACCAACACATCACTCAGGGACACCACCACATCACTCAGGGACACCACCACATCACTCAGGGACACCACCACATTACTCAGGAACACCACCACATCACTCAGGGACACAACCACATCACTCAGGGACACCACCACATCACTCAGGGGCACCACCACATCACTCGGGGGCACCACCACATCACTCGGGGACACCACCACATCACTCGGGGACACCACCACATCACTCGGGGACACCACCACATCACTCGGGGACACCACCACATCACTCGGGGACACCACCACATCACTCGAGGACACCACCACATCACTCGGACACCATCACATCACTCGGGGACACCACCACATCACTCGGGGACACCACCACATCACTCGGGGACACCACCACATCACTCAGGGGACACCACCACATCACTCGGGGACACCACCACATCACTCAGGAACACCACCACATCACTCGGGAACACCACCACATCACTCAGGGACACCACCACATCACTCAGGGACACCACCACATCACTCAGGGACACCACCACATCACTCAGGGACACCACCACATGACTCAGGGACACCACCACATAACTCAGGGACACCACCACATCAGTCTGGGACACCACCACATCACTCTAATACACCACCACAGCACTCAGCCCAACCACATCATCAATCAGCACCACAACAGCACTCTCCTTGCTTGCTACCAATACGCATTGCCATAGCCAATAGGACTCGCATTAGGAAAGTGTAAGCTATTGGCTTTTGGGAATAGCAACGCTATTAATTTATATATTTTCAAAGCCAACACATATTAAAAAAAATTGTAATTTACAATACCAATAGCTCACACTTTCCTAATGCGAGACCTATTGCATTGCAAATGCTTGTTTTTTGGGAGGTGTGGCCAAGATGGCAGCGAGGTGAGTCGTGTCCTCTCGTCTCTCCCTCCAGCCGTCCGAGACCTCATCACGCCTGGGTTGCCCATAGCCTACATCGAGCCGGGGTACTGTTCGGGGCTGCATGCTGAGTGTTGGCAGCCCTCGTACTGCCTGAGACAGAGGCGCAACTAGAATCAAATTTCGGGGGTGGGGGCTAAGAAAAAATTTCGGGGGGGGGCTGAACCTTTAATCAGGCAGCAGAGTGGAGCTGCAGGGCCTCCAGCAAGGGGTGAAACAACCGTTTGGGTGTGGCTGTGTGTGTGCCCGGGATCTGTCTCATCCCGGGCTGCCACACACGACGAGGGGGGCTGAAGCCCGGTGAGTCCAATGGGTGTTGCACGCCTGGCCTGAGATGACCCCAGGAGCTGCAGTGCGGGGCGAGTAATGCCACGCCGCGCCCGAGTGACAGTGGGCCTTTGGTCAGAGGCGGAGACGCGGCCTCGATTTTGGATCATGCTGGGCCGGAGCAGCTGCAGAGGGGCTCATGGCGGGGTTCCTGAGCCTTGCACCCAGTCAATTCCTCCACCTGCGGGCACCGCACAGCCAATACAACCTACAACGCCTGGAGGCAGATTTGGCGGCGGCAGCGACTTCTCGGCTCCGGGGCCGATATGTGAGAGCCCAACCCCCACCTGACATCCAGATTTGGTGCGCTGGGGCCGGCACCCCGAGGCTGCCTCGGCCGCGCACACACCAGCAGACGGAGGAGGGAGCAGTGGAGACCCTCGTTGTTTGAACTTGCAGCATGGGACAGTGTTGGGCCTGGCCGACCACTTTAGGTGAGAGGAAGCATTTGGACCGCCATTGTGGGGCCTCCCGGGTGCCTGCATCATGTGGCAGAGAACACTTGGCTACTACCCCTGTTTTCCCTGGGGCCACTGCATGCACGGCCCCAGAACAGATAAGACAGCTTTGCGGAGCAATAGCGCGATCACTGGCGGAGGCGGTGGCCAAGGACTAGGCCCCGGCTGGGCCAGGGTGAGGCTGGCCGTGAGCCGGAGGCCCCCTGCTTGTTCCCTCCAGGCCAGTGTAGCAGTATCTCACTTGGGGCGATCGGCGCCATTGCAGGCGACTCTTATCAGTGGACAATGGTGGCACGCACTGGCTCTGGACCTGGTTTGCATGGCGGGGTCTTCGCGCTGCGGGGATGGCTGGGGCCTGCAGCAGCAGAGCTGAGCAGGAGGTGCCAACTGTCTCTTGCGCTGCTCGTGCAATGCAGCGGCCCGCCCCATTGCCCCGTAGCATGGTCTTCATCACGCCAAGATTGGAGTGGCCCCCTACTGCTGCTGACGCTGGGAGGGCCCTGCTCAGAGGAAGCTTCCTTCTACGCCCACGCTACGCTGATCGGGGTGGTGTGTGGACTGCCGGTAGCCGTGTTGAATCTTCCTGCCTTGCGTCTTTCTTGATTGGTGTTGCTTTTACACGTGGACCCTTCATAGAGACCTCAACGCTTTTCCCAGGCGCTTGTGGGGGGCTCACAGTGGCATTCCGCTCCTGCCATATTCCACGTCTTCTCACAGTTTGCGCAGAACTATGTCTTCGATATGAGGGGAAAATATGATGTCCCTCCAGGAGCTCTTCGCACGCCCACAGGGAGGCGCAACATCAGACTCTGCCAAGCAGCACAACGCTACCCGACACATGTGAGTGACCCTGGGGAGGAACCAGTCACGCGGGTCTTCCTGGAATCTCTATTTTCGGCCCTTCGTGATGAATTACACGTGGTGAAACGCGATCTCACCGCGGAGCTTAAAGACGTCCAAAAGGACCTCGACAGTGTTGGAGACAGTGTAGTAGCTCTGGAAGACAAAAGTGACTTGTGGGACAATGAGGTCTCCTTCTTACAACAGGAACTTCTCCGCATACACGACCAGCAGTTGGACCTTCAGACCCACTTAGAAGGTTTGGAGAGCCGCTCCAGACGTCATAACGTATGGATCCAGGAAGTGATGCCCAACGCCGAAGCTGGCGATATCTTTACTTTCGTGCGTGAACGGTTTAATCACATCCTGGGCAATCCCCTGGACTCTGAGCTCCGGATTGACAAAGCACATCATGTGGGTCCCCCTCGGGCCGACAATGCTCCGCCGGCAGATATCCTAATCTGTGTCCAAGATTTCCGCACCAAGGAGAAGATTCTTCAGAAGGCAAGGGCACAGCATCCTATCACGTTTCAGGATCAGACTCCGGTTCTCTACCAAGATCTCGCTGCCCTCACACTTTGAAAACGTAAGACATTTTGCCCCATCAATACTGTCCTACGCCAATGCAACTTTGCGTATTCCTGGGTCACCCATTTCATCTTGTATTTCGATATGATGGCAAACTCTATTAACCTCGCTCTCTAACAGATGCCAGCAGGGTACTGGGGATTGACATACCGGTAGAGGACAACAGCAGTGACACACAAGACTGAGGGCCCAGTGACACGCAGCTGCTTTGGAGGCAGCAGAGGTGCAGGCGGCGCCCGACCCCGAAGAGATCGCATTGGAGGCTTTACCTGGAACTGTTGCTAAGACACTGCCCTCGTAATGAGCCTATGTCATGTAACTTTTTCTTAGCTTCTCTGTTCTTGGGCAGTCTGGGGGGGGGACAGGGGATGCAATTGAACACGTAACTCCAATATTCATGCTTTACCTGATCTTCTGCGGAAGACGGACTGTCATCAAGACTTTTGATTTAAGTTGGCACCTGAGGCTTTTTCTATCTCTCTCAGGGGCTGTCTTTCTCCTCTCCTCCCTCCTGCGCTTCGCATCGGTCTCCCAGTATTGCTGGGTATAGTTTCCCGAGCTGGCGATATGAGCCCACTGAGCTCCCTTTGCAGTTGCAGGTGAGGATTCTCTCCTGCCCTAGGCCGTGCATGCTTTCCCACACATATTACCCGCTATAGATGCCATCTCATAGGCATAAAGTCCTCACACTCAATGTGAGAGCACTTATTAATCCCATCAAGCGCCGGGCGATCCTGGTTTATCTGGAGAGCTCCGGGCGGATGTATGCCTATTACAAGAAACAGATTTGTTGGCTAAGGATTGTCATAGACTCTGGTCCTGTGCTTTTCTGACCCAATTTTTCTCTTCGGAGTCCTCCAAATCTTCAGGGGTGGCAATTCTGATCTCTAGGGCTTTTAAGGGGAAAGTGGTGCAGAAGGAGGCTGAAATTAAAGGTAGGCTTTTCACCTACCAATTCATGATTGGGGTCAGACGCTGATCTTAGGGTCCATATATGCCCCTAATGAAGGACAGGAGCGGTTTCTCCATAAGGTGCTGCTCGAAGCCACCGCCACTCCTGAGCGTAGGTTACTCCTGGGGGGAGACCTCAACCTAGTCCTGAATAATGAGCTAGATAGGTCAGTGCAACGCTTTGGCCAAGTGGGTGCCCTGTACCGTGCCAAACTTGCTAGGTTGGGAGCCCTGGGCTTGATAGTTCTATGGAGAGACCTCCACCCACACTTCAGGGACTATTCCTATTACTCTGGCGCTCACAAGACCTACGCTAGGTGGGACTACTTCATAGGCACCAAAATGATCAGGGACATCATGACCTCCACCGACATTTTAGTTGCTGCCTTATCAGACCATGCTCCTGTAGTGCTCACCTTGATATTGCCCCCCCGTCCGGCTCCCTACTCGCCGGTGGCACTTCCGAGATACCCTCTTACACCGCGCGGACTCCGTTGCCCAGATTCAGCAAGCGCTCGACGACTAGATATCCTATATTGACAATGCGGACACGCCTATCTGCACTAGATGGGAAGCTCTCAAGGCTGTGCTTAGGGGGGCGATTATTGCTCCTTCCTCTGCGGATAATGCGGAACGTAGACGCAAAAGGGAGGACCTCACCCAGAAAGTGCGTGAGTTAGCACAGATACTTCAACGAACTGGAGCGCCGCGCATTTGGCGTCAATTGAAGACAGCTAGGTTGCAGTTAGCCGCCATAGATCGCAATGAAGACTAATATGCGGCCCTACAACTGCGCCATTCTTTTTATTTCAGCGGTGACAAATGCGGTCAGTTACTAGCACACAAAGTGAGAGAAATTCGGCTGCATGACGGAGTTCAGGAGATCACAGATCATGCAGGCCGCACACATACAGAAGACTCTGACATAGCCGAGACGTTCCGTGACTTTTATGCACAACTGTACGATGCACAACACCTAGAGTTGATGGACATAAGATGCGTATTTGAATCAGGTTACTCTTCCCAGCTTGTCCCAAGTGCAGGCCGACCACATAGAGAGGGAGATTCGCCCTGAAGAAGTGGTCTCAGCCATCTCACGCTTAAAATTGGTTAAATCTCCTGGTCCAGATGGCTACACGGCGGCGTTCTATAAGCAGTTCTGTCCACGCTTACACCTCTTCTCACTCGCCTCTTTAATTCCTTTGCTTCTTCGGGTGGCGATCCCTCCTTCCATGCTCGAGGCGGCTATAGAGGTCATTCGCAAGCCCGGCAAGGATAAGATGCTCTGCGCAGCATACAGGCCTATCTCTCTTTTAAACCTTGACCTGAACCTCTACACCAGTATCCTTGCAGCTCGCCTGGTCCCTATATGCCTGGGTTAATCGACCCTGACTAGGTGGGATTTATACCCCAAAGGCAGACCAGCGATAACACGAAGCAGGTGCTCCATCTCATTGAAAAAGCTTCTTGCATCACGGGAAACTATATGCTCCTGACCGTCGATGTCGGAAAGGCGTTTGATTGCGTGCACTGGCCCTATTTGGAGCAAGTGCTGATCCCTTTTGGCCTAGGGGAAAAGATGAGGACTCGTATCTTCAACTGCTATTGCAGCCCTGCGGCCGCAGTATGGATGAATGGACATGCGTCAACTCCCTTTTGTATCCACAGAGGCACACGACAGGGGTGTCTTCTGTTGCCCCTTCTCTTTGCCTTATACATGGAGCCCCTGGTGCAAACAGTTTGTGAAAACCCGCAGCTCACGGGTGTATGCTTTGGCAGTGATACTCATACCATCAGCTTGTATGCGGACGACGTCCTGGTCACTCTGACGGAACCTGCAACGGCCCTGGGCAACTTTCTGGAGGAGCTGGACTCCTTCAGGAGGGCGTCCGGGTTCAAAGTCAACATCACAAAGTCCACGGCTCTAAACCTCCCCTTACCGCCTCAGATGTTGGCGGAACTACCGGTGCGTCATTCCGCACAGTGGTCTTCTGACATGGTCCCTTATCTAGGAATCCGGCTAGCCCCCACACTACAGACGACAAAGGCGGTCAACTACACTATCTTACTTTCCCACATTCGTGCGGACCTCCGGCATTGGAAACATTACCCTATCAACTGGCTGGGTCATATCGCCGCAGTCAAGATGACAATCCTTCCCAAACGCTCCCCCTACAGCCTCCCACCGGTTGGCTTCAACGGGTGCAGTCAGAACTCTCTCAGTTCATTTGGGAGGGTCGCAAGCCAAGGATGAAGTGGTTGGTCAGTTTCCTCCCTTCCGATGAAAGGGGTCTAGCGATACATGGTCTTGCGCTTTACTATAAAATCACACAGCTACGACACTTAGTGGAGTGGAGCAGGGCAGAGTCAGAGCAACACTGGCTTTTTCAAGACCGCGCAATAGCGGGCACTTCTTTGATGAAGATCCCTTTCCTTCGGAAGGCCCAGCGTCCCCCCAACCGATACGCTTCTCACGTGACCCGCGCTACAATGTTGGTCTGGGATCAGACAAACAGACGACATGGACTGACGTCTTTCCCTTTACCACTCCTCTTTTTGGCAATTCCGACTTTGGACCGGGGATGGGTGAGACCTCCTTCTGTCTTTGGCGAACCACAGGTTGTCGCGCGCTAGGTACTCTTTACAACGCTGATGAGGTCGTGCCCTTCACACAGCTACGCCCTGATTATGGTATCCCTGAATCTGAGCGCTTGCACTACCTGCAGCTGTGACACTGGGCCTCACACCCAGACAATAGATCGCAGGCCCATAGACATCTTACCCAGTATGAGAGAAGGCTGATCACACGTTCCTCACACAAAAAGTTAATTTCATACTTGTATAGAATGCTTCTATCCCTCTACACTCATACCTTCCAGGCAGGGCAGTCCAGATGGGAAAGAGACCTGGGTCGCAATCTCACCAGCAAGGAATGGGAAGGGATCTGCTAGAGGGCGCGACACACTGCGACTCACATAGGTCTCACTGAAACCTTTACTAAGCTTGCGTATTACTGGTATTACACCCCTGAGCGCATGCACCACTTCGACAGCGCATATAGTCCGGATTGCTGGCGAGGGTGTGGGAAGGTGGGTACACATGTCCATCTACTATGGGAATGTGAACATCTGATGCCCTTCTGGACTCAAGTCCTCGAAGACATTGACACGTATTTAGACACAAAGCTTCCTCTGCTTCTGGAGTACATGCTTTTAGGTGTTCCTAACCCGCTCACCTTTCCTCTGAAATCCATTAGGAGGAAACAAAAAGCACTTGCGCTGGGCTCTGCCACACAAAATATTCTCACACATTGGAAATCTACACTTATTCCAACACTCACTGGGTGGCTTCACTGCGTATGGCATATGTTAGGCATGGAAAAGATTTTGCTCACCATGGCTGGCAAAGGCTCGGGCTTCAACGAATTGTGGCAACCTTTCCTGGCTCTCCTGGCACAAGACTTTAGGGAGTTGACATGCCTGAGTTACCTGCGCCTTCTGCGATTGGCACAGTCGAATGCTCCCATGGGTGAGCTGCTCAGGCTAGGTTGCTACTTACTTATAGATCAGCTGGGCTGGGGGAGGCGGGGAGGTAGGGGGGAGAGCGCTATCCTATTTCCTTTCTTTTTCCTTTCTTCCTACTTCTGGGTTAGAGTGGGGAGTTGTATTTCTGTTTTCATTTCTGTAGATCGTTTTATCTTGTGATCTCATATGTCATTCGTTTGCACTGGAGCCATGCGTAGCCCAATTGGTTGCGCTGCTCTTTTGCTAGTATAAAATGCTTAGCATTTATTTAAATAAAAAAGATTTAAACAATAAAATACTCCTTTTTTTAAATACTCTCGCCAGAGCTCCAAAAGTGTTCCAATCCCAAATAGCCACATTTAAGAAGGAAGAAACAGGTGGGAACTTCCTTTCAACATCAATGAAAAGTAACTCCTCCAATCAGATCTCTTCATTTCCAGGTCACATGATCTTCGCGCATACCTGTGATTTCGTGAACACCGATGTCATCGCGGTGACCTGTGCCATCGTGAACATGGAAATATAATTAAAAACTGCTTTAAGATAATAGTAGTTACACAAACACATGTGTCTGCTCTTTATGAATCAATTACTTCCTTCGATCTGTAATAACAATTACTGTTTATATGTCTTTGAAACTTTTATGAAAAACCACGATACTCGCAGTAACCGCATGACTGGATACTACTTGTCGCAATGTTTGGGATCGTCACGAGTGATGTAATATGGGAGATCATAAGCAGTGCAGTGCGAGGGCCTGAGTTATATTCACTATAACTATAACTTGTACGAGTGAAATGTGAGCCAAACCTATAACGTCTGTGTTCTTTGTCTTTATTTAGTGAATATATATGTCTCAAAACAATACCCTGTCAGGCATAGAGTGACGCATAAATTATGCAAAAAAGAAGCAGAGAACTCTGGGTAGTTCTCATTTTAGGTGGAAAGCAGCTCCAATATAGAGCACTCCAACACCAGCGACACTCCAAATTTGTTCACCTCAAATGTCTGCTTTTCTATCAAAGTCTTTAAGCATAGGATTAGCACAGTGCCATCCACACCGAGATAGCAAGGGACAAAGTCTTTTGCCATATCCACAGCAAAGTCTTTAAGCAAAGGATTAGCACAGTGCTATCCTTGCCGAGCTGTAAAATGGCTAAAGCCTTTTACCACTCCAGGCACAGTATTACACCATTGGTTTGGTAAAATGCCATCCAAGCCAACCTGAAATGAATAAAAGCAACCAACGACATGTGTTTCACTCTCATTAGCACTCTTCAGAGAGGTATAGCTTTGTCCAGACACAAGGAAGCACCCAGTATAAGAAAAAAAAAACACCTTTCCGGCATTAAGTGGCACATAAATTATGCAAAAGAAGAAGCAGAGAACTCTGGGTAGTTCTCAAGTTTAGGTGGAAAGTAGCTCCAATATAGAGCACTCTCAACACCAGCGACACTCCAAATGTGTTCACCTCAAATGTCTGCTTTTCTATCAAAGTCTTTAAGCATAGGATTAGCACAGTGCCATCCACACCGAGATAGCAAGAGACAAAGTCTTTTGCCATATCCACAGCAAAGTCTTTAAGCAAAGGATTAGCACAGTGCTATCCTTGCCGAGCTGTAAAATGGCTAAAGCCTTTTACCACTCCAGGCACAGTATTACAGCTTTGGTTGGTAAAATGCCATCCAAGCCAACCTGAAATGAATAAAAGCAACCAACGACACGTGTTTCACTCTCATTAGCACTCTTCAGAGAGGTATAGCTTTGTCCAGACACAAGGAAGCACCCAGTATAAGCAAAAAAAAAAACCTTTCCGGCATTAAGTGGCACATAAATTATGCAAAAGAAGAAGCAGAGAACTCTGGGTAGTTCTCAAGTTTAGGTGGAAAGTAGCTCCAATATAGAGCACTCTCAACACCAGCGACACTCTAAATTTGCTCACCTCAAATGTCTGCTTTTCTATCAAAGTCTTGAAGCATAGGATTAGCACAGTGCCATCCACGCTGAGAAAGAAAGGGACAAAGTATTTTGCCATTTCCACAACAAAGTCTTTAAGCATAGGATTAGCACAGTGCTATCCTTGCCGAGCTGTAAAATGGCTAAAGCCTTTTACCACTCAAGGCACAGAATTACAGCTTTGCACAGGGGTGACACTTTGCTCCAGTGTTTGAAAAATACCATCCAAGCCAACCTAAAATTAATGAAAGCAACCCTGGACACGTGTTTCGCTCTCATTAGAGCTCTTCAAAGAGGTATAGCTTTGTCCAGACACAAGGGAGCATCCAGTATAGGTCAAAACAAAACCCTTTCAGTAATCCGGCTTTGGGAGACGTACTTGTGGCAACAATAGGGGATTTTGGCCCCCGACGACCCCCAGCAGCCAAAGAACTTCATCACCAACCAGTAATGCGCCAGGAGGTCCCTGTGCAGAGTGTTCTAGAAGGGGATGGGCCTTCGACCATGTCTCAGCAATCCTGCTGTGGGGGACCTACATGTGGCAAGAATAGGGGTTCCTGGCCCCCAATGACCCTAAGCAGCCAAAGGGACTTCATCCCCCAACTAGTAGCGCTCCAGAAGGCCCCTGTGCAGAGTAGTTGAGAAAGGAGAAGGTTTCCGATGACGTCTCGGCAATCCGGCTGTGGGAGACTTACTTGGTAATAGGGGTTCTTGGCCACCACGACCCTAAGCAGGCAATGGGACTTCATCCCCCAACCAGTAGTGCGCCAGGAGGCCCCTGTGCAGTGGTTTGGAAGGAGGCGGGGACTCTGACAAGGTCCCAGCAATTCCACTGTGGGGGGCTTATTTGTCGCAGAAATAGGGGTTCTTGCCCTCAACGACACTCAGCAGCCAGGGGAATTCATCTCCCAACCAATAGTATGCTCAGTGGTTTAAAAAGGGGACGGGGCCTCCGATGAAGTATCAGCAATCCGGCAGTGGGGGGGGAACTACTTGTGCAACAATAAGGGTTATTGGCCCCCACCGACCATCAGCAGCTAAGGTGACTTCATCCCCCAACCAGTAGTGCACCAGTAGGCCCCTGTGAAGACGGGTTCAGAAAGGATAGGGGACCTCCAAACCCATATCAGCAATCTGGCTGTGGGGGACTCACTTGTTCCAACAATAGGGGTTCTTGGCCCCATGAGCCTCGGAAGCCAAGGGGACTTCTTCCTGTATGTATGTATGTATGTATAGATATTTTTATATAGCGCTTGCTGTCACCCAACGGGCATCCTGGCGCTTAGATAGTCATGACATACAAGGTGTTACCAGCATCCGAAAAATCTAGTGCAACATTCTGGGAAATAAATGGGTCTTCAAGTTTTTCTTAAAAGAGGAAAGATCGGCCATACCCCTCAGGTCCAGCGGGAGGGAGTTCCACAGTTTTGCTGCAGTGAACCTGAAGGCCCGACCTCCCATCCGAGAGCGCCTGATCTTAGGTACTGATACCAGATAGGCAGAGGCTGACCGGAGTGGTCTGCCTGGGGTATACCAGGAGAAGAGGTTCTGCAATGGGAGTGGGCCTTGACCATGAAGAGCCCGAAACACCAGACACAGGGCCTTAAAATCAATGCGCTGCAGAATTGGCAACCAGTGCAAGTCCCTGAGAGCCTCAGCAGAGGAGTCCAGACGGTGGCGTGACAATGCGAGTTTTGCAGCAAAATTCTGCACACGTTGTAGTTTCCCCAATAAAGTGGCAGGCGCCCCCAGAAGCAGTGCGTTGCAATAGTCGAGACGACTTAAAATAATGCTTCGCACCACCTTTGGCCTGGCACAAGAAGGGAGCACGGGTAGAATCTTCCGCAGCGAGCAGAGCAGTGCCATACAAGTGGCTACCGTTTTGTTCACTGCTACCTCTAGTTGTAAGTTAGAGCTAAACATTACACCCAGATTCCGTACCGACTCAGCAGGGGAGTCAGTCCCTTGAAAATCAGGGGGCCAGAAGTCCAGTGGTAGAGGCCTAGGGGTGCGGTCCATTGAGCAGTGTAACACCTCAGTTTTCATGCTGTTAACTTGCAGGGAGTTGTTACCTAACCATGCTGCCGCGGTGCTCATGCAATGATGAAACACCTCATGGGATACCGCCTTCTTGCCTTCAAAAGAGAAGACAAGCTGAGTGTCGTCTGCATAGTTGGTGACTGTTATGCCAAAGGATGTTATCAACGAGATCAGGGGACGGAGGTAGAGATTAAATAAGATGGGACTAATGGAAGACCCCTGTGGTACACCCTGCCCCACCTTCCTGATGTTAGATTTGAAAGGTGGCAGAGATACCACCTGGTACCTATGATCGAGATATGATACCAACCACTGTAGGGCCAATCCAGAAACTCCAGCCTCCGCCAACCTCCTGATCAGGATTGCATGGCTAACCGTGTCGAACGCGGCCGACATGTCACGCAGCACTAAGAGGCCGCTTGACCCTGGTCGGCCCGCGTCCGAAGGTCGTCAAGAACGGTCACCAGGGCCGACTCTGTCCCATGTGCTGGCCTAAAGCCAAACTGGACTGCATCCAAGCACTCGGTGGACTCAAGAAAATTGGAAAGGTGCCTTGTGGCCAGTTTCTCCAAGATTTTAACTGGGATAGGGAGATCGGCCTATAGTTTACTGGGCACGTAGGGTCCAGATTTTCTTTTTTCAGCAGTAGGGAAACCACTGCCAGTTTCCAGCAGTCAGGCACTCGTGCGGAACCCAAGGACTGGCAGCAGATCGAAAAAAGTGGGGGGAACAACTCAGCACGAAACAGCTTCCAAAATTTCGGCGGAAGCGGGTCAGATGTAGAACCAGAGGACAACCCGTCCGCCACCGCACAGAATTCCTCAAAGGATGGTAGTGGAAAACTGTTCAGTCCTGTAGGTGAGGTGCTCATCTTGCTGGTCTTACTTAAGGAGGGACTGTCCACCACCTTGTCAACGG